>NC_064635.1:0-4800000 GCF_023864275.1 Schistocerca cancellata | reverse complement strand
TTTCGACATAATCACCATTTCTGTCGATGCATTTTTGTAGACGCTGTGGCAGTTTTTGTATGCTCATGTCATACCAGCTCGCCGCCATGCTGTTCAGAAAGTTATGAACCTCTTGTTTCACCTCGTCGTCGGAGCTGAATCGCTGCGACCACAGTTAACGCTGACAGGTACTGTGAGACTCTGTGAAAACTCAAACGGACAATTCAGAACCGGAGAAGGCGTTCTCCATGACAACGCTCGCCCACACATCGCTCGGCAAGCCGTTTCTCTCCTGCAACAGTTTCAGTGGAACATAATCACCCACCCACCCTATAGTCCTGACTCGGCGCCCAGTGACTATCACCTATTCCCTAGGTTAAAAGAACATTTGGCCTGAAAGTGGGTCAACTCCGACGACGAGGTGAAAGAAGAGGTTCATAACTTTCTGAACAGCGTGGCTGCGAGCTGGTATGACATGGACATACAAAAACTGGCACGGCGTCTACAAAAATGCATCGACAGAAATGGTGATTAAAAATAGCTAAATGTTCAAGCTGTAAACTGATGTAAACCATTATAGAAATAAACAGGTATATGTACTTATAAAAAAATAGGAGACCTTACTTTTGGAATTACCCTCGTATTATGAGCTGAATCTGTCTCGATACGAACGTGGCGAGTACTGTAGAATCCGTCCTCAGTTACTGGAATTTCCAGACGAGTTTTACGAATACACGAGACGAGGGGAACGACACCGTGCCACAGAAGTCAACACCGCTTCGTGACGCCACTTCCCTCTCTCTCGCCAGCGATTAGCGTCAGAGGGGACCATCACCTTAGAAACTAACAGGCCGTAATTGATGTTTTCCGTATTTATACGCGTGTATTAAGATAATATGTAGTTTCAGTGATACACTGCTCTAACGGTCTCTGCAAAACGCGTTGTTCAGAGTGTGGTTTATTACGCTACAGTGACAGGATGTGCGACTTCGGTCTGTGAAGTTTTTGCCACAGAGGTTACGAGCACATAATGGTTAATTTACGTGGCGAAATTACATGTTTCTGTTATATGATGCATGGATAAAATTTGTATGTAAGGAAGTAAGCATTATGTAATTAACGAAAGACAGATTTATGCTTTTACAGCAGCTCATTTTATTATAAAAAGTGGTGAAAATTAATGCAGTACTGGCTCTATATTCAGGTAATGAGATACAAGTACATTTCACTGCTCTCTAAACAGCTACCCGCTGGCTTTGAGAAAGTGAGTAACAATATTTCTGATGGCAGTATTATTTCAGATTGAGTGTTGCTCTGAATAAAGAAAATCAGTTCTACAGTGTCCTTTAGTGCACTTGCACAACTTCAAAATTCGGTTTAGAAACAATTGAGAAATTTTGTAGAACACGTATTTGAGGTGCAAGAGTGAAAATATGAGATCTTAAATTAGGGTACAAACACCTAACATATCACACAAAGACTTTGAAACTGTACTTTTCAGAACGTCGTATGGGCCTAATTACTAGAAAGATGTAATCAACACATGTCAAGCATCAGAGAGCCACTTCTGGTGTTATCTGAACCAGAACTGCATCTTTAATGCGAGAATTGGATATTTTAATAGACCTCGAATTGACACCTGTACAAGTAGGGGCCCACTCGAATCCGTTTCGCTGAATTCATTTAACGTTGTGCAGGCATACGTCAAATAGCCTCCTATTACTGTCATTAAGTATACATGTGAAGACAAACATATAGTTCAATGTAAGGTACTCTGAACACCCAAAGCAGTGAAAAGTGGCAACACATACGTTCACCACATTTGGATACCACATGACGTAACAGAATCACCACCCTACAGCCATAAAAAATCCGCCAATAAACAGTAATAATAATTTGTAGACAGCTGATGTCCACCTGTCACAACTCAAAAGGTCCATTACAATAACTTTAAGCGAAAGATAAGCCGTCCTTGTCACACGAACAAATTATTTTTCCAGATTATAATCGCCCGCATCTCGTGGTCGTGCGGTAGCGTTCTCGCTTCCCACGCCCGGGTTCCCGGGTTCGATTCCCGGCGGGGTCAGGGATTTTCTCTGCCTCGTGATGGCTGGGTGTTGTGTGATGTCCTTAGGTTAGTTAGGTTTAAGTAGTTCTAAGTTCTAGGGGACTGATGACCATAGATGTTAAGTCCCATAGTGCTCAGAGCCATTTGAACCATTTTTTGAACCAGATTATAATCTCACACGTAAAAGAGGTTTCCTGTCTCGTAAATAACTGGCGAGTACTATACATTCTGTCCTTAGTTCTCGGAATAACCAGACGTTTTGCGAATACATCAGATGATGGGAGAAACGTTCTGTTAGATACTCGAGATAATTCGTGGTGGCCTTGAAATGCAAGACAAACACTCTGTTTCGCTGTATCTATCTAAAGTTGTGCAGACGTGCGTCAATTGACCTTCAGTGACTGTCATTTAGCACACGAGTGAAAGACAATCATACAGTGTAGCATAAGGTATCCTGAAAATCTAAAGCTCCTAAAATTGGAAATACATACCGTACACACATTTGCAAACCACTCCATACCAACAGTATCACTCCCCTACTGGCATAAAACGCCAGTAAGCAGTAATAATAATTCGTAGACAACTAATGACAACCTATCACAATAAAGGTCCGGTACAGTAGCTATAAGCTTATGAGATACGCCACCCTCTTCACCCGAACGAATTAATTTTTGAGGTTATAATCTACACCTAAATTTTTCCAATAACGATTTTCGATTCCATTCCATAGATTCCGAACTATGTGCCGAAAATGGTTGAAATGGCTCCGAGCACTATGGGACTTAACATCTTAGGTCATTAGTCCCCTAGAACTTAGAACTACTTAAACCTAACTAACCTAAGGACATCACACACATCCATGCCCGAGGCAGGATTCGAACCTGCGACCGTAGCAGCAGCGCGGTTGCAGACTGTAGCGCCTAGAACCGCTCGGCCACTTCGGCTGGCGAACTATGTGCCGATTATGATATTTTCACCCTCAGGATGCCACAAACTCACTCTTTCTCGGAGTAAACTTGTTCCTTTCTCCTCTCCATATTTCGCGTCCGAGAACGTCGGTCGATTTGACCGAAGAAAACGAACTGATTCGAATTTCACCGACTGTCGTCCGAAGTCTGTACGTTCGGAAGATAGGATAGGCTATAGTGTGGCCGCGCACTTAGTGGCGTTTTGGATCGAAAGGATCGGCCGTCTCCCGGCCGATGTCGGTCGTCGGCGGAATCCAGCGACGTCGCAGCCACTGTGAACGAAGCCTTAGCGTCCCCACCCGACGGACGGATCACCACCAACAGTGTTACACGACCTAACTGCGCGAGAGGTTTCGAGACTGGAAGAGGACACTGGTGTCCAGGCTGGTGATCGGGAGCTTCACCCCAGCACCTGCCGTCGTCTCTCCTGCCTGCTGGCGATGAATGTTCCTTCCGTCACCGGGATTCGAACCGAGTTGCACGGCAAAGGCACGCGTTGCCGACTTCGGCCTTTCTCCAAAATGTTACACGGTTACGGTGGCTTCCAGTGATTTAACGGCAACACTGTTACAGAACAGTGACGAGTGTTTCCGCCTGCACCTCGTTCAGCCCCTGCAGCAGGCGTTCATCCACCGCAGATTTCCCCCCAGTCTCGCTACAGACTTCCGGTGATGCAGCTGTCTCACGTTATCCAACACGCCATGTCCGTACACAATCCATTCTCGAGGGGCCTAACAAAAAAGTTCCAACAATTCAGAGTTCCATTTAACGTGAGCAAGATGAAATCAGAAAAAAAGTCTACATGACAGTACACATTTAAAAACTTGTACTGTAGCTTGAATATGATACGTATTTCTTTACTAAGACAAGCAGCCAGTATTTTTATTTACTTCAATACTTCATTTCTGAGAAGGCATAAGGAAACTTCAATTTCAATCGATTTTCTATCATTAACAAATTTCGTTATCAACGCTTTTCTCCACGAGTCATCCTAAAAACGGTGTCTTTTTCTACAACTACTCCTCATTTGCGGCGAACCCGTCAACGCTCATACTAACGGTGAATATTTTTTTTTAAGTCGGACACTTCTTTGTAGCCATTTCTGCAACTGATTTGTGCAGTACGGTGCGTTGTCCGTTATTTTAAAAAATGGTAGACTGTCGTCAAGAAACAGGCGTCGGAAGAATTACCTGAACAAGTGACGAAACAAATTCCAATTATCGAGCATTAAATGGCCGCTGACTTGCAATTATAATATCCGGTGCGTTCTGCCACGACAACCGCTTCGATTTCGATTGTACCACAACCTACAGGATTTCTTCGATTTATCATGAAATTCGATTTGTAAATATTTCAACTGGCAAGATTCGACTACATCGTGCACTAACACCGCTGTGACACTCTGAGATGGAGCCGCTGGTACTTCCAGAGTACAGACGTATGTATAAACGGAGCGATGCCAACATTCTCTTTTCGAACAATTAGCTTTGCTGCGCTTAAATACTCGCTTCAAATTTTTCAGAGCACCTAGTCACTTTGGTTACAGTGAATTTCACGTGTTCAATGCACCTCTCTGGCAGTAACACGGCAAACATACGAGGTGCATTCAAGTTCTAAGGCCTCCGATTTTTTTTCTAATTAACTACTCACCCGAAATCGATGAAACTGGCGTTACTTCTCGACGTAATCGCACTGCAGACGTACACATTTTTCACAACTCTGACGCCATGATTCCATGGCAGCGGCGAAGGCTTCTTTAGGAGTCTGTTTTGACCACTGGAAAATCACTGAGGCAATAGCAGCACGGCTGGTGAATGTGCGGCCACGGAGAGTGTCTTTCATTGTTGGAAAAAGCCAAAAGTCACTAGGAGCCAGGTCAGGTGAGCAGGGACCATGAGGAATCACTTCAAAGTTGTTATCACGAAGAAACTGTTGCGTAACGTTAGCTCGATGTGCGGGTGCGTTGTCTTGGTGAAACAGCACACGCGCAGTCCTTCCCGGACGTTTTTGTTGTAGTGCAGGAAGGAATTTGTTCTTCAAAACATTTTCGTAGGATGCACCTGTTACCGTAGTGCCCTTTGGAACGCAATGGGTAAGGATTACGCCCTCGCTGTCCCAGAACATGGACACCATCATTTTTTCAGCACTGGCGGTTACCCGAAATTTTTTTGGTGGCGGTGAATCTGTGTGCTTCCATTGAGCTGACTGGCGCTTTGTTTCTGGATTGAAAAATGGCATCCACGTCTCATCCATTGTCACAACCGACGAAAAGGAAGTCCCATTGGTGCTGTCATTGCGCGTCAACATTGCTCGACAACATGCCACACGGGCAGCCGTGTGGTCGTCCGTCAGCATTCGTGGCACCCACCTGGATGACACTTTTCGCATTTTCAGGTCGTCATGCAGGATTGTGTGCACAGAGCCCACAGAAATGCCAACTCTGGAGGCGATCTGTTCAACAGTCTACATCTACATCTACATCTATACTCCGCGAGCCACCTTACGGTGTGTGGCGGAGGGTACTTATTGTACCACTATCTGATCCCCCCTTCCCTGTTCCATTCACGAATTGTGCGTGGGAAGAACGACTGCTTGTAAGTCTCCGTATTTGCTCTAATTTCTCGGATCTTTTCGTTGTGATCATTACGCGAGATATATGTGGGCGGTAGTAATATGTTGCCCATCTCTTCCCGGAATGTGCTCTCTCGTAATTTCGATAATAAACCTCTCCGTATTGCGTAACGCCTTTCTTGAAGTGTCCGCCACTGGAGCTTGTTCAGCATCTCCGTAACGCTCTCGCGCTGACTAAATGTCCCCATGACGAATCGCGCTGCTTTTCGCTGGATCATGTCTATCTCTTCTATTAATCCAACCTGGTAAGGGTCCCATACTGATGAGCAATACTCAAGAATCGGACGAACAAGCGTTTTGTAAGCTACTTCTTTCGTCGATGAGTCACATTTTCTTAGAATTCTTCCTATGAATCTCAACCTGGCGCCTGCTTTTCCCACTATTTGTTTTATGTGATCATTCCACTTCAGATCGCTCCGGATAGTAACTCCTAAGTATTTTACGGTCGTTACCGCTTCCAATGATTTACCACCTATGGCATAATCGTACTGGAATGGATTTCTGCCCCTATGTATGCGCATTATATTACATTTATCTACGTTTAGGGAAAGCTGCCAGCTGTCGCACCATGCATTAATCCTCTGCAGGTCTTCCTGGAGTGCGTACAAGTCTTCTGATGTTGCTACTTTCTTGTAGACAACCGTGTCATCTGCAAATAGCCTCACGGAGCTACCGATGTTGTCAACTAAGTCATTTATGTATATTGTAAACAATAAAGGTCCTATCACGCTTCCTTGCGGTACTCCCGAAATTACCTCTACATCTGCAGATTTTGAACCGTTAAGAATGACATGTTGTGTTCTTTCTTCTAGGAAATCCTGAATCCAATCACAAACCTGGTCCGATATTCCGTAAGCTCGTATTTTTTTCACTAAACGTAAGTGCGGAACCGTATCAAATGCCTTCCTGAAGTCCAGGAATACGGCATCAATCTGCTCGCCAGTGTCTACGGCACTGTGAATTTCTTGGGCAAATAGGGCGAGCTGAGTTTCACATGATCTCTGTTTGCGGAATCCATGTTGGTTATGATGAAGGAGATTTGTATTATCTAAGAACGTCATAATACGAGAACACAAAACATGTTCCATTATTCTACAACAGATTGACGTAAGCGAAATAGGCCTATAATTATTCGCATCTGATTTATGACCCTTCTTGAAAATGGGAACGACCTGCGCTTTCTTCCAGTCGCTAGGTACTTTACGCTCTTCCAGAGATCTACGATAAATTGCTGATAGAAAGGGGGCAAGTTCTTTAGCATAATCTCTGTAGAATCTTAAGGGTATCTCGTCTGGTCCGGATGCTTTTCCGCTACTAAGTGATAGCAGTTGTTTTTCAATTCCGATATCGTTTATTTCAATATTTTCCATTTTGGCGTCCGTGCGACGGCTGAAGTCAGGGACCGTGTTACGATTTTCCGCAGTGAAACAGTTTCGGAACACTGAATTCAGTATTTCTGCCTTTCTTCGGTCGTCCTCTGTTTCGGTGCCATCGTGGTCAACGAGTGACTGAATAGGGGATTTAGATCCGCTTACCGATTTTACATATGACCAAAACTTTTTAGGGTTCTTGTTTAGATTGTTTGCCAATGTTTTATGTTCGAATTCGTTGAATGCTTCTCTCATTGCTCTCTTTACGCTCTTTTTCGCTTCGTTCAGCTTTTCCTTATCAGCTATGATTCGACTACTCTTAAACCTATGATGAAGCTTTCTTTGTTTCCGTAGTACCTTTCGTACATTATTGTTATACCACGGTGGATCTTTCCCCTCGCTTTGGACCTTAGTCGGTACGAACTTATCTAAGGCGTACTGGACGATGTTTCTGAATTTTTTCCATTTTTGTTCCACATCCTCTTCCTCAGAAATAAACGTTTGATGGTGGTCACTCAGATATTCTGCGATTTGTGCCCTATCACTCTTGTTAAGCAAATATATTTTCCTTCCTTTCTTGGCATTTCTTATTACACTTGTAGTCATTGATGCAACCACTGACTTATGATCACTGATACCCTCTTCTACATTCACGGAGTCGAAAAGTTCCGGTCTATTTGTTGCTATGAGGTCTAAAACGTTAGCTTCACGAGTTGGTTCTCTAACTATCTGCTCGAAGTAATTCTCGGACAAGGCAGTCAGGATAATGTCACAAGAGTCTCTGTCCCTGGCTCCAGTTCTGATTGTGTGACTCTCCCATTCTATACCTGGTAGATTGAAGTCTCCCCCTATTACAATAGTATGATCACGAAACTTCTTCACGACGTTCTGCAGGTTCTCTCTGAGGCGCTCAACTACTACGGTTGCTGATGCAGGTGGTCTATAGAAGCATCCGACTATCATATCTGACCCACCTTTGATACTTAGCTTAACCCAGATTATTTCACATTCGCATTCGCTAATAACTTCACTGGATATTATTGAATTCTTTACTGCTATAAATACTCCTCCACCATTGGCGTTTATCCTATCCTTGCGGTATATATTCCATTCTGTGTCTAGGATTTCGTTACTGTTCACTTCCGGTTTTAACCAACTTTCCGTTCCTAATACTATATGCGCACTATTTCCTTCAATAAGAGATACTAATTCAGGAACCTTGCCCTGGATACTCCTGCAGTCATTCGGCGATCCCCCAAAACAATTCTCTCCACTTTCTCGATCATGTCGTGAGACCGGCTTGTGCGAGCCCGAGGTTGTTTCAGTTTGTTGTCACACGACGTTCTGCCTTCGTTAAACTGTCGCACCCACGAACGCACTTTCGACACATCCATAACTCCATCACCACATGTCTCCTTCAACTGTCGATGAATTGCAATTGGTTTCACACCACGCAAATTCAGAAAACGAATGATTGCACGCTGTTCAAGTAAGGAAAACGTCGCCATTTTAAGTATTTAAAACACTTCTCATTCTCGCCTCTGGCGGTAAAATTCCATCTGCCGTACGGTGCTGCCATCTGTGGGACGTATTTAACGCGGCCTCATTTTAAAACAATGCGCATGTTTCTATCTCTTTCCAGTCCGGAGAAAAAAAAATCGGAGGCCTTAGAACTGGAATGCACCTCGTATAAGAGTCCATATAAGAGTCTTCCACATTGAAACAGTAATACTGAAGATGCGACTCCAAAAATTGTGCAGCAATTTCTAACCACTCAGCATTTTTAAACTGTATTCGAGAATGATGAGAGTCGCAGACAGGCGTGAATTTTCTGCTTACCACGTGGTGAGACAGAATTCGAACGCTGTTATCAACACCAGACAGCGATAACTGATAGGAGCTAAATCGGTGCGTGAAATTGAAGGCCCCGCGTTGTTAAGATGGCTGCTTTGTCACCGTCACGGTGACCCAGCACGTCAGCCTTGTCCCTCTCACCTGTCGAGTGCCACTCCACCTCTTGTAGATAGGGAAAGCAGAGCAGAGCAGGGCAGATCTGTTGTAGAATTTTAGAACATGTGTTTTGCTCGAGTATCATGTCGTTTTTGGAAACTCAGAATCTACTATGTAGGAATCAACATGGATTCCGGAAACAGCGATCGTGTGAAACCCAACTCGCTTTATTTGTTCACGAGACCCAGAAAATATTAGATACAGGCTCCCAGGTAGATGCTATTTTTCTTGACTTCCGGAAGGCGTTCGATACAGTTCCGCACTGTCGCCTGATAAACAAAGTAAGAGCCTACGGAATATCAGACCAGCTGTGTGGCTGGATTGAAGAGTTTTTAGCAAACAGAACACAGCATGTTGTTATAAACGGAGAGACGTCTACAGACGTTAAAGTAACCTCTGGTGTGCCACAGGGGAGTGTTATGGGACCATTGCTTTTCACAATATATATAAATGACCTAGTAGATAGTGTCGGAAGTTCCATGCGGCTTTTCGCGGATGATGCTGTAGTATACAGAGAAGTTGCAGCATTAGAAAATTGTAGCGAAATGCAGGAAGATCTGCAGCGGATAGGCACTTGGTGCAGGGAGTGGCAACTGACCCTTAATATAGACAAATGTAATGTATTGCGAATACATAGAAAGAAGGATCCTTTATTGTATGATTATATGATAGCGGAACAAACACTGGTAGCAGTTACTTCTGTAAAATATCTGTGAGTATGCGTGCGGAACGATTTGAATTGGAATGATCATATAAAATTAATTGTTGGTAAGGCGGGTACCAGGTTGAGATTCATTGGGAGAGTCCTTAGAAAATGTAGTCCATCAACAAAGGAGGTGGCTTACAAAACACTCGTTCGACCTATACTTGAGTATTGCTCATCAGTGTGGGATCCGTACCAGATCGGGTTGACGGAGGAGATAGAGAAGATCCAAAGAAGAGCGGCGCGTTTCGTCACAGGGTTATTTGGTAACCGTGATAGCGTTACGGAGATGTTTAACAAACTCAAGTGGCAGATTCTGCAAGAGAGGCGCTCTGCATCGCGGTGTAGCTTGCTCGCCACGTTTCGAGAGGGTGCGTTTCTGGATGAGGTATCGAATATATTGCTTCCCCATACTTACACCTCCCGAGGAGATCACGAATGTAAAATTAGAGAGATTAGAGCGCGCACAGAGGCTTTCAGACAGTCGTTCTTCCCGCGAACCATACGCGACTGTAACAGGAAAGGGAGGTAATGACAGTGGCACGTAAAGTGCCCTCCGCCAAACACCGTTGGGTGGCTTGCGGAGTATAAATGTAGATGTAGATGTAGATGTAGAGCAGAGCGCGCACAGGCGCGGCCGCTATCTGCGCCACACGGTCCAAAGGTGTGTCCACACTTCGAACATTACAAAAGTTCGCGCCGTAGACTTTACGAGAAATCATTGGGAAAAGAACCAATCAAAACAGTCTTTCGTAATACAGAGAAGCGCCAAAGAAACTGGTACACCTGCCTAAAATCGTGTAGGGCCCGCGCGAGCAAGCAGAAGTGCCGCAGCGCGACGTGGCGTGGAGTCGACCAGTGTCTGGAGTAATGCTGGAGGGAACTGACACCGTGAACCCCGCAAAGCAGTCCGTGTAAAAATGTGTCGTACACGGTCGAGAACTATTCGAGATTTTTGCTATCAACATTTTCCGTTTAAATTTTTCTTTATCCGCCCGTTTTTGTTTTAGAAGAATGTCTCCATCCGTACGGAGCACCCTGTACTACCGTTGACTCAGATGTGGGTGGTTGCTAGCGACGCTGCCTCAGTCACTTCTCTAGAGTGCGGTGGTGGTGGTGACGGTGGTAGTGGTGTATGTACGAGCACATACACCGCACCTGGTCGCCATCTCGGTATCAGCAGCGATCGAGCATGAGAAAGCAGGCAAAGCCACTACAAAATCCCACACCCGATCTGAAAGCGACTACTTTCCAAGCCTCATTGACTTGCGAATATTTTCAAGTAGCTGCTTGGATTAGCGATAGCGATAGTGTCTGCCAGATAGTGCAAGCTCGGATCGGGTTTATCGCGTGAATCGCGCGGACGGGTCGTGCTGACGATTGTCCGGCACGGCACCGCGGTAGCGTCTAGGAGGAAAGCGAAACACGTGTTCCAGTTGCGTCAACAAACGTAACCATCACGTACAGGAAACGCAGGACAGTTCTTGTAAACCTGAAATATGCTTAACTGAGAAGAAGAAAGCGATTCCGTAACCGTTAGAGATCTAGCAGGAAGAATACTTTCACCAGTTCCTAAAGGTCCAGCGCATCTTATCTCTGCAGACACCAGTGAAGCAGGGTATTTTCACACAAATAAAATCACGAGATGAAGTAATAAAACGTTTCTCCGTTCATCTACAATCGTCCTGTCTCGAACTTTTGACACTCCTCGATTTTGTGAAACCGTACGTCTTCGTAGCTGTACTACTACATATATATACCGCAACCCAGCGTATAGTAAGTGGCGGAGGGTACTTTACACCCAATTAGTGGCTTTCTGGGGCTTTTCATTTGTGTACGGAGCAAAACAAGAACAGCTCTTTCCAAACTTCTTCAGACGCCGTAATCTTTCTTTTTATTATTCCCACGTGTAGACTGCTTAACATTACAATACGTGCTGTGCTATGATGCTGACGTCAGTTTGTTATTGCGTGCTATACTGCACAGTCAATGAACAGACGCACTACCATTTTAATAGAAGGAATAACCTGGTCTGCAGGTAGTTGTAGATCTATACAGAGCGTTACAAAAAGATACGGCCAAACTTTCAGGAAACATTCCTCGCACACAAATAAAGAAAAGATGTTATGTGGACATGTGTCCGGAAATGCTTAATTTCCATGTTAGAGCTCATTTTAGTTTCGTCAGTATGTACTGTACTTCCTCGATTCACCGCCAGTTGGCCCAATTGAAGGAAGGTAATATTGACTTCGGTGCTTGTGTTGACATGCGACTCATTGCTCTACAGTGCTAGCATCAATCACATCAGAACGTAGCATCAACAGGTTATTGTTCATCACGAACGTGGTTTTGCAGTCAGTGCAATGTTTACAAATGCGGAGTTGGCAGATGCCCATTTGATGTATGGATTAGCACGGGGCAATAGCCGTGGCGCGGTACGTTTGTATCGAGACAGATTTCCAGAACGAAGGTGTCCCGACAGGAAGACGTTCGAAGCAATTGATCGGCGTCTTAGGGAGCACGGAACATTCCAGCCTATGACTCGCGACTGGGGAAGACCTAGAACGACGAGGACACCTGCAATGGACGAGGCAATTCTTCGTGCAGTTGACGATAACCCTAATGTCAGCGTCAGAGAAGTTGCTGCTGTACAAGGTAACGTTGACCACGTCACTGTATGGAGAATGATACGGGAGAACCAGTTGTTTCCGCACCATGTACAGCGTGTGCAGGCACTATCAGCAGCTGACTGGCCTCCACGGGTACACTTCTGCGAATGGTTCATCCAACAATGTGTCAATCCTCATTTCAGTGCAAATGTTCTCTTTACGGATGAGGCTTCATTCCAACGTGATCAAATTGTAAATTTCCACAATCAACATGTGTGGGCTCACGAGAATCCGCATGCAATTGTGCAATCACGTCATCAACACAGATTTTCTGTGAACGTTTGGGCAGGCATTGTTGGTGATGTCTTGATTGGGCCCCACGTTCTTCCACCTACGCTCAATGGAGCACGTTATCACGATTTCATACGGGATACTCTACCTGTGCTGCTAGAACATGTGCCTTTACAAGTACGACACAACATGTGGTTCATGCACGATGGAGCTCCTGCACATTTCAGTCGAAGTGTTCGTACGCTTCTCAACAACAGATTCGGTGACCGATGGATTGGTAGAGGCGGACCAATTCCATGGCCTCCACGCTCTCCTGACCTCAACCCTCTTGACTTTTATTTATGGGGGCATTTCAAAGCTCTTGTCTACGCAACCCCGGTACCAAATGTAGAGACTCTTCGTGCCCGTATTGTGGACGGCTGTGATACAATACGCCATTCTCCAGGGCTGCATCAGCGCATCAGGGATTCCATGCGACGGAGGGTGGACGCATGTATCCTCGCTAACGGAGGACGTTTTGAACATTTCCTGTAAGAAAGTGTTTGAAGTCACGCTGGTACGTTCTGTTGCTGTGTGTTTCCATTCCATGATTAATGTGATTTGAAGAGAAGTAATAAAATGAGCTCTAACATGGAAAGTAAGCGTTTCCGGACACATGTCCACATAACATATTTTCTTTCTTTGTCTGTGAGGAATGTTTCCTGAAAGTTTGGCCTAGCTTTTTGTAATACCCTGTATACCGCCTGAGAAAAAAGTGACGCACCGAGAAGACACGGTCAGATGTCAAAGTAACTTCACACACACACTACCGGTGGCCACGTATATGGTTTGGAGTCGCACTGCTCTGTGACACATAGAATAGCCAGCGAGTGCATTTCAGTGTTGTCTGTGTATACTGTTGTTACCAGGCCCGGCAGGTTACGTAAGGGGCGCAAACAGCGTCTAATGTTGAGCGATGATTTGACGGACACACAGATGCTGCATAATCGTGTGAGACAGCGTCATCAGCGCCTAACAGAATGTGAAAGAGGGCTCATAGTGTCGTCCATTTGGATGGCTGGTGGAATGCTGCTATATCGCGATTTGTGGCGCACTGACATGTGACGGTAGCAGGGTGTCTGACTGCACGGGAATGTGAGGCCAGGCACTCTAATCGCCGAGATTCCAGTTGGCCACGTCTGACCACCACGAGGGAGGGTCGCCCTTTGCTGCACCGAGCACGTGGTAACCACTGCGCACCTACACCTGACACCCGAGAACGAGAAGTGAGTCCCTGCACCATTGGCTGGAGACTACCTGCAGCCACACCAGGGAACCAGTCCGAAGAGGTTGAAAAAATGAGCCAACCATTTGAAAAACAAAGGGTTATTAGCCCTTGACCTAGAGTTCGATATTTAGAAAAAATATCTTCTTCAAAATGAGTGGGCCTTGTTACATCACACGATGGTACAGTACCTAATGGTACATCACATGATGGTACATTAGCTAAGGCCCACTCCTGCTTTGCAACTGTTTGGCTGATTTTTCCAACCTCTCCAGATTTACACAGTTGCTGTTTCGGAGTCATGTTTAAGATTTTGAATCACAGTCCCCTGCATTGACTGCTAATAATACCACAACACAAGCAGCTGATACTCGAGTGATACCGGAACCAGGAAGCGAGCACTGCTAACAAACTGTGCCGCACTGTGTTGAGTGATGTGCCGGGGTTCTTCTCTGCAACGGATCACCATCGTCGGCAAGTATGAGAGCGACCTAATAAGAGGTGCCCGTCATCCAATAGTTTGGAGATGTGCTGTCGGCATCATGGTGCGGAAAGCAGTCGGGTATGACTTCAGGTCGCGGCTCGTACTGGTTGAGGGTATTCTGATGGGGCAACTGTGCGTCACGAACATCCTGCGACCTCTTGTATCACCTGTCATGCAACAGTATCGTGGTGCCACTTTTCGACACGACAACGCTCGTCCACACAGGGTACGTGTCTGTACGAACTGTCTGCGTTACGTTGAGTTACTTCTGTGACCAGCAAGATCGCCAAATCTGTCCCCAACAGAATACGTGCTGCAACAGCTCGGACGCCCACACGGACGCAGTCGCACATCCGGGATGTCGAGGGCCAGTTACAAGAGACGTGGGCCACCTCGCCTCAGCACGGGCTTCAACGACTCTGTGACTGCCCTAGCACACTAATCAGCGCGACCGTCTGGCCCACAGGGGGTGTGACGTCATGCTGCCAAGTGGGCTCATACTGACAAGCTCTTTCCAAATTTGACTTCAATTTGTAATCACTGAAATAACACACCACATACCTTCTCGACCCGTGAGTTCATTTAGCTCCTCCTCCCCTTAGGATGCTTTGATTCTTTTGTCGAGCACTGTACACAGACATTCCGCCTAACTCACTGCAGAATGAGTGACAGAAGGTACTTCGTACCAATATCATCGGTTCCCTCTCCCGTTCCATTCTCATACTGAGCGAAACAGACACGGGCGTTTATACAATGAAGAGCCAAATAAACTGGTACACGTGACTAATATCTTGAGGGGCCCCCGCGAGCACGCAGAAATGCCGCGACACGACGTGGCATGGACTCGACTAATGGCTGAAGTATTGCTGGAGGCAATTGACACCACGAATTCTGCAGGGTCGTCCATAAATCCGTAAGAGTACGAGGCGGTGGAGATCTCTTCTGAACAGCACATTGCAAGGCATCCCATATACGCTCAATAATGTTCATGTCTGGGTATTTTGGTGGCCAGTGGAAGTGTTTAAACACAGAAGAGTATTGCTGGAGCCACTCTGTAGATATTCTGAACGTGTGGGATGACGCACTGTCCTGCTGCAATAGCTCAACTCCGTCGGAGTGTATAATGCACAAGATTGGATGCGGGTGAAAAGACTGGATGCATTCGTACGTTCACCGGCGGAGGAAGCTCCCCCTCCCGGCCATCCTCCCGAGATGGCCGATGACACTATAGACCCCATGGACGATGACTGTCCGCCTACTGATAGCGGCGGCAGTGCTCGCTCGAAGCCAGGCCCTAAGCGGCCTTCGAGGTGACCCCTTCTCTCCTCTCCTCTTCCTTTTCTTACGATGGCACTTATTCACTGGAATATTCGCAGCATTCGCTCCAACCGAGAGGACTTGAAGTTGCTGCTCCGCTTGCATCGTCCGCTCGTCGTAGCCCTCCAGGAAACGAAGCTACGCCCATGCGATCACATTGCCTTGGCACACTACACCTCTGTGCGTTTTGACCTACCCCCTGTGGTAGGTATCCCAGCTCATGGAGGGGTTATGTTGCTGGTCCGGGATGATATTTACTACGATCCCATCACGTTGCACACCGGCCTGCAGGCAGTTGCCATCCGCATTACTCTCCCCACTTTTACGTTTTCCTTTTGTACCGTTTACACTCCATCGTCCTCTGCCGTTACCAGGGCAGACATGATGCAACTTATTGCTCAGCTACCTGCACCGTTTTTGTTAACTGGAGACTTCAATGCCCACCATCCCCTTTGGGGTTCTCCAGCCTCCTGCCCGAGGGGCTCCTTGTTCGCAGACCTTTTCAACCAGCTCAATCTTGTCTGCCTCAATACTGGCGCCCCTACTTTTCTTTCGGACACATCTCATACCTATTCCCATTTAGACCTCTCCATATGTACTCCCCAACTTGCACGCCGGTTTGAGTGGTATGCACTTGCTGATACATATTCGAGCGACCACTTCCCGTGTGTTATCCATCTCCTGCAGCATACTCCCTCTCCGTGCTCCTCTAGTTGGACCATCTCCAAGGCAGACTGGGGGCTCTTTTCTTCCAGGGCGACCTTTCAGGATCAAACCTTCACAAGCTGCGATCGTCAGGTCGCACACCTCATGGAAGTTATTCTCGCTGCTGCTGAATATTCCATCCCTCACCCTACTTCTTCTCCACGTCGCGTACCGGTCCCCTGGTGGACCGCAGCATGTAGAGACGCTTTACGTGCTCGTCGACGTGCTTTACGCACCTTTAAACGCCACCCTACAGTGGCGAATTGTATTAATTATAAACGTTTACGTGCTCAGTGTCGTCGTATTATTAAAGAAAGCAAGAAAGCCAGCTGGGCTGCTTTCACAAGCACCTTCAACAGTTTTACTCCTTCTTCTGTTGTCTGGGGTAGCCTGCGCCGGCTATCTGGCACTAAGGTCCACTCCCCAGTTTCTGGCTTGAAGGTCGCGAATGAAGTCCTTGTGGCCCCTGAGGCTGTCTCCAATGCCTTCGGCCGCTTTTTCGCCGAGGTTTCGAGCTCCGCTCATTACCACCCTGCCTTCCTCCCCCGCAAACAGGCAGAGGAGGCTAGGCCACCTGACTTTTGCTCCTCGAATTGTGAAAGTTATAATGCCCCATTCACCATGCGGGAACTCGAAAACGCACTTGGCCGATCACGGTCCTCCGCTCCAGGGCCTGATTCTATTCATATTCAGATGCTGAAGAACCTTTCTCCTGCGGGTAAAGGTTTTCTTCTTCATACATACAATCGCATCTGGATTGAGGGACATGTTCCCACATGCTGGCGCGAGTCTATTGTTGTCCCGATTCCTAAGCCAGGGAAGGACAAGCACTTGCCTTCCAGTTATCGACCTATCTCACTTACCAGCTGTGTCTGTAAAGTGATGGAGCGAATGGTTAACTCTCGATTGGTTTGGCTGCTCGAGTCTCGAAGCCTACTTACCAATGTCCAATGTGGATTTCGTAGGCGCCGCTCTGCTGTTGACCATCTGGTTACCTTGTCGACCTTCATTATGAATAACTTCTTGCGGAAGCGCCCGACCGCGGCTGTGTTCTTTGATTTGGAGAAGGCTTACGACACCTGTTGGAGGGCGGGCATTCTCCGCACCATGCATACATGGGGCCTTCGCGGTCGCCTCCCTCTTTTTATTCGTTCCTTTTTAATGGATCGACAGTTCAGGGTATGTGTGGGTTCTGTCCTGTCCGACACCTTTCGCCAGGAGAATGGGGTGCCACAGGGCTCAGTTTTGAGCGTCGCTCTGTTCGCCATCGCGATCAATCCAATAATGGATTGCCTCCCAGCTGATGTATCAGGCTCCCTTTTTGTGGACGATTTTACCATCTATTGCAGCGCGCAGCGTACACGTGTCCTGGAGCGCTGTCTTCAGCGTTCTCTTGACCGTCTTTACTCCTGGAGTGTCGCCAATGGCTTCCGTTTTTCTGCCGAGAAGACGGTCTGTATTAACTTCTGGCGCTACAAAGAGTTTCTCCCACCGTCCTTACGACTTGGTCCCGTTGCTCTCCCAATCGTGGAGACCACCAAATTTTTAGGCCTTACCTTTGACAGGAAACTTAGCTGGTCTCCACATGTGTCATATTTGGCCACCCGTTGTACCCGTTCTTTAAATGTCCTCCGTGTTCTCAGTGGTATGTCGTGGGGAGCGGATCGAACCGTCCTACTTCGTCTATATCGGTCGATCGTCCGCTCCAAGCTGGATTATGGGAGCTTCGTATACTCCTCTGCACGGCCATCCATCTTACGCCGCCTCAACTCCATACAACATCGGGGTTTACGACTTGCGATCGGAGCATTTTATACCAGTCCCGTAGAGAGTCTTCATGCTGACGCTGGCGAATTGCCACTCACTTACCGGCGCGATATACTGCTTTGTCGGTATGCCTGTCGGCTACTGTCAATGCCCGACCATCCGTCTTATCGTTCCTTTTTTGACGACTCTCTTGACCTTCAATACGGGTTGTATGTCTCTGCCCTGCTACCCCCTGGAGTTCGCTTTCGTCGCCTCCTTCAACACCTTAATTTTTCACTCCCTGCAACCTTTAGAGTGGGCGAGAGCCGCACGCCACCTTGGCTCCAGGCTCAGGTCCGCGTTCACCTTGACCTCAGCTCGCTCCCAAAAGAGGTCACCCCCGGTTCGGTCTACCACTCCCGTTTTTTGGAACTTCGTTCGAAGTTCATCAACATGACTTTCATTTATACAGATGGCTCTAAGACCAATGACGGGGTCGGGTGTTCCTTTATTGTCAGGGCACAAAGTTTCAAATACCGGCTCCATGGCCATTGTTCGGTCTTCACAGCTGAGCTCTTTGCCCTCTACCAGGCTGTTCTTTACATCTGCCGCCACCGACATTCTGCTTATGTCATCTGCTCAGATTCTCTGAGCGCCATCCAGAGCCTCAGTGATCCGTACCCGGTTCACCCTTTCGTACACCGGATCCAACGCTCTCTTCAGCGGCTGGTGGACGTCGGTCCGCCGGTTAGCTTTATGTGGGTTCCTGGCCATGTCGGTATCCCTGGGAACGAAGCTGCAGATGCCGCGGCCAAGGCTGCGGTCCTCCAGCCTCGGACAGCTTCTTGTTGTGTCCCTTCGTCCGATTTTAGCAGGGTCATTTGTCGGCGCGTTGTGTCGCTGTGGCATGCCGATTGGGCTGCACTTACCGACAACAAGCTTCGGGCCTTAAAACCTCTTCCCGTGGCTTGGACGTCCTCCTCACGCCCTTCTCGGCGGGAGGAGGTCGTTTTAGCAAGGTTACGAATTGGACACTGCCGGTTCAGCCATCGCCATCTGCTGACGGCTGCGCCTGCGCCGTTCTGCCCATGTGGGCACTTGCTGACGGTTAGACACATTTTAATGTCCTGTCCAGATCTTAACCAACTGCGCCTCGATCTTAAACTGCCTAATACTTTCGATGCAATTTTAGCGGATGACCCACGAGCAGCTGCTCGTGTTCTTTGTTTTATCAGTTTGACGAACCTCGCTAAGGACATTTGATGATGTTGTTTTTTAATCCTATGCCTGTCAGTCTCTCTTATCGTGTTTTCCCTTTTAGTTGTTGTTGTCAACTTGTGCCTCGCGGTGCATTCTTAGAGTAGTCAGGGCGCTAATGACCATTGAAGTTGTGCGCCCTAAAACCACAAAAAAAAAAAGCATTCGTACGTGTCACCTGTCAGAGTCGTATCTAGACGTATAAGGGGTCCCATATCATTTCAACTTCACACGCCGCACACCACTACAGAGCCTCCACCAGCTTGACATGCACGGTCCATGGATTAATGAGGTTGTCTCCATACCTGTAAAGGTCCATTCGCTCGAAGCAATTTGAAACGAGACTCGTCCCATCAGGCAACATGCTTCCAATCTTCAACAGTCCTTTGTAGGTGTTGATGGGCCAAGGCGAGGCGTAAACCTTTGTCTCGTGCAGTCATCAAGGGTACACGAGTGGGGCTTCCGCTCCGAAAGCCCATATCGATGATGTTTCGTTAAATGGTGCGCACGCTGACACTTGCTGATGGTCCAGCATTGAAATCTTCAGCAGTTTGCGGAAGGGCCGCACTTCTGTCACGTTAACGATTCTCTTCAGTCGTCGTTGGTCCCGTTCTTGCAGCATCTTTTTTCAGCCGCAGCGATGTCGGAGATTTGATGTTTCACCGGATTCCTGTTATTCCCAGTACACTCGTGTCATGGTCGTACGGGAAAATCGCCATTTCATCGTTACATCGGAGATGCTGTGTCACATCGGTCGTGCGCCGACTATGACACCAAGTTCAATCTCACTAAAATCTTGGTAAGCTGTCATTGCAGCAGCAGTAACTAATTAGCCGCTCCGCCATATACTTATTGTCTTATATAGGCGTTGCCGACCGCAGCGCCGTATTCTGCCTGTTTACATACATCTGTATGTGAATCCGCATGCCTATACCAGTTTCTCCGGTGTTTCAATGTATGTCTGTATGCGGACCTGAATGCCTCGTACCTTATTCTCGTGATCGCTAACCAAAATATGCGGCGATGGCAGCAGCACCGTTGCACAGCCTTCCTCCAGCACAAGTTCTCTAAATTTATCCTTCAGCGCTTCGCAAGTACTACGTCGTCTTTCTTCCAAAGGATTCCCACCTAAGTTGCCAGAGTACCTCTGTTACACTTTCGTAGGGACTGCACCGATCTTTGACGATTCTCACGGCGCATTCCTGAATTTCGTTCCATGTCTGCTGCCAAACGTACTTGGTAGCGTGTCACGCCTAATTGGTAAATAATTCAAGCACTGGAACAAAAATCTAAAAGTTTTACTCTGACGTAATACAGGCGCTATTTTTTACAAATGAATTGCACTTTCAGAGAATCATTCCACCAAAACCAACTCTTTTTGTCTTCATCTCATTTAACATCACATCTTTGTGTTTTCCCCAAATATTTAGACTAGAGCTGTCAACCATTACACAAGGTCATGATCAAGTCTGTCCGCGTTTCTTCACGTTTGTCCAACGACGATACTTTCCGACAGACAACAGAATCGGCATTGAATAATCTGATTATTTTGCTGATCCTATCTGATAAATTATTTATGAATATTAAAAACAATAACGGTCCTAACTTGTTTCCTTGGTACATACACATTGCTTCTGTCTCAGCAGAGTATTTACTGTCCAGTATTATTTACTGTAGTAGAAGTTGAAGAAGTGTTATTGATGCATAGATCAGCTGAGACAGGTCCCCCATAACATGGTGCTTTTTTTTGCGAACTGTAGCGAAGAATTTGGCGGACTTTCTTGACTTATGCGAGACATTTTTAACGTATATACTTGCCGATTTATGACGATGGAACTATATATCCTTTTCCTGTGACAATGGAAGGAAAAAAATTAGTAAATCAGAGTTTTTGATAGGATCCGTCGACTTTGACCAACGACGTGTTAACAAGACCCAAAATTCAACACAAACATTGTTTCAAAATGACAGCCAATGGCGTTATCAGTTCCCATGGCGCCAAAATATAAAAACCAGATACAAAATCGGACAAAGTCTTGGTAAAGCATATTGAAGGTAAGGGGACGACAACGGTAATCTTATGGTCTTGGGAAGGAATGAATTAAGGTCTAAAATAACAACTCCAAAATAACAATAACTGCAAAATATGCGAAATGAAACAACCAGAGAAACACGATATAATCTTTGCTTTCAAAGACGCGAAAAAAAGGGGGAAAAAAGCAGGAACCAACTATTAGTAGTGTCAAAACCATCACATGACCTATTTAGCTCAAGTTGATACCAATACAAAAGCCGATAACAGTACAAAAAGCCAAAAGGCGGTAAGAAATACATTTACTTTCTTACTTACTTCACGGCCTCCTTAGTCACAGATATCCAACCGTCTCCCTCATCTTCCAGCCTTCTCACACGCGGTCGTCCTCTCCTTCTACCACCAGGATGTCCCATCAGCATCTTCTTCGGAAGCCTTTGTTCTGTCATCCGCTGGACATGTCCTAACTATCTTAGCCTACCCATTTTGATTCAGGTTACCAAATCAGGTTCTTTGACAGAGCCCTTATTTCTTCATTAGTCCTAATTCTCCATATCTCACCTTCTTTTACAGGACCAAAAGTCTTCCTCAGCACTTTCCTTTGCCAAATATTTAGTTTCTTCTCCAAAGACTCCATCAGTACTCATGCCTCACTGCCATATCTACGTAAGAACAGGTTTCATCACTGTTCTTTTAAAGTGTCGGTTTTAGTTTCCTAGGCCGGCCGGAGTGGCCGTGCGGTTCTGGGCGCTAGTCTGGAACCGAGCGACCGCTACGGTCACAGGTTCGAATCCTGCCTCGGGCATGGATGTGTGTGCTGTCCTTCGGTTGGTCAGGTTTAATTAGTTCTTAGTTCTAGGCGACTGATGTCCTCAGAAGTTAAGTCGCATAGTTCTCAGAGCCATTTTTAGTTTCCTACTTAGGTCCTTACTTTTGAACATGGTATATAGTGCTCTATATGATCTGTCGGCAGCCTTAATTCGGTTTGTTATATCTATCTCCACTTTGTTTTCTGATGTTATTACTCAGCCAAGAGAAATAAAGCTATCTACTCTTTGAAAGTTGTACCCATCTAACTGTAGATCATCTGTGTTCCTTCTAACTCTTTCAGCCACCATATACTTAGATTTTGTGTCACTAATTCCTCAACCAAGTTCCTTGGCTGCGGCTTCAAACTCTTTGAAGGCTGATATGAGTGCCTCCGTACTTCTTGCACTTATCACTACATCATTGATAACAAGTACATACAGCCAAAAATCGCGAGAATTAAAGTACGCGGCGTCGCAAAAATCGTAACACAGTATCGATATAACAGACGAAAACTGATATGTTAACATCACTAAAACACATAATTTGAACCACATCTTCTCGAACCAAGTAGCATGCCCGGCAAGAATTTTATATTTCAATGGAAACAGCGTCCATAAATAATTCCGCGTTCACGTAGACTGTCAGCACTATTTTCGTTCGTTGCTACGACAGCGAAACAAATTTAATGCTCCGTCTCATGAATGACGTCACCCACCACAACGGTACTACGCCACAGCTCAAAGCGGGCAGGTACACTCAAAAGCTCAAGTTGTCTGTGTGTGAGGGGGGCACATACTCATACACATTTGTGTAAGAGTATCCCACAATTTGGAAAGATGTCTGGATGAATAAGTAAATAAACTGCCACCAAAGCCATGTAACCATGGTGTCGCATGAAGTTTCGCCGTATGTTCCCTGCAGGTATATTACATCGCTAGAGCAGGACAGTTCCCACTCAGAAATACTGTGCATTTCGTACATGTATTTTGAAAGCATTCGATATCTGAAATGACCTTGACTTTAAGCTTTCAAGAGTAAATGCAAAAGCATTTTGCGGTGTCACAGCTCAAACGCGCATTCTTTTTCCTAGGAAAAAACTAATGTGGTGGCAGTAGTGCAAAACTGCTTCCTAGCACGCCAAAGCGAAACTGTTCTGATAAACGCTGAATCTGGAACTATGAATTGCAAAAAACCAGCGATTTATCGCACACCGAAATATACAGGGTGATTATAATTAAACTTTCAAAACGCTGTAGAAATAACACCACTGGTCAGAATGGCGTCAAATTGCAATGGAATATTATCGGAGATGGGAGAAAACGATTGGCAGAAAAAAAATAGTGTGAAAATTGATCAATAGATGGCGCTATATATGTCAGAATACGTAGATGAAAACATCTGTCATGCGCACGACCCATTGAAGTTGGTATAAACACGCCGGCTACACGGCTTTTCCTCCTTTCGCGTCTGCGACATTCACCATGACTGTCTCAATGCAGGATCGCGCTATACTTGTAAAGCCGTATCACAAGAATGACGACTGTGCACACGTCGCTCTGCAGAAGTTCCGGACACTGAAGGGTTTGAAAACAGGCGTTTGTCCCATGACTGCCGTGGGTGTGGAGAAAATGATTCGGAATTTGAAAAGCCGGTTTCTTGTGGTGTGTAACCTGGTAGAGGGAGGAAACGAATTGATTCGACGTCAGTGGAAGCAGTGGCCACAGCAGTGCAGGAGGAGGCGAGTGTTGCTGTGCAAACGTGTAGTGCACGGAGAATTGCCCGAACATTGGACATATCCGTGAGCACAGTGCGTAAACTCCTACGAAACATCCTTGCTTGCTGTCCATTCAGATTTACCCATGTGCACGAGTTGCTCCCTGTTGACCTGCCAGCAAGAAGAGACCTTTGCATTAGAATTTCTTGCTCTAATGGAAGTGGGCAGTGATTGGCTGTGGAAGATTTTGTGGACAGACGAAGCCCGCTTCCATCTGACAGGATATGTCAATACACAGAATTGTCGGAAATGAGCAACGGAAAATCCACACGCAAATCAACCAGTACCACTTCATCCCGAAAAGGTCTCTGCGTGGGGCGAGTTTATGGCATCACTTACCGTAGGGCCATATTTTATTGAAGAGACAGCTGCTTCCGGTCCTCTTACCTGTACTGTCACTGGTAAGCGCTATCAGTGTCTTTTGCACAACCACGTCATTCCAGTTCTCCAACAGCGTGGATGCAAGATGGCGCACCTCCGCACATTGCAAATCCAGTTAAGCAGCTGCTGAAGCGCCATTTCGGAAATGCTAGAATTATCAGCCGCCATTTCCCTCCAGCCTGGTCGTCCCGGTCACCTGATCTTAATCAGTGTGACGTATGGCTGTGGGGCTATCTGAAAGATGTTGTGTTCAATATTTTAACTGCAAACTTAGCTCCGTTAAAGGCACACATTGCGCAACACATTCTGAACTTGACCCCGGAAACACTTCGTTAAGTTGTGGAATATACTGTCTCTCGATTTCAGCTTGTTGCACAAAACGGTGGACAATATATTGAACATGTTTTGCGCCAGCCACACGTAAATTAATAATCCGATTTGATTTTGACTGATGCTTTTTTTTCGGTTTTTGGCATCAGGACAATTAAAAGCCGATTCTTCCCCTTTCGATGTGATATGACCTTGTGGTGGATCGGCTTACGTACCGGTAACTAACAGTATCACACCTGTACACGCACGCACACTGAGTAGTCAAACGTACACCTCGGGCATTGTTGTATGACTCGTTTATCAATTGTAGTCGACCACTATTAAATTATGATGCTTACAGCGCCATATATTGCTTCATTTTGTAACTATTTGTTTTTCTTCTGCCATACGTTTTCCCCCCTCACCGATAATATTCCGTTGCAATTTGACGTCATTCTGACCAGTGGTGTTGTTTCTACAGCGCTTTGAAAGCTTAACTTTAATTATAATCAGCCTGTATTTAGGGACGAAGGTCACTCGTTTTTATCTTTTGGAGCCGTATGTTTCATCTTCGTTTGTCAAAGAATCGCACTACTCGTTCCTCACGTGATAGGTAGGCCTACTGCAACTACTGTTTGCTATTGCAACCATTTCAAAACGAGCTCGGTTTTTTACAATCTGGTGATTGTCAAATCAATCAGTCTTATCTACAGGTGGGAGTTGCATACAGTCAATCGGTTGACTGGAAGCAGACTAAAGAATTTATGTAGGCCTAGTACTTGTCCCATAAATTCGTAGCAAAACAGTCTCATCCGTTAGGCCTCATATTAGCTTTTTATTACACTGTCTTTATATTTTTCAACACATCAAGTGTGTTACACTAGCGTGATAACTTTAAAACATTTGTCATTTGTGATTCAGCTATTTATCTTCGAAAAGTAACATTTCCTCCTTTGTCATATTTCATTCTGTATCTGTAGCAACACTATTGCTGACACTATAAATAAATATGCAAAAAATGGGACAAGTTTAATATAATACTGAAGTTTTAATGTCAGCGTAAGATATGAACAAACAACAGTATACTGTAATTGTTGTGTCTAGACAAGACAGTCTAGACACAGGGTGAGGTTACCGAAAGGGCACGCGTCAACTCACACCGACTGGCGTGAAGTCTGGAACAGGATAAGTAATGAATGCTAATAAGAAAAGTTCGTAGCTTGTATAATACTTATCTTTATTCCATCATTGTGGTACATCGCTATTGACGATACAAGTGAGACTATCTTCAGATACGGTTAATGGCGCCTTGCTAGGTCGTAGTCATGGACTTAGCTGAAGGCTATTCTAACTGTCTCTCGGCAAATGAGAGAAAAGCTTCGTCAGTGTAGTCGCTAGCAAAGTCGTCGTGCAACTGGGGCGAGTGCTAGTCCGCCTTTCTAGACCTGCCATGTGGTGGCGCTAGGTCTGCAAGTACTGACAGTGGCGACACGCGGGTCCGACATGTACTAATGGACCGCAGCCGATTTAAAGCTACCACCTAGCAAGTGTGGTGTCTGGCGGTGACACCACAGTAATGACGTGGCAATTCTAATGACGTGGCAATTCTTTCTTTTTTTTTTTTTTTTTTTTTTTTTTTTTTTTTTTTTTTTTTTTTTTTTTTTTTGTGCTATGAGATGTGGTGGTTGGTAGCGGGACACAGGTGTTCAAGTTATTTATCCGTTCTGAATTACAGCGACAGAGCGCAGTTACATCAAATGTCCTGGAGCAGATAGGGTTCCCTGCTCATTCCGTAGACCCACAATGATACCCGCGAGTATACAGAACACGGCAGAAAAAAAAAAATACGTAAAGCAATCTACAACAGAAATGATACATTAACGTTCCTTCCACAGCTCTAGGTGACACGCTCTTCAAGGAAGTGGAAAAAGTTAAAAAGATTAATAAATCTCTTTCATTTATATGTTAATTAAATAACTTACCACAACCACAACACTGTCAGTGCATAGCGTAATACCAAAGCCAAGGATGGGCAAAGAAACCACGCTAAGGGACAATGAGTTTTCATCAAAATGATGATTATTCATAAAAGCTTCTCGCCTAAACATTCTGACTCTGCATATATCACACCGAACTGTAGACATTATTCTGGAAGTTGACATAGTAACCATTTTTCCCTATCTATGGGGGTAATGTGATCATTGGTGCCGCAACAGGATCCCACATTTCTTGTTCTGATTTCCGTGTATACTTTCGAGGCCTCTTTTGAGGACTTAGTATACATATATACTGTTTATCATAACTGAATGAGTTACATGTACTCTCTTGTTTTTGCATAATCCATACTTTTGGATTTATCTTCCAATAAACAAAAAGTTCCGCTAAGGAGTAAAATGTATTTTTTTCAAAGCCTTTCCTGGGTGTGTATTTAATTTCACTTTCCGCGCATGTGATATAAACCTTTAGTCCACTGCCTCTCGAAACACCAGACACATGGGCTACCTCGATTACAGAAGCACCCACCATACAAGTTAAACAACGATGCTGCCTCAATTGCTGCAAGAGTTCACGGTAGCCTGTGACTGGAGAGCTGACCGAAGCATCATTACGTCTGATGCTTCATCAAAATAAGGAGGCAATGAACGTGTATAAATACCAGCATTTTCACTCAAGGTTTCTCAGTCTGGCAGCACTATCTACAGGGTGAGGTCTATGCTAGGTAAAATGGTTCTGGAAGCAGACACCACAAGGCTTGGACCCCACCAATGATGGCTGTACTGCTGGTTTCAAGTCCACCATTATGGACTTAGCACTTTCTAGTCAGTGGGCCACCTTTGGGCTTACTCCAGCTGCAGCCAGTCTTCTGCCCCTAGGGGCAACTTTTCAGGACCAGGGCAGTGCAACTGCTCAACCGCCTATGCGAATGCAGGTTTACCAATACTGTAAGCCTCTGTTGAGGACCTACTTCCTCTACAAGAATCTAGGCAGGATTCAGCAACTGGAAGTGGGCCCCGTCTCAAGTTGATAGCCATTCCTGCATGGCAGGTGCACTGCATTCGGCACTCTGGCCCGGTCACTGGTGTCGTAGGAGACTGCTCACCACCTGCTTGCATTGCTGACCCTCTGCACTCAGTATCTTTGGCACCCGCCGATGGGGTACTGCCACGACGGAGCATTACTACGAGAGATGTAGTTTCACCCGAAATAAAAAAACTAACTATTAAAGGTGTTCGTGACAATATTATGAAATAGCATTTCTGTGATACTGCCATTATTCCATCCCAGATTATCCATTGTTTGATTGTGCCTAAAGGCCTTCCTGTCCATCCTCCTTTGTTTCTCTTCTTTCTTGTGTTTCACTTTCTTTTCACAACATTGTCAACATTCCACCCTGGATTTGCCATAGTTTTATTAATGATGTTTCCTTGAGCTATCACGTATCATCATCAGACTGATGACAACCCACCAAGGCGACTCACCCTTGCCACCATAGAGGTCATCCATCCCACGCCTCTACATTTTGGTGTCATACATAGGATTGATGTCTGCAGCAGGACCAGGAACATGGTATCCAGCTGCCAGCTGCAACTCACAACAGCAACATTCTGTGGAGCAAGTGCAATGACTTTTTTTTTATTTTTGTGTGGGTTTTTGTTTGACTTTGAGTGTCATGGTGACTCAGCACACATTTTTCCAGAGGTGATGTTATATTTGTAGGTTCAGTACATGACCGAAAACTCAGTGCTCTGGGGTTTGTAAATGCAAATGTTAGTTTTTTCTGCTTAATACAGGCAATACATCTTCTCATAAACAGGGGCTGTGGACCATTATCCAGAAGTGTGTCAGGTGTTAACCACATGTAGTTAATCAGGAAGAGAAGCTGAGTTTCATTGACAAGTATTCTGATAGTCCTGCATTTAAGTTTCATTCCCATCATTTGATTTTGTTTTTCTGTAGTTGCTGTTTTGTTGTATTTACTGAAAAGAGTTTCTGACACATCAGAGTCTGAGACTTGTAGCAAATGTGCATTAGTTTGTCCCATTTCAATTTGGTGATGTATTTTGTTCTGAGCAAGGAATATGGTTCATTATGTTCAAGCATGACAGTAGTGATTATGAGCAGCCATTTAGGAGAGAAGTTAAGTTGCTATTTTATTATTACTACATTTAAGTGATCTTGTTGTTGTTCTGTTTTGTTGTTGCATTTGTGTAATCAGTAAAGACTTAATCGTGTCACTGTCAATGCCACAGGGAGCTACCCTGACAGAAATGTTGTGAATTACAGCAGCTGAAGTAGCTCAATTGCAAGCACAGAATGTATGTGTGTTTCAGGAAATAAAGGCTGATGAAAGGAACAGAACTTTGCACAGAAGAGTTACTCCAGTGTACGTAGAGAAAAGGTAGAAAAGGTTTTACAATTAGTGGGTTACAAACAGACTTCCAGGATAAAGGAATGTGATGAATCTGGAGAAGTTGGAAGGAAGGAAAAAGGATAGTGCTTGCACAGATGCAGAAAGTAGTAACATTATAAAAGGTAAGGAGAGTAACGTGCGTGTATGAGCCCTATATCTTGTGAAAATGCAAGTCTGAATTATCTGTAGTGCTGAAAGCAGTAAATAAGGATGTATATAGCAACACAGGTGGATTAAGTGCAGTAGTTTCTACCCTACTGGCTGATAGCAGGTGTCCTTTAAGGGGCTGTCAAGCCTGGGCCAGATGCACATAGAATTACAAGTGCTGATGAGTTTTGTTTAATGGAGTGTGGAACTGCAGACAGCAATTTTGCTGTAGATACTATGGAGGATGCACGGGAAGCTACCACTAAAGCTGACTGTGTTACAGCAATTGAGAATAAAGAAGTGGTACAAACACATTTATTTCCAAAGAATGCAGATTTGGTAGTACCCATGGCAGTACCACCTCTTCAGAAGCTGAGAGAAAAACTGGAAGTGCATTTGTAAGGTTAATGATCAGGGTGACAGGCTGATTCTTTGGAGGAGTGTGAGCCCGAGAATTAGAGGGTTACAGTAGCACAAGCACTAGGTCACTGTCTCAAGGAGTGACAGAAATTGCACACCGCTGACACAGGTTGCGGGCTGTTTACAAAACAGACACGGTTCGTTGCACACGATGGGTCTAATAATGGTGAAGGGTATGGTACTGCGGAATCCAGGGGTTAAACTTTTAGTTTGATTGTCATGCCCATACTGACATTCAGCAATGCACACTGTAACTCAGGGGATGTTTTTCAGGCTGGGGGAAACTTTGCCAGTGAAATATTGTCATAAGACACATTTAACTTAAGGGACAAACCAGTTAAACAGTGAACAAAATCGGTAAGGCTTAATTCACATACAATAAATGAGGATGGGGAACAAAATCAGTTGTTGTTGGAGACGAGATATATGGAATTTCCAGAATGAAATTTTCACTCTGCAGCGGAGTGTGCACTAGTGTGAAACTTCCTGGCAGATTAAAACTGTGTGCTGCACTGAGACTCAAACTCGGGACCGTTGCCTTTCGTGGGCAAGTGCTCTACCAACTGAGCTCTCCAAGTATGACTCACAACCCGAGCACTTGCTCACGAAAGATGAAGGTCCTGAGTTCGAGTTACAGTTTTAATCTGCCAGGAAGTTTTATGTGGAATTTCTTAATGGACATCTTTTGTCTAGTAAAACATTCATAGCACTTCTTGGAGTGGATCTATCCCTTGTTATACTTTTTCATACATTCTTGAAGTAGTCATTAAATGCTTGGTCTATAGTTTTGGGGCTTCTTTATAAACAATCGTTCCATCTGATTTCCTTGAGTCTAATATTTTAACATGTTGCCAAAGCTTTTCTGAACTAATTATCTAACCTGTTTCTGAATTAATTATCACACATACTGTTTATTACCAGTTGTCTGGCAAGGGAACTGCAGCTACTCGTCGTCACCAAAGTCATCCAAATTTGTGATACATTCAGGGATTGGCCAGAGTAGCATATTTGGCATGGATTGGGCAAAGCAAGAGACATTTATGTTAGAATAATTTCCAGGCAGTGGTTAGCACTGTGGAAAGAATACAAAACAGTAATCCAAGGGACATGTGGTCAAATCCCAACACAGAATTTTTTTTTTGTCTTTTTTGTTTTCAGGTTTTATGTTACTTACACTACAAATAAACTGGAATAATGCTGAATACGTTGTATTTATTAATATTTTCATAAAAGGCAAGAAAGAGGAAAGCAACAGAAAATTTCGGACTGCAGATAAATTTCCAAGAAGGGATTCTAATTTGTGTGTGAAAACACAATATTCTCAAATAATTCATGTTACTCAGATTTGAGCTAGCAAGGAATGAAATCTGTAACCATAGCTATAGGCTTGGGGTAGCATCTCTGATTCATAATCAAAACATCTTCAGTCCTGGGTTCAAATCCTGCCACTGCTTAAATTTTGATTAATAATCAAGCATTGGCAGCTGTGGGAAAATCGGAACAGAAGAGAATTGAAGCATTTGAGATGTGGTGCTGCAGATGAAAGTTGAAAATTAAGTGGACTAATAAGGTAAGGAATGAGGAGGTTCTGTGCAGAATCAGAGAGGAAAGGAATATTTGGAAAACACTGATAAGCAGAAGCGACAGGATGATAGGAAATCTGTTAAGACATGAGGAATGACTTGCAGGGTACCAGAGGGAGCTGTAGAGGGCAAAAACTGTAGGGGAAGACAGAGACTGATGCTCCTGCAAAACTTTCAGATGTCTTCACCACACTTGTTAAATTTTCTCACACCTTTTGAGATCTTCATTTCCAAAATAAAACAGTGAGTAGAGTATTTTGGTTTTTCTATCTTACCAGTGCTACATAAATCATAGAAAATTATTCAGTAGATTCATTGTACCTTATCAACAGAAATGGCAATGCATAGATGCTGCTTGTCCTTTAAAATTGAATGCCACATGCCTCAACTGACATTTCTATGTTTTGTAAATGCTAAATAATGCTTGTAAAAGTTTAACAATGATATTTATGAACTTTTACTGATGCTATTATTTACCTAACTGTAAGTTATCAAGAATTATGCTGATGGACAGATAATTTGCCACGTTTACCTTAGCGCTGCCCAGTGGCCTCCTTCACTGTACTATTCCTGACCATTCAGAAAATTAAAGAGACCTTTGGAGAAAAGAGAACCACTTGGATGAATATCAAGAGCTCAGATGGAAACCCAGTTCTAAGCAAAGAAGGGAAAGCAGAAAGGTGGAAGGAGTCTATAGAGGGTCTATACAGGGGTGATGTTCTTGAGGACAATATCATGGAAATGGAAGAGGATGTAGATGAAGATGAAATGAGAGATAGTGCATGAAGAGTTTGACAGAGCACTGAAAGACCTGAGACAAAACAAGGCCCCGGGAGTAGACAACATTCCATTAGAACTACTGACAGCCTTGGGAGAGCCAGTCCTGACAAAACTCTACCATGTGGTGAGCAAGATGTATGAGACAGGCAAAATTCCCTCAGACTTCAAGAAGAATATAATAATTCCAATCCCAAAGAAACCAGGTGTTGACAGATGTGAAAATTACCGAACTATCAGCAGAAAATACTAATGTGAATTCTTTACAGACAAATGGAAAAACTGGTAGAAGCCGACCTCGGGGAAGATCAGTTTGGATTCCGTAGAAAAGTTGGAACACGTGAGGCAATACTGACCTTACGACTTATCTTAGAAAATAGATTAAGGAAAGGCAAACCTACGTTTCTACCATTTATAGACTTAGAGAAAGCTTTTGACAACGTTGACTGGAATACTCTCTTTCAAATTCTGAAGGTGGCAGGGGTAAAATACAGGGAGCAAAAGGCTATTTACAATTTGTACAGAAATCAGATGGCAATTGTAAGAGTCAAGGGGCATGAAAGCGAAGCAGCAGTTGGGAATGGAGTGAGACAGGGTTGTAGCATCTCCCCGATGTTATTCAATCTGTATATTGAGCAACAAAAAGAAAAATTCGAAGTAGGTATTAAAATCCATGGAGAAGAAATAAAAACTTTGAGGTTAACCGATGACATTGTAATTCTGTCAGAGATAGCAAAGGACTTGGAAGAGCAGTTGAACGGAATGGACAGTGTCTTGAATATCAACAAAAGCAAAACAAGGATAATGGAATGTAGTCGAATTAAGTAGGGTGATGCTGAGGGAATTAGATTAGGAAATGAGACACTTAAAGTAGTAAAGGAGTTTTGCTATTTGGGGAGCAAAATAACTGATGATGGTCGAAGTAGAGAGGATATAAAATGTAGACTGGCAATGGCAACGAAAGTGTTTCTGAATCGAGTATTGATTTAAGTGTTAGGAAGTCATTTCTGAAAGTATTTGTGTAGCCATGTATGGAAGTGAAACGTGGACAATAAATAGTTTAGACAAGAAGAGAATAGAAGCTTTCGAAATGTGGTGCTACAGAAGAATGCTGAAGATTAGATGGGTAGATCACATAACTAATGAGGAGGTATTGAACAGAATTGGGGAGAATAGGAGTTTGTGGCACAACTTGACTAGAAGAAGGGATCGGTTGGTAGGACATGTTCTGAGGCATCAAGGGATCACCAATTTAGTACTGGAGGGCAGCGTGGAGGGTAAAAATCGTAGAGGTCGACCAAGAGATGAGTACACTAAGCAGATTCAGAAGGATGTAGGCTGCAGTAGGTACTGGGAGATGAAGAAGCTTGCACAGGATAGAGTAGCATGGAGAGCTGCATCAAACCAGTCTCAGGACTGAAGACCACAACAACAACAACATGTGTTGTTTTGTAAATGTAGTACCTTTTTGTAAAATATTGTCAAGTTATTTTCATTAACTCTTCACTGATGAAACTGTTTTATATAATGTAATGATGAAAAAAGGTAGTTGTAGACAAACAAATGCATCATGTGCCATGTAACTAGTGTCACCCAGCTGTTTAGTCCACTTGGTTTCTACTAATGTGTTCACTGGAAGTAGTTTGCACATGCCTCTTGGTTGAGTGTGTTGACATGTTACCAGTGGCAGCTCATGAGTGTACATTCTCGATGTTCTCAAAACTTTAGATTTAGACAAATGGGAGAGTGTAAAATTAATGGCATCTGCTGTTTAACAGTTAGGCTTATCAACAGGTTTATACAACTACAGCCACTGCCAATAATAATAATATCAATAATAATAATAATAATAATGTGCAAAACTTATCTGACAAAAGGAAGAATTGGTTTTTTGGAACTTTGTTGTTTTGTATGAAATAATGCATAACCTTTCGCAACTCTCCATTTTGCATTTCTGCGTAAGTGGCAGTTTTTGAGCTTTTCCATTTTTTCAGAAAAATTTACATGATCTTCAACAGATGTATTAATCCACAAATTTCTCATGTTGAGCCCACAACAAATCTTGCTAACTGTACATTTCCTTACTAATTTTTGCTTGTAGCCACACTTATTTGATTTTGTCACTCTCTCAAATAATGGATCTTATCTCAGAGACCCTATTTCCTTTCTGGCTAACTTTTCATGATAATTCGCTTCTCAGTTCCCAGAATGAGATTTTAACCCTGCAGCAGAGTGTGCAATGATATGACACTTTCTGGCAGATTAAAATTGTGTGCCGGACTGAGACTCGAACTTGGGACCTTTGCCTTTCATTGGACAAGTGCGCTACTGACTGAGCTACCCATCCTCACAGCTTTACTTTTCTGTTAACATTTAAAACAGATTCAATATAATTCATTCTTACACTGCACATAAAAGCCAATTCCTACACAGTAAGCAACCAACTCCAAACACAAACTGTCATTCATGGAAATGATTGAACTCAAGTAGTACTGCCTACAAACACAGTCACTTGACTATAATAGAAGTGAGGCACTGATATCCCTTGATACAGGTGCAAAGCACACTGTCATCTCAATTCCACATGTAAACGAATATAAGAGAAACCAGTAATACAGCTTTTCATGAATTTTCACATACACAATGTGGGCCTACAGCACAGATAAATCTGACTAACCATAAGATCAACAGATTTAAGAAACACGAATAAATGCTACAATCTCACAATCAATGGTGATGTGCTTTAGGCCCTTATGATTCTCAGCTCCTCACGTGAATTAATGTATGATAAAATTCAAAATTTAGCTCATTCAGAAACCCACACAAAAGGTTTTTCTGTCAATATAACTATAACATATACTGACAGCTGATCTAATTTTATTGTGTAGAGAGTGAATTTGCATATCTGAGGAGGGTGCTATCATCTAGCGGGATTTATGCCAAGAAAATGGGGGGAAAAGTCTGCCACAGTTTGCTACCACTTTGTGGCACTGCTGTAAACTTGTAGTTGATTGGTAAGGGCTAGTTGTGCACATTGTGAACCATGCACTTTGTTTATCAAGTCCATATGTATTTTGCCCATAAGATAATTATGTCACCCCAGTTGTGCATGCGCAAGAGCTCCTTAAGACATGCACAACTGAAGGTGTCCACACTACCCTGATGCCAAGTTTCATGGAGCCTACAGGAGCGGTAGCGTAGAAGACTTAAGTGCTGCCATCTTTAAGATGGCAGCATTTATGCTATGTTTAACAGCATTCAAAGAAAAATAACCAATAAATCCACAATGTGTTGAACGTTAGGGCGTTCACGTGCTTTTGTGCTCTTACACAGCAGCCACTACTGCATGATATAATGTATGTATTGCACAATTTTCTATTATTGACATAACCTTTGTGAGCTAAAAACCATTTTCTACTCATTGTACTATGTCTCTAATCATTGGTGAAATGTAACTTACTTCCATATTTTGTGATACCACCTTTTTATTGTATTTTGAAAAATGACAGAATGACAAAATGCATAAGGTGGTTTTGGAAATAATAACAGTGTGGTTGATATATCTCAAAGTTATTAGTCTGTACATTTTAACTACAGTCCCTTCTTAGAAAGGTACCTGCAGAGTCCTTGTGCATGTTATAGATGCAGTATTCCTAAGAAATTTATTTGGAATCCTGTATTTTCCTTTGCTTTTTCTTTTCATGACTTATGAAAAATGCAACATTCTGAGCATTATTTCAGTTTATTTGTAGTGAAAGTAACATATGAATTAAAAATAAAGGGAAAAAAAAGATTCTGCATAGAGATTCAACCTTACAACCATCGAGTTACTATTCTCTACTCCTTCCTCTGCACCAACTGCTACACTAACAAAAACGCTATTTTTAGCAAGTGCTTGGCCATCTGAAATTCCCACTTTTGTCACTTTGGTTTCTGGCTATGCCTTACAGCACCATAAATCTGGATGAATTCGGTGAAGACAAGTAAGTTTGATCCCCTCGTGAGTTGATAATGACCATTTAAACAGCCATTTCTTTTGCTCATTTTATGACTTTGGTGCACATTCTTTTTTTCTTGTTCAAGCATTTAAAATGTGAGCAGCTAGTTTTACATTTAACATTTTTCTGCAGTACTTTTTGCCTTTCACATGAATCAATAATGCCATTTACAATGCAATTGTTTTGTGTTTCTTTACTTGTTAGACATCTATTCTTGGTGGGAAATGCCTTCTTAATATATTCATAATGGTTATGTATAAGATAAAGCTGTTTCCACTGTGTTTGTCACTTTGGATTTCAGTGCAGCCTTCACTAGCCAGATGCTGATTGAAGGCATTTATGTTTTCTTCAAATTTTGTTCTACAGAGATTACTTAGTCTCTGTCATAAGATGGGGAATTTTCAGTTACTGTTACTGTACAGTTATCTGCCTGTATGTTAGTTAAAATATAACCTATAGCAGTAGGCGCTGTTTGTGGTGACTGTGAATATAGTGACATCACAGTCACTGCCGGTGGCTGCAGGGTCATGTGAAGTTGATCTTGCAAAGTGAAACATTTTATCCATAGTATTTGTTTTACCTCCTTCTATATCAGCTATTTATACCACCTCAAACAACTCCTTGCTGTCGTTATTATATTCTGCTTCAGATGTGGTAAGTATACCAGGTAGCTCATGTTTCATATGAACTCTATTTATGTGTTCCATAAACTGGGAATTAATACACAGACAAGCAGGAACATCTACTGACAGCTACTTGTGAAAAGTATACTAACAACAAATCATGTTTAGTGCAAATCTGATCAAAATGATGGTTATGGTAATTACTTTTAGAGTACTTTATATATGCTGCTGGGAGAAAAACAGCCACTGCTCTTCCTCCTACACAGCCCACCTGCTTTTATTATCTAATTCTTTCAATGAAAGCATTTACGTAACTTTACATAGACCAATACCAGCTTCCTATACACTAGCAAAATCAGGGCCTCTCCGATACAAAAATTTGAGTTTGGCATAATTTAAAGTCCATAAGTACAATTATTGTGAGAAATTGTAGGAGGTGTGGCTAATGGAACTCATGTGTGTGTGTGTGTGTGTGTGTGTGTGTGTGTGTGTGTGTGTGTGTGTGTGTGTGTGTGTGTGTGTGTGCGCGCGTGCGTGTGCGTGCGTGCACATGTGCGCATACCCCTACTCTAGCTTGTGAAAAGAAAGGATTTCTTCTGAAAGCTAGGAAACTTTTCATTCTCTTTTGTGTGAGCCTGTCAATGACGCCATCCTTCTGCTTTTTAGAGACTGGTTCTCTTCACTCCTAAATTATTTTCATGTTATAATGCAGGATAATTCTTTCACAAATTCCTTACACATATCTTTAAAATCTTGTGATGCATCCAGAACTGAAAACTGCCTGGTTTGTGAATCTTCAGTGTTATCTTCAACAAACAGACTCGACTTTCACTTTTACTATCTCAACATTTTCCTCAATTTTTCACACAAGGTATTGAATTTAACTTTGGACATCTGCTGTTCATCATAATGATGGAAAAAGTACCACAACACCAAAAGATAAGTAATGTAGAATAATGAAGTTTAAGGAATACATTTGTCTAGGAAACGTATTTAAGAGATTAACATTGCAAGATCACAGGTTGATGTAACTGCCAGAATGTTGAATGCAAACATGGAAATAAGCACGCACTGCGTTGTACAGGTAACAGATGTCAGTTGGTGGGAAGCACTTCCGTGCTTCTTGCACTTTGTCGGTCAATACAGGGACAGTTAACGCCGTTTCTTGGAGTTTGTGGAGTAGTTGTCCGATGATGTCCCGTATGTGCTCGATTGGTGACAGATCTGGTGATCGAGCAAGCTAAGGCAATATGCCGATGCTCTGTAGAGCGTGTCAGTTTAAAACAGCGGTAAGTGGACAAGTATTATCCTGGCGGAAAACCTCCTGGAATGCTGTTAATGAAAGGCAGCACAGCGGGTCACATCACCAGATGGTCATACAAATTTATATAAATTTGCAGACAGGGTGTGTGGGATAACCCTAAGAATGCTCCTGCTGTCATATGAAACCACATCCCAGGCCATAAACTCCAGGTGTAGGTGCAGCACGTATCGGCCGCAGACAAGTTTGTTGCAGGCCCTCGACTGCCCTCCTAACCGACACGTGGCCATCACTGGCACCAAGACACAACCAGCTTTCATAGAAAACACAGCAGACCTCTACGCTGCCCTCCAATGAGCTCTTGCTCGACACCACTCAAGTCATAAATACTGGTGGCTCGGGGTCAGTGGAACGCACACTACAGAGTGACAGGCTCGGAGCTGTCTTTGAAGTAACCGACTTGTAACAGTTCATTGTGCCACTGTAGTGCCAGCTGCTGCTGAAATTGCTGCTGCAGATGTAGTACAACATACCACAGCCATACACCAAACATGACGATCTCCCCTATTGGTAGTGATGCGTGGCCATCCGGAGCCCAATCTTCCTGTGACCACACATTCCTGCGACCACCACTGCCAACAGTCACGTACAGTGGCTACGTTCCTGTCAAGTGTTCCTGCGATATCGCACAAGGGGCATCCAGCTTTTCACTGTCCTACTACATGACCTCATTCAAACTCAGTAATGTACTGATAATGGCATCTTTGTCACGTCAGTGGCATTCTTATCTAACATCAACTCATCATCTCCAATCTCAAAGGGAACTACCACTCATGACGATTACAGTGTGTATTGAAAGCAAACATGATTTGCATCTTCACAGTGGTCCTACTAGCGCCACTCTTAAGAGACTGACATGAAATCTGAGTAGGCATCATCTTTCACGTGTAGAAACATGCCTGCTAACTTTCGTTTATGTTGGTTTGTCATCACTATCGTCCTTATTTCTACAAAAAAACCTTCACAACAGTGAAGATACCAGTAAAATTCAACAGCCAAAATGTACAACATACAACATAAGAGTAACGCAACAGGAGGGATACTCACCACCTATTATGTTTCCTACGCCCATCAATAACTACCACTAAATCTTTTCCTGCTTTTACCACGTTTTTAATACAGTTATCTACATAAGGGGTCACATATACTTGTGGTATATCAAATTGTAGTACAAACCCATTCCACTAAAATTTATTATTGAGTTGGTTATATTAAACATGCCGATTCCAATGATACAATTGTATCTAAAAACAAAGATGATGTAACTTACCAAACGAAAGCGTTGGTATGTTGACAGACACACAAATAAACACAAACACACACACAAAATTCAAGCTTTCGCAACCCACGGTTGCTTCATCAGGAAAGAGGGAAGGAGAGGGAAAGACCAAAGGATGTGGGTTTTAAGGGAGAGGGTAAGGAGTCATTCCAATCCCGGGGGTGGAAAGACTTACCTTAGGGGGAAAAAAGGACAGGTATACACTCGCGCGTGCACACACACACATATCCGTCCGCACATATACAGACACAAATGATACAATTAGTTTTACTAGAATTCTGTTAACTGGAAAATATGGCTAATAGAAGTTAATAAGGTAAAATATCTAGTGAGGTAACTAAGGTACTTGGATAAAGTGGCATATATCATTAAAAAGTGGGCATCCCAATTTTACAGTACTATACCTTGAATTACTTGAAACAACTTATGGGATAACTAACATTGAAAGTTTGGACATTCAAAATTTTCTGTTACCAGTTTCACTTATGGGCTTGTTACATTGTTAACTTTGATTCCAGAAAAAGGCACTGTAACTGTGACTGAAACACTGGTTTCTCAAGTTCAGTTTTTTTACATTTTGACATGGTAAGATACTCACAAAACTTTTATGTCAACTGACTGTGGCCACAGAAGCCTAAGCAATTATATTTGATTTTTTTGTTCTCCTGAGTCGACTTTTATGCACAGTATAACACACAGCATTAGCTGATTAATCCACTAGATAAGAGTCAGTATAATTTATAATAATGTAAAATTTTGAATGGCAGTCATACTAATAAGTAGGGTATTTGCAATGTGAAAGCATAATATGGTTCTACATGCTGTTATAATTTACTAAACTTCAACGTATTCCATATAACAAATAATATTTAAGACTCATAGTCCATTCAAAATATGAAAATCTAATCTAGCCATTTTTAAACTTTTCATTGTTTCTGAGATCACAGTATGTTCTTATGCACAGTCTTTAAATAGCTCACCCACCACCTGAATCACCAGTCTGTGGAGTCCAGTCATGATGTTAACACTTCTATGTTGGCTCAAGTAAGAGCCCAGTCTTCATGTAATACTACGTGGAAAGTTCTTGATAAGGAAGTCTGTGACTGGGAATTGTATCAGGGTATCCTTAAAAGTAATGCCTCTGAATCTTTTATTCCATCCTCAATATTGGTTGATGTATTACGTGTGATGCACATTAATTGGTTAACTTTCATGCTCCAGTGATGCAGTTTTCAACCCTCTGCCACAACAGAGCTCCGAAATGTAGCATGTCACTCAGTGATGTGTAACGGAACTATGTCAGTGCACAAGAAACAGTGTGCTTTTCATTTAATTAGAACACAAATGACATTATGAACATGATTTATTGTGATTATGTATCATATCTTGTAATCAGTTTTACAACATTATGAAGTTTGAATAATTTTATTATTGCTAAGAGAATTCTCTGCACTGATTCTATGAATTACCTATTTTTATAATCCAGGCCTGTGTTGGTATACTTTGAAGTGTATAAAATCTGCTTTTTTCTTATGCCTTAGTACATATTACTAGAACAAATGAGTAAATAATTTATTATAAATGTAAGATACAAAAGGGAGACAGCAGCCTTTTTATTTTGCTGTATCACTTACCACAGTTTGGACATTATCATTTCTTTTCAATGAATTGTCATAATGGTGAGCCCATTCAGACATACCTCATTAGTTGTATTCCTTAGCCATGTCTTGATTCTCTCAAGGGTGACAAAATTGCACTCATTTGTAACCGTTGTCATTGGGAGAGTTGCCAAGAGCTACAGAAACTGATACACACAACGATGGATCTGACTGCCACAGACAAAGCTTCTACTTTAAAGGCAACTGCTCCAGTTCATTCAGATGTTGATGAAAAAGTTTCAAATCAGTAATTGTCATTGTTAGATCAGTGATTAATGGATCTAAAGCACAAAAGGAATGGAGTTTTGTAACTGCATCAATGATACCTATGTCTCCAGTTTTTTTGTGATAGAAGACGAATAAAGCTGTTAAAAAGTGCGTAATGTGACAAGAGCTGATCCTTCAGTGAATTAATGAAGACATCCAGAAAGACACTTTGTACTCACAGTAACCCTCAACATCATTACCAGTATCCTGATTTGTATGATGTGCTTGCTTGGTAGAAATGCAGAGTTGCTCGATTTCAACTCCATTGGCTGAAGCTAATTCTTTGGCTTCTAAGAAAATCCAGCTGAAAGTATCATCCACATTTTCTCTCATTGCCAGCAGTTCCCTTTTGAGATGCCTGACAATGCTAATTAACTCTGCAAAATGTATATTTTGGCATTGGGGTTGACAACAGATGGACTCATCCAGTACGAACATTTCAGAAACTACAACCAAGCATGTGACAAAATCTCCCTTGTTTGTTGCTGCTAACAGAGTCGTGGCAGCATGGGATGTGGTATTGGCAAAGTTTTGTATTTTCCCCAGAGCTAAAACAACACATCTTTATATTTTCTCAAAGTCTTGTGCACTGTGAAGACACTCAGTCCATCTAGTGAGTGTAGTAAATTTCAAACTGCTGCCTTGAACATCGGTTAATGATTCAAGGGCATCGTTTTAATATCTGCCTATGTTTTGGTTGTCCGAAGAAATTATGCACAATTTCCAGTGTTCCACGTGAATTCTTGGTAAGTGTAATGTTGCAAGTGTCACTAACTACCAACTTGAAATTATGAGCTGCACAATGAGAATACATAACTAAAGGATAGTCCTGTTGTATGAATGCATGAGCCCCACATGCTTTTCCTGACATGGATGCAGCACCATCATAGCCTTGTCCTTACAAAAATGACACATTGACACCAAATTATACCAAGTTTTCAATTACATGTAAACTAATCCTTTGTCAGTCACATCAAACTCTGGAACAAATTGCAGGAAATCTTCACAAATCTTGAGATCCAGGGAAATATAATGGGCACAAAGACAGAGTTGCTCTATTCCAGCAAGAGTAATTAAATGTTTGGCAACAATGATGTGCTGAACAATCCTTCCCAGTAGTTGGTTATTGATGCAACTGATAATCTGATTTTGAACTGAGGTACTAATATAGGCCTACTTGTCACATTTACCAGCCACTTCCCTACTTCCTCATAGGTTGTAGTCACCTTTTTTGTGGTATTTTACAACACTGCAAAACTTATCCAACTTCAAATGGCCCTATGGTCTCTTAATGCAATCTCCTGATATCCAGAGAATCACCAACTCAATGATAGGGACCATGCATTTACTATTTTTTTTCTAACTACTGCACCAAGCCCTGGTCCTGACAATGTTTTATATCATTTGTTTTTTGCATCACTATGTTAAAAAAGTTGTCACCATTGATTACAGCAGCCCTATCCCAAGCATTGCTTGCACAGATGTTGAAATATTCAAGGGCATGCTTCCACTTTATAAACCTGGAGGTTGCCACAGCTCCAATATTTTGGTAATTACCTGTACCTAAAATTGTCTTAGCACAAAATGCACAGTACTTACCGACAGCTCCACAACCTTTGGGGCAGTATAGTAAGCAAAAATATTTCTCCATCCATCTTCATTGCACTTATGATATTGGCCACTTTGCAAAGTGAGGGGAAATTTGTAAGTTGTGTCCAGCACAAAAAGATTTTCCAAAAGATGCAGCTTTATGTGGTCATCAACTTTTTTGTTGTTTGATAGCAAGCAATCAAAGGTATGATACTTACTGTCTGGTGGTGGACTGTCAGAGTATGATGTGTCAATGAAAGATACTGATTTTGATCAAGGCCCAACAAAGGTGATTTTGAGTTAGTAATAATGCTTCTACTGTTTGAAACAGCAGCAGTGGCAACTGCAGTGAATCATCCATTTTCCTGAACCGAGAGGACACAGTTTGTTCTAGACACTGTGGTTTGGAGAAGTCTTCAAAATGTTCCCACATTTTGTTTTGTGATGCATTGTCTTAGCTCTCAAAATCATGATTTCACTTTACTAGCATCAATAACACTGGTTTTCACAACATAGTCATATGAACGATTTAACAGCTGGTAACACAGAGAATCACGTACCAAACAAACTGCAGCAGCATCTCCTGGTCAGTGCATGTTGTGGCAATGTGTCCACCACTTCCATAATGTACAATGTTTATGTATTCATTAACGTTCTATTACAGATACTGTAATATGTTGAGAAGAGCTCATAAACTTTGTATTTAATTCACCATCAATGTTAAATTGATATGTATTACTAAAACAAAACTTAAGACATGCAATGTCACTACATAATGGAGCATATTGTTCAAATAAGTAAGCTTTAACCCTTAAAAAATATTTGTTACTAAACCAATCACAACATACAACCATATCAGTTATCAGCAGTTCTCTTTTCTGTGGAGATTAGTTCAGAAACAGTCTGTTGGCATATTGTAGCAGCATACATCCCATTTCTTCACATACTGAAATCAGAGGTCTTGTTAATCCTTCTTTTCTACCATACTATTAGGACATTGTGTGTAGGTATGTAAGAAAAATACATGTCTACAGTTTCAAATTTTGGGGGAGAGGGGGGGAGTGGAGTATTAAGCCCCAAAGCCCCCCCCCCCCCCCCCACCTTAAAATATGCCACTGGAGACATGTACATCATTTTGCAAGGACCTTTTCTTCTTAAATCCAGTTTTCAGCATAATTCAGCAAGCAAGTTATGAGACTTCAAGAATCAGAGTACCAAGGACAGTACAGGTAATGGGAATGTCACAAACCTCCACAGAAAACACATACACTTATTGCAGTGTGTTCAATCTGTTCTGTCAGCTTACAATATGGCACATAACAAGTGTATAACTGTTCACTTACAGGTATTGTTCACAATTTTGAGCAACATGATCACATTAGAGAGTACTGCAATACACCATCCACTACTTTACACATTCAAGAAGTCTGGGAGAGAGAGAACTGAGCAGCACTGAATGTAAACTTCTTAGCAACGAGTTAAAGCAGGCATTACTGTTGTCACCAACAGTTACTGTGAGTGAATGGAAACAGGCCATACAGTGCATACCATTGAAATTTGTACTCTGGTGCACTTCATCCTTATCATCTCAGGACTGACGCTGTGATACTGCTTACTAGTGTACCATCTACTCCTGTCTCTGACACCTCCCCCCATCATCTTTGTCTGTCTCCACCCTCACTGCAGGTGGGTCTCCCTCATCCTGGGCTTTCAGTGACCTGGCCTCCTTTTTAACCTGCCCCTACCCACACCCATCTCCTCACTGAAGAAGGAACTATTAGTTGTGAAGGCTAGGGCAATGCCATCAATTTTTACTCTGATGCGGTTCTATCAGCAGTATTACACATTTTATGTCCTAAAGGTTAAGTGCTGATCAGAAATTCTGCATCAATTTATTAGTAAATGCTTCAGCATTTCAAAAGGTACCTGTACCTGCAACAGCAACTTACAATATTTCCTTCAAAATTTTCTCTCACACTGCAAAATTCAAATTTTTCAATTGAAAATAATATTTTGATTATTTTAGTATCAGATAGTTCTCTTTGTGGGTCTGGTTTTATATCTTACAAACCTTTTTATTTTTCCATTTTTCTGTCCATCAGAACAATACTTAACTCTACAATTTCAAATCTCAGTTCCCCGTGCTCTCAGCTGTCACTGCAAACTGCAGACTGCAGAGATGGGTCTTCTCTGTTTCCACTGGAGTGTCGATACAGTGTCCCGTGTCAGTTAACTGCATGTTGCTTCTTATTCATCTCACTGCATCAGTACTCTCCCTTCCATTTGTACACTCTGTTGGCTTGGGTTCCTGTGAAGTGCACATTATTTTCTAATGATAACTGAAAATTTTAATGTTAGGGAATCTGAATAATATTATTTGGAAAAAAATTATTAGAAACTACTAATGCTTCCAGGTGTCTAGCTGGAATGAAAATTCTACTCTTGTCCATCCAGAATGACTGTAGAACAGAAAGAGAAAGAGAGAGACAGAGAGAGAGAGAGAGAGAGAGAGAGAGGAGAGGAGAGAGAGGAGAGGAGAGGAGAGAGAGCGAGAAAGCAATTGTAAGCTAATCATCCAGAGTGCTTGACTAAGATCTCTACATGATTCATCAATTCAAAATATTGTTCAGAGAAATAGAATTACTAATCCATCTCAACAAATTTATTCAGCTAACATAAGGACAAATAGTTTCGAGCAGTATAGTGAAGTTTATTGTTACCAAAATGAACAGGGGAGGTTTTTAAGATAAGCTTCTCCTTTGTTAATGTATACTTTAACTTGCTCTCCATCTCTGGAGGTTCTCCTTTTTAATAGGCTCTGTGATGTATGATAAATGAATGCAAAGTGATTGAAATCCCACATCTCTGACAGGAAACAAATGTTGTCATTAAGAAAGAGATATTTATTAAACCATAAGATATCATCCAACTATAAACTAATTACATATGGTGTACCAAGGTTCCATCTTAGAGCCATTACTTTTCTTGTGTATATCTATGACCTCTCATCAGTAACATTACCAAATACAAAGTTTGTTTTGTTTGTAGCTAATAGAAACATTGCAATAAATAGCAAATCAATTGTTCTTGTAGGAAGATGAGTTAACGAAATTTTCATGTACATTAACAAATGGTTCCCAGGCAATTCTTTGTCAACAAACTTTGGAAAAACACACTACATGCAGTTCAGAATATTTAAGAGGTTTCACACCAGTGTACCCCCAAAATATGATGACAAACAGGTAGAAAAATTAAACAGCGTTAAATTCTTGGGCTCACAATTTGATAATAAATGCATCTGGGAGGAGCACACCACAGAACTGCTGACACACCTATACAAATTTCTATTTCCAATGTGGGTGATGTCAGACATAGATGATATAAAAATGAAAAAGCTGGCATACTATGCTTCGTTTCATTCCATAATGTCTTGTGGGACTTTATTGAGTTATTCATCAAACCGAGCTGAAATTTTCTGGGTCCACAAATGTGTAATAAGAATCATTTGTGGTTTTAACTCAAAACATCCTTCAGAAGTGTGTTTAGCGAACTAGGGATGTTAACTACAGCTTCCCAATATACACTGATTATGTATACTGCGTATATTGATCAGTATCCTGTTGGAAAACACCCTGTGGAATGTTGTTTATGAACAGCAGCACAACAGGTCGCATCAACAGAAATTGTAGTCAGGGTGCACGGGATAACCACAGATGTGCTGCTCCTATCATACGAAATCTCACCTCGGGCCATCACTCCCGGTGTAGGTCCAGTGTGTCTAGCACACAGACAGGTTGGTTGCAGGCCCAAACTGGCCTCCTCCTAACCAACGTACAACCATCCCTGGAACTGAGGGAAAACCAGCTTTCATCAGAGAACACAGACAGACCTCCACCCCGCCTACCAACAAGCTCTCACTCGACACCACTGAAGTCACAAATGCTGGCGGTGTGACCTCAGTGCAGTTCACACTGCAGGGCATCTGGCTCGGACCTGTCCTTGAAGTAACCAATTTGCAATGGTTCACTGTGTGACTGTGATGCCAAGTGCTGCTCAAATTGCTGCTGCAGATGCAGTACGGTGCACCAGAGCCCCACGCCGAACGTGACGGTCATCTCTCTCACTAGTGCCGTGTGCCCGTCGAGAGCCCGGTCTTCTTGTGACCGTACATTCTCGTGACTACTGCTTCCAGCAATCATCTACAGGACCTAAATTCCTGCCAAGTTTTTCTGCAATATCACAGAAGGAACGTCCAGCTTCGAGTAGCCCTATTACACGACATTGTTCAAACTCCTTGAAGTGCTGATAAAGGAGTCTTTGTCACCTTAAAGGAATTCTCTACTAACATCATCACATCACATCCAATCTCAAAGGTAACTAATGCTCACAATCGTTACAGTGTGTATTTGAAGCAAACCTGATTTGCATTCTCATAGTGGTGCTGCTAGTGCCACTCTTATGTGACTGGCATGAAATATGAATACACATCAGCTTTCAGATGTAGAAATATGCTTAACAACTTTTTTTCTATCAGTGTGTTTATTCCTTAATGCTCAATAAAATATATCTCTTTTCCAAACCAACGTCTCACTTCATGGAATCAATACTACAAAGAAGGATAATCTTCACAAAGATTTAAAGTCCCTTACTTTGATCCAAAAAGGTGTCCATTACTCAGGAACACATATTTTCAATAATTTGCCAACAGCCATAAAAAGTTTAACTAGCAATAATGTTCAGTTTATGTGGAGCCTAAAGGATTTATAGGTGGTCAAGTCATTCTACTCAATTGGTACAATCCGACTTCTGTACAAATTCAGTGCAGTAATGTGACAGTTGTAAATAAATGTTGTAAAATGATTTTTCTATTTAGTGTTTATTACTTCAAAAATGAAAATATGTTACAATTATTTGGATTCATTTGAAATCCATGCTGACCATTCCCACTGGGAGTGGGATTAGCACATTTGTTTTTCATTGAAAATATTTATTACCTATTCTTGTTTTTCTGATACATACTACATCCTAGAAGATCTCTTCACTATGGATCAACTGGAATGAAAACTACATCTAATCTAATATCGCCATTAGCACTCAAAAACAATGATTTTTAATCAGGTAAAGGAATAAAGTTACCTAGAAGTGAATACAGAATATCCAGTGTTATGCATTATAGAAACAACAAGTTTACTGTTGCCAGTCACAGCTTATTTATTTCCACAATACATTTTAAACGTTTAAACTTCCATCAGGTGGATATATGTGGATTAATATGGAGTGCATGTGTTATGCTATGAGGTGTGGGGTAAACTGTGGTGCTGTTTCCAGCAGTCACAGCATCCTTTCCTTATCCCATTAAATCACATATGAGGCCTGTCTAAAAAGTGTCTGACCTTTGGCCAGAAAATATATTTTGAGTATCTGACAGGATTGGGACCCTAATCCCCTTCAAAGTAGGCCCCTTGTGCTTGCAAAAACTTAGCCCACCAGTCCTTCCACTGCTGGAAACACCTCTGGAAGCCTTATTTTGGCATGGTGTTCAGCTCTGTCATCCTGTTCCACATTATCTCTTCTCTACTCTCAAAACAGGATCCTAAACAACCAGAAGTCGCAAGGAGCCATGTCTGGAGAGTAGGGAGGTTGGTGAACAGCTGCATTTCCATGTTTGGCCTAGAAAATTTGGGTCATGTGGGATGAATGTGTGGGGGCATTGTCATGATGCAGTTGTCAGTTTTTTGCTGTCCCCATGTCTTATCTTTTGCACCGAACTGCAGCACGGAGTCACCGGAGAACATCTTGATAGTACTCCTTTGTCACTGTTTGCCCTTCCAGTGTGTATTCATGATGCACAATTCCATGGACATCAAAGAAGACAGTCAGCACCATCTTGACTTTGCTCCACACCTGTCACACTTTCTTTGGCCTTGGAGACTAGGGATACTTTCATTGCGACGACTGTCTTTTTGTTTCTGGGTCATACCTGTACACCCATGACTCATATCCAGTTATCATGGTGTTCAGAAACTCATGATCAGTGTCGGTGGTGTCCAGAAGATCCTGTGCAACATCAAAACAGAGGTCTTTTTGTTCCGGCGACAACAACTCGGGCACGAATTTCGCAGCTACTCAGTGCGTGTTCAAATCGTCACACAAAATTGAATGTGCAGAATCTTTACTCACTCCAACCTGTTGGGCAATCTCCCACACAGTCAAATGACGATCTGCCGTCACCAAATTTTGCAGCCTCTCAACAACAGCTGCACTTGAGCATATTGGGGCCTGCCAGAATGCTGGTCACTCTCCACTGATGAGTGGCCATTTCTGAATTGGTTGAACCACTTCGTAATTTGTGTTACACACATTGCGTCTTCTCCAAACATCTGCTGTTACCTTATGAATTGTTTCACTCTGAGAATCGCCAAACTGCTGACAAAATTTGATGCAGTATCTTCGCTCAACACATTCAGTCATCTTGAGAGATAAATAATCCGACAAACATGTTGTGTAGCACCTTACTCAGATTGACAGGCAGTGACTGGCGTGCTGGAAGGAGGGGACAAAATTCACATATGCATATAAAGGTCTCTTCCTTTACTGTGTACAGTGGCGCTGTGCTATCATCTCTATTTTGCATGGGAAAATGAAAGGTTGGATATTTTTTAGACAGGCCTCATATACCACCTACACCTACAACCACATCTATGTCCACATCTACAACTACAACTACATCTACATCAATGCTCACCAAACCAACGTGAAGGGCTTGGCAGAGGGTATGACTAATTGCACCAGTCATTAGGGTTTATTCCCAATTCATTCACATATGGAGTGTGAGAAGAATGACTGAATGTCTCTGTGCATCTGATCTTTATGACCCCTGTGTGAGTGACATTTAGGAGGTTGTAGTATATTCCTCCATCCCATGAACCATGGACCTTGCCGTTGGTGGGGAGGCTTGCGTGCCTCAGCGATACAGATGGCCATACCATAGGTGCAGCCACAACAGAGGGGTATCTGTTGAGAGGCCAGAGAAACGTGTGGTTCCTGAAGAGGGGCAGCAGCCTTTTCAGTAGTTTCACTAACCAAACCGGCCTTGTTGTGCTGGTACTGTGAATGGTTGAAAGCAAGGGGAAACTACAGCCGTAATTTTTCCTGAGGGCATGCAGCTTTACTGTATGGTTAAATGATGATGGCATCCTCTTGGGTAAAATATTCCGGAGGTAAAATAGTCCCCCATTTGGATCTCCGGGCAGGGACTACTCAAGAGGACGTCGTTATCAGGAGAATGAAAACTGGCGTTCTACGGAGCGGAGCGTGGAATGTCAGATCCCTTAATTGGGCAGGTAGGTTAGAAAATTTAAAAAGGGAAATGGATAGGTTAAAGTTAGATATAGTGGGAATTAGTGAAGTTCGGTGGCAGGAGCAACAAGACTTTTGGTCAGGTGAATACTGGGTTATAAATACAAAATTAAATAGGAGTAGGTTTAATAATGAATAAAAAAATAGGAGTGCGGGTAAGCTACTACAGATGGCAGTGAACACATTGTTGTGGCCAAGATAGACATGAAGCCCACGCCTACTACAGTAGTACAAGTTTATGCCAACTAGCTCTGCAGATGATGAAGAAATTGATGAAATGTACGATGAGATAAAAGAAATTATTCAGGTAGTGAAGGGAGACAAAAATTTAATAGTCATGGGTGACTGGAATTTGACAGTAGGAAAAGGAAGAGAAGGAAACATAGTAGGTGAATATGGATTGGGGGTAAGAAACGAAATAGGAAGCCACCTGGTAGAGTTTTGCACAGAGCATAACTTAATCATAGCTAACACTTGGTTCAAGAATCATGAAAGAAGGTTGTATACATGGAAGAAGCCTGGAGATACTGTGAGGTCTCAGACAGATTATATAATGGTAAGACAAAGATTTAGGAACCAGGTTTTAAATTGTAAGACATTTCCAGGGGCAGATGTAGACTCTGACCACAATTTATTGGTTATGAACTGTAGATTAAAACTGAAGAAACTGCAAAAAGGTGGGAATTTAAGGAGATGGGACCTGGATAAACTGAAAGAACCAGAGGTTGTACAGAGTTTCAGGGAGAGCATAAGGGAACAATTGACAGGAACAGGGGAAAGAAGTACAGTAGAAGAAGAATGGGTAGCTTTAAGGGATGAAGTAGTGAAGGCAGCAGAGGATCAAGTAGCTAAAAAGACGAGGGCTAGTACAAATCCTTGGGTAACAGGAGAAATATTGAATTTAATTGATGAAAGGAGAAAATATAAAAATGCAGTAAATGAAGCAGGCAAAAGGGAATACAAACGTCTCAAGAATGAGATCGACAGGAAGTGCAAAATGGTGAAGCAGGGATGGCTAGAGGACAAATGTAAGGATGTAGAGGTTTATCTCACTAGGGGTAAGACAGATACTGCCTACAGGAAAATTAAAGAGACCTTTGGAGAAAAGAGAAACACTTGTATGAACATCAAGAGCTCAGATGGAAACCCAGTTCTAACCAAGGAAGGGAAAGCAGAAAGGTGGAAGGAGTATATAAAGGGTCTATGAAAGGACGATGTACTTGAGGACAATATTATGGAAATGGAAGAGGATGTAGATGAAGATAAAATGGGAGATATGATACTGCGTGAAGAGTTTGACCTAAGTCGAAACAAGGCCCCGGGAGTAGACACCATTCCATTAGAACTAATGACGGCCTCCGGAGAGCCAGTCATGACAAAACTCTACCATCTGGTAAGCAAGATGTATGAGACAGGCAAAATACCCTCACACTTCAAGAAGAATATAATAATTCCAATCCCAAAGAAAGCAGGTATTGACAAATGTGAAAATTACTGAACTGTCAGTCTAATAAGTCATGGCTGCAAAATACTAAAATGAATTCTTTATAGACAAATGGAAAAACTGGTAGAAGCTGACCTCAGGGAAGATCAGTTTGGATTCTGTAGAAATATTGGAGCATGTGAGGCAATACTGACCCTACGACTTATCTTAGAACATAGATTAAGGAAAGGCAAACATACATTTCCAGTGTTTGTAGACTAAGAGAAAACTTTTGACAATGTTGACTAGAATACTCTCTTTCAAATTCTGAAGGTGGCAGGGGTAAAGTACAGGGAGTGAATAGCTATTTACAATTTGTACAGAAACCAGATGGCATTCATAAGAATCGAGGGGCGTGAAAGGGAAGCACTGGATGGGAAGGGAGTGAGACAGGGTTGTAGCCTCTCCCCGATGTTATTCAATCTGTATATTTAGCAAGCAGTAAAGGAACCAAAAGAAAAATTCGGAGTAGGTATTAAAATCCATGGAGAAGAAATAAAAACTTTGAGGTTCGCCGATGATATTGTAATTCTGTCATAGACAGCAAAGGACTTGGAAGAGCAGTTGAACGGAATGGACAGTGTCTTGAAAGAAGGATATAAGATGAACATCAACAAAAGCAAAATGAGGGTAACGGAATGTAGTCGAATTAAGGCGGGTGATGCTGAGGGAATTAGATTAGGAAATGAGACACTTAAAGTAGTAAAGGAGTTTTGCTATTTGGGGAGCAAAATAACTGATGATGGCAGAAGTAGAGAGGATATAAAATGTAGACTGGCAATGGCAAGGAAAGCGTTTCTGAAGAAGAGAAATTTGTTAACATCGAGTATAGATTTAAGTGCCAGGAAGTCGTTTCTGAAAGTATTTGTATGGAGTGTAGTCATTTATGGAAATGAAACATGGATGATAAATAGTTTGGACAAGAAGAGAATAGAAGCTTTTGAAATGTGGTGCTACAGAAGAGTGCTAAAGATTAGATGGGTAGATCACATAACTAATGAGGAGGTATTGAACAGAATTGGGGAGAAGAGGAGTTTGTGGCACAGCTTGACCAGAAGAAGGGATTGGTTGGTAGGACATGTTCTGAGGCATCAAGGGATCACCAATTTAGTATTGGAGGGCAGTGTGGAGGGTAAAAATCTTAGTGAGAGACCAAGAGATGAATACACTAAGCAGATTCAGTAGGATGTAGGCTGCAGGTAGGTACTGGGAGATGAAGAAGCTTGCACAGGATAGAGTAGCATGGAGAGCTGCATCAAACCAGTCTCAGGACTGAAGACCACAACAACAACAACATATATAAGCAACTCCAAGAAAGTTCGACAGCCAAGGGGGGAGTGTGAGTCTTGCACAGCAGTACCTGGATTCCACTGAATTTCATTGGGTGTTAAGCTTTTTATGGCTGCTGCCAAGTTATTAAAAATGTGTGTTGCTGAATAATGCACATCTTTTTGTACTAGAGTAAGTGACTTTAAACCCTTGTGAAGAATATTCTTATTTCTAGTACTGATTCCATGAATTGAGCTGTTAGTTTGAATAAGTGATATATTTTTAATGACAAATTTCATTAAGGAATAAATATATTGGAAGTAGTAGTTAGTATCCCTAGTTCTCTAAACAGGCTTCTGCAGGATGTATTTGAATTCACACCACATATAATTCTTATTGCATGTTTTTGTGCCTGGGAAACTTTAGCTTGGCTTGATGAATTACCCCAAAAAATAATCCCATATGACATTATGGAATGAAAGTAAGCATAGTATGCCAGCTTTTTCACTTTTATATCCCCTATGTCTGACACAATTTGCATTGCAAATAGAGATTTGTTAAGATGCTTCAGCAGTTCTGTGATGTGCTCCTCCCAGTTGAATTTATTATCAGGCTATAATCCCAAGAATTTAACACTGTCCACTTCTTCTATCTGCTTGTCATGGTATGTTAGGCATATACTTGTGAGCAGGGTGCAATTTGTGCTTTTACCAGTGGGGGGGGATGTCTTCGGGGTTATTAGAATTATATATGTTACTAGCTTGGACTGTGGCATTATGCATGGTTAAACAGCTATTTATAAATAGATGTTAATGCTGAAACTCACTATTCACACGTATGCACTATCAGAAAAGCCATCACTTGTTATATCTTTAAAAGTACATTATAGGTAAAGCTTATTTACAAAATCCTCTACATACAGGTATACAAGCGGAATTCAAGAAGTAGAGGCACATTTGTGAAAAACTGTACTTATTTTGATGATAGAAAACTCAAACATATTAATAGTGTTAATAGTAAGACTTATTAAAAACTTTCAGTGTTCGGATCCACAACTTTAAATTATATGTAAAGTTTTACTCCAGTGCTTGGGAAATAAACATCCCAGGTTGGGACGCATAAACTAAGACCAGAGGAGGGGATGGTCTGATGCAGAGGGGGGGGGAAATCCCCCCCCCCCCCCCCCCATCAAATCGCACACTGCTCGTGAGACACCCCTTACAAGTTCTGAACTGCACGTAGTACGTTTTTCCAAAGTTTAGTGACAAAGAATTGGCTAGGAATCAGTGATTAATGTCCACAGATATTTTATTAGCAGATCTTTCTAAGACTACACTTGATTTGCTATTTATTGCAATGTTTGTATCATTGACAAACTGGGCATCTGATAATGTTACTGATGAAAGGTCATTGATAAACATGAGAAAAAGTAAGGGGCCCAAAATGGAATGCTGTGGGACCCAACATGTAATTAGTTCCCAGTTGGATGATGCGTGATAGCTTGATAAATGTCTCTTTCCTAGTAACACCCTTTGTTTCCTGCCAGAGATATAAGATTTGAACCATTTTGCAACATTTCCTGTTACACCATAATATTCTAATTTACTTAAAAAGTTATTGTGATTTAGACAGTCAAATATCTTTGACAGATCACAAAATATGCCAGATGCCAGCAATTTTTTGTCTAATGAGTTAAGTACATTTTCACTATAAGTATAGATAGCCTTCTCAATATCAGAACCCTTTAGAAATTCGAACTGCCACTTTGACAGTATGTTATTTGTGATATGATGGTTGTAAAGTCGATTGTACATTACCTGTCATAAAATTTTTGAGAATTCTGGCAAGAGTGAAATTGGACAGATATTTGATACTATTTCTTTATCTCCCTTCTTAAACAGTGGCCTAACTTCAGCATATTTCAACCATTCAGGAAATATTCCACTGATAAACGACTGGTTACACAAATAGCTTAATATGTTACTTAACTCAGAATCACATTCTTTAATTGACTTTGTTGATATTTCATCATACCCACTAGATGTTTTTGATTTTGAAGATTTTATGTTCAGAATGTTCAAATGTGTGTGTATTTCTAAGGGACCAAACTGCTGAGATCATTGGTCCCTAAACTTACACATTATTTAAACTAACTTATTCTAAGAACAACACACACACACCCATGCCCGAGGGACGACTCAAACCTCTGGCAGGACGGGCTGTGCAGTCAGTGACATCAGTGACATGGCATCTCTAACCGCGCGGCCAAAGATTTTATGATGGACAATATTTCTGCTAGGGTAGTGAGGGTCAAATTCATATTATTGAAGTCACTTGAAATGTCTGGTCTGAGGTATTCCATAGCAGCATCTACAGAACCTGACAATCCTATCTTTTCAGCAACAGTTATAAAATGTTTGTTAAAGTGTTCTGCAACACTATATACATCTGTCACCAATGTATCATTTACTCTTAATGCTATTTTCCCTCTTGATTTCTGGTTCTACTGGTCTCCTCCTTTACTATATCCCACATTGTCTTTATTTTGTTATCTGATATGACTATCTTTTCCTTGTAATATATTTGCTTTGATGTTCGTATTCCAGTCTTTAATATTTTGCAGTATTCCTTGTAACGTGCTATAGCATCAACACCAAAACTGTTTCGGACTGACAGATACAGTTTTCTTTTTGTTTTACAAGATACCCCTATTCGTTGAGTAATCCATAGTTTCGTTGCAGACTTTGCTCTAACCTTGGTTAGTTGTAGGGTCAAACAGTGGTCAAATAAGGTAAGCACTTTATTAGCAAAAGTGTTATATTTTTCATTCATGCCATGAGCACTGTAAACATCACTCCAGTGAATTTCTCGGAGGAGTGTCCTAAATTAATCAATTTTTGGCTTATTGATTACCCTCTTGAGCTTAGATTTAACAGATTTTATATCCTGTTCAGTATTAACATTTAACGGAAGGAACTGCATGTAATGGTCTGAGAGGCCATTGACTATTGGTTTTGTAATATAATTTTGTTCATTGGACTTTTCTATAAGATGTTATCAATGGCTGTTTGTGAACAATTTGCTACCCTAGCGGGGAACTTTACAGTGGGAATTAAGTTGAATGATAGTGCTACTAACTCAAATAAGTTCTTATTGGGAGAGTCTTTAAGTCTTGAAGTCATCAGCAACTACTATTTTATTTTTTTTTTGTTTTTGGTTGTTAAATGGGCCAGTACAGCTTCAACATGGCTGATGAACAGATTAAAGTTACCTGCAGGTACTCAATATACACTTAATATTATGAAGGATTTTTTTGTGAAATTCTACTTTTGTTGCACATGCTTCCATATGCTGTTCTAGGCAAAATTTATGAATGTCTATCTTCTTAAATTTGTGACAGTTCCTGATGAATGTGGCAACTTCTCTATTTCTGCTCTACAAAAGTGAGATGCCAACCTAAATCCTGTAACACTTAAAAGTTCTATACCAGTGGTCACATGAGGTTCAGAGAGGCAGATTATGTCAGCTGGGTTTGAGGATTCTAATTTATCTATGCAGATAATTAATTGATTAATTTTATTTCTCAGTCCTCGAATATTTTGATGCAATAATGATAGCTGACATTTCACATTAAGTTATTTAAAATTGGGTATAGTTGAAATTTATGCTGATTTTAAAATTCTTAACCAACAGCTGTTTCTGTTGATGTAATAAGCTAGAATTATGTTTTTTTGTTTCTTTCTCAAATTGAAGGTTTGTTTCAATCCTAACCTCTCTTAAAACTTGATTTCTTTTTGTCCTTCCTACCCTAAAGTGAGGTGGCATTCACTGGAGAACGTCACTCTGGACCACTGTTGCTGACCCCAACCAACATGTCTCTGCGCCAATAAATTCTTTCTTGACAATGATGTGGTTGAAGTTGGATGAATTCAACAGGCTTCTGAGCATAAAAGCAGCCTGATTTTATAACTGTGAAACAGTTCTGGCAGAGACAAATGTACTGGTAGCAGATGCGAGGTCTGCAGCGATCTGCCTAGAAGTGAGATATCTGTTTCTCTTTGCCACTTGGGCTACTTATTGATCCTCTTGCAGTGTGGTGGTCCATTTATGACAAACAATATGCTTTCACATAGTATTTCCACCTTCAGCAGCATTTTTTAATTGCAAGATGACACTTTTAGACACATCCTTTACTGTGGCCATAGTAGTGACAACTTTACTGGCTTCAAGCCATCCAACTGCTCACCCACGATCACACACTCAAATGATGTCTTGAAGACATGTTGCCGTACCACATGAAATGTCTTACTAATCAGCTCCACATCAACCTTCATCAAACACCACCTGCATCAACTGTTGAACACATACAGAGTGTTTGTGCGCAAGCGTCGCTGCAGAAAACACATCTCACCCTCTAAATTTCCTTTTACTATCATTGTAAAACCACCTCAAGATGACATTTCAAACCTTTGAAACACATTGTCAAAATAAATGAACAGTGACTGGTAACAGTTAACTTGTATCATTCAGTGTAGGTTACAGTCATAGGAAAGTACAACTAATTTTAATAAGTTACATTCAGTGAGTGTAGTGGTAGTTCATTTACAATACTGTGTCCACATTAGATTTCTGTGACTTGCTTTGTTTTGATGTGTTTTAATTTTTTAATGCATACCTCTACTCATGCATATCTCTGGAGGTGACTGAATGAAAATGAGCACCAGCAATTTGTATCTTTCTATGACATTGTCAGCACAACACTCAAAAAATATCTTTAAAAATTGTGCGCGCGTGTCCACACACACACACACACACACACACACACACACACACACACACACACACACACACACACACACACAGAGAGAGAGAGAGAGAGAGAGAGAGAGAGAGAGAGAGAACCCTCTTCAAGTTACCTGAGAAATAAAGTACTGATGACTGATATTTAACTAAAGAAATAAATAAAATACAATATATTACACTCTAATTGCAGTGGTAGTAGTTTTTTTTAACTTTATGCTTTCTGAGTGGCTTGTATTTTAAATGCTATTAAAATTCTGAGTTTGAGTAGAAGTAATAAGCTAATTAGAATGAATTTATATTGTTAACAAATGATCAAGGTGCAGAAATCACATTTTTTGTAGATGGTTTGGCTATCTCCATAGGACAAGTTGTAGTACACATTTTTTTAAATATTCGTGTCCATACAGGCTGTACAAAATTTCTTCACTTTATATCTTGTATTATATACAAGGACATCATGTTTTTTATTTAAGTGCTTTCATGTTTTCAAATTTCTGCTGGTAATATATAAATGCAGAGAAGTGAGATGAGCAACATCTTTTGAAAGAGTTGTGAGTTTTTTTTTTTTTTTAATCTCTTGTATGCTTTTCATCTGCAGTAAAATGCCTAAAAGCTTAGTTTCCAGTGAGGCTGTAATTCCGACATAGTTTGTCTTTCACTGAGTAAAGGAAAAAGTATGAAAAAAGATTTTATAATAAACATAATTAACAACAAACATTATACTTACTGGAAAAATTGCACAGACTTCCCTCCAAAAATCATTAAGTATGGCAGTCTGGTTACCTTGGCTCTGGAAGACAACATATATCATCATTTTTCTTTAAGAAACAACACTTAAGGAGATACACACACACACACACACACACACACACACACACACACACACACACACACACACGTAAGGAGCTGGGGATGGGGGGAGGGGGCAGGATTTGGGCCAGGAAAGGGGGGGGAGCATATAGGGAAGGATAATATATAATCAGGCTCTGTAAATTGTCAAATGAAATAACTATCACATACTATCTATGTGCTGTGTACTACCTTACCAATATCTCAGTGTGTTACTGTTCACTACTCTCAGCTTCCAAGCCAGTTGATACTCTCCAGTAAGGTGAAAGGGTAAAGGTGTCCTCAACCTGAAGGATGATTAGGAGGAATGCTACAGGGCTTTTTGGGGCTCCTTTTACTTTTGCTATTGGATGCAGAGATGCTCCTGCTGGCTTGCTGGACATACTGCTAGAGAGGCTTCTCCATTGTACTTCAACAGACCCCTACCAAACCTGCTAGGCACCAGGCCCAGACATATGGTGGACAAACAGTGTTGCTCATGGAGCTAACAAATGAAATTTACTGTCAGATGTAGACCAGTTCTGCATGACGCGATTCATTCCCTTAACCCTCCTAGCCTCAGCCTTCACTAGTCCCCATCCTATCATCTCTCCTGCTCCCACTCCAGCCTCACACATGCCTCCTGTCCCCCCAGCACACCTCCACACTCCCTTTTGCTTCTCTCCTCTCCCCTTTACCTCCACCGTAGCTTCCTGACGCAGCACCTAGCAGATCACCGTCCACCCTGCAGTGACCCTCCACATTCTGACAGGCAGCACTACCTTCCTCCACCCCTGTCTGTCTTCCACACCTCTTCTGTAACTCCAACAACCACCCCAAGCACGGTTACTACTCTCCCCCGTGTGGCCACAGTGGCCATGTGTGCATTTACATTCTGCATGTATCAATGTCTTTCCATCTCATCCCATCTGGTAAGTTTTGGTCGCCCGAGGTGCTGTGTGACTCTTCCAATTATTTGCTGAATGTATTCCAAACTCTGTTGTCCTCCACAGTTTCTCTCCAATCCTGCGCAGAACCTCCTCATTGCTTACCTTATTAGTTCACCAAATTTTCCAACATTCTTCTGTAGCACCACATCTCAAATGCTCCAATTCTCTTCTGTTCTGATTTCCCCAGTCCATGTTTCACTACAATACAATGCAATGCTGTGCTCCAAACGTATATTCTCAGAAATTTCTTCCTCAAATGTAGGCCTATGTTTGTTACTAGTAAACTTCTCCTGACCAGGCATGCCCTTTTTCCTAGTCTGCTTTTGATATTCTCCTCGTTCCATCTGTCACTGGTTATTTTGAAACCTAAGTAGTAGAGTTCCTTAACTATGTCTACTTTGTGACCATCAATCCCAATGTTAAGTTCCTCGCTGTTCTCATTTTTGCTGCTTCTCACTACTTTTGTCTTTCTTCATTTTACTCTCAATCCATATTCTGTACTCATTAGATTGTTCATTTGATTCAGCAGATCTTATAATCCTTTTTTCATTTTCACACAGGATAGCAATGTCATCAGTGAATTGTATCAGTGATATCCTTTCACCTTGAATTTTAATCCCACTCCTGAAGCTTTCTTTTGTTTCCATCAGTGCTTCTTCAATGTATAGATTGAACAGTACATATTTATTTAACCGCAAGCAGTGTACAAAGCTGACTTAGAAAATCAATAATCAGATCATTAATTTCCAGTCCAAATATGAGACAGTCATGCAAGGTGTACCCCAGGGCTCAATTTAGGGCCCTTTCCTTTTCCTAGTGTACATAAATGATATAGAGCAACCTTTCAACTCCCAATTGGTAACCTATGCAGACAATATCTCACTGTTATTTCTTGGTAAACAAAATGATGAGTTAACGTTGGTAGCAACTGAGGGCCTACGTCAAATAACTACTTATTTCCAAGATCAAGGTTTGAAAGTTAATATCAGTAAATCTCAGTTATTGCCATTTAAACTTACAAACTCACACCAAACCTCTATCAGTAACATAGATGGAATTGAAGTAGCGCACACATAAGGCTGCAGATTTCTAGGTATTCACCTAGATGAAAACCAAATTTTTATGCAATAAAATCAGCAGTTCATTACATCTAATCAGCAAGTTATCAAAAGTAGTCCCACATCAGACATTAAAAACAATTTATTATGGAACCCTTTTTGCACAGATTAATTACGGGATAGAGATATGGGGTTGTGCTGCCGACATACATATGAACAGAATATTAACCCTACAGAAAAGAGCGGTCAGAATTATCCATGGATTAGGGTATAGAGATTCATGCAGGGAAATCTTTGTTCAACATAAATACCTCACAGTCTACTCACTGTATCTTTACAAATTAATTATATTTTTTGTGACACATCAAAACAAAGCAACAAAGTGCTCTGATATGCATACCTATAATACAAGAAATAAAGACTATGAGGAAAAAAGACAGAGAAAGGCTGGAGGCTTTTGAGATCTGGACATGGCGGAAGATGGAAAGAATAAGTTGGATGGACAGAGTAAAAAATGAAGAGGTACTGAGAAGAGTGGGAGAGAAAAGACAGTTACTAGATGTAATAAAGAAAAGAAAAAGAAATTGGATTGGGCATATATTAAGAAAGAATGACGGACTGATAAAAACAGTTTTAGAAGGTTATGTAGAAGGGAAAAGGAAGCGAGGAAGGAAGAGATTCCAGATACTGGATGACATGATGGACGGTACAACATACAGCAGCCTTAAGAAGGAAGCAATGGATCGCAGAAAATGGAGAGGCAAAGGACCTGCTAATATAGCAGATAACTGATGATGATGATGACTACAGACAAAGAACAAAATTAAAAACAACAGACCATAGACCATGCATTAGTGGTCAAATATGGTACAACAGATTACCGAGCTCTATAAGGTGCCACAAAAGGAACTTATTCAAAGTGAAACTGAAATATTTCTTGATTGACAAGTGTTTATATTCTTTAAGTGAATATTAAACTAAAATAAATTATTGCATATATATATATATATATATATATATATATATATATAATAGAGGGAAACATTCCACGTGGGAAAAATATATTTAAAAAGAAAGATTATGAGACTTACCAAACAAAAGCGCTGGCAGGTCGATAGACACACAAACAAACACAAACATACACACAAAATTCAAGCTTTCGCAACAAACTGTTGCCTCATCAGGAAAGAGGGAAGGAGAGGGAAAGACAAAAGGATATGGGTTTTAAGGGAGAGGGTAAGGAGTCATTCCAATCCCGGGAGCGGAAAGACTTACCTTAGGGGGAAAAAAGGACAGGTATACACTCGCACACACATACATATCCATCAGCATATACACAGACACAAGCAGACAAAATGTCTGCTTCTATGGTTGTCATTCTTAGAGATGTCCATCCCTCCTAAATTGTACTGCTTACTGTGCTGTTCCTTATTGCTGAATATATAGCGACAGAGAACTTCAAGCATACCTCATCATTCCTTAGTACTTCTGTATCCCACTTCTTTGCGTATTGATTCTTCCTGACTAATCTCTTAAACTTCAGTCTATCTTCATCACTACTACATCGTGATCTAAGTCTATATCTGCTCCTGGATATGTATAACAATCCAGTATCTAATTTTGGAATCTCTGTCTGATCATGATGTAATGTAACAGAAATATTCCTGTATCACCCATCGTTTTTCAAGTATACCGCCTCCTTATGAGATTCTTGAACAGCGTATTCACTATTACTACCTGAAATTTATTAGAGAACTCAATTAGTCTTTCTTCTCCCTCATTCCTTGTCCCAAGCCCATATTCTCCTATACCTTTTCTTCAACTTTTCCCCCTACAACTTCATTCCATCCCCCATGACTATTTCGTTTTCATCTCCCTTTACATACTTTATAACCCTTTCAATATCCTCATATATTTGCTCTATCACTTCATCTTCAGCTTGCTACATTGACATGTATTTGAACTATGATCGTCGGTGTTGGTTGCTGTCAATTCTGATAAGAATAACCCTGTCACTGAACAGCTCACAAAAACACACTCTCTGTCCTACTTTCCTATTCATAACAAATCCTACTCCTGTTATACAATTCTCTGCTGCTGTTGATATTATGGTATAATCATTTGATCAGGAATCCTTGTCTTCTTTCCATTTCACTTCAATGATCCCCACTATATTTAGAATGAGGCAGATTTTCTAGCTTCCCTACCACGTTCAAACTTCTGACATTCCATGCCCCGACCTGTAGAATGTTATACTTTCAATGGTTATTCAATCTTTTTCTCGTGGTCATCTCCCCTTGACACTCCCCTCCCAGAGATCTCCCAGAAATGGGGCAGTATTTCTGACTCTTTTGCCAATGGAGAGATCATCATGTCACTTTTTCAATTACAGGTCGTATGTCCTATGGATACATGTTATGGGTCTTTAATGCAGTTGTTTCCATTGCCTTCTGAATCCTCATGCCATTAATCATTGTTGTTTCTTCAATCTTTAGGGGCAGTTTCCCCACCCCAAAGACAAGGGAGTATCCTGAACCTCTGTCTGCTCCCGCGCCCTCTTTGACGAGGCTGTTGGCAGAATGAGGGAGACTTCCTATGCCAGAAGCCCTTTATTAATTTAGCCCTTTTAAATATATGCGGTGTTTGTACTTTCAGACATGTCCAAAAGAACAGACATCATTTTGATGCAGAAGCCACTACGAATTAAGACACAAAGGAATTACAGACATTGGCTGCGACCGGGTACTGATTATATCAATGGTTTCAATTCCGGTACAGTTCAACTTTCTCCTTCCATTTAATCAGTGCTCACTAGTGACCAATGTCTGTAATTCCTTTGTGTCTTAGCCCTTTTAAGCTGTGCTGTAATATAAAATAACAGTATTTCTATAATCATGATTTCCATTCTAACTAAATCTTACAACAAAAATATTTTTTCCAAGTTATTGAAACATGTCGCAAGCTGAAATAGTATTCAATTATGGAGTCAAATTGGCATCTGACAAGGCACAACAGCTACACTGGTTATGGTGCAATTTCATTCTGCTACGAAAACCACTGATGTCTTGCTCTGCTTTCTTTATTTTCATTGTCAGTCTGCTCGGTAGTGCAGTAGGTGATGGACATCTCTCCTAAATACTCACATTTTGCTAAAGTTATTGAAGTCAAATCCATTACAGCTAGAAATTTTGCAAATAAGTATGGAATTACACGAACAATGATCAAATAGAAAGAAAACTAAGTGCTCCTGTCCCTCTGAAGAAATGGGGAGATTTAAAATTTGCTGTAAATATCTGGAGCAGTGGTATTAATTTGGAATTTGCAGAGATGTAAACCAATATTACATTTTCAGCACTATTGCACTATTTCATTAATAATAGTGATGATATTACGTGTAGGTTTGCCGTTATGTTTTCTATTATATTCATGAACATGAACCTAATGTGTGCACTTAACAAAATGTATTAAATTTCACTTTTTCTGATCCTAAAATTTCTATTAAAAAAATTAATAAATACAACTCAGTAACAAAGTAATCCAGTAGGGAGACTCACATTGACCAGCATGTGTACAAATGTTCACTTAGGTGGGCTGGAAGTTGGCTACACCACACAGTACACAGCACGGTATCAGCTACAGTGTCTGTGTAGACTTTTCTGTGCAAGTACCTATGATACTGTGCTGCTTTTCTGTCCCATATATCTTCTTATGGTATGACAAGACACATGCACTCTTCTTGTTACTCAGAAACCACTCCAAAGTAATTCGGCCTTGAGTTTGTCTTAGGAATGTCACTCAGGAGGTGCAGCTATTACATATTTAACTTTAGCCACATAATAATGATCAAGCTGGCTCACCACTAAGGCAAATTTAGTCAAATTCCAGTTATTCCAGTGAATTGAAAGCTCACTTCTGCATATCTGAACTGCAATGCAGGATTATGAGGCCAGTATGGAGGCCGTCCCACAGTGATTCACAATAATGAGGGTACTTCAGCAGCTGGTATGTGTTGTTTCTCATGAAAATACTGTATTGGTTTTTGAAAGTTAGTCTTGCTCCTTCTAGTTACATAGACTGAACATGCAGGTTGATCACATCAGGGTCACCAATGTTGGTCCAAGTAGGTATGAGCTGTCTGAACAACTATAATTTTGTGTTCAATATACTCCCTGTTGTATGAAACATGATCCTCCAATATACCAGTAATGAATAAAATTTATTTACCAATGAACACAGAAGGTACTTAGTGTTAGAGAAGAGTCTGACAGGAGCTGTTTACCACTGCCAAGAAACTACTGTCCTTTGTAACATTCATAGAACACTGCGCTGCACACAGAGAACAAACCAAAACCCAGTACCTCTGCCAGCTGGAGTGAGAACTCTTGAACAGCTTACATAAACACAGCAGCCAACAGTAACTGGTGATCACTACAGATCTATGAAACAGTATTCCTTTTCTTCTTTCTTATGTTTTATTGTCATGTTCCAAGAGAAGCAATCTATCATTTTAATAGCATTGCCTTTTTCCATCCAGGACTTTCCACTGTTTGCTTAGCAAATTGCAGTGCATTGGGAGGAAGACATTAGTTCTAGCAACCACTGATGTAATTACTCATACTAAAATTATTAGGGTCCTTGAAGGATGCTATAAGTATGTCTTATCTCTCTTATTGATGCATAACAAGCCTAGCATGTCCAAAGAAAATTTAAAATGTGATATGCTGAAAGTATGGAAGTAGTAATCCAATTAATGTAATAAGTCACCAGCTGAAATGTTTCCTGGATATCTCTTTGACATTTTTGGCTGAGTAATGCAATACATTAGCTGAAAGGTAGGAATGTAACACCTCGGTTCAGTTTACAGTGATAAAAGCTATAGAAAGAATAATTTAAAATTAAGAATAGAATTTTTAGAGGGGAAAATAGTGTAGAATCAGAGTTCGGTAATTGCAGAGCAAAATTATAGTATATCAGCAAGTAGTTTAACGTCCAAGTACAGCAAAGCCACGAAAGCTCTGTCATGGAGAAGGCAGTGACGTTAAACTCTTGTGATGAAAAACCTATAAAGAGGCCTGATCATCATTATTGCCGCCATTATTACTCGATTGTTTTGTTAAAGGGCGGGGAACCTGTGTCAGTCAGTGAGACAATAATTAGATTGGACTTTATCGTGTTAAGATTCACGATAAACTGTTAGAATATTACGGAGATTAAAAGTGATGTAGTGTACGATTTTTGACTGTTGGTAGCAACGGAGTATTAAGGGGATTTCAGGACTTTAGTGCTAGATTGGAACTTTACGGACATATAGACAACAGAAACTCAAATTATCTGCTGATACAAGTGAATTCAGAGGTACCGGTATTCAGATATTAACGTGTGGACTTTTGTAAGTGTCATGCATCGTTAGTTGCGAATCTGGACATAGAGCGCATGCATATCGGCATTTGCGGACTATTTAGGAACCTTTTAAATAGACCATCATTCATCACCATCTTAATCCTCGAATATAAAGTGAAAGTGAAATACAACAGTGTTGTACTTATATCATTTACCTAGTACTAAACAGTGAAGGCTTTACGGAACCAAAGCTATTCAGCAGTAAGTCAGCACCATCTTGTGGAAAGCGAAGGCATTAACTAACACACTAACTGAAGTGAACATTTACGTGTTTTATGGACTGCTTAGTATGAACTTTTGTGTCTCTTTGATGTCCCCACTCCCTCTGTAAGGTGGCGCAGGCTGTCTTAATCATAAAAGGGGAGAGTTTTAGCCGGGCAAATTACTAAATAAAAGCGATGTTTACAAGACTCGCAGTAATAGCAAAACACAAGGCCCGCTCCTCATCGAAGAGTCCTCACTGTCACGTCAGGAAGTAAAGCCGGAAAACCTACCGACGATACGTAGCTACGAGCAGACGTTGACATGCAGTACCTAAAAAGGGAACCACAAGAGAGTTGGGGATGCTTCAGCTGCTAATGTCAAAATGCCTTTTTCTTGTTACCTATGTCTTAAGTTGAAAATCTCTCTCTCTCTCTCTCTCTCTCTCTCTCTCTCTCTCTCTCTCTCTCTCTCTCTCTCTCTCTTTCTCCCCCCCCCCCTCTCTCTCTCTCTCTCTCTCTTCTCCTCAAATCAGTATCCAGCTATGCCATGCATGCCTCGAATCGTTGACTTCTTATCCTTTTCAGCAAGCTGCCGATTGCTGAAAACCTGACAACAGACTACTTCTATGCACGCTACTAAATGATATGTTTTTTCTTCTTTTATAAACCACATAAAAAAACTTTTTACACTCAGAAAACAACTTTACACAGTACCCTGTCTGCTTGACAAGTACAGTTCAAATACATTCACAATAAACAGTCACAATTCACAGCAGACACTCTTAAGTCAAACTTCTTTTTGTTCCATGACTTCCTTATGCAATGTCACAGCCATCTTTCTCCACAGAGGCCAACGCAACTCGAGGCCAACGCAACTCTGATGATCCGTTAGCTGGAGGAAACACTAAAAACAACAAATATCACCAATCATTAGCTGCTGCCAGCATTGGCCTGTTCAGTAACAACACTGTCTCCATTACTATTCAATCAATGCGCACATTCCAAGAAACCCCATGCTCGATGCACATTCCCCGCATTCCAATCTACATTAAATAAATTTTCTTCAGCAGTCGATGACCATCATTCATCAGTGCTAAATACACTGTGCAACACATCACTTTAACAAAGTGATACGTCACACTATACAGCTCAAGTAAAAACTAAACTGAGCGCGAGGTTGTCTCCCACAAAAATGTGTCCAATTGATCTTTCACTGTGTGAACATAACTGAGTCTACAGCATTTCATCTTAAATAATAGTAATATTTACAATGTGTTCATGTATCTAAGTCTTAAAATACATACCCCATTTAATGTCACTGTTGGTACGAATTTTAAACTAGGATCCAATGAATGGGTAGCATCTCCACATCTTTTCAGTAGCCCTGTTCCTTCCAGTCCTCTAGAACACTGCAGGATTGGTCTCCATGTAATGTTGAGATTACTGGCACACTGAAACAAGTACCGATATAATGTTACAGTGAGGAAAGAAGATTACCCGAGCATGAAAAGTAGAATTAGGGACTAAACAGATTCAAAGGAACTTGCTTTAAAAACATAAGAGTTACATTTGAACATCCGAAATAGTTCCCATGTTTGACATAGCATTTCATGGTTGCAGTTCTCAGAGACATGGAAATGCAACTGTCACTTCTGCAACAAAGTGTAGCATACATCAAGTTCAAACATTGATTAACATGAGTTGTAAAATAGTTTCCAGCTGATTACTCTAGCATTACCATTTTTGTTTCTGTGTCTCCTTCAGTATGCCAGTTCCTTTAATGTTAGTTTTGTTGAGGTTGGTTTACACATTTATTTTATGACAATGTTTATTGTACCATTTTCATACTTCTACTTTCTTGGTGTTTAGCACTTAGAAAAATAATTTAAGAAAAAAAAAAACTGCAACCAAATATACAGGGCAAGACAAAACTCTCCCAACAGAGCTTCAGAGGGCAATGAGAATCATTTGCTCCAAGTGTTTCAACATGAAGAAGCAAACCAGATTTTATATTTTGTAGTTGAACAATTGAACAAGTCAATGGCATACGAGTCTTTTATCTCTTCAAAATATTCAGCATCTTAATTTAGGACTAGAAAGTCAACTTTTGTCATTCATTCATAATGTTCCATAGATCATATCTAGAAGCAGAGCCTTCAGAGATATGGGACTAGTCAAGATCAACATTGATAAATTACAAGAAACTTGTACAAACTTCATCTGTTCATTACACTGACAAAAAACTATCATTATACTGATTCATATTACTTATGATTTTGTTGGCTAAATGTAGCCTATTACATTAGCATGAAAGCCACTACTAAGAAAGCCGCGCAAGATTAGCCGAGCGGTCTGAGGCGCTGCAGTCATGGACTGTGCGGCTGGTCCCGGCAGAGGTTCGAGTCCTCCCTCGGGCATGGGTGTGTGTGTGTGTTTGTCCTTAGGATAATTTAGGTTAAGTAGTGTGTAAGCTTAGGAACTGAAGACCTTATCAGTTAAGTCCCGTAAGATTTCAGACACACACACAGACACACACACACACACACACACACACACATACACACATACACACACACACACACACACACACACACACACACACACACACACACACACACACACTACTAAGAAAAAACTTCCAGTTTCTCAGTTATTTTGTTGAATGTTTACACTCACCCACTGGCAGTTTTCAAAGAAAAATGTAACCTTCATCTGGGGCCTATTTAAAAAAACAGAACTAAGTCATCATGTAGTTTTGCACTGCACAATGTTTCATTCCATGTAGTCAACAATAAGTTTCAGTCTGCAAATATATGTAATAGATAATTTGTAGTAGTGCTGCAGTGCCTACCAAAGTTTCTTTTCTTTCTGCCAGTAATATCTTGCTTTGTGTTACATGGTAACTTGTTGAAGACATTTGCACTGAGTATGTAACCCTTGAAGATAGATGTAAACTGTCCTGAGAAGGCCTGCTTACAAAGTTTCAAGTACTGGCTTTCAACGATGACTGTAGAAATATTCTATCTCCTACATGTCACTCACATAGGGATGGTGAAGACAAGAATAGATTCACTACAGCATGCACAGAAACATATAAACAGTCATTCTTCCCATACTCCACACATGAACGGAACAGGAAGAAACCCTATTAACTGGTACTTTGGGATGTACTTCCTGCCATGCACTTCATGGTGGTACGCAGGGTATACGGGGTGAATCACCTAAAACTTGCATTGCAGATATTGTGGAAATGGAAAGCGCTATTGATGTGCAGCTTTTATAGAATGGTTTCGTAGTCAGGGACTCATATTGTTAACAAATCAACAGATTTTAATAACACTGAGAAAGTGTATTTTTTCTGCAATTTTTTAAATGGAAAAATGCCTGTTGGCATTAACAAAAAACTAAAGGTATGGTAAATTAAAATGTCAGTGGTGTTTTTTGGAGGATTCTAGTGTGACTCATTAACGAGATATCCTATTTTTTAAAGTTTTCACACCAACACTTGCTTGTGCCATTCAACCCACCTAGTTGCTCGGTTCAATGTTGTTAAGTTTGCTTACAGTGTGCTTGTGTGTTCCTCGAGTGGATTACGACTTAACAGACAGTTAGTGTATGACAGTCCAAGCAGTAGGTCACGAGTGGACAACAGGATTTACCGATGCAGATAAGGCCAACTTGCTCACAGTGTATGGAGAGTCTAGGAAGAATTCACTTCATTCTCGTACGGTGTATGCGGCAAGATATCCCACCAGACATCACCCATCTCGGCAATTATTTATTGATCTCTTCAACCAGGTATGTGATAAAAATGGTAGTGTAACACCTAGACAACATAACAGAAGGAAACAAGTGATGTTAGAAGAAGGAAAAATTACTATTCTTCCTGCTGTTGCAGTTAACCCACGTGTTAGCTCCTGTGCAATAGCACAACAAAGTGGCACGAGTCAGGCAAGGATCCTATGAATTCTCCAGTGACATAGGGTCCAGCCTTACCACATCTCTCTCCATAAAGAGCTGCATGGAAAGGATTATGAGAATCATGTTAACTTCTGCACATTGGCATTAAGACAGATACTCCAGATGTATCACTTGCCTTGGTTAGTGAGGAAGCCACATTTTTCAATTACAGGCTGGTAAACCACCAAAATATGCACTATTAGTCTGCTTAAAATACCCGTTGGCTTTGCCAAGTGTAATGTCAGTACCCACAGAGTCTAAATGTCTGGTGTGGGATAGTGTACCATCAACTCACAGGCCTGTTTTTCATAGACGGAACACTGAACGGACAAAAGTATCACAGTGTCCTAACGGACCATTTTCCACAGATGGTAGAAGTCATTCCTCTGCAGACTAGGAGGGACCTGTGGTACGAACATGACGGCTGTCCAGTACCTAGTGCACAAAGCAAAGAACTAGCCATGTCTTCACAAATTGTTTCCAAATTTTTGGATTGGACGCAGAGGACCTGCTCCTTGGCCAGCCCATTCCCCAGATTTAATGCCAGTAGACATTTTTTCTGTGGGAAAAGTCGAAAGACACTGTCTACGAGGACATACCGACTGCACCCGACGACGTGTGATGACGTACTACTGCAGCCCGCTCGGACATCTCTGCTGTAATCCTAGTGGGTGTGCAGCAGTCTTTCCCTACCAGCACGAGTTGCCACTGCCGGTGGTTGTTTTGGACACAACCTATGACGGTGAACTGCCTCGTTTCTGGTCAGAATCCACAGAACCAGCGAATGCACTTGTGCAGCCCTTTGCTGTGAGCTACTGCAGATATTGTACAAGTGTCACTGTGTGAACTTTTCAAAACACAATATCTCATAAATGACTTGCAGTAGAATCATTCAGAAAACACCACTGACACTCTATTTACCCTACTGTACTTAACTTTTCAGGATTTCTTAACCTCAAACCTTGCCTCACCATCATTCCCCAAATCCCTCAACATGCGAGATAACTTTACATCTACAGAAAGAACTGCAATCCACAACCTAAAATCTGATCCTCACCTTATTATCATACCTACTGACAAAGGCTGCACCACTGATGTTTTGAACCACAAGGATTGCCTGGCAGAAGGACTCCACCAGCTGTCAGGGTCATCCACCTGCAAATCCTGCCACAATGACCCCATTCCAGAAATCCAATAAGATCTCCAGTCTCTCCTCAAATCCTCAGATCCATACCAGAACCTCACCCCAGAGACTCTCTCTCTCTCCTCACCTCTACCACTCCTTGCACTCGTACCATCTAGATGCTTCCTAAAGTCAATAAACCCAACCACCCAGGATTCCCCATTGTGCCTGGTTACTGTGTCCCTATTGAAAGGATCTCTGCCCTCGTAGACCAACACCTTTAGCTTATTACCCACAGCCTACCTTCCTATATAAAATACACTGTCTCCTCCACTGACTCTTTGCAATTCCTGTTCCTTTACCACACGATGCCCTGCTCATCACAGTTGATGCCACCTCCATTTATATGAACATCCCTAATGCCGACAGCCTAGCTGCTGTTGGAAACTATCATTCCCAATTCCCAACAGATTCCAAACCTACAACCTCTGGTCATCACGACAAACTGCCCACAATTACTTCTCCTTTGAAGTCATCATCTGCAAACATATCTCGGGTATGGAAATGGGCACCAGCATGACACCAGCCTTTGCCAACCTATTCATAGGCCATGTAGGGTAATACATCCTAACCACCCAGAATCACAAACTCCCACCTGGTTCAGATTCACTGAGTACATCTTCACGATCTGGACTTACGGTAAGTACACCCTATCCACCAATATTCCTCCAGAACCTCAACACCGTCTCTTCCATTCTCTTCAAATGATCCTCCTCAACACAACAAGCCACCTTCCTCAATGTTGGCATTCACCTCAAACCACCAGCAGTACCTCCACATCAAAAGCTGCCACCTGTTCCATACCAAGAAGTCCCTTCCATACAGTGTAGCCAGTCACGGCCATTGCATCTGTAGTATTGAGCAGACCCTCTCAAAATGTACCAAGGGTCTCACACAGGCCTTCGTAGACCGTAATTAAACTCTCAATTTGTACAAAAACAGACCTCCTCTTCCTTTTCCCTTCAGTCTCCCACTACCACAAAGTCCCATCATCTGGCTACAGAGGTGCTTTCCCCTCATGAATATGTACCACCCAGGACCAGAGTAACTGAATCACATTCTTTGCAGGGTTTCGACTGCCTCTTGTTGTGGCCTGAAGTGAGGAATGCCCTACACATTATCCCCCCCATCTCTCACACAGTGGTATCCCACCACCCACCAAACCTTCACTATATCCTTTCCCATTCCTTCACTACCCCTGCTTCCAATCCCTTACCTCATGGCTCGTATCCCTGTAATAGACCTAGATGCAACACCTGTTCCACACATCCTCCCATCACCACCTACTACACTCCGCTCATAAGCATCACCTATCCCAACAAAGGCAGGGCTACCTGTGAAACCAGTCAAGTGATCTACAAGCTCAGCTGTTACCACTGTGTGGCTTCTATGTGAGCATGACAACCAACAAGCTGTCTGTCTGTATGAATGGCCACTGACAAACTGTGCCCAAGAAACAGCTGGACCACCCAGTTTCTGAGCCCACTTTCCAACACAATATCCTTCATTTTAACGACTGTTTACAGCATGTGACATCTGGATCCTTCCTACCAATATCAGCTTTTCTGAATTGCACAGGTGGGAACTCTCCTCACTATACATCCTAAGTTTCCATAAGCTTCCTGGCCTCAGCCTCCCTTAGTCACTGTCCTACACCCACCTCTCCCCTTTCCTGTTTCCACTTCAGTACTAAACACCCCTTTATTCCATCAACATACCCACAGTCTCTTTACTTTTCTCATCCCCCCTCCCCCCACCCTCCCAATCCTGTGTCTACCTATCCAACTGCATCTAGCTCTCACAAACAGCACTACACGATCTCACAAGCTGCGCTTTACTGTCCCACACCTGTGCTCTGCTGTCCCTCTCACTCTCTGCCCCACCAATCAGACTGGCTCTCCCACCGAGTGCAGCCGCTTACAGTCTGGCCTCGGTAGCCTCAGGTTGTGGTGAAATGTGCACGAGCTGCATTTGTGTGAATGTTATCTATTTCAGAATAAGGCATTCTGGCTAAAAGCTTACGTGTTTAGTGGTCTTTTTGTAGTGCTTGTCTGTGACTCAACATCTCTGCACTATGGTGAGTGGCAATCTAACTTTTTCATAATATTTCCATTATGCCACCTTGCATTTTTCATTGTTTGGTTCCACCCTACTTTTGTATGGCATTTCTACAATCTGTTTATTGGCTAGCAATATGAGCCCTTGACTACAAATCCATTCTGTGAACTACAAATCCATTCTGTGAAAACTGCACATCATTAGTTAACTTCCATTCCCACAATATCTGTGGTGCAAATTTTAGATGATTTACCATGTATATGTTAATTTAGGCGTAGACATAAGTCGAATCTGAATCCTAGATAATGAGGTAAAGTCTATAGAAAATAATTTTTGAGCAATAGACAGGCACATTAAAAAGCAGACTTCTGGATACACTACCAAGGTCTTTTGTCAGATGAAGAAAAACACACACACACACACACACACACACACACACACTCAAGGCCGTTGTCTTCAGGTGCTGGGGCAAACAGCATTCTTTGCTGGGGGCTGAAGCAGGTAATGGGGCTACCAGAGAGTTGTCAGTCAGAGAGTGGGAGGGGGAAATGATAGCACGTTAGGGGTGGGAGAAGATACTGAGTGGTACCTCCGGGAGTGTGCAGGGACGAGGTGGAAAAGGGATGACGGGCTGTCAGATGCAGAGTTGGGAGGCTGTGCTGGCGGTGGAAATGGGGGAGAGGAGGGAAGCAGAGAAGTGGAAGGGACTATGCAGGTGCACTGGTGGCAGAAATGGGGGGGGGGGGGGGGGGGGGGGGGAAAGATAGCGAGCATGTTTGAGGGTGGAATGGTAGCAGGGAAGGGGTAGACACATGGAGGATGGGGAATAGCAAAGGTGGTTTATGGGAATGAAGGATATGTTGCAGGGAGAAATTCCACTTGCATAATTCAGAAAATCTGGTGTTATTAGGAAGAATCCTAATGGCTTGGGCTGTGAAGCAGTTACTGAAGTCATCATACCCTTTCAGGTGGCATACTTGGCAACTGGACGGTGCAGTTATCTCTCAGTCACAGTTTGGTTGTGGTCATTCGTGCGGACAGACAGATGTCAGTGGCAATGCCTACATAGGATGCTCCACAGTGGTTACTGTTGAGTCGGCAGACCCGTGGCTGCTTATGCAGGTGGCTCTGCCTTTGATGGGGTAGAAGATGCCTGTGAGATGACTGGAGTATGCGATGGTGCTGGGATGTATGGTACAGACTTTTTATCAAAATCTTTGACAGTGAACACCAGCAAGCGTTGATTGTGAAAGGAGACAGGAGATTAGGATAGAACATCTGTTTTTAATGTATTATCTGTATTTATATCCATTTATGCACTTTTATGCATTCTTGACTGTATTTCATCTGTATTGGTATATGCTAAACAAATACAGGGATATAAGCCATGGGGCAGAGTGGAGTAGGGACAGACAGTGATATTGTATAAGTTGAGTGGACAGCAGAATACAACAATAGGAGTGGCGGGGGGGAGGAGGAGGGGAGGTTAGTGGGTAGGATATTCCTCACATCCCCAGGCACAATGAGATGCAGTCAAAATTCTATCACAGAACATGATTTCGTTGCTCCAATCCTGGATGGTAGTGACTCATGAAAGGGGTTATGCTTTGTTACTGGTCAGTGGGTATGTAGGTGATGGTAGGGGACTGGGGAGACCAGGTGCAGGAGATCAGTTTCCGGACAAGGTGAGGAGGGTAATTTCTGCCTGTGAAGGCAGGTTCAGAGGCAACTGCTAGTCCCAGAAGATATGATGACCACAGGTAGCTAGAGGACTTTCCAGTGTGAAATGGTGGCAATTGACAATGTGGAGATATTTTTGGTGGTTGGTAGGTTTGATGTGGACCGTAGTTTCAGATGTAGCCATGTGTGAGGTTGATGTTGGCATCAAGGAAGGTAGCTTGCTGGGCGGAGGTGGACCAGCTGAAGTGAATGTGAGAGAAGGTGTTGAGGTTCTGGGGGAACATGGATAGGGTGGGTGTACTCACCTTGATCCAAACCACGAAGAGGTTATTAATGAACCTGAACAAGGTGAGGATTTGAGACTCTGCACAGCTAGGAAGGATACTTTAGACTGGCCACAAATAGGCTGGCATAGTATTTTATTTATTTATTTATTTATTTATTGTTCCATGGGACCAAACTAAGGAGAAGTCTCCATGGTCATGGAACGAGTCAATGCATGAAATTACAACACAATATTAGAAACAGATAAAATGAAATATAAAAAAAAAAATATTCAGGTGACAAGTCATAAATTTAAATAAAGAAAATCAACAATGTAACACTGGAATTTGCTTAATTTTTTAGCTCTTCCAGGAGCTCCTCAACAGAATAGAAGGAGTGAGCCATGAGGAAACTCTTCAGTTTAGCCTTAACGGTGTTTGGGCTACTGCTAAGATTTTTGAGTTCTTGCGGTAGCTTATTGAAAATGTATGCAGCAGAATACTGCACTCCTTTCTGCACAAGAGTCAAGGAAGTGCATTCCACACAGAGATTCGATTTCTGCCTAATATTAACTGAGTGAAAGCTGCTAACTCTTGGGAATAAGCTAATATTTCTAACAACAAACGACATTAAAGAAAATATATACTGTGAGGGCAATGTCAGAATTCCCAGACTATTGAATAGCGGTCGACAAGAGGTTCTCGAACTTACACCACATATAGCTTGAACAGCTCATTTTTGAGCCAAAAATACCCTTTTTGAATCAGAAGAATTACCCCAAAAAATAATACCATATGACATAAGCATATGAAAATATGCAAAGTAGACTACTTTTTGTGTTGAATTGTCACTTATTTCAGATACTGTTCTAATGGTAAATAAAGCAGCATTTAGTTTCTGAACAAGATCCTGAACATGGGCTTTCCACAATAGCTTACTATCTATCCGAATGCCTAGGATCTTGAACTGTTCCGTCTCGCTTATAATATGCCCATTCTGTCTGATCAAAATATCAGTTCTTGTTGAACTGTGAGTTAGAAACTGTAAAAACTGAGTCTTACTGTGATTTAGCATCAAATTATTTTCCACAAGCCACGAACTTATTTCATGAACTACATTATTTGACAATGTTTCAGCATTACACACAAGATCATTCACTACCAAGCTGGTGTCATCAGCAAACAGAAATATTTTTGAATCACCTGTAATACTAGAAGGTATATCATTTATATAAATAAGAAACAGCAGTGCCTCCAGCACCGACCCTTGGGGAACGCCCCACTTAACAGTGCCCCATTGGGACTGAACATCACTACTACTCTCAATATTGCGGAGAATTACCTTCTGCTTTCTGTTCTTAAAGTAAGAGGTGAACCAATTGTAAGCTACTCCCCTTACTCCATAATGGTCCAACTTCTGCAGTAATATTTTGTGGTCAGCACAGTCAAAAGCCTTCATTAAATCAAAGAAAACACCTAGCGTTCGTAATCTTTTATTTAATCCATCCAAAACCTCACAGAGAAAAGAGAATATAGCATTTTCAGTTGTTAAACCATTTCTAAAACCATACTGTACATTTGACAGCAAATTATGTGAATTTAAATGCTCCAGTAACCTTGTATATACAGCCTTCTCGGTAACTTTAGCAAACACCGATGGCATAGAAATAGGTCTATAATTGTCAACATTATCCCTGTCTCCCTTTTTATAAAGTGGCTTCACTACCAAGTACTTAAACCGGTCAGGAAACCGACCACTCCTAAAGGAAAAGTTACAGATATGGCTAAGTACTGGGCTAACATACATAGAACAATACTTCACTATTCTACTAGATACCCCATCATATCCATGAGAGTTCTTGGTCTTTAATGATTTAATTATTAACTCAATCTCCCTCTTGTCAGTATCATGGAAGAGCATTTCAGGTAACAGTCTCTGAACACTTTTTTCTACAAGCGCTATATGATTCCCTGTTGGGACTAGGTTTCTATTTAGTTCACCTGCTACATTCATTCAGAAAGCGATTATTAAATACTGTACATATATGCGACTTATCAGTAACAAGGACATTCCCACTATGCACTGATTCTATATCCTCGACCTGCCTTTGCAGTCCAGCCACTTCCTTTACGACTGACCACATGGTTTTAATTTTATCCTGAGACTTAGCTATTCTATCTGCATACCACATACTTTTTGCCTTCCTAATAACTTTTTTAAGCACCTTACAATACTGTTTGTAATGGGCTGCTGCATTTAGATTTTGTCTGTTTCTAACATTTTGATGTAATTGCCACTTTGTTCTACAGGATATTCTTATCCCTCTAGTCAGCCACCCAGGCTGCCTGTTCATGCTAGAACCCTGTTTTGAACATTCTAATAGAAAGCAACTTTCAAAGAGCACAAGAAAAGTCTTGAGGAAAGCATTATACAGTATTTATCATCTACTTGTTCCTTGATAAGGTTTACAAAGGTCTCTACAGCAACTGGATCAGCTTTCCTAAAAAGTTGATAACTATATTTAACATGTGTTGCAGCACAAAAATCTTTTAGAGTTAAAATTTGTGCATCATGATCTGAAAGGCCATTCACCTTTTTGCTAACAGAATGCCCTTCTAGTAATGAGTAATGAACAAAAATGTTGTCTATGGCTGTTCTACTGTTCCCTTGCACTCTCGTTGGTAAGAATACGATTTGTATAAGATTATATGAATTAAGGAGGTCTACCAGCATCCTTCTCCTTGCACAATCACTTATACAATTAATATTGAAGTCACCACATATAACTAACTCCTCTAGCTTTAGCAAAAATTTTGTGAAATCGGAGTCTGGGGATCTATAAATAACAACAGTTAGAAGTTTAACTCCACTAAATTGAACCACACCTGCACAACATTCAAACACCTTCTCAGTACAGTACTTTGAAACATCAATTGACTCAAATGGGATACCGTTTTTCACATACATGGCTACTCCCCCACACCACAAAGAGCTCCTAGAAAAGCTGCCAGCCAACCTGTATCCTGGTGAAGGAAGCCTCTGAATTATCTCCTTATTTACGAAGTGTTCAGATATACCAATAATTTCATAGTCAACATCTATAAGTAGTTCACTAACTTTATCTCTAATACCTTGTATATTTTGATGAAATATACTAATTCCCTCATTACTCGGATACCTAAGCTTTGTCGAAAGTGGTTTCTTTGTTAGAGAGATTTCCATTAAGCAGGAATACCTATCAGCTGACTTCAATCTAAAAAAGGTGCAGCTCTAACACCCACTAGTACAGGAATTTTCCCATGAGTGATCCCACCACCCCCACCTATGCTGTCACCTATAAGCTTTGCCAACCTCCCCTTTCCATACCTGTTGAGGTGCGGCCATGTCTAGTGAAACCCGTCCTGCTGATAGACTCCACCGACACCACTGAAATGTGACTCATGCCTTCTATCATCAGCGCACCCCCAAGTCTCATGTTATTACCCTTGACGGCTATATTAAGATGAGGCCGATCGTGACGCTGAAACAGTTCCACGAAATGCACATTCGTGTTGCCAGTTTGAGTAGCTATCTTTTCCAGGTCACCATCTATGTTATACTCCCCATCCCTATCAATACTATTACCAGCCCCACCCACAATCACTACCTGATCCTCTTTAGTAAAATCCCTACATAACCCCCCTATGTTAACAGTCACCTGAGCCAATCCTGCATTAGGCTTCACAATGATGGTCACCTGGTACTCTCTCCCCAACACTTCCTGCAACTGCTGGCCTACACCTCTACCATGAGAACTACCTAACAGCAGAACCTTCTTCTTTCTCTTAGACTTTGCAAGTGTCCTAGCGACCATAACTGCTGAGGTCTGCTGCATACTTCCTACATCTACAGTTACTAGAGATTCCTCTCCACTGCACTCTGACAGTTGGTCATATCTATTGCAAACACCAATAGTAAAACTATCTGAAAATCACCTTCTCCTAGCAGATCTCTTGCCAACAGCCAGCTCCCATTCCCCAACCCCCTTCTCCCTCCTCATCCTATCTAGCTCCTCCTGTGCGTTTTTCAACTACACATGAAAGGCACAGATCTTACGCTCCTGCTCCTCTATCAACTTACTCTTGCTACATAACCTGCAGTTCCAGGAGAGGATCTCACCAGAATGCCCACTGGCTTCCCCACTGCATTTGCCCCAGTGAAAATACTTCGAACAAGTCTCACACCGCAATTCACTACTCACGAACCTACAGCAAAGCCCACACTTCTCACTCATGGTAAAATTTTACAGTTATTGAAACAAGAAAACTACTTTATCTAAGTTCCGCTACTACAATAAGAAGATGTTAAAAAACTGACTACAATAATCACAAACGTACTCTACAAGGGAACTAACTACTATTATTAACAGTATTAATCAACAGCAAATGAGAATATAACAAAAGACTAACACAGAAAGAAAATCAAATGTCTAATGGCACAGAAACGAAACTGAAAACAGTTCCAAAAAATTTCTTCTGAAATTATTTCACCAGAAAACATCAAGAACATTGGTAGAAGACTACTAAAGTTCCTAAATAAACCACTATACACAAACAATTAATTAGTACCTAGCTTTCGATGCGCTGCTACAGCTGCAACTGGTCAGCGCGGAGTGTAAACACAGGTAAGACGTTAAGTTGCTCGACACGAAACACTCACAAATATCAGGTCACAACACAAGAAAGGCAGAGGTGAATGAAGAAACCACTAATAAGTCACTTATATAGTAAATATTATCACAAAAACTGTTAAAATACGTATCTGAAACCTAAAAATATATGAAAACTTAGTGAGCGATCTCACACGCAGTCACGTGCTTTATTTATTCTTGTTAGTGCCATGTGGGTGCCTGTGAGCATTCCATAAATATTTTTGTAGATAATGCTTTCAAAAGAGAAGTAATTAGTGGTGACAGTATAGTTGCTCACAGTGATTTAGGAAGGAGGTTTTGTGTGTGTGTGTGTGTGTGTGTGTGTGTGTGTGTGTGCGCGCGCGCTGAGGGTCTTTGCATAACAGCTTATCCATATGGCTATATGGTGAGTAGCAATCTATCATCATTCATAGTGTTTTTCCATCACAGATTTTATATATTTTGAACATTATTTTTGGACCTTGCATTGCACTTGTACAAATAGCAATTCAGCTGAACTGAATTTTATTATCAGAAACAAAAATCATTAAGGTGAAAAGGTAGAGGGAACTGAGTAAGAATTCAGAGAGCGTTAAAGAGATCTCTACTTCATAGAATTTCTTCATGCTTACTTCCACTGAATAAATATTTCATGTGCTTCAGGTGTCCTGCCCTAGAAGATAATTCCTAATGATGACAGGCAGTGAAAATGTGCATGATAAGCTAATCGAGCAGCCCAGTCTCTGGCTCAACACAGTGAGAGGAGGGCCTGCCTCCAGCTGAGCAGGGGGCGAGGCTGACAAGTTGGGCCGCACAGCCCAAGTCTCAGGTTGAAGAGGCACGAGGGCTCTTAACTGCGCCACTAACCTAAATCATTTACATAATTTTTTCATACAATACTCATTCTTTGTACCAGTAATTAAGTTATAAACTGGCATTACAACTACTTCACATAGACATGTAAGATATCTCATGTTCAAAAATATGCGTGTCAAATTGTATTTTCTGACTTTAAAAATGTCACCATGATCATAAATTATTCAGATTCTTTATCCATCATTTGATGTCAGTACAAGCAATAGACTTTATCAGTATACTTATTAATTACTTCTGATGTGAAATTAAAAAGAAAAACACATTTTTACAGAGTAATGTTCACATTGGGCATTTGTAAGCATTTATCTATGGACTGAGCATAAGTCAGTCATTCAGCTTTTTCTTGATCAGTTTGACTGGCACATTTTGAGTGTATTTAGAACATTTGTTATACACTATGATTTCCCCATAAGCATGGCTATTATGAGTTTCCTCTACACTGTTATAACACCAGAGATGTACTACAAGTTCTAACATTACACTTGATTGTATTAGGTAGTTCAGATAGTATGTAATTAATACTCTCAACAACATTTAAATTTATTTCTATTAAGCTCTTATATTTATTTAAAAACAAAGATGATGTGACTTACCATGCGAAAGCGCTGGCAGGTCGATAGAAACACAAACAGACACATTCATACACACAAAATTCTAGCTTTCGCAACCAATGGTTGCTTCGTCAGGAAAGAGGGAAGGAGTAAATGTCTGCTTGTGTCTGTGTATGTGTGGATGGATATGTGTGTGTGTGCGAGTGTATACCTGTCCTTTTTTTCCCCTAAGGTAAGTCTTTCCGCTCCCGGGATTGGAGTGACTCCTTACCCTCTCCCTTAAAACCCACATCCTTTCGTCTTTCCCTCTCCTTCCCTCTTTCCTGACGAAGCAACCATTGGTTGCGAAAGCTAGAATTTTGTGTGTATGTATGTGTCTGTTAAAGCTCTTATATTTAATGAACAAAGGCTTGCAATTTGTTGACTTACGTACCCCTGATATTATTCTGTTTATCTATTCTTGCATTACAAGAATATCATCTACTTTTTTGCTCTCTGCCCCCCGTCCGCCCCAAGAGTAATAATCCACACGTTAAACAAATTTAAAAATGCCTAATATGGTATTATTCCATGTCAAATGTCACAGGCCGTCTGTCTCTTCAGCAGATGTCACTCTGTTCAACATGAGAGTTCCAAGTTAGTTTCCTGTCATGTATAGTTCCACAATATTTTACATTTACTTTGTCCATATTGGCAATCTTTGCTAGACTGAATCATATATTACAGGTCTTTTCTCATTTAACAGCAAACCATTTGCATCAAACTAAGATGCTGGACACTCTTTCACCAAATTCATATTGTTTATAATGTCCTTTGATACAGGGGTCAGAAAAAGAGAAGTTGTACCATCTGCACATGTCTTTACATCAGTATTTTCAGGGAAGACATTTATTTATACAAAGAACAGATGTGGTCCTAATTTTGATGGATATATGTGTGTGTGTGTGTGTGTGTGTGTGTGTGTGTGTGTGTGTGTGAGAGAGAGAGAGAGAGGTTTCCCTTCCTTGTTTTTGTTTATTGTTTCAATCCTAGAACATATCCATGGTGCAATGTACCCCATAAGTCCAAATAAAAATCAAATCAGATCAATAGACTCAACAAACAACACTGATTAGCCCCTGAAAGTTCATCGGGAGAGATCAAAATCACTATGAAGATTGTTTTTTTGCCAACACACAGCATTCAAAAATCAGGTAAAATATTTGTATAAATGCTCGATTTTGGTATCTGAGGAACCTTCATGTGGAAATAGAAAAGAAATTGGGGGAGGGGGGGGCGGGGGGGACAGGACTGTTCAGGGATGTTCATGGATCAGGCAAGGCACTCAAGTCTCAACTAAGACCTCAAGTCTTTGGAGGCAACAGCAGATATAATTTAATTAGAGAGAAGTTGTGAGTGTGCTCCATTAGTCAGAGACAAAGACGATCAGAGTATACAAGCTCACATAACACAGAAATTGGCAGCAAGGAAAGGTAAAGTATACGGCTAAGGAGATTCTTTCATTCACTGTAAAGCACTGGTTTACTTCCCACCACATCACTGCTCAACTGTTTCTTAGTTTGGCTGTTATAAAAGATTCTCTCCAAAGCAACCACACATCAGCTTGAAAACAAAGTCATACAACAGCTAAACAGCCAAAAGTATCATATCCATCATTTTGATTTGCAACTCCTTGTATTGGCCGTGTTTGCAGTTAAAATTGTTGGATGTAAGGTCTGCCAGTTATGCTAAACACACTGTGTTCTGGTGAAGCGAAAAGTGTTTGCTACATAATTTGTGAAGAATACTTGTTATAGTTACGTGTACATCACAACACCTCAGCAGTATGCAGAGAATGGAAGTACTTGCCACATGAAAACATGAAAAGCTACCTGAAGTAATTAACACACAAGTCATCCAGAAAATTCATGCACACTAAATGTAGAGAATAAATAAAAACGAAAACCCACTGATGATGGCACAGTAGTGCCAAAACATGTTTGGGTACTGAGAGAAATGGTGTTTTGCATAACTGGTGGACCTCGCATCCAACAAAAGTATCATGTTTATACACTCCTGGAAATGGAAAAAAGAACACATTGACACCAGTGTGTCAGACCCACCATACTTGCTCCGGACACTGCGAGAGGGCTGTACAAGCAATGATCACACACACGGCACAGCGGACACACCAGGAACCGCGGTGTTGGCCGTCGAATGGCGCTAGCTGCGCAGCATTTGTGCACTGCCGCCGTCAGTGTCAGGCAGTTTGCCGTGGCATACGGAGCTCCATCGCAGTCTTTAACACTGGTAGCATGCCGCGACAGCGTGGACGTGAACCGTATGTGCATTTGACGGACTTTGAGCGAGGGCGTATAGTGGGCATGCGGGAGGCCGGTGGACGTACCGCCGAATTGCTCAACACGTGGGGCGTGAGGTCTCCACAGTACATCGATGTTGTCGCCAGTGGTCGGCGGAAGGTGCACGTGCCCGTCGACCTGGGACCGGACCGCAGCGACGCACGGATGCACGCCAAGACCGTAGGATCCTACGCAGTGCCGTAGGGGACCGCACCGCCACTTCCCAGCAAATTAGGGACACTGTTGCTCCTGGGGTATCGGCGAGGACCATTCGCAACCGTCTCCATGAAGCTGGGCTACGGTCCCGCACACCGTTAGGCCGTCTTCCGCTCACGCCCCAACATCGTGCAGCCCGCCTCCAGTGGTGTCGCGACAGGCGTGAATGGAGGGACGAATGGAGATGTGTCGTCTTCAGCGATGAGAGTCGCTTCTGCCTTGGTGCCAATGATGGTCGTATGCGTGTTTGGCGCCGTGCAGGTGAGTGCCATAATCAGGACTGCATACGACCGAGGCACACAGGGCCAACACCCGGCATCATGGTGTGGGGAGCGATCTCCTACACTGGCCGTACACCACTGGTGATCGTCGAGGGGACACTGAATAGTGCACGGTACATCCAAACCGTCATCGAACCCATCGTTCTACCATTCCTAGACCGGCAAGGGAACTTGCTGTTCCAACAGGACAATGCACGTCCGCATGTATCCCGTGCCACCCAACGTGCTCTAGAAGGTTTAAGTCAACTACCCTGGCCAGCAAGATCTCCGGATCTGTCCCCCATTGAGCATGTTTGGGACTGGATGAAGCGTCGTCTCACGCGGTCTGCACGTCCAGCACGAACGCTGGTCCAACTGAGGTGCCAGGTGGAAATGGCATGGCAAGCCGTTCCACAGGACTACATCCAGCATCTCTACGATCGTCTCCATGGGAGAATAGCAGCCTGCATTGCTGCGAAAGGTGGATATACACTGTACTAGTGCCGACATTGTGCATGCTCTGTTGCCTGTGTCTATGTGCCTGTGGTTCTGTCAGTGTGATCATGTGATGTATCTGACCCCAGGAATGTGTCAATAAAGTTTCCCCTTCCTGGGACAATGAATTCACGGTGTTCTTATTTCAATTTGCAGGAGTGTATTTTGGATGTTATCAAAGACTACTTGTGTATCTAAAATGATATTGCATTACTGGGATTCCTCTTGTATGGATTCAGGATGGAACAGAACAGTAAGTGAAATACCACACTGACAGCACACTACAATGAGTTAAAAAACTCAGGATATGTAATTCCACAAGGTTTGATACTGGCTCTCCCCCTGTTCCCAACCTACACAAATGACATACAATCACTTTAACATACTGTTCAAAAACTGTGATACTTGCTGATGACAAGTACACTAATTGAGGATCAAAACAACCATACATAACACAATCCAAATGTAACCTGAACACATATATGACTGCTATATAGCAAACAGTTTAAGTTGGTTGGTTGGTTGGTTTGGGGAAAGAGACCAGACAGCGTGGTCATCGGTCTCATCGGATTAGGGAAGGATGGGGAAGGAAGTCGGCCGTGCCCTTTCAGAGGAACCATCCCGGCATTTGCCTGGAGTGATTTAGGGAAATCACGGAAAACCTAAATCAGGATGGCCGGACGCGGGATTGAACCGTCGTCCTTCCGAATGCGAGTCCAGTGTCTAACCACTGCGCCACCTCACTCGGTAAACAGTTTAAGTCTTAACCTCATAAAAACATATCATGCAATTTCAAGCAAACAGAAAAAGCACCAGAAGTAGACATTAATGTCCTGAATGAAACATGAATTTAACAATTTCCTTGCGACTCAACTGGGTAACAAGTTAAACTGCTTTTCAACAATAATACTATGTACTTCTATAAATTTCCACGTATGCAGCCGGATCCCGTCGACATTCTGCCACGATATTTCGGCCCAGAGACGTCCGGCCATCATCAGGTGAGTACACAACTACTGAAGAGCCCAGGTGCAGCCGCGGTATTTATGCTGAATCTCGCGCATGTGAAATGTACTGGCATCCTACAGCGCATGCATCAGGTGTTGACATGCGCAGCATAGCCGAGTTGTACGTGCTGCCCTCGGTGGTGAAAATAAAGGTTCATCTAGTCATTGAGTATCGAATGAGACTGTCGATTCCACTGTGTTTGTATAATTTTAATAACAGGATTCCAATTTTTACCCAGCTGAAAGCCGTTGTCACGATTTATAAGATTATTGGCAAGACGTATTTCCACTGATTCCTTGATTACGGAATCCCAAAAACCGGAAACTGGGGATAAAATTTTTGTTCCATTGTATTCCATTGAATGTCCCAGTGAAATACAGTGCTCTGCTACTGCCAATTTTGACGGTTGCTGCAGACGGGTGTATTTTTCATGTTCTATACATCGTTCACGGACAGTTCTTGTCGTCTGGCCAATATATGCAGAGACACATTCACAGGGAATTTTGTAGATGCCTGCTTTCTTCAGTCATAAATCATCTTTTACGGATCCAACCAGGGCCTGCTTCTTTGCTGGTGGACGAAAGATAACCTTGATTTTATTTTTCTTCAGTAATCGGCCTATTTTCAACGACACATTCCCGGTGTATGGAAGGAACGCAGTTGATTTAAAGTTGTCATCTGCGTCCTCAGTGTGTTGCTTCTTATTATGATAGTTGCGCATGGCGCCTGGAGATACAGATCTGTGTGAGTCGGTTTCCTGTACACAGAGTGTCCTAATGACCCATCATTTTTACGGCGTACTAGCACGTCTAGAAATGGTAAAGTGCCCTCTTTTTCAATCTCCATCGTAAATTTTATGTTCTCATGTAATGAGTTTAAGTGATGAAGGAATTTCTCCAGTTCTGTCTGCCATGAGGCCATACAGCAAAAGTATCATCTACGTACCAGTCTCAAGCGCTTTCTCCTCAAAGTCCTCCATAAAGAGATTAGCTACCACAGGCGACAAAGGGCTCCCCATGGCGACGCTGTCTGTTTGTTCAAAGAATTCGTCATTGAATAAAAAGTACGTTGAGGAGAGTATATGTTCAAACAAGGCCATCATTTCTGCACTGAATAAGTTACCAATAAGATGTAAGGAATCAGTGGAAATACGTCTTGCCAATAATCTTATAAATCGTGACAGCGGCTTTCAGCTGGGTAAAAATTGGAATCCTGTTATTAAAATTATACAATCACAGTGGAATCGACAGTGTCATTCGATACTCAATGACTAGATGAACCTTTATTTTCACCACCGAGGGCAGCACGTACAACTCGGCTATGCTGCGCATGTCAACACCTGATGCATGCGCTGTAGGATGCCAGTACATTTCACATGCGCGAGATTCGGCATAAATACCGCAGCTGCACCTGGGCTCTTCAGTAGTTGTGTACTCACCTGATGATGGCCGGATGTCTCTGGGCCGAAATATCGTGGCAGAATGTCAACGGGATCCGGCTGCATACCCGGAAATTATTAGAAGAAGAAATACGCCAGGAAAATTTCAGAAGTCACAATAATACTATGCACTGATCATTTAAAGTATATTATCACATTCTGTATCATAGGGAAATTCAGTTGCATAAAACTAATAATATATGAGACAGAACTTATGTCATAGTGATAATGTCCTTCAGGAGGTAAAATGTGTAGTACTGTCGAGTGGAATGTGACAATATTATGAAAAGGATAGTTGCTACTCACCATATAGCTGCAATTCTGAGTTGCAGACAGGCGCAAAAAAAAAGACTGCCCCTTTTGTGACAGTCTTTATGTTGTGCCTATCTGCGACTCAGCATCCCCGCTATATGGTGAGTAGCAACTTTCCTTTTCATAATATTATTGATTCAGAAAGTGACTTCTTTTTAGGCATAACATCAACCTCCAGAAGTTTTAAGATCTTTGTATTGACTCACTTCTTGTCCAGCTGGCTCTGGGACTGTGTCATTTCTGATCATACACTCCACAAACCTAAGCTGCTGCTCTTTGTCCTGAACTATCACAGCTGCACATGCATGGATCTTGTTTCCTTGACATTCAGTCGGTCCATGCTGGCAGTTAAACACATAACCCCATGGTGTCAGCCAAGTCTGCAAACAGTAAAATAAAACATCACAAAGTTGAGGAGCAAGATTTTGGGACCCCATTCCACACCATGGCTGACTGATCTACACGATATGATAATATCTGTTTGGATCAATAAAAATGTATCAGAGAAATTTCTATTCTGAAAAAGGGATTGTAGGCTTGAGCTATGAAGTAATGCACTCAGACAAAAATAAATTACTGAGGACAAGATTAATATTAATAACTGAAATTATTTAAAGGATCAGCCAAACACAGACCAGTGAGGTGTGCCTTACAGACTTTTCAGAGAAATTATAAACTTACAAACAGTTTCCTCTATAGCCACAAATGAGTGGAAAACAGGGAGAGACTGACAAAATGACTGCTTTGATATTATTGTGCATACATCTCCAGTCATGAGTTGCTGAAGTGCAAAGATAATGATTTAAGACAAGATCAGACATGGAGTTGTTGTTGTTGTTGTTGTTGTTGTGGTCTTCAGTCCTGAGACTGGTTTGATGCAGCTCTCCATGCTACTCTATCCTGTGCAAGCTTCTTCATCTCCCAGTACCTACTGCAATCTACATCCTTCTGAATCTGCTTAGTGTATTCGTATCTTGGTCTCCCCCTACGATTTTTACCCTCCACGCTGCCCTCCAATACTAAATTGGTGATCCCTTGATGCCTCAGAACATGTCCTACCAACCGATCCCTTCTTCTGGTCAAGTTGTGCCACAAACTCCTCTTCTCCCCAATCCTATTCATTACCTCCTCATTAGTTATGTGATCTACCCATCTAATCTTCAGCATTCTTCTGTAGCACCACATTTCGAAAGCTTCTATTCTCTTCTTGTCCAAACTATTTACCGTCCATGTTTCACTTCCATACAATGCTACACTCCATACAAATACTTTCAGAAATGACTTCCTGACACTTAAATCTATACTCGATGTTAACAAATTTCTCTTCTTCAGAAACACTTTCCTTCCAATTGCCAGTCTACATTTTATATCCTTTCTACTTCGACCATCATCAGTTATTTTACTCCCTAAATAGCTAAACTCCTTTACTACTTTAAGTGTCTCATTTCCTAATCTAATACCCTCAACATCACCCGACTTAATTCGACTACATTCCATTATCCTCGTTTTGCTTTTGTTGATGTTCATCTTATATCCTCCCTTCAAGACACCATCCATTCCGTTCAACTGCTCTTCCAAGTCCTTTGCTGTCTCTGACAGAATTACAATGTCATCGGCGAACCTCAAAGTTTTTATTTCTTCTCCATGGATTTTAATACCTACTCCGAATTTTTCTTTTGTTTCCTTTACTGCTTGCTCAATATACAGATTGAATAACATCGGGGAGAGGCTACAGCCCTGTCTTACTCCCTTCCCAACCACTGCTTCCCTTTCATGTCCCTCAACTCTTATAACTGCCATCTGGTTTCTGTACAGATTGTAAATAGCCTTTCGCTCCCTGTATTTTACCCCTGCCACCTTTAGAATTTGAAAGAGAGTATTCCAGTCAACATTGTCAAAAGCTTTCTCTAAGTCTACAAATGCTAGAAATGTAGGTTTGCATTTCCTTAATCTTTCTTCTAAGATAAGTCGTAAGGTCAGTATTGCCTCACGTGTTCCAGTATCTCTACGGAATCCAAACTGATCTTCCCAGAGGTTGGCTTCTACTAGTTTTTCCATTCGTCTGTAAAGAATTCATGTTAGTATTTTGCAGCTGTGGCTTATTAAACTGATTGTTCGGTAATTCTCACATCTGTCAACACCTGCTTTCTTTGGGACTGGAATTATTATATTCTTCTTGAAGTCTGAGGGTATTTCGCCTGTTTCATACATCTTGCTCACCAGATGGTAGAGTTTTGTCAGGACTGTCAGGCCGTCAGTAGTTCCAATGGAATGTTGTCTACTCCGGGGGCCTTGTTTCGACTCAGGTCTTTCAGTGCTCTGTCAAACTCTTCACGCAGTATCATATCTCCCATTTCATCTTCATCTACATCCTGTTCCATTTCCATAATATTGTCCTCAAGTACATCGCCCTTGTATAGACCCTCTATTATACTCCTTCCACCTTTCTGCTTTCCCTTCCTTGGTTAGAACTGGGTTTCCATCTGAGCTCTTGATGTTCATGCAAGTGGTTCTCTTATCTCCAAAGGTCTCTTTAATTTTCCTGTAGGCAGTATCTATCTTACCCCTAGTGAGATAAGCCTCTACATCCTTACATTTGTCCTCTAGCCATCCCTGCTTAGCCATTTTGCACTTCCTGTCAATCTCATTTTTGAGACATTTGTATTCCGTTTTGCCTGCTTCATTTACTGCATTTTTATATTTTCTCCTTTCATCAATTAAATTCAATATTTCTTCTGTTACCCAAGGATTTCTACTAGCCCTCATCTTTTTACCTACTTGATCCTCTGCTGCCTTCACTACTTCATCCCTCAAAGCTACCCATTCTTCTTCTACTGTATTTCTTTCCCCCATTCCTGTCAGTTGTTCCCTTATGCTCTCCCTGAAACTCTGTACAACCTCTGGTTCTTTCAGTTTATCCAGGTCCCATCTCCTTAAATTCCCACTTTTTTGCAGTTTATTCAGTTTTAATCTACAGGTCATAACCAATAGATTGTGGTCAGAGTCCACATCTGCCCCTGGAAATGTCTTACAATTTAAAACCTGGTTCCTAAATCTCTGTCTTACCATTATATAATCTGTCTGATACCTTTTAGTATCTCCAGGGTTCTTCCATGTATACAACCTTCTATCATGATTCTTAAACCAAGTGTTAGCTATGATTAAGTTGTGCTCTGTGCAAAATTCTACCAGGCGGCTTCCTCTTTCATTTCTTAGCCCCAATCCATATTCACCTACTACGTTTCCTTCTCTCCCTTTTCCTACACTCGAATTCCAGTCACCCATGACTATTAAATTTTCGTCTCCCTTCACTACCTGAATAATTTCTTTTATTTCATCATACATTTCTTCAATTTCTTCGTCATCTGCAGAGCTAGTTGGCATATAAACTTGTACTACTGTAGTAGGTGTGGGCTTCGTATCTATGTTGGCCACAATAATGTGTTCACTAAGCTGTTTGTAGTAGCTTACCCACGTTCCTATTTTCCTATTCATTATTAAACCTACTCCTGCATTACCCCTATTTGACTTTGTGTTTATAACTCTGTAGTCACCTGACCAGAAGTCTTGTTCCTCCTGCCACCAAACTTCACTAATTCCCACTATATCTAACTTTAACCTATCCATTTTCCTTTTCAAATTTTCTAACCTACCTGCCCGATTAAGGGACCTGACATTCCACGCTCCGATCCGTAGAACGCCAGTTTTCTTTCTCCTGATAACTACATCCTCTTGAGTAGTCCCCGCCTGGAGATCCGAATAGGGGACTATTTTACCTCCGGATTATTTTACCCAAGAGGACGCCATCATTTAATCATACAGTAAAGCTGCATGCCCTCGGGAAAAATTACGGCCGTAGTTTCCCCTTGCTTTCAGCCGTTCGCAGTACCAGCACAGCAAGGCCGTTTTGGTTATTGTTACAAGGCCAGATCAGTCAATCATCCAGACTGTTGCCCTTGCAACTACTGAAAAGGCTGCTGCCCCTCTTCAGGAACCACATGTTTGTCTGGCCTCTCAACAGATACCCCTCCGTTGTGGTTGCACCTACGGTACAGCTATCTGTATAGCTGAGGCACGCAAGCCTCCCCACCAACGGCAAGGTCCATGGTTCATGGGGGAAGATTTTTGTTGATACCAAAAATAAATTCCATCTGCCCTATGATTTGCACAATTACAAGACACAAAGTTATCAATTTTTGTGTAGAATTTGCTGTCCTAGCTAGGGTTAAGAAAGGAGTTATGTACTGTGTTGCGGAAGTATTCATCAAGCTCCTATCTGATATACAGCAAATTCAAAAACACAACCAACTGAAAAGAAATTAAAACATTGGTCGCTCTTTCCACTATTTCAACAACTTGCTATAAGGGAAGTAGGGGTGTTGATTGTGAAGAAGAATAACAGGCAGTAGTGCGCCATATACAGCCTGTAATAATGTATACATAGGTATGGCAACTATTTTCTTTGGAAAATACCACTGTAATAAGATAAATGCTGAGCTGTCAATAAGACGGCCTGCCACACCATAGGGTAGTGGACCACTTACGGCAGCACACTGAACCGGCACGGCACCGCGGCAATCATTCGGTGTTATCATCTGACTGCTGGTCAGTAGCTTAACTATTAACATAAGCAGGGATACTATGGCATGCTGCATACATGATTTTTGCAGCTGCAACACCACAACAAACCCATTTTCGTGCAAATTAATATCAGAACTCTGGACAGGCTGGGCACGTGTTGAAGTAGTGAATCACTGAGTCCGCACCCACCACTGTACCATTCTCTGCAATGAAGTCACTGTTGCTCTCATGCCATTCTGACAGGACTGTTTGCCAAAAGGGTTAAGATACTGCCTTATGAACCAAGGGTTGAACTGAGGCCCTGACAGCCACCAGGATGCTCACCAGTGTCAATCATTGCCAGCCATTTACCGGTCCGAGGTTTCTTCCCTGGATGTCTGCACCCGTCACCTGCCACGAATAGCAGGACGTGGTCACCTTACTAACAGTGTAACAACATTGGGTGGGACAGTCTGTACTGCAAGGCTGCACCACACTGGGGCCACACAGACCATGGCAATGGCAAATGTCACACTGCCACGGAGTGTGAGGGTTGAAAAGCACCTTTCAGCTGCCAACAAATGAGGGCTTGAGCTTATAATAAATTAATGAAGGGATTCTGCTACCTCTGTGTGGCTTCTGACTCAATGTGATTTATCATCCTCCACCAGGGCACACAAACACCCTTTACACTAGGTAGGGCTTTTCTTGTAATGCAGAACGTTACCTGTAGCCACTATTAGCACAAAGAGTATAATGCAGAAAGGGATAGTTCAAACTTAATACAGTCTACAAATTAAATTTTTATGTGCTCCTTTTTGTTTGTTAATCAGTACTTTGTCTTATACCCTATCCCTGTAGATTCTGCTGTTTGATGGGATCTACTGCGCGTGATGAATGAATGAATAACTGAATCTCTGGGTGCTATAAAATCACATCATAACTTTTTGCTGCCTCAGTAGTGTGCTATTGCTCAATGTTACAAAAATCTCTGACGGATCTAAGAAAAGAATATTGAAACATCATTCTGAGAACTGCATCTTTTAGAACAGCTGCTTCAGATGCACAGCTAGTAATAATTGGACTATGGACCTAACAGTTATTAGTTAAGTGGTGAGAGGTGTTTGGAAAAAAGTGAGACTGATATTACATCAGGGGCAGGGCTGAAACCAAGGCACGGAAAGTTAGGTCCAGGCACAGGTGCAGCCTCAGAGAGGGTGCAAAAACTGACTGACAAGAATAAAACAACAGAGGAAGATTGTTTAACTATTAACCGGGAGAGATATGAGATTTCTCCTACCCCTCATGTTCCTATTTTTTCTTCACAAAAAAGGAGCTTTTCCACAGGTCTGTGAATGTAAATGTACGGGGTTTCACAGTGTCATTTTTCTCCAAGTAGCATTATAAAAACTACTACCGAACAGACTTCTATCATCTCTTCTTCTACTACTTCTTCTGCCACTCCAGAGTTAGGTCTAAGGCCTGTTCTGGTCTTATCATCTCTTCCTCAGTGTTCCTGAACTCCTCTTACCCCATGGTTTATAATCCATTGCTTGTTTAGGAAGTCTTTGTGGAAGCAAACCAAGTACTTCTTCTCTCCAATTATTCCTTTCTTTTCATTAGATTGTCTTTTGGGCTATTGGTGGCACCCATAATTCTATCATTAAAATAGCGTATGTGGCAACAGTGCACTTGGTTCACACAGTTGCCAGCTAAACACCTCACTCATATTCAAAAATGAGGTTTCTGCAGCTATTTCACTATGGTGTTGTAGGAGCAGAAATGTTGGTGAGCAGATGCTGAAGCAATTAATGCTCTTTAACTGAAGGCTTGTGATTTTTACTGATTTCTGCCAACTGAGGACTCAAGAGACACGTGATGGTGCATGAAGCAGGCAAAGAAAGTGCTCCCTACCCCACCAGTTCTTTTCCTGCTACTAAGTTTCAGTTGCCAGTAACTGCAGCATTTTGAAAACACATTTTCAGTAAATTAAACATCTCAAAAACTGCTTAAGGTCAAGTATCAGTAAAAGCAAACTGTCAAAATGACTCATCCTGTCAATTACAACACAGCTGCTAACCTTCATTTCAGTGGCATAATCAGTTAAGTTTGTTTTCCTAGAAGCAAGGACATACAAAGTAAAATTATAATCAAAGTATAATTCTTGGAAAGGCATATATATTCAACTCTCAATTATAGCCCCTGCTATTAATTAATAATTTATGCACAACTAATAATTTATAAGGAGCAAATAAAATCTGTTCTTTAGTACGCAATGTACTGAAACCAATGTCCAGTAACTCATCGAACCTGGTGAAAGTTTTCTGAGACCAAACACGTGTAATACAAATTATTTATGGTGTCAACTCGAGAACTGTCTGCAGAAGCCTGTTTAGGAAGCTAGGGATAGTGGTACTCTTCCCCAATGCTTTTATTCCTTAATGAAATTTGTCATAAATTATATATCTCTTTTTCAGACCAACACCTCACTTCATGATATCAGTAGTAGAATATGAATGAACTTCTCAAAGACCTAAAGTCAGTTACTTTGACCCAGAAAGGTGTCCATAGTTGAAGAACACTTATTTTTAATCATTCATCAGCAGCCATAAAAAGTTTAACAGCTAATAAAGTTCAGTTTGAGAGGAGCTTAAAGGATTTATTCATGGGCAAACCCATCTACTCCACTGACAAATTTCTTAGTGGAAGTGTCTGATGTGTGTGTATCATTAATTACTACCTCACAAACCAGCATTGCCTGGGTATTCATTTTACCAGTTCTCTATTAGTAACAAAAACAAAAAGACACTTTGAAATTATGAAACAATCATACAAAGAAATATGCATAATGTAGAAATGTTTGAACACAGCCTCTGTGGCAATCCCTCTTCATAGCTCTATAGATGGCTATTATTTTTGCCTATAGCTGTTTGTGCCGAGCAAAAGAAAGCTGTCAAAAGTGCAACCAGGTGTCAGTGATTTTTTTAAGCTGACATGATTGTTGGAGTGTCTCAGTGGTAAAGAATAAATGCATTAAAACTTCAAGCATGAGGTGGCATTTTTTCATGTATCTCAGTGTTTATTATATATCTCTTGAATGACAATGGGTAAGTCATTCTTACCTCCACTGTAATTATTGCCAGACAGTAAGGGATATGTGTACCAAGTTTAGTTGAAATCAGTCCAGTGGCTTAGGAGGAGAAATGCAACAGATAGATCCATTTTTATAATATGTATGGATATCAAACAACAAGAGCATTACATAAAATCTGTCTTCTGTACATCTTCATTGTAGTAATGTTATAAATGTCAATAATTATTGTAAACAATTGTTTGAGTCACAGTGTATTATACATTTACATGCTCTGTTATTACTTTTTAATTGCAAATTGGTTTAAGTTTTTTTACTTATTCCACATCCTTGTGTATCATTTCACTTGGGATTGTGGAATGTACATTATCATATCCATCTATATGTCTATTTATCTTTGAAATACACGTTGTATATTTTTGTTTCCTGAGGATTTCTTGCTATGGGTCTATGGAACAAAAGTGCCTCTAATATAACCTAAACATCATAATTGGTTGTTAGTACACTTAACAGAAATAGGCTACAGTGGCTGCTTCATTAAGGTGTTTACAAAATAAGATGTGTGAATGAGTGGATAAGGTGTTTGTGCCGCCCTTCATCATGATGATCCATATGGCACATACTCCAGCTTTGGAGAGCCATCATTATTCTGTTGTTCAAAGTGCTCAGCTGTTGCCCACAATCCTCAGAGCTTGGTTAGAGCTGACTCTTCCAGTATGTTAACATCCCAGCCATGTTCAACAGGATGGAGGTCAGGTCACCAGGTGGCCACACATCCACCCTCAAACTGTTATGACACAACTCCACTGCATTGTCTTACTCAAAGTACTTATTAGCTGTGACCTGCTGCAGGAATATTCCTGTGTTCTTTTCTGCTGAGAGATGATGACAGAAGAATAAGTTGCCACATTTTATCCTGTGCAAACATCCCATTGAAAAGGATACCCACACACCTGTCAGAATGGTACACTGTTTGCAAGCTTAATGTGTTTCCTTGTCTGGTTGCAGTGTATTCATATATGAGATTTATTTGCTATAAATGCATCCTGTCTTCCCAGAGAGATGGTGTGTGCATTCAGAGACACTCAATTACTCAAATAGTACATCTGGTGTCTTATATTCACAACTACCTTCTCCTAATCTGGCAATGGAATGTTGGACAGGATCCATGACAAGTAAGGAAATCTATGTTCACTTCTTGGCTGAAAGTCTTGCTTTTAATTTTTTTTGTATGTCAGAAACACGTGAAATGTTGTTTGGCCAGTGTCCAATATTTGTCATCATTGCTGCTCCTTATCAGAGCTGCACCAAGGTGACCTTGCATTCCTATAAGAACTGCCAAAGCTGCCCCCTCTAAAATGCCTTTCTGCAATTATTTCTGCACAGCTTTAATAAATAAATTACAAATTGTAGAAACTGTCTAAAAATTGAAAGTAAAATAAAATCAATATCTCAGTATTATGAAAAGGATAGATTGCTACTCGCCATATAGTGGAGATGCTGAGTCACTGACAGGCACAACAAAAAAGCTGCTAAAGAGGTAAACTCATCAGGAAAGAGGGAAGGAGAGGGAAAGACGAAAGGATGTGGGTTTTGGGAGAGGGTAAGGAGTCATTCCAGTCCCGGGAGCGGAAAGACTTACCTTAGGGGGAAAAAAGGATGGGTATACACTCGCACACACACACATATCCATCCACACATATACAGACACAAGCAGACATATTTAAAGACAAAGAGTTTGGGCACAGATGTCAGTCGAGGCAGAAGTGAAGAGGCAAAGATGTTGATGAATGACAGGTGAGGTATGAGTGGCGGAAATTTGAGATTAGCGGAGATTGAGGCCTGGTGGATAACGGGAAGAGAGGATATATTGAAGAGCAAGTTCCCATTTCCGGAGTTCGGATAGGTTGGTGTTAGTAGGAAGTATCCAGATAACCCGGACGGTGTAACACTGCGCCAAGATGTGCTGGTCGTGCACCAAGGCATGTTTAGCCACAGGGTGATCCTCATTACCAACAAACACTGTCTGCCTGTGTCCATTCATGCGAATGGACAGTTTGTTGCTGGTCATTCCCGCATAGAATGCATCACAGTGTAGGCAGGTCAGTTGGTAGATCACGTGGGTGCTTTCACACGTGGCTCTGCCTTTGATTGTGTACACCTTCCGGGTTACAGGACTGGAGTAGGTGGTGGTGGGAGGGTGCATGGGACAGGTTTTACACCGGGGGCGGTTACAAGGGTAGGAGCCAGAGGGTAGGAAGGTGGTTTGGGGATTTCATAGGGATTTGTTGGTAATGAGGATCACCCTGTGGCTAAACATGCCTTGGTGCACGACCAGCACATCTTGGCGCAGTGTTACACCGTCCGGGTTATCTGGATACTTCCTACTAACACCAACCTATCCGAACTCTGGAGATGGGAACTTGCTCTTCAATATATCCTCTCTTCTCGTTATCCACCAGGCCTCAATCTCCGCTAATCTCAAATTTCCGCCACTCATACCTCACCTGTCATTCATCAACATCTTTGCCTCTGCACTTCTGCCTCGACTGACATCTCTGCCCAAACTCTTTGTCTTTAAATATGTCTGCTTGTGTCTGTATATGTGTGGATGGATATGTGTGTGTGTGCGCGAGTGTATACCCGTCCTTTTTTCCCCCTAAGGTAAGTCTTTCCGCTCCCGGGACTGGAATGACTCCTTACCCTCTCCCAAAACCCACATCCTTTCGTCTTTCCCTCTCCTTCCCTCTTTCCTGATGAGGCAACAGTTTGTTGCGAAAGCTTGAATTTTGTGTGTATGTTTGTGTTCGTTTGTGTGTCTGTCGACCTGCCAGCACTTTCATTTGGTAAGTCACATCATCTTTGTTTTTAGGTATATTTTTCCTTCGTGGAATGTTTCCTTCTATTATAACTAATATATATATATATATATATATATATATATATATATATATATATATATATATATATATATATATGTGTGTGTGTGTGTGTGTGTGTGTGTGTGTGTGTGTGTGTAGGTTTCCTAATTCAGAGAGAGGTCTTTGGCTGAAAGCTTACTTCTTTAGCAGTTTTTTTGTTGTGCCGGTCAGCGACTTCACCATATAGTCAATAGCACTGATCCCACTGAACAGAGTTAGTACCAAGGAAATGACAAATTTAGATGTCTTACACAATGTGGAAGCTCACAGTGTTTGTGACGTCATATCTCCTTAGCTATGTTTCGTACTGTAATGTAATTTTTTAGGTTCATTTAGCAAAACATGTGAATACTGTCAGTGAAATTTATTACATATAGATTTAGTATCACAGAAGTGATAAATTTAAGCACTATGCATGATGCGGCAGTTTTTCAGGCATCTCATCGCACATATTCTTATATATGTATGCATTTATTGCAATGTATATACCAATGTGGGAGGGTGGTAGTTGGCATGTTGTAACATTACCCACAAAAGGTCATGGACACCCCCCCCCCCCCCACACACACACACACACACACAAAATTCAAGCTTTCGCAACCCACAGTTGCTTCATCAGGAAAGAGGGAAGGAGAGGGAAAGTTGAAAGGATGTGGGTTTTAAGGGAGAGGGTAAGGAGTCATTCCAATCCCGGGAGCGGAAAGACTTACCTTAGTGGGAAAAAAGGACAGGTATACACTCGCACACACACACATATCCATCCGCACATATACAGACACAAGCAGGCATATCTTTCCTGATGAAGCAACCGTGGGTTGCGAAAGCTTGAATTTTGTGTGCGTGTGTGTCTATCAACATACCAACGCTTTCATTTGGTAATTTACATCATCTTTCTTTTTAGATATATTCAATAAAAGCATTTTCACACACATGATAAATTTCAAAAGTCAAAGAGTAAATAGCTTTTTAAGAGAGTAAATATTTTTCTCTAATTCATGTAATATTGTTCAAATCAACAAACATCTTGTACTACACACTTTCTAAAGTATATCTCAGTACCAAATTTCATCAAAATCAATTCAATGGTTTAGTCACGAAAAAGTAGCAGACAAACACTCTTTCATATTTATAATATTAGTGTGGGTACAGAAGTATGAATGAACAGAAAAGTAGAAACTCTGAAAAAATCACTGCTCTCTCTCTCTTATACTTCCTCAGTTTATATTTTTACAGTAAATACAGGTATTAGCTTTTTGTGTGCATGTTCTGCTGCATACACAAATCACATAAATCTCACACTTATGATCTTTCGATCTGAAACTCTGAGAAAATGCTGCTGTGCTCATTTTTGCAACCTGGTTGACATATTGACAAACATGAATAAGAGACTAAATGTACGTCATATTTTTAAAGTATTCCAAAACAACTAAAGATAGCAATGAAATACCAAGAAGTTACTTTAAAGCTTTTTAAAAGTCAACTCTTCTCATTCCTATCCCTACCACTATGGGTAGCAGGGGCGTATCCCTCCCACAGTATTTTTATGCAGATAATGATTCATGTGAATATCAAGTTTGGGTGAAATTGCTCCAAGCATTCCTGAGTTATTCTTACATGTTATCGCCTTTCAACCCTCACCACTATGGAAGATAGGTAGTGCCTGCACTCACAGTGATTGCTCCAGATAGTAAGTGATACCTCACCAAGATTGGTTGAAATTGATTCAGTGATTTATAAGGAGACACGGAACATACATTGTACATACATACAACGAGTTTTATAAATGTAGTATATACAAGTTATATATGTAATTAAATGTCAACTACACAGTAACCAGTGTTTGATTTGTGATCATTCACAATGGCATCACCACTGACATAAACATCAGAACTGCAGATATTGAGATGGGGCATGATAAAACTTTTGCTGTGGTTGAAGCCATGTAAAACTATGTCTCTTGGTATGAGACTAGACTTTACTTTTCCTGGATGAACTAAAGAACTGCAAATTAATCCTATTGACTTTTAAAACAACCCTTCACAAGCGACTGAAAAGAGAATGTTGAGTGGGGGAAGTTGCAGTTTTGATCAATTCAGCCTGTATAGTTGACACAGGCACTTGGTCCAAAGTTATTTAAGACATTGCTTACAGGTAATAAAAGATTGTTGACTCAGAAAAGTGTAAAACTGAGGTTTTAAGATTCTAAATTTCAAAAATATGCCCTGGATGGTCACAGTATTGGAACCTCCTTTTTTTTTTTTAATGTACTGACTACTATTGGGTCAATGCATAAGTCTGTGCTATTCTTCATGAGGGTAGCACCACTGCATGGTGAAACCTTTGCTTTTCGATATTCAACTGCTTTGCTTCATTTTGGAGTTTGACTGCTGTAAACATGAGCTTGTATTTTGTTAATAGTTCATTTGGCCAATTACAAACCTAATCAGTCAGGAATTTCAAGTAGAGAAGAATGAACACCTCCGAGATTTGTTTCAATAATGCAGCACCGAAGCAACTACAAGCAGAATTGCTAGTGTGTACCAGAGGGAAGCATTTGCTGAAAGGATGACACAGAAATTGTTTTCTCATTTATGAGAAGAAAAAAATTCAAGTTGTGTGATGAACCACATTCTGGAAGATCTCTTTTTAATGAAATTCGCCTACAGCAATTGTTTCACAATAGCTCTCGACAGACATAATCAGAATTGGCACAAATTACAGACTACCACCACACAACCTTTGTTCCTCTTTTGCATTCATTGGATAAAAATCTAAAATTGGGCACATGGGTACCATGTGATAAGTCACACTAACAAAAGCCAGTGAATTACTTTATGCTCATCTTTGCTGGACCATTACTTTTGGCTTTTTAGTATTCAGCAGCAATTCAAATTCGCTGCTAGCCTGAGTACTGATGTGCAAAACACATGAGAGGTACTCGGGCTCCAGTCTACAGCTGCAGATGGTGCCTACATGTGGAGCATCCGCCACTGTGAGCACGTTAGGTGGTGCCGCCCTCTGACGAGAGTGAACTGCTAAATACCGAGGCTCAGCTCAGCTAGCCAGTCTCTCACTAGTCTCTGGAGCCTTTCGTTACTCTTCATAGAATAACAGACTCTTAACTGATTTATGTTTGTGATCTGGCTCGCTCCTTGGACCATTGTATATGTTTAAGACCACTTCACTACACTCTAGACTCATTCAGGTTATCCATTTACTTTTTGAACTCTACTGTCAGTGACCTCAGGAACCGCCCGTTTCATTCTGCCAGTATTTGCACTATCATCCAACCAAATGATCGTAAACTGTGTTCTACACATGCAGAGCAGGATGGAAAAGGCTTGTTGTAGGAACAAGCCATTCCTTGGGAACATTGTTGAAAATTTTGTGTGTATGGCTCAGCCCATCAAAAAAGGCAAAATCTTTAAAAAAAACATGTGGTTTGTTTGGTGGAACCAAACTTTCATTCTTCACCATGAATTGTTACCCAGCAATGAAATAACAATGGCTGCTGCATATAATGTGCAGCTAAGATGACTCCTTGTTTCTATTGAAAACAAAACACCTGGTGGAACAGTCTTGTTAGCCTATGATAATGCACACCCACATACAGCAAGGATCACCACATATGCAAGTGCTGAACTTTGCTGGAAACCACTTCCTCACTTCCATATTTACCAGACTTAGCCCCTTCTCATTATCATCTTTTTTGGTCTCTCTCTAGTGACAAGTAGGGAGAAGTGTTCCGTGATGAAGATCTTCTCTAGCAAATGGCTAACAGATTTCTTCCACTCAAAACCATAAAAATTCCACAGGAGAGGCATAGGACTGCTACCTGAAAACTGGCAAGCAGTCACTGATGATGACTGTGATCATATTACTCAGCAGTGTGTCAGGCTTGTTATTGTTTATTTTATTATGACATAATGTGGTGTACTTTACACTAACAAAATGAAACCAGTGTGATAAAAACTGCATTAAGTTACACATTGACTAAATATAAATGTAACTTTATATAGAATACAGTCTGTTGTCTCTATGCTGGTTAATTTATAGACTGTTTAATGTGAACATTAGTATTAATTGGAATTTACATCCCTGAATACAGATACTCTCATAAACTGCAGTAGCGGGGGTAATAAGGGACTGGTACTCTCACTCTGGCTCTGAATATTTTGCAGCAGAATATAAAAATTCTTTTTGAATCCTACATGGGCACATATTGCATGGAAATTGTTCCTACCTTTAGTATTGTCTTTGTGAATTTCATACTTCATCCTAACTTCACTCTTATTACCAACCTAAATACCATCAGGAGGCACATATAATGATATGTAGATCTAACATCACAAAAGAACCTCTACAAGACATTTGGTTATGAACATATTCCCAGGATATTGTGTCACAGATGATATGCTACCAGTCCCACATGCAGGTCAGCACAATTGTGAATTTTTAAGTACTACATGTACGTCTCAAGTTCAGTTGTTAATGTGTGTGCTTTGAGCAATGGACTTAGCCAACATTTGCTAGTGGTCCTCATCGTGTTTCTTATTGAGTGGTGCTCTGACATCAAGAAAAATTTGCAAATTATAAACTGCACTAATAAATTTAATTGGGACATGGGTTTCGCATTAAGAAATCTGTAGAAGTTAGTACTTCATACAGAAGCACCAATGAGAAACAATAGGACAAAACACTTTAAGCAGCTACTGTCACTGCTCCTCATAAATGAGGGAGGCAGGACCCACCATGGTACTGAAGAGAAACTGAGTGAGTGGAAGGAATTTGTTGAAAATCACTTCAGAGACAACAGAGGTGATGGTTTGGATATCACAAGAGCAGAAGCAGAGCATGCCATAACAGTGTCAACGAGTGAGGAGGCTCCAGGTCCTGACAAAATGCACACTGAAGTACTAAAGATGCTTAATGTTAAATGATCTCTTTCTTACTCGTTTGCTTTGTTCAACAGTATCTCTCAAAGCAGAATCATTCCATAGCACTGGCTCAAATAAACATTTGTACCACTTCTCAAAGGGCCCAACGCAAAGTGCTAAAGTGGCTTCAGAATGACCATTTAATGAGTTGTGTCCTCAAATTATTCTTTGAAATATAGCATTTGAGAATATACTGTAAGTGTGAAGACAGCATTCGAGCCTCTCAGTTTGGATTCAGAAGAGGTTTCAGAACTTGGGAGGCATTACTCAGTACTCAGATATTATTTCAACAACTTTGCGATGTTTATGACATCTGTTCAAAAAATTCGTGAACATTCATAATTTCACACCAGTGGTGTGTTGGAGTGAAATGTGGCTGGCATCACAGTTTTTAATGCGTAATTGCCAGAAAACGTCTATGGGGCAAAAAGAAGTTTTGAAAGTATGGCAAGAGCACTTCCACAAACTATATGAAGGGGAGGATGAAACACATACCCATGATGACAAAGAGGGAGATGAAAGATATATCACAGTTGCAGTGAAAATAGAAAGAGAAGACTTGCAGAAGTTGGATATGGAGAAAGCTGTATCAGAAATGAAAAATGGCAAAACTCCTGCAATAGATGATGTCACAGTGGAAATGATCTAAGCCACAGGTACTATTGGAATTCAGTGGCTGTACAGAATAATGAGGACAGTATGGGCATATGGAAAGATTCCTGGTGACTGGACAAAGGCAATTACTGGACCGAATCTTTAAGAAAAGTATTAAGGGACTCTGAGAGAGTTACAGAGGAATAGCACTACTGTGCCACTGCATGAAGATTTATGAAATGACAATTAATTAATTAAGAGAGGAACAACAAAGATTTCTATTTGCAAGGTCAACTACAGATGCCATATTTACAACCAGACAAGTTGTAGAAAAGAAATGGGAATTTGGGAAAGACATTGTAGTTGCATTCATAGATATAAAAGCAGCTTATGACACTGCTAGTAAGGAAGAGATATGTCAAGATCTGAATACACTGGAACCATGAAAAGGAATACAGCTGAGAATCATAAACATTTACAATTATAATATATGGCAAAAAATGAGAATTGTTTACAACAGAGAGTGCTCCAGCAGGGAAGTGTGGTGTCATCAGGGCTTTTTCATATAGTCAAAGACAAATTCACAAGGAAAGTTTACAAAAGGTCAACAGTAGACAATCTAAAAATCATAGCATATGAAAATGATGTGATGACTTGTGAAGAATATGAGCAGAAATTGGAACAAGAACACCTGGGAAAGAATAATAGAAGAAACAAGCATGGAAACAAGCTTAACAAAAAGTGAAATAATGAAAATCAGCAGGAAAAATTTAAAAAAATGAAGGCTGTAACTTGTAAAGGAAAAAAGTATTGAAGAAGTAGACACTTTCAAGTCACTAGGAAGTAAATTAACCAAGAAAAGAAGCATTAAGGATGAAATTTCTGAGAGAACAGAAAATTACTCAAAATTTAATTATCATGCATTAGACATAATTAGAAATTGGAAAATAACTGCCAAAAGAAAGATCTGAGCAGAGTACAAGCAACAGAGATGCGCTCTCTACAAGGAACCTCAGCAAGACAAGAAGGGACTGGATAAGGAATAAAACAATATGAAACACACTGAATGTCAAGCATCTAAAAGAAACTATGGAGGGTAGTAGGCTTAAATGGTTTGACCACATTAAAGGAATGGGACCAGAAAGATTTCCCACAAACAAGATAGAGATGAAGGGACTAATATATATTGCTGAAATAATGCAGAACTTCTTGAGAGTGTTAATTGGCTTTTATTGTTTGACTAGATCCATAAAACACAGTCAAATCAGCAATCACACAAAAACTCACAAAATAATTCCAGAAACCACCATGAAGTGGTCAGACACAAAAACTAAGAATAATAAGGAACCAAACAGGTTCTGTGCACAGTCATAATCCGCTGCATTGGAACAACTCTGCTTTTACCGCAACCACTCGAAATCACTGTCGTTGGCCACACAGCCTCCCTACTGATAGTGCGAGCACCCGAGACATATGGGTATGTGGAGTGTACCCGCTGACCTGGTTGTGTATGTCTAAGCGGTACTTGCTCGGGCGATGTCTGCCGACTGGACAATGGAGGCACAAGAGAAATTGTTTGCTCCAATATCCTCAATGCTGGCTTGTTTGCTAGGTGAGGTTCTTCATTACCATTAGCAGATGTAAGCTGGCTTGAGTCTTTCTATTGACATCACACCATTGTAGCAGATTTCCATCGTATGCGTGTTTCAGCACAAAACTTCGTAAGGCCCCGAACATGGTTGTTGCAATGGTGGTTTGATGGTGTCTGATCTCAACATAATGTGGGTACAACTGCTCAAGTCTTTATGCATGAAAGTTGGTTGATGTCCGTGCCTAGTGCCTGGAATTGTGCCCAGACATGACACTTGTTCTCATAACTGCACTATGAACATAGTTGATGTATCAAGTTCTCCTGTCGTAGGACTGAAGTCTGCTGGGACGTGGATATTCTGGCCATACACCATATCTGTGGTACACATGCCCTTGGCTAACTATTGAAATAAAGTTGACTCAAGCTGTCCCCCTCTATCTGTGGTTACATGTATAGGTCATCCAAAACGCGCTATCCACATGCCCATGAGGGTCTTTGCTGTCGTTTCCGCTGAAATGTCCGCTATCAGAACGGCTTCCGCCCAACGGGTATATTGATCAGTTACCAGAAGAAAGTAGTGGAAACCATCTGAGGGTAGTAATGGTCCAACGAAGTCAAGATGGACATGAGCGAATCTTTTAAACCATCAGGAAAAGTCCCTAACAGAGGATGGGCGTCACAACCCACTTTGCTTCTTTGGCAGGCCAAACATTCTTGTGCCCATCTCCAGCATTCTTTGCTTACCCCAGGCCATACCAAACGTTCTGTCACCAGGCGGACCATGCTCCTGATGCCAGGATGGGCCAGATTGTGAACACTATGATATGCTCGTCTGCGGTAGTCTGTTGGCACAAATGGGTGCTTTCTAGCTGTAGAGACGTTGCACCAAACTTTGAGACTCGAGTTCGAAATCTAATTTGCACTCGATGGAGACCCATATTCTCATTCAAGAGAAAATGCTGCAACTCTGCATCCTTCTCTTGTGACACTGCCAACTCATAAAAGTTAGTAGCTTGGGATATGCCATTTATTCAGGAAAGATAATCCGCGGCAAAGTTGTCTGCTCCTGCTATATGCTGTATGTCGGTTGTGAATTGAATTCAACCCATCTGTGTTGCCTCGGAGAACTGCATTTGCCTCGCTGTTTGAAAATAAACATTAAGGGTTTATGTTCCGTGAAAACGGTGAAGTCTTTGGCATCTAATGATGTTATGAAATATTTGATTGCCTCAAAAACCACCAGCAACTCACGATCATATGCACTCCAATTTCTTTGCCACGCATTTAACTTTTTGGCTAAAAAATGCCAAAGGCTGCCACCCAAAAGTAATATATTGTTGCAGGACTGAGCCTATGGCTGCCTGCCTTGCATCGACAACAACTGCCAAAGGTACGGTCAGATCAGGGTATGCTAGAAGCATTGCGTCAACTACACTTGGTTTTCACTGCCTCAAACGAGCGTTGCACTTCCACAGACCACGGAATTCTGCGCTTCCCTTTAGCTTTGGTACCTGCAAGTGCTGCTGTCAACGGCTCCTGTTTCTCAGCCGTCCCTGGTAAGTGCTGCCTGTAGAAATTTACCATTCCTAGGAATCTTCATAATTCTTGGTATGTGATCGGGGCTGATACTTGCGGTAATGCTTGCACCTTCTCCAGCGTTGGAGTAATTCCTGCTGCGGTAATTAAATACCCTAAAAAGTCATTTGGTTTTGTCCTAGGATACACTTCTTGAAATTAATGCTCACACCATAATCACCGAGACGTTGAAAAACCTGTGTCAAATGATCCTTATGCTCGGTTGTGGCTTTAGAAAATACTAGAATGTCATCAATGTAAGTGAAACAAAAATGCAAGCCAAGCAAAACCTCATTGATAAACCTTTGCCTTGTCTGGGCTGCATTTTTAAGTCGAAAAGGCATGTATATGTCATAGCATATAGCTGTCTTTGGGACGTCTTCTGCTGCCACAATTTGCATATAAGCTCTCGCACAATCCACTACACCGAACACATGTGATCCCGCTAGCAAATTGTTAAACTCCTGTAAATTCGGAACCGGGTACTTATCTGGTATTGTCCTTGCATTTAGTGCCTGGAAATCGCCACAAGGTCTCCACGTTTTATCTTTCCTGGGAACTAAATGCAACAGCGAAGCCCATGGGCTGTCAGAGGGATGGATAATATTTTCCTTCAACAATTTCTCAAATTCTTATTTTGCTATTACAAGGCCGTCAGGTGGTAATTTCTGCGGCCGTGCAGACACGTGGACCTGGTGTGATTTTGATGAAATGTTGCTTATTATGTTTTACGTCTCTCTTCTCGTATTGTGGAGAAACTGTTGAAATAGCTGTGTAAACTCATTTGTGAGAAATGCTTCTCGCATCTGTTTCATGGGATAAGATGCCTGGGTGCCCCTTGTACTGCAACCGGAAGTGCTGTCGATTAGACAGCCATTTCTGACATCAGGCAGCATGCTGAAATTCGTGAAGAAGTCTGCTCCTATTATTGGTTCTGCTACGTCAGCTACAATAAACTGCCACTGATATCTCTTCCCCATTCCGAAATCTAACGGCAGGGTTATTTCACCAAATGTCTTAATCACCGAGTTGTTTGCTGCGGAAAACTGTAAGGGCATGGGCTTCACACGAACACGTAACATCTTGTGCGGTTATAAGGAAGCATCCGCCACCGTGTTTATGTGGAACTTGCACTGCGAAAGTTTGTCTGCCACAGAGAGTCGGTGCGAGAATGAATTGTTTTTTAGATTAGATTAGATTTACTTTCATTCCAATTGATCCGTAGTAAGGAGGTCCTCCAGGATGTGGAACATGTCAGAAAAACAACAACACATGACAAATATTAACAACTAAAACAAATAAGCTAATGTACCATTCCATAGGTGCCAAGTGGAATGATCATAATTTTTTAATGAACACTGTATAAAAGTGTCATTTTACAAATACTAATACACTGAATTTAAAATTAAAATTTTTTTTATTTATTTATAAGGTAATAAACATGTAATAAAACTACTATAATACTTATTTACAATGAACACATTACTGCACCGAAATGGTGCATTAGTTATATCACACACACACACACACACACACACACACACACACACACACACACAAAAAAATCAGTTGGTTTTACTGAGAAATTTGTCAATGGAGTAGAAGGAGTTGGCCACCAATAAATCCTTTAGGCTTCTCTTAAACTGAATTTCATTAGTTGTTAAGCTTTTTATGGCTGCTGGCAAGTTATTGAAAATGTGTGTTCCTGAATAATGCACACCTTGAATGAGATTTTCACTCTGCAGCAGAGTGTGCGCTGATATGAAACTTCCTGGCAGATTAAAACTGTGAGCCCGACTGAGACTCGAACTCGGGACCTTTGCCTTGCGCAGGCAAGTGCTCTACCATCTGAGCTACTGAGGCAAGACTCACAACCGGTCCTCAAAGCTTTACTTCTGCCAGTATCTCGTCTCCTACCTTCCAAACTTTACAGAAGCTCTCCTGCGAAACTTGCAGAACCAGCACTCCTGAAAGAAAGAATACTGCGGAGACATGGCTTAGCCACAGCCTGGGGGATGTTTCCAGAATGAGATTTTCACTCTGCAGCGGAGTGTGTGCTGATATGAAACTTCCTGGCAGATTAAAACTATGATTTCATCATACCCACTAGATGTTTTTGACTTTAAAGATTTTATGATGGACGTTATTTCTGTTGGGGTAGTGAGGGTCAAATTCATATTATGGAAGTTACTTGAAATGTCTGGTCTGAGGTATTCCATTTTTCGTGTTAGTAATGTCGGGGTCACCACAGAAGTTACTAATATACACTCCTACACTCCTGGAAATGGAAAAAAGAACACATTGACACCGGTGTGTCAGACCCACCATACTTGCTCCGGACACTGCGAGAGGGCTGTACAAGCAATGATCACACGCACGGCACAGCGGACACACCAGGAACCGCGGTGTTGGCCGTCGAATAGCGCTAGCTGCACAGCATTTCTGCACCGCCGCCGTCAGTGTCAGCCAGTTTGCCGTGGCATACGGAGCTCCATCGCAGTCTTTAACACTGGTAGCATGCCGCGACAGCGTGGACGTGAACCGTATGTGCAGTTGACGGACTTTGAGCGAGGGCGTATAGTGGGCATGCGGGAGGCCGGGTGGACGTACCGCCGAATTGCTCAACACATGGGGCGTGAGGTCTCCACAGTACATAGATGTTGTCGCCAGTGGTCGGCGGAAGGTGCACGTGCCCGTCGACCTGGGACCGGACCGCAGCGACGCACGGATGCACGCCAAGACCGTAGGATCCTACGCAGTGCCGTAGGGGACCGCACCGCCACTTCCCAGCAAATCAGGGACACTGTTGCTCCTGGGGTATCGGCGAGGACCATTCGCAACCGTCTCCATGAAGCTGGGCTACGGTCCCGCACACCGTTAGGCCGTCTTCCGCTCACACCCCAACATCGTGCAGCCCGCCTCCAGTGGTGTCGCGACAGGCGTGAATGGAGGGACGAATGGAGACGTGTCGTCTTCAGCGATGAGAGTCGCTTCTGCCTTGGTGCCAATGATGGTCGTATGCGTGTTTGGCGCCGTGCAGGTGAGCGCCACAATCAGGACTGCATACGACCGAGGCACACAGGGCCAACACCCGGCATCATGGTGTGGGGAGCGATCTCCTACACTGGCCGTACACCACTGGTGATCGTCGAGGGGACACTGAATAGTGCACGGTACATCCAAACTGTCATCGAACCCATCCTTCTACCATTCCTAGACTGGCAAGGGAACTTGCTGTTCCAACAGGACAATGCACGTCCGCATGTATCCTGTGCCACCCAACGTGCTCTAGAAGGCGAAAGTCAACTACCCTGGCCAGCAAGATCTCCGGATCTGTCCCCCATTGAGCATGTTTGGGACTGGATGAAGCGTCGTCTCACGCGGTCTGCACGTCCAGCACGAACGCTGGTCCAACTGAGGCGCCAGGTGGAAATGGCATGGCAAGCCGTTCCACAGGACTACATCCAGCATCTCTACGATCGTCTCCATGGGAGAATAGCAGCCTGCATTGCTGGGAAAGGTGGATATACACTGTACTAGTGCCGACATTGTGCATGCTCTGTTGCCTGTGTCTATGTGCCTGTGGTTCTGTCAGTGTGATCATGTGATGTATCTGACCCCAGGAATGTGTCAATAAAGTTTCCCCTTCCTGGGATAATGAATTCACGGTGTTCTTATTTCAATTTCCAGGAGTGTATATTGCTGAAATAACGCAGAACTTCTTGAGAGTCTTACCTAGCTTTTATTGTCTGACTGCATCCACAAAACACAATCAAATTAGCAATCACACAAACTCACAAAATAATGCCAGAAACCAACATGAAGCGGTCAAATACAAAAACTAAGAATAATCAAGGAACCAAAGGGGTTATGTGCGCAGTCATACTCCGCTGCGTTGGAACATGTCTGCTTTTAGCGCGACCACTCGATATCACTGTCTTACGCTACAGAGGAACCAGGTGAAGGATGACGTGAACCAAAGAGGACTGCAATGGAAGTAGATGCTAAATGCTAGACTGTGGGAGGAAAGAGAAGCTTGGAAGAGGCTCAGTCATTGACCTGCATAGGCACAAACATTCCAGAAAGAAGAAAAAGAAGGAGAAGACTATATTGGTTGAATTTCTAAGTGCCTCCTGCATTCTTTTGGTTGTACATGACATTGTCTACTGGTTGACTATATCATCAATCCCATAAAACTTCAATCCATCTAGGAGAATGCTGTGATTCACACAGTCAAATGTCTTAGAGAGGTCATAAAAAATCCCAGCCTGCGTTATTTTATTATAATATGCTTTTAAAATTTGGTGAGTGAACAGGTAAATGGCATTCTCAGTAGAGCCACCACTCCTGAAACCCAAACTATGATTTGTTGAGCATACTACTAATGCGAGGTACTATTCCAGAGAAAAAATTTTGAAAAATGATGTCTGCAATGAAACAGGTCAGGAGTTATTGACATATCCCTGATCACCTTTCTTAAAGAGAGGTGCAACAAGGCATATTTCAGTGTCTCTGAAAAATGCTGTGAATTAGTGATGCATTACATATTTCAGATAAGACTGGACTTATTATATGCAAACAAATCTTTAGTACTCTAATTTAAACACCTTCAAAACCAGATGAGCTTTTATTTTTGAGTGAATGTATAATTTTCTTAATTCCAGAAAGAGAACTTGGTTATACCTTCATATGACCGAATTTTATGTCGGTTACGTTTTCAGCATACTGCTGTGATTCTGCTCTTGAACCCATTGTCTCTACGTTTTCTACTATATTTAATGAATTTGTTACCTGCAACTCATCATTTACAGCCCTTCCATTCAGTTCAGTAGATGTTATCCTATTCTGTGGCTTACATTAAATTCTTCACAATTGCAGATAATGACAACCATTATTTGTGGAATGGAATGACGACAGTGTAAGTTTGTAAATTTGTGCCAGTTAAGGACACGAACCCAGATTACCCACTCATGATGAGCGGCCACCTTACTATTCGGCTATCCGTGCATGAGTCTCAGCCAGACCCAAACTTCCACATGTCGTGAACCCTGTCGTATTCTGTAGCTGGTTGTCCTGCCTCTTGTTTCACTACATTCCACTTAACCTTATGTCTACTGTTGGAATTACTGATTTCTGACATTATGTATATGTTTCTTGATTTTTTAATAATCTTTCTTCATAGTTTTGAGTAGTTTTTGTAGTGTGCAACTACTGTACAATCTCTACTTCTTCTTGCTGACAGCTGTCATGCTCCACGCCCTCACAATTCCACTTGTTAAATTCAGAACAGCAATGCGAGTAGTATCAACTGTGAAAGGAGTTTGCGGGGCTGCTAAATCACCCCACTGCTTTTCAGCATCTATTCTGAAAAGATTTTCTGAAATGCTATCGATGAAAAGTATCAATGAGTGATGATTAATGGAGTTATCATGAATAACACTGATATGCTGATGACACCATCTTACCTTTGTAAGGCTGGGAGCCCTGTAACAATTACTAAACCCCTGAAGACAGCACTGATTGGGAGGGGGGGGGGGGGGGGGGATAGGTCTAAATGTCAAGACAAAAACGGATGATTGCCAGAAGGAACAGAAATGAAATTCAAGCCACTCTTGCACTCGTTAATGATAAGATCCAAAGGATTCCACCATATAAATATTAGGGGTTTCAAATAAACGATGACTGCAACTTCTCTCAAAAAATTCACATTATATTTCACACTTAATTACTTAAATGCTATGTGCTCAGTATCCTACTCTATGGAACTGAGTCGTGGACACACACCATGGTATGAATATTAGGTAAGAAACAGAGCCATCTGAAATGTGGGCAGACTGAAGGATATCAATGATACCATAGATAAAGTCACAAATGTGGCATATGAGCAAATATTTAGAAATTCTCAATACCAGCAAGAGAGCAAAACTTGAATACTTTGGCTATATAATACACAACAACAAAAATCACCTGTTACAATTAATACTTCTAGGAAAGATTGATGGCAGATGTAGTCCAGAACATAGAACATTATCCTGGCTAAAAAACTGGAATCTATGGTTTGGAGTGAGCACAAAATCACTGTTCAGGAAAGCCATGGAAGAACAGCTGAGATATGCTAGTGATTGCTAGTGTTCTTGGAGGATGAAACACTTAAAGCAGATTACAGATCTGGTATCAATGAACTGGGTACAACCATTTATTTATTTACTTATTTAATCAATAATTCACAGTTTGTTATTTAATTGAATATGAGAACCATGATGGTTTATGTAGCGCATTGCTGCTAGTAGCAGGCTGCCATATTTATGAGTTCTTGTGTTGCTAAAGCTCCATGTGGCCTCGCAGTTGAACTTGTTACATGTCAGAACAGCAATCCAAAAATCCAACTATCTCAGTTGACTCTTGTAACTTTGCTGACACTTCTCACCTCTCTCTCTCTCTCTCTCTCTCTCTCTCTCTCTCTCTCTGAGTGTGGTCTGTCACTCACCTGTGCTTTTCCGTAAGGAATCAGAGTAATGTTGAGCAGCTGAGGTCCTTTTAAGTAAGATGGAAGTAACTGCTGGATGATAAAGTTTCGTGAATCTGAGCACAACGTTTCGTAGTAGACAGCAACATCCACTGGGGTGAAGTTCGCTACCACAGGGAGAATACCTTCATGACTTTCTGTGATTTGCTGAGGATGTTCAGATTCCTAAAACAAACAGCATCATTTCTTATTGGCTTATAAGCATACAGTTCCGAAGGTGAGCAATTCACATTACGTATCAAGTGACAAACACAATGTACGTGTCATACAGACAGCAGTTATCAAATTAACCTAAACCGTAAGTACGACAAAGGTTTATTTTGAAGAACTGACTGTATTGTCAAACCAAAGACTAATGTAACCGACAATCAAATATTCAATGATGATCTGCTGATATTACACAATGTGAATTATGTAAATTAACTAGTCTTAATGAACACTATTTGTAATATCATTGCAAATAATATACTCATTTTCACAGAAACATTTGTAGGATTGTCTCGTGAATCGGTTTTCTATACACACTATGGCCTAATGTGCCGTCTGTCTTCCTTTTTACCAGGACATCCAGCAAAGGAAGTTTACCATTATTTCCTAGTTCCATTGTGAACTTAATTCTAGAGTGTCTTGAGTTCAGATGATCAAGAAACTCGTGCAGTTTTTCCCAAACATGTGGCCAGATGACAAACGTGTCATCAACATACCTAATGAAACAGGTCGGCTTGTAGGCAGCGGTCATAAGTGCCTCATCCTCGAATCTCTCCATAAACAGATTTTCGAGTGGCAACAAAAATATGATAATGTACCATTTACAAGAGTACCAGTAATAATAAAAATAACACTATTCAACATCAAATGTTTTGATATATGCCCAAAAGTGGCAAATACTTCAGTTTTCAGCAAACTTTATTTCTCTGAACACTGTCACTTCAAGTATTAATATTACTTTTAAGTTTGCATGAAACTTCACTGCTCAGCTCTTACAGAGAAATACATTCCATTTTTGAATGACACCTACAAGTAAACGAGTGTGTGTGTGTGTGTGTGTGTGTGTGTGTGTGTGTTTGTTTGTTTTGTGTGGTTGGTCTTTATGGGTACTCAACGGCAAGATTATTAGATTAGATTAGTTTTTCGTTCCATAGATCCATGCTGAGGAGATCCTCGTGGATGTGGAACATGTCAACTTTTTTTTAACAATACTAATAGTGTGAATATATACAATATATACAATACATCATTTGTTTCTATTAAAAAATTCGTCAATGGAGTAGAAGGAGTTGGCAACTAATAAGTCTTTGAGGCTCCTTTTAAATTGATCTTTATTTGTAACTAAATTTTTTATGTTTGCTGGCAAATTATTGAAGACGAGTGTTCCTGAGTAGTGGACCCCTTTTTGAACTAAAGTAAGTGCTTTTAAGTCTTTGTGCAGATCATTTTTGTTCCTGGTACTGTATGTATGAACTGAGCTGTTTGTTGGAAAAAGAGATATATTATTTAGGACAAATTACAGCACCGTAACACTCATTAAAACAAATAAATGTGGATAAAATCTCATGCACCGAATTGACCACACAATCTCTCTACCTCATATGCACTAAACAATGGAGAAAGAGTAGAAGTGGCTATATATGAGATTAAAACAGAAGTAAAACGACAAAGGAGCTAAAAGAAAGGCACAGTGAAATGTAACAGGTTGACCACCAACAAAAAACATTGAGTAAGTCATCCTGTTAACACATTACAGCCATCTTCCTACAATCTTGAGAAAAATATTGGTCAATCCACAAAACTTTAAAACTCAAACTACATTGGTCTGAATGTTACATAGAACTGAGGGTAGACCTGTCGCCACAAGCACAGATTCTGCAAACATTTCTTATGCAAAACCCAACTTAACCTAGTCTCACATGAGATGCTGAAAGCTGTTGATCAAGGAAATCAGAAGACATAGTATTTCTTGGTTTCCAAAAAGCATTTCACTCAGTGCTATACCTACACTTGTTAACAGTAGTACAACCTGATAGGGTATCAAGTAAAATTTGGGACTGGATTGAAGGCTTTCTGGTAGGGAGGACACAGCATGCTATCTTCGGTGGAAAGTCACCAACAGGCGTACAAGTAACTTTAGATGTGAGCAGAGGAAGTGCATCAGATCCTTGTTGTTCTTGTATACTAGTGACCTGGCAGACAATATTAATACTAATCTCAGAATTTTGCAGATAATGCAGTTATCCAAAGTGAAGTACCATCTGGAAGAAGGTACACAAATCTTGATGAAAGTGGTGCAAAGCTTGGTAACTTGTTGTAAATGTTTAGAAATGCATCAGATCCTTGTTGTTCTTGTATACTAGTGACCTGGCAGACAATATTAATACTAATCTCAGAATTTTGCAGATAATGCAGTTATCCAAAGTGAAGTACCATCTGGAAGAAGGTACACAAATCTTGATGAAAGTGGTGCAAAGCTTGGTAACTTGTTGTAAATGTTTAGAAATGTAAAACTGCACTTCACATTAACAAAAAATGTAGTGTCCTGTGACTAAAATATCAGTGAGTCATGACTGGAATCAGTCAAAATATAAAATAACAGTTTTTAGGGATATGAAGTGCAATGATAAACTAGGTAAAGCTGTATGTAAAGGTGGTGGCAGGCTTTAGTCCAATGGTAGAACAATAGGGAAATGTAGTCAGTGTACAAACATGATTTATTGCAAGACAGTCTCAATTCATCCCAAAAATTTTGCTCGAGAGTTTGGCATTGTACCAAATAGGACTAACAGAAGGTATTGAACATGTACAGAGAAATTTGGCATAATTTTCACATGTTTCTTTCACCAGTGAGAGAATATTGTGCAGATGTTGCAAAACCTACAATGTCTGATGCTTTGAGACAGACATAGACTATCCTTTGAAAACTTATTTACCAATTTGCAAGAACTAGACATAAGTGAAGAATCTAGGAATATATGACAACCTCATACATACTACAGAGACAAGAATGGACTAATTGAAGCATGCTAAGAGGCTCTTAAGTTATCATTCTTCATGCACAGCATATGTGAATGGAATGGGGAAGAAACCCTAGCAACAGGTGTAATGTGAAGTACCCTCTGCGGCTCACTTCACAGTAGTTTGCAGAGTGTACATGTAGATATAATAAGATAAAACATGTAATTTAATATTTACCAGGGCACAGTAAAATATAAAAAAATCTTACTTATAACTGAGTGGCACACTTTTTACCAACATAATATAATATGACCTACACTCTTTCAGAGTGCGAAAATCGTTCCTGGTAAGTATTACGTTGGTGTATAAATTTGTAGCATTTTTGTTTTGCATGTTGGTATTCTAGTTGTTATGAATTTATTTACCTACTGGCATGTTTTATTTGTAGTTCACTATTGCTACTCGAGTTTACATATCGCTATTTTGTTGTTTGTAGATACTGAGTGGAACTGTGGACGCTAGGAAATGGAGTGTCCAGTGGAGAAATCATGACATTTTTGACATATTCTTCTCTGTGAGTTCAATAGGGGTGGTGACACCAGTGGAGACAGCCAGAAACATTTGCGCCATGTATAAAGATAATGTCTTTGGACAGAGCACAGCAAGAATGTTATTTTCTCATTTTAAGGAGGATCGTTTTGACATTATCAGCTCTCCACATTCAGAAACTCCTTCAGGGTTTGATGAGGATGATTTACTTAAACACATTGATCCACAATGATCCATGTCAGTGTATCTAGAACTGGCAAATGTGACGGACTGTGATCATTCCACCATTGTTCGCCTTGCACGCAATGGAGAAGGTCCAAAAACTGTGAGTATGCTCCAAGCGAAAATCACAAAAATTAGTGAGTGGTCATATGTGTATCTCTGCTTGCCTTTCATCAATTGGCTTGTGAACAACACTGACCGTACTTATCCTGTATCGTTGCTGGTGACAAAAATGGAGTCTTTATGCTAACATAATGAAAAGAAAGGAATAAATCAGCCCAAACAAAGTAGCAACTTTCCATACAAAGACCTGTTTGCATCCACAAAAGACTACGATATGCATTTGGTGGAACAGCAACGGTGTAGTGTACAACAAACTGCTTCCCCAAGATGTAACCATCACTGCTGATATTTATTGTCGACAACTGGGACGTCTTGCAGATGTAATCCAAGACCAACAATGAAGAAGACTGCATGAATTGATGCTACTCTACGATAAGGGCTGCCCGTATTCGGCTAGAGTGACAAGAAACATTATACAGGAGTTGGGTTGGGAAGTCATTCTGCACCTACCTTATTCACCGGGTTTTGCGTCCTCACATTTTCACCTTTTCCACTCTCTATTGAACAACATACAAGGAACTTATCTTCTGGATTAAAATGTGCTACGAACGTGGTTCTTCACCTCAAAACCACACGATTTCTACAGCCACGGAACTGAAAATTAACCTCAGCATTGACAGACTGCTGTAAACAGTCAATGTTACGTGTATCTGTTGTGTTTACTGAACTTATGGAAAAATACTACAAACTTATGCACCAACCCAATAGTTTTGTAAAGCAAACTTTCAGTTTCAATGTTGGAAGTCTTAAAACAATACCAACGCATATGCTAATCCCATCCTCGTATGCAGTGAGTTCTTCCCATACAGTTAACTGTTTATATGTTACTTATCATTGGTCTGCCTCGATATGACTGGGTGTTGTGTGTCTTTCATCATCATTTCATTCTCATTCACTCGCAAGTCGCCATAGTGGCGTTAAAGAACTTGTGGAGCGGCGGCCGAACCGCCCCACGAGGGGTCTCCCGGCCACCAATGCCATACACTCATATTATATCGTCGTTTCATATCTCACCTTATTTCTATGACATTCCTATTTTGGATTGTCCTGAAAATACTACTGGAAAAACACAAATTTCACTTGTTGTTGTTGTGGTCTTCAGTCCTGAGACTGGTTTGATGCAACTCTCCATGCTACTCAATCCTGTGCAAGCTTCTTCATCTCCCAGTACCTACTGCAACCTACATCCTTCTGAATCTGCTTAGTGTATTCATCTCTCGGTCTCCCTCTACGATTTTTACCCTCCATGCTGCCCTCCAATGCAAAATTGGTGACCGAGCGAGGTGGCGCAGTGGTTAGCACACAGGACTTGCATTTTGGAGGACAACGGTTCAATCCCGCGTCCGGCCATCCTGATTTAGGTTTTCTGCGATTTCCCTAAATCGCTCCAGGCAAATGCTGGGATGGTTCCTTTGAAAGGGCATGGCCGACTTCCTTCCCCATCCTTCCCTAATCCGATGAGACCGATGACCTCGCTGTTTCGTCTCTTCCCCAAAACAACCCAACTCAACCCAACCCACTAAATTGGTGATCCCTTGATGCCTCAGAATATGCCCTACCAACCGATCCCTTCTTCAAGTCAAGTTGTGCCACAAATTTCTCTTCTCTCCAATTCTATTTAATACCTCCTCATCAGTTATGTGATGTACCCATCTAATCTTCAGCATTCTTCTGTAGCACCACATTTCGAAAGCTTCTATTCTCTTCTTGTCCAAACTATTTATCGTCCATGTTTCACTTCCATACATGGCTACACTCCATACAGATACTTTCAGAAACGACTTCCTGACACTTAAATCTATACTCGATGTTAACAAATTTCTCTTCTTCAGAAACGCTTTCCTTGCCATTCCCAGTCTACATTTTATATCCTCTCTACTTTGACCATCAATAGTTATTTTGCTCCCCAAATAGTAAAACTCCTTTACTACTTTAAGTGTCTCATTTCCTAATCTAATTCCCTCAGCATCACCCGACTTAATTTGACTACACTCCATGATCCTCGTTTTGCTTTTCTTGATGAGACAAATGACGTAATGGAACCTGCCATGGTAGTCTAGCACATATTTCCACAACACGGGGAGGTATGCCAACCCCACACTGAATCCGCCCAGCAGGTGCGTCGACCAGCCTGGATGTGGCTTTTAGGCAACTTTCTACATCTAACAAGGTGAATACTGGGCTGCCACCCACATGCCGCCTCAGTTACACAATTTGCATACATTTATAAAACACTCTCACTCTTCCCTGTGGGATGACACTGGTTGCAGATGGGGTACACAATTCCATCCCAGGGGGGAAACCGTGGCATCAGGAAGGGCATGCAACCAGCCACCCCTACGAGTAACAATCCCAAATCAGAAATAACATGCCGACCCTATGAGGACAAAGAATGATATACAGAATCCACCAGAAAAAGGTACACATTCTTTGTCAGGCTCTATCGAGATATTTATATTGTTCGATTTGAGTTACGAGTGTATTTAAGTGTGGTCTGTGGCTCAACAAATGTTAGTACTTTCATCTCGGTACTGAGAAAACAAGATGTCTGGAACACGCTTGACATTCGATCAATGAAAATGTATTGTGAAGTGGTTTTTCAAGTTTGATAATGCTGTTGAAGTGCAACGTCAGTGGAGGCGGGTGTCTGAAACAGAACCGCCAACCCGTCTAACAATTAAACGGAACATTGACAAGGTTGAATTCCATGGAACGATTTGTGATATTCACAACGGAAGATCAGGTAGACAGCGTACAGCTGTAAGTCCCGCTTCATCGGCTCTCGTGTTGGAAACGTTTGTTAATTCTCCACAGAAGTCTGCTACGCAATGTGGATGTGAAGTGGGGGTTAGTAGTACAAGTGCACGAAGTATTCTGAAAGCTGCAAAGTGGAAAGTTTACGTTCCACGATTACCACAGGTGATTAATGACGATGATCCTGAGCGCCGAATGAAATTTTGCGAATGGTATCAACTGATGACGAATAATTTGTGACGAAGGTAGTGTGGAGCGACGAGGCACAATTTAAACTTAATGGAACCGTGAATCGGCATAACAGTGTGTGCTGGGCACCAGAAAATCCGCATGTTTATGTGGATTACGCTGTCAATCTACCAGGGGTTCATGTGTGACGTGGACGTACTTGTACTCTTAGGGGCTTAGTAGGACCCTTTTTCTTTGATGCTACTGTCACTGGAAAAGTGTACCTGGAAATGTTATGCACATTTATTTTGCCGGATATACGTGTGCTTTATGGAGCTGATGAAGAGGTCTTCTACCAACAGGACGGGGCGCCACCACACTACCACCTAGCTGTACGAGCTTTCCTGGATGACAATTTTCCGGGGCATCGGATTGGACGAAGAGAACCCGTTGAGCCGGCCGCGGTGGTCTAGCGGTTCTGGCGCTGCAGTCCGGAACCGCGGGACTGCTACGTTCGCAGGTTCGAATCCTGCGTCGGGCATGGGTGTGTGTGATGTCCTTAGGTTAGTTAGGTTTAAGTAGTTCTAAGTTCTAGGGGACTTATGACCTAAGATGTTGAGTCCCATAGTGCTCAGAGCCATTTGAACCCGTTGAGTTCCCTTCACGGTCGTCAGATCTAACACCTATGGGCTTTTACTTGTGCGGAAGTGTGAAAGATAACGTCTATCGACGTAAGCCACGCATGCTGGAGGAACTTCGCCAAGAGACTACAGCGGCATGTGCAGCGACCTCCACTGTAACATTGACTGACGTACTTGCGGCGACCGCCCGTCGTTCTGTTATGTGAAATGCCGCCAACGGTGAACATTCTGAACATTTAAAGTAACCATGTGCTAAACTGAAGGTTGCACAACATGAGCGATCAATTATTAAATGTAACATAAACACTTAAAAAAATACTTTTCGTTTCTTAAAGTGAGTATACATTTTCCTGGCGGACTCTGTATTATCTACACTCCTGGAAATGGAAAAAAGAACACATTGACACCGGTGTGTCAGACCCACCATACTTGCTCCGGACACTGCGAGAGGGCTGTACAAGCAATGATCACACGCACGGCACAGCGGACACACCAGGAACCGCGGTGTTGGCCGTCGAATGGCGCTAGCTGCGCAGCATTTGTGCACCGCCGCCGTCAGTGTCAGCCAGTTTGCCGTGGCATACGGAGCTCCATCGCAGTCTTTAACACTGGTAGCATGCCGCGACAGCGTGGACGTGAACCGTATGTGCAGTTGACGGACTTTGAGCGAGGGCGTATAGTGGGCATGCGGGAGGCCGGGTGGACGTACCGCCGAACTGCTCAACACGTGGGGCGTGAGGTCTCCACAGTACATCGATGTTGTCGCCAGTGGTCGGCGGAAGGTGCACGTGCCCGTCGACCTGGGACCGGACCGCAGCGACGCACGGATGCACGCCAAGACCGTAGGATCCTACGCAGTGCCGTAGGGGACCGCACCGCCACTTCCCAGCAAATTAGGGACACTGTTGCTCCTGGGGTATCGGCGAGGATCATTCGCAACCGTCTCCATGAAGCTGGGCTACGGTTCCGCACACCGTTAGGCCGTCTTCCGCTCACGCCCCAACATCGTGCAGCCCGCCTCCAGTGGTGTCGCGACAGGCGTGAATGGAGGGACGAATGGAGACGTGTCGTCTTCAGCGATGAGAGTCGCTTCTGCCTTGGTGCCAATGATGGTCGTATGCGTGTTTGGCGCCGTGCAGGTGAGCGCCACAATCAGGACTGCATACGACCGAGGCACACAGGGCCAACACCCGGCATCATGGTGTGGGGAGCGATCTCCTACACCGGCCGTACACCACTGGTGATCGTCGAGGGGACACTGAATAGTGCACGGTACATCCAAACCGTCATCGAACCCATCGTTCTACCATTCCTAGACCGGCAAGGGAACTTGCTGTTCCAACAGGACAATGCACGTCCGCATGTATCCCGTGCCACCCAACGTGCTCTAGAAGGTGTAAGTCAACTACCCTGGCCAGCAAGATCTCCGGATCTGTCCCCCATTGAGCATGTTTGGGACTGGATGAAGCGTCGTCTCACGCGGTCTGCACGTCCAGCACGAACGCTGGTCCAACTGAGGCGCCAGGTGGAAATGGCATGGCAAGCCGTTCCACAGGACTACATCCAGCATCTCTACGATCGTTTCCATGGGAGAATAGCAGCCTGCATTGCTGCGAAAGGTGGATATACACTGTACTAGTGCCGACATTGTGCATGCTCTGTTGCCTGTGCTTATGTGCCTGTGGTTCTGTCAGTGTGATCATGTGATGTATCTGACCCCAGGAATGTGTCAATAAAGTTTCCCCTTCCTGGGACAATGAATTCACGGTGTTCTTATTTCAATTTCCAGGAGTGTATATTTCAGCATATATTCAAAAGAGTAAAATCAATGCAGATGCATTAAGTCAGTGGTACAATAATATCAACAATATTTTTTGAAAGGAAAGGATAGGTTGCTACTCACCACATAAATCAGGTATTGAGCTGCAGACAGGCACAATGAAAAGAATGGCAGAACTGTTCAGCTTTAGACTATGTCCTTCATCAGAAAGAGAAAAAGCACACATGTTCACACAAGCAGAACTCATGTACATGTGTCCACCGCCATCTCCAGGTGCTGAGGCCTTAACAACTGGAGACAGCAGTGACCACATGTGTGTAAGTTCTGCTTGTGTGAACATGTACGTGTTTCTCTTTCTGGTGAAGGACATAGTTCAAAAGCCGAACAGTTCTAGCATTCCTTTTTATTGTCTGTCTGCGACTCAACGTCTGCTCACGTGGTGAGCTAGAATGCATATTGTCCATACTACTGTTCCTTCCAGGACAAACATATTTGTCCTGCCAATGTTCATTCAAAAATTTGTTTTTGATATAAGCGTACGTACAATCTTAACACGGTTTGCATGTTATTACGGAACACACCATTTTATCAGTTTCGATGATTTGAAAATCGGTTCACATAGCCCAAAACTACACATCAATTACGTAACAAAAACTTGTAAATCTGGGTGTTTTATACATCAAATTTTCTTAGTAAAGGAACATTCAGAAACAGAGTTCAGCATTGTTACCCTCAATTTCACTTCATTTTCAATCCACGAGTATCTGGACACTAAGGCTTTGGCATTACTGACAGGTTTTACATATGAGCAGAATTTCTTTGGATTTTGTAAGAGATTCTGCTACAGTAGTCATTGCAGGCTTCACACAGTGCCCTCTTGACACATTTCATTCAGCATCTTTCTACCCATAAGCTCACACTTTGGCACATACACTGAGCGATTAAAATAGCTACACCACGAAGATGACGTGCTACAGACGCGAAATTTAACCGACACGAAGAAGATGCCGTGATATGCAAATGATTAGCTTTTCAGAGCATTCACACAAGGTTGGCGCCGGTGGCGACACTAACAACGTACTGACATGAGGAACGTTTCCAATCGATTTCTCATATACAAACAGCAGTTGACCGGCGTTGCCTGGTGAAACGTTGTCGTGATGCCTCGTGTAAGGAGGAGAAATGCGTTCCATCACATTTCCGACTTTGATAAAGGTCGGATTGTAGCCTATCGCGATTGCGGTTTATCGTATTGCGACATTGTTGCTCGCATTGGTCGAGATCCAATGACTGTTAGCAGAATATGGAATCGGTGGGTTCAGGAGGGTAACACGGAACGCCGTGATGGGTCCCAACGGCCTCGTATCACTAGGAGTCCAGATGAATGGCATATTATCCACATGGCTGTAACGGATCGTGCAGCCACGTCTCGATCCCTGAGTAAACAGATGGGAATGTTTGCAAGACAACAACCATCTGCACGAACAGTTCGACGACGTTTGCAGCAGCATGGACTATCAGCCCGGAGACCGTGGCTGCGGTTACCCTTGAAGCTGCATCACAGACAGGAGCACCTGCGATGGTGTACTCAACGACGAACCAGGGTGCACGAATGGCTAAACGTCATTTTTTAGGATCAATTCAGGTTCTGTTTTGAGCATCATGATGGTCGCACATTGGAAGCGTGTAATTCATCATCGCCATAATGGCGCATCACCCGGCGTGATAGTATGGGGTGTCATTGGTTACACGTCTCGGTCACCTCTTGTTCGCATTGACGGCACTTTGAACAGTGGACGTTACATTTCAGATGTGTTACGACCCGTGGCTCTACCCTTCATTCGATCCCTGCGAAAGCCTACATTTCAGCAGAATGATGCACGACCGTATGTTGTAGGTCCTGTACGCGCCTTTCTGGTCACAAAAATGTTCGACTGCTGCCTTGGCCAGCACATTCTCCAGATCTCTCAGCAATTGAAAACGTCTGGTCAATGGTGGCCAAGCAACTGGCTCGTCACAATACGCGAGACACTACTCTTGATGAACTGTGGTATCGTGTTGAAGCTGCTTGGGCTGCTTGCTGTACCTGTACACTCCATCCAAGCTCTGTTTGACTTAATGCCACGGCGTATCAAGGCCGTTATTACGGCCAGAGGTGGTTGTTCTGGGTACTGATTTCTCAAGATCTATGCAACCAAATTGCTTAAAAATGTAATCACATGTCAGTTCTAGTATAATATATTTGTCCAACAAATATCCGTTTATCGTCTGCATTTCTTCTTGGTGTAGCAATTTTAATGGCCAGTAGTGTATATTGTCCATACTGTTGTTGTTTCTTCCTGGACAAACATATTTGTCCTGCCAATGTTCATTCAAAAATTTGTCTTTGATATAAGTGTATGTACAATCTTAACATGGTTTGCATACTATTACGGAATACACCATTTTGTCAGTTTAGATTATTTGAAAATCGGTTCACATAGCCCAAAACTACACATCAATTACGTAACAAAACCTGAATCTTGTAAATCTGGCTGTTTTATACATCAAATCAATATTTCTGTATCTTCCATAGTAAAGGAACATTCAGAAACAGAGATCTGCATTGTTACCCTCAACTTCACGTCATTTTCAATCCATGAGTATCTGGACACTAAGGCTGACAGCTTTTACATATGAGCAGAATTACTTTGGATTTTGCACGAGAGTCTGCTACAGTAGTCACTGAAGGCTTCACACAGTGCCCTCTTGACACATTTCGTTCAGCATCTTTCTACCCATGAGCCCACACTTTGTTTGGCACCTGTTATCCAGAAGTCTCAGTTTCTTCTGAAGTTTCTTTGCAATGACTGTATACTACGGAAGGTCCCTTCCATCACAGACTGTTCTACTACGTATGCACCTATCAAGTGCATGGTCAACTACTCTTTTAAACTTGAGTCAAAGTTCGTCTAAATTTTTAGAGTTCCTCTTTGAAATATGGCATGAGTGTCTGTTTATCAAGCTCACTGATCATTTACATCTTCCCATAAGTTTTAGTTGCTCTTTGTACTTTTTAATCATTGTTGCTGAAACCGCCTCATCGTCACCGAGGCTAACTTAGCAATAAATAATCCTGTCTTCTTTGAACATGATCGTAAGTGTTAGATGTAATATATTTCCATCACGAGCAGACTTCTAAACTATGTATTCCATGTAGTTTTCAAAGGACGGATTTAGTATTATTTCACAGGATACCTTGTTACACCCACCATTTACGAAACGGTAATGATCCCAATCAATTGGGCCGACGACCTAGCTGTTTGGTCCCCTCTCTCAAACCAACTAATCAACCAACCCAGTCAATTGTTGGATGATAAAAGTTTACTCCAACGACGATACAATGATTATGGAACATATGTTTAAATGAGCACAAGATTTCCGTAAAGTTTTTGGTTACATCAGGGGTTAAATCTGGCGGTTGATAGCAACCCCGCTGCATATTTTTAACAATGATTGCTTTAAATCTGGATCAATAAAATTATTCCCTGTTTTGATTCGATATTTTTTACCTTATGAAGGTGTTAAAGTCAATATTTTATATTTTAGAGTTTCAAGAGCAGCCTGTTGAAACATCGGACACTGTTGTCGATTATTTGAAAAAGATATTATCGTGCAATGCTTAAAGGAAGGGAATTGTGGCATTTTTAAAGGAATTTTACAGGTAACAATAGAAAAGGGACTAATGCTGTTCAAGCAAAACTGAACCTATCACTTGGAAGGCAACTTATTGGGATCGGGTATGGAGCCCATGTAGTTCATAAAGCGATCAGAACATCATCCCCCCGTCGGAGGTTCGAGTGCTCCCTCGGGCATGGATGTGTGTGTTGTCCTCAGAGTAAGTTAGTTTAAGTGAGACTAAGTAGTGTGTAAGCCTTGGGACCGATGGCCACAGCAGTTTGACCCATAGGAATTTACCACCAAATACAGCTTCAAATTGTTTCCCTGAGGAGTTTGAATTTATCATTGTGAACATTTACTCATTTTTTTTACAACTACAGCGTTCTAATGGAAGCTCTCACAGGAGTTCTGTGATTTCAGTGATATCAAACTGCTGGGCTTCAACAAGGTTCGCTTTAATGCCGACGCTTCACGATATTTTAATAATATTTCAGCCCTTAAAAAGCTATTTTCTGAGAACTGATAAATGAAAGCATTGTTCGAAAATCCATCCCATCTCTGAATTATGGTTATACTTTTTGCGTACGCAGGCAACGATTATCCACCAAACTGTTTTAAAAACTGAAGCACAATGTGTGTCTCGTGTAGAATCTACGAAGGAAAGGGCCTCCGGGATAACTTGGCAGGTAAAGACAGCTTACTTTTTCTTCCTCACACCGTCCGTAATCTAATAACAAAGTAACAAGAAGCTGATGGTGTTGTCCAGGGTGTAGAAACTGCGGCGGCTGGGTTTTATAAGACTAGCAAAGAATACTTGGATCAGTGGTGCCAATTAATTGAAGACTTGGAAGTGTTGGTATGGGTAGCTTTGACAAAAGTACATACGTGGGAAGAAATACAGAATGTCACGGATTTACTGATTACACAAGGATTTCTTAGCAGCGACCAAGATATGGCCGTATTCGATGAGTTTTTGTTTACTTCCATCTACGTCACAGATGAAAACATATCAAGCTGGAACGCTAAAAGTGTTGCTACTGAAGACCGCTGGCTGGAGTTGTTCACACATCTTCGTGGCAACAATCTGGGCCGTACGAAATTTCGTATAATTATTGAATACTTTTTATTTTTGCCTGTCGAAAGTCTTTCTCTAATGAATAAAATATGGGCAAGTGACAAAACACTGTTCACTGTTGCAGTTTTGAAAGCCATTTTGATTACCACGACGAACATCAACAAATCATGTGACAAGCTACATTCCTACTTGAAAACTAGACCCGACATTTTGAAACTGATTTCCTCCACCAACAAATAAAAAACAAATGCATCTGCAACTGCAACATAGTGTCGATTAATTCAAATTATATATAATTAATGCATTGTTATCACGTCCTTGCTTTTGAATAAATTATAAATAGTAAAATAAGTATTTTCCTAAATTCTGCAAGCGACCCATTGACACAAAAAATAAATGGTCACGTTATGTATGCGTACAGCGAAAATAACAAAAAGCAGCGGATCGTCGTATGTGTATCTCTGCTTGCTCGCGAACAACGTCTACCATTCCTATCCTGCGTCGTTACTGGTCACAAGAAACGTTGTCTTTACACTAACGTAAGGAAAAGCAAGGGATGGCTCAGCCCAAACAAAGCACGAACTCACCGGACAAAAGCCTGCGTGCATCCACAAAAGATAGCACGTGTTTCTTACTTAGCTGAATTTGTGGCACCTACACCAGAGTGCCAAAGACGTATGCTGCAGCATCAGTTCATCGCACTCCAAACAGCGCAAATCATAGAACAACAACAAAGCATTGCTTCCGCTCGGGGTGCCTGACAATGGTCTCTTGTAACGCCTTACGGTGGAGTTTGTTGAGCGTTTCTGCAGCGCCCTCGCGCGTTTGCTAAACGAATCGTCCATTGGTTCTTCTCTGCCCCATTCGGTTATCCTAGCATGAAAGGGACCCATTGTGACGAGCGGTGTTAAAGAATCGGTCAAACGAGAACTTTCTATATGTTTGTCTGCGTGAGAATCATCCGCGGCAAGTACAGAAATATTCGTTCCGTAAATAAAAACCGCTTTTTTCTTTCTGCAATGTATTTGTTCCAGATGCCTTTCGTCTTTTACTTTAAGGTGTCTTCAGTGGAATCTAGAACGCCGTAGTTTTGCTTTGATATGCGATATTTGCAGAGTATGAAACAGTAATTTTTCACATCTTGTTTTTTTACGCAAATAAGTGATTACTTACAGTTATTCGAGTTATTATCTGGAATCTGCGTTTCCTCTCATATTCTCACATATTGGAGGTCGCACTATACCTTAGATTACGAAATACAAGCACATTTTCACCTTACGAACTTTTTTCTTCACAATTTTCGTGTTCGTAACGTGAAAATGTGATTGTGTTTCGTAAGTGAAGTTATAGTCCGACCTCCAGGATGTGAGCAGATGAGAGGAAACGCAGATGCCAACCAAAGGTCGAATAACTGTCAGTTATCACTTATTTGCGTAAAAGCGAGACGTGGATATATCTCATATCAAAACAAAACTGTAAGATGACCAAGGAACAGGCGAAACGCTTCTGGAATAAATAAAATACATTGCCGCAAGGGAAAGGCGGTTTTTATAAACAAAACGATTATCTACGAGTATTTTGCGTGTGAAATGCCCTACAGTTTTCTGGTGTTGCGAGTTTCCAGTATAAACAGTTTAGTTGGAAAACAGCCTTAATGGAGCTTCCAAGTTATCCACATGACCATCCATATACCAAAAGGCATTGCATGTTGGCTGTCTAACGGCAATTGTTGACGCCATCTAAAAATGTAACATTCCGTCAAAATCCACTTATTAAGAAGTATAGTCTTATGCTAAAGGTTTAGCAGATTACAGAGTCTGTCAAAAGATACGCAAGAACTTCAAAGTGATACATCATCCTAAATAATTAAGATAGTCACACCAATTTTGGCTTACGTGACAAACTCACAAAGTTTTGTTTGTTTGCGTCCCGGGCTGTCGTAAGTGAACCATAATGACAACGATCATACAATGGAGGCTTTCACGGCCGGTATTGTCTTCACTTAAAACTTCCGGGCTGATAGGCCGTGGTCGAGGTATGAAACTCTCCCCTCACGTCTCGTCTCCGACTGCGGGAAATATCCTCCGAGGTAAAGCGACGAACTGCTAAGACAAGTCGAGGAGGCGGTGATTACATAGGCAGTGCAGGGGGCGCCACTGTCCATCACGTGGAGCCTGCTATGAGAATGTCTCTGGTAATGCCAACATTCTGGATTGAAAGCAATCGATCGTCATGCTTCCGATGCAACGCTAACATTCAAATTTTATCACGTTTAACACCTTCCTCTTCCCTTTTAAAATTATTACAGTAATTATCAATCTCGATAGCCTCTCTCTACATGTGCGCATAATAACGCGAGGTTTTAGACACAGTATAACGCTCGTCTCGCTGTATTTCACGATTACCTTCCTTGTTAACATGTTCTGCTACGGCAGATTTATCCGTGTGACCCAAACCATAATTCCTCTTATGTTCAAAAGACGCGTGTTAACGCTTCTCTTTGTGGTACAACTACAAGGAATTTTATATACCCCCGGTGTAGCCAAAGGATGTCGTGCATCTTTTGCCGATCTTAAATATTCTTTTATTTTCCTGGTTGGTCTGAAAATAGTTTCCACATCATATTTGCTTAACATTTTCCCAATGCGATCTGTGACCTTACGAATGAACGGAAGAAAATCCTTGCCGTTGGGCGGCTGTTCGTCGTTGCTCCTGATTCTCTGCCTAGAGCGAAGTGCTCGTATCTATCTCCTCCCTAGAATAGCCATTATTCGCGAAAGTCGACCTTAGATGTTCAGTCTCATCTTTTAAATGAACCGGTTCATAAATCCATAAACAAGTTAGCCACAGGAGGACAAAGAGGACTGCCCATAGCCACCCCGTGAATCTGTTCATAAAAATCACTATTGTATTGAAAGTAGGTTGTGATGAGGCAGTGTCGGAACAATGCCACAATTTCGGTAGGATATTGTAGCAAGTGTTGAGGCAGGTATCCGTCAGCTGCCACAACAGTCCGCCGATGTAATGAGAATGGAAACAGCTAGGATTTTATGTACATGCAAACCACTTAACAGTAATTTGTTAGAGGCACAAAGGAAGGCGCTGAGGGATATCAACGCAGATAAAAATATTATTGTTCTTATTGCAGATAAGGGTACTGACACCGTCATATTGAAGAGTGAGGACTATCATGGAAAGATCAATGATACTTCGGTTCCCTCCAATTACAAGAGACTTCAGAAGGATCCGACTATGAAGATTTTGAAAATGACCAATCGACTGGTGAAAGGGTCGTCATTCTCCTCCGACAACAAGAAGCTGCTTTGCAAAACAGAAGCGTGCCTAACTAGACCCTATGGATTACCAAAAGTGCATAAAGCTGAGGTTCCTTTGAGGCCAATTGTCAGCGCTGTAGGCGGTTCCACCCACAATTTAGCTAGACGCCTTGCCACACTGCCGCAACCTGATGTTGGTAGGACGGACAGTCATATTAAAAATTCAGCTAATTTCATTGACAAGTTAAAGTAAATGAGCGGGGGCCCGGATGATATCCTCGTTTGTTTTGATATTGTGTCGCTATTTACCATGATTTCGGTAAGCGAAGCTATCTCTTGCAAAAAAATAAAATAAAATTCTAAAATAAAAGATTGAAAAAATAAAAATAAAAATAAATGGCTCGAAGCACTATGGTACTTAACATCTGAGGTCATCAGCCCCCTAGACTTAAAACCACTTAAACCTAACTAACCTAAGGACATCACACACATCCATGCCTGAGGCAGGATTTGAACCTGCGACCGTAGCAGTAGCGCGGTTCCGGATTGAAGCTCCTAGAACCGCTCGGGTACAACGGCCGGCTATCTCCTGCATAGCGGATATTTTCCTACCGATACTGTGGCATTATTCCGACACTGCCTCACCACAACCTACTTCAAATATAATAGTGACTTTTACGAACAGATTGACGGAGTGGGGGTGGGCAGTCCTCTTAGTCCTGCTGTGGCTAACTTGTTTATGGAGACTTCTGAACAACGGGCGTTGCATACTACCAGTAAGAGACGAGCCAAATGGTATAGCTATGTCGATGACACTTTCGTAGTATGGACACACGGAGCAGACGAGTTGGATGCCTTCCTGATACATCGAAACAGCATTAATCCGAAAATCCAATTTACTAAGGACACGGAGAGTCATGAGCAACTGAATTTTCTGGATGTGTATGGGATTAAACGACGGGACGGAACGTTGGGCCTTAAGGTGTGTAGAAAGGCCACATATGCATAAAGATTCAAACCACCACCCTAGACAAAAAAGAGGTGTAACAGAAACCTTGGTAGACTGGGCGTACAAAATTTGTGAACCTGTTCATTTAAAAGATGAAACTGAACATCTAATGTCGACTTTCGCGAAGAATGGCAATTCTAGCGAGGAGATAGATACGAGCACTTCGCTCCAGGTAGAGAATTGGGAGCAAAGACGAACAACAGCCGCCCAATGGAGAGGTTTTTCTTCCGTTCATTAGTAACGTCACAGATCGCATTGGTAAAGTGTTAAGCAAATATGGTGTGGAAACTATTTTCAGACCCACCAGGAAAATAAAAGAACATTTAAGATCGGCAAAAGATGCAAACATCCTTTGGCTACACCGGGGGTATATAAAATTCCTTGTACACTACTGACCATTAAAACTGCTACACCAACAAGAGATGCAGATGATAAACGGGTATTCATTGGACAAATTTATTATACTAGAACTGACATGTGATTACATTTTCACGCAATTTGGGTGCATAGATCCTGATAAACCAGTACCCAAAACAACCACCTCTGGCCGTAATAATGGCCTTGATACGCCTGGGCATTGAGTCTAACAGAGCTTGGATGGCGTGTACAGGTACAGCTGCCCATCCAGCTTCAACACGGTGCCACAGTTCATCAAGTGTAGTGACTGGCGTATTGTGACGAGCCAGTTGCTCGGTCACCATTGACCAGACGTTTTCAGCTGGTGTGAGATCTGGAGAACGTGCTGGCCAGGGCAGCAATCGAACATTTTCTGTATCCAGAAAGGTCCGTACACGACCTGCAACATGCGGTCGTGCATTATCCTGCTGAAATGTATGGTTTCGCAGGGATCGAATGAAGGGTAGAGCCACGGGTCGTAACACATCTGAAATGTAACGTCCACTGTTCAAAGTGCATACAGTGCGAACAAGAGGAGACCGACACGTGTAACCAATGGCACCCCACACCATTACGCCAGGTGATACGCCAGTATAGCGATGAAGAATACACGCTTCCAATGTGCGACCATCATGATGCTCAAAACAGAACCTGAATTGATCCTAAAAAATGACGTTTAGCCATTCGTGCACCCAAATCCGTCGTTGAGTACATCACCGCAGACGCCACTGTCTGTGATGCAGCGTCAAGCGTACCCGCAGCCATGGCCTCCGAGCTGATAGTCCGTGCTGCTGCAAACGTCGTCGAACTGTTCGTGCAGATGGTTGTTGTCTTGCAAACGTCCCCATCTGTTGACTCAAGGATCGAGACGTGGTTGCACGATCCTTTACAGCCATGTGCATAAGATGCCTGTCATCTCGACTGCTAGTGATACGAGGCCGCTGGGATCCAGCACGGCGTTCCGTATTACGCTCCTGAACCCACCGAGTCCATATTCTGCTAACAGTCATTGGATCTCGACCAACGAGAACAGCAATGTCGCGGTACGATAAACCGCAATCTCGATAGGCTACAATCTGACCTTTATCAAAGTCGGAAACGTGATGGTACGCATTTCTCCTCCTTACACGAGGCATCACAACAACGTTTCATCAGGCAACGCCGGTCAGCTGCTGTTTGTGTATGAGAAATCGATTGGATACTTTCCTCATGTCAGCACGTTGTAGGTGTCGCCACCGGCGCCAACCTTGTGTGAATGCTCTGAAAAGCTAATCATTTGTATATCACAGCATCTCCTTCCTGTCGGTTAAATTTCGCGTCTGTAGCACGTCATCTTCGTGGTGTAGCAATTTTAATGGCCAGTAGTTAAGTTGTACCACAAAGAGAGGCGTCAACACGCATCTTTTGAACATAAGAGGAATTGCCGCCTGGGTCACACGGATAAATCTGCCGTAGCGGAACATGTTTACCAGGAAGGTAATCATGAAATAAAATTCAGCGAGATGAGCGTTGTATCTAAAATCCCGCATTATTATGCGCACATATACAAAGAGGCTATCGAGGTTGATGATTACCGCAATAATTCTAACAGGGAAGAGCAAGGTGTTAAACTGGATAAAATTTGGATGTCAGCGTTGCACCGAAAGGGTCACGATTGATTATTTTCAATCGAGAATGTTGGCATGTTGTTGTTGTGGTCTTCAGTCCTGAGACTGGTTTGATGCAGCTCTCCATGCTACTCTATCCTGAGCAAGCTTCTTCATCTCCCAGTACCTACTGCAACCTACATCCTTCTGAATCTGTTTAGTGTATTCATCTCTTGGTCTCCCCCTACGATTTTTACCCTCCACGCTGCCCTCCAATACTAAATTGGTGATCCGTTGATGCCTGAGAATATGTCCTACCAACCGATCCCTTCTTCTGGTCAAGTTGTGCCACAAACTTCTCTTCTCCCCAATCCTATTCAATACTTCCTCATTAGTTATGTGATCTACCCATCTAATCTCCAGCATTCTTCTGTAGCACCACATTTCGAAAGCTTCTATTCTCTTCTTGTCCAAACTATTTCCGTCCATCTTTCACTTCCATACATGGCTACACTCCATACAAATACTTTCAGAAATGACTTCCTGACACTTAAATCTATACTCGATGTTAACAAATTTCTCTTCTTCAGCAATGCTTTCCTTGCCAGTGCCAGTCTACATTTTATATCCTCTCTACTTCGACCATCATCAGTTATTTTGCTCCCCAAATAGCAAAACTCCTTTACTACTTTAAGTTTCTCATTTACTAATCTAATTCCCTCAGCATCACCCGACTTAATTCGACTACATTCCATTATCCTCGTTTTGCTTTTGTTGATTTTCATCTTATATGCTCCTTTCAAGACGCTATCCATTCCATTCACCTGCTCTTCCAAGTCCTTTGCTGTCTCTGACAGAATTACAATGTCATCGGCAAACCTCGAAGTTTTTATTTCTTCTCCATGGATTTTAATACCTACTCCGAATTTTTCTTTTGTTTCCTTTACTGCTTGCTCAATATACAGATTGAATAACATGGGGGAGAGGCTACAACCCTGTCTTACTCCCTTCCTAACCACTGCTTCCCTTTCATGTCCCTCGACTCTTATAACTGCCATCTGGTTTCTGTACAAATTGTAAATAGTCTTTCGCTCCCTGTATTTTACCCCTGCCAATGTTGGCATTACCAGAGACATTCTTATAGCCGACTGCACGTGATGGACAGTGGCGCCCCCAGCACTGCCTATATAATCAGCGCTTGCTCGAGTTCTCTTTGCAGTTCGGCGCTTTACCTCAGACGATGTCTGCCGCAGTCGGAGACGAAACGTCAGGGGTGAGTTTCATACATTGACGACGGCCTATCAGCCCGGAAGTTTTAAGTGAAGACATAATGACAACGGTTCCGGAAAAGATTCAGTGTCTGGAATGGTATATTCAGACCAAATCGGACACGCGGGTTCAAAGGAATTCCAGGCGCGGTACAGGAAGCACCCACTCTGGCAGACGACGATACGCACGTCGTGCCGGAGTTTTAAGCTGACAGGGTGCGTCGATGGGGAGCAATGAACTGGGCGATCTGGAAGTAATGAAGCCGGCACAGAGCGGATACGGTTGGCTCTTCAACGTTCACTGCAGAAGTCTGTTCGGAGGGCGCCCCTGGAACTGGAAATCCCCAGGATGACGGTGCAACAGATGCTTCGGCAACGTTTAGAGATAAATCTATACCAACCGCAACTGTTGAACACATTGAAGCCACACTACCAGGCACAACCTAAGCAACTCACTGTGGACGTTCTTCACCGTTCAGAGGAGGATGGACATTTCTTGAACAGCCCGGTATTTCTGATAAAGTAACGTTCTGCATGTGTGGTAACGTAAACGAACACAATGTTCGCATATGTGGCACAAGCAGTCCTCATGCTGTGACGGAAAGAGCTACGTGATAGCGCGAAAGTAAATGTCTGGTGGTGTTCGATGCCTGATCGCACTGTGGGAAATTTTTTTTTTTTCTCAGGAAACAAACAGTTAATTCTAACAGCTACCTTGATATGCTGGTGTTGTTTGTGTTGCCAGAACTGGCTGACCGTCAAGACACTGTCGTCTTCCACCAGGATGGTGAACTGCCACATCGGACTCAAGACTGTGAAATGTTCTAGATCAGGTGTTTTCAGATCGCTCGATTGGTAGGGGCGGTTTAATTACCTGGCCTTCTAGATCGCCTGGTGTTACACCCATGGATTTATTTTTAAGGAGGTACGTCAACGACAAACGCTTCCGAACTCCTGTCAATCACATCAATACTTAAATGAACCGATTCGTTGCTCGCATTGCCACAGCTGATGCGGATATGGTGCGCCCAGTCTGGATAGAGCTGGAACACAAACTGGATGTCGTGCGGGCCACCAAAGGCGCAGATGTGGAAATTGACTGAATGGCATAAAAACTTTTTGAGATATATGTTGTACAAGCCAAACTTGATGTGAGTATCTTAACTGGTTTGGACGCTATAACATATTAAAATTGCGCCGTACCTTCTGAGACGCTGCATATTACAGTTAGAAACTGTGACATGTCTTCAAGAAGCGTAACTGACTGCGAGCAAACATCCAACTATACTCATCTAGTATTTGAGAATGACAACTGTCAGCAACTACCGACAAATTTTATATATAATTTCAAGCCTTTATGAAATTTCTTCTCGCTGACATCACCCGCAAAAGAAGAAAGTTAAAAAGTTTATCGCTTGCTACGTTTTTTGCTGTTCTTGCAGTAAAACTACCGCATAAGGCATAACATTTTAATTAATGACTTCTTTGCTACTGACTCTCTTCGCAAGACATTTCCCGTACAGTGCGCACGTGTAGCACAGAATGAATGTGCAAAATTACATCACTGTACGGCACACAATTGAGGAGATATGACATCATAAACACTGAGAAGTGTGAGAAACTAGCTTTTGCTTAAAACAAGGCGTAGACTTTCCTCATCCAGTATTTGGTAATGACATCACTCAGCGATTTCGAACAAAGTTGAAATATAAACTTTTCTCTCTTACACGCTTAAAGTCAAATACTTAATACATTAATACAGTTTTAACAACATGTTCGTATTTGTTTTCTGCACGGGAGTTTCATTCTTTAACCTTCTGTCGGGCGCGGCGTTTTTCGCAAAGAGATCGAGCGCGATGTATCAAATTGATAATATCACGTATTCACGTGATTATTTATTAAATTTCATTAACAAAACATACAATAAATTAAAAAATATCCTTAAAGAAAGACAAAGAAGACATAAGAGCACAACAGCGATAGAAATATTATTCATTCAGATTTCTTTTCATGAGTGTTGGATTGTGGTAACAAATGATAACATCGCCTTTTTTTCACCTGCTTCTTTATTACATTTCACTAATTAAACTCAATATAAATGAAAAATATCTTTACAGAAACGCAAAGATGACATAATAGCACAATAACAATGGTAACATTACTTATTCAGTTGTATTATTGTCACTTTTGGACTGCGGTACGATATGAGGAATTTTACCACAGTCAGAACAAAATGGTTCAATGTGCATCAAACAGATTGGCTTTTGACACATTTTGCAACAATATTTTGTCAGGCTTTTCTTTACTGTGCAGGTATTACACCTATTCCTCTTGCTTTCAGTTGTTTTTTCTCCTTTTCTGCTTTCGTCTTCTGCTTCATTTTCACATGTTGGCCTATAATGTTGTAGCCTCAGTTGAAGATCCCTGTGAACACCTGTGGTGCCTAAACTTCTACGAATCAAGTGAGGTAGAACTAATGCACGAGATATTTGTTTCATGAATCATTTTCTTCCTGATACAATTCTTATTGCTCCCAGAATAGATTACTTGTGCTTTGATTCCACTCATATTGATCACTGCAAAAAATATAACCATGGGCCAACGGCGCACGTTTATTGCAACATTGTACGAAGAGGTCAACTTATCCGTAGTATCGACTTCACCTTTGATGCTATTTAAAATGTAACAATCGATGGCTTTAGTTTATTTCCAATGTCAGCATCTTCTGAATTATAGTCATGTAAACTTGATGCTAGGATCACATACTCCCCCTTTCTAGAAACATAGGAAACTAGAATACAACCTTTCTTGAAGCCAAAAAGTGAGCTGTTGGCAACCCTACCATTACAGGTAGCATACTCCAGAGGAATCTCACGCTTGTCTTTTTTCATAGTTCCAACAAAGGAACATTTTTCCTTAGTAACTCTTCTATCAAGCCAATACTAGTAAACCAGTTGTCTGCAGTCACATTTCGACCTGACTGAACAGAAAAACATCGGAAGGTTTATTGCTTACGTGATGTAATCTTTCTGGTTGCAACCCAGCGCATATTTCCAAATTATATGGGTAAAATACTTGGGAATCCACTACAGCATATATCTTAATCCCATATTTGTTTGGTTTACCAGATATATATTGGCGAAAACTGCACCTTCTACAGAATCCTTCCAGTTTCTCATATACTGTAAGATGTTCTCCGAGGGTATAGGATTTCCCGAATCACTGTTATCTTGTCTAATCGTCTCCTTTCATCGCGAGTTGCACGACTGTCAAATCACCACATAGTGAATCTGAAACGTTTTGTGGTCATTACGAGGCGAAATTTCTCCATGCCTCCCCATCAGCTCCCCACAGATCCTTCGTCTGTTACTTTTGTTTACTCCAGCTAAAAATGAGAGACCGATGAAAGCTTTCAATTTAATAATGTCTATTTGCTTTACGTCTCTCTCACATTGGGATGAAGGTTTGACGCTCTCAATATACTGATTTGTACACAACATTATAATAGACGAAATTTCGTCATCTGTGAGGCAATTCCAGAATTCCAAAGGCGTTCTCGCTGCTTTTGCCACACCTATTGGTCCAGGTAACTTCCGAATAATATTGAGAGCCCTACGAAACGGCATGAAAATCATAAAACGAACGTCGTCCGAAGATGCCGAAATTTAAGCGAACGGGCAACGCGTCAGTGCAGTGTTGACAGAACTGAACTCCACGTTGTAAACCATTCGTCTACAGTGCTAGCAGACATTGTGTATCGCAGGGCGTGACTTCACTCCAGCATTACTTTTCACATACTTTTCTTCCAAACGAGGGTTTCACGGCAAGCTGACGGGTGGTTACTGACGAATCTTCTCCCACACGATGCAACACCGTCTCATCAAACTCTACTGTGCGAACAATTCTTTGTCGAGAGTACTGGCCAGCTATCCGTGGCTTAAACGAGTCGGTGTCTCGGAAGTTTCTGCTCACAGTGACCAAAGAGATGGAGTGCCACAGAGACGCAGTACCACATTGCCGTGGCAGTGAAGCAAAATGGGCAAGAGTCTGCCACATTTTATGCCGTCAAAAGAGTCTCACACAGTCTATTTAGTGACGTTCAAAATAAGAAGGCGTGGTCTGGAAAACTCAGTTTAGGACCAGTCTTGACGTAGTTTAATACACCCATTACTGAACATAAGGCGATCCGATGCAGAAATATTCCAACATCAGTTGGATATACATGTTACCTACAAATTTCGAAGAACTGATTTAAGAGATGAAGTCCTAGAAAAATTTGCTTTGTCATAAATTGTACGTAGCTTATTGTTGAATCTGAAATAAGTAAACGGAAACTCCGACTCATGGATCAGGTACATTACGACGTACACACCCAGCCAGTAAAACATACGGCTAAGTTGCTATCAAATTAATACTTGAAATGCTACCTGCCTAACCTACCTTTCTCCTGACTTAGTTTATCATCCGGCCATTATACAGCTCCAAAGTTTGCAAAAAGACTACGTATGTACAAAACGATAGCATGGGTGTTTCACAGAGTAATATCAACTGTTTATTTTGTACACAAATGGTTCCTGTTGTAATTTGAAGTTATAATTCAGGGCAAGTAAGTATCTAGTCACAGAAAATTACAGAAATTTCTCTCTGCGATCCATATTTTCTTATGTGAAAGCTTAAAACTTCCGGAAAGCAATGAAAGGAATTATTTGACTAACACATATTGCAACAGTAAAAAAACTGAATCAGTAGTTTATAATACTCGACAAAAAAGACGTAATTCACCATACCTTCTACCCAGCAACTAAGTTTTCTGTCACATCAAAAACTTACTATCTTATGCTCCTGTGGTTTCGGACAGATTACAAAGTAGATGCAAGACTTTGTCATAATTTCCTGTCGTCATTAAATTCTCGGAATATCAAATAGATGAAACAAGGTTTATTACACAAGTAAACAAATATATCGATGTAAACAAAATACTGTATAGTTACAGAACACAATTATGTAAAAACTGAATAGCGTTCCACAGCCTCTCTACGTGTGGTCCAATTTCTCCCCATTCGGATGCCGGCTGCTGCGAAACTCTTCTCTTTACGTTCAGGCTTCTGCTTGCTGCCGCACCCTGTTCATTAAATGCATGTCTGCAAGTTCGTGTAACAGCTACACTACAGAACTATCGCACTACAGAACGCAGTCATAAACAGCCGCGTGCATTCGTCAGAGGCGACTGTGTATTGTTTTTCGAGGTGGTGTCACCAAAGTCGATGCGTCATGCAGCTGTCAAGTCACTTGCAGCTTATATTACATACTGATATATATTTCTGTTTCATGTTATTTAACCATAAAATATGTAGGGCTAAACGTACTATGATCAAGAACATTTAGCCGTCGTACTTTCCTCAACTGACTTTTCCTGTTCCTGCAGTACCCTGAACGAGACATGACGTAAGAGGACCAATTACGTAGAGAAGAACACATTACTTGTCGTAATGAGGAAAGTGGCAGTCGGAAACGTTCTGAGTGTCAAATCTCACATTTATCAGGAGAATAAAAAAAACACAGTGTATGCCTTTTTCTACGTTACTGAGTTCCATCGAAAAAAAAATTGAGGAGATAGCACACAATTGTGCTGTCCACCTCATCACTATAAAAAATGAGAGAAATTAGAAAATAAATAATTTATTCAGAACGTTGTAAGTGGCATACAAGGAAACTGATTGCCTCTAAACGCCAATGAGAAAGTTTTTGTTACAACTGTTATTAAAACAGAGGCAGTATGTTTTCAGCTAATACAAGCACGGAAATATCCGCACAGCACAAATATTTCAACTATAGTAGATCTTTGCCAACAAAAGTATGTCTCATTTCTTTTACATTTTTTATGGGAGGGTAACAAAATTAAATCATGAAAAAAAATCTTTCAATATTTTCTTCTGTTTCTTACGCAACTCTGTTCTTGGGATGAGGCGTTGCGAACTTTACTGTAAAACTGTGTGCTGTTTAGCAACTGATAAACATGGTTGATCTTTCAGAAGAAGTACGTCATGGTATACATCTGCCACGATCTTTCCTCTGTTGAATACATTGACTCTTTTCATAGCTGTGTTTCAGAGGGAGAATTTACAATAGCCGGCCGGCAGGTGTGGCCGCGCGGTTCTAGGCGCTTCAGTTTGGAACCGCGTGACCGCTACGGTCGCAGGTTCGAATCCAGCCTCGGGCATGGATGTGTGTGATGTCCTTAGGTTAGTTAGCTTTAAGTAGTTCTAAGTTCTAGGGGACTGATGACCACAGATGTTAAGTCCCATAGTGCTCAGAGCCATTTATAATAGCAATTTGAGATGAATGAGAATGAGACACTTTGATCACACTGCATTTGGACTACTTACAAGCCTGCATTGACAACAATGTTTCAGCAGCATCTGGCTCTGAGCACTATGGGACTTAACATCTATGGTCATCAGTCCCCTAGAACTTAGAACTACTTAAACCTAACTAACCTAAGGACAGCACACAACACCCAGCCATCACGAGGCAGAGAAAATCCCTGACCCCGCCGGGAATCGAACCCGGGAACCCGGGCGTGGGAAGCGAGAACGCTACCGCACGACCACGAGATGCGGTTCAGCAGCATCTTTAAAATCAAAGAAGTCACTCGCATCCATTGGAATTAAATGGAACGGGTTCATTACTTTAGATGACGGAACCTCAGGCACAAAGATCATACACCTAATAGTAATGGAAGTTTGAAATATTTTCTCTACGATTTGACACTTGGAAGAAGTCTAGAAGTGGAAACGCGTTTTTGGAAAAAAATGAAGACGAATTCTAGTATCCGATTCCACCCATCGGCTTTAAACAACGACCTCATACCTAAGCCAAACTTGCTAGACAGAGGCGACGTCTGAAGACAACGAGGCTTATTGGAAAACAAAGGAATTTGTCACAGAAAAAAGCTTATACACGTACATACGACAAAATACCACCGCAGTTCACGCGTTTTGTTACATGGCCCCGAATTATACCTCAAAGAAACTGAGGTATCGTAAAAGAAAAAAATGAAACATACATGCTTGAAATAAATTATCATAATTTACGCGAGTAAGTGAAAGAACCACAGGCGATCTTTAAAGTGCACTACAATATCACGCTTAGTAAAATCGATATACCAAGGATTGCAGTTATTCTTAATAATAAGTACTGATTCTTAAACGGCTAAGCGTGAAAGTGAAGATTTTAGGAGGAGACAAAATAAAATTTGACGCAGTAACAGCAAAATGAAATAAATAGTAATGAAAGGAAACATAAGAAGGAGATATGCAGAAAATAAGGAAAAAGCAACACAGAATTCGTGAAAGAAAATGCACTAGACAAGTATCGAAAGTTCACGAGGAAATACCAGATATTGCACACGGTAATTAGAATTGAACTCTGTACCTCAGTTGTAGTTGTCGGTTCCAAAATTCATAATTTTTATCTTTTTTCCAGTATTGTGTGCAGTAATTTATCACAGGATTCCTATTTTTGGTTTTGGTTTTGCTTTCTGCACTACAGCGATAAACAAGAAATCTTCGAACTGGTTCCAAGGTTTGTTATTTATCACGTTTTTCCAGCAGTAGGGGAAGCGTTACAATACAATTACGAAATTAATAACTTAATGAACATAACACAATGAAGGAACTTGGAATTGAAAATCAGAGCTATATCACATATTAAAATTCCAAAACAATGCACAGTAGGTTTGTGCAGTGGTTTGTTGAAGCATTTACATTTTTGCTTTTGCTCTCTGCTCTAGTTTGAGAAATAAAAAATATATTCAGCGTTTTTTGCAGTAGATACATGCAATTCTTTATTATACAATTTCTATTTCTCTGCCGCTTTCTGTACTATTGCGACAAATATCGGACCTGGGAATCTGTGACTAGAATTTACGTGTACAGGGTGCTCTAAAATTCCCCTTACGAACTTCCAAGGCTTGTAGAGGTCAGTGAGTAGATAATATTCTGAACTGGAACCCATGTCCGGAAACGTACCGTTTCCGTGCTACAACCATTTGAAAACATGTTGGTGACGCAACCACATTTACAAGTAATTTATTAGGCGCGCCTCAGTGCGTCACTTGTTTTACAATTCCACTCACTAACAAACAAAGAAACAAAAATGAAACTTAATCAGTTTCCACAAACACTGTTGTTTCCAGTTGAAAGGTTTTTGTGCTTTACAAAGGAGGGTGAGCATTGTGATCCACTACGAGTAAGATTCGACGCAGCTATCACCAATTTCGGTGCACGAACTGTACCTACAAATGTCGACGTGGTACACACGCTCTGCCACGCCCGGTGCGTCTGCAGTGCGTGCTGCACCGACCACAACTCGTGCCCCTGGATCTTCTGTCTCTACAGGAGTCTCCAAACCAAATCCTGCATCCTGCCGCAGAGGAGAAAGTCCAGTGCAGTCAAATCCGGTGATCGCCGAGGCCACACGATTGGACCACTTCGGCCCATCCATCTGTGTCCGAATCTTTGGTCCGTATGTTCCCAAACATGACATGAAAAACGGGCGGATGCGCCGGCGTGCCGAAATCACGTATCTTGACGGATATTGAATGCCACAGCACCCAGGAACACGCAGGACACTTGCTGTAGGAATATCAAGCAGACGGGGCCCGAGAGCTTGGGTGGAAACTTGAGTGGTTCTATAACATTCCCATCCAGAATACCTGCCCACACATTGATACCAAACCCGTCTTGGAATCCACGGACAAGCGTGGCATGTGGGTTTTCGTCTGCCCAAACGTGGCTGTTTTGAGAATTGAGAACACAATCGCTTCGCTCTGCGAAGAGAATGCGCCGCGGATATGCCAGGGGGTCGTCGATGCAGCGACGCAGAAACTGCGTACAGAACTCAAACGAACGGTGCAAAATCGGCTGGCATCAGTAACTGTACCCTTTCGAGGCGGTATGGATGTAGTTGTTGGTCTTGCAGAATATACTAGACAGTGCTGGGACCAACATCGACTGCGTGCGCAATTACTCGTGTGCTCTTGACGGGTTCTCTTCGACGTGACGCAGTACGGCCCCTTCCGATTCGGGTGCGCGGCGTCTCTTTGGAGCACCATAGCCACGCATGGTTACCGCGAAGGTGCCCATTTCTCGAAGTTGTTGCGTAACTGTGGCGAGAAGCGTATACGATGTAGTCGAACGTTGTGGGTAACGATCTTGATAAAGGCGACGAGCAGCTATTCCATTATCACGAGCTTCGCCATACATAAGGATTGTGTCGGTGTATTCTGCAAACATGTACTCGACCGTGTTGCTCGAACACTCAGACACCTGAGTGAGGCTCGAACCAGGCGAGAGAGGCACGACAGACGTCAAATGACATCGGCCGATCTGACGTAAGCACCCCTCCATCAAGGCAACCCTGTTGCATACCTAACTAGCAACCAAGTTTTCAAACGGCTGCAGCACGGATACGGTTCGCTCCCGTCCCCGAAATTTTTAAGTGGAATTTTAGAGCTCGCTGTATATATCAATTCTAGTTACCTACTTCATGGTCCATTGTTTTTCACGTTTTGGCTGTAGGTGTGTGCAATGGTTTGTTACAATATCTGTATTACTTTTTGTACTACGCAGTTGGTGTATAGTGCGCGTTATCTAAGTATTGTCATGCACCGTATCAATCTAACTGTCGATTTCACGTTCCGTTATTTCTCGTGATTTTTACTGGATGAGAATTGTTTCGTTAGCGATTTAACTCTTTCGTACCGCTCTCTATGCTACTCCAAAACCGCGAAAATAACAAACGTTGGAATCGACAACTACAGATAACCCATATAGCTTAAGTGCAGAGACGTGAACCAACAAAATCTACATCTACATCCATACTCCGCAAGCCACCTGACTGTGTGTGGCGGAGGTTACCTTGAGTACCTCTGTCGGTTCTCCCTTTTATTCCAGTCTTGTACTGTTCCTGGAAATAAAGATTGTCGGTATGCCTGTGTGTGCGCTCTGATCTCTCTGATTTTATCCTCATGGTCTCTTCGCGAGATATACGTAGGTGCGAGCAATATACTGCTTGACTCCTCGGTGAAGGTTTATGTTCTCGAAACTTCAACAAAAGCCCGTACCGAGTTACTGAGCGTCTCTCTTGCAGAGTCTTCTACTGGAGTTTATCATCTCCGTAACGCTTTCCGGATTACTAGATGATACTGTAACGAAGCGCGCTGCTCTCCGTTGGATCTTCTCTCTCCCTTGTGTCAACCCTATCTGGTACGGATCCCACACTGCTGAGCAGTATTCAAGCACTGGGCGAACAAGTGTACTGTAGCCTAGTTCCTTTGCTTTCGAACTGCATTTCCTTAGGATTATTCCAATGAATCTCAGTCTGGCATCTGCTTTACCGACGATTAATTTTATATGATCATTTCGTTTTAAATGCCTCCTAATGCCTACTCCCAGATAATTTATGGATTTAACTGCTTCCAGTTGCTGACCTGCTATACTGTAGCTAAATGATAAGGGATCTTTTTTTATGTATTCGCAGCACATTACACTTGTCTACATTGAGATTCAATTGCCATTCCCTGCACCACGCGTCAATTCGCTGCAGATCCTCCTTCATTTCAGTAAAATTTTCCATTGTTACAACCTCTCGATATACCACAGCATCATCCGCAAAAAAGCCTCAGAGAAACTTCAGATGTTACCCACAAGGTCATTTATATATATTGTGAATAGCAACGGTCCTACGACACTCCCCTGCGGCACACCTGAAATCACTCTTACTTCGGAAGACATCTCTCCATTGAGAATGACATACTACGTTCTGTTATCTAGGAACTCTTCAGTCCAATCACACAATTGGTCTGATAGTCCGTATGCTCTTACGTTGTTCATTAAACGACTGTGGGGAACTGTATCAAACGCCCTGTGGAAGTCAGGAAACACGGCATCTACCTGGGAACCCGTGTCTATGGCCCTCTGAGTCTCGTGGACGAATAGCGCGAGCTGGGTTTCACACGATCGTCTTTTTCGAAACCCATGCTGATTCCTACAGATTTCTAGTCTCCAGAAAAGTCATTATACTCGAACATAATACGTGTTCCAAAATTCTACAACTTAGAGATATAGGTTTATAGTTCTACACATCTCTTCGACGTCCCTTCTTGAAAACGGGGATGACCTGTGCCCTTCCCCAATCTTTTGGAACGCTACGCTCTTCTAGAGACCTGCGGTACACCGCTGCAATAAGGGGGGCAAGTTCCTTCGCGTACTCTGTGTAAAATCGAACTGGAAAGGCAGCGACCTTTCCTCTTTTGAGCGATTTTGTTTTTCTGTCCCTCTGTCATATGTTTCGACATCTACCATTTTGTCATCTGTGCGACAATCTAGAGAAGGAACTACAGTCCTAAATGTAAGAAGAATACACACACAATGAAAAGTCACCAAAAATAACGAACCGTGGGATGGAGAACTATAATCGACGTACACAGCTGTCTTCTTAGGTTCCTATCCCACCTCATCGTCGGAAATCGTGCCACATTAAAAAAAAAAAGAAATATTTGTGAGAACGTAGATTACGATTGCAGATCGTTGCGCTCGGAGCTATGTAAGCTGTTCTCTTAGGTTCCTGTCAACTTCACCTTCGAAAATTATGCCGCATTCGGAAGTAAGTAGCCAAATATTTTTGAGGACGAAGATTATAAATACGATTGTTAATCGTTACGGTCGGAGCAAATTAATCTGTCCTCTCAGATTCGTGCCTAACCACTGTCACGGAAATAGCGAGACGTATCTGTAATAAACAACACAATTTCCGCCAGTTACTAACACAACCACAGATAGCATTTAATAACAGGCCACTTACATCCTGCGCATCGGAAAATTATCTTACACAGGACGTCAGTGGTCAAAGCGGAAGGTTGGGATCGGACACTAGAATTGTATGTCTGAAACATTTTCTGTACGGTTTGACGCTTTTAGAGCAAATCCAGAACTGGAAAGCCGTTTAGAGCATTTCCACTCTCCGTACGCTTCTGTGGTGCAAAGAATTAAATCGGAGTAGTTGTAGCAGTGGCGCAGAGCGCCACTGTGCTAGATTCCGTAGTGGTACACGACGGAGATACTAAAAGGTATCAGATAGATTATATAACGGTAAGACAGAGATTTAGGAATCAGGTTTTAAATTGTAAGACATTTCCAGGGGCAGATGTGGACTCTGACCACAATCTATTGGTTATGAACTGTAGATTAAAACTGAAGAAACTACAAAAAGGTGCTAATTTAAGGAGATGGGACCTGGATAAACTGAAAGAACCAGGGGTTGTACAGAGTTTCAGGGAGAGCATAAGGGAACAATTGACAGGAATGGGGGAAAGAAATACAGTAGAAGAAGAATGGGTAGCTTTGAGGGATGAAGTAGTGAAGGTAGCAGACGATCAAGTAGGTAAAAAGACGAGGGCTAATAGAAATCCTTGGCTAACAGAAGAAATATTGAATTTAATTGATGAAAGGATAAAATATAAAAATGCAGTAAATGAAGCAGGCAAAAAGGAATACAAACGTCTCAAAAATGAGATTGACAGGAAGTGCAAAATGGCTAAGCAGGGATGGCTAGAGGACAAATGTAAGGATGTAGGGGCTTATCTCACTAGGGGTAAGATAGATACTGCGTACAGGAAAATTAAAGAGACCTTCGGAGATAAGAGAACCACTTGTATAAATATCAAGAGCTCAGATGAAAACCCAGTTCTAAGCAAAGAAGGGAAGGCGGAAAGGTGGAAGGAGTATATAGAGGGTTTATACAAGGGCGATGTACTTGAGGACAATATTATGGAAATGGAAGAGGATGTAGATGAAGACGAAATGGGAGCTAAGACACTGCGTGAAGAGTTTGACAGAGCACTGAAAGACCTGAGTCGAAACAAGGCCCCGGGATTAGACATCATTCCATTAGAACTACTGACGGCCTTGGGAGAGCCAGTCATGACAAAACTCTACCACCTGGTGAGCAAGATGTATGAGACAGGCGAAATACCCTCAGACTTGAAGAGGAATATAATAATTCCAATCCCAAAGAAAGCAGGTGTTGACAGATGTGAAAATTACCGAACTATGAGTTTAATAAGTCACAGCTGTAAAATACTAATGCGAATTCTTTACAAACGAATGGAAAAACTGGTAGAAGCGGACCTCGGGGAAGATCAGTATGGATTCCGTAGAAATGTTGGAACACGTGAGGCAATACTAACCTTACGACTTATTTTAGAAGAAAGATTAAGGAAAGGCAAACCTACGATTCCAGCATATGTAGACTTAGAGAAAGCTTTTGACAATGTTAACTGGAATACTCTCTTTCAAATTCTAAAGGTGGCAGGGGTAAAATACAGGAAGCGTAAGGCTATTTACAATTTGTACAGAAACCAGATGGCAGTTATAAGAGTCGAGGGACATGAAAGGGAAGCATTGGTTGGGAAGGGAGTGAGACTTGGTTGTAGCCTCTCCCCGATGTTATTCAATCTGCATATTGAGCAAGCAGTAAAGGAAACAAAAGAAAAGTTCGGAGTAGGTATTAAAATCCATGGAGAAGAAATAAAAACTTTGAGGTTCGCCGATGACATTGTATTTCTGTCAGAGACAGCAAAGGACTTGGAAGAGCAGTTGAACAGAATGGACAGTGTCTTCAAAGGAGGATATAAGATGAACATCAACAAAAGCAAAACGAGTATAATGGAATGTAGTCAAATTAAATCAGGTGATGCTGAGGGAATTAGATCAGGAAATGAGACAAAGTAGTAAAGGAGTTTTGCTATTTAGGGAGTAAAATAACTGATGATGGTCGAAGTAGATAGGATATAAAATGTAGACTGGCAATGGGAAGGAAAGCGTTTCTGAAGAAGAGAAATTTGTTAACATCGAGTATAGATTTAAGTGTGAGGAAGTCGTTTCTAAAAGTATTTGTATGGAGTGTAGCCATGTATGGAAGTGAAACATGGACGATACATAGTTTGGACAAGAAGAGAATAGAAGCTTTCGAAATGTGGTGCTACAGAAGAATGCTGAAGATTAGATGGGTAGATCAGATAACTAATGAGGAGGTATTGAATAGTATTGGGGAGAAGTGGAGTTTGTGGCACAACTTGACAAAAAGAAGGGACCGGTTGGTAGGACATGTTTTAAGGCATCAAGGGATCACAAATTTAGCATTGGAGGGCAGTGTGGAGGGTAAAAATCGTAGAGGGAGACCAAGAAATGAATACACTAAGCTGATTGAGAAGGATGTAGGTTGCAGTAAGTACTGGGAGATGAAGAAGCTTGCACAGGATAGAGTAGCATGGAGAGCTGCTTCAAACCAGTCTCAGGACTGAAGACCACAACAACAACAACACGACGGTACGGAAAGAGTCGGTCAGCTGCCTCCATTCTGGGACAGAAGCAGCAGCTGCAGCGGAGGCAACTCGTCCTACCTGGGCGCTGAGCAGCCGCACCAGACACGCGGAAACCAGCAGGCAGGGAGCCAACATGGCGGCTCCGGCTTCTGCAGCCCGCCCGTCCGCAGAAGACACTGGCGCAGCGCGTGCGGTCCCCATCCCCGCCTCTCGTGTGTGTTTACATCACCTCAGTGACCCGGGCCTGCGATAACGCGCCAAGCTGCCGGCACTGGCTCCTCTCGCGTCCGTCGGCCGTCGTAATTTAATATATTATTATCATTAGTTTGGTTGTTGCCGACTTACGTGGTGGGCCTTAATAAAAATGATATTTCATTCAATTTTGATTTACGATTAACTGTTTTCCTGAAGTTCTCCTTTTTAACAATATTAATCTCAAATTATTTGTTACGTTAATGATCGTTTGACTCACTGAATCTTAAAATATGAGCATATAAGCTGAACAATGTAATAAACTTTTCATATCAATTTCTTCGGCTAGTCAGCTCACTTTAAAGCAAAATTTCATTAGTTATTAATTACAATTGCGGCCCACACACGCGCGAGAGTATTTTTTCTTACCTCCGTTAACCATTGCATTATAGTCGGAGTCCAGGCTCTGGCTCTCGGCTGTGGTACTGAAAATAAGTACCTTAAAGCTACGTATTTTCTGCGACGTCGGGCGGCTGTGGAGAAAAATGAATATTATGTTAATAGCGGGCGAGTTTTTCGCCTCCGCTAAATTTTTATAAGTTAATATCGCCACGTAATGGCGTCGTTAGCTGCATCGGCCGCTGCGATTGTTGAAGTGTAAATTACTTGAACGCAGGTTAATTCAAGGAAGGTGGACATGAAATCGGGATCACCTCTTACAAATTAAAAGTGCACAATAATATTAAATCAATATATTATCTACTTAATTCATACAAATATACTTACATTTGCCAGCACTCGCAAGATGTCCGTCTACACGCAATCAAGACAAGAAAAGAAGTGAAGACGACTGAAAAATTAACAAAAGAGCGTATCTTGTTGTCTCTTTAGATCATTTTTTTATATTTCTTTGCCCTCGAAACTTACACAGAGCAATGATAAAAATACATATTATTCAATTTTTAAATGTCTCTTCTTTATAAATACTGTTTATTTAATATTTTCGTATTATTTCGCTGGGGACGCTATACTCCGAAAGGAGCGATTTTTCCGTAGCCTCAGCTACCGCGGTATTTCAGCTACTGGTCCTTTCCAGGGATGTTTGCCTACATCTACATCATACTCCACACGCCACCTACTGGTGTGTGGTGGAGGGTACTTATTGTACCACTGGCCGGCCGGAGTGGCCGAGCGGTTAAAGGCGCTACAGTCTGGAACCGCACGACCGCTACGGTCGCAGGTTCGAATCCTGCTTCGGGCATGGTTGTGTGTGATGTCCTTAGGTTAGTTAGGTTTAAGTAGTTCTAAGTTCTAGGGGACTTATGACCACAGCAGTTGTGTCCCATAGTGCTCATAGCCATTTGAACCACTTTTTTTATTGTGCCACTAACTGAGCGCTCCGACTATGTTCCACTCACGAATGGCACGTTTGGAAGAAAGACTGCCGGAAAGCTTCGCTATTGGCTCTAATTTCTCGAATTTTCTCCACGTGGTTATTACGTGTGACGTGTATAGGGCGAAGCTCAGGCTCTGTAACGCCGCTTCCTTTGGACGAAAAATGAAGAATATAAAAATAGTACCCAAAGCCCAAAACTCCCAAAAATCAAGTTCCAAATTTCATAAAAAAAAGAAAAAAAATAAAGCCCCTTTTGGAATAATGTTTCTTGAATAGTAGCACGTAGATAGAAAAGAAATTCAGTACCAAGTAGCTTAGTGTTTTGAAAAAGAATGAAATAAAAAAGATAGAATCCCATTAGTTTCAAAATACAATCATAGTAGATCGGAAAGTACCGTAATTAGAATTCACGGCGTAGGAGGAACGATCTCAAAAAATAATCCTTATGAGTACTATTTGAGAATCGTGTGTAATACCTAAGGAAGAGCCATGCACTGTTACTGTGTTACGAGAGATTGCCGGAGCAAGTCGTACATCAGCGTGTGCTCGTATGCGTGAGCGCGACAAGAACGCTAAAGATTTGCGAACTACAACGACGCACTGAACTTGTAAGAAGTAAATCAGTAACTTCAAATAGGATATCACGTAGAATACAGACAGTGAAAGATTCGAAATGGTCTTCAATTGAATATTTTCAGTAAAAGAGTGGACATTACCAAAAGTTAGAAACAATTATTGATGTACCAATATAGAGACTAAACTTTGAAAACGAATTGTGAGAAAAGAATTAACTTTCGTAAAATCATTAATGGACTCGGGAACTTGCGTAATATCTTGGACTGAAGTATACGTCATTAATTCCAGCCAGATAGGAAAAGCTACTTCCTTACGGCAATGTTAGGATGTGGAAATAGTGCAATAAACCAGCATCCAGTGTTATTACTGCGTTAATAACGTCTTTCAATCCATTCAGTATTGTGTATTCAATAAATAATTATCTGTGCGACGACATTGATTGTCCAAGGAACGCGACGTGCATAAGTACTCTCTGCCGCATTAACAAATTATCGCTCTGTTACGAACTATTAGGCTCTAGTAAACTGAAAAACTTTAGTGGAGATATTAGTGTTGTGTATGTACTGAAGCTATGATTAATACCGGAATAGGAACTGATGTGTCCCTACGTGTAGCTGTGTTTAAATACGCCGGGCAGCACTTAATTGCTTGACGTGATCGAGACAAATAATACGCACTCGGTGGAATTTCAGCGCAGGCAAAATGGATTTTTTATATAACGTTAATATATACAGGTCTACCGCTAGTTAGCCAGACTGCGACGTTATAGCTCCCAAACCATAGATACCGAACGTGTCACACTGTAAACTGATCAGGCAACTGCGGTGGTGGGAGTTGCGATAAATTGTCTGTGCGTTGCTACGGAAACCCATAGGATTTATACTGACGCGCGAAAGAAACTGGTATGGGTACGCGTCTTCAGATACAAAGATATGTACACAGGTAGAATACGACGCTGCGGTCGACAAAAGTATCTGGCGCAGTTGTTAGATCGGTTACTCCTGCCACAATGGCAGGTTATCAAGATTTAAGTGAGTTTGAACGTGGTGTTATAGTCGGTGCACGAGCGATGGGACACAGCATCTCAGAGGTAGCGATGAAGTGGAGATTTTCCCGTACAACGAATTTACGAGTGTACCGCGAGTATCAGGAATCCGGTAAAATATCAAATCTCCGACATTGCTGCGGCCGGGAAAATATCCTGCAAGACCGGGCCAACGGCGACTGAAGAGAATCGTTGAACGTGACAGAAGTGCAACAGATTGGGTCCAGGAATACTCTTCTGAGTTTAAACACTTCCGCTGGCCACAAACTCCCCGAGCATGTCCGGGATGCCTTGGAACGTACTGTTCAGATGCGATCTCAACGCGCTCGTACTCTTACGGATTTATGGACAGCCCTGCAGGATTCATGGAGTCACTTCCCTCCAGAACTACTTCAGACATTTGTCGAGTCCATGCCACGTCGCACTTCTGCGCGTTCGCGGGGGGCCCTACACGATATCAGGCAGATTTATCAGTTTATTTGGCTGTTCAATGTATGCTGGTAGTGAGTTGGCATGTCTATTACCGTAGACGTTTCTTCGGCCGACTTCCTGACGTGGAAGAGTCTGACTCCAATTTTAAGTAATGCAGAGAATTGTCTTAATTTTTGACGGAAATATGAACAAATACCAGGTAACGAAAGAAAAGATTGTGTAGTTTACAGTGGAGCGAAGACTATGAAAGTTCGTAAGAAGAGTTCTGATACTGAAACGCCCTTACAATATCATTGTGAAAACAGTGGTGCAAGAACGACTGTTGGGAAAATACATGGTTTGACTGCTCAAAATTATTGATCCAGACCAGCATAATTGGATTAGAGAGAACACCCTCCACGCGACAGCATCAGAAACTGACTTACAATGAAAAGTTGACGCATGTGACGCACTGCCCATTTTTTCACGTGACATAGGCGGAGTCTGCCCAGTTTACGGCAAAAATGGAGTGCTTCAGTGGCACACAAATCAAATGGACTTTTTGGTGAGGACAACGTCAATGACGAGTAACGTAAGTCATTTCCTTTGTAATTACAAGTATTTTAGTCGACGTTGTTCTTTTGTCGTTGCTTTAGTGTTCATTGTAAGCGTTGCTCACAACTCCCGACACAACAGTGTCACGGTCGATTTAGAATCGCACGTTCGATATCTATCGAATCTGCGACTTCGACATGCAACATTCTTGGAAATCACTCAGCTAGTAATGGGACAACCCATTCGTTTCAACTATCAATTGGGGAGTCAATTGTTTCTTTGTGCAGTCATTTTTTTCTGTCGATTGAAAAACGCCTCTGTTGCTTCGTCAGCTATTAACAGTATTTTCACCCACTGTCCGGTTTGAGTGGTTCCACCCAATGTGAGACAACAGAATGACGTAGGTCTCTGACAGTTACTGCAGTTATACTGGATGAGCGTTTTCCCCAGTATCCGGGTTCGAGTGATTTAATTTAAATGCTTTTCGGTTACACATGAACCGTGAGTAGTGTTGCCAACTGTTGTGGATACGAATGACGTATCTTAATTCAAGGAGAGACGAATAAAAAGCATATTTCTAATTTTTCTTGAAATTTTCATGTATTTACTTGCTTAAATACGGTTTTTGTCGTACTTGGCAATAAATATGGGTGTTTGATCGGTGTTAAAATGTTGATTACTGGTGCTACATTATATATTTACTTTAAAATACATGAGCAATTACTTTTTTATTTAAATTTATTGAAGCTCTGTTTCTCTCATCCCGCTCCTTTGGACCCATCACCGATAATTCTATTTCGGTAAATGCTGAGGTGATGTGACCTGAAAGCACATTTGACCCAATTTTTTTAGTTGTTTGGTGACTTAATCACTTGCTTTTGAAGAATATATTGTCATTTGTCGGAAACATTTTTTGTTGAGACAAACATTTCTCTTTTTCTGTCAATATATATATATTATACAGCTTATAAAAACCTTGACCAAGGTTCAATACCAGAGAGGGTATCATCTGTAAAAGGAAACTCACCTATAATAATACAAACACATTATAAAATAAAATACTCTATGCTTTACATCATTGAAATGGAGTATGCGAAATAAAACTGGACTTACATAATGTAACTGACGTTAAAATTCTAAACTTACATGATGAGCGAAGGAGCTCATGCCAAACAGTAGAAAATATGGAATGAAGTACTCCATGGAAACAGCAAAAATTGTTAAAAGAACAGAGATTGGAGTGAACGTGTGGCAGCAGTTTGCGATGCCAGCTAAACATGGGGCAAAGCGCGCCACTTACTCGCAATAGTAGCGTGATAAACAAAGTAAATTGTATGTAGTATAAAAGAAAGCATGTATGAAAGACACAATAGGAACAAAATATTTTTTTAAAAAATTGACTGTACAATACAGTGCATAAAATGAATAACGTGGTTAATTTCAAATACATTATGAGAATAAAGAACGTACTGTAGCAGATTTTATCAATATGTTACAATTAGGAAACAGGGGGAAATATGCTTTACATAAAATATGCAAACAGGTCATGGCATACAGTGCCGACCGCAAGTTCTTCCAAGACATCAAGTTCCCACGCTTTCTTCTCTCTATGTAGAATCGTCACTCCATTTAACCCTTTTGGATTGTGTCCAATATTAATAAATGCTCCGCGAAAGTAGAATTATAAACATTAGTACCCTCCTTCCTTAGTAAGTGTTCCTTATATCTTATGTTAAAAGCTCCACGGATTTGTCCGATATAAAACACAGGTCACACACTGCAAGTAATTTTTGAAATAGTGACGTTTCTTAGCCACCTAGGTTCCCGGACTCTACCCCTATAGAAGTCTATCTATGGAGATAGTTGAAACACGAATCCTACAAGGAAAAAGGAAACTCAAGAAACGAACTGATCGCTGGGATTGTGAACAGTGCTGCCCTCGTAAAAGAACGTCAAGCAGGCCTACAGGAGATGTTAGCGAATCCGAAAGTGCATTCAAGTCGGAGGTGGAATTTATGATATCAACTTTGAATTTAATCATTTGGCTTCACTTTCTTCGGTGAGTGTATGTTTGGGTAACCTTCCAAGAGCTGAAATTCGAGATGTGTTATTATTCTAGTTGCTCTGTAGTACCTCTTCCTAAAATATTTACTGCTAGTCCTGAAGCACACTGTATACACACAAAATAAAAAAAAGCTCGCAATGCTAGCGAACGCCGTTTTTCGGAGAGGAGACAGTCTCTCAGATGTCCTGTGCAATTGCGCCCAGCGAAAGAACCGAGGTCCTTACGTGGTGTATTGTTGAAGAGAACTGGAGGCTCTCAAACAAAAACTGTAATGCAAAAATTTTTACAACTGGAAGATTATTATTTTTATTAGTTTTCTGTCGGATGGAATTACAACACATTCACTTAAGACGGGATCCTAAGAAACTACAGCGGAAAACATGAAAACAGAATTATAAACATGGAATTTGGAATGCTTTAAAATAAATCTTTGTACACATGAGGCAATGTCCCGATTGACTGACTCAATGACTCATCAACATCCAGCCAAAACGGCTGAGGATACCAACTTGAAATTGGGAGAGGTGGTTTAAGAAGGGATTTTTCGAAATGCCACCACGAAGGGGGTAAAAATAGGGGCTGAATGGTTTTTTGAAAATATCTCACTATTAAGGCAATTTCGAAGCTAGACCTAGGAAAATTAGTATTTGGTTTCCCAATCAGAAATTGAAAATGTGTGTTTCATCATTTATGGAAATTTAACCTCTATGGGGGTGAAATCGTTTTTTAAAAATAAATCATTATTAAAGACCTACTAATGTATTTTTAAAGATACATCTGTGAAAATGGGTACTTCATTTCTCGGTTACAATTAAAAACACGTGTTTCAGTGTTTTTGGATATTCAACCCATAAGGGCGTAAAATAGGGGATGAAATATTTTGTGGAAGTTTATCCGTATGAAAGCATTTTTAAAGCTAAATCTATCATAATATGAATGTAGCTTCTTAGCTACAAATTAAAAAAAGCACTTTACTGTTTTTGGAAATTCAACCCATTCGGTGGTGCTATAGGGGTGAAATGTTTTACGAAAATATTTTATTGGAAAGGATTTTTAAAAGTAAACCTTTGAAAATTTATGTTTGATTTCTTGGTTAGAAATTAAAAAAAAAGTATCTCACTGTTTTTAGAAATTCAACCCCTAAGGGGGTAAAATAGGTCCAGATTGGTCACGGACTCATCATCGTTCAGCCCATACCGCTAAGGACACAAACTTGAAATGCGGAGTGGATGTGGATCTTTTGCTGTAGACGTCCTTTAAGAAGGGGCTGTCGAAATTTCACTCCTAGGGGAGGGGGGGAGGAAGAGGAAAGACTTTTTGAAAAGATGTCGGCATTGAGGATATTTTGAAGCCAGAGCTACGAAAACTGGTATTGGTTTCCGTCAGAAATAAAAAAGTAAATGTTTCAGCATTTTTGGAACTTGAACCACTAAGAGGGTCGAATAGGGGACGAAAATTTTTAATAACATATTTAGTTGTATTAAAAATTTTTTTAAGTAAAATCTATGGTATTCACTTCTGCGTTAGATATATACAGAAATAAGTGTCAGGGGAGAAATGTTACTGTGGAAATACCACGACAAGGACGCAAAATGCATGATTAACAAGAAGCTTCGACTGCAGCTACCAAAACTGCTTTTTGGTCAGAAGTACATTCGGAAAAGACCATATTTCTTTGCCATTAATTAGCGTGAAACGTTTAGAGTGTGTTGCAATTAGGAAACAACATACAAATTCAATTAAAGAAAAAAATCTGCACAGACCATGCAGTCTTTGCGAGCGAAACAGCGGCTTACACCAGTATAAAATAAAATTGTTCAGAACCAATCCATAAGGAAACTCTTACAGAAATCGTGTCTACTAAGAATCTGAAAAATTAATTAAAATCTAAAGAAATACTAAATCTATTCTAGAAGGCTCTATCACAGCGGAATCAAAAATTTAAAAATAAGCTGAAATTAATCTTTAAAGTCATGTGGAAAACATAAAAAAACACAGGAGAGTGGAAGGTCACCTGTACATAAAGAAGGCAATAAACATGGCGTTGACAACTAAAAAGGAATTTTTTTCCTACCAGTTGCATATGAAATATTTTCCAAGACTTTACTAAACAGGGTGTAAACAACCCTGGACAATCATTTATGTGAATGTCAAGGTGGTTTTAGTATGGGTAGACCATATTCTGAACTAATATTTAATCTCAAGTCAATCTCCTGCCACAGGTTACTGATTTTTTTTTTAAAAAAAGGTAAAGTAAACATTCGTATGTCATGAGTGGCTGGAAGACCCGGAAGGGCAGAGTCAGTCGCCTGGATTGGAAAGGTTCTGCCCTGTACTTGGCGCCCACAGGCACCTCTCCCTCGCGCAGTCTGTGTGCGTTAGTGTATCTGTTGAATGTGGCTGTACCTGTTGTGTGTGTGCGGTGTGTGTGTGTGTGTGTGTGTGTGTGTGTGTGTGTGTGTGTGTGTGTGTGTGTGTGTGTGAGCGGGTGGGTGGGTGTGGGTGTTATTGCAGCTGGGAGAGAGGGCGGTTCGGCCGGCTTATCGTGAGTAGATTCCGGAGAGAAGTTTTACCACGAAAACTGCGCTAACCTTGGCGATTGCAGTTACGAAGTGGGTGGTTCATCATACAAACGGTAGACGCCGAGCTCTTCATCCGCTGCATCTGTTTCGCAAGACGGCGTTCCAGTTCGATCCGCAATGTCGGTTTCCACGTCACCGTCGCGGTCACGTGCTGCACTCTCCAGACCAACATTTATTACTATACTAGCCGAGCACACGGCGGCGCTGCCCAGCTACTTACAGTACTTCTGTCAGCCCATCTTCTCCTTTCCCGTCTCTCCGTCCTCTCCACCGCCCTCTATCTAAGTCCTCCTCCCTCTGTCTCTTCCCTTCTCCTCTTCCCCCTATCTCTGTCCATCTCTTCCTCCCCCTCTTCCCGTTCTAAAGGCCCGTCCGCACGCAACGATCTGTCTGCGCCAATGTCTGTGCACATCACATCTGCGCAGACAGATCGTTGCGTGGGGACAGGAGATTTGCAGCGACATGAGGTGTGTGCAGACCTCGAAGTTGGAGTTAGAGGTTTGAGCAAATCGTCTCAAATCTGTGGGTTCAAACCACATCTGCGCAGACAAGTCGGAGCGTGTGGACAGGAGATCGTCGCAAATCTAGCGCGAAACAGCTGCTTGTTGAGTCTAGTGTTTGTCTTTGTGCGCACGGAGCATTAAAATGGCTGACGCTCGTCAGTGTTCTAGACAGTTTATCAGTGAATTCCCTGAACTTTATAGAAATGACCCATGTTTGTGGAAGATTAAAAGTAAAGAGTACAGTGACAGGAACAAAAAGACAGCTGTATACAATGCATTGATTGAAAAATTACGAGAAGTTCACGCACCGGTGAACTGAGAAACGGTAATAATAAAAATCGTTGTGGACTGTTTACTGTAAATAATTATCAAAAGACAAAAAATCTCGAAGACCTGGTGTTGGAGTGGATGAAATATACCAGCCAAGTATGTGGTATTTTGTGATTCAAACACGTCTAAAACAGCAAAAATATTATGATTCTTCATCAGCAAAAATATTATTTGTCACTCGACAGAATTAATGTACTTGACTTGCCTTCATGAACTCATACTTCAGGACAGCGTAAATAGCTTCACTTGTGTTGGGTATAATTTCACACAATGCTTGTTTAGAAATAGCAGTTGAAAATTTAAACTCCTTATAGCACCTTCCTGTTGTCAGGAATCTTAATGTCACCGTCAGCCGTTCATGGAGAGAAATTGCTCTTCTCATTCAAGTATTATTTCGTATAATATGAGAGGTTACGAGCGTTAAGAGACAATTGTAAGTTTCGACATCCATCTGTAAATACACTCCTGGAAATGGAAAAAAGAACTCATTGACACCGGTGTGTCAGACCCACCATACTTGCTCCGGACACTGCGAGAGGGCTGTACAAGCAATGATCACACGCACGGCACAGCGGACACACCAGGAACCGCGGTGTTGGCTGTCGAATGGCGCTAGCTGCGCAGCATTTGTGCACCGCCGCCGTCAGTGTCAGCCAGTTTGCCGTGGCATACGGAGCTCCATCGCAGTCTTTAACACTGGTAGCATGCCGCGACAGCGTGGACGTGAACCGTATGTGCAGTTGACGGACTTTGAGCGAGGGCGTATAGTGGGCATGCGGGAGGCCGGGTGGACGTACCGCCGAATTGCTCAACACGTGGGGCGTGAGGTCTCCACAGTACATCGATGTTGTCGCCAGTGGTCGGCGGAAGGTGCACGTGCCCGTCGACCTGGGACCGGACCGCAGCGACGCACGGATGCACGCCAAGACCGTAGGATCCTACGCAGTGCCGTAGGGGACCGCACCGCCACTTCCCAGCAAATTAGGGACACTGTTGCTCCTGGGGTATCGGCGAGGACCATTCGCAACCGTCTCCATGAAGCTGGGCTACGGTCCCGCACACCGTTAGGCCGTCTTCCGCTCACGCCCCAACATCGTGCAGCCCGCCTCCAGTGGTGTCGCGACAGGCGTGAATGGAGGGACGAATGGAGACGTGTCATCTTCAGCGATGAGAGTCGCTTCTGCCTTGGTGCCAATGATGGTCGTATGCGTGTTTGGCGCCGTGCAGGTGAGCGCCACAATCAGGACTGCATACGACCGAGGCACACAGGGCCAACACCCGGCATCATGGTGTGGGGAGCGATCTCCTACACTGGCCGTACACCACTGGTGATCGTCGAGGGGACACTGAATAGTGCACGGTACATCCAAACCGTCATCGAACCCACCGTTCTACCATTCCTAGACCGGCATGGGAACTTGCTGTTCCAACAGGACAATGCACGTCCGCATGTATCCCGTGCCACCCAACGTGCTCTAGAAGGTGTAAGTCAACTACCCTGGCCAGCAAGATCTCCGGATCTGTCCCCCATTGAGCATGTTTGGGACTGGATGAAGCGTCGTCTCACGCGGTCTGCACGTCCAGCACGAACGCTGGTCCAACTGAGGCGCCAGGTGGAAATGGCATGGCAAGCCGTTCCACAGGACTACATCCAGCATCTCTACGATCGTCTCCATGGGAGAATAGCAGCCTGCATTGCTGCGAAAGGTGGATATACACTGTACTAGTGCCGACATTGTGCATGCTCTGTTGCCTGTGTCTATGTGGCTGTGGTTCTGTCAGTGTGATCATGTGATGTATCTGACCCCAGGAATGTGTCAATAAAGTTTCCCCTTCCTGGGACAATGAATTCACGGTGTTCTTATTTCAATTTCCAGGAGTGTAATTACTCCAGTCGTTAGGGTGGCCCTGCAACTGTCGCAGTAAATGTACGTGCGAAAAATGCTTTCGCTTTAGCAGCCACAGTGTATACCATTTTGTCCGCTCTCTCTGTTTCCTGCGTTTTGTCTGAATGTTTTTTGCAACACAAGTTGCGAACACAACACAAGTTGCGAACACAGACCACAAAAGAATTTCTTCAATTCCTAAATTTCAAAATAAATTAATTAAACTTCAGACGTTTTCGGCGAGCGTAGTCGCTTGGCACTGATATTTCTTTTCTACACCGACAGATGGCAGGCGAATAGTAGATTGGAGTTTGTGTCGTGTGAACACATTTGCAGCGATCTTCCGCATGTACAGACATCTGCGCAGACAGATCGTTGCTTGTGGACCGGCCTTAATATCCACAACACTATGTTCCAGCCATAAGATGTTAAAATGAACTAAGTGTACAAACTTCAACAAATATTATCGATACTACGTATAAAAAGACTGTATCGTGCAAAAATGACGATCATTATTTCATTATTTCTGTAATAATTTAATTTCTGTGTGAATTAGAACTATTATCAGAGAACTACATTCGTAGACAACAACAATTACAACATTTTTTTGTTATCTGTGATAATTGAGGTTCAGTTGTTCTTCCTGTGCTAACGGATGAACTTTTCGGACGTGAGACGTGTGAGGTTTGTGAAGAGAAAGCCTGTAACGATATTGTTAATTATTATTTGAAAAATAGAGTGGCTATTGTCTAGACGTGGATTTCTATTTATTTCAATTGTAATCCAATCTAATTAATGTTTTTAAGTGTTAATTTTCAGCTCCGCAATTAGGAGCGCAGCCATTAGCGCTAATAACTTACAGCGGAGTTTACTAGTACTGGTATAAAAAATATGACGTAGCTTTCATTGAAAATAATTTTAAATGCTACAGAATAGAGATAAAAGGCTTAAAGAGTTTTATCTAAATACAGGGTCCGGCATAAAAAACTCCCCGATTACAAAGTAACGTGCAGCGGACAGTAGAAGGAGCAGAGTGGTGGGGGGCGCGTCGTTAAGTAGCTGCCTACGTGCCGTTTTCAGTGTACGGCATGGCGTGGTCTGGTGAACATCGTGCCTTCGTAGTGGAAGATTTTATTCAAAATGGCGAATCGCCTATTAATACTCAACGTGCTTTTCGCGTTCGCTTTGCGCTCGGACGACGGGACCCTGTTCCCGATAAGAAAGCAATTTATTCTTGGGTTGCTAACTTTCGTGAGACAGGTTCCGCATTAAAAAGGAAACCACCTGGACGACCACGGACTGCAACAGGCCCCGGAAATGTTGATGCAGTTAGAGCTTCAGTTCAACAATCTCCTCGACGATCCGCTAAAAAGCACGCGGCAGCATTACGGATATCTGATCGAAGTGTGAGAAGAATCTTGCATCGAGATCTTAAAATGCATCCTTACAAACTTGTAACTACGCAGGAACTGAGTGAACGAGACTGTGGTGTCCGTGTAAGTTTGTGCCAAGACCTTCTTCGGAACATTCGTCCCAACGATATTGTGATTTTTTCTGATGAAGCACACTTTCACCTTGCCGGAACAGTGAACAGCCAAAATTGCAGGTACTGGTGTGAACACAATCCCCAAGAACTTCATCAACGACCACTTCATAGCCCTAAAGTAACAGTATGGTGTGCTGTTTACAATTCCGGAGTGATCGGTCCTTACTTTTTCGAAGAAAATGACAGGAATTTAACCGTCAACAGTGAACGCTATTGTGCCATGCTCCGCGACTTTCTCCAACCGCAACTAAGGGAGCTTTTTGGTGAAATAGAGAACGTGTGGTTCCAGCAAGATGGTGCTACAGCCCACACAGCGCGGCAGTCACTGGCATTGGTGAAGGAAATGTTTCCTGGACATGTGATCTCGTTGCGTGGAGACATTGGCTGGCCCCCACGATCGCCGGACTTAACGCCCTGTGATTTCTTTCTTTGGGGCTATTTAAAAGCAAAAGTTTATGAACAACGTCCACAATCTTTACGAGCCCTGAAAGAAGCAATTACACAAGAGGTTGAAGCTATTCCACCTGAAATGACTCAAAGAGTAATGAATAACTTGAGGGAAAGACTCAATCAGTGTGTCGACAGTGCAGGAAGCCATTTAAGGGATGTTTTATTTAAAAAGTAAGACCATAAGAGTATTTTCTAAAATGGCATAATATGTACTTTTATTTAGTATAAATAAAATTGTTCTACCTTATTTGTTTTTGTTTTTATTAGCTTTCCTTAAAGGGGAGGTTTTTCTGCCGGACCTTGTATATTAACCTGATATAAAAGGAATCGAGAATAACAATAGACAAATTGACTATCGTGTATCTGCCGCCATCTTAGCAAAAATATCTCCTCGGCAGTTTGAATCGAGATTTTTAACAAACATAAATGTTGTTAGATATAAATGAATGGAAATAAATGTGCACCGGTGGTCCCGAATCTACTTTAAAAGACAGAATTCAACTCAGATTGTATCTTTAAAAACAGTGCTCACAGCACGTTACGTAATATCAATTCCTTATTTGCTGATGTATGAAGCCTAATTATTTCGGACGATTTACATGAAATATTTTAATAGGAGACGTACGTCAGTGTTTTGCACGGGTAGTATTTTGTGACTATATGTTCCCTTTGCTAGAGATAAGTGCTTCCATCTTAAGTAACAGTTGTGTAAAATCTGATAAATGATACGCAATTTAGTGCCACTCATACGACTTTACAGATAACATTTCTACACAACGTCAAGTGGAGATTTCTTTAGCACAGTGACAAATATTAGCCGGGATAATCATTATTGAGATCAAACGAATTCCTACGCTGACAAATATCATTTATAAGTAATTTAAGTCACGAAATATAATAAACCGGTTCCGCCACACCGTTCATCGGCCCGTCTTCACTTCCTCTATCCACCTCCTCCTCTCCCCACCATCTGTGCATCTCTTCCTCCCCTCTTCCCGTTCTCTGTCCACCTGCTCCTCTCCCCACTCCTACAGTTTCCTCCTCCTCCTATCTGTGCCTGTCTCCTCCTTTCCCCTCGCTGTTTATCCGACGACAAACGGACGCGCCGCGGACCATGAAGCGACGCCATCTCTGTGTCTGAACTGCTTCATTTGTTTAACACGGAGGTCGCGCGAAACAGCGCCGGACGTCCGTGCTGTGTGGCTTTGGCTTAGAGAATCACTTTCTCTTCTAACGTTTGTGATAGTAATTCCTTTTCAGAGTATCGTGACAATCTTGGCATTTAGATTTAGAACCATAAATTAACTTTGCTTCCTCTATGGAACCCACTGCTCCCACGGTGCGGAGAACAATAGTTGTTTGGTCTGCACTGCTATTAGTCATTCCACACAGAACTTCTTCACGCTGCCAGCAATTTTTCGTGGCATAATGAATGTGCACACACGTTTCGTCCGTGAATACCACTGGTTTATTTGGCCCCATTTTACTATTTGTAATTGCTCTCTTTAAGTACTGCGCATGATTAGCAATAGCGCCGTGCGCTTCCGTAGCGTAGTGGCAGCGTTAGCACCTACCTTGCAATGGGCCCGGGTTCGAATCCCAGCAGAAGCTTGGGTGTTGTGCGTCCTTCATTGTCATTTTCATCGTCATTGACCTCGCAAGTCGCCAACGTGGCGTCACCTGAAAGATGTGCAATACGGCGGCCGAACTCCACGAATGGGGCCTCCCGGCGAACAATGCCATGCGATTATTTCTATTTTCCATTAGCAACAGCGCCGCAACATTGTTTGGATGGTTCTTTTAACTGAAACCAAATCGCATCTCTTTCAAAGATATCTGAAAATCTCAGTTTTTGAAAACATAAGCAACTTTCTCAACGTTGGCATTTCCTTCTTCTGCTAATAATACTCCAAAAATTTTCTTAGGGTAATAAGCGCTTTATTGAAGTCGTCTAGGGCAGGATTTCCCACAACGTGTCCCGCAGAAATCTGGTGTTCCGCCGGAAGTGCAAAAGTTTTCCGCGAAAAACCATTAATAAATTTTTTCCTACATATTGGCGATATTAATTATTTTTTAAAATGTATTACGATTTCTATGTTATTAGTTATGTTTTAACATTGAAGTAATCGCGGAATACAATAAAATTTTCTGATTTTTGAAATTTTATAAACCTGCAACATAAACAAGGTGTTCCATCATAGTACCCGGATTCTGAATGTTTGGGAACGCCTCCTCTAGAGAAACTACATTTTTAGACTGCCTTGTTTGGAGTTTTAACTTTCTCCCTGGTTTCTTCCGCTTTCATAAGGACTTTGAAAATGTATTTTACTACTATTTCATTTTCATCGCATTTTTATCACTCGCAAGATTGCTTTCTGTAGCAGGTATCGTTACCTGATTCTTCTTCTTTTTTTTTTTTTTTTTTTTTTTTTTTTTTTTTTTTTTTTTTTTTTTTTTTTTTTTCCCCGCGAAGTTGTACCACTCGAGTACAAGCTCTTTTTAACGAGGATGTCACTATTTTCACGACATCTTCCTTTGTTTTCCACTTCCACGGGTACTCATCGTAGTGAATAACACCGCACTGCAGTACCGACGGTATTTCACGTGGGCACGCGGAACCACTTGATAATGCTCTGTCGAAGAGCACCGAGTGGTCACAAGAGGCCCCGTGCGAGGGCAAGAGTGCGCATGCGCCCTACGAATTCCTGGGGGAGATTTGCGACTTGACTCAGGACACTGCTGCTGAGGCACGTTACGCCACAAGCCCTGCTGTTCCCTCTTCCATGACAGGAACGGGAAAATTGTTAACGGCGTGCTGCGTACCCGGACGGACTGGCCACGACGCTAAACTTCGGTGATCTCAAGGAACCGACGTATCCACCTTTCTTTACTTTTTTATTATTTATTTATTTACCTCTGTAGGGCAGCAGAGTGCTGAAATGGAAAGATATTGTAGTGGTGCGCTGATTTCATTCCGCCTGCAGGCAAACTATAGATAAAGGAATCAAAAAATTTGGCGTAAACTTTAAATTAGCAAGTACAATACGTAAAATACTTGCAGACGGAGTATCTAAGGTGAAATTTGTGAGACAAATCTCTTCTATCTATATCCGGATCCCGCTCCAGCTACTGCTGGGTCTGGGTGCTGGCTCGGTCCTCCCACCACTTTTCTTCCTCCACTTGCTGCCAGGTCACACCTCTCCTTTCTACAGATATTCTCACTCCCACCGTGTTCTTGGGCGTCCTCTAGGTCTTTTCCCATCCATCTTTAGTTATTCCATAATTTTGGGGAATCTCTGCCCTTGCATCCTCTTAACATGCCCATACCATCTTAATCTCTTTCTTTCAATTTCAACTCTCATACTTTCTTGTTTGAGGTCCTTTCTAATCTCTACAGTCCTTACTCTGTCCATTCTTGTTTTTCCCTTAACTGCTCCGAGAAATTTCATTTCCCCTGCTTGCAGTCTGCTCCAGTCCCTTTCTGTCATTGTCCATGTTTCTCCACCATAGGTGACAATAGGGATTAATAATTCTTATACATAAGGAGTTTTGCTTTTTCTGAAACTTCATTATTCCAAATCACGTGTTTTATTGTTTGGTAGAAATTGCCTCCCTTCTGTAACCTCCTATTAATTTCGTTAGTTATTCTTCCATCCCTAGATATATCACTCCCTAAATAAGTGAAACTTTCTACCACTTTGAGGGGTTCTCTATTCAAGGTAAATTTCCGTTGATTCCTTTCTCTCTTCCAAATACCATTACTTCTTATCTTTATTTATTTTTAATCCATACCTTTCCATTATTTCCTTCCACGCATCAAGCTGTAACTGTACACCTACCTCTTTATCACCCCATATTACCATATCATCTGCAAAATCATCTTTTTGTCTTTTTCTTTTACTATATCTTTAACTGCCCTATTCATTCCCTCCATCACAACATTAAAGAGTGCAGGAGATAGAATACTTCCTAGCTTAAGTCCTTGTCTTATTTTGAAGTATTCAGAGTTCCCCAATGGTGCTCTAATTCTACAATTGTGTCCTCTCTACATTGTCTTTATAACATTAATGTATCCATCTTCTACATCTATCTTCTTCATTTCTTCCCAGAGTCTTTCCCTGTCAACTGAGTCATATGCCTTTTCTATGTCTATAAAAACCATTATCACCCTTTTGTTATACTCCCAACTTTTTTCCATCAGTTGACGGATAGAAAATATCACGTCGATCGTGCTTCTTCCTTTCCTAAATCCATGCTGTTCTTCACTCAGCTCCTTTTCTATCTTTTCACTTATTCGATTTAGTAAAATTCTTTCAAAAATCTTGGCTGTATGACTCATGAGGGTTGTTCCTGTGTAGTTTTTACAAAATCTTTTATTGCCTTTCTTGAAGATGGGAACAATGTCTCCTGTTCTCCAGTCGTCAGGTATTTTACTATTCCTCCACACGCTTGATAGTACTCTATATAGCCACTGCATTCCCACTGGACCTGCTGCTCTTATCATGTCCACTGATACTTCATCAGGTCCTGAGGCTTTCCCCCCATTCATCTTCTTCACAGCTTTTTCCATTTGTTCCCGTGTAATTTGTCCTAATTCTGCTTCCCAACTTCTCTCAATTTCTCCATTATTTGTTGTTTCCCCAAGTACTTGCTCCTCAGCGTTTAACAGCTTCTTAAAATGTTCCTTTCAGAGATCTTTTATATTCCTTGGATCTTCAAATGGTACCGTCCTCTGTTTCCATCTTTACTGGTACTTCAGAAGCCTTCCTTTCATTTTTCATCATTTTATAGAACATTTTCTTATTGCTCTTCACATCTTTTTAAAGTTTTTTTTTAAACTCTTCCCATGCCTTTTTCTTTGCTGTTTTCACTGTTTCTTTGCACTTCTTCTTTTCCTCTATATATCTTTTATGGTCTTCGTCATTTTTAGTTTTCCACCACTTTCTCCATGCTCCATTTTTCCTTCTAACTGCTTATTTTTTCCTTTCCAGATGTTCTGCCACATAATTTTTGTGCTGCTTGGACTAAAGTGCCTTTGAATAAACTCCATTCTTTTTCTACATCGCAGAAAACTTCTTTTGGAAATTTTTGTGTGATTAATTCTCTGTACTTCTCAGCACATTCACTCTCCTTCAGTTTCCAACCCCATATCCTCATCACTTTCTTCTGTTTTATATTTTTCACACACTGATTCATTTTCCATTGTCCCACCAGTAATCTATGGTCTCCATCTGCACTCACACTTTGAATTACCTTCACATTTGTTACTTTCTCTCCCCATTCCCTATCTACTAGAATATAATCAATTACACTCTTGGTTCTTCCATCCCAACTGTATCTGGTGATAACATGACTTTCTCTCTTCATAAACCAGCTGTTTGCTATTTTCATTCCATTCCTCTGGCACAAATGCAGGAGTCGTTCCCCTTCTTCATTTCTGCCTCCATATCCAAAACATCCCAAGAGTTGCTCAAATCCCTTTCTGTCTTTGCCTACCCGTGCATTAAAATCTCCCATCACTATATTAGCACTCTCTATATGGTTTTCTAACACGTTTTCAAAGTCCTTCTCTCCTTCGCTACATCCCACGTGAGGTGCATAAATCTGGATTACTTTTAGTGTTTCTTTTTGGAATCTAAGGTTTAAGATTATGATTCTGTCTGATATATATCTCACATTTTCAATAATGCTTTGTACATTCTTATTCACCACCACTGCCACACCATTTCTTCCAGACCTGTTATTCCCACTCCAGTACAGTTTTCCTCCTCCTCTCAAATTCTTCTCACCTTTTCCCTCCCACTTTGTTTCGCTTAATCCCTTCTAAATAAACACAGATGTAAGGCAAGGTCAGGGCATACCCCAAATACTTTTTAATAGTTGTAAGGTGGCTATAATTTCGCACCTTACAAGCACTCGTGATCTACAAAAATTAGGTATCACGTGATAGGGTGTACATCGTATATATGAATATATAAAGGAGACTGACATTGTCACGTACGTATTGTAAATAATTGTTAACGGTTATTGCATGTAAGGTGACGGAGTGTCTTTATTATAAAAACTAGTAGACGTTGGAACGCCAGTGGAAATGAAACGGCTGGGGGAACTGAAGTCCTGGGTGGAAGGCGTGTTGGTCCTTCTTAAACACAGGAAATAGTCAGACAGGGCCAAATCTTCATTTTAGCGTTTATTATTTTCCGTTGCGCACATTCATTTTACACCCGCCTGGAGTGGCATCTTGGAAAGTCTTCTAGAAAAAAAGAACCGAGAAATTGAAACGAAAAACTGAATAAATGTAAGATTTTATCAGTAAAGTTTAGAAGAGTAAACAAAAACATTGGAATAAACTGTTTCGCATTTGGAGATTATTTTGCTTTAATTTCTGTAAATGTGGGATCTGCTGTAACAAGTCAATATTTTAGGATAAATAGCCAGTAGGGTCGGATTAAGAATTTCTGCAGAAAAACTTAATTTTTTACAAACTTCAAAAAAGTGCCAAAATTTCTGAAAACAGATATTGGCCAAATTGAAAAAGTTAAAAAATTTAAATCTCTTGGAGAGATGATCCAAGAAAATGGTTTGGAAAAAAACTGATGTAGAGGAAAAGATAGACAAAATGGGAAGAGTGCATGGTATAACTGAAGGCATCCACAACAGAAAATGCTTGTCTAAAAATTCAAAAAAATGGTTCAAATGGCTCTGAGCACTATGGGACTTAACATCTGTGGTCATCAGTCCCCTAGAACTTAGAACTACTTAAACCTAACTAACCTAAGGACATCACACACATCCATGCCCGAGGCAGGATTCGAACCTGCGACCGGAGCGGTCACGCGGTTCCAGACTGAAGCGCCTTTAACCGCACGGCCACACCGGCTGGCTAAAAATTCAAAAATAAGGCATTAGAATATAGTACTGAAGACAGAATGTGTATATGAAATCAGATGTCTAGCATTAAACTATTATTCAGTCAAATTAGAAAAGTAGAAAGACGAATTATTGAAAAATATTTGGGCCACGAGACACTATGGAAGGTTCACAGTTACGCTGTAATGACGAAGTTCATCAATATATGGAGAACGTATCACGAATAATGAGAAAAAGAGGACTGGATATTTATATCGAATGCTAGAAAGTACATTAACCAAAACGGATTTCCAGTATTCGTGGGACAAGGAGTCAACAACAATTTGTATCCACGAAAGGAAAAATAATTTCGAAAAAACAATATAGAAACTGAAGAAATAACTGACAGAGAAGTGTTTAGGAAAAAAATATTAAATATGGAAGGATTTGGAGGTAAGAGAGTGAAGAAGACTGGCCTGAAATGGGCGGAAGGAAGTACGTAAAAACGTAGGAAACAGATGAAAGAGTGCTGGAAGAAAATAAGAGGAAAAACGAATAAGAAATTGAAATAGCCAGGCCGTCCTACGTTGGCGTATTCGCGCAAGTTCCATGCCTGTGCATCAGCATACGATACATGTAATCTAGGCTACGTGTCTATACTACGTTGTCATACTAATTAAAATGCCAGGATTTAGCAAATATAAAGGTGACATAAGCGGCATATAGCTTTTCCTCCTACTCGTAGTGCTGCATGAGCGCGTCCTCTGTGTGTGAGTTAAAAAAGATGAAAACAATTTTCTTTATACTTATATATTGAGCTGACAAAAGACGTGGGATATCTCCTAATATCGCGTCGGACTTCTTTTTGCCTGGTGTAGTGCAGCAAATGGATGCGGTAGGGACTCTCCGATTCGTCGAGTACAGTACTGAGCCATTCTGACTCTATGGCCGTCCATAATTGCGAAGGTGTCGCCGGTGCAGGATTTCGTGCACAAACCGACCTCTCGATTACGTCCCATACATTTTTGATGGAACTCGTGTCGGGTGATCTGCGCGGCCAAATCATTCGCTCTAATTGTCCAGAATCAGCTTCAAACAAATCGCGAACAACTGTGGCCCAGTGGCATGACGAACTGTGGTCCATAAAAACTCCACCGTTTCTCGGGAACACGACATCCGCGAATGGCTGCAAATGGTCTCCAAGTAGATGAACATCCAGAGGGCCCAGTCTGTTTATTGCAGCCGACCGCGGTGGCCGAGCGGTTCTAGGCGCTTCAGTCCAGAACCTCCCTGGTCCTACGGTCGCAGGTTCGAATCCTGCCTCGGGCATGGATGAGTGTGATGTCCTTGGGTTAGTTAGGTTTAAGTAGTTCTAGGGGACTGATTACCTCAGTTGTTAAGTCCCATTTTTCTATTTATTGTAAACACAGGCCACACTATGGAACCACCATCAGCTTGCACAGTGGCTTGTTGACAACTTGGGTTCATGGCTTCGTTGGGTTCTCGCCACACTCGTGTTCTATCAGCAACTCTTACCAACTAACGTCGTGACTCATCTGTCCAGGCCACGAGTTTCCACTCTTCTAGGGTCCGGTAGCTACGGTCACGAGCCCAGGACAGGCGCTGCAGGGGACGTCGTGCTGTTAGCAAAGGCACTCGCGTGGGTCCTCTGCTGCCATTGCCCATTAACGCCACATTTCGTCGCACTGTCCTTCCGGATACGTTAGTCATGCATCCCACATTGATTTCCGCGGTTACCTCGCGCTGTGTTGCTTGTCTGCTGGCACTGACAACTCTGCAAAACGCCGCTGCTCTCGGCCGTTACACGAAGGCCGCCGGCCTCTCCGTTCACCGCGGTGGGAGATAACGTGTGAAATTTGGTATTCTCGGCAACACTGTTGACACCGTGGATGTTCAGATATTGAATTCCTTAACGATTTCCGAAAGGGAGTGTCCTACGCGGCTATCTCCGACCACCGTAACGTTTTCAAAGTCTGTTAAAGCCCGTTGTGCGGCCATAATCACGTTGGAAACCCTTTCACAGGAACGACCTGACAAGGAAGCCTCCCCATCGCATCCCCCTTTAGATTTAGTTGTAAGTTGTCACAGTGGATAGGCCTTGAAAAACTGAACACAGATCAATCGAGAAAACAGGAAGAAGTTGTGTGGAACTATGAAAAAAATAAGAAAAATATACAAACTGAGTAGTCCATGTGCAAGATAGGCAACATCAAGGAGAATGTGAACTCAGCAGCGCCGTGGTCCCGTGGTTAGCGTGAGCAGCTGCGGAACGAGATGTCCTTGATTCAAGTCTCTCCTCGAGTAAAAAGTTTACTTTCTTTATTTTCGCAAATTTGTGATCTGTCTGTTCGTTCATTGACGTCTCTGTTCACTGTAATAAGTTTAGTGTCTGTGTTTTGCGACCGCACCGCAAAACCGTGCGATTAGTAGACGAAAGGACGTGCCATAAGAGTTTGTCACATAAACCGCAACAAATGAATGCAACAGTTTCACAGTCGCACAGTTTTCCCTGTGCTCTGTCAAAACATATGTTTTTAACGTTTTCAAATTTCCGTGTGTAGACCGTCAAATCCTGCATATGTCCAAGCAAATCTGAACATGTCCTGGAATTTTGGAGAGCGATGTTGATTATGTGTGAGTGCCTGAACTTTGGTAATTGACACACGATCATGTAAACAATACTGCTCTGTGTACCTGTGCAGCTTCGCAAAATAATTGTCTGAAAATAAAAAATAAAGAATTAATATTTTCAGTCGAGTGAAGACTTGAACCAAGTACCTCTCGTTCCGCAGCTGCTCACGCTAACCACGGCACCACGGCGCTCCTCAGCTCACGTTCTCCTTGATGTTGCCTATCTTGCTCATGGACTACTCAGTTTGTATATTTTGCTTAGTTTTTTCGTATTTCCACACAACTTCTTCCTGTTTTCTCGATTGATCTGTGTTCAGTTTTTCAAGGCCTATCCACTGTGCCAACTTACAACTAAATCTGAGGAGGGTGCGATGGGGAGGTTCCCTTGTGAGTACAAATGACGGCTCCGCCAAAACATTGCCCTTTTGCAGGTTGGTGCGCGATACTAGCGCTGTCTCTACCCATGAATATCGCTGTTCCGCGACTGGTCACCTCAGTGGAAGTTACGTAACAACAAAAACAAAATTTTAAAGTGACATTGCGTAAGATGATTTTTCACACTATGACCACTCTTAAAGAAGGAAAGGCAATATTTAAACGCTAAAACAGCTAGAACCAACACAGTGTGGTAGGGTGCTGTGTCGTAGCAGCTGGTGTGCCGGCAGCAGGTGTTTTGTTGACGCTGCTGTGATTTGTGTGGTGGCATAGACGCGGCTCGGACAGCAAGTCACCGCGGGAATACCGAGTGTTCCCGGTGGGCAAGGACCTTGGGGGTGCAGCTAGGCCGTGACTTAGTGAACTGCTAGTTTCCAGGAATAACGGACGTTAGTTCCACAGCGTTTTTGTGTGGGCGCAGATTTAACTGGGCGCATTCTTCACACATCCGCCAGCCGCTGTCAGCAGTCGGCTGTTCGGTGTTTTTCCTGGAAGCGGTGGGCGGTCAGAGGATGGGAGCTGCTGTGCGCTGCCACAGACAAAGATATGTTACTCTGTGGCGCTGCCTGACGTCGGCTCCTCTCTTGCACACGCTGACTGCCGCTCGCCGCTTCCGGCCGCCCTGCCTTCCACGAAGCGGCCTCCTCGCAGTTCTGCTCTGCAGCCGAGCTGCCTGCTGCACCGCCCAACCTCTGGCAACGCACAGCAGGCGCCAGCTTTCCCACCACCGCGTCTGAGCTGCGTGGGCGAAGAACTCGCCTCACCAGCCCGTGTACCTCTGCAGGACGTCTACAGTCGAACCGAGACAGCTAAACACTAATAGAAAACTTCAGTTTCTGCCAGTGTACACGGCGTTCAACACCTTACGATAACATGGCCGGTCGAAGTGTTCGAAAAGCGCCGATTTTTCGAGAGGCAAACGGCACGTCGTTTTCAAGACACTGCGAATCGGGAAAGTGCTCAAAGTAATGTCTATGGCCTTTCGCCCTATCCGGGTAGCATTTCAAGCACCCCCCCCCCCCCCCCCCGATGGCGGCGGGCTGGCAGCAGCTTAGTACGCTGCTCTACAGCCTACATACTTTTTTAAAAACGGAACAAGAAAAGAAACAAGATAAACAGTCGATAAAACGGTGACTTAAAGTGTAAAATGGCGGAAAATCGTGGAAAGTTAAAACAGAAAGCAAAGGGGTTGGCAATGTAAATAAAATACACAGGAATCAGACAAGTAACATGGTGACAGTCTAGTTTCTGTTCGCAAGAGATAAAAAATCACAGCCAGCGACAGTATGACGGCCGTTCGCAACATTTCCCAAAAAACACACAACACGGAACACTCACTGTAAAACACTGCGAAAAAAATGTCGGCACAAAGATGACACTCCCTAGCCAAGAGCAGATGGGGGGGGGGGACCTGGAGGAGGGGGAAAACAAGGAGGGAGGAGAGGAAAAAACGAAAATGGGGGGGGGAACCAAAGGAGGGAGAGTACTCATAAGGGGGGAGAGGGGCAGGGCAGATGTGAGAGGGAATGAGAAGAGGCAGAGGAGGGAAATGCAAAAGGATTCGTGGGAGAGAAGGGGGCAGAGAGAGGGGAGGTGGGGAAAAAAGAGGATGGAATGGGGGTGAGAGGGAGCCTGGGAAAAGAAGGGGGAGTGAGGATCAGAGTTGATAGGAGGGATAAATGGAGGGAGAGAGGGCATCATCTGGGAGGGGGAGCTGATGGAAGCCACCTTGGGAAAGGAGTTGAAGCGTGTAGAGATGGAGGGTAGGGGGGACACAACAGTGAAGGCGTGGCAGGGGGCGGGGATGGGAGAGGAGAGGAGCAACCAGGTGGTGAGGGGGATCAAGTTGGCGGGGGGTGTAGAGTATGTGGGTATGTTCGAGGAATAGGAGCAGATGGGGGAAAGGAATGAGGTCATAGAGGATCTGCGTGGGGAACGGGAGGTGTATACGGAAGGCAAGACGGAGTGCATGATGCTCGAGGATCTGGAGGGACTTATAGCATTGGGGGGGGGGGGGGGACAGATATCCAGGCGGGACTGGCATAACTGGGGATGGGACGGATTAAGGATTTGTAGGTGTGGAGGATGGTAGAGGGGTGTAACCCCCATGTCCGGCCAGAGAGGAGTTTGAGGAGTCGGAGGCGGTTGTGGGCTTTGGATTGGATAGAGCGGAGATGAGGGATCCAGGTGAGGTGACGGTCAATGATGAGGCCAAGGTAGGTCAGGGTGGGGGAGAGGCGGACAGGACGGGCGCAGACTGTAAGGGAGAAATCCAGGAGCCGGAAGGAGCGAGTGGTACAACCTACGATGATTGCCTGGGTCTTGGGAGGATTGATTTTCAGGACCCACTGGTTACATCAAGTGGCAAAAAGGTCAAGGTGATTCTGGAGAAAGCGTTGGGGCCGTTGGAGGGTAGGAGCGAGGGCGAGGAATGCGGCGTCATCAGCATATTGCAAGAGGTGTACTGGAGGGGGGGGGGTTGGGCATCCCCAACTCCCTTGTGGTTCCCTTTTTAGGTACTCCACGTCGACGTCTGCTCGTAGATACGTATCGTCGGTAGGTTTTCCGGTTTTACTTCACCGACGTGACAGCGACGACTCTCCGATGAGGTGCGAGCCTTGTGTTTTGCTATTACTGCGAGTCTTGTAAATATCGCTTTTATTTAGTAATTTGCCCGGCTAAAACTCTCCCCTTTTATGATGAAGACAGCCTGCGCCACCTTTCGGAGGGAGGGGGGATGTCAAAGAGTCACAAAAGTTCATATTAAGCACTCCGTAAAACACGTAAACGTTCACTTCAGTTAGCGTGTTAGTTAATACCTACGCTTTTCGCTAGATGGTGCTGACTTACTGCTTAATAGCTTTGGTTCCGTAAAACCTTCACTGATTAGTACTAGGTAAATGAAATAAGTACAACACTCTCGTATTTCACTTTCACTCTATATTCAAGGTTTAAGATGGTGATGTCCTATTTAAAGGGTTCCTAGCCTGGAGGAATCTAAATAGTCCGCAAATGCCGATATGCACGCGCTCTACGTCCACATTCGCAACTAACGGCACACGACACTTTTAAAAGTCCACACTTTAATATCTGAATACCGGTACCTCTGAATTCACTCGTATCAGCAGATAATTTGAGTTTCTGTCGTCTATATGTCCGTAATGTTCCAATCTAGCACTAAAGTCCTAAAATCCCCTTAATACTCCGTTGCTACCAAAATCAGAGATCGTACACTAAATCACTTTTAATCTCCGTAATATTCTAACAGTTTATCGTGAATCTTAACACAATAAAGTCCAATCTAATTATTGTCTCGCTGACTGACACGGGTTTCCAGCCCTTTAACGAAACAATCGAGGAAAAAAAGGCGGCAATAATGACGATCAGGCCTTTTTATAGGTTTTTCATCACAAGAGTTTAACGCCACTGCCTTCTCCATGACGGGGCTTCCGTGGCTTTGCTGTACTTAGACGTTAAACTACTTGCTGATATACTATAATATTGATCTGCAATTAACGAACTCTGATTCTACACTTTTTCCCCTCTAAAAATTCTATTCTTAATTTTAAATTATTCTTTCTATAGCTTTTATCACTGTAAACTGAACCGAGATGTTACACATTTCCAACAGAGTTGGTCGTTTTTTGCATAAACACGGCGTGAAATGCGTTTTACGAGTCTGAAGAATGATCCTCGTTTGTGTAGCGTGGCTGTCTACGGTATGCCATGCAATCGCAGCAGCTGATACATCCGTCAGAGCATCGTCAGAACTGTGGAGGAATGTGTCGAGTTTGCTGGCTGTCACAGCCATCGCCTTCACTCCCAAGCCTCACTTAGTAACTAGAAAGGTTAATAATAGCTGATACGACCTAGGCCTTGCTGGTGGCGTGAAGTATAGGCAACTTCCATTTATTAATATTCCTTTATATCTGAATTTTCAATTGGTCGATATTAATAGCAGATACCCGGAGTAGCAAATCTTTTCAGTATATTACTTTTGTAACGTTAACGTGATGCAACGCGTACGAAGCACTTAGCGTGCCTTCGGTGCGACAACAGAGCCGAACGGAATGCCTCGGGCTGCGTTATATACATAGTTGGAGCCGGAAGTTACGCAATCTAGCACTTTCCCTGTGCTGCACAAACAGCCTCACATTATAGCTTCCTTAGTATTCAGTTTTAAGTTTTCTAATTATGTTTACGAATAGTTAATACGAATACAGTTACACAATTTCACATTGATATGGCGACTCTTCTGATCTGGTAGCGTTTACGTAAGCACACAACTTGAATTTCTCAACTGACAACGTTCTCACGACAAAACACACACATACACAAATGTCAAGAATAGGAGACCATTATAAAAATCAAATAAAAGAGTTGCAGACTTATTAGAACACTGCAACAGTTGAAATTGAAGATAATTTATGGTGAACTAATTGAAACCAGTTGCTTTTTTAGGCTTTTTTCCGTCATGGCATTTCAAAGTTCCCGGCAACTCATCTACAGATGTTTACATTTGTTTATGTGCCATGAACATTGTTTCGCTACAAACAACGTTACAGAATTTTGCAACGGAAGTTTCTCACGCAACTACTGTAAAATGTCCTAGGTAAAGATACAATATTCACGACCTGTAGATAAATGGAAACCTCTTCAGAGTGATCATAAAGTGAATACACTCTCAGAAACGGCTGTTTTGAGGCCCAACTGGTGGGCATGGTGTGTCGGTAAATGAATGTCATCCACGATCCACACCTCATAGATGGAAAGGCCGAACAACTGCGAGAATTGGAAGTTGTAATGGTAGCGAGGAGCAGCGAAATCAACAGCTGTCTCTGTCAACAATGTGTTGGGCACAAAATGTCTTTGTTCTACGTGATTGTTATTTAAGTACACAGAAATCACATTGTGTGTTACGAAGTTTTATATGTATGAGTTTAACATAATATATGTTTATGCAGTTTTATCTTGATTACGATTACGAAGTGTTTACGCGCCAAATCTTAATGGAAATTATAACACCAGGAAACAAGATTCGTGTGTTCCAAGTTTCCTAAAGACTATGTTATAAGACAGAAATTGCTCCACTCAATACCAAGGCAGCATCTCGCAGTTACTAATTGTTCAGTGGTATGTTTTATTTCGAATTTAATTTAGTAATGCACGTTTTAGAGTATGGTATATTGTTATCTGCCGGATCAGTTGGCTCGAGTGTAAATTTACCTCACTTCTCATTTTTGAGGCGTGTCAAAGCTAGCGACATTTTCCGTGAAGCTTCAGCTACAGATGGAAAGACCATGTGTTCCACTTTCAAAACCATGGCCTGAGTGCAGAATACAGTATTGCAGGAGAGCACCAGGATTAGTGCAGCCAGACATAATGAGTATTCAGAAAGACTTTCATATAACAGCATTCAGGAACTAAAAGATAAAGTTAATGTAGTACTGGGTGAGAATAGTGAAAGAAGAGTGACACTTTTATGTGTATCGATCTGTTTGTACAGTCCCATTTGTTAACGTATGCTGTGATTAGTAATCATTTGGAAGCGGAGGCCTATTCAAAAGAAGATTCATTAAACAGGATTCTAGTCACTGAATTTGCTCTTGACGTTGTACTGGTACCAGAAAACTGCGTGAATACAACTGACTGTGACGTGCAAGCCCCAGTGTTATTGTACGAAAATATTATTAGGGAAATGTGTGAATCTCTTATTAAACAACTACTACACGCTACATTTAAAAATGACACAAACCGAAAAGCACTGAAGAAAATTCCATTTTACACGGAGAATAGAAAGCTCGACGTACTCGTAGAGCTGGAGATTTTCAAGCAGGTTTCCAAGAACGATGGCCTCATTTTCAATGAACAGTTAAAATTACAAAACAGAAATTCTTTCTATGGTTTTAATCCACTATTCGTGGAATTTTGGTTCCTCTATTTTTTACTGTATTTTCTTGCCTCAGGTTCCGAAACATCATTTTCTTCGAATCCCATAGATGTGTGCTACTTAAGTTATATTCATGGAGATACTTTCTCGACTGTACAACTGTTTGTATGATTTTTCTATATTATTCCGACCTTTAAGTGATAGTAATTTCTGTAAAGCCTAATAGATGGCTCTTGCTTATACTTACTCTGCTTGAATACTGTGTACTTTCTAAAATACGTTAAACTCTCTTCCTATCCATTTTGTTATTAAAAAGCAACTCGTACTGTTTTCGTGGCAGCAATGTAACCCACGGGGCCGATCAATCTGATATTGTTCCCAGCTACGCGTACGTGCCAAAGGCTGCAACTTGAGCACATCTGCTCTTATTCCGACCATTGCTTTCTCCCAATGTCATTTTACTTAAGTAACCTTTGTACGTCACAACAGTTGTCATGTTGTTCAATGCTTTCTGCCATGCTTAATTTTCTGTGTATTATTATAGAGCGTTGCTCAAAAATTTATTCTGATGAAGACGTCCTTTGAGGTGTCGAGACCTAGGTCAATGTACCAAACAGTTATTTGCAACCTGTTGGCTGTGTAACCCCATGATGAAACTAATATACGGGACTAGCTGGCTAACGACATTCTGCGCTCCCCAGCGGCAGTTGCCCTTTTTATTTGGCCCACAAAAAGCACAGTTTGTTTACAAAAATGGAAATCCGTATAATTCCAACAAAACGGCTCTGAGCACTATGGGACTTAACATCTGAGGTCATGAGTCCCCTAGAGCTTAGAACTACTTAAACCTAACTAACCTAAGGACATCACACACATCCATGCCCGAGGCAGGATTCGAACCTGCGACCGTAGCGGTCGCGCGGTTCCAGACTGAAGCGCCTTTAACCGCGTGGCCACACTGGCCGGCTATAATTCCAACATTAGCTCCATTAAAACTCACGTTTTCCCTCTCGGCCACATGCCAGTCATGTTGTTCTGTTTGTGGTATACATAAATAAAAACTTCAATACCCACCAACGTGTAACAGGACAAAAAGAAAAGATACATGTCCAGTAGGTTATGGACATCAGCTTATAAGTCACCATATCTAATAATCTCATTCTTGGCAGAGAACGCTACTGTATTTACGTAACATCAAATATTACCAAAATTATTTCTATTGAGTTAATGGGAAAGTCCCACAACCTTCAGAAAACGCGATGACAAAAATAAAGTTGGTTATGGCAAGATGCGAGCCCTCTACCGATCGACCCTCAGTACCCTAACATGGCCTCTCACCCAACTACGCTACGCCGAAACTCTGTTACTAATGACCTCATATTTTAGTTACAATCTTTTTCAGACTGTAACCACCGAAATGTTACTAACTGACATTTCATTATAACAAATCCTAACACGACGGGCACGTTTTCATGAAACTTCAATGCGTCGCAACTTTAAAACGCTTTACTCTCATAAAACAATAGTTATTTACATCTACATCATACTCATCAAGCAACCTAATGGTGTGTGGCGAAGGGTACTTTCGGTACCACTATCTGATCCCTTCAACCCCGTTCCACCCGCGAATAGTGTGTAGGAAGAATTATTGTCGGTAAGCCTCTGCTGTAATGGCTCTAATTTCTCGAATTTTCTCCTCGTGGTCAACACGCGAAATGTATGTGGCGGGAAGTAATATGCTGCCGGACTCCTCAGCAAAAGTGTTGTTCCGAAATTTCAATAGTAACTCCTCTGTGGTGCACAACGCATCAATTGTAACGTCTGCCAGTGGAGTCTGTTTAGCATCTCCGTAACGCTCTCTCGCCAGCTAGGCCGGCCGGCGGTTCTGGGCGCTTCAGTCTGGAGCCGCAACGTCGCAGGTTCGAATCCTGCCTCGGGCATGGATGCGTGTGACGTCCTCAGGTTAGTTAGGTTTAGGTAGTTCTAAGTTGTACAGGACTGATGACCTCAGATGTTAAGTCCCATAGTGCTCAGAGCCATTTGAGCCATCTCGCCAGCTAAACACTCTCATGACGAAACGCGCCGCTCTTCGTTGCATCTTCTCTATTTCCTCTATCAGTCCTACCTGATAGGGATCCCAGATTGATGAACTATACTCAAGAATCGGGCGCATAAGCGCCTTATAAGCCACTTTTTTCGTGGATGAGCTACATTTCCTTAAGATTCTTCCGATGAATTTGAGTCCGATGTCTGTTTCACCCACTGTTTTATATGGTCATTCCACTTACGGTCGCTCTGGATAGTTACGCCAGCTGTTTGTCATCAATAGTGTAGCTGTACATTTTCGTATGTATGCGCAGTATGTTACATTTATTTACGTTCAGGGTCAACTGCCAGAGCCTGCACCATTCATCAGTTCCCTGCAGGTCGTTCTGCAAATTCTTACTATCTTCTAGCGTTGCTATTCCGGTATAGACAACTGCATCATCTGTGAATAGCCTTAAAGGACATCCGACGCTTGCTACTATGTCATTTATATATATTGTAAACAGTAACGATCCTATCACAGCTCCCTGTGGTACTTCGGATATTATCTTCACATCTGTCGATTTTGTTCTGTTACGAGCGACGGGTTGAGTTCTGTCTGTAAGAAAGTCTTCAATCCAGTCCCAAGTCTGCTCCGATACTCCGTAAGCTCGTATTTTTTTCATTAAACTGCAGAGCGGGAGGGTGTCAAATGCCTTACTGAAATCAAGGAACACGGCATCAACCTGAGCGCCGTTGTCCACTGTACTGTGGATCCCATGGAGGAACAAAGCGAGTTGAGTTTCGCAGGATCTCTATTTGGGAAATCCATGTTCAATTTTTTTTAGAGGAGATGTTCGTTTTCCAAAAACGACATAATTCTTGATCATAAAACATATTCCATAATTCTACAACAGACAGACGTTAACGATATAGGTCTATAATTGTGCAGATATGTCTTACGGCCTTTCTTAAAAGCGGGAATAACCTGCGCTGTTTTCCAGTCGTTAGGTACCTTTCGTTCCTCAAGCGGTCTACGATAAATTACTGCTAGAAGGGGAGCAAGTTCTTTCGCATAATCTTTATAGAATCTTATAGGTATCTCATCTGGTCCTGACGACTTTCCCTACTAAGCGATTGTAGCTGCTTTTCAGTTCCGCGATCGGTTATCTCAATATCAGCCACTTCGACTTTCGTACGACGATTGCAAGGAGGGATAGCGTCGCGATCTTCCGCGGCGAAACAACTTCGGAAGACCTAATTCAGTATTTCGCCCTTTTCTCTGTTATCTTCTGTTTCGGAGCCGGTGTGGTTGCTGAGATAATGGATAGATGATTTTGACCCACTTACGGATTTTACATACGAACAAAGCTCTTAGGGATTTTACTCAGGTCCGTTGACAACGCCGTACTTTCAAAGTCATTGAGCGCTTCTCTCATTACTCTGCTTACGCTCATTTTCTCTTCGTTCAGATTTTGTCTGTCAGCTAGGTTTTTACTTCTCTTGAATCTGAGATAATGCGAAAATAACTAAATACGAAAGTTCTGTAACCACCAACATGACGTTTCCCGTTATTTCATCACAACAAATCGAACCAATAGCGATTCGCTCTCGAAACATTCAATGTTCTGTTGCTTAAAAACAGAATATATGCTTAGGCAGTAAAGTATAACGTAAAACCCGGAAAGCGTTTGACTCGGTGCCCCACTGCAGACTCCTAAGGTACGAGCATATGGGATCGGTTCCCAAATATGTGAGTGGCTCGAAGACTTCTTAAGTAATAGAACCCAGTACGTTGTCCTCGATGGTGAGTGTTCATCGGAGGTGAGGGTATCATCTGGAGTGCCGCAGGGAAGTGTGGTAGGTCCACTGTTGTTTTCTATCTACATAAATGATCTTTTGGATAGGGTAGATAGCAATGTGCGGCTGTTTGCTGATGATGCTGTGGTGTACGGGAAGGTGTCGTCGTTGAGTGACTGTAGGAGGATACAAGATGACTTGGAGAGGATTTGTGATTGGTGTAAAGAATGGCAGCTAACTCTAAATATAGATAAATGTAAATTAATGCAGATGAATAGGAAAAAGAATCCCGTAATGTTTGAATACTCCATTAGTAGTGTAGCGCTTGACACAGTCACGTCGATTAAATATTTGGGCGTAACATTGCAGAGCCATATGAAGTGGGACAAGTATGTAATGGCAGTTGTGGGGAAGGTGGATAATCGTCTTCGGTTCATTGGTAGAATTTTGGGAAGATGTGGTTCATCTATAAAGGAGACCGCTTATAAAACACTAATAGAACCTATTCTTGAGTACTACTCGAGCGTTTGGGATCCCTATCAGGACGGATTGAGGGAGGACATAGAAGCAATTCAGAGGCGGGCTGCTAGATTTGTTACTAGTAGATTTGATCATCACGCGAGTGTTACGGAAATGCTTCAGGACCTCGGGTGGGAGTCTCTAGAAGAAAGGAGGCGCTCTTTTCGTGAATCGCTACTGAGGAAATTTAGAGAACCGGCATTTGAGGCTGACTGCAGTACAATTTTACTGCCGCCAACTTACATTTCGCGAAAAGACCACAAAGATAAGAGAGATTAGGTCTCGTACAGAGGCATATAGGCAGTCATTTTTCCCTCGTTCTGTTTTGGAGTGGAGCAGGGAGAAAAGGTGCTAGTTGTGGTACGAGGTACCCTCCGCCACGCACCGTACGGTGAACTGCGGAGTATGTAGGTAGATGTAGATATGAGCTTCAACTGAACACGATAAATATGGTATAGCGTCTTGGTTTCTGCCTGTGACATAGGTAGTGTTCTTGCTTTCCTATTGATTCTATTTTACGTGACACGCTGCCGAAATATCGCAGAACGTATTCTGCGTTACACGTGACGAAATGACTCCTCAGCGTGAGACAGCCGGAAGCGACATCACAAAACTCGTACAGCGTCACGTCATCCCAACTAATTCTCCGCGTGTGCCCACGGCTGGAATGTACGTGAATCAGGCCCGTGAGTCACCATAGGTTTAGAGTGTAATCACGGAGTAATGTTGTGGCCCAAACATTTAAGAAGTATTCTGAGTGAAATCGGATGCGTTGTCGGGCGCGCTTCCGACTTTGGGCCCGCTCGAAGCGACTGCCGTTTAGAACAAATGCAAGCGCTTGGTTTCGAGAAGAGGGAAAAATACTCGCAGAGGTATACCGTTTTCAAATGGACGCCTATTCGACAACAAAAGAAACATGAACGAAAGCAACCGGACAAGTGGGAGAAGGATTCGCACCTTGAGGGTGCCCTACAAACTTAAGTATGTATGTAGGTAGCTCATCTAGCTTTTGATTGCATTGACTTAGAAACTTAAATTTTTTACGTCGCCATGGGACCGGAGACCTTAGCATTTGGTATAGATTTCAACTTGATCCCTCTATCTGTTTCTGAGAGAAAGGGTCTTAACAGAGGGATAGATAGACGGACAAGAATGGGCTCCTACAATGTATAAGGCTTCCTTTTTCACCAACTGCGATACGGAACCGTTAGATTCAAAAATGTCGTTACAACAATACCATCGCCGGCCGCAGTGGTCTAGCGGTTCTAGGCGCTCAGTCCGGAGCCGCGCGACCGCTACGGTCGCAGGTTCGAATCCTGCCTCGGGCATGGATGTGTGTGATGTCCTTAGGTTAGTTAGGTTTAAGTAGTTCTAAGTTCTAGGGGACTGATGACCACAGTAGTTGAGTCCCATAGTGCTCAGAGCCATTTGAACCAACAATACCATCGCGTTATGTCGTAGCCAGGAGAGGTGTGATGATATAAAATGACAGGCCGTTCTGCCATAAAACGTGTTGATTCGATGACAAGCACAATGGGTAAGGATATCAATGCCCTTAGCTAATGGTATCAACCCATTTACGAACCTCCTGCGAAACTATGAGGGCGTGCTAAAAAGTAATGCCTCCCAATTTTTTATTTTTTAAATTTTTTATTCTCTTCCCAATATTGGTTATATGTCATGTATATCACTCGCTCCACTTTCCCGTTTCGCTGACGCAAGCTGTAACCCGCTGTATCTACATCGACATGATTACTCTGCAATTCACACTTAAGTGCCTGGTAGAGAGTTCTTCGAACCACCTCCAGAATATTTCTCTACCGTTCCGTTCTGTAAGAGCGCGTGAGAAAAAATGAACACTTAAAGGTCTCTGTGCGAACTCTGATTTCTCTTATTTTATTTCGAAGATCGTTTCAGAAGTGAACGAAATTTCGTGAAAAGATCTCGCAGCAACGAAAAATGCCTTTGTTTTATTGGTTGCCATCCCATCTCGCTTATCATATCGTGACACTCTCTCCCCCATTTCGCGATAATACCTTTTCGATGTCCTCCGTCAATTCTATCTGGTAAGCATCACACAAGGTGCAGCAGTATTTCAGGAGGACGGACAAGCGTAGGTAGGCATTCTCTTTAGTAGATCTGTTGCATCTTCTAAGTGTTTTGGTTTGCCTTCCTCACAACATTATCTACGTGATCACTCCAGTTTAACTTGTTCGTGATTGTCATAACTAGGTATTTAGTTAAATTCACAGCCTTTAAATTTGTGTCATTTCTCGTGTAACAGAAGTTTAACGTATTTCTTTTCTTACACTTGTGGATAACCTTATACTTTTCCTCACATAGAGACGATTGTCACTTTTGACACCATGTTGTTGTTGTTGTTGTTGTTGTTGTTGTTGTCTTCAGTCCTGAGGCTGGTTTGATGCAGCTCTCCATGCTACTCTATCCTGTGCAAGCTTCTTCATCTCCCAGTACTTACTGCAACCTACGTCCTTCTGAATCTGCTTAGTGTATTCATCTCTTGGTCTCCCTCTACGATTTTTACCCTCCAAGCTGCCCTCCAATGCTAAATTTGTGATCCCTTGATGCCTCAGAACATGTCCTACCAACCGGTCCCTTCTTCTTGTCAAGTTGTGCCACAAACTCCTCCCCAATTCTGTTCAATACCTCCTCATTAGTTATGTGATCTACCCATCTAATCTTCAGCATTCTTCTGTAGCACCACATTTCGAAAGCTTCTATTCTCTTCTTGTCCAAACTATTTATCGTCCATGTTTCACTTCCATACATGGCTACACTCCATACAAATACTTTCAGAAACGGCTTCCTGACACTTAAATATATACTCGATGTTAACAAATTTGTCTTCTTCAGAAACGCTTTCCTTGCCATTGCCAGCCTACATTTTATATCCTCTCTACTTCGACCATCATCAGTTACTTTGCTCCCCAAATAGCAAAACTCCTTTACTACTTCAAGTGTCTCATTTCCTAATCTAATTCCCTCAGCATCACCCGACTTAATTCGACTACATTCCATTATCCTCGTTTCGCTTTTGTTGATGTTTATCTTATATCCTCCTTTCAAGACACGTTCCATTCCGTTTGTGGTGTCACCGCCAGACACCACACTTGCTAGGTGGTAGCTTTAAATCGGCCGCGGTCCATTAGTACATGTCGGACCCGCGTGTCGCCACTGTCAGTGATCGCAGACCGAGCGCCACCACACGGCAGGTCTAGAGAGACTTACTAGCATTCGCCCCAGTTGTACGGACGACTTTGCTAGCGACTACACTGACGAAGCCTTTCTCTCATTAGCCGAGAGATAGTTAGAATAGCCTTCAGCTAAGTCCATGGCTACGACCTAGCAAGGCGCCATTAACCATTTCTAGAGAGAGTCTCACTTGTATCATCAAGAATGCTGTATACAAATGATGGATTAAAGTTAAGTATTCCAGCAGCTACGTACTTTTCTTTATAGCATTCATTACGTATCCTGTTACAGACCTACCGCCCACCTGCGTGAGTTGACGCGTGCATTTCGGCCTCCTCTATAAATTAGTGTACGTTGTGTTGGCTAAACTGCCGACACAACAAATATTTTGGCGACGAGTCTTAAAAGAGGCTTTCGCGTTCGTATTGCTCTGATTTACTTGTCATGGCTTCGCCACATTCTCCAGATGTACTGTCCGAATTTTATCGCTTGCAGAATCAGCAGACGCCGGCCTTATTGGATGCCCTTGGACAGCTCGTCCAGGGTCAACGTGCACTGCAAAACGATGCGGCCGCCGCCGCTTCATCGCTACCATAGCCACAACACGCAGTTGCACCCCAGTTTCGGCCTTTTGATTCAGCAGTGGAAACATGGACGGAGTGGTCACGACAATTTGGATTCCATCTCGCCGCCTACAGAATTCAAGGTAATGAGCGGCAGCCGTTTTTTGCTTTCGTGTGTAGGTGTGTCCACCTACCGTGTGATAGTGAAATTGTTTCCCCGACGCGACGTCGCATCTCTGTCCTACGAAGAAATTTTGTCTGCTTTAGATGCCTATTTCAAGGAAACAGTCAATGTCGTTGCAAAACGGTATACGTTCTTTCGTACAAGACGTACGGCCGGTCAAACTAATAGGGAGTGGGTTGCAACATTGCAAGGCCTTACAAGGGATTGTGCTTTTGAGTGTGAATGTGGACTCCCTTATTCAGATACTATGGTGCGTGACGCAATTGCACAGAACGTTTCTGATGTTTGCATAAGGGAACAGATTTTGAAACTAGTCAGTCCCTCCCTTCAACAAGTGATAGACATATTGGATCGGCAAGACACACTTGACTTTGCTCAGGAATCGTTTGAAACTTCGCCAGCCGTGTGTCACGTTAACCGGCCCGCCGGGCGAGCAACAAGGAGCTGTAAACAGCCCTCGCGCACGTCCGCGCAGCCACATGTCCCGCGCAAGTAAGCAAATGCAGTGCTGAAATCATGCCCGCGGTGTGCTACTAGACATTCGCGTGAACATTGCCCGTCCCGCCACGCTATTTGCTTTTTCTGTAATAAGAAAGGACATGTTCAAAGTGTTTGCCAGAAAAAGCTCCGAAAGGACACTCACAACCATTCCAGGCCCTTTGCTTCGCGCCGGAATCGAACCAAGGATACTCAGGCTCATGAACCTTCGCCCATGGACATTCATGTAGTTAATGCCACTCCGCCCAGTGTTCCTCTCTCTAACAGTGACTGTGTTCGTCCCACAAAAGGTGTGCGTCGACGTCGACGGAAATCCCGTCACGTCGCACGTGATTCTGTACCAGTGTCTGTTCACGTTGCACGAGACAGTCGCTCTTGTCGTCAGCAGGACAATAAACTTCTTGTAGATTTGGACTTTGCCGGACAAGTGATACCATTCCAGCTCGATACCGGAGCTGCAGTTTCATTGCTCAATCACGCCACGTACAAACAACTGGGCGCACCTCTGTTGCGTGCCGCAAATGTTCAGCTCACTACTTATTCAGGACAGCATATCCCTGTGTTAGGACAGTGCAGCCTTCTTGCAACATAGATGGGACAAACAAAACTTGTGTCATTTTACGTTCTTTGTTCTTCTTCTGCAGTGAACTTGTTTGGTTTAGATTTATTTCAGTTGTTTAACTTGTCTATCGTAAATCAGGTCCTATCAGTGAACCAGACTGTGCCTTCCGCCAGTGTTTCTCGTCTATGTGAGGAATTTGCAGACATTTTTGCACCGGGCCTTGGTTGCGCTAAGAACTATGAAGCACATTTGGAACTGAAGGTAAACGCGCAACCGAAATTTTTCAGAGCGCGCAATGTTCCCCACGCATTGCGTGATGAGGTCCGTTTTGTCAACGGACAGAAAGATCTGCAGAGGATCGACCTCTGTTGTGGAGACTGCTAGCTGACACCGAAAATACACGGAGAGGAACGTACTGCGTAAGAACAGAAGAAGAGATAGACTACTGTTCGATAATACTATTGCAGACAACTCACTGGAAAGAGTAACTACCGAAAAATACCTAGGAGTAACCATCTGACACGAGAAAGACCACAGGAAACAAAATGTTAAGGAAAAGTGGATGCCAGGTTGAGATTCACTGAAGGTCTGCAAAGAATCATTCTTACTACGTGCCATTCGCAAATGGGACAGGAAACGTGGGGAAGACGGTGGTCCCAGAAGTGCCCTCCACCACACACCACAAGGTGGTTTGCCCGGTACAGGCGTGGATAGAAGATACCAGCGTCACGCACTCCTGTTGGTGGAAAATTGGAACAGACAGCTCAGCCCAACTACTGGTTCCGGTAGCCTGATGATTCACTCATTGTTTGGCCACAAGAAGGAAGCAGCTGTTCCCAACAGAATGTAAAGCAACGACGTCACACAATATAGTCGACGGTAGAAATCTAAAAGAGCGATGTGATGTGTTTTCTGGAGGTCGAAGTCTGTAGGACATCTGACGGAAAGATTGGACACTGACCGTTTAGCAATCCAATGTGGAGGGGTCGATATTTGAACGCCAAATCCCATCAGCATGCAAACCGGAATATGGCTTTAATCCATACGCTACTGGCCATTAAAATTGCTACATCAAGAATAAATGCAGATGATAAACGGGTATTCATTGTACAAATATATTATACTAGAACTGACATGTGATTACATTTTCACGCAATTTGATTGCATAGATCCTGAGAAATCAGTACCCAGAACAACCACCTCTGGCCGTAATAACGGCCTTGACACGCCTGGACATTGAGTCAAACAGAGCTTGGATGGCGTGTACAGGTACAGCTGCCAGTGCAACTTCAACACGATACCACAGTTCATCAAGAGTAGTGACTGGCGTATTGTGACGAGCCAGTTGCTCGGCCACCATTGACCAGACTCTTTCAGTTGGTGAGGGATCTGGAGAATGTGCTGGCGAGGGCAGCAGTAGTACATTTTCTGTATCCAGAATGGCCTGTACAGGACATGCAACATGCGGTCGTGCATTATCCTGCTGAAATGTAGGGTTTCGCAGGGAGTGAATGAAGGGTAGAGTCACGGGTCGTAACACACCTGAAATGTTCAAAGTGCCGTCAATGTGAACAATAGGTGACCGAGACGTGTAACCAATGGCACCCCATACCATCACTCCGGGTGATACGCCAATATGGCGATGACGAATACACGCTTCCAATGTGCGTTCACAGCGGTGTCGCCAAACACGGATGCGACCATCATGATGCTGTAGACAGAATTTGGATTCATCCGAAAAAATGACGTTTTGCCATTCGTGCACCCAGGTTCGTCGTTGAGTACACCATCGCAGGCGCTCCTGTCTGTGATGCAGCGTCAAGGGTAACCGCAACCACGGTCTCCGAGCTGATAGTCCATGCTGTTGCAAACGTCGACGAACTGTTCGTGCAGATGGTTGTTGTGTTGCAAACGTCCCCATCTGTTGATTGAGGCTTCGAGACGTGGCTGCACGATCCGTTACAGCCATGCGGATAAGATGCCTGTCATCTCGACTGCTAGTGATACGAGGCCGTTGGGATCCAGCACGGCTGTCAGTATTACCCTCCTGAACCCACCGATTCCATATTCTGATAACAGTCATTGGATCTCGACCAACGCGAGCAGGAATGTCGCGATACGATAAACCGCAATGGCGATAGGCTACAATCCGACCTTTATCAAAGTCGGAAACGTGATGGTACACATTTCTCCTCCTTACACGAGGCATGACAACAACGCTTCACCAGGCAACGCCGGTCAACTGCTGTTTGTGTATGAGAAATCGGTTGGAAACTTTCCTCATGTCAGCACGTTGTAGGAGTCGTCACCGGCGCCAACTTTGTGTAAATGCTCTGAAAAGCTGAACATTTGCATATCACAGCATCTTCTTCCTATCGGTTAAATTTCGCGCCTGTAGCAATTCATCTTCGTGGTGTAGCAATTTTAATGGACAGTAGTGTATGTTAACCACGAGAGCACTTCAGATCATCGGTCCCACAGCCTGGAGGATGGACTGTTTAAACTGTAGCACATTTGGGACAAATGTTTACAGCGAGAGTACCGTAACCGAAGCTATGGTAACAAGGAACAAGATCGAGAGAGCCCAGGGAGAACCGCTGCGGTAAATAGCCCGCCTACCATACGTAGGAGCAGTTAGTGACACGATGGGTGTGATGGATTCCGTGCCGAGCAAAAATCGTACCCAGTTCCTGTAGCAACAACAGATTTCGTAGGTTTCCCTGACGACTCGGACGGTAAGTGAATTACTTCCGGAGCAGCCGTGTCCACACACGTACTGCGTGGCAGGAATGAGTCACGTCATTACGAGCAGCGCCCAGCGCGCTATTGAATGCCGTGCAGCAGTAAGAAACAAGCACGGGCGTCGCAGAGGCGAATGAATCATTCTGGCGTCGACAGGGGCTCGCAAAGGGAGAAATCCGTTGGCATGGACGTGTTTGAGAAAGGACAGGAACCACCATCTCGGAAAGGGCGAAGTTGGTCAGCTCTTGCCGCGCTACTGTGGCGAGCATCTACGGAAGGTGATTGGAGGGCGTTGAAAGCACGAGAAGGTGTCGGAGGTCCACGCCTCGTCACGAAACGTCCAGGTCGGAGGCTGGCCACGACAGGTCTGACGACAGAGTGCAGTGCTGGTACAGTTAAGTGTTTCGGAGTACACGTTGCCCTGCCGTGTTCAGCCAACAACGTTGCCAATAACTGTTGCTGCAGAGTGAAAGCTTCAGTCTGGAAACATCCCCCAAGCTGTGGCAAGCCATGCCTCCGCAGTAACCTTTCTGCAGTTTTGTCATATGGTGACATGATGGAGAGCGTGGCTGGTATCTGAAGACAAATGTTGATCGTGTTGGGACAGCACATCTCAAACAAAATAATCTACTCCAGAAGATACGTTGACGATACAATCTTGTTCTTTTTTATGGTACAAGCAATGAAATAGATACATTAGCAGCAGATCTAAGCAAAATGCACAAAAATATTAAATTCACAGTTGAACATGAAACTAATAAAAGCATTAACTTTCGTGACCTGAAAATTTGCAATAGTAACAATAAACTTCAATTTAGTATTTACAGAATACCTACCACCACAGATGTCAGTATTGACAACTCATCTTGCCACCCCCGCCAACAAAAAATGGCATATTTCAGAACGATGCTACACCGAATTAAGAAAGTACCAATGAGTGACACAGACCAACAAAATGAAATCAATATAATTAAAACAGTTGCTCATAATAATGGATATAAACCCATAATAATAGAAAAACTCCACAACAAAATGCAGACAAAAACCACAGATCCGCTTCACAGCAGTTATTTCAAGCCAAATCAGTGAGCCACAGAAGCCAAAGCTAAATATGCTACTCTCTCACACATAGGCCCAATATCATACCAAATAGCAAACTTATTTAAAAAGAAAAAATGTCACAATCAGCTTTTCCACAAATAATAAATTACAACAAAAAGTAATCCATGATGTAAATACCTCCAAGACTCTCTACCGTAAATCAGGAATATACAAACTCAAATGCGATACATGCCCACAATTCTACATTGGACAGACAGGCAGAAGTTTTGAAATTAGATACAAGGAACACATTGATGCTTTAAGAGTTGGTAACTTGAACAAATCTGCATTTGCAGCCCATATTGCTGAAGAAAACCATTCAGTGGGAAACATTGAGAAAAATTTTACATCTAGCAGAAAAAGGAGCCATTATGAGTATATCAGAAGAAATAGAAATACACACACACACACACACACACACACACACACAAACAGCACCCCAGACTATATCCTTAATGAACAACAAAGTTAGCTAACACCTCTTTCCTGAAAAATTTCCAAAAATTATTTTCCAACGTCGAAAACAAATAATATTAGTATGCCTATCTGCAGATCAAGTAGCAAAGTTATATGTTACTATAATTCTCATGATGCTAAATGTAATTAAATAATTTACTATTTTACCTATACAGTACCAAAAAAATATCAACTTTATAATTAATGTAACAGTATCAACTCAAAAAATCAATGTCTCTGTACTAGTGTAAAACGCATTTCAGTTGCGTACGTGAATATATGATCCTTTCCAAACATAGGACATCTTCAAATGTTACGATATATCATAGCACCTTTGATACTCATATGTCTGTAAGCTCTTTGTATGTATCAAAGCATGTTGTGCGCGGTAGAAATTTTCTCAGTGAAAAATCTAGTATTCAATGAGAAAAATTTACGTGTGCAACAATAACAATACAGTGGAAATGTATTCACATCTGTTGGACGAATGTTATGAAAACAATCACTCCAAACCGACATTTCACGTAATTCGCATGTAACGAAAATCTGTAACGCAACCATCTGTGTATGGCGTGCTTATAATTATGTATTATTTATATTTTAGGACAATTAATCTGTAAAAAAAATAACACACCTATGTCATAAGGAAAGCGTGTAAACCGTGTGAAGATGAATCACAACGATTCGAAACCGGTAACAGTACCCTTTGAATAAAGGAACTCAAAGTAAAATTGTGGCTGGTTGCGGTCCCAACACCATCAATAACCTTTCTTCCAGGAGTGCTAGTTCTGAAAGGTTCGCAGAAGAGCTTCTGTGAAGCTAGAAAGGTAGGAGACGAGCTACTGGCGGAACTAAAGCTGTGAGGATGGGGCGTGAGTCGTGCTTGGGAGCTAAGATGGTAGAGCACTTGCCCGCGAAAGGCCAAGGTCCAGAGATGGAGTCTCGGTCCGGCACACAGTTTTAATCTGCCAGGAAGTTTCAAGAAAGAAGCAGTCGATCTAGAAACACGACGCCACATGGGGACCGAGCAATGGTCAGAGAGGCATACAGAGCCCCGGATTCGTCACTGTCGTCGACCCGTCGTCCAACTGGTCCTTCAGTGACATCAGGGACCACATAGGCGGCTTGCGGAGAGGGGGCTGAGCACCCTGCGCCGACTACCATCGACTTCTGCACACGAACTGGGCAGTTTGCAGTGATGTGGCGCACAATCGGCCTGGAATCTCATTGACTTGACGTGTAGTCGTCTTCATTAACGAGTCCCGCTTCGAACTGAGCACATGGCGACCAGAGAAGACGTACCTGCAGACGCTCTGGACAGTGGTGGGGGGGGGGGGGGGGTACCAACCTGACAGTCGCCCACTACAGGGCCCCACAACATGGAGTGATGGGCTGGGGTTCCATTGCATTTCACAGCAGGATCCCCTCAGTTATCATGTGCCGCACTCTTAAGGGGGGACGTTGATGAAATAGACCAAAAATGTCAATTTTCGACTTATTTTTTATTTGTTAGTGCAACTCATGGACAATAAGTTCCTTAAGTTTGAATGTTGAAACCGCATCCGAAGGGCCTGAAAATTAATTAAAAGTATGGCGCGGCCTCTCTGCCACGCCCACGTTTTGAAGCAGCACTTCAATACCAGCTCAGTGAACAAAGGTTCTGTGTCTTACTTTCAACCAAACGTGTGCGGGATACATCTAGAAGGCCGTGATACATACATACCCTTCGGTTTTATAGATCATCTTTGGCCGATCCTGCACTTCTCAAAAGTGTGTTAATGGCAAAACCGAAAATCCAAATGAGTCTCTAAATTCACTCATATCGAAACGATGCCCTAAGAACACACTTGCATCTGCTACAGTTGTCAGAATTGCAACTTATGATGCAGTTATTGTATTTAATGATGGTAACGTCGGGAGGGTGAAGGTATTAGAAAGAATGGGCTTCAAGATAGGAAGTTTTACTCAAGACATCCTGAGAAAAATAGATTTACAGCGCGTCTCTGCAGCTGAAAAGTCAGTTGAAGACCTGGTAAAGGAAAGAAGACAGACAAGAAGAAACCAGAAGAGAAGCCTTGAAGGGAAAGACGACCCAAGGTACAAATGTGGTGCCTTCTGAAGAAGTGACATAAGGAAAAAAGTTAGGTTGAACTTTAAACTGCGTTTACCGAAAAGTTTGTTTTTTTAAAGTTTATGTATCTTTCCCTCAGATTCTATGAATGCTAGAATTATGAAATTTTGTACATATATTTCTGTAAACCTAATAAACGTTGTCTCAAGAACAAATTTTGAAATTCTGTTTGCAAGCGGAGATATGGGGCAAAGTGCTTGGAATTTTGCATGAATTTAAAATTGTGTTTCTGGAATCATAATTAAAAAATTACAAAAATTCTCCTATTTGACGTATTCCAAAAACCTCACGAGAGAAACTTACAACATATAAAGAGATGAAACAGAGAGTTTTTTGTAGAAATCTCTTGAATACTTTCCGAGAAAAGGGAACATTCATTATTTTTTGAAAATAAAACTTCAAATTTCATTAAAAAAAGTTGAATATATATAATGAAAGGCTTTTATACGGAAATGTAAATGGAACACCTACATGAAATAGCTGCCAAAACAGGTCTACAGATATCTTATGAGAAGACTCAATACGTGAACGACAAACCAACAATGTACACATCATGCAAACGATGTATGGATCCATAAAAAGAGTCGAAAAATTTAAGTATTTAGGGGAATACATACAAATAGGAGGATCAAACAAGGCATCCAACAAAGAACGAACAGAAAGACTCCTGAAAGAATACAAACTCAAATGGTCACATTATAATAACAGAAGGATATCAAGATAGGCCAAAATTAGACACTACAAAACAGTTGCATTACCGGAAGCACTATATGCGTCAGAAACGACCATAATTTGAGAATCAGGCATTATAGAGACAGAAAAAATAGAACGCAAAATTCTCAGGAAAATATTCGGAGCAATACACAAAGATGGCATATGGATGAAAAGACTTACTATCCAGTTATACGAACACACTGACAAACGCACAGACATGATCAGAAAACGCAGACTAAATTTCTACGGACACATACACAGAATGGACATCACCAGACTTACAAAGAGAATCTTTGATGTAGTAAAACATTCAAGCCTTAAAACAAATTGGTATCATGAAATAGAGGGAGACACAAGGCAGTTGGGGATCAACAAACAAATGATAAAAGATGATAGGAATTCAGGAACAAAATTAGGACCGCAAAATTTATGGTAAATGAGAAGAGGAAGACAGGAGCATTATGGACGGAACACAGGAAACAAGAGCATAGTCAAAGCATGAAGAGATTTTTGGAAGAGAAAAGGAAGAAAGGAAAGAAGTGAAAATTGTGTCATCATGAGATATTTGAGTTCAAACACTGTCGATAAGGGCAAAAATGACATGAATGAATGAACGAATGTGTTACTTTCATGTAACGTGTGGTACAAAATTTAATTGCCATATCTCCAAAACTGTGGATTTGGTTTAATTTTTAAGTAGTGTGTGTTTTTCATCAATGCCCCCCCCCCTAAGCATAACGGATCGGTGACGATATTCTATTGCCATTTTGTTGCCCTTCACAACAAGCCACCCTGGGTTTACATTTCAGCAAGATAACGCCCCCCCCCCCACACACACACCGAGATAGTTTCCACTGCCTGTCTTCGTGCTTGCCAAAACCTACCTCGACCAGCAAGGTCGCCGGACCTCTTCCCAACTGAGAACGTCTGTAGGGTTACGGACAGGGCCCTCCAACCAGCTGGGCACTTTGACGACCTAAAACGCCGGTTGGGCCAAATTTGGCACGATAACCCTCAGCAGGACATCCAACAAGTCTATCAACCAATGTGAAGCCGAATAACAACTTCCATAGCGGCCAGAGGTGGACCGACACTTTATTGACTTTCTCAATTTGTGAAGCTCTTTCTCTCGAAAAAATCGTCTCATTTTTCTGAAATTGTGATCATCTGTTTGTCCCTTCATGTACATCACAACTTTTCTTCTCTGAAAATTTGTTGGTGGATTTCTGGTTCACCATGTATATGTATGCTTTAAGAAAACAGGACAGGTGGTCGGCCGTGGCCTTGATAAAGGAACCATCCCAGCATTTGCCTGAAATAATGCAGAAAAAACTACGCAAAAACTGAATCAGTGCGGCCGGGAAGAGCCAACTCCCCCCTCCTGAATATGATATCCATGCCTTAATAACTGCACTGCCTCATTCGGTTAGTCCACACGACACAATGTTCTTTTGATCGCGCACAATTTCCTCCAAATAAATTATAATTTATAAAGCATAGCTTTTATCTTCAGCATTGTACACGCTGAGGACATTCACTGGTGACTTCCGGATCACGAACATGCTCTTACACTAACTGCAGACTCTTGAGAAAACCGCCTCCAGGCCTGTGGACTGCAAATATGTCCTGTGCACGTCTTTATGTCCTCCTCTCTGTCCACTGAAAAACTGAGCCGTAACCCCTCAAGATGAGTACGACTTTGAGCTCTCAAGAGAAAGATAAGACAGTACTTCCATGCACTACAGTTATCAGGATTTGATTTTCTTGCAAAAGCGTTACACTGTGATTCACTATACGAGAGATGTTCAATAAGTAATGCAACACATTCTTTTTCTGAAGGCAGGTTAGTTTTATTCAGAATTCCAACACACAACATTATTCCCCACTCTTGGCTACAAAACCCTGTCGTTGTGGTCTTCAGTCCAGAGACTGGTTTGATGCAGCTCTCCATGCTACTCCATCCTGTGCAAGATTCTTCATCTCCCAGTACCTACTGCAACCTACATCCTTCTGAATCTGTTTAGTGTATTCATCTCTTGATCTCCCTCGACGATTTTTACCCTTCACGCTGCCCTCCAATGCTAAATTTGTGATCCCTTGATGCCTCAGAACATGTCCTACCAACCGGTCCCTTCTTCTTGTCAAGTTGTGCTACAAACTCCTCTTCTCCCCAATTCTATTCAATAACTCCTCATTAGTTATGTGATCTACCCATCTAATTTTCAGTATTCTTCTGTAGCACCACGTTTCGAAAGCTTCTATTCTCTTCTTGTCTAAACTACTGTATCTATCGTCCACGTTTCACTTCCATACGTGGCTACACTCCATACAAATACTTTCAGAAACGACTTCCTGACACTTAAATCTATACTCGATGTTAACAAATTTCTCTTCTTCAGAAACGCATTCCTTGCCATTGCCACTCTACATTTTATATCCTCTCTACTTCGACCATCATCAGTTACTTTGCTCCTTAAATAGCAAAACTCATTTACTACTTTAAGCGTCTCATTTCCTAATCTAATACCCGCAGTATCACCCGATTCAATTCAACTACATTCCATTATCCTCGTTTTGCTTTAGAGGTGTTCGTCTTATATCCTCTTTTCAAGACACTGTCCATTCCGTTCAGCTGCTCTTTCAGGCCCTTTGCTGTCTCTGACAGAATTACAATGTCACCGGCGAACCTCAAAGTTTTTATTTCTTCTCCATGGATTTTAATCCCACTCCGAATTTTTCTTTTGTTTCCTTTACTGCTTGCTCAATATACAGATTGAATAACATCAGGGATAGGCTACAACCCTGTCTCACTCCCTTCCCTACCACTGCTTCCCTTTCATGCCCCTCGACTCTTATAACTGCCATCTGCTTTCTGTACAAATTATAAATAGCCTTTCGCTCCCTGTATTTTACCCCTGCCACCTTCAGAATTTGAAAGAGAGTATTCCAGTCAACATTGTCAAACGCTTTCTCCATGTCTACAAATACCAGAAACGTAGGTTTGCCTTTCCTTAATCTATCTTCTAAGATAAGTCGTAGGGTACGTATTGCCTCACGTGTTCCAACATTTCTACGGAATCCGAACTGTTCTTCTCCGAGGTCGACTTCTACCACTTTTTCCATTCGTCTGTAAAGAATTCGCCTTAGTATTTTGCAGCCGTGGCTTATTAAACTGATAGTTCGGTAATTTTCACATCTGTCAACACCTGTTTTCTTTGGGAGTGGATTTATTATATTCTTTTTGAAGTCTGAGGGTATTTCGCCAGCCTCATACATCTTGCTCACCAGATGGTAGAGTTTTGTTAGGCCTGGCTCTACCAAGGCTGTCAGTAGTTCTAATGGAATGTTGTCTACTTCCGGGACCTTGTTTCGACTTCGATCTTTCAGTGCTCTGTCCAACTCGTCACGCAGTATCATATCTCCTATTTCATCTTTATCTACATTCTCTTCCATTTCTATAATTTTGTCCTCAATGACATCGCCCTTGTATAGACTCTCTATATACTCCTTCCACCTTTCTGCTTTCCCTTCTTTGCTTAGAACTGGGTTTCCATCTGAGCTCTTGATATTCATACAAGTGGTTCTCTTTTCTCCAAAGGTCTCTATATTTTTCCTGTAGGCAGTATCTATCTTACATTCGTCCTCTAGCCATGTCTGCTTAGCCATTTTGTACTTCCTGTCGATCTCCTTTTTGAGACGTTTGTATTCCTTTTTGCCTGCTTCATTTGCTGCGTTTTTATATTTTCTCCTTTCATCAATTAAATTCAATATTTCTTCTGTTACCCAAGGGTTTCTACTAGCCCTCGTCTTATTACGTACTTGATCTTCTGCTGCCTTCACTACTTCATCCCTGAGAGCTATCCATTCTGCTTCTACTGTATTTCTTTCCCCCATTCCTGTTAATTGTTCCCTTATGCTCTCCCTGAAACTCTGTACAACCTCTGGTTTAGTCAGTTTATCCAGGTCCCATCTCCTTAAATTCCCACCTTTTTGCAGTTTTTTCAGTTTTAATCTACAGTTCATAACCAATAGATTGTGGTCAGAATCCACATCCGTCCCTGGAAATGTCTTACAATTTAAAACCCAGTTCCTAAATCTCTGTCTTACCATTATATAGTATATCTGATATCTTCTAGTATCTCCAGGCTTCTTCCATGTATACAACCTTCTTTTATGATTCTTGAACCAAGTGTTAGCTATGATTAAGTTATGCTCTGTGCAAAATTCTACCAGGCGGCTTCCTCTTTCATTTCTTACTCTCATTCCATACTCACCTGCTACTTTTCCTATTACCGAGTTCCAGTCACCCATGACTATTAAATTTTCGTCTTCCTTCACTATCCGAATAATTTCTTTTATCCCATCATACATTTCATCAATCTCTTCGTCATCTGCGGAGCTAGTTGGCATATAAACTTGTACTACTGTAGTAGGCGTGGACTTCGTATGTGTCTTGGCCACAATAATGCGTTCGCTATCCTTTTTGTAGGAGCTTACCCGCATTCCTATTCATTATTAAACCTACTCCTGCGTTACCTCTATTTGATTTTGTATTTATAACCCTGTATTCACCTGTCCAGAAGTCTTGTTCCTCCTGCCACCGAACTTCACTAATTCCCACTATATCTAACTTTAACCATATCCATTTCCCTTTTTAAATTTTCTAACCTACCTGCCCGATTAAGGGATCTCACATTCCACGCTCCGATCCGTAGAACGCCAGTTTTCTTTCTTCTGATAACGACATCCTCTTGAGCAGTCCCCTCCCGGAGATCCGAATGGGGGACTATTTTACCTCCGGAATATTTTACCCAAGAGGACGCCATCATCATTTAACCATACAGTAAAGTTGCATGCCCTCGGGAAAAATGACGGCTGTAGTTTGCCCTTACTTTCAGCCGTTCGCAGTTCTAGCAGAGCAAGGCCGTTTTGGTTTGTGTTACAAGGCCAGATCAGTCAATTATCCAGGTTGTTGCCCCTGCAACTACTGAAAAGGCTGCTGCCCCTCTTCAGGAACCACACGTTTGTCGGGCCTTCAACAGACACCCCTCCATTGTGGTTGCATCTAAAGTACGGCTAACTGTATCGCTGAGGCACGCAAGTCTCCCCACCAATGGCAAGGTCCATGGTTCATGGAAGGGTGTGGTGGGTGAGGGGTACAAAACCCTACTTTTCGTATAATCTCCGTTGAATGCGGCGACCTTAAGCCACCGTCCTGGGAGGGTCTGTATTCCCGCATGGTACCACACTTAGTGATCGAAGTCAGTGTCTTGCTGTCTCAATAACCTCTCCATCATCCACGTAACGCTACCAACGGAATCCCTCCTTCATTGTGCCAAACAGATGGTAGTCGGAAGATGCGAGATCTGGGCTGTAGGGTGGATGAGGAAGAACAGTCCAGTGGAGTTTTGTGAGCTCCTGTCGCGCGCACACATTGGTGAGAGACCTTGCGTTGGCACGGAGAAGTTCGTTTACACTTTTGTGGCGACGAACGCCCTAAAGTCGTTTCTTCAGTTTTCTGAGGGTGTGTGCAGCCGCCTGTCACGCGGGAGATCGGACAGGTTTGACGCGACATTGCTGCGATTATGACAGAAGCTTTGCCCAGCGACTCACCGTGCTTTTCTTCACTGCGTGGCCTCCGTATGGATGCTGCAAGCTCCTATGATTATCTGCAGTGCTCTGGTTTTCCGCCAAAGGACACTCAGTGACAGCTCTGTGCTTGGAACGCACATCCGATATAGACTCCATTTTGAAGGCTACGCACAGCGCCGCTTACTCTCAGAACTGCGTGAAACTGTAAGAGTTGAAGCAGAAGTATTCCGTGATGTTCCACAACAAATCCCTCATTTTTTCACTCGAAATTGGCCAAGAAAAATGTCCTGAATTACACCAATGTTCAGAAAAAAAAAACAGAACACCTTGAACGACTAGAGATAGGACGTTCATATTCACAGAAAATGTACCTTAGCATGTTCTGCAGAAAAGATTAGCATTTCAGTAACCTCGGTTCAGCATGTGTCCTATTGCGTAGTAGGCACAGAGTCCCGCCGTGGGCCCTGATAACTTGTTCCACGCGTGCTGGCATCGACGCGTATAAGGCTGCATCATCTGGTACCAAAGTTCGTGTGTGGTGGTTGGCATTTGGTCATGGCACTGCACCCGCCGTTTCACGTATCACCGGACGCAGTGGCCGAACGGTTCTAGGCGCTACAGTCTGGAACCGCGCGACCGCTACGGTCGCAGGTTCGAATCCTGCCTCGGGCATGGATGTGTGTGATGTCCTTAGTTTAGTTAGGTTTAAGTAGTTCTAAGTTCTAGGGGACTGATGACCTCAGAAGTTGTCTCATAGTGCTCAGAGCCATTTGAACCATTTCACTGTATCCCACAGATTTTCGACAGGCGACATGTGTAGTGATCTGGTGGTCTAAGCCAAAAGGCTGACATCCTATGGCAATGAGAAGGCACATGTTCGTGCAGCAACATGTTGTGATGCATTGTGTTGCTGAAACCTGGAGTCTGGTGTCTTCTGAAGGAGGGATATGGCTGCGGGTAGCAGGATGTCATTCACGTACGTCACACTGGTCACAGTGCCCTGGAGAAACACTAAGTGTGATTTGTGGCTGTACCCAGTAGCCCCCCCCCCCCATAAAGCCTTAAGTTGGCGCTATATGCGTTGTGCAAATGCAGTCACTGTGATCCCCCCCCTGTTCGCACCGAATCAAAATGCGATCATCATTTTCAAACTAACGGAACCTAGATCTTTCGAAAACACTATCTGATGGCATTCCTGTCCCCAGTCACGTCGTTCCGTACACCATTACCGTCTAGCATGTTTCTGCACATTCGTCAAGGGTAGGCGGGAAAGTGGACGACGCGCACGTAGGCTATGACGCAATAAACGGCGACGAACTGTCACCCCTGTTAGTGTAAGATGTGTTACACTGTTCTACTGTGGCGTCACAGTCGAGGACGACGCAAATGTGTCCTGCAATCCCATTGGGATAAGGTGTCGATCTGTTCGAGGGCCTGTGCGGCTGGTCCCGGCGGAGTTTCGAGTCCTCCCTCGGGCATGGCTGTGTGTGTTTGTCCTTAGGATAATTTAGTTTAAGTGGTGTGTAAGGACGACTTGGCCCATCTCGTTATGTTCCGTGAGCCATTCTGTTCTCACCTGTTGCACTGCCGAGCCACTCCGTCCCGCAAGAGCAGCAGTTTCCCGAATGGAAGCATCGCATTCCCTCATGCCAGAAATGCACCTTCTTTCAAACGCACTGACCTGCCGGTACGGCTCGCTCATACGTCTGCGGGGCAACCTGAACGTCTGTTCAGGTCACTCTGGTCCATTACCTTCGGTCTATAGCGACAACGACAGCCGCAGGCACATTAGGTGGTGTTGCGCAGTGATATCGGTTCAAATGTCTGAATGGAAATTTTCACACTGCAGCGGGGTGTGCGCTCATATGAAAGTTCCTGGCCGATTAAAACTGTGTGTTCCACGAGTGCTAGTTCTGCAAAGTCTGCAGGCGAGCTTCTGTGAAGTCTGGAAGGTAGGAGACGAGGTACTGACAGAATTAAAGCTGTGAGGACGGGGCGTGAGTCGCGCTCGGGTAGCTCATATTACAGAGCACTTGCCTGCGAAAGACAAAATTGCCGTGTTCGAGTCTCGGTCCGGCACACAGTTTTAATCTGTCAGGAAGTTTCTTGGTTCAAATACTACTCATTTCTGCAGAACATGCTAATTTATATGTCATGTGAATATCTGCAGTCGCCCTATTTTTTGCAAACACGAGTGTACTTATTGAACGCCCTTCGTACAATATTAATCCCCGATAGAAAATGCTGTTTTCAGATGTTTGTTTGTTTTCGTTGGTAAATGTAAATCCAACCTGCCACTTGTTCCATGACTACGTACAGAACTATTAGTGAAATGATTAGTAATGTTTTCCCTGATTTGCACGACAGATTGGTACAGCTATTACTTGAATACTAAGTTTTTTAAGCATTTCTGTACAATGACCCCAACTACTACTTCTGGTCATATTCCTACGGCCCTTTTTTGTAGTTTACAAACTGTCCCTATTTTTTGTGTCTTCGATCCCTAGAAACGAATCCCTAACGAAGAACTGAGTGTACATGCAAATAGCTTGTCATCACAAGACATGGGCTGCTACAAACTGACGATAGAACCTTTAAGAGCGTAACATGCTGATGAAATTATTTTTCCGACTACCTTCGTGTGTTCACTCTATGTTAACTAACAATGAATATTCATCCGTAAAATCTTTATGTTTGTTACACAATATAAAGATTTATCATCTATGCTTGAAGCTAAAGAAGTGTTTTGACCGATTATGTTGAGTGCAGTTAGTTATTCAGTTACTTCCATGTTCCATGTGTCATTCGCACGATTAATCATAATGACGTGGGACTAGTCATTTTACCTTCATATAACACATTCATTTATAAATATGGCTACATACTGGCAACTTACAAGTCTTTTTAAATACGAATGCAGTTTGAAGATCCTAACGCACGCCGTTCAGAAGTTATGGCGGTTTTATTTCATATAATTTTGTTAAAGGACGGCTCATGTCCATTGTTATTTGAAAATAAGTTTTGAAATCTGTACTGTGCATTATTCGGTACTGTGTGTGAATGGAATACAGTGGCATCTGCGTATTGGTAATCCATGAGTTCTACGTTACTGCTCCTGTTAAAAACTGTTAATCATTTGTATTATAAATGTTTACAATTTTTTAAAGTAACTTGTTACTTTGGATAGTTCCTCTGTTTCTTACAGTGTATTCCTTATATTATATTAAATTTTATGACAAGGTTTACGTAATTTGTAACGAAGATTGATTCATAAATAATGTGTATGTATTAAACCAGTGAATGAAGCATTTGAAAGCCCTTAGGCGCAGTCCTTCCCGTAAAAATCTTGTGGCCACTTAAGAGCCCATAGTTTCCCATTCACCATTCAATGTATTCCATTTTCCCGTACGATATCTGTAATCCCGTTTTAGCTGCCATTTCGTATGTGTTTCTTCCGTTACCTCTGCATTTGTTGTGTCCACAGAAATCGTCAGCAAAGGCGAGCCATTTCACCTCAAATCTTCCACTTCCTTGTCCCAGATGGATTCACAATGCATGACATTGTCTGTGACCAAACTGAAGAGAATCGGTGAGAGCCCATTACCCTGCCGAACACCTGCGTGAATTCTGGAAGATTCAGAAACTTCTACTAGGAATTTGAATTTGGAGTTGTGTCTGGGAGTAGCTGTTCGACTAACTCTCTGGTGGTTTGATCGATGTCTGCGTCTTCCAGTGTTAGGAATACTTTCTGCCTCTCTGCACAATAGAAGGCTTTTTTCTTTTTAGATCAATGGATGTAACGACTGAGTTAAGGTTCCGCATTGTTCTGATTCTGAGGATTGTTTAAAAGATATTTGAAGTTTTTTGATAGTAACCCACAGATGACCCGCCCGGTTGGCCGTGCGGTCTAACGCACGGCTTTCCAGAGCGGGAAGGAGCGCCTGGTCCCCGGCACGAATCCGCCCGGCGGATTTGTGTCGAGGTCCGGTGATCCGGCCAGTCTGTGGATGGTTTTTAGGCGGTTTTCCATCTGCCTCGGCGAATGCGGGCTGGTTCCCCTTATTCCGCCTCAGCTACACTATGTCGGCGACTGCTGCCCAAACATGTTCTCCACGTACGCGTACATCACCATTACTCTACCGCGCAAACATAGGGGTTACACTCGTCTGGTATGAGACGTTCCCTGGGAGGTCAACCGGGAGCCGAACCGCACAATAACCCTGGGTTCGGTGTGGGGTGGCGGAGGGGTGCAGTGGACTGCGGTAGTCGTCGTGGGGTTGCGGACCACTGCGGCTTCGGCGGGGATGGAGCCTCTTCGTCGTTTCTAGGTCCCCGGCTAACATACAATACAATACAATACAAAGCCCACAGCTGTCTTTGTTGTTGGTAATCAGTTTGCCATTGAATCTCTGTGGTATAGGATCACTAGCTTCTATCCTGTTATTTCTTTTTTGAAAACTTTGTAGTAGTCCCTTGTGATGCTTCGTCTGAAATTTGTATATTTCCAATCGTTTTTTGGTCATAATTCCATTTCTCTGTTCAAACAATTTTTGATGTCTGTTTTCTGATCTCAGTGAACGTGTTTCAGTCCCGTTCCTTTTCGTAGGAGTTGTATTTTTATCAAGCTGTCAGTCTACGCTATGTCGGTTCGTTATATATCTTATCACACCTTCTCTGATGTTATCCTAATTGCCCATCTTCTTTACATGAAGTTTTTTAACGAATTAGTTTCTGTTATCTGATAGAAGTTTTGTGTCCGTCCAATTGACTTTTTAATTTTGGGGGTTGTTTATTAAGGTTGAAATTTGGCTTCGATTTCTGTTAAAAGTGTCCCGAATCTACACCTAGCCCTCTCATGAACAGCACGTTCATAATTGCTCTATGGTTTTGTATAGTTGTTGCCACATGATCCAGTTGATATGAGTCTAAATGTATATTAGGAGAAGACCAGGTCTCCTTTCTCCTTGGCAATTTTCTGCAAAAGGTTGCCATTAGTTTTAAGCCAAATCGTCTGCAGAAGTTGATGAGCCTTCCTGCGTGCTTACTGCTACGTTTGCGTGCGCGGAAGTCCCCTATTATTGTCTTGTATTCCTCTTTGCCTATCAGTGCGTTTAGGTTTCCTACGGGTAGTTTTATGTGGTGCTTTGGTATTTCTAGTGTCTCATTTTATAGTGTTCCCCAAAGCAGTTCGACTTTCTCTCGATTTTTTAGTTTTCATCGTTGTGATGGTGTAGCGCTTGTTTGCTGAACTAAACGAAAGAAGTGCTATTCGCTCCGATCGGGACGCAAAACTTGCTATGGATTCTGTCCGATTCCTGATGAGCATGAGAGAGCTGTTCCAAGCATGGTGACTCCCTGTCTATTCTTCGTGGCTGGTTTCCCCTTATAAATCCTGTAGCACTCTGATTCAAATGCGTTCTCATTTCCGTATCTGGTTTCCTGAGGTGCTAGTAAGAGCATGTTGCTTCTGTCCAATACATCCGTCAATTTTTTAATTTTCGTACATCTATAGTTGATATGGAGGAGAGTAGGACGTCAGCTGGTATAAATTTATATTAAAAAGGAAGAAATTCCTCCAGCTGTATTTAAGGTGTCGGTTTTATTTTGGCAACTAGTTTCAAAGTTGTAAGAACGTCATCTTCTGGCCCATACACTTGTTGACTGTGTGCGGCTGATACTAGAAGTCAGTGGTGAGATACGGACGTGCCACTGACTTCTAGCATCAGCCGCACCCAGTTGACGTCAACAAGTGTATGGGCTAGAAGATGACGTTGTTACAACGTTGAAACTAGTTGCCAAAATAAAATCGACACCTTCAATACAGCTGGAGGAATTTCTTCATTTATAATACAAATTGTTCAATTTTCCCAGTCTTTCTTAGACAGCGTGCGAGATATTCTAGGTAGCCCAGACTATTCTTCACGTGACGTTCTAGGCTCTCCAGACTCTGACGGTCTAGTTGCATCAGTGTTTCCAATGATGAAGGACTGTTTACCTCCTGCAGTAATTTGTTTACCACCACGTCTTGGTTGAAGGTAAATTAGGAAGGAGCATTAACACCTTCGAGGGATGTTAAACATCTGTGATGTAATCGCCAGGTGGGTCTTAACTGGCCGCCCACTGTGGAAACAGACAGGCGCTTTCGTAGCCGACCATTTTGGTAACAAACGCTACTGACTTTTACAGCAGACATCACGTAGACTTAGTCATCAATAAAATATTGTCCTTCCTTATTTACAACAGTGTGCCAACTCTGAGGTAACTTTTCGATTCCGCGATTGCAGGAAACACGTGGTTTTGAGGCGAATACCCCGTCGAGCCATGTTCGGAGCGTATTTTCATCTGGAAAGGTGAAAATGTGAGTGCACAGGATCAGGTGAATAAGGTGGGTGAGGAATGCCTTCTCAACGCAACTCCTGTGCAGTGTTCTTCATCAGTCTGGCAGTATATGGGCGGGCAGCATCACTTCACGCTGTCTTCCTGGTCGTTGATCTTGGACTGACAACACATAATCATTTGGGGGTGTCAAATCAACGATAACTAAGATCTGTCTCCAGAAGTTCTCTGCAGTACTGAATGGGCCAGAATGCAAAGAAAGTTGTGACTAGCCGTGACCGAAGTGTTACACTTCACACTCGACTGCTTCGATGTTAACGTGTTTAGTAGCCCGCTCTATGGAGTTGAGTCACGGGCGGCAGATGATGCTCCTGGTCGCCAGCGTTCCTGGAGGATGAGGCGCTCAAATAAGCAGTCGCAGCACAGGGCGTGTGACAGCGCTCACACGTGTTCCAGGCAATACAGGAGAACACTCAGAACGTTGGTTGCAGAACGTAATGAGTATCAATTTCATTTACTTGTGAAATCTCTGTTGCAGTTACAGACCGGTCTGTAAAGTATATCGACGTGTAGCTTCGACTGAAGGGAATTATCTGTCTGTGAGTTGGCGAAGCCATAGTGGCAGTTGTGCATCACGAATTAAATCCTTGCATGCATTACGTGAACACCGGCGTATGTGACCTGGACAGCGATTGGCTGATAGAAGCAACGCGAGCATACATCTCGTTACATGTTTGCCAATTTCAGATGTATTTGCTGCTTTTCGTACGTAAACTGGCTTCCTGCGAAAATAAGCAGTTTAATTTTTGCATAACAGTAAGGATTAAGAAACACATCATGTTTGGTACGACGTGTTGTGTGTGTCAGCAATTGTGAAATCGATCAAGTGTAACGTCATCTTAAATGTTTTTGAGATCTGTCACACTGCTATATTTGTGGCGGCAGAGAGAGAGAGAGAGAGAGAGACTGTCGTTCACCTACGAATCTGCCTACGGTTACTTTAAACCATGTGGTAAGCAGCTCACAATGGAAATATGAGCTGCAAACGAATAGTATACTGCAACAAATGAGACAATAGCGGTTGTTGTTTGGTAGATCGTGCTTGCAATGTATCCAATTTCATACCAATTGAAACGTAGACCAGCACATCAACATGATGAAGAAATTGAAGAAAAAAATATGAATAAATGTAAGTCAACATACCAACGAAGCTCTTGTTCCTCCAGTCATAATTTGAACAGAGGATATTCCTGATGAATTAGTGCATTGCCATATTTCTTTATCTTAGAGAATAATATTTCTTACAGTAAATACATTTATTATAAGTTGGAGTATTCGTTTTTCGTATCATTACTGTTCAGTGGAAACAAGAAATAAAGCGAAAACAATGCATACAGACATTTGAAAATCAAACGTTTTGTGTTATTTGTAGACAGCAAACTAATGTGATCGGTGAATACTACAACTAAACCACAAACTAGAACGTCAACAACTGCTTTAGAGAACTGTATTTGGGATTATCCATCTAAAATATGCATTTTTTGGTGAAGTTACTGTTTTGAAATGAGACTGAATTCAGTAACACAGTTCATGCAGGAAATTATTTTCTTTATTAATTACAAAAATTAGTAACGAAAACAAGAGCACGGATAATTTGATACAACAGTCTTAAAACATTTCTTCATCTGGATTTACTCAACAATATAGAAACTATAACATTTAAAGTAAAATACGTTGGTATCAGTTGAAACCGGGGACAGCTTCTGCTCATGGCAGGAGTTAATTTCGATAGTACTGATTACGAAAACCTTCCCACTGGAGCTCGTTACGCTTTATTATCACACACTTCACACTGTCCAGATCGTTTCTCACACATCGTTCAGATGTCCATTTCTTCCGAATATTTCTTTCCTCTTCGTCTAGTTGCATTCCAGTAGTCACGATTTTCATCCATCCAGATCAGCAGTAACTACAAAATATCCACTGTACAGTTAATAAATACTGTGATTTCATTTCACAAAAATTATGACTTGTGTGAAACATAGTATGACTAAATTCTAAATAAACCTACTTCTACATTTTTTGCAACATATAATGTTTAAATGGAACATATTGAGAATTTCCAGGAAAAAACTCATTTGATTGGGAGAACTTCTTAACGGGTTTCCACAATTCCCCAGACTTGTAGTGATTGTTGAGAGAACTTACATTAGTCAATAAAGTTTTGATAAGGAACCGATGTCCTGAAACGTACACTATTTGGATATAAAATAAGTTTGAATATAGGATCACTTCCCAATCTCCAGTTTCACGACACGCTAAGTAACGGTGAAACTGTACACTGCTTGTATCTAGAGCGTTTTCCGGATCGCCTCGGTCCATCACACACCATGTTCGTCCGTTTTCCAACACCGTCTGCGAGATGCTGAGCGTTCACAACTGGGAGTATCTGCTGTGCTGTCCCAAGGACGAGCACCAGGGTATGTGGAAGCGAGCGTCGCAGTTACACCTCGTGCAAACAACAGCAGAGGCGCTGGCATCGCAGAGTGAAGCGAGAGATTTGAAAGTGATCCCATCTTCAGAGTAATTTTATATCCAAACGGTACATTTCGAGACACAGGGTTCCTTATCTAAACTTTATGTACAAAGTCCCCTCCACAACCCCTGAAAGCAATTGTGAAACATCTCGTATAGATATTATCTGCAGTGGTGCAGCTACAATTCATTTGTCAAAACAGGAAGTTGCATAGGCTTTGGCAGAGCTATGTAAACGATCTAGCAGGAAGGCACCAAAGTGCGGGAAGCACTTATATAATACACAGGATGGCGCAGTCAACGGTAGCCCGTCTCTCCTATGAATGCAAATGCAATATTTCGGCTTCTGAAACTGAATAAACAGCTACCACACTGTACTCTTAGGTACTAATCGGTTCTCAGCATTCTTCCGTCAGCAATGTCAGTTTCTTTCAACAGCGACGTTAGACTTTCTCGATACAAGGAAGAATTGAAATTGTGGAAGCATATATGAAAACAGGTTCGATTAAGCAAACTCGCGAAATTTTAGGGTTCAAGTATCCGAACAGAGGACTACCGACCAAGAGAGCAATACAGGGTCTGTATAAAAACTGGCACACCTGTGGATCCGTGCAAAATGTAAGACGACAGGGAATTCTCTCAGTTCGCACACCAGAAGTTATTGCAGACGGTCGCCGAAGAATTATTCAGAGCCCTAAGAACTCTACACTAAACTGGCCAAACAAGTGCGTGTAAGTAGGAACTGCCAGAGGATATCGAAAATTCTATATTTGAAGTCATATTGCGTGACGGTGTGACAGTCTGAAACCTGTAGATTACTGCACGTGGTTTCTGAACAACATCAGCCACGTTTGTTAGACCCTTTCCATTATATCATGAGTGCTGAAGCGTGATTTCATCTTTCCGGTCATGTGAATTCACAGGACACGAGGTACTGGGTCAAGAAGAACCCTAAAAATGTGTGTCAGCAACCGCTCCATGATGAAAAAATCAGCATTTGGTGCGGTACAACAGGATCGCACATCACTAGATCGATATTTCTTGACACTATCCTCAACACGGCGGCGTAGATGTAGATTTTTGATACGTTTTGTGCTCAACTCCGACATCCAACAACTCAGTCAGTGAATACCAAGCCGAACGAGTCGTTGCATAAGGGTCAGAGTGGGAGCAGCGCGTTGCTGAATTGCCCAATTTGTGAAGCTCTTTGTCTTCGATAAATTAACCATTTTTTCCTGAAACTGGAATCATTTGTTTGCCGGTACATGTGCATTACGTGTATCGATTTCCGTCCCATTCGGATAATTCCTTCGTGTAGCATCCTTTTTTGTCTTGGAGTGAACATACATCCATTATTCGAGAATAAATTATGCAGTTTTCTATTTTTCCATTATTCACGTTCAAATTTTTGGGAGAGTAGGGATGAAGAACTATTCGTTTTACCTGTCTAACAGCTTTGATATGGAGGAGATACCAAATCTTTATTGTGCAGTTCTGACACCGGTTTTTCACAATTCTCCTAAATTCAGGATACGATTTTTTTTCCTTCCACCTACATGATGGATACGTTCTTGCCTCCTCCTTGTCTAGAGCTACTACAGTACTCCTGCTCATGTGAAAAACAGCCAGGTGTACTATCAGGACGCTTTACTTACAAAGACAAAGAAGGGAGCACGAAACATAATGTATACATCTCAGATTGTCGTAAGATAAACTTCGATCAGGGATGCTTCTATCTTATAATTTTCTATACCGCTCGTCTATTACAGACACACGTCTAAACGATCTTCTCTCAAGCAACTTCCTGTGTATAGTATTGCTAGAAAATATAGAATGGGTTACGAAGGATATTATGACTTTGCAGTGCGGGGTAGCCGTGCTGTCTAGGGCGCCTTGTCACGGTCCGTGCGGCTCCCTCCCGTCGGAGGTTCGAGTCCTCCTTCGGGCATGGACGAGTGTGCTGTCCATAGCGTAAGTCAGTTTAAGTAATGTGTAGGCTTAGGGACCGATGAGCTCAGTAGTTTGGTCCCATAAGATCTTACCACAGATTTCCAATGACTTTATTTTTCTAGTAATTATCAGCCCGCAACATATGTTAACTGCTGAGAGGGACAGCGTGAATTTGTGGGTGTGTGTGTTTGTGAAAGCGCGCGCGTGAAGCAAAGAGAGAGAGAGAGAGGAGAAGTTTTCTCTTTCCATTGACAACAAGTTACATATTAATACAGGGCTATTACAAATGATTGAAGCGATTTCATAAATTCACTGTAGCTCCATTCATTGACATATGGTCACGACACTCTACAGATACGTAGGAAAACTCTTAAAGTTTTGTTCGGCTGAAGCCGCACTTCAGGTTTCTGCTGTCAGAGCGCTCGAGAGCGCAGTGAGACAAAATGGCGACAGGGGCCGAGAAAGCGTATGTCGTGCTTGAAATGCACTCACATCAGTCAGTCATAACAGTGCAACGACACTTCAGGACGAAGTTCAACAAAGATCCACCAACTGCTAACTCCATTCGGCGATGGTATGCGCAGTTTAAAGCTTCTGGATGCCTCTGTGAGGGGAAATCAACGGGTCGGCCTGCAGTGAGCGAAGAAACGGTTGAACGCGTGCGGGCAAGTTTCACGCGTAGCCCGCGGAAAATTGGCTCATGCCAGAACTGGAGACCGACAGCGCCGACTTCATCTTTCAACAGGATGGTGCTCCACCGCACTTCCATCATGATGTTCGGCATTTCTTAAACAGGAGATTGGAAAACCGATGGATCGGTCGTGGTGGAGATCATGATCAGCAATTCGTGTCATGGCCTCCACGCTCTTCTGACTTAACCCCATGCGATTTCTTTCTGTGGGGTTATGTGAAAGATTCAGTGTTTAAACCTCCTCTACCAAGAAACGTGCCAGAACTGCGAGCTCGCATCAACGATGCTTTCGAACTCATTGATGGGGACATGCTGCGCCGAGTGTGGGAGGAACTTGATTATCGGCTTGATGTCTGCAGAATCACTAAAGGGGCACATATCGAACGTTTGTGAATGCCTAAAAAAACTTCTTGAGTTTTTGTATGTGTGTGCAAAGCATTGTGAAAATATCTCAAATAATAAAGTTATTGTAGAGTTGTGAAATCGCTTCAATCATTTGTAATAACCCTGGATGTGTCATTTCTTTCCGTGCCACTAATATTTTAGCTGCACTCACTTCAGACTTCCACTGCATTATCTCCACTGGCTACGGATGGATCGAAAATCATTTAATTTTCTTAAACGTAAGCTCTTCTCACAAATATTTGGCTTGCATACTACCTTACTACTACTTAATACTACATAAAATAATTTTATCCTTTCTGCGATAACTGAACCACTCCCGGACCAGAATAACAAAGTGACTGACAGCTAGTTGACAACACGGCAGGCACCACAGCACCAGCCAGTCAATGAGCCTGCCCACTGCCTCTGTTCTGTTCTGTTCACATCGAATTCTTATTACCGTTGCGATATCGCTGTGTTAGTTGAGGCGCCAGTTGCCAGCTACGTTGGGGACGACTTCAGCTGCCAGAAGCGTAACAATCGTCGCTCGTTCAGGATGTCAGCATTATGTTACGTGGGAGTACGAAGGAAAACGATAAGGCTGTTGTACACTGCTAAGCAAATCAAATGCTGCTCGTTATAACGGACAGTGTGAGTGTGTCAAGAACGGAAGCTCCCATCTGTTGCCATAATGTGCGAGCAGACCGACGTGAACCGACAACTTGGACCCCTCCCACCCTCGGCTGTCAGTCAATCTGTTGTTTTGATCGAGATTATAGATCAAACGTTCAAGTAGAGAAACTGATAGAACTTTTTCTTCCCTCCAGTCTTTTCCCTCACAGGAAAAAGTTGAAACAAGTAATTTTTTTTTCTGAATGAACCTGGAGTTATGATTGAATTTTAACAGGTGTCTGACATTCAGTTTTTACATCTACTTCCCAGGGCACCTTACGGTGTGTAACACTGTTACTGTCCCCTTTCCCTGTTCCAGTCGCGAGTGGTTCGCTGGATGAACGATTCCAGGTTAGCCTCCGTGTGGGCTGAAATCTCTCTTTTTTTTCGGGAGATATAGGAGGAAGCAATGTATTGGCTGACTCTTCCAGCAACGTATCCTCTTGGAGCGTTGACAGTAGACCACCACACCGTGATTCAGGACGCCTCCCTTACAGCGTCTGCCACTGCGCTTGTCTAAACATCTCCGCGACTCGTTCGCGCTTAATAAATGAACCTGAAACGAAACGCGCTGCTCTTCTTTGTGTTTCCTCTATGTATCGTATCAATCCTATGTTGTACGGAGCCCGTACTGGCCAGCATTGTTCAGGTAGTGGTCGAACGAGTGTTTCGTAAGCTAGTAGGTTTGTTGATGGACTGCATTTCCTGGGGAGTCTTCCAATGAATCCCAGTCTGTCATCTGCCTTACTCGCGATTAATTTTCATGTGGTCCTTTCACTTCAAATCGCTCGGTACGCATACTCCTACACATTTTATGGACGCAACTGCTTCCAGTGATTGTTCTGCAATCATACAGTAATGGGTCTTTCTGTCTATGTATACGCAAAACGTGACATTACATAGCTTTACAGTTTTCATTGATGTTGTGGTAGGTTACAAAACACCTGTTGGCTAACGGCAGTTATTAAAATTGCAGAGTGTGGTTAAAGTATCGCGGAGTTTAAGGGTGTGTCACCAAATTGGTTGAAATTCGACGATTTGTACTACGTTGTGCTTGAACTCTTATCATCTGCAGGTACGATTAAGTGAAACGGAAGAAAATAACCAGGGATGTAGTTCCAGGCAGCAACCGTGTACAAGTATTATCCATCCATTATGACAGCTGGCAAGCAACCAGAAGTATTTTACTCTTTCCGGCTCTGCGATGTATCAAATATTCATTTTCGACTCAGTAATCGGTTTCGTGGTAAGAAGACACTTCTAAGTAGGCCAACGTAAGTTAGAGCAAAAAAAATGTAACATCTGAAACACGACAGTAAGAAAGCTCAATAAAAATTACAGCTGACGCTGTCACATCTACGAATGTAGAATAATAAAATATAATGGAAGTGCATTGATATCACACAAATCAAAATTGTCGTTAATGTGTATCATGTTTCAAGCCGGTTTCGTGTGTCAGGCTGTTTTTCATTACTTTTTATTACATGGTGGTCTACTGCACGAAGCTATGAGGTCCATGACATGCTGACATTTGCAAGCATATAACGGTTTTTTTTGTGACACTACAGAACACTCTGCATGGAGTACAAAAATAAAAGAATACAGACTAATTTCAGCTGCAAGTACAAAATACGTGGCTGCTACAAAAAACGCAGGGAATGCCTACACTGAACAGCGCACAAACTTTATTTCACTCTTTCACATACAGCAACTTACCTCAGTCTTCATAGTATCAAGTCTATTGAAACAGAAGTAAAAGAGGAATATCAAGAGCGCCGAAAACAAATGAATGATGCGATAAGATATTTTTGAGTGTTTAATCCTCTGACCAAATGGCGATAGTAAATATAATCCGTTCATTTATAGGAATATACCTGATGTAAACATTACATACAGAAATACATTACACTTACTGTAGCCGGGCCGGCCGAAGTGACCGAGCGGTTCTAGGCGCTACAGTCTGGAACCGCGCGACCGCTACGGTCGCAGGTTCGAATCCTCGGCCATGGATGTGTGTGCTGTCCTTGGGTTAGGTAGGTTTAAGTAGTTCTAAGTTATATGGGACTGATGACGTGAGCAGTTAAGTCCCATAGTGCTCAGAGCCATTTGCACCATTTTTGCTGTGTTACTCGCACACAGACTGAGCGATAATGCGAGACAACAGCTTTACCGGCGCATTAAACTTGGACAGCACTGGCTAGCCAGTGGTCCAACTAACATGCAATGATGTCAGCAGTTCCAGTTCAGACGTAAAGAAAAACGAACAAAGAAACAATATAGCTTCCAATGTTTCTTAATTTTTAAAGAAGATGAAATAATATTCGGAGAAACTCCAGCACCACAGCGCGCTTCTTAGGTGACCAGACGGAAAGCATGAAATGCAATCGTTCTCACCTGACATAGTATCCTAATTACAAACACGAGTGATGAAAATTTCTAACTTAAACATAGAGTAATTTTTCTGAGCGATTTGTGTGTAATGCAAAAGCATACTACAGGGATTCCAACGTACTGTTGAATACTGAAGCCACTGAAGGTATTAATTACAGTCAGTAGTCTGGTAATATCTTAGCTCCTTCCCTATCCGAATCCGAGAAATACATTTCAGTTCTGGAATTGACACCTGCTACGTTAGTAACGAGCATATCAACAACAGAATCGACGAATCCAACCAGGCGCCGCATTTTCTCTTCTTCTTTTATGACGAGCCGTTCTATATCCCGCCAGCGTTCGGCAGTGACACGTCAAAAAGCTGCTGTGCGTTAGTTCCAGTAAGACTGGCAGCTAACAGTCTTGTTACAAAAATGGTTCAAATGGCTCTGAGCACTATAGGACTTAACATCTGTGGTCATCAGTCCCCTAGAACTTAGAACTTCTTAAACCTAACTAACCTAAGGACATCACACACATCCATGCCCGAGGCAGGATTCGAACCTGCGACCGTAGCAGTCGCGCGATTCCGGACTGAGCGCCTAGAACCTCTAGACCACTTCTCGGGCCAAATCCCGCAACCTGGCTCCAGATTAGTTCTGCTCGGTTCACACTGTAATGGTACAGTAGAAAATGTAAAAATGCAGCATCTGTATGATGTGCTCCATGCTGTGAAAAAGATGGTTTTTCATGTTTCTACGATACTTATCTACCTCTGTGGTATAAAACGATGGGCATGGTCCAAATAAAGGGGATTTGGTTTTTCATTTTTCCCTTAAAAAATTAAATTGTTATGTTCACTCAATTTAAACAACTTTGATGAACAGTCTTTCATAAAACATAGATAATTAAGAATTTGTACTTTAAATGAAAACAGGAATTTCAAACAAGAATACGTGCATTATTCATAAAAATGATGATGAGTTTTACAATTACGAGATGTAGGTATTTGAAATTGGACGAAAGAAAAATATGATGCTGTGAAGATTTGCTTTTCCTTTTTTTTTAATTGATCTCATTTTGTTCGTTGTATCTGCTCGGTGGGAACGTCGCAAGACACCAGTTTCAGTTCGTCGTTGATCCATTAACTCAGTTCTTTATTGCAGAGGGCAGCTAACCCTCTGACCGAACACGCTGAGTTACCGTGCCGGCGTCTCAATGAACCATTAACAGTACTGGTTCATGTTCCGTTACGTTACTGACTGCGCTACACGTACAATATGGGAATGTACTACATCCAGTCGCTGGGAAAACTTTAAAGCCAATTACCTCCGTAAATTTACGAAAAACATTAAGAACAGCTTATTTCTCGGCATTTTTAACCGTATTCCACACGCGTGTTTGACTACGGAACAGAAAGGAGCCTCAGCCATTTTTATACAGCGCGTTACCAGCGCAACAATCAGAGCACAACACTGCACAGGGTGTTACTGTACACGATTTTTGAAATAAAAACTACACAGCTAAAGCGTGATTAACAAAAGCTTTGATGGCTGTTAATTTGAATATCTTGAAGTTTCATTTAACGTAACTTAGTAACAATATATCTAATACATAAGAAGGAACCACTGCCAAGGTTGAAGCAACACTAGTGTACGTGTGCTACAGCTTGTGACCAATCATCGCTTTTGTGTTTGTTTACGTCAGGTTTATTCTTATGATGAACGGATTATAGTTTTCTAGGACGCAGAGACGCAACTGCAACTATACAACATTGTGCCTTCATTGTTTTATATGTGAGACATATTGTGTAATTGTTTTGATGTGATGCGATAAAAAAAGGGGGGGGGGCAACATGAGCTAATCCCCAACGAAGTAACGCGTTAAGTCTTTTCCACATTTTCTTGCTGAATGTGCTGGACGATCTTCATTGAATAGCGGAAAAAGGTTCGGCTTGAAGCTAAGAAGCATGTTTATTTTACACGCCGTTCCCTCTATAGTTTTTTTACAATTTTGTAACCTTGCATATTTGTGAGTAACAACTTATACAGATATTTTGTCTCATTTTTTTGTCGGAGAACGGAGCTAACTAAACTAAAATAAGGAATACTGTTTCTTTGTCTCAATTTCAGCTGCTCTAAAAACGGGGATATAACACGCCGCCACTGATGTGCAAAATAAACTTGTTCAATATCTGCAAAGTGAATTTTTTCCCTTATAAAAACCATTTGGAGACTATGGAGATACGATGTGGTCATGAACCGTACAGGCAAGAAGTGGTCATAATTTTTTGAAATGTGGCGTCGGCGAAGCATGCTGTAGAATTCTTTTTCCTGGCAATCTTTATGCTGAATCTGTACAACGGACAATACTAACACCTCATCCTCTTAACGCCTCACCCATTAAAGAGGGTTACTGACTCAGTTTTCAGGCAATCGAGTGGGAAGCTGGGGTACACAGAATGGAGGCCAAACATAATCGTTGTGGTACTGATGTTATGTGGTTAGTGCTGAGGCACGACTAAACAGCGTAGCACTAGCTTCTTACTTAATGAAATAACTACTCCGCAAGCACGTGGAAATGAAACAGTACTGAACACCGAGCGTATTTTGAATGTAGTGGCCTTGTATTCGGCCATCCTGATTTAGTTTTTCCGTGATTTTCCTAAACTTTTCCGTAGTTTCATTAAATTATTTCCAGACAAATGCCGGAATGGTTCATAGTACGGGGCCACGCCCACTGCCTGTCCCATCTTGTTAGACTGTGCTGTCTGTGAGTATGTAAATGCCTTTATACATGAACTGTGTTTATTCTTAACCTGTAAAATAACATTTTAATGTTCCTGATTTGTCAACCTTCAGCTGAGATTAATATTATATTAACGATTTTTAGGTTAGGACTTCTGTAGGCCTCCAAATAAATGCAATTATTGTTTCGCCACACGCTTATCGTATCAATTTATTAAGTCATCATTAGTAGCCTGCAAGCAGAACAGCACCTCACCAGCAGACAGCGACAGCACAATTACAGCAATATCAACGAACGCAGAAAATAATATGACGTACATCGACCAGAAAGGTATGAAGGTCACAACAGTTTGTAGTTACAGTAGCAGAATTTGGAAGGCGAAAATGCTGCGTACAGATGGCAGTGTATCTGAGGCCACTGATCATGCCATAATAAACCGAAACGAAACTAATCTGGCAAAGCAAGTACTACATTTATTTTCTTGCCCATTGCAGCCGTTTATGAACTACAGTATTATGGATTGCCATTACGTTATCCTTGAAATTCTCTTGATAATGTTAATCATCTGTAGAAATCCAGCCGTTATGCTTCGGATTTGAAAAGTTGGCGATTTCCGTTAATTCCCACCAATATATCAATGTGCAGCAAGTGGCAGTAGTATATACTGTAGAAACAAAACAACGTGTTTCAACTTCACAAGTAACAACAGAAGTGATATCACAACAAGCAGAAACCGATTGTCGTAGCAGTTTTTATACTGTTGGTACAGCGTTCTACCACAAGATGTCAGGCACATCCAGAGGTGGTAAGATGTATTCCTATGGATGTAGTAAAATAGTTAGGTTGATGGTAAGTATGCTTCCCACAGGGCACAATAATTTTGGGAGACGTATACTTCCCACGTCTCAAGGAAAATTTACTTTTGTGTTAAGCATAGGTCCCACTGACTTTTTAAATTACGTAATTTGGTATGTATATTTCACATGGCCCCTGCGGCTGCGGTGCACAAAATAATTTCCATGGCAGTTAAAAACTATATTTCACAAGAAACAGAAACTACATCTTGTAGCAGAAGCATACAGAGATGGTGTGACGTATTCCTACAAATGAAGTGAAGAAGTACAGTTTGTAGGAAGTCCAATTCCCGCTGCCCACGATAGGGTATCACATCTTCAATATCCTAGTAGAAGTGCTCAACGAACGATGAAACTACTGCTATTAGTTTTATTACTACAAATCCCACTAAAATTACTTGATAGTTGACACCTCACGCGTTGGAGCTAGTTTCCTCCAATCGGAGCGGTCAACGTCACATGTGAACCGTTACCCGTTACCAAACTGCCACAACAATTGTTCAGTTCACTTATTTCCTTGTCCGGCTTTATTTCTTGTTGTGTTTCTGTTCCAAATCCTGGGTCTGGTCCTTTTATTTCGTATTTTATCTCACATGATGACCACACACACACACACACACACACACACACACACAACGATGCTAACGAAATACATAAGGTTCATATACAGAAATAACCATACATACACTGTTGGATACAAGACGCGATTCAGCGTCATTTATGCAGTCATTATAATCATAGAGATCAGCTTAGATCAACGAGGTTTCGCACGACAATGCGTGACGCCAAATTTTTGGACCAATTGTTGCGCCTGGGTGACAGTAGGATAAATACAAGAGAATTCTTTAGCGTAAAGGCAAGGCGTAGTGGTTAGCGTATGAAATTTCCATATAAACGGTCGAAGGTTCGAGTGCAGCGAATTTGTTTTCTAAATGTAATGAAAATACTATCACTTTGATTCGGTTAACTGGTTTTAATGAATTTTTTTATTTTTAATTTTTCGTCGTCGTACTGACTTTTTTCATTTGCTCTTATTTTTCATCTTATCATTCTATTTTCATTTGTAATCTGCATGAGTCGCCTATAATCTGCAACCAAGGACCAACCGTGGCTGTTCGTCGTTCGCACCATACTGTGTAGATATTGTGTGGCTAGTTTCAAGTAACAAATGGAAGCTAGAATTATAGTTTGCTTTTCCCGCTAAAACTGAAAATTTGCTGCTAGAGAAATGGCTATGCAAACAAACATATTATGAACTTTTCTGTCTTCAGTTTGCTTTTAGAGGTTAGCCTTTACGCTATGAATAAAGCGATGTGATTTTAGCTCTGCCTCAGATTGTTGATTGCCCGTTTCTCAGGTACATTGCACATCACAACGTAGTGGTCCAGTTGGAGAGGAGTTGAAACTGAGGGCAAGTCCCATTTCCGCCATACTTCGCGGCGGCAGCTTCCAATATTGTTCCGCGTTATACATTAACAGCATCCGTGAAGTGACCCACCGTATTTGTGTGTGTCACCTAATAAGAGAGCGGCAGCCGAGGCGGCAAGAGGCAGACGTCAACTGTCGAGTAATTTTAATCGAAGTACGCTACTTCGTTCAAATGGATGCAGGCTGTAATAGTTATCCAACATGTAGAAAGTAACGTCCCGTCGGCATTGAGGTCATTAGAGACGGAGCACAATCTCGTGTTGATTCAAGGATGGGGGTTAGAAATCGGTCGCGCCTTTTTCAAAGCACCATTCTGGCATTTGCATGGATCGATTTAGGGAAATCACGGGAAGCATGGTCGAGCACGGATCTGAATCGTCGTCCACCCGAATGCGAGTCCAGGGGGCTAGCCCACTGCACCACTTCCCGTGCAGCGGCGCATCAAACACAACCACTACCAGTACGACGTGTTGGTACTACGGTAACTGAGGTTGCTTTCATCTTGCGTAAGACCATTCGAAAACGCTGTGAGCCTCCAGGATAGAAACGGTTGTGAAGTTTGAAATAACGGGAACAACTCCAATTTTAATAATTTTGGACTTATTCCACTTATAAGCACAATTTATGAAGTTGTTTCAGAGCATAGAAGATTCTTGTCCAGATAGTGTAATCACCTGCAACACTGTGGAGCATGGAAGGGCCTCTTGTTCAGAGCACAGAGGAAGCCTGGTTTGTTCAGTCGGTGTGTGGGCTCCAATTAAAGAGGACTTAACATCAAGAGATATGAACGATAACCCATCGGAATATCAGCGATCTAGCTCAGGGAAGCCAATAATCACTTTGTAAATCTGATAAGTGAGAATTAACTGACGAGTACTAAACAGACTTGGCTGCTGAATTTCAATGTATGATAACAAGATTTTACGGCACCTCCACAGTCGCTGTATGCTACAAGCTGTTGAGGAAGGTGGTGTTTCTAAAGTAGCTGACAATAATGTCCGGGATCGAGATGGAGCAGAGAGCAGAGGAAGAAGATGTTCTTGACTTCCTGACAAGTGGATTAGACAACGGTAGCGGAGCTGTGGTAGGAGTATTCTAAGAGGAAAGGCCTAAGTGTTCCAGCTAAAAATCGTCGTGCTAACGCCCCCTGTCGTTAAGTTGCAATGCCACCACTGTTTCATTTCTTCCGAGAACTTTTAGTAATCACAATCTACAAAAGTGTACCTTTGGGGACTTGTTAATTCACGTCTGATTAGGAGGTCTCCAAAAAGAGCTGGTTCCACAAATCCCAAAGGCTTTAGCTTCAAATATTTCTTAATTATTGGAGAGATATCTGCACATTATAAAATAATCTTACAATCAGACTGTAGTACCTGACGAGACAAGAACATTAAAATGTCATTGTCTGTTGTCATGAAGTAATGTCAAGATCCGTGAAGTCTTAGCCACTGATCACAAATTCTGGCGTACTTACTTGTCTAATGATGATAATTTTGGTTTGGTCCAGAAAGCTCGTACGAAAATTGCGCACATATAGACACCAAATGATTGAGTGGATATCGTTAGACAGGCAAAGGAAACATCCCCAAGATTTGAGGTCACTGAACTGAAATTCTCAGACTTCCTATCCTCCAGAATCCTGGAGAATTCAGAAAAAAATGGATGATGGTTATGGCATCAACTTCCTAACAATGAGATGGTTACGTTACGAAATAGAATCCCATTTTAACCCGATATTTAAGCAGACTCTGTACCCTAACGTGTCGTTTGACGAAGCTGACATAAGAAACTTTGTAACATCCAACAGGGCCCCTTCACATCAAACGTCGGTCATTAACAAAAGCGAAGAAAAAGGGCATATCGTTTTTGCTGCTATACATTCCACCCGTGCATCAACATTCTCTGAAGAACCTGTCATTTGATACTGCCACAGCATCCTTATCAGCTTTGAAGGAGCAACTAGATGAAAGTAAACACAGTTTTCTTTGAATCTGAATTGCATAACTTCCTGTTTGGAAATACTTATTATAAGCAGACACAGGGAATAAAATTATAATTATATGTTCAAGACATGCATTTTCTTTACTGTTTCCTTAACCCGGTAAGTGCCGTGATCCCCATTTGTGGATGGTACCTTGTAACTTCATCTGAACATCCATAAAAGCATACAACACATAAAATTCAACACAACTCGCTGACACCATTAATAATGTGGTAGTTTTCTCCCATCTTGTAAACAAGGTCGAGAAGCGCACAAAAACTGCTGTACAAAGAATGGAAACTGTTCATAGAAGAAAGATCAACCAACTCAAAAAACTCCAGTCACAATATAATACCTTTACACACGGCCAAGAAAAACACACACACACACACACACAAATTCTACCCAAGATTAGTCAACCTTATGGACATACAGTTAAACAGTAAAGAAAGACAGCTACTGGAGAAAGGATTAGAATACAATGTAAATTCAGAAATAGATGAAGATTACTTAGAAAATCTAATTATAGAAGCAGAAAGTGTTTTGCCAAGGGAAGATGGGAATGAAAACAGCAGTGTCAACGTTGGACTAACTAGAGAATTAGTAAAAAAAGATATCCAGAATATAATAACTAGTATAAAAACACATCAACACAAAAACAACAAAAACACAGAATTTACAACACTCAGAAAACTTCAAAATGAAAATGTAATCATTTCAAAAGCAGACAAGGGCAACATAGTAGTACTGATAGACAAAGAACAATACACTGAAAAAACTCAAGAATTTCAACACATGCTCCATAGACTCAACACAGTACCACTCACCAAAGAAAGCTACCAAAAAGAAATGGACATAATAATGCAGATAGCACAAAACAATGGTTACAATAATAACACAGTCACAAAGCTAAACAATAAAATTAAAAGTAAAATAAAAGCAGAAAGCTCCAAACTACAGACATCAACACAACAGAACCAAATACAAACATGCATTCCCACAATGACTACACAGGATAATCAGAAAAAGATGAAAGAAAGCACAAGATGGCACACAATGATATACAAACACAAACTCACCCATAAAATCACAAACATTTTCAAAAGAAAGGGAATAAACATAGGATACACAACAGACAATTCTACACAAAAATTCACCCCAAAACTGACAAAAAACAGAGACATACACCAGAAAGCAGCTATATATCAACTACAGTTAACACTTGTGAAGGCAGATACATAGGACAAACAGGTAGAACATTTGATGTCTGATACAAAGAACACATGAGAGCCTGGAAATATGGCACAAACCACTCCACTTTTGCAGAACATCTAAGAGAAAATGATCACAAACCAATCACTAGAAAAGATGACATGAAAATAATTAGAATCAACAATAAAAAAACACCTCCTAACCATGTAAGGGAATTACCACATACAGAAAACCAAAGTAGAGCGGAAAATCCTGTTGAATGACCAAGTACACATGCCAAGCAATCCATTACTTACACTAATTAATAAAGTAATAGAATAGGATTAATATGATAATACTGTCCAAAATAATAATAATAATAATAATAGCACTCAACATCTGTACACTCACTCATCCTTGAACCCCTCACAGAATATTGAAATGAAAAGTCAAATCGGCTGTCACCAAAGTTTTTTTCTTTTCTTTTTTTCTCGTCAGCTTTATTCCTCACTCTCTCTCATACACACACGCGTTATAAACATCATGAATAGAAGTTAGTCTCGAACATATACTTCGTTAGGTTGGCAACAAATAGGTGAACATGGCAATGAGAAGGAAATACATAATGGAGTCGCAATATTTACGTAGTGAAAAACAGTGTCCAGTGTAATGTTATTATATAAATAAGATTTTCTGTAATTGCTTCAGAATATATTTATCGGTTATTTATTTCCAAGGTTAATTTTATTTTACCACGAGGGCTCTCTGAATTTCGGTTCCCATTTGAGGCTCAAGGCAGTTTCCGCCTAACACAACGTTTTGTCTTGTATATTTCAGATTGCAGCAATCAGTCGCCCTATTTTAAATTTTATTGTGCAGATCTAGATTTCGGCTAGAAGCTAGCCATTCTCGGTGCACTATTATTTCCGCTCAATGTATGTAGTAAGTCCCTGTTGATCGGGCTTCAGCTTCAATGAACTGTGGGTGAAGCCCTGATCAACAGGGACTTACATACAATGAGCGATATTAATCGTGCATTGAGAATGGCTAGCTTCTAGCCGAAATCTAGATCTGCGCAATAAAATTTAAAATAGAGCGACTGATTGCTGCAATCTATAATTTACAAGTCAATGTAACAGTGGCCGAGTGCAACAACTTTCTGATGGGAAGGCAACCTGACGACTTCTTCTTTTCTTCCCTGGCGCAATGAGTCGCTGTAAGACACTTTCTATAAGGGAAATTGTAGTAAATGATCCCAATATGTCAGCTTCTTCTGTGGTGAGGGTGAAGTGAGACGGTCGCGCTCCCTCCCGATGGCGGGTGTGATGACAACACACCTGCAGATAGCCTTCCAGCTGATGTGCCAGCTACGTTGCAAGTTCGTACTACTGAAGGAAGGTGTAGATGAGAAAAATGGAGGCCATCGTAAGAAGGAAATGAAAGCTAATATCACATCTAATTGGGCAACAGATGATATAACTTAGTGTAAAACCTATCCAATCTAGCAGAAAATGAACCAAGCAACTAACAGCGCTAAAAGGAGAATCTGCAATTGTTTGCTTTGTAAAATTTTTTTTATGAACTAGAACACAGCATGGGTGCAGTGAAAGTGTCCAATATGCTAGACAGAAGAATAATCACAGATAGAGTTATACAGTGAACACATAAATAAGCTCTTAGATTTACTGCTCTCCACTGAACAACATGCTCTTCCACATGAACAGTTATATTGGGATGAAGACGATTACATTGACGCAAGGTGTGTACGACAGTGTGTGAGAGGTAACAGATCTCTGGAAATGAACTGCCACTTTCACTTCCATGATAACACACATCTGAACACAATACCAGCTGACGAAGGGAATGAAGTTTTCCAAATTCGTCCAATGATGGACTTGCTGCATAAGATTTTCATGAAATTTGAATGCTTTTCTGACAGCCTGATCACTTATAATCAAATAGTTCGATATTACTGACACCATTATTTAAAAGAATTCTTTCGAGAGAAACCAGAAAGATTGGGATTCAGTGCGCCATGTGCTGTTCCCGTTTCTATTGTCTCACGAATGAACATATTCTACTGTTCCAATTCAGAAGGATGGTGGCAAGACGCACATCTTATTCAGTCAACCGCTCCTTATGACCCAAAATGGGCAAGACGTCCATCATACCCGAAAGCGTACACTTCACGTGCAACAGTTGAAGTAAGGAGTTCTGGAAATGGACCCGTGACTGAACACACAACATTTGGGAAACAAAATAAACCTGTTAATTTTGCAAGAAAAATGCAAGGAAGCAGCCATCTGTGTACAGTGTGGCACTCCACTTGGCATGCTTCATTTGGCACAAGAAGAAAAGAAAATTTAAAAAGAAACTGGCAGGGGCCATGAACCCCATTTGGAGATCGAATGAAATACATTATTTCAAGCTTATTTCATGTTTTGACTTTAGATTCTTTTTCCCAGTGTCTATGTTCATCAGGTAGCCCAGAAATAAATGTAGATTGAGAAAAAAATTCGGCACTTAATGGGTTAGTAAAAATCTGAAACGAAGAATAAACAGCAAGATACAAGTAGAATACATTCAGTGCACAAAGACCCAAGTGCAAAATTTTACTTTTCTGTTCAAAGTAGCATGTAGCACTTACATATGGGTGACAATTTTTGAACTATATGAAAAAAATGTAAATTAACTATAACTACGGCGTACACACCCTTTATTCAACAAGTAAACGTCACAACAGATGTACGGATTTACGTTTTAACTTGTTCAATATGCCTGCCATCATTGGCGATGATGTGCAGCTGGCGAATAGCGAAATTCTTCGTGATCCGCTTAAGTGTCGGAACATCGATGCTGTCCATAGTCTCCTGAATTGTTTTTCAGCCAATCAATGGTTTTGGGGTTATTGCTGTACACCTTGTCTTTAATACAGCCCCACAAAAAGGAGTCGCATGTGTTCAGATCCGGAGAATATGGTGGCCAATCGAGGCCCAAGTCAGTGACCTCTGGGTACCCCAGAGCCAGAATGCGGTCTCCAAAGTGCTCCTCCAGGACATCAAAAACTCTCCTGCTTCGGTGGGGTCGAGCTCCGTCTCGTCGAAATCATCGTCGCTTTGGATAACGAGGATGAAATCATCTTCCAAAACATTTACGTACCGGTCGGCAGTCACCGTGCCATCAAGGAATTTCGCACCGATTATTCCGCGACTGGTCACTGCACATCACACAGTCACCCGTAGAGGGTGAAGAGACTTCTCGATTGCGAAATGCAGATTCTCAGTCACCCAAATGCCTCAATTTTGCCTACTGACGAACCCATCCAAGTGAGAGTGGGCTTCGTCGCTAAAATAAACCGTACTAATTCCTCTCGGGGCCAACCGTGCAGTTTGAACGTCCTAAAATATTTCAGAAATTATGACGATTTTATTTCATATAGTTCAATGATTGTCAACCTGTATATTCTTCTTCGATATGTGAATACATTACCAGGGTTGCCACAAGTTTCCCCGATTTCGAGACAAGTTTTAGTATTTTTCCGTGACAAATTCTGAGATGTCAAAGGTAAATAAAAACATAAGTTCACAAAAAATATAAGGACTTTCTTATTTCTCACCCGTGTAAGCAAAAATCTCAAGTACTAACATCAATGTCTTTTGTAATGAACTGCTTTTAGATTGAGAAAGGAAGCCGAATGGTAGATGTGTATCATTAAGACAAATGCTGTTATTGTATATCAATAAAACAAAAATGCGCACTCATCCACCACTCCACAAAAAAGGGGACAAAACTGAACCAAATAATTACAGGGATATCTCACTCGTACCGGTCACATATAAAATCCTATCAAAAGTTCTCATGAATAGATTAGAAGAACAAGCTGACCCACAAATAGGAGAATACCAGGCTGGTTTTCGCAAGGGACGATCATGCATAGAGCAGATCTGGAATCTGAAAATGATTCTCCAGATGAGAAACACCCGAAACACAGTGGTTACTTTTGTAGATTTTAAAAAGGCCTACGACTCAATAGACAGAGTAGCGCTCTGCAAGGCGCTGGAAGAATTCAGCATTGACAGAAAGACAAGAGCAATCATTAGGGAAACATTAACTGACACAGTCTCCAAGGTTAAATTTATGGGGGCTATCTCGGAACCATTTGAAATCCAAACTGGAGTGCGACAGGATGACGGACTTTCACCATTACTCTTTAATATCATTCTTGAAAAAATTATCAGGACATGGGAAAAAGAAGTCAAAGGAATCCAAATTGTCATTAGAAAAGATAATAGATTCAATGTGAAGTGTTTAGCTTTTGCGGATGACCTTGCAATCCTCACAAATAATAGAAAGGAAGCCACTAACGCCATAGAGAAGTTACACGAAATTGCGCAAAGAACTGGCCTGCAAATCTCATATGAGAAAACCCAGTACATAGAAAGAGTGCCACAAGACAAATTGCCTATTGTCACAACCCATGGGAAAATCGTACAAGTACCACATTTTAAGTACCTGGGAGAAATCATGCAGTCATCAGGGATCAACCTAAGGGCCAATGAGGAAAGAATAAAAAACTACAGAAAGCATATAAACTCACGTGGAACTATTATAACAAAAAGTCCATATCCATTAACGCAAAATTGAGGCACTACAACACTGTCGTACTTCCGGAGGCACTGTATGCATCTGAAACAACACAAATAGGTGGGCAAACTAAAATCAAAGAAATATAGAAACAAGAAACGAAAATTCTCAGGAAAATTTTTGGCCCGATACAAGAGCAAGGAACCTGGAAGAAGAGACCAACATCAGAATTATATAAATACACAGACAAGTTTACGGATACAATAAGGAAAAGAAGAATGCAGTTCTACGGACATATCCACAGGATGAATGAAAACAGAATTTCAAAGGGAATTCTTAGTCATCAACTCAGGCAGGGGAAAAACAAAATGAATAAAAGAAGTTGAAGAGGACCTCAGACAAGCACACATAACAGTAAACGATGCAGAAAATAGAACTGAATTGAGGAACATCATCAAAAAACATGAATTTGACACCACAACACAGATGCAAATGGACAGCGGAGCGAAAGAAACAACACAGTGAACACATGAAGAAAATTTGGGCTCAGAAAAAACATAAACAATCATCATAAAGGAATTCAAGTTCAAACGCTCTCTTAAATGGGAATAATCGAAAATAATAATAATAATAAAACAAAACAAGTTTGCTGACAAAAATACTCATTTCGTTGTAGTCGCAAGACGGATTAAAAATACCGTCACTGATTTCAGAAATAGCCCCTGAAAAAAGTAGACCTCTTGAAAGATGTGTATAAGGCAGGGAAGAGTTGCGTAAACCAACACTATGGGTGACTAACAATGAAATGTTGGATCTACTATGTTCGTTATTGTCGGTCAATAGTCACTGTGTTATGTCTATTATTTTAGAGGCATTGTGTGATTTTTCTTTCGACTGCCACCATTTTCTTCTTCTTATCGTGGATACTTTCTAATATATAAATTATTAAGTGCCAAAACGTACTAGAATAAATCAAATGTCTACAAAACCCCGCACTGTAGAACGTACTTGCAGTGAGAGCACAGCAGTCCTGCGTCCACGAAAATCCGCCGCATTACGCCACACAAAAACAGACGCTGCCTACGGGCAGATCGGCAGGCCAGATCTGTTAGATACTCGCAGGAATGGCCTGCTGTTTACAGCATCATGATGGTAGCATCCGTGTTTGGCGACATCGCGGTGAAGGCACATTGGAAGCGTGTATTCGTCATCGCCATATTGGCGTATCACCCGGCGTGATGGTATGGGGTGCCATTGCTTACACGTCTCGGTCACCTCTTGTTCGCATTGACGGCACTTTGAACAGTGGACGTTACATTTCAGATGTGTTACGACCCGAGGCTCTACCCTTCATTCGATCCCTGCGAAACCCTACATTTCAGCAGGATAATGCACGACCGCATGTTGCAGGTCCAGTACGGGCATTTCTGGATACAGAAAATGTTCGACTGCTCCCCTGTCCAGCACATTCTCCAGATCTCTCACCAACTGAAAACGTCTGGTCAATGGTGGCCGAGCAACTGGCTCGTCACAATACGCCAGTCACTACTCTTGACGAACTGTGGTACCGTGTTGAAGCTGCATGGGCAGCTGTCCCTATACACGCCATCCAAACTCTGTTTGACTCAATGCCCAGGCGTATCGAGGCCGTTATTACGGCCAGAGGTGGTTGTTCTGGATACTGATTTCTCAGGAAATGCCCCGAAATTGCATGAAAATGTAATCATTTTTAATGGCCAGTAGCGTAAAACGGTGGGAATTTTTTTCACGTAAGTAACTATTCGGCAAAAGCTTTGCAGCGGACGGCGCAGACGAGCGTTACTAAGAGAGCGCCACCTACCGATCCTGCAGGCGGCGTGCAGGAAGCTGAGCAGGGTGAGCGCGAGGGCGAGGCAGAGCGCGGTGTGGTGTCCGCGCGGCACGAGTGCCCGCAGCACGCAGCAGGCGGCCAGCAGCGGCAGCAGCGCGCGCCACAGCCCCGCCTCCACGCAGGCGTCGCGACGCGCCCAGGCGCCGCCCCCGCAGCGCCGCCACGCGCACACGTTCACCGCGGTGACCACCACGAGCGCCAGCAGCTGCTCCGCGTCCATGGCCCGCACTGCCGCAGTCTGCTCCCACGGCTGTCTCAGCGCCGCGCGTTTGTCAACTGTCTCGCGGCGTCGAGCCTCTCTACCGAATGGAGAGCAACCCACCAATCACAGGCGCTCCTGTCCCTCCCCCTCCCCTCCACCGGCCCAAGTGCGTTGAGGCTAGAGATGGGCAAACTGAAACACTTAACTGTTTCGCAACAAATGAAACAGCGCAATGTAATGTTTCGATACGCTGTTTCGATACAGTGAAACAGTTCGTGTTTTGTAATCTAATAAACCTACACATTTTATCATGTTGAATGTCTACTGTATAAGTATGTCCATATAAATACAAATGTGTGTATTACAGGCCACTGAAGATGCTTAACAAACAAAAGAAGCGAAATGCATATGGCAAAAAAAAACTGTCTTTCATTTTCTTGCATAGATGGAACATACCTCCATAAAAAATAAAATTCGACCTCTAAGAGACTGAAATTGGAGATTAAATGTTTTATGAAAATATTTCACTGTGAAAGTAATTTTAAAGCTAGATCTTTGAACATTGGATTTGGCTTCTCAGTTAGAAATAAAAACATACGTGTTTCACTGTCTGTAGAAACTCAACCTCTAAGGCTGGTATTGCTCTATCATATTTCTTCGTCAAAGTTGGTATGTCAAATATTTACGTCAAAGAAATTTCATGGTGTAATAGGGAACTTCTTCAAATCTCACCTGTTGTCAAATAAATGTGATCGAATCTGGGGCCACAGATTTGATCAGAAAAATCGTTCGTCTTCTGTTGATTGCAATGTGAAATGAAACCGCTTGGAGCGCTGGCGTCGATACAGCTATTTGCTATCTCTGTAGTATGTTTCTAAACATGGCTTCAAAACCGGTGTATTCCTTCGGCATTCCTTCTCTCTCTCTCTCTCTCTCTCTCTCTCTCTCTCTCTCATTTTAATAAACTTCCTTCGACTAGGATGGTGGTGGAGGGTAAGGGGCACTATGTATGCTATTAACTGTATGTTGATGGGCCGGTGGAATATGCTGCCGGCGACATATATCCACAATCACAGCTACTGCTATGCACCTCTACATCTGGAAACATCCAGGCAGCTTTTCAGGAAGCTAGAGGATGTGGTCACATTCTAAAATAAAAATTGTTCGTTAGCTTTTCATTCTACTTAGTCTACTTTTGAACTGTCGATGCCACAAGTTAAAAAAGTTGTTCAAATGTGTGTGAAATCTTATGGGATTTAACTACTAAGGTCACCAGTCCCTAAGCTTACACACTACTTAACCGAAATTATCCTAAGGACAAACACCCACACCCATGCCCGAGGGAGGACTCGAACCTCCGCCGGGACTAGCCGTACAGTCTATGACTGCATCGCCTTAAACCGACAAGTTAAAAAGCGCTTCATCTGTTTCGTACGCTTTATTAATTTTGTAGTTGTTGGAGCACTAATTCCATTAATTAAATTATTCGAAATTAAAAATATTTCTTATTTCCCATACAGTGTATGTATCTACCTGCAAATATTCCCCCTTTTTAGACCTTTCTAAATCGCTTTACACATTTCTGAAATTATTTTGGTTAATTTGCAATGATATATTCGAGTGCTGTGCTGTAAACTAGAGTAGCTCTGTCATGTATCAAGAAATCGCAGTGGCACAGTTTGCCTGTAATCCGCACATATAGCATTTCTTACGAGTATTCTGTTTTCTAAAATGAGAAGCCACTTTACTGAGCAAATACTGAAATACACTCTCATCCTTTCGTAAGTAATTTATATGTAAGACTTGACGTCCTCCACTTGCATCTGTCGTAACGAATTTTGCTGACAGTTTTCATTATCTCAACGTAATACCTATGGCTTCATCCAAGTATGTTTCCTTTTTTCCGCCGCTTTTCTTCCAAATACACACATACACAGTGCAGTTGTGGTACTAACAACTGCAGCGCATAGTAACGAGTTGTTATTCGCCATCTTGATATTTGACGACAAATATACCGACAGTATACGACCCCTTTTTAGCGCCACTTCAAAGATCTTGTCATAGAAATATTATAGTGTAATACCGGCCTAAGGAATGAAATAGGTCCATCGTCGCCTAGCCGAATCTGCTTAGGATAGAAACGTGAAATTTGGAGACGGTGCTGATCTTATTCTGTAGGTGTCGTTTACCTAGTGATTGTTCGAAATTCGGCGGCCGGTGTGGCCGTGCGGTTCTAGGCGCTTCAGTCTGGAACCGCGTGACCGCTACGGTCGCAGGTTCGAATCCTGGCTCGGGCATGGATGTGTGTGATGTCCTTAGGTTAGTTAGGTTTAAGTAGTTCTAAGTTCTAGGGGACTGATGACCACAGATGTTAAGTCCCATAGTGCTCAGAGCCATTTGAACCATTTTTTGTTCGAAATTCCACTCCTAAGGGGGACCAACAGGTGATGAAAAGTTTTATGAAATTATTTCATTATGAATGCATTTTCCAAGTTAACCCTACGAAAATTTGTAATTCACTTTCCTGTTATAAATAAAAGAATGTGTGTTTCACTGTTTTGGGAAATTCAACCCCCTAGGGGATGAAATAGTGGATGAAAAGTTTTAACAAAATATTCTGTTATAATAAAAAACCTAAACCTATGAAAATTAGTATTTCATTTCTCGGTTGGATATGTGTGTTAGGGGATGAAAGTTTCTACGGAAATATCACCACAAGAACGCAAAAGGCATGATTAACAAAAACCTTGGACTCCAGCTACCAGAATCGGCTTTCGACCAGAAGCACATTCGGAAGAGGTGATGCTTAATTAGTGTGAAAAGTCTGGAAGATCTTGTAATTTGCGAACAAGAAAATTTTATTAAAAAAAAAAAGAATCTTTGGAGACGCAGCAAGTGCTAAGCTAGTTACGTATGTACACCATCCATTCCGGCAATCGAGAAGATTTTTGCCTGTTATCGACATTTATACTCGCAAGGTTTCGGTCCCATGGATTTCAACATTTTTGCAGAATTTTTGAATTACAATCTTGAAGTCGGATAGCAAATGACGAAAAGTTTTTCGTGTGATATCTTTAAAAAATTAACAATTTCCTGATTTTTTTCTTTACTTGTACTGTGAAACCTTGCTTCTTGCCAAATTTCATGATTCTAGGTCAACAGGAAGTACGTTGTAAGTTTTGAGCAGTGAGTTTCCGAGCATCAAAATAATGATGTAAATGGCCAAATCTTTTGATTCCATTGACTTAGAAACTTAAAACTTTTACATACTTTTTCACCGCCAAGTAACCATGCTCCTTAATTTGTAACGTAAATTTCAAATTTATGCCTGTAACCATGTTGCGAAAACGGGACCTCAACAGTCTGACAGACAGACAGAGACAGATTGGCAACCAAATAGGCCTATGAGGGATCCGTTTCTACCGATTGAGGTACGGAACCGAAAAAATTTAAATTATTTTCTTGTTTTCCAAAATATTCCCTTTTAACAGCAACACATTTTTGCATTCCATGAAACCAGTGCTTAAGAGCATTGATATCGCCTTTCCTGAGTAATTACAAAAAAATGGTTCAAATGGCTCTGAGCACTATGGGACTTAACATCTGTGGTCATCAGTCCCCTAGAACTTAGAACTACTAAACCTAACTAACCTAAGGACATCACAGACATCCATGCCCGAGGCAGGATTCAAACCTGCGACCGGAGCGGTCACGCGGTTCCAGACTGAAGCGCCTAGACGCACGGCCACACCGGCCGGCCAGTAATTACAGAAACTAGGTTTTTGTAATGATCTTCATCTCATGACGAAAACGTGATTTCACGCATTCCATCTTTAATTTTTCGAAACGAAAGGAAATCACAAAGTGCTAGGTTAGGGCCGTACGGTGAAGAATACACCGCGCTTGTCTTTACAGCCTCCAGATACTCGGCTCTTAGGCCGGTATTACTTTGTCCAATATCTTTGTCCAATATCTTTGTCCAATATCTTTGTCAAAGATATTTGATATGGTAATAGGGACTTTGTCAAATGTCGTCCAATATTTGATCAAATCTTGGGCCTCGTTGTATATTTGATCAAAGAAACCGCTTGTCTTCTGTTCACTGCAATGTGACATGTTACCACATGGAGCGCTAGCATCGCTGCAGCGTACTGTCGTCTGTAGTGTTTTTATAACCATTGCCGGTAAATACAATTGGTGTGTGCCGGCAACCACAAAATTAATAGAGATGTCTGAAGCTGATGAGGCGCTTTACAACGTGAGGCACCCTGAATACAAAAATAGATTAAGAAGATTGCAGACCTAACCTGATCTAACCTAACCTAACCTAACATAACCCTCTCCTGTAGCAAGGAATGGGAGTGTTATAGTGAGCCTGTCTTCTGAAGATGTAGCAGTTCTTAAGTGAATATTGTGCTTTGTGATATGAGGATACACTTCATTGAGCACATACAGAAATGTATGCTCATCCATTCTTAAGTAATTGATGTACGACTTGACGTCTTCCACTGTAAGCTCACGTAACAAGTTTTGTTGAATGCTTTTATCGTGTCGTCGTAAAACCCACGGCTTCACCCAGATTAGATTAGTTTTTCGTTCCATAGATCCGTGCTGAGGAGAGTCTCGTGGATGTGAAACATGTCAATTTTTTTTAAGCTGAAATAACAATACTAATAGTATGAATAAATACAATACATCATTTGTTTCTATTAAAAATTTCGCCAATGGAGTAGAAGGAGTTGGCCAGTAGTAAGTCTTTCAGGCTCCTTTTAAACTGATCTTTATTTCTAACTAAATTTTTTATGTTTCCTGGCAAATTATTGAAGATGAGTGTTCCTGAGTAGTGGACCCCTTTTTGAACTAAATTAAGTTGGTTGGTTTGTGGGATTAAAGGTACCAGACTGCGATGGTCATCGGTCCCTTTTTCCAAATACTAAAAACACCCACAGAGAATAAAAACGAGTAACAGAATAGATCACAGACGCTTTTAAGTCCTTGTGCAGATCATTTTTGTTCCTGGTATTGTATGTATGAACTGAGTTGTTTGTTGGAAAAAGAGATATATTATTTACGACAAATTTCATTAAGAAGTAAATATACTGAGAGGCAGTAGTTACTATACCCAGTTCTTTGAAGAGGTTTCTGCAGGAGGTCCGTGAATTTACTCCACAAATAATACGTATTACACGCTTTTGGACCTTGAAAACTTGTTTGACTTCAAGATTTACCCCAAAATATTATCCCATATGACATTATGGAATGAAAGTATGCAACCTTTTTCATTTTTATGTTTCCTCTGTCTGCTAACACTCGAATTGCAAATACAGATTTGTTAAGGCCTCTCTGCAGTTCTGTGGTGTGCTCCTCCCAACTGAATTTATTATCAAGTTGTAATCCCAGGACTTTAAAAGACTGTCAACCTCGTATGTATGGTTCCATTTTTTCCCCACTTCTTTTCCGCATGTGCACACAATGCAATTGGAGTACGTAGAACTGCTGCGGTTAGTAACAAGTTGTTGTCAGCCATCTTGAACTTTGACGAAAAATTTGATGACAGTGTAATACCCCCTCTAGCGCTACGTCAAAGGTCTTTGTCAAATATATTGGACGGAATATTGGATCACATCTTTGACAAAGAAATTTGATAGTGTAATACCGGCCTTAGTTTTGGTGTGTGCGGCGACGCGTTGCGTCGTGAAATTGTTTTTCCGTTTGGTGTTTTTCACTATCAGTGGTAAAAAATAGAGTAACGAACTCTATGATGAGGTTAAAAGACACAAGCGAGGAAAGTCGAAGCGACCACAGTGTAAGAGATGTTGACCTGATGTAATTCTCTTTGATCTTATGTGAACGTTATATGAACATCCAGATAATATTGTCGATATGTGACTCTCTTATACTAATAGATGACGATGTTGTGCAACGAGAAAATGTAATGGATAGGAATTACTGAAACAGCCCCTATATGTACACAAGATACTAGTGAATCGACACCAGTGAAAGCATTTTTTTTTTTTTTTAAAGAGAACAGATATTTACTTTGCATTAGTATCAAACATCCTGCAAACTGGAAACATCCCACATCTGATGAAGAAATCAAAAATATTAGCCATACTGAAACCAAATAAAGATCCCACAAAAGTGGAAAACTATCGTCCAATAGCACTCTTAAGTATCACTTATAAACTCCTTGAGCGTCTGATCTACAACAGAATCTGTGAAACAATCAACCATCATATTCCTATCGAGCAAGCAGGATTTAGACCTGGGAGAAGTTGTAACGATCAGGTACTATCTCTCACTACGCACATTGAAAATGGGTATGAGAAGAAATCAGTAAGTGTGGCTGCCTTTTTGGATCTATCTGCTGCCTATGACACTGTTTGGCGAGAAGGACTCCTTTTAAAATTTGTGAGTGTTATCCCATGTCGTAAACTCACGGCCTTACTCAACAATATGCTAAGCAATAGGTACTTTCAGATCTACTCAGATAATGATAGGAGCAGAATGTTTAAACTAAATGACGGCTTACCTCAAGGGTCTGTTCTGGCTCCCCTCCTTTTCAATTTGTATATACACGACTTACCAGAAACATCTTCAAGGAAATTCATATATGCTGATGATATTTGTCTGGTGACTCAGTGCTCCAATTTTGCTGATGCTGAAACTATCTTATCCACTGATCTGGAAGCCTTAGACAAATATTTCAAGAAATGGTGCCTCCACCTAAATCCTCAGAAAACAGTTATATCTGCATTCCACCTACGTAACAGACAGTCAAATTACAAACCAGAAGTTGTATTCAGAGACCAAGTGTTGCCATACTGTAGTACACCAAAGTACCTGGGATTAACACTAGATAGAACTCTGTCTTTCAAGCAGCATTTATCAAATGTGGCTGCTAAAGTTAAAACTAGAAATAATATTCTTCAGAAGCTTGTTGGTACATCATGGGGAGCCAATACTAACGTCCTGAGATCTACAGCATTAGCTCTGTCATATTCTGTTGCTGAATATTGCTGCCCAACCTGGATCAACAGTGTTCACACTAAGAAGATAGACGTGCAACTCAATCAGGCAATGCGATTAATCACAGGATGTATTCGGAGCACAAACACGCTGTGGCTGCCTGTTCTAAGCAATATCCCACCTCCAGCCCTAAGAAGATCAGAAGCTCTCCTAAAGACGTGGAAAAACATTCAGCAGAACCCCCAGCTCCCCATCCATCAAGATATTGTACAAGGAACACACCAACGCTTGAAATCGAGGAAACCACCATGGCGCACAGCACTCGACCTTGAAGGATCTGCTTTCAACATTAACAGTTCATGGAAACTCCAGTGGGAACAGTCTTCAGTAGCCAATAAACATCTAGTCGAGGACCCTTCCAAGCAGACGCAAGGATTTGATCTTCCAAGGCGTCAGTGGAGGATCATTAACCGCATTCGAACTGGACAAGGCAGATGTGGCTATCTACTGCACAAATGGGGATGGGTTGGCTCTGCAAATTGTGACTGTGGTGCCCCCTCACAGACGATTCATCACATTGTTGCTGACTGCCCTCATCGTACTTTCAGAGGAACTTTAATGGACATTCACCGTACATCGGATGAAGCAGTCAAGTGGATTGAAGAACTAGACATAGAGCTGTAAAATTGTACGAACTTGTGATTGTACATTTTAGTCCTGAAAATATTGTATATAAATGTAAATCAATGTACACATCATACGATAAATAAAAATAAGTATCAAACAGACTCGTCAGTAGCCTGAAGTAATACTGAAATATTTATGGCTCAAACTATACTGCGGAACCACATTCTTTTGTAATAAACAGGTATACAAAGGCTTCAGTTGCAAAACAACACAGTTACGAAAGAATACGCTGTCCCGTATAAAAACAAAGAAGTAAATATATCTTATTCGCGGTCATGAAGGCTCTTTAGGAAACGTATGACAGAAAGTACGCAGTATTGCATAGTATTCTATACGTTCACCGCAGCAGATGTTGATATCAGAAAAAGGTAAGTGGTTATGACGAAATAAAAAAAAGTAAGAGCAATTTACAAAGGTGGTAACACATAGTGTTAGGGCTAGTACATTGTCTCGTGCCCATTAAAAAGTGAAGGTTGTGTTAAGTATGAACAATGGTGTGCTGTTATATAGTATAGGGTTTATTAGGCCACCTGTGTGTTGCCAACGTCTTGTTAGGTTGATGTTTACAGGCAAAGAATGGTCCTGCCGATGATATTCATGGGGTACTGAAAGATTTATTAGGCGACAAAGAGAGAGAGAAGCTGTATTTGTGGAGATTATTTGAGGCGACGTGGAAGTCGGACAATTAATTGACGGAGATTGAGACATGAAGAGATATGACGCGGCGTCGTTCTCTCCAAAGAACTAGCGAAGTATTAGGGAGCAGACATACAACTGGTAAGTACGAGCTAGAGCATTAGCAATATGGAGGCCACACGCAGGCCAAAGTAAAACATACATAGACGATTTATTACGATTTTTTGTAAAACTCTGTGATATACTGTACGATTAATGTGACTTGTTAGGCAAATAATGCAAACAACAATGGTGACGTGGGATGTGGTTACGATTTATGATACGGTGCAATGGTTAAGATGATGTATTATGAAAATAAACTATTTACGGAAATATTAACGAAAGTTTTGTGTCGTTAGAAATTGTTATGATTCATTTCAGGCTTTGACTGCGTGAAACCAGGTTAGTAATTAGTACGCTTTGCCTGTATTTTCATGTAAATATAAGCTGTCGGTGGAGACTAGAGGAGGGAGAAACAGTACTCATTCCTGTAAGCAACTTGGGTCACGCTGCTGGCGGCTGATTCACGTCCAGACATCACTGACTCATCTTCGCCACTCCTCAGTCGTCTGTCAAGTTAAGGAAATCCTTCGTCAACTCGCGTACTGTGTACTGTAATGTTTAATGAAAGAGAGCGTCAATGCGACCTCTGAAAAGAGAACGTCAATGAGACGACAGTAAACATAAAAGTAAATAGTTTAAGTGTAGTACTGCGAAAGAGGACGTCCAAGTAATGAGTTTTACCTGTGGTAGAGTGACAAGACGGCACTGAGCCGAGGAAAAAGGCTTTGGAGTAAATGATATTTGTGTTAGAGGTAAAAATTTCGATATGTATGATTGCAGGACTGCTGTATTGAAATTCCAGCAGAAACATAATTTGTACGAGGTTGGTTCAAGTGTTAGCTATAACGTTTTTTCAGTACAAATGAACTTTATTATGAAGCACTCCAGTCTTGAAAATTATTTTAAAAAAGAGTGATTCATTAATGCACTAGCACAAAGTTGCTGGCTGATAAGGCACTCTAGTACTGAAAGTTCTCCATTCAAATAATAACCCGCTGGTATTAGAATGATTTATCATGATTAATTACTTAAATTTATAAATGTTGAATTTCAGCGTTAGCCAAGATCTCGTGTTCCCTGAACGAATTGCTTCCATTTTGACTACGTGTAAGGAGAAAGCAAAAATGTTCAACGAAATCTTGCTTCAAGGTATAACGCATTTATAAATGATTAATTAACAACAATTAGGAATTTTAGTGCCTTATTTCTATATTGATTAACTATTTGATTATTATTTCCAGCAGTTTTGTGTTATCTTTGCATACTGATTAACGAATTTCATTATTGTTTTCTTAGAACTATTTATTTTGTTGAAACATTTTGCAATTCAATTTTGGGGATCAGTTAGGGGCATTTTCTTACTGTTATAAAACTGCTATTAAGACTTTTTTGTTACCTTTAGTTCATTTTGTCTTAGCACACATTAATTTTAAAGTTGTCAATTGTGTATGAGAACACTCCCATTTTGGAAATCTGGTGAAGGAGGGGACGCGTAGCATTTCTAGCTCTATGAGCCACAGCATTCACTCCCAAATCTCAGTTAGCCGTTATGAACGATACTGTCAGTTCACGTATGACATAAAGCAGGGGTGTCCAACCCGCGGCCCGCAAGTGGTCCAAAGCAAGTATCAGTGTCGCACAAGAGGTGAGCACCTATCCTACGATCGGTGAAAAAAAAATCTATAAAATACGTTGTAATACGTATGTAAATTTATGATAAATTGAATATTTTCATTTTGGAACTCCACTCACACGATGGCATTCTCCGGTTGGTCATTGGTAGATTACGTGGTTTTTTTTCCAACTATTGTTAAGACGTTGACAAAATTTAAGCCAACCAGTACATTCTAATGTACCATCACGTGATGCAACAAGGCCCACGTCTTCTGAAGAAGATATTTTTAGAAATATCGAAACCTAGGTCAAAGGCTAATAAACCTTTGCCATGTTTAAGATTTCCAGCTATTATTGTTGGTGTTAAGTATGCTACGTGCTTCCAAAAAATACTCGATTTCTTCCTGTGTGGTCTAGTAAGATAATAGATACGACGCCCACGTACAGACATTCTTTAATTTGTTAACGTTTCTTTATAGTCCAATCAACGAAGACCATAAAAAGTCGAACAACGGAAAATCGTGTAGTCGAAAATTTCTGCACTGTTGTAGGAGGGAGTGTCATGAACAATATCCTACAAATCGCCACCGGTGGGTGTGAATCTGGAGTTGGAGAGGGGGTGGGGATCTTTAAAGATCGCTTTTTGTGTTTTTCTTAACTAACTCGAAAATTGCGCCCCGTAGCTAAAATGTTTCCCAGTGCAAAATCAAACTAGCATTTTTGTAGTAGCTATTAAATGTATTCTTTTTTTGTCTAGGACTAATATTTTTTGCGTTGCTGGGGTTGGAAAAATTATGAAGATTACAAAAAATAGAGTTTTAATGGTATAAAATTAATGTTTACTATTAAATGAAGTGTGTTAAGAACGAACATTAACTATTTGTGTACCACAGCAGAGCCGTATTAAGGGATAAATTGTGTTCTGCGGTGTAACACAGGGTTGGGGGAGGGGGGGGGGGGGTTAGAGGCTTGAAGTGCGAGCGAAGGCCGGTCTCCGGATTGTGATGACGTAATTCCCTACTCTACAGGCCCGCAACCTGAAGAACGGGCACGTGACTCCCCTACTCTACTGCCCTACTACGTCACAGGAAGCATTTCACAAAGCTATACCGACACTCCACAGCGCGCCTTATGAATGAGTCACTGTTGAGAGACATTGTGCAGGCACGCTCGGGAGATACTGACTTTCGACATGGAATGCAGATATGAGTTCCTAATAAAACTAACCCAAGAAATGTATATCGACAGTATCTACGTGAATGTCTGCCCACTGTTCTGCACTGCTAGAGGGGACACTGTTTCTTACTCGTCGTGTACGGCAGGCGTAGCGTTCTTCCGGAAAAGGCAACTTTCCCCCACAACGAGCCCTGCTCTCTTTTCATTTTGCAGAGAAACTATTTCTTCCCAGCATTTTCTGTCCAGTTCTGTTATTTAAGCAGACAAAATAATTTCACTGAGCTCGTGTTTATATAGTGGGTTTGTTTTCACTTTACTAAATGAACATTTACTTGCATTGTAGAGAGACATACTGTAAAGAAACTCTGTGCCTGAGCTCAAAACAAGTGGAAACAACACAAGCGCAGATGAAAAGCAGCACTAGCTGAGCTACATCATCACCAACCTTAACTAAAAACGAATAGCTGTCACATTTTTCGAGCGTTCTGGTTGCCCAATTGTTTCGCTTAGCGGGGTACCTCAATAAACGATTTTTAGGCGATCTTCGCGAACAGTCTGAAGCAAACATTCTCTGTCGACAATATCGTGGGGCAAGTTTTTGGGACTTCACAGCTGACCATAGTGCAAAAGAGCATGTAAATAAATCTGTTGTAGCAATGTGTTGCACGTATAAAATGGTTTAATGAAATATAAGTGCGTCGAAAATATACACAGTTTTATGTCAATACTGTGTCATTTCCAGTGTTTTAAAAGTGCTGCATAACAATACACACACAATGCTAAACAGTTTTATTATTTTAAATTTAAAACTGCTAACGGTTAATTTTACCGCAAGAAAATAGACAATATCGGTGCTGTATGAGTAAACCGTTTCTGGTTCTGATCATAGAACGAGTTTCTTTTTTAAAAAAAATAAATAAAAAAATAAATAAATAAAAGAACGTGTTGCAAATTGCTGTGTATTTGTTGAGAACAAATGGAATTACAGTATTAACTGCTGTACACTTGTGACGTAGCCTTAGCATCTTCTGGTGCTTGACACGCACTGGCCTGGTCTGGACTCTCCCATACATTATGTGCTGCATCTGTTCCCGTGTTTTCACGTTGCATCAGATCTAGTTGCCTTCATCATACCAAATAAGAAATCTGTCTAAATTTTCCTGTATTCTTTTGTAGTCATTCAGCAACGACACCTTCCACTACACCACAGCATCATCAACAAACAGTCTCGAATTGTTGCGTACCCTGTGTGTCTGATCATTTGTGTATACAGACAACAGCGATCCTGTCACACTTCCCTGGCGCGCTCCTGACGATACCGTTGTCTCTGATGAACCTCGCCCTCGAGGTTCTGTTACTCAAGAATTGTTCGAGCTACTGGAGTATCTTTCCTTGTCCATCCCGTCATAGTCTTCGACTACATTGGACACAAAACTCATCCTCTCTTTCTATCACATCATTGTCAATTTCTATCACATTTTTAATCGTTGGTAATGCATTATCGTAGCCTTAGTCTGCTTGAATCCCAAATCTACTTCCAAACGTGCTCTATTACATTTCATAAATCGCTGTTACAATTAGCCCGTACTACAGACAATTTACAAAGTTACCAGAAAAATTAAGGTTTTTCACATATGTTCCAATGCACGTAATATCTCTCGTTTACTCAGTTAAACCATCTGAAAACTTCCTCTGCTCAGAACACGTTTGGTGATCCGTAAACTCCTTTTTAACTCTTGTTTCGGTTCTGAATTTCTCGCTGTCCTTCTGAAGTTTAATAGGAGCTGTAGCATGGCCTGTATACTCTTGAGGATACGAACAAAGGCTGAGTGACTGTATCGTTCATAAACAGCCGACGACCGAGCACGGTTCCTCTGAGCAGAGCCAACATCTTCTCTGAAAATACAAATCACAGACAAAGCGACAGTTACAAGCAATATGAAAGTTATTACAGCTAAGAAGCAAATCACATTCATAGCTGATGTTTTGTTTATGGGTTTCATCTGGTTCAAAATGGTTCAAATGGCTCTGAGCACTACGGGACTTAACTTCTGAGGTCATCAGTCCCCTAGAACTTAGAACTACTCAAACCTAACTAACCTAAGGACATCACACACATCCATGCCCGAGGCAGGATTCTAACCTGCGACCGTAGCGGTCGCGCGGTTCCAGACTGAAGCGCCTAGAACCGCTCGGCCACTCCGGCCGGCGGTTTCAGCTGGTCCACCGTGCTTTTTCCACGTGGAAAGCTAGGTCTTAATCCTTGCTATGTCTTTAAAAATATATAGGGCAATTCACCTAAAACTTGCACCGCAAATATTTTGAAAATCAAAATTGCTGTTGATGTGCAGTTCTCGTAGAATGGATTGACAGTCAGGGACTCGTATTCTTCGTAAATAAATAATAATTATAATAATACTTGGGAATTGTATTTTTGTGCAAATATACACTATTTGTAAATGGAACAATGCCTAACAAACGAAAAGTAGGGTAAATTACAATATCAGTGGCGTTTGTTGCAGGATTCTAGTTTGAGTCGTTTCGAGATCGCATTTTGGAAAGTTTCCTCACGGACAGGTGTTTGTACCATTCGACCTGGGTAGTTGGTAGGCACGATGTTCTTATGTTTGCTTACAGTGTGCTTGGGTGTTCCTCCAGTTCGTTGCAACTTGCTAGTCAGTTAGTGTGTGACGGTCCAAGCAGTAGGTCGCTAGTGATCGATGGGATTTACCAATGCAGAAAAAGCCGACATGCGCTTGATTGTTTGGAGAATGTAGGAAGAATGCAGTCCATTCTAGTGCGGCGTATGCGGGAAGATATCCCAACAGACATCAACCATTTCGGCAGTTATTTGTCATCCTCTTCAATTAGTTATGTAAAACTGGTAATGGAACACCTACACAACCTAACAGAGGAAACAAGTGCCAAAACAGAAGAGGGGGAAATCAATGGCCTTGCTCTTGCTGTTGTTGCAATTGATCTGCACGTTAGCTCCTGCGCAATAGCACGAGGAAGTGGCATGAGTCAGGCAAGTGTCCTATGCAATCTCCATAGACATAGGTTCCATTCCTATCACATGTCACACATTAAGACCGATTATGAGAATCAAGTTAACTTCTGTACTTGGGCATTAAGACAGGATTCTCCACATGTATAATTTATCTTTTTTAGTGACGAAGCCACATTTACCAACCACGGCCACATAAATCGCTGAAATATGCACATTCGGTCTGTTCACAATCCAAGCTGGCATCGTCAGGTGGAACGTCAGCGTCCATGGAATGGTGGTGGTGGTGGTGGTGGTAAGTTCCTATGGGGTCATCGGTTCCTGGACTAGACACTACTTAATCTTAACTTATGCTTCGGACAACACACACACCCATACCCGAGGGAGGACTCGAACCTCTGACGGGGGGAGCCGCGCGAACCGTGGCAATGCGCCTTGGACCACACGGCTCCAAGGAGTGTAAACGTATAGTGTGGGATAGTGAACCAGTTTTTCATAAATCGGATCACCAAATGCGCACAATTATCGCAGCCTCCTAACAGACCACCTTCCAGGGATGCTGGAGACGTTCCTCTGCAGACTGACACCAACCTGCGGCACCAACATGATGGCTGTCCAGCGCAGAGCGCAGCACGTCTTCACAACTGTTTCCACCGTTGGATTAGACGCAGAGGTTCTGCACCTTGGCCAGTCTGTTCCCTGGATTTGACGCCACTAGTCTTTATTCCTGTGTGGGAAGCTGTAATGACACATTCCGACGCACAGACATACAATACCTTAAAAGCTGCGCCAAAGATTAAATTGAGAGGCATATAGATTATAATCTTTGTAATGTTCACATTGGATTCTCTTTTGTTTCATACTCCAAGGAGCTAAGGGACACTTTCGATTGTTGCCTTGTGGAGGATGGACGTGATATTTGGACTGTGCGGAAAGGCAGCCATATAGTTAGTAATTATGGTTTGTGCGACGAGCACAGCAACTCTTATTGTGTTGTGAATAAAAAATAGTGAGACGTATCGAAGAATTACGAAAATTATTTAAAGCGACGTAGCATTGTATTCCTTGTGTTCCACCGTCTTTGTGAAGTGAACCGATGCCGACTCAGGAAGATACACACGGTCAACAAAGAGAAGAACACCGATGGCGACTAATGAATTAATACTGTGGCAGAAAGACGAATTTTACGTCTAAGGTGAGAACTCTGAATAAATCAACAATGACGTAGAATTCAAAAATGTAATTAATCGGAATGGTGAATTATATTACAGGCATATTTCACGCAGCACTGAATTTGTCCGCATTCAAGCCGGTCAATACAGTCCGTAAAAAAGCCCTTCAAAGATTCTAAAGTTACAGTTCCATGTCCGTAATTTTTCCTCTTTTCAAAAAGCAATAAATTTAATTTTTTTATTTATTTCGCCACAAAGCCGAAAGACGCTTCGTACGAGGACGTACCAACTATACCCGATGATATGCAACGACACATTGTTGCAGCCTGCTCAGACATCTCCGATGAAATTCTAGCATGCGTGCGGCAGTCGTTCCGTACCAGACTGCCGATGATCATTTTCAACACAACCTGTTCTGGTCAATTGTCTCACTACTGGTCAGACTCCACATAACTAGTGTATGCATTTGTGTTGGTCCTTAGTGTGCGCTACCGCTTGTATTGTCGGTGCGAGAACGTTTCAAAATACGGTATCTCGTAAACGGCTCGCACTAGAATCCTGCAACAAACACCACTGACATTCTAATTTACCCTACTTTTAGTCTTTTTAATGTCAATAGGCATTGTTCCATTTCGAGAAAGTGTATATTCGCACGAAAAATACACTCTCTAAGTGTTACTACAATCTGTTTATTGGCTAGCAGTACGAGCTCCCGACTACCAACCCATTACGTGAAAAACCGCACATCAGTAGCACTTCCCATTTTCGGAATATCTGCGGTGCAGGTTTTACGTGATTCACCTTGATTGTTAATAATTAGAAAAAAAATGTCTCTCTCAGTAGCAGTGGTTGGTTAATATGTAGACTCTTAGACATAAAACAGGAATAATTCAACAATCGATATTGATGAAACTATGAAATGAGAACAGTATTAATCCTTTACCTTTGGTTGACTCTCGTAACTTGATAATTTAAGAATTATTGAAAGCTGAAATAACAAGACAAGGATCTAATACCAGATAGTTTTCGACGTAATAAAACAACAATCCTAGGCGTAGCAGCCAGATTTCTGCCGCCCTACGTAGACCTGCCAGATGACTGATGACTGAAGAATTAAGTTACAACAAGCACCGGGGCACGGACTGACACCAGCGATATAATATCTTTTCTTCAAGCCTCTCGATGTTAATCAAAGATATATAATTTCGTAATCAAGTTCAGTAAGCAAAATTACTTGTGCAGAAACGGATACTACGTTCTTTGCTAGACTGAAGTCTGCTCTCTGGTCACCGATGACTTTGCTGAGTGTGTTGTACATCTTGTGGAGCGGAGAGTGGCAGGCTGTCCTTTGTTGGGAACCAGAGAATTTACACAGCGCTGTTGCAGTTTTTGGGAAACCGTCTTCTTCGGGGCATGACATACATCGTGCTTTTTTAAAAACGGAAATTCGATTGTGACTGAAGGCGGATTTTTTCTTCACACTTTACGAACAAAAAAAAAAAAAGCACTTTCACAATTATGATGAAGATTAAATACCGACTGTCTACAGAACCGCTCCAAACAGAGCGTATGTTTATTCAACGCTTTCTGCTTCAAGTGAGCCTTCAGTTATTGGGTTGGTTGGTTAGTTGTACATTCATCCAAAGATGTACATGTCAGATTAATACAACAATAAAACAGCATTAAAAGTTTTTGCCCTCTTAGGCGAAAAACTAGTAAGAGGTTTACTTCATTACAAAATTGATTTTACACTGATTGCTCAGACGCCATCACGGGTCACTGGACACACTGTTGAATGACCAAGTACACATGCTAAGCAAGTCATTATTTACACCAATAGATAAAATAATAGAATAACGCCGCGCGGTATTAGCGCTGCAGTCAAGGACTGTGCGGCTGGTCCCGGAGGAGGTTCGAATCCTCCCTCGGGCATGGGTGTGTGTGTTTGTCCTTAGGATAATTTAGGTTACGTAGTGTGTAAGCTTAGGGAGTGATGACCTTAGCAGTTCAGTCTCATAATATTTCACACACACAATAGAATAACGTTAGCAAAAAGTATTAATGAAATAATACTACAGTCCAGTGTAATAATAATAATAATAATAATAATAGAACCCAACATCTTTACACTCACTCATCCATGAACCCCTCCACAGAATATTGAAACGAAAAGTCAAATCAGCTTTCACCAAAGTTTTAAACCACTCACTAACAGCTAGTACACCGCCCCCCCCCCCCCCAAAAAAAAACACTCGTCGGCTCTATCCCTCCCTCTCTCTCTCACTCATAAAAACATATAAACATCATAAATAGAAATTAGTCTCGAACATATACTTAGCTCGGTTGGCAACAAATAGGTAAACATATCAAAGAAGATGAAACACATAATGGAGTCGCAATATTTACTTTGTGAAAAACAGTGTACGACGAAATAGTTGTATCGAGTGACAAAAGAACAATAGTCCACCACACAAAAGAGTGAGAAACATGGTGAACAGTGTGCGGAAGGCTAGAACACAAAGATGGGATTATATGGCGGTGATGAAAGTGGTGGCCGGCCGGGGTGGCCGAGCGGTTCTAGGCACTACAGTCTGGAACCTCGCGACCGCTACAGTCGCAGGTTCGAATCCTGTCTCGGGCCTGGATGTGTGTGAAGTCCTTAGGGTAGTTAGGTTTAAGTAGTTCTAAGTTCTAGGGGACTGATGACCTCAGAAGTTAAGTCCCATAGTGATCAGAGCCATTTGAACCTTTATATATACTCTTTCGAAATTACAGTAGTTACAATTTTCAACAACAGATGGCGCTGCAAGTGATGTGAAAGATATAGAAGACAACGCAGTCTGTGGGTGCGCCATTCTGTACGTCGTCTTTCTGCTGTAAGTGTGTGCTGTTCACAACATGCAAGTGTGCTGTAGACAACATGGTTTATTCCTTAGAACAGAGGATTTTTCTGGTGTTGGAATTCCACCGCCTAGAACACAGTGTTGTTGCAACAAGACGAAGTTTTCAACGGAGGTTTAATGTAACCAAAGGACCGAAAAGCGATACAATAAAGGATCTGTTTGACAAATTTCAATGGACTGGGAATGTGACGGATGAACGTGCTGGAAAGGTAGGGCGACTGCGTACGGCAACCACAGAGGGCAACGCGCAGCTAGTGCAGCAGGTGATCCGACAGCGGCCTCGGGTTTCCGTTCGCCGTGTTGCAGCTGCGGTCCAAATGACGCCAACGTCCACGTATCGTCTCATGCGCCAGAGTTTACACCTCTATCCATACAAAATTCAAACGCGGCAACCCCTCAGCGCCGCTACCATTGCTGCACAAGAGACATTCGCTAACGATATAGTGTACAGGATTGATGACGGCGATATGCATGTGGGCAGCATTTGGTTTACTGATGAAGCTTATTTTTACCTGGACGGCTTCGTCAATAAACAGAACTGGCGCATATGGGGAACCGAAAAGCCCCATGTTGCAGTCCCATCGTCCCTGCATCCTCAAAAAGTACTGGTCTGGGCCGCCATTTCTTCCAAAGGAATCATTGGCCCATTTTTCAGATCCGAAACGATTACTGCATCACGCTATCTGGACATTCTTCGTGAATTTGTGGCGGTACAAACTGCCTTAGACGACACTGCGAACACCTCGTGGTTTATGCAAGATGGTGCCCGGCCGCATCGCACGACCGACGTCTTTAATTTCCTGAATGAATATTTCGATGATCGTGTGATTGCTTTGGGCTATCCGAAACATACAGGAGGCGGCGTGGATTGGCCTCCCTATTCGCCAGACATGAACCCCTGTGACTTCTTTCTGTGGGGACACTTGAAAGACCATGTGTACCGCCAGAATCCAGAAACAATTGAACAGCTGAAGCAGTACATCTCCTCTGCATGTGAAGCCATTCCGCCAGACACGTTGTCAAAGGTTTCGGGTAATTTCATTCAGAGACTACGCCATATTATCGCTACGCATGGTGGATACGTGGAAAATATCGTACTATAGAGTTTCCCAGACCGCAGCGCCATCTGTTGTTGACAATTGTAACTACTGTAATTTCGAAGTTTGTCTACCTGAAAATGTACTGTTGTCCCAAGCATATTGCAACAAACGGTGTATTTCTATCGCTGCTCGTTTAGTTTTTATTGCCGTTTCAAATATACCGGTCATTTTTGAAACACCCTGTATATATATATATATATATATATATATATATATATATATATATATATATATGTGGTGTCACCGCCAGACACCACACTTTCTAGGTGGTAGCTTTAAATCGGCCACGGTCCATTAGTACATGTCGGACCCGCGTGTCGCCACTGTCAGTACTTGCAGACCTAGCGCCACCACATGGCAGGTCTAGAAGGACGGACTAGCACTCGCCCCAGTTGTACGACGACTTTGCTAGCGACTACACTGACGAAGCATTTCTCTCATTTGCCGAGAGACAGTTAGAATAGCCTTCAGCTAAGTCCATGACTACGACCTAGCAAGGCGCCATTTGCCTTACAGTGATTGTAATTAACCGTATCTGGAGATAGTCTCACTTGTATCGTCAATAGCGATGTACCACAATGATGGAATATAGTTAAGTATCCGAGGAGCTGCATACTTTTCTTTACTGTATTCATAACTTATCCTGTTCCAGACTTCACGCCAGTCGGCGTGTGTGTACGCGTGACTTTCGGCTACTTCCGAGTGGCGTGGCTGTCTTGCTACGCCACAACAATATATATATATATATATATATATATATATATATATATATATATATATATATATATATATATATATATAAAGTGGTAGTGCGACCTCCAGACCAGATGCGAGGAAATGCAGATCAGCAAATCGTAAGTAATTACTTCTTTTTACAAAAAATCGCAAAGTGAACTGTTTGATAATCTATAACTAACAAAACTGTATCGTTATAGACCCCATTGATGATGTCTTAGAACAGGAGAAGGCGAAACGAGTATGGGATAAATAAAAGAACTAGCAGCAGGAAAAGGCAGTATATTGAAAAAACAAGTATGTATATACACTCCTGGAAATGGAAAAAAGAACACATTGACACCGGTGTGTCAGACCCACCATACTTGCTCCGGACACTGCGAGAGGGCTGTACAAGCAATGATCACACGCACGGCACAGCGGACACACCAGGAACCGCGGTGTTGGCCGTCGAATGGCGCTAGCTGCGCAGCATTTGTCCACCGCCGCCGTCAGTGTCAGCCAGTTTGCCGTGGCATACGGAGCTCCATCGCAGTCTTTAACACTGGTAGCATGCCGCGACAGCGTGGACGTCAACCGTATGTGCAGTTGACGGACTTTGAGCGAGGGCGTATAGTGGGCATGCGGGAGGCCGGGTGGACGTACCGCCGAATTGCTCAACACGTGGGGCGTGAGGTCTCCACAGTACATCGATGTTGTCGCCAGTGGTCGGCGGAAGGTGCACGTGCCCGTCGACCTGGGACCGGACCGCAGCGACGCACGGATGCACGCCAAGACCGTAGGATCCTACGCAGTGCCGTAGGGGACCGCACCGCCACTTCCCAGCAAATTAGGGACACTGTTGCTCCTGGGGTATCGGCGAGGACCATTCGCAACCGTCTCCATGAAGCTGGGCTACGGTCCCGCACACCGTTAGGCCGTCTTCCGCTCACGCCCCAACATCGTGCAGCCCGCCTCCAGTGGTGTCGCGACAGGCGTGAATGGAGGGACGAATGGAGACGTGTCGTCTTCAGCGATGAGAGTCGCTTCTGCCTTGGTGCCAATGATGGTCGTATGCGTGTTTGGCGCCGTGCAGGTGAGCGCCACAATCAGGACTGCATACGACCGAGGCACACAGGGCCAACACCCGGCATCATGGTGTGGGGAGCGACCTCCTACACTGGCCGTACACCACTGGTGATCGTCGAGGGGACACTGAATAGTGCACGGTACATCCAAACCGTCATCGAACCCATCGTTCTACCATTCCTAGACCGGTAAGGGAACTTGCTGTTCCAACAGGACAATGCACGTCCGCATGTATCCCGTGCCACCCAACGTGCTCTAGAAGGTGTAAGTCAACTACCCTGGCCAGCAAGATCTCCGGATCTGTCCCCCATTGAGCATGTTTGGGACTGGATGAAGCGTCGTCTCACGCGGTCTGCACGTCCAGCACGAACGCTGGTCCAACTGAGGCGCCAGGTGGAAATGGCATGGCAAGCCGTTCCACAGGACTACATCCAGCATCTCTACGATCGTCTCCATGGGAGAATAGCAGGTGGATATACACTGTACTAGTGCCGACATTGTGCATGCTCTGTTGCCTGTGGTTCTGTCAGTGTGATCATGTGATGTATCTGACCCCAGGAATGTGTCAATAAAGTTTCCCCTTCCTGGGACAATGAATTCACGGTGTTCTTATTTCAATTTCCAGGAGTGTACTTGCTGCGGAAGATGGCCACACAAACAAACTTGTTGGACACGTTTCCCTTCGACTGACATGGGGCCCTGGTAAAGGCCCTGCCTCTCCATTGCGTTGTGTGTGTTTTCTCCCATTGGTCTCTGAGTCGGTGTTCCTCCCTAATGAATAACACGTTGGACTCAGGATAATAAAAGGACGTTGGCATTTTCCATCGCACATCTTGGTCATCAAATTCCCCAATAATAAGTATTATGTTCCCGAAGTGGATGACAGATGTATTATTTCTAGAATTGTTGCCATACCTAATTGTGCTACCAACTTTTCGTGTTATTTAAATATTCATTTACTGAATAACATGCATTACCTAAGTGACATAATTTAACTGTCTATTTAAACGTGCTGGTGTTAGCTTTACCTATCATTTCCTTGAGCAGTTTATTCAGCATACCGATTCCCTGCCAGTAAGTACTGTTTTGAATGTTCTGTTCAGTATTATCAAAGACATACTGACCATTTCTCGTACCTTTGTTCTGCAAGTATGAGAGTCGTCGTCAGAGTTTTTACAAAGAACCACCAGATGGCTCTACTGACATGCGGCCACGCTTCGCATCCAAGCGCGCGGAGGGTAACGCTCGGGCATTGTTTAGCAGGCATTGAGACGATGCGTGCTGCTGAGAAAGGCGGGCTTAGCTCCGAATGTTGCAGAGATCCTGCCCTGCGTAAAGAGGATCTCTCACACGCTAAGTATTTATTGCGCAATAATAAAGTGTTAATGCATTGAGCAAAAGTGCGGAGCCAAATGCCGTACAATATTACTGCGCAATATTTATAATCGAGACGCGTGAGTTAGAACTCTGCGTTCGTACCGAATATGTCGACATTCTAGGATGTGAAACTCGTACTACGTTGCTTGGCTTGCGAAATACGAGCAGAATTTATGGAGAACGGAAGAAATAAGTATAAAAAGCTTCCAGTATATTTCAGTGGACCGTGGGCTCATTCACTGGAGCACAGATTCGTAAACCACAATTTCAACTAATTACAAATCAAGCACGTGAAGTCCGTAATTTATCGTGTACATGTGCTGTTTTTTGTGTGCACTCTAAGACAAGAAATAACAAACGACGCCCCACGAAGGAATTATGTGAAAGTGACGAAAATCGAGCCGGCCGCTGTGGCCGAGCGGTTCTAGGCGCTTCAGTCCGGAACCGCGCTGTTGCTACAGTCGCAGGTTCGAATCCTGCCTCGGCCACGGATGTGTGTGGTGTCCTTAGGTTAGTTAGGTTTAATTAGTTCTAAGTCTAGGGGACTGATGACTTCAGATCTTAAAGTCCCACAGTGCTTGAGCCATGTGAACTATTTTTTTTTTAGGCAGAAATCGATAGATACGATGAACTTGTACAGACAAACAAATGATTACAATAGCAGAAAAACTGGATGGCTTATTCAAGAGAAAGAGTTTCACAAATCGAGCAAGTCAATAACATCTTGGCCCACCTCTGATCATTATGCAAGCAGTGATTCGGCTCTGCATTGATGGACAGAGTTGTAAGATGTCCCCCTGAGGGAAATCGTGCAAAATTCTGCCCAATTGGTGCATTAGATCGTTAAGAACCCATGTTGGCTGCAGGGCCCTGCCCATAATGCTCCAACAGTTCTCAGTTGGAGAGAGATCCGGAAACGTTGCTGACCGAGGTAGGTTTCGACAAGCACGAAGACAGGCAGTAGAAACTCACTGTGTGGGCGGCAGTAGGATGGATCGTCATGAAGGGCGACAAAACAGGACGTAGAATTACGCCGACGTACCGCCGTGCTGTAAGGACACCGCAGATGACTACTGTTGTGTACATAGTTCCGCGTAGTCAGCGAGTACACAACTTTCCCAATAGAGCGCGCCCCGCTAAGCACAACAGCGCAGGCGCAGCGCTCGTCTGTCTGCGCACTACGAGATGGCGCTGTCTTAGAGACGGACCAAATTCTGCTTCTGCCGATCCGCGTATTAATATGTAACGCAGCCAATGAGATTGCTGCTAACGTAGAACCTTTTCTCCTCGCGGATCACACTCGCGCAGTGATACCTGAACGCTCGAGGTACTATAACGTGTGTACAGACCTCTGAATAGTCAGTCTGCATTTGTCTGCACCAGTCTGTACCAGTCTGCATTAGTCTGTACCAGTCTATAGTCAAGTTTCAGTTTGCGCCTAATAAGGTTATCATATTCCTGTACGTAGCCATGAAGAGAAATGTATAGACACTTTGTCAAGTATCAGAGATATGTGAGAATAAGATTAACGTACCAAGACCAAAGGAACCTCAGATTGTCAATTGTAAACAGCATCCAGAATCAAGTTATGTAATATCTATGATTTTTATTATTTTAATAAATGTGTGTGAAAATTAATCAAGTTCTGTTTAAAGTTGGTCACCGTCAATCTGCTACTCTAAGCGTGCAAGTGGCATTTCTATCGTCTGACCTAACGGCAGAAGACAAACACGCCACGATAAGACCTCGAGACATATTGCTGACACTCGCCTGCTTCGTTAGAGCGACAAGTCAAATAATCTGATGGTGTGTGTACAGAAGGTCTTACAGTAGGCACACCCCAACTACCGAGGGGGTCCTGCTTTTAGAAGAAACGCTACGTCAGACCGTCACTCCCGATTGCCGGACCGAACGTCGGCAGACGGTCAGGTTGGTATCCCAACCGCCGTTCCAGGGCGTCTCCGGACACGTCTTCGGCTGGAATTCGACTGACTGGAGTAGAATTCTCTTCAGTCATGAGTGTCGCTACGAAATGAGCTCCGACGGCCAGTGAGTAAGTGTGTGGAGGCGCCGCAGAGCCCCAGCCTGACTCTCGCCCACCACATAGACCCGATATGAAGGACTGATGACCTAGTGTGTCTTTTCTTTTCATAGCAGGACACCTTTGGTTGCGGCAGCCTTTCAGCGCAGCGGTACACCCACGATATTCTACACCCCGTTTCCTTGACCTTCACGGCAAGCCAGCCTGGGCATACATTTCAACAAGATAATGCCCGCCCACACACGGCGAGAATGCCTACTGCTTGTTTTAGTGCTTGCTAAGGCCGAATCTCCTCCAAATTGAGAACGTTTGGAGCGTTATTGTCAGGACCTCCAACAAGCTCGGGGTTCTGACGATGTAACGTGCCAGTTGGACAAAATGCAGCACGATACCTCGCAGGAGAACATCGGACAGCTCTGTCAGCTAATGCACGCGTAACGATCAGATGTGTACCAGTGCGTTACTGACCTGCTCACTTTGTGAAACACTTTCCCTTGAGTAGATCATACAGTTTTTCTGAATTTGTAATCATTTATTGGTGTAGACATGTACATCGCATCTAACCGATTTTAATCCCATTCGTACAACTCCTTCGTGGTGCTCCGTTTTTTTGTTTTAGTTTTTATTTTATTTATTTATTTTTGTAGAATGTATTTCTCTGCTGTAACACCAGCTGCAAACGAAATAAAACAATTATTCATTGATTACTGATGGAAAGCTTATGTGATATTTTCGTCGTGTGACAACTGTTGACTGTACAGGGTGGTCCACTGATAGTGACCGGGCCAAATATCTCACGAAATAAGCGTCAAACGAAAAAACAACAAAGAAAGGAACTTGTCTAGCTTGAAGGGGGAAACAAGAGGGCGCTATGGTTGGCCCGCTAGATGGCGCTGCCATAGGTCAAACGGATATCAACTGCGTTTTTTTAAAAGTAGGAATCCCCATTTTTATTACATATGCGTGTAGTACGTAAATAAATATGAATGTTTTAGTTGGACCACTTTTTTCGCTTTGTGATAGATGGTGCTATGATAGTCACAAACATATGGCTCACAATTGTAGACGAACAGTTGGTAACAGGTAGGTTTTTTAAATTAAAGTACAGAACGTAGGTACATTTGAACATTTTATTTAGGTTGTTCCAATGTGATACATGTACCTTTGTGAACTTCTCATTTCTGAGAACGCATGCTGTTACAGCGTGATTACCTGTAAATACCACATTATGCAATAAATGCTCAAAATGGTGTCCGTCAACCTCAATGCATTTGGCAATACGTGTAACGAAATTCCTCTCAACAGCGAGTAGTTCGCCTTCCGTAATGTTCGCACATGCATTGACAATCTGCTGACGCATGTTGTGAGGCGTTGTCGATGGATCACGATGGCAAATATCTTTCAACTTTCCCCACAGAAAGAAATCCGGGGACGTCAGATCCGGTGAAGGTGCGGTGCTTCGACGACCAATCCACCTGTCATGAAATATGCTATTCAATACCGCTTCAACCGCACGCGAGTTACGTGCCGGACATCCACCATGTTGGAAGTACGTAGTCATTCTGTCATGCAGTTAAACATCTTGTAGTAACATCGGTAGAACATTAGGAAAAAATCAGCATACATTGCACCATTTAGATTGCACATCGATAAAATGGGGGCCAATTATCCTTCCTCCCATAATGCCGCACCATACATTGACCCGCCAAGCTCGCTGATGTTCCACTTGTTGCAGCCATCGTGGATTTCCCGTTGCCCAATAGTGCATATTATGCCGGTTTACATTGCCGCTGTTGGTGAATGACGCTTCGTCGCTAAATAGAACGCGTGCAAAAAACCTGCCATTGTAATTTCTCTTGTGCCCAGTGGCAGAACTGTACACGACGTTGAAAGCCGTCGCCATGCAATTCCTGGTGCATAGAAATATGGTACTGCTTCAATCGATGTTGATATAGCATTCTCAACACCGACGTTTTAGAGATTCCCGATTCTCGCGCAATTTGTCTGCTACTGACGTGCGGATTAGCCGCGACTTGGGCATCATCATTTGTTGCAGGACGTGGTTGACGTTTCACATGTAGCTGAACACTTCCTGTATCCGTAAATAACGTAACTATCCGGCGAACGGTCCGGACACTTGGATGATGTCGTCCAGGATAACAAGCAGCATACATAGCACACGCCCATTGGGCATTTCGATCACAATAGCCATACATCAAGACGATATCGACCTTTTCAGCAGTTGGTAAACGGTCCATTTTAACAAGGGGAATGTATCACGAAGCAAATACCGTCCGCACTGGCGGAATGTTACGTGATACCACGACTACTACAGCGCCATCTATCGCAAGCGAAAAAAGTGGTCCAACTAAAACATTCATATTTCTTTACGTATTACACGAATATGTAATAAAAAATGGGGGTTCCTATTTTAAAAAACGCAGTTGATATCCGTTTGACCTATGGCAGCGCCATCTATCGGGGAAACATAGCGCCATCTGGTTTCCCCCTTCAAGCTAGACGAGTTTCGTTCTTTGTTGTTTTTTCGTTTGATGCTTATTTCGTGAGATATTTGGACCGGTCACTATCAATGGACCACCCTGTATATACGAGGGTTGGAACTTAAATAGTGGCAACTATTTATTCACAACCGATACAAAAGAGTTACATGTTTTCACCTGTTACTGTCCTTCAAAGTAGTCACCAGCGTTGTGTAGAACCCGTTGCCAGCGATATGGAGGGCGTAGCATACCGTTAGCCTGTTCTGTTGATGGTGCGAATGGACCGGTTTACTGCCTGTCGAATCTCTGGAACGGTTCTGAAGCGAAGTGGTTCCTTCATTTCGGCATCAAATCAAAGTCACAAATACTTATGTCCGGGGAGTATGGTGGATGGTACAGTACTTCCCAGTCCCATCGACCGAACAGAGCAGCCACAGCTTGCGCTGTATGTGCTCGCTATTGTCGCGCAAAATGATGGTTGGTTTGCGCAGAAAGTGTCACCCCCTTCTTTCGCAAAGCTGGTTGCAGGTGATGCTCCAAAAATGAACAGTAATACTGTGCACTGACGGTCTGCCGTGGAGGAACGTAATGCGTTAGGATAACACCATCACAGTCGTACACGAGAATCACCGTAACTTACTGTGGGTCTGGCGCACTTTAGACGTTCACGGTGACCCATAATAATCGTTGGACTGGAGATTCAGTTTCGGCTCGTACGGTGGCCCGTGTCTAATCCAGTGTTGCGATACGGCGTAAGAAAGCCTCTCCTTCGCGCCCATAGCGCTCCGAGTGCGTCTGAGCAGCGTCGTAACGCATCCATTTCTGCATTTCCGTCAATTCATGCGGAACACATCGCGATGCAGTTTTTCGCATACCCAGGTGTTCCTTCAGGATGCGAAACACAGACCATATGCACTAATCCGGTTTCGGGGGAGAGCTCACGAATCGTATTGCGTCGATCACTGTCCAGTAACGCTGCAACAGCATGCACTTCTTCAGAGACGCTAGGACGACCTGCACGATGCATGTCTGCCACTGTCTGCGACCTTCGTTGCAGGCTTTTACCCAACGTGCCACTGTTATGTGCGGCAATGCCGACTCCCCGCACACCTGTTGAAGACCTTGATGACACTGTCGTGCTGTACGACCTCTGGCACATTCAGTCTTGATCCAGCTCCGTTGTTCCTGTTTCGAAAACGTAGTGACACCGTTACGTTAGACCGCTCGCTCACAAGTGACTGTGTTTCCCTCTATTGTGCTCACGCCTGTGTGGTGGGACGGGCGAGTCCATTTGCTCAGAGGTAACGCAGGTATGTCCACAACAAATCAAATGGCTCAAATGGCTCTGAGCACTATGGGACTTAACATCTCTGGTCATCAGTCCCCTAGAACTTAGAACTACTTGTTGTTGTTGTTGTTGTGGTCTTCAGTCCTGAGACTGGTTTGATTCAGCTCTCCATGCTACTCTATCCTGTGCAAGCTTCTTCATCTCCCAGTATCTACTGCAACCTACATCCTTCTGAATCTGCTTAGTGTATTCATCTCTTGGTCTCCCTCTACGATTTTTACCCTCCACATTGCCCTCCAATGCTAAATTTGTGATCCCTTGATGCCTCAAAACATGTCCTACCAACCGATCCCTTCTTCTAGTCAAGTTGTGCCACAAACTTCTCTTCTCCCCAATCCTATTCAATACCTCCTCATTAGTTACATGATCTACCCACTTTATCTTCAGCATTCTTCTGTAGCACCACATTTCGAAAGCTTCTATTCTCTTCTTGTCCAAACTAGTTATCGTCCATGTTTCACTTCCATACATGGCTACACTCCATACAAATACTTTCAGTAATGACTTCCTGACACTTAAATCTATACTTGATGTTAACAAATTCCTCTTCTTGAGAAACGCTTTCCTTGCCATTCCCAGTCTACATTTTATATCCTCTCTACTTCGACCATCATCGGTTATTTTACTCCCTAAATAGCAAAACTCCTTTACTACTTTAAGTGTCTCATTTCCTAATCTAATTCCCTCAGCATCACCCGACTTAATTTGACTACATTCCATTATCGTCGTTTTGCTTTTGTTGATGTTCATCTTATATCCTCCTACTTAAACCTAACTAACCTGAGGACATCACACACATCCATGCCCGAGACAGGATTCTAACCTGCGACCGTAGCGGTCACGCGGTTCCAGACTGAAGCGCCTAGAACCGCACGGTCACACCGGCCGGCTATGTCAACAACGTGGGCTATCAACGACAATCGTAGATTCCATTGCATAGTGTCTGCACAGCAGTGTTGCGACCATTTGAGTTCCAACCTACGTATATCCTCACTGGGCAGGAGACTTGATCAAATTTGCCAATTCTAAAACTGCTACAAGGAAAATAAACATTTCTGCTTACTGTTGTGACAGCATCATCCTCTGTTTCCTCTCTTTTTGTGTACAAGTGGGTATCTTCTTGGTGTAGCGATTTTAATGGCCAGTAGTGTATTAAGCGAGCGTCAATATTTCTGAAGCTCAGCAGTCTCGGTCAGTATATTGCGCAAGCCGTCAACACTGCTCTCAGAAGGTGAATATATTTGAACAATACTCAGAACTGAGCGATAAATATTGAGCGTGTGAAGGTCCCCTGACGGATAAGACTGACTGCGCCGTAGCGCTGTTCTTGTCGGCAGGAGGTCGTAAGTGGACCGAATACGATAGCGGGAGCCAAAGACGTGCAGAAGGCAGCACAGCAATTACACAGAGACGAAATTTTCAGCACACGACAGGAGACGATGGTGGGCAGCATAAAAATTGCCGAAACACTGCTGTCGTAGATAAATACTGGACTGAAATACAGGCACCCAAGTAGGTTAAAGTGATAAAGATAAGTCAACGAAAATTTTTCACGAGTAGTGCGATTGTCTTATCGTCGTGCGACCCTGAAGATTCCGGTTCTTGTTAGGGGAGAGCTCTGGCTGGAAAAAAAAAATCGCGACAGCACGGCAGACATCGTGAGTGGGGCCGGAGCAGGTGCTCCCTGGCGGTGATAGCGGCTGGTCGGGTCTGCAGACTTCGCAGTGCGGCCAGGCAGCGCTGGCTCGGCGGCCTGGCTTACTCCCACACGGCGGCCGTGTCTGTGTGGCCAGTCCAGGCGCGGGCGCCTGGCTGTGCGTAGTTCTGGACACCTGACGTCACGAGCGACTGACGCCTACAGCTGCGCTGGTGCTGCCTGCCGAGGTACGTAGGTAGCTGCAGGCTGGCCAGCGTCTCGTCACTGTGTTAAGGGGGGTGGGACGGGAAACGGGCAGACTTGGAGCAGGAGAGGCACCACAGGACATTTTAATTTACACTGTCTATACTTTTACAAGTAAATCCATAAAACTTTGTCAGAATGACCAGGAAGGATTCAGGATTCACACTCGTAGCAGAGGAAGTTCAAAAACGTAATAAAACAATTTTTTTTACATGTGAAATTTCATCATTTTTTCATTTGGTATTAGCTGCATTTGTTACTGTAGGTACACTTTTCTTCGTAGGTAAGAGAGATTCTTCGATGAATTTTGCACAGCATACAAACCATACTTACAGATGTATGAGACTCTAGAATTTCCCAAATCTGTTAAAAACTGTGGTAGAAATTGAGATAATTAACTATAAAATTCGAGTTTTCGCTGAACACGAAGTTTAAAGCGTAACAGCCCATTCATTTTTCCATAGATTAAATAAATTCTAGAGTTTCATACACCTGTAAGTATGGTTTGTAAGCTGTGCAAAATTCATCGAAGAATCTCTCTTACTTATGAAGAAAAGTGTACCTATAGCAACAAATGCAGCCAACAGTAAGTGAAAAAAATCATGAAATTTCACATTTAAAAAATGTAATTTTTTCGTGTTTTTGAACTTCCACTGCTATGAGTGTGAATCCTGAATCCTTCCTGGTCATACTGACAAAGTTTTATGAATTTATTTGTAAAAGTATAGACAGTGCAAATTAAAAAGTCCTGTGGTGCCTTTCCTTCTCGAAATCGGCCCGTTTGACGTCCTACCCCCCCTTAAGGTAGGCGAGTGACATCTGACCACTATTTTAAGGGGTCCTGGACGCGACGAGGGCCCAAAAAATGGGATTTTTTTATTCACCAAAGTTCTGTGATTCTGAAAATGTACACTTTGTACAGGGTGATTTTTTCCACCGTGTGCGCCGCACGGGCTAGCCGCGCGGTCTCAGGCGTCTTGCTACGGTTCGCGCGGCTGCCCCCGTCGGAGGTTCGAGTCCTCCCTCGGACATGGGTGTGTGTGTGTGTGTGTGTGTGTGTTGTCCTTAGCGTAAGGTAGTTTAAGTTAGTTAGTTAATTAGTGTGTAAGGCTAGGGAGCGATGGCCTGAGCAGTTTGGTCCCATAGTGCTTACAACAAATTTCCAAATTTCCACCTTGTGCAAACTCTGGGGAGTGATCGATGAGAATATATGGAAGAAAAAGCGTCTAATCAACTTATGTCCAGAAATGCATGGTTTCCAGGCTAGAGACCTATTCTTTCATACTTTGTTACACAGACTGTGGTCTAATATGCGCTGTACCATGCAGCCACAGTTACAGTATGTCCTGAAAATGATTTCCACATACCCCCACGCGCCGTAGCATGTCTATCTCATACGTTCACATTGGCCAGGCTGCGTCCGAACAGTGTCAAAGGCAACATGAATACTCTGGTCGAGTGTCTCCACATCTGGAATGGGCTCTGCATACACGATACTTTTGAGATGGCCCCATAACCAGAAATCGCACTGGTTGAGATCCGGTGAACGAGAATGCCACGCAAGTGGACCGCCTCGTCCGATCCGTCGACCAGGGAAGGCACGACTGAGATGCGTCCGGACTTTAGCGGCCGAGTAGTCTGGAGCACCATCGTGTAGCAGCCACATGATCCTCCGAATTATCAATAGCACTTCTTCTAGCAGGGGAGACAAAAAATGCCCACGGTTCCGGTCCGCTGGGCGACGTGGAATGGAGACTGGTCCCAAAATACAGTCTCCAGTCATCCCAGCCCACACACTCCGGCTGCACCGATGCAGATGGCTCGCCGTCACCGTGCCACGGCGGTTCTGCGCGCCCACAGATGACTGTCGCGGAAGTTGCAAAGGTCACCTCATCAGCGAACAGGGTGGATGACGCAAATGCCGCAATTGTGGTGGCCTGGTGAAGAAGACAGTGGCAAAACTGCTCCCGATGTGGACAGTCCGTCGCTAGTAAGCCCTGCACACGCTGTAAACGATAAGGGTAGTAACAACTGTCATGCAGAACGTTCCACACGGTAGTCTGGCTTACCCTGTACTGGCGGCCCAACTTCCTGGTACTGACACGGCGGTCGCCTTCCACAGTCTTAATCACATTTTCCTTCAAAGTCTGGTGTCCGAGCCTTTCGGGTACGTCCTTCGTGATTTCCTGCTCCCTGAAACGACCCTGTCTCCGACAAACGGCCAAACACTGTTGCAAACATTGAATACTGTGGTTGTTGTCGGCGGAATAGGTCTCCTGATATAACCTAGCTGCCCGCCGCCCGTTACAGTTTGCCTTTCCGTAAGTAAACTCAATGTCGGCAAACTCTCGATTCGCATACGGAACGCCGGCCGGGGTGGCCGAGCGGTTCTAGGCGCTACAGTCTGGAACCGCGCGACTGCTACGGTCGCAGTTTCGAATCCTGCCTCGGGCATGGATGTGTGTGACGTCCTTAGGTTACTTAGGTTTAAGTAGTTCTAAGTTCCAGGGGACTGATGACCTCAGCAGTTAAGTCCCATAGTGCTCGGAGCCATTTTTTCTCATACGGAACGATACTGTACAAAGCCGTATCACATCCTCAACAAGGTGAGTCAGCAAGAGAAGTGAATCTAACACAACGTTATCTATTACTACGGCAGGAAATGGCGCTAGGGCATGACGTATAAGCAACAGTACCACCCTCTCCGAGGAAACCATGCACACTGTAACTGTGGCTGCATCTTAAGGCCCCCACACGCGCTACTGCATGCGTGACAATCACGCTTGCGCAAGCGTGCGTGCTCAGGCGTGCACAAATTCCTCGCGCCTCCACACTACTCAAGCACGCACGTACGAGCATCAGTTTGTTTACCACAGAACAGGTCTGTAAAGTTCGCCTGCTGCAACCCCTGATTTGTAAGTTCTGTCACGCTTCCTTTTTTTCTCGTCTGTAATTCGTTCGTAATGTATTAATTTTCTTAATAACAGTATATTTAGTTGCTGATGGCTCTGTTTCTTTGCACTTTGTGAGAAGCACCTCATATGCCGCGTCTCTTTTCATTTTATCGTGATATTCTTCACTTTTAATATTTCATAAACATGGGAGCTTTTCGTAGCACCTAATAAATTCCTCCAACATTTCCCGGTCCGACATCAGAACGAAGAAGGAAACGACACAAAATCTAAATGAACGAGCCCTCTCCACAGTCCGTGTCCGAATGACAGATATGTGCTTGTTTAAGCCTCTCTACTCTACACACACTCGAGCAAGCATGGATACGCTTGGAGGCTTGTACAAGCACGCATATTCGAAATTCGGTCAAGCGTCAAGCTGCTCGTGCAGGCCTGATGCTTGCGCTAATTTACCCTACACACGGTCAAGCACGCTTGTGCAAGCGTGATTGTCAAGCCTACAGTAGCGTGTGTGGGGGCCTTTAGACCGCAGTACCTGTAACAAAGTATGATAGAATAAATGGTTGCTAGCATGTAAGGTATGCATTTACGGAAATACGTACATTAGGCCTTTTTTGTCCGTATCCTCTCATCGATCAGTCCCTAGAGTCTGTATACGGTGCAAAATATCACCCTGTAAGCAGTACCTCAGTATTTTCGTGTTTAAATGCCTTTCTAATATAGATACGTGCCAACAGCCTTGCCGCAGTGGTAACACCGAGGTTAAGAGCGCTGTCGGGCTTGGCTAGCAGTTGGATGGGTGACCGTGCGGTCTGCCAAGCGCTGTTGGCAAGCGGGCTGCACTCAGCTCTTGTCAGACCAATGGAGGAGCTACTTGACTGAGAAGTAGCGGCCCCGGTCACGAAAATGACAAAGGCCGGGAGTGCGTTGTGCTGACCACACGTCCCTCCAAATGTGCATCCAATGACGCGTACTGCCTGAGGATGACACGGCGACCGGTCGACAGTGTTGGGCCTTCCGACGGAGTAAAGTACATGCCGGCGCGTGAATGCCTAGCTCTTACGCTACTGTCAACCACAAATGATTCGTTATTTAATTCTGGCGCTGCTATTTCCATAGGAACTCGTCTGTGTAATATCCATGAAGAAGATGCTGACTGTACTATGAGCAGGGATTCATTGGAATCGATCTCTCTCTCAATACAAATGTCCGCCCCTGGTAGCTGAGTGGTCAGCGCGACGGAATGCCATACCTAACGGCTCGGGCTCCAGTCCCGGCTGGGTCGGGGATTTTCTCCGCTCAGGGACTAGGTGTCGTGTCGTGTTGTCCTTATCATCATCCTTTCATCTCCATCGACACGCAAGTCGCCGCCGTGGCGTCAATTCGAAAGACTTGCACCCGGCGAACGGTCTACCCGACGGGAGGCCCTAGCCACACGGCATTTCCATTTTTTTCAATACAAATAGCTTACTTGAGTTTACTTACGTTCTTCGCGTGCGTCTGTGTTGCTGTGAGTCCGTATTTCACCCATTTTACAATCCTAAAATGACAAAAACAAAGAAGTTTATTTGCCGTCGTAATTTTTACGGTAATCATGAGCAGAGTAGGCATCAAAACTGAGGACAGCACGAAAGATCGACTGCTGCGAGTAGACAGGCAACGTGTAGCTGAAGCTGAAAAAGCTGTCGAAAGCGTGACAAAGGAGTCTCGAATAACAAAGAAAAGAAAGAAAACTGAAGAAGATAAAAAGGATATCCTGCATCAGCAAGATTATGGAGCTGGAATGTTTTGACACGCTATCATCTTCAGTTTCCAGTTTCCCGTACCCGCATTTTTCCATACTTAGGTATTAATATCTCATGCAGTATTGAAGCTACAAAACTATTTTTTGTGAATGATAATGCAGTACTTGCCCACACAAAAAATGGTTCAAATGGCTCTGAGCACACATCCATGCCCAAGGCAGGATTCGAACATGCGACCGTAGCGGACGCGTGGTCCCAGACTGTAGCGCCTAGAACAGCTCGGCCACCATGGCCGGCTTGCCTGCACAGTGAACCACATTATTCAACAATGTAATAAATATTTCAAGCTGGACCACATCAAATCTTCTTAAATTATTAAGAGAAAAAATTAACTTCTAGCCGGCCGATGTGGCCGAGCGGTTCTAGCTGCTTCAGTCTGGACGCGCGCCCCGCTACTGTAGCAGGTTCCAATCCTGCCTTGGGCATGGATATGTGTGATGTGATGTCCTTAGGTTAGTTAGGTTTAAGTAGTTCTAAGTTGTAGGGGACTGATAAGCTCAGATGTTAAAGTGCCATAGTGCTCAGAGCCATTTGAACCATTTGAGCCAACTTCTAAAAAATATTTTTTTAAAAAACACACAAAACAACAATTTGGCAACTATTCCTCGTTTACTGTTTCAACAAGTTAATAATTAAAAGAATAAAATTTGCTTCGACTTTTTATTTTGAATGGTGTGGAAGTACACTGTACTTAAAATAAAAATTACACGTAAATCAAAACATAGGATAAAAATCAATATTCACTCCAGTCTGTACTCCAGAATTTTTAATATCTTTTCAGGTCAGAATATACTAATTACTTGATTAGAGTTTCATTCCAATAACCTATTAAAGTTGTTAATGTTGTGACTTGGCAAGACAACCAAGTCACTCTGAGGAAGCCGAAAGGCACGCGTTTAAGCTCACGCAGGCTGGCGTGAGGTCTGGAACAGTTAAGGGAATTTATAGTAGCAAAGAACGTAAGTAACTACTGGAATACTTAACTTTATTTCATAATTGGTGAACATCGGTCTGACGGTACATGCATCACAAGATAAATAGCAAATGATAATGGCGCCTTGGTAGGTCGTAGCAAATGACGTAGCTGAAGGCTATGCTAACTATCGTCTCGGCAAATGAGATCGTAATTTGTCAGTGAACCATCGCTAGCAAAGTCGGCTGTACAACTGCGGCGAGTGCTAGGACGTCTCTCTAGACCTGCCGTGTGGCGGCGCTCGGTCTGCAATCACTGATAGTGGCGACACGCGGTTCCGACGCATACAAGCGGACCGCGGCCGATTTAAAGGCTGCCACCTAGCAAGTGTGGTGTCTGACGGTGACACCACAGTTAAATTTCAAAATACTAGTAAAAACTATAGGCCATGACGTCCAGGTCCCCTTAGGCCTCCCATAAGGGAGACTTAAGGGAGATTTAATAACGATAGATGTGAGCTGCACAAATACATCGTATTTTGTTAGACTGGGTGACAACAAAGAAATACATATAAAAGAAACTGGCATAATTCGCTTACGTTTACTCTGTTGTGTCATACAGTATCATATTTTGTGGGTAACTCCACAAGCTACTTGTATATAAGAATGTTGACAAGGGTCAGCACTACCCCTACGAGTGAGGCTCAAGTCACGCTTACATAACAAGCAGTACGGTCGATTAGCGTTGGAGGCTGCGGGCTTTAACCAGAAATACTCTTCCTCCCACTTCCAGATAAGTGTTTAATCGTCTCGCTTCGCCTCTGAATTTCCACTGGAAGAGCACATAATGAAAACTGATTCACTTTAGAAGCAAATGAAGACGCAAGTGAACGTAGAACAGCATAGTACGTTCCGTTACGGAAAGGAGACCACACAAATGGAAACATTTCGTGTTGATTGTCCCCTGTTCTCGACTGCTGCCAACTTGTTGTTGTTGTGGTCTTCAGTCCTGAGACTGGTTTGATGCAACTCTCAATGCTACTCTATCCTGTGCAAGCTTCTACATCTCCCAGTACTTACTGAAACCTACATCCTTCTGAATCTGCTTAGTGTATTCATCTCTTGGTCTCCCTCTACGATCTTTACCCTCCACGCTGCCCTCCAATGCTAGATTTCTGATCCCTTGATGACTCAGAACATGACCTACCAACCGATCCCTTCTTCTGGTCAAGTTGTGCCACAAACTCCTCTTCTCCCCAATTCTATTCAATACCTCCTCATTAGTTATGTGATCTACCCATCTAATCTTCAGTATTCTTCTGTAGCACCACATTTCGAAAGCTCCTATTCTCTTCTTGTCCAAACTATTTATCGTCCAAGTTTCACTTCTATACTTGGCTACACTAAATACAAATACTTTCAGAAACGACTTCCTGATACTTAAATCTATACTCGATGTTAACAAATTTCTCTTCTTCAGAAACGCTTTCCTTGTCATTGCCAGACTACATTTTATATCCTCTCTACTTCGACCAACATCAGTTATTTTGCTCCCCAAATAGCAAAACGCCTTTACTACTTTAAGTGTCTCATTTCCTAATCTAATTCCTTCAGCATCACTCGACTTAATACGACTACATTGCATTACCCTCGTTTTGCTTTTGTTGATATTCATCTTATACCCTCCTTTCAAGACACTGTCCATTCCGTTCAACTGCTCTTCCAAGTCCTTTGCTGTCTGACAGAATTACAATGTCATCGGCGAACCTCAATGTTTTTATTTCTTCTCCATGGATTTTAATACCTACTCCGAATTTTTCTTTTGTTTCCTTTACTGCTTGCTCAATATACAGATTGAATACCATCGGGGAGAGACTACAACCCTGTCTCACTCCCTTCCAACCATTGCTTCCCTTTCGTGCCCCTCGACTCTTATAGCTGCCATCTGGTTTCTGTAGAAATTGTAAATAGCCTTTCGCTCCCTGTATTTTACCCCTCCCACCTTCAGAATTTGAAAGAGAGTATTCTAGTCAACATTGTCAAAAGCTTTCTCTAAGTCTACAAATGCCTTTCGTTAATCTAGCTTCTAAGATACGTCGTACGTTCAGTATTGCCTCACGTGTTCCAGTATTTCTACGGAATCCAAACTGATCTTCCCCGAGGTCGGCTTCTACCAGTTTTTCCATTCGTCTGTAAAGAATTCGTGTTAGTATTTTGCAGCTGTGACTTATGAAACTGATAGTTCGGTAATTTTCACATCTGTCAACACCTGCTTTGTTTGGGATTGGAATTATTACATTCTTCTTGAAGTCTGAGGGTATTTCGCCTCTCTCATACATCTTGCTTACCAGATGGTAGAGTTTTGTCAAGACTGGCTCTCCCAAGGCTGTCAGTAGTTCTAATGGAATGTTATCTACTCCCGGGGCCTTGTTTCGACTCAGGTCTTTCAGTGCTCTGTCAAACTCTTCGCGCAGTATCGTATCTCCCATTTCATCTTCATGGAGATCATCTTCCATTTCCATAATATTGTCCTCAAGTACAGGGTTATTACAAATGATTGAAGCGATTTCACAGCTCTACAATAACTTTATTATTTGAGATATTTTCACAATGCTTTGCACACACATACAAAAACTGAAAAAAGTTTTTTAGGCATTCACAAATGTTCGGTATGTGCCCCTTTAGTGATTCGGCAGACATCAAGCCGATAATCAAGTTCCTCCCACACTCGGCGCAGCATGTCCCCATCAATGAGTTCGAAAGTATCGTTGATGCGAGCTCGCAGTTCTGGCACGTTTCTTGGTAGAGGAGGTTTAAACACTGAATCTTTCACATAACCCCACAGAAAGAAATCGCATGGGGTTAAGTCGGGAGAGCGTGGAGGCCATGACATGAATTGCTGATCATGATCTCCACCACGACCGATCCATCGGTTTTCCAATCTCCTGTTTAAGAAATGCCGAACATCATGATGGAAGTGCGGTGGAGCACCATCCTGTTGAAAGATGAAGTCGGCGCTGTCGGTCTCCAGTTGTGGCATGAGCCAATTTTCCAGCATGTCCAGATACACGTGTTCAACCGTTTCTTCGCTCACTGCAGGCCGACCCGTTGATTTCCCCTTACAGTGGCATCCAGAAGCTTTAAACTGCACATACCATCGCCGAATGGAGTTAGCAGTTGGTGGATCTTTGTTGAACTTCGTCCTGAAGTGTCGTTGCACTGTTATGACTGACTGATGTGAGTGCATTTCAAGCACGACATACGGTTTCTCGGCTCCTGTCGCCATTTTGTCTCACTGCGCTCTCGAGCGCTCTGGCGGCAGAAACCTGAAGTGCGGTTTCAGCCGAACAAAACTTTGTGAGTTTTTCTACGTATCTGTAGTGTGTCGTGACCATATGTCAATGAATGGAGCTACAGTGAATTTATGGAATCGCTTCAATCATTTGTAATAGCCCTGTACATCGCCCTTGTATAGACCCTCTATATACTCCTTCCACCTTTCGGCTTTCCCTTCTTTGCTTAGAACTGGGTTTCCATCTGAGCTTTTGATATTCATACAAGTGGTTCTCTTTTCTCCAAAGGTCTCTTTAATTTTCCTGTAGGCCTGTTCATCCTTACATTTGTCCTCTAGCCATCCCTGCGTAGCCATTTTGCACTTCCTGTCGATCTCATTTTTGGGACGTTTGTATTCCTTTTTGCCTGTTTCATTTACTGCACTTTTATATTTTCTCCAATGAACTTAAGGTAAACAAATCACAACAGGGCGCCGCTGAAGTCGCAGAGTGCAGTGCAGTGGGTTCAGGCTGAGACCGAGTCGGTCGGTCGGTCGGTCGGTCGGCCGGCCTGTAAATCGGTGAGTGTGTGTGGCCGTTGACGTGGCTCCCCCACCCCATGGCGTTGTTTCCCTTGGCTCGGGACCTCACTATTCTAGCAAGAGCTGGTAACAACGGCGGGCGGTTAGCGGGACAGGCGGTGTAAGCAACACATGGGTATGTGTCTGTAAATCGTAGTTATAGAATTAGAGAAAGCTGTGCATCTGTGAATCATTTTATTCATTGAGCAATTTGTCTGACTGATTCTACTGACGTCAAGTCGCTCCGATAAATTAAGGAAACGACTGTTTGGAACTGTGCGCACGACTTCCACGTGTTGTTCTGTAGTCTTGCGCCGAATGCTTCGCACTGTTTACGTCTGTACTAAACGCAGTTTTATTATTTTTCTCTGCTTATTCCTTGAATTGAGCGTGGGAACTGAGCCCTCCCTGCAATTTGTACAACTTATCATATGCTCCACACATTTTGTATACTTCTGGTCTACTGAATTTCTCTTGGTAGTCATAACCTTCTTCCTAAGGAACAGTGTGTGCGAATTGCCTTGCTAATTGCCTTTGCTAAACATCTTGCTATTTTTGCGATATGATTCCTCTATATGAAAGTGTTACGTACATCGCTTTCTCGGTGCGTATAGTTTTGTTTCTCGGATGTCGTTGCGATTTACTTTTAATTCTATTAAGAGTTTTGCTTGTCACTGACTGTAACGCCACTTGCCAAGGGTAATAAATTGATGAAGTCGAATGCATGCTTCTTTTTAGTTGGGTAAAGGTAAATTGTAAATGTCTCATTAGTCATGCTACTAAGGTAAGCTAAGGGATGGCAGCAATTATGTTATCCGGACACATCGACTTTTCGTATATTTTTGACATGGCGTTCATACTTTTGTAAGAGTTACTTAGCGCACGATCTACGCATTTTTCGTAATTACTTTACAATACGTGCAGACAATATGCTTCACAAAAATCGTCGGAGACTTAGAGATTATCTAATAAATGTCATCTAAATTAACCTTTGTTCCTAACATTAAAAGTGCGTTTGAATACTCCTCAAACTTAAACATTAGGCTAGGCTACGGGTCAATCTCCTTTTACAGCTTTGTTATTCACATTTGTTTCGTCAACTCGACCAAATTATCCTCGTACCTAACCTAGACTTCGGGCTACCCTGCAGATAAATCTGTCACCGCAATAAAGATTTCAGGGGAAAGGGGGAGGGGGTTAATATTACATTGCAGGCGATTCTTTTTGGAATAGTTCATAACTTCAGTTTCATAATGTTGAACTGTGATGCTAGTTTTTGGTTATTCTTTGAATTTGGCTGTTAGGTGTTAGATGCGTTGGTTCCTTTTAGTAGTGTGATGGAGTCATCGATGCATATTTTATCTTTCTGCTTGTGATTTGCGAGTAAATAGTGAAGAATTTGTTTTCCAGCTCTGTAATAAGGACTATAGTTAAGAACAGTGAAACATACTTTCACGACGATAGAACTACCTACTGCTCATAAAATTTATTATTGAGCGTATAAAGATGAAACTCGACTTAAATTCAAGCAGCTCTAACAACTTCACGTGTTTCTCCAGAGTGACCTGTTAGTTTTTCAGGTAAGAGATTTTCCGTTACAACATGTAGTCTTTCTTTAATGGGTACGTTAGTATAGAAGCTTAAAATATCCAAAGATGTGAAATTAGCATCAGCTGTTACAATGAGGTCCTCTAAGTCAGTAGTAAGATAAATGCTGTTGCTTATTGCGTATGTACTCTGAAACGTCTACGCTGGTTTGAATTTCTTGTATAAAACTTCGTTAGTCTGTGTTAAGTGTTTTCCATATGTTTCTTTCATCACCGATTCTGGTGAGAAGTTACTCATTCTTTAGGTTATCAGTCCACCTAAGTTTATCATCCTTCACTAACATCACATCGTAAACCGTTCGATTTTCTCCCTTTCTGGTTGTCCATCATTAATTAAAACGTTGTGCAGCAAACGTGTAATCTCAGAAACTTCCTCAGCTTACATCCAATGTTTGATCCAGCAGACTTCTCTGGCCGGGATTTCCCACTTTGCCTGCACTAACGTGCCTCTTATGTACCCCCTGATTCGTCCGATTTTGCTTGCAAGGTAGCGGAATTCCCTCTACTTCGTGGTTCCCCAACTTTCACACGTTTCTAGCTTATCCCATTTCTCTTCCTCATTATTTCCTCTTCCTTTGCTTTTACTGTTCATTCCATTCAACAGGTCTTTTAATAATTCTTCTCTTTTACTTACAACAGCAGGATGTTCGCAAATGTTACCATTGATAGCCTGTCATCATAAACTTTTGATCCCAGTCTTGTACCCTTCTTTCAACTCCGTCGTTCTCTCTTCGATGTACAGATTGAACGGTAGGAGCGAAAGACGTTATCACTATCCTACATTCTTTTCAGTCTGGCACTTCGTTCTCGATCTTCCAATCTGATCGTTCCTTCTTCGTTCCTCTACAACTAGTGTACTGTCCGTCTTTTCTTGTAGCTTAGCTTAGAATTTTGAACATCATTCACCATTTCACAATATCGAACGATTTCTCTCTGTCGACAAATCGAATGAACGTGTCTCGATTTTTCTTCAATCTTGCTTTCGTACGCAAGCGTAGCGTCAACTCTTTTACCTTGCCTAAACCCAAACTGACCGTCATATAATAGATAATCAATTTTCTTTTGCAATCTTCATGTTCTAGTCGGCAGGTTTAATGTATGAGCTGTTACATTGATTCTGTGATAGTTCACGCTCTTAATTTCCCTTGCTGTTTGTGTGTAGGATATTTTTCCGAAAGTTCGATGATACGTTTACAGACTCCCGGATAATACACATGATCTTGAATAGTCGCTTTGATTGCCACGTGTCTCAACGATTTCAGATATTCCGAATGAATGTTACGTATCCCTTCTGCTTGACCGCCAATGTTCCAGCTCTCATAGCGAATCCCCTGTCTTCCATATACAACCCCATTGCTTCCTCAGTCAGATCGGACGAGTCCTTCGTCTCGTGGTGGCCTTCAGTGTACTATTTTCATCTACCTGTTCTCTCCTCTGCGCGTAACTGAGGGTTTTCTATTCCCACCCTTCCTTTTAACTTCACCAAAAGTTTTGATTTCTCTGCACGCCTACAGTGTCATGGGCTCCAACGACTATGCCTTTTTAGATTTATTCAAATTTTTCTTGCAGTCGTTTCGCCTTAGCTTCCCTGCTCTTCCTTTTTATTTTATTCCATACTGGTTTATATTGCTGTATTCCTGTCTTTCCTGGCATACTTTTCAATTTCCTTCTTCCGGCGATCGATTGATGTATTCATTGTTACCCAAGGTTTCTTCGCAGTTACGTTCCTTGTGCTTACGTTTCTCATCCCGACCTCTTCGATTACCTGTTTTACAGAAGTTAGTTTCCTTCCATCTGAACTACCTGCTGAGGTACACTTTATCGTAGTGTCCACAGCCTCAAAGAATTTGAAGTGCGTCTCATTAGTTCTGAATCCTTGCTGTACACCCCACTTTTTGCGCACTGATATTTTTGGAATAGTCCCTGTAACTTCAGTGCATTCTTCATCATCACTGCCAGTCTGTTTGTCTTAGTTGTACAACCCAATATCTGATATCTTAATCTGTCCAACCACGATGTAATCAAACTGGAAGCGCCCCGTGTACCTCTTTCTAGCCCAATTACATTTTCTTCACTTGTGACTCTTGAAGAGAATATTTTCTGTTGCTAACTGAAATGTACTGCAGAAATCAGTGTTTCTTCTTCCTCATTTATACCACAAACTGAATAATCTGCCGTAACTCTTTCCTCTGTCGCTTTCCCTATTACCGCCTACCGGTCTCCAATGATCATTAGGTTATTATAGCCTTATAAGTACTGAATTACCCGTTCAATATCTACATATACTTCTCTCAATCTTCTAATCGTGTCGTCAGTATGTTAGCGTGAACTGATAACAACCCTATCAATGTACCATTCGCAGTACATCTCTCTTAGGCCTACCTTCCCGTCCATAACCAATACTAACCCGTCAGTCCATTTTCTGTTACTGTTATTACCCTGTACGATCTGACCAGAAATCGTGGTCACTTCACTGGCTCCCTCTACATCTAGATTGACCATTTGCATTTCCGTGTTCAGATTTTCTAGCTTCCCTGTTACGTTCAAACTTCTCGCATTCCAAGCACCGAGCGTTATCCTTTCGTTGTTTATTCAATATTTTTCTCATAGTCACCTCCCCTTGGCAGTCTTCTCCCGGATATGCGAATGGAGGACTGTTCCGGAATCTTTTGTCAATGGAAAGATCATGACAGTTTCTCAATTACGTGCCACATGTCCTGTGGATACAGTGTGTCTTAAATGCAGTGGTTTCCCTTGCCTTCTCCATCCTCAGTCCGTTGAGCATTGCTGATTCTTCCGCCTTTAGGGGCAGTTTCCCATCCCAAGGGCAGGAAAGTGCCCTGAACCTCTGTCCGCTCCTCCGCCCTCTTTGACAAAGCCGCTGGCAGAACGAGGGTGGCACCTTATACCAGGAGTCTTCGGCCGGCCTTGCTGACAATTGTTTGAATTTGAAGCAGAATGTGTGTTGGAACACGGGATTCGGGATGTTTTTTGATTACTAGTAAAAAAAGCTGCGCATAGGGTTTCATATCCCACCAAACTGTTTGCCATATTTCTCCGAGTCGAAAGTTTGATATTGTGACTGACATTGTAGTCGTAGGATGCTATGTTTTTAGATTTAAGTACACACGTATAAGGTTTTGAACATTTAAAGCAAGTTGGCAGTCTTTCCACCACTTGAAATGTTAGCAGAGCTATATTTGTGCAGCTTTTTGACACAGTTCTTCGGTATAGATAATTGCACCTGCGAAATATCTCAACTTACCATTAACGTTCTTTGCAAGATCATTAAAATACACGGACAGTAATAGCTCTCATATGCCACCCTCCCCCCTTCTCCACCCCCTTCCCCTCCGGCAACCCTGAAGTTACTTTTTACATCTACTGACAACTCTCCATCCAGTGAGTCCTGCCTACAAAGACATACTCAATGTAGTCACAAATTTAGCTTGTGACACTCCATATGATAGTACTTCCGTCAATAATCGTAGGTGTTGTAATGAGTCATACTTTTCGGAAATCGAGAAAGCCTGCCGGTAGCTGACCATCTTGATCCGTGGCTTTCAGGATGCCATGTGAGAGAGAACAGCGCGAGTTGGATTCCACGTGGTCAATGGAAGTTTTAGCCACAGAAATACATTAGAAGCTTAACGAGTCATTCATAGTTTTTGATAAGCAAAGAAAGTGGCTCATCCGCTGCTTGTGTGTACGCAATGTGAATTTATCTGCTTGCAGCCCTTGGAAACAGACAGCCTATCAGGAAAAACAGACGTCAACCTCAGTTGTAACCCTTTAGGACTGACTATTCTGAATGCCCAAATAGTGGTATGACTCTAGAATACATGATTTTTGAACACAGATATAAAAAATTAAACAGTAGGAGAGTAGTGGCCAATTTTCAGTAGCACTGAAGCCTTCATTAATTTCGGAGAAAAGCAGCGAACAGTGGACAGGCAAGTTCTATTTACCTAATTTTTTTATTTTTATTCTGTATCTTGGAGCGTACGTATAATGCAAAAGTCCGGAGGAGTCTCCGAATTTTTGAATCTTTGTTCGATGTCTACGTTTATTACTGGAAATAACAGCAATAAAAACTGTGTGGCGGACCGAGACTCGAACTCGGGACCTTTGCCTTTCTCGGGCAAGTGCTCGTTGGTAGTTTCATATCAGCGCACACTCCGCTGCAGAGTGAAAAACTCATTCTAGCAATAAGTGGGTACCCGTGGTCTAGGAGTAGTGCCTTTGATTCATAATCAAAACGTCTTCGGCCCCGGGTTCGATCCCCGCCACTGCCTAAATTTTGATAAATAATCGGCATTGGCGGCCGAAGACTTTCGGCATAACAAGTCAGCCTCATTCTGCCAACGGCCTTGTCAAAGAGGGCGGAGGAGCGGATAGAGGTTCAGGGCACTCTCTTGTCCTAGGGGGTGGGAAATTGCCCCTAAAGGCGGAAGTATCAGCAATGATCAACGACATGAGGATGCAGAAGGCAATGGAAACCACTGCATTAAAGACACGTAACGTGTATCCACAGGACATGTGGCCTGTATTTGAAGAAGTGTCATGATGATCTCTCCATTGGCAAAAGATTCCGGAATAGTCCCCCATTCGGACCTCTGGGAGGGGACTACCAAGGGGGAGGTTACCATGAGAAAAAGATTGAATAATCTACGAAAGGATAACGTTCTACGAGTCAGGGCGTGGAATGTCAGAAGCTTGAACGTGGTATAGGGAAACTAGAAAATCTAAAAAGGGAAATGCAAAGGCTCAATCTAGATATAGTAGGGGTCAGTGAAGTGGAAGGAAGACAAGGATCTCTGGTCAGATGAGTATCGGGTAATATCAACAGCAGCAGAAAATGGTATAACAGGTGTAGGATTCGTTATGAATAGGAAGGTAGGGCAGAGGGTGTGTTACTGTGAACAGTTCAGTGACCGGGTTGTTCTAATCAGAATCGACAGCAGACCAGCACCGACAACGATAGTTCAGGTATACATGCCGACGTCGCAAGCTGAAGATGAACAGATAGTGTATGAGGATATTGAAAGGGTAATGCAGTACGTAAAGGGGAACGAAAGTCTAATGGTCATGGGCGACTGGAATGCAGTTGTAGGGGAAGGAGTAGAAGAAAAGGTTACAGGAGAATATGGGCTTGGGACAAGGAATGAAAGAGGAGAAAGACTAATTAAGTTCTGTAACAAGTTTCAGCTAGTAATAGCGAATACCCTGTTCAAGAATCACAAGAGGAGGAGGTATATTTGGAAAAGGCCGGGAGATAAGGGAAGAGATTACGAAATCAGATACTGGATTGTAAGGCGTACCTAGGAGCAGATATAGACTCAGATCACAATATAGTAGTGATGAAGACTAGGCTGAAGTTAAAGACATTAGTCAGGAAGAATCAATACGCAAAGAAGTGGGATACGGAAGTACTAAGGAACGACGAGATACGTTTGAAGTTCTCTAACGCTATAGATACAGCAATAAGGAATAGCGCAGTAGGCAGTACAGTTGAAGAGGAATGGACATCTCTAAAAAGGGCCATCACAGAAGTTGGGAAGGAAAACATAGGTACAAAGAAGGTATCTGCGAAGAAACCATGGGTAACAGAAGAAATACTTCAGTTGATTGATGAAAGGAGGAAGTACAAACATGTTCCGGGGAAGTCAGGAATACAGAAATAGAAGTCGCTGAGGAATGAAATAAATAGGAAGTGCAGGGAAGCTAAGACGAAATGGCTGCAGGAAAAATGTGAAGACATCGAAAATTGTCGGAAGGACAGACTCAGCATACAGGAAAGTCAAAACAACCTTTGGTGACATTAAGAGCAACGGTGGTAACATTAATAGTGCAACGGGAATTCCACTGTTAAATGCAGAGGAGAGAGCAGGTAGGTGGAAAAAATACATTGAAAGCCTCTGAGGGTGAAGATTTGTCTGATGTGATAGAAGAAGAAACAGGAGTCGATTTAGAAGAGATAGGGGATCCAGTATTAGAATCGTAATTTAAAGGAGCTTTGGAGGACTTACCGTCAAATAAGGCAGAAGCGATAGATAACATTCCATCCGAATTTCTAAAATCATTGGGGGAAGTGGCAACAGAACGACTATTCACGTTGGTGTGTAGAATATGAGTGTGGCGATATACCATCTGACTTTCAGAAAAGCGTCATCCACACAATTCCAAAGACGGCAAGAGCTGACAAGTGCGAGAATTATCGCACAATCAGCTTAACAGCTCATGCATCGAAGCTGCTTACAAGAATAATACACAGAAGAATGGAAAAGAAAATTGAGAATGCGCTAGGTGACGATCAGTTTGGCTTTAGGAAAAGTAAAGGGACGAGAGAGGCAATTCTGACGTTACGGCTAATAATGGAAGCAAGGTTAAAGAAAAATCAAGACACTTTCATAGGATTTGTCGACCTGGAGAAAGTGTTCAATATAAAAAGGTGCAAGCTGTTCGATATTCTGAAAAAAGTAGGGGTAAGCTATAGGGAGAGACGAGTCGTATACAATATGTACAACAACCAAGAGGGAATAATAAGAGTGGACGATCAAGAACGAAGTGCTCGTATTAAGAAGGGTGTAAGACAAGGTTGAAGCCTTTCGCCCCTACTCTTCAATCTGTACAGCGAGGAAGCAATGATGGAAATAAAAGAAAGGTTGGAATTAAAATACAAGGTGAAAGGATATCAATGATACGATTCGCTGATGACATTGCAATCCTGAGTGAAAGTGAAGAAGAATTAAATGATCTGCTGAACGGAATGAACAGTCTAATGAGTACACAGTATGGTTTGAGAGTAAATCGGAGAAAGACGAAGGTAATGAGAAGTAGTAGAAATGAGAACAGCGAGAAACTGAACATCAGGATTGATGGTCACGAAGTAATGAAGTTAAGGAATTCTGCTACCTAGGCAGTAAAATAACCAATGACGGACGGAGAAAGGAGGACATCAAAAGCAGACTCGCTATGGCAAAAAAGGCATTTTTGGCCAAGAGAAGTCTACTAATATCAAATACCGGCCATAATTTGAGGAAGAAATTTCTGAGGATGTACGTCTGGAGTACAGCATTGTATGGTAGTGAAACATGGACTGTGGGAAAACCGGAACAGAAGAGAATCGAAGCATTTGAGATGTGGTGCTATAGACGAATGTTGAAAATTAGGTGGACTGATAAGGTAAGGAATGAGGAGCTTCTACGCAGAATCGGAGAGGAAAGGAATACGTGGAAAACACTGATAAGGAGAAGGGACAGGATGATAGGACATCTGCTAAGACATGAGGAATGACTTCCATGGTACTAGAGGGAGCTGTAGAGGGCAAAAACTGTAGAGGAAGACAGAGATTGGAATACGTCAAGCAAATAATTGAGGACGTAGGTTGCAAGTGCTACTCTGAGATGAAGAGGTTAGCACAAGAGAGGAATTCGTGGCGGGCCGCATCAAACCAGTCAGTAGACTGATGACAAAAAAAATTACAAATCGATTATATCATAAACCGATTATTATGAGCGGTTTTAACAGTCAGGCGAAATATGAGACGGAAAAAACAGGTACAACAAAACTCATTAGCTTCAGCAGTAACCACAATTACTATAATTGACCGACGAGCCCGGCGTCCGACACAAGAGTTTGTGCTTTTTGTTAGGTGTCCTGTGGCAGTTGGTTGTCCTGTCAGTATTGCGTGTTGTGGTGTACTCTGAGGACAGACAGACAATACACAGCGACTAACGCGTATGTCTTTTGTCTGCGGGTTGTTGCTTCATTATTATGTTCTTTATTCTGTGCGTTTTAGTTATTGCATATTACAGGTTGCTTCACTGTTAAGAGTGTAAGAAGGCTATCCATAAAGTAAGAGACGTCTTGAAATAAAAAAAAATAACAATACGGAAAACCAAATTTGATTATATACATTTTATGCTGTTTTTCTACAGACTCGCCATTCAAATTGAAGCATGGCGTAAGTTTTACAATACCGTCTCTGTAAAAATCTGCCGCCTGCGACTGCCACGACTGCAAAGCGTTGTGAAGCGAGTCACGTGCTCATTGCTGGGAAGAGGTGGCGGTCGGCTGGCGCCAAATCGGGCCTGTCTGAACGGTGATCAGGCACCTCTTCCGAAATCTCGTAAGAGCTTTCAGGCACGATTGGCTGTGCGTGGACGTGCGTCGTCGAGAAAAACACAACTAATGTCCTAAGTTTTCTCCGACGCTAGTTTTGCCTCAACATCATTTTTGACAATACCCCAGAGTTAATTGTTCTGCCACTTTCAAGCAAATAAATGAGACTGACTCCTTTGCTGTCCCAAAATATATAAAGATGCGACGGACAAATCTGTTGCCATTTTTCTCGTAATCTTCTAGTAATTTCAGTACTGCAGCCTCTCTCTCTCTCTCTCTCTCTCTCTCTCTCTCTCTCTCTCTCTCTCTCTCTCTCTCTCACACTTTTTTTTGCGATAGTATTTTGACAACCTACGTAGCACAAAATTTGAGGTAACCGAGATCCTCCGCCACAATTTCATGCATCAAACTCCGTGTAATTTGGGGAAAATTTTCCCAAAGTTACGTAATCGTCAAACGAAGATTTTCACGAATTTTGTCGATTTTTCACCACCTAGTCAGTCACAAAGCTAGGCCTTCTAGTGCAGATGTGGTCGTGAGTATTGGTACGGCGATTTTTAAAATAAACGCGCTACTGCCGCACTCGGCTGTCACTCAATAGTGCTATTCCTTTTCCACGCACACCACAAAGATAGCGATAACTTTCAGTTTGGTTTGCAGTTTTTTTTTCAGTAAAAACGCACTTCAAAATTGGCGGCATTTTTGACTGCAGCGGACATTTATAACACGACACAGACAGCAAAGAAACGGACAGGCCACACGCTACCACCGTCGGATGCGTAGTGCGTGTAGGAATGTTAAGCACCGGGACGGCAGCTGTACCCACCGCCACGATCAAAAAAACGCCTGTTGCCTTCTCGACAGCCCTCGTATGTAGACAGAAACAGGGCTGACAAACCGACTAAATCAAAATAAGTTTATTACTCTGTAACGAGCCCCGGTGATTGTGGGATCAGTTACACCAAAAGCCGTAGGAGGTTTCTCTGAAGAGTCTTCGAATCTTTGCCGGAGTTCCGGTTCACACTTTTATTCTATTCGCTGTTCACACCTGCGGGAAAAGATGTCTCCCTGAGGATACAGCAGCACAACGTTTCGCTTCGTGACGTTTTCTACACTACTAACGTAGGCCGCCCCGCCGAAAAAGCCCATATTTTTCCAGAATAGTCCTGCTCCCCGAGCCGACAAGTATCACTGAACGCCAATGGAAAAGCGTCCACTTTTCTCGTCCATCACAATTTTTTCAGCTTCTTTATATTTTTCATGCAGCTGCTTCGCTTCAGCCACTCTGCGCTTCCTATTTACGTACTATTTTACTATATTGCACCGAATGCAAGTGTCATTTTCACTATCAGCTGGCCACTGACGTAAGTCCTGTCCGTTGCCCGCTGGTAATGAAGAGGGCGACTTGCAATCGCCGCAGTACGATTACTTTTATGTTAGTACGTACTACTTTAACATTCGACATGACGAAGTGTGGTGATCTTCATGGTAGTGGGAACTGTATAATGTAAGGCGATTTGTAAGTGATGGATAATGTGTTTTAAAAATTCAAAAGCATAAGATTTGACGATGATAGCATAGCTCTGACGAAATCGGTCATCGAATAAAGCGCATTTTTAGCTTCCTTGGCTTGTGAAGCTTTCTTCAGTACCTGCAGGAAAAGCCAGAACTTCTGAAACACCTGAATATAGCGGACACAACGTTTGTTACAGAATAACACCCATTGCTGTTATTCAAAATCTGACTTACAAACACAATTGTCGTGTCTGCCTGTACTTTGGCATCTTCAGCTACCAGACAGAGTGCAATACCAAATACCCATCAGGAACTGCCAGTCACAACACGAAACGGCTGTGTAGGGCCGGCATGAGCTGAAAGCTCTGCATTGCCTGAAGCTTGCTTGGTACTGCGAAAGTCCCATTGAGACTGCGTCTCCCATTTGCGACATACATTTGTCCTAGTTAGGGATAAAAGATGTCATGCATTCTGGATCTTCGGCTAACAAACTTCCTGTAGAATCCAACTAATCTTACAAAAACTCGCAGTGCATTGGTTGCTACTGGCGCACCTCGTATAGCATTGAGCTTATTGGGATTGGATAGTATTGCCTTCTGATTGATAATATGAGCTTAGGAATATAAGTATCCATCGTCCAAACACAACCTGTTTTTAGTTTACACTCACTCTTCCATTTCCTAAAAGTCGCAATACGTGCTCAGTAACTGGTGATGGTCCCGCCATATTTTGGCTGAAATTGGTTTCATGTGGACCCAACACATCAATGAGGACGTTAAGAACTCTGCAGTACACAAAGTGCAAAGAGCATATTATAAATTGATAAGATTCTCCTATTAAAGAAAATATCTGCACTATCGGTAAACTGGTGCTTGTTCCCCGTAAGTTGCCGGTATCTAGATGTAACATTGAGCTTAGTGAGTGTCTGTATTCCGTGATACCTTCGTAGCAATTGGTCTGTTAATCCGGACCAATCTTTCTCCTCCAGCAGAATTTGATTCAACTTGGGAGTTTCAAGAGCTAAACACACTATCAGCTGTTTTTTGAAAACAGCTACCATGGGGTCATTGTAATTGTTTACAGCCAGCTCTATGATGCCCCATCTGGCACGTGTCAGATATCCTTAACCATGACCTCTGTCTTCGCAAGGAGGATCATGTATGGCTTCGTATATTCTTTCCACTTCAAACTCGTATTCAGACTGTGTAATTGTACTCTGAGACAAAAACACTTGTCGATAGCGGTACAGTAACTGCCACATCTGCTGTTGCTCCCGTGGTGATACCCTCCACTCCTTCCATGGTGTCTGCTTCGGTTTCCCAGCTCGGTGCACCGATGGCAGTGCCGTGGGTTACTGCCTGTCCTCGTACAGATTCTGCTGCTGCTGCATCATCAGTTAGTCGGCGTTATCTGTCGAATGTTAGCAGCAGTATGGGATGCTTTGCTCTTCAGGGCAATGCGCACACGTTACGTACATCAGATCTAGCAGTGAATAGCCTCTTTTTTACATCTAAACTGGCTTGTGCACTAGTTGGACGACCGCATCTCAGTAGAACTGGAACGCCTAAATGTAGAGCAACAATCTTGTTGTGTCTAAAGAGGCAAGTGCTCATTACAAACTGCAGCCAGAGTTTGACTTCTTTCCAACAGCCTCTGATGCCTGGTAGCAATGTCGGCAGTGGAGCCTTCTGCGCTAGAAATGCTTTCCGGTGCTACTAGTGCTCTCTGGTGGTGGAAGTTCGGGCTCTTACGTCATGAGCCATTTTTGTTTCTTTTTTTGCATGCGCTATTAGAGGGATTTTTGTAATCCCTGCGTTATTACCGAAATGAGGAAAGAAAAGGTAGCAACAATTTCTCCAAGAATAATTTTGATTGTAACAGCAATTTGTCATCATGAATGTCACTACATGTCATTAACAAAGTGGGGCCATCTTGTAACACCACGAAGATAGGTGGCCAAGAATGCAGAAAAGCTACATACTGTGTCAGGAATAAAGCTCACGAGGAAGTTGACAGAAAGAGCGTGCAACATAAGAGGAATATTAAAATACTTTCTTTTGCAAAAAAGACAAGCTTTCCATGAACAGATTAACACCTATCAGAAATTAAACAGTGATGAAAAACTTGTTGCTCGCCACTACTGTTGTCTAGACAAGACAGCCTAGACACAATGAGAGGAAGCCGAAAGGCACGCACTTAAATTCACGCAGGCTGGCGTGAGGTCTGAAACAGGATACGTAATGAATGCTATACAGAAAAGTACGTAGCTTCTGGAATACTTAACTTTAATCCACATTTGTAGAACATCGCTCTTGATGATACATTAATAGAATCTCAATATCAATTGAATACGGCGCTTTGCTAGGTCGTAGCAAATGTAGCTGAAGGCTATGCTAACTATCGTCTCGGAAAATGAGAGCGTAATTCTCAGTGAACCATGGCTAGCAACGTCGGCTGTACAACTGGGGCGAGTGCTAGTACGTCTCTCTAGACCTGCCGTGTGGTGGCGCTCGGTCTGCCATCACTGACAGTGGCGACACGCGGGTCCGTCGTATACTAGCGGACCGCGGCCCATTTAAAAGCTACCACCTAGCAAGTGTGGTGTCTGGCGGTGACACCACAACTACAGTATAAAGTGTGTATCTACGGAAATTACTGTGTTTCATAACAGAGCTAAATTTGTATTTGATACATTTCTAAATGTTCTCAAACAAGCTAGAGGTGTTTACCTACGTAAGTAATATATTTTGGATGGTTTTGTTGTTAAAGCAACAGAACAAAAAATGGACAGGCTGCTCAATTATGCTGGCGCTTCCTACATTCTCTCCCTCCCTTTTTTGGGGGGGGGGGGGGGCAGCTATTCCTGTCTGTCGTAAGAGGGGACTAAAAGGTGTCTCACACGTTTCGGCCTTTATGTGATAATCCATTGTAGGGTTTGGCCTTGAAACATCCGCTTAGAAACAGTGCTGGTAAACCTCTTACGTTATTTGATTTTCAAACAGCTGAGCAAAATTAAACGTACTCAAACATTTCTCTCTTTACTTATTCTGATCAACAGTAAACTGACACAATATTTTTAGCGCAACGCAATCCGACTTTTAATAAGCCCTACAAAAGAAAGGCCCTGACTAACAATAATCTTCGCTACTCACACTACTGCAATATAGCGTGGGCCAATACTGCCATCTAAATAAAAGATTAAAACAACTGAAGCCACTAACTACTGATAGGCATAGTTAGCAAATGAAAGATTTGATGGAGAACAAAGAATGTATTTACTTTAATAGTGTTCAAGAGTCATATTATCTCAGTTCATGACATCCAGTCTTACAAATTTCCTTTTTCTGACGGACACACGTCCAGATCGTCCGCTCTCAAAACTCTGCCGTCTCTCCCCACATCCAGCCCCGCTGGCAGCTCACCTTCAACTCCACAACGCTACGCGCTGTTCACATCCAACTGCCCAACACTACAATAGCGACTATTCCAACAATGCCAATCAGCCACAGATTGCGCACAGCACAGTCAGTGACTTTCATACAGAGCGCTACGTGGCGTTACCAACATAAAAACCTAAACAGCCTGCTTACAATGTCCATTTTTCAAAATGTTCCCGAAGAACAAGCCAATAGGGGAAGGGCGCCTTACATGGTGCATATGTCCATGTGCTGAGACGTCTCGGATCCTTCGTCGACGTGGATCGGCACTTCGGCTCATTCTCCAGCTGTTGGGCGAGGCCACCCTCCTGGGTGCGTTTTCCTTCGTCCTCTGTGCAGTATCGCTTTCTGTGCTGTCGACGATAACGGGCTTGCTACCTCGTTTGCGTGTTATTTCCAGCACGGTAGCCAGTCCCTTGGGATGGGGCTACCATGTACACTCTTGGATGTAGCCCTCTGGCCACACAGGGATCGCTCTGCTGATACCTGCACCGTTAACTCCCCACATATGCCAAGGAGTAGATGCCCATCACCCTGGGATATTGGGACTCCTGGCAAAGGCCATCCTGCCAGGTGGCGTTTGCTGAGGCTTGGTGAACCAGCAGTCTCTACGTGGTCAAGGTCTAACTTCTTCAATGCTACGAAATACAACCCCAAATCGTGTACCCCGCCCCCCACCCACCGACCACACCATGGGAGGAACGCCAGGCTAAGGATGGCAGCGAAGCTTATTCACCCCGGTACCTCGTATGTACGAGAGCTGACGGGGAGTTTTGTCAATGAAACCTCAGTTTTTTGTGGAGTGTTTAGAGGAAAAGTTTGGGGAGGTGGAGGGCTTGTCCAAATTGCGGTCGGCCACACGGGATTATCCGAGCGGAGGCGCTGCAGTCAGACTGTGCGGCTGGTCCTGGCGGAGGTTAGTCCTACCTTGGGCAGAGGTGTGTGTGTGTGTGTGTGTGTGTGTGTGTGTGTGTGTGTGTGTGTGTGTGTGTGTGTGTGTGTGTGTGTGTGTGTGTGTGTGTGTGTCCTTAGGATAATTCAGGTTAAGTAGTGTGTAAGCTTAAGGACTGATGACCTTAGCAGTTAAGTCCCATAAGATTTCACACACATTTGAACATTTTTTGAAAATGCGGTCAGTGTCGGTCTTGTTCAAAGCAGCCAGTCACAGACCCCCAGTCACAGGCACTACTCGCCTGTGACAAGCTTGGGGATGTTCCTATCACGCCCCATAAGAGCTTAAAAATGGTCCAGTATCATATTTCACGTGGACCTTGTTCTGCAAGGTGACGATGAGCTGCGCGCCAATTTAGAGCAGTGGACTGAGCAGTGGAGGTCCATTTAGTTTGGTGCGCCCTCTGGAGTCTGAGGGATAATCAGGTTGCCACCAGTGCCTTCATACTGGCCTTCGAGGGTGACATGTTACCCAAGAAGCTCAAGGTGATAGTCTATTGCTGTGACGTAAAGCCATATATCCCTCCCCCGATGTGGTGCTGGAAGTTCAGCCATATGTCTTCCCACTGTATTTCCAGCGTCACTTGTCGGAATTGTCGACGTCCTTCACATCCCAAGACTCCCCCCAGGGGGTCCACAAATCTTTTGTGGATACGTGCGTAGCGAGCACGGGACCCAGAGTTAATGTCGCCTTCCTTCCTTTCCGGGCTGCATACCTTCCCTTTCCGCATCCTTCCCCATCCCCTATCTTCGCCCCTCCTCCCCTCACCTCTGGCTCTTTCCTTCCCTTTCTCCCCATCTGGGAGTATGGTTTGTGCCTACGTCTGGAGACGGACGCTCGAAAATGTAACGCATTCTTCGCCTTCTTTGCTTGTATGTCTTCTTCCTTCCTTTGTCCTTCTCTTTTCCTTACCTCTTCTCTTTACCCTTTTCTCCCCTGCGGCGTTTGAGACTTCTCTTCTTTCCTTTCCTTTCTCTTTCTTCCTCCCTGTCCGTGTCTGAAGGCCGACCCACGCATTTTTGTGCGTAGCTGGTGACGGGGTAACGCGTAAGTCGGTGCCCTCCAGGCACAAAAATTGCTGCGTGCTTCACTGCTCCACACCTTCCCTGTCCGGGTTGAAGCGCAGCGCACTTTAAATTCCTCGCGTGGAGTCGTTTATACACGCTCCCTCGATGGATTGTCTGACGAAGAAATTCAGCACTACCTGTCTGACCAGGGCGTAACGGCTGTTCATAGAGTTATGAAAAGGGTTGACACGAACATAATTCCCACCCGGACTGTCTTCTTGACATTTGACAGAGTTCAACTCCCATCGAAAATAAAAGCGGGCTATGAAATAATTTCCGTTCGCCCCTACGTCCCAAACCATACGCGTTGTTATCGGTGTCACCGATTCAATTACACCAGCCAGTCCAGTTCCAATCCGGTCAAATGTGTTACGTGTAGCAAGGATGCCCATGAGGGTGCTTGTCCCTCTCCATCCCCTCGCTGCATCAACTGTATGGGTGACCACGCTGCTTCCTCTCGACATTGCCCCATTTTTAAGGACGAAAAGCTCATCCAGGAAATCAGAGTGAAGGAAAAGGTGTCGACCTTTGCTGCTCGAAAATTATTCGCCAGTCGACAGCCCACCATGCCTCAGACAGGAAAATACAGCACTGTCCTTGCTTCTCCTCGGCCAACAAAGGAGGCGGCCACGCAGACTTGCGACCTCACCCTTAGTGCCACGGTCGTCAGATCGGCCAGCGCAAAGATCGCCCATTCAACCTCACCGCTTTCACCTGCCCACTCTATGGCTCACCCTTCATCGGGTTCTGCTAAATCTCGAGCCCAAAAGTCCGACACCGAGACTTCGAAAAAAGAGCATACTCGTGAAGATTTTTTACGTACCCAAACTTCACAACCATCGGTTCATAATTCCAAGAAGGCTACAAAGAAACCCAGTTCATCTCCTTCTCCGCCAAGGCGTGTCCCATCTACAGCACCACCTGGCGGAAATCGCCCTCGGCCGTCTTGTGTGTCGCCGAGGCGCACTGCCGGCGGCCGATCAACCGACCGATCGCTGGTGGCAGGAGCTGCTCCTGAACAACCTATGGATCAGGATCTTCTGCCTTCGGCTGAATGCCATTCCATGCTGTTGGTCGCTAGCTCCGAGCAGTCTGAGTTGACAGCAACCTTGGTCACATTCCTCCATTTCCTGTTCACCCTATGTCCATTATCCACTGGAATATCCGCGGCATTCGCGCCAATCGGGATGAATTGTCGATCCTCTTACGATCCTATTCACCGGTCATCTTCTGTCTTCAGGAAACAAAGCTGCGTCCCCATGACCGCTTTGTTCTCCCTCATTTTCAGTCCATCCGATATGATCTCCCCTCTGTTGAAGGCACTCCAGCCCATGGAGGACTCATGATTCTCCTCCACGATACTCTCCATTATCACCCAATTCACTTAAACACTTCCTTCCAAGCTGTCGCCGTCCGTCTATCCCTTTCTGGATACACGTTCTCTCTTTGTACTGTATACATTCCATCGTCCACACCAATGGCCCGAGCTGATCTCCTTCATCTTCTTGGTCAGCTCCCACCCCCTATTTGCTGGTTGGGGACTTCAGTGCCCACCACCCGCTTTGGGGATCTCCACATCCTTGTCCACGTGGCTCACTATTGCTAGACGTCTTCCACCAAGTGGATCTACTTTGCCTCAACACTGGGGTCCCTACATTTTTGTCTGCCTCCACGACAAATTTATCTCATTTGGACCTTGCGGTCGGTACTGTTCCGCTAGCTCGGCGCTTCGAATGATTCGCCCTTGATGATACACACTCGAGTGACCACTTTCCATGTGTCCTAAGACTGCAGCCTCAACTGCCATATATGCGCCCGAGACGCTGGAAGTTTGCCCAGGCCGACTGGACACTTTTCGCGTCTCTAGCATCATTCGATGACCGTCACTTTCCCAGCGTCAACGATGAGGTCACACATATTACAGACGTTATTCTTACAGCTGCGGAACGTTCAATACCACGCACCTCCGAATTGCCCCGGCGCCCCCCCAATTCCTTGGTGGAACGAGGCATGCCGTGACGCAATACGTGAGCGGCGACGTGCTCTTCGCATTTTCCGCCACCATCCTACTTTGGCCAACTGTATCCGCTATAAGCAGTTCCGTGCGCGATGCCGTCGTGTCATCCGCGATAGCAAGAAGGCAAGCTGGAAATTCTTTATTAGCTCATTTAACACCTTCACTCCCTCCTCGGAAGTTTGGAGTCGGCTTCGACGGTTATCTGGCGCGCCTAGTTTCTGCCCGGTCTCTGGGCTCACTGTCGCGCATGATACGTTAGGGGACCCCGTCGCAATTTCTAACTCATTGGGTCAACACTTTGCTGAGATTTCGAGCTCTTCAAATTACCCGCCAGCGTTTCTCCCGAAGAAACGTGCAGCGGAAGAGCAACCTCTTGCTTTCTCCTCTCACAATCGCGAAAGCTACAATACTGTTTTCTCCATGTGGGAACTCCAACATGCACTCTCTTCTTCTCGCTCCTCCGCCCCAGGACCGGATGGTATCCACATCCAAATGTTGCTGCAATTATCAACCCATAGTCTGCGTTACCTCCTTCGCCTTTATAATCGAATTTGGACCGACAGTACTTTTCCCAGGCGATGGCGGGAAGCTATCGTCGTTCCTGTTCCGAAACCTGCAAAGGACAAACATCTCCCCTCTAGCTATCGCCCCATTTCTCTCACGAGTAGTGTCTGTAAGGTTTTGGAGCGTATGGTGAATTACCGTTTAGCTTGGTGGCTGGAATCCCGCAGTCTTTTAACACCTGCCCAATGCGGATTCCGAAAGCATCGTTCTGCAGTTGACCATCTTGTTGCTCTCTCCACTTACATCATGAACAATTTTCTCCGGAAACGCCAAACGGTAGCAATATTTTTTGATCTGGAGAGAGCATACGATACCTGTTGGAGGACAGGTATCCTCCGCATACTGTTCTCTTTGGGCTTTAGAGGTCGGCTGCCCCTTTTTCTTCGCGAATTTATGGCAGAGCGCACATTTAGGGTGCGGGTGAACACTACTCTCTCCCGTACTTTCTCCCAAGAAAACGGGGTACCCCAGGGCTCCGTGCTGAGTGTTGTACTGTTTGCCATTGCCATCAATCCAATTATGGATTGTCTCCTTCCTGATGTCTCGGGCTCCCTCTTTGTGGACGATTTTGCGATCTACTACAGCTCTCAACGGACCAGCCTTCTTGAACGACGTCTTCAAGGATGTCTCGATCGCCTCCACTCTTGGAGCATCGACACTGGCTTCCGTTTTTCTCCCAGTAAGACCGTTTGTGTTAATTTTTGGCGACGTAAGGAGTTTATTCCACCCTCATTACATCTAGGTCCTGTCAACCTTCCGTTTTCCCCCCTGCGGGTCCGGGGATTAGAATAGGCCCGAGGTATTCCTGCCTGTCGTAAGAGGCGACTAAAAGGAGTCCATCCCCCTCACGGGGGTAGTTTGCGCCTGCGTCCGGAGACGGACGGTTCCTCGACCTATTATTGTGGTCTTTTTGGTTTTTCACTTCTCGTTTCTTCCTTCCTTTTGTTGGTTCCTTTCTTTGCTCTTCTCCACCTCACTGTCTTCCTTACTCTTTCCCTTGACTTCTCCTTGCCTTCTCATTGCCTTCTTCTCCTTGCCTTCTCATTGCCTTCTTCTCCTTGCCTTCTCATTGCCTTCTTCTCCTTGCCTTCTCTGGTCTCCGCCTCGGCGTTTGAGACAGTCTGTCCTCCTTCTCCCTCTCTTCTTTTTCCTCTTCTTCCTTCCTCCCTGTGCGTGCCTGAAGGCCGACCCACGCGTTCGCACGCGTAGCCGGTGACGGGGTAACGCGTAAGTCCCCGCCCTGGGTAGACATGTAAGGCACGCGCGTACCCCCTGGTAAAGGCCAGGCCCGGGGAGGGGTGATTGCCTGAGCTGATACCTTCTGACCATGCCAATTGGTCCCTCCGTCTGTTTCTCGGGAGGTGTGACCTGAGGTGTAAACATTCACCTAAGGCGGGAGTGCCCTCTGAGAGGGTCCTCGCAAGGAAGGAGCGCGCCATCGGAGACGCTGGCAATCATGGGGGATTCCTCCGCAATGGATTCTACTCCATCTCTCTCGACTTCTGCCCAAAAACGGAAACGTGACCAGCCAACAGTGACAAAAGTACTACCGCCTGCCCCACAGTTCCTCGTCGTTTCTCGATCTGAGGACGGAAAGGATTTTTCCTCTGTCAACCCTTTCGTTCTCCAGAAGGGCGTAGATGCCATAGCCGGATCTGTCAAATCTTGTACCAGGTTGCGTAACGGTACCTTATTACTAGAAACTGAGAGTGCCTTTCAGGCACAAAAACTGTTTCGGGCCACACTCCTGTACACGTTCCCTGTCCGGGTGGAGGCCCACCAAACTTTGAATTCGTCTCGTGGTGTAGTCTATACTAGCTCCCTCAACGGATTGACTGACGAGGAGCTTCATTCTTTCCTCGCTGAGCAGGGCGTGACGGCTGTCCATCGGGTCATGAAAAAGGTCAACAATGACCTTGTACCGACCCGGACACTTTTCTTGACCTTCGATAGTGTTAAGCTGCCATCGCGCATCAAGGCGGGCTACGAGGTTATTTCTGTTCGCCCCTATGTCCCGACACCTACGCGCTGCTACCAGTGTCAGCGTTTCAATCACACTCGACAGTCTTGTTCCAATGCGGCTAAATGTGTCACTTGTGGCAGGGATGCCCATGAGGGTGACTGTCCACCTCCGTCTCCTCGTTGTGTGAACTGTCAGGGTGACCATGCCGCATCCTCCCGCGACTGTCCTGTCTATAAGGAAGAACGCTGTATCCAAGAAATTCGGGTCAAAGAGAAAGTGTCCACCTCGGCTGCTTCCTATTGGCTAGTAGGAAGCCCACGCTGCTCCCAGCGGGGAAATACAGTACTGTCCTCGCCTCTCCTCGGACTACCAGGGAGGTAGCAACCCAGACATGCGATCTGACCTTCAGCACCACGGTCGTCCGTTCGGCCAGTGCTAAGATCGCGCGGTCGACGTCTCCTCTTCCTCCCATCACCCCACAGACACCAGCCCCTTCATCAGCTTCTGCTAAGACGAAGACCCCGAAGTCAGATGCACGGGCCTTCAAGAAGGAACCATCCCGTGCAGACTTCCTCCGTACCTCGACCTCCCAGCCTTCGACCGGTACTTCCACCAAACGTCCTTCCAAAAAGGCTCATAGGAAGCACAGTTCTCCTTCTCCGCCACGGCGCATTTCTTCTCCTGCGCCACCCAGCGGTTGCCGCCCCAGGCCGTCATCCGTTTCGCCTGGCCGCACCGCTGGTAGCCGTACATCTGGCCGTTCACCGGCAGAGGAAGCTCCCCCTCCCGGCCATCCTCCCGAGATGGCCGATGAACCTATAGACCCAATGGACGATGACCGTCCGCCTACTGATAGCGGCGGCAGTGCTCGCTCGAAGCCAGGCCCTAAGCGGCCTTCGAGGTGACCCCTTCTCTCATCTTCCTTTTCTTACGATGGCACATATTCACTGGAATATTCGCAGCATTCGCTCCAACCGAGAGGACTTGAAGTTGCTGCTCCGCTTGCATCGTCCGCTCGTCGTAGCCCTCCAGGAAACGAAGCTACGCCCATGCGATCAAGTTGCCTTGGCACACTACACCTCTGTGCGTTTTGACCTACCCCCTGTGGTAGGTATCCCAGCTCATGGAGGGGTTATGTTGATGGTCCGGGATGATATTTACTTCGATCCCATCACGTTGCACACCGGCCTGCAGGCAGTTGCCATCCGCATTACTCTCCCCACTTTTACGTTTTCCTTTTGTACCGTTTACACTCCGTCATCTGCCGTTACCAGGGCAGACATGATGCAACTTATTGCTCAGCTACCTGCACCATTTTTGTTAACTGGAGACTTCAATGCCCACCATCCCCTTTGGGGCTCTCCAGCATCCTGCCCGAGGGGCTCCTTGTTAGCAGACCTTTTCAACCAGCTCAATCTTGTCTGCCTCAATACTGGCGCCCCTACTTTTCTTTCGGACACATCTCACACCTATTCCCATTTAGACCTCTCTATATGTACTCCCCAACTTGCACGCCGGTTTGAGTGGTATGCACTTGCTGATACATATTCGAGCGACCACTTCCCGTGTGTTATCCATCTCCTGCAGCATACCCCCTCTCCGTGCTCCTCTAGTTGGACCATCTCCAAGGCAGACTGGGGGCTCTTCTCTTCCAGGGCGACCTTTCAGGATCAAACCTTCACAAGCTGCGACCGTCAGGTCGGACACCTCACGGAAGTCATTCTCGCTGCTGCTGAATATTCCATCCCTCACCCTACTTCTTCTCCACGTCGCGTACCGGTCCCCTGGTGGACCGCAGCATGTAGAGACGCTTTACGTGCTCGTCGACGTGCTTTACGCACATTTAAACGCCACCCTACAGTGGCGAATTGTATCAATTATAAACGATTACGTGCTCAGTGTCGTCGTATTATCAAAGAAAGCAAGAAAGCCAGCTGGGCTGCTTTCACAAGCACCTTCAACAGTTTTACTCCATCTTCTGTTGTCTGGGGTAGCCTGCGCCGGCTATCTGGCACTAAGGTCCACTCACCAGTTTCTGGCTTGAAGGTCGCGAATGACGTCCTTGTCGCCCCTGAGGCTGTCTCCAATGCCTTCGGCCGCTTTTTCGCAGAGGTTTCGAGCGCCGCTCATTACCACCCTGCCTTCCTCCCCCGCAAACAGGCAGAGGAGGCTAGGCCACCTAACTTCCGCTCCTCGAATTGTGAAAGTTATAATGCCCCATTCACCATGCGGGAACTCGAAAACGCACTTGGCCGATCACGGTCCTCCGCTCCAGGGCCAGATTCTATTCATATTCAGATGCTGAAGAACCTTTCTCCTGCGGGTAAAGGTTTTCTTCTTCGTACATACAATCGCATCTGGATTGAGGGACATGTTCCCGCATGCTGGCGCGAGTCTATTGTTGTCCCGATTCCTAAACCGGGGAAGGACAAGCACTTGCCTTCCAGTTATCGACCTATCTCGCTTACCAGCTGTGTCTGTAAAGTGATGGAGCGAATGGTTAACTCTCGATTGGTTTGGCTGCTCGAGTCTCGACGCCTACTTACCAATGTACAATGTGGATTTCGTAGGCGCCGCTCTGCTGTTGACCATCTGGTTACCTTGTCGACCTTCATTATGAATAACTTCTTGCGGAAGCGCCCGACCGCGGCTGTGTTCTTTGATTTGGAGAAGGCTTACGACACCTGTTGGAGGGCGGGCATTCTCCGCACCATGCATACATGGGGCCTTCGCGGTCGCCTCCCTCTTTTTATTCGTTCCTTTTTAATTGATCGACAGTTCAGGGTACGTGTGGGTTCTGTCCTGTCAGACACCTTTCACCAGGAGAATGGGGTGCCACAGGGCTCAGTTTTGAGCGTCGCTCTCTTCGCCATCGCGATCAATCCAATAATGGATTGCCTCCCAGCTGATGTATCAGGCTCCCTTTTCGTGGACGATTTTACCATCTATTGCAGCGCGCAGTGTACACGTGTCCTGGAGCGCTGTCTTCAGCGTTCTCTTGACCGTCTTTACTCCTGGAGTGTCGCCAATGGCTTCCGTTTTTCTGCCGAGAAGATGGTCTGTATTAACTTCTGGCGCTACAAAGAGTTTCTCCCACCGTCCTTACGACTCGGTCCCGTTGCTCTCCCAATCGTGGAGACAACAAAATTTTTAGGCCTTACATTTGACAGGAAACTTAGCTGGTCTCCACATGTGTCATATTTGGCCGCCCGTTGTACCCGTTTTTTAAATATCCTCCGTGTTCTCAGTGGTATGTCGTGGGGAGCGGATCGAACCGTCCTACTTCGTCTATATCGGTCGATCGTCCGCTCAAAGCTGGATTATGGGAGCTTCGTATACTCCTCTGCACGGCCATCCATCTTACGCCGCCTCAACTCCATACAACATCGGGGTTTACGACTTGCGATCGGAGCATTTTATACTAGTCCCGTAGAGAGTCTTCATGCTGACGCTGGCGAATTGCCACTCACCTACCGGCGCGATATACTGCTTTGTCGGTATGCCTGTCGGCTACTGTCAATGCCCGACCATCCGTCTTATCGTTCCTTTTTTGACGACTCTCTTGACCGTCAATACGGGTTGTATGTCTCTGCCCTGCTACCCCCTGGAGTTCGCTTTCGTCGCCTCCTTCAACACCTTAATTTTTCACTCCCTGCAACCTTTCGAGTGGGCGAGAGCCACACGCCACCTTGGCTCCAGGCTCAGGTCCGCGTTCACCTTGACCTCAGCTCGCTCCCAAAGGAGGTCACCCCCGGTTCGGTCTACCACTCCCGTTTTTTGAAACTTCGTTCGAAGTTCATCAACATGACTTTCATTTATACAGATGGCTCTAAGACCAATGACGGGGTCGGGTGTTCCTTTATGGTCGGGGCACAAAGTTTCAAATACCGGCTCCATGGCCATTGTTCGGTCTTCACAGCTGAGCTCTTTGCCCTCTACCAGGCTGTTCTTTACATCTGCCGCTACCGACATTCTGCTTATGTCATCTGCTCAGATTCCCTGAGCGCCATCCAGAGCCTCAGTGATCCGTACCCGGTTCACCCTTTCGTACACCGGATCCGACGCTCTCTTCAGCAGCTGGTGGACGTCGGTTCTCCGGTTAGCTTTATGTGGGTTCCTGGCCATGTCAGTATCCCTGGGAACGAAGCTGCAGATGCCGCGGCCAAGGCTGCGGTCCTCCAGCCTCGGACAGCTTCTTGTTGTGTCCCTTCGTCCGATTTTAGCAAGGTCAATTGTCGGCGCATTTTATCGCTGTGGCATGCCGATTGGGCTGCACTTACCGACAACAAGCTTCGGGCCTTAAAACCTCTTCCCGTGGCTTGGACGTCCTCCTCACGCCATTCTCGGCGGGAGGAGGTCGTTTTAGCCCGGTTAAGAATTGGACACTGCCGGTTCAGCCATCGCCATCTGCTGACGGCTGCGCCGGCGCCGTTCTGCCCATGTGGGCACTTGCTGACGGTTAGACACATTTTAATGTCCTGTCCAGATCTTAACACACTGCGCCTAGATCTTAACCTGCCAAATACTTTCGATGCCATTTTAGCGGATGACCCACGAGCAGTTGCTCGTGTTCTTCGTTTTATCAATTTGACAAACGTCTCTAAGGACATTTGATGATGCTGTTTTTTAATCCTATGCCTGTCAGTCTGTGTTTTATCGTGATTTCCCTTTTAGTTGTTGTTGTCAACTTGTGCCTCGCGGTGCATTCTTAGAGTAGTCAGGGCGCTAATGACCATTGAAGTTGTGCGCCCTAAAACCACAAAAAAAACCTTCCGTTTTCAGACGTCGCTATATTCTTAGGTCTTATGTTTGACCGAAAACTGTGCTGGTCCTCCCACGTTTCCTATCTTTCGGCTCGCTGTCTGCGATCCCTCAACACCCTCCGTGTCCTGAATGGTACCTCCTGGGGAGCGGACCGAGTGGTCCTTCTCCGCCTCTATCGCGCCTTAGTGCGCTCGAAATTGGACTATGGAAGCATAGTCTACTCCTCTGCTCGGCCGTCTATTCTTCGGCGTCTCGACTCTATCCACCACCGTGGATTACGTTTAGTGTCTGGAGCTTTTTACACCAGCCCTGTGGAAAGCCTTTATGCTGAGACTGCTGAACCTCCGCTGTCCAATCGGCGAGCAGTCCTTCTGAGTCCTTATGCAAGCCATCTGTCTTCCATGCCTGCTAATCCAGCCCATGACATTTTTTTCGGCGCTTCCTTTGATGTAGGGTATGCAGGCCGCCCCTCCTCCCTACTACCACCGGGAGTCCGCTTTCTTCAACTGCTCCATTCTCTTACCTTCCGCTTTCCTAAAACGTTCTTGACAACTTGGGGTACAGCACCGCCTTGGCTCCGTCCCCGGATCTGCCTGCTCCGAGACCTTTGTCGATTTCCCAAGGATGGTACCCCTTCACTTGTTTATTGTCGGGCATTTGCTGCTCTATGTGCACAAATGACGGACGCCACATTCATTTACACCGACGGCTCGAAAACATCGTTAGGTGTAGGGAGTGCCTATATTGTTGGCGACACCCCAAATCACTTTCGGCTTCCCGACCAGTGTTCGGTTTATACTGCGAAGCTTTACGCTGTTCTCCAGGCTGTCCAATACATCCGCCGCCATCAGCGGATACAGTATGTTATCTGTTCAGATTCTCTCAGCTCTCTCTTCAGTCTCCAAGCTCTTTACCCTGTGCGCCCTCTGGTCCACCGGATTCAGGACTGTCTGCGCTTGCTCCACCTGGAGGGCGTCTCGGTGGCGTTCCTCTGGCTCCCAGGACACGTTGGTATCTGTGGAAATGAGGCGGCCGATATTGCAGCCAAGGCTGCAGTCTCTCTTCTTCGGCCAGCTATTCGCACGATTCCCTTCGCCGATCTACGGAGTGTTTTACGTCGTCGTGTTCTTTTATGGCACGCACATTGGTCGACACTTCCCCATAATAAATTGCGGGACGTGAAAGCTCTTCCTTGTGCTTGGACCTCTTCCTCCCGAACGCGTCGTCGGGAGGAGGTCATTTTAACTAGACTGCGGATAGGGCACTGTCTTTTTAGCCATCGACATCTTTTAAGCGGCGATCCTCCCCCACTCTGTCCCCACTGCTCTCAGCGGTGGACGGTGAGGCACCTTTTACTCGAGTGCCCCTATTTTCATCCGTTACGCGCCCGTCTACAGCTGTCGCCTGATGTATCGTCAATTTTAGCAGATGACACGCGATCGGCCGATCGCGTTCTAGAGTTCATTCGTGCCAGTGAAATGACGTGTCATTTGAAGTTTTTTTTGGGACAACCAACCTCCTTCTGTAGTGGATTTTTAAGCCTTCCTTCTGCTTTTAGTTTCTCCAATTTTATGACTTTCGTTCCCATTGCTGCTGGTTTCCGTTTTCGGTTTTTTACTGCTTCCTAAGTCACAGACCGGGCGCTAATGACCATAGCAGTTTTGCGCCCTAAAACCAAAACAAAAAAACAAAAAAAAACATTGTATTTTAATGGTCACTAAATTCCTAGAACAGAAATCCATCACTGGCCTGAAAGAAATTCCATTTCTTACATACACATGTTTTGGAGTTTCTTAGCTTTGTAGCATAGATCAGCTTTCCTCCAGTGACACCGAGGCCCAGTACATCCCCTTTATCTAAATAGGGTTCTTGTCTCAGGGCCACGTCCACTTCCTGCCTCCCCAGGCAGCGACTGAGGGCAGGAAAGGCCTCTTTACTGTGTCGCAGATTAATCTGGAGCATCTCCAGTCTCCGTCTGGCTGCCATCTTTGAGGTCTGACAGTGACCTTCGAGAACCCTAAAAACAATTTCAGGTCCTGCTCCGGCATCGCCTTCAGGGGCATCTCTCTGACCTCCACTACAAGGGTTCGTCCTTCTGGTGCAACCTTCTGGTTGATCACTTTTCAACCTTCTGTCGAGACTTTTGGGTGCTGGCACGCAATTTTCCAAACAGTGTCTCTTCTAAGACTTAAGGATCTTTGGTACCCATATTGATGTCTTTGCGGTATTAAGCAGCTCTGCCGCCATCTTAACCAGCAGCTTTGCATCTTTCCTCGGGGATATCATGGGCACCTTAAGCCATTATACCGCGTGCACCCTTTCACAGACAAAAATGAGGCCACCATAATCTAGATAGACCCTCCCGAAATAGGGTCCTGGGCCAGCTTCCCCCCCCCCCCCCCCAATCTTTTCAAAGAGGGCCATCTGTACAAGTTCCTCCTGCTGCAAGGTGATGGCCACCAGTGGATAGCCTTCCTGGATAACTGCCATCCTAAAAACTGAGACTGCAGTACAATAGGTCTGTTTCCCTATTTCTCACCTCGATTTTTTCTGGCTTACTTATCAAGGAAGGAGGGAGTTTTTAATTCCTCCCTTATCCGCTTGCTACCTGTCTTTGACGTAGTGGGGTTCGCTTATCCCCTTCAACTTGATAGTTTCTTCCTGAGGGTCTTAGGTTAAAGCCCCATTAATTCTCTACATTTGTCTATAGGAAGCCATTCTTTCCCTTCCTTTTTCCTCTGTTCCCTGAGTAGTTTCCTCCTCTGCGCTCCTGACAAGCCTTTGATCTTAATCTGGTCTAACTTCTTGGTTACAATTCCCACTTCTGGCTCAGGTCTAGACCCTGATTCAGTAGTGGGAATACCTTCCACGGTATTGCCCCCGATGTTTGGATATCTGAGGTCTCAGTTTGCCCCTGAGTTTTTCTACATTTTCTTTAATCGTGTCCATATTGGTCCCATGAGATTAGGGTATCTACAAGGTCCACACCACGAATACGCCACGAAGTGTAAGGCTGCTTACTCAGGGAGGTCACCCAGTATCCCTGAGGCTCCATTTGTGATGTATCTTTCAGTGTGCCATGCAGCCCTCAGCATGGATCACATCACACCTTGGGTTGGGTGAGGGTGTTGGGTAGAATGCAGTGGATAGGTAAGATTGGACGTTCTGGGATGCACTTACTCTGATCCACCCATTATCCACTGGAGAGCACATGACGACCTGTGTGGTAGTGACCACTTCCCTGTCTTCCTGTCACTCTCCTGTCATTATGCCCACGGACGCCTACCCAGATGGGATTTAAACAAGGCATACTGGGAAGCCTTCACCAATGCTGTCACTGCTGAATCTCCCCCACATGGTGCCATCGATGCTGTCGTTGAGCAGGTCACTAGAACGATCGTTTGTGCGGCGGAAAACGGGACCCTTCGTTCTTTAGGGTGCCCCCGGGAAAGACAGTGCCTTGGTGGCCGCCAGAAGTCGCTGAGGCAGTTAAAGAGCGTCGGCGAGCTCTACAGCGACATAAGTGTCACCCTTCCCTAGAGCACCTAATAGCCTCTAAGCGACTCTGTGCCCTCATTCGCCAGCTTGTAAATGGACGGAAACAGGAATGTTGGGAGAGGTATGTGTCTACCATTGGGTGCCATACGTCACCTTCCCAAGTCTGGACAAAGGTCAGACGTCTTTTTGGGTTCCAGACCCCAACAGGTGTCCCAGACATTAACATCAGTGGCGTGTTATCTACCGACGAAAAAGCGACTGCCGAGCACTTGTCTGAGCATTATGCTCGAGCCTCTGCATCAGAGAACTACCCCCCAGCCATTCACACCCTCGAAAGGTGGATAGAAAGGAAAGTCCTCCTGTTCACTAAACGCCACAGTGAACCCTATAACGCCACATTTACAAAGAGGGAGCTCCTCAGCGCCCTTGCATATTGCCCCAACACAGCTCCTGGACTGGATCACAGTCAGATGATTAAACATCTTTCATCTCACTACAAGTGACATCTCCTCATCATCTTCAACCAGATCTGGTGCAATGGCGTATTTCCATCGCAATGGCGGGAGAGCATCTTTCTGGTGCTCAAACCCGGTCAAAACCTGCTTAATGTGGCTAGCTATCAGCCCATCAGCCTCACCAACGTTGTTTGTAAGCTGCTGGAATGTATGGTGTGTTGACGGTTGGGTTGCGTCCTGGAGTCACGTGGCCTACTGGCTCATCCCAGGGTCGCTCTACCACTGATAATCTTCTGTACCTCGAGTCTGCCATTCGAATAGCGTTTTCCAGAAGCCAACATCTGGTTGCAGTCTTTTCTGACTTAGGTAAAGCATACGACACAACCTGGCGACATCTCATCCTTGTCACATTGTATGAGTGGGGTCACTGGGGCCCACTCGCGATTTTTCCTGTCGCTCCATACTTTCCGTTTCCAAGTCGGTACCTCCCATAGTTCCCCGCTGTATTCAGGAGAATGGCGTTCCACAGAGCTCCATATTGAGTTTCTGTTTTTAGTAGCTGTTAACTGTCTAGCAGCAGCAGTAGAGTCGTCAGTCTCACCTTCTCTGTATGCAGATGACTTCCGCATTCCGTACTGTTCCTCCATTACTGGTGTTACTGCCGGCCGCGGTGGTCTAGCGGTTCTAGGTGCTCAGTCCGGAACCGCGTGACTGCTACGATCGCAGGTTCGAATCCTGCCTCGGGCGTGGATGTGTGTGATGTCCTTAGGTTAGTTAGGTTTAAGTAGTTCTAAGTTCTAGGGGACTGATGACCACAGATGTTAAGTCCCATAGTTCTCAGTCATTTTGAACCATTTGAACTGGTGTTACTGAGCGGCGCCTAGAGGGAGCTATTAACAAAGCGCAGTCATGGGCTATAGCCCACGGCTTCCAGTTTCCAGCTGTGAAGCTGTGTGTCATGCATTTCTGTCGGCGTCACACCGTTAATCCAGAACCAGAACTTTGCCTTAATGACGATCCACTCACTGAGACATATCGATTCTTTGGACTGGCTTTCGTCACCCGATCGACTTGGCTACCTAACCTTAATCAGCCTAAGCGGAAATGATGGCAGCACCTCAGTGCCCGCTGTTACACGAGCAACACCAACTGGGGTGGAGATAGCTCTACGCTGCTGCAGCTCTACAGAGTCCTTGTTCAATCCAACCTTGATTATGGGAATCTGGTTTACGGTTCGGCGGCGCCCTCAGCGTTGTGTTTACTCGGCCCAGTGCTCCACTGTGGCGTTCGCCTAGTGATGGTAGCTTTTAGAACGAGTCCGGTGACCAGTGTCCTGCTGGAGGCTGGAGTTCCCTCCATTGTGCATCCGACATGCTTAACTGCTCGCCAGTTACGTTGCACACTTTCGTAGTTCTCCTGCGCATCCGAATCAATGTTTCCTTTTGCCAACCACAGCAGTTTATCTCCCTCATCGGCTGTTCGCGTACGATCCCTTCTACGTGAACTGGAGTCCTTCCCTTTACCACCTCTACTTGAGGCCCATTCACGTACACCTACATGGTGTACCCCTCAGACAAAGCTTTGTCTGGACATTTCACATGGCCTTGAGGACTCGGTTAATCCTGCAGCTCTCTCACTTCCTCTCGGTTCTCGACATGTGCTGGGGGGGATGAAGTGGTTTACACTGACGGCTCGATGGCTGATGTTCATGGAGGACATATTGAACAGCAATCCTCTCCAGATGGCTGCAGTGTTTCCGCTGTAGAGCTGGTGGCCACACTCGTGCTCTTGAGCACGTCCGCTCACGCCCAGGCGAGTCATTCCTCCTCTCTACTGACTCCTTGAGCAGACTACGAGCTATCGACCAGTGCTAGCCCCGCCATTGGTGGCATCCATTCGAGAGTCCATCTATGCCCAGGAACGGTCCCGTCATTCAGTAGTATTTGTGCGGACCCCAGGACATGTCTGAATCCCACGCAATGAACTTGCTGATAGGCTGGCCAAACAGGCTATTTGGAAACTCCTTCTGGATATGGGCATTCCGAAACTGACCTGCGTTCTGTCTTATGCCGCAGGGTTTTTCGGCTTTGGGACACAGAATGGCATACCAGTACACACAACAGACTGTGTGTCATTAAGGAGACAAAGAGTGTGTGGAACTCTTCTATGTGGCTAATGCTCGGTTACCTCCTCTGTCGCGCGGACCCACCTCAGTGTTGCTGTGGCTCCGAAATGACAGTCGTCCACCTCTTGCTGGACTGCCCACTTTTAGCCATTCTGCGGCGGGCTTTTAACTTTCCCAGCACTGTAACTTCGGTGTTGGGCGACAATGCCTCAACAGCAGCTTTAGTTTTACGTTTTATCGTTTGATCTAAGCTTTAGCGCATGTCCTTTGTCCCTTTGTCCTTTACCCTAGTGCTTTTAGGGTGAATGTTTTAATCGTTGGAGAATAGCTAGCTTCCTCTTTTTATTCTCTTGGTCAGGAAGCCGTGGTAATCTGATCTCTTGTTTTGAACTCTTCATGTTCCTTGTGTCTGTTTTTCTTGTCCGATTTTGTCCATTTTAGTGTTCGCTGCTCTTCTGTCATTCTTGTGGGTTTCTCCTTGCTCTACCAGCTGTGTTTTGTATGTCTCGATTATTTTACTACCACCCTCGTTGAACTGATTTAATCGGAATGAGGGACCGATAACCTAGCAGTTTGGTCGCTCCCCCCCTCTTTTAAACCAGCCAACCAATGAACTTCCTACATTCTGGATAGAAGAGCTCGCTAGAGTGCTCAGCATGTTGTTTGTTACCATCCATTATTCCATAACGGTAACCGTCAGCAAATTACAAGCTGCAACTTTCAGATAGTAATTCATACCATAACAGTGGCATAAATAGTCCGGTTTATTTCGTTTTCAAATATCTTCGTATATTGATCATGTGTTGCTGCCTCAGGTTGAGCTGCCCTTCTGCAATTGGTTTAAAGTGTAGACTGCTCAGTGGAGTGAACCATGACCGCACGCACTTTCTCTTGCGTTAACTCACGCCCGCTGTGTGGTACGTCTGTCGCTGGGCTGCTTTGTCACTGCCCGCTCTGCCTGTGGACCCTCATGCATTCGCCACGAATTGCTCCTCGACATTTAACTGTGTCCGCTCATGTGAGCCGTGTTTCAAGCCGCAATACTGGATCAAAACAATGGGAAGCAGACATACCGTCGAAACAACTATTTATATTCCAAATCGTACAAAGTGAAGTGGGGTACAGTGTTTCCGCAGCCACCCAGAAAGAGATGTAGAGATCTGCACAGGATCGATAAAGACTGGGAGTTTTAGCAGGATCGTCTTCAGTCTCAAAACTAGAACAGCCTTTATGTATAATTACTCGAATTTCCCATACGTGCCTTAAATTAAACAGACATGATTAAAATGTGTAGTGAGGCTTACTACATCTACATTTATACTCTGCTGGCCAACCAACGGTGTGTGGCGGAGGCCGCTTTATGTGCCACTGTCATTACCTCCCTTTCCTGTTCCAGTTTGCGGGAAGAACGACTTCCAGAAAGTCTCCGTGCGCGTTCGAATCTCTCTAATTTTACATTCATAAGCTCCTCGAGAGGTATAAGTATGGGGAAGCAATATATTCGATACCTCATCCAGAAACGCACTGTCTCGAAATCTGGACAGCAAGCTACACCGCGATGCAGAGCGCTTCTTGCACAGTCTGCCACTTGAGTTTGCTAAACATCTCCGTAACGCTATCACGGTTACCAAATTACCCTGTGACGAAACGCGCCACTCTTCTTTGGATCTTCTCTATCTCCTCCGTCAATCCAATCTGGTACAGATCCCACTCTGATGAGCAATACTCAAGTATAGGTCGAACGAGTGTTTTGCAAGCCACCTCCGTTGTTGATGGACTACATTTTCTAAGGACTCTCCCAATGAATTTCAACCTGGCACCTGCATTACCAACAATTAATTTTATATGATCATTCCACCTCAAATCGTTCCGCATGCACTCTCCCAGGTATTTTACAGAAGCAACTGCTACCAGTGTTTGTTCCGTTATCATACACTCCTGGAAATGGAAAAAAGAACACATTGACACTGGTGTTTTTTCTGCTATCATATAATGATACAGTAAAGAATCCTTCTTTCTATGTATTCGCAGTACATTACATTTGTCTATGTTAAGGGTCAGTTGCCACTCCCTGTACCAAGTGCGTATCCGCTGCAGATCTTCCTGCATTTCGCTGGAGGGTAACTAGCTACTTTGTTTGTGTCCACAGAAATGGCAGCAAGATCCCTAGGAGACCTACCAGATGACGCGCTGCTTTCCATCTTCTCCCTGCTGCCTGTCCCAGACTTGGCCCGGTGTGCTTACGTGTGCGAGCGGTGGTGCAAAATTGTGACAGGATACACCCAGCTGTGGAAGGGCAAGAGTTACAGCAGCACTAGGAGACCGAGCGAGTCTGCCGAGGTGCGTGCCGTACTGCGCGCCCTGCCACCGTTGCGCGATGTGATCGTCGAGGTCGCCCACGAGTTTACCGTCGACATTTCCTTCCCCCAGCTGATACTGACAGTGGCCAACGTAAGAACTGTGCGGGACTGTCCGAGACTGACGTGCGAGTATTTGTCGACTAGACTGGACATCGCGGTGGTCATGCTGTCCTCTCGATCGACCGTAGACTTCTCGGCCCTCCGGAAGCTGCGGATCCTCAGGATCGTGGCGGCCAGCGTCAGGGTCCCCACCGCCTACAGGGCGGACTACGCCGTCGCGTCCGCCCTCAAGCTGTGCCCCAACCTCAGGGAGCTGAGCGTCTGCGCCGAGTCGCTGTCGGCGGACCGCCTCGACAGGCTGGAGGGGATCGGGCGGCTGCGGACGCTCAAGATCGAGTGCCCCGGCCTGCGGAAGCTGACGTTCCTGCGGCACTGCGCCGGCGCGCTGGAGGAGCTGCAGCTGGTCGGCTGCGCCGGCCTCCCCCCGGCGGAGTTCGCGGCGCTGCGGCGGCTGAAGCGGCTGCGGCGGCTGCAGCTGAGCGACTGCAGGGCGGCCGGGGGCGGCGTGGCCTCCGCGCTGCCGGCCCTGGGGTGCCTCGAATCGCTGCAGCTCCACCACTGCGGCTACCCGCCCGACCTCTCCTTCGCGGGGCGCTGCGGCCGGCTGCGCGAGCTGTGCGTCATCCACTCGTCGGTGGCGGATGCGGTGCTGACCCTGACCCCGGAGGGCCACCGGCTGTGGCTGCGGCGCGGCGCGGGCGTGCGCGTCGTGGGGCTGAGCCTGACCGCCGACCACCTGCCGGGGGCGCTGCCCAGGCTCGCAGAGCTGGGCCTGGCCCCCGGCTGCCTCGACCGCCTCCGCTTCGTGCACCTCTGCCCCCAGTTGCGCCACCTCTGCTGCGAGTTCCGGCGCAGTCCCGGGCAGCCAGAGCTGCTCAACTTGGCGGCCGACGGAGACTGGGGCAGCTCTACGTGGAGACTACAGGGAAAACAAATATTTAGACGTGGCATTCACTAATAGCCAGAATTGATTAGACTGCAGGGACAGTAGTAGCATTCGAGCTGTTTGTGACACTACTTAATAGTTATACAGCTACAGTAGCCTGCTGTAGACTAGCATAAGTAATTGAAGACTACGGAAGTGTGTAACACCGTAGCTTAGACACTACATACCTTTTGCTGATTCATTTAGCTTTGTTTTGTTCAACATCCCATTGTTGACCTTCTGTAATTAGTGTACGATTAATTCGATACTGTAATGAAGTGTAATCTCTGAAATATGCAGGCGGGATGAGGTTCTCCTCACTCGCCTCCGCATCGGGCACAGTCCCTTAACGCATGGTTTTTTTACTCCGGTGGGAGGATCCCCAATGTGCAGTGCTTGTGGCGTCCACATTACTGTCTGCCACATTTTACTTGACTGTCTTTTATTCTCTGACCAGAGGGCGGTGGTTCCCTTGCCACCGGATTTGCCCTCTATTTTTCAAGACGACGCAACGACTGTGGTTAAGGTCTTACGGTTTTTTGTCCTGTCCAATTTGTTGCCTCGGATTTTAGGGAGAGGATTTTAATCTGCTGCTGGGTGACTGGCTCACGCAGGTTTTAGGTAAGAGGTCCGCCAGTCACGATTACCTGCTTATTTCCCTTCGATTTCTGTTCTCTTTTCCTTGTGTTTCTTTTCCTTTTTTAGTGCATTTCTTCTCTAGTTTTGGCTCTGTATGTGAGGATTTGGAACTGCGTCAGGTCTGTGTCTTTTAGCCGTTCTCCTTGTTCGCTGTCTGTCTTCGTCCCTTCACTGCATGTGTTCCTGCTTCTATGCATTTGGGCCCTGATGACAGCGCTGTTTAGCGCCTGAAAACCTCAAACCAACCACACACACACACACACACACACACACACACACACACACCTACACCTACCTCTGTAATATACACAATATGAGCAAATATGTTTTGTCTTGAAACTTTCTGGCATATTGAAACTGTGTGCCGGACCGATACTCAAATGTGGGACCTTTGCCTTTCCTGGGCAAGTGCTCTACTAACTGAGCTACCCAAGCAGACTCGGACCCCGTCCTCACAGCTTTACTTCTGCCAGTACCTCGTCTCCTACCTTCCAAACTTTACAGAAGCTCTCCTGCGAACCTTGCAGAACTAGCACTCCTGAAAGAAAGTATATTGCGGAGACATGGCTTAGCCACAGTCTGGGGGATGGGGCGAGAGTCGTGCTTGGGTAGCTCAGTTGGTAGAGCACTTGCCCGCGAAAGGCAAAGATCCTGAGTTCGTGTGTCAGTCCGGCACACAGTTTTAATCTTCCAGGAAGTTTCATATCAGCGTACATTCCGCTGCAGAGTGAAAATCTCATTCTGGAAACATCCCCCCAGGCTGTGGCTAAGCCACGTCTCTGCAATATCCTTCCTTTCATTCGTTCTGCAAGATTCGCAGGAGAGCTTCTGTAAAGTTTGGAAGGTAGGAGACGAGGTACTGGCAGAAGTAAAGCTGTGAGGACGGGGCGTGAGTTGTGCTTGGGTAGCTCAGTTGGTAGAGCTCTTGCCCGCGATTGGCAAAGGTCCCGAGTTCGTGTCTCGGTCTGGCACACAGTTTTAATCTCCCAGGAAGTTTCATATCATCATGCACTCTGCTGCAGAGTGAAAATCTCATAATGTCTTTCTCACACAATCTCGTTGGTTGTCTTTAAAACTGAATAATTTTGTTTAAATAATTTTTGAAGAAATACGAATATGTGCAAATGTTCTGTTTTAATTTATTTGGTTACTGTTATGTAAACTGCTGACCTTCACTTACGGTTCTTAGTTATATCATACGTAAAAGGTGTTATGGTTCCCCTCGGGAACGGAAGCATGAAGCGCGTGCAAATTGTGGTTGGCCTACGTAGAAAAGGTGGAAACAAGACTCAGTCGGGAACGAGCTACCAAACTATCAACTACTCATGTAAAATTTGTGTTTTGTGCTGGTTCCGAGAGAGGCTTTTCCTGACGCTTTTCAATGCCTCGGATGGATGGATAAAGAGCTGGAAACATTCTGGAATTGGTATCTTATCATCACTGCCAAGAAATGAGAGTCCAGCAATGCTACTTGCAAATCCACCTACGAACATGCAATCGCCACCACATTGCTCAATCAGTGTAATGGAGCACTATAGTAATGTACAGTGAAGGATCAGCTCATAGGATGTTATAGTGTACCCAAATATAAGGTAAAATCTGACTGAACTCTTGCGCCTACCGTGATTTATCCTTACTCACATATCCACTTAGGGTACCTCCCACGCTAAAGTGTTTGCCAAGTGTCCTTTATTGAAGGCATACTAAAAATTAATATGGCAATAGTGTGTGCTAAAATTAATATTGTTTGTTGAAAGGATCTTACAAATATCTCAAATTTGTGTTTCACTGCAGTAAAACTTCAGAACTGCACCTGTTGAGAGTTATATGTTCATGCTTGCTAAGTACTTCTTTCTCTAGTGTATTGAAAGTGTGTTCAGTTTGCTCTGCTACAGTGGTAGAGTTTAAGGCCCCCCCCCCTCCATTGAAAGTAGTTCAAATGTACAACATTACTTAATTATACAGGGTGATTCAAAAAGAATACCACAACTTTAGGAATTTAAAACTCTGCAACGACAAAAGGCAGAGCTAAGCACTATCTGTCGGCGAATTAAGGGAGCTATAAAGTTTCATTTAGTTGTACATTTGTTCGCTTGAGGCGCTGTTGACTATGCGTCAGCGTCTGTTGATGGTGACCGCTCAACAGAAAGCTTTTTGTGTTATTGAGTACGGCAGAAGTGAATCGACGACAGTTGTTCAGCGTGCATTCCGAACGAAGTATGGTGTTAAACCTCCTGATAGGTGGTGTATTAAACGTTGGTACAAACAGTTTACAAAGAATGGGTGTTTGTGCAAAGGGAAAAGTTCTGGACGGCCGAGAACGAGTGATGAAAATGTAGCACGCATCCAGCAAGCATTTGTTCGCAGCCCAGGAAAATCGACTCGCAGAGCTAGCAGAGAGCTGCAAATTCCACAATCAACTGTATGGAGAGTACTACGAAAAAGGTTATGAAACTTTATCGTCTGAAATTGGTTCAAGCACTGTCTGCAGCTGATAAGATTAAAAGAATCGATTTCTGTGACTTTATCCTTGCTCAAATGGAAACAGATGAATCTTTCGTTTCAAAGATTGTGTTTAGTGATGAAGCAACTTTCCACACTAACAGGAAAGTCAACCGTCACAATGTCTGTATATGGGGCACTGAGAATCCGCGGGAAACAACTCAGTATGAACGTGACTCGCCTAAGGTGAAAGTTTTCTGTGCCATTTCAGCCAATAAAGTTTTTGGTCCCTTTTTCTTCAAAGGTGCTACTGTAACTGGACTACAGTATCTGGAGATGTTAGAGAATTGGCTGTTCCCTCAGCTCGAAAAAGAAGCACAAAAATTCATATTTCAGCAGGATGGAGCGCCACCACATTGGCACTTATCTGTCCATAACTACCTGAACGTGAACTACCCGAGGCGATGGATCGGCCGCCAGGCAGCCCGTGACAGAGCACTTCATCACTAGCCTCCAAGAAGCCCTGATCTTACCCCCTGCGATTTTTTCTTATGGGGGTATGTTAAGGATATGGTGTTTCGGCCACCTCTCCCACCCACCATTGATGATTTGAAACGAGAAACAACAGCAGCTATCCAAACTGTTACGCCTGATACGCTACAGAGAGTGTGGAACGAGTTGGAGTATCGGGTTGATATTGCTCGAGTGTCTGGAGGGGGCCATATTGAACATCTCTCAACTTGTTTTTGAGTGAAAAAAAACTTTTTTAAATACTCTTTGTAATGATGTATAACAGGTTATATTATGGTTTTCATTAAATACACATTTTTAAAGTTGTGGTATTCTTTTTGAATCACCCTGTAGAAAGGTTTACTCTTGCTATTCAAGTCTAATTCTGTACAATATTGGGTTCCTCTTCTGTATTGAAAAGTGCATATTAATAGTGTAATAGGATCCACAGTTTATCCTTTATACTCATGAAAAATAATAGAAAGACCACTATCTATGAAAACAGTAACATTTTTTCAAAATTCAGTGAGAAGTAATCTATTAGTGAACTCCATTTAATTTTCATTCTAAGTAGAAAGGTGTTCAGTATTGAGACACTTAATCTATGCACAATAACTAATTTTGCCGTGAACCATATCCATATTTCATGTCAGAAAAGAATATGTTTGAAAAGTAATATTGAGCCCATGTCCAATTTACGATCCGCCTGTGAATATTAATAGTAACATTATTGAGACCATTCAGTTTAAGTCCTCGAGGTAATAGTGTGTTTCGATATCTGTTATATTTATGCAAATAGTTTGTTCTGATCTGGTAGCTCCAACCGTAACGTGAACGTAGTGTATTCACGTCAGAGTTCATTGCACTCTCGTGTAGCAAAGTATAGGTTGTGTTTGTCCATTAAAGTTACTCATACTTATTTTCAGTTCTTGAATAAGAATGCTACTCATTCTCTTGCCTAATTAGGCTGGCGACCGTTTTCTTTATTCTTTCTACAGTGTAGATAGGTAAAACATTGTTTTCGGGAGGACGACGGTTCAATCCCGCGTCCGGCCATCCTGATTTAGGTTTTCGTGATTTCCCTAGATCACTCCAGGCGAATGCCGGGATGGTTCCTTTGAAAGGGCACGGCCGCCTTCCTTCCCCATCCTTCCCTAATCCGAGCTTGTGTCTCTAATGACCTCGTTGTCGACGGGACGTTAAACACCAATATCCTCCTCCTCCTCTTCCTAAAACATTGTTTTTACTTTTTAAATATTTACGTAATTTGACTTTCACACCCTGATAAGCCACCTCCGTTAGGTACAACACGGTGAACATAACGAAATTCCTCTTGGAGGGTAACACTCCTCTGTTGCTCTATACCATAATTGCTCGAATAAAAATAAGTTCATCGTACGAACTGCCGCCATGGTATAGCAGCAGCGGACAGTAGTGTTACAAGTGTTCCTAGTTGCTTCGGTCAGCTAATGTTGTACCTGCGTTACCTGTACGTTAGGTGTGCTGCATATCCATCAGGCGTTACTTCGTAATTGTCTACTGTCTTACTACAAGTGTTGCCCAGAAAGTAATGCACCGCTTTTTTTTCTTCAATTCTTTATTGAACATAGTGAGAATTACACACACGGAATAATGGTGTTTTATCTACACAGCGTATTTTTCCTCATAATCTCCATTCCATGCTATGGCGTTCCTCCAACGCGAAACGATGAATCACATCCTCATCGTCCTGAAAATGTCTTGCACGAATGGCATCCTTCAACGGTCGAAATACGTGGAAGTCCGAGAGGGCTAGGTCATGACTTTAGGGTGGATAGAGTAACACTGTCCAACCCCTATTTCCGATGTCTTCAGCAGTCCTCAGACACGCGTAGGGGCCGAGCATGATCGTGTTGCAGCAAAACGTCCCCTCGGTTGCTGCGGCACCCGAAGTCGCCGCGGAAGCGTGTCATGAATTTTGTTAATCTCTTGACATAAGCTTCTGAATTAAATGTATCGCCTCTTGTCATCAAATCAATGAGAATCAAATCTTCACAGTTTCAGAATACGGTGAGCATGTTCTCGCCGGCGGAAGCGGTTGCTTTTGATCTTTTCTTCTGTGGGGATTGGGAATGGCGCCATTCCATTGAATACTGTCGTTTGTTTTTGGGCTCAAAACTGTGAACCCAGCTTTCATCACCTGTCACAACTGGGACAAGAAGGCCTACCCCTCAGCTTCAGAACGATACAACAAATAAAGACAAATGTTTTCTCTGTGCCATATGTGATCCACCGTGGGACTCATCTTGCACACACTTTTGAATATCCAAGACTGCGGATGACTGCATCCACACTTCCTTCACTGATCTGCCAGATGTAGCGCCAACTGCCGAGTCGCAATGTGTACATCAGCTGGTCGCAACATGTGAGGTGTGACAGCCGTGGATGGGATCCCCGACCGCTGCAAATCGTGGAGCTCCACCGAACCGCCTTCTGATGACCTCACCCGCTGTACCCAGCGACTAACTGTACTTCTGTCGACAGCAGATGCTCCAGAGACTTACACAAGCGTTTGTGAATATTGCTCACAGTTTCTTTCTCTGCAGTGAGAAATTCAATGACCGTACGTTGCTTGTAACGTACATCAACTACAGAGGCAAATTTGAACCTCTCCTGTAGCTAGGTTATCTGTCGGGAGTGGCGGAGACGCGCTCACTCAGGAGATTCATACATAACGCTTCGCATTCCTAGCATTGTTTTTGGCTGAGAAAAAAATGCGGTCCTTTACTTTCTGGACAACCGTTGTAGATTCCCCTCCCCCCCTCAAAAAAAAACTAAAAGCGGTGAACCACCTAGAAACTGAGTAAGAATATGCAGTGATGAGAAAAAATCGCAACCACAAAAAATAATTAATGTAGAGTAATGAAATTTCGGAAATAGATTTGTAGAGTTAATATTTAAGTGACTAATATTGCAAGATCAAAGGGTAATATACCTGTAAGCGAGAAATAAGCCATTGGAAATGTGGAATGCTGGTAAATTAATAACAGGTGTAATCGCCTGAATGTTGAATGCAAGCGTGCAAACATACATGCATTGTGTTGTACAGGTGCCGGATGTGCGCTGGAGTTCAGTGCCTGTTGCTCAGGGACGGTTAATGCTGTTTGTGGATTACACTGAAGTTGTGCTCATGTGAAGTCCCGTATGTACTCGATTGGAGAAAGGTTGGGTTATCGAGCAGGCCAGGCCAAGTCAAAATGTCGGTATCCAGTAGAGTATGCTGTGTTTCAACAGCAGTATGTGGGCTGGCGTTATCCTGTTGGAAAATGCTGTTCATAAATGGCAGTACAAGGAGTCGAATCACCAGACTGACGTACAGATTTGTAGTCGGGGTGCATCCGATAGCCACGAGAGTACTGCTGCCATCATACGAAATCGCACCACAGACCACAACTCCGGTACAGGTCCAGTGCGTCTGGTACGTAGAAAGCGTGGTTCGCGGGCTCTCATCTGACCTCCTCCTAACAGGCACACGGCCATCACTGGCACCGTGGCACGACTGCCTTTCATCAGATCTCCACCCTGCCCCCAGTGAGCTCTCGCTTGTAGCCCCCAAATGGAGGCGGTTTGGTGCCAGTGGAATGCACCCTACAGGGTGTCTGATTCGGACGTGACCTCGACAACTGACCGATTTGTAACAGTTCTTTGTCACTGTGCTGCCAACTGCTGCTCAGATTACAGCTCGAGATACAGTACGAACCTCCAGAGCCGCACGCCACATGACTGTTTCCGTCACGATGTGTGTATTTAAAACAAACCTGATTTGCATCGTCATTGTCACTCTCAGGCGACTGGCGCGAAATTTGAATGGACATCATCCTTCAGATGTAGAAACACGCCTACCAACTTTCGTTTCCGTATCACAACTCCTCTTTGGTGTTGCGGTTCTTTTCCCGCCAGTGTATACACGGCCGGATAACCCATGGAACATTTTTGTTCTACATGTTTATCCTCCTGTCTGCTACGTAAGAATAAGCAACATTTATAGCAAAACTGAAATTGTCTATGTTTAATGAAGATTTTATTCAAAATTTCTTGATTCGTATCAGAGGGATGGCGTAGTAAAAATAAAAAAAACGACAAAGATTTAACATAAGGCGCCAGAACACGCAATTTCCCCGACAAGAATATAAAATAAAAATGACAAAAACTATCAAATATCACTTGAATACTTCGTCCTACCTACATAAACATTCCTGTTAGTCATGAAAAACTTTCACATTTATGTATAACAGGAAACTATTGTCTTCGATCATGAGGAGGAAAGTCCTATTGAGTACAAATTAACTACATCTTTATTTATATTCCAATGGTATACCGCCATTTGACGGCACAATTTCTTTAATTTATATTACTGCCCCCTGTTTTCGGTCTTAAGCCATTATGAAGTGCCGGCCGCGGTGGCCGAGCGGTTCTAGGCGCTTCAGTCTGGAACCGCGCGACTTCTACGGTCGCAGGTTCGAATCCTGCCTCAGGCATGGATTTGTGTGATGTACTTACGTTAGTTAGGTTTAAATAGTTCCTAGTTCTAGTGGACTGATGACCACAGATGTTAAGTCCCATAGAGCTCAGAGCCATTACGAAGTACAACAGTATTGGATATAATCAGACTTTAAGTGAAGTCATCGTGAAGATCTACTGAATTGGGTATCAACAGACTTTGGCCATAACTTAACGAAGTCTAATTATATCTGACATTGTTGTGCTTGATAATGGCTTGTAGCCGAAATCATGACTATAATGTAAAGCAAGCAAGCAAGCAAGCAAGCTGCACAATCAAATGGTGGCAATATCATTCAAACACTATTATATTTTTTATGTTTTGGCATTTATAATGTAAGTGCATCAAAAGTAAATGCTTTTGTTGTATAAAAGCACAGAAGTTAACTTGCTCAACTAATTTTTATTACTTAAAAAGTGCTGTTTATATTCTGTAAGGATATAATGGACCAACACTGAATGATGTACGGATCTGTCTGCAGCCAAACAAACAAGAAAAGTTTTCGGTCTCACATATTCCTTTGTTTCTTTTCCTACCAATGTTACCAATACCACTTACTACGCCTTTTTTGTCGTGTACGAAAACTACCGAACCGTAGTCCTGATAGAGTACAATTCTAGAAACTAATTACGACACGTCTCGATAAGAAATGAAACTACGTAAATGTTTTTTTGCGAATTTACGACACAAGTACGTGGCCCTATCTTGCAATAAAATCCCCTCGAAGTGGCACAGCCAACTCATCAGGTGGAGATCGCAGGCGCCATTTTGTTCTCGCTCTCCTAGCTGCATACTATGGTACTATGGCACAGAGAATTTGTGTGTGCAAGAAACCATCAGCCATGTACCTCCAAACAAAGAAACGTAGTACGTAAATTTGTGACTACTACTCATTAATTGAGTTTTAATGAAAAATGTGATTGAAAACGTCATGATTTATTTGGTGACTGTGTTTACTGATCAGACAAATCACATTAAATCGTAACTGGTGATAATACACGGTGATTCTTATTAACGTTTAAAAACCCGCGAAGCGATGTAGAAGACCCTCAGAAAAGTAATTTAATACATTTGGGTAGTAGTTCCAAAAAGGGATGAGAAATGTTGAACTTACGTCGCCACCAGATGAGTTACCTGCCACACGCCAGCGGTTGACCTTTGGCGTGAAGGGGTGACGGAGCTTTGCAATTCTTGCATTGGAAGGAACTGTGCAAATTTCGAACATTTTTGTGAATCACGAAATTATTGTCCTCACTGTAACCAAGTAAGAGCTGTTGTTTTGCGTTTCTTTCCCTCTGTCCCGTTATATAGTAACAAAGACAGGCCATGTACTGGTAAAAACGCATTTTGGAAGCTTATACACATTTATTTGTGATGGTAGGTCTTTGTTCTTTTTGTTTGCAACCAACCAATGTGGACCACGAAACCGATAAATAAAATGTCTAAAAACCTGTCTAACGCATTGAAAACAGTACTGCCTGGCAGACGCAGGACTTTAATCCTGAGTCCCGCGCCCTAAAGTAGCGCACGTGTACCCGGAGCCCACGTGAATACTCGTGCTAGACATGGGTTGGGATCATCAGGTGTGACACATCTATAGCCTCAACTACTGCACGTGCGACGGGTATGACACACACACACACACACACACACACACACACACACACACACACACACACACACACACACACACACACACACATATTGTGAAGCACTTCTGTTAGAAGAAAAATGTCCACTGATGCTTTGTGGCGGCACTGGCGTTGCCCCTAAGAGAAAGCAGAGTTAGGCAGCCTGCGACACTTCAGTGCAGTGTGGATTGCCTATCGTCCAGCCATTTGCTCTGCGTGATAGGTGGTATGCCGAGCAAAATTAAAGTTCCTGATTCGCTTCCAAAAATCTTTCTTCCTTTACTCATTTTTAAGGTTTTCCTTTTTAAAGTCACTGAATACACTGGGGTACGTAGCACGAAGCACAGGTTGTAAGTAGACCTTGTTAGTTCCGTGAAATCTCGAAGTCACCGAACCGGCGGGTACTGAAGGACGCCTTAGAGCCAATAGGAAGCGTCGACGATTGTAGCGTCCTTAAGAGAAGTTGTGATCCGTGACGTGATCTTTCACCCTGAAACGTTTCTTTCACGAAGTTATACTGTGGTTGGTTGGTAGACGTTTGTTAAGCTTATATTGTGGTTGGTAGACTAACAAATGATATTTTTCGGGATGTACAGGGCTATTACAAATGATTGAAGCGATTTCATAAATTCACTGTAGCTACATTCATTGACATATGGGGACGACACACTACAGATACGTAGAAAAACTCATAAAGTTTTGTTCGGCTGAAGCCGCACTTCAGGTTTCTGCCGCCAGAGCGCTCGAGAGCGCAGTGAGACAAAATGGCGACAGGAGCCGAGAAAGCGTATGTCGTGCTTGAAATGCACTCACATCAGTCAGTCATAACAGTGCAACGACACTTCAGGACGAAGTTCAACAAAGATCCACCAACTGCTAACTCCATTCGGCGATGGTATGCGCAGTTTAAAGCTTCTGGATGCCTCTGTAAGGGGAAATCAACGGGTCGGCCTGCAGTGGGCGTAGAAACGGTTGAACACGTGTATCTGGACATGCTGGAAAATTGGCTCATGCCAGAACTGGAGACCGACAGCGCCGACTTCATCTTTCAACAGGATGGTGCTCCACCGCACTTCCATCATGATGTTCGGCATTCCTTAAACAGGAGATTGGAAAACCGATGGATCGGTCGTGGTGGAGATGATGATCAGCAATTCGTGTCATGGCCTCCACGCTCTCCCGGCTTAACCCCATGCGATTTCTTTCTGTGGGGCTATGTGAAAGATTCAGTGTGTAAACCTCCTCTACCAAGAAACGTGCCAGAACTGCGAGCTCGCATCAACGGTGCTTTCGAAATCATTGATGGGGACATGCTGCGCCGAGAGTGGGAGGAACTTGATTATCGGCTTGATGTCTGCCGAATCACTAAAGGGGCACATATCGAACATTTGTGAATGCCTAAAAAAACTTTTTGAGTTTTTGTATGTGTGTGCAAACCATTGTGAAAATATCTCGAATAATAAAGTTATTCTAGAGCTGTGAAATCGCTTCAATCATTTGTAATAACCCTGTATAAGATGGGCAATAAGCATCTTGGTACTTTCCTTTAATAAATGGAAATTGGATAACAACCATTTAGGAGCCAGATTACAGATTTGTTGGAAAACCCACTCTTGGTGTTTCGTTGAAGCTACTTACGCAAATCACAGGAAACCTAAGACAGATTGGTTATCTTGTTATTAGAAGACATCCGCTATGAAATTAGTCCCAATATTATACTATTTTCCTGTGTCCGTTCATTCTTTTGTCAGGTGCGGGATTATTTCTGTGCGCATTAAATTAAGAGAAAGACAGCAGGGAGGATAGAGGTAGTCAATGAGAACATTGTGTGTGAAAGAGAGCCACAGAAAGCTAGAAGTCAGCCAAAACATGTGCGTTTGGCTAGAGTAGATAATACACTCCTGGAAATGGAAAAAAGAACACATTGACACCGGTGTGTCAGACCCACCATACTTGCTCCGGACACTGCGAGAGGGCTGTACAAGCAATGATCACACGCACGGCACAGCGGACACACCAGGAACCGCGGTGTTGGCCGTCGAATGGCGCTAGCTGCGCAGTATTTGTGCACCGCCGCCGTCAGTGTCAGCCAGTTTGCCGTGGCATACGGAGCTCCATCGCAGTCTTTAACACTGGTAGCATGCCGCGACAGCGTGGACGTGAACCATATGTGCAGTTGACGGACGTTGAGCGAGGGCGTATAGTGGGCATGCGGGAGGCCGGGTGGACGTACCGCCGAATTGCTCAACACGTGGGGCGTGAGGTCTCCACAGTACATCGATGTTGTCGCCAGTGGTCGGCGGAAGGTGCACGTGCCCGTCGACGTGGGACCGGACCGCAGCGACGCACGGATGCACGCCAAGACCGTAGGATCCTACGCAGTGCCGTAGGGAACCGCACCGCCACTTCCCAGCAAATTAGGGACACTGTTGCTTCTGGGGTATCGGCGAGGACCATTCGCAACAGTCTCCATGAAGCTGGGCTACGGTCCCGCACACCGTTAGGCCGTCTTCCGCTCACGCCCCAACATCGTGCAGCCCGCGCAACAGGCGTGAATGGAGGGACGAATGGAGACGTGTCGTCTTCAGCGATGAGAGTCGCTTCTGCCTTGGTGCCAATGATGGTCGTATGTGTGTTTGGCGCCGTGCAGGTGAGCGCCACAATCAGGACTGCATACGACCGAGGCACACAGGGCCAACACCCGGCATCATGGTGTGGGGAGCGATCTGCTACACTGGCCGTACACCACCGGTGATCGTCGAGGGGACACTGAATAGTGCACGGTACATCCAAACCGTCATCGAACCCATCGTTCTACCATTCCTAGACCGGCAAGGGAACTTGCTGTTCCAACAGGACAATGCACGTCCGCATGTATCCCGTGCCACCCAACGTGCTCTAGAAGGTGTAAGTCAACTACCCTGGCCAGCAAGATCTCCGGATCTGTCCCCCATTGAGCATGTTTGGGACTGGATGAAGCGTCGTCTCACGCGGTCTGCACGTCCAGCACGAACGCTGGTTCAACTGAGACGCCAGGTGGAAATGGCATGGCAAGCCATTCCACAGGACTACATCCAGCATCTCTACGATCGTCTCCATGGGAGAATAGCAGCCTGCATTGCTGCGAAAGGTGGATATAAACTATACTAGTGCCGACATTGTGCATGCTCTGTTGCCTGTGTCTATGTGCCTGTGGTTCTGTCAGTGTGATCATGTGATGTATCTGACCCCAGGAATGTGTCAATAAAGTTTCCCCTTCCTGGGACAATGAATTCACGGTGTTCTTATTTCAATTTCCAGGAGTGTATAAGAGGCTACTAGGCTGGCTGGACATGCAGTGTATTAGCTAGTACTGTTTGGTCTCAGTCTGTGAAAAGCCCTTAGGGTAAAGCATTTATTTACCATGGTGACAGACCTCCTTCCCGGTGTCTCCCGTTACTAAAATTAGACACTTCAACCAACCGCGTAATTTGCGACACAGTGAAAACAAAGACAAACTAACACTAATCACGAATGTTATTAGTTATCTAACAGATAAAGATTTCATTCAATTAATGGTAATGACAGACAAATAGTCTCCCTTGCTTGTGCATGGCTTGTCTTAAAATATTCCTCCTAAAATATCTTCTCCATCAACAGAATCAATAAAATAGCTTTACAGGCAAATTATCATCTCCGTAACAAAGTATTCCAGATAATTTCTTCGCGATTCACAGATACCGGATCTCCTTGGAAACTCAACTCGCTGCCACGCCTCTCATAGGAAGGCCCCAGTACTGCGCAAGGGGGCGCTCTACAGATCACGTTAAACACAGGATCAAGGATCTCATCCGCTACTTGTGCAGCGCTCTCTTGTATGTTTGTAAGATGAATTATTTTACAAGGTTAAGCCCACGAGGGTTAGGTCACGGTTGGTTGGTTGGTTGGTTGGTTGGTTGGTTGGTTGGTTGGTTGGTTGTTGGTTGGTTGGTTGGTTTGGAGAGTAAAGGGACCAAACTACAGGGTAATCAGTCCCTTTTCCCCCATGCAAACAGGTCTTTAGTTAAAACGATTCCAAAAAAGATAGATTGTCGCTTAGTATTTGTTCTGTTCGTGATTGTGTCGTAGCAGTCTAGGTGCTCCCTCGTGATTTGTTACAAGTTTGCTTTCGGTGAAGTCATAAACTGGTGTAGCGTGGAAACGCGTTTACCTGGGACATTGATTCTGTCGCTGTAGACAGCTTTCAGACCACTGCGACGTCGGAAATGGAGACAAGGTGTTCGCCAGAAACTAACTGGAAACAGGTACTAATGCGAAGGTCACAAATTGTTGAAATATGTGGATGATGTGATTCGTATAATGCTCGGAATTAAGGAAAATAGAAGTTACGCGAAAGCTAACCATCGAAACCAGTCCAAAGAGACAAAAATGTCCAGTGCAGAGCGAATACGAAAGCTACGGAAGTATGGAAAGGAAATAAAAGGAAAAACTGTGAAAAACCGTGCTCTGCCACGTGCTCTCGTGCTAGTCGTAATTTTGGTGAGCATTTTTTGTGGTAGGGCGTTCCAGTCCTTATAGCGTCCCCAATTAAATAATACGAAAAGACTACAGTATTTATAAAGAAGAGACATTTAAAAATTGAATAATATATATTTTTATCATGTACCTGTAAAATAATAATTTCTCTGTGTAAGTTTCGAGTGCAAAGAAATATAACAAAATGATCTAAAGAGACAACATACGCTCTTTTGTTAATTTCTTAGTCGTCTTCACTACTTCTCTTGTTTTCGTTGCGTGTAGACGCACATCTTGCGAGTGCTGGCAAATGTAAGCATATTTATACTAATTAAGCAGATAATATATTTATTTAATATCATTGTGCACTTTCAATTTGTAAAGGTGATCCCGATTTCGCGTCTGCCTTCCTTTGAATTAACCTGCATTCGAGTAATTTACAGTTGAACAATCGCAGCGGCCGATACAGCCAACGATGCCATTACGTGGCGATATTAACTTATAAAAAATTAGCGGAAGCGAAAAACTCGCCCGCTATTAACATAATACACATTTTTCTCCACAGCCGCCCGACATTGTAGAAAAAACGTAGCTATAAGTTTCTTATTTTCAGTACAACAGCCGAGAGCCAGAGCCAGGACTCCGACTACAGTGCAATGGTTAACGGAGGTAAGAAAAAATACTCTCGCGCGTGTGTGTGGGCCGTAATTGTAATTTTTTGCTTTAACGGATCTGACTAGTTTATTCCATTGTTAAAGTTATATGCTCATGTTTTAAGATTCAGCGACTCTTACATTCATTAACGTAACAAATAATTTAAGATTAATATTGTTAAAAAGGAGAACTTCACGAAAGCATTTAATTGTAAATCAAAATGTAATGAAATATTTTGATTAAGGCCCACCACGTAAGTCGGCAACAACCAAAATGATGATAATACATTAAATTACGACGGCCGACGGACGCGAGATCCTCAACGATCGATGTTTACAACTGCTCGACGCTCGTTGACGAATGCTGCTGTATGGCTCCCCCACGCATTGGAGCCATGCGTTCAAATGGCTCTGAGCACTATGGGACTTGACATCTGAGGTCATCAGTCCTCTAGAACTTAGAACTACTTAAACCTAAATAACCTAAGGACATCACACACATCCACGCCCGAGGCAGGATTCGAACCTGCGACCGTAGCGGACGCTCGGTTCCGGACTGAAGCGCCTAGAATCGCTCGGCCACCGCGGCCGGCCCCACTCATTCCACGCACGCTAGATGGGATGCAGGTCGGGTGCTCTACGCCCAGTACCCTCTCACTTCAAGACGTGAGCCGTCAGTTGCAGCTAACAGTGCGGCGGTTAGGGGAGTGGGCTGCAAAGACGGGTGTGTTTGTGTTCATTTTAATCGTTCTCGTCGTCTTTTTACTTTGCCCGCCTTGCACATGGGGGATACTGTCCTACATTTGAGAGACACAGTGCGGTTTCTGGGCCTAATTTTTGACTCCAGGTTGTGATGGCCGCCACGCCTACGCGACTTGAAAGCCAGAACCCTGAAGGCACTGAACATCCTCAAGTGCCTCAGCCACAGGTCTCGGGGAGCGGACAGGGCGCGTCTCCTCCAGTTTTATCGAGCTTTTGTGCGTTCACGGCTGGACTACGGGTGCACAGTATATGGGTCAGCGAGGCCGTCTTATTTGCAGATCCTTGACGCTGTCCACCATGCTGGGATTCGACTGGCCACAGGTGCTTATCGGACCAGTCCCGTACCCAGCCTCTGTGCTGAGGCTGGCGAACCGCCACTTACCATCCGGCGGCAGCTCCTGCTGGTGCGCCAGGCTTGTAAGTTTCTTGCAGATCCGACCTCGCCTGCTCACCATCTTGTTGCTGGAGTCTGTACAACCCCACATCCAGGGTTTTAATCGCCTGCCAGCCTGGTTACTGAAGAGGCCCGGAGTGATTTCAGATTTATTGCAGTACAAGAGAGATTGCACTCCTGCCACCGTTTTTAATGCAGCATTTTCTGCCATTTTATCTGAGCACCACGACTATGTAGCTGTTTTTACAGATGGGTCGAAACAAGGGGTTTCCGTTGGTTGCTCTGTTGCTTTTCCGGATCGCGTCCTCAAGATCCGACTGCCTCAGACTTTTACCGTCTTTGATGCTGAATTGTCTGCGATCTTGCGGGCACTGGAGCAGATGAGACATTCTTCCTCTCCTAAATTTCTTGTCTGTTACGATTCACTAAGTGCCCTTCACACTTTGCAACGTTCGTATCCGGCAGATAAAATAGTCCAGACCACCCAGGATGCCCTCCTCCAACTACAGCGATTGGGGAAGGTGGTGGCTTTCTGCTGGGTTCCGGGGCATGTCTGCATTGCTGGGAACGAAAGGGCAGATCTCTCAGCCGAGGAGGCGTGTCTCGATCCACAAGTATCTGAGTGTGCTACCCCCCTGCACGCACTCACCTCGCTATTGAGCACACGAGTCATGCGTCGGTGGGAGGATGAGTGGCTGGAAGTGACTGACAATAAGCTCCGTATAGTCAAGCCCACAACGCGTGTGTGGTGTCCTTCCTTCCAGCCCCGTCGACGGGACGAGGTTCTCCTCACTCGGCTTCGGATAGGCCACAGCCCTATGACGCATGGCTTCCCGCTCCGGCGGGAGGACCCTCCAATGTGTGGTGCTTGTGGCGTCCAGGTCACTGTGCGCCACGTTTTATTGTATTGCGTTTTGTTTTCTGACCAGCGGGCCGCGGCTGACTTGACAGCGGACCTGCCATCTCTTTTAGGCAACACTCGGACGAATGTGGTTAAAGTTTTAACGTTCTGTGCCATGTCAAATGTTTTTACAAAGATTTTAGGGAGAGGATCTTAATTTGCTCACTGTGTGACGAGCTCGCCCATATTTTATGTAAGTGGCCAGCCAATGGCAATTCACTGTGGCATTCTTGTTGCTACGTTTTCCCTTTCGTTACGTTCTACTTTCTTATGTAGCATTTTGAGATTTGGAGGTCAGTGCATCCCTGCAACATTACGCCTCTCCGCACCCTAACTGAGTCGACTCTCATTCGAGAACAGCACGTGGTCCCTCACCCACGTGGTCCCTCACCCACGTGGTTCCTCACCCACGTGGTTCCTCACCCACGTGGTCCCTCACCCACGTGGTCCCTCACCCACGTGGTCCCTCACCCACGTGGTCCATACCCTGTGCTCTTGGCACCATTCCAGACGCTGCCGTCGATGTGCGGGCGTCAGTGGGACACAACGTGCCGCTCCTCAGGCAGAGAGACCACGCCCACGCAGTGTCCGTGCCACTGTCGAGCTGCCTCGCAATCCTGATAAAAGTGGATGCTACTGTAGCTGCTGTTTGACGAGGGCCCCTTCTTACCAGTTGCACAGTGTAGTGTTCACATGCTGCTGCAGTTGACTGACTGATTACCCCCTCTCCTCAGGGCAGCAGAGGCTATTGTTCGGAACGCTCCCCGGCTACATCAGCAATTACACGGTGATGACTTTAATCATCGAGTGCAATTCTGTCAATGGGCATTAACAGAGAATGCGTTGCAGTTCCACCTGTTTACCGATGAAGCGGGTTTCACAAACCACGGCGCAGTGAATCTACGGAACGTGCATTTTCTGGTCCGTGGACAATCCTCGCTGGCTCAGACAGGCAGAGCGACAGCGACCGTGGACTGTAAATGTGTGGTGCGGAATCGTTGGCGACCACCTAATTGGTCCTCACTTCATTGCAGGGGCCCAAACAGCTGCAACATACATCGCGTTTCTACAGAATGATCTGCCAACGTTGCTCGAAAATGTCCCACTGGAATCGCGTCGACGTATGTGGTATCAGCATGATGGTGCACCTGCACATTCCGCAATTAACACTAGGATGACCCTTGACAGGATGTTCGACTGGCGTATCGTAGGACGTGGAGGACGCATAAATTGGCCAGCCCGTTCTCCTGATACTACACCTCTCAACTTCTTTCTGTGGGGTACGTTAAAGGAGAATGTGTACCATGATGTGCCTACAACCCCAGAGGATATGAAACAACATATTGTGGCAGCCTGCGGCGACATTACACCAGATGTACTGCGGCGTGTACGACATTCATTACGCAAGAGATGGCAATTGTGTGCAGCAAATGATGGCCACCACATTGAACATCTATTGGCCTAACATGTCGGGACACACACTATTCCACTCCGTAATTGAAAACTGAAACCACGTGTGTAAGTGTACCTCACCCCTCATGGTAATGTACATGTGCGTCAGTGAAAAAGACCAATAAAAAGGTGTTAGCATGTGGACGTAATGTGCTGTTCCACTCTCTTCTGTACCTACGGTCCATCACCGTTCCCTTTGGATCCCTACGTAATTCGGTGCTCTTCGATACACACGATAGAACAGCGGAGGAGTGGTACTCGAGCGTCAACTTTAGGTTACAATATCTCCGGATGTAATTAACATTTTACAATGCAACAAACGGCACTGATTACGTATTTGTTTATATGTTCAGATGTGCTAACGAAACTAAAGGGGTTCCATTTTAAAAAAAACATAGGTTTGTGTTAAAAAACATACTTCCGTGCATTTTTTATGGTTTGTATTAACCAATTACACAGCCCCTCTCCTCACGTTCGGTCTGTGGAATCGATTCGTCAGTATTTGATGTGGTTTACGAAATATATCCAGCGGTAATGTTAGGTGACTCACCCTGTATTGTGCAGCTAAGTACTCGTATATACCGGGAGATCAAAAAGTCAGTATAAATTTGAAAACTGAATAAATCACAGAATAATGTAGATAGAGAGGTACAAATTGACACACATGCTTCGAATGACATGGGGTTTTATTAGAACCAAAAAAATACAGAAGTTTAAGAAATTTCCGACAGATGGCGCTTCATCTGATCAGAACAGCAATAATTAGCATAACAAAGTAAGACAAAGCAAAGATGATGTTCTTTACAGGAAATGCTCAATATGTCCGCCATCATTCATCAACAGTAGCTGCAGTCGAGGAATAATGTTGTGAACAGCACTGTAAAGCATGTCCGGAGTTATGGTGGGGCATTGGCGTCGGATGTTGTCTTTCAGCATCCCTAGAGATGTCGGTCGATCACGATACACTTGCGACTTCAGGTAACCCCAAAGCCAATAATCGCACGGACTGAGGTCTGGGGACCTGGGAGGCCAAACATGACGAAACTGGCGGCTGAGCACATGATCATCACCAAACGACGCGCGCAAGAGATCTTTCACGCGTCTAGCAATATGGGGTGGAGCGCCATCATGCATAAACATCGTACGTTCCAGCAGGCGTTTATGAGCCAGGCTGGGGATGATGCAGTTCTGTAACATATCGGCGTACCTCTCACCCGTCACGGTAGCAGTTACAAAGCCAGAATCACGCATTTCTTCGAAGAAAAAAGGCCCGATAATGGTAGATGTGGTAAACCCCATACAGTGACTTTCTCGTCGTGCAGTGGAGTTCCCACGACAGTTCTAGGATTTTCGGTAGCTCAAATTCTGCAGTTGTGGGCGTTGACACACCAACGGAGCGTAAAATGAGCTTCGTCGGTCCACAACACGTTACTCAACCAATCGTCATCTTCCGCCATCTTTTGAAACTCCCACACCGCAAATGCCCTCCGCTTCACTAAATCGCCAGGTAACAGTTCATGATGCCGATGGATTTTGTACGGATAGCATCGGAGGGTACGCCTAAGTGCCAACCAAACAGTAGTGTATGGAATGCCAGAGCGACGTGCAACTGCACGAGCGCTGACTTCCCCGTGCATAGACGAACCCGCTACAGTCTCCATTTCTTCCTGAACTGTCTCAGCAGCATTACGCCTTGTGCTCGGTCGGCCACCACAGGGTCTATCGTCTAAACAATCCGTGGCTTCGAACTTCGAAATCATTCTCGCCACAGCTGCATTTGTCAACGGACCTTTATCCGTTCGAATCCCCTTACTATGGCGATAGGATCGTAACGCTGAACTAACATATTCCCCAATCTGATAATACAGCTTCACTAAAAGCGCCTTTTCAGCTACCGTCAACATGCTGCGACCGCTGGCGCATCTGAGTCTATCTCTTTTTTTTCCCCTTTCTTGTATTTCAATTCCCCATCGGGGATTCTGTCTCTCATTACAGCTCCTTTAATACACGGTTCTCATGCGCAGTCACTGACGTTTTGCTGTCCAGCGCCATCTGTCGGACATTTAGTGAAGTTAGTTTTTTTTTTTTTGTTCTAATAAAACCCCATGTCATTCCAAGCAAGTGTCAGTTTTTACCTCTCTATCTACATCATTCCGTGGTTTATTAAGTTTTCAAATTTATACTGGCTTTTTGATCACCCGGTACAAACCACACCCATGCAGACAAACCTGTTTGCATTTCAAAGCCCGTGAAAAGTAGCAGGTATAGTATTTCAGGAACTGATATGGGGAAACAATGGTTTGGAAGTCAAAGGCAATAATAAAATAAATATCGTGCTGAAGAGTCCTCACACCTGTGGAGGCGGTAGCTCGACCTGTAAGCTACAAATCCAATGCATCTGGCGCCTGTATCTTATACTGAAGACCAGCAGGCTATTATACTAGTGTGTTGTTTATATTTATTTTGTTCTTCACTTTGTCTTCCAAACGATTGTTTCCCCATATTCTACACTATTTTCAACACGAATTGGCTATTGATATTGCAACCCTTTTTGTATTTCACAACATGGTCTTGGTTTTCATAAGCTGATGGACGACTTCAGATTGTATCAACTGTTGAATAACTCATACCTACCCCATGTCCAGAGATGATTTTAAAGCAGAGTTAGATATAATAACATTTATTGCCACAGCCAATGGCTACAATCCAGTTCTTATTGGCCACATCTTGCACAGGAAACAAAAACGGAAAATTATACCCCTCCTCTATGCCCCACCTGCTTCCCCATCCACTGTCTGCAAGAAATGGTGTACACTACCATTTCTAGGTCAGGTATCACAGACTGTAGCCAAAGCACTGAAATCCTGCAGGTATGGGCTTTCCTACTATGTCACTAACACGACATTCCTGTGTGTTTTTCATAGCAAAGACAAGATCTAGTCATTAGCCAACAGTGGAGTATACAAAATCACCTGTTCTGATTTTGACAAATTTTACATTGGTCAGTCAATGACATATCAACTAGGCTGGCTGAACATGAACGCAGCTGAACGTTGCAGAATTCAGACTCTGCATTAGCTGAGCATGTACTGAGTGAGGGTCACAAATACCAGCCAGTGTCCCGTGTACTTCACTTAGAAAACAAAGGCCATAAACTCAACCTGCTGGAAGCCCTGGACATTTACAAACATCTTGCTCACAGTCCAGATCGCATCCTAAATGACCAGACACAGCTCAACACTTCCCCTCTCCTAAACTTCATATAATCATCTTTGTTGTTCATTACTCCCCACACTCTCTCTTCCTACGTATTCCCATTTTCCTGTATTCATTAAGTTGTTTTGTTTGTTGAAGTTGTCTTTGTATTCCACATAACCTACAGTTTCAATAGTTAAGGCTTTCTTTTATCTGGTACTTGTATTACTGTCCATGTTTAGCACCCGTTGTAGTTGGCTCATCAAATACTATTCATATTTTACTTTGCTCATTTATTTGATGAAAACTGGTACACAGCCACTGCTTTGATTGTAATGTTAATGTTAAAATGCAGTACCACCACATTCTCAAACTGTAGGTTCCCTCAAACACCTCTATTTTCCTGCATTTATTAATTTGTGTTCATCTTATTGATATTGCTTAAGCTCCTTATGTATTCTGTATTTACATTGATAACTGTCTCGTCTTTTAATTGGTTGTGTATCACTCTCCATGTTTCATACCTCATGATGCAGCCTTGTCTAGTACCAATTTTATTTTATTTTATTAGTTTTGTTTAGTAATAGAAACTTATGTAGGCTTGCTATTTCTATTTTGTGCTAAAGGTTTTCCTGTCTACTCCATAGTTATTTATGTACTGTTCAGTTTTTACTTTTTCATTGCAAAGATGTTACTTACTGTATGTTTCTACTTCAGTCTAGATGTGTTACTTGTCTTGGCTGCTAACATTTAACTTCTTTGGTGATAATACTCGGTAAATGTCTGAAGATGGCCTTGTAAGCCGAAAACCGGTTAACAATAAAAGTAATATTGTAGGACAAAAGCAAACCGGTGCTTTTCAATTATTATTGTTTAATTACTGTGTCTATGATGTTAATGATGTATTACAACATTTTTTATGAAATTTTTTTTGTTAAATAATGGTTCCTATGTTAGATTGCGAATATGGTAGAGCATTATGTATATTTGTTCAGTGCAGTCACTATGTAACTAGGGCCTCTTCAGGATATCGCTTTATTCATAGCTAAGCCCACAGATGGCAGCTTAAGGCCTCTATGCCACAATTTCATGACACCTTACTCTTTTACATACGTGAGATTAAAATCGCAAATTTTGTCCACACATCCAGTTAGTAATAATCTAAGTATACTTTCCATGAAGCTACTATAAATTCCACCCCCAGTATGCGTTCTGGAGTAGAATGCTTCTTTGGAAGCTCAGAGAGAGCATTGTTTTATGTTTTTTGCCTAAATCTACATGGATACTCTGCAAATCACATTTAAGTGCCTGGCAGAGTGTTCATCGAAGCTCTGATATCCCTTATTTTATCGTGGTGATCGTTCCTCCCTATGTAAGTCGGTGTCAACAAAATATTTTTGCATTCGGAGAAGAAAGTTGGTGATTGGATTTCGTGAGAAGATTCCGTCGCAACGAAAAACGCCTTTCTTTTAATGATGTCCATCCCAAATCCTGTATCATTTCTGTGACACTCTCTCCCATATTTCGCCATAATACAAAACGTTCTGCATTTCTTTGAACTTTTTCGATATACTCCGTCAGTCCTATCTGTTAAGGATCCCCACCCGCGCAGCAATATTCTAAAAGAGGACGGACAAGCGTTGTGTAGGTAGTCTCCTTAGTAGGTCTGTTACATTTTCTAAGTGTCCTGCCAATAAAACGAAGTCTTTGGTTATCCTTACCCACAACATTTTCTATGTGTTCCTTCCATTTTAAGTTGTTCGTAATTGTAATACCTAAGTATTGAGTAGAATTTACGGCTTTTAGATTAGACTGATTTATCGTGTACCCGAAGTTTGAGTTCCTTTTAGCACTCATGGTGCTAAATTTCGAGCTTCTTGAAAAGATCGCCAATCTTGGGGATTTTGCGTCTGTTCAAATTTGGCATGTTTGTTTCGTTGTTTCTGCAACAGTGTTGTAACACGTTTTGTGTACCAAGGAGGATCAGCTCCGTCGTTTGTTAATTTTCGACCGCTACGGTCGCAGGTTCGAATCCTGCCTCGGGCATGGATGTGTGTGATGTCCTTAGGTTAGTTAGGTTTAAGTAGTTCTACGTTCTAGGGGACTGATCACCTCAGATGTTAAGTCCCATAGTGCTCAGAGCCATTAGAACCATTTGAGTCTCTCAAGAAGGCGTCAAGTGAATTTTTATCTGTTTTTTGAATAGGTATATTTTTCGCTTATTTTTCGAGGGTTTGGGGATTACAATATTCAATGTTACTACGACAGGCCTGTGTTCACTAATCCCTGAATCGGTTTTGATGCTCGTTATTAACTCAGCATTATTTGTTGCTAAGAGGTCAAGTGATTTTCTACAGCCGTTTACTATTCTCGTGAACTAAGTGCTCGAAATAACTTTCACAGAATGCGTTTAGCACAATTTCGGATGATATTTTATGCCTACCTCCGGAATTAAACATGTATTTTCCCCAACATATAGAGGGTAAATTAAAGTCACCACCAAATATCGTATGAGTTGGGTAGGTGTCTGAAATCAAACTCAAGTTTCCTTGGAACCTTTCAGCAACTGTATCATCTGAATTGCGAGGTCGGTAAAAGAATCCAATTATTATTTTATTGCGGTTGCCAACAATGACACCTCTGCCCATACTAACTTACAGGAAATATCTACTTCAATTTCGCGACAAGTTAAACTACTTCTGATAGCAACAAACAAGCCTCGGCCAACCGTGTTTAGCCTATCCTTTCGGAACACCGTTAGGTTCTTCGCAAAAATTTCGGCTGAGCTTATATCCGGCTTTAGTCAGCTTTCACTGCCTGCAACAATTTGAGCATCAGTGCTTTCTATTAGCGCTTGGAGCTCTGGTACTTTCCCAACACAGCTACGACAATTTATAACTGTTATAGCAATGGTTCCTGTATCTACGTTTTTCCTGTGTTCAGCCTGCACCCTTTGTGACTGAAGCCCTTCTTATGTTTTCCCGAGACCCTCTAACCTAAAAAACCGCCCAGTCCACGCCACACAGCCCCTGCTACCCGTGTAGCCGCCTCCTGCGTACAGTGGACACCTGACCTATTCAGCGGAGTCCGAAACCCAACCACCCTTTGCCGCAAGTCGAGGAATCTGCAGCCTACACGGTCGCAGAACCGTGTGAGTCTCTGATTCAGACCCTCCACTCGGCTCTGTAGCAGAGGTCCGCAATCGGTCCTGTCGACTATGCCGCAAATGGTCAGCTCTGCTTTCATCTTGTCAGCAACGCTGGCAGCCTTTACCGCTTCTGTTAGGCGCTCGAAACCAGAGAGAATCTCTTCTGATCCAAACTGACACACATCATTGGTACCGACGTGAGCCACCACCTGCAGTTGGCTGCATTCTGTGCTCTTCATGGCATCCGGGAGGACCCTTTCCGCATCTGGAATGACTCCAGCCGGTATGCACACGGAGTACACATTGGATTTCTTACCCTTCTTGTCAGTCAAGTCTCTAAGTGGCCCCATAACGCGCCTAACGTTGGAGCTCCTAACTACCAATGTACGTTTCAGGAACTTTAAAAGGATTCAACCATCTCCGCACACTTTAAACCACTGTGAAACTCCGACGAGGTTCTGTACAGAAGTGTTGGGTAGTGTCTCTAGTATGACTGTCGATCGCGGAAAGTTGCTCTTTTCAATTCTGAGGGCACAGTGAGCACGTAAAGATGCCTGGAAGATGTGTCTCCCGGCAAATTCGAGGCTCTGGGGGGGGGGGGGGGGGGATTAGTGTTTAACGTCCCGTCGACAACGAGGTCATTAGAGACGGAGCGCAAGCTCGGGTGAGGAAAGGATGGGGAAGGAAATCGGCCGTGCCCTTGCAAAGGAACCATCCCGGCATTTGCCTGAAGCGAATTAGGGAAATCACGGAAAACCTAAATCAGGATGGCCGGAGACGGGATTGAACCGTCGTCGACCCGAATGCGAGTCCAGTGTGCTAACCACTGCGCCACCTCGCTCGGTAAATTCGAGGCTCTGGTGAGAGATTTTGTCCGTTGTCATGCAGCTCACATAACATGTTTGTCGTGCGTTTCCTTCTTCATGACAGTTCTCGGCGGCACTCTACAGAGGAAAAGAAGATGCACCTGCAGCGTTTTTGTTGAGAAGTGTTTGATCACCCAAAGTAAAGCCCGTAATTGGCTCGCCCTGAGTTTCATCTCTGCTCACATGAACCGCTGGCTATGAAAATATTTTGGCACAGACAACAGACTGTGGACGACAACAGGGAGTTGGCGGAAAGCACAGGCGGCCGCCTCCTATGACGAGGTTACTGCGTACTTGGTACAACGCTAACAGTTGGAGCGGCGTCTATGTAGGGAAGTTGCTGGAAGATGTAGGTGCTACTGCAAATAAAACATATTTGATTTTCACAGTAGTTTCCATTCCGTGACCGATCGGAAACTTACTTTCCGAATAGCCCTCGTGCATCATGCATTGTCATACACTGATTTCCGTGAAGGATGCTGCATGTCATTAAGTCTTTACTTACATGTGAAATTGCTGTTTGTTTTTTTCGATCAAACGTTTCTATGAATTTGTAAATCATGACATACAATTCCATAAGATCCATTTATCGGCTACGGTTTTATTATAAAAAATAGTTTCGAAAAAAATTAAAACAAAATTTGTTTGATTTATGCTTGGAAATAGGGCACCACACGCCCTCGATGTTGTTCATGCTGCCAGCGATGACGTAAGCTAAGGTCTCAGTTCTCTTTCAGTCACATGCAAGTGCAAGTCATTTATTAATGTTTATACTCTGATACTTTGAACCACCTGTTTTCAGCTGGTACTTGTCTGTTGTTACTAAGTAGTTATGGAATGCTATAACTGTGGTATATCTGTTGTTGATTCTGCCTGTCTTTGTCATGATAAAAACTGATGATGATTAATATCCTTTTCTTAATATTAAAAAAAGTATAGGAAGTGAAACTAATTTTTTGGTAAGACTTCTATTTTGTATTTACCAGCCTAACTGCATTCTAGTATTAATCTTAAACTTATGTGCATTTAAAAGAAGAAACCCCGTGTTTCTAAAAAAAAAATCTTGGATCTCAGCCAGTGTTGATTCCAGCCGAAGCTAAATAGTTTCACTTCAGCTACATCATAATCCGCAAGCCACGTAATAGTGTGTGGCAGAGGGTACTTTCGGTACCACTATCTGATCCCTCCAACCCTGTTCCACTCGCGAATAGTCTGTGGGAAGAACGATTGTCGTTAAGCCTCTGTACTGGCGCTAATTTCTTCAATTTTCTCCTCGTGGTCAATAAGCGAGATATATGTGGCGGTAAGCAATATGTTGTCCAACTCCTCCAGAAAAACTGTTGTCCCGAAATTTCAATAGTAAATCTGTCGGTGAAGCTAAACGCCTCTCTTGTAACGTCTGCCAGTGGAGTTTGTTTAGCATCTCCGTAACGCTCTCTCGCCATCTAAACGATCCCGTGACTAAACGCGCCGCTCTTCGTTGGATCTTCTCTGTCTGCTTTATCAGTTCTACCTGGTAGGGATGCCAGATAGATGAACAGTACTCAAGAATCGGGCGAACAAGTACATTACAAGCCACTTCTTTCATGAATGAGTTCCATTTCCCTAAGATTCATCCGATGAATCTGAATCTGATGTCTCCTTTTGCCACTTCCAGCTAACGTCAGTGTGGATAGTTACGCCTAGATATTATAAAAACATTTACGAGAGAGACGCTGTCTCCAGCTGTTTGTCATAAATAGTGTAGCTGTACTTAAATACTAATCGCTTGCACGCACCGAAAGGGTGTGAGTAAACCTGTGCTTTGGATTCAAGTTGGGCAAAATTGTTGTTGTGGTGGTCTTCAGTCCTGAGACTGGTTTGATGCAGCTCTCCATGCTACTCTATCCTGTGCAAGCTTCATCATCTCCCAGTACCTACTGCAGCCTACATCCTTCTGAATCTGCTTAGTGTATTCATCTCTTGGTCTCCATCTACCATTTTAACCCTCCACGCTGCCCTCCAATACTAAATTCGTGATCCCTCGATGTCTCGGAGCATGTCCTACCAACCGATCACTTCTTCTAGTCAAGTTGTGCCACAAACTTCTCTTCTTCCCTAATTCTATTCAATACCTCCTCATTAGTTATGTGATCTAACCATCTAATCTTCAGCATTCTTCTGTTCTCTTCTTGTCTAAACTATTTATCGTCCACGTTTCACTTCCATACGTGGCTACACTCCATACAAATACTTTCAGAAATGGCTTGCTGATACTTAAATATATTCTCGATGTTATCAAATTTCTCTTCTTCACAAACGCCTTCCTTGCCATTTCCGGTCGACATTTTATATCCTCTCTACTTCCACCATCATCAGTTATTTTGCTCCCCAAATAGCAAAACTCCTTTACTACTTTTAATGTCTCATTTGCTAATCTAATTCCCTCAGCATCACCCGACTTAATTCCACTACATTCCATTATCCTCGTTTTGCTTTTCTTGACGTTCATCTTATATCCTCCTTTCAAGACACTATCCATTCCGTTCAACTGCTCTTCCAAGTCCTGTGCTGTCTCTGACAGAATTACAATGTCATCGGCGAACCTGAAAGTTTTTATTTCTTCTTCATGGATTTTAATACCTACTCCAAATATTTCTTTTGTTTCCTTCACTGCTTGCTCAATATACATACTGAATAACATCGGGGATAGGCTACAACCCTGTCTCACTCCCTTCCCAACCACTGCTTCCCTTTCATGCCCCTCGACTCTTATAACTGCCATCTGGTTTCTGTGCAAATTGTAAATAGCCTTTCGCTCCCTGTATTTTACTCCTGCCACCTTCAGAATTTGAAAGAGAGTATTCCAGTCAATATTGTCAAAAGCTTTCTCTACGTCTACAAATGCTAGGAACGTAGGTTTGCCTTTCCTTAATGTAGCTTCTAAGATTCTTCTATTTTCTAAGATAAGTCGTAGGGTCAGTATTGCCTCACGTGTTCCAACATTTCTACGGAATCCAAACTGATCATCCCCGAGGTCGGCTTCTACCAGTTTTTCCATTCGTCTGTAAAGAATTCGCGTTAGTATTTTGCAGCTGTGACTTATTAAACTGATAGTTCGGTAATTTTCACATCTGTCAACACCTGCTTTCTTTGGGATTGGAATTAATACTGAGTAATTAAAATTTTTTGGTAAGTTATATAAAAGAATCAATACATAGTTGAGATAAAAAGTAACACTTTGCGTAAAATACAAAGCTGTTCATGTGCACGCCACAGCTGATGATGTCGGTCCACCGTGGCAGCTTCCAGCCTCCGTATCAGGGTTCCCACGCAGTGTGTCCCAGTCCCAGATCTCGCCGTCGACGTCCGGCTCCGCACTCTCGCGCTGCCCACGTGGCCTCTCCCAGGTGCCCAGCGCAGGGCCGTCCAGCCGCTGCCCGTTTAGCCAGCTCGTCCGCCGGGCCTCTACCAGCAGGGGGCGCAGTCTGTGGCGGGGGGCGGGGCAGGCTAGCCCCTCTCCCTCACCCACTCCTCGATCTCCACCTACGCGAACCGCAGACCGCTGCCCAGTAGTGCAGTGACAAGTACTGCCTGCCACCCGCCACGCCCCCTTCCGCCCCCGGCGACCTGAGTCGCAGCGCCTGGCGGCGCCTTCTCAGCCCCCCACTCCTGGGGTGTGGCGCCACCGTCTGCAACCCCCGCGGCTCAGCTGAGGCTGCAGCTGCCGCTGCTCTCCTCCGGCTCGATCGCCTCTCCAGACGCAATCTGCAGCTTTCCACCGATCTGAAGCTTTCGTAAATGGCCTGCAAGATTATCTGTGTCATTCTTCCGGAGGTCCGTTTCTTCCTCTACTTTTCTGGAACTCCTACTTGAAAGTAAATTCCACACCTGAAAAACAATATTTCTCTTCAGAACATAATAACAACACAGTGGTGGTGTGCGCAGATCTGTAACTGTTTAGTACAGTTTGTACATTGAAGAGCTGAAGAAACTGGTACACTTGGCTAACATCGTGTAGGGCCACTGCGCGCATGCAGAAGTGCCGCAACACGACGTCCCATGGACACAACTAATGTCTGAAGTAGTGCTGGAAGGAACAGACAGCTTGAATCCTGCAGGGCTGTCAATACATCCGTAAGAGTACGAGGGGGTGCAGATCTCTTCTGAACAGCACGCTGCAGGGCATCCCAGATATCCCAAAATGAGATTTTCACTCTGCAGCGGAGTGTGCGCTGATATGGAACTTCCTGGCGGATTAAAACTGTGTGCCGGACCGAGACTCGAGCTCGGGACCTTTCCCTTTCGCGGGGAGGTGCTCTACCAACTGAGCTACCCAAGCACGACTCACGCCCCGTCCTTACAGCTTAATCTGCCAGGAAGTTTGATATCAGCGCACACTCCGCTGCAGAGTGAAAATCTCATTCCGGAAACATCCCCCAGGCTGTGGCTAAGCCATGTTTCCGCAGTATCCTTCCTTTCAGGAGTACTAGTTCTGCAAGTTTCGCAGGAGAGCTTCTGTAAAGTTTGGAAGGTAGGAGACGAGCTACTGGCAGAAGTAAAGCTGTGAGGACGGGGCGTGAGTAGTGCTTGGGTAGCTCAGTTGGTAGAGCACTTGCCCGCGAAAGGCAAAGGTCCCGAGTTCGAGTCTCGGTCCGGCACACAGTTTTAATCTGCCAGGAAGTTTCATCCTATATATGCTTGATAACGTTCATGTCTGGGGAGTCTGGTGGCCAGTGGAAGTGTTTAAGCTCAAAAGAGTGCTGCTGGAGCCTCTCTGTAGCAACTCTGGACGTGTGGGCTGTCGCATTGATCTGCTGGAATTGCCCAAGTCCGTTGGAATGCACAATGGGCATAAATAGCTGTAGGTGATCAGACAGAATGCTTACGTACGTGCCACCTGTCATAGCTGTATGTAGATGTATCAGGGGTTCCATATCACTCCAACTGCTTGAATAGCCTCTACCTGACACGCAGGATGCATGTATCCATGAATTTATCTCCATACCCCTATACGTCCATCAGCTCGATACAATTTGAAACGCAACTCGTCCGCCCAGGCAACATGTCCCCAGTCACCAACAGTGCAACGTCGATGTTGATGGGCCCAGGTGAGGCGTAAAGCTATTTGTCGTACAGTCATCAAAGGTACACGAGTGGGCCTTCGGTTCCGAAAGCTCATATCGATGAGCTTTCGTTGAATGGTTCGCACGCTGACACTTACTGATGGCCCAGAATTGAAATCTGCAGCAGTTTGCGGAAGGATTGCACTGCTGTCACGTTGAACGATTCTCTGCGGTCCTCGTTGGTCCCGTTCTTGCAGGATCTTTTTCCGGCCGCAGCGGTGTCGGACATTTGGTGTTCTACCGGATTCCTGTTATCCACGGTACACTCGTGAAATGTCGTGCGGGAAAATCCCCACTTCACGCTACCTCGGAAGTGCTGTGTCCGATCGCTCGTGCGCCGACTGTAACACCACGTTCAAACTAAACTCACTTAATTCTTGATAACCAGCGAGTGCAGCATCAGTAACCCATCCAACAATTGCGCCAGACACTTTTTGTCTTATATAGGCGTTGCCGACCGCAGCGCCTTAAACTGCCTGCTTACATATCTCCGTATCTGAATACGCATGGCTATACCAGTTTCTTTGGCGTTCCAGTGTAATGTTAAGTACAAAGAATAGTTTTGCAGCTAACAGATAATAACCTGTGCCACATAAAGCTTTTCCATTTATAAATTGTATGTAAGCAACGACACGTAAGCACCAGTTCGAAAGTATAACAAAATATGAGAATTTTTTTGCAAAATGGTCAATATTTTCAAAATTGATTTCATTTTTGGTACATGAAGAGAATGAATATCAATATGTGTTTTTTTTTAAATAGGAAAATGTTACTTGTAACTATGGCATTTATCAAGAGATTAACTTGTTGACCTGAAATAACCACAATGTAAGTAGAATCTTATGCATGCAGAGACTACGAAATTACATTGTATAATAACATATTTCATCAGGTCTAATTTTCCGTTTGTAGAACGTCATTTTTCCCATATTAGAGACAACGCTACTGATGTCTCAGGAATTTGGAAGAGAGCCATCAGCGAGAAGTGGAACCAAGCTGGTGAGTTTTATTCTGCTGAAGGAACTTGCTGTCACAGTGTCTCCAAGAAGTCGCAGATAACTGTGTTAGAGGGCAAGTGAATACTCTAGCCGAATTAGTGTAGTGGCTTTACGGCTCCTAGAAGATCAGGTAGGAGCCAGGACAACGCGTTCACTACAGCTTGTAAATTTTGTCATCACTCCAAAAACAGAAATATTTGAACCATCTAAACAAAAGAATAGCCGATGTTTGGCCCAAGGATAGTCTCTTGAAAGAGGTAGAGAACTTGTACATCTAAATATAGAAGACTTGTTAAGAGTACTGCGCTAACAGTAGAACGATTTTATAGCAGGGCGGGATGACCAAGTGTATGGACATGAAGAGGAAAAAGCTATCACGAAATGGCAGAGTGGCAGATAGAAGGCAGGAAGTGTTGTTGGTTGGTCCAGCGCGTACCTACATAGCGACGTAGTGAGGTACAGGGAACTCGCCATCGCCCGAGGAGAACGGGGCGTAGCGTCGGATAATGCTTATACTCCGCTACCATAAGCAGGCAAAGGCTGATCACAAAACCAGCCTAACAGGCACACTGCGTATCCAGTCCTCCACACTGGTTAAAAGTTTTACCCTTAGGGACACCATCATTTTCGTGAAATTATAGCACGAGATAATTGTTGCAGGACATAACTGAGGAATAGATGTAGGCTGCCGTTCTGAGACAAGATGAAGGTGAAACAGAGACAGTAATTGAGCAGACAAACTGACTGCCATGTTATTCTATATGGATAGAGAGCACGTAGAAAAGAAAACCAAGGAGAAATTTGAAAAAGAGAATTAAAGCTTAGGGAGAAGAAACGAAAACTTTAAGCTTTCCTGATATCAATAATTCTGAAAGATATGCCGAAGGATTACCAAGATGAGTTGAACGGAATGGGTAGTGTCTTATGTAGCTCCAAGGTATAAAAGTATGCAGAAGAGGGCAGACACCAGGAGAATAACCGGAAAAAATTTTCAGTATTTCGTAGTTCATAACTCGTCTGATGGTTCCCAGATTCCGCAGACAGCATGATCCATCGGTTGTGACTTTCTCTTGCACCAGAATGTATCTTCTGTCAATGCTAGTGGTTTTCATGTGGCAGGTATCCCCCCTGCGGGTCCGGGGTAAGAATAGGCCCGAGGTATTCCTGCCTGTCGTACGAGGCGACTAAAAGGAGTTCAACCGTTTCGGCCTTCCATGTGATGGTCCCCCTTGGGGTTTGACCTCCATTTTTCTAAATTTCTACAGAAGTACGAGCCTTTTGGGGAAGGACACCTTACGTGGTGTACCACTGGTCCTAAGTGCACTCAGACCTTGGCACTCAGCATTGCACCGGCGTTGTAACCATACCCACTATTGCTCAAATTGGGCCTAAACGCCTTTTGGGTTGTCCCAGTTACGCCCATAGTGCGTCTCCATCTGCACCAGCGATCATGATGGACTTTCCATGGCACCAGAAATCCAGCACGGTAGCCAGCCCGTTGTGGTGGGGTCGTCATGTACCCTCTAGGTTGTAGCCCCCTGACAACACAGGGATCGTACTGCCGATACCTGAGCTGCACCCTCCCCACGTCGGCCAAGGAGTAGATGCCCGTCTCCTTGGGGCATCAGGACTCCCGGCAATGGTCATCCTGCCAGGTGGCCCTTGCTGCGGCTGGGTGGCGCCCGTGGGGAGAGCCCCTGGTCGGAGTGGGTGGTATCGGGGCGGACGTTTCGCAGATGAAACGTCACCACGTATCGGGTCGCTCTGCGGCCGAGTCTTTTAAAAGAAAAAGTACCGTTTCTGGTTCTGGTTCTCCTGCCCCTTCCCCCTTGGCCACTCCATGGGAGGAGGGACAGGCCCGCCGGCTTGGAGCGAAGTACTTCCCCCGCTATTTGGTCTGTTCTCGGACCGATGGGGGGACATTCGCCACCTCCAAGCCCATGTTCTTTGTTCAGCACATTGAGGACATCTTCGGGGAAATCGAGGCTCTCAGCAAGATGCGTTCAGGGTCCGTACTTATCAAGACCACGTCCGCCACACAGTCGGCGGCGCTCCAGGCGTGCGACCGCCTAGGGGACATCCCAGTCTCCATTGTCCCACATCTGGCACTCAATAGGACGCAGGGGGTTATTTTTCATCGTGACCTCCTGCTACAATCTGATGAGGAGCTCAGGGCCAACCTGGAGCGCCGAGGCGTGCATTTCGTCCGGCGAGTCCAGCGCGGCCCCAAAGACCGTCGCATCGACACTGGGGCCTTTATCCTCGCCTTCGAGGGGGACGTTCTCCCAGAGAAGGTAAAGGTAATGTGCTACCGGTGTGACGTGCGACCCTACGTTCCGCCTCCTATGCGCTGTTTTAGGTGTTTGCGCTTTGGGCACATGTCGTCACGGTGTGAGGCTGAGCCCCTCTGTGGCGATTGTGGCCGTGAGGAACATACATGCACCCCACCACCTCGGTGCGTTAATTGTCCTGGCGTCCACTCGCCTAGATCCTCAGACTGCCCCGCATATCAGAAGGAGAAGAAGATACAAGAAATCAAAACTTTGGATCGGCTGTCTTATTCTGAGGCCAGGAAGAAGTACGACCGCCTCCATCCCGTGCCATTGACCACTTCATTTGCCTCAGTTGTGTCCACTCCTTCCGCGGTATCCTCACCCCTCTCCTGTCCCCCCTCCGCCTCCTCCGCCCATCAGGGGGCTCTGCCTCCGCCTCCCAAATCCCTCCCTTCCAAATCCTCCTCCCCCGTGGCCCCCACCCCCTCTGCCCCAGGGGCCATCCTTCCTCCTCCTTCCCCCCACACGCCACCTGAGAAGCGATCCTCTTCTCAGGCGTCCATCGGGGAAACGTTCCGGACCCCGGCTTCCGAGGTCCGGCGTTCCAAAACGGACCCCGCGCGTGAGGACCTTCTTCGGGTCCAGCCCACCGTCCCTGTGCCTCCTCGGCCTTCCAAGAAGGCCTCCAAGAAGAAATCTTTATCCCCCTCTCCACCCCGGCGCGTTTCGACTGACGCTCCATCCGTGAGTCGCCGCTCCCGGCCGTCCTCAGTTTCGCCGGGACGCTCTGCTGCCAGGCGCTCAGCTGGCCTTTCGTCGGCAAATGATGCTGCCCCTCCTACACAACCAGGGACAGCGGCCGCAGCTGGCGACCAGTCGATGGAACCTGATCCGCCTCCCGTCTGTTGTAGCGTTGTTCCCTCGCAACCTGGCCCTCTGCGGCCGTCGAGGTGACCAGCTCTTCCCCCGTCTCGTTCCCACAACTTTTTGACTAGCGATGGCGTTGTTTCATTGGAACATAAGAGGTATTCGATCTCATCGGGAGGAATTACAACTGCTCCTCCGCCTGCACTGTCCGCTCGTCCTTGGACTCCAGGAAACCAAGTTGCGCCCGACTGACCGTATTGCCTTTACCCACTATACCTTGGAGCGGTATGACCTTACCCCTGTGGACGGTGTCCCAGCTCATGGTGGGGTCATGTTGCTCATTCGGGACGACGTCTATTACCATCCCATCCCATTGACCACCCCACTCCAAGCAATAGCTGTCCGCATTACTCTTTCTGCTTTTACTTTTTCAGTTTGTACCATCTACACTCCACCGTCGTCTGCCGTTAGTCGGGCTGACATGATGCACCTGATCGTTCAGCTTCCCCCGCCGTTTTTATTGTTTGGCTACTTCAATGCCCATCATCCCCTTTGGGGCTCTCCTGCATCCTGTCCAAGAGGCTCACTCTTGGCAGATGTCTTCAACCATCTCAATCTTGTCTGCCTCAATACCGGCGCCCCGACTTTCCTCTCGGACTCCACTCATACCTTCTCCCACTTGGACCTCTCAATATGTTCTACCACTCTTGCCCGTCGGTTCGAGTGGTATGTCCTTTCTGACACCTATTCGAGCGACCACTTCCCCTGTGTCGTTCGTCTCCTGCACCACACCCCATCCCCACGTCCTTCGAGCTGGAACATACTGAAAGCTGACTGGGGACTTTACTCATCCCTGGCGACCTTTCCGGACCACGATTTTCCCAGTTGTGACAGTCAGGTCGAATACCTCTCGGCTGTTATCATCCATGCTGCCGAGCGTTCCATTCCTCGTACTACTTCTTCACGTCGCGTTTCCGTCCCCTGGTGGAACGAGGCTTGTAGGGACGCTATCCGAACTCGACGACGTGCTTTACGCACCTTTCGCCGCCATCCTACGTTGGCGAATTGTATTGAATACAAACGACTCCGAGCGCAATGCCGTAGAGTCATCAAAGACAGCAAAAAAGCTTGTTGGGCCTCTTTCACCGGCTCCTTTAACAGTTTTACTCCTTCTTCCGTCGTTTGGGGTAGCCTGCGCCGGCTGTCGGGCATTAAGGCCCACTCCTCGGTACCTGGCCTGACCTCAGGTAATGCGGTCCTTGTTGATCCGGTGGCTGTCGCCAACGCCTTTGGCCGCTTTTTCGAGGAGGTTTCAAGCTCCGCCCATTACCATCCTGCCTTCCTTCCCAGGAAAGAGGCAGAAGAGGCTCGGCGACCTTCCTTCCACTCGCTGAATCTGGAAACCTATAATGCCCCCTTTACTATGCGGGAACTCGAACGTGCGCTTGCACTGTCCCGGTCCTCTGCTCCGGGGCCAGATGCCATTCACGTTCAGATGCTGGCACACCTTTCTCCGGCGGGCAAAAGCTTCCTTCTCCGTACCTACAATCGCGTCTGGACCGAAGGTCAAGTCCCCATGCGTTGGCGTGACGCCGTTGTTGTTCCTATACCCAAACCCGGGAAGGATAGACACCTTCCTTCTAGTTACCGCCCCATTTCTCTTACAAGCTGTGTCTGTAAGGTGATGGAGCGCATGGTTAATGCTCGGTTAGTCTGGATTCTTGAATCTCGACGGCTCCTTACTAATGTCCAATGTGGCTTTCGTCGCCGCCGCTCCGCTGTTGACCACCTCGTGACCTTGTCGACATTCATCATGAACAACTTTTTGCGAAGGCGCCAAACGGTAGCCGTGTTCTTCGACTTGGAGAAGGCTTATGACACCTGTTGGAGAGGAGGTATCCTCCGCACTATGCACAGGTGGGGCCTACGCGGTCGCCTGCCCCTTTTTATTGATTCCTTTTTAACGGATCGAAAGTTTAGGGTACGTGTGGGCTCCGTATTGTCCGACGTCTTCCTCCAGGAGAACGGAGTGCCTCAGGGCTCCGTCTTGAGCGTAGCCCTTTTTGCCATCGCGATCAATCCCATTATGGATTGCATTCCACCTAATGTCTCAGGCTCTCTCTTTGTCGATGACTTCGCGATCTACTGCAGTGCCCAGAGAACATGCCTCCTGGAGCGCTGCCTTCAGCGTTGTCTAGATAGCCTCTACTCATGGAGCGTGGCAAATGGCTTCCGGTTCTCTGAAGAAAAGACGGTTTGTATCAACTTTTGGCGATATAAAGCGTTCCTTCCGCCATCCTTACATCTCGGTCCCGTTGTTCTCCGATTCGTGGACACAACTAAGTTTCTAGGGCTCACGTTGGACAGGAAACTGTGTTGGTCTCCACACGTCTCTTATTTGGCGGCCCGTTGTACACGTTCCCTTAATGTCCTCAGAGTTCTTAGCGGTTCATCTTGGGGAGCGGATCGCACTGTCCTGCTTCGCTTGTATCGGTCCATAGTCCGATCGAAGCTGGATTATGGGAGCTTCGTCTACTCGCCCGCTCGGCCGTCCCTCTTACGCCGGCTCAACTCCATCCACCATCGGGGGTTACGTCTTGCGACCGGAGCCTTCTACACTAGTCCTGTCGAGAGTCTTTATGCTGAAGCTGCCGAGTTACCGTTGACCTACCGGCGCGACGTACTGCTGTGTCGGTATGCCTGCCGGCTGTCGTCTATGCCCGACCACCCCACTTACAAGTCCTTCTTCGCCGATTCTCTCGACCGTCAGTACGGGTTGTATGTGTCTGCCCTGCTGCCCCCCGGAGTCCGCTTCCGTCGCCTGCTTCGACAATTGGATTTTGCCCTCCCTACCACCTTCAGAGAGGGTGAGAGCCCGACACCACCTTGGCTCCAGGCTCCGGTTCATATTTATCTCGACCTCAGCTCACTCCCGAAGGATGGTACTCCGGCTGCAATGTATTGCTCACGGTTTGCCGAACTTCGTGCTCGACTTGCCGGTCACACCTTTATTTACACCGATGGCTCCAAAACTGACGATGGTGTCGGCTGTGCCTTTGTCGTCGGGGCCGCCACATTTAAATACAGGCTCCTCGACCAGTGTTCCAGCTTTACGGCCGAGCTTTTTGCTCTCCATCAGGCCGTTCAGTATGCCCGCCGGCACCACCATTCATCATATGTACTCTGCTCTGACTCACTCAGTGCTCTTCAGAGCCTTGGAGCTCCCTATCCGGTCCATCCCTTGATACAACGGATACAGCAGTCCCTCCATTCTTTGACTGATAACGGTGGTTCTGTCAGCTTTCTGTGGGTTCCCGGACATGTGGGAGTGCCTGGGAATGAGGCTGCGGATGCTGCAGCCAGGGCTGCAGTCCTCCTGCCTCGGCCAGCCTCCCATTGTGTCCCGTCATCCGACGTTCGTGGGGATGTCTGTAAGAGGCTTGTGTCGTTGTGGTGGGATGCTTGGTCATCCCTCCAAGGAAACAAGCTCCGGGCAGTAAAACCGCTACCAACTGCTTGGACAACATCCTCCCGACCATCTCGGCGCGAGGAGGTCCTTCTGACCAGGTTGCGGATTGGGCATTGCCGGTTTAGCCACCGCTACCTGCTCTCCGGTGACCCAGCCCCGCAGTGCCCTTGTGGTCAGGCATTAACAGTGCGCCATGTTTTATTGTCATGTCCCCGTTTTAGTCAATTTCGTGTTGTCCTGTCCCTGCCATCTACTTTACCGGATGTTTTAGCTGATGACGCTCGAGCAGCTGCTCGTATTCTGCGTTTTATAACTTTAACTGGCTTGTCCAAGGACATTTAATCTTTTTACTTATTTTGTCTGCATCTTTGTCGGGTCCTTCTGGTGTCCCCTCCATCCCCTTGAGTTTTACCAGATTCCATGTGCTCAAACAACAGTGACTGGGCGCTAATGACCTCAGCAGTTGAGCGCCCTTAAACCCAACCAAAAAAAAAAAAAAAAAAAAAAAAATGTGGCAGGTATCTTCAGAAAGCTTTCAACACTTTCCTTACCGCGTCGGGTGACTTAACTCTAGCAGTCGTTATTCAGTCTGGCGGCGTTGAGAGGTGACAGCAGTGTGTGGCTCCCGCTGTTGACCACGTGTGTTCAGTGAACGACATACGTTGGACACTCATTATCTTCATATATTGCAATATATTAAATTTACCAAACTTATTGGAGATCAATCTGCGTATTCCTTTCTAGCCCTCCGTCGTACCTAAGATTGAGATAAACTACAATTTCCGCCTTTCCCCACTCACTCGGCATATTATGCCGAATCTACTTCATGTCCTGAATTTCTACTTCTAAGATAAGTTTCACCGGAGCCCTCTTCACATACATGACCTAAAAAGATCTTCCATTGCGCAAATTACTCTCACTGCCATGGGCAGTTTAATCGTCAAATACTTGGTACGTAAAGATTAATTCTTGGAACCATAGTATTGCAGCCGGAAATTGTGGGCAACCAGTGACTATACATGATCGGTTGTGCTTGTTATTCGACTCTTTGTAGTCACATTTAATGAAAGCTAACAAGGACTTCATACATTGGCGAAGATAAGGCATATTTTCAGTGGGATGACAATACCTACTCTTCGATTCTTGTTATATGAGTGAGACCGGCAAAAATGATCAGTCTTACTTACTATTACAGTTACTATGATCACATTATTATTATTGTTACTATTATTATATTATAAGCTGTATAAAACAGCAGCAGCTAATATAGCACCGTTCTGGCGGACTCTTTCTAATTTGCAGTTTTGGAAAAATGTTGCATCGTTTTCAGCCTCATGGAAAACTGTATTTCTTGTCTGTCCTCACACTGTTGTTCGTTTTGAGTCTCCACGTGTCCGTCTCCTTGTAAGCCCATTAAACGACCAGTCAGCTTCATCTCTCTAGCTTTTATCTTTACTGTGATGCTAGGTTTTGTAATTACGTCAGATACCTCCCCGTTTTCCTCGAAATCACCATCCTCCACTGGCATGACGCTTCACTGCACCTACTATATTTTGCCTACTACTTTCCTTTCGATTATCATTCATCTACATCTACATCCACTCTCGGCAAGCCACCCGACGGTGTGTGGCGGAGGGTACTTTGAGAACCTCTATCCACTCTCCCTTCTATTCCAGTCCCGTATTGATCGTGGAAAGAAAGATTGTCGGTATGCTTGTGTGTGGGCTCTAATCTCTCTGATTTTATCCTCATGGTCTCTTCGCGAGATATACGTAGGAGGGAGCAATATAGTGCTTGACTCCTCGGTGAAGGTATGTTCTCGAAACTTCAACAAAAGCCCGTACCGAGCTACTGAGCGTCTCTCCTGTAGAGTCTTCCACTGGGGTTTATCTATCATCTCCGTAACGCTTTCGCGATTTCTAAATGATCCTGTAACGAAGCGCGCTGTTCTCCGTTGGATATTCTCTACCTCTTCTATCAACCCTATCTGGTACTGATCCCACACCGGTGAGCACTATTCAAGCAGTGGGCGAACAAGGGTACTGTAACCTACTTCGTTTTCGAATTGCATTTCCTTAGGATTCTTCCAATGAATCTGTCTGACATCTGCTTTACCGACTATCAACTTTATATGATCATTCCATTTTCAATCACTCCTATTGCGTACTCCCAGATAATTTATGGAATTAACTGCTTCCAGTTGCTGACCTGCTATATTGTAGCTAAATGATAAAAGATCTTTCTTTCTATGTATTCGCAGCACATTACACTTGTCTACATTGGGATTGAATTCCCATTCCCTGCGCCATGCGTCAATTCGTTGCAGATCCTCCTGCATTTCAGTACAATTCTCCATCGTTACAACCTATCGATATACCACAGCATCATCCACAAAAAGCCTTAGTGAACTTCCGATGTTATCCACAAGGTCATTTATGTATATTGTGAATAGCAACGGTCCTGCGACACTCCCCTGCGGCACACCTGAAATAACTCTTACTTCTGAAGACTTCTCTCCATCGAGAATGACATGCTGCGTTCTGTTATCTAGCAACTCTTCAATCCAATCACACAATTGGTCTGATAGTCCATATGCTCTTACTTTGTTCACTAAACGACTGTGGGGAACTGTATCAAACGCCTTGCGAAAGTCAAGAAACACGGCATCTACCTGGGAACCCGTGTCTATGGCCCTCTGACTCTCGTGGACGAATAGCGCGAGCTGGGTTTCACACGATCGTCTTTTTCGAAACCCATGCTGATTCCTACAGAGTAGATTTCTAGTCTCCAGAAAAGTCATTATACACGAACATAATACCTGTTGCAAAATTCTACAACTGATCGACGTTAGAGATATAGGTCTATAGATGTGCACATCTGTTCGACGTCCCTTCTTGAAAACGGGGATGATCTGTGCCCTTTTCCAATCTTTAGGAACGATACGCGCTTCTAGAGACCTACGGTACACCGCTACAAGGGGTGCAAGTTCCTTCGCGTACTCTGTGTAAAACCGAACTGGTATCCCATCAGATCCAGCGGCCTTTCCTCTTTTGAGCGATTTTAATTGTTTTTCTATACCTCTGTCATCTATTTCGATATCTACCATTTTGTCATCTGTGCGACAATCTAGAGAAGGAACTACAGTGCAGTCTTCCTCTGTGAAACAGCTTTGTAAAAAGACATTTAGTATTTCGGCCTTTCGTCTGTCAGCCTCTGTTTCAGTACCATTTTGGTCACAGAGTGTCTGGACATTTGTTTTGATCCACCTACCGCTTTGACATAAGACCAAAATTTCTTAGGTTTTTCTGCCAAGTCAGTACATAGAACTGTACTTTCGAATTCATCGAACGCCTCTCGCATAGCCCTCTTCACACTACCTTTCGCTTCGTGTAATTTTATTGTTTGTCTGCAAGGCTTTGGCTATGTTTATGTTTGCTGTAAAGTTCCCTTTGCTTCCGTAACAGTTTTCTAACTCAGTTGTTGTACCACGGTGGCTCTTTTCCATCTCTTACGATCTTGCTTGGCACATACTCTTCTCTCATGTACCTGGTTTCACATGTGTATGTTAATTCTATGCCCATTTTGGTTTTTCTATGGATATATTTGCTATTTATAATATCGCATAGTGCATTAAACGTCCACTGTCGTTTTCGAACTTAACTTCAGTTTTATCTTCTACATTAAATGGTTGATTTATGGAGCCCCCTCTTTCCAGGTATGAAATTTCATTTATCTGTTTCGGTTTTGACTTTCAAAGTGATCAGTGTCTTTAGTAATATTAGTGAGCGAAGGATATCTTGTTACGCTGTTATTTCAGTGTAAACAAGTTGAAGGTGAAACTAAGAAACTGAAATTTGGCTGCCCTTAAAAACTAGAATATTTTAAAAGGTAAAATTTATGTTATTACATTTACAGTTCTGTTCAAACCAAATACTTTAATTTTTCAATAGGCACGACAAATGGTTCAAATGGCTCTGAGCACTATCGGACTTAACATCTGAGGTCATCAGTCCCCTAGAACTTAGAACTATTTAAACCTAACTAACCTAAGGACATCACACACATCCATGCCCGAGGCAGGATTCGAACCTGCGACATTAGCGGTCGCGCGGTCCCAGACTGATGCGCTTAGAACCGCTCGGCCACCCCGGCCGGCAATAGGCATGACACAATGAACAATCACGTTACAATATCAATAGTGTAAAAGCCCGAGCAGAATAACAATGTTATACACCTGGTCAAACAGGGACCTGCCATAAGACAGTGTGAGTCCCCCATCACAGCTAAAGTAACAGTCATTGTAAAGAATCGTCTTACTTACCGCGACGTGATTTGCCTTCAAGGCCTCCTCGGCGATGAGGTCAAGCGTCTCTCTCGGCACATTTGCAGCCATCAAGGATGCAGCAAACTGCAAAACATGTGCCTCTGTCAGAGTCGCTCTTTACGATCTCACTTATGATAAACAAAAAAAAAATTTAGCAGTAAACTGAATAACAAATTACTCAGCTGTTTCATACGGCTACATTTTTTAAACAATGGAACTGTCTTTTGAGTCCAAACCTCGTGACACAGCGGCCCTGAAATTATATGAAAGGCGCATTTGCGTGGAAAACGGAGCGCAATGATCTGGATAGTAAAGTGATGATTAGGCTGTTTATATTCGACTACTGCAGCAGAGACAGAACGAAAATGATGCACGACGTACACGTGTGGCGTTGTCATGTGTGCACACCACTCCGTTCCTCTGTGCTTAGCCCACTTTACACAAACTCCAAATTTGGATTTCTGCAACGAAAAATGGAACGTACAACACAGCAGCTTCTGGTTTGGAAACAATGGCACTGTGAGCGTATGTTAACACTCTGATGACTGGCCCCGGAGATCGTCGTATCACAGTCGGCGGGGCACGGCAATCTCCATTTTCTTGCATGGCCGTCATTCGCGACCTTTTGTGCTCGCAGTTGGTTAAGTTTGAATTATGTGCTGCAAGGTACGGAGTAGGAAGAGTGTAGGTGTTAGGTTCGGATATATGGCTACTTGCACGATCGTGACAGCTGTGAAACCTGCGTGTATACAGAGGTGACCTTACGCACCAGGAGTCAACGCACAAGATGGCGCGCCGCAGGCAACGTGCTTTGTGCGACGATGGAATGTTTCACGATTTATAGGCATCTACATCTACATGACTACTCTGCAATCCACATTTAAGTGCCTGACAGAGGGTTCATCGAACCACAATCATACTATCTCTCTACCATTCCACTCCCGACAGCGTGCGGGAAAAACGAACACCTAAACCTTTCTGTTCGAGCTCTGATTTCTCTCATTTTATTTTGATGATCATTCCTACCTATGTAGGTTGGGCTCAACAAAATATTTTCGCATTCGGAAGAGAAAGTTGGTGACTGAAATTTCGTAAATAGATCTCGCCGCGACGAAAAACGTCTTTGCTTTAATGACTTCCATCCCAACTCGCGTATCATATCTGATACACTCTCTCCCCTATTACGTGATAATACAAAACAATCAGCCCTATTTTGCATCCTTTCGATGTCCTCCGTCGATCCCACCTGGTAAGGATCCCACACCGCGCAGCAATATTCTAACAGAGGACGAACGAGTGTAGTGTAAGCTGTCGCCGGCCGCGGTGGTCTAGCGGTTCTAGGCGCTCAGTCCGGAACCGCACGACTGCTACGGTCGCAGGTTCGAATCCTGCCTCGGGCATGGATGTGTGTGATGTCCTTAGGTTAGTTAGGTTTGACTAGTTCTAAGTTCTAGGGGACTAATGACCTCAGAAGTTGAGTCCCATAGTGCTCAGAGCCTTTTTTTTTTTGTAAGCTGTCTCTTTAGTGGACTTGTTGCATCTTCCAAGTGTCCTGCCAATGAAACGCAACCTTTGGCTCGCCTTCCCCACAATATTATCTATGTGGTCTTTCCAACTGAAGTTGTTCGTAATTTTAACACCCAGGTACTTAGTTGAAGTGACAGCCTTGAGAATTGTACTATTTATCTAGTAATCGAATTCCAACGGATTTCTTTTGGAACTCACGTGGATCACCTCACACTTTTCGCTATTTAGCGTCAACTGCCACCTGCCGCACCATATAGAATCTTTTCTAAATCGCTTTGCAACTGATAGTGGTCTTCGGATGACCTTACTAGACGGTAAGTCTGCGAACAACCTAAGAGAACTGATCAGATTGTCACCCAGGTCATTTATATAGATCAGGAACAGCAGAGGTCCCAGGACGCTTCCCTGGGGAACACCTGATATCACTTCAGTTTTAATCGATGATTTGCCATCTATTACTACGAACTGCGACCTTCCTGACAGGAAATCACGAATCCAGTCGCACAACTGAGACGATACCCCATAGGCCCGCAGCTTGATTAGAAGTCAGATTCATTATCGAATGTACCAAGTGATACAGAGAATGAGAACAATGATAATACTAATGAAAGTCGGTATTCTGACATTGGCCTCTCAGTATATATATTCTTTACTGTCGTATCTCGTTGACAGTATTAGCTTATTCCCAAGAACTAGCAGCTTTCACTCAGTTACAACTAGGCAGAAATCCTATACAAGGAAGCGGGATCCAAATTCATTTGGATCTCGCTTCCTTGTCTCTTGAGCAGAAACGTGTGCAGTATACTGCTGCATCCATTTGCAATAAGCTACCACAAGAATTCAAAAACCTTAGAAATAATCCACGAGATTTCAAATCTAAACTGAAGAGTTTCCTGATGGGCCACTCCTTCTATTCTCTCGAGGAGCTTCTTGACAAATTAAGCCGATTCCTGTGTTATATTGTTGATTGCGTTTACATAAACTTATGTGTTGTCTTCCCTTGGGTTCATAAACATTTTGTAATTTCATGTACTGACACGTTCCATGACCCTGGAGATTTGCCCCTCAATTTGGTCCTACGGAACAAGACGTGTAAAATAAAAAAAAAATGGCAGTGAGTTTAGCACCTCTGTGTCAACTAAACAGCGAGAACAGCCACGTGTGTCGGTGAGTGACAGTCATGCTATTTCTCATCATTAGCTAGACGTTTGTTTACGTCGAATGGTTGCAGGAAATTGCTATAGTAAAGACAATCCAGTCACACAGATGTAACCTTTTGGAGGTCTGACAGGTCTTACATTTATTCTCGATGATCGATATGGTGTTTCAGAAGTTGTACCTGGCTGGCTTTTACGGTGACGAATTATTTGATATTTTGATAACACAATCTGACGTACATCGCAGTCAGATAGTTATCGGGAGTACTGGATCGCAGACCTCTGTCAAACTCCCACCGTCAGACAGTTGATGAGCCACAATCGATAGGAGCAGATATGGAATGCTTGACACTTTTCCGACAATTCACGACAGGACGATCCAGCACACAGACGCTACGAAGTTCAACCGCTTATCCAGCATTTTGTGGATTGTTTTCAGACCGTATATAAACCCACGACAAGATATTATTTAGTGAAGTCATGATGCCGTGGAGAGTTCACGTAATGTTTAGGTCCTATAATCCAGGAAAGCTGGTGAAATATGGCCTACTTGTGCGAATGGTACATGGGGCCACACGAGATTACATATGTAACTTTCTGCATCAATTAAAAATTGTTTAATAATTCGGAGAAACATTTTCTATTCAAAACACAAGAGCTAGCAGAAAAACTACTGTTATTGACGATACCGAAACGAGCTTAGAGGACCTGCACGGCAGCTGTGTTGTGCGGGCTGCAGTCAAGTCAGGCGGCACACAGTACCTGTTCCCTAATGTGTTAACACGTACTGCTACGAGCAAAGAAATTTTTTTCCAAATAGTACCTAATTTTACGACTGTTGTGATTTTGCTGGTCATGACAGTTGCCTGTTACACGGTATTGTTCGTTAAGTGGCTTGTCCTTTTGTAGTCTGTAGAATCGTTGAGCACCAACCACCAACTGCACACAAGTGAAAAGTTTGACGGAGGAGTGAGTTTGACGGGCGGCAGAGCACACACGCTTCCGAATTCTGAAATCGTTTCTACTCAGTTTTAGCCGTTCCAACTGCGGCACGTCCTTTGTCGGAAGTGCAAGCCGATTACTTGCAAAACTGAAGCACGGTAGTAGAAAATTAAAAACCGTGAATAAAAGCTTTTTCTTATGTGTGTTCACTTTTTTCTGATTGAACAGACATTAAATTCCGCACCGTATATCAGTAAAAACTTTGAAATGAAATTCCATACAAATCCATGGAACTACGAGATCGCTACAATATGTCATTGGACGAGGTAACATTAGAATGTAAATTGCCACATTGTTACGTAAATTACAATAGAAGTTAAGTTGTGTTTTAGCTAGACATCTGGAGAAAAGTAGAATGAGTAAGTAAATTTTACATTAGTCAAATGAGCTCACGCCCTCGTCTGCACTATAACAGATTTTGATCTGCAGTTGTAGACTGTCAAAGTAGCTAATGCCCTTACACAGTAGTTGGTGTCGCCCCCCCCCCCCCCCCCTCCCCACACCGAAATAATATATCTGAATGTTAGTTCCGAACGTATTACTATTTTCACTTAATTTTATCCATTGTTTTCCAGTGTTTCGTCCGTGACTGTTTCACTTTCGTAAAATGAACAACAAACCGCCTTCAGTCACAAGTTGCGTTTATTTACTGCACTATGCATTTCGAGCTCTGGAGGCTCATCTTCAGGTGCTTTTTAGTGATTTACATCAGGGTTTCTTTTTTAGTTGTTTGCCTGTTGTAACACAAAAATGTAATATCAACAAGCAAACAACTAAAACAAAAAACCTGATGTAAATCACTAAAAAGCACCTGAAGATGAGCCTCCAGGGCTCGAAATGCATAGTGCAGTAAATAAACGCAACTTGTGACTGAAGGCGGTTTGTTCTTCATTTTACTATTTTCAGTCGCGTGTAAGGGAACACCCTTTCACTTCCGATGCCATATTAAATCAGTGTAGATTGATAAAAGTGACAAACTTTATGAGTAGATAGAGACCTCACGGTACGCATTTTAATGAAATCTACGCAATGACTAATTGAAAACAATTCGTAATCAGATCCGTGAGGACAATCTAGCTTGTTCCACGCCATCTGGTATTTGTTACAAAGCTTTTTCACGCACTTAGAGCACTTTGAACGAATTATTAGCTTCTTATGTCGATCAGGTACTGCTTCAGCAAAATGTGACTGAGAGCCTTAAGCTATTGTCCATGTTTGCTAAATACGACACTGGAGCGACTGTTCAGAAGTACGATGAGATGCTCCTTCAGACAAGCATGCATGTCCCAAGGAACAGTCTGCGACGACCGGAGTCGTTATGGAACATACGAAGTGTATTCGTAGTTGTTAATGTGGACAACTACCAGCTGTGTAATGGAATGACGACAATGAGAATTTGTGCCGGACGAGGAGCCGAAGCCGGATTTCCCGCTTACCGCGACAGGTCGCCTTACCGCTAGGCTACCAGAACACGACTCACGGCCAGGCCCAGACTTCCGTATGTCAACCATCTGTGTTCGGGCAAGAGACTTTCAATTAAAAAGTCTCCCCTGTACAGGAATATAAATAAAAACTGAACTCCGTCCGAACAGGCCATGAACGCTCAACGGTACCGACCGACAGCCGTGCCGTCCTCAGCCCAGAGGCGTCACTGGATGCGGATGTGGAGGAGCATGTGGTCAGCACACCGCTCTTCTCAGTCAAATGGCTCCTCAGTTTGCCACACAAGGGCCGAGTGCACTCTGCTTGCCGACAGCGCTCGGCAGAACGGACGGTCACCCATCCAAGTGCTAGCCCAGCCCGACAGCGCTTGACTTCGGTGATCTGACGGGAACCGGAGTTTTCCCAGGTAGTAGATACGTGGTTGACACGTATGGAAGTTTGTCTGACCGTGTCTTGTGCTCGGGTAGCGAAATGGTAAGGCGACCGCTCGCGATAAGAGGAAAATTCGGGCTCCTGTGCAAATTCTCATTGTCATCATTCCATTATACAGCTGATAGTTGTCCACATTCAGAAATGCAATACATTTCATACGTAATTGGTAAAAGTAATAATTGGGAACTTAGTAAAATATGTTTGTTACTGATAATTTCATTAACCAAAAGTGTGTAAGACAAAGCGTTATAACCGAGTATAACAATCCGTACCGTACGTCCGCAGTTTCTGAGGTCGCAGTTTGTAATGGTACTTGAATTACGTAAACATTACGGCAGCTCACCTGAACCTCTCGATACCAGTAATATTCTACCGTGTTTCTGTTAACTACTTAACATATTTCTGAGACAACATTCAGATTTGATTTCATTAATGTAGAAGTACTTTGATTCATCGATATGTTTATATTGCAATGATATTATTCTTATGTGTATTCTTTCTTTTGTCACTATGATCTTTGACGTACTTGTAACTCTTGATTTTTGGGCGCGTAAGCGATTGTTAGTTGTTAGAGAGTCGGACCTTGAGAAAGGTCAAGTCTTGGACGTCATGTTGGAAAGACGCATATTGTAGTCAGTTTATAAAATGTGAACTTTAACAGTGAGGAAGATGTTTTCAAGTATGTTTTGTATTGTGAAGTGATGTTTTGTGTGTTACGTGATACTGCAGCAAAAGTAATAAAAAAGAATTGTAACTTAAATTCGGAGTGCTGATTATTTTTTTACGTTACCATTGTGCTAACTTTGAAAGCTTTAATCTTCGAGAATGGTTTGTGAAGCGCATCTACAAAACTTTTGAATATAGCAGAATAAAACCTGGGCCTCTTTGCATCTGAGCTTGGTATCATCACCACCTAGATTTTCGACGATTGAGCCACGATTTTACAACGAGACCAGCGTGGGAAACACGAAAAGATGAGTGCCTAGTTTATTCATTATTACATGAAATGACTTTATCAACTGTGCTCTAATGACACCTGCCACATAATATAACTTTGTTGTTGCCCGAAAATGCAGTATTTAGCAGCGTGAGCAACACCACAATCATTATTAAATTTTGACCTTTGTTGTGGTAGGGTTGTCAGAACTTCCAGCCCTTTGCAGCACTGCCACAGAGAATCCGCTTAAATGCTTACAAAGGTCTTAAATTTAAGCATCGAAATTTCGCTGAGCCTACGAAATACGAAGTAGAGCTGCAGAGGGTCTACATTGTGCTGATAACAATCCTTTCTTTTCCCTAACGTGTTTCCCATCTACTATGCCTCCGCTTTTGCGGGACTTGGCAAGTTTTATTACTTAATTTCGGAGCCGGGCACATGCCCCTGTCGACGCCACATTCGTCAAGGCAGCCTCGTGGAGGGAAGTCGTGTACACCATCTGTTTTCGAATCTCGTAAGCTTTGTTCCGCGTGTTCTCGTATCTTAACTGTGTCCGTGCGCGCTGTACTTGGTGAAGTCGAACTGCGGGACAAGCCCGGCATTTTTTCCAGAGAAGCGTGCGAAACTGCCTAGACAGCGCACACTACCGCACAGATCGATCCCAGTCTGATTCATGTCCCCGTCTGGAAAGCTAGCGCACTGCGCGCTTCACTTCACGAGGTGGTCAATATTACGGGTACAACACTCATGTGAGCTCATCTCAGATAAATTCGATGTAAATGTTGCAAGTTGTTGTGCACATAGTTCCGCGTAGTCAGCGCGTACACAACTTTCCCACTAGAGCGCGCTCCGCTAAGCACAACAGCGCAGGCGCAGCGCTCGTCCGTCTCCGCACTACGAGATGGCGCTGCCATAGTGACGGACCAAATTCTGCTTCCGCCGATACGCGTATTAATATGTAACGCAGCCAATGAGATTGCTCCTAACGTAGAACCTTTTCTCCTCGCGGATCAAACTCGCTCAGTGATACATGAACGCGCGAGGTATTATAACGAGTTACAGACCTCCGATTAGTCAGTCTGCATTTGTCTGCACCCATCTGTACCAGTCTATAGTCAAGTTTCAGTCTGCGCCTAATAAGATTGCCATATTCCGGTACGTTGCCAAGACGATAAATGTATAGACGCTTTTGTCAAGTATCAGAGATATATGTGAGAATAAGATTAACGTACCAATACCAAAGGAACTTCAGAATGTCAATTGTAAATAGTGTCCAGAACCAAGTTAAGTAAAATTTATGCTTGTTATTATTTTAATAAATGTGTGTGAAAATTAATCAAGTTCTATTTAAAGTTGGTCACCGTCAATCTGCTACTCTAAGCGTGGAAACGGAATTTCTATCGTCTGACCTAACGGCAGAAGATAAACACGCCACGATAAGACCACGAGACATATTGCTGACACTCGCCTACTTCGTTAGAGCGACAAGTCAAATAATCTGACGACGTGTGTGTACCGAAGGTCTTACAGTACGCACACCACACAAGTAAAATTCGTTCTTAGACGAATAGACTGCGCGCAGGTGGTTTAAAGTTAACCAGGAAACAAAAAAAATGCTTTCTTACGTTAAAACTGAAATCTCACAACCAAAAATCTATCTTCGTTCGGATATTACGTGCAAAAGATACATATTTTTGAGTTTTTCTTTTAAGCGCACCACTTCTGTGTTTCCAACCTCTACATCTACAGTGCTTCTCTGGAAATAGCACGGAAGTGCCTGGCAGAGGGTTTCATCGGACCACATTCACACTAGTTCTCTATTATTACACTCTCTAACAGCGCGCGAGAAAAGGGAACACCTACATGTTTCCGTGCGGGCTTTGATTCCTCTTATTTTATTACAATGATCGTTTCTCCCTATGTAGGTCGGTGTCAACAAAATATTTTCGCATTCGGAGTAGAAAGTTAATCTTTGAAATTCTCTAAAACGATCCTGTCGTCAAGAAAAACGCCTTTGTCTTTATGATTTCCATCCTAAATTCTGTATCATGTCCATGACACTTTCTCCGCTATTTCTCGAAAATCCAAAACTTCCCGCCATCCTACATGATAAGGATCCCATATCGCGCAGTAGTACTCCAAAAGAGGAAGCATAAGCGTAGTGTAGGCAGCCTGTTTAGTAGATGTGTCGCATCTTCCAAATGTTCCGCCAGCGAAACGCATTCTTTGCTTCGCCTTTCCCAAAACCTTTTGTGTGAGTTCTTTCTAATTTAAGTTGTTCGTAATTCCAGTTCCTAGGTATTTAGCTGAATCAGATTTGACTGATTTACTGTGCAACAGAAGTTTAACGGATTCCTTTTAGCACTCATGTGGATGACCTCACATTTCATTGTTTAGTGCCAACTGCCAATTTTCGCACCGTAGAGGAATCTCATCTAAACCATTTTGCAATTGGTTTGGATGTTCTGATGAGTTTACTAGACTATAAACGATTGCATCATCTACAAACAACCTAAGGCGGCTGCTCAAATTGTCTCCTGAAGCAGTTACACACATAGGGACCAGCACAGGGCCTATAACACTACCTTGGGGAACGCCATAATTCACTTCTGTTTTACTCCACCACTTTCTGTCAATTACTACGAACAATGATGATGGCGTCCTCTTGAGTAAAATATTCCGGAGGTAAAATAGTCCCCCATTCGGATCTCCGGGCGGGGACTACTCAAGAGGACATCGTTATCAGGAGAAAGAAAACTGGCGTTCTACGGATCGGAGGGTGGAATGTCAGATCCCTTAATCGGGCAGGTAGGTTAGAAAATTTAAAAAGAAAAATGCATAGGTTACAGTTAGATATAGTCGGAATTAGTGAAGTTCGTTGGCAGGAGGAACAAGACTTTTGGTCAGGTGAATACAGGGTTATAAATACAAAATCAAATAGGGGTAATGCAGGAGTAGGTTTAATAATGAATAAAAAAAAGAGGAGTGCGTGTAAGCTACAACAAACAGCATAGTGAACGCATTATTGTGGCCAGGATAGACACAAAGCCCACGCCTACTACAGTAGTACAAGTTTATATGCCAACTAGCTCTGCAGATGATGAAGAAATTGATGAAATGTATGATGAGATAAAAGAAATTATTCAGGTAGTGAAGGGAGGTGAAAATTTAATAGTCATGGGTGACTGGAAATCGACAGTAGGAAAAGGAAGAGAACGAAATGTAGTAGGTGAATATGGATTGGGGCTAAGAAATGAAAGAGGAAGCCGCCTGGTAGAATTTTGCGCAGAGCATAACTTAATCATAGCTAACACTTGGTTCAAGAATCATGAAAGAAGGTTGTATACATGGAAGATACTGACAGGTTTCAGATAGATTATATAGTGGTAAGACAGAGATTTAGGAACCAGATTTTAAATTCTAAGACATTTCCATGGGCAGATGTGGACTCTGACCACAATCTATTGGTTATGAACTGTAGATTAAAACTGAAGAAACTACAAAAAGGTGGGAATTTAAGGAGATGGGACCTGGATAAACTGAAAGACCCAGAGGTTGTACAGAGTTTCAGGGAGAGCATAAGGGAACAATTGACAGGAATGGGGGAAACAAATACAGTAGAAGAAGAATGGGTAGCTTTGAGGGATGAGATAGTGAAGGCAGCAGAGGATCTAGTAGGTAAAAAGACGAGGGCTAGTAGAAATCCTTGGGTAACACAAGAGATACTGAATTTAACTGATGAAAGGAGAAAATACAAAAATGCAGCAAGTGAAGCAGGCAAAAAGAAATACAAACGTCTCAAAAATGAGATTAAGTGCAAAATGGCTAAGCAGGGATGGCTAGACGACGAATGTAAGGCTTATCTCACGAGGGGTAAGATAGATACTGCCTACAGGAAAATTAAAGAGACCTTTGGAGGAAAGAGAACCACTTGCATGAATATCAAGAGCTCAGATGGAAACCAAGTTCTAACCACAGAAGGGAAAGCATAAAGGTGAAATGAGTATTTAGAGGGTCTATACAGGGGAGATGTTCTTGAGGACAATATTATGGAAATGGAAGAGCATGTAGATGAAAATGAAATAGGAGATATACGATACTGCGTGAAGAGTTTGACAGAGCACTGAACGACCTGAGTCGAAACAAGGCCCCGGGAGTAAACAACATTCCATTGGAACTACTGACGGCCTTGGGAGAGCCAGTCCTGATAAAACTCTAACATCTGGCGAGCAAAATGTATGAGACAGGCGAAATACGCTCAGACTTCAAGAAGAATATAATAATTACAATCCCAAAGAAAGCAGGTGTTGACAGATGTGAAAATTACCGAATTATCAGTTTAATAAGTCACAGCTGCAAAATACTAAAGCGAATTATGTACAGACGAATGGAAAAACTGCTAGAAGCCGACCTCGAGGAAGATCAGTTTGGATTCCATAGATGTGTTGGAACATGTGAGGCAATACTGACCCTACGACTTATCTTAGAAGAAAGATTAAGGAAAGGCAAACCTACGTTTCTAGCATTTGTAGACTTAGAGAAAGCTTTTGACAATGTTGACTGGAATACTCTCTTTCAAATTCTAAAGGTGGCAAGGGTAAAATACAGGGAGCGAAAGGCTATTTACAATTTGAACAGAAACCAGATGGCAGTTATAAGAGCCGAGGGACATGAAAGGGAAGGAGTGGTTGGGAATGGAGTGAGACAGGGTTGTAGCCTATCCCCGATGTTATTCGATCTGTATATTGAGCATGCAGTAAACGAAACAAAAGAAAAATTTGGAATAGGAATTAAAATCCATGGAGAAGAAATAAAAACTTTGAGGTTCGCCGATGACAATGTAGTTCTGTCAGAGACAGCAAAGGACCTGGAACAGCAGCTGAACGGAATCGACAGTGTCTTGAAAGAAGGATATAAGATGAACACCAATAAAATGAAAACGAGGATAATGGAATGTAGTCGAATTAAGTCGGGTGATGCTGCGGGAAATTAACTGATGATGGTCGAAGTAGAGAGGACATAAAATGTAGAGTGGCAATGGCAAGGAAGGCGTTTCTGAAGAAGAGAAATTTGTTAACATCGAGTATAGATTTAAGTGCCAGGAAGTCGTTTCTGAAAGTACACTCCTGGAAATTGAAATAAGAACACCGTGAATTCATTGTCCCAGGAAGGGGAAACTTTATTGACACATTCCTGGGGTCAGATACATCACATGATCACATTGACAGAACCACAGGCACATAGACACAGGCAACAGAGCATGCACAATGTCGGCACTAGTACAGTGTATATCCACCTTTCGCAGCAATGCAGGCTGCTATTCTCCCATGGAGACGATCGTAGAGATGCTGGATGTAGTCCTGTGGAACGGCTTGCCATGCCATTTCCACCTGGCGCCTCAGTTGGACCAGCGTTCGTGCTGGACGTGCAGACCGCGTGAGACGACGCTTCATCCAGTCCCAAACATGCTCAATGGGGGACAGATCCGGAGATCTTGCTGGCCAGGGTAGTTGACTTACACCTTCTAGAGCACGTTGGGTGGCACGGGATACATGCGGACGTGCATTGTCCTGTTGGAACAGCAAGTTCCCTTGCCGGTCTAGGAATGGTAGAACGATGGGTTCGATGACGGTTTGGATGTACCGTGCACTATTCAGTGTCCCCTCGACGATCACCAGTGGTGTACGGCCAGTGTAGGAGATCGCTCCCCACACCATGATGCCGGTGTTGGCCCTGTGTGCCTCGGTCGTATGCAGTCCTGATTGTGGCGCTCACCTGCACGGCGCCAAACACGCATACGACCATCAGTGGCACCAAGGCAGAAGCGACTCTCATCGCTGAAGACGACACGTCTCCATTCGTCCCTCCATTCACGCCTGTCGCGACACCACTGGAGGCGGGCTGCACGATGTTGGGGCGTGAGCGGAAGACGGCCTAACGGTGTGCGGGACCGTAGCCCAGCTTCATGGAGACGGTTGCGAATGGTCCTCGCCGATACCCCAGGAGCAACAGTGTCCCTAATTTGCTGGTAAGTGGCGGTGCGGTCCCCTACGGCACTGCGTAGGATCCTACGGTCTTGGCGTAGGATCCTACGGTCTTGGCTTGCATCCGTGCGTCGCTGCGGTCCGGTCCCAGGTCGACGGGCACGTGCACCTTCCGCCGACCACTGGCGACAACATCGATGTACTGTGGAGACCTCATGCCCCACGTGTTGAGCAATTCGGCGGTACGTCCACCCGGCCTCCCGCATGCCCACTATACGCCCTCGCTCAAAGTCCGTCAACTGCACATACGGTTCACGTCCACGCTGTCGCGGCATGCTACCAGTGTTAAAGACTGCGATGGAGCTCCGTATGCCACGGCAAACTGGCTGACACTGACGGCTGCGGTGCACAAATGCTGCGCAGCTAGCGCCATTCGACGGCCAACACCGCGGTTCCTGGTGTGTCCGCTGTGCCGTGCGTGTGATCATTTCTTGTACAGCCCTCTCGCAGTGTCCGGAGCAAGTATGGTGGGTCTGACACACCGGTGTCAATGTGTTCTTTTTTCCATTTCCAGGAGTGTATTTGTATGGAGTGTACCCATGTATGGAAGTGAAACATGGACGATAAATAGTTTAGACAAGAAGAGAATAGAAGCTTTCGAAATGTGGTGCTACAGAAGAATGCTGAAGATTAGATGGGTAGATCATATAACTAATGAGGAGGTATTGAATAGAATTGGGGAGAAGAGGAGTTTGTGGCACAAGTTGACTAGAAGGAGGGATCGGTTGGTAGGACATGTTCTTAGGCATCAAGGGATCACCAATTTAGTACTGGAGGGTAAAAATCGTAGAGGGGGCGAAGAAATGAATACACTAAGCGGATTCAGAAGGATGTAGGCTGCAGTAAGTACTGGGAGATGAAGAGGCTTGCACAGGATAGAGGTGCATGGAGAGCTGCATCAAACCAGTCTCAGGACTGAAGACGACAACTACTACGAACTGTCATCTCTCTGACAGGAAATACAGAATCCAGTAGCTTAACTGAAACGATATTCCGTAACGACGCTTCATTCCAAGCTGCTGGTGGGGTACGGTGTCAAAAGTGTCCTGCAAAGCTAGAAATACGGAATCGATATGAAATGCGGAATCGATATGAAATGCGGAATCGATATGAAATGCCGATAGCAGTCGACACTTCGTGCGAGTGAAGACCTAGTTATGTTTTACAAAAATTATGGTCTCTAAATCTGTGCTAACAATGTTTAAACACAGTTTAGCCGCCCGGATTGGCCGCGCGGTTAGATGAGCCATGTCACGGATTGCGCGGCCGCTCCCACCGGAGGTTCGGGCATGGGTGTGTGTGTTGTTCTTAGCATAAGTCAGTTTAAGTAGTGTGTAAGTATAGGGACCGATGACCTCTTCAGTTTGGTCTCATAGGGATTAACACACGCGCACACGCAATTTACGGTCCAGTATCCTGCTGCAAATTGACGTTAATGATATGACCTGTAATTCAGTGGATCAATCCTATTGACTTTCTTGAATATTAGTGTGACTGTTCAACTTTCCAATTTTTCGGTCCGGATCTTTTATCGAGCGAGCGGTGGTATATGACCTAAGTATGGAGCTATTGGATTTGCATACTCTGAAAGAAACGTCATTGGCTTGCAATCTGGACCGGAAAACTTGCTTTTATTAAGTGATACAAGTTGTTTCACTATTCCGAAGATATCTACTTCCATGTTACTTGTATGAACCGGTTCAAATTTTGTAATAAACGGCCATCGTGTTGTTTTGTGAGGGCCTTACCCAGTGCTGCAGTAAAAGCAACATGGTTCGAAAGACAATAAAAACCTTATACCGGAATAGTCTTCACGAGAGTCAACTGAATCTGCACCGGTCGCCAACCTATGGTCGTCTAATATCAAAATTACGGTAGAGTAGAAGTTGGCAACCAGGATGAAAAATTTCCTATCACAGAAAAGGCGACTGTGTCCTTCGTAGAATTATGGAAATAGCTTTTGGACTTATCCAGGTGCTTGAGAGACATCTGAATCAACACATCGTGACATATTCGCGCTTTTCTACGAGTTAACCCTACTTCCCCAGCGCCGTGAGCTTCAATATTAATGCGCTGGCTATTGTTTTTACGTTTAGTGGGAATCATTTAGTTTCATGACGATTCCTTAAATATACAGATGTTACTTATTACGCCTGTATAAGGAAATGCTTAACCGTTATCTTTAAGTGTCAGTTCAAAACTGTGTATGATTTCCTAAAGGACCAAACTGCTGAGGTCATCGGTCTCTAGACTTCCACACTACTTAAACTAACTTATACTAAGAACAACACACACACCGAGGGAGGACTCGAACCTCCGGTGGGAGGGGCCGCGCAATCCGTGACATGGCGCCTCCAACCGCGCGGCCACTCGGGGCGGCTAAGTGTCAGTTAATAACGCAATAATCACGTAAGTCTTCGTGAGATAACATAGGCAGGGGAGAAATACTGCATGACGATGTACTAGCGTAAATGGATGTCGTGGTTTATGGAGTCTAAAGATGTAGGCATGTATCTCGTCACATACAATATTTTATTGTGTTAGCGTTGTTGACATTCTGGGACTTTCTTACTAATCTAACAGAAGTGTGTTCAGCAACATTCGATGCTATTTACATTTCCGTGTCTGAGTCCAATGATGATGCTTTACCTCAATAAAGCGAAACGCGTCTTCTGAAAACAATTACGCATTTTTGTAGCTGCAACGACAGAACAAAAATACCATCAAGAATTGTAAAGCAACTGCGGACAATATGGCTACGCAAATGAAGAATTTGACCGCACCAGCTCCGATATTTCCGTGGTGCTGGTTCTCAGGCTTTGGGCCGTAGCAATCTACCGTTTATCTTGAGTCAGTGGATTTCTCGAATAATAGCACGTATCGTTCGTGGAATGATTAGTCGCTCTGCAGTTTATATACGAGGGCTGTCCAGAAAGTAAGTTACGATCGGTCGCGAAACGGAAACCACAGTGAAAACCAGAAACATTTTATTTGCAACAGTTAGGTACACCTTCCACCTACTTCTCTACATAGACACCGCTCCAACTTCGACTTTTGTCGTAGTGTTGTACCAACTTTTCAATATCCTCGTCATAGAAAGCAGCCGCCTGTACTTTTGGCCAGGTCTGCAGCTCGTTGTCTGTCGAAAAATTTTGTCTTCATGGCCAGCGGTTTTTGTGAGCAGAAATGAGACTCAGGGGAAGCCAATTACGGACTGTATTGTGGGCGATCAAACACTCCTCATCGGAAACGCTTGCAGCAGCGTCTTCACTGCCCCTGCAGTGTGCGGCCGAGAATTGGCTTGAAGAAGGAACTGCTCGACAGTTGTGTTATGTGGGCTGCCTGACACAGGCGAAATCTGTAACCGGTCCCTCATGCTTGCCGGGAGCCGCTATTCCCTACGCACCTTTACGTGCTCACTGTTCACTCAAAACTGAAAAGAGCGTCGCGTCACGGTTGACGGGCATACTAGAGACACTGACCAACACACCTGTGGGAAGCTTTGCCGGATTTTCCCAGTAGTTTCCATTTCGCGGCCGATCGTAGCTTACTTTCTGGACAGCCCTCGTACTTCCCTTACCGCGTCACGTGACCGCAACATCAGCGGGTAGCACTTAATCTCGCGATGTTTGTATGGCCAGCGTAGTGCTCCAGCTGCTGCCCAACGTGATACGTGTAACAGCGTACGTTCGACATTTATTATTCTTGTTGTTTCCTGCTATGTCAATTTTACCTACAGGGTGTTTCAAAAATGACCGGTATATTTGAAACGGCAATAAAAACTAAACGAGCAGCGATAGAAATACACCGTTTGTTACAATATGCTTGGGACAACAGTACATTTTCAGGCAGACAAACTTTCGAAATTACAGTAGTTACAATTTTCAACAACAGATGGCGCTGCGGTCTGGGAAACTCTATAGTACGATATTTTCCACATATCCACCATGCGTAGCAATAATATGGCGTAGTCTCTGAATGAAATTACCCGAAACCTTTGACAACGTGTCTGGCGGAATGGCTTCACATGCAGATGAGATGTACTGCTTCAGCTGTTCAATTGTTTCTGGATTCTGGCGGTACACCTGGTCTTTCAAGTGTCCCCACAGAAAGAAGTCACAGGGGTTCATGTCTGCCGAATAGTGAGGCCAATCCACGCCGCCTCCTGTATGTTTCGGATAGCCCAAAGCAATCACACGATCATCGAAATATTCATTCAGGAAATTAAAGACGTCGGCCGCGCGATGTGGCCGGGCACCATCTTGCATAAACCACGAGGTGTTCGCAGTGTCGTCTAAGGCAGTTTGTACCGCCACAAATGCACGAAGAATGTCCAGATAGCGTGATGCAGTAATCGTTTCGGATCTGAAAAATGGGCCAATGATTCCTTTGGAAGAAATGGCGGCCCAGACCAGTACTTTTTGAGGATGCAGGGACGATGGGACTGCAACATGGGGCTTTTCGGTTCCCCATATGCGCCAGTTCTGTTTATTGACGAAGCCGTCCAGGTAAAAATAAGCTTCGTCAGTAAACCAAATGCTGCCTACATGCATATCGCCGTCATCAATCCTGTGCACTATATCGTTAGCGAATGTCTCTCGTGCAGCAATGGTAGCAGCGCTGAGGGGTTGCCGCGTTTGAATTTTGTATGGATAGAGGTGTAAACTCTGGCGCATGAGACGATACGTGGACGTTGGCGTCATTTGGACCGCAGCTGCAACACGGTGAACGGAAAGCCGAGGCCGCTGTCGGATCACCTGCTGCACTAGCTGCGCGTTGCCTTCTGTGGTTGCCGTACGCGGTCGCCCTACCTTTCCAGCACGTTCATCCGTCACGTTCCCAGTCCGTTGAAATTTGTCAAACAGATCCTTTATTGTATCGCTTTTCGGTCCTTTGGTTAGATTAAACCTCCGTTGAAAACTTCGTCTTGTTGCAACAACACTGTGTTCTAGGCGGTGGAATTCCAACACCAGAAAAATCCTCTGTTCTAAGGAATAAACCATGTTGTCTACAGCACACTTGCACGTTGTGAACAGCACACGCTTACAGCAGAAAGACGACGTACAGAATGGCGCACCCACAGACTGCGTTGTCTTCTATATCTTTCACATCACTTGCAGCGCCATCTGTTGTTGAAAATTGTAACTACTGTAATTTCGAAAGTTTGTCCGCCTGAAAATGTACTGTTGTCCCAAGCATATTGCAACAAACGGTGTATTTCTATCGCTGCTCGTTTAGTTTTTATTGCCGTTTCAAATATACCGGTCATTTTTGAAACACCCTGTACATTACTGGTGATCGATTCGCTTAAGTCTCTTTCCCTCCGACGTACCTATGATCAAAGTAAATTACATCCTCCCTCCCTCCCCCTCCCCCTTCCCTCTGAGCATGTTACATTTCATCCCCTTAGTGTCATATATTTCGGCTTCTATGGTCAGTTTCGACTAGATTCCCATTCTACGAGTCGTATACTTGGGCCAGAGAGAGGTTAAGTGGCGCTAATTGCTATAATTGTCATGGACAGACCAATGTGAAGACAGAGTCTTAAAGCCACTGCAGTGTACTCGCAACAAGTAGGCAATCAGCGAGTATTCATGATCGGTTGTGCTTCTTTTTCGACTCTCTGGATTCGGATTTGATGACAGGTAGCGAGGGCTTCACCCACTGGCTACGATAATGCATATTAACTTGTACCCGCTACGAGTCACAACGCAAGGCAATTTTATTTAACACAACACCGGTTTCAGGCTTCTGCCCAGCCTTCAAACGTAGACACGTTGTGGGTGCATGTGTGTCTGAACTTACAAACATCTGAAGTGGAACTATTTTATCAGAAACATAAAATAGAAGCACCAATAATCAGCATGGTGACTAATATACAGCTCATATGTAAAAAAACGGAATATATTTGTACAAAAATGTGATAAATGAGAAAACGATATGGATACACCAGATTTACTGATCTGCAACACCGGGTATGAAAACATGCATCCGAATGTAAACAACTCCTACAGGATGGTCAGAATGACCGATAATATTACTACTCTCACCGTTATCACATTATTATTATCATCATCATCATCATCATCATCATCATCATCATCTGCACAAGCCCTTAACAGCTAACACGATAATGTTTTGGTAGACTCTTTCCATTTTACAGTTTTCAAAAATGTTACGTCCTTTCCACATTGTATTTCACGTGTGTCGTTACGGTTCTGTTTCGTCTGAGAATTCTTTTACCACAATATTGGTCATTCCATATCCCTGTAATCTTATTAATCTCTCTAGCTTTTACCTTCACTGTAAGTCAGTTTTTTAATTACGTCAAGCACTAGCACGTCTTCATTGAATGTGCCATCCTCTACTTAGATGATCCTTCACTGCATCTACAACTTTTTGCCTACTATTTTGCTTTCCATTATTGGTAATGGCCCATGTTTCACGTACACATGTTCAACATGGGTATAAGTGATCGATGAATGCCCCTATTTGGTTCTTCCGTAGACATACTTCCTCTCTATAGCAGCGCACAGGGCACAAAACATTTCATTTTCGTTTTAGAACCATATTTAATTTTCTCTTTTACGTTACGTGCTTTATTTATGGACCCCTCTCTTTCCAGATATTACATTTCATTTATTAATTCGACGTTATCAATATCTTTTGTAATATAAGCGAACACAAAATGTTTTGTTGTGTTGTTGATATTTTATTGTAAATCAGATAAAGGTGAAGCTAAGGTAAGAAACTGAAATTTTGCTCCCTGCGAACACTAGAATATTTTTAAGTATCAAATACCTTTAATTAAATTCTACTCAAACAAAACATGTTAATTTTCAACAAACATCGACCAACGAACAATCGCATTACAATGTCAATAGCACGAAACCACGACGTGAATACCAACAAGATAGAATTGGCCAAACAATATCGATCGTAAGGCCTTTGTGCGACAGCTCTAAAATGATTAAATAACAGTCATTGTAAACAATAGTCACACTTACCGCAATGTGTCTTGTCTTGAAGACGTCTTTGACAAGATTAGGCATCCTTCTCGGGTTATCTGCATGCTTCAAGAGTACAGAACACTGCAAAAGATGTAACTATGTCAGAGTTGCTTTTTTTATCAATTTACAACTAACAGCAAATTATTGAGTTGTTTCATACGTCTACTTTTTTCTAAGAATGAAAATTAATTTGGACTTCAAGACTCGTGATCTAGTGAGCCATTGACCTTATATCCAATGTGCGGTGGATTTGTATGCAAAACAGCGCAATGCTCGTCATAGTAAAGTGATCACCTGGGTATTTATATACGATGCTGTAGCTCAGGTACACCTAAATGACACGGCATGTCCGCATGCTGGCTTGGTCAAGAGTGTATACCATTAAATTACTCTGTGATTTAATCACTTGACTCAAACACTACATCTGCACTTCTAAACGAAAAATGGAAGCAGCTTCTGCTTCGGAAAATATGAACCTCTGTTCATGTGCTAACATGTACTCTCTCGATCAGATTTTGAACTACACTACTGGCCATTAAGATCGCTCCACCAAGAAGAAATGCAGATGGTAGACGGGTATTCATTGGACAAATATATTATACTAGAACTGACATGTGATTACATTTTCACGCAATCTGGGTGCAGAGATCCTGAGAAATCAGTACCCAGAACAACCACCTCTGGCCGTAATAACGGCCTTGATACGCCTCGGCATTGAGTCAAACAGAGCTTGGATGGCATGTACAGGTACAGCTGCCCATGCAGCTTCAACACGATACCACAGTTCATCAAGAGCAGTGACTGGCATATTGTGACGAGCCAGTTGCTCGGCCACCACTGACCAGACGTTTTCAATTGGTGAATGATCTGGAGAATATGCTGGCCAGGGCAGCAGTCGAACATTTTCTGTATCCAGAAAGGCCCGTAAGGACCCGCAACATGCGGTCGTGCATTATCTTGCCGAAATGTAGGGTTTCGCAGGAATCGAATGAAGGGTAGAGCCATGGGTCGTAACACATCTGAAATGTAATGTCCACTGTTCAAAGTGCCGTCAAGGCGAACAAGAGGTGACCGAGACGTGTAACCAATGGCACCCTATACCATCACGCCGGGTGATGCGCCAATATGGCGATGACGAATACACTCTTCCAACGTGCATTCACCGCGATGTCGCCAAACATGGATGCGACCATCATGAAGCTCTAAACAGAACCTGGATTCATCCGAAAAAAATGACGTTTTGCCACCCAGTTTCGTCGTTGAGTACACCATCGCAGGCGCTCCTGTCTGTGATGCAGCGTCAAGGGTAACCGCAGCCACGGTCTCCGAGCTGATAGTCCGTGCTGCTGCAAACGTCGTCGAACTGTTCGTGCAGATGGTTGTTGTCTTGCAAACGTTCCCAGCTGTTGACTCAGGGATCGAGACGTGGCTGCACGATTCGTTACAGCCATGCAGATAAGATGCCTGTCATCTCGACTGCTAGTGATACGAGGCCGTTGGGATCCAGCACGGCGTTCCGTATTACCCTCCTGAACCCACCGATTCCATATTCTGCTAACAGTCATTGGATCTCGACCGACGCGAGCAGCAATGTCACGATACGATAAACCGCAATCGCGACAGGCTACAATCCGACCTTTATCAAAGTCGGAAACGTGATGGTACGCATTTCTCCTCCTTACACGAGGCATCACAACAACGTTTCACCAGGCAACGCCGGTCAACTGCTCTTTGTGTATGAGAAATCGGTTGGAAACTTTCCTCATGTCAGCACGTTGTAGGTGTCGCCACCGGCGCCAACCTTGTGTGAATGCTCTGAAAAGCTAATCATTTGCATATCACAGCATCTTCTTCCTGTCAGTTAACTTTCGCATCTGTAGCACGTCATCTTCGTGGTGTAGCAATTTTAATGGCTAGTAGTGTATTTGCCAATTAGTAGCTCATACAAGATTACATGCCAGTACACCCCGCAGACGATGAAGAGATTGTATGTAATGTATGATGACGTAAAAGAAATTATTCAGATAGTGAAAGGAGACGAAAAGTTAATAGCTAAGGGGGACTGGACTTCAATATTACGAAAGGGAAGGGAAGGAAATACAGTCGGTGAATGTGGAGTGGCGGGGAGGGGGGGGGGGGAATGGAGGAATGAAAGTGGAAGCCGCCTGATATAATTCTGCACAGAGGATAGTTTCATCGCCGCTAACTCCTGGGTTAATAATCATGAAAGACGATTGTACACTCGACAATGGGAAAAGGCAGACCACCCCTAAATTCCAATGTGTGGGCCACAGCTGAGTGTATGCACCTAGCATAGCACAGCTGTCACGCCGGTCCTCTACGCCGTCTGCAGTACAGCCGTCTGACTCTACGCAGTGGATACCAGTAGAGACTACGAAAGGACGCAGCTCATTATGGCAGTCAGTCCAGATGTAAACCAAGACCGTTGTACAACAAATATTACAAAAGACGTTATTAGGGATGAGACAGTTGTTAACGCTTGTAAATTAAACTTCATTACAATAAGTGACACTTCAGAAGTCTTATCACACTCATTAAATGACATGACGAGTTGTTGTTCGTGGTCCAAATTTGAATCCACTGTTAACCAAACAAAGCTTGCGTGTGTGATCGAGACTCGAATAGACATAGAAAAACGTAAAATATAGCTCACTAGTATCAGTTTACAAGGCCGAATGTTCAGACCTGAAAATAGATGACGATACGTTTGGCATTGAACCGGGAACCCCATGAAGCTCATATTGCCCTGGTAGCAACTGGAAGCAGTTAATTCCATAAATTATCTGGGAGTACGCATTAGGAATGATTTAAAATGGAATCATCATATAAAGTTGATAGTCGGTAAAGCAGATGCCAGACTGAGATTCATGGGAAGAATGCTAAGGAAATGCAATCCGAAAACTAAGGAAGCAGGTTACAGTACGCTTGTTCGCCCACTGCTTGAATACTGCTCAGCAGTGTGGGATCCGTACCAGATAGGGTTGATAGAAGAGATAGAGAAGATCCAACGGAGAGCAGCGCGCTTCGTTACAGGATCATTTAGTAATCGCGAAAGCGTTACGGAGATGATAGATAAGCTCCAGTGGAAGATTCTGCAGGAGAGACGCTCAGTAGCTCGGTACGGGCTTTTGTTGAAGTTTCGATAACATACCTTCACTGAAGAGTCAAGCAGTATATTGCTCCCTCCTACGTATATCTCGCGAAGAGACCATGAGAATAAAGTCAGAGATACTAGCACCCACACAGAGGCATACCGACAATCCTTCTTTCCACGGACAATACGAGACTGGAATAGAAGGGAGAACCGATAGAGGTACTCAAGGTAGCCTCCGCCACACACCGTCAGGTGGCTTGCGGAGTATGGACGTAGATGTAGTAACCACGGAAAGTATGTAATGAAGTGCAAAGCACAAGTGAGAAACGCCATGAAGTAAAGTTGTGGTGATGGACTGGCGGTAGAACCTAGTACCCATAAGAGTTGTTAACTAAGCACAATCAGATATCAGACATTAAATATAATCACCAATAGCGTGATGTTGGAACCCGAAATAACGATAAAAATGATTGCTCGCTGGTGTGGACTCGAACTCAGTACCTTTCGCTATTGTCTTACAGCTATGAATACACATGAAATATTTGTTTCTTCAGCAGTAGCGAGGTGTGCACATGTTCGGCGGAGGTAACGCAATGAATAGTTCAGTGCTGCAATGGGACTCCAACCCTGCACATGTCGTCGTTGTTGACACCACATGAAGAGGTGTCAGCTACCAAATTCTCTTTCACTAGTAGACAGTACCATCTCGAAGGCTTCAAATCCAAACAAAAATTGGGATCGGAATTCGAATCTCAGTCCAGTGCCAATATTTTCGAAATCTCATGCTCACTGCAAATAAGAAATGAAGGTCCTGTGACCTTACTTGATGATTGGCTCTTGAATTAAAATAACATTACTAGTGTAAGAAAACTAGTTTCCAGCAAGCAGAGACTTCCGCCTCTGACAGCCAAAACTAATCCAACTCTGTTCCAGTAAGTAGCGAATGAACATGTTGTATGTTGATTTGGAACCGTGTCAGAGTCCTGCGTCTTTACTTGGCGTTACTGGAGGTGAAGAGGGTATGTTTGTGGCTCTTAAAATCTGTTACACCGAGCGGGAATGGAGCCCACGCCTTAATCTTTACAAGGTAGCCACTGTCCACCAACCATGGAATTTGACATGTGTTACCATCATGTTTTTGTTATAATGGGGCACGCATCACACGGTATGACAAGTGTTGGCTGCCATTTGAGCTGCTGTTGTGAATAACCTATTGATGGGCTAGTAGCCAACTTCATGCAGTGAGAATGCAAAGCCGAGATATCAACCCATACTTTTCCTCACTTTTTTATGCCGTGTTCCGCCTGTTAAGAGAATCGGAAGGTCAGATACAGTCTGGTTCATTTCCTAACCAGCCAGTAACAGAAAAATTTTGCGGAAACATGTTTGTGAGACGACTTGTGGCTGTCAGTCACGGTAAGATCAATTTCAGCGCCGTAAGTCGGTGGTCGCTTGATACAGAACGACGTCCACCCAGAAAATGTAGTCCGTCAACAAAGGAGGTGGCTTACAAAACACTCGTTCGGCCTATACTTGAGTATTGCTCACCAGTGTGGGATCCGTACCAGGTCGGATTGACAGAGCAGATAGAGAAGATCCAAAGAAGAGCGGCGCGTTTCATCACAGGGTTATTTGGTAAGCGTGATAGCGTTACGGAGATGTTCAGCAAACTCAGATGGCAGACTCTTCAAGAGAGCCGCTCTGCATCGCGGTGAAGCTTGCTGTCCAGGTTTCGAGAGGGTGCGTTTCTAGATGAGGTATCGACTATATTGCTTCCCCCTACTTATACCTCCCGAGGAGATCACGAATGTAAAATTAGAGAGATTCGAGCGCGCACGGAGTCTTTCCGGCAGTCGTTCTTCCCGCGAATCATACGTGAGTGAAACAGGAAAGGGAGGTAATGACAGTGGCACGTAAAGTGCCCTCCGCCACACGCCGGTGGGTGGCTTGCGAAGTATAAATGTAGATGTAGTAGATGTAAATATAATTGCGACGCATCGGGCATAAAGCCTGAGATATCCAACGGACTTTTTTGCGCTCGAATTAGCAAATATAACATTGTGTGACGTTGCGTATGACATAATACTATGTATCAGTATGCGCTGTGGCGACTCTGTATGGCAAGTTGCTATAAGCTCATTTAATGGTTCAAATGGCTTTAAGCACTATGGTACTTAACATCTGAGGTCATCACACCCCTAGACTTAGAACTACCCAATACCAATTCTCTCACAATTCGGCTCTGAATTGAACTTTTGGGAACGGGCGCTGATAACCTCGCTGTTGTGCGCCATAAAACACTAATGATCATCATCATCATAACTAACCTAAGGACATGACACACATCCATGCCCGAGGCAGGATTCGAACCTGCGACCGTAGCAGCAGCGCGGTTCCGGACTGGAGCTCAGTTAAACGTGGTGATACTTTGTTGAAGTTTGTAGTACAGCTCGTGCCATGAGAACTTTAACATTTCTCATTTTTGACATTATGAGGAGCGTCGTTTATGCATTAGAAAATGGAGTCTGAAACAGAGTAAAGTCTAACATTTGTGACCGTGGTTTCTACTTGTGTTTAAATAAAAGAGTGAAAGCAGTGGAGGCAATTCGAAACACCTGTACCCTTTGTGGAGTGAGTGCTATCGAGAAGTCAAGTTGTACCGTTTCAAGTACGATCGCTTTGAGATAAATTAATAACCATATTCTGGAAGACAAACTGGCGTTGATGATGGACGTTTCTGCGATTTACTACTATGGTGAGTGACAGTGTATCCGATAATTTGCAAGTGTGACGACCAATTAACCTTGATGCGAAACTGGGATTCAGAAGTCATATTGAGGTTAAGAGAAAGGAAGGAGGAGTACAGCACAACTTCTTGTCGAAAACGAGATTAGACGCGAAACAGAATCTCGAACTGGTAAAAATGTAGGAGGAAGCTGTCTGTGCCCTTTCGAAAGACTTATCCTGGCGTTTCCCGCAATAGTTTCAAGGTCACCGTAAACCTAAATCAGTGCAGCCTGAGGTCTCATTGTGTTTAGTTAACAACTCATATGGGTACTCGGTTCTACTGCCAGTCCATCACCACAGCTTTACTTCAAGATGTTTCTCACTTGTTTGTTGCACTTTATTCCACCCCTTTCGTGGATACTTTTCAGGGCAAAATGAGCTTCATAGAGTTTCCGGTGCAGTGCTGCACGAATCGTCGTTTAGTTCTATGTCGGGACATTCTGCCTTGTGAACTGAAATTGGTGAACAACTCGATGTTTTACGTTTCTTCATGCCGAGTCGAGTCTCGACCGGACAAGCAAGCTATGTTTGGTTACCAGTGGGCTCAGATTTGGACGACGAACAATAACTCGTCAAGACATTTAATGATATGACAAGAATTCTTAAGTGTCACTCATTGTAATGAAACTTAATTTACAAGCGTTAAGAACTGTCTCATCCCTGATGACGTGTTTTCTAATATGTGTTGCATCGCAGTATTAGTTTACATGTGGGCTGACTGTTCTCTAGTGGCCTCCTGAGGCAACCGTCGTGTACAGTCAGACTACCGTGCTCCACAGTGTTTCAGCGTTGGAGGACAGGCGACACAGCAACGTTATGTTGGTTGCATTCAGTAGTGGTCCATTTTTCTGTTGTCTAGTGTACATGTGGAAGAGACCTGCAGACAACGGAATGTTTCAGATTGAACATATAATAGGAAGACAGAGCTTTCGTAATGTAAGACATTTAGAGAGGTAGATCTCGACTCTGACCACAGTTTATTGCTTATGAACTTAAATTGAAATTTTTCATAACGACAGTTGTTGTTGCGGTGTCAGGATCTGTGATGGACAGCTCACACGAAAACTGCAGTATTATAGTGCTGCCAAATGGCCTGCTTATGGGCTCATCGCCGGCCGGTGTGGCCGTGCGGTTCTAGGCGCTTCAGTCTGGAGCCGCGTGACCGCTACGGTCGCAGGTTAGAATCCTGCCTCGGGCATGGATGTATGTGATGGCCTTAGGTTAGTTAGGTTTAAGTAGTTCTAAGTTCTAGGGGACTGATGACCACAGAAGTTAATTCCCATAGTGCTCAGAGCCATTTGAACCATTTTTTTATGGGCTCATCGCACGGGCGTAGAAGCATTCTGTATAACAGAAAGATTATTTATGTGAAAGAATTCTCATTGTGTGTGCACCGTGTTGACACGTCTTGGGGGACATAATTGGCAGCTGCACCAGGCATCGAACTCAGAATCTTTGCCTTTTATGGACATATGTCCTTACCCAGTGACCAGGGATGAGTCGCCCCACGTACCTACACTTGCTCAGGTGTATGAAGGCTAATTGAAAAATAAGGTCCGACAGGTCGCGAAGTGCAAACGAAAGTAAAAATCCAGTGAATCTTTGCACATCTGTAGGGAAATGTCTCTTGTATGCATGTCGATCGCGTCACATTGCTCTTTTCATTTCTGACCATACAAAGAGCACATAAAGATGCCTATAGCAGTAGTATCTCCTGACAAATAAAGGTGCCCACTGCGACGTTGAGCCTGATTTCATACAACCCCACATAACGTACCTGTCATGCCTTTTCTTGCTCCTGACCTGTGCTGCACACTGGAGGGGCAACGGGGACCAGCATTTCCGATGGGAATTGTTTGACCACCCGCCCTACAGCCTCGACTAGGCTCCCTCTGATGTTCATATATGCTCATATGAACCGCTGGCTATGAAGACAACATTTTGGCACAGACAACGAGCTGTAGACCAGAGAATTCCTGGAAAGCACAGACAGCTGTGTCCTATGACGAGGACATTGGAAATTTGCTGCTGAGGTGATCGGTCCTTAAGCTTACACACTACTTAATCAATCAAACTAACTTACGCTAAAAACACACACACCCTCATGCCCGAGGGAGGACTCGAATCTCCGACGGGGGCAGCCGCGCGAACCGTGACAAAGCGCCTCAGACGGCATGGCTACCCCGCACAGCAAGGATATTGGGAAGTTGGAACAACGCCACGATAAATGTCTGTGTCGGAGTGACGACTATGCTGAGAAGTAGCTCGAAGATGTAGCAAACTGTTGCAAATGAAACATTTTTGATTTTGACAGTGGTTTTCATTCCGCGACCGACTGGACCTTATTTTCCAAAAAGCCCTCGTAGTTTCCCAACTTACAGTTTCTCCCCCACATGCCTCGTGGGAATAATAGTACTTCAATAAATGAAGTTTCGTATCAGGACACACTTCGTTCCAGAGTGAAAACACCTTCTGGAAACAATCTCCTGGGCGGGTCTGAGCGACGTCTCGATAATATCATTTCTTCACGGTCCTGCTCGAAGAATTAGAGATTGTCAAGCATCTGTCTCAAAAAGATGTTTTATTCTTAATGAACAGATGCAGCTTAGAAACAAAAATTTTTTAAATAGTTTCAAATCCCTCCTTGCTCTAATGTAATATAGTCTGGCTGACTAGAAGTTAGTTTTCTTGCCTGTTGATGCTGGTGAGATGCGCTTTTCCTGTCCTGTTGGGATTTTACGTATTTTTTATGTTTGCTGTTTGTCACTTTCGATGTGTATGTGTGGTTAAATGAGTCTGTTATGTTTTTATTCACAACGATTGATGGTTTCGGTTTACTTTAACAATTTGGTTGTTTTCGCTAGTATATATTTTACCTTTTAAGTTGCGCGAGATTCTCGCGCATAACACTAATGCCCTCTCTCGTTAGATGTGTTCCGTAGCGCAAGCTTGATCTGCTTGACACTAGGACACAGGTAATATTGGGTTGATATTTCTATTTTACGTAGATGTTTTTAAATGGTTCTGATATGTTTTATTTATTAAGACGAAAAGTTTGAATTAGCACAACTTTTAATAATATTGATGTGCATGTGTATGTTATCCGTGGGTTTTAATGTGCGTGAGTGTCTCGCGCTTACCACAAGTGCCCTCTCTCAGTGGAACTGTCTGCCCTAGGGCAGACGAGGTAATGGTGCTATGCTGTGTTCGCATCAACCCTCTGTCCATAATTGTGTTGTATAAATGGAGAGGATGTCTTAACTACTGACGGCGCCTTTGGCACAATTGTTTAATGTATCTCCACTGCATGATGTGATTTTAGTAAACGACTGAAAGTTTCTGTGCTTGTAATACCCTGGTAATTATACAGTTACTTAAGCTATAGTGTTTTTTCTTTCTCAGTTGCGATGCTAAGTTTTTGCTAATAAAGGTGTCTTCCTGTTCAGGTGTATTTTACTTCTGATGAAGGTATATTTAGATAGACCGAAACAGTGGTCAATAATTTAAATACATCTTTATCGTGCAACTGTTTGGCTGTTATCATTTACCGTGAAGAATTTCAACAGTTGTTGTTTCAGCCATGTTTAAAATCTTGAAATATCATTTCTTCCAGCGGCGATAATTTCTGCAAGTGATACAAGGGAACTTAAGCGAGGTTTGGAAAGTAGGTGGGAGGTGTCGACAGAAGTGAAACTAGCAAGGGTGACTGCGAGTCAGCTCATTCCTCAGTAAATCGTTTACATGCAAAGTGCGAAGCTTCCAGATTGGAGTCCCCGCCAGAGTGGAGCTTCCATCTGCTAACAAGTTTCAAATTAGCTACAACTACATTTGTGTGTAACTCGGGTGATGATGAGAGAATTAGATTAGTAAATGAGACACTTAAAGTAGTAAAGGAGTTTTGCTATTTGGGGAGCAAAAGAACTGATGATGGTCGAAGCAGAGAGGATATAAAATGTAGACTGGCAATGGCAATGAAAGCGTTTCTGAAGGAGAGAAATTTGTTAATATCGAATACAGATTTAAGTGTTAGGAAGTCGTTTCTGAAAGTATTTGTGTGGAGTGTAGCCACGTGTGGAAGTGAAACATGGACGATAAGTAGTTTGGACAAGAAAAGAATAGCAGCTTTCGAAATGTGGTGCTACAGAAGAATGCTGAAGATTAGATGGGTAGGTCGCATAACTAATGAGGAGGTATTGAATTGAATTGGGGAGAAGAGGAGTTTGTGGCACAACTTGACTAGAAGAAGGGATCGGTTGGTAGGACATGTTCTGAGCCATCGAGGGATCACGGATTTAGTATTGGAGGCAGGGTCGGATCCAGGGGGGGGGGGGGAAATTGCCGCCCCCCCCCCCTGGTGCGTGACCGATCTTTTTTTTCCGACTGCTTTAGGGGCTGATTACGTCGGCCTATCTAGTATGTTTTACTTGGAGTCGAAGATGTAAAAAATGGCACGCACTTTGATGTAACAATTCAAAAAGAGAGCTTGTAGCCTCTTCCATTTAGTGAATAAACTACAGAAGAAACAACTATACTTACGAATAAAATGATAATATTCGCTGAGGCATGAGCGATCTGTGTCCCTTTTTTTAGCACTTTCCCTGCAGTGCGTATGTAAGATTTTGTTTCTAGTGGCAATTTGCAAAGAGATGGTGCTGATAATTAAGCGATGAACACAGAAGGAATACTTGAAAATATTCTCCTTACTTGCAAATAGTGAGAACCTTACGACATTCCCTTTTATTTTGCAACTGCACATTTTCGATCCGGATGAACGCTTTTCCCCCATTTTGCCTTTCTCCTCACTTCTGATGCGGAGTGTGAACAAACATTAATTAGCCAAATGTAATAATGTACACGAAAATAACGTCTGTGGATTCATTCACAATCCATTCTCTCATACAGTAAGAATATAAATGTTACGGTCAGCAGGTTCAAACAGATACTGTCGTAATTAACAATATAAGATGATTTCCTGAACACAGTCAAACACCCTATTATAACTTTTTGCAGTCGTATCGTCATTGCTGCGTATAAACACATGCGCGAATTTCGATGGCAACATTCTGTCATATGAAAGCAAATGGTGAACTAATTTCGAAGATTTAAGAATGGAAACGAACATTAGCATTTTTATAGATTATTTTACATTAGCAGACAAACGCGGAGTTTTTCAAATGCACGTGTATTATTTGAAGAGTATTTTTTAGGTAATGCAGTAAGTTATTTCATTAAACACACTTAACACATAGCGATACACAATTAAACTATAAGCAGAATATTATACAGGGTGTTACAAAAAGGTACGGCCAAACTTTCAGGAAACATTCCTCACACGCAAAGAAAGAAAATATGTTACGCGGACATGTGTCCGGAAACGCTTACTTTCCATGTTAGAGCTCATTTTATTACTTCTCTTCAAATCACATTAATCATGGAATGGAAACACACAGCAACAGAACGTACCTGCATGACTTCAAACACTTTGTTACAGGAAATGTTCAAAATGTCCTCCGTTAGCGAGGATACATGCATCCACCCTCCATCGCATGGAATCCCTGATGCGCTGATGCAGCCCTGGAGAATGGCGTATTGTATCACAGCCGTACACAATACATGCACGAAGAGTCGCTACATTTGGTACCGGGGTTGCGTAGACAAGAGCTTTCAAATGCCCCCATACATATAAGTCAAGAGTGTTGAGGTCAGGAGAGCGTGGATGCCATGGAATTGGTCCGCCTCTACCAATCCATCGGTCACCGAATCTGTTGTTGAGAAGCGTACGAACACTTCAACTGAAATGTGCAGGAGCTCCATCGTGCATGAACCACATGTGTCGTACTTGTAAAGGCACATGTTCTAGCAGCACGGGTAGAGTATCCCGTGCTAACGTGCTCCATTGAGCGTAGGTGGAAGAACATGGGGCCCAATCAAGACATAACCAACAATGCCTGCTCAAACGTTCACAGAAAATCTGTGTTGATGACGTGATTGCATAATTGCGTGCGGATTCTCGTCAGCCCACACATGTTGATCGTGAAAATTTACAATTTGATCACGTTGTAATGGAGCCTCATTCGTAAAGAGAACATTTGCACTGAAATGAGGATTGACACATTGTTGGATGAACCATTCACAGAAGTGTACCCGTGGAGGCCAATCAGCTGAGGATAGTGCCTGCACACGCTGTACATGGTACGGAAACAACTGGTTCTCCCGTAGCACTCTCCATACAGTGACGTGGTCAGCGTTCCCCTGCACAGCAGCAACTTCTCTGACGCTGACATTAGGGTTATCGTCAACTGCACGAAGAATTTCCTCGTTCATTGCAGGTGTCCTCGTCGTTCTAGGTCTTCCCCAGTCGCGAGTCATAGGCTGGAATGTTCCGTGCTCCCTAAGACGCCGATCAATTGCTTCGAACGTCTTCCTGTCGGGACACCTTCGTTCTGGAAATCTGTCTCGATACAAACGTACCGCGCCACGGCTATTGCCCTGTGCTAATCCATACATCAAATGGGCATCTGCCAACTCCGCATTTGTAAACATTGCACTGACTGCAAAACCACGTTCGTGATGAACACTAACCTGTCGATGCTACCTACTGATGTGCTTGATGCTAGTACTATAGAGCAATGTGTTCAATGTCAACACAAGCACCGAAGTCAACATTACCTTCCTTCAATTGGGCCAACTGGCGGTCAATCGAGGAAGTACAGTACATACTGACGAAACTAAAATGAGCTCTAACATGGAAATTAAGCGTTTCTGGACACATGTCTTCATAACATCTTTTCTTTACTTGTGTGTGAGGAATGTTTCCTGAAAGTTTGGCCGTACCTTTTTGTAACACCCTGTATATATATATATATATATATATATATATATATATATATATATATATATATATATATATGTGTGTGTGTGTGTGTGTGTGTGTGTGTGTGTGTGTGTGTGTGTGTGTGTGTGTGCGTGTGTGCGTGTATATAATCAATGCTTTTATTTGGAATTAATTTTTTGAAAGGCAGGTACCAAAGAATTTGCCCCCCCCCCCCCCCCCCGACCGAGATGCTGGATCCGCCGCTGATTGGAGGGCAGCGTGGAGGGTACAAATGGTAGAAGGAGACCAAGAGATGAATACACGAAGCAGATTCAGAAGGATGTGGACTGCAGTAAGTAGTGGGAGATGAAGAAGCTTGCACAGGATGGAGTAGCATGGAGAGCTGCGTCAAACCAGTCTCAGGACTGTGGTGCACTTGAGTTTACCTGCATCAGTCCGACGAGGCTGCTGCTCGGAATCTGGCCTCTACGTAGCTGGTCGTTCTCGACGACGTGCCTGTAGAGGGCCAGGTATCCGCCCGTGTGGAACACGAGCTGCAGGAGCCCCGGGTCGTGCTGCGCGGCCACCAGATCCCCCAGGTCGCCGGCGCGCCCCCCCGCGCTGAGCAGCTCCCTGACGGCGAGCGAGTGCCCCCCCTCTGCGGCGTACCTCGCCGGCGTCCACCCCAGCAGGCCGTCCCCTGCGGAGAGCGCGCCCTCCCTGCGCCCCTGGCACCGCAGCAGTGCGGACAGCAGCCGCTGCGCGCCGTGGGCGGCCGCCAGGTGCAGCGCGCTGCGCCCGCAGGCGTCCCTCTGCAGGGGGTCGAAGCCCCGGGCCACCAGCTCCAGCGCCCCGCCCTCGCCGTTGTCCAGCAGCGCCCCCAGCAGCGCCTCCAGCGGCGGCCGGCCCCTCACTGCCCTGCGGTCGAAGGACTCCCTGAAGAAGACCAGCCTCCGCTCCAGGTAGGCCTCGCGGTACACGTCCGCACGACTCCCCACCCCGTCCCTGGAGAAGCACCACTGGGCCAGGAAGTGTTCGGCGAACGTCCTGTGCAGGAATTCCGGTTCCCCGTCGGCAAACCGGTACACGATTCCAGCTCTGACGAAGTACTCCGTGTCGAACGACAGCTCCGCCTTCGCGTCCGTGCGGCGCAACAGGCTCGATACTGCGAGCAGCATCAGCTGTCCCTCGTGCCGCTTCTGTGCCTCCTCCACCTCCCTCATCTTCCCGGGAGCAGAGAGGTTGTCACCCCATTTCTCCTCGTGGAGCCTTCTGAACTTATTTTGGAAGAAAGCTTCGTACAGAGTCACAATGTCATACGTCTGACCTTTCTGTGGTAGACTTGCAAACATTTCGGCAAGCAGCGGCAGTCTCAGAAGATCTCTAGTGTAGCAATTGAGAGCACCGACAGGTGTCATGTTCCCTCTCGAGGGATGGAGTCTGAAGAACTCGTCCAGCTCTGAGGGACTAAACGGCTCCAGCAAGAGTGTCGACACACCTGTCCGAGACTTCAAGTGGTTCGCCGCCGCTGGTCTCGTCGTCACGACGAGCTTGCCCCGGCGCGGTGCCAGCAGAGCCAACGCCTCGAGGCACCTGTCGACGTAATCTGGGCACACCTCGTCGAAGCCGTCCAGCATACACACGACTCGTGGGGACTTCTCCAGGCTGTGGCAGAGCAGCGCGTACTCCAGCCTGCCCAGCTCCTCCTCATTAAAGACCGTCCTCTGCAAGATGCCTCGCACAGCACTTGCACCACTGTCGCTCTCACGTAGAACTTCATAAAACTCTGACAGATTGACTCGCAACAGCCAGCACTGAGGGACCCTCCCTTTTATTTCCTTCGCCACGTGGGACAGCATTTTCGACTTTCCCACTCCGGGTCTCCCCTCCACAATTACCACACTACTTACAGTGTCCGAGGCTCCGAGCTGCCCTTTCTCGAACTCTGCAATACCGCCCAGAGACGAGAAGAACTGGTCGGTCAAGAGCTGCTGGCCCACCAGCTCCCTGGCCACGTAGTGCGTGGGCAGCGTTTCCAACTCCCGGCCCATCCTCAGCGGCTGCGACACCCGCGCCAGAGCCAGCAGCAGTGCCGCCTCGCCGGCCAGGAGCGACTCGGCAGCGTCGGCGCTCGCCACCAGGTCCCGGACGCAGCACTTGTAGCCGTCGCCGTTCAGTCTGACTTCGACGTCCAGGAGCCTGTTCCAGCTATCGTCGCTGACGTCAGATGAGTTGTACTCGTCGCTGAAGCAGTCACCTTCCCTCGATGACACAATGACGAGGCGGCGTTCACTTTGCGTGTGGCTCAGCAGCTCATCCAAAATGACACGGTTACCTTCTCTATCATCGTCTACAATCACCTGTAGATTATCGAAACAGATTAGTTAAATTGAAATCATTTCACAACTTCGTTATTTTTTAAAAATTATATTAGAACAAATAAGTCCTCAGCCACAAATATTAAGTCAAAATTACCAGGTTTCGACGCTACTATGAGTGTCGTCTTCAGAATTAAACTAACTGTTCTAAAACATATTAGGTATATAATACATTAATAAAATTAAAGTTTGTACTGACTGGAACGAGATGTAGTACTTACAAGTCACATTTTAAATAATCTAAGCCGGAAAGGCGACATCATGAATAGTTGTAAATAAGATGGCGAGCCGCTAAGGGCTGCTCGTACAAGGGTTACAACAAGACTGAGGTGCCCACGTTAGAAAGTGTGGGCACCTCAGTCTTGTTGTATCCCTTGTACGAGCAGCCCTTAGCGGCTCGCCATCTTATTTACAACTATTCATGATGTCGCCTTTCCGGCTTAGATTATTTAAAATGTGACTTGTAAGTACTACATCTCTTTCCAGTCAGTACAAACTTTAATTTTATTAATGTATTATATACCTAATATGTTTTAGAACAGTTAGTTTAATTCTGAAGACGACGCTCATAGGAGCGTCGAAACTTGGTCAATTTTGACTTAATATCTGTGACCGAGGACTTACTTGTTCTAATATAATTCTGAGACGGTCACTGAACCTTAGCAGCTATGTTCAAAGTTTTACATTTAAAAAAAAAAATAGAATGCACGATTATGTCCGAAATTATGAAATGCCACTCACTTAACTTTTCGCATATTCAAACAAACATTGAAATAACATAAGAAAAGCTTGCAGTATCTTGTTTTCTTCAGATCCATCACCTTTTACATTAATTTATTTATAGCTTATCTTCATCTGATGCTATTTTCTCTTTTCATTTTCTTCCCAGGAATTAATCCTAATCTTCGTAAGATGTATTGTCAGTAAGAACCACCATTTATTCCCAGTGAAATAATAGATACTGTGCGGGCAGCCATCGATGGCTAAGACCACGGGACTTATGACGCTAGAGAACTTCACTACTTGGTATTAAGTGCGTTTTAGAAACAGGTTACTGAAGAAACAAAATCGGCTGAGGGAAGTAGGAGGGCTATATTTCTCAATTCACACACTTTCCCACGCAGCAAAATATATAAAGTAATGCAAACAAATTGAAATCTGCGTTGCTTTCCAGTCAAGTTTCTTGGGCAAAATTATAATAAAATAATCCTATACTCCATTTCAGACAAACCCAATAGTTTGATATACTTGTCTGTAAAGTTCCATACAAATTTGTATTGGTGATATTGTAAAGAACTTTTATCTGTTTCTAGCACCACTGACCTCATGTCAACCCGAAAAATCTGTCTTGCAAACTTGATTTACATTAATTAAGCAGTCTTATTACGTGACTCAATCTTACAAAAAATTTCTTACACTCTGTCACTGCTAATTACTATGATCATTTCTATGTACATTACTTAATCGTAATAGTAAACTGGAAAACTGCTCGTGATTACCTCGTGGACTACATACAACCATAATATTAACACAAATTTGGTAAATGTCAAGCAGATTTTAGGTCAAACACATATTGCCCAGAATATGTTTGATCTCAATCTATTCATCAAAAGTCATAAAATTTATAGTAGGCTATAAGTTTCCACCACTGTAACTTTTAAGTAAGATTACCACTACGCTGACAGTAGGTATCCTCCCAAAGTTCTCAATGAACAAGGTTGAGCGTTCGAAACGAGTATAATAATTACAGACACAGTTCTGCAAAATATGGAGCAAAAATTAGGAAACATTTTCGGAAAAATTTGAGATTGAAATAGGAATGCCACAAAGTGATGGAGTGTCTCCGTTACTTGCAAACTGTGTGTAAGAAAAATAATAGAAGACTTGAAGAAATGAGAGCCTAAAATAGATCAAGCAATCGATTTCCTAAGAACTAGTGTCACAGCAGTTTAAGCGTATGCATAGAAACCAGTGGGTCTGTGTTGGGACATCCAAACAGCAAGAAAAGTATTCTTAAAGAAACAGCCACAAAATGTAAACAGTCATTACACTAGCAGAGGTCATTTTCAATAAAAGATGCATCTCAAAATACTCAAAACCAAAAGCCTACAGCATGAGCACCAAATCAGGATAAGAAACTTCCTGGCAGATTAGAACCGTGAGCCGGACCAAGCCTCGAACTCGGGATCTTTGCTTTTCGCGGGCAAGTACTCTACCGTCTGAGCTACCCAAGCACAACTCACACCCCGTCCTGACAGTCCTATATCTGCCAGTACCTCGTCCTCTACCTTCCAAACTTCACAGTAGCTCTCCTGCGAACCTTGCATCCTTTCTTTCAGGAGTGCTAGTTCTGCAAGGTTCGCAGGAGAGCTTCTGTGAAGTTTGGAAGGTAGGAGACGAGGTACTGGCGGAATTGAAGCTGAGAGGAGGGGTGTCTAGCATGGGTAGCTCAATGGTAGAGTAGTTGCCGGTGAAAGGCAAAGGTCCCGAGTTCGAGGCTTGGTCCGGCGCACAGTTTTCATCTTCCGCGAAGTTTCATATCAGCGCACACTCGGCTGCAGAGTGAAAAACTCATTCTGGAAGTCAGGGTACATTCAGGGGCTGAAAGACGTATTTTAAACAGAAAGGGAGACACTGGATAAAGCCAAAAGAAAACTGGACAAGTCGTGGAGTTCTAAAAAACTCTCAGCAAAGATAAAACTGGAGCAATAAAATGGATTACAGTAGCAAAAGAAGACTTGTGAAAAGCAGAGGCAACATAACCGCAAAATTCTATATTTTGAGGCAGAAAATTTATGACTGGGCTGTTGGCCAGGATGTAAAACCCAAGAGTACCTAAACCGCTTGGTCTAAGGATAGGGGTAGAGGTCATTATCGAAATGAAAAAATGAGAAAGTAATGTGCTGGGCAATAAGGGATTAATTCAGTAGGATGTAATCGTGAAAAACAATAACAGAAAATTATCTTTAGTCGTTAAATGTTTATTGTTTCGACTATGCCGAATGTCTCTTCAATCTACAGTTTCAGCTTGTGTTTGTCTCCAGATGATTTCGCTTTGAACCCTTGAGCAATTTAAGAATGTGACGACCAGTAACACAAGATACAATCCCGTACAAAGAAAAATGGAGAGGACGTGTACTTTGTATGCTGCCACAAACGGAATATAAACCACGGAGCAAGAGAAGTGCGGGAAGGTGAGTGAGACTGGAAAGGGACCTAGGCCTAAGTCTGGAGCGGAAGACAAGAAGAAGCAAAGGGAATCAGAGCTGGTGTGGGAGATTGCCGATGTATGTGAGCGAGGATTGTTTAAGCAACTGTGACAACACAACACTACGGCCAACAGCGAGGTAACAAAGTCATTGGGTACCTCCTAAAGTCGTGTCGGACCCCCTTTTACCTGGCATAGACCGGCAACTCGACGTAGCATGGACGCAATAAGTCGCTGGTAGTCCCCTGCAAAAATACAGAGCCATGATGCATCTACAGACATCTGCAATTGCGAAAGTGTTGCCGGTGCAGGATTTTGTGCACGACCTGACCTCTAGATTATGTTGGGTGATCTGGTTGGCCAAATCATTCGCTCGAATCGTCCAGGATGATTTTCAAACCAATCACGAACGTGGTCTAGTTACAGGGCGTATTGTCATGCATAAAAAATCCATTCTTCGTTTGGGACCATGAAGTCCTTGATGGGCTGCTAATGGTGTCCGAGTAGCGGAACACAACCATTTCTAGAATGAGATTTTCACTCTGCAGCGGAGTGTATGCTGATATGAAACTTCCTGGCAGATTAAAACTGTGTGCCGGACCGAGACTCGAACTCGGGACCTTTGCCTTTCGTGGGCAAGTGCTCTACCAACTCAGCCAGTTTTAATCTGCCAGGAAGTTTCATATCAGCGCACACTCCGCTGCAGAGTGAAAATCTCAAAAATCCACCAGGCTGTGGCTAAGCCATGTCTCGGCAGTATCCTTTCCTTCAGGAGTGCTAGTTCTGCAAGGTTCGCAGGAGAGCTTCTGTAAAGTTTGGAAGGTAGGAGACGAGCTACTGGCAGAAGTAAAGCTGTGAGGACGGGACGTGAGTAGTGATTTGGTAGCTCAGTTGGTAGAGCACTTGCTCGTGAAAGGCAAAGGTCCCGAGTTCGAGTCTCGGTCCGGCACATAGTTTTAATCTGCCAGGAAGTTTCATAACCATTTCTAGTCAGTGATCGGTTCAGCTGGACCAGAGGACACACAGTCCATTCATGTAAACACAGACCACACCACTGAGGAGCCAACACGAGCTTGCCTTGTTGACAACATGGGTCTGTGGCTTCGTAGAGTGCGCGCCACACTAGTTCGCTAGCACCCGCTCTTATGAACTGAAATTGGGACTGACCAGACCACGGTTTTCTAATCGTGTAGTGTCCAGCCGATACGGTCACGAGCCCAAGAGAGGCGCTACAGGCGACTTCGTGCCTAAAGCTAAGACTCTAACGTCGGTCGCCTGCTGCAATAGCCCATTAACTCCAATTTCCGCTGCACTGGCCTAAAGGGTAGGATCGTCGTACGTTCGGCATTGATTTTTGTGGTTACTTCAGGCAGTGTTGCTTGTCTGATAGCATCGACAACTCTACGGAAACGCCGCTGCTCTCGGTCGTTATGTGACGCCGTCGGCCACTGGGTTATCCATGGTGAGGGGTGATGCCTGAAACTTGGTATTGCCGGCACACTCTTGACACTGTGCATCTCGGAATGTTGAATTCCCTAACGATTTCCGAAATGGAATGCTTCAATGCGTCTAGCTCCAACTACGATTCACCGTTCAGCGTCTGTCAGTTCCTCTTATGCGGCCATGATCACATCGGAAACCTTTCCACACGACTCACCTGAGTACAAATGACAGCTTCTCCAGTTCATTTACTATTAAAAACAGTCTTGATCACGATTTATTTATCAAGGTGACGGGTTTCGACCACTATTGTGGTCATCTTTAGACCTACAAGTTGTATACAAAGCTTTAATTAGGGGGCTACATACATTAAAGAAAATAAATAAAGTTATAAAGCTATAAAACGATGAACTACCTGTATACAAAGCTTTAATTAGAGAGCTACATACATTAAAGAAAATACAGAAAGTTATAAAGCAAAAAAGTGATGAATTACCATTGAGCAGGAACCTCTTTCTGTTGGAGAATCACTGCTGGAGAAACCAGTGCACTTCTTACTATATATAATGGAGGCTCCGCCCACTTCTGACAGCATGATGTCATTACCAACCAATGAGTTACAAGTCGAATAACAATTTAAAATTTCTTAGGTAAAAAAACATTGTCAAGAATTAAAAATAAATACCACTATACTTAGCTTATTAAACAGCTATTGTCAATTAAGAAGCGTTAAAAATATTTAATATGTAGCAAAAATGAACTACGGTTTGGCAGTACATGGGTTGCCCTCTCAAGGCCTGTTGAGAACCATTTGGAACCACTGGTTGCCATGGTGAAGTTGGACGCCGTTCCAAAGACGAGGCACCAGGCCTCTTTCCACATCTCCAGTAGTGATTCTCCAACAGAAAGAGGTTCCTACTCAGTGGTAATTCATCGTTTTATAGCTTTATAACTGTATGTATTTTCTTTAATGTATGTAGCTCTCTAATTAAGGCTTTGTATACAACTTGTAGGTCTGAAGATGACCACAATAGTGGTCGAAACCGGTCACCTTGATAAATAAATCGTGATCAAGAGTGTTTTTCATAGTAAGTATTTGAAAGACATTGATCACTGCCACTCCCATAATGTATTCAAAAGTAATTCTCCAATTCACTTTCCTTTCATACCTTGTGAACACGCCAGTGCTGCCATCTGCGTGTGTGCCTATCGCTACCCCATGAGTTTTTACCTCAGTGTACAATGTTGGTGCAGGAGCCGTTAGTTTTTCGTAGCACAGTGTTTACTGGAAATTGTTGACATGGTGCTTCTCAGTGTGCACGTGTTGACCCAACAACTCGTCACTCACGATTCAGTGGCCACTGCATCATCGAGACTGTACTGTGGATCAGCGGAAACGTATCACCTTGTTGGATGGAACACATTTATTGCCAGTCCAGGTCAGTGGCCGTGTCATCCAGAAGGTCGACTGTAAGAACCACGTGCATCGCACCAAGGTCGCGCGCTGGTGGGGGGGGGGGGGGGGGGGGGGGTACTGCATAGTACGGGACCTTCCCCTGAGCTTCCAGGGAACCTGTCGTGCTAACCAAAGGTACTCTGACGGCTGTGAAGTACGAGAATAGTATGGCGGACCACCTGCACTTCTTCATGCCAGATATCAAATGGTTCAAATGGCTCTGAGCGCTATGGGACTTAACTTCGGAGGTCATCAGTCCCCTAGAACTTAGAACTACTTAAACCTAACTGTCCTAAGGACATCACACACATCCATGCCCGAGGCAGGATTCGAACCTGCGACCGTAGATATCATCCCGGAGGTCAATGGATCTTCCAGAAGGTTAACTATACGTGTCACGAGGTCAGAGTCGTGCTATAGTACTTTGAGGAGTGCGGTAATAAACTAAACTTGATAGCTCCGCCACCAGACGTGTGTATTCTGAACTTTATGTACGACGTATGGGATCTGCATAACCTGTGTGTAGACCTTTGGAGTCACCTACCTAAGAAAAGTTGCCAAGGTTCTGTCGGTTCCGCAAAGAATCGCAGCTGTTTTGCGTTCGAAAGGAGGAGCAACACACTATCAACCGCTTAGTGTTAATGTTTAGGCTCAATAATCTATGTACAGGGTGGTCAGAAACAGTCTGAGAAACTGGTAAGGTCTTGTAGAGGAGGTTGTGCTCAGAAACAATTGTTAGCAAGAAATTCGGTGTGTTTCGCCGTTTCCCATTTATATAGTACTATCTTAGCTCTCACTGTTTTGCTCGCGTAGATTGTATGCTCTGCACAGTTTTGTTTTCTGTTTTCTTTAACGGAATTTTTATGTTGTTGACAAACTGAAACACTCACGCGTTTCACGCTAATTAAAGCCAGAGAAGCATGGTCATTTCAAACTGTGTATCTGACCAAAAAGCGATTCTGGCAGCTGAAGTCCAAAACTTTGGTTAATCATGCCTTTTGCGTTTTAATGGTGACATTTTCACAGAAATTTTGATCCCGTAATACATCTTTCTTTACATCTAACCGAAAAGTGAAATACCAGTTTTCAAAGATTTAGCTTTAAAAATAAGTACTTCACTATTTTAGAAAATTCAGCCCCTCAGGTGGTGAAACACCGCCACACTGGTGCACTGACCCATCGTCGCCCAGCCCAAACAGCAAAGGACATAAACTAGGGACTTGGGACGGGTATTGTAGGCGCCTTTTAAGAAGAGATTGTTCGGAATTCCACTCCCAAGAGGCCGAAATAAGGGATGAAAGGCTGTTTGGAAATATTATTAAAGGAATTTTGAAGCTAGAGCTACTAAAGTTGGCAACTGGTATCTCAGTCAGAAAAAAATACTTGTTTCAGCATTTTTGGAAATTTAACCACCGAAGGCGTAAAATAGTGGGCGATATGATGTTTCATTCTGTGTGCTGTCTTAAGTGGAATTTCGAACAATCCGTTCTTAAACGATGTTCTCAGTATAAGACCCGCATCCTCTACAAATTTCAAGTTTATATCCTTCGCAGTTTGGTCTGGATGATGATGGGTCAGTTATTCAGTCTGGTCGCATATCAGTATCCAAAAATGTATCTTTAAAAATGCTTTCTCAGTGAAATATTTTCATCAAACATTTCATTCCCAATTTCACTCACTTAGGAGTTGAATCTCCAGAAACACTGAAACACTGACTTTTTTATTTGTAATCGAGGAATGAAATACCATTTTTCGTGAATGTAACTTTAAAAATACTTTAGTAGTTCTTTGATAATGATTTAGTTCCAAAAAATAAAAAAAGAACGAAAAAACGAACTTTGACTCACAATTTTCCATCCAAAGGAGCTAAGTTTTCAAAAATGCTTGAACACGAATTTACTTAATTCTGAACAAGAAACCGAATATGAAATTTCGGAGTTCTAGCTTCTAAATTGCCTTGATACAGAAATACTTTCAAAAAAACTTACATCCCTATTTCATCCCCTTAGGGGTAGGAGAAAATATAAAAAAAGCAGTAAATGAAGCAGGCAAAAAGGAACACAAACGTCTCAAAAATGAGATCGACAGGAAGTGCAAAATGGCTACGCAGACATGGCTAGAGGACAAATGTAAGGATGTAGAGGCGCATATCACTAGGGGTAAGATAGATACTGCCTACAGGAAAATTAAAGAGACCTTTGGAGAAAAGAGAACCACTTGCATGAATATCAAGAGCTCAGATGGAAACCCAGTTCTAAGCAAAGAAGGGAAAGCAGAAAGGTGGAAGGGTTATATAGAGCGTCTAAACAAGGGCGATATTCTTGAGGACAATATTATGGAAATGGAAGAGAATGTAGACAAAGAAGAAATAGGAGATATGTTACTGCGTGAAGAGTTTGACAGAGCACTGAAAGACCTAAGTCGAAACAAGGCCCCGGGAGTAGACAACATTCCCTTAGAACTACTGATAGCCTTGGGAGAGCCAGGCCTAACAAAACTCTACCATCCAGTGAGCAAGATGTATGAGACAGGCGAAATACCCTCAGACTTCAAGAAGAATATAATAATTCCAATCCCAAAGAAAGCAGGTGTTGAAGATGTGAAAAATACCGAACTATCAGTTTAATAAGCCACGGCTGCAAAATACTAACACGAATTCTTTACAGACGAATGGAAAAACTGGTAGAAGCTGACCTCGGGGATGATCAGTTTGGATTCCGTAGAAGTGTTGGAACACGTGAGTTAGTACTGACCCTACGACTTATCTCAGAAACTAGATGAAGAAAAAGCAAACCTGCGTATCTAGTATTTGTAGACTTAGAGAAAGCTTTTGACAATGTTGACTGGAATACTCTCTTTCAAATTCTGAAGGTGGCAGGGGTAAAATACAGGGAGCGAAAGGCTATTTACAATTTGTACAGAAACCAGGTGGCAGTTATAAGAGTCGAGGGGCATGAAAGGGAAGCAGTGGTTGGGAAGGGAGTGAGACAGGGCTGTAGCCTACCCCCGACGTTATTCAATCTGTATATTGAGCAAGCAGTAAAGGAAACAAAAGAAACATTCGGAGTAGGAATTAAAATCCATGCAGAAGAAATAAAACTTTGAGGTTCGCCGATGACAATGTAAATCTGTCGGAGACAGCAAAGGACCTGGAGCAGCAGTTGAACGGAATGGACAGTGTCTTGAAAGGAGGATATAAGATGAACATCAATAAAATCAAAACGAGGATAATGGAATGTAGTCGAATTAAGTCGGGTGATGCTGCGGAAATTAGATTAGGAAATGAGATGCTTAAAGTAATAAATGAGTTTCACTATTTCGGGAGCAAAATAACTGATGATGGTCGAAGTACAGATGATATAAAATGTAGACTGGCAATAGCAAGGAAAGCATTTCTGAAGAAGAGAAATTTGTCAACATCGAGTATATATTTAAGTGTCAGGAAGTCGTTTCTGAAAGTATTTGTGTGGAGTGTAGCCACGTATCGAAGTGAAACATGGACGATAAGTAGTTTGGAGAAGATGAGAATAGAAGCTTTCGAAATGTGGTGCTACAGAAGAATGCTGAAGATTAGATGGGTAAATCACATAACTAATGAGGAGGTATTGAATAGAACTGGGGAAAAGGAGAGCTTGAGGCACAACTTGACTAGAAGAAGGGGTCGATTGGTAGGGCATATTCTGAGGCATCAAGGGATCACCATTTTAGTATTGGAGGGCAGCGTGGAGGGTAAAAATCGTAGAGGGAGGCCAAGAGATGAATACACTATACAGATTCAGAAGGATGTAGGCTGCAGTAGGTACTGGGAGATGAAGAAGCCTACACAGGAGAGAGCAGCATGGAGAGTTGCAGAAAACCAGTCTTTGGACTGAAGACCACAACCACAACAACAACAACAACAACAGGGGTTGGATTTCGAAAAATTCCTTCTTAAACGATGCATGTAGTGTAGGATCAGTAACCTCTCCAAATTTCAAGTTTCTGGTGTTCATGGTTTAGGCTGTACGCTGATGAGTCAGTCACACAGATATAAGTCAGCCAATGAAGGTCAGAGAGCGCGGAGTAAAATGCGGTGATGCACAGACGTGTGTGCCTCCGTGACTTACCACTTGCTCACATGCTCATTACCATTTTAAATGTGGCTTTTTCGGGAGTATATAAATTTAAGCTAGGTGAGCAAAAGCTACTTTTCTACGGCTTGAGGAAAGCAAACGAAGAACAGATTTGGTGGCACTGCCTGTGACAGACTGCTGGAGTTTTCATGCCCGGCGACCTGACTGGCTAGCCTCAGTGCTAAATAATTCGGAAAAGGCACCGAGGACCTAATTTTTTCTTAACAGTTATTTCTAAATTCAAACCTCTCCTGCAACAGGGTTATAAATTTTATGGGCTGTTTCTGGTCAACCTGTGTACGCTCAGGTAACAAAAGTCACGTGATAGCAATATGCACATATAGAGATGGTGGTGATAACGCATACACAAGGTGTAGAAGGGCAGTGCATTGGCGGAGCTGTCACTAGCACTCAGGTGATTCGTGTGGAAAGGTTTCCTACGTGATCACGGCCACACGACGGGAATTAACGGACTTTGAATGTGGAATGGTAGTTGGAGCTACAAGCACGGGACATTCCATTTCGGAAATCGTTAGGTAATACAGTGTTCCGAGATGCTCCGTGCCTAGAGTGTGACCAGAAGACCACATTTCATGCTTGCGAGGTGACTGGCGAATTGTGGCGCCCTGAAAATATTCTAAGATGTGAGTTGGCGTGGCCGCACGGGCTGCTCGGCCAGCCGGGATCCGGCAGCAAACACGTGGTGCCGAACGTTAGCCAGGCAAGAGGAGTAGCCGCAGTGCATGGTCCAGAGGCGTGGCTGGGAACTCCATGGTGGCGCTGTGTTGATGAAGGAGACATGCCGGAAGTGCCAAAGATGGCGGACTTTGTGAAACCTTAATGGCAGACATTTCACTGTCCGTATAGAAACTAATAGTAGCCAGATGAATCATGGTATCTCAAAAAACAAACAAGTACATTACCATTATTAGCACGGCGATTCTGGTGGTGTAATCAGATTTTGAGTATCTTTCTTAGTTTAAAGTTTAGTTGGCTCAAATGACTCGGAGCACTATGGGACGTAACATCTGTGGTCATCAGTCCCCTAGAACTTAGAACTACTTAAACCTAACTAACCTAAGGACATCACACAACACCCAGTCATCACGAGGCAGAGAAAATGCCTGACCCCGCCGGGAATCGAATAAAGTTTAGTATCTGATGGTAAATTATACAAGTAACACCTAGCAACGAATTTCCAAAATATAAACGCTTCATCCCATTTCATCGATCGATGTGTCTTTAGAAAGCTATTAGTGTAAATCTAAATTGGTATAAATTACGGGCATGTAAGGGCATGTAACTTGAATAGTACATGAATTATTGGAGGTCAAAGTGGCTGATTATCATCGATCGCGTCTCGCCATAAGTACTCCCCATTTACACGAAAAAACGATAGCAGCATGCTTATAAATATATTGATTCATCTATGTCTTTGTTTATGTCTGATATATACTATTCATGAAGAAATTGGTTAAATATTTACTTTGTCTTAGAAAGCACATAGGCATTACGCTACTGGCCTACCTCTTGTTGCTATTCCTTTGCTATATATATTTATTTAATTTTTTTGTGGTCCAGCTGTAGGAATATTTATATAATTTCAAGTATTTAAATGTAAATCCAGTATTTCGTATGTGTTTAAATATGTTTGCGAGTGTACGTCAGCTTGGAGACATGGTGGGAGCACTCTTGCCGATCACAGCACTCGTTACTGGTGAGACTGTATGGAAGTGGAGATGGTGAGGACCCGGGGGGGGGGGGGGGGGGAGGAGTTCTGGGCAGTACGGCACAGGACAAGGAAAGTGCTGGACGTGACGGCGCGATGGACGCTCGGTCGTGGCAGAGACTTGGAGAGTGTGGCGCGGGTTGCGCGTGGTCGCGGCAGATAGAAATACTCTGGAGTGCCGACTTGTGCACTTGTGAGATTTCCGTGGCTTCTGCAGTGAAGACGTAGAGCGCATTTAGAAGTGAATATCTTGAGAGCTGTGTTGTTGTTCATAACTAATTATGTGCTGTAGGAATCTATTGTTTTGTAATTTTTCCTCCTATCTACGTAATTCTGTAGCTCTCAATTCGTTCGAGCAATCAATCATTCATGATAGGAAACAGTCATAGCTCAGTCACTCAAAATGATTCTGAAACTTTACTTGTTACAATGAAATCAGGCGATGATTCTTCTTCTCTGCAGGCTCGTGCTTTGCGGCAGTCTGCTGATCTGTACAAATAAAATGCCTCGTAATTTTGGGAGCGTTGTATAATCAGTAAGGAAACGTCAGATCAAGCGGATATTTGGCTTTCATGAAGTTTAACCTTCCGAAGAAGTAATGGAGCTCTTGGATTATTACATGCAGGTTCGTATCCAGTCTTACGGAAGTCCCTTCTGATTACCAACTACGCAATATATCGATAAATATCATTAATTCTCAATTGTCAAATACACACCTTTGTATGAAGGAGCAATCTATATATATATTTCCTTTTTAATCGTACAGTTCGTATCAGTTATCTTCTGTTATAAATCTCAATAATCAGATTACAGTTCTTCCAAACCAAGATCAGGCTAATCGGCACGAAGAGAATCCCGGAAGTTTTTTTTCTAACAACCACCAGAGAGAGTACTACAAAGCATACTTATGCGCTCATGGCATAGCTATTGTATGAAACTACTTTGCGCATGGATTCTGCGAGTATGAAGATAGAAAATTAGTAAACGTCATTCAAGGGTAGAATTGTATCAGAATAATTCATCAAATATAAAGAGATATTATAGTTTCCCTGTTATTCAACTTTAATTGCTGGACCATCGATACCAGCAAGTGTTTTACAGAAATATGCTGCATTCTCAAAAGTACTTTTACTGTCGTACTCATCATTTAAAGTCATTAAGATAGTACCTGCAGATTTTATGTAATTGCAATCTTTCGTTTTAAATTTATATGTTAGTTTCATAATTCGAAGTTTCCGAGTGTTAGAAATCTCCGACCATTCGATTCGTATGTGTATTCTTATCGTATACTGTAGACTCAGCAGTATTTGGCCTCTAATGTGGCAACTACGTATCCCAGGCCCTAGACAACGACACCAACCATACCTTTTAATATTTCAACGTTGAATCGGAGGGTACGGAGTTGAGGGCCACCACACCCCCTCATGTCATTCACTTCATTTCATTTGAAAGCCCGCAGGCATTCCCTCTCACCACAGACAACTTCACTTAACGACCGAGAGGAGCGGCGTTTACGTAGAGATGTCACTGTTAAGAAACAAGCGACTGTGCGTGAAATAAACGCAGAAATCAATGTGGAAGGTACGAAGAATGTGAATTTTCCCTAACAACGATGCAATGTCATGGAGCCACAGTTGTTCGCGATTGGTTTGAAGACAATTCGAGTGAATTATTTGGGCACCTTGATCGCCCAACACGAGTCTCATCTAACATTATTGTGACGGTATGGAGGGGCCAGCTCTTGAACAAAACACTTAGGAAATTACAGACGGCTATAGAGGCACCTTCGCTCAATATTTCTGCAGGAGACTTTCAACAGCTGGAGTCCACACCATATCGAGTTGCTACGCTACACAGGCGCAAAATCAGGAGGTATCCAACGAGTATGTCTGTATACATGTATGTAAATACCTGATCTACCAGATCATTTCTTAGTTACCATCTGGTGCTGATTTCAGTTGCTCTGATGACGGCTAATGGTGGCTGACTGCGATTAATAATGTAAACATGATCTTCTGAATGGAATGAGCTATGTAATGAGTTCAGAATATGTACTGAGAGGAAATCTAAGAAAGAGGAAAGTAATGATTAGTAGCAGAAATGAGAACAGCGAGCAACTTAACATCAGGATTGATGGTCACGAAGTAGATGAAGTTAAGGAATTATGCTACCTAGGAAGTAAGAAAATCAATGATGGATGGAGCAAGAAGGGCATGAAAAGCAGACTAGCAACGGCAATAAGGGCATTCCTGGCCAATAGAAGTTTACTAGTATGAAACATAGGCCTCAATTTGAAGAAGAAATTTCTGAGAAGATACGTCTTGAGTACAGCATTGTGTGGTAGTGAAACACGGACTGTGGGAAAACCAGAACAGAAGAGAATCGAGACATTTGAGATGCGGTGCTACACACGAATGTTGAAAATTAGGTGGACTGATAAGGCAAGGAGTAAAGAGGTTCTGCGCAGAATGGGAGAGGAAAGGAATATGTGGAAAACACTAATAAGGAGGGGGGACATGATGATACGACATCTGTTAAGACGTGAGGGAATGACTTCCATGGCACTAGAGGGAGCTGTAGAGGGCAAAAAATGTAGAAAAAGACAGAGATTGGAATACATCCAGCAGGTAATTGAGGACGTAGGTTGCAAGTGCTACTCTGAGATGAAGAGGTTAGCACAGGAAAGGAATTCGTGGCAGACCGCATCAAACCAGTCAGAAGAATGGTTCAAATGGCTCTGAGCACTATGGGACTTAACATCTCAGGTCATCAGTCCCCTAGAACTTAGAACTACTTAAACCTAACTAACATAAATATATCACACACATCCATGCCCGAAGCAGGATTCGAACCTGCGACCGTAGCAGTCGCGCGGTTCCGGACTGAAGCGCCTAGAACCGCTCGGCCACACCGGCCGGCCCAGACAGAAGACTGATAACCCCAAAAAATATATAAACAGGGTAAAAAGTATTTAAACCGACAAACTCTGGGAGGTTGTAGGGGACATCAAAACAAACATTTTTCCCTAATGTCATTTTTTCCTATGAGGATTATTTAAACCGGTGGAGGCCGTACTACGTTCGTCAGTTGTTAGGGGCCGTATTATGATCTTCAGTTGTTAGAGGGCGTATTACGCTCTGCTGTTGTAGGCAACTGCTGTCCAGCAGTGCAGTAGTACATTGTCTCAGTTTACTAATGGAGCGATACACCTGGAGTGAGTACACTGATATGGTTGGTGCGTACGACGTAGCGCACCACAACGGACGAGCTGGACAGCGGGTTTATCAACAACAATATCGTAATCGCCGTATCCCGCATCATACGACCTTTGCTGCTGTGTACCAATGTCTGCGTCAGACCGGGTCATTTAGCAGAGTACCTGGACAGGGACGCCGTCGCACGGTAACAACGCTGCAATTTGAGGAAGCCGTCTTGCAGTACGTGGAGCGGGATCCTTCAATCAGTGCGGTTCTCCGTTAATGTGTGGGTCGGTGTTGTTGGGGGCTGTTTAATTGGGCCGTATCTACTACCTAGGCTATTAAATGGCAGGCACTATTATAATTTTCTCGCCATAGCTTTGTCAGAATTGCTGGAAGACGTTCCGCTCCCTACAAGACAACGCATGTGGTTCCAACATGACGGGGCGCCGGCACATTTCAGTCGTCGTGTGCGTCGATTCCTGGACCGACGGTTTCCAGAAACGTGGATTGGCAGAGGTGGTCCTGTAGCGTGGCCTTCTCGATCCTCAGATATGTCCCATCTGGACTTTTTTGTGTGGGGCTAGATGCGCAACCCTGCTTATGCAACTCCTGTTGCATCAGAAGAGGATCTGGTTGCTCGGATAGGAGCAGCAGCAGGAACAATTCAGGATACTCCTGGGGTTTTTGCCCGTGTCAGGCAGAACATGATCCGACGGTGTAACCTTTGTTTACGTGTCAATGGAGGCATTTTTGAAAATCTACTGTAATTGAAATTGGGTTGTGTTAATGTGTTATCTCTTGGTCATAAAAAAATGGAAAAGTGTTTGTTAGTTTAGTTAATTTGTGACCAGTGAAATCTGCCTCTACTGGTTTAAATATTCCTCACAGGAAAAAAATGACATTAGGGAAAAATATTTGTTTTCATGTCCCCTACAACCTCCCAGAGTTTGTCGGTTTAAATACTTTTCACCCTGAAAGAGATTTTCACTCTGCAGCGGAGTGTGCACTGATATGAAACTTCCTGGCAGATTAAAACTGTGTGCCCGACCGAGACTCGAAATCGGGACCTTTGCCTTTCGCGGGCACCGAAGCACGACTCACGCCCGGTCCACACAGCTTTACTTCTGCCAGTATCTCGTCTCACACCTTCCAAACTTTACAGACCCAGGCTGTGGCTAAGCCATGTCTCTGCAATATCCTTTCTTTCAGGGGTGCTAGTTCTGCAGGTTTGCAGGAGGGCTTCTGTAAAGTTTGGAAGGTAGGAGACGAGATACTGGCAGAAGTAAAGCTGTGAGAACCGGGCGTGAGTCGTGCTTGGGTAGCTCAGTTGGTAGAGGACTATCCCACGAAAGGCAAAGGCCCTGAGTCTCGGTCCGGCACACAGTTTTAATCTGCCAGGAAGTTTCAAATCAACTCACACTCCGCTGCAGAGTGAAAATATCATTTTCGGAAACATCCCCCAGGCTGTGGCTAAGCCATGTCTCCGCAATATCCCTTCTTTCAGGAGTGCTAGTTCTGCAGGTTTGCAGGAGGCTTCTGTAAAGTGTGGAAGGTAGGAGACGAGATACTGGCAGAAGTAAAGCTGTGAGTACCGGGCTTGAGTCGTGCTTGGGTAGCTCAGATGGTAGAGCACTTGCCCGCGAAAGGCAAAGGTCCCGAGTTCGAGTCTCGGTCGGGCACACAGTTTTAATCTGCAAGGAAGTTTCACTTTTCACCCTGCATATAAAGTATGTTATACGATCACTGCGAAGATAAAATCAAGTATGTCCTTTAGAAAAATGTCTTTCAAGCTGTCATCAGTCTAAAACCTACCAGCCATCGGCAAAATGGTCCCCAACAGCGAAGAATCCGGTCTCGCCGCTCCGCGTACCGCTCCACTGCCACCATAACGTGTGTCTCGCAGATCAGCGCCTGGTGGAGCTTGGTAGCAGACAGCGCCGCCGTTCCCCTCTCTGGAGGCCTCACCCACGCCGGGTTGCGGGACTCCACGTGGGCCCGGACGTCTGCCACGCTGCGGTACCCGAGCCCGGTGGTCACCGCCTGACACTCTGACACCTCCTTCCTCACGTACTCGTCCACGAGTTGCTGCCACTCGCTCCAGCCGCTCGTCAGACACACACTCTGGTGGTTCATCCACTCCCTGACGCCCTTGCACAAACTGTCACAGATGGGCCCGCACAAGTCTCCGGCACCCAGGAGGTGCTCCAGCTCCCCGCAGATGTCGCGCGCGATCTTCGTAGAATTCCTCTGCTCGCACAGCAGGTAGAAGTGCTCCACGAAGCTGGCGTTGCCGCGCACCGCCTCCCACACCTGCCGGCTGTTCGGGTTGAGCTGGTACAGGTCGCCACCGGCCAGCAGCAGCTCCAGTCCCGGGACACTGGCCGCGTCCCGGCGCTCGAACAAGTCGAGGCTGGTCTGCCCCAGACGGGCGTTCGTCACCAGGACGCACGTCACCGGGCCGGCCTCCTGCTTCCCGCCGATGTCGCTGTAGGAGGCGCAGTACTTGCTCAGCCCGAAGTCGGTGTTGGGGGCCTCGGAGAGCCACGTGCCCCCGGGCACCGTCATGGCCCTGGGGGAGGTCTTGTGCTTGAGCTGCACCAGCAGGGCGCGCGCCCCAGGCTGGCCATCGGGTCGCCACACCAGCGCCACGTCGTCGAACTTGCCGGCGTCGCCGTTGTTGGCGGACAGCTGGAAGAGCAGGCGGCGCCTCAGGCAGCGCAGGAAGACCAGCGCCAGCACGCGCTCCTCGTACCGGTCCCCCTCTCCAGTGGCGTGGGCGCACTTCCTGAACTCCAGGCCAGCGGACCTGCAACGAGCCAAACGACTCGGATAAACTTTCAACGATGTAGCGCCAAAGAAACTGGTACAGACTGTTGTTGTTGTGGTCTTCAGTTCTGAGACTGGTTTCATGCAGCTCTCTATGCTACTCTATCCTGTGCAACCTTCATCTACCAGTACCTACTGCAACCTACATCCCTTTCAATCTGCTTAGTGTATTCATCTCTTGGCCGCCCTCTACGATTTTTACCCTCCACGCTGCACTCCAGTACTAACTTGGTGATCCCTTGATGCCTCAGAACATGTCCTACCAACCGATCCCTTCTTCTAGTCAAGTTGTGCCACAAACTCCTCCCCAATTCTGTTCAATACCTCCTCATGAATATCAAGAGCTCAGATGGAAACCCAGTTCTAAACAAAGAAGGGAAAGCAGGAAGGTGGACGGAGTATATAGAGGGCCTATACAAGGGCAATGTACTTGAGGACAATATTATGGAAAAGGAAGAGGATATAGATGAAGATGAAATGGGAGATACGATACTGCGTGAAGAGTTTGACAGAACACTGAAAGACCTGAGTCGAGACAAGGCCACGGGAGTAGACAACATTCCATTAGAACTACTGACGGCCTTTGGAGAGCCAGTCCTGACAAAACTCTACCATCTGGTGAGGTGAGGCAATACTGACCCTACGACTTATCTTAGAAGCTAGATTAAGGAAAGGAAAACCTACGTTTCTAGCATTTGTAGACTTAGAGAGAGCTTTTGACAATGTTGACTGGAATACTCTCTTTCAGAAGGTGGCAGGGGTAAAATACAGGGAGCGAAAGCCTATTTACAATTTGTACAGAAACCAGATGGCTGTTATAAGAGTCGAGGGGCACGAAAGGGAAGTAGTGGTTGTTAACGGAGTGAGACAGGGTTGTAGCCTCTCCCCAATGTTATTCAATCTGTATATTGAGCAAGCAGTGAAGGAAACAAAAGAAAAATTTGGAGTGGGTATTAAAATCCATGGAGAAGAAATAAAAACTTTGAGGTTCGCCGATGACATTGTAATTCTGTCAGAGACAGCAAAGGACTTGGAAGAGCAGTTCAACGGAATGGACATCGTCATGAAAGGAGGGTATAAGATGAACATCAACAAAAACAAAACGAGGATAATGGAATGTAGTCGAATTAAGTCGGGTGATGCTGAGGGAATTAGATTAGGAAATGAGACACTTAAAGTAGTAAAGGAGTTTTGCTATTTGGGGAGCAAAATAACTGATGATGGTCGAAGTACAGAGGATATAACATGTATACTGGCAATGGCAAGGCAAGCGTTTCTGAACAAAAGAAATTTGTTAACATCGAATATTGATTTAAGTGTCAGGAAGTCATTTCGGAAAGTATGGAGTGTAGCCATGTATGGTAGTCAAACATAGACGATAAATAGTTTGGACAAGAAGAGAATAGAAGCTTTCGAAATGTGGTGCTACAGAAGAATGCTGAAGATTAGATGGGTAGATCATATAACTAATGAGAAGGTATAGAATCGAATTGGGGAGAAGTTTGTGGGGTAACTTGACTAGAAGAAGGGATCGGTTGGTGGGACATGTTCGGAGGCATCAAGGGATCGCAAATTTAGTATTGGAGGGCAGCGTGGAGGGCAAAAAGCGTCGTGGGAGACCAAGAGATGAATACACTATACAGATTCAGAAGGCTGTAGGTTGCAGTAGGTACTGGGAGATGAAGAAGCTTGCACAGGATAGAGTAGCATGGAAAGCTGCATCAAACCAGTCTCAGGACTGAAGACCACAACAACAACAACAACCTCCTCATTAGTTAAGTGATCTACCCATCTAATCTTCAGCATTCTTCTGTAGCACCACATTTCGAAAGCTTCTATTCTCTTCTCGTCCAAACTATTTATCGTCCACGTTTCACATCCATACATGGCTACACTCCATACAAATACTTTCAGAAACGACTTCCTGACACTTAAATCTATACTCGATGATAACAAATTTGTCTTCTTCAGAAACACTTTCCTTGCCATTGCCAGTCCACATTTTATATCCTCTTTACTTCGACCATCATCAGTTATTTTGCTCCCCAAATAGCAAAACTCCTTTACTACTTTAAGTGTCTCATTTGCTAATCTAATTCCCTCAGCGTCACCCGACTTAATTCGACTACATTCCATTATCCTCGTACATCCTGGTACAGACATGCGTATTGAAATACAGAGGTATGTAATGTGTCCAGACTAAGCGCCTGCGACGCTCGCTTCTCGCGAAGCAGGCCGGTACAGCGGGCCCCGGACCGAGTAGGGGTCAGCCCGGCCGCTTCCCAGAGACCACCAGTCGGCGGCCACGGCGCCGCAGGAGGTCGCTACAGCCGCGGACCTCTTTCCTTCCGCTCGACACGTGACTTCAAATAGAGCCAGCCGTATCCATGCGCCGAGCAGTATTTAGGCAGTTCACGCCGAGCGAGCCCACTGGTGTCATCGTAGCCGCCGCGTCATTATCCACCGCCGCCAGCGTACCCGAGCCGTCGCCGCAGGGCCTCTGCTCGCCCTCGGACTCAGGTGACGGCAACGTGGACTCCGCGCCGCTCTCCACGATACGTCCGGGGCTTGGTTTGGTGAAGTTGTACGGTTACTACACACAGTTTATGTTTGGAAGAATCTCTCAGTTAGTTATTGGTAGGCTTGGAGGATCAGTCCCCTGAGATTTTCCTACTCGCGGACGGGGGATATATTAGTATGTAAACAGCCATAATATGGTTCAAAATGGTTCAAATGGCTTAGAGCACTATGGGACTTAACTTCTGAGGTCATCAGTTCCCTAGAACTTAGAACTACTTAAACCTAACTAACCTAAGGACATCACACACATCCATGCCCGAGGCAGGATTCGAACCTGCGACCGTAGCGGTCGCTCGGTTCCTGACTGTAGTGCCTAGAACTGCGCGGCCACTCTGGCCGGCCCAGAATATGGCGCTGCGGTTGCTATATGGCGCCTATATGGCGCAGTTGTGGACTTCTTCCCAAAATATTGGGATTCAGATCTTAATGTGCTGTAAAGTGGTTTGCTTACCCAGTATTTGTAAGTGGTCACCCAGCCACAGTTAATTATTTTTACCTGTTTTGTACTGGTATTTTATTTTTAGTTTTATCTACCTGTTTTGATGTGCTGTGTCCAATCTTGAAATTTGAGCATTTACAATCCTCGCAAAGATCGGCTCTGAATTGATCCTTGTTTCACAGATTTTGGCTACACTCGTCAACATTTATTTTGGGACCAGGCGCTGATAACCTCGTTGTTGTGCGCCCTAAAACACTAATCATCATCATCATCATCGGTTACTGCTGCTACAATGGCAGATTATCAAGATGTAAGTGAGTTTGAACGTGATGTTACAGTCTGCGCACGAGCAGAGGGGCACACCATCTCCAAGGTAGCGACGAAGTGGGGATTTTCCTGTACGACCACTTCACGAGTGTACTGTTAATATCAGGAATCCGGTAAAACACCAAATCTCCGAGGTCGCTACAGCAGGAAAACGATCCTGCAAGAATGGAACCAACGACGACTGAAGACAATCGTTCAACGAGACAGAAGTGCAACCGTTCAAAAATTTTGTTGCAGGTTCCAAGACTTGGCCAACAACAAGTGCCGGCCGCTGTGGCTGAGCGGCTCTAGGCGCTTCAGTCCGGTACCGCGCGACTGCTACGGTCGCAGGTCCGAATCCTGCCTCGGGCATGGATATGTGTGATGTTCATGAATCCAGGGACCCTGCATGTGAACAGAGCACTGCTCAAGCTGGTGGAGGCTCTGTAATTGTGTCGGGCATGTGCAGTTGGAGCGATATGGGACCCCAAATACGATTTTGACACGTGATACGTTCGTAGCCATCCTGTCTGATAAACTGCATCCATTAGGTTTAAGTAGTTGTAAGTTCTAGGGGACTAATGACCTTAGAAGTTTAGTCCCACAGTGCTTAGAGCCATTTGAACCATTTTGAACTATCAACAAGTGTCAGCATTCAACAAAACACCATCGATGTGGGCTCTCGGAGCCGAAGGCCCACCCGTGTACCCTTGATGACTGCACGTCAAGAACATTACGCCTCGCCTAAGCTTGTCAACACTGACACTGGACGGTTGATGACTGAAAACATGTTGCCTGGTCGGACGAGTATCGAGCGGATAGACGTGTTCGGGTGTGGAGACAACCTCATGAATCCATGGACCCTGCATGTCAACAGAGCACTGTTGAAGCTGGTGGAGGCTCTATAATGGTGTGGGGCATGTGCAGTTGGAGTGATATGAGACCCCAGATACGACTTTGACACGTGACACTTTCATAAGCATCCCGTCTGATCAACTGCATCCATTCATGTCCATTGTGGATTCCGGCGGATTTAGGCAATTCCAGCAAGACAATGCGACACTCCACACATTGCAACTGCTACACAGTGGCTTCCGAGTTTAAACACTTGCGCTGGACACCAAACTGCCCTGACATGAACTTTGTTGTGCATATCTGGAACGCCTTGCAAAGGGCTATTCAGAAAAGATCTCTACCCCATCGTGCTCTTAAGGATTTCTGTACAGCCCTGAAGGATTCATGATGTCAGTCCCCTCCAGCACTACTTCAGACATTAGTCGAGTCCATGCCACGTCGTGTTGCGGCACTTCTGCGTGCTCGCGGGGGCTCTAATGGTATTAGGCAGGTGTACCAGTTTTTTTGGCTCTTGAGTGTAGTTGGTGTGATGGATGGTTGTAGAAAAAGTAAGTTAATGCAAATTATTAGGAAAAACAAACTCATATCGTTGTTATAGAGTGTTAGTAGTCTGCAGCTTGACACAGTCACGCCGATCAAATATCTAGGCGTAATGTTGCAAAGCAATCTGAAATGGAACATGCATGTAAAGACTGAAGTAGGGAAGGCGAATGGCCGAATTTACTTTAGGGAGAATTTTTGGGAAAGTCTGGTTCATCTGTAAAGGAGACCGCATGCAGGACAGTAGTGCGACCCGCTGTTGAACACTGTTCGAGTGTCTTGGAACCGAACCAGGTCAAAATGAAGGAAGAATTCGGAGCAATTCAGAGACGGGCTGCTGGATTTTTCACCATTAGGTCCAAACAGCACACAAGTAATGCGAAGATGCTTCGGGAACTGAAATGGGAATAACTGGAGAGAAGGTGACGTTCTTTCCGAAGAAAATTAGAGAACCAGCATTTGAGGCTGCCTCCAGAACGATTCTACTGTCGCCGACGTACATTTCGAGTAAGGACCACAAAGATGACACGAGAACTTAGCGCTCACACAGAGGCTTACAGATAGTGTTTTTTCCTCGCTTTACACGGAAGCGGGGCAGAGAAGGGAAAATTCACCATGCCGTGGATTGCGGAATATGTAAGTGGATGTCTATGTAAGTGATGATGATTTTAACGTGCTCAATGGTGAGGGTGCCAGGACTCTTGCAGACTGCTAGTTTATGCAATGAATACGATGGTAAGTCAAAAAGCATCTGTACAATGTTTCTCTAATTTATTACGATAGTGGACATGAAACCTGATACGAACTGGCAGTGGCATCCAGGACAACGCATTGGACTTCCAATTCCAAAACTCACAGACTTTCATATAAGTTTGATTGTCTGAAATGTCGATTTTTTTCCGTATCTCATTGTATCCCAGTCAGGAATATTTAAACGTCAAACATTGCTTTTCTAAAACCGAGACTGCTGTAAGAACATATTCCTTGTGTTATCTTGCAGTTGTCTAAAATGTTCGCTACAAATTGCAACATGTTATTTTCGAAACTGAAAAATTGGTTTCTTCTTAGATCTGAATTCCAATTTTTGTTCTTGTTCAAAAAAATAGCTGTTCACTGTGATGTTGAAAAATCATGTTGAATGTCTTAAAGATTTAATTTATTTTCATTTTTATGTCGTCAATTCGTTGAATAATAAGTAATATAGTAAGATTCTCCACGAACCTACTACGGTGTTGTAGCAGGCGGAGAGGTGATACTCCGACGTGGCGCGTCCCAGGTGGCGGATAGGGGGGTCCTCACCGGTTTACCGGCGGACTTGAGCGAAATAAAATAGCTCTCGCGGACCAAACACTAAACAACCTCTACGGCTAACAACCGTAGTTGTAACTCGGAGCTTGCTTCATACAAGGTTGACTACCTTTGAAAGTCAAACATGGAAGGAAATCTTTCAAGGAAAAATCCACCGCTTGGCAATAACCAAGGAAGACTGCACTCGGATACGGTGGGCAGTCACCTGAAAGATAACTTGGATGAGTCGGAGCATCTGAAAATACCCAAAACGGACAGACGACCAAAACTCAAGACAAGACAAATAAACTACATTGCGACACACAATACAAATTCCCTCATACAACCAGGCAAACTCAAAATTCTGACAGATGAAATGGATCGCAAGGGGATTCTCATAACCGGACTTCAAGAAATGAGAAATACTGATCAGGAGCCGATAGAATCACAAGGATATAGGATTTATAAGGGAATACCAGGGAAAAGAGTCATGAAACAGTGTCCACAATTTGGAACAGGATTCGTGGTGAGTCTGAAAATAATAGAGTCCATAATAGAATTTAAAGCACAATCTCCCAGGCTCTCAACATTAACTCTAAAAGCTGCAAATAAAATGTACACAATAATAAATGCCCATGCCCCAACAAATGATAAAAATAATAAAAAAGAACACAGAGAAGAGGTAGAAAAATTTTGGGAGCTCTTAGATCAAACGACGAATAACATTAATGAAAATCACATCAAAATTTTAATTGGAGACTTCAATGCCCAGTTAGGAAGGGAAAAGAGATATAGAGACATAATAGGGAAATGGACAGCACAAAGAAGAACAAACAAAAATGGCATAAGACTAGTGGAATTTTGTAGAAACCATGACATGATCTCAAAGTCGACGTATTTTAAGAGAAGACCAATTAAACTAAAAACTTGGAAACATCCAGACTGGAAAAAAGGAGAATGGCAACTGGGCCATGTCTGCATGGACAAGAATTACCACAAGGAAATTTACAATGTGAAAGTACTGAGAGAGACAGATACCGGATCAGATCATTACATGATAAAAATTAAAATTAAATTAACCCCATTAGCAAAGAAAAAAATCCCACCAGAAGAAGAAGAGAACCTATGACCCTCATAAACTGATACAAAATGAGGATTATGAAGCACAAACCAGGGATATAAAAATAACAGATGATCTGGAAGAAATAATTCCCAAATTGAAACAAATAGCTGAACAAGTTGCCCCTATAAATCCAAGGAAAAAACACCAGTGGTGGAACGATGAATGTGATGAAGCAGTGTTGGATCGACACCAAGCCTGGTTAAGGCATCAAAATGGAAAAACAGAAAAATCATATTTGGAACTCACAAAACAAAGGAAGACAACACAAAAAATAATAAGGAGAGTTAAACGTCAGTACCAAAAAGATATACTTCTAATGATAGAAACAAATAGTGAAAAAACAAACTCAAGAGACTATTACAAAATATTTGGCAGACAATTACAAAGATATGATCCTCCAACATTAATGTTAAAAGATAAAGATAATAACCTAGCCCATAGCAATAGTAAAAATACAGAAATTCTAGCAGAAACATTTAACAAGTTACTAAATTGTGAAGATCCCCCAGAACTTCTTCAGATAAACACAGAAACCCCAATTAAAACACCAGCAGAAAATATAAATCCACCTACAATTAATGAGGTCTACAGAGCTTTGAAAGAACTCAAAAACTACAAAGCAAGTGGAGAAGATCAAACGTTTGCTGAACTTTGGAAATATGCAGCAGAACCAGTAAAGATAGCATTACACCAATGCATAGTAAAAACCTGGAATGAAGAGAAATTACCAGAAAATTGGACTACTGCTATAATACATCCATTACATAAGAAAGGAGAAAAATCAAATCCAGACAACTATAGAGGAATTTCCCTTTTGGACTGCACGTATAAGATTATGGCAAGAATACTATACAACCGCTGTAAAGATCAACTAGAACTGGAACTGGGAGAATATCAAGGAGGATTTAGATCCTGGAGAAGCTGCCCAGAACAGATAATCACCTTGAAGTTAGTTATGGATATCTACAAAAGAAGGCAAAAACAACTAGTCCTAACCTTTGTAGATTTCAAAAAGGCGTATGATTGCATCCATAGATCTTCAATGATGAAAATATTAAGGAATTTTGGACTTCATCCTAAATTAATAAAAATGATACAGTTAACCTTAACAAACACCAAATCCAAAGTAAAATTTAGAGGAGAAATATCTGAACCATTTACGATTAAAACAGGGTTGAGACGGGGAGATTGTTTATCACCATTGCTATTCAATTGTGCTCTTGAATATGTAATGAGAGAATGGTACAAGGAAAATCCTATGAATATTAAAATTGGAACTAAGAAAGATAAAATAAACTTAAATTGCTTGGGATTTGCTGATGACCAAGCATTACTAGCTAATAATATTCAGGAAGCCACGAAACAAATAACAAGCTTACAAAATATAGCACAAAAATTAGGACTCCAGATATCATTTGAAAAGACTGAAATAATGGTAACGGGTCCACTTGTAATAGATCACATCACAGTGAACAATAGGGAAATTAAAATAGTGAAACAATTTAAATACCTGGGTGAAATTATAACATAAATTGGACGAGAAACCTGCATGGCGAGCAAGAACTAATAAAATGATAAAAGCTCAAAAACTAACATGGTCTACGTACAATAAAAAATGTCTATCAATTAAAACAAAATTAAAACATTACAAGACTGTGGTTCAACCAGAGGTTACATACGGAAGTGAAACTCTTTTTAAAGTCACCCAGAAAAACAGAATTGACAAAATTTTAAAAGTAGAGAGAAGAATTGCTAGAACATGCATAAATAAGAAATATCAAAAAGCTGGGCAATGGCGGATAGTTCCAAATGAAGTGGTATACAGAGAACTGGAGCCCATCACCGATACTATACGAAAGAAAAGGATCTCTTTTTGTGGTCACGTTCTGAGGACACCAGAAACCAGATTATCAAGGAAAATTATTGAGAAACTCTGGAATTTGAAACAACAAGGTGGATGGCTTAAGGAAATAAGAGAGGATATGGAAGAACTGGAAATAACTCTAGATGATTTGTAGAACAAAACGCCAAATTTAAAGAAGTTGAGGGACACAGAAATAAGATTTAAACCAAAAATTGACAAACGACATACAATGAAAAGGTTATTTACAGATGAGAAACGACGAAAAGCATCGGAACGAATGAAGAGATACTGGGCCACTCGGAAGGGGAAAATACCAAAGAAGAGGACCAGAAATGATTGACTGAAGTGGTCCAATGAGGCCGTAAAAGCAGAAGAAGAAGAAGAAGATAGTAAGATTCTATATATTTAAGTAATGGGCTTTAAATGTTGTGTTATAGTCTTAATTCGAAAGATGCTCTGAAATGTTATTTTAGTAGGTTAATCATCACAAAATTTCCCCTCATAGGGATCGTACCACAGGTCCAGCCTAGGGATCTACATTTGAACCTGGAATTATTTTGGTTAATGTGCAATGTGATATTCGAGTGCTGTATTGTAAACTAGAGTAATTTAGACTCTCCTGTGTCACAGTTTTCCTGTCTTCTCCACATATAGCATTTCTCAAAAGAGTATTTCTCTTTTGTAATATGAGAAGCCACTTTGCTGAGCAAATACTGAAATACTCTTTCATCCATACGTAAGTATGTTGCATCCTCCACAAGCAGCTCACCTAACACATTTTGCTAAATGCTTTTACTATCTCGACGTAATATCTATGGCTTCATTCAAGTATGTTTCCTTTTTTCCGCATCTTTTCTTCCAAAAACACACACAGTGCAATTGTGGTATTAGCAACTGCAGCGCATAATAAGAAGTTGTTGTCCGCCATCTTGAAATATTATGAAAAATATGACGACTGTGTAATACCCATTTTTAGCGCCACGTCAAATATCTTTTGCAAACAAATTTGACGAATATTTGATCATATCTTTGATCAAATTTGTGTCAAAGAAATTGATAGTGTAATACCGGCCTTACTCTATATAAGCAAAGGGCAGTTTAATACCTCTGGTCTTATGCATAGAGTAATAATATCTCTGTACTGAGCATTCAGATGCGCAGAACTGTGTGTTGTACATTGCTGCCGTGATTAAGCGATCTCGGGACGGTTTGTCTGTAATGCGTCCCATAAATTTTGAAAGTCATCACATTGATAGAACACAAACGTTCCGTTCTGAGTTTGATATAGGCGACATAAACTGAGCTCTTAGCTTTGAAGAGAAAAATGAACTGTCACCACGGAACGGCACACTCACGTCAGCGTCCATTCACACTGTTCGTCACGTCACGTCACTTCGCTTAGAACATTACCGAACGGCGAAAGTGAGGTTATGATTCATCATCCGACATACAAAACGTCAAGCGTAGTATCGGAATTGAGGAATTAACAACGACATCGGTTGTTAATGGCCAAGGAAACTTCATAATGTATGTTCTTGATAAATTTTGTTAAGGAAACTGTACACATACAAACAACTCAAACAACAATTATAAAGGAATAAATGTTATTATTTATATTCACTGCCGGCGTCAGCTCTATACTGTTATTCTAAAACCTAAATAATTTTTCGCTTTCAGATATCTGACCTCGCTTGTGTAAGAACATTTGCAGTGCCCCAAAACAATGCAGACTCACAAAATATGAGGATTTAGAAGTCGTAAAAAACGAAAGCCATTACTATAACATGAGGGAGCGCGGCGAAAATAAGTTGACTTACGTTTTTAACAGACGACGAAACCGCCAAAACTTTCTTCGCGAGAAACCCCTACGTACCGTGATGTGACGTAGCAGTCCGTTGACGAACGACCTGTATGAATGCCACCCATTTGTAATTCACTGAGAGATATTTTTACGTGATGTGAATTGATGTGGCGTGACAGGCAATGTGAACTGGGCCTTACACAAACAGCGTCGTCCTGAGATCAGGTGACAATTTGGCATTAATGTTGACAACTTGCACAGAACGTAATGCTCACTCCAGAGACTTTTCTTCTGTATTGTCTTACGGAATGAGCCTCTTTTAAAATTCGGCTGTCGTGTTTCACAGTAAGTCCGAGAAGTCCCCATACCCCCAGATCAAAACAGTATACTGAATATTGCAGAATTTCCATAAACGCGGAGAACTCTGTATCGAGCGAATCTGCTTGTGAAACGTCACTCAGAGGTGTGTTCGTCTCGACGTCTTCCTTGACCCCTTATATCATAGCTTCAAAAGGTCTCCTCAAGACTCTCGGACGATTCTTCGTCAGCTTTGCATCGACGCTGAGCCACGTAGGACACGATTATTACAAACAATAAGCCGTCTGGTGTGCTAAATTCTGGGTTTCATGGCGGCCATTTCATTGTGGCTGGAGCTCCGTTCTGCTGTAAACGCATTTGATGCACGATTCCTTTGTTTTCGAGTCGCGCTATTAACAATGTTTGCAACATGAAGAGAGAAGATTTTCCATTCACGTACCCTTCAAAAGAATATGGTCCTATCAGATACCGTAGCGACATCGCGGCCCATATAACGAAATAAGGTGGGATTCCTTTCGACTCCTGCACATAGGAGGTGCATTCAAGTTCTAAGGCCTCCGATTTTTTTTTCTAATTAACTACTCACCCGAAATCGATGAAACTGGCGTTACTTCTCGACGTAATCGCCCTGCAGACGTACACATTTTTCACAACGCTGACGCCATGATTCCATGGCAGCGGCGAAGGCTTCTTTAGGAGTCTGTTTTGACCACTGGAAAATCGCTGAGGCAATAGCAGCACAGCTGGTGAATGTGCGGCCACGGAGAGTGTCTTTCATTGTTGGAAAAAGCCAAAAGTCACTGGGAGCCAGGTCAGGCGAGTAGGCAGCATGAGGAATCACTTCAAAGTGGCCGTGGCGGTGAATCTGTGTGCTTCCATTGAGCAGACTGGCGCTTTGTTTCTGGATTGAAAAATGGCATCCAAGTCTCATCCATTGTCACAACCGACGAAAAGAAAGTCCCATTCATGCTGTCGTTGCGCGTCAACATTGCTTGGCAACATGCCACACGGGCAGCCGTGTGGTCGTCCGTCAGCATTCGTCGCACCCACCTGGATGACACTTTTCGCATTTTCAGGTCGTCATGCAGGATTGTGTGCACAGAACCCACAGAAATGCCAACTCTGGAGGCGATCTGTTCAACAGTCATTCGGCGATCCCCCAAAACAATTCTCTCCACATTCTCGATCATGTCGTCAGACCGGCTTGTGCGAGCCCGAGGTTGTTTCGGTTTGTTGTCACACGATGTTCTGCCTTCATTAAACTGTCGCACCCACGAACGCACATCCGACACATCCATAACTCCATCACCACATGTCTCCTTCAACTGTCGATGAATTTCAATAGGTTTCACACCACGCAGATTCAGAAAACGAATGAATGCACGCTGTTCAAGTAAGGAAAACGCCGCCATTTTAAGTATTTAAAACAGTTCTCATTCTCGCCGCTGGCGGTAAAATTCCATCTGCCGTACGGTGCTGCCATCTCTGGGACGTATTGACAATTAACGCGGCCTCATTTTAAAACAACACGCATGTTTCTATCTCTTTCCAGTCCGTAGAAAAAAAATCGGAGGCCTTACAACTTGAATGCACCTCGTAAGAGGGACAGAGAACTAAATTCCTTCTGTGCAAACTGTAATCTGCGGCGCCATTATCAGGAAATAACGCTCTTGAGCGAGACATGGGATTCGGAAATTGACTGAGTGACAGTGGTCCATCTTCCCTTACGTCCACTGAGCGGCCAGCCTCTGACACATGAGCACGTTTCCCCCACTCAAGCAGAACTACTGTAAGGTGTACGGGCTTTGCAAACCATGGGTAGTGGTAAAACAACAATTTATTTTCCCAATTGTAAAAAGTCAACGAGTATGGGAAATTGTTAAACACCGAATAAAACAGCGCGTTTGTTTTATGGCATTAAAGGAGCAGAGACAGTGAAACCCGAAACCTACTCCTGTCAGATGGCACCACCACCAACGAGTGCCACACATGTAGAGGTACCCACTTTAGCACTGGATGCAGGATCAAAGTCTGGTGATTAGAAACTGTAGCCTCTAATCGCCTTACTGGCCAAGCATTTCTGATGAAAATTTCTTCCACTACCAGGCACTGAAACAGGTATCCCACCTCACAGCAATGCGTTACCAGCCTCGTCCACGGGAATAGGTATGCAGTTAGTGAGACTAGCACACTTTTTCGTTCTCAGCAATGTTCTGTTGATAGCGTCCGAAGATTGGCAACGTCAACCAGGCGGTCGAAATACATAAGAGATTTTGTCAGTGTTTTGAAGAACAAACAGAGTACTCACCCGTCACGTGTAGACTGCGCCACTGCTCTCACTATGTCCTGCAGTGCGGCCATACTGAAAAAGAGAAAGCGAGATATGTATAAGCAATGTAAAGAACTTAACAGCACAAAGCCGCTGATTAACACGAAATTGCAGCTCGTGTTTCCTGTATGCACGCAATAGTTCGATTGGGAAAGACGTCTCCTAAGACACGCTGGCCCATAACTGCTGTAGCTTGTCCTTCATGCCCTGCATACTACACTACTGCGCATTAAAATTGCTACACAAAGAAGAAATGCACATGATAAACGTGTTTCATTGGACAAATATATTATACTAGGTCTGACATGTGATTACATTATCATGCAATTTGGGTGCATAGATGCTGAGAAATCAGTACCCAGCACAACCACCTCTGGCCGTAATAACGGCCTTGATACGCCCGAGCATTGAGTCAAACAGAGCTTGGATGGCGTGTACAGGTACAGCTGCCCATCCAGCTTCAACACGATACCACAGTTCAACAAGAGTAGTGACAGGCGTATTGTGACGAGCCAGTTGCTCGGCCACCATTAACTAGACGTTTTCAGTTGGTGAGAGATCTGGAGAATGTGCTGGACAGGGCGGCAGTCGAACACTTTCTGTATCCAGAAAGGCCCGAACATGACCTGCAACTTGCGGTCGTGCATTATCCTGCTGAAGTGTAGGGTTTCGCCGGGATCGAATAAAGGGTAGGGCCACGGGTCGTAACACATCTGAAATGCAACGTCCACTGTTCCAAGTACGGTCAGTGCGAACAAGAGGTGACCGAGACGTGTAACCAATGACACCCCATACCATCACGCCGGGTGATACGCCAGTATGTCGATGACGAATAGACGCTTCCAACGTGTGTTCACCCCGATGTCGCCAAACACAGATGCGACCATCTTGATGCTGTAAACAGAACCTGGATTCATCCGAAAAAATGATGTTTTGCCAATCGTGCACCCAGGTTCGTGGTTGAGTACACCATCGCAGGCGCTCCTGTCTGTCATGCAGGGTCAAGGGTAACCGCAGCCACGGTCTCCGAGCTGATAGTCCATTCTGCTGCAAACGTCGCCGAAGTGTTCGTGCAGATGGTTGTTGTCTTGCAAACGTCCCCATCTGTTGAGTCAGGGATCGAGACGTAGCTGCACGATCCGTTACAGCCATGCGGATAAGATGCCTGTCATCTCGACTGCTAGTGATACGAGGCCGTTGGGATCCAGCTCGGCGTTCCGCATTACCCTCCTGAACCCACCGATTCCATATTCTGCTAACAGTCATTGGATCTCGACCAACACGAGCAGCAATGTCGCGATACTATAAACCGCAATCGCGATAGGCTACAATCCGACCTTTATCAAAGTCGGAAACGTGATGGTACGCATTTCTCCTCCTTACACGAGGCATCGCAGAAACGTTTCACCAGGCAACGCCGGTCAACTGCTGTTTGTGTATAAGAAATCTGTTGGAAACTTTCCTCGTGTCAACACGTTGTATGTGTCGCCACCGGCGCCAACCTTGTGTGAATGCTCTGAAAAGCTAACCATTTGCATATCACAGCATCTTCTTCCTGTCGGTCTGTAGCACGTCATATTCGTGGTGTAGCAATTTTAATGGCCAGTAGTGTAGAGTCACGAGAACTAATCGGGAAGTAAGGTCCGATAGAACGCCAAATGAAAACCGCAGTGAAAACCAGAAACGTTTTATTTGCAACAGTTAGGTACACCTGCCATCTACTTCACTGCACAGTCGCCGCTTCGAAATAGACATTTATCGTAGCGTTGTACGAACTTGCCAATACCCTCGTCACAGATACAGCCACCTGTGCTTTCCGCCACTTCTCTACACTGGTCTGCATTTCGTTGTCTGCGCCAAAATGTGGTCTACATAGATAACGGTTCATGTGAGCAGAGATGAACATCAGAGGGAGCCAAATCCGGGCTGTATGATGTGTGATCAAACACTTCCCGCAGTGAAAGCCGCAGGGCGTCCTTCTTGCTTCCACAGTGTGCAGCCAAGAACTGTCATGAGGAACGAAACGCACGAGAGGTACGTTGTGAGGGGGCGAAACCTCTCAGCGGGCACCCATACTTGGAATATGACACTATGGTGCCAGCCACCTTCACGTGGTCACTTTACTGTGACAACTGAGTTGGGCGGCGCGACGCGATCGGCAGCCACACTAGAAACACTGCCCGACACGTCTGTGCAAAACTTCACCTGATTTTCACGGTCGTTTCCATTTCGCGACCTATCGGACATTACTTTCTGAATATCCCTCGTAGGATGGAGGATCTCGCTTCCCAGTCGGGTAGCTCTTCACACAGGCGATTCACGGACATAAATGCCATGGTAGACGAGCGTTATCAAATGTTCAAACGTGTGTGAAATCTTATGGGACTTAACATAATTGCTTCAAATGGCTCTGAGCACTATGGTACTTAACTTCTGAGGTCATCAGTCTCCTAAAACTTAGAACTACTTAAACCTAACTAACCTAAGGACATCACACACAACCACGTCCGAGACAGGATTCGAACCTGCGACCGTAGGGGTCGCGCGGTTCCAGACTGCTCGGCCACACCGGTCGGCTGGACTTAACTGCTAAGTCCTTTATAATTATCCGGGCTGTTATGCCGTGGTCGGTTGATGAATTCTATGGTGATTCCCAACGTTTCGTCTCCGACTGCGACTGAGTCCGTAGCTTGATGGAAGGTCCAACACACACACTGGCTCGCTTCATCAACCGACCACGGCATAACAGCCCGGATAATTATAATGGACATGATATTTCCGGCCGTGAAAGTTTACATTTTAGTATTAACTGCTAAGGTCATCAGTCCCTAAGCTTACACACTGCTTAACCTAAATTATCCTAAGGGCAAACACACACACCCATGCGCGAGGGAGGACTCGAACCTCCGCCGGGACCAGCCGCAGAGTCCATGACTGCAGCGCCCTAGACCGCTCGGCTAATCCCACGCGGCGAGCGTTATCCTCCTGAAAAACTGGCCAAGGGAGGGTGGGATACACGCATAGAGCGTTCCGTACAAACTTAATTACGTTTATAGGCAATCCATCCATTCTGGGAATCGAGAAGCCCGACGATTTTTGAATGTTAACGACATGGATACTGGCAGGAGATCGCTCCCAAGGAAGGATTCCAAGGCTTTCGAGAACGTTTTAATTTTTAGTTTCAAGTCGGATAACAAATGACGAAAATCTTTCTCCTGTCATATGATTACACATTAACAGTTTTATGTTTTTATTTCCGTTACTAGTGCTGTGAAACTTTTCTTCTTGCCAAATTTCACGCTTCTATGTCAAGGGCAAGTACACTATACGTTTTAATGACAGAGTTTGTATCAATATATGTGACATAACTGGTCGTATTTTTTGATTGTATTGACTTAGAACCTTAACATTCTTACACCAACAAATTCCTTCTATGTCAAGGGCAAGTACACTATAGGTTTTAATCAGTGAGTTTGTATCAATGTATGTGACATAACTGGTCGTATTTTTTGATTGCATTGACTTAGAACCTTAACATTCTTACACCACCAAATTCCTTCTATGTCAAAGGCAAGTACACTATAGGTTTTAACGACAGAGTTTGTATCAATGTATGTGACATAACTGGCCGTATCTTTTGATTGCACTGACTTAGAACCTTAACATTCTTACACAACCAAAGTCCTACAGACCTTAGTACATGATGTGAATTTCAATACCTGTTCCTGGGAAAATGCGGTCTTAACAGACGGAGGAACAGACAGACGAAGAGACAGATAGCAAATGACAATTTTCTCGTGTGGTATAATTACAAATTCAGAATCTAGGATTTTTCCCTTTACTTGTACAGTGAAACCTTGCTTCTTGTCGGATGTATCGATGATAGCCCAATGGGAAAACCATGGATTTTTTTGATGAGTGAGATTGCGGGTATCAAAATATATGACTTGCATGACCTATGTTTTAACTGCATTGAGTTAGAAGCTTAGTTTTTTTTAAATCTTCAAGGGACGTTAGACGTTAAGAAGTGATATAAATTCCAACATTATAGGTCTACCCGTTCCTAAAAAAAAGTCTTTTGGACAGTCGGACAGACAGAGAGTCAAGAAAATGATACTATAACGGTTAAGCTTTTACCAAGCGAGATACGGAAACCTAAAAGCGGCACCGCGATACAGTGCCACGTTAAGACCGAGGATGTGCCTGACATACCGTTCTGCCACCAGAAATCACTCAACCGCAACCAGCCATGATCCAGCCGTACCGATTGAGACAACACGCCAACTCAGAGCATGGCGAGTGGATACGTGGCAGAGCGAGTGGGCCAACAGCGATAAGGGCCGCCGTGTATACGACTTCTTGCCTGACATCCGGGAAAGACTAAAACTAAAACATATCGATCCCAGCCGCGGTATGGTACATTTCATCACAGGACATGGCCCTAATCCCACGCACCTGTACCGCGTGAGTCTGCAGCAGACTAATAGATGCACATGCGGGGAAGAAGGTCCCCCTGAACATACTGTCTTCCTCTGCGGACAACGCACGAACACAAGACACACAGTACACATAAATCGCCTGAACACACAGAACGAACTACATGCCATAATACGCGACCCGGAAAGGTGGATTGAACTCAACAAACTAACTGATGAAATCTCGAAGATCCAACAAATAGAATACTTGCGCAACAGACCCTACCGAAGGCAAGTCGGTCCAAACAGACATCACGATGCCCAGGGGGACACACATATGATTAGCACCACGAGTGATGAAGAAGAAACAGATACAGACCAGGGCACCAACACAGATATTGAAGCGTCCAGCGCGGATGATCCGTAGTGTCAACCAAGTCAAATTCAAAGAACAGAGAGGAACAACCGACAAGAGGTGCACAAGTTACACACAATCCTAAAAACAGATTGCACCTCATGTGTAAATAGTTAACAGCACCTCCATGTCTAATAAGAGCTTAAAGCTAGGTACCTCTTCAAGGGACCTACGCCTTCCGTTAAGAGGCATCGCACGGTCTGGATGGAAGGATCTTAATTGTGGTCACACTCTTCTAAGCCCAACCCGACGGATACCTATGGTAGAGCGGGGAAAACCACCGTTCAGGTCGTTTTGTCGGCGGGGCCGGGAGGTGCTTGCGCCTGATGTACTCTACTAGGAGCCTTGTAGGCTCAACACAAACCGTTAGCGTCATTACCTTTATTACTATTACCACAAGAACCCTTTCATTAGCAACTTTGAGCCAAGCACAAAATCAGTTACCTCTCTATTGTATATCGTAAATACTTCAGCAGGCTGGACATGGAGGTCTTAGTCTTAGTTTCTAGCTTTAAGGTACCCTCATCTCTTCTGGTTAAGTTAGTTTTTAGGATGGTAGATGTTAAAGGCATGGTGACCGACGGCCAGCGTCTTGAGGGTCATTCCAAGACCCGGGCCGACGCCCACAACCAGGTGACGGGCAATATTACACCTATCTCTTCTCTATTAAATTCTCTTCCTCCCTTCTTTTTAAATACACTCCTGGAAATGGAAAACAGAACACATTGACACCGGTGTGTCAGACCCACCATACTTGCTCCGGACACTGCGAGAGGGCTGTACAAGCAATGATCACACGCACGGCACAGCGGACACACCAGGAACCGCGGTGTTGGCCGTCGAATGGCGCTAGCTGCGCAGCATTTGTGCACCGCCGCCGTCAGTGTCAGCCAGTTTGCCGTGGCATACGGAGCTCCATCGCAGTCTTTAACACTGGTAGCATGCCGCGACAGCGTGGACGTGAACCGTATGTGCAGCTGACGGACTTTGAGCGAGGGCGTATAGTGGGCATGCGGGAGGCCGGGTGGACGTACCGCCGAATTGCTCAACACGTGGGGCGTGAGATCTCCACAGTACATCGATGTTGTCGCCAGTGGTCGGCGGAAGGTGCACGTGCCCGTCGACCTGGGACCGGACCGCAGCAACGCACGGATGCACGCCACGACCGTAGGATCCTACGCAGTGCCGTAGGGGCCGCACCGCCACTTCCCAGCAAATTAGGGACACTGTTGCTCCTGGGGTATCGGCGAGGACCATTCGCAACAGTCTCCATGAAGCTGGGCTACGGTCCCGCACACCGTTAGGCCGTCTTCCGCTCACGCCCCAACATCGTGCAGCCCGCATCCAGTGGTGTCGCGACAGGCGTGAATGGAGGGACGAATGGAGACGTGTCGTCTTCAGCGATGAGAGTCGCTTCTGCCTTGGTGCCAATGATGGTCGTATGCGTGTTTGGCGCCGTGCAGGTGAGCGCCACAATCAGGACTGCATACGACCGAGGCACACAGGGCCAACACCCGGCATCATGGTGTGGGGAGCGATCTCCTACACTGGCCGTACACCACTGGTGATCGTCGAGGGGACACTGTATAGTGCACGGTACATCCAAACCGTCATCGAACCCATCGTTCTACCATTCCTAGACCGGCAAGGGAACTTGCTGTTGCAACAGGACAATGCACGTCCGCATGTATCCCGTGCCACCCAACGTGCTCTAGGAGGTGTAAGTCAACTACCCTGGCCAGCAAGATCTCCGGATATGTCCCCCATTGAGCATGTTTGGGACTGGATGAAGCGTCGTCTCACGCGGTCTGCACGTCCAGCACGAACGCTGGTCCAACTGAGGCGCCAGGTGGAAATGGCATGGCAAGCCGTTCCACAGGACTACATCCAGCATCTCTACGATCGTCTCCATTGGAGAATAGCAGCCTGCATTGCTGCGAAAGGTGGATATGCACTGTACTAGTGCCGACATTGTGCATGCTCTGTTGCCTGTGTCTATGTGCCTGTGGTTCTGTCAGTGTGATCATGTGATGTATCTGACCCCAGGAATGTGTCAATAAAGTTTCCCCTTCCTGGGACAATGAATTCACGGTGTTCTTATTTCAATTTCCAGGAGTGTATTTAATTTCGTTTTGTTTTTTAATATCTCACTTGATTTTGTTTTAGTTATAAGTTTTTCTAATGCTGCACAAAAAAAGATATGAAATGGATGTAAACAAATAGAGCCCGCCTCCACGTGGCGGGATACGGGCAACGGCGTGAGTGGGGGCGGGAGCCGGTGTGGTGTCGCTCTGTCACTCCGGACCCCGGACCCAGTCACAGCGGCTAAGTGGCAACATACGACCCACCATTAGAAATTAGACGGTGGCTCATAAAATATAAGCAGCTAGTGAAAAAAAGAGAAAAAAAAATATCCAGCCGTGACGCGACGGCTGCACACACCTGCCTGCTGCCCCCCTCCACAACGCTGGTAGAATGCGACCGCTCGGCAGGTCAGCACCACGGTGGTCTGGGGCAGTGCGACTCACCGCCGATGAGACGCCGTTCAGCGGCTGTCCAACCTTCCCTATCGCGACGCCTCTTCAAACGAAGAGCAACATCGTAAGAGATGGAAAAGAGCCACCGTGGTACAACAACCGAGTTAGAAAACTGCTGCGGAAGCAAAGGGAACTTCACAGCAAACATAAACATAGCCAAAGCCTTGCAGACAAACAAAAGTTACGCGAAGCGAAATGTAGTGTGAGGAGGGCTATGCGAGAGGCGTTCAATGAATTCGAAAGTACAGTTCTATGTACTGACTTGGCAGAAAATCCTAAGAAATTCTGGTCTTATGTCAAAGCGGTAGGTGGATCAAAACAAAATGTCCAGACACTCTGTGACCAAAATGGTACTGAAACAGAGGATGACAGACTAAAGGCCGAAATAGTAAATGTCTTTTTCCAAAGCTGTTTCACAGAGGAAGACTGCACTGTAGTTCCTTCTCTAGATTGTCGCACAAATGACAAAATGGTAGATATCGAAATAGACGACAGAGGGATAGAGAAACAATTAACATCGCTCAGAAGAGGGAAGGCCGCTGGACCTGATGGGATACCAGTTCTATTTTACACAGAGTACGCGAAGGAACTTGCCCCCCTTCTTGCAGCGGTGTACCGTAGGTCTCTAGAAGAGCGTAGCGTTCCAAAGGATTGGAAAAGGGCGGAGGTCATCCCCGTTTTCAAGAAGGGACGTCGAACAGATGTGCAGAACTATAGACCTATATGTCTAACGTCGATCAGTTGTAGAATTATGCGGATATGAAAGTAGCTAGGATCATTGCAGGTACTAGTAGATGGGAACAATGGCAGGAGGGTGTCCACAATGAGGAAATCAAAGAAAAACTGGGAATGAACTCTATAGATGTAGCAGTCAGGGCGAACAGACTTAGATGGTGGGGTCATGTTACACGCATGGGAGAAGCAAGGTTACCCAAGAGACTCATGGATTCAGCAGTAGAGGGTAGGAGGAGTCGGGGCAGACCGAGGAGAAGGTACCTGGATTCGGTTAAGAATGATTTTGAAGTAATAGGTTTAACATCACAAAAGGCACCAATGTTAGCACTGAATAGGGGATCATGGAGGAACTGTATAAGGGGGGCTATGCTCCAGACTGAACGCTGAAAGGCATAATCAGTCTTAAATGATGATGATGATAATGACTTTTCTGGAGACTAGAAATCTACTCTGTAGGAATCAGCATGGGTTTCGAAAAAGACGGTCGTGTGAAACCCAGCTCGCGCTATTCGTCCACGAGACTCACAGGGCCATAGACACGGGTTCCCAGGTAGATGCCGTGTTTCTTGACTTCTGCAAGGCGTTCGATACAGTTCCCCACAGTCGTTTAATGAACAAAGTAAGAGCATATGGACCAATTGCGTGATTGGATTGAAGAGTTCCTAGATAACAGAAGGCAGCATGTCATTCTCAATTGAGAGAAGTCTTCCGAAGTAAGAGTGATTTCAGGTGTGCCACGGGGGAGTGTCATGAGACCGTTGCTGTTCACAATATACATAAATGACCTGGTGGATGACATCGGAAGTTCACTGACGCTTTTTGCAGATGATGCTGTGGTGTATCGAGAGGTTGTTACAATGGAAAATTGTACTGAAATGCAGGAGAATCGGCAGCGAATTGACGCATGGTGCAGGGAATGGCAACTGAATCTCAATGTAGACAAGTGTAATGTGCTGCGAATACACAGAAAGATAGATCCCTTATCATTTAGCTACAAAATAGCAGGTCAGCAACTGGAAGCAGTTAATTCCATAAATTATCTGGGAGTACGCATTAGGAGTGATTTAAAATGGAATGATCATATAAAGTTGATCGTCGGTAAAGCAGATGCCAGACTGAGATTCATTGGAAGAATCCTAAGGAAATGCGATCCGAAAACAAAGGAAGTAGGTTACAGTACACTCGTTCGCCCACTGCTTGAATACTGCTCAGCGGTGTGGGATCCGTACCAGATAGGGTTGACAGAAGAGATAGAGAAGATCCAACGGAGAGCAGCGCGCTTCGTTAGAGGATCATTTAGTAATGGCGAAAGCGTTACGGAGATGATAGATAAACTCCAGTGGAAGACTCTGCAGCATAGACGCTCAGTAGCTCGGTACGGGCTTTTGTTGAAGTTTCGAGAACATACCTTCACCGAGGAGTCGAGCAGTATATTGCTCCCTCCTACGTATATCTCGCGAAGATACCATGAGGATAAAATCAGAGAGATTAGGGCCCACACAGAAGCATACAGACAATCCTTCTTTCCACGAACAATACGAGACTGGAATAGAAGGGAGAACCGATAGAGGTACCCATGGTGTACCCTCCACCACAGACCGTCAGGTGGCTTGCGGAGTATGGATGTAGATGTAGATGTAGATGTAGAAGCCACTTACACACACCAGCCGCAGCACTATGACCACCTGCCCAACAGCCGGTACATCCACCTTTGGCACAGGTAACGGCGGCGACGCGTCGTCACACGGAAGCGACGAGGCCTCGCTAGTGACCTGGCACCAGATTTTCACACACAAACTGTAACGACACGTTCAGTCACGTCCCAGATGTGTTCGGTCGCGTTCAGATCTGGAGAAGTGCGGGACCAGCACATCGATTTGCAACTCGCCACTGTATTCTCCGAACCACACCGTCACACTCCTGACCTTTTGACGAGGTGCGTTATCTTGATGAAAAATGCCAGTTCCAGCAGGAAACATGATCGTCATGAAGGAGTGTACCGGGTGATCAAAAAGTCAGTATAAATTTGAAAACTTAATAAACCACGGAATAATGTAGATTGAGAGGTAAAAATTGACACACATGCTTGGAATGACATGGGGTTTTATTAGTACAAAGAAGAGTTCACAAAATGTCCGACAGATGGCTCTGGACAGCAGAACGTCAGTAACTGCTACCGTGACGGGTGAGAGGTACGCCGATATGTTACAGAATCGCATCATCCCCAGCCTGGCTGATAAACACCTGCTGGAACGTACGATGTTTATGTAGGATGGCGCTCCACCCCATATTGCCAGACGCGTGATAGATCTCTTGTGCGCGTCGTTTGGTGATGATCGTGTGCTCAGCCGCCACTTCCGTCATGCTTGGCCTCCCAGGTCCCCAGACCTCAGTCCGTGCGATTATTGGCTTTGGGGTTACCTGAAGTCGCAAGTGTATCGTGATCGACCGACATCTCTAGGGATGCTGAAAGACAACATCCCACGCCAATGCCTCACCATAACTCTGTACATGCTTTACAGTGCTGTTCACAACATTATTCCTCGACTACAGCTATTGTTGAGGAATGATGGTGGACATAGTGAGCAGTTCCTGTAAATAACATCATCTTTGCTTTGTCTTACTTTGTTATGCTAATTATTGCTATTCTGATCAGATGAAGCATCATCTGTCGGACATTTTTTGAACTTTTTTTTGTTCTAATAAAACCCCATGTCATTCCAAGCATGTGTGTCAATTTGTACCTCTCTATCTACGTTATTCTGTGATTTATTCAGTTTTCAAATTTATACTGAATTTTTGATCACCCGGTACATGGTGTGCAACTCCTTGGACATCATGGTGCCTTTCAAGAGCTCCACTGGATCCAAGGATGCACACCTGAATGTTCCCCACTGCATAATGGAGCCGCTTGTCTCCATGCCGCAGTACAGGTCTCGAGGAGTCGTTCCCCTAGAAGACTACGGTTTCGTGGCCCGCCATCGGCATGATGAAGGTATCGGGATTGATCAGGCCATGAAATGCTCCACCATTGCACCAAGAACAGTGCCGGTCGTCAGGGGCCTATTTCAATCGTAGTTTCCGATGTCGTACTTTTAACATCGGCACACGTATGGTTCTTCGGCTAAAGAGGCCCATCATTGTGAGTCTTCAGTGCACTGTGTGTTCAGACATATTTGTACTCTGCCCGGCATTAAGATCAGATATTAGTTGTGTCACAGTTCGCGACCCGTCCTGTTTTACCATTCTGCCCAGTTTACAATGACTGACAACTGTAATGATGGGCGGCCATCCACTCCCACAACGCCTGGATGTGGTTTCACTGTGGTTTCGCCACGTGATGAATACACTCACCACGACACCCTTTGAACACCCTACAAGTCGTGAAGCCTCTGGGCCATCACAATCTGCCCTCGGTCAACCTCAGACAAACTGCACGCCCACCCCCCATTCTACACGTGGCTGCAAGCTCACTGATGCTACATGTACCGTGGGTGCGTCTGAGCAGCAGTCATTCCTCGCCGGGTGACGCTGCTGTGACACGACGACTTTGTGCCGGTAGTAGGCTGGTGGTCGTAGTCTTCTGGCTGAACAGTGTATGTTGTGGTGTTAACAGCTGCCTATACGTGGGACGGTAATTCCATAGTTCCTCTGCTGCCACTCTCTGGCTAATAGGGCAGGATGCCCCAGAATGTTGCAGGAAGACTATTACTTGTTCACCGATGGCAGCCGCAATTGTGAAGGGGTTGCGAAATGCGTGGTGCACAATACGGCATTCCTCCACTGTGGCGGTCAGATAACTTGCGGGCGAGTATGGCTGCCATCACGTTCCCATGCAGTCCAACATAAGGCAGCTCTCACATCCGCATCCCCACAAGTCTGGCTCTTGTAGGATTCGACCAGCCGGCCAAATGCAGACCAACACTGAGGCCCCTTAAAACTGACACATATGCTGATAACACTGTCTCACACGAGTACGCATCATCTCCGTGTCGTTCAAAGTGATCTGTCAACACCTGACGTTGTTCACTCCTGTTATATACGCTATCATGCCTAGTAATAATTATGAATACCTTTCACAGAGAATGCCAACTAGGGTAAGGTGGTGCAGTTTCTATCATTTTGGACAATACTATTTCAACGGGAAATCTATTAAAACAAATAATTTCAATTGTGACACTTGTTCCTTGGTGCTCAATGTATATGTAACAAATATTACACCATATTACACCATAATAAGTTCTACTTTAAACACAAGAAAACGTTGCAGAATTAAATATAATTCATCGAAAATGTACCACACTATGTGCAGGTGTGAACAATTCTTGGACCAGTTCTGACCACTGACATCTTTTACATAAGAAACAGTCTTTTCCTCGGACACCGGTACAAACTTAGTGGTACCAATCATCACATATTTTGGCAGCGAATTCAGTCACCCTTAGTCAGTGATTTCGCACCATGATGCAAAAATCCACAATTACCCACGCTGCTTGTTGGAGATTTGAAGCTTTTAATACTTCTCTCATCATTAGTTATAGTCCTACGTTTCTGTTTTGTTCTTGTTGTATTTGTTTATTTTTTTCTTTGTTCCCTGATGAAAAAGATTTCTCTACCTGCGGAGGTTTTCCAGGCTCCCACCTGAAGTGAGTCGAATTGATGTAGGCCTGCGTCTTTTTCTTTTCCGAAACTATACTTTTTTCTCTGTAGCTGGCGAAATGTCCTCTACAGCATCGTGCTGAGAAATGGTACTGGATGCTGGCGTTACGGATTTCCCGTGCTCTTTTGCACCTATTGAAGAAACGCGCTCTTCGTCCAGAATGTTGGAAGTAGCTTGGTTCGTGGGGTTTGTAGGAGCAGACGCCTCGAATTACGCTGAAGATGCAAATTTCTCCTCGGGAACAATGTCTTTGCAGAAGGTCATTATTACTGTACACTAGAACTCCTTGATCTTACATCAAACAAATGAAATTTTGCTCCAGGCACCTCATAAAATAGTACAGATTCTTTGATCTGTAATGCTTGCATTTGGGTTCCGATGAATCCAGTCACTCGCATTTCCGTGAGACGTGAAGGAAATTCCTTCTGATGGCTGTAGTACATGTTTACTGTGTGGTGGAAAACCCAGAAGTTATAATCAAGTTTCCCGACAATACTGTACAGCTTTCAAACTGGTGTGGCTGCCATGGTTGTCAATAATAAGAACTGTAATAGTACGTAATGTTTTGCATTTCTTGAAGAGTCGAAGACAGATCATTAACAGTTCTTCTTTAATGACACCAACCCACTTATCTTCGTAACAGAACCAGGAGTTAAGCCACTCTGAAATCCAGCGGGTTTCCTCACTCCCTTTGAAAATTGCCGGTGGTGGTAAATGCAAACCAGATGCATTCTTGAACGCAGCAACAATGGCATTTCGTCGTCTTTCCACGTTCGTTATTGAAATAACATCTCTCTTGCCTTTAATACTTTCAATTTCTCGGGGTCTGTTGATAAGAGGAGAGACGCACTCATCCATGTTACAAATACACTCTGCTTTACGAAAAAAATCATATTTTACTACAGAGAGATTCAGCAACTGTTTATATAATTGAGATAATTCTCATTTATTGTTCCACTCAGTTGCACATTTTTAATTAGAATACATGTTTCGATCACACTGGATCATCTTCAGATCTAAGTAGTTGCGTCAGCAACCGGTCTTGTCAACTCAGAACCACCAATCAGAGTAAAAAGTAATCTGTACGGTGCGAAAATTGGCAGTTCACCCTAAATAACGAAAGGTGTGAGATCATCCACGTGAGTACTAAAAGGATTGCGTTAAACTTTGGTTACACGATAAATCAATCTAATCTAAAGACTGTAAACTCAGTTAAATACCCAAGAATTACAATTTACGAACAACTTATATTGGAAAGAACACATAGAAAATGTTATGCGGAAGGCTAACCAAAGACTGCGTTTTCTTGGCAGGACGCTTAGAAAATGTAACAGACCTACTAAGGAGACTACCTACACTACACTTGTCCGTCCTCTTTTAGCATACTGCTGCGCGGTGTGGGATCCTTACCAGATAGGACTGACGTAGTACATCGAGAAAGTTCAAAAAAGGGCGGCACGTTTTGTGTTATCGCGAAATAGGGAAGAGAGTGTCACTGAAATGATGCAGGATTTGGGATGGACATCATTAAAACAAAGGCATTTTTCGTTGCGGAGGAATCTCCTCACGAAATTCCAATCAACAACTTTCTCCTCCGAATGCGAAAATATTTTGTTGACGCCGACCTGCGTAGGGAGAAACGATCGCCATGATAAAATAAGGGAAATCATAAATCGCACGGAAAGATACAGGTGTTCATTCCTTCCGCGCGCCATACGAGATTGGAATAATAGAGAATTGTGAAGGTGACTCGATGAACCCTCTGCCAGACACTTACATATGGTTTGCAGAGTATCTATGTAGATGTAGATGTCGATCAGAAGACGAAATAGCGGAACTATACCGTCTCATAAAGGAACTGACAGATAAAACTGATAGGCGGGAAAAAGGCAACAAAAGAAATCACAGATGGTTGGATGCCAAAAATACACTACTGACAGATCAAGCGCAAGAATCTGTTAGCGAAACACCTTCTAGCAGTAGCGAACTAAGTGAAAATAATATTAATCTAGAAAAGGACAGCACAGACTGTGTGTCTTGAAGTTCAGAGAACTGATACAACCATCACAGATGCGTCAGTAAACGACAATATTGAAATAAGTAGTTCAAATGTTAACAGTGTTATTACAGAGTTGTCAGTAGATGATAGTACTGACGTACACAGTCCCACAAGTGATACTGCTATGCTACATTTATCAGTGGGTGACTGTATCGCTATACGTAGCCCCATTGTAACACCATTAGTCCACAAACGTCGAACAGTACTAATTGTAGTTTGGTTGTGAGCGAGAACAACCCAAAGGAATTATTGAACCAAAGAGAAATTGTGGAGAAAAATAGAATACTTACACGTTCAGATAAGGAATGGTTAGAATGAACATCGCAAGAAATTACGGCCGTATTCATTAAACGTTACTACATGGGTATGCGGTCAGTAAACTTACAGACAGTACCAAGTAAAGTACCTAGTGAGCAGGTGTTATCGAAAGTAAAGTGCTCATCACATAATCACGTGGAACTAGTTACTTCTACAACATTACTTAATCACAGGATTAAAGCATACCATTGGAAAGAACATAATACACATATCCTTGTACCCTTCCTTTTCATGGTGTGCTCACCGAAATATTTATGGTTAATTATAAGCGAAATACTTATGTTAATAGACTGTGCATTTAGCTGCACAGTGAACGTAAAAACGTGCCTGACATGCTTTAAGCAGGTACCGGTACTTCACCTCAGGAAAAAGAATCTGACATAAGAAAGTATAAAAAACTTCATACGGGGAAAAAGAAGCAAAAGTTAGAATATGCTATGTATCACGAATTACAAGAAAAGGAAGGAAGTGGTAGAAAATAACGATTATTTCTTATCAGGTATAAAAACAAATGTGTACTTAAGTACCAATTACGGCCAGCAAACAGAAGGAGAAAGAATGTATTAAGGTATCGAAAGTCTGACGTACGCGAAAGAAAAGAATAAGTGAGATGGTACTGTGTATTTCCACTTAAGAAAAAGTAGGAAACTGATAACGTCGCTTCATGTGCGCTATGCTCGTAAGAAGAACAAATAAATAAAAAGGAAAAAGCGAACCCAAAACCCTCAACCCGAGGAGTAGAAATGATAGACGAACAATACTGACTGTGAATTTTAGGAAACTACCGCCCTAACGAATAAATAACTGAGTAAAGATGTCCATCAGATATATGCGTATTTACTTACTTAATAAAGCCAAAGAATCAGGCCGCGAGTGCATGTATGAAGTTAGCAATGAAATGTCACGCCGATTACGAATGTGTGTAGTATCTGAACTGTGCTGAGCTAATACAGGGTAGCATGCGAAGTAGTGGATTGTGTTAGTGATCAGGTAAAGCGATGGACCATCTAGTTATAGTACTGCTGAAGACCCACATGGCAGGTAATGAATGCAATTGTTTTAGAATTGTCGTAGAAACTTTCTCGTCACTGTTAAATATTACGAATATTGTTGGGGTTCTATCACGGATGTGAGTCTCCTGGCGTTTCTTGCAGGGCAATGACGTCTCTAGGACCGTAAGGTCCGTGAAGTAGGGCTTCGGTTGGCCTCAAAATATTAGATCTTATTTTTTAAGTTCAGGGTCGGCTTATATCCATCCAAGTATTGTTTTAAAGACGTGTATACTTTGTCAGAGTGTTGCCTACGAGAGGCAATGTTACAAAATAAGAAAGGTAGTGAGTGGCTGCAGGTTCATAAATGGATCTGAGGGTCTACCAGTGTAACACATTCTTGCTAATAAGGAAGATTTTGGGGGCTGACATCATTGTGTAGTATAATAATCGTAATCAGATCTCAATGATCAGGAAAATGCCGGCTCGTAGTGGAAATTACACAACTGCTGTCACATACGTGGTATTGCTGTTCGTGAAAAACTGCACTTTATATTATTTTGAGGCTGTAATCACAATATGGTAAAGTTTTACCTAATGCTGTAAGAGTGGTTACGTTAATTGTCGTGTTAACCATCTATAAGGGATGCTTGTATTTTAATGGAGGAATCGGAAATACGGTAAAGCACGTGATTACTCAGAAAAACAAGTACCTTACGATTATCTCCTAAGCACTCAAATATAACTAATAACTAACTCTTGACTGGTATGCTAAGACTTATGACCTGTAAATTCCAGAATTGTTAAAGTACTCGTATATTTCTGACTGATGTGCATTAGCAATGTAGTTAATAGGTATCCATTTAAGGAAGCGTATAATTAATCAGTGGCAGCTTGCTAATAAGTTATTACGCGAGGGTCTTGCAAACGAATGTTACACCGGTGGCTAATAAGTATCAGTGAGTCAGTGTGTTATGTCGCCCGGAGCTGACAATCATGATAAAAGTCAGTCCTGACTTCCAGTTATCAAGCTTTGTTTCAATGCCATAATTTTCAATTTTTGTATAACTATCGTAATTATAATAAAAACTTAAAAATAACGAAATAAGCACAATTACCGTACATATAGATGACCATAACATAACAAGTGATGTAGACATGACATAACATAACGGCAAAGGATAATTATTGCGAACTATTAAAAAATGTGGCTCCGAAGCATGCAGTGTAAGTCTACATCTACATCTACATTTATACTCCGCAAGCCACCCAACGGTGTGTGGCGGAGGGCACTTTACGGGCCACTGTCATTACCTCCCTTTCCTGTTCCAGTCGCGTATGGTTCGCGGGAAGAACGACTGTCTGAAAGCCTCCGTGCGCGCTCTAATCTCTCTAATTTTACATTCGTGATCTCCTCGGGAGGTATAAGTAGGGGGAAGCAATATATTCGATACCTAATCCAGAAACGCACCCTCTCGAAACCTGGACAGTAAGCTACACCGCGATGCAGAGCGCCTCTCTTGCAGAGTCTGCCACTTGAGTTTGTTAAACATCTCCGTAACGCTATCACGGTTACCAAATAACCCTGTGACGAAACGCGCCGCTCTTCTTTGGATCTTCTCTATCTCCTCCGTCAACCCGATCTGGTACGGATCCCACACTGATGAGCAATACTCAACTATAGGTCGAACGAGTGTTTTATAAGCCACCTCCTTTGCTGATGGACTACATTTTCTAAGAACTCTCCCAATGAATCTCAACCTGGTACCCGCCTTACCAACAATTAATTTTATATGATCATTCCACTTCAAATCGTTCCGCACGCATACTCCCAGATATTTTACAGAAGTAACTGCTACCAGTGTTTGTTCCGCTATCATATAATCATACAATAAAGGATCCTTCTTTCTATGTATTCGCAATACTTTACATTTGTCTATGTTAAGGGTCAGTTGCCACTCCCTGCACCAAGTGCCTATCCGCTGCAGATCTTCCTGCATTTCGCTACAATTTTCTAATGCTGCAACTTCTCTGTATATTACAGCATCATCCGTGAAAAGCCGCATGGAACTTCCGACACTATCTACTAGGTCATTTATATATATATTGTGAAAAGCAATGGTCCCATAACACTCCCCTGTGGCACGCCAGAGGTTACTTTAACGTCTGTAGATGTCTCTCCATTGAGAACAACATGCTGTGTTCTGTTTGCTAAAAACTCTTCAATCCAGCCACACAGCTGGTCTGATATTCCGTAGGCTCTTACTTTGTTTATCAGGCGACAGTGCGGAACTGTATCGAACGCCTTCCGGAAGAAAAATAGCATCTACCTGGGAGCCTGTATCTAATATTTTCTGGGTCTCGTGAACAAATAAAGCGAGTTGGGTCTCACACGATCGCTGTTTCCGGAATCCATGTAGATTCTGGGTTTCCAAAAACGACATGATACTCGAGCAAAAGTTCTAAAATTCTACAACAGATCGACGTCAGAGATATAGGTCTATAGTTTTGCGCATCTGCTCGACGACCCTTCTTGAAGACTGAGACTACCTGTGCTCTTTTCCAATCATTTGGAACCTTCCGTTCCTCTAGAGACTTGCGGTACACGGCTTTTAGAAGGGGGGCAAGTTCTTTCGCGTACTCTGTGTAGAATCGAATTGGTATCCCGTCAGATCCAGTGGACTTTCCTCTGTTGAGTGATTCCAGTTGCTTTTCTATTCCTTGGACACTTATTTCGATGTCAGCCATTTTTTCGTTTGTGCGAGGATTTAGAGAAGGAACTGCAGTGCGGTCTTCCTCTGTGAAACAGCTTTGGAAAAAGGTGTTTAGTATTTCAGCTTTACGCGTGTCATCCTCTGTTTCAATGCCTTCATCATCCCGGAGTGTCTGGATCCACTTACTGATTTAACGTAAGACTAGAACTTCCTAGGATTTTCTGTCAAGTCGGTACATAGAATTTTACTTTAGAATTCACTGAACGCTTCACGCATAGTCCTCCTTACGCTAACTTTGACATCGTTTAGCTTCTGTTTGTCTGAAAGGTTTTGGCTGCGTTTAAACTTTGAGTGAAGCTCTCTTTGCTTTCGCAGTAGTTTCCTAACTTTGTTGTTGTACCACGGTGGGTTTTTCCCGTCCCTCACAGTTTTACTCGGCACGTACCTGTCTAAAACGCATTTTAGGATTGCCCTGAACTTTTTCCATAAACACTCAACATTGTCAGAGTCGGAACAGAAATTTTCGTTTTGATCTGTTAGGTAGTCTGAAATCTGCCTTCTATTACTCTTGCTAAACAGATAAACCTTCCTCCCTTTTTTTATATTCCTATTTACTTCCATATTCAGGGATGCTGCAACGGCCTTATGATCACTGATTCCCTGTTCTGCGCTTACAGAGTCGAAAAGTTCGGGTCTGTTTGTTATCAGTAGGTCCAAGATGTTATCTCCACGAGTCGGTTCTCTGTTTAATTGTTCGAGGTAATTTTCGGATAGTGCACTCAGTATAATGTCACTCGATGCTCTGTCCTTACCACCCGTCCTAAACATCTGAGTGTCCCAGTCTATATCTGGTAAATTGAAATCTCCACCTAAGACTATAACATGCTGAGAAAATTTATGTGAAATGTATTCCAAATTTTCTCTCAGTTGTTCTGCCGCTAATGCTGCTGAGTCGGGAGGTCGGTAAAAGTAGCCAACTATTAACCTAGCTCGGTTGTTGAGTGTAACCTCCACCCATAATAATTCACAGGAACTATCCACTTCTACTTCACTACAGATCGTTAATCGAGAGAAAGAGCGAACGCAAACAAACACACACACACAAAATATTATGTATATACAAGGCAGATGGTCACATGAATTTTATTAGAGCCTAAAACAACAAAATTGTTTATCTAGAGACACCAAACTTACCTAGATATACCCAATTAAATTTTATCAGGCAAAGTGGCTGTGATTTGAAGATGAAGTAAATTTTTCCAATTTTTATCAAAAAAAAAGTCAGCTACGGACCACTAATTCGTACACAAAAGGTAAGAAGCTGTGTACTGCCAAAGCATTTGTAGTGTAAAACGATATGCATCTGCTGTTCTTGTTAGTTATTTAGTGCTTTGTTATGAGGTTCAGAAAGAATTACTGCCGGCTGCTGTGGCCGAGCGGTTTTAGGCTCTTCAGTCCGGAACCACGCTGCCGCGGTCGCAGGTTCGAATCCTGCCTCGGGCATTGATGTGTGTGACGTCCTTAGGTTAGTTAGGTTTAAGTAGTTCTAAGTGTAGGGGACTGATGGCCTCAGATGTTAAGTGCTTAGAGCCATCTGAACTATTTGAAAGAATTATTCATTATTTGATGTTGCCAATGTAATGAAGCAATAATTTTCAGTATAAGGTTATTTCCTTAATGCTAATCGTTAATAACTGCTTTGGAATTGATGGAATCATATACCGTTAGGCTGGCGGTATGGCAATATATTGATGCATCGCAGGTCAGTATATCATTCTGTGGCCGAGCCGCCTCAACAATATGCAGGGTGAAAAACATTATCAGATGCCAACTTCTGTTTTGTTTGCCGATGATACAAACATTGCAATAAATAGCAAATCAAGTGTAGTCTTAGAAATATCGGCTAACAAAATATTTGTGGACATTTATCACTGGTTCCTAGCCAATTCTTTGTCACTAAACTTTGAAAAAACACACTACATGCAGTTCAGAACTTGTGAGGGGTGTCACACGAGTATATGCCTAACATACGATGACAAGCAGGTAGAAGAAGTGGACAGTGTTAAATTCTTGGGACTACAGCTTGATAATAAATTCAACTGGGAGGAGCACACCACAGAACTGCTGAAGCGTCTTAACAAATCTCTATTTGCAATGCATATTGTGTCAGACATAGCGGATATAAAAATGAAGAAACTGGCATACTATGCTTACTTTCATTCCATAATGTCATATGGGATTATTTTTTGGGGTAATTCATCAAGCCAGGCTAAAGTTTTCCGGGCACAAAAACGTGCAGCAAGAGTTATATGTGGTGTGAACTCAAGAACATCCTGCAGAAGCCTGTTTAGGGAACTAGGGATACTAACTACTGCTTCCCAATATATTTATTCCTTAATGAAATTTGTCATTAAAAATATATCACTTTTTCAAACCAACAGCTCAATTCATTGAATCAATACTAGATATAGGAGGATAATTTTCACAAGGCTTTAAAGTCACTGAGTCTTGTACAAAAAGGTGTGCATTATCCAGGAACACACATTTTCAATAACTTTCCAGCAGCCATAAAAAGCTTAACAACCAATGACTTTCAGTTTAAGAGAAGCTTAAACGATTTACCGGTGGCCAACTCCTCCTAATCCATTGATGAATTTCTCAGTAGAACCAACTGATTTGTGTGTGTATATATATATAAGTACAATCTAAGTTCTGCACCATTTCAGTGCAGTAATGTGTTCATTTTAAATAAGTATATAGTAGTTCTATTACATGTTTAATACCTTATAAATAAAAAAACTTTATTATTTTAAATCAGTGCATTAGTGTTTGTAAAATGATTCTTCCGTATAGTGTTCATTTAAAAAATGACGATCATTCCACTTGGGACCTGTGGAAGGTACGTTAGCTTATTTGTTTCAATTGTAAATATTTGTCATGTATTATTGTTTATCTGACATGTTCTACACCCTAGAGGACCTGCTCACTACGGATCAATTGGAATGAAAATAAAATCTAATCTAAAAATCTAATCTAAAAATCTAAACTAATATGACGTAAGATGTGACATCCATTTCGTGAGTGATTCGACATATCGAAACGAGGTATTCGGAAAATAATAGTGTGTCAAGGGGCATGTACTATGGTTTGTGATAAACAGTCTTAACTCTTGTATCGATAGAGACAGTGAATCAAGTGTGGTTTTTCTTAAATAGCGTGATATAATTTCTTCAACGACATCCTAAAGCGCTAGAAAAGACGGGTGTAGTGATATAATGCTTGCTAAATTTGAGGTTGGAACTCTTCACCTAAGAATCCGATAAATTACGATAAATTACTCTAAACCTGAAAGGAAGGTTGATTGTAAACGGCTACTGCGTTTCTAACCCGCTCAAACCAAGTTGCGTCGCTGTGTGGAGCCGTTCGACGGTTTACCTGTCTGCGCTGCGGAACTAACAGGAATCCAGATAGTTTCTCCTTCAACGTTAGTTTCCTGTAGACGTGTACACCAATGAGGAGAAGTTAGACTTGGCGAATGGTAGTACGAGACGTATGCGCGATCAGCCAGAGGAATGTGATTCGCATCTTGCATCGTCATAAATACTACCCTTATCGCATGTCGCTAGTTCAGGCACCCTGACGAAGTGATTTAGAAAGTCGTATAGAATTTTGTTGCGCCGTTTGGAAGAAGCCTCTACGTTTTTACAAAGACCTACGATAACGTTAATTTAGGTAACATGCACTACTGGGCAGCTGAAAAAAATCCACGCTGACTTCGTCAGGCACTGCAATAACGGTCGCGCAGCGTAAACCTGTGGTGCGGCATCAGTGCAGGTTCCACTGTGGGATCTTACATCATCCCGGGGTTTCAGGTAGTAAAACGTGTGCGCACTTTCTGACGAACACTTCTGTCTGTTGTTCTGGAAGAGGTACCGGCGGACAAGCGACAGTGTGAGTGGTCCCAACACGACGGCTGCCCACCTCACTCTTCCCATGTTGCAACGCAAATACTGAATGTAAAGTTTACTGGCCATTGAATGGAAAGGGTGCTGCAGTGCAGTGGCTCGCTAGGACTCCTGATTTCCTTCTACGCGGAACACTGAAAGAAGCAGTCTGTCACGAAGCCCCAGCTACGACTGACGATATGCGTCGCCTAATCGCCACAGCGTGCAAAAGCCTGCCACCCAGTCCACCTCCATCTCTTCATCCACCTCTTGAACGGCGCTTGCAGGTTCACCTTGCAGTCGATGGTAAACAGTCTGAGCGTAAACGTAATCAAAGTGAGAAAGACAGTTTCGTTAAGAAAAGGGTTTACTTTGGGCGTGACACTGTAAATAAACTGCTTAGTTCATGTAAAGTGTGCTGCGTGTAGTCACAATTTCGATTGATATTAGAAGATACATTTGTGCAACAGCGGGTGGTCTACTGTGAGAAGCGTTGAGGCGCCTCCGGGCAAAGACAGATGAGATTCTTTGCTCGTCCAAATCTAAGAAAGTTGATACAGTGGTTTTCTTTTCCCCTTGAGTAAATCTATTTATCATTATCAAGCATAAACGATCGACGTTTCTGTTTTGGTTTTGACAGGTAAGCAGCAACGGGGAGGATTTATTTAAATGGAAAACTGCGTGAAGAAACTGTATTGTTTGCACAAAAACATGTAAATATCCACACATTTGACATAGATTTCCTGAGCCATCCATACCTGATACACCAGTCGTTAGCAAACGCCGTAGTTCCGTAAACAAAAGTCATAGCTGGCGCTCTATCTATGTTGTATAGGAAATGAGGTCTTATCTTACGTTAGTAGCGTAGCCCTGTCATGCTGCATATAGAGACATGGCCCAGTCGCGTTACTTTCCAATTGTAGTGCAACTCTCGGACTATTTTGCGAAGAGATTCAACCCCAACACTAACAAGCCTTACATCACTGTTCTCGTCTTTTCAAGAGCTTTCAGTTTCCGTTAAAAAAATATATCATTCCATTTAACAAATTATACTTGCTTCGATATCTCGATCGATGGAACTGTAAAGACACTTTATCACGTACCAAAGGACATGCACCGTAGCGTACCATCATTTGGCGAAAACCTCGGTTCGATGAACTGTAACCTTTAATGAAATAAAAGGGGCGTTGCCTCTTACGTGACTCACCCTGTAGAGACAGTCGCATTACTATTTTATCTTAATGCTGGTTAATATACGTTTCAAAATGGTTCAAATGGCTCTGAGCACTATGGGACTTAACATCTGAGGTCATCAGTCCCCCAGAACTTAGAACTACTTAAACCTAACTAACCTAAGGACATCACACACATCCATGCCCGAGGCAGGATTCGAACCTGCGACCGTAGCCGTTGTGCGGTTCCAGACTGAAGCGCCTAGAACCTCTAGGCCACTCCGGCCGTTTATTAGTAGAAATTGATAATGGAAGAAGACTACAAAGTGTTTGTTTCTTCGATACACGGGGGAAGCAACAAGTAAATGGAAGCCCACAGCATTTTTCAGTCACGGCATGTAATCTTCCCAGAGTCGATGGCCGTGCGGAGAAAGAAGATGCGTGAATCAGATTTTAATTTCTGTGTTAACTGTTACAGCAATATGAAGAAAAAATAAAATAAAAGTTTGTACATTATGAAATGTGATCAGTTTCGATCTGGCCACGACTGCTTTTTCATACATTCTGATTAAGTTATAGTTTCATTACTTCGCAGTAAAATGTACGTTGCTCTGTGCAAGAAATGTGTTTATGTGTCGAAGAAAACATTAGATGCGTTGATGTAATGATTTATTTTGAAATTACATAAACGAAGATATTTTTGAAAATTATGCACTGAGGAGATACTTCGACGAACTGAAAATACTAATTTAAAACTCAGAGGCCATAACGACACTAAGGAGATACACGACAGTTACTTTGGTAGTTAGACATTATGGCTACTTGAATTCAACAATTAATAGTTTGATGTTTTTCACAGTACAGGGGCAAGCCATTGCTCATCAGTGAAAATTACAGTAATTAACTCTCACAAAAGTGATCAAAGTGGACAGAACTTTAAAATACCAATTAACAGTAAACCAACTAACGGTAAACAGCATTTCGGCTGTCGGAGATCGTAGAACGCAGTTACCCGTGTTCTGAATTAGTTATCCCGAAAGTACCGTGAGCTGCTGATCTGACAACCGACTCGTGTTTATAAGGTTGTTCAACTATCTGTGACGATGGGTGCCGACAGGAATGTGAAGACAGATATGAAGGTATTTGTGAACAGTAAATGCGACAAGAAGAATTTCAGAACACCTGAGCGATCAACGCCAGACATTCACATCTGTGATTGAACGTGTTCAATATAAATGGACAAAGTTCAAGAATATTGAACAATAGGTATTAGGTGGGCTCATGTCAAGCAAAGTTTTTCGGTACGAGAAAGACCCGCCGTAGTTGTGTTAGTAAGCTGCCCCAAACGAAAAGAGGGCTCCACCGCAGTTTTGAACGTAGCCAAGGCCTCGTAGTCAAAAAAATCAGCGAATCCATAATTAGTAAACAGGCAGAATTAGTAAATAGGCAACGCCTATACAAGACAACAAGTGTCTGGAGCAGTTGTTAGATCGGTTACTGCTGCTACAGCGGCAGGTTATCAAGATTTGACCGAGTTTGAACTTGATGTTATAGTCGGCGCACGAGCGATGGAACACAGCGTCTCCCAGATAGCGATGAAGTGGGGATTTTGGCTTACGACCATTTCGCGTGCGTACCGTGAATATCAGGGATCCGGTGAAACATCGCATCTCCGACATCGCTGTGACTGCAAAAAGTTCCTGCAGGAACGGCTCCAACGACGACTGAAGAGAATCGTTCAACGTGACGGAAGTGCAACCCTTCCGCAGTTTGCTGTAGTTTTCAATGCTGGTCCATTAACAAGTGTCAGCGTGCGAGCCATTCGACGAAACGTCATCGATATGGGCTTTCGGAGCCTATGGCCCGTTCGCGTACTCTTGATGGCTGCCTCATGACAACCTCATGACTCCATGGACCCTGCATGTCAGCGGGGTACTGTTCAAGCTAGTGGAGGCTCTGTAACGATGTAGGGCGTGTGCTGTTGGAGTGATACGGGGCCCCTGATAAGTCTAGATACGACTCTGACAGGTGACACGTACGTAAGCATCCTGTCTGATCACCTGCATCCATTGCTGTTCATTGTGCATTGCGACGTACTTGGGAAATTCCAGCAGGACAATGCGACACCCCACACGTACAGAACACTCTTCCGGGTTTAAACACTTCCGCTGGCCACCAGTCTTCCCAGAAATGAACTTTCTCGAGCATACCTGCGACTCCTTGCAGCGTGCTGTTCAGAAGAGATCTCCACCCCTCTGCGGATTTATGGACAGCCCTGTAGGATTCACGGTGTTAATTCCCTCCAGCACTATTTCAGACATCAGTCACGTCCACGCCACGTGCTGTTGCGGCACTTCTGCGTGCTCTCGGGGGCCCTACACGATATTAGGCAGGTGTACCAGTTTCTTTGGCTTTTTAGTGTGTGTTACGTGGACAACGCTAGAAGTTCCACACTGCTTTTCTCGTATGATGGTGTCGCAAAGCTGTGAAACTAACTAAATTCAAGAAGACCTGCAAAGGGTCGATGCGGGTACTGGCCACTGACCCTAAACATACATGTAACGTATTCTGCGTAAATAAAGGTGAATTCCCGTTATTGTATCCGTGAACGATTTGATGAAGTATCAGTGGAAGCAGTGAGATCCATTTAATACCTAGGATTATGCGATCGGATCCATTTGAAGTGAAACGACCACATGAGACTGAGGGTAGATTAAGGCACAGAACCACTGGCAGAGTCCTCTGCAGGTGTAGGCCACCGAAAAAAAGATGGCAGTTCAGAAACGCTCTTTCGATCAATGCTTGAATTTTGCTCGTCAGTCTCTGGATGCTATCACATAGGATACACAGAGGAGATCCAAAGAAGCCTCGTGCACAGCGTCACTGAAACGTTTAAGAAGCGCCGGAACGTCGTCGAGACGCCCACCCAACTATAGAGGCAGACGCTGCAAAAGAGGCGTTGCGCAGCGCGAAGCGATCCGTGCGGTGGACGCATCCTCAAAGGGGAGTCAACCGCTGCATGCTGCGTCTTGCTTGTACCACGCGGAAAGACCGTGACGGCGAAATTCCTTCGATAAGAATAGACTTTTTAATAAACATTTACGGTTACAGCTACTTCACCTTAGCCACAGTGCTGAATATTATACGATATGGTACAGTGTAGTAAGACCCAGAATATGATTTAAGAGATTTTTCGTTGCCGTAATGCGCTCTTTCAGTAGTTATACCTACTAAGTTATTCTGACTAAGCTTTATAATATTGAGAGGTGATAATACAAATGTGGTCTACCACAGGGGCCGTCCAGGGTGGCCGAGCGGTTCTAGGCGCTTCAGTCTGGAACCGCGCGACCGCTTCGGTCGCAGGTTCGAACCCTGCCTCGGGCATGGATGTGTGTGATGTCCTTAGGTTACTTAGGTTTAAGTAGTTCTAAGTGCTAGGAGACTGATGACCTTAGAAGTTAAGTCCCATAGTGCTCAGAGCCATTTCTACCACAGGGCAATTCAAGCCGTTTGCGGTAACTGTGGTTACGTTAAGGATTTACATAAGGTTACGTTAAGGATTGTCACATGCGCCCACAGTAGAACCTTCACGCTCTGCAAGGCAGCGTCTTGTTACGCCATTTTAAATGTAGACCTCGAGCTGTGCTGCATTCAGTGGCCTGCTTTATTGCCACCACGTCATAAGAGGAAAGATCGAACACATTGCAGAATGGTAACACGAGTTGTAACTTTTACTACTTTGCATATTTAATGAAGTTGGTACTTTTATTCATATTAATGCTATATGATAACTAGTATTTTAAAGCTTTGTACAGCTTGTTCCTGTGCTGCATTGATAGTTTTTATGTGTATTTTTATCTGTTACATAATTACAGGTGATATTACACTGGAGGGTGCTTCAATAGATTGAAGTAGATCTCACCACCTTGTTTTATAGGTAATAACGACGTGCCACGTCTGTTGTTCTTATTGTTCCACCTTTCAGAAGGGGTTTGGCCCGAAACTTTTGTTTAATAAGTCAATATGTAACACTTATCGCCACCTAGACCGTGACTCAAATAGCAGACTCAATGCACTGGACCACAGCCTACACCTCTATCCGCTCAGCAAACAACAGCTGATCACTGAAGCTACATTATTATACGAGACTTTGCAGTCGCTTATAGTAAAGTCACACAACACTGTTCTCACATTTTTCATCTCTATATACCAAGAGTTTATCATTATAACGTTAATAGCTTACCACTTTTTGTTGTCTGGTAACAATAACCATAGCACCGATATAAAATACAGGAATAATATTTTTCTAATAATTTTAGATTTATATACTTTGGAAAATCAGGTACATAGCCCTTTTACTCTTATGGATACTTGTATCAATAAAAATATAAAAAATAAAAAATACATGTAAAACTTTTACATTGTATTTCGAAGACACGGTCTCATACATTGTCGCCATCTGGTGGCGGCTCAAAATGCTATGCGCTTCGTTGACTACTTCATAACAGTTCCCTACCACTTGTTAACAAGGACACAACATGAAAACATTCTAAGTACACCTTACGTGTCTTAATTGCACCGTGCACAGCTATTCTTTTATTGTGTGGCGAAAGGCGGTATGTGGAATGCCATCTCCACAAGGTTTGTTTACTTTGAATTTGTATGCATTTTATGTTAGTTTGACGTTAGAATTTTCCATAATTGATCCTTTATGTACACTACAGTTGTGTCAATTAGTTTGAACAGTCGACGAAATCGATTGGCCCTATAAAAAAAATTGTTTTTGTACAAATGATCTAAACATGGCTGTTTAATTTCGCTGAAAGTAGTAATCATTGTGCATTTTCTTTCGAAACTGGGAGAATAAACTTTTTGCAATAAGAGGAAGGACCGTGTTTACATTCCGAGATCGGCTCCAGTACAGGTGACAGTGTGAGGTGTTCATGAGAATCAGATACAGTGAGGCCCACACGGAGGGCCTCGGCGGACCGCGGCGTTGAGGCTGCAGCAGTGTTAGAGAAAGTACCCTCCTCCATGCACCACTAGATGACGCGCGCGGTGTAGATGTAGATGTAATTCTGTCAGACAGCAGGTGACATCAGCAGAACGGGTCGGATAATGCACTAATCGATACTAATATTATAAATGCGAAAGTAGCTCAGTTTGCTATATTTTCACGACTAAACCGCCGAATCTATTTTTATAGATTTTGGTATGGAGATAGTTGGATCTTGAGGGAGAACGTAGGCTACTATTTAAAAGTAAAAAGAAATCGACCTGTAAGAGAGTGGAGTAGGCAATAGAACAGTTTTCTACATCGGCGAACAAAAGACATGTTAAAAAAATTGTTTAATTCGGCGTATAATGTGCCGTGCCTTGGTGAAATGGTGGGGGGGGGGGGGAATCCCAATTATACCGATTCATTTCCCTTTTAAATATAAGAGACTGCAATACCAACTAAAAACTGCTTTCGGAATCACCATAAATACAGCCCAAAGGGGGCTTGGTGCGCATTTAGAGAAACTGTGTTTTTTTCGTGGGCAGGTATGTGACTTGCTCACGTTTATCCACAACCCACAAAATATGTCCTTGCCGAAGAATGCAAGCCCATACACGCTGTATATACGAGTATAGTGGTATTAAGATCGTGCGATTAAATAGTTGATAAGAAAGAAAAATTCACAACGTTTTTAATACTTTTAAACTAAGATTCGACGCAGAAATACATACCGGCACTAACTACTTTTACACATATACACGTACATAGCTACACCACAGTGTACATAGACATTTATAGTATACCAGCTTGGTTACTCATGGCACTCATCGTAACGGAACAACTGATATATGTGCAGCCGCAGTGAGTCATGTTATAAGACAGATTCGAGCGAAATCGGGCTATGCTTAGGAAATTATATAAGAAAATGAGCCACTGAAAGTAGAAGAGAATTTTTTCCTATTTTTGCAGAAAAGTAACGGACGATGGCCGAAGTAGGAAGGATATAAAATGGAGACCGGCCACAGCACGAAACTTGTGTTTGTAAAAGAGAAACATTTCGTTGTTGTTATTGTTTGCAGTACGAATGTGAGCTTGATGTTGCATAACAATTGCTTCCTACGTCCGTTTGATGCTGACCGATGTTGTCCGCAGCTCGTGGTCTTGCGGTAGCGTTCTCGCTTCCCGCGCACGGGGTGCCGGGTTCGATTCCCGACGGGGTCAGGGATTTTTCTTGCCTCGAGATGAGTAGGTGTCGTCTGCCTCATCATCCATCTCCATTACGGTCGAAGGAAGGCAAAGGCAAACCACCTCGACTAGGACCTTGCCGTCTCCCGCATCGTCCCCTACGCTCCTCGGAGTATGGGACCTCATCATCATCATCATCAAGCAGTGGTCTCCAACATCGTAGCCCCTCCCAATATCTCTCTCTCTCTCTCTCTCTCTCTCTCTCACACACACACACACACACACACACACACACACACACACACACTCAGATTACTCAATTACGGAAGTGACGATTCCTCGATGCCATAAATATTATCCCGGTTCGATACAGTGACTCTTGATTGATTACTGTACAACTCTTTTGCTTACCCCTGCTATCTGAAATTACTTACGCAAATCTGAATGTTGTCTGTCTAATCAGTATACACCAATGGATAACGCAGTCCACATTCAACGAACTGTTGTAAGAGCTGCGTTAACTCTTATACAATGAAATAAACCAACTTATACCGTCACTTCAGTAAATTTCATCAAGACCTAGTTCCACTAATCTGAGGATAACTGAACTGCGATGCTCATACGGAAATAGCATATTAAGTAGCGATTAAGCAGAAATTCCAATAACTGATTAAACTTTAAACATTTGTTCTCCCATGATTTTGCGCTACTCTATTCCGTCAAAAGTACTGTCTCTCGTTCTAGGATCGTCACAGACACTCTCAAGCAAATTATCGATGGTAAAGGTCAACGACATTAGTAGTCAGGTGTTCGGTGAATCGAAATTAAATCGTCAACACGTGGGGTCTCGAGTGAGAGATTCCAGCCGTCTCAAAGTCTATCAATTCATAAAACCCTTTACAAAAAGGTATAATATTAGCGTTCAGCGAAACAAGTGATGCACATCTGTCACTACATAGTGACAATGGTTTTCTTTCCCCATAGGACATGTGGTGTCTCACGTCTCCAAAGCTACAATAGTAAATACAATACATTAACTCTCACGGCCGACCTGCTCCATAGCAACATAACTGTAAGGCACGTGCAGACGAAAGCAGCAGTTTGCACAGCATTACCTGATTCAACGGTGATGTCCGGAAAGCAGCTCTGGTCAGCCCGGCTGTAGCGGGTAGACTACTTCCCCGGTCCCCGCGACACGATTCGACAAACAAACCGTCCCCACCACTCTTCCTAGCGGTACCCTGTGCTTATCACAGCGACGCATTCTCAACCCACGAATATTTCTGTCAACTAAAGACATTCTTATATCGCTGGCTTCAGCTCACCGGCAAAAACATCTACATCTACATCTACATCTACATCCATACTCCGCAAGCCACCTGATGGTGTATGGTGGAGAGTACCTTGAGTATCTCTATCGGTTCTCCCTTCTATTCCAGTCTCGTATTGTTCGTGGAAAGAAGGATTGTCGGTATGCTTCTGTGTGGACTCTAAAAATCTCTCTGATTTTATCCTCGTGGTCTCTTCGCGAGATATACGTAGGAGGGAGCAATATACTGCTTGACTCTTCGGTGAAGGTATGTTCTCGAAACTTCAACAAAAGCCCGTACCGAGCTACTGAGCGTCTCTCCTGCAGAGTCTTCCACTGGAGTTTATCTATCATCTCCGTAACGCTTTCGCGATTACTAAATGATCCTGTAACGAAGCGCGCTGCTCTCCGTTGGATCTTCTCTATCTCTTCTATCAACCCTATCTGGTACGGATCCCACACTGCTGAGCAGTTATTCAAGCAGTGGGCGAACAAGCGTACTGTAACCTACTTCCTTTGTTTTCGGATTGCATTTCCTTGTGATTCTTCCAATGAATCTCAGTCTCGCATCTGCTTTACCAACGATCAACTTCATATGATAATTCCATTTTAAATCACTCCTAATGCGTACTCCCAGATAATTTATGGAATTAACTGCTTCCAGTCGCTGACCAGCTATTTTGTAGCTAAATGATAAGGGATCTATCTTTCTATGTATTCGTAGCACATTACACTTGTCTACATTGAGATTCAATTGCCATTCCCTGCACCATGCGTCAATTCGCTGCAGATCCTCCTGCATTTCAGTACAATTTTCCATTGTTACAACCTCTCGATATACCACAGCATCATCCGCAAAAAGCCTCAGTGAACTTCCGATGTCATCCACAAGCTCCTAGAGAAATCTGACGATCTGGCGTGGGTAATTATAATATTGAGTTGAGAGGACAATTTGGGCATTAATAGGGACACGTTCCCGTGGTACATTCCTTGCCAACGGCCTAGGCACGTGGGGTAACAGCGTTCGCGACCCTGTCACTGAAGTTAAGCAACGCTAGGCCCGACTAGTACTTGGATGGCCGACCAGGTGCCGCTGTTTATAAGTACACGCAGGTCTCCGAAGTGGCGAAAGACTTGCACCAGGCCGCGGTGCCACAGCAATTTTTTTTTTTTTTTTTTTTTATAGATGTACCTCACTTGGATCTAACCGTCTGATCTCCTCCGTTCTTCTGTAGCATGTAACATTATGTGATTGCCTTATCATTTTAAATCATTCACTAATCGAGCAGTCGCTCGGCAACAGCTACAGTTAGCAAATAATGTTGCGAGAATGTAAAAGGTGAACGACCTGTGACGTAAATTGCTTATTGTCGAAGCGCCGTCAGAGATGCAGTGAGTTATTGACTTTGAAAACCGCGGCGCGAAAAACGGACAGAAGAAGAACACTTTTACACATTTTTTTGATGTACGAGATATTCTCGATGAACAGTTACTCATTCTTCTCTTGTCTCTTGTAACTTGTGTCGGACGCGCATGTCTTGCCGCCGTGTTATTATCGTTAAAAATAATATTGTTTTAGTGTAAAGTAAATGTGTAATACTAAAAGTGCCTAACAGTAGATTTATTGTGCGACGTGTATGTGAAAACGTCAAAGGAATTGTTTTCATTACGAGAAGTGCCAGTCAAAACGGCATCCATGTTAAATCCTTCATTGCAGTGTAAGTTCGTCTATTAATTGCCATAAATTCAGAGTTAAATGGAACTGGTGTACGGACTATTTATTTAATATAAAATCTATGTCTCACTCCTTCATGAAGTTATTTAATTTTCTTTATGTTTCTGCCAAATAGAGAGTTCACAGTCACGAATTCTTTCGTCGAGTTCGAACGGAAGTTGCATGCGGCGAAATATTTTCTCCGTGCCATATTCTACTGGTAAATGCATGATAAACTACGGTCCCTTAGGAAATTCATGTTGAGCTATCCCAAAATAATTATATTTTGAATAGGCATTTTCTCTCCTCTGCAATGCAACTTCCGACTGATCAGACGACCAAACAAGAAACAGCCGCACACGGTCGGAGTTCGCAAATATGTTTCCACCGCTGATTATAGCTATATGTTACAGCACAAAAGTAGACATATTGTTATAATTAGCGACTACGAACGGGGACATTTATAACTGTATGTTTATGTATACACATTACGTAAACATATCGTTATAAGCACCACATTTCAAAGTCTTCTCTTCTCTTCTGCCTTTGTCTGAAGTGTTGATGTTTTCACGTTCCACTTCCGTGCACTACACTCAGGACCACTACCTTCAGCAACTACAATTGAAATTTATTTCTGATATCAACAAACATCTCGCTTTCAGAGTTGTTTTTCTTGCTAATGCGTGTCTGCATTTTATGCCCTCTCTAATGTTAACACCTAATACAATTTTCAGTCTTTTCTGAGAATGTTTGTCTAGAATGTAACCTTGTATGATAGTAAAACGTGGACCATAAACAAATCAGACAAGGAGCTATCAGTAGCGTTTCAAATGTGTTGCTACAGAACAGTGCTGAAGATTAGGCGGGTAGATAGGGTAGCTTCTAAGGAAGTACGGAAGAGAACTGAGGAGAAGAGACATTAACAGCACAACTTGTGGTGCAATGGTTCTCAATGCGCCACCGTTTTCATAAATGGGAAGTCCATTGCTATTGATAGATGTGTTGCAAAGCGACATCTTCAGTCGAAACTGCTGTGGGGACTACAACATTTAATTCTACGTAATAAAAGTTGGTTCTGATGTACTGTAAGACACAGCTTGGGGTATTGCACAAAATGATCGACTTTTTTCTTATACTGACTCTATCAACTTTGTTCACTTGGTTCAAATTCTCATATTTGGTTTCTCTTTTAGACTTTGTCCCAACGTATTGGAAATCAGAATTACCTCTTATTTTGAGTGACGTAACATGGCTAGTGTGGTATGGCCTCCATCGAGTAATCCTACAGAGCTTGATACCAGAACATTACTCATCTTAATTCTGGCACTTTTTTGAAAAAGCCTATGGAAGGACTTCATGTATTTAAATCGAAGTACGTGGTCCAAATATCTCTATTCTACTAACTATTTTTAAGTAAAAGACGATGTTTTTAATACTGTTAATTAAGTAGAACATAGATAAGTATCGTAATCCTTTGCCCTGCCATCTCTTTTCAACCGGCTTCAATCGATATACTATAAACACAATTTATATGAGATTAGAAGTGACAGTTTGTGAGGGACTCCCAAAATCATTTGGATGTACTGAACTGTCTACCTAATTGGCAATCCGAGTAGCTTAAAATTACATGAAACTTCATTTGAGTCGTAAGAAATTTCGCAGTTCTGACGTAAGGCCTTTCTCGCGCCATGGGAATGACGTCAGTGACCAAAGCAATAAAAGCAGCATCTTAGTTGGAAGGAGGCAGTGAAGTGACACCTGTGCGGCTGTTGTTGTTGTTGTTGTTGTTGTTGTTGTTCATGTGAGACTTGCCGCGCTGTCGACAACCACGGATGTGCTTGTGTTTTCAACATGGTGCTTCGTTCTTTTTGCACAGCGTGAAGTTAGTAGCACTGATGCATTGACAGAGATTAGTGCAGCTAACTAGTGTTATTGTTTTTATTCTGGAAGCCAAATAAACGAACATTACCCAGAGTTTATCTTCTCCTTTATAAAGTTAAAAGACCACCTCAAACGCAAAAATGTCACCACGGACCTGAAACCCTGGACAACCAACGAGAAGATAAACGTATCCATGGGACTTGCGGTTTGGGAAACTACATTATCAGTGGGGTCTGAAGTAACGCCGCTTAAAATAAACTGTCAGTAGATCTCAAAAGCAACTAGAAGAAGGGATGGTGACACTTCGATGCATCAAGAAGTTGTGGAGGATTTTTTTAGTGCAGTACTTGGCTGGTTTTGAGTGTGAGCACTCGTACCCACTCGCGTTCTTGCTCACGAGCAGAGGAGAGCAGATGCCGCGTAGCAGACCGTGAGCAAAGCGAGCGCAGTGGCTCCCACTGCGGAACAGCGCGGCACAAAAGAAAGAAAGACTCGCGAAATGTTAAACGCGTCGCGACATGTGAAATACTTCTAGGAAGTTCAGTTCACACACTCGCATGCTTCACTCGAGGAAAGCATTTTATCGTTTAGTGAACAAAAGACGAGCTTACCAAGTAATGGAGCAGATTGGGAACTGGCTGCAGGACATCACCAACATCTGCAGCTACATGATTACTCTGCGATTCACAATTAAGTGCTTGGCAGATGATTCCTCGAACCACCTTCAAGCTATTTCTTCTACCGTTCCACCAACGTACAGCGCGCTGAAAAACGAACACTCTAATCTTTCCGTGAGAGCCCAAATTTCTCTTGATCATTGCTTCTTATAAAGGCGTGCGGTCTGAGGCGTCTTGTCACGGTTCGCGTGGCTCCTCCCCTCCCCCCCTCCCCCCCGTCTGAGGTTCGAGTCCTCCCTCGGGCACGGGTATGTGTGTTGTCCTTAGCGTAAGTTAGTCTTAAGTTAGAGTAAGTAGTGCGTAAGCCTAGGGACCGATGACCTCAATAGTTTGGTCCCACAGTCCTTACCACAAATTTCCTGTTTTTCTTATGAAGGTGAGCGCAAACAAAATATTTTCACTCTCCGAGTAGACAATTAGTGATTCGAATTTCTTATGAAGTCCTGCCGCGATGAAAACCGCCTTTGTTTTAATGATTGCCACCACAATTCACATGCGTGGCACCCTCTCTCCTGTTTCGCGATAATACGAAACGAGTTGCCTTCTTTGAATTATTTCGATGTCCTCCGCCAGTCCTGTCTGGTGTGGACGTACAAGCGTAGTGTAGGCAGTCTCTTTACTAGACCTATTGCGTTTTCTAAGTGTTCTGCCAATAAGTCACTGTCTCTGGTCGTTACACAGAACATTATCTATGTGATCACTTCAATTTAAGTTATTTCTAATTGTAATCCTTAAATGGGAATTTAAGGAGATGGGACCTGGATAAACTGACCAAACCAGAGGTTGTACAGAGTTTCAGGAAGAGCATAAGGGAACAATTGACAAGAATGGGGGAAAGAAATACAGTAGAAGAAGAATGGGTAGCTTTGAGGGACGAAGTAGTGAAGGCAGCAGAGGATCAAGTAGGTAAAAAGACGAGGGCTAGTAGAAATCCTTGGGGGACAGAAGAAATACTGACTTCAATTGATGAAAGGAGAAGATATAAAAATGCAGTAAATGAAGCAGGAAAAAAGGAATACAAACGTCTCAAAAATGAGATCGATAGGAAGTGCAAAATGGCTAAGCAGGGATGGCTAGAGGACAAATGTAAGGATGTAGAGGCTTATCTCACTAGGGGTAAGATAGATACTGCCTACAGGAAAATTAAAGAGACCTTTGGAGAAAAGAGAACCACTTGTATGAATATCAAGAACTCAGATGAAAACCCAGTTCTAAGCAAAGAACGGAAAGCTGAAAGGTGGAAGGAGTATATAGAGGGACTACAGGTATTCAAGGGCGATGTACTTGTGGGCAATGTTATAGAAAGGAAAGAGGATGTAGATGAAGATGAAATGGGAGATATGATACTGCGTGACGAACTTGATAGAGCACTGAAAGACCTAAGTCGAAACAAGGCCCCAGGAGTAGACAACATTCCATTAGAACTACCGACAGCCTTGGGAGAGCCACTCCTGACAAAGCTCTACCATCTGGCGAGCAAAATGTATGAGACAGGCGAAATACCCTCGGACTTCAAGAAGAATATAATAATTCCAATCCCAAAGAGAGCAGGCGTTGACAGATGTGAAAATTACCGAACGATCAGTTTAATAAGTCACGGCTGCAAAACACTAACGCGAATTCTTTACAGACGACTGGAAAAACTGGTAGAAGCCGACCTCGCGGAAGATCAGTTTGGATTCCGTAGAAATATTAAAACACGTGAGGCAATACTTATCTTAGAAGCTAGATTAAGAAAAGGCAAACCTACGTTTCTAGCATTTGTAGACTTAGATAAAGCTTTTGACAATGTTGACTGGAATACTGTCTTTCAAACTCTGAAGGTGTCAGGGGTAAACTACAGGGAGCAAAAGGCTATTTACAATTTGTACAGAAACCAGATGGCAGTTATAAGATTCGAGGGGCAAGAAAGGGAAGCAGCGGTTGGGAAGGGAGTGAGACAGGGTTGTAGCCTCTCCCCGACGTTATTCAATGTGTATATTGAGCAAGCAGTAATGTCATCAAAAGAAAAATTCGGCATAGGTATTAAAATCCATGGAGAAGAAATAAAAACTTTGAGGTTCGCCGATGACATTGTAATTCTGTCAGAGACAGCAAAGGACCTGGAAGAGCAATTGAACGGAATGGACAGTGTCGTGAAGGGAGGATATAAGATGAACATCAGCAAAAGCAAAATGAGGATAATGGAATGTAGTCGAAGTAAGTCGGGTGATGCTGAGGGAATTAGATTAGGAAATGAGACAAAGTAGTAAGGGAGTTTTGCTATTTGAGGAGCAAAATAACTGATTATGGTCGAAGTAGAGAGGATATAAAATGTAGACTGGCAATGGGAAGGAAAGCGTTTCTGAAGAAGAGAAATTTGATAACATCGAGTATAGATTTAAGTGTCAGGAAGTCGTTTCTGAAAGTATATGTATGAAGTGTAGCCATGTATGGAAGTGAAACATGGACGATAAATAGTTTGGAGAAGAAGAGAATAGAAGCTTTTGAAATGTGGTGCTACAGAAGAATGCTGAAGATTAAATGGGTAGATCAATAATTAATGAGGAGGTATTGAACAGGATTGGGGAGAAGAGGAGTTTGTGGTACAACTTGGCAAGAAGACGGGATCGGTTGGTAGGACATGTTCTGAGGCATCAAGGGATCACCAACTTAGTATTGGAGGGCAGCGTGGAGGGTAAAAATCGTAGAGGGAGACCAAGAGATGAATACACTAAACAGATTCAGAAGAATGTAGGCTGCAGTACGTATTGGGAGATGAAGAAGATTGCACAGAATGGAGTAGCTTGGAGAGCTGGATCAAACCAGTGTCAGGACTGAAGACCACAACAACAAGACCACAAGAACAACATCCTTAAGTATCCTCTTTCGACACAGCAGGCGGGCGGTGAAGTCACTGAGTATCGGCGATGCGTCACGTCGCATCACCTCAGCGCCTCTCTTCCTGCTTCAGTGTTGACACGTGTCTCTTACAACAAGGCGTCGACTGGGCGCTGGGCACACTCTCCTCTGTACGGTGCCGTAGTCAAGCGCAGGGGGTAGAGGGTGGCGGGGGATGCGGCGGAGGGGTAGCTAACTGTAAGTACAGACTTTTCATCAACTACAGAATTCTTATGGTTCCAAACCTCAGTCGGTAAAACCGTAACGCTTATAAGATCTTTTGGCTGGCTGTCTGTCCGTCAGTCCGACCGGTAAGATAACCTTTTCTTACAAAATCTTCAGCTGGAAATTTATTTCACATACTAAGTCTGTGGTCCTCTGGCAGTGGAAATGTCAGTGCAATCAAAAGATACGGTTATGTATGTCACATACTGTCGTGAGGATTAGTGATCATGAATTTCATCATCATATGAATCGACGCTGATTATTATCGTTAACAAAGCAATCAAGAAGACCAAGAGATGTATTCTCGCTAGAAAGAGCAGATACGTAGTTCTTAACATCGCACGTAAACAATGAACTGAAATCATTTTGTAAAAAAAATGAACGCCTACAGACGTCCTTATGATTTATTGCGTAGCTACCAGTTTCGACGCTTCAGTGCGCCATCTTCAGGTCTTAGTTGATGCCGAAGAGGTTGTCACTATCTATATATACGCTGCATGAGTGACCAACATAACTGCTTTACGTAGTCTGTCTGTAATTGTGGTGTCAGCTCTCCAGCCATCAACTGCCATCAACTGGAGTGCTGACATCACAGTCGCAGACAGTCTATGTAAATCAGTTACGTTGGCACAGCGTATATATGGATCGTGTTAACCCATTCAGCATTAACTAAGTCCTGAAGACGGCGCATTGAAGCGTCGAAACTGGTAGCTGCACAATAAGTAAGGTCATAACGACAGCTGTAAACGTTTCATTTTCTTACAACAGTGAACGACTGTAGTCGCCAATGCCTCCTGTCAAAAGAATGTACATACAAAAACTTCATACCATTTTGTTCCAGTATGAAAGACGAAGATAAACTGTGGACGAAGTTTTACCGGATTGTCGGTTGTGTTCTGGAGAAGTATGCCTCGAGGAAATGGATTAAGAACGAAAAAGACCCACCACAGTTTAACAACGAAATTACTGATATGCTGAGGAAGCAAAGACTGTTGCACTCTCGGTTCTAAAGAGAAGGCACAAATGATTACAGCCAGAGGTTAGTAGAGATGCGTGCTTGTGCGAGAAGATGGATTCGCAAATCCTATAACTACCACCGCCACTCCTTAGCAGAATATCATGCCGACAATACGAGAAAATTCTGGCGCTTTGTACAATCGTTAAGCGGGTCTAAGACTTTCATCCAGTCATTGTTGGTTAGTCAGGTCTGACAGTCAAAGAGTTCAAAAGGAAAGTTGAAGTTTTAAATTTCGCGCTTAGGAGATTGTTCACTTAGGAGGGTCACAGATGCGTATTGTAGTGTGATCATCGCACAGACTCCTAAACAGAGGACATTGCAATAGACGTCCTTGGCATAGAGAAGCAACTGAAAAAGAAAAACAAATAAGTCATCAGGTCCAGAAGAAATCCCAGTCCGGTTTTACAAAGAGAACTGTACGGCAGCGGTTCCTTACTTAAGTTGCATTTATCGCGAATCTCTCGCCGAGCGCAAAGTCCCAAGTGACTGAAAACAAACGCAGGTTACTCCTGTACATAAGAATTGTAAAACAACAGACGCGCGAAATTACAGCCCATTATCCTTAAAATTGACTGACTAGAGAATTCTTGAACGTATTCTCAGTTCGAATAAAATAAATTTCCTTGAGGCTGTGTCGGCAAATAAGAACGATTTGAAAAATAGCGTCGCTCGTGGGAAATTCAGCTCGCCCTTTTCTCACATGACACCCTCCGACCCGTGGGTGAAACGCAACAGACAGATTACATAGTCCTAGATTTCCGGAAAGCATTTGCCACGGTCCACACTGCCATCTGTTGGCAACGGTACAGACGTACGGAATAACTTGCCAGATATGTGGGTGGCTTGGAGGCTTCGTAACTGACGCAACCCCGTACGTTGTCCCCGACGGTCGCTGCTCTATAGAGACGCGGTCATCCTCAGGAGCGCCCCAGGAAAGTGTGATGGGGCCGCCCTCATTCTCCACACACATTAATGATCTCGAGGACGGGGTGAGCGGCATTCCGCGGCTGTCTGCTGATGATGCCGTGGCGAGATGTCATCGTCGAGAGGCTGTAGGAGGATAGGAGGTGACTTAAAGTTTGTAGTTGGTGTGTATACCGTCCCCAGTGAAATAATAAGAAAAGACTTAAAAAACAGTATTTATAAAGAAGAGACACTTAAAATTCGAATAATAAGTGGACACTAGCCGCTCAGGCGAACATACATTTTTCTCCGTTTTATAATAATTTCTCTGTGTTAGTTTCGAGGGCAAAGAAATATAACAAAATGATCTAAAGAGATGACAAGATACGCTCTTTTGTTAATTTTTTAGTCGTCTTATCTTCTTCTCTTGCCTTGGTTGCGTGTAGACGGACATCTTGCGAGTGCTGGCAAATGTAAGCATATTTGTACTAATTAAGCAGATAATATATTGATTTAATATCATTGTTCACTTCTGATTTGTAAGAGGTAATCCCGATTTCATGTCCGCCTTCCTTGAATTAATATGCATTCGAGTAATTTACAGTGCAACAATCACAGCGGCCGATGCAGTCTACTACGCCATTACGTGGCGATGTTAACTTATAAAAATTAGCGGAAGCGAAAATCTCGCCCGCTATTAACATAATATACATTTTTCTCCACAGCCGCCCGACGTTGCAGAAAATACGTAGCTTTAAGGTTCTTATTTTCAGTACCACAGCCGAGAGCCAGAGCCAGGACTCCGACTGCAATGCAATGGTTAACGGAGGTAAGAAAAAATACTCTCGCGTGTGTGGGCGGCAATTGTAATTAATAACTAAAGATTTTTTGCTTTAAAGTGAACTGAATAGCAGAGGAAATTAATATGAAAAGTTCATTCCATTATATGCTCATGTTTTAAGATTCGGTGATTCTAACGTTCATTAACGTAACAAATAATTTCCACTGAAGATTAATATTGTTAAAAAAAGAGAACTTCACAAAAGCATTTAACTGCAAATCAAAATTGAATGAAATATCATTTTGATTAAGGCCCACCACATAAGTCGGCAACAATCACCATTACGAATCAATTTCTGTAGTAAATAATAAATTAAATTACGACGGCCGGCGGACGCGAAATGTGATAAATTGCAGCTGCCACTAAATGTAGAAAAATGTGGGTTAATGCGTATAAGAGGGAAAAACGATCGCGTTATATTCGAATACGACATTAGTAACGCACTGCTTGACATAGTCACGTCAAATATCTTGGTGTAACGTTGCAGATCGGTATGAAATAGAACGATCATCTGAAGATTGTAGCAGGGTAGGCGAATGGTCGACTTCGGTTTACCGGGAGAGTTTTAGGAACGTGTAGTTCATCTGTGAAGGAGATGGCACGTCGAACACTAGTGCGATCCATTCTTGAGTACTGATCAAGTAGTCGGCTTAAAACGAAGGAATCCAAGCAATTCGCTGGCAGGACAGGCTGTCGGATTCGATACCGGTTGGTTCGACCAACACGCAAATATCACGGAGGTTAATCAGGAACTCAAATGAGAATACCTGGTGGGAAGGCGTCGTTCTCTCCGAGGAGCACTATTCAGAAAAGTGTGAGAATCGGTATTTGGAACTGACTGCCTAATTACATTTCGTATTAGGAGTAGAAAGATAAGAGAAATAAGCGCTAGTATAGAGACATACTGACAGCCGCTTTTGTCTCGTTCTGTTTGCTAGTGGAACAGTGCCACTGGTAGTGGTTCAGGGTACGATCTGCCACGCAGCATACACTGAAGTGATAAAGGGACGACGTACCACCTAATATGGTGACGGACCTCCCTTCCCCAGCGTAGTGCAGCAACTGGGCGTGGGAAGGACTCAACAAGTCGTTTCAAGTCCCTTGCAGAAATATTGAACCATAGCCGTCCATAATTGCGAAACTATTGCCGGTGCAGGATTTTGTGCCGAACTGACCTCTCGTCTGTGATGTTCCATAAATGTTCGATGGATGGCCACACCATTCGCTCGAACTGTTCAAAATGTTCTTCAAACCAATCGCGATCAATTGTGGCCCAGTGACGTGGCGGTCATCCGTAAAAATCCGTCGCTGTTTGGCTGAAAATGGTCTTCAAGTTGTTGTTGTTGTGGTCTTCAGTCCTGAGACTGGTTTGATGCAGCTCGCCATGCTACTCTGTCCTGTGCAAGCTTCTTCATCTCCCAGTACCTAATGCAGCCTACATCCTTCTGAATCTGCTTGGTGTATTCATCTCTTGGTCTCCCGCTACGATTTTTACCCTCCACGCTGCCCTCCAGTACTAAATTGGTGATCCCTTGATGTCTCAGAACATGTCCTACCAACCGATCCCTTCTTCTAGTCAAGTTGTGCCACAAACTCCTCTTCTCCCCAATCCTATTCAACACCTCCTCATTAGTTATGTGATCTACCCATCTAATCTTCAGCATTCTCCTGTAGCACCACGTTTCGAAAGCTTCTGTTCTCTTCTTGTCTAAACTATTTATCGTCCATGTTTCACTTCCATACATGGCTACACTCCATACAAATACTTTCAGAAACGACTTCCTGACACTTAAATCTATACTCGATGTTAACAAAATTCTCTTCTTCAGAAACGCTTTCCTTCCCATTGCCAGTCTACATTTTATATCCTCTCTACTTCGACCATCATCAGTTATTTTGCTCCCCAAATAGCAAAACTCCTTTACTACTTTAAGTGTCTCATTTCCTAATGTAATTCCCTCAGCATCACCCGACTTAATTCGACTACATTCCATTATCCTCGTTTTGCTTTTGTTGATGATCATCTTATACCCTCCTTTCAAGACACTGTCCATTCAGTTCAACTGCTCTTCCAAATCCCTTGCTGTCTCTGACAGAACTACAATGTCATCGGCGAACGTCAAAGTTTTTATTTGTTCTCCATGGATTTTAATACCTACTCTGAACTTTCCTTTTGTTTCCTTTACTGCTTGCTCAATATACAGATTGAATAGCTACGCGGAGAGGCTGCAACCCTGTCTGACTCCCTTCCCAACCGATGCTTCCCTTTCATGTCCCTCGACTCTTATAACTGCCATCTGATTTCTGTACAAATTGTAAATAGCCTTTCGCTCCCTGTATTTTACACCTGCCACCTTCAGAATTTGAAAGAGTGTATTCCAGTGAACATTATCAAAAGCTTTCTCTATGTCTACAAATGCTATGTTAGCCTTTCCTTAATCTGTTTTCTAAGATAAGTCGTAGGGTCAGTATTGCCTCACGTGTTCCAATATGAAAAAAATATTTTTAAATGTAACGCGTAATGGCTGCTAATTGTTAACAGTCAGAGATCACTGTTACTCGCTCCGCAGCAGCTGGAAATATGCTAAATAATTTTCATTAAATATTCTTTTCGTAAGATAAATGTGGCGTAGGTTCTTGGAATAACACACGGAGATCACTTTATACTAATATTTTCTTACTAGGACACAGTTTACACCAATAAATATTTGCAGTTATGTTACGACAGAAACAAATGCTATTGCAGCACAATAGCTTGCGTACCTTATTCCAGCTAACACCAGAACGAACAGAACAAAACAGACTAGACAGAAGAATGAGCACTGCATTGTGTTTAATACTCTTACAAAGATAATAATACTTCTTTTAATTACTTACACATTATAATCTCATACAACAAAAATAATGTCTTTTCTGCATCTATCGATCTATATTGTATATTTTTACAGTTAGTGTTATTACCTTTCGCAGATAAATCGATGTTTGCAGTTCATTTTGAGTCACATACAGTCATTTTTACTTATGTTTCACCTCTATAATGGTGAATATTGCAAAAGGGACACTAAAAACCCCTCGGCCACCCTGGTCGGCCCAGAGGACCCGCTCCATTCCAAGTAAACGTATCTCACACCATTACGGAGCCATTATCAGCTTGGACCGTGCCTTGCTGACAACTTGCCAGATGGCTTCCTGGGGTCTGCGAAACACTCGAACCCTTCCAACGGAAATCTGGTCTCATCTGACCAGGCCACTTTTTCCAGTCGTGTAGGGGCCAAACGATATGGTCACGAGACGAAGAGAGGCGCTTCAGGCGATGTCGTGCTGGCAGCGAACGCACTCGAGTCGGCCGTCTGCTACCGTGACCCATTAACGCCAAATTGCGGCACACTGTCCTGACGGATACGTTCGTCGTACGTGCCACATTTCTGCTGTTTCTTCACTCAGTGTTGCTTGTCTGTCAGCACTGACAACTATACGCAATCGTCGCTGCCGTCGATCATTAAGTAAAGCCCGTCGGCCATTGAGTAACGACTTCCGAAATGGAATCTCCCATGCGTCTTGCTCCAACTGGCATTCAGCGTTCAAAGTCTGTTAATTCCCATCGTGCGGCCATAAGCACGTCGGAAACCTTTCCACATTAGTCACCTGGGTACAAATGATAGCTTCACTAGTGATCTGCCTTTTTAACCTAGTGAAACCCACATTACCACCATCTGTACATGTTCTCGCGTCCGTCGGCCGTCGTAATTTAATATATTATTATTTTGATTGTTGCCGACTTATGTGGTGGGCCTTAAGCAAAATATTTCATTCAATTTTGATTTACAATTAAATGCTTTAGTGAAGTTCTCCTTTTTAACAATATTAATCTTAAATTATTTTCTACGTTAATGAACGTTACACTCGCTGAATCTTAAAACATGAGCATGTAAGTTGAACAATGGAATAAACTTTTCATATTAATTTCCTCTGCTATTCAGTTCACTTTAAAGCAAAAAATCTTTAGTTATTAATTACAATTGCGGCCCACACACGCGAGAGTATTTTTTCTTACCTCCGTTAATCATTGCATTGTAGTCGGAGTCCTGGCTTTGGCTCTCGGCTATTGTACTGAAAATAAGAACGTTAAAACTACGTATTTTCTGCAACGTCGGGCGGCTGTGGAGAAAAATGTGTATTATGTTAATAGCGGGCGAGATTTTCGCTTCCGCTAAATTTTATAAGTTAATATCACCACGTAATGGCGTCGTTGGATGCATCGGCCGCTGTGATTGTTGCACTGTAAATTACTCGAATGCAGGTTAATTCAAGGAAGGCGGACATGAAATCGGGATAACCTCTTACAAATCAAAAGTGAACAATTATATTAAATCAATGTATTATCTGCTTAATTCGTACAAATATGCTTACATTTGCCAGCACTTGCAAGATGTCCGTCTACACGCAACCAAGACAAGAGAAGAAGTGGAGACGACTAAAAAATTAACAAAAGAGCGTATCTTGTCGTCGCTTTAGATCATTTTGTTATATTCGTTTGCACTCGAAACTTACACAGAGAAATTATTATAATACGGTTACATGATAAAAAATCTATATTATTCAAGTTTTAAATGTCTCTTCTTTATAAATACCGTTTTTTAAGTCTCTTCGTATTATTTCACTGGGGGCGCTATAATGTGCATATCGCTATACCATGGCTTTTGTCGCCTCAGCCTAAGCCACCTGACAACTTGACAACTGCAATAAAATGGGTCCATTGGTTACACATTTTAATTTTTTTGTTATTATTTTTAGTGGAAGAGTCAAGGGGTGGTGGTGGTGACGGGAACGGGGATGGGAGGGAAGGGGGAAGGGGGGGGGAGAAGAGTGGAACTTATGGAATGGCGTCATTAAAAATGTTGGACATTGCCAAGAGGAGGGAGCTCGAGTACAAAGGAGGAGGGAGTGGGTTTGGATCAAGGGGCGTGTTGGTGGGGGGGGGGGGGGGGGGAGAAGAAAGAGATAAACAAACGGGAAGGGGGAGGCAGGCACAAAAGGGGGGCCAGTGTAGGAAAAGGGCAGGTGGCCGGTATGTGGATGGTAGCAAATGATCATGGATGCAACAACAGTTGTAGATAAAATGTTTGTAAGACATAACACCAAAAAAAAAAAAATGGTTCAAATGGCTCTGAGCACTATGGGACTTAACTTCTGAGGTCATCAGTCCCCTAGAACTTAGAACTACTTAAACCTAACTAACCTAAAGACATCACACACATCCATGCCCGAGGCAGGATTCGAACCTGCGACCGTAGCGGTCGTGCGCTTCCAAACTGTAGCGCCTAGAACCGCTCGGCCACACCGGCCGGCAGAACGGCAGAACCACGTTCCATTTTTTTTTTTTTTTTTTGAGATACGGTAAAAGTACTCCAATATATAGTTAAAAGGTTTAAAAATGGACATTCATGTAACATGTTTGACGTAGGACTTTGAAGCGTAGAGGGACTCACGCACCAACCGACCGACCGACCGACTAACCGACAGATTGGGCGGTTGTAGGCGTTTTGACCGACCTACTGACGAACTTCCCTTGTCGGGATGTCGGGCGGGCAGGACCACACGACAGACGATACTCCCCCCCCCCCTCCCCACCCCATCAATGTAGCCAACAAATTGTGTCGTGTGTACCGCTGTCGTGCCAATCTTGCGACAAAAGTTCGTCTTTTGTCACTGCGCTCGAGTTTAAATGCTGTTCTACAGATTGCAAGGCGGCCGTAACTTTGACGGGGTTTCTGAAGACATTTAAAGACTGGAGATGTTTGTGGGACACGCCGTGCGAGGAGTATAGCAATGCAGATGCAGGGAATGAAGCATTTGTTTGATTTTCCAACGAATCCGTAATGGTTCGTGTGGTACACAGACTAAGATACTTATATGAAATAGAAAATGGGGAAAGAAAGGGAAGGGATGGGTGGAAATTCGTGACTTACAGCCAAACAGGGCACTGTGGTAACGCAATGGTGAAAGCTGAAAATGTTTGCTGCACCGTGAGCGATTTCCTTAACATCATCGGCCATCCGGACTTGGTCCCTGACCGACACGAATTTCCAACATTTCGCGAGCTGCAGTGCGGCGCTCCTTGCTCACGAACACCCTACTTGCAAATTATTGATTCCCGTTGGAGTTCAGTCGATATTAGTGTGTCGATGCTGAAAGAAACGTAACGGAGCCGCCGTGCACTTGCAGAAATGTGTATACTTCATAGCTGTCTGTTATGTCGGCCAAGTCCACCAGGACACCACTGAGAGAAGTACGAACACAGTAAAATGTATATGTTTTGTGACCAAAAGTCCGTCGATCTTCTGTACTTCGGTTTTATTTCCGATACTTACCGGAAATTAAATCTAAAAACCGGAATACAGCCGGCCGTGGTGGACGAGCCGTTCTAGGCGCTACAGTCTGGAAGCGCGCAACCGCTATGGTCGCAGGTTCGAATCCTGCCTCGGGCATGGATGTGTGTGATGTCCTTAGGTTAATTAGGTTTCGAGGCATGGATGTGTGTGATGTCCTTAGGTTAGTTAGGTTTAAATACTTCGAAGTCCTAGGGGACTGATGACCTCAGAAGTAAAGTCCCATAGTGCTCAGAGCCATTTGAACCGAAATACAAAACTGAGTAGATCTTATACTTCTTTTCCGGTACGTACGGCAGTAAAACCTAAAAACAGAAATATCGACAGCCAAAGGACGCTTATTCGTAAAATATACTAGCTTCGTTGTTGTAAGTATTAAAGAACTTCATCCTACACGTAAACCTTCTCCTATTAAGAGTAAAATGTGGGACTTACTTTTTTTTTACAGTTCTAACAGTTGCTGATTGCTTAATTTCTAATATATCTGTGGCTGTACTTATTACATGATGTGCGTCACCGCCATTTGTAGTCTTCCTTCTTCTCATCTTTAATGAGTTTCTTAAGCTTACAGCGGCATCTTTTATGTTAAACACATAAATAAATTACTGCAGTTTATACGAACGTCTTTTGTTTTATTTGTTTTGCTTTGCCAGGACGTATTTCCTCAGCCAACTATGAAACACGTTGCATGTTTCAGGAATCATTTTCGTTAGTAAATGTGGGGATAGAACTACATTGCATTTGAGTTCCTCTTAACTAGTGCCAGAGGCTAGAAACCGTAATGTACCTAACAGCCTCTCTCACGACTGTATTCTCTTTCGTTACGAACGGTTTCGTGATGTTCAAGAGCTCCAAAACTAGTGACTCATCATCCTTAGGTAATTAATGAAAACCATCGGCTCCTAGCTGGTTAAGTAACAGAACATGGGTGAATTTCATTCCTCGCATTAGAGTTTTCTTTGCCCGTAGTTATCTGTCGACGCTTTTTTGGCCTTGTTAATTCTGAAATAGCCAAAGAGAACGTCCGCTTTCGTTCCTGTGTAAAACCAAGCGGGATCTCGTAGAACATGAACTCAGTGAACGTAAGATAAACAAAACACAACAACAAGGCGGACGTGTAATCGGTCGGCAAGTGTGTAGACTGACACCAAATCCGTCGGTCAGTCGGCCGATACGTTGGTGCGTGTGTAGCGAGGGGCTTCGGTGCGGCTCACCAGATGGCGTAGTTTTCCATAGGTCCGGAACACGTAACTCTACCAGCAGTTAGAGACAACGGCGGGCGGTTAGCGGGGCAGGCGGTGAAAACATCGCAGCGGTATGTGTCTATACAGTGTTGTCATAAAGCTAAAAAAAAAATAAAGCAGTGATCTGCAAATCATTCTGTTCATTGAGCAGTTTGTCTGGATGATTCAAGTGACGTGCGAAACGTTCAAGTTGCTCCGTTAGGTTAAGGAAACGATTCTTTGGGGATTTATGCTTTACTTGCACGTGCTGTTAAACATTTTGTACTGTCGTAGCTAAACGCCTATTTTTTGTGATATTTTTTCTCTATGTTAACTATTACACACATCCGTTTCTCGTGCGGATGGTTTTGTTCCTCGGAAATCGTTGCATTTTACACTTAACTGCCCTCCACGTTTCGGTTGTCAATGACTAAAGCAACATGCACCTGGCGCTTGGTCGAAGATGTCCGATTCGTGTTGTTTTTAGAGTTCAGCCAAGGGCAGTTTAGAAAGTGTGTCAATCATGGCACTAAGGTGTGCTCTTTTATGCTGCATGGGGTCGCAGGAATTAAGTTATCCGAAAACGTTGCCTTTCTGTTTACCTTTAATGTGTGTTAGGTTATTTTGTAAAAATTTACTTAGTGCACACCTCTCTTGCATTTTTCGTTGTTAATTTACAATATTTGTGCACAGTATGCATTACAATACTAGTGTTATACATAACAGGTTATTTGACTTTACGTTAGATTAAGTTTTTGTGATGAAAAGTCATGTTTAACTTCGCCGCGAACGTAAAAATTAGGCTACGCTACGGGTAAATCTTTTGTTTGGCGTTCACATTCGTCCCTTTCATCAAACGTCAGCCGCGCGGGATTAGCCGAGCGGTCTCATGCGCTGCAGTCGTGGACTGTGCGGCTGGTCCCGGCGGAGGTCAGAGTCCTCCCTCGGGCATCGGTGTGTGTAGTTGCCCTTATGATCATTTATGTTAAGTAGTGTGTAAGTCTAGGGACTGATGAGAGCAGTTAAGTCCCCTAAGATTTCATACACATTTGAACATCAAATGTCAAACGAATTATCATTTTGTACCTAACCTAGGCCTCGGTTACCCTATAGCTCAATCTATCGCCACACTCAACATTTCAAGGGGGGGGGGGAGGGGGGGGCGAGCTGGTTGCAGATTACACTGCAGGCAATTGGTTTTAGAATAGCTCGTAGCCCCATTCCCTTGCAGTTGAACCGTGAAACTAATTTTCGATTGTTCGGTGAATTTGGCTGCTAGGTGTTAGATGTATTACTTCCCCTCTTAAAGTACTTTTTATCTCATCTAAATTGAAGCTACCTTAAAATCAAAATAGAATAATCAATCATGAGTGTCATCGATGTAAGTTTTGTACCTGTGATAGGTGGGTAATTAGCGAAGAATTATTTTCGAGCTGTATCATTCAAGAAGAGTGAAATATACTTTCGCATCGCTAGAACGTTCTTCCGTTTATAAAATTTCTCACTGAGCTTAATAAGCTGAAACTTGAATTTAAGTAGCTCTTATAGCTTTCACGTGTTTCTCCAAAACTGACATATTACTTTCTTTTAGTTACGAGATCTTGCTTTATAACATCCAGTGTTCAACTGGGTATGTTGGTATCCAGATTCATTGTGACCAGAGATTAGATTAGTACTTGTTCCATAGATCATGAATACGACACTTCGTAATGATGTGGAACGTGTCAGTTTAATAAAAGGTGTCTATACAAGATATTACATTACACAAAATATTACAAGACACTTAATACTTTCAATTTTTTTGTGGGGATGAGGAAATTACCTACTTACTATATCCAAAAATTCATCTAATGAGTAGGAGTAGTTGCCACTAAGAAATTCTTTTAATTTCCTTTTAAATGCTATATGGCTACCTGTCAGACTTTTGATGCTATTAGGTAAGTGACCAAAGACTTTCGTGGCAGCATAATTTACCCCCTTCTGAGCCAAAGTTAAATCTAACCTTGAGTAGTGATCATCCTTTCTCTTAGTGTTGTAGCCATGTACACTATTACTTTTGAATTCGTTCGGATTGTTAATAACAAATTTCATAAGTGAATATATATATAATGTGTGTGTGTGTGTGGGGGGGGGGGGCTACAGTGAAGATCTCTAGCTCTTTATATAAGTGGGTGCAGGATGATCTTGGATGAGCTCCAGCAATTATTCTGATTACCAAACAAATTATCAGAAGGTATAACGACGTGTTTCACTTAAGCAGAAAATTGAATGACTACGTTTACTGCGTATATGTTCTGAAACGTCTACGCTCGTTTAAACTTGTATATTTCAAGTCTGCTTCCTTAAAGTTTTCAGCTAGCCACATTTTTGGTGCAGTTTTATTTGCACTCTTGCTGTGGTTGTTCTCAGATACATATTTACAAAGCGACGCTTTTCGATTTCAGTAAATAAATATTATATTCAACGCAGCTAGTCTTTTAAGCTGGTCTAAGATTTTTCGACCGGATCCTTATTTATGGAGTCGGTGTTCTTACAACACACAGAACTGGACGTAACTGTGTAACTACAGTTTGTATGGTATATACGTTTAAGGGGTCATCAGCGCAGTTCTAACACCAAACTGTTGTGAGGAAATGGCACGTGGAAGTTCTTTGTGGTAGACATGATCCACATGTTTTATTTTGCTGGAAATAGTACAGAATAAATCAAAGATCAAAATAACTTTCGATCCTGTTAGCGAAATTAACATAATCAGATGTAAGCAGGCTAACACTATGGGTTTGGGGTCCAAAGTGGCTACAACCAGTTTCTTATTGGTGTCAGGTTACCCGCTTGGGTGAGCTACCTTCAGGGTCACCCCTGGGAAACCACCTGTCATTGATGAATGTCACCCAAGGGAATCACCGGCCACCTCGCTATGCCTACCCCAACGCGAGCGCAATACGTTCGGAGACGTGGTTCTACCGTCCCTCAGCTGTGAGGGCATGTGCAACCTGGTGACTGGGATCGCAGGAGGAGCTACATACTTTACCAGCATCTCACTTGAATCGTCCGATATGAGAATGCTGGGGAGGGTTCCTTCAAATGTATATTTGTACTAGTTGTGAGCGTGGGGTTGATCTGAGATTGTTCTGCGCAACGTATTAATCTGAGACGTACGCTTTACCCTGCGGCTCCTGCAAGATGCAATTTCCACCCCCACACTATTACAGAAGTCAGACGTTCCTAACGTTCTAAAGAAAAATGCCTGAAAAACTTCCAGCAATAAATATCTTATGGAGTCGTCCGCTGTAAGGAAATGACACAAAAATTCACAATTTCTTATCTAACTAGTGGGATACTTGGGTACTGGAGTAGTGCTAGTTAGTGTAAGAAAAACAGGAAACTAACGAAAGTTATTATTTATTTTGCAAAATAAATAAATATATATATATATATATATTTTGTTTTTTTTGTTTTCGGACTGTGAAGTTATCTCTGAAGGATAGGATTCGCTAATGAAATTTCTATACAAAGTTTAAGATGGTTGACTTGGCAGAATGGCTGAGAGGCGCGCCTACTCAACTTGAATAATTATCCTTTAGAATGTTGCTAGGTACGGTCGAGGCTGTCGCGCGTGAAATGCAGTGAAGTGTACTGTTGTGGAGGAAATATGGGGCTCGCAATAGCTGTAGCGCACAATACCGTAAGCTGCGATGACTGCTGTCTGCGCCGCTCGCTGCTGACAAATAAGATAACTCTCGTTCTGTCTCTATTGACCTTCGCCAATCAAACTCTCCCTACGCCTTGACGAAGTCAAGGATTCCTATTCGCCCCTAGTCTAACTATTGGCGTGGTACACTGGTCAGATAACCAGTCCACCACGATGGCACTCAAAAATTCATCCCTCTTACGCCGTCTCAACTCCATCCACCATAGGGGGTTACGTCTTGCGACCGGAGCCTTCTACACTAGTCCCGTCGAGAGTCTTTATGCTGAAGCTGCTGAATTACCATTGACTTACCGGCGTGACGTACTGCTTTGTCGGTATGCCTGCCGGCTGTTGTCAATGCCCGACCACCCCTCTTATCAGTCCTTCTTCGCCGATTCTCTCGACCGTCAGTACGGGTTGTATGTGTCTGCCCTGCTGCCCCCCGGAGTCCGCTTTCGTCGCCTGCTTCGACAATTGGATTTTGCCCTCCCTACCACCTTCAGAGTGGGTGAGAGCCCGACGCCACCTTGGCTCCAGGCTCCGGTTCATGTTTATCTCGACCTCAGCTCGCTCCCGAAGGAGGGTACTCCGGCCGCAGTGTATCGCTCACGGTTTGTCGAACTTCGTGTGCGACTTGCTGGTCACACCTTTACTTACACTGATGGCTCCAAAACTGACGATGGTGTCGGCTGTGCCTTTGTCGTCGGGGCCGCCACCTTTAAATACCAGCTCCTCCGGCTCCTCGACTAGTGTTCCAGCTTTACGGCCAAGCTTTTTGCTCTCCATCAGGCCGTTCTGTACGCCCGCCGCCACCGCCATTCATCGTATGTACTCTGCTCTGATTCACTCAGTGCTCTTCAGAGCCTTGGAGCTCCATATCCGGTCCATCCCTTGGTGCAACGGATCCAGCAGTCCCTCCATTCTTTTGCTGAGGATGGCTCCCCTGTCAGCTTTCTGTGGGTTCCCGGCCATGTAGGAGTGCCTGGGAATGAGGCTGCTGATGCTGCAGCCAAGGCTGCAGTCCTCCTGCCTCGGCCAGGCTCCCATTGTGTCCCGTCATCTGACGTTAGTGGGGTTGTTTGTAAGAGGCTTGTGTCCTTGTGGTGGGATACTTGGTCATCACTTCAAGGAAACAAGCTCCGGGCGGTATAACCGTTCCCAACTGCTTGGACAACCTCCTCCCGACCATCTCGGCGAGAACAGGTCCTTCTGACCAGGTTGCGGATTGGGCATTGCCGGTTTAGCCACCGCTACCTGCTCTCTGGTGACCCAGCCCCGCAGTGCCCTTGTGGTCATGCATTAACAGTGCGCCATGTTTTATTGTCGTGTCCCCGTTTTAGTCAATCTCGTGTTGTCCTGTCTCTGCCATCTACTTTACAGGATATTTTAGCGGATGACGCTCGAGCAGCTGCTCGTGTTCTTCGTTTCATTACTTTGACTGGCTTGACCAGAGACATCTAACTCTTTCACTTATTTTAATAAGTTAATTTAGTGACTGAAATTAATAGTGAGCTTTGTTTCTGGAGCACATTCGACATTCAGTAAAATACGGTTAGTCTTGGGCTACCTCAATAATCATTTCAAAAGCTACTTGAATCTACGCAATTTAGAAATAAGAGATTTAACTTTGAACTTGAATTAAATGATTCTGAACAATTAACAATAGTAAAATTTAGTACGTACCAAGCTGAGCTGCAGTCACAGGTAAGCTAAAATACGGCAACAAAACTCGCACTCTTAATTTGTGCTTGTGTAATCTAAATATTGTAGCCAGCTATGAATACCTTAACTGAAGTTCGAAATTAAAGCATTGAAATCGAATGATATTACTTTAATGCTGGCATTTGAATTTCAATGACACTCGGGTTCATTCTGGAAAAGGAAGGGACCCTGCTTGGTAATGCAATTTGGACAATGAGCAACAAAGGTTCATGTTGCGTTGCTGTAATTTAGTGAGAAAAATTTAAGTTTGAATAGCTGAGGTCTGCCATACAGTGCTACCAGTCTTCCTTCTTGGTTGATTGAAGGTTGAGGTCTTCGATCTAGGGGGTGGCGACAGTCACTCGTTGTCGGCCGTCGCTGTTGCAGAAGCTGGATGTTGGCGCGCCTTCTTCTCGACACGGTCTCCAGCCGAAACGGGCTCTTGATGTGCGCCAGCTAACGCTCCCGTACGCGACACCATGTCAGAAACTATCATAGCAAGTCGAGCGCAATTACATGCCGCCAAACCCCGAAAGCGCGGAAACTCGCGGGAGCGTCACACAACACACCTGCTCCACTGCCCTACTCCAGACTGACTACGATCTGCCCGCGCTCCATGCGGCAGAGTTAACACTACCAAAGATCCTAAACAATTTGGTTCTCCACACGACCTATCGACGTAATCGTTCGATAGCATATTTTTCCCTAGTCCAGACTCAGCGTAAAATTACAAATATTTACAAACGAACCAATTATACATCGACATAAATGCATATATACAAATAGTAAAACAATCACAATATACAAAGACACAGAAACGTCATATCTTCAAGTAACAAAATAAGGAAAAAATTTATAGCACAATAGATGGAAATAGGATGATAAGCATTTTCGGCGTTACAGAGTGCTTCTTCAAGTCTCTTTGGTGTACTGTCAGACTGACTGATAATTTCAGCAGAGAGCTGTAATGTGAAATGAAAGATAGGGGAAGTTTTGTCCTCGAACTAGCGACCTTGTATCTAGATTGTGCGTCGTTACTATTAGATCACGAGCTGATAAAACACTTTAATAACGCGAGAAGAGGGCAACACTTGCAGATCCTGGCTGACGTCTAGGTTTTATGCTTAAGACTGAAATTGGCACAGTCTTAGACTTGGTTTTTCGATATGTATCGCGGGAACACAATACAAACCGTGAATAGAATCTCCTCGGTCTACGTGCTGCCTCACTTCAAATACAGCCATCGAGCTTTCCATCGGTGTCTCCGCCATCATCAGGAGTTAAAAGCACTGACTGCCAGGTGTGGCGCAGTATTCTGCTTAAACAGATGCAATAGCAGCGGCTCGGACCTTTCAGAATGGGTCGAGGTGACACATGCGTCGAACACAAGTTAGCCAACTCATAGGAGCGGCTTCCTGCCAGCGGCACCGAGCCACGTCCAGTGGCGTAGGGGGCCAGCGCTTTGTTTGGAACTGCCCCTCCTGCATCAGTCCAACAGTCGGGCAACCGTCTTTGTTTTTGCTCAATGTACACTCCTGGAAATTGAAATAACACCGTGAATTCATTGTCCCAGGAAGGGGAAACTTTATTGACACATTCCTGGGGTCAGATACATCACATGATCACACTGACAGAACCACAGGCACATAGACACAGGCAACAGAGCATGCACAATGTCGGCACTAGTACAGTGTATATCCACCTTTCGCAGCAATGCAGGCTGCTATTCTCCCATGGAGACGATCGTAGAGATGCTGGATGTAGTCCTGTGGAACGGCTTGCCATGCCATTTCCACCTGGCGCCTCAGTTGGACCAGCGTTCGTGCTGGACGTGCAGACCGCGTGAGACGACGCTTCATCCAGTCCCAAACATGCTCAATGGGGGACAGATCCGGAGATCTTGCTGGCCAGGGTAGTTGACTTACACCTTCTAGAGCACGTTGGGTGGCACGGGATACATGCGGACGTGCACTGTCCTGTTGGAACAGCAAGTTCCCTTGCCGGTCTAGGAATGGTAGAACGATGGGTTCGATGACGGTTTGGATGTACCGTGCACTATTCAGTGTCCCCTCGACGATCACCAGTGGTGTACGGCCAGCGTAGGAGATCGCTCCCCACACCATGATGCCGGGTGTTGGCCCTGTGTGCCTCGGTCGTATGCAGTCCTGATTGTGGCGCTCACCTGCACGGCGCCAAACACGCATACGACCATCATTGGCACCAAGGCAGAAGCGACTCTCATCGCTGAAGACGACACGTCTCCATTCGTCCCTCCATTCACGCCTGTCGCGACACCACTGGAGGCGGGCTACACGATGTTGGGGCGTGAGCGGAAGACGGCCTAACGGTGTGCGGGACCGTAGCCCAGCTTCATGGAGACGGTTGCGAATGGTCCTCGCCGATACCCCAGGAGCAACAGTGTCCCTAATTTGCTGGGAAGTGGCGGTGCGGTCCCCTACGGCACTGCGTAGGATCCTACGGTCTTGGCGTGCATCCGTGCGTCGCTGCGGTCCGGTCCCAGGTCGACGGGCACGTGCACCTTCCGCCGACCACTGGCGACAACATCGATGTACTGTGGAGACCTCACGCCCCACGTGTTGAGCAATTCGGCGGTACGTCCACCCGGCCTCCCGCATGCCCACTATACGCCCTCGCTCAAAGTCCGTCAACTGCACATACGGTTCACGTCCACCATGTCGCGGCATGCTACCAGTGTTAAAGACTGCGATGGAGCTCCGTATGCCACGGCAAACTGGCTGGCACTGACGGCGGCGGTGCACAAATGCTGCGCAGCTAGCGCCATTCGACGGCCAACACCGCGGTTCCTGGTGTGTCCGCTGTGCCGTGCGTGTGATCATTGCTTGTACAGCCCTCTCGCAGTGTCCGGAGCAAGTATGGTGGGTCTGACACACCGGTGTCAATGTGTTCTTTTTTCCATTTCCAGGAGTGTATAAAGCCCGCTCCCATACCCTACAAGGTGAGTACCCTTAGTTTCTGTTAAAATTGTTGGTTATTCTACTTTCTGCCATTTCTTTTGTAACAGAATCCAAATATGATGATGATTGATCCAAAAATCTCGGGTTTCGAAATTGTATTTTATATCAGTTTTGTATTCCATGTTGTGCCGTGTCTGACTTCTCAGTTTTCCTTTGTCCAATATTTGGTGAGTTTCCTGCATACTGCTCACCAAGAGTGCGAATGGTTTGTCGTCTGTAAATTCTACCACATTCGCATGGGACATCGTACACGCCTGTAATTCAATGACCCGTGTTGTCTTTAACGAGGCGCAACATCCTGTATCTTGGAGAGAGGTCGGAACGCTGGTCTCTCTTCACGTGTCTACAGTCGCTGCTCCACAGTGTGGAGGGAACGAAGCCAGCTTGGCCTCTTCTTCCGATTCACGACAGATTACGTAGCAAAAACTATTCCTGCTACTTGCATCTTCTCATCGCCTGGCAGACATCGGACAGAGAAACGTAGCTGCCGCGAAGCCAGCAGCCACTGTATCAGGTGTCCACGTGGGAGCTGGCCATCGTCAAGAATTCCAGCGTCTTGCGGTGCGTCCAGTCCTGTGTGTGCCGACCCATCGAGAAAAACCAGAACTGTTCGATTTCACAGAAGACGGCGAACAGTTTAAGCTGTATTACAGGATAATTCCTCTCGCTATTATTCAGCACGTAACTCATGACCGCAATTGTCCAGTGTTCCTGTCCTTTTCTAGCTTGCTCTGCCAGATACAGCACAACACCGAATCCGTAACTGAAACACTGTCACATGCTGAAATGGCTGTATAAGATTGTCAGGAGTTTCAAAACTTCTACTGCCGAAAACTGACTTGATTCTCTCAAACATACTGCCCCTTGTTGCCAGGATACATTTTTCCCAGTCGGTGATAAAAGACGTGATGCCTTGGGCGTCTGCGACTAACAAACTTCCTGTAGAATCCAACTAGTCCTATAAACGCTTAGACTTGTCGTACACTGTTACTGGCACACCACGTATTGCACTGGGCTTAACGATATTGGGCGTCATTGCCTCCTAACTGATCACACAGTATAGGAGTGTCATTTGCCTTCACCCACATACAGACTCTCGTAAGCTCAGTCACTCCCTTGTCTCCTAAAGGCTGCAGTATCTGCTCTAGTGACTGACGTTCTCACCATTTTTTGCTGAAATTAGGTCCTCTATGTAGTCTGTGATTTTACTTTATAGCTGTGATCCAACACATCCCCAAGAGCCTTAAAGAACGCTGCAATGTAGACATTAAGCCCAAAGGGTGACATAATAAACTGGTAAGACCTGCTATCTACAAAAAAAAATCTGTTGTCAGTAAGCTGCTGCTTATTTAACCTGCCAGTGACCATATGTAAGAACAAGGCTAGTGAAAGTCTGTACACCATTAAATCTTCGTAGAAATACATGTATAAGTTCCTCAATATCTCTTCTCCGCCAGAATTTGATTCAACTTGTGATGGTCAAGAGCTAACCACACTTTCCGTCATATCTGGTCATGAATAGCACCTTGTGTACATCCAAGCTGGTCTTTATACTGGTTAGCTAACCTTATCCCAGGAGAAGTGAAATGTATGTCAGACGACATAACGTGCTGTCTAGAAAGGTCCATTGCAAAATCGAGCCAGATATGCTTCCTTAAATGTTGCCTTCTCTTTCCAACAGCATCCGAGGCCTAGCAGCAACACCGTCGGTAGTGGATACGTTTCCACTAGAAGCGCTCTCTAACTCCAGTAATGCACTCCATTGGTGGGTCTTCGGGCTCTTGTGGTTTCTGTTTTGTTTGTTTTGTCTTGTTTGTTCACCTTTCCTTAAATGAGAAAAGGTAGCAACCGCCAAACCAAAAAATATGAGAATAACAATGTTTTGTGATTGCAAATGTTTACACATGTGTTATTAACAAAATTGATGCCACCTTGTTACACAGCCACACTGGTGATGGAAATGGAGAGTAACTAGTGTAAGAAATGGAGCACATACGTAAGACATGAGAGGAGTTTTGAAGTTCTGTATTTTGCAAGAACAAAAGCAAACGACCCATGAAAATATCAGAACCTATCAGAAATAATATTACAATTAGAAGCTTGTCGCTAGCCAATACAGTCTATTTTTGGAAAGTATAGAAACGAAAGAAAAGTTTAATGGAGAAACTAAGATCTACCGTTACATAACCAGAGACTTCTACGCTTATACTGAAATTGCTGAATGCTTACTGAATGTGAAATTGAACCTACAGTCACTTTACTTGTTTTCATCATTACTCACCTACTGAATTTTTCCCGACAAATGCAGCTCAGTTATTCTATTCATTTGTTGTTGTTGTTGTTGTTGTTGTTGTTGTTGTGGTCTTCAGTCCTGAGACTGGTTTGATGCAGCTCCCCATGCTACTCTATCCTGTGCAAGCTTCATGTCCCAGTACCTACTGCAACCTACATCCTTCTGAATCTGCTTAGTGTATTCATCTCTTGGTCTGCCCCTACGATTTTTACCCTCCACGCTGCCCTCCAATACTAAATTCGTGATCCCTTGATGCCTCAGAACATGTCCTACCAACCGATCCCTTCTTCTTGCCAAACTCCTCTTCTCCCCAATCCTATTCAATACCTCCTCATTAGTTATGTGATCTACCTATCTAATCTTCAGCATTCTTCTGTAGCACCACATTTCAAAAGCTTCTATTCTCTTCTTCTCCAAACTATTTATCGTCCATGTTTCACTTCCATACATGGCTACACTCCATACACATACTTTCAGAAACGACTTCCTGACACTTAAATCTATGCTCGATGTTAACAAATTTCTCTTCTTCAGAAACGCTTTCCTTGCCATTGCCAGTCTACATTTTATATCCTCTCTACTTCGACCATCATCAGTTATTTTGCTCCCCAAATAGCAAAACTCCTTTACTAATTTAAGTGTCTCATTTCCTTATCTAATTCCCTCAGCATCACCCGACTTAATCCGACTACATTCCATTATCCTCGTTTTGCTTTTGTTGATGTTCGTCTTATATCCTCCCTTCACGACACTGTCCATTCCGTTCAACTGCTCTTCCAGGTCCTTTGCTGTCTCTGACAGAATTACAATGTCATCGGCGGACCTCAAAGTTTTTATTTCTTCTCCATGGATTTTAATACCTACTCCGAATTTTTCTTTTGTTTCCATTACTGCTTGCTCAATATACACATTGAATAACATCGGGGAGAGGCTACAACCCTGTTTCACTCCCTTCCCAACCACTGCTTCCCTTTCTTGCCCCTCGACTCTTATAACTGCCATCTGGTTTCTGTACAAATTGTGAATAGCCTTTCGCTCCCTGTAGTTTACCCCTGCCACCTTCAGAATTTGAAAGAGAGTATTCCAGTCAACATTGTCAAAAGCTTTCTCCAAGTCTACAAATGCTAGAAACGTAGGTTTGCCTTTTCTTAATCTAGCTTCTAAGATAAGTCGTAGGGTCAGTATTGCCTCACGTGTTTTAATATTTCTACGGAATCCAAACTGATCTTCCGCGAGGTCGGCTTCTACCAGTTTTTCCAGTCGTCTGTAAAGAATTCGCGTTAGTGTTGTGCAGCCGTGACTTATTAAACTGATTGTTCGGTAATTTTCACATCTGTCAACGCCTGCTTTCTTTGGGATTGGAATTATTATATTCTTCTTGAAGTCTGAGGTTATTTCGCCCGTCTCATACATTTTGCTCACCAGATGGTAGAGGTTTGTCAGGACTGGCTCTCCCAAGGCTGTCGGTAGTTCTAATGGAATGTTGTCTACTCCTGGGGCCTTGTTTCGACTTAGGTCTTTCAGTGCTCTATCAAGTTCGTCACGCAGTATCATATCTCCCATTTCATCTTCATCTACATCCTCTTTCCTTTCTATAAAATTGCCCACAAGTACATCGCCCTTGTATAGTCCCTCTATATACTCCTTCCACCTTTCTGCTTTCCCTTCTTTGCTTAGAACTGGATGTCCATCTGAGTTCTTGATATTCATACAAGTGGTTCTCTTTTCTCCAAAGGTCTCTTTAATTTCCCTGTAGGCAGTATCTATCTTACCCCTAGTGAGATAAGCCTCTACATCCTTACATTTTTCCTCTAGCCATCCCTGCTTAGCCATTTTGCACTTCCTGTCGATCTCATTCTTGAGACGTTTGTATTCCTTTTTGCCTGCTTCATTCACTGCATTTTTATATTTTCTCCTTTCATCAATTAAATTCAATATTTCTTCTGTTACCCAAGGATTTCTACTAGCCCTCGTCTTTTTACCTACTTGATCCTCTGCTGCCTTCACTACTTCATCCCTCAAAGCTACCCATTCTTCTTCTATTGTATTTCTTTCCGCCATTCCTGTCAATTGTTCCCTTATGCTCTCCCTGAAACTCTGTACAACCTCTGGTTCTTTCAGTTTATCCAGGTCCCATCTCCTTAAATTCCCACCTTTTTGCAGTTTCTTCAGTTTTAATCTATAAGTCATAACCAACAGATTGTGGTCAGAGTCCACATCTGCCCCTGGAAATGTCTTGCTATTTAAAACCTGGTTCCTAAATCTGTCTTACCATTATATAATCTATCTGATACCTTTTAGTATCTCCAGGGTTCTTCCATGTATACAACCTTCTATCATGATTCTTAAACCAAGTGTTAGCTATGATTAAGTTTTGCTCTGTGCAAAATTCTACCAGGCGGCTTCCTCTTTCATTTCTTACCCCCAATCCATATTCACCTACTACGTTTCCTTCTCTCCCTTTTCCTACACTCGAATTCCAGTCACCCATGACTATTAAATTTTCGTCTCCCTTCACTATCTGAATAATTTCTTTTATTTCATCATACATTTCTTCAATTTCTTCATCTGCAGAGCTAGTTGGCATATAATGCCAGTGAAGTGTACTGTTGTGGAGGAAATATGGGGCTCGCAATAGCTGTAGCGCACAATACCGTAAGCTGCGATGACTGCTGTCTGCGCCGCTCGCTGCTGACAAATAAGATAACTCTCGTTCTGTCTCTATTGACCTTCGCCAATCAAACTGTCCCTACGCCTTGATGAAGTCAAGGATTCCTATTCGCCCCTAGTCTAACTATTGGCGTGGTACACTGGTCAGATAACCAGTCCACCACGATGGCACTCAAAAATTCATCCCTCTTACGCCGTCTCAACTCCATCCACCATAGGGGGTTACGTCTTGCGACCTGAGCCTTCTACACTAGTCCCGTCGAGAGTCTTTATGCTGAAGCTGCCGAATTACCATTGACCTACCGGCGCGACGTACTGCTTTGTCGGTATGCCTGCCGGCTGTTGTCAATGTCCGACCACCCCTCTTACAAGTCCTTCTTCGCCGATTCTCTCGACCGTCAGTATGGGTTGTATGTGTCTGCCCTGCTGCCCCCTGGAGTCCACTTTCGTTGCCTGCTTCGACAATTGGATTTTGCCCTCCCTACCACCTTCAGAGAGGGTGAGAGCCCGACACCACCTTGGCTACAGGCTCCGGTTCATGGTTATCTCGACCTCAGCTCGCTCCCGAAGGAGGGTACTCCGGCTGCAGTGTATTGCTCACGGCTTGTCGAACTTCGTGTGCGACTTGCCGGTCACACCTTTATTTACACCGATGGCTCCAAAACTGGCGATGGTGTCGGCTGTGCCTTTGTCGTCGGGGCCGCCACCTTTAAATACCGGCTCCTCGACTAGTGTTCCAGCTTTACGGCCGAGCTTTTTGCTCTCCATCAGGCCGTTCTGTACGCCCGCCGCCACCGCCATTCATCGTATGTACTCTGCTCTGATTCACTCAGTGCTCTTCAGAGCCTTGGAGCTCCATATCCGGTCCATCCCTTGGTGCAACGGATCCAGCAGTCCCTCTATTCCTTTGCTGAGGATGGCTCTCCTGTCAGCTTTCTGTGGTTTCCCGGCCATGTAGGAGTGCCTGGGAATGAGGCTGCTGATGCTGCAGCCAAGGCTGCAGTCCTCCTGCCTCGACCAGCCTCCCATTGTGTCCTGTCATCTGACGTTAGTGGGGTTGTTTGTAAGAGGCTTGTGTCCTTGTGGTGGGATACTTGGTCATCACTTCAAGGAAACAAGCTCCGGGCGGTATAACCGTTCCCAACTGCTTGGACAACCTCCTCCCGACCATCTCGGCGAGAACAGGTCCTTCTGACCAGGTTGCGGATTGGGCATTGCCGGTTTAGCCACCGCTACCTGCTCTCTGGTGACCCAGCCCCGCAGTGCCCTTGTGGTCATGCATTAACAGTGCGCCATGTTTTATTGTCGTGTCCCCGTTTTAGTCAATCTCGTGTTGTCCTGTCTCTGCCATCTACTTTACAGGATATTTTAGCGGATGACGCTCGAGCAGCTGCTCGTGTTCTTCGTTTCATTACTTTGACTGGCTTGTCCAGAGACATCTAACTCTTTCACTTATTTTATCTGCATCTTTGTAAGAACTTTCTGGTGTCCCCCCCCCCCCCCCTTGAGTTATACTAGATTCTGTGTGCTCTAACAATTGTGACTGGGCGCTAATGACCTCAGTAGTTGGCGCTCTTAAACCCCAAACAAAAAAATCTGAGGGCAGGGCTTAAAAAGGTCAGCTAATAAAATGTTTGTGGACATTAATCACAGGTTCCTAGCCAATTCTTTGTCACTAAACTTTGAAAAAACACTACATGAAGTTCAGAACTTGTAAGGGGTGTCCCACGAGTATAAGCTTAACACACGATGACAGAAGTGGAGAGTGTTAAATTCTTGGGATTATAGCTTGATAATAAATTCAACTGGGACGAGAACACCACAGAACTGCTGAAGCGTCTTAACAAATCTCAATTTGCAATGCCAATTGTCAGACATAGAGGATATAAAAATGATAAAGCTGGCATACTATGCTTACTTTCGTTCTACAATCTAATATGGGATTATTTTTGGAGCAATTAATCAAGCTAAGCTTCAATTTTCCAGGTACAAAAACGTGCAGTAAGAGTTATATGTGGTGTAAACTCAAGAACATCCTGCAGAAACCTGTTTAGGGAACTAGGGATACTAACTACTGCTTCCCAATATATTTATTCCTTAATGAAACTTGTCATTAAAAATGACTTTTTCAAACCAACAGCTCAATTTATGGAATCAATACTAGAAATAAGAATAATCTTAAAGGATTTAAAGTCACTTAGTCTTGTACAAAAAAGTGTAAGTGTGCGCGCGCGCGTGTGTGTGTGTGTGTGTGTGTGTGTGTGTGTGTACACAATCTAACTTCTGCACCAGTTCAGTGCAGTAATGTGTTCATTGTAAATAAGTATTTATACATCCTGGAGGACCTCACTACGGATCAATTGGAATGAAATTAAATCTAATCCAATCTAATCTATCGGGCAGGCGGCCCGGGTTTTCACTGAGGTCTTCGCAGATACTGGAGGACTCTCTAGCGGCGTATTTTTGTAGCGCTGTGCTGCAAACACAGCGTCTTTGGTTGGAAGCATCAGAATTATACTGTGACGTCACACTCAGAGCTATCAAAAACACAGGCTGGCGCGTCCGCCATGTTGTTTCCCAACCAATGCTGAACACAGCAGGAAGCTTATGCTAACTGTGTTGTTTTGTTAAAGTTTTCTGAAATATTTTACAAGTGTCCTGCATAGAGCCTTAGATCGTGCTATTTTGAGCTTTCATTCCGCTAATGTTTACATTGATAAGTGGGTTAGACACACAAATCTCGCATTTTATTTGCTTATTTCTGCTGTTCTTTGCTGTCCGAATGAAGAATAAAGGTGCAAGAAACATATTTGTCATAAAATCGCGTACTATGTTTTATTTTCTTCACGGAATTCAAATTAAATATTCGATAATGACGTTTATTACATTATGTACCAGGCTCCTATAAATAAGAGTTGGCGCGGCTGCATCTAAAGTGCATATTTGCGCACTTCTAATCCAATGAAGGCTTGCTCCGTTAAATCTCCATCACACAAAAGAACTCGCTTAACACTTGTACGCTATACAATTCCTTCTCAAAGGTAAAACACAAGTTACGTGTAAATATGGAAAATGGCTAAAGTTGACAACGGGCCGTCTATCTGCACTGTTAATTTCAATCTTCTGCATTTCTCCAATTAAGCCCTTAAACGGCTCCGTGCTCACGTTCGCAAACTTATCAAAAGGGGAAACAGTGTTGGGAGATATGTCTCGACCATTGGATGCCGTACATCACCTTCCCAAGTCTGGGCAAAGATCAAACGTGTTTCCTGGTACCAGACCCCAACAGGTGTTCACGGTGTTAACATAAATGGCGTGTTACCTACCGACTAAAAGGCAATTAACGAGCACTTTGCTGAGCCCCGTCCTCGCGCCTCTGCGTCGGAGAATCGCCGCCAGCCTTCCGCACTCTCACTTGGCGGATGGAAGGGAAGTCCTCCCCGTTTACAGAGTGGGAGCTCCTCACCCCCTTGTACATTGCCCCGAGACAGCTTCTGGGCCTGATCGGATTCACAGTCACATAATAAAATATCTCGTCTTTCCATTGCACCGGCGGGAAAGCACCATCATACCAGGGCTCAAACCCGGCAAAAACCCGCTTGATGTGGGTGGCTGTCGGCCAATGAGCCTCACTAACGTTCTTTGTAAGGTGCTGGAACGCATGGTGCGTCGGTGGTTGGGTTGAGTCCTGGAGTAACGTGGCCTACTGGCTCTGTGCCAGGGTGGTTTCCACTTGGGTCGCTCTACCACTGATCATTTTGTGTCCCTCGAGTCTGCCTTCCTAAAAGCCTTTCCCAGATACCAACACCTGGTTGCCGTCTTTTTTTTTGTATACGAAAAGCGTATGACACCACCTGGCGACAACTTATCCTTGTCACATTATACGAGTGGTGTCTCTGAGGCCCACTCCTGATTTTTATTCAGAATTCCCGATTTTTATCCAAAATTTCCTGTTGATTTGTACTTTCCGTGTCAAAGTTTATGCCTCTGTGTCTCCCCCTCCCCTCCTCCCATCCAGGAGTGTGGGGTCCCGCAGGGCTCTGTATTGAGTGAATCACTATTTTTAGTGGCCCTTAACGGTCTAGCAGCAGCTGTAGGGCCGTCTGTCTCACCATCTCTGTGTGCAAACGACTTCTGCATTTCGTACTGCTCCACCAGTACTGGTGTTGCTGAGCGGCGCTTACAGGGAGCCATCCTCAAGGGGCAGTCATGGGCTCTAGCCGACGGCCTGGAGTTTTCGGCCGCGAAGTCGTGGGTTATGCACTTCTGTCGGCGTCGTACCGTCCATCCGGAACCAGATCTTCACCTAACTGGTGATCCCCTCACTGTAGTGGAGGCATATTGATTTTTAGGACTGGTTTTCGGCGCCCAATTGACTTTCTTCCTCAGCTTCGTCAGCTTAAGTGGAAGTGCTGGCAACTTTAATGCCCTCCGTTGCCTGAACAACGCCAATTGGGGAGCAGATCGCTGTACTCTGCTGCAGCTCTACAGAGCGCTTGTTTAATCCCACCTTGAGTCTCGTTTCTGGTTCGGCGGCCCCTCAGTGTTGTATTTATTCCGCCCTGTGCACCACTGTGGCGTTCGACTAGCCATGGGAGCTTTTATGGCGAGTCCAGTGACCAGCATAATGGCGGAGGCTAGAGTCCCTCCATTGCAGGTCAGGCGTGCACAACTGCTCGCCACTTACATTGCACACATTCGTATGTTCTCCTGCAGATCCGAATCACCATCTCGTTTTCCCACCCACGGCGGTTCTTCTCTTGCATTGGTGGCCCCTTTCAGGGCTTACAATTGCAGTTCTCGTCCGACCCCTTCTATCTGAACTGGAGTCCTTGCCTTTACCACCTATACTCGAGATCCATTCGCGTACACTTCCATGGTGTACACCTAGGCCGTGACTTCGCCTGGACCTTTCACATGGCCCAAAGGACTCAATTTCCACTGGAGAGCTGGTGGCTGTATCTCTTGCTCTTGAGCACATCCATTCATGCCCTGGGGAGTCGTTTCTTTTGTGTACCGACTCCTTAAGCAGCCTAAAAGCTATCGACCAGTTCTAGTCTCATCATCTTTTGGTAGCCATCGTCCAGGAGTCCATCTATGCCCGGGAACAGTCCGGTCGTTCTGTGGTGTTTGTGTGGACTCCATGACACGTCGGCGTCCCAGGCAACGAACTTGCTGACGCGCTGGCCAAACAGGCTACGCGGAAACTGCTTCTGGAGATGAGCATCTATGAACCTGAACTGCTTTCTGACCTACGCCGTAGGGTTTTTAGGGTTTGGTAGACGGAATGGCATAACAGTACACACAACAAACTTTGTGTCATTAAGGAGACTACGAATGTGCGGAAGTGTTCCGTGTGGGCCTCTCGCAGGGAATCGGTTGTGCTCTGCCGGCTCTGCATTGGCCACACTCGGGCGACCCACGGTTGCCGCCCACGCCGTGAAGACCCGCCTCAGTGTCGGTGGGGCGCCCGGCTGACAGCGGCCCACACATCCTGGTGCACTGCCCCACTGTGACTGCCCAGCGACGGAAACTTGGGCTACCGGACTAGTTGGCTGACAACGCCTCATTGGCTGATTTAGTTTTACGTTTTATTCATGAGGGTGGGTTTTATCATTTGATCTAAGTTTCAGCGCATGTCCTTTGACCCTCTGTGTCCTCGGCCCCAATGCTTCTAGGGTGGACGTTTTAATGTGTTGCAGGGTGACTGGCTTTTCCTTTTCATTCTTGTGGTCGGCCAGCCATTGTAATCTGCTTTCTTGTTTTACTCTGTTTCTAGCATGTCTCTGTTTTCTTGTCCTCCTTTGTTCCTTTTAGTGTCCTTGTGGTTTTTCCCTTTCTTCCTTTGTGTTATGTCTCCTCTGTTACATTCTCACACTTATGGAATTGTTTTATGAGGAACAAGGGACCGATCACGTGGTTTGGTTCCTTCCCCCTCTTTCAAACCAACCAACCAACCCACCAACCCACCGACACCACTGCATCAGTGGTTTGGTCCACTTGTATTTGTTCCTGGCCGTGCATTCTGCCCAGTGCCACTTCAGTCTTATGTGCTCGACAACGTCATAGACAGCCGTTCTGCTCCTTACGTCATCCCTGTTAGCCCTGTCTCTGATCCACTCCAAGCAGTGTACTTACTACAGCCCTTTGACAGATCCAGAATAGATTTCCACTGCTTATTGTCGTAGTCGTGAGCCTGCACATTGTTACCAGCTGGATGCTGATGTCATGAACGATCCATTCTAAATCTGTGATGATAGTCTGTTTACAGATAATGTAACTAAGTTTCTCGATTGCCATCACAGATTTCGGTGTGAGATCTACGCTGGCTGGTTGTGTGTTCCAAGTTGGATTTGATGCCTAGAATTATGTATTCATTTGTTACTTCCAGAGCATTGTTTTTGATGGAGACCACAATATTGACAACGCGTGACTCGGGTGATTCATAATGATTTTTGTTAGCATTTTGTAAAATACAGAGAGACCAATAGGCCTGTAAAAACTCAATGTCAGTGTTTTCATTTTCTTTGAAGAGGAGGAGGACATCCGCATTTTTCCGTAACTAGAACCTTCCTTTCCTCTAGATATTATTTTAGTAGGAGTTGTAACCACCTCCTCACTTATCGACCTTAATCAGAGTAAAATTTAAACCGCGTGTACCTAATGGAAATTTGGGAAAAGCAATCGTCACCGAAGTTAATCTGTCGGTAAAGAGGGAGGAAAGGGTTACATCTTCATTGAAAGGAAAAATGCAAATGAAACTGGTGGAAATTAATTTTGAAAAGGGGTAAAGTTAATAAAGAAAGTAAATGTGCGGCCATTACGTTAACAACTAGCGGTAATTAGATATTTGAGATTTGGGGGAAATTACGGTCGCCAATCCTATGGACAATTACTATAGTAACTGAAAAAGAAAGGTTATGACACGTATAATTAGCACAAGAAGCGTGGCAACTGAAGGTTGACACGTGTAGTGTGACAACTGAAAGTTTGTCATAAGTAATAAATTTCGCTACACTCTGACTTAATTTAACAAAAGAATTAATAAAACCGGAAAATTGAAAGTTAATTTAGTGACTGAAATTAATAGTGAGCTTTGTATCTGGAGCACATCGAAATTCAGTAAAATACGGTTAGTCTTGGGCTACCTCAACAATCATTTCAAAAGCTACTTGAATCTACGCAATTTAGAAATAAAAGATTAAACTTTGAACTTGAATTAAATGATTCTGAACAATTAACAATAGTAAAATTTAGTACGTACCAAGCTGAGCTGCAGTCACAGGTAAGCTAAAATACGGCAACAAAACTCGCACTCTTAATTTGTGCTTTTTTAATCTAAATATTGTGGCCAGCTATGAATACCTTAACTGAAGTTCGAAATTAAAGCATTGAAATCGAATATTACTTTAATGCTGGCATTTGAATTTCAATGACACTCGGGTTCATTCTGGAAAAGGAAGGGACCCTGCTTGGTAATGCAATTTGGACAATGAGCAACAAAGGTTCATGCTACGTTGCTGTAATTTAGTGAGAAAAATTTAAGTTTGAATAGCTGAGGTCTGCCATACAGTTCTAAACCTTTACGTGCTACCAGTCTTCCTTCTTGGTTGATTGAAGGTTGAAGTCTTCGATCGAGGAGGTGGCGACAGTCACTCGTTGTCGGCCGTCGCTGTTGCAGAAGCTGGATGTTGGCGCGCCTTCTTCTCGACACGGTCTCCAGCCGAAACGGGCTCTTGATGTGTGCCAGCTAACGCTCCCGTACGCGACACCATGTCAGAAACTAACATAGCAAGTCGAGCGCAATTACATGCTGCCAAACCCCGAAAGCGCGGCAACTCGCGGGAGCGTCACACAACACACCTGCTCTACTGCACCACCCCAGCCAGACTCCCCCTCTGCCCGCGCTCCACGTGTCAGAGTTAACACTACCAAAGATCCTAAACAATTTGGTTCTCCACACGACCTATCGATGTAATCGTTCGATAGCATATTTTTCCCTAGGCCAGACTCAGCGTAAAATTACAAATATTTACAAACGAACCAATTATACATCGACATAAATGCATATATACAAATAGTAAAACAATTACAATATACAAAGACACAGAAACGTCATATCTTCAAGTAACAAAATGAGGAAAAAAATTTATAGCACAATAGATGGAAATAGGATGATAAGCATTTTCGGAGTTACAGAGTGCTTCTTCAAGTCTCTTTGGTGTACTATCAGACTGACTGATAATTTCAGCAGAGCTGAAGTGTGGAATAAAAAATAGAGAAAGTTTTGCCCTCGAAGTAGCGACCTTGTGTCTAGATTGAGCGTCGTAACTATTAGACCACGAGCTGATACGATACTTTAATAACGCAAGAAGAGGGCAACACTTGCAGATCCTGACTGACGTCTAGGTTTTATGCTTAAGGCTGAAATTGGCACTGTCTTAGATTTGGTTTTTCGACATGTATAGCGGGAACAGAATACAACCCGTGAATAGAATCTCCTCGGTCTACGTGCTGCCTCACTTCAAATACAGCCATCGAGATTTCCATCGGTGTCTCCGCCATCGTCATCAGGAGTTAAAACCACTGACTGCCAGGTGTGGCGCAGTATTCTGCTTAAACAGATGCAATAGCAGCGGCTCGGACCTTTCAGAATGGGTCGAAGTGACATGCGTCGAACACAAGTTAGCCAACTCATAGCAGCGGCTTCCTGCCAGCGGCACCGAGTCACGTCCAGTGGCGTAGGGGGCCAGCGCTTTGTTTGGAACTGCCCCTCCTGCATCAGTCCAACAGTCGAGCAACCGTCTTTGTTTTTGCTTTTGCTCAATGCATAAAGCGCGCTCCCATACCCTACAAGGTGAGTACCCTTAGTTTCTGTTAAAATTGTTGTTTATTCTACTTTCTGCCATTTCTTTTGTAACAGAATCCAAATATGATGATGATTGATCCAAAAATCTCGGGTTTCGAAATTGTTTTTTATATCTGTTTTCTATTCCATGTTCTGCCGTGTCTGACTTCTCAGTTTTCCTTTGTCCAATATTTGGTGAGTTTCCTGCATACTGCTCACCAAGAGTGCGAATCGTTTGTCGTCTGTAAATTCTACCACATTCACATGGGACACCGTACACGCCTGTAATTCAATGACCTGTGTCGTCTTTAACGAGGCGCAACATCCTGTATCTTGGAGACGGGTCGGAACGCTGGTCTCTCTTCACGTGTCTACAGTCGCTGCTCCACTGTGGAGGGAACGAAGCCAGCTTGGCCTCTTCTTCCGATTCACGACAGATTACGTAGCAAAAACTATTCCTGCTACTTGCATCTTCTCATCGCCTGGCAGACATCAGACAGAGAAACGTAGCTACCGCGAAGCCAGCAGCCACTGTATCAGGTGTCCACGTGGGAGCTGGCCATCGTCAACAATTCCAGCGTCTTGCGGTGCGTCCAGTCCTGTGTGTGCCGACCCATCGAGAAAAACCAGAACTTTTCGACTTCACAGACGACGGCGAACAGTTTAAGGTGTATTACAGGATAATTCCTCTTGCTATTATTCAGCACGTAACTCGTGACTGCAACTGTCCAGTGTTCCTGTCCTTTTCTAGCTTGCTCTGCCAGATACAGCACAACACCGAATCCGTAACTGAAACACTGTCACATGCTGAAATGGCTGTATAAGATTGTCATGAGTTTCAAAACTTCTGCCGAAAACTGCGTTGATTCTCTCATACTGCCTCTTATTGCCAAGACACATTTTTCCCAGTTGGGGATAAAAGACGTGATGCCCTGGGCGTCTGCGACTAACAAACTTCCTGTAGAATCCAACTAGTCCTATAAACGCTTAGACTTTTCGTACACTGTTACTGGCACACCACGTATTGCACTGGGCTTAACGATATTGGGCGTCATTGCCTCCTAACTGATCACACAGTGTAGGAGTGTCATTTGCCTTCACCCACATACAGACTCTTGTAAGCTCAGTCACTCCCTTGTCTCCTAAAGGCTGCAGTATCTGCTCTAGTGACTGACGTTCTCGCCATTTTTTGCTGAAATTAGGTCCTCTTCCGTGATTTTACTTTATTGCTGTGATCCAACACATCCCCAAGAGCCTTAAAGAACGCTGCAATGTCGACATAAAGCCCAAAGGGTGACATAATAAACTGGTAACACCTGCTATCTACAAAAAAAATCTGTTCTGTCAGTAAGCTGCTGCTTATTTAACCTGCCAGTGACGATACGTAAGAACAAGGCTGGTGAAAGTCTGTACACCATTAAATATTCGTAGAAATACATGTATAAGTTCCCCAATATCTCTTCTCCGTCAGAATTTGATTCAACTTGTGATGGTCAAGAGCTAACCACACTTTCTGTCATATCTAGCCATGAATAGCACCTTGTGTACATCCAAGCTGGTCTTTACACTGGTTAGCTAACCTTATCCCAGGAGAAGTGAAATGTATAACGTCAGACTACATATCGTGCTGTCTAGAAAGGTCCATTGCAAAATCGAGCCAGATATGCTTCCTTAAATGTTGCCTTCTCTTTCCAACAGCATCCGAGGCCTGGCAGCAACACCGTCGGTAGTGGATACGTTTCCTCTAGAAGCGCTCTCTAACTCCAGTAATGCACTCCATTGGTGGGTCTTCGGGCTCTTGTGGTTTGTTTTGTTTGTTTTGTCTTGTTTGTTCACCTTTCCTTAAATGAGAAAAGGTAGCAACCGCCAAACCAAAAAATATGAGAATAACAATGTTTTGTGATTGCAAATGTTTATACATGTGTTATTAACAAAATTGATGCCACCTTGTTACACAGCCACACCGGTGACGGAAATGGAGAGTAACTAGTGTAAGAAATGGAGCACATAGGTAAGACATGAGAGGAGTTTTGAAGTTCTGTATTTTGCAAGAACAAAAGCAAACGACCCATGAAAATATTAGCACCTATCAGAAATAATACTACAATTAGAAGCTTGTCGCTAGCCAATACAGTCTATTTTTGGAAAGTATAGAAACGAAAGAAACGTTTAATGGAGAAACTAAGATCTTCCATTACATAACCAGAGACTTCTACGCTTATACTGAAATTGCTGAATGCTTACTGAATGTGAAATTGAACCTACAGTCACTTTACTTGTTTTCATCATTACTCACCTACTGAATTTTTCCTGACAAATGCAGCTCAGTTATTATATTCATTTGTTGTTGTTGTTGTGGTCTTCAGTCCTGAGACTGGTTTGATGCAGCTCTCCATGCTACTCTATCCTGTGCAAGCTTCTTCATCTCCCAGTACCTACTGCAACCTACATCCTTCTGAATCTGCTTAGTGTATTCATCTCTTGGTCTCCCCCTACGATTTTTACCCTCCACGCTGCCCTCCAATACTAAATTGGTGATTCCTTGATGCCTCAGAACATGTCCTACCAGCCGATCCCTTCTTCTGGTCAAGTTGTGCCACAAACTTCTCTTCTCCCCAATTCTATTCAATACTTCATCAGTTATGTGATCTACCCATCTAATCTTCAGCATTCTTCTGTAGCACCACATTTCGAAAGTTTCTATTCTCTTCTTGTCCAAACTATTTACCGTCCATGTTTCACTTCCATACATGGCTACACTCCATACAAATACTTTCAGAAACGACTTCCTGACACTTAAATCTATACTCGATGTTAACAAATTTCTCTTCTTCAGAAACGCTTTCCTTGCCATTGCCAGTCTACATTTTATATCCTCTCTACTTCGACCATCATCAGTTATTTTGCTCCCCAAATAGCAAAACTCCTTTACTACTTTAAGTGTCTCATTTCCTAATCTAATACCCTCAACATCACCCGACTTAATTCGACTACATTCCATTATCCTCGTTTTGCTTTTGTTGATGTTCATCTTATATCCTCCCTTCAAGACACCATCCATTCCGTTCAACTGCTCTTCCAAGTCCATTGCTGTCTCTGACAGAATTACAATGTCATCGGCGAACCTCATAGTTTTTATTTCTTCTCCATGGATTTTAATACCTACTGCGAATTTTTCTTTTGTTTCCTTTACTGCTTGCTCAATATACACATTGAATAACATCGGGGAGAGGCTACAACCCTGTCTCACTCCCTTCCGAACCACTCCTTCCCTTTCATGTCCTTCGACTCTTATAACTGCCACCTGGTTTCTGTACAAATTGTAAATCGCCTTTCGCTCCCTGTATTTTACCCCTGCCACCTTTAGAATTTGAAAGAGAGTATTCCAGTCAACATTGTCAAAAGCTTTCTCTGTCTACAAATGCTAGAAACGTAGGTTTGCCTTTCCTTAATCTTTCTTCTAAGATAAGTCGTAAGGTCAGTATTGCCTCACGTGTTCCAGTATTTCTACGGAATCCAAACTGATCTTCCCCGAGGTCGGCTTCTACTAGTTTTTCCATTCGTCTGTAAAGAATTCGTGTTAGTATTTTGCAGCTGTGGCTTATTAAACTGATTGTTCGGTAATTTTCACATCTGTCAACACCTGCTTTCTTTGGGATTGGAATTATATTCTTCTTGAAGTCTGAGGGTATTTCGCCTGTTTCATACATTTTGCTCACCAGATGGTAGAGTTTTGTCAGGACTGGCTCTCCCAAGGCAGTCAGTAGTTACAATGGAATGTTGTCTACTCCGGGGGCCTTGTTTCGACTCAGGTCTCTCAGTGCTCTGTCAAACTCTTCACGCAGTATCGTATCTCCCATTTCATCTTCATCTACATCCTCTTTCATTTCCATAATATTGTCCTCAAGTACATCGCCCTTGTAAGACCCTCTATATACTCCTTCCACCTTTCTGCTTTCCCTTCTTTGCTTAGAACTGGGTTTCCATCTGAGCTCTTGATATTCATACAAGTGGTTCTCTTATCTCCAAAGGTCTCTTTAATTTTCCTGTAGGCAGTATCTATCTTACCCCTAGTGAGATAAGCCTCTACATCCTTACATTTGTCCTCTAGCCATGCGTGCTTAGCCATTTTGCACTTCCTGTCGATCTCATTTTTGAGACGTTTGTATTCCTTTTTGCCTGCTTCATTTACTGCATTTTTGTATTTTGTCCTTTCATCAATTAAATTCAGTATTTCTTCTGTTACCCAAGGATTTCTACTAGCGCTCGTCTTTTTACCTACTTGATCCTCTGCTGCCTTCACTACTTCATCCCTCAAAGCTACCCATTCTTCTATTGTATTTCTTTCCCCCATTCCTGTCAATTGTTCCCTTATGCTCTCCCTGAAACTCTGTACAACCTCTGGTTCTTTCAGTTTATCCGGGTCCCACCTCCTTAAATTCCCACCTTTTTGCAGTTTCTTCAGTTTTAATCTATAAGTCATAACCAACAAATTGTGGTCAGAGTCCACATCTGCCCCTGGAAATGTCTTACAACTTAAAACCTGGTTCCTAAATCTCTGTCTTACCATTATATAATCTATCTGATACCTTTTAGTATCTCCAGGGTTCTTCCATGTATACAACCTTCTATCATGATTCTTGAACCAAGTGTTAGCTATGATTAAGTTGTGCTCTGTGCAAAATTCTACCAGGCGGCTTCCTCTTTCATTTCTTACCCCCAATCTATATTCACCTACTACGTTTCCTTCTCTCCCTTTTCCTACACTCGAATTCCAGTCACCCATGACTATTAAATTTTCGTCTCCCTTCACTATCTGAATAATTTCTTTTATTTCATCATACATTTCTTCAATTTCTTCGTCATCTGCAGAGCTAGTTGGCATATAAACTTGTACTACTGTAGTAGGTGTGGGCTTTGTATCTATCTTGGCCACAATAATGCGTTCACTATGCTGTTTGTAGTAGCTTACCCGCATTCCTATTTTCCTATTCATTATGAAACCTACTCCTGCATTACCTTTATTCGACTTTGTGTTTATAACCCTGTAGTCACCTGACCAGAAGTCTTGTTCCTCCTGCCACCGAACTTCACTAATTCCCACTATATCTAATTTTAACCTATCCATTTCCCTTTTTAAATTTTTTAACCTACCTGCCTGATTAAGGGATCTGACATTCCACGCTCCGATCCGTAGAACGCCAGTTTTCTTTCTCCTGATAACGACATCCTCTTGAGTAGTCCCCGCCCGGAGATCCGAATGGGGGACTATTTTACCTCCGGAATATTTTACCCAAGAGGATGCCATCATCATTTAATCATACAGTAAAGCTGCATGCCCTCGGGAAAAATTACGGCCGTAGTTTCCCCTTGCTTTCAGCCGTTCGCAGCACCAGCACAGAAAGGCCGTTTTGGTTATTGTTACAAGGCCAGATCAGTCAATCATCCAGACTGTTGCCCCTGCAAATACTGAAAAGGCTGCTGCCCCTCTTCAGGAACCACACGTTTGTCTGGCCTCTCAACAGATACCCCTCCGTTGTGGTTGTACCTACGGTACGGCTATCTGTATCGCTGAGACACGCAAGCCTCCCCACCAACGGCAAGGTCCATGGTTCATGGGGGGGTCTATTCATTTAGGACCCACAATATGCAATGATACGCAAACTGACTGCTCAAATAATTAGCTCCAAAAAATGGCCCCGAGTTAGAAGAAATCTTGACAATTACTTATACATATCATAAGTCACTTACCTCACAGAAAATCTTTATTCCACGAACTATAGCGATGCAGCAAGCACCAATACAGCCAGCTAAATAAGATTCTAAGTACTGTAGGCTCTAACTACTAATAGGCACGTGGTTAGCAAAGGAAAGATTTTGTTGCAGAGCAAACAATGTATTTAGCAGATTTTACCTTAATAATGTGACATCCAGTTAAAAACATTACATAATCGTCCGTGACATCCAGTTCAAAAAAAAAATTATATAATCGTCAAGAGTTAAATTTCCATGTCGGTCACACGTCCAGATCGCCCGCTTGCGCTAACACTTCAGACCTCTAACCTCCACCACTGCTAACTACAAACTTCCAACCTCCATCACTGCTGGCTATTCACCTCCAAACGCCAGTCTGAACAGCCACAGAGTCTCTTACACAGCGTGCACAGCTCTGTCAGAGTTATTAATGCAGTCTACCAGGCTGCCAACACACACGCATACAAACAGGCTACTTACAAACTAAACAGGCCAAAGATGTACATGTACACAGAAGAGATAAAGTGTCTTCTTGTAAATAAATAAAAAAGACAGATAAGCTGCTGAATTATGTTTTCAATTACGTTAAATTTCAGCATATTGTGTGCGATTCTCTTATTGCCTGAAGCTTCTTATGTGAAGAATTTAGTACTTAGCAATAAAGTACGGCCTGCAGCAACTAGCTGCTCAAAGTTGTTGTCCGACAGTAACTTATTCACTAATATTGGTCTAAATACTCCAGTTTATTTAACTCACAAATATTTTAAAATATGGTCAGATGTTGTTGACTGCAGTACCTCAGGTTCAACCGCCCTTTCGTGAGTGGATTTCGCTGTAAGCTGCTCAGTGGACTGAGCGACGTGAGCACGTGTTTCCTTTCACGTTGCTTCACACCCACTGTGCATCGTCTCTCTGACACGGCCTGCACCAAAAGTAGGGCTGCTGTGCCTGGTAGGGCCCTGCCAAAGTGATCTGCAGACGCACTCCTTACGTGCGTCACCGTATGTCTGTGGCCATATGTGGGCGCACAGATGCGACCCAAATCGCCATTGTAACTCTGCTCACATGGCCAGTGGCTCTGAAACTGATGTAACACAAAGCAGAAACAAAAAAATTCAAAACTAATGATAAGGCTTTCCATCAAGTTGAAAGCAGAGGCGGCAATAGCGCAACTAGTTATTCCACCAGTCATAGAAAGAGAAGTGGGGTGTAGAGTCCACTCTGCCACCCTGTAACAGACCTGTATAAGAGAGACAAACCAGAGACTATGGCAGTTTTCAGATTAAGAACGAAAATAGCGTACACTTCCTGTGTTACTTATATTGAAAGGTCTCTGTTGGATTCCTTTCATGTTAATTTCTTAAAACTGTTGTCGTTTACGGCATACATCCCACTTGTAAATTTACTGTGGTGTTTCTATCTGGGAGGAGACTGGGCAGTGGAAAGGGTTACTTTTACACATAATCAAAAACGATTTGTCACACTACTACACTTTAAAACACAATTTATATGTAATTCATGTCTCACAGTCTCATACGGAACCTACATCCGCTTTCTTTTATGTACTGTATATGATAAGATACTGTCATCCCCCTTCCCTTCTGTGTGAAAAGGTGAATGAGCAAATGTATTTCTAGTTGCATGCTTGATGGTAGCAGACAAGCCTGTCTGCTAGAGAACAGTAGGACCAACGTCGGAACAGGTAGCTATGCTTTCTAAAAGCATTGAGATTTCTATTCTTAGTATGGTCCTGTCTGTCCCTTGTCATGTTGGTATAGGAAGCTGCCTCTCTGGTCACTTCCGTTTGTATCTGTGAAGCACCCATTGGTAGGGGTCCAGGTCAGTCTGTCTGCAGCGAGCGTTTGAAGTGGTAAGCTCTCCAGTTAAGTGCGTCTCTGCTAAGTCCGTAGGACAATGGATTTCTTAAGTTCAGCCTAACTGAAAATTTAATCACCTTTATTTCAGGTTTAGATCTAAAATATCTATCTTAAATTGCAACGTAGTGTAATTAGAGTGTGAAGTTCAGACTATCTTCCATTAGTTGCTTTGTCACTACTTTGTGAGTAAAGTGGAACCACGTGTTGATGATCCGTAACTCTAACTCAGATCACCAATCTTAAATGCGAATGTGCGTGAGATTATAATGTCTCGTCTTGACAATATTTTTCAATATAGCAACTTTTATGTTCAACCCACGTGGGGTGTACTTTGTGAGACCAGTACCACGTGCTTATACAATTGTTTGACCCATCAGATTAATAGTAAGATGATAGTAACCAGTTCGAGGTTTTTCTTTTGTAATTTGTTTCGATGTAATTTATTTTAATTATCAAAATTATTGTCGAGTTACACTCTTTGTGTAAACTAAGTTGATCATGTGAAGCATGTAGTGTAACCATCAAAGTAACGCTCAGCCATTCTTTTCGGGAAGATTTCACAGAGAGTTTGTATGAATTTAGTATACCAGTGTGTGGTAATTTCATGACGGACAGGATTGCGCTACGAACGTAATTTTTTAGGGTGAAAATTGAATCGGTTGGTTATGGTTAATTTCCTCTCGCATATGTTTCAACGTTCATGTGCTATTTTATGAATGCAGTGTTGTATGCAGTCTTCCAATCTTGGCTCCACATTTGATGTGTTCAATAAGATTATAAACTCACATTTTCACAATCCTAAGTAAGGCACCAGTTTTGTTATGAATTTAGTTTAATATGCTGAAACTTTAACGGAACAATAATCAATGTTAAAATACATGTTCAAATATAAACTGATTTATTTCTTTTCATTTAAATTCTGTGTAATATACATATATCACCGGTTGTTGTAAGATGACTACTAAAAGATTATAATTAATGTTAGTCTGGTTGGGAATTTCGTAAGATAGACTGGACACCTAGTGAAAAAAGTTGTTCAGTAATGCAAGGTTAACTTCCCCAGATAGCTCACAGCTTTTAACCCGCTTTTATTGTCTTGAATATCAGCACCGCTTTCAGAACAAATTAATGCAACAACATTACAATATTTACTATTAAAAACAGTTTTGATTACGATTTATTTATCAAGGTGATCGGTTTCGACCACTACTGTGGTCATCTTCAGACCATTGAGTAGGAACCTGTTTCTGTTGGAGAATCACTACTCACTGTTTTTAATAGTAAATATTTGTAAGACATTGATCACTGCCTTTCCCATAATGTATTCAAAAGTAATGTTACTACTTAACATTCATGTACATACGTTAAATTACACGGACGTCCTTAAAATCTGACGAGTAACCAATAAAATGTATTTCCATTCACAGAAATGATTGGGATCGACGACCTACCGGACGAGATGCTGCTCTCAATCTTTTCCTTCCTGCCGGCCTCAGATTTGGTCCAGTGCGCTGCAGTGTCCGAGCACTTCCACAGAATCGTGTCAGGGTACACCCACCTGTGGAAAGGGAAGACCTACATCACCCTCACGAGACCAGTGGATCTCCACAGGGAGCACGTAGCCCTACGCGCTCTGCCACTGCTGCGGGAAGTCTCCGTCGAAGTGGAGAACAGATTTGCGGTGTGCGTCGTGTACCCGCGCCTGGTTCTGTCAATAGCAGACCTACGAGCCCTGGAGCGCTGTCCGAGACTGAGGTGCCTGTGTCTGTCGACTAGGCTCAATATCGCAGAGCACATTATGTCGTCCGGCTCGACTATCGATTTCGCGTTGCTCGAGAAGCTGGAGATCGTGAAGACACGGCCGCTCGACTGCCGGGGCCCGGACTTCGCTAACGCAGATTTCTTGGTCAGCTGCGCGCTCGAGCTGTGCCCGAACCTCACGCAGCTCTTCGTGTGTGCGGAGATCCTGTCGGCGGGCCTCCTGGAGGAGTCGGCCGGGGTCGTCCGGCTGCGGGCGCTGGGAATCGAGTGCCCCACCCTGGAGAGACTGTCGTTCCTGCGGCGCTGCTCGGACGCGCTGGAGGAGCTGCGACTGGAAGGCTGCGCCGCCCTGCCGCTGGGGGAGGTCGCCGAGCTGCGCCACCTGCGGAGGCTGCGCAGGCTGCAGCTGCACGGCTGCCGGGTGGCCGAGGCCGACATGCGGCTGGTGGTGGCCGCGCTGGGGGGCCTCGAGTCGCTGCACCTGGACCAGTTCCCCCTCGTCCGGGACCTGTCCCTCCTCCAGCCCTGCGGCCGGCTGAGGGAGGTCGGCGTCAGGTTCCCGCCGCTGGAACCGCCCGCCCGCGCCAACGCCCGCGTGGTCCGCGCGCCCCTCTACCACATCACGGACGCGCTGTCCAGCGCTCTGCTGCGGCTCGAGGGCCTCGGCTACGACAGCCGCTGCCTGGACTACCTGCGCCCCCTGCTCCAGTGCCTCCAGCTGCGCCGCGTCTGCCTCTGTTTCCAGTGGAGGTCCAGTCGGGTGGCGGTGTCCAGCCAGTTGGTCAAAATAAACTTGAGACGTCCCAAATAAGGACGACGGGGAAGTAAATTTTAAAAGCCGGCGCTTCCTATTTCCGAGAAATGGTGACATGGCACATTGGAGGTTAGTAGCATCTACATCTACATCCATACTCCGCAAGCCACCTGACGGTGTGTGGCGACGGGTACCTTGAGTACCTCTATCGGTTCTCCCTTCTATTCCAGTCTCGTATTGTTCGTGGAAAGGACTGTCGGCATGCCTATGCGTGGGCTCTAATCTCGCTGATTTTATCATGGTCTCTTTGCGAGATATACGTAGGAGGGAGCAATATACTGCTTGACTCCTCGGTGAAGGTATGTTCTCGAAACTTCAACAAAAGCCGTACAGAGCTACTGAGCGTCTCTCCTGCAGAGTCTTCCACTGGAGTTTATCTATCATCTCCGTAACGCTTTCGCGATTACTAATGCGCTGCTCTCCGTTGGATCTTCTCTCTCTCTCTCTCTCTCTCTCTCTCTCTATCTCTCTCTCTCTCTCTCTCTCTCTCTATCTCTCTCTCTCTCTCTCTCTCTCTCTCTCTCTCTCTCTCTCTCTCTCTCTCTCTCTCTTCCTCTTCTATCAACCCTATCTGGTACGGATCCCACACTGGTGAGCAATATTCAAGCAGTGGGCGAACAGGTGTACTGTAATCCACTTCGTCTGTTTTCGGATTGCATTTCCTTAGAATTCTTCCAATGAATCTGTTTGGCATCTGCTATACCGACGAACAGCCTTATATGATCTTTCCATTTTAAATCACTCCTAATGTCTACTCCCAGATAATTTATGGAATTAACTGCTTCCAGTTGCTGACCGGCTATATTGTAGCTAAATGATGGATCTTTCATTCTATATATTCGCAGCACATTACACTTGTCTACATTGAGATTCAATTGCCATTCCCTGCACCATGCGTCAATTCGTTGCAGATCCTCGTGCATTTCAGTACAATTTTCCTTTGTTATAACCTCTCGATATCCCCCCCAAGGGGTCCACAACTCTTTTGTGGATACGTGCATAGCGAGTACGGGACCCCGAGCTAATGTGGGCTTCCTTCCTTTCTGGGCTGCATACCTTCCTTTTCCGCATACTTCCCTATCCCCCCATCTTCGCCTCCCCTCCCCTCACCGCTGGCTTTTTCCTTCCCCTTCTCCCCCTCTGGGAGAATGGTTTGTGCCTACGTCCGGAGACGGACGCTCGTAAATGTACCGCATTCTTCGCCTTCTCTGCTTGTATGTCTTTATCCTTCCCTTGTCCTTCTCTTTCCTTACCTCTTCTCTTTACCCTTTTCTTCGCTGCTTTTCTTCCTCCCTGTGCGTGTCTGAAGGCCGACCCACGCAGTTTCGTGCGTAGCCGGTGACGGGGTAACGCGTAAGTCAGTGCCCTCCAGGCACAAAAATTGCTGCGTACTTCACTGCTCCACACCTTCCCTGTCCGGGTTGAAGCGCACCGCACTTTAAATTCCTCGCGTGGAGTCGTTTATACACGCTCCCTCGACGGATTGTCTGACGAGGAAATTCGGCACTACCTGTCTGACCAGGGCGTAACGGCTGTTCATAGTTATGAAAAGGGTTGACACGAACATTGTTCCAACCCGTACTGTCTTCTTGACATTTGACAGAGTTCAACTCCCATCGAAAATAAAAGCGGGCTATGAAATAATTTCCGTTCGCCCTTACGTCCCAAACCCTACGCGTTGCTATCGGTGCCAGCGGTTCAATCACACCAGCGAGTCCTGTTCAAACGCGGCCAAATGTGCTACGTGTGGCAAGGACGCCCATGAGGGTGCTTGTGCACCTCCGTCCCCTCGTTGCATCAACTGTATGGGTGACCACGCTGCTTTCTCTCGAGATTGCCCCATTTTTAAAGGCGAAAAGCTCATTCAGGAAATCAGAGTGAAGGAAAAGGTGTCGACCTTTGCTGCTCGAAAATTATTCGCAAGTCGAAAGCCTACTGTGCCTCAGACAGGAAAATACAGCACTGTCCTTGCCACTCCTCGGCCAACAAAGGAGGCGGCCACGCAGACTTGTGATCTCACCTTTAGTGACACGGTCGTCAGATCGGCCAGCGCAAAGGTAGCCCGTTCAATGTCCCCACTATCGCCTGCTCAATCTATGGCTCACCCTTCATCGGGTTCTGCTAAATCTCGATCCCAAAAGTCAGACACCCGGACTTCCAAAAAAGAGCATACTCATGAAGATTTTTTACGTACCCCATCTTCACAACCATCGGTTCCTCCTTCATCTAAACATTTTTCCAAGAAAGCTAATAAGAAACCCAGTTCCTCTCCTTCTCCGCCACGACGTGTCTGATCTTCAGCACCACCTGGCGGTAGCCGTCCACGGCCGTCTTCTGTGTCGCCGAGGCGCACTGCTGGTGGCCGATCAACTGGCCGATCGCTGGTGGCAGGAGCTGCTCCTGAACAACCTATGGATCAGGATATTCTGCCTTCAGCTGAGTGCCGTTCCACGCTGTCAGTCGCAAGCTCTGAGCAGTCGTTGAGCTGACGGAAACCTTGGTCACTTTCTTCCATTTTCTGTCCACCCTATGTCCATTATCCATTGGAATATGCGCGGCATTCGAGCCAATCGGGATGAATTGACGATCCTCCTACGATCCTACTCACCGGTCATCTTCTGTCTTCAGGAAACAAAGCTGCGTCCCCACGACCGCTTTGCCTTCCTCCATTTTCAGTCCATCCGATTTGATCTCCCCTCTGTTGAAGGCACTCTAGCACATGGAGGGCTTATGATTCTTCTCCATGATACTCTCCATTATCACCCAATCCCCTTAAACACTTCCTTCCAAGCAGTCGCTGTCCGTCTTTCCCTTTCTGGATACACCCTCTCTCTTTGTACTGTATACATTCCATTGTCCACATCAATGGCATGAGCTGATCTCCTTCATCTTCTTGGTCAGCTTCCACCCCCCCCCCCCTATTTGCTGATTGGGTACTTAAATGGCCACCACCCACTTTGGGGATCTCCACATCCATGTCTGCATGGCTCACTATTGCTAGACGTCTTCCACCAATCGGATCTTGTTTGCCTCAACACTGGGGACCCTACATTTTTGTCTGCCTCCGTGACAAATTTCTCTCATTTGGACCTCGCGGTCGGTACTGTTCCGCTAGCTCGGCGCTTCGAATGGTTCGCCGTTGCTGATACACACTCGAGTGATCACTTTCCATGTGTCCTTAGATTGCAGCCAGAATTGCCATATATGCGCTCGAGACGCTGGAAGTTTGCCCAAGCCGGTTGGACACTTTTTTCGTCTCTAGCGACATTCTATGACCGTCACTTTCCTAGCGTCGACGGTGAGGTCACACATATTACAGACGTTATTCTTACAGCTGCGGAACGTTCAATACCTCGCACCTCCGAATTGCGCCGGCGCCTCCCAGTTCCTTGGTGGAACGAGGCGTGCCGTGACGCAATACGTGAGCGGCGACGTGCTCTTCGCATTTTCCGCCACCATCCTACTTTGGCCAACTGTATCCGCTAAAAGCAGTTCCGTGCGCGATGCCGTCGTGTCATCCGCGATAGCAAGAAGGCAAGCTGGAAATTCTTTACTAGCTCATTTAACACCTTCACTCCCTCCTCGGAAGTTTGGAGTCGGCTTCGACGGTTATCTGGCGCGCCTAGTTTCTGCCCGGTCTCTGGGCTCACTGTCGCGCATGATACGTTAGGGGACCCCGTCGCAATTTCTAACTCATTGGGTCAACACTTTGCTGAGATTTCGAGCTCTTCAAATTACCCGCCAGCGTTTCTCCCGAAGAAACGTGCAGCGGAAGTGCAACATCTTGCTTTCTCCTCTCAAAATCGCGAAAGCTACAATACTGTTTTCTCCATGCGGGAACTCCAACATGCACTCTCTTCTTCTCGCTCCTCCGCCCCAGGACCGGATGGTATCCACATCCAAATGTTGCTGCATTTATCAACCCATAGTCTGCGTTACCTCTTTCGCCTTTATAATCGAATTTGGACCGACAGCACTTTTCCCAGACGATGGCGGGAAGCTATCGTCGTTCCTGTTCCGAAACCAGGAAAGGACAAACATCTCCCCTCTAGCTATCGCCCCATTTCTCTCACGAGTGGTGTATGTAAGGTTTTGGAGCGTATGGTGAATTGCCGTTTAGCTTGGTGGCTGGAATCCCGCAGTCTTTTAACACCTGCCCAATGCTGTTTCCGAAAGCATCGTTCTGCAGTTGACCATCTTGTTGCTCTCTCCACTTATATCATGAACAATTTTCTCCGGAAACGCCAAACAGTAGCAATATTTTTGATCTGGAGAGAACATACGATACCTGTTGGAGGACAGGCATCCTCCGCACACTGTTCTCTTGCGGCTTTCGAGGTCGGCTGCCACTATTTCTTCGCGAATTTGACAGAGCGCACATTTAGAGTGCGGGTGAACACTACTCTCTCCCGTACTTTCTCCCAAGAAAACGGGGTACCCCAGGGCTCCGTGCTAAGTGTTGTACTGTTTGCCATTGCCATAAATCCAATTATGGATTGTCTCCTTCCTGATGTCTCGGGCTCCCTCTTTGTGGACGATTTTGCGATCTACTACAGCTCTCAACGGACCAGCCTTCTTGAACGACGTCTTCAAGGCTGTCTCGATTGCCTGCACTCTTGGAGCATGGACACCGGCTTCCGTTTCTCTCCCAGTAAGACCGCTTGTGTTAATTTTTGGCGTCGTACGGAGTTTCTTCCACCCTCCTTACATCTAGGACCTGTCAACCTTCCGTTTTCGGACGTTGCTAAATTCTTGGGTCTTATGTTTGACAGAAAACTGTGCTGGTCCTCCCACGTTTCCTCTCTTTCGGCTCGCTGTCTGCGATCCCTCCACACCCTCCGTATCCTGAATGGTACCTCCTGTGGAGTGGACCGAGTGGTTCTCCTCCGCCTCTATCGCGCCTTAGCGCGCTCGAAATTGGACTATGGAAGCACAGTTTACTCCTCTGCTAGGCCGTCTATTCTTCGGCGTCTCGACTCTATCCACCACCGTGGATTACGTTTAGTGTCTGGAGCTTTTTACACCAGCCCTGTGGAAAGCCTTTATGCTGAGACTGCTGAACCTCCGCTGTCCAATCGGCGAGCAGTCCTTCTGAGTCCTTATGCTAGCCATCTGTCTTCCATGCCTGCTAATCCGGCCCATGACTTTTTTTCGACGCCTCCTTGGATGTAGGGTATGCAGGCCGCCCTTCCTCCCTACTACCACTGGGAGTCCGCTTCCGTCAACTGCTCCATTCTTTCCTTCCGCTTTCCTAAAACCTTCTTGACAACTTTGGGTACAGCACCACCTTGGCTCCGTCCCCGGACCTGCCTGCTCCGCGACCTTTGTCAGTTTCCCAAGGATGGTACCCCTTCACTTGTTTACCCTTGGGCATTTGCTGCTCTATGTGCACAAATGAAGGAAGCCACGGCTCAAAAACATCGTTAGGTGTAGGGAGTGCCTATATTGTTGGCGACACCCTAAATCGATTTCGGCTTCCCGACCAGTGTTCGGTTTATACTGCGGAGCTTTACGCTGTTCTGCAGGCTGTCCAATACATCCGCCGCCATCAGCGGATACGGTATGTTAACTGTTCAGATTCTCTCAACTCTCTCTTCAGTCTCAAAGCTCTCTACCCTGTCCACCCTCTGGTCCACCGGATTCAGGACTGCCTGCGCTTGCTCCACTTGGGGGGCGTCTCGGTGGCGTTCCTCTGGCTCCCAGGACACGTTGGTATCTATGGAAATGAGGCGGCCGATATAGCGGCCAAGGCTGCAGTCTCTTCAGCCTGCTGTTCGCATGGTTCTCTTCGCCGATCTGCGGAGTTTTTTATGTCGTCCTGTTGTTCTTTTATGGCACGCACATTGGTCGACACTTCTCAGTAATAAATTGCAGGACGTGAAAGCTCTTCCCTGTGCTTGGATCTCTTCCTCCCGAACGCGTCATCGGGAGGCAGTCATTTTAACTAGGCTGCGGATAGGGCACTGTCTTTTTAGCCATCGACATCTTTTAAGTGGCGATCCTCCCCCACTCTGTCCCCACTGCTCTCAGCTGTGGACGGTAAGACATGTAAGCGGTTAAAGGCGCTTCAGTCTGGAACCGCGCGACCGCTACAGTCGCAGGTTCGAATCCTGCCTCAGGAATGGATGTGAGTGATGTCCTTAGGTTAGTTAGGTTTAATTAGTTCTAAGTTCTAGGGGACTGATGACCTCAGCAGTTAAGTCCCATAGTGCTCAGAGCTCCGGCAGTGAGGTCTTAGTCTTTCATAACTCAATAAAGCCCTTAAAGTAATGTAATGTTGGCTAAGCAATTACTTAACTCTAGGTGAATAACGTGTTAACCTTTTAAATATAAGCATAAATTTCAATTAAAGCAGTAAAACTGCTAATATAAAAAAAATAAGACACTTGTGATAACAGATTTACCAACAGGCATCAAATGCTCTTTTGAAACTAGAGAATAATAGATGCAAGCTTACCCTCCGAGCACGGTCTTCAGGCCTAACATTTACAGATAAGATTGAGGTTGCAGACCCTCAAGATTTAAACCCGTCTAAAACAAATTTCCAAGAATATTTGTTTAAAACATCAAAAACATTAAAAGATAAATTGACCACTTCAGTCAGTGGCCTGTGTAACTAAACATTCATGTAACCTGAGCTTAACTTGGAGATTCTAAAAGACCAGCTGCCCGTAGAACATTCCTTATACACACTTAAATAGAAATCGCTAAGCGAATCAGCAAAGTAATACTCGTAGCTTCAAATAGGTTACAGTAATTGCCAGAACACCTTATCTTTGAAACTCCACAGGCGAGGTTCACTTAGGGAATACACACAATATGCAGATTAACTTCTTTAATATTTCACTTGCCACCATTGAAAATACTATTCTGGTCGCCAGTATCCAAACTGCACACGGTGACAACATTCCAGGAGGCAAATTCCTGATTCTCTCTCTCTCTCTCTCTCTCTCTCTCTCTCTCTCTCTCTCTCTCTCTCTCTCTCTCTCTCTCTCTCTCTCTGGGCCACGGTAGATGCCACTGTGCCTGCAGTTCCGAATACACCAGGAGGCGCCACCTCCCACCATGTCAACACACTGGCCCCCTCAGTCTCTACCTGCTGTCGCCTCGTACCAACACCAACTCGCCAACCACGGCACGAGTCCCACCTGTCCTCACTCGCAAACAGAGATAAACCGAGCGACTCAGTGCGGCACTCGTGCCTCCTACTGGGACGCCAATCAATCAGAGAACTCAAAGCACAATGCCGTCGCAGCTCATGCGCCTTCTGATGCACAACGTGGACACACTCGCACTGTTTTCAATTCATTCCCAAAAACTCGAGGGTGGTGCATTTCTGTCGTCCTACTACAGTCCATCCTGATCTGGAGCTCTACCTTGATGCCCAACGCCTGACTGTGGTCCCAGAGTTACGTTTCTTGAGTCTTCTTTTGGACAACAAGCTTACTGATCGCCATATATCCGTCATCTAAAGGTGGTTTGTCTGTGGTTTGTCTGTGGTTTGTCTGTGGTTTGTCTGTGGTTTGTCTGTGGTTTGTCTGTGGTTTGTCTGTGGTTTGTCTGTGGTTTGTCTGTGGTTTGTCTGTGGTTTGTCTGTGGTTTGTCTGTGGTTTGTCTGTGGTTTGTCTGTGGTTTGTCTGTGGTTTGTCTGTGGTTTGTCTGTGGTTTGTCTGTGGTTTGTCTGTGGTTTGTCTGTGGTTTGTCTGTGGTTTGTCTGTGGTTTGTCTGTGGTTTGTCTGTGGTTTGTCTGTGGTTTGTCTGTGGTTTGTCTGTGGTTTGTCTGTGGTTTGTCTGTGGTTTGTCTGTGGTTTGTCTGTGGTTTGTCTGTGGTTTGTCTGTGGTTTGTCTGTGGTTTGTCTGTGGTTTGTCTGTGGTTTGTCTGTGGTTTGTCTGTGGTTTGTCTGTGGTTTGTCTGTGGTTTGTCTGTGGTTTGTCTGTGGTTTGTCTGTGGTTTGTCTGTGGTTTGTCTGTGGTTTGTCTGTGGTTTGTCTGTGGTTTGTCTGTGGTTTGTCTGTGGTTTGTCTGTGGTTTGTCTGTGGTTTGTCTGTGGTTTGTCTGTGGTTTGTCTGTGGTTTGTCTGTGGTTTGTCTGTGGTTTGTCTGTGGTTTGTCTGTGGTTTGTCTGTGGTTTGTCTGTGGTTTGTCTGTGGTTTGTCTGTGGTTTGTCTGCCCCTCCACATTGCTCCTCTTGGATGCAGTTGAGCTTCGTGGTATGTGCTTAGCCACTGGTGCCTTTCAAAACAGCCCTATTTATAATCTTCTATTGACAATGGGTCCCTTCCTCTCCATTCGGTTGGCGCAGCTCCTGGTTTTCTATCCCATCACTATCTGCCCTTCCCCTGCTCACCCTTCCTATTTCATTGTTTCCATGGCTTTAGGCCGTCGCCCACCCACAGCCCCCCACCTCCCTACCTCAGGTGAGTTTACCAGTTGGGTTCTACCTTGCTTCTCCTCACTTTCCTCTTCAACACTTCATCTCCCGATCACCCCCCCACCCCCCGCCCCACTTGGTTAGTTCCTTGGCCATGGATTCGGATGGATCTTTTCTGAGGACTGATAGCCTCCATCGATCCACTGGTGTTCTGAACGCTGTTATGAGACTTTCAGAATGCTATTGTCTTTTGTGCCAATGGCTCTAAATCTGTTTGCACAGAACAGCATCCCTTTCCTGCCACGTGTGGGACGTTTGCTGCGGAATTGATGGCCATTTCTCGAGACTTCTGTTTCGTAAGTCCCCCTCACTAGAGTTCTGTAATGTGCGGAGTCAATGAGTGATCTTCCACACTACGGCTCGGTGTTTTTCCCGCCATTCCTCGTCTCTGCCACGACCTTCTCGCTGATCTAGGTGATGCTGCTTGTTCGGTTGATTTATTTCGGGTTCCTGGTCATGCAGGTATCCCTGGCAATGAACTTGCTGATCATATGGCGAGGGCGGGGTGAGGGGGCGAAGGGGGGCACGACCTAGTCCCCATCCTCCATGACCCCACTGGTGGTGGATTTGCAGCTTCACATCAAACCCCTTTTTGCTCAGACATGGTCTCACTCTTCGGAGGCTACCCCCTCGTCTAATAGACTTCGCTCCATCAAGGACACTCACACCATATGGCGTTCTTCCCTCTGCCTCTCCCAGGGGGAATCTGCCATCCTCCGCCATCTCTGTATTGGCCATACTAGGTTGAACCATGCTTTCTTACTGCACAATGAGAAACCCCCTCTTCGTAGTTGGGGCTCCGCTCACAGTGATCCACGTTTTGCTCGACTGCCCCTGACCTTTGGCCCTTCGTCCTAAATACGCCCTCCCACCTTCTTTGCCTCAGGTGTCGGCGGACGACCTTCTCATGGTTACATCTATTGTCGCTTTTCTTCGCGAAAGTGGTTTTGTACTCTGGGGTGTAAGTCCTTGAATTAGTGCCTCAGTGGCTATGCAGTCCTTGACCTTGCCTCAACATCGGCCAGTTTCTCCACTTTTCCCTACATTTTTGTATGGTCTGTGTGCTGTTTTATTCCCATTTTCTTGTCTTCTCCCAGTGTTGTTCCCATTGTGTTGTGATAATGGTATGGTGATAACGTCAGGATGGGTTAGTAATGGTGATGGTGTCCCTCTGCATGTAATGTTTCTGGGGTACCCCTGCTCTCCCCATTCCCACCCACCCCCTCCTGTTCTTTCCTCTTCCTACAGCCCTGACGTCGCTTTTCCCTCTTTATTTGCATGTTGTCCCATCTCCTTGACTGCTGGACCTCCTCCCATTATTTCTGCCATCTTAGACCATGGGACTAATGACCTCTCTATTTGGTCCCCTTCCCCAAATCAATCAACCAACCAACCAGCAAAAGAGGAAGAATAACCAGTATTCCAATATCGACTGAGTAGCACAGCTACATGGCAGTAACGGTACATATGTATCAGGACAGCACGTGAGTCGCTGCTTCAGTACTGTTTATTCTCCCTGTTTGTGTCCCTAATAGTATATGTCGGTAACACGAACAACGCTCTACACTAATTTGTGATCGCTCCATGAGAATCATTTACTTCATAACATGGAAGCAAAGCAAAAATTTCCGTTGCACTATGCATGTATCATATGAGTAGCGACATTTGGATCGATTACAGCCACATTTTGCAAAAACTAAATTGAAAATAGCTGCCTAAACGCCAGAGATACTGCCCCTGATGCCTCTTAGGAGAGATCCATTCAAATATGTCTCGTTCTTGGATTTATACGTGATAATTTCAGAATGTAAAAGTTGGCAATAACCGGAATATTTTTAGAAATGGGATGATATCCATTAGGGGACAGACTACAGCCTTGTTGGAAGGCACAGTGTTGGTGTTGTACGGTGTTTGGTTGAAATCATTGAGGGAAATCACAGAAAACATCAAGCAAGTTAGCTACTTGGTTGTTGGATGTGAGCTATCGATTTAGTCCAGTATTTTACTATTTTGTTGTCTGAGTCGACGCGATGGTCAGGTGGGAGATGTGTATTGAATACAGTGAAATACTGTAGGGAAGATACAAGTAGTTGTACTCAGGAAACTAATATTGTATGGGAAAGAGGAGCCCAAAAGTGAAAAGAGCTACATCTGCGTCAACTACTACATGTATTTCTACAGAAATACTCATCAAACCACAATATGGTGCGTGGTGGAATGTACCTTGTACCATTGCGAGTTATAAACTCTCCTGGTGCGAGGTACTCGCTTGTTGATCGAACTTAGCAGTAACAAATTTAACGCCTCGACCCTGAATTGCTTCGATGTCTTCCTTTAATCTGATTGATTGGGATCCCAAAAGGTGGTACAGTGTTGAACAATAAGGCGCACCTGTGTTCTACACGTGGTGTCCTTGACAGATGACCTAAATTTTCCTAGAATTACCTCCATAAAACGACGTCGACCGTTCGCCTCCCCTATCACAATCCTAACATGTTCGTTCCTTTTCATATTACTTTCCAACATTGGGTTTTGATTTTTAAGCATCGTGGTTGGGTCAGGAAACTGCCAAGACTGAAACTTCCTGGCAGATTAAAATTGTGCCGAACCGAGACTCGAACTTGGATCGCTCGCTTCCCATGGGCAAGTGCTCTACCAACTCAGCTACTCGAGCAAGAATAATAGAGGTCCTCATAGCTTTATTTCCGCCAGTACCTTGTCTCCTACGTCCAAAACTTCACAGAAGTTATCCTGTGAACCTTCCGTAACTGACACTCCTGGAAGAAAGGATATTGCTAATACAAGACTTACCCACAGTCTGTGGATGTTCAAACACTACGGGATTTTTTTTTTCTATTCAACCGCATAAACTTCCGTCTCTCTCTAAATTTAGAGTAAGATGCCATTCATCAGGCTACTACTAGAAATGTTATCTTGCATCCTATCACAGTCTTTCAACCACGACAACTTCCCGTACAGTACAACGCCACGAGCAAACAGAAGCAGATGGCTGCTCAGACTGTCCCTCAGTACCATGGCATATGTAGGGAACAACAGTGGCCTCATCAAGCTTCCATGGGGCACGGGTTGTGATACCCTTGTGTCTGGTGTAGAGGACAACTTACTGGTTTGTATTACTCAAGCAGTCTTCAATCGAGTCACATATCTGGGAACCTATTCTATACACTCACATCTTCGTTAAGTCTGCAGAAGGCTAATGAGTCAAATGCTTTCCATAAATCTGAGAATATGGATACAGCCTGTTACTTCAGCCATGGTTCACAGAATATCTTGCGAGGAAAGGGAAAGCTGAGTTTTACACGACCTGTGCTTCCTAAAACCATGGTGATTTGCGAACAGTATCTTTTCTGATTCAGTGAAATTATGTTCGAACTCCAGCCTTTATCAATATACAGAGGAGCCCTGCGTCAAATGGTTTCTGGAAATCTGAGAATATGGAATTTGCCTTTTGCTTTTACTCAACACCATGGTCAAGGTTAAATAGCTTCGATTGCACGTTCTCCTGTTTCGGACATTTGCTTCACACACCACATGGATACCATATTCCAGCTCGACCTTTTGTTATCAGCTTGTGGGCCTCCCTACGTGTTGTTTTGATGCTGACAGGGTTCGCGAGTGCGATATTCAGTTCTGCCGCGAATTTCGTAGCTGTCGTCCTCTTGTTTCTCGCCACAGTCGACATCAGTGACCATCTGTCATTATCACTCGGCACCTATTTTCGTCCACGTTGTGCCTTAGCGGATGATGTCTGCTTTCCTACATGCGGTATGTGCTTTCGGTATGGTTGCTCTCGACACTTCAAACCATTTTGGCTACCTTTTTGGCTACCTTTTTGGCTACCTTTTTGGCTACCATTTTGGCTACCATTTTGGCTACCATTTTGGCTACCATTTTGGCTACCATTTTGGCTACCTTTTTGGCTACCTTTTTGGCTCGGCTACCTTTTTGGCTCGGCTACCTTTTTTTGGCTCGGCTACCTTTTTTTGGCTCGGCTACCTTTTTTTGGCTCGGCTACCTTTTTTTGGCTCGGCTACCTTTTTTTGGCTCGGCTACCTTTTTTTGGCTCGGCTACCTTTTTTTGGCTCGGCTACCTTTTTTTGGCTCGGCTACCTTTTTTTGGCTCGGCTACCTTTTTTTGGCTCGGCTACCTTTTTTTGGCTCGGGCTACCTTTTTTTGGCTCGGCTACCTTTTTTTGGCTCGGCTACCTTTTTTTGGCTCGGCTACCTTTTTTTGGCTCGGCTACCTTTTTTTGGCTCGGCTACCTTTTTTTGGCTCGGCTACCTTTTTTTGGCTCGGCTACCTTTTTTTTTGGCTCGGCTACCTTTTTTTTTGGCTCGGCTACCTTTTTTTTTGGCTCGGCTACCTTTTTTTTTGGCTCGGCTACCTTTTTTTTTGGCTCGGCTACCTTTTTTTTGGCTCGGCTACCTTTTTTTTTGGCTCGGCTACCTTTTTTTTTGGCTCGGCTACCTTTTTTTTGGCTCGGCTACCTTTTTTTTTGGCTCGGCTACCTTTTTTTTTGGCTCGGCTACCTTTTTTTTGGGCTCGGCTACCTTTTTTTTGGGCTCGGCTACCTTTTTTTTGGGCTCGGCTACCTTTTTTTTGGGCTCGGCTACCTTTTTTTTGGGCTCGGCTACCTTTTTTTTTGGCTCGGCTACCTTTTTTTTTGGCTCGGCTACCTTTTTTTTTGGCTCGGCTACCTTTTTTTTTGGCTCGGCTACCTTTTTTTTTGGCTCGGCTACCTTTTTTTTTGGCTCGGCTACCTTTTTTTTTGGCTCGGCTACCTTTTTTTTTGGCTCGGCTACCTTTTTTTTTGGCTCGGCTACCTTTTTTTTTGGCTCGGCTACCTTTTTTTTTGGCTCGGCTACCTTTTTTTTTGGCTCGGCTACCTTTTTTTTTGGCTCGGCTACCTTTTTTTTTGGCTCGGCTACCTTTTTTTTTGGCTCGGCTACCTTTTTTTTTGGCTCGGCTACCTTTTTTTTTGGCTCGGCTACCTTTTTTTTTGGCTCGGCTACCTTTTTTTTTGGCTCGGCTACCTTTTTTTTTGGCTCGGCTACCTTTTTTTTTTGGCTCGGCTACCTTTTTTTTTGGCTCGGCTACCTTTTTTTTTGGCTCGGCTACCTTTTTTTTTGGCTCGGCTACCTTTTTTTTTGGCTCGGCTACCTTTTTTTTTGGCTCGGCTACCTTTTTTTTTGGCTCGGCTACCTTTTTTTTGGCTCGGCTACCTTTTTTTTTGGCTCGGCTACCTTTTTTTTTGGCTCGGCTACCTTTTTTTTTGGCTCGGCTACCTTTTTTTTTGGCTCGGCTACCTTTTTTTTGGCTCGGCTACCTTTTTTTTTGGCTCGGCTACCTTTTTTTTTGGCTCGGCTACCTTTTTTTTTGGCTCGGCTACCTTTTTTTTTGGCTCGGCTACCTTTTTTTTTGGCTCGGCTACCTTTTTTTTTGGCTCGGCTACCTTTTTTTTTGGCTCGGCTACCTTTTTTTTTGGCTCGGCTACCTTTTTTTTTGGCTCGGCTACCTTTTTTTTTGGCTCGGCTACCTTTTTTTTTGGCTCGGCTACCTTTTTTTTTGGCTCGGCTACCTTTTTTTTTGGCTCGGCTACCTTTTTTTTTGGCTCGGCTACCTTTTTTTTTGGCTCGGCTACCTTTTTTTTTGGCTCGGCTACCTTTTTTTTTGGCTCGGCTACCTTTTTTTTTGGCTCGGCTACCTTTTTTTTTGGCTCGGCTACCTTTTTTTTTGGCTCGGCTACCTTTTTTTTTGGCTCGGCTACCTTTTTTTTTGGCTCGGCTACCTTTTTTTTTGGCTCGGCTACCTTTTTTTTTGGCTCGGCTACCTTTTTTTTTGGCTCGGCTACCTTTTTTTTTGGCTCGGCTACCTTTTTTTTTGGCTCGGCTACCTTTTTTTTTGGCTCGGCTACCTTTTTTTTTGGCTCGGCTACCTTTTTTTTTGGCTCGGCTACCTTTTTTTTTGGCTCGGCTACCTTTTTTTTTGGCTCGGCTACCTTTTTTTTTGGCTCGGCTACCTTTTTTTTTGGCTCGGCTACCTTTTTTTTTGGCTCGGCTACCTTTTTTTTTGGCTCGGCTACCTTTTTTTTTGGCTCGGCTACCTTTTTTTTTGGCTCGGCTACCTTTTTTTTTGGCTCGGCTACCTTTTTTTTTGGCTCGGCTACCTTTTTTTTTGGCTCGGCTACCTTTTTTTTTGGCTCGGCTACCTTTTTTTTTGGCTCGGCTACCTTTTTTTTTGGCTCGGCTACCTTTTTTTTTGGCTCGGCTACCTTTTTTTTTGGCTCGGCTACCTTTTTTTTTGGCTCGGCTACCTTTTTTTTTGGCTCGGCTACCTTTTTTTTTGGCTCGGCTACCTTTTTTTTTGGCTCGGCTACCTTTTTTTTTGGCTCGGCTACCTTTTTTTTTGGCTCGGCTACCTTTTTTTTTGGCTCGGCTACCTTTTTTTTTGGCTCGGCTACCTTTTTTTTGGCTCGGCTACCTTTTTTTTTGGCTCGGCTACCTTTTTTTTGGCTCGGCTACCTTTTTTTTGGCTCGGCTACCTTTTTTTTTGGCTCGGCTACCTTTTTTTTTGGCTCGGCTACCTTTTTTTTTGGCTCGGCTACCTTTTTTTTTGGCTCGGCTACCTTTTTTTTTGGCTCGGCTACCTTTTTTTTTTGGATCGGCTACCTTTTTTTTGGCTCGGCTACCTTTTTTTTGGCTCGGCTACCTTTTCTCACAGGGGCTGTCGTCAGTACAAACTGCAAGGTTGGTTAACATCTGCATTAATGTTAAAAAATGCATTCCTCTACAAGTTTCCATATTTTTATCCAACCCTTATATGACAGTCCATAGGGCCCTCAAATGGTTCAAATGGCTCTGAGTACTATACATCTGAAGTCATCAGTCCCCTAGAACTTAGAACTACTTAAACCTAACTAACCTAAGGACATCACACACATCCATGCCCGAAGCAGGATTCGAACCTGCGACCGTAGCAGTCCCGCGGTTCCGGACTGAAGAGCCTAGAACCACTTGGCCACCGTGGCCGGCTAGGGGGCTCATGTTGGAATGACCACGTAAAGCAAATTGTAGGAAAATCAGCTGCCATACTGGGATTCAGAGCAGATTTCAAGGGACTGTAGTTCATTCACCAAAAAAAGTGGGTTACAGAACTACTCTTTATCCAACGAAGAGCGGCGCGTTTCTTCACGAGATCTTCCACTCGGCGGGAGAGCGTTAGAGGTACGTTCGACAGTACCCAGCGACAGACGCTACGAGCGAGCCGGCGTGCACCACGGAGGAGTACACTGACGGCGTTCAGAGTGTGTTCGTTCTGAGAAATATCGGCCAACAACACTACTTCCACTCTCACACGTTTCACGAAATGATTACAGCCACGGAATCTCACACACTAGATCTCGTACGGAGCATTTCCGACAGTCTTCCTTCCCAAACACAGTTCGTGAGTGGAACAGGAAGTAGTAGCACAAATATGGATCTAGATGGGTGTATATTGTACTTTGGCTCTCGTCAGTTTTGTAGCATCGCATCTGTAAGTGATTTTTATATGTATTCAATTGAGAATCTGTCGCAGACAGATGTTACTGTAATGTTTCAGGAAGAAGTGCTCACTATCTTTTATCTTGAATGAGATTTTCACTCTGCAGCGGAGTGTGCGCTGATATGAAACTTCCTGGCACATTAAAACTGTGTGCCGGGCCGAGACTCGAACTCGGGACCTTTGCCTTTCGCGGGCAAGTGCTCTACCAACTGAGCTACCCAAGCACGACTCACGCCCCGTCCTCACAGCTTCACTTCTGCCAGTACCTCGTCTCCTACCTTCCAAACTTTACAGGAGCTCTCCTGCGAACCTTACAGGAGTCTCGGTCCGTCACACAGTTTTAATCTGCCAGGAAGTTTCATCTTTTATTTTGTTTGCTTTACTGGAATATAAAGTTCAGTTTACATAAAGCGTGGTGATAAACTTGTTTCCTAATGCGCCACGTTCCCTTACTAATCAGACATCCTACGTTTTTTGTCCACTGATTAACCGGACAGTGTCTCACTGAATGAGTCTTGTCTTGCCACCCTGTCAAACGCGCTCAACTTAAATTTTTTTTTTGATTACTTTCGATCAGTTAGCAGCAAAAACCTCACTGAGACTACAGTTCTTTTTAATCCTGGATATATTTGCACAGTACTCAGTTGCAGTGACTACCACATTTTTGATGAGCAGTGTTCTTCTATGTTTTTGTGTTCCGGTTTTTATTAATTGTAACTTCCTTTTCAGGAACCCAAGTCACCAATATGACTAAATTCTTTGTACAAGACGTCATGAGTGCTTGCAACACAACACAATGGCACGGAATGAAAAGAACTCTGCCCTGGGAAACATCGGCAACGAATTACATAAACTCAAACCTTACCTGGGTGGCTAACGAGTTTATTAAAAAAATTACATAGTGACTATCTTTTGAGAAATAATCTAGTAGAGTTTAGAAAATTAAACCAGCTTTCTAAAAATTATAATACGTAAGTCGATTTGCGCATTCACTAGCTTTCTGGGGCCAGAAAATTTTCCTAATGCAAATTAGGCATAGTATGAAAATAAATCATTACGATTATGTACAAAAACCATATTCAGGGAGTTAAATATATAATCGCAGTTCCCTGTACTCTTTTACAAACAACCTAAACAATACGTACTTGACATAAATATGCATGCAAAACAGGAACCAACAGATCACTCGTCTGGTGAATTGTGAATCAATCGCAAATAACGGTAGATAATAAACACTGACACCACTGTTAAGCTCTCCGTTAAGGAAAAATGTGAAAGATATAGTTACACAATTTATACCTGTTGAATTTGAAGGCAAAATTTCAGTAACATTGCTTAAGTAGCAAAGTGAAAATATGTTTTACATTTTATGAATATGAGGCGCTTATAGGCGCTGTATAAATGTTATATAACAAAAGCATGATGATATTTTAGAAATGTCGAAGTTTCCTATTTTTTTCCTTCCCTTCTTTTAGTATCTATGCCGTTACTTTCCCTATTAACTGCTTTGTTTGCAGTTTACTGTTGTGTTAACGGTAAAGTCACTCTCTGAATACTGTACTAAGGTTTCACGTATTAAACGTCTTGTTATAAAATGCCGTGCTCAATATTTTATCAATTACACTTGTTACTTCTAGTGTATTTTAGACATTTTAATTGTATTGTTCATTTGTACCCCACAATCTGTACTGATCAATAATGAATTAAAACTTACTGAGGTAAAATATCAATAAAATTTCTTAGGTTCCCGTTTCATCTTACCTTAATATGTGCTGCCAAAAATTATAGTATCTACCAAGTCCACTTCAGGAGTGTTGCGTCTTATCGCCTCCTCTACTGATAATCCAGTGTGCGATTTGCAGGGGGGGATGGGGGGGATTCCCCCCTCCCCCCCCCCCTCTGCATCAGACCATCCCCTCCTCTGGCTTTAGTTTATGCATCCCAACCTGGGATGTTTATTTCCCAGGCACTGGAGTAAAACTTTACATATAATTTAAATTTGTGGAGCCGAACACTGAAAGTTTTCGATACAGTCTTAATATTAATACTATTAATATGTTTGCTTATTAATTTTGAGAAAGTGTTATGTAGTAGGTAAGCATTTCAAAACATTTAGAACTAAATGACAAGACGACGCACGCCACATTTCCGTAGCATGCTACAATGTTGCAAGGCGTCGCCCCAGCGTAAACGAGGCTTTAGAGCCAGGTCTGTATTGTATGGTGGATGTGATGTGTTGCGTACGAAACTAAAACCTGCAATCAGATCCAAACGTCGTGGAAAACTGTCAAGAGGTGTCATCCTGCAGCAAGATAACGCTCGCCCACATTCTGCCAAACGGACAGCCGATGCAATAAAGGAGTTGAGATTCGAGGTGCTGGAACATCCACCATACAGTCCAGACCTAGCTCCAAGCTATTTTCACACGTTTGGACCCTTAACGGAAGCACTACAGGAAGAAGATTTGAAAGTGAAGAAGACGCCATTGCTGCGGTGCAATATTGGTTACAAATGCAACCGATAAACGTATTTTTCTGATGAAATAAAAAAAACTCGTAAAACGTCGGGAAAACTGCATTGAACTCGAGGGATGTTGCGTAGAAAAATAACGCATGTTTCAGTTTTCTATCATCAAAATAAGTACAGCTTTCACAAATGTACCTTTGCTATGTGAACTCCCCTCGTATACCCGTATGTAGATGATTTTGTAAATAAGCTTTACCTATAATGTACTTTTAAAGATATAACAAGGAATGGCTTTTTTGATAGTGCATATGCGTGAATAGTGAGTTTCGGCATTAACATCTATTTATAAATAACTTTTTAACCATGGGTAACGCCAGGGTCCAAGCTAGTAACGTATATAATTATACTAACCCTCTAAGACATCCTCCCCCCCCCCCCCCCCCCCTCTGGTAAAAGCACAAATCGCACACTGTGATAATCTACGGTTCAAACTTCACTACGCAGTGACACCAAAAAGTTATATGAACATGTTAAAGCTATTTTCACGAATAATTTATGAAGGTTAAAAAACGTTGTTAAAATTCTATATGACAGTGGCAATTAGTTTATTAGAAATAAGGAAAAATACATGTTCAAACAAATAAAACACAAATTTGCAAATAAGATTTTGGAAACCACTTTCGGAAACAAGGCGAAATGTGTAAACAGCTTTATAAAAGGTTTACATCTAAATCTACGTGATTACTAAGTTACGCAAAATAAAGTGCCTGGCAGAGGGTTCAATGAACCACCTTCATGCTGTCTACCGTTCCACCCTCGAACGGCACGTGGGAAAAACGAGCACTTCAATTTTTCTGTGCGAGCCCCGATTTCTCTTATTGATCATTTCTCCCTATGTAGGTGGGTGCCAACAGAATGTTTCCGCAATCGGAGGAGAAAATTGGTGACTGAAATTTCATGCGAAGATCCAGTCGCAACGAAAAACTCCTTTGTTTTAATGATTGCCACTCCAATTCACGTATTGAAACGTCCCCTTAGAACAATTTATACAAGACTGTGCTTAAACTGACACACAATATTTTTTAGCGCAACGCAATCTGACTTTCAAAAATCCCTACAAAAGAATGGCCCTGACTAACATTAACCTATACCTTTCACAAATCACTTACCTCACAAAAATCTTCGTTACTCAAGCTACAGCAATACAGCGAGCGCCACTACTGCCAGCTAAATAAAAGATTCAAACTACAGAAGGCACTAACTACTGATAGGGATAGTTAGCAAATGAAAGATTTTAATAGAGAACAAACAATGTATTTACCTTAATAGTCATAATATATATAGCAATTCATAATATCCAGTATAACAAATTTCAAAACTCCGCCCTCTCTCTCCCCAAATCCACCACTGCTGGCGGCTCACCTCCAACTGCGCAACGCTACGCGCTGTTCACATGCAGCTGCCGCTGCCCAACACTACAATGGCAGACAACAATGCAAACTAGCCACAGACTGCACACAGCACAGCCAGTGATTTTCATACAGAGCGCTAGGTAACGTTGCCAATAAGAAAACATAAACAGCCTACTTACAGTATCATGCCTGTGACTCTATCTCCCCTATTTCGCGATAGTATAAAACGATCTGACCACCTTTGTACTTTTAGATGTCATCCGCCAGTCTCACCTGATGCGGATCCACACCGCACAGAAACACTGCAGAATAGGGCGGACAAGCGTAGTGTAAGCACTCTCTTTAGTAGACGTGTTGCACCTTCTAAGTGTTCTGCCAATGAATCGCAGTCTTTGGTTTGCTCTACCCACAATATTATCTACGTGATCGTTCCAATTTAGGTTATTTGTAATTGTAATCCGTAAGTATTTAATTGAATATACAGCCCTCAGATTTGTGACTTATTGCGTAATCGAAATTTAGCTAATTTCTTTTAGTACTCCTGTGAATAACTTCACCCTTTCCCTTATTCAGGGACAATTGCCACTTTTCGCACCATAGAGATCTTATCTAAATCATTTTGCAAGTCGTTTTGATCATATGACTTTACAGGACGGTCAATGACAGCACCATCTGCAAACAATCTAAGACGGCTACTCAGATTGTCTCCTATGTCGTTAATATAGATCAGGAACAACGCAGGGCCTATAACACTTCCTTGTGGAACGCCGGATATTACTTCTGTTTCACTCGATGACTTTCCTTCTGTTACTGCGAAGTGTGACCTTTCTGACAGGAATTCACGAATCCAGTCGCACGACTGAGGCGATACTCCGTAGGCCCGCAGTTTGTGAGGAACGGTGTCGAAAGCCTTCTGGAAATCTAAAAATATGGAATCAATTTGACATCCCCTGTCGATGGCACTTATTACGTCATGAGTATAAACAGAGATTTGTTTCACAAGAACGATATTTTTTTTTCATTAAGAATTAGTAATAGCCAGTGCATGTACAGTGACCATACGATTTTTGCTGGGGCTGCCAATGAGTAATGTACCGTTCACGTGCTCTGGCAGATGAAACAGAGCTCACACGAAGATATTTAGGTGTTAATTTTTCCTTCACTTTTCAAGGCTGATACAGTCGAATAATAGTCTGAGTGTGTTTGTATGAACACTCATCCAAAGAATGGAGTGTGAACTGCGGAGCTATGTAGATGGAAATGATAGTGTCATATTGACGACGAAAAAATCTCTCCATTAGCGGTCGGCCAAATGTATATTTGTTAGTCACAAAGCATTCCGGGTTGTTAACTAAAACTTCTGGTGTCAACCACAAATTTTGGCTCATCAGTGAAGCACCAAGGACAGGAACAGAATTAGAAATAATGAAGTAATGGTACTTGATGTTGCAGAATACGGGGTTGCACTAATTTATCTAATAATTGCCATGGTTTTAAGCAATGAGCGGAAGTACCCGTATTTCTATTCCGTTCGCGACGTGTTAACTCGTTGAAAGCCGCATCGTAACTTAGCACTTGTAATCACAAAATAGTGAACAGAGCAAGTGACAGCAGACTTGGTGTAAGTACTATGTTCTAAAGTTTGTGATAGGACGGTGTGGTGAGGTGATAACGTATCTTACATTATCATTACTACGCAGTATTACACATAGCTCAGACAATTAAAACGAAGACTTGCCTGGAACAACATTGTTTCAGAATCGCAATCCAGGACAAAAAAAGCACCACGAAGGAATTATCCGAATGCGACGGAAATCGGTACGCCCATGTGGGCACTTGCTGACGGTTAGACACATTTTAATGTCCTGTCCTGATCTTAACACACTGCGCCTCGATCTTAACCTGCCAAATACTTTCGATGCCATTTTAGCGGATGACCCACGAGCAGCTGCTCGTGTTCTTCGTTTTATCAATTTGACAAACCTCGCTAAGGACATTTGATGATGCTGTTTTTTAATCCTATGCCTGTCAGTCTGTCTTTTATCGTGTTTTCCCTTTTAGTTGTTGTTGTCAACTTGTGCCTCGCGGTGCATTCTTAGAGTAGTCAGGGCGCTAATGACCATTGAAGTTGTGTGCCCTAAAACCACAAAAAAAAGGAAATCGGTAGATACGATGTACATGTAGAGACAGACAAATGATTAAAAATTTCATAAAAATTGGGTTATTTATTCAGCAGAAAACTTCACAAATTGAACAAGTCAGTAACGTGCTGGTCCACCTGTCCCCCTTATGGAAGCAGTTACTCAGCTTGGTACTGACAGAGTTGGCGGATGACCTGCTGAGGGATATGGTGACGACTTCTGTGCAGTTGGCACGTGAAGCGCCCCCCCCCCCCCCCCCCCCCCCCCCCTGTGAAGTGAAGCGGCAACCCGGACCTCCACTCGTGCCTGTGGAGGGCGACAGTCTGTGCGCGGCATCTCCACCACGTCTGCGCTGCTCATCGCGGCTCAGTTCGAAGCGGGATTCATCACTAAAGGCGATTACACTCCGGTCAATGAGATTCTACATGTGTGCCCGGCACCACTGAAAACGCGGTGGTTGGTGTACAGAGGTCAGTGGTGGTCGCCGCAAGGGGCACCGTGAGGTCAGCCCCGTTTCAGTTGCACGTCAGGTCGGTGGTAATGACGAACTATCGTCGTGCTCCACATTAGCATTATTTAAAATTATATGGAACTTGACGTGAATCACTCGAGACAGGATGACAATTACGCCAGAAGCCGACATGTTGGAAACGGATCACCCGGCTGCGGCTGTGAGTCTTCGCAGCAGCAGACACTGCGACACCTGTAGGCTGCACGTTCTTCAGAATGGCGCTCTGTTTCTGGCTAGCGTGACGGTGGCAACAGCGACTCAGGATGGTAGGGTTTTTTTGTTGTGCTTTTAGGGCGCAAAACTACGGTCATTAGCGCCCGGTGTGTGACTTAGGAAAAGCTAAAAAAATGAAACTGGAAACCAGCAGCAATGGGAGCGAAACTCAAAGTGGGGAAACTAGAAACAGAAGGAAAGCTTAAAAAACCACTATAGAAGGGGAGTTGTTTGTCCCCAAAAGAGCTTCAAATGACTGACGTCATCTCACTGGGACTAATAAACTCGAGAACGCGATCGGCCGAGCGCGTGTCATCTGCTAAAATGGAAGATATATCAGGCGACAGCTGTAGACGGGCGCGTAACGGAGTAAAATAGGGGCACTCGAGTAAAAGGTGTCTCACCGTCCACAGCTGAGAGCAGTGGGGACAGAGTGGGGGAGGATCGCCGCTTAAAAGATGTCGATGGCTAAAAAGACAGTGCCCTATCCGGAGTCTAGTTAAAATTACCTCCTCCCGACGACGCGTTCGGGAGGAAGAGGTCCAAGCACAGGGAAGAGCTTTCACGACCCGCAATTTATTATGGGGAAGTGTCGACCAATGTGCGTGCCATAAAAGAGGAACACGACTACATAAAACACTCCGTAGATCGGCGAAGGGAATCGTGCGAATAGCTGGCCGAAGAAGAGAGACTGCAGCTATATCGGCCGCCTCATTTCCCCAGATACCAACATGTCCTGGGATCCAGAGGAACGCCACAGAGACGCCACCCAAGTGGAGCAAGCGTAGGCAGTCCTGAATCCGGTGGACCAGAGGGTGGACAGGGTAGAGAGCTTGGAGACTGAGAAAAGAGCTGAGAGAGTCTGAGCAGATAACATACTGTATCCGCTGATGGCGACGGATGTATTGGACAGCCTGGAGAACAGCGTAAAGCTGCGCAGTATAAACCGAACACTGGTCGGGAAGCCGAAATCGATTTGGGGTGTCGCCAACAATGTAGGCACTCTCAACACCAAACGATGTCTTTGAGCCGTCAGTGTAAATAAATGTGGCATCATTTGTGCGCAGAGAGCAGTAAATGCCCGACGATAAACAATAGAAGGGGGTACCACCCTTGGGAAACTGACAAAGGTCCGGGGCCGGAGCCAAGGTGGTGTGTACCCCAAGTTGTCAAGAAGGTTTTAGGAAAGCGGAAGGAAAGAGAATGGAGCAGTCGACGGAAGCGGACTCCCGGTGGTAGTAGGGAGGAAGGGCAGCCAGCATACCCTAAATCCAAGGAGGCGTCGAAAAAAAACGTCATGGCCCGGATTTGCAGGCATAGAAGACAGATGGCTAGCATAACGGCTCAGGAGGACAGCTCGGCGATTGGACAGCGGAGGTGGTGCCTTTCAAGTTTTGTTGTTAGCCATGAACAGGAAAAAACGAACATTAAGCAATTGTTTATTTTTTTATCAATTTTAAAGAATCATGAAACATCATAAAGTTAGTCATATATAGTTGGCATTCCTGAGACACATTGTCACCGTCACCTGTGACGATGATTCAGGGCAAAGCTATGAATTAAAATTCGTACCAGGGCTGGGCTCTGAAGCTGGGTGCCCTGCTTGCTAGGCAGATGCTGTGTTACGCAACGCTGGCAGCACAGGCAGTGCAGCTACACCAACTTCCCTAGTTTGCAAGTTAGCTTCCATTAGGAATGTGGAGCGCACTCAACGGCTGCGATATGAGTTTCAGAATGACTGCTGTGCTCTTAAACACAGTTTACTCTCCCTCACCGATAGAAATTCCAACTCGTGCCTGCATTAATAATATATAGCTGCTATTCCTGAGACACTCACCTTTCTCTATGGTGGTGAGAACCCAAAGCGAATTTAGAAGCGTAATGGCAATGGGCTGAGACGGGATTTGTTTTGGTGAAGGAGACACACTATGGTAATCCGTGCAGCTGTGATTGTAACGTAGGTGTGGCGTAATACACTCCTGGAAATGGAAAAAAGAACACATTGACACCGGTGTGTCAGACCCACCATACTTGCTCCGGACACTGCGAGAGGGCTGTACAAGCAATAATCACACGCACGGCACAGCGGACACACCAGGAACCGCGGTGTTGGCCGTCGAATGGCGCTAGCTGCGCAGCATTTGTGCACCGCCGCCGTCAGTGTCAGCCAGTTTGCCGTGGCATACGGAGCTCCATCGCAGTCTTTAACACTGGTAGCATGCCGCGACAGCGTGGACGTGAACCGTATGTGCAGTTGACGGACTTTGAGCGAGGGCGTATAGTGGGCATGCGGGAGGCCGGGTGGACGTACCGCCGAATTGCTCAACACGTGGGGCGTGAGGTCTCCACAGTACATCGATGTTGTCGCCAGTGGTCGGCGGAAGGTGCACGTGCCCGTCGACCTGGGACCGGACCGCAGCGACGCACGGATGCACGCCAAGACCGTAGGATCCTACGCAGTGCCGTAGGGGACCGCACCGCCACTTCCCAGCAAATTACGGACACTGTTGCTCCTGGGGTATCGGCGAGGACCATTCGCAACCGTCTCCATGAAGCTGGGCTACGGTCCCGCACACCGTTAGGCCGTCTTCCGCTCACGCCCCAACATCGTGCAGCCCGCCTCCAGTGGTGTCGCGACAGGCGTGAATGGAGGGACGAATGGAGACGTGTCGTCTTCAGCGATGAGAGTCGCATCTGCCTTGGTGCGAATGATGGTCGTATGCGTGTTTGGCGCCGTGCAGGTGAGCGCCACAATCAGGACTGCATACAACCGAGGCACACAGGGTCAACACCCGGCATCATGGTGTGGGGAGCGATCTCCTACACTGGCCGTACACCACTGGTGATCGTCGAGGGGACACTGAATAGTGTACGGTACATCCAAACCGTCATCGAACCCATCGTTCTACCATTCCTAGACCGGCAAGGGAACTTGCTGTTCCAACAGGATAATGTACGTCCGCATGTATCCTGTGCCACCCAACGTGCTCTAGAAGGTGTAAGTCAACTACCCTGGCCAGCAAGATCTCCGGATCTGTCCCCCATTGAGCATGTTTGGGACTGGATGAAGCGTCGTCTCACGCGGTCTGCACGTCCAGCGCGAACGCTGTATGAAACGTCCCCTTAGAACAATTTATACAAGACTGTGCTTAACCTGACACACAATAATTTTAGCGCAACGCAATCTGACTATCAAAAATCCCTACAAAAGAATGGCCCTGAGTAACATTAAACTACACCTTTCAAAAATCACTTACCTCACAAAAATCTTCATTACTCGAACTACTGCAATACAGCGAGCGCCACTACTGCCAGCCAAATAAAAGATTCAAACTACTGAAGGCACTAACTACTGATAGGGATTAGGGATAGTTAGCAAATGAAAGATTTTAATAGAGAACAAACACTGTATTTACCTTAATAGTCATAATATACACTCCTGGAAATTGAAATAAGAACACCGTGAATTCATTGTCCCAGGAAGGGGAAACTTTATTGACACATTCCTGGGGTCAGATACATCACATGACCACACTGACAGAACCACAGGCACATAGACACAGGCAACAGAGCATGCACAATGTCGGCACTAGTACAGTGTATATCCACCTTTCGCAGCAATGCAGGCTGCTATTCTCCCATGGAGACGATCGTAGAGATGCTGGATGTAGTCCTGTGGAACGGCTTGCCATGCCATTTCCACCTGGCGCCTCAGTTGGACCAGCGTTCGTGCTGGACGTGCAGACCGCGTGAGACGACGCTTCATCCAGTCCCAAACATGCTCAATGGGGGACAGATCCGGAGATCTTGCTGGCCAGGGTAGTTGACTTACACCTTCTAGAGCACGTCGGGTGGCACGGGATACATGCGGACGTGCATTGTCCTGTTGGACCAGCAAGTTCCCTTGCCGGTCTAGGAATGGTAGAACGATGGGTTCGATGACGGTTTGGATGTACCGTGCACTATTCAGTGTCCCCTTGACGATCACCAGTGGTGTACGGCCAGTGTAGGAGATCGCTCCCCACACCATGATGCCGGGTGTTGGCCCTGTGTGCCTCGGTCGTATGCAGTCTTGATTGTGGCGCTCACCTGCACGGCGCCAAACACGCGTACGACCATCATTCGCACCAAGGCAGATGCGACTCTCATCGCTGAAGACGACACGTCTCCATTCGTCCCTCCATTCACGCCTGTCGCGACACCACTGGAGGCGGGCTGCACGATGTTGGGGCGTGAGCGGAAGACGGCCTAACGGTGTGCGGGACCGTAGCCCAGCTTCATGGAGACGGTTGCGAATGGTCCTCGCCGATACCCCAGGAGCAACAGTGTCCGTAATTTGCTGGGAAGTGGCGGTGCGGTCCCCTACGGCACTGCGTAGGATCCTACGGTCTTGGCGTGCATCCGTGCGTCGCTGCGGTCCGGTCCCAGGTCGACGGGCACGTGCACCTTCCGCCGACCACTGGCGACAACATCGATGTACTGTGGAGACCTCACGCCCCACGTGTTGAGCAATTCGGCGGTACGTCCACCCGGCCTCCCGCATGCCCACTATACGCCCTCGCTCAAAGTCCGTCAACTGCACATACGGTTCACGTCCACGCTGTCGTGGCATGCTACCAGTGTTAAAGACTGCGATGCAGCTCCGTATGCCACGGCAAACTGGCTGACACTGACGGCGGCGGTGCACAAATGCTGCGCAGCTAGCGCCATTCGACGGCCAACACCGCGGTTCCTGGTGTGTCCGCTGTGCCGTGCGTGTGATCATTGCTTGTACAGCCCTCTCGCAGTGTCCGGAGCAAGTATGGTGGGTCTGACACACAGGTGTCAATGTGTTCTTTTTTCCATTTCCAGGAGTGTATATACCATCCAGTCTTACAAATTTCAAATCTCCGCCATTTCTCTCCCCACATTCACCACTGCTGGCGGCTCACCTCCAACTGCGCAACGCTACGCGCTGTTCACATCCAGCTATAGCAGTTCATGACAACAATGGCAGACAATAATGCAAACTAGCCACAGGCTGCACACAGCACAGCCAGTGATTTTCATACAGAGTGCTACGTAACGTTGCCAATAAGAAAATATAAACAGTCTACTTACATAGCCCCCACGCTCCCCACAAATTATTTTACAAATTTTTTTGGGCAGTGGCCAATAATGATTTGATAAAATTTTTCTTAATTACACTAACAAAGATATCCAATGCACACACTTATTGATACAATGTAGGTCAAAAGCTAAAATTTTCTCACAGTCCATAAAGACAGTCCAGATTGTTCATCATAATAGTAATTACAGTTTTTGTTTTCCACAAAGTCTCATTAGTAAAAGAAATTGCACACAGAAGTAGTGGATTTCCATGCAGTCTTGAAGAAGTAGTGGTGTCCTTCCAATGGAAAGACAGTGCTGACTCTTGACATGCTGACAGGTAATGGGCCACAATGGAGCAAACCCACAGCAGAGTCATTCGAAGTTCTGACGAATATTGGTAGGTAGGTCATCACAGAGCAGACCCACTGCAGTCCTGGTAGAGAGTATGGTATTGGTGGGCCACCAGAGGTGCAGACCCACTGTAGTCCTTGTAGAGATTGTGGACAGGCCCACTGTAGTCCTGGTAGAGAGTATGGTATTGGTGGGTCATCAGAGATGCAGACCCACTGTAGTCCTTGTAGAGATGGCCAGCAGCCATCTGTTCCGACTGTGCAGGTGCACAATAACCATCGAAGAGTCTTGCAGAGAAGATAGCAAGTCCATATACCCCCACTTGTGCACTCACAAAGTTTGTGGAATTGTCCTTAGAACCAGCAATGCTGTTATCCAGTCCCTTGCTGAATTATTAACACACGTGCAAACACTATCAGTCCCTACTTCTCACATATTGTCCATATACTATGACCAACAGAAATGTGTGCAGTGAAATGAATGCTTACAAGCTACTTACAAGTTACTTGATTAGATGAACTGGTGTCAATTACAATATTATAACATAAGAATACAATTACAAAGATACAAAAAACATCATTAAAAACATAACAATACAGATAACATTTGTAGTAATACAGGCTTTACAAAAGAATAGAAATAAACATATACATCAGTGTTACAGAAATTATGACATAAGTACAAAAATAAAAGATCAGAATCACTTTTGAAACGTCAACTTCACACATGAGCATTAAAACAAAACAGAATAAATAATGTCTAAGCATCTTTACAAAGAAAATAACAGAGTATTAGAAAAATTCTACAACATAGCTCTCATCAGCTAAACACATAAAGACAGGAAAAACACAAATACACAAGGGTACACAAACATATAGCGGAATAACACAAAAGGAAAGGACAGGGTTTGTTTTACTGCAGTGTTTTGCATGGAGATCTCCCTTCGTTCATCATTATTCCCAAAAGTCCTATCTAAGCCTGCTTTCTGTATTCTGTTCACATCCTCTGTCAAAAATAGTTTTTCTCCACTGTACAGTACCCATTTTTTTTTTTTTTTTGCCCAAACCATTTTCATATAGCTTCTCAAAACATTTCTTCCAAGTCATCATAGTTAGTTTCTTATACAGTCTACCCCTCTTAAGCTAACTTAAATCTACTGAGCTCAGATATATATACAAAGGGACGAGGCAATGCAGCATCACATAACAAATTATCACAAACAGCAATGACAAAAAATGCAAATTGGCAAAGCTAGCAGCATAAATTAGCAAAGCAAGTGCAATATTACAACTAATATAAGGCAATGCGCAATAAAAATAAGCTTAGAAGAGTAACACAAAGTCAAATTCAGTAACACTAGTAACATTAAACTACACCTTTCAAAAATCACTTACCTCACAAAAATCTTCATTACTCGAACTACTGCAATACAGCGAGCGCCACTACTGCCAGCCAAATAAAAGATTCAAACTACTGAAGGCACTAACTACTGATAGGGATTAGGGATAGTTAGCAAATGAAAGATTTTAATAGAGAACAAACACTGTATTTACCTTAATAGTCATAATATATATACCATCCAGTCTTACAAATTTCAAATCTCCGCCATTTCTCTCCCCACATCCACCACTGCTGGCGGCTCACCTCCAACTGCGCAACGCTACGCGCTGTTCACATCCAGCTATAGCAGTTCATGACAACAATGGCAGACAACAATGCAAACTAGCCACAGGCTGCACACAGCACAGCTAGTGATTTTCATACAGAGTGCTACGTAACGTTGCCAATAAGAAAATATAAACAGCCTACTTACAGCTGGTCCAACTGAGGCGCCAGGCGGAAATGGCATGGCAAGCCGTTCCACAGGACTACATCCAGCATCTCTACGATCGTCTCCATGGGAGAATAGCAGCCTGCATTGCTGCGAACGGTGGATATACACTGTACTAGTGCCGACATTGTGCATGCTCTGTTGCCTGTGTCTATGTGCCTGTGGTTCTGTCAGTGTGATCATGTGATGTATCTGACCCCAGGAATGTGTCAATAAAGTTTCCCCTTCCTGGGACAATGAATTCACGGTGTTCTTATTTCAATTTCCAGGAGTGTAGGTAGCGCAGGCGGCGTGGGCTCGAATACGAGCGCTGCTACAATGATTTTCAGTCCATTGTTTTCGCCTACAACGTTACCATGTGGCGTGAAACATTTCATCAGCGACCCCGCACAAGCAACCACCACAAGATGGGTAGTTATATCTATGAGACTTCTGGGCTTTGGAGTTAAACATATTAAGTGGGAACACACGTGTTAATTCCATTAATGCATTCTGCCGTTAGTACGATACAAGCTGTGTAACCGCAGCAATCACATGCAGTTACGAGACCTTCAACCGCATCAACACGGCAACGCACACCGCTTGCAATACGCTGTCCGGTGCGAGTGAGCTGTGTGATTTTTCTCAGTTTTCGTCTTTACGGCTGCAGGAGTGATTATTTTATTCATTCTTACCGCTATTTGTTATTTCCCACTCAAAAATGGTAGAAACAAGATCGTAGAAAATTAGGGACGGAAAAATACGACGCTCATAGTTCATCTCGAGTATTCAGTTTACACCATACAAAAATTAATTAGAAAATCTCTGTTCGCTCATCGGTCCAACATTTGTGTGTGGCACAGTACCGTCACCCAAGACTACCAGACTTACAATGCAAAAACAATGATTGAATGCAGTAAGGACATATCGTCTCTCTACTAGTTTGTCACTCAGCATATTATTATTACTATTTTTGTTATTACTATTATTTAACTTTTTTCCTCTGACACCATCGTACCAGCGAAGGTCCTTGAGCGTAATTCTTAAGTATTAGTTTTGTACAAAAATATAAATTCGTGTAGCCTGAAAATGCATTTACATGGGACACACAAGGTCTTATGGAATACTGCCAGGACCCACACTTAGGGAATAAGCGTATTCGTAAGAATATAAATGTGATTGCAATGAATACTACAAAATAATGAAAAAGTTGGCTAATATGGTTAGCAAAGATCTCGGTACTACGGAAAGCGCAACATAAGCTCGCTATCGAAATGAATCCAGAGAACATTATAAGTTCACTGCCGAGCGACTGGGGGAGCTACTGCAGCGTCGAAAAGGAAACAAAAACTGCGCAAAGGGTTTGTGTGTAGCTGGCCAACGGGGCATAAGGCGGCGAGCGACAGACCAAACTTGCGATTTATCTGTTCTGTGACCATTACGGTCAGGTAGAAAAAGTCATAGGACACCTCCAAATGCAGTGTCGGACCTCCTTTTCCCGGCGTTCTGCGGCGACTTGACGTGGACTCGATAAATCGTTGCACCACCCCTGCCGATATGCAGAGCCATGTTGCGTCTATAGCCAGCCGCCCATAGTTGCGGGATGTTGAGCACGAACTAACCTCTCGATTTCGTCCCTTAAATGTTCGACGGCCTTCATTCAGGGCGACGTAGGTGGCCAAACCATTCGCTCGAACTGTCCAGAGTGTCATTCAAGCCCATCTTGAGCAGTTGGGACCCGATTAAGTCACATCATTGTTTGGGAACATGAAGTCTGCAAATGTCCTCCAAGTAGGCAAACATCACCATTTCCAGCCCATGTTCAGTTGGACCAGAGGATCCACACCATTATGAAGCCGCCACCAGCTTGCACAGTGCGTTGTTCACAACTTTGGTCCATGACTTCGTGGGGTCTGCGCCAAACTCGAACCGTGCCATCAACAGCTGAAATCGGAACTCATTTGACGAGACCACGGTTCTCCAGTCGTCTAGAGTCCAAGCCCAGGAGAGGCGCTGCAGGCTATGCCGTGCTGTTAGCAAAGGCGCCCGCCCATTAACGCCAAATTTCGCAGCGCTGTCCTAACTCATACGTGCGTCATATGGTCCCACTCTGATTTCTGCGGTCACCTCACGGAGTGTTGCTTGTCTGTTAGCACTGACAGATCTACGTAAACGCAGCTGGTCTCGGTCGTTAAGTGAAGGCCGTCGGCCACCCCGTTGTCCGTGCTCAGAGGTAACGCCTGAAATTTGGTATTTACTGTACACATTTGGAATACTGAATTCCCAAGCGATTTCTGGAATGGAACGTCCCATTCGTCTATCTCCAGCTACTATTCCGCGATCATAGTCAGTTACTTCTCGCCTTGCGGCCATAATAGCGTCGGAAACCTTATCACATGAATCGCCTGGGTGCAAATGACAGCTCCGGTTTTTTTTCCCCCTCCTTTATTGTATTACGCTGCTCTGCAGCCTACAGACTTTTTAAATCGTAAGAAAGAAGATAAGAAACAATAAAAGCAGGCGATAAAACGGTGACTGAAATTGTAAAACGGCGGAAGATTGTGGAAAGTTAAAACATAAAGCAAAGGGTTGGCAAAGCTAATAAAATACACAGGAAGCAGACAGGGAACATAGTAGACAGACAATTGAAAAACATGGCAACAGTCTGGTTTCTGTTCTCAAGAGAGATAAAAATCACACCCAGCGACAGTATGATGTCCGTTCGCAACACTTCAGAGAAGACACACAACACTGAACACTCACTGTAAACACTGCACTAAAATGTCGGCACAAAGATAACACACCATAGCCGAGGGCAGATGGGGGGGAGAGGAGGGAGGAGAGGAAAAAACGAAAGGGGGGGGGGTAGGAACCAAAGGAGGGAGAGAACTCATAAGGGGGGAGGGGCAGGGCAGACGCGAGAGGGAATGGGAAAAGGCAGAGGAGGGAAATGCAAAAGGACTCGGGGGAGAGAAGTGGGGCAGAGAGAGGGTAGGTAGGGAAAAAAAAGAGGATGGAAGGGGGGGGGAGAGTGAGCCCAGGAAAAGGATGGAGGAAAGGAGGGGGGGGGCGTGAGGATCAGGATTGATAGGAGGGATAAATGGTGGGAGAGAGGGCAGACAGCTCCGTCAAAGCACTGCCGTTTCACACTTTGTGAACGCGGTACCGTCGCCATCTATATGACTACGTATCGCTATCACGTGACTTGTCACCTCAGTGTGTACTATACCCTGTGCTACCATCGAGTTAAAGAGATCGATAATTAAGTTATGTATTAATACGAAAGACTTATAATTTTGTTCCGATGTTTTCAAGAAAAAATGGCACTAACCCAACTAACACACACACACACACACACACACACAAATTTTGTTTCGTATATTTTAAATAGGTGGAAACATAAAATAACTATCGACAGGTTAATTATATAAACCTAGTGATCAATATTTCTCGGAACGGAACTGTACTGGCAACCGTTCACTACTTGTTGCGCGTGTGGGCTATTGAGTATCAGAAAAAACTGAAATTATGTTGTGTAAGAAAACTCTGACAAGTGTTCCGGTTTGGAACGGATGAAAAAGTTGTGCGCTTAGTTTTCGTTTACATAATGTGTGGTGTCCGTACTGTAAGACCTTCGGCACACACACCATCAGATTATTTGACTTGTTGCTCAAACGAAGTAGGCGAGTGTCAACAATATGTCTCGTGGACTTATCGTGGCGTGTTTATCTTCTGCCGTTAGGTCAGACGATAGAAATGCCACTTGCACGCTTAGAGTAGCAGATTGACGGTGACCAACTTTAAACAGAAATTGATTAATTTTCACACACATTTATTAAAATAATAACAAGCATAAATTTTACTTAACTTGGTTCTGGATACTATTTACAATTGATAATCTGAAGTTCCTTTGGTAACGGTACGTTAATCTTTTTCTCACATATATCTCTGATACTTGACAAAACTGTCTATACATTTATCTTCTTGGCTATGTACCGGAATATGGAAATCTTATTAGGCTCAGACTGAAGCTTGACTATAGACTGGTACAGATGGGTGCAGACAAATGCAGACTGACTAATCGGAGGTGTGTATCTCGTTATAATACCACACACGTTCATGTATCACTGCGCGAGTGTGATCCGCGAGGAGAAAAGGTTCTACGTTAGCAGCAATCTCATTGGCTGCGTTACATATTAATACCCTGATCGGCGGAAGCAGAATTTGGTCCGTCTCCAAAACAGCGCCATCTCGTAGTGCAGAGACGGACGAGCGCTGCGCCTGCGCTGTTGTGCTTAGCGGGGCGCGCTCTAGTGGGAAAGTTGTGTACGCGCTGACTATGTACATAATGTGTTCAGCTAACTTGATTAATAAAAAAAAAGTGTATGGCATGTCGAAAATTCGCTAACTGTGGTCACGGAATACATCTTCGTAAACTGTCCGTATGCCATCTTCATAATTTTTTGCTTAAATAAAACTAAAATGAAAGCATAATACAGTGGTTCCACAATAAATTGACGGGAGTCTGTTAAGTGTACAGTGAACAGTTTGCGAGTTTGAGTGAGTTGGCTTAAATGTAAGGTTACGTAAGTGTTCCGTGTGGGAAGTAGCAAATGTATTTCGTACCTGTACGTGCTCCTGCATTGCTATCAGTCCTACAGTAATATGGAACATCCTGCACTCTTCAAACCAGACCAGTACCCCGGAGACATATTGAACGACGTTGTAAAGAGTATTCTCCTTCCCTCATTACAAATAGGAATATGAGTACATCTCTCTTTCTACATCAAGAATCCAGACAATGTAGTAGAATTTGTCATGTAGGTGCAAAGCTGACAAACCCAGGACTGAGACAACTATAATGTTTGTCTCCTACCATGTTTAATATTTGTAACGATACTATTTGTTGCTGGACAGTAAACATAGAAACACAACTGTTAGATCTGTAAGAAACGAAGTTTCTTCTTCACGTTTACGACATTACAGTGATTTCTAGGATAGTAATTATTTGCGCATAGTGTAAGCTTTCTACAATAAATTGTCTGGATGTGATAAAATAGAATTTACTGAATTGAAAAACTTTCTCCTCGTGTAACGTGTACTTATGTATCGTATTCAATTGCTCGCCAAACTGACTGTTGGTTGATATTGGATTGGACTGATTTGGGGGGAGGAGACCAAACTACGAGGTCATCGGTTGCATCAGATTAGGGAAGGATGGGGAAGGAAGTCGGCCGTGCCCTTTCAAAGGAATCATCCCGGGATTTGCCTGAAGCGATTTAGGGAAATCGCGAAAAACCTAAATCAATATGGCCGGACAGGGGATTGAACCGTCGTCCCCTCCGAATGGGAGTCCAGTGTGCTAACCACTGCGCCACCTCGCTGCTTGCTTGATCCTGTCTTGCGCATGTGGACAGTAGTGAAATAAAAGTTTAAACGTCATGAAATGTAAAATTTGAAGTACAGAAAATAAATCTAACTAAATGTCAAAAGAAACTGTGTGCTTAGTGAAAACTATATAGCTGAAACTCAGTACCGAAGCACATTATGAACGTTACGTGACGTGAAGTGCAGTGTTTGACACGGAACATCCACAAAAATACGTTGCTGCTGTACTCGGAACAAAATAACTGTATGTAATTACTAATACTGTCCATTAAAAGTTAATATGTTTGAAAGCACGACAGCTGACAACCTTGACTGAAGAATGCAAGGTGAGATCTGCCCTGAAATAAAACTCACCTTTTTGCCAGCATGCTGTTTTTGTGTCTGGTGTACTGACGTTTCTCGTAAGTAAATACAAATCAGCAGCCGTAGCAGCTAAAGGGAAAAAACACCATTCACTATTAATTTCTTTGCTTTTGCTTGTCAGCAACAAGTTGTGACTTCGTGTCCGCCTGCTTAGCTGCGTGGTTGCGTGCTTGCCTCCCACGCAGCGCGCCCGGGTTCGATTCCCGGCCGGGTTGGAGATTTTCTCGTGGATTGGGTGTTATGTTGTCCTCATCCTCATTTCGTTCTCATCACCGGCACGCAGTGTATTTTCGACTGAAGTAAGACTCGCACTCGGCGGCTGAACTTCCCCAGATGGGGAAGCCATACGCTCATTTCCATTTTGTGACTTTGTATAGCGTAACATGTATTGGATGCACGATAGAAATTAAAAACTTTACAATAAATCATGGAGGTGGGTTTTCTTTTAAAGAAAATCGTTGTTTAAAAATTAAACTCTGTAGAAAACAAGAAGACTGTAACAACTGACAAATTCCCTCATTTCAGAAATTACAGACATCTCAACCTGTTGAGTAATTTGGGACGTAATGAGTACAGAGATCAAATTAACACTAGTCATAAAAGTGCTTATTTATATGAGGGACAAAGATTTCATTCTTGCACATGCCTTCGTTATCTTCAAAATACCTCCAAAATCTACTCCATCAATATAAAGAACTAGAAAGTATTACACATCAGTTTTCACCTCCGTAGTAAAGTATTCCAGATAGTTTCTCCCGGATCCACAAATAACAGATCTCGTTCTCTGGAAAACCCAGCGGCAGGCTGCACGAGTGAGTGACTGGCGAGTCAACCAGAGATAAAACCAAACACGGGATCAAGGATCGCCGGCCGCGGTGGTCTAGCGGTTCTGGCGCTGCAGTCCGGAACCGCGGGACTGCTACGGTCGCAGGTTCGAATCCTGCCTCGGGCATGGGTGTGTGTGATGTCCTTAGGTTAGTTAGGTTTAAGTAGTTCTAAGTTCTAGGGGACTTATGACCTAAGATGTTGAGTCCCATAGTGCTCAGAGCCGTTTGAACCATTTGAACATTCAAGGATCTTATTTCACCAACTTGCGACATAATCGCATGTGCAAACAGTGATCCAATACTGTAAAATACTTTTTTATTCCAGTCTCTGATCACAAATGAATTCTTTAGACGATTACTGGTTTCAGTCTGTAATGACCACCTTCAGATCTTTTTTACACCCTGTCCTAAAGTGATACGGCCATGATGACATCGTCAAAACATATAAATATAATCAGCATATCATCGTCACATAGATTCTACACCATATTTTAAAACTATATGACGATGCTATGCTGACTATATTTGTGTGTTTTGACGATGCCGTTAAGCCCGTATCACTAGGACATGGTGTACAAAAGATCTGAAGATGGTCATTACAGACTGAAACCGGTAATCGTCTAAAGAATTCATTTGTGATCAGAGACTGGAATAAAAAAAAGCATTTTAGGGATCTTATTCACTACTCACGCAGTTCACTCGTTCATCTTTGTCCCAGTGCAGTAAAAGTGAATTATTTACAACAGCACAAAACATATAAGAACCTTACAGCAGCTGTTAATGAATTGAATAAATTGTGGTACGGATGTAATCTGAAAATTACAGCCATTTCAGCTGGCGGCCGGGCTATGCCGCTACGATCGCAGGTTCGAATCCTGCCTCGGGCATGGATGTGTGTGATGTCCTTAGGACAGTTAGGTTTAAGTAGTTCTAAGTTCTAGGGGACTTATGACCTCAGAAGTTAAGTCCCATAGTGCTCAGAGCCATTTGAACCATTTTTAAGAGACCAAGGCACAAACAAATCTAAAATCATTAGTGAGAAATATTCTTTTAGTGTCTCATGCGAATTTTGCGTGATATAACTACAGTTTTATCGGTTGCTCGGCAATCCATAGACTCTCCGCCAAATGTAAAAATCGGGAAAGGTAGCAACTGCTATTCTAAACTCTCTGGTTGATACGCAACTTCAGAACAGTTTCAAACTAATTTGATCTGAACGAGGAGAATATTTGCAACTAACTTTTTCACTATGTCGTTTGAAGAGTCTGTATCGTATTTCTTCACAAACAACACAATATTGCATATAATCCTTTAGTTCGCGTAGCTATCCTTTTCCGAGGCGTAACATACCTCGTTCTAGTTCGCTTCAATCGAAGTATGATTAAAGGTCCCATTTAAGGTAAAAATGCTTCAGTAGAATAATTCAGTACTTTTATTACATACAATCTTGTGAATAATTCCCAACACATTTCTGTACTTTCTCAATACGATTTCTCCCACATCAGTTTACTACATACCATTCGTGTGCTATTACATGTGAATATTGATACACGTAACTTCTGTATCCATGTCACTCACTTTAATAAGACATACATAACACTTTCTCGTTAAATAAAAAGCGAATGAATTCGTATTTGAACAACAGTCGCTGTGTGACAATGGTGGCCAACTTCTCAGCTCGCAGTACCTGTGACGGGAATTCCTTCGGTCTTGCGTTTGCCTCCTCGCGACCACAAAAGAGGTAGTTTAATTGTTGGCCTAACATTTCGGTAAATGTACGAGGGTCGGAACTTTAATAGTGGCAACTATTTATTTACAGCTCGTACAAAACAGATACGTGTTTCAAAGTTTTACTGCCCTTCAAAGTAGTCACCAGCGTTGTGTATAACCCGTTGCCAGCGATGTGGAAGTCGTAGGATACTCTTAGCAGTTCCAGTTGTGTTGACAGTTCGAGCGGTGCGGTCTATTTCCTGACGAATTTGTAGCAGTTACGAACCGAATGCCGTGAAGTGTTTCATTCAGTTTAGAAATCGAATTGAGGGCTTAAGTCAGGGGAGTGCAGTAGGTGGTATAGCACTCAGCAGCCCCATCAGTAAAAGCTTGCACTGTACATGCTTGAGCATTATCCTGCAAAATGATGTCGGGACCTGCAGAAAGCGTCATCACTTCTGTCTCTATGCTGTTCATTTTTGGAACACAACCTACGACCAGCTTAGAGACAGAAGTGATGACACTTTCTGAAGGACCTGACCTTCATTTTGCGGGACAATGCTCAAGTACATGCAGTGCAAGCAACTGGCACTATTAAGAGTATCCTACGACTTCCACATCGCTGGCAACGGGCTATACGCAATGCTGGTGACTACTTTGAAGGTCAGTAAAACTTTGAAACACGTACATATTTTGTACGAGGTGCAACTAAATAGATGTCACTATTAAAGTTCCAACCGTCGTACGTAATATACACTGGTGTGCAAAACTTGAGGAGGAAAGCAACTTTCACGTTATGTGTCACTGCCTAGTAACAGAGAACTTGCACCATACGTAGAAAAAGTTGCTACAGTACAGTACACAAGGTAGCTGACTGAACTACACAATGAGACGAACGTATGGACCATTATGGGGTAAGAGGAGTAGCTTACAATTGGTTCGACTCTTACTTTAAGAACAGAAAGGAGAAGGTAATTCTCCGCAATATTGAGAGTGGTAGTGATGTTCAGTCCCAATGGGGCACTGTTAAGTGGGGCGTTCCCCAAGGGTCGGTGCTGGGGCCACTGCTGTTTCTTATCTATACAAATAATATGCCTTCTAGTATTACAGGTGATTCAAAAATATTTCTGTTTGCTGACGACACCAGCTTGGTAGTGAAGGATGTTGTGTGTAATATTGAAACAGTATCAAATAATGTAGTTCATGAAATAAGTTCGTGGCCTGTGGAAAATAATTTGATGCTAAACCACAGTAAGACTCAGTTTTTACAGTTTCTAACTCACAATTAAACAAGATCCGATATTTTGATCAGACAGAATGGGCGTATTATAAGCGAGACGGAACAGTTCAAGTTCCTAGGCGTTCGGATATATAGTAAGCTGTTGTGGAAAGCCCATGTCCAGGATCTTGTTCAGAAACTAAATGCTGCTTTATTTAGCATTAGAACAGTATCTGAAATAAGTGACACTTCGCATATTTTCATACGCTTATGTCGTATGGTATTATTTTTTGGAATAATTCTTCTGATTCAAAAAGGGTATTTTTTGCTCAAAAACGGGCTGTTCGAGCTATATGTGGTGTAAGTTCGAGAACCTCTTGTCGACCCCTATTCAATAGTCTGGGAATTCTGACATTGCCCTCACAGTATATGTTTCCTTTAATGTCGTTAGCAATATTAGTCTATTCCCAAGAGTTAGTAGCTTTCACTCAGTTAATACTAGGCAGAAATCCAATTTGCATGAGGAATGCACTTCCTTGACTCTTGTGCAGAAAGGAATGCAGTATTCTGCTGCATCCATTTTCAATAAGCTACCACAAGAACTCAAAAATCTTAGCAGTAGCCCAAACTCTTTTAAGTCTAAATTGAAGTGTTTCCTCATGGCTCACTCCTTCTATTCTATCGAGGAACTCCTGGAAGAGCTAAAAAATTAAGCAAATTCCAGTGTTAGATTGTTGATTTTTCTTTATTTAAACTTACGACTTCTCACCTGAATATGTTTTTTTTTTTATATTTCATTTTATCTGTTTCTAATATCGTGTTATAATTTCATGTATTGACTCGTTCCATGACCATGGAGACTTCTCCTTAATTTGGTCCCACGGAACAATAAATAAATAAAATAAATAAATGACACTTCTATTCAGAGACAGTGGTAACACTGAAGACTTACGACAGTCCCTTGGATGCCACAAAAGGTGGGACACGGCTGTTAAAAATATGTGGCATAACCAGTGGTCTGCGTGGTCTGCCACGTGTTCCCATGCTGACCAGAAGGTTGGTGAGGAGTTCTTGTGGTATGGCCACACCTCCACCAGCGAGGTCGACAGTTCCTGGATGGTCCTCTGTGCTTGTGGAGTTGCTGCAGTACTTCTACCTAACACGTTCCACACGCACTCATTGGGATTTAAGTAGTGGTGGGGGGGGGGAGGAGGGGGGGGGAATGTGCAAGCAATGTGCAGGCCAGTACATTCCCCGAATATCGTCCCGTTCCAAGAGCTGCTCCACCTGCCGTGTTCGATGCGGTCGCGCTTCTCATCCAAAAAGGTTGAAGTCGGGGCTGAATGCACTCCTGCAAAGACGCACATTGGGTAGGAGTACAGTGTCACAATAACGATGACCAGCGAGTGTACCGCATTCGGAGATTTATTGCTCAGTACAGCCATGACACATTATGTCGCCCCACACTAAAACACCCCTACCTAGCCTTCTTATTGCCCAGGGAACGTGGAAGCCTCACGCTGAGATTTTGATGGAAAATGTCACATGCCTAAAGTACTAGGAGCAGGAAACAGCCCAGCTAACAACTTTGAATAAAGCATTAAAGGTGACCTGGAAGGAATAGGTGCAGCGAAAGCATACCTCCTTTGTATTTGTGATGGTTTGACATTGCCATGCCCAGCCCTGGGTTATCATGGGTGTTACCACTTTGGATTGCTTTTGATTGAAACGTTGCATCATTTCTGTGCTATGCCTGTTGCAGCAATTGCAAGATCGATATACACAAATCATATTTGTTGAGAATCATCGAGCACCTTTGTGAAAGTATAAAAGGGGTCGTATGTGATTACTGGTGTCAAAGGGGCACATTTTTTGGTTAGTCAGATTACAGACACAGAGTACTGTAAGAAATTAGAGCAGGTCAGCACGATAATGTACGTAAGTTTCCAGAAAAATAAAGCTGATTTTTTTTCTCCAGAACGTTGACACGTTGAAAAATAAGATTGACAAGCTTCTTGTATGGCTAGGAGATGTGGAAAATTCTGAAATGATAGATGTTCTGTTCCTCTCTGGACACCATATAACGACAGGTATGAAGAAGTTAAAAATCAGGGATTATAGACTAGCATCATTTTTGTGTAGGGGTTTTGGCACGAAGTTAAAAACATTGAAACAAATAGTTTCTATGTTGATCAGAACCTAGAAGAATGTGCTTATGAATTGTTACTGTTGAACACTTCTCTGGTAATTGTAACAGTCTGCTGATCCACTCTAAGAAAGTCAGCTATTTATGACAAATCTAGCAGGATTATTGAGCTACCTGTCAGACAAGAAAAAAAAAAACAGTTAATGGTGTGCGGAGATTTCAATGTAGATTTCTTAAAAGATACGGACATGGGAAAAGGAACTACAATCATTATTTTGGTGTTTCAGTCTAATTTCAGTATTCAGTTTTCCAGTTAGTGTGCAGCAAAATAGTGGGACACTGACTGATTACATTTTTATAGACAGTGCTCAGGCTGACCCAATTAATATGTACCAAATTATTAATGGACTACCTGACCATGATGCACAATTAATGGAAATAAACAATACGGCACTTTGCAGCTGTAAGGCAGGTTTATACAAAGCAGTGAGGCTTATCAATGAAAAAAGGATACACTGTTTTAGGAGTAAGCTAAGAGGGCGAGGTGTGGAATGATGTATACCTAGAAACAGATGCTAATATCAAATTTGGTTTATTCCCTAGTAAATTTGTCAATAATTGAAGGCTGCTTTCCCAAAAATTTATCCAAGAGATCCATTGAAATAACAGGTAAGCTATGGGTAACTAAGGGAATTAAAATAGCATATAAGATGAAGAGGTATATCCGTGTAAATGCCAGAATAAGTTGGGACCCATCATTACTTGCATACTACAAGTAAATACTGTAGTATTTCAAGGAAAATTATTAAAATGTCGAGAAATACATATGCCCTGACAGAAATTAATAATGTAAATGTTAAAACTGTTTGGAGTATTGGGAAATGGGAGACAGGACAGCCAGACAGGGTGAAAGGCACCATGACAATTAAACCAAACAAAAATTTTATGACCGATAATTCACAGTCACTTTCTAAATGTGACAGCAAAAAGTAGGATTAAATGCATCAGTGCAAGAAGCAAGAGAATAAAATAAACATGCCATTCCACAAAACTGTAAGCAACTAGAAGTAGCAATAACTTTTATCACTGAAATTAATAGAATTATAAAAATTGTGAAAACGAAGCTCTTGTGATGTTGATAGAATTTCAAATAGAGTTGTTAGACATCGTTCCAACTTAATAAGTAATGTTGTTAGTGATGTACATAATGCATCACTGGCACAGGGAATTTTTACAGACCAGTTAAAATATGCAATTGTTAAATTTTTATAAGAAAGATAATAAGACTTCCCTTAATGACATATTTTTCCAAAGTGATCGAAATAGTAATGTACTCGGCAGTCTCACACTAAAGTCGAAAACATTTACTTCATACATCACAGTTTGGATTCTAGAAGGGTTGCTCAGCTGAGAATGCTATTTACACATTCACTCATGAAACAGTACAAACTTCAAATAATAAAATATCCCCTGTTGGTATTTTTTGTGATCTGTTTGAGGCATGTGATTAGATCATGCTCCCTTCTTAGAAAAACTTAAGTTTTATATGATTAATGCTTTGAGACACAGCTGGTTTGAATCATGCTTTAACAGAATACAAAAAGGTTGTGGTGAATAATTCAAACAATATTGGAAGGTTAGAAAATTTTAGTGATCAGGATAAAATCACAAACGAAGACCCACAGGGATCAATTTTGGGTCCACTGCTGTTCCTTATAGGTGAATAACCCTCCACTTAACATTGAACAAGTAGAATTGGTACTTTTTGTAGATGATACTAGTGCTACAATACATCCTATTACAGAGAAAGTAACAGGTGAGATTCTAAATAATGGTTTTAAAACAACTGTTAAGTGGTTCTCAGAAAATGGTCTCTCCCTAATTTAAAAAAAACCACTCACACTATATTCAGTTCTGTACAACAAATAGTGTCATACTAACAATTGATGTAGCACATAAGCACACATCAGCAGATAGAACGCTCCAGATTTTTGGGTGTTCATAATGATTTGACCTGGAAGAAACATATTACCGAGCTTCCCATACAATTAAATTCCGCAAGTTTCGCTGCTTGTGTAACTGCTAATTGTGGAAACTAACCAATTAATCTCCTGTCGTATTTTACACATTTCCACTCAATACTGTGTAATTTTACTGGTATAATTACTTGATGCAGAAATGTGCAAAGTATTAAAGTCAAAGACAAGAACTGTGTTGAATGCTACAGTAAATGTACAACATACTCAGCGTTATTAATCCAGTATGATCAATTCATCCAATGTTAAGCAGAGGATAATCCAGTATGTTCAATTCATCCAATGTTAAGCAGAGGATGTAATTTAGTTGCAAAAAACCAATTTGTAAGCAGACCTTATGTACGAATGCATCAAACAGTGAAAATGCTATAAGCTTTATTTCTAAGTGAGTAAAAGAGCGATACTGACTAGAAAACAGATCTTGGGTATGAACAAGGATCACCGAAAGCACAATCTAGAGAGAACACTTACTCGATTTTTGTGCAAACCACTTACTCGATTTTTGTGCAAACCACTTACTCTGTGCGAACCCTGTATGTGTGCGAGAAACGCGTAAGGGAACTGATGAAGCATTCTAGTGGTGTCATCAGTGAGTTACGAACGCTCTGTGAGTGAAACATAACTTTTAAATTGAACGAAAAGACGTTCGCATAATAACCGTTTAACTAGATGAGAATATACTTCAGTGAGACCTGAGAGATGAGCAAATGCATGTGGAGAAGTACATGCGGAGTAGGAAACTGTGTGTAGAGACCGTGTCTCTGCAGCGCTCGGCATCTGACATACCAAATGGTCTCTTGGAAGCAGCGAGCACCACTGAAGCTGACAAAGCAAATTTTAAATAAACAGACGGGCATGTGCACGACCAGGAACGCTGATCTGCGTGAAAAATGGTGGTGCAAAAGCGTCGAGACTATTGTCAGCCGAAAATGAGCAGCAAAATGCCGAACAGAAGCCGAACTATACAGTTATAGTGCGTAGCACAGTACGTACAAGACACGATGTGAATGACAAACATTAACCACTTGTTTACAGGTGTCATTAGACGTGTATTTTGTGAGCTGACCAGTCTCTGAACCCTGCGGCCGGGGCTTCGCGGCCAGCAGAGCGCCGCACATCGCTCTCTCTCTCTCTCTCTCTCTCTCTCTCTCTCTCTCTCTCTCTCTGCCCCCCCCCCCCCCCCGCTCTCGCAGCTGCTTCTCAGACTGCACCGGCACCACGGCGTCCTCCACGCCTGACAGTGTCGTCAACAATGAACAATGTGATCTATACATAGGGGTAGAAGAAACCACCTACGTAACACGAAAAAAGAGTTCCAAAAACATAACGAAAGAATGGACTTTTTTTCCATTGTATTCAATGCTTTCCAAATAATTAAAGAACACTGAAATTTTACATGAATTTGTGATACATGTGTGTAGATGTTCTAAATATTCTACGAATTGAAATTTACAACCATGATTGTAATTTTAAGTCTGGTGATATATATATATATATATATATATATATATATATATATATATATATATATGACTTTAATATTGAGGTAGCCACATGAATCTCAGACATAAACGGACAACACCCGACGGAAGTCAGGTGGTGTAGTCTGAGGGCTACGGGCGGGTTTTCGATATTCCATCTTGCGTTTTCCCATGCCTTGTAATCCAGATACGGCAGCATTAATTTACTTACATCCCCAGAAGTATCCAAAGTGTCTCTTACGGACTAACACACACCACACACCAAATAACATAATTTTCAAAGACAACATCGTAGCTCTTCTACAATAACAAATGATGAATGACACATGCCTAAGGGCAAATATTCATGTGTTCATGGTATCAATATGAATGAGCTGTCTGACACTCAAAGTGCGAAAATGAGATATTCTCACTTATGTAACTATGTCTAGCTAATTCGACGATATGTAGGCCATTCAAACAACATTATTTCGCTTTCACGCCTTAAACGTTCCAGGTGGCATTGCACCGTCCCCTGAAAATGTCTTCAGTGAAGACGTTAAATGTGTGTAAAAAATATTCATGTCTGATTCGCAAGATGTATTGAACCAAAGATGTAATACTAAGTAGCGTTTGTGTTTGACCTCGCAGAAAAAGACAAAGACATTAGAAAAACGAGAGCGCAATTTTTTATTTGATAAAATGTTTCATTTCTCTGGCTATTACCGCTGAACTTAATGGGCACACTAGCATTTTTTCTTTTTTTTGCTCGATGTGCATCTCTCGAAGGTCTGTAACAATTAGGAATTTCTTTGTTTGTGTTTGGAAACACATTTATTATTGTAAAGTCTAAAGTTCTTTTGTTTGTGTAAATTCTGCTTTCTTCCATGGTTAGTATGATATTGAGGTTAATGGACTATTCGCTTAAAGGTGCATAATACTAATTTTGTTAAATACGGCCCGGAGAGCCAATTTTTGCTAAAGAGAAGCGATAAATTCTTAACATCTAATGAAGTATTGAATAATAGTTGAAAGAATTTTCAAATTTTGCTCGGCTCGTACCCGATTGCACATGGCGAGAAGGTTGCCTAATAGGATCTAGGAAATTTTACACTGCGTTAAGCAAATGATACTCAGTGAGTCTAGCCAAATTAAATGTGTATTGTCTACGTATACATAGAACCAGATACTTGACAAACACAGTACAGTTCATGTTTAAAATAATACGTAGCCTTTGGTATGAGACAAAAATAACTGTGTTTTGTAATAATTCCACGGCTCTGCAAGGACATTTAACAGAAATATTGAATGTAATTTCGCCCAAAGTTTATTTAAAAATGAAGACATTACGAGGCTGAGTCAAATAAAAACCTTAAATTTGTAATAACAAATAATCGAAATTTCGCGCCGTTATCCCGTAAGTTAGCGAGCATGCTACAAACAGCGTGCAGAATGGCCTGTAGGTGGCAGCATAGTGCAGATGCACACATACCGTCGCAGTATCAGCATAAAGATGGCCGCCCCCACTTGCGACTTGCACCAGGGAAGAACAGCATTCTGCTATTCGATTATTGCGTAGTGAAGGTGTGAAACCTACTGAAATTCATTACGGTGATGCATGTTTGTCACAGCAGCAAGTCTACGAATGGAGAACGAAGTTCGCAAATGGTGTGACTTCCGTGGAAGATGCTCCTCGCCCAGGTCAGGCACAACGAGTTGTGACTCCACAGAACATTGCAGCAGTTGAAGCTGTAGTGAAGGAAAACCGCCGGATGACACTGAATGACAGTACAGCATGTTTACAGATTAGTCATGGGTCAGCACAACACACTGTGCACGATGTGCTCCAGTTTCACAAAGTGTCTGCAAGATGGGTGCCACGGCAGCTGACTCCTGAAATGAGAGAACGACGTGTTGATGCTTATGAAGAACTTCTTCGGTGCTTCGAACGAGAAGGTGATGGCCTCCTTGCAGAAACGTTACTGGGAACGAAACCTGGGTTCACTTCCACCAACCGGAAACGAAGAGAGCGAGCAAGGAATGGCGCCATTCCTGATCACCAAACCAAAGAAGTTTCGAACAGAACCATCAGCAGGGAAGGTTATGCAGACTCTCTTTTCGGACGAAAGAGGCGTCAGTTTGGAGCATTACATGCCTAGAGGGACCACTGTTATCAATGCATCACACACAGATCTAAAAAATCACCTGTGGCCTGCAATCAAATCAAAGCGACGTGGATTTCTGTCAGCAGGTGTCCTTTTGCAACATGACAATGCGAGGCCCCACACTGCCTGTACAACAGCTGCAACAATCACAGACCTGCATTTTGAGTGTCTTCCTCACCCACCATACTCACCAGACCTTGCCCCAAGTGATTTCCATGTGTTTGGACCACTCAGAGACGCAATGGGAGGAAAGAAGTTCCGTTCTGATGAAGAGGTACGCCACGCAGTGCATGAGTGGTTGCGCGGACTACCAAAAGAATTTTTTTCTGAAGGAAAGTATGCACTTTGTAAGCGGTGGAGGACGTGCAGTGAGCGTGGGGGGAGATTATGTTGAAAAGTGATCCAGCTTTGTACCACCTCTGCACAATAAATAATATTTAAAAATTATTTAAGGTTTTCATTTGACTCACCCTCGTAAAATTTCCATTTGCATTTTTAACCGATTACGTGTTTAAGGCAAACAGAATATTCATCGAGTATTTTTCGTGCTATACTGACAATCATAACAAGCCACAGCACAGCAGACAGCCCGTATTTTTTATTATTTCACGCTACAGCGTGATTCAGCGTAATTTATACAGTTACCATACCCACAGAGATCGGCTTAGGTTAGGTAAGCTTCGTATGACATTGCGTGAAGCGGAGTTTTTGAATGCTTTCTGTCAATCGTTGCGCCTGGTACACGAGAGTGACAAATCCCACTGCTTTCGGTAGTGTAAGGAAAGTCGAAGGTTCGTATCTCGTGACATACAGTGAAATTTTCTACTTTTCTGAATTAATCAAAAAAACTTTGATTTTCTTTCTTATTCTCTTAATTGGTTTAACGTATTTTTTTTCTAATACTTTGCTGCCTCATTTTCATCGTCGTATTGACTTTTTTACGTTCTCTTATTTTTGTTCTTATCGTTCTTTTTTTTTCATCTGGTATCCGTTTGTGCCGCCTATACTCTGCAACCAAGACTGTTTATCGGTACGTAACCCGGCATAACGTGTGGTTATGGTGTGGATAGTTTCAGGTAACGAACGACAGCGGGAAATTACTGTTTGCTTTTCCCAGTAAAGCCGAAATTTTGCTGCAGAAGGTGGCCGTGCAAACAACCATAATATGAATTTTTTCTCTCTTGTTTGCTCGTAGGGCTTAGCGTTGAACGCTGTGAACGAAGCGATCGTGATTTCAGTTTTCCTCAGGCTGTCACCGAGCGAGGTGGCGCAGTGGTAAGACACTGGACTCGCATTCGGGAGGACGACGGTTCAATCCCCCGTCCGGCCTTCCTGATTTAGGTTTTCCGTGATTTCCCTAAATCGCTCCAGGCAAATGCCGGGATGGTTCCTTTCAAAGGGCACGGCCGACTTCCTTCCCTGTCCTTCCCTAATCCGATGAGACCGATGACCTCGCTGTCTGGTCTCCTTCCCCAAACCAACCAACCAACCAATCCTCAGGCTGTTGATCGCCCCCTTCTGAGGTACGTTGTACATCACGTGGTTGTGGTTTGCTTAGGACAGTTCATTAAGTTCAGGGCTGAAAAACCCGTCACTTGTCGCAGTTCAGTCGTCGGTCATCTTAAGTCAGCTGCCTGCAGAGCATCGCCCATTTCGCTCACACCTCGCGGTGGCCGCTACCATCACTGCTCCGCGTTTAGGGCTGCCGTCCTCCCCAATGTCTCGGGATCGTCACCGCTGCGGACCTTCTTCTCCCGACATCCCGATAATAGCCACCTTTATCCCGATTTTTCAAATATACACTCCTGGAAATGGAAAAAAGAACACATTAACACCGGTGTGTCAGACCCACCATACTTGCTCCGGACACTGCGAGAGGGCTGTACAAGCAATGATCACAAGCACGGCACAGCGGACACACCAGGAACCGCGGTGTTGGCCGTCGAATGGCGCTAGCTGCGCAGCATTTGTGCACAGCCGCCGTCAGTGTCAGCCAGTTTGCCGTGGCATACGGAGCTCCATCGCAGTCTTTAACACTCGTAGCATGCCGCGACAGCGTGGACGTGAACCGTATGTGCAGTTGACGGACTTTGAGCGAGGGCGTATAGTGGGCATGCGGGAGGCCGGGTGGACGTACCGCCGAATTGCTCAACACGTGGGGCGTGAGGTCTCCACAGTACATCGATGTTGTCGCCAGTGGTCGGCGGAAGGTGCACGTGCCCGTCGACCTGGGACCGGACCGCAGCGACGCACTGATTCACGCCAAGAGCGTAGGATCCTACGCAGTGCCGTAGGGGACCGCACCGCCACTTCCCAGCAAATTAGGGACACTGTTGCACCTGGGGTATCGGCGAGGACCATTCGCAACCGTCTCCATGAAGCTGGGCTACGGTCCCGCACACCGTTAGGCCGTCTTCCGCTCACGCCCCAACATCGTGCAGCCCGCCTCCAGTGGTGTCGCGACAGGCGTGAATGGAGGGACGAATGGAGACGTGTCGTCTTCAGCGATGAGAGTCGCTTCTGCCTTGGTGCCAATGATGGTCGTATGCGTGTTTGGCGCCGTGCAGGTGAGCGCCACAATCAGGACTGCATACGACCGAGGCACACAGGGCCAACACCCGGCATCATGGTGTGGGGAGCGATCTCCTACACTGGCCGTACACCACTGGTGATCGTCGAGGGGACACTGAATAGTGCACGGTACATCCAAACCGTCATCGAACCCATCGTTCTACCATTCCTAGACCGGCAAGGGAACTTGCTGTTCCAACAGGGCAATGCACGTCCGCATGTATCCCGTGCCACCCAACGTGCTCTAGAAGGTGTAAGTCAACTACCCTGGCCAGCAAGATCTCCGGATCTGTCCCCCATTGAGCATGTTCGGGACTGGACGAAGCGTCGTCTCACGCGGTCTGCACGTCCAGCACGAAAGCTGGTCCAACTGAGGCGCCAGGTGGAAATGGCATGGCAAGCCGTTCCACAGGACTACATCCAGCATCTCTACGATCGTCTCCATGGGAGAATAGCAGCCTGCATTGCTGCGAAAGGTGGATATACACTGTACTAGTGCCGACATTGTGCGTGCTCTGTTGCCTGTGTCTATGTGCCTGTGGTTCTGTCAGTGTGATCATGTGATGTATCTGACCCCAGGAATGTGTCAATAACGTTTCCCCTTCCTGGGACAATGAATTCACGGTGTTCTTATTTCAATTTCCAGGAGTGTATATCTTAACACAGACATCCTAGCGTGACGAAAGGCGGCTCTTGATTTTCCAGCAAAGTGGTGAAGATAGCGCTACGTTGCAACAAATGTTGTACCCATCTTCTTCCGACTTTGCAAATATTGCAACGAGTGTCATACTAGTCATCTACTGACGACAAGTGGCATACTCTTCTTTCGACTTTGCCAAGCTTGCCACAAGCGTCAGAATCATTATCTTATGACTATGCAATTGTGCAGAGAGTATTATAATCATAATTTTATGACTTTGTCATTAATGGAACTAGTGCACAGTCGTCATCTTCTGACTTTGTCAGTGTCGCAACAGTGCCATACTCACCAATTTCTGACTTGACCATTGTTGCAGTGAGTGTCAGAGTCCTACCTGACTATGTTATTGTTGCACCTTTTTCAGGTGTTACAACGAGTGTGATAGTCATCAACTGCTGATGTTGACAATGTTGCAACAGCTACTGTACTGATCATCTTTGGGCGCATTAAAACAGCGCTAAATCTCACCATTGTCACCTTGCTGCAAAATCTAAAGTTTTTTTATCGGCGGTATAAACAGGGAAAGTATACATTTAGATGGTGACATTTTTCCTTGGTAGCCCTCTGTGTTTTATATACCGTGTTTAAAAACAGTGTCACATATTTCTACAGAAGGTAGTATTGCTCAAAACTACACTCCTCTGCAAAACTTAAGAACCAGATACATAAAGTAAGGTAAGGTGTTAACAACTCGCTAGAAATTAATATAAATGCGGGAGCTTGTTGCCAGAGGTCTCCCATTCGCACACAGAAAGTTGGACGTCACGTGGCACGAGGTCAGCGTCACTGCAGCGGCAGATGACGTTGGCCCTGCATCGCGGGGAAGGCCGAAACACAGTGAGGGTCGATCAGTGAACGGCTGCAGTGCACTGTGGTGGTGGTCCTCATCGCAACATGGCCTGGAGACATCTGGGTGAAATCGCATGGGGGAAAATCACTGGGGAAGCTGGAAGGAGGACGACGTGTGACGAGTACATCCCAGGAGTTCGCTACTGCTCCCAGCATTGTTTCACGTGCATGAGGAGCATTCTGAACCACAGGCGCTGCTGCCGACAGGGAGGAGATGAACAGAGGTCAGCTACAGGCGCAGATGGGCGCCACATTTAACGGGACCGCAAGGAAAGCAATCATTCTCTACAGTGGTACGGTGCCTGCAGGGGGTCGATCTCTCTGTCCGATGACCAGTACGTGTCCAAGTGATGCCAGGTGTACTCTCATAGGACGAGGAGTGGGAACACGTCATGCACCCCGAAACATTGTCAAGCATGATGGATTTTGTTTTCTAAGTGTCGTATTGCGGGGGAGGTGCAGTGCAGCATGGGCGCACAGAGGGGGGTTGGGTTGTTTGGGGGAAGAGACCAAACAGCGAGGTCATCGGTCTCATCAGATTAGGGAAGGACGGGGAAGGAAGTCGACCGTGCCCTTTCAAAGGAACCATCCTGGCATTTGCCTGGAGCGATTTAGGGAAATCACGGAAAACCTAAATCAGGATGGCCGGGCTCACATACCTCCAAATCTCCAAACACGGTACTCTCAATGGTCAGTGTTATCCTGACCCTGGTCTTCTTCCCCTGACTTCAGTTTTATGGATGACAATACGCGAGCGGATCGAGCTGCACAGGTGGGAATGAGAGTACACTCGGCGAACGAACTGGTCTGCCCGTTCCCCCGAGTAAAGTCCCACCGAGCTCGTCTGGGATTACGACACGTCCACCAGCACCAGCAGTTGTCAACCGCGCTGGTGGAGGAGAGGAACTCAGGGACTCCTCACCAGCCATGTGCCCAGTCTGGGAGGACACTGCAGAGCACGGACTGCTGTCCACGGTGACCACACACTCTAATCATAACCGTGTCCGTGTCCCACCGTTTTTGATGTGCGGGGGGGGGGGGGGGGGGGGGGGGGACCGTCATAAACCACACTGAATTCAGTGTTATTATGAGCTTTCAATAAAAGTGGTATTTCTCTTTGTCTCGATGCCTATTTATTTCTATAACTTTCTGTACTACACTGTAGCAGTGCATTCTGTCTACGACCACACTTTCATGGAGCCAAGATACTTGGCTATGGTACCTAATGCCACAATTACCTTGGGCCTTAAATTTTGAACGCCATTGTGGAATAAAACGTCCTGTTATGATCTGTCCAGAAACTAGTAGGCCCACTTCTTAAGATATGGGTTGTTGAAGATACAAGGTCCCCTGCCAGAATTTTATTTATAGAGGACGCAGGATTTACATGTGATGGCACTGTAAATTACCACAGAACACATGTGTGGGCAGATAGAAAATCTCAAGCAATCGACAGCTTCATGAACAATGTGTGGGCAGGAACAGTTGGTGACAGACTTACTGAGCCATAGACAGATTATCAGGTGCTCTGTTTCATCCTCTTCTGTTCGATGAATTTCCAGCGCAAGAATAAATTTTTTTGCTTCATTTCTACACCCCCACCTCATAGTGACTCGATGCGGTACCAGCTAGATACAGCAACCTCATCTACGCCACACATTACAGAATTCCTATAACCGAGTGATAGGCGGCAGGGCATATGGCAACTGTAGACCTGTAGACATGAATTACAAAATAATTTTAATCGGACTGTAGTGATGGGAACAACGAAATGAAAACAGTCGACACAATACGATGGTATATAAATGACGTGTGACTAGGGCCTCCCGTCGGGTAGACCGTTTGCCAGGTGCAAGTCTTTCGATTTGACGCCACTTTGGCGACTTGCGCGTCGATGGGGATGAAATGACGATGATTAGGACAACACAACACCCAATCCGTGAGGGGAGAAAATCTCCGGCCCATCCGGGAATCGAACCCGGGCCGTTAGGAACGACATCCTGTCGCGCTGACCACTCAGCTACCGGGGCGGACAATACGATGGCGTCTTGCATACTGATTTGAATTGTTCATTCTTTCTTTTCAGCTGGGACCAATCTTTACATTTTCTGTCGGTTGAAGCATGTATTCAATTCATTTGTTCATTCAACATAAACCGCTGATTGGTGGTTTTACAGTCTGAGTTACCCAGTAATTCTTCTGAGGCAAACCAATCTGTAGAAATTTCATTAAGTGAGGTAAAAAACAGCGGTGTGAAATACAAATACAGGTATGTACACATACCTCCGAAGGGTAGGAAGCCCGTGCCCAGGTCCATGCGAAGAAGTACACCTCTTTGTGGGTACACTAAAGTTGAAATACACAGTACACGTACTCACTGTAGTGAAACACTAATTAATTATTCGTTTCATCATTTAAATAAAACTGCTCTCCTTAATGTTTGTTACATTTGCGATTAACAGCACATGACTAGTAACACTGAGCAAGGGGTACGTGAAGGAAAAAGCATGATCGCCAAATATTAGCGACTGTTTGCATTCTGTTTCATTGAAATGATATGATATCCAATAATTTAAAAAAAAAAAAAAAGCTTCTTGAGACCCCGCACGCTCAACGTCAGCGCCCTGCTGATATCAGGGCCAGGAGAGCAGCCGGCGCGAGGAGGTGGCGCAGTGACTGGTGCGAACGCACCATTGACCGCGCTTGCGCAGTGGTTCTGCATAGCGGCGGCGACAGCGCCACCTTCTAGCGCCGGCTGCCACCCTGGCCCAGGAATCGGCGGCACGGATCTCGCGCTGTCTGCGCCTCACACCACCTCCTCGCGCCGGCTGCTTCCTTGGCAGCAGCAGGAGGGGGCTACGACGAGATTTCGACTGAGAAAACCGACCGCACGAACAAAAAAGCAATCCAATCGTCTGTACCCCGCCAACGATGATGACGTGCATTAAACTTCTTTTTAATACGTAACTACTAATTTCCTATGAAGTTTTTGGTTATCATGTCTGTGCTGTGCTGCTGAACCCATTATCCAACATTTGCAGAGGAAGGAAGACATGCTGTGTGCTGTTGTTGCTGAACACACTCTTATTTCTTTCTTAGTTTTCTATATAGGCAGGAACAACACTGTAGCTCTGAACTGTTAAACAATAATTAAATTTTATTATTGGTAATTTAGGCATGCGAGGAATAAAATACAATGTTAAAAAAAAAATGATGGGTAGCAGGAGGCATCGAACTCTAGCCGTAGACTTAGTATACTGAACACTTACCAACTGCACCACACCACTAGCTGCAGAGTTGTCATTCAAACACCGATCACAACATAATTAAAGGACTTTCGAGAGCGTTTCCCTTTTCCTATGGCCCAGTGAAAGAGAAATTCGGTTTTCACCAAACCGTTGTTACTGTGTAACCCGGCTCAGAGCTGAATAAGAGCGACGAGCCGCGATCGACAGGCACTGCCCAAGACATCCGTGCAAAGCTTCATCGGATTACACCTTCTCAGTTCACTTTTATAGAACACGTGCATCTAGTAAGTTTTCTGGTGTGCCCATCATCTGCAGCAAGTAAATGAAAGCTCATTAACAAACTAATGTGAATAAAGTTAATGTGTAAATGCAAATATGAATGTTATACCAGAAAAATTGACTGGAGTTGCCTTTAATATAAAAGTTGAAACAACTCTGAGAATCAAATGACAATGTTGTACCAGGAAAAATGCATTTAACTTATAAATGATTATACATACATATTCATATCAGGCAATGGGAGGACAAAATTGCTTCTGAGAAACGCTTTACATTTCTTTAAATAAATAAACATAAATTCTCACAAACATTGCATTACACTGACGAATGACAATCAGACAAAAAAAGACTAAAATAATGTTCATTGTGATAGGGTCCGCAGCTGCGATTAATTTTTTGAATGATTTCTTGAAGCTTTCAGCTGCTAATCTCCTTATTTCGTGTACGATTGTATAATTTCGGCCTTAGGCCATTTTCAAGTATTTTATGGATGATTTTTTAGTATGAATTGTCATATACGTCGTTGCTCCTATGACATCATGTTATGCTCATAAATTAGTTCGAGGTGTTCACGCAATGCTGAAAAAAGTTCAGTTTCACAACAGGTTGTGTGATCGAGTAAGTATTGACAAATGATATTTGCATCACAATGGGACTCGAACCACAGTATTCCTAATTTTGCGAGCACCTGCCTCGACCATCTGCCACTGTGTGAGCACTACCCTAGTCCTTAACAAAACTCTGATGGTAAATGAGGTTTCCCCAACACAAGCACCAGAGGTTGTACCATCAAGGGGTTGTGTGGAAATACAACAGAAAAGCAACTCTGGGGAGACAGAGTCGGCTGGAGGATTCTGGGTCAGCATGTCTCAAGAAATATATTATACGAAATGCATAAAATACACTGAGATGAGATGACTGAATCAGTAGGAATGAACGGTCTATGGCTTTATGTGGTATCACTGCACTGATTTAAACAGGGATGATACGACATTAAACGATATCCATGGCTCAATTTCATTCATACTGACCCTTTCATTTGATTTTAAAGAGTTTAATTCTGTTCTTATAATATTATAGCTACAAATGAATTTACAAATGATGTCCAATTTTCTACAGAAAGTCCTCAACACAAACACACATACTGTACATTCTTGAAGCACAAATCTCATACACCCCTGCATTTAAACACAGTTTGTACTCTTGCATATTAGCGGTAGCAGTGCATTAGTTTTCATCTGGTGCCCCAAATGTTGTCCACGATCCACTGGCTATGGAGACACATCCTGGATAGGATCTTGGTAACCAGTGCCCCATATGTTGTCCTGGATCCACGGGTTATGGGGGCCAGTGTCAGATGGGACCATCATATCCTGTGCCCCGTATGTTGTCCTGTATCCACTGGTCAAAGCGGCGGTCCATCTCCGGGGACATACGCTGTCTGGAGGCGCCCACCTTGCCCTCGCGCCTCTGCACCAGGCCGGCGTAGTTGGTGGCCGGCTTCTGGCGCATGCTGCTGAAGCCGAGGTGCTCCTCCAGTCGTTCCACTTCCTCGTCCATTACAATCCGGCCCAGAAAGGTTGCCGTCTTCCGTATCACTGCACGAAGATCCTGTGGGCCTCCACAACACTAGCCATAGGACTTGAAAGGGCCAGTTAAACGGAATGCATAGTGTCTTGAAATGAAGTTATAAGACGGAACCAACAAGAGTACCTGAAAGAAACCAGCTGAGGCTAAAGAATAAGAGTAGGAAATGAGACACTAAAATTATTGTATACCTTTTGCTATTTGGGTACCAAAATAACATGACACCAAAAGTAGAGAGAATAGGTGGTGTTTAAAAAAAGCGTCACATATTAGAACAGCAGGTACTATTGATGAAGAATAAAATAAAAATTCCTATAATGATGTGTGAGGGAACCAATACCCGCTGAGATATGGATCAAACTATTCTCTTACTCCTATCTGTGTCTCACAGAGAAGTGGACACTATGGACGGGCCTCCACGTGGTTACCATTCTTCCTGACACATCCTTCAGGCCTTCTTCACAGAAATCACACATACTTTTATATACATGGATTAGTCACATGCTCTTCTAAAGTCTGCACAGTGTTGATGAACTGAGCACATTCCAATGCATTTAAATGTCTAAATATCCAACAGTCTGAGGTCTGGTCGATGCAGAGTCAATGCTACTGAACCTCCTCAAACAATCCATCTTCAACGAAACTTTGCAGTGAGTCACTGTCGCACAGTCTGTAGAACATGGGGTGGTGCTGCAGGGTGCACAAACCATAGTCATTGTCTTTGTGTGACGGGCGGCGTTCTACACTTGCGCTGGAAATTCATCGAACAGAAGAGGATGAAACAGAGCACCTGATAATCTGTCTATGGCTTAGTAAGTCTGTCACCAACTGTTCCTGCCCACACATTGTTCATGAAGCTGTCGATTGCTTGAGATTTTCTATCTGCCCACACATGTGTTCTGCGGTAATTTACAGTGCCATCACATGTAAATCCTGCGTCCTCTATAAATAAAATTCTGGCAGGGGACCTTGTATCTTCAACAACCCATATCTTAAGAAGTGGGCCTACTAGTTTCTGGACAGATCATAACAGGACGTTTTATTCCACAATGGCGTTCAAAATTTAAGGCCCAAGGTAATTGTGGCATTAGGTACCATAGCCAAGTATCTTGGCTCCATGAAAGTGTGGTCGTAGACAGAATGCACTGCTACAGTGTAGTACAGAAAGTTATAGAAATAAATAGGCATCGAGACAAAGAGAAATACCACTTTTATTGAAAGCTCATAATAACACTGAATTCAGTGTGGTTTATGACGGTCCCCCCCCCCCCCCCCCCCCCCCGCACATCAAAAACGGTGGGACACGGACACGGTTATGATTAGAGTGTGTGGTCACCGTGGACAGCAGTCCGTGCTCTGCAGTGTCCTCCCAGACTGGGCACATGGCTGGTGAGGAGTCCCTGAGTTCCTCTCCTCCACCAGCGCGGTTGACAACTGCTGGTGCTGGTGGACGTGTCGTAATCCCAGACGAGCTCGGTGGGACTTTACTCGGGGGAACGGGCAGACCAGTTCGTTCGCCGAGTGTACTCTCATTCCCACCTGTGCAGCTCGATCCGCTCGCGTATTGTCATCCATAAAACTGAAGTCAGGGGAAGAAGACCAGGGTCAGGATAACACTGACCATTGAGAGTACCGTGTTTGGAGATTTGGAGGTATGTGAGCCCGGCCATCCTGATTTAGGTTTTCCGTGATTTCCCTAAATCGCTCCAGGCAAATGCCAGGATGGTTCCTTTGAAAGGGCACGGTCGACTTCCTTCCCCGTCCTTCCCTAATCTGATGAGACCGATGACCTCGCTGTTTGGTCTCTTCCCCCAAACAACCCAACCCCCCTCTGTGCGCCCATGCTGCACTGCACCTCCCCCGCAATACGACACTTAGAAAACAAAATCCATCATGCTTGACAATGTTTCGGGGTGCATGACGTGTTCCCACTCCTCGTCCTATGAGAGTACACCTGGCATCACTTGGACACGTACTGGTCATCGGACAGAGAGATCGACCCCCTGCAGGCACCGTACCACTGTAGAGAATGATTGCTTTCCTTGCGGTCCTGTTAAATGTAGCGCCCATCTGCGCCTGTAGCTGACCTCTGTTCATCTCCTCCCTGTCGGCAGCAGCGCCTGTGGTTCAGAATGCTCCTCATGCACGTGAAACAATGCTGGGAGCAGTAGCGAACTCCTGGGATGTACTCGTCACACGTCGTCCTCCTTCCAGCTTCCCCAGTGATTTTCCCCCATGCGATTTCACCCAGATGTCTCCAGGCCATGTTGCGATGAGGACCACCACCACAGTGCACTGCAGCCGTTCACTGATCGACCCTCACTGTGTTTCGGCCTTCCCCGCGATGCAGGGCCAACGTCATCTGCCGCTGCAGTGACGCTGACCTCGTGCCACGTGACGTCCAACTTTCTGTGTGCGAATGGGAGACCTCTGGCAACAAGCTCCCGCATTTATATTAATTTCTAGCGAGTTGTTAACACCTTACCTTACTTTATGTATCTGGTTCTTAAGTTTTGCAAAGGAGTGTAGTTTTGAGCAATACTACCTTCTGTAGAAATATGTGACACTTTTTTTAAACACGGTATATAAAACACAGAGGGCTACCAAGGAAAAATGTCACCATCTAAATGTATACTTTCCCTGTTTATACCGCCGATAAAAAACTTTAGATTTTTGCAGAAAGGTGACAATGGTGAGATTCAGCGCTATTTTAATGCGCCCAAAGATGATCAGTACAGTAGCTGTGGCAACATTGTACACATCAGCAGTTGACGACTATCACACTCGTTGTAACACTGGAAAAGGTGCAACAATGACATAGTCAGGTAGGACTCTGACACTCACTGCAACAATGGTCAAGTCAGAAAATGGTGAGTATGGCACTGTTGCGACACTGACAAAGTCAGAAGATGACGTCTGTGCACTAGTTCCAATAATGACAAAGTCATAAAATTATGATTATAATACTCTCTGCACAATTGCATAGTCATAAGATAATGATTCTGACGCTTGTGGCAAGCTTGGCAAAGTCAAAAGAAGAGTATGACACTTGTCGTCAGTAGATGACTAGTATGACACTCGTTGCAATATTTGCAAAGTCGGAAGAAGATGGGTACAACATTTGTTGCAACGTAGCGCTATCTTCACCACTTTGCTGGAAAATCAAGAGCCGCCTTTCGTCACGCTAGGATGTCTGTGTTAAGATATACATACTTTCGGGAAGAATTTGTCTAGTGTAGAAATATATAGAGAAGTGTAATATGGAGGTACAGCCAAGAAGAGAATGGAAGGTTCTGAAACGTGCTACAGAACAATGGTGGACATTAAGTGTGTAAGGTAACAAATGAAGAGCTGCTCAATTCAGTAATGATCAAGTTCGAGAAAACGGAATGTGTTCATAAGCATAAAATTTTTGGTTCAACTCTAATTCAGTTAAAGGCATTAAAAACAGACAAAGATAACACGGCAGGTATTCTGAATTTTCAATCTCGAAAGCACCTGGAATGACAGAAAGCTTTTTATGGGACTCTGTGGGTTGAATGGATAAATCATCGGAGATCAGTGTAACCTAAAAAATTATTTCTGCTAAATGTCAGATATTTTCTTTAGGTGAGTAAATTCTAAAATAGTATTATAGCTCTGTATTTCACGACTTTCTGTGCTGAGGTTAGATTCATGAACTCTCTCTTACTGTCAAACACAGATGAATTGTTGATAAAAAAATTTATCAGCTGAATAAATGTACAGTTAAGCTATGGTACATATAGCTAGATGCTTGAAAGGATGCATGCAAGGTGTGAGTGTGTGTGTGTGTGTGTGTGTGAACCTCAAGCATAATTCTAATTATTTTCTGTTGTGCGATGAATAGTTTTTGCCTAAGTGAGGATATACTCCAGAAGCCATCGATGTAGGAAAATTTGCTGAATATGTCAACCCAGTGTCATCTATATTCGAAATGTTGACCATTATACTGATGGCAAAAGTAACTGAAGTACAAAATTGTTAAGGCTTTCGTGGCCACTTGTTGAAAAACTGCCTATTGGTTTCTGTCTCGGGTTCTTCGGCCGACGTTCATCTAATGATTTTTCTGACGTTTCGCCAGCACGAGTGGCTGGCATTGTCAAAGCTACACCCTCCATTGCCGGTGGTGAACTGGAGGCGAGCTCGCGGCCGCAGGCTATATGTACCTGGCGCGCCAACGTCCGAGGGCTTCTCCGCGGGCATTTCCGGTGCGGTTCTCCTCTTGTTACCTGCGACGGTCGTTCGCTGTAGTACGGGAAGCCAGGATCCGTTTACCTTAAGGTTTTCCTCTTTCTTGTTGAAACTGTTCGCGTGTTTTTGGATTTCTACAGCTTCTCTGAACAAGCGCGTGTGATAGTGCTTCTCTACAGCCAGAACTTCCGTGTCGGCGAATTTTATTACGTGGTCGGTCTCATTCAGTGCGTGCTCTGCCACGGCCGATTTCTCCACCTAACCCGACCTGAAATGTCGCTTATGCTCTTTGATCCTGGTGTTAATGGATCGTCCAGTCATTCCGACATAAACTTTTCCGCATGTGCAAGGTATACGGTATATTCCCGACATTGCAAGTGGGTCTCTTTTCTCCTTCGCCGATCTAAGACACTCTTTGATCTTCCTTGTCAGTTTGAAAATCGTCTTTACGCCGTGTTTGCGCAATATACGGCCGATTCTGTCCGTCACTCTGGGAATGTATGGCAGAAAGGCCGTACCCGACATTTCTTTTTCTGGTTCCTTACTTCGCCGAGTGTTTGGCTCTGTTACACTTCTAATGTAATTTGTGGAGTACCCATTGCTCCTCAGAACAGTTTCCAGGTGTTGCATTTCTCGTTTGAGGTGTTGAGGCTCACATATTCGTCCTGCTCTCGTTACGAGCGTACTAATCATGCCTCTTTTCTGGCTCGGGTGGTGGTTTGACAGTTTGTGCAGGTATCGGTCCGTGTGTGTCGGTTTTCGATACACGCTGTGTCCCAGGTTTTCGCCGTCCCTTGTGACCAGCACATCTAGAAATGGCAGTTTCTTGTCCTTTTCTACTTCCATGGTAAATGTTATGTTGGCATGGAGGCTGTTCAAGTGTCTTAGGAAGTCACCGAGCTGTTCTTCACCATGGCTCCACACCACGAAAGTATCATCGACGTACCTGTACCACACCTTAGGTTTGCAAGTCGCCGAGTCCAGTGCCTGTGCTTCGAATTGTTCCATGAAGAAGTTGGCCACCACTGGACTGAGAGAACTACCCATGGCGACGCCTTCCAGCTGTTCGTGGAAATCGCCATTCCACGTGAAATAGCTCGTGGTGAGACATGCATGGAAGAGCTTTTCGATGTCTTGCGGGAACATGGAACCGATGTGCTCCAGAGCGTCGCTTCCATTTATCATGGAAGTAGAAAAGGACAAGAAACTGCCATTTCTAGATGTGCTGGTCACAAGGGACGGCGAAAACCTGGGACACAGCGTGTATCGAAAACCGACACACACGGACCGATACCTGCACAAACTGTCAAACCACTACCCGAGCCAGAAAAGAGGCATGATTAGTACGCTCGTAACGAGAGCAGGACGAATATGTGAGCCTCAACACCTCAAACGAGAAATGCAACACCTGGAAACTGTTCTGAGGATCAATGGGTACTCCACAAATTACATTAGAAGTGTAACAGAGCCAAACACTCGGCGAAGTAAGGAACCAGAAAAAGAAATGTCGGGTACGGCCCTTCTGCCATACATTCCCAGAGTGACGGACAGAATCGGCCGTATATTGCGCAAACACGGCGTAAAGACGATTTTCAAACCGACAAGGAAGATCAAAGAGTGTCTGAGATCGGCGAAGGAGAAAAGAGACCCACATGCAATGTCGGGAATATACCGTATACCTTGCACATGCGGAAAAGTTTATGTCGGAATGACTGGACGATCCATTAACACCAGGATCAAAGAGCATAAGCGACATTGCAGGTTGGGGTAGGTGGAGAAATCGGCCGTGGCAGAGCACGCACTGAATGAGACCGACCACGTAATAAAATTCGCCGACACGGAAGTTCTGGCTGTAGAGAAGCACTATCACACGCGCTTGTTCAGAGAAGCTGTAGAAATCCAAAAACACGCGAACAGTTTCAACAAGAAAGAGGAAAACCTTAAGGTAAACGGATCCTGGCTTCCCGTACTGCAGCGAACGAGCGTCGCAGGTAGCAAGAGGAGAACCGCACCGGAAATGACCGCGGAGAAGCCCTCGGACGTTGGCGCGCCAGGTACATATAGTCTGCGGCCGCGAGCTCGCCTCCAGTTCACCACCAGCAATGGAGGGTGTAGCTTTGACAATGCCAGCCACTCGTGCTGGCGAAACGTCAGAAAAATCATTAGATGAACGTCGGCCGAAGAACCCGAGACAGAAGCCAATAGGCAGTTTGTCAGTAACTGAAGTGTTTCAGCAGGCCAACATTTCCCATTTTCGCTGATATACACAACCAACAACTCAGAGCTTTCTACCTTGTTCATTATCTCTCGTACGTATAGTAAGTAAATGGGGTATGGCGTAATTGTGATGGGACAAAACTGTATCAGCTGAATTCTTTCAAAATTTAAAACTTGCCCATTTGCTCAAAGCCATTTAGTAACTTCCACATTACCATCGCTTACTATTTACTCTGCTGATGCCTCTTTGCTCGGATTCAAAAAATGAGTGTATCTTCTGCAAACAGAACTAATTCTGCGTCCAGATTCAAATAGCGTGGTAACTTAGAACATAAAGCACGAACAGTATTGGGCCAATGATGAAAATCTCTGGACCTCCGTTGTAATTTTTCGCAGTGAAAATGTTGTGGACTAGGGTAACATACTGCGTTGTGTTTCCTAAACAAAAAGTAACCCAGGCACTTGCTTAACTACGTATTCGATAAAAATTTTACTTTTCAAAAGAAAATTCTGAATGACACAATCAGGTGGTTCTGGTTGGTTGGTTGGTTTGGGGAAGGAGACCAGACAGCGAGGTCATCGGTCTCATTGGATTAGGGAAGGATTGGGAAGGAAGTCGGCCGTGCCCTTTCAGAGGAACCATCGCGGCATTTGCCTGGAGTGATTTAGGGAAATCACGGAAAACCTAAATCAGGATGGCCGGACGCGGGATTGAACCGTCGTCCTCCCGAATGCGAGGTGGTTCTGAATTAAAATCGTTTTCGAAAGCGTTTTCCTCCATCCCTTGTGCCGAGGATATCATGTGTGAAGACTGCAAGCTTTCTTTGAGAGGTTTGATGATGAATGGTACCAAAACTGCTGTAGGTCGAAAGTCGGCAAGTGTGCAGTTCGTCAGAGGTGTGGGCACTTCACAGCTATTCCAATCACTACTGCTAGTCCAATATGGTGTGTAGTAAACTGCAAAAGAAAGGGAAACTTAAGGGTGGAGAGGGTATGAGATGTTAAAAAAAATGGTTCAAGTGGCTCTGAGCACTATGGGACTTAACATCTGAGGTCATCAGTCCCCTAGAACTTAGAACTACTTAAACCTAACTAACCTAACTAACACACATCCATTCCCGAGGCAGGATTCGAACCTGCGACCGTAGCGGTCGCGCGGTTCCAGACTGTAGGGCCTAGAACCGCTCAGCCACTCTGGCCGGCAATTGATTGCCAAACACAGTCAAATTTACAAAGGCATTTGCTGCATGAGACCCCTCTCGTCTGGATGCACGTGCTGTTTCGGTTGGGAAAGGTGTCAGAGAGCCACTTGTCTGGTCCACTACCGTTGCAGCCGATCCTTGTTATGCTGGCTACTGACGGATCCGGCTCTCCTCCTGCCGACGGTAGTACCTCAGTATTCAGCAGATGGTTCATAGAGGCACATGCCTCATGTGGGCGAGCACCATCCTGTCGAAAAATGTCTCCAACACACTGTCACACGATGAATGTTTGTGACGCACTGTTGAGCCCGGCTGCTGATGGTCTCTGGCCAGCGGCGCGCGGTGGCACAGTATGTGGCAGGGCGGCCATTACTCACTGCGAGAGGGCTGGCCCAGGTGTGAGGAGGCGACGCCGTGCCTGATGCGCAGTACGGCGGTCCTCCCCTGTGGTGGTCACACGTGGTCTACCACAACCTTGACGAAGGGTGTCGGTTCCCTTGCAGTCTAACATCGAACCACTATCGCATCTGAATGCCCCACAAGTCTCGATATTGCTCGATCCTACCGGCCAGACAAATGAAAGCTCATAATGAGGCCTGTTGCAAACTCCGTCAGGTACTGATAACGCTGTCTCAAATGAGTACGCGTTATCTTCACTGTGAACAGACGTCTGAGGCTGCTCGCACACAGTGAGTACCACGGAAGGTCCGGTAACAGCACTACACATGAACGGAATGGACAGTGTCTTGAAAGGAGGGTATAAGATGAACATCAATAAAATCAAAACGATGATAATGGAATGTAGTCGAATTAAGTCAGGTGACGCTGAGGAAATGAGATTAGGAAATGAGACACTTAAAGAAGTAAAGGAGTTTTGCTATTTGGGGAGCAAAATAACTCATGATGGTCGAAGTAGAGAGGATATTAAATGTAGACTGGCAATGGAAAGGAAAGCGTTTCTGAAGAAGAGAAATTTGTTAACATCGAGTATAGATTTAAGTGTCAGTAAGTCGTTCCTGAAAATATTTGTATGGAGTGTAGCCATGTACGGAAGTGAAACATCGACGATAAATAGTTTGGACAAGAAGAGAATAGAAGCTTTCGAAATGTGGTGCTACAGAAGAATGCTGAAGATTAGATGGGTAGATCACATAACTAATGAGGAGTTATTGAATAGAATTGGGGAGAGAAGGACCTTGTGGCACAACTGGACTAGAAGAAGGGATCGGTTGGTAGGACATGTTCTGAGGCATCAAGGGATCACCAATTTAGTACTGGAGGGCAGCGTGGAGGGTAAAACTCGTAGAGATGAATACACTAAGCAGATTCAGAAGGATGTAGGATGCAGTAGGTACTGGGAGATTTCACAGGATAGAGTAGCATAGAGAGCTGCATCAAACCAGTCTCAGGACTGAAGGCCACAACAACAACAACATGAACACTAATGCAATCTGCTGGCTGTTCTACCGGTCACGCAGAATTGAAACTCTAATCTTTTACATATCTGCTGATGATGGATACGTGTGTGAAACTACACTGACTCCTGACCATATCTTCTGGGCGCTTCAGTTTCCTTGCCAGACAGGACGTTTCCTTCTTTTATGGTGGGGCTTACACGCACTTCTGTAGACGCGGGCCACTTCACAGTGTGTGACAAAGACAAGTGGTAACACTATCGTACTATCGTTTTTTCCTTTTTTGCTTCACAGTGCGTGGATAACCCAACTGTTGGTAATTCCCATTTGAGCTCCAGAACTCGTCGTATTTTTCGACAAGGGTTGTTTTGTGGGATGCTTGTAGGAGAGAATGGTGTTCAGTTGACGGAATGTGCACGCTCAGAATTTCTACGGTCATTTTCTCCGTGACGCAGAACGCCTCTCTTGTAGAGCCTGCACTGCATTTCGCTGACCATATCCTCAACGCTGTCACGCTTACTAAACGATCCCTTGATGACACGTGCAGCTCTTCATTCCACGTTCTCTAAGCACGGGTAGAGCAAAAATTAAAAACGAGAGATAGTGTTTTCGGTAAGTGCCCTCTTATAAATCGCAACAGACATGTACATAATTACTTTGTGCGGGGTGATAAGGCAGAGTTTTGCAGTGGATAGCTGATGTGAATGATGCGAGCGTTCGTTCATCTCTCGGAGTCCACGCCCCTTCGCATCGAGTTCCCGCTGGTGGCTGGTGAGACACGTAGTACGTCAGCTGGCGAGATAGTCGAGACTTTTAAATGAGTGGTTCATGAAAAGGCACGGAGAGTGAGTTTATACAGTGAGATGACAGAGGTAACGATGTACCCGCCAATGTCGCGTCGGACCACCTTTTGCACGGCGTAGTGAACCAGCTGGGTGTGGCACGGATTCAGCAAGTTTTTGAAAGTCCTCTGCAGAAACATTCAGCTAAGCTGCCTCTACTGCTACCTGTGATTGCGGAAGTGTTCTTTGTGCAGGATTTTGTGCACAAACCTACCTCTCGATTACGTCCCACAAACGTTCGATGGGGTTTATGTCAGGCGATCTGGGTGGCCAAATCTTTGGTTCGAGTTGTCCAGAATGTACTTCAGACCAGTCGCGAACAATTGTGGCGGAACGTGAAGTGAAGGATGACTGCAGATAGTCTCAATGTAGCTTAACCTAACCACTAACTTTGAACGGGGAATAGTAATTGGAGGTAGACGCATGGGAGATTAAATTTCCGAAATCGTTTGGGAATTTAATATTACAAGATCCAGAGTGTCAAGAGCGTGCCGAGAACACCACATTTGGGATGTCACCACTTGTAGCCAGTGATCGGTTCAGTTGGACCAGATGGCCCAGGTCATTTTGCGTGAAGACGGGCCTCGCCGTTGTGAAGCCACCACCACCAGCTTGCACAGAGCATTGTTGACAACTTGGGTCCCCATGGCTCCGTGGGATTTGCACCACTGTCGAAACCCACCATCAGCTCTTACCAACTGAAACTGGGCTCATCTGGTCAGGCCGCGGTTTTCCGGTCGTCTGGGCTCCAACCGATGTGGTCAGGGGCCCAGGAGAGGCGCTGCAGGCGGTGTCTTGCTCTTAGCAAAGGCACTCACTTCGGTCGTCTGCTGCCATAGCCCGTCATCACCACATCTCGTCTGACTGTCCTGTCGGATACGTTCCTCGTACGTCCCACATTGATTTCTGCGGTTATGTCACGCCGAGTTGATGTCTGCTAGCACTGGCAGCTCCACGCAGACGCTGCTGCTCTCCATCGTCAAGTGAAGGCCGTCGGCCACCATTTTGTTCATGGTGAGAGGTAATATCCGAAATTTGGTGTTGTCGACACACTCTTGACACCATGGATCTCAGAATATTGAATTCCCAAACGATTTTCGAAATTGAATGTCCCATGCGCCTATCTCCAATTACTATTCCCCGTTCAAAGTTTGTTAATTTCCATCGTGCAATTACAATCATGTCAGAAGCCTTTTCACATGAATCACGTGGGTGTAAATGACATCTCCTCCAAAGTACTGCCCTGTAATAACTTTCGTACGCGATACTACCGCCCTCTGTATCTGAGCATATTGCTATCTCATGACTTTTTTTCAGCTCATTGTATTTAAACGTCACATAATGACACATTGGCTGTCAAAAGTTTCACTAAATCTGAGTTACGGCATGAAGACTAAGATTCCGCAAGTCCTCTGTGGTGCGGCAGATGTAAGCGTGCAGTTACTTCAGCTGCTTCACGGCCTGCTGTTTCCCTTTTTTTCCGCCTTCACATTTCTAAACTATTTTGGTGCTTCCTCATTAGTTTAATAGAAGTATGTTCTGTAGCATTCGTTGGTGTGTTCATTTTATGAGGAGTGAGTCGTCATTGTGATTAATTGACGAATTAAGCATGAAACACACAAATGTGAATAAGTATTGGTGACGCGTTCATCGACTTGTAAAACAAACTACCGCTCAGAATACAAAGCACAGAAAAAACTGATACACGTAACTTACAACTTTCAATGCGATAGGGTCCGCAGCTGCGATGAATGTTTTGAAAGATTTCTTGAAGCCTTCAGCTGCCGTTCTCTTTATTTCCTGTACGATTGCAAAATTTACACCTCAGGCAATTTTTAAGTATTTTATGGATAATTTTTAGTAGTAGATTATGTCATGTACGTCGTTGCTCCTATGACACCATCTTATGCCTATAAAATAAATCCGAGATGTTCACCCTATTTTAGGAGTACGTTACTTTCGAGCAGTTTCTAAACGAATATACTTTCTGGAACGACAAACGTCATTGTCGCCTTGAATTATAATTCACCTGTTGCTACTTTGCCTTAAAATGCTTGCTGTAACTGCACTTTGTTCAAAATTCTGTGCATGGGGATATACATATAAGGAGTACCACAAACTCACGATTATTATTTCACATCGTTCGGTTCATTTTTACAGGATCCCACAGCCACCCTTACCCCAAGTACTACACCTATTCCACCTAGTGCCATTATTTAAAAATATAAAAGTGCGGAAGTTTGCCTCGTGTCCCCTGTTTACAACCGATGCTCGGCTGACTGGTGCCGGGAAAACTCTTGTAACACACAGATAGACTCAGCACCACCTGATCGACGCATACATTTTCAAGTGAGACGAATACGGTTCTCTATTGAAACTGCATTTGCTATCGCTATGAACAGGTCGCAGGGATAAACACATCAAAGAGCAGGATTGTGTTTACCAAATCCCGTCCCTACTCACCGACAATTGTATGTTACCTTTTCAAGCTTATCTAAATCAACTAACATTCCTGTATCCATGAAAGACAATAGAGAACAAAAAGTACACTAGGATTATATTCTTACGTCAAATATCGTTTACACCGACGAACTGTAATGCTTTTCTTAAAAAGTGTGTGGTAATGTATGTACAAGAATGTATCATAAATTCATGATTAATTACTTTGTACGGTTCATTTTTAAAGACGTTGTATCTTCATTCCCACGACTATCCTTGCCCCAACGGCTACACCTATTGTCATTATTTACAAATTTAAAACTGCTAAAGTTTCGCACAGGTCCCCTGGTCTTTCGTTACGTTCTCAAATTAAATGACGACTAAATAAGGAAACAACGAATCGACACGAAACAAGCGATACAGAAGCACAGCAGGAAGTCATTTTCACGAGCGAGAGAGTCTCGTATCGAACGAACACAAAAGTCAATAAAAATTTCTTCTGCCTTCTATACTGTATGTGACGTCAAAATGACTCCACGTGCTGGCGAACACTTGAGAAGTGCCAGTCCACACAATCCCCGTATTTTGTTTTGGGTCCCCTAGTGGCGGGGGTTTCAGTGTGTGCTACGGCTGCACAAAACATAAATAAATAAATAAAATAAAATAAAATCGCGCAACTGTGTGATTTCGATGTGGTACCAAAAACTTCGTTTACTAGCCGTCGTGTATTTTGCAGGTGGACAACGCATTGTCGGTTACGTTGTGTTCCGACCTCGAGATGACCGTCTCAGACAGTTGAAACCTACCATTTAAAAACATAAAAGACATTCCCTTTGGAATTAAAACCTGTTTTAAGAAACGCCCAACTATGTTTACTGCAGTACGGGTCTGTTATCTTCGTGTATCGTTTCTTATTACTTCTGATGCAGAAAAGTATGTAAGATGGAGGATAAATTAATGAAAAATTATAAAAATAAGATTGTTTTGCCATCAAATTTAAGTGTAAACCATTGATAGTATCCTCATGGGGAAACTCTTCTTTACTTCCACTTGTATACACGTCACATCAGGACGGCTCTCAGTGCCATAAGAACAAGTTAGTTATTATTTCAAGTCATGACGCGGTCGATTAATGATGCTCTCATCCTTCTGTCATTGCCTTGTGCTAATCTTCCCACCTCTACGCACAACACCCTCCACAGCCCGTTCCTCATACTCCACTCCCTGTCTGCCCCCTAAACTATCTTGCTGCTCCCAGCGCGAGGTTAAAAATATTCCACATCTGGCACTCACCTTCGCTTCTTCTGGCGACAGACTTCGATCAGCGCATTTCGTCGCTATTCTCTTTGCTACTTCTCACTTTCGTACTTAATGTGTAGACTTAACTTACAACATTCTTCCTTGTCGCCACACCTAAGTGATTCCACATTCTTCTTCAATTTATTTCCGACGGTGCGCGTTTCACTTCCACACAATGCTCTGCTCCAAACTTACATTTTCAGGGACTTGTTCCTCATTTTCGCACCAAGATCTGTTTTCAGATAATTCCTCTCACTTCTTTTACTACTATGGTCTTGCCTTCGTGAGGGACCACAGTCATATAGAGTTTTTTAAAAGAAATTTCCGTCATATGATTGTTAATCTTCATTTGTTTTACACAGTCACGATTTCGGCCCTTGAAGCCATTATCAAGAGCATGTTGAAATGTTGAAATAAGTCTGACTGTCTGTGTGACATTTCATCGTAGAAAAAACGTGGTGAACAGAAGTGATAAACGCTGGTCACAGGAATGTTAAATACTCCACACTGTATGTTAATGGTTTCTCATTGTGCACAAAGTCAGCCATATTATGTACATTCCATATGTACTCGTATTCTGTACGGCGACGACCGCTCTAGAAGACTAGAAATATGTTTCTTCGAGGAGGGCATGTCACAGATAGACATATTTTAGCATTTCAACATTCAGTTGGTAATGGCACCAAAGGTCGAAATCGTGATTGTGTAAAATAAATGAATAAGGAGCACTCAAATGACGGAAATTTCTTTTAAAAAATCTTTTACTACTGTGTCGCTCACATTTTTGATATTAAACAACGTGCTACTTTATTTTCAACTGCTCCTCATCACTTTCGTCTACACCTTCTGTATCCTTAAGCAATATCCCGTATGAAGTACGTTCCCCATTTCTTTCAAGAAATCTTCTAAGGCATCCTTTTATGCAGTTGGAAAGTCCTTGTCGTCTACGCTTTGCACTTTTATCCCTCTTCCGAAATATTCATTCAGTTCATTCATTAAAGTTACGACTCAGAGAGAACGGAGAACCGGACTTTTTTTTCCTTACTGAAATGCCTAAGAACACTGGCAAGAAACGCGTCGTAATATTCTTCCAGCGGAAGTTTCAGACTTTACATCAGCCGAATGTGGTAATAGAGGTAGATGGCAGCATCTTTTGGATCCCGGGCGACGTATATAATCTGTGAAAAAATAGGCAATTATCATCAGCATCGAAGTCAACCGGATGATTTAAAATACCAGCTTCGGACTATTTCTCTATTCTTCAACTCCTTAATTCAGCTCTCTGTGGGAAAAATGTACACTTAATTTTTTTGTGCAAGTTCCGATTTCTCTTATTTTATTATGATCATGTCTCCCTATGTAGGCGGCGACAATTCAGAATGATGTTGACTCAGATTTGGTGAGGAGTTATCGCAGCAACGAAAAAGTCTTTGTTTTAATGTTTGCCATCCCAACTCACTGATGATATCCGTAACACTCTCTCCCCTATTTCGCGGTAATAGAAAACGAGCTGTCCGTCTTTGAACTTTTTGGATGGTCTCCCTCACTCCTACCTGTTGAGCATCCGTTACTGCAGAGCAACAGTCTAGCAGAGGACGAACAACCGTAGTGAGGGCAGTCTCTCTAGTAGAGCCGTCACATCTTGCAACTGTTCCGCCAGCAAAATGTAGGCTTTAGATTACCTTTCCCACAGCATTGTCTACGAGTTCGTTCCAACTTAAGTTGTTGGTAATTGTAATTCCTAGGAACTTGGTCGAATTGACAGCCGTTATTTTTATTTGATTTATCGTGTAATCGAAATTTAACCGTTTCTTCTTGTACACATCTCTCTCTCTCTCTTACACATTTCCTTACGGCCGGCCGCGGTGGTCTAGCGGTTCTGGCGCTGCAGTCCGGAACCGCGGGACTGCTACGGTCGCAGGTACGAATCCTGCCTCGGGTATGGATGTGTGTGATGTCCTTAGGTTAGTTAGGTTTAAGTAGTTCTAAGTTCTAGGGGACTTATGACCTAAGATGTTGAGTCCCATAGTGCTCAGAGCCATTTGAACCATTTTGACCCATTTCCTTACTGAGACACTACTTTCACTTTTCGCCCATTCAGATATCGTGTTGAAGTCATTTTGCAATTGGTTTTGTCATCTGATGACTTCGCTAACTGTAAGTTACTCGTGTAGCATTATATGTAAAAAATGTAAGAGGGCTGATCAGAGTGTCTCCTAAATCGTTTACGTAGACTGGTAACATCAGAGCGCCTGTAACACTTCCTTGAGGAACGCAGCGTATCACTTCTGCTTGGTTCAAGAATCATAAAAGAAGGCTGTATACATGGAAGAAGCCTGGAGATACCGACAGGTTTCAGATAGATTATATAATGGTAAGAGAGAGATTTAGGAACCAGGTTTTAAATTTAAAAAATTTCCAGGGGCCGATGTCGACTCTGACCACAATCTATTGGTTACGAACTGTAGATTAAAGCTAAAGAAACTGCAAAAGTTGGGAATTTAAGGAGATGGGACCTGGATAAATTGAAAGAACCAGAGGTTGTACACAGTTTCAGGGAGAGCATTAGGGAACGATTGACAAGAATGGGGTAAAGAAATACAGTAGAAGGAGAATGGGTAGCTTTGAGGGATGAAACAGTGAAAGGTATCAGAGGATCAAGTAGGTAAAAAGACGAGGGCTAATAGAAATCCTTGGGTAACAGAAGAGATACTGAATTTAATTGATGAAAGGACAAAATACAAAAATGCAGTAAATGAAGCAGGCACAAAGGAATACAAACGTCTCAAAAATGAAATCGACAGGAAGTGTAAAATGGCTAAGCAGGGATGGCTAGACGACAAATATAAGGAGGTAGAGGCATATATCACTAGGGGTGAGATAGATACTGCCTACAGGAAAATTAAAGAGACCTTTGGGGAAAAGAGAACCACTTGTACGAATATCAAGAGCTCAGATGGAAACCCAGTTCTAAGCAAAGAAGGGAAAGCGGAAAGGTGGAAGGAGTATATAGACGGTCTATACAGGGGGGATGTACTTGAGAACAATATTATGGAAACGGAAGAGGATGTGGATGAAGATGAAATGGGAGATATGATACTGCATTAAGAGTTTGACAGAGCACTAAAAGACCTAAGTCGAAATATGGCCCCGGGAGTAGACAACATTCCATTAGAACTACTGACAGCCTTGGGAGAGCCAGCCCTGACAAAACTCTACCATCTGGTGAGCAAGATGAATGAGGCAGGCGAAATACTCTCAGACTTCAAGAATAATATAATAATTCCAATCCCTAAGAAAGAAGGTGTTGGCAGATGTGAAAATTACCGGACTATTAGTTTACTAAGCCACGGCTGCAGAATACTAACCGAATTCTTTACAGATGAATGGAAAAACTAGTAGAAGCCGACCTCGGGGAAGATCAGTTTGGATTCCGGAGAAATGTTGGAACACGTGAGGCAATACTGACCCTATGACTTATCTTAGAAATAAGATTAAGGAAAGGCAAACCTACTTTTCTAGCATTTTTTAGACTTAGAGAAAGCTTTTCACAATGTTTACTGGAATACTCTGTTTCAAATTCTGAAGATGGCAGGGGTAGAATACTGGGAGCGAAAGGCTATTAACAATTTGTACAGAAACCAGATGGCAGTTGTAAGAGTCGATGGGCATGAAAAGGAAGCAGTGGTTGGGAAGGGAGTGAGACAGGGTTGTAACCTATCCCTGATGTTATTCAATCTATATATTGAACAAGCAGTAAAGGAAAGAAAAGAAAAGAAAAATTCGGAGTAGGAATTAAAATACATGATAAGAAATAAAAACTTTGAGGTTCGCCGATGACATTGTAATTCTTTCAGAGACAGCAAAGGACTTGAAAGGAGGTATAAGATGAACATCAACAAAAGCAAAACGAGGATAATGGAATGTAGTCGAATTAAATCAGGTGATGCTGAGGGTATTAGATATCGAAATGAAACACTTAAAGTAGTAAATGAGTTTTGCTATTTGGGGAGCAAAATAACTCATGATGGTCGAAGTAGAGAGGATACAAAATGTAGACTGGTAATGGCTAGGAAAGCGTTTCTGAAGAAGAGAAATTTGTTAACATCGAGTATTGCTTTAAGTGTCAGGAAGTCGTTTCTGAAAGTATTTGTATGGAGTGTAGCCATGTATGGAAGTGAAACATGGACGATAAATAGTTTGGAGAAGAAGAGAATAGAAGCTTTTTAAATGTGGTGCTACAGAAGAATGCTGAAGATTAGATGGGTAGATCACATAACTAATGAGGAGGTATTGAATAGAATTGGAGAGAAGAGAAATTTGTGGCACAACTTGACTAGAAGAAGGTGTAACCTCCCCCTCACTTATCGACCTTAATGACAGTGAAAAATTAAACCGCGTGTACCTAATGGAAATTTGGGAAAAAGCAATCGTCACCGAAGTTAATTTGTCGTTAAAGAGGGAGGAAAGGGTTGCATCTAAATGAAAGAAAAAATGCAAATGAAACTGGTGGAATTTAATTTTGAAAAAGGATAAAGTTAATAAAGAAAGTAAATGTGCGGCCATTACGTTAACAATCAACTAGCGGTAATTAGATATTTGAGATTTGGGAGAAATTACGGTCCCCAGTCCTAAGGACAATTACTATAGTAACTGAAAAAGAAAGGTTATTACACGTATAATTAGCACTAGTAGCGTGGCAACTGAAGGTTGACACGTGTAGTGTGAAAACTGAAAGTTTGTCAGAAGTAATAAATTTCGCTACACTCTGACTTAATTTAGTAAAACAATTAATAAAACCGGAAAATTGAAAGTTAATTTAGTGACTGAAATTAATAGTGAGCTTTGTTTCTGAAGCATATCGAAATTCCGTAAAATACGGTTAGTCTTGGGCTACCTCAACAATCATTTCAAAAGCTACTTGAATCTACACAATTTAAAAATAAGAGATTTAACTTTGAACTTGAATTAAATGATTCTGAACAATTAACAATACTAAAATTTAGTACGTACCAAGCTGAGCTGCAGTCGCAGGTAAGCTAAAATATGCTAACAAAACTCGCACTCTTAATTTGTGTTTGTGTAATCTAAATATTGTAGCCAATTAGGAATGCCTTAACTGAACTTTGAAATTAAAGCAGTGAAATAGAATTATTTTACTTTAATGCTGGCGTTTGAATTTCAATGACACTCGGGTTCATTTCGGAAAAGGAAGGGACCCTGCTTGGCAATGTAATTGGGACAATGAGCAACAAAGGTTCATGCTAAGTTGCTGTAATTTTGTGATGAAACAATTTTAAAAGTTTGAAAAGCTGAGGTCTACCATACAATTCTAAAACATTACTACGTGCTTTCAGTCTTCCTTGTAGGTTGATTGAAGGTTTGAAGCCGTCGATCGAGTAGGTGGCGACAGTCATTCATTGTCGGCCGTCGCTGTTGCAAAAGCTGGATGTTGGCGCGCCTTCTTCTCGACACGGTCACCAGGCGAAACGGGCTCTTGATGTGCACCAGCTAATGCTTCCCGTCCGCGACACCGTGAAAGAAAAGATCATAGCAAGTCGAGCGCAATTACATGCTGCCAAACCCCGAAAGCGCAGCAACTCGCGGGAGCGTCACACAACACACCTGCTCCACTCGCTACTCCAGCCAGACTCCCCTCTGTCCGCGCTCCACGCGGCAGAGTTAACACTACCAAAGATCCTAAACACTTTCGTTCTCCACACGACCTATCGATGTATTCGTTCGATAGCATAGTTTTCCCTAGGCCAGACCCAGCGTAAAAATACAAATAATATTTACCAAACAAACCAATTATACATCGACATAAATGCATAAACATATACAAATAGTAAAACAATTACAATATACAAAGACACAGATATGTTACATCTTCAGGTAACAAAATAAGGAAAAAAAATTGCAGTGCAATAGATGGAAATTGAAGGATATGCATTTCCGGCGTTAGAAAGGGATCGGTTGGTTGGACATATTCTGAGGCATCAAGGGATCACCAATTTGGTATTGGAGTGCAGCGCGTAGGGTAAAAATCGCAGAGGTAGTCCAAGAGATGAATACACTAAGCAGATTCAGAAGGCTGTAGGTTGCAGTAGCTACTGGGAGATGATGAAGCTTGCACAGGATAGAGCAGCATGGAGACCTGCATCAGACCAGTCTCTGGAATGAAGACCACAACAGTAACAAATACGTACTGTGACCTATCTGAGAGGAAATCTCTGACTGAGTCGCGCAGCTAGGAGATACTCCACAGGCAAGCAATGTCTTTAGACGTCTCTTGTGAGAGATCGTGTCAAAAGTCTTCTGAAAATCAAGAAATGTGGAATAACTTTGAGATTCCCTCTCAATATCATTCATTACTTCGCGCGAATAAAGAGCTAGATGTGTTTCACAAGAAAGATATTTTCTGCATCCGTGGTGACCGTGTCTTACCTTCGAGGTAATTCATAATTTTCGAGCACAATATATGTTCCAAAATCGTACTGCAAATTTACGTTAGTGATGTTGTTGTTGTCTTCAGTCCTGAGACTGGTTTGATGCAGCTCCCCATCTGGAATTCAGCAGATCGCTCATATTTCCTTTCTTGAGGATCGATGTGAGGTGTGCAACTGGATACCGACCTCTCATCAAGCGAGCGGTTGTATAAGATTATTATGTATGGGGCTGTTGTACCAGTTTACTCAAAAAAAGAAGCTTTCTGGTATGCTGTCTGGATCGGCTGATTTATCTTCATTGTGTGCTTTAAACTGAAATCCACGTACTAAGTAGAACTGTAAGTCCCTGCTTGATCCTATGAGCTCGTGACAACTTAGAAACGAACGCAGTGCTCCCAACTGTTGCGAGCTGGGCGAGCTGCTGAATATGTCGCTTCGCGACTCTCGCAGACAAACAAGATGGCCAGAGGATCTCAAAGGTCCGCTTTCCGTAGTTAACGCTGTGATCAAATCTGCGTGTCGGACCGTAATCGCAACTCAGGTTTTTTAAGGTGAACGGAAGACAGGTTTGTTTTCGGGAAGAGTGGTGCACCTCTAAAGGAGACGGCACACAACGTGACAGGGCGGCCTACTATGGGGTGCCGTTGCAGTGTGTGCTGCCCTTATCGAGTAGGCGTGACACCAGACGCGGAACGAAATGAAAGACGCGCAGCCGGGGCCGGTAAAGCCCACACGAAAGTGTGCGCTGATACGAGACTTCCAGCGGGATTAACACTCTGTACCGGACCGGCACTCGAACCCGGGACCTCGGCCCGGCGCTGGCCAGCGCTCTGCCGACTGAGCTGCGGAGCACGGCCCGGGGCCCGCTCTCACAGCTCCACTTCCGCCGGTAGCTCGTCTCCCACCTTCCAAAGCAAAGACAAAAATCCAGTGTTCGAGTAGCGTTCCGACACACAGTTTTAATCTGCCAAGAAGTTTCAGAACAGCGCACACCCTCCTGCTGAGTGTAGATTAATTCCTGCGTAACGGAGATGCTCGAGGAGCTTACATGGGGATCTCTGGAAGAAAGGAAACATTTTTCTAACGAAACCACCCCACATTTTTCTTCTTTTTGAGCGTGGTTCATCAGTCTTCTGACTCCTGAGCCCGCCTCTTCATCTCGGAGTAGCCCTTGCACCCTACGTCCTCAGCTCTTTGTTGCTCGTAATCCGACCAGAGAAGGGCAGCACGAATGGTCAGACGTTTGTTCGAGCCGGGAGAGACTATAACAGACATGCCGCGCATGCTGAGGGAACCTAACTGGCAGACTGTTGAAGATAGTCGTAAACTATTCCAAGAAAGTCTGCTTGCAAAGTTTGAAATACTCTACCAGTCTCAAATAATGACTCTAGCTGTATACTACAAACCCCTACGTATCGCTAACGTAGGGATATTGAGGACAAGATTAGATTAATATTACAGCAGGCACAGACAAATTGAAACAATTACCCTTCCCGCACACCATCCGTGAATTGAACGGGAAGAAACCCTAATAACTGGTACAGTGGAACGTACCCCCCGCCATGCACTTCACTGTGGTTTCGAGAGTGTAGATAACGATGACCGTCCACTCACAGCGAGTTGTCATTTCCGTCTGCAGCAGTCCACCAAGCTTGCATTACTCAGAACAGTCGGACACCTTCTTTCCACAACGCCCCCATCAGTGATAAGTTCATGCTGTATTCGGAACGCAAGAGTTCGACAGTTCTTTGCGTACGTTTTTCCCGAAGCAACACCGACACGTTGTTAGCTGCATACCTGGGTGAAATCCTCACTCCTATTGTCTGTTTGACTATCGATATAGCTCCCCCCCCCCCCCCTCTCTCTCTCTCTCTCTCTCTCTCTCTCTCTCTCTCTCTCTCTGGCTGTTCATATATGGCTCTGAGCACTATGCGACTTAACTTCTAAGGTCATCAGTCGCCTAGAACTTAGAACTAATTAAACCTAACTAACCTGAGGACATCACACACATCCATGCCCGAGGCAGGATTCGAACCTGCGACTGTAGCGGTCGCTCGGTTCCAGACTGTAGCGCCCAGAACCGCACGGCCGCTCCGGCCGGCGGCTGTTCATATAGCAGTATTCTTTGACCCATTACATTCATCGCTGTTATTACAAAGATTGTCATAAAATTAAAATTATTGTTTACTTAAAAAACTGCAGTAAACACTATAATAAGAAATTCAGATCATAACATAACATTAACACCTAGTCACACTTCATACTATAGGACAAAAAATAACTGTTCCAGCAAAGATGTATGAATGGGACGGAACGAAAAGTTGCCACTCAGAACTGGTAGTGTCTTCATAACGTACACGTTTCACCTTCAGCAGTTCCTTCTGTTACCATGGAGGTTACTCCCTGATGTCTTAACAGATGTACTTCACCGTGTCCCTTCTTCTTGACACTATTTTTCGTACTTTCTTTCCTTGTCCGGTTCACCAGACAACCTCCTCATTCCTTACCTTATCAGTCCACCTAATATTCGATATTTTTCTGCACCACGAAATCGCCAGCGCATCATTTCTCTCGTGCTTCGGTTTTTCTCAAGTCACGCTTGGTACTGGTCGCCTTCTCCTGACTAGGAATGCCCTTTTTGCCAGCGCCGCTCTGCTTTTCACGCCCCCCTCCCCTTCCTATGTCCGTCGTGGGTATCTGCGATGTCTGGGTATCAGAATCCCTTAACTTAGTCAGCTTCGTGATCCCCAGTTCTGATGTTAAGCTTCTCGCTGTTATCATTTCTGTCACTTCTCATTACTTTCGTCTTTCTTCGATTTACTCTCAATCCAAATTCTGTAATCATTAAACGGCGCGCAATAATTTCACGTGGCCGACATCCGTCACGGTGTCTTTGATTACTGCATCAGGTAGCGCGGGGTTACAGGCGAATGTCACCCACAGCATAAGACTGACCCCTCTGGAACGCATCCACGCTACAGTTCACTTCTCACGCTGCCGTGCCGTGACGGCGTATGCGGACACAACCGCTGGCATGTTGTAACGAGGAAGAGCAGATGATCCGTCAGCATACGCTCACCATTCTTTAACCACATTCTTACCGCACCCATTTTCGCCGTTTCAGAGACGCTCGCTGCGTTAGCTGGGTCTCAACATTCTGCCCCTTTGTCAACGCGGGTTTCCCATCTGGGACCATAAATGTTTCCGCACTGCCCTCTGCTCCGCTAATGCTCAGTGTTCAGCGGGTCACCTACCTACCTGCGGGCCAATTTTCGCTACTTCATCAAAATGGTTTCCCATTTATGATTGGATAACACATTTCAAGTTGTCACCTATTGGGGCTCTTAGCTCCCTCGAAAATCAGTTTAAATTGTATGTTGCCCTATTTTTCTGTCAAAGAATCTACTCAGGGGGCGATAGCTTTTTTTATTTTAGTCACGAGCCTGTCGAGCCCATTTTCGCATAAATATGCTTTGGAGAAAAGTATGGTGCAGACATTTTTTTGTCTTTAGCATGGAAGAAATCGCGCTGTGAAGTCCGGGTTCGTGAACTTTTTCAACCTGTGTGTACGTCTTCGGTGCGTAACGCATGATGTTTGACAGTGCTGCAGACACACGAGATACGAGTATAAAGCAGCTGACTGGGTAGAGGTGAACTCTGCGACCTCCATACTGAGTGAGCGGACAACCCTGGCAGAGTCTGAACCCAGCTCTGTATACTCGCGAAGTGAGGAGTGCTATCGACAAGGGATGTCAAATTGATTCCATATTTTTAGATTTCTAGAAGGCTTTAGACACCGTTCCACACAAGCACCAAACTGCGTGCCTACGAAATATCGCCTGGTTTTTAGTGTATTCATAAGATGTGCATCAAATTCAGTAATGAAATAAATGTGTTACGTAAAAGATAAACTCTGCGTCCTTTATCTTTCTCTTTGGTCGTATGTAAAATCTATGAACTCTACAAATAATTCAATACCTTCTCTTGCTGACAATACGGGTAACGTAACGGATGATGATAAACAGAAGGCCGAAATTCTAAACCTAGCTTTCAAAAACTCGTGTACGGTAGAGGACTGCAGCACCATTCCCCCTTTAAATTATCGAACAAACGCAAGAGTGGCTGACATAGTGTTCAGTGTATCTCGGATTGTGAAACAGTTAAGATCCTTAGATACTAGGAAGGCATCTGGCTCAGACGGTATCCCTGTAAGATTATATGTCGACTATGCTACAAATATAGCACCATTCTTATCCGTGATCTATCAGAGATCATTGGAACAGCGGAAAGTTCCACGGGACTGGAAGAAGGCCCAGGTCATAATCTATAAAAAGGGTAGAAAATCGGATGCACTTAATTACCGGCCAATTCCACTGACATTGATTTGTTGTAGAATCATGGAACATATTTTGTCTGCAGACATAAAGACCTTTGTAGACTCTGAGAAGCTCATCTGCAGAAACCAGCACGGTTTTAGGAAACACCAGCCATGCGAGACACCGCTGGTCCTCTTTGTGCATGATATACAACAGGCTTTAGATACCGGTTCCCAGGTTCATGACACATTTCTCGACTTTCGAAATGCGTTCGACTCAGTATTAGTTAGTGTAAAATACTGAGTATTTTACACTAACTTAAACTCATTAACACTCGTATTTATAATGTAAACAAACGTTTCTGTACACGCGAAACATGACCTGTGCCCTCCATGCCACTGAATTGCACCTTCAGCCCTTCTGTCTTTCTTTTTTCTCTTTACATCTGTCGCTGCTTAATTTTAATATGTTTGACGTAAATTATTTCTCTTTTGTGTGATTATTATCTGATTGATTTCGCTCATTTTTTAATAGTAGTACGCTAGAGTTTCATGTTTGCTTACTTGGTAATACGAATGTAAAAGTTTCTTCATGAGACTTGGGACACAGTGTTCATAACGAAATTCCAAACCTTGTTATTTTATTAAGTATTTTGATGCAGAATGCAACTGACGTTTTTTAAATGTAATTACTGTTAGAGATTGTGATCCAGTGATGTGCATTTAGATACCATTGAAAGTCACGTTAATATTGTATGTCATGGAAAATGACGTTTCAGAATATTATACCTTTTCTTTACTAATCTTGTCATTGACCTCGAATGAGTATTCCTCAATAGTTTCATACACATACTTGGTTTCTGATAAGACGTTTGTGTAATGAATTCAAAGTTTCCGTTTTTATACACTACTGGCCATTAAAATTGCTACACCACGAAGATGACTTGCTACAGATACGAAGTTTAACCGACAGGAAGAAGATGCTGTGATATGCACATGATTAGCTTTTCAGAGTATTCACACAGGGTTGGCGCCGATGGCGACACCTACGACGTAATGAGGAAAGTTTCCAACCGAATTCTCATACACAAACAGCAGTTGACCGGTGTTGCCTGCTGAAACGTTGTTCTGATGCCTCGTGTAAGGAGGAGAAATGCGTACCATCACGTTTCCGACTTTGATAAAGGTCGGATTGCAGCCTATCGCGATTGCGGTTTATCGCAACGCGACATAGCTGCTCGCGTTGGTCGAGATCCAATGACTGTTAGCAGAATATGGAATCGGTGGGTTCAGGAGGGCAATACGGAACACCGTTCTGCATCCCAACGGCCTCGTATCACCAGCAGTCGAGATGACAGGCATCTTATCCGCATGGCTGTAACGGATCGTGCAGCCACGTCTCGATCCCTGAGTCAACAGATGGGGACGTTTGCAAGACGACAACCATCTGCACGAACAGTTCGACGACGTTTGCAGCAGCATGGACTATCAGCTCGGAGACCACGGCTGCGGTTACCCTTGGCGCTGCAACACAGACAGGAGCGCCTGCGATGGTGTACTCAACGACGAACCTGGGTGCACGAACGCCAAAACGTCATTTTTTCGGATGAATCCAGGTTCTGTTTACAGCATCATGATGGTCGCATCCGCGTTTGGCGACATCGCGGTGAACGCACATTGGAAGCGTGTATTCGTCATCGCCATACTGGCGTATCACCCGGCGTGATGGTATGGGGTGCCATTGGTTACTCGTCTCGGTCACCTCTTGTTCGCATTAACGGCGCTTTGAACAGTGGACGTTGCATTTCAGATGTGTTACGACCCGTGGCTCTACCCTCCATTCGATCCCTGCGAAACCCTACATTTCAGCAGGATAATGCACAACCGTATGTTGCAGGTCCTGAACGGGCCTTTCTGGATACAGAAAATGTTCGACTGCTGCCCTGGCCAGCACATTCTCCAGATCTCTCACCAACTGAAAACGTCTGGTCAATGGTGGCCGAGCAACTGGCTCGTCACAATACGGCAGTCACTACTCTTGATGAACTGTGGTATCGTGTTGAAGCTGCATGGGCAGCTGTACCTGTACACGCAATCCAAGCTCTGTTTGAATAAATTCTCAGGCGTATCAAGGTCGTCATTACGGCCACAGGTGGTTGGTCTGGGTACTGATTTCTCAGGATCTATGCACCGAAATTGCGTGAAAATGTAATCACATGTCAGTTCTAGTATAATATATTTGTCCAATGAATACCCGCTTATCATCTGCATTTCTTCTTGGTGTAACAATTTTAATGGCCAGTAGTGTAATTATGTATTGTGGTTCTTTCCTATTTCATGGGGCCATTCTCAAGTGATCAATTTCACAATGAAACTTAAATTTCCAGTTAAATTTGTTTATTGAGACGCGGGTATGTGTGAGGCTATGGTACCATCACACGGTGAGATATCTGACATCAGTTATTAGTTTAAATGGCGAAGTTATTGATGCACCACACCCTAGAGAATGTATCACTGCTACCTACGGTAGTAGAGGACGCTTTTCAGGGGACGCTAACTGTTCTCACCGGACACACGTCCGAGCGTAGCATCTGCGGTGGGGCAGTGTGGGGAGTCGAGTCGAAGCAGTGCTCGGCCGGCCGGCGCAGTCACGCCGTTCTGCTAACGAGCTCTCAAAATGGTCATTCGCGCCGCGGTCCGTTACCTCAATCTCCAGTACGAACGTGATCGGTAACATGTGATGGCATTTGGAATGTGGTTTAGCTGTGTATAATCAAAAGTGTTCATAATCTTTGCGTGTCTGTAAGAAAATAGTGTGGAGTTCTGTCCGCAAGGAGTATGCAGTGACGCATCTGGTCCAGTGCTCAAAGCTCGTACTTTGTTCAGTGAACGACAGTGGGAGCTGTACCGGATGCCTTCCTCAAGCCAGGTCCTGGCACTGACGTGACTGCCTTCGCGTGAAGTGTGACGCCGTGTTCCTCTAGTGCTGAGTAGACGTATCCTGTGGGGCAGGATTCGTCGTACACACACTGACCTGTGACAGGTAGTTTAAGACAGTTTACAACGAACGTTCAAAATGTTTAGCAGGGTTCGGCACAGGTCCCGTCAGAGGAGGTGCGCAGTGTACTCCCTCCCTCTCACGTGCGCAGCAGTGGGTCTTCAAGTCTGCACAGCTTTCATCTCCACCTGGCCGATCACCAACTCCTACAGCCTACAGGCTCACTTCTTAAGCTGGGACCGAAGACAAGAGTAAGCATCATCCGATCTCTCAGTTCCGCCAGCGGAAGAAGAATCAGACATGTGGAGCACCAAGTTTGATCATCACGGAGAATGGGCGACAGCCACGCCCCATGTCGTCAGTGAACTGCTGGAGTACGTGGAAATCTACCAACAGCCACCACCTTAGATGGTGAAATCGAAACATTATTTCAATGAACAGCTGACGTCTGCGGTGTTCTCGACAAGTTTCGTAGATAGCACAACTAAATTTCATCCGAGGTGACTGATACATTCTCTTTCTGGACATATGGTATAATAGCTTTAAACCAGGCTTGTAAAAATCACAACAATGATGATAACAGGATGAAAAATGCAATAAAACTAAATACATACCTATCAACAACCTTATTCCGGAAATTCCAGCAGCTGACGACGGAAAAATCGAGATAGTTTCTCAGCTGAAGTATTGACGCGAGATCATTGAGGAGACGGGCCTGGAAACTTTTTACGACATTGGTTGCCACAAAAAGGAGAAAAAGCTTTCAGGCTTGGAGAAGTTTAAAACCGAGAACGAAAAGTAATCAGAAAAGTGTTAGGTCCTAGTTACAATGAACTAACGTATAGACTAAGAACAAATAAAAAAAATTGATAACTAAGCCAACACTCACATAGCAGAAAACACAGGCTGTAATTATAAGGACGTATCAAACCGATCAATCAGCCCGAGTGTGGACTTGTACCAAAGATACTGTGTAGCTAAAACAGGAACAATATAAGCGATCTGAATACATAGACAGACCTGAATGTAGAAGAAATAATACCAACTCGATATACCATAGATAAATTTACATCCACAAAATATGCGACTGGAGTTCTTTGCTGGCAGAAAAACTCGAGAGCACAACATATAGGATTCAATTGCGGAAAACAGCCCGTTCAAGTAATTGGGCACAAACGAAAGCTGTCGCAAAAGTCTGAAAATACACTTTGTTGTGAATGACGTGGTTCAGTAGGGCCTAAACGCGAAAAACTTTTGTAAATAAATCACATCTCTTAAGAGAAAGGCCATCTATACGTGGTAGCACCGAACTGGGTAGCATAAAGACAAATTTTACTGAGGGTAGTTTAAACAGTTTAAATTATTTCTCTCATCCCATTCTAAATGAAAATGTGCGCTGAATAAAGGCAGTATAGTCACCTGAATATACCTATGATATACACTACGATCAAAAGTATCCGGACACTCCCAAAAACATACGTTTTTGATATTAGGTGTGTTGTGCTGCCACCTACTGCCAGGTACTCCATATCAGCGACCTCAGTAGTCATTAGACATCGTGAGAGAGCACAACGGGGCGATCTGCAGAGCTCACGGATTTCGAACGTGGTCAAGTGACTGGGTGTCACTTGTGTCATACGTCTGTTTGTGAGATTTACACACTCCTAAACAACCGTAGGTCCACTGTTTCCGATGTGATAGTTAAGTAAAGTGAAAACGTGAAGGGACACGTACAGCACAAAAGCCTACAGGCCCACCTCGTCTATTGACCGGCAGAGACCACCGACAGTTGAAGAGGCTCGTAATGTGTAATAGGCAGACATCTGTCCAGACCATCACATAGGAATCCCAAACTGCATAAGGATCCACTGCAAGTACTATGACAGTTAGGCGGGAAGCGAGAAAACTGATTTCACGGTCGAGCGGCTGCTCGTAAGCCACATATCACGCCTGTAAACGCCAAACGTCGCCCCGCTTGGTGTAAGGAGCATTAACATTGGACTATTGGACACCTGAAAAACGTTGTGTGGAGTGACGAATCACGGTACACAATGTGGCGATCAGATGGCAGGGTGTGGGTATAGCGGATGCCCGGTGAACGTAATCTGCCAGTGTGTGTGGTACAGACTGTAAAATTCGAAGGCGGTGGTGTTACGGTGTGGTCGTGTTTTCATTGAGGGGGGCTTGCACCCCTTGTTGTTCTGCGTGGCACTATCACAGCACAGGCCTACACTGGTGTTTTAAACAGTGGGGATGGCGATTGCATCTTTCAACACGATCGAGCATCTGTTCATAATGCACGGCCTGTAGCGGAGTGCTTACACGACAATAACATCCCTGTAATGGACTGGCCTGCACAGAGTCATGACCTGGATCCCATAGAACAGCTTTGGGATGTTTTGGAACTTCGTGTCAGGCCTTACCGACCCACATCGATACCTCTCCTCAGTGCAGCTTCCAGCACCTGATTGAACGTACGCCCGCGAGAGTGGAAGCCGTCATCAAGGCTGATGGTGGGCCAACACCATATTGAATTCCAGCATTACCGATGGAGGGCGCCACGAACTTTTGTCGTTTTCAGGCAGGTGTCCAGATACTTTTGATCACATAATGTAGTTACATTCATTGACAATAACTATTAGAATAATCTAAGAACTGAATTAGAGCGCCCACTAGATGGACAGGAAATTTCCAAGAAATGATCCAACAATGCCATTTTCTAACAATCATAATCCAGAGGCAAACAAAAAATTCGAACATCTGATTTATGTGCGTACTTAAGATTTCTCAAGGCTATTCAGCCTTAGTTCACCTACACATTCTGATGAAGTTAATTTCTATGGCGAATATCCCCCATGCTTCAGACTGTCTTTTTAGATGTACTGTTTCACTTCTCTATTTAATAAATTCGTAAAGAAATTATAACCTTTTGGTTGTAGTGTTTTACTTCTGTATTTGATAAATTCGTAAAGAAATCATTACCTTTTGGTGTTAGGAGAACAACCGTCTAACATCAGACCCGTGAACCACTTCCTTTACATGTTACCCTCTACTACTGAAACTAACGGGAATATTGGGAAAAAAATTCAACAAATAAAGCAACTTTGTGTCAGAAGTTGTGGTGCGTTCCTTCTTACCCTGCGGATGTGAATTAACTCTTCCTCAAAATCCTCCGCTACCTACACCTACCGAGCGAGGTGGCGCAGTGGTTAGACACTGGAGTCGCATTCGGGAGGACGACGGTTCAATCCCGCGTGCGGCCATCCTGATTCAGGTTTTCCGTGATTTCCGTAAATCGCTCCAGGCAAATGCCGGGATGGTTCCTTTCAAAGGGCACGGCCGACTTCCTTCCCCGTTCTTCCCTAATCCGATGAGACCGATGACCTCGCTGTCTGGTCTCCTTCCCCGAAAACAACCAACCTACAACTACAACTACGTCAACCTTCGTAAAAATTTGTTTCTGTGTTGTACCACTTACTAGGATTTGTTCCAGTCTCATTAACGTATCGCGTGCTGGACGACTGATTTTTTTTTCTTTTTATAATTGCAGATTTCATGAAACCTGCATGTTCCACAGATCATTTATTTGTTCATTCTTCTAGTTCAGTAGGGCGCCGGAAGAAAGTTGTCACTGTGGAACTATTAAACATCTGCTTTTCCTCAATAGTTCTTCCGAAAGAGAGAGAGAGCTGTACTTGCTCATACACTGCGTGATTAGCCGGCGTGGCTGGTCTTCACGGAGCAGCTCGTCACGTTATCCACTCCAGGTTTGGCTGCCTTGTAGTTGTTCACTTTTGTCTTTGTTTCCCACCACCTGACCAGCTGAGATAGCAAAGTAGTAAAATCGCTCATTTGAAGCTCAGATTGCCATTCTCTCACACGATAGCCTGAAAACCACGGATGGAGGGCAACAGGCGGATTGCATATTTCTGGATTTCCCAAACGCATTTGACACGGTGCCCCAATGGCGATTGTTAATGAATATACGAGAACGGCTCGAATACTTGAGTTACAGAAGCCAGTAAGTTGTCGTCGACGGCGAGTGTTCAGAGACAAGGTTATCGCAAGGAGTGTCCAAGGGCAGTGTTATAGGACCGCTGTTGTGCTCTGTGTACACCACGTAAATGATCTGGCTTACAGGGTGAGCAGCAAGTTACGGCTCTATGATGATGCAGCGGCGTACACGAAAGTGGCTGTCTGAGGATGCAGGATGACTTAGGTAAAATTTGTAATTAGTGTGGTAAGTGGTGGGTTGCTCTAAACGTGGAAAATGTAAACTAAAGCTGCTGAGTAGGAAAAAACAGTATTAGTAGCGCGCTGCTTGCGAGTCACGTCGATTACAAACCTAGGCGACACGTTTCAAGGCGGTAAGAAATGGGAAGAGCCCAGAATGGCGGTAGCAGGGAAGGAAAATAGTCGACTTCGTTTTATTGACAAAGTTTTAGCAAATTGTCCATTTGTAAAGGAGACGGCGTGTGGAAGGTTAGTGCGACCCACTCTTGAGTGCTGCTCGACTGTATGGGTACCACCAGGTCATGTTACAGTTAGACATCCAAGCAATCCAGAGTTGGGCTCCTAGATTTGTTACTCGTACGTTAGAACAACGTGTGAGGATTATGGAGATGCTTCATACTCAAACGGAAATCCCTTGAGTGAAGGAGATGCTATTGAGAACATTTAGACAAGGAGTATGTCAGTCTGACTGCAGAAGGATTCTGCTTCCGCTAATTTACATTTCACATGAAGATCACGAAAAGAAGGTGGTGTGTAGACAGTCGTTTTTCCCTCCTCCATTTGCCAGTGGGACAGGAAGAGGAATTACTAGTAGTGCGCGTCACACAGTGGCTTGCAGAGTATGTCCGCAGATGCAGGCCTAGTGGACAAATTTGACTGCAGCTCTGTTGCAACAAGAAGGTAGCGAACCTGTCGTTTCCTTACTTCATCGAAACGCGAACTCTGTGCCTTCCAACAAGTCCATGCGATTTTCATCCCGTTTATAACGGGAAAGCGTCCCAGGTACTTCTTGCTATATTTTATATTCTGCAATTGCCACAAACCAACTGACCGAGGACAGACACATTTAGGTGAATACACGAAAAAAACTTCGCACAGGCATCTAAGGGTGACTGATCCCGCCGTGGGCAACAGAACAGCTTCTGTCGCAGGCGACATGTTCGCCTCGACTTCCCACCGGCACTACGCCGCCTGCCCTGGGACGGCGGGATTTCACCAAACTAGGAGGGGGCTGGTAGTCGTGTGCAGCATAATACCTACACCAGAAAATTTTTAATGGCAATCAACAACAAAACACACAAGATCTCGTGTATGTAAGCAGTTGAAAGCTATTTCAGGATCGAATCAAGAAGCTGAGTTTTGCCTTGCCGGCCACCTTTCACCGATAGTAGATAACTGGATAATAGGCAACACGCACTGCTGCCTCTCAGGGGTACGACAGGAGACTTAGCGTCGCTGGGGAGCAACAGTAAACACACTGACTTCGGCGGAAATCGCTCCCATGACGACACGTATCGCCCCTAGAAGATTGTTCCCAAGAGTCTGAAACCCCGTTTATGCATCTTCAGCTATAATTTACTGTAATTCGTCTCGCTAGTAAGCGCGCGCACACAAATCTATAACAGTGACCCATGTTTTCTGTTTGGTTTCTCTTCCAATACAGTATTTTTATGCTACTTCAATTACTTAGTGGTACTCAAAGCCACACAGTAATTTTTTGTTTGTTTAGAGGTAGAAATTTGCCCGCCTTGCCCACACAGGAATTCCCTGCACCACACTGCCATTGCACGCCACTAGTTGAGGCAGACCATAATGTGTAACTAGGCTGTTTAGATTTTTATATTGGTAACACCATGTAGCGCTCTGTATGAAAATCACTGACTGTGCTGTGTGCAGTCTGTGGCTGGGTGGCATTATTGAAATAGTAGCTATTTTAGTGTTGGGCAGTTGACTGTTAACGGAGCGTAGCGTTGCGTAGTTGGAGGTGAGCCGCCAGCAGTGGTGGATGTGGGGAGTGAGATGCCGGAGTTTTGAGAGTGGATGATCTGGACGTGTGTCCATTAGAGACAGTAAATTTGTAAGACTGGATGTCATGAACTGATATATATATATTATGACTTTTGAACACTATTAAGGTAAATACATTGTTTGTTCTCTATCAAAATCTTTCATTTGCTAACTATGCCTATCAGCAGTTAGTGCCTTCAGTTGTTAGAATCTTTTATTCAGCTGGCAGTATTGGCGCTCGCTGTATTGCAGTAGTTCGAGTAACGAAGATTTTTGTGAGGTAAGTGATTCATGAAAGGTGTAGGTTATTGTTAGTCAGGGCCATTCTTTTGTAGGGATTATTGAAAGTCAGATTGCGTTGCGCTAAAAATATTGTGTGTCACTTTAAGCACAGTCATTTATAATTTTTCTAAGGGAACGTTTCATGTGTCGACCCTTAGCCGAGGATACCTCACTGGAATCTTCTGATTTTTTCTTGTAGTTTCTGCAATTAGTGTAGCTATTGTTTATTGCTAGAGCGTAATTGTAGAGAGAATTTCCTTTGTAGTTGTAGTTTTTCATTCTTGTACAGTAAAACAGTTGTGGCATGCATTAAGATTTGCACCAAGTATTTCGCAGCTGCGCTTGCAATTAACGAGATATTATTTTCAATGCTATGTTAATGTGTTTTTTTTTTAATTTGCTCTTCAAATTGTGCTTTTCTGTGTTATCGTGTGAAATATTGTGACAATGGCGTGTGAAAAACGTGACACTAGGCTCCAAAGTAAACTGAGAAATGACAGTGAAGACGGAAGCAATGTGTTAGCGACACCGTGTAATGAATTAATTAATGTTCAACAAAGTAATTTGGTAACTGTGCATAGGGAAATGGAGCGGGCGGCAAATAATGGTGTAGACAGTGAAACAATTAGTGAACAGGGAAGCATTATCGATGGATCGGTCGACAGCAGCTTCCCTCAGGAATCCGAAATGACAAGACACAATCTTGCAAATACTGTAGATTCAGGTTTTCTCAAATAAGTCAAAACACATTTTCTGCTTTTCAAAATGCGAATATTGCCGGTTCAAATGCACTACCGAATAGCACTGAGGAACATGTTTCAGACACCAGTGCATTGTTATTACAGTTAATGCAACAAATGGGACAAAGGCTACAAAAGTTAGAAATAATGGAACAACATCAGAGACAAACACAGCAACAGTTAGACACAATGGAACAAAATCAAAAACAGTCACAGCAACAGCTTCAGAAGTTAGACGCCATGCTTGAACAAACACGTGAAGGTTTAACTGCTGAGTTACTTAAAATCGAATCGAAATGTCAAAGTCTGTAATGACGTAAAAACACAAATTTGTGAGCATTTCGAACCTATTTTTTTGCGTCATGAAAATGCATTACAGAATCACGAAGCAGCCATAAAGGAACTGCAAACCATTGTTCATGAAAATCACGACACCTTGCAAGCTAAAATTGGCTCAGTCGCATCTACCGATTCGGCTACGCAACTTGCAAAAACTCAGGAAAACTTAAAGGACACAGTAGATACGATTTCAACACAAATGGACACACTAAAACTTGGTTCAGAAAAACACACTGAGGAAAAGTTCATTATCGGAGCAAGTAGCCCAACTTTCGGATCAGTTCACTAACTTATCTACAAAGGTAGATTCAGAAGAGAATGAACAAATTAGAAAATTCAATCAAAATCAAATCAATGCATAGTACAAAAGAGAAATCCGGGAAGTACAAGATCAGTTGACGCAGGTAACACAAGAATTACATATTTCAGAGGACACTCGCGCTCCAATGCGGGAAGAGGGACATAGAAATACGGAACAGCCACAAAGTAACACAGGGCACTTCGGAAATTATGAAAGAAATTGGCAAGGCGCACTGAATTTTGAGATGGAACCGCCGAAACGAAGTAACAATGACCGATATGCGACTCGCCGACGTGACGATTTTGACTATAAGCTGTTCATTACTACACGTAAATTCAAAACATTTAAGAATTCTGGCAACGACATTCATCCACAAGCGTGGCTCCATCAATTCTCTCATTGTTTCCCTCCCAACTGGTCATTGGAGCACAGGTTAGAATTTATGTGTGGCTACTTGGAGAATGAACCAGCTGTAAGAATGCGATCGGTCATTCACGATTGTCACAGTGAAGGAGAATTTTACCATGCGTTCCTCTCAGCATATTGGTCTCAAGCTACACAAGACGGAGTAAAACATATCATAATGATGAAACATTTCGAACAATCTGAATTTTCCAGTCTTGTCAAATATTTCGAAGACATGTTACATAAGAATCAGTATCTTTCAAACCCATACAACCCCTCAGAACTCATCCGCATTTGCTTAATCAAATTGCCTGAACATTTACGACGTATTATTTTGGCAGGACGTTGCAAAGACGACATTGAAAGCTTTTCAGGGACTGTTACAAGAATTGGAAATTGACACTGACAATCGCGGAACGCGAAAACAGGAGCACAATAATTACAGGTCACATCCGTCACAATTCCGCGATGACAGAAATAATAACTGGACACGACAAGGCTATTCTTATAACGTAAATCGTGATCAAAACAGACACCACCCGTATGACAACCGTTGGCAGAGTAGTAAGAATTACAGGGAAAGATCACCTCTCCGTGGTAATGACTATCACAGAGAATCAGAGAAACGGACAATATGGGAACCAAAAGAATTATCATCAAGGGAGACAGAATAACTTCAGACGCAACAGTCCATCGCGCAGTTACGATTCCTGGAGAAATTCACCACATGACCGACAAAAAAGAAACTATGGAAACTACCGACAAAAATACAGACCTGATTTTCATCAGAACTGGCGGGATTCAAACAGGGCAGGCTCCTCTCGACAAGGTGAATTTGTCGGGGTTAGATCTCCAAATCCCAATAACGACGCACGCCAACAAAGAGACAATAGGCAATGACTCACACCGCTGGCAGCCACAAAACGTACTTACGAAACTGACGACGTAGCTGCCGTGGCTAGTAATTACGTAAAAATTGAAGACACTAGGGACGTCTTACTCCAGGAACATGACATAACTTTGCATATCCCATAATTCACATTACAGTAAATGACGTAAAATTTACGGCAGTACTTGACTCTGGCAGTTCAATTTCAGTAATTAGTGAAACAGCCTTTAGCAAATGCAACAAATCGAACGATTGCCTCACACTTCCGTTGCGTAAGTGCAATCGTTGGAAAAAGTGTAGAAGTACGCCAACAAACCAACTTAGAATTCTTTTGTCAAAGCCACAGCTTCTCTATGAACTTCCTTATCGTTCCATTATTGTCAACAGAAATTATATTGGGAGTAGACTTTTTGAATGATTACAAAGCAATCTTAAACTTTCACGATGCTGAAATAAGTTTAGAGAAAGAAGGTAAGTCAATAGCATTGAAATTTGAAGATTGGCTCTCAAACTATGACGAGGAAATTAATCGGCATTACCTCCTGTTAGACAACAGTTCGGAATTTTCGACGGAACTTGACACTAACAATCACTCTGCAAGTACTGAAAGGGATGATATTTACCGTCCTTTTCTGAATATGCAAATTCTAGTTACACCAAAACTTTGTTCTCTCACTGGAAGAAATATTATTTGGAACTGGGACGAACAGGCACAGCTGGAATTCAGTTCTTTGAAAGAAACGCTACTTAACGCGCCAATACTAGCTCATCCAGATTGCCACAAGATTTCTGCCTTAGCACGGATTCTTCTAAAGATGGTCTTGGTGCCCATTTATTTCAAGAAGCCGTAGAAAATGACACTGTTCAGAAAACCATTGCTTTTGCTAGCCGAGTGCTAACAAAATCTGAAAATTATTCCGTTACTGAATTATAAGCTTTAGCTATCGTTTGGGCATTTAACAAATTCCGTTTCTTTCTTTCTGGTAAGCACGTAAAAGTATGCAGTGATCATCGTTCATTACAATTTCTTATGTCTTCAAAATTAAATCGTGACAGGTTAAAACGTTAGGCATTGTTTCTGCAAGAATTCCACTTCACAACACTACATTCCCGGCATGGAGAACATTGTTGCGGACGCACTGTCAAGCGCACCGGCTGGACTTGAGAAAAGTAACACAGAAGGCAACCTCGAGAAAAATTTCAGTATTCTTTACATTTAGAAAGTCGCCGTTGAAAACTTCATCACCACATCTTTCAAATGGTTCAAATGGCTCTGAGCACTATGGGACTTAACATCTATGGTCATCAGTCCCCTAGAACTTAGAACTACTTAAACCTAACTAACCTAAGGACATCACACACATCCATGGCCGAGGCAGGATTCGAACCTGCGACCGTAGCAGTCGCGCGGCTTCGGACTGAGCGCCTAGAACCGCTAGACCACCGCGGCCGGCACCACACAGATTCGGCATTATCTGGTTAGAAACAACATACTCTTCAAACGTTGCACTGTTGATGACAAGCTATGGGTACTTTGCATTCCTGACGATTTTGGTAATAAGCTCGTTTGGTACATTCATTTCAGCTACGCACATTTTGGTCCAAGAAAATGTTATTCTTCGGACGACTTATTTTAACAATATGGAAAAGAGAATTCGAAGAGTCTTGTCTATTTGTAAACTCTGTCAAAAAAACTATACCATTTCACATCGTGCTCCGTTGTTTCCTATCATTCCTCCTAAATTAAAAGAATTTGCTGCTGTTGATCTCTTGGGACCCCTTGTCAGAACATCGAATGGATTTTCGTACGTTCTAGTAGCTGTTGAACTTACTTCGAAATTTGTTTCTTTCACTCCGTTACGTAAAGCCACTGAGCTGTCTGTATCCAACGCCTTTGTTAATTTCTTACATGAAGATGGACACGTTGCTAAAGTCATTTCAGATTTTTTTTTTTTTTTTTTGGGTTGGGTTTAAGGGCGCTCAACTGCTGAGGTCATTAGCGCCCAGTCACTGTTGTTTGAGCACATGGAATCTGGTAAAACTCAAGGGGATGGAGGGGACACCAGAAGGACCCGACAAAGATGCAGACAAAATAAGTAAAAAGATTAAATGTCCTGGGACAAGCCAGTTAAAGTTATAAAACGCAGAATACGAGCAGCTGCTCGAGCGTCATCAGCTAAAATATCCGGTAAAGTAGATGGCAGGGACAGGACAACACGAAATTGACTAAAACGGGGACACGACAATAAAACATGGCGCACTGTTAATGCCTGACCACAAGGGCACTGCGGGGCTGGGTCACCGGAGAGCAGGTAGCGGTGGCTAAACCGGCAATGCCCAATCCGCAACCTGGTCAGAAGGACCTCCTCGCGCCGAGATGGTCGGGAGGATGTTGTCCAAGCAGTTGGTAGCGGTTTTACTGCCCGGAGCTTGTTTCCTTGGAGGGATGACCAAGCATCCCACCACAACGACACAAGCCTCTTACAGACATCCCCACGAACGTCGGATGACGGGACACAATGGGAGGCTGGCCGAGGCAGGAGGACTGCAGCCTTGGCTGCAGCATCCGCAGCCTCATTCCCAGGCACTCCCACATGTCCGGGAACCCACAGAAAGCTGACGGAACCACCGTTATCAGCCAAAGAATGGAGGGACTGCTGTATCCGTTGTATCAAGGGATGGACCGGATAGGGAGCTCCAAGGCTCTGAAGAGCACTGAGTGAGTCAGAGCAGAGTACATATGATGAATGGTGGTGGCGGCGGGCATACTGAACGGCCTGATGGAGAGCAAAAAGCTCGGCCATAAAGCTGGAACATTGGTCGAGGAGCCTGTATTTAAATGTGGCGGCCCCGACGACAAAGGCACAGCCGACACCATCGTCAGTTTTGGAGCCATCGGTGTAAATAAAGGTGTGACCGGCAAGTCGAGCACGAAGTTCGGCAAACCGTGAGCAATACATTGCAGCCGGAGTACCATCCTTCGGGAGGGAGCTGAGGTCGAGATAAATATGAACCGGAGCCTGGAGCCAAGGTGGTGTCGGGCTCTCACCCTCTCTGAAGGTGGTAGGGAGGGCAAAATCCAATTGTCGAAGCAGGCGACGGAAGCGGACTCCGGGGGGCAGCAGGGCAGACACATACAACCCGTACTGACGGTCGAGAGAATCGGCGAAGAAGGACTTGTAAGAGGGGTGGTCGGGCATAGACGACAGCCGGCAGGCATACCGACACAGCAGTACGTCGCGGCGGTAGGTCAACGGTAACTCGGCAGCTTCAGCATAAAGACTCTCGACAGGACTAGTGTAGAAGGCTCCGGTCGCAAGACGTAACCCCCGATGGTGGATGGAGTTGAGCCGGCGTAAGAGGGACGGCCGAGCGGACGAGTAGACGAAGCTCCCATAATCCAGCTTCGATCGGACTATGGACCGATACAAGCGAAGCAGGACAGTGCGATCCGCTCCCCAAGATGAACCGCTAAGAACTCTGAGGACATTAAGGGAACGTGTACAACGGGCCACCAAATAAGAGACGTGTGGAGACCAACACAGTTTCCTGTCCAACGTGAGCCCTAGAAACTTAGTTGTGTCCACGAATGGGAGAACAATGGGACCGAGATGTAAGGATGGCGGAAGGAACGCTTTATATCGCCAAAAGTTGATACAAACCGTCTTTTCTTCAGAGAACCGGAAGCCATTTGCCACGCTCCATGAGTAGAGGCTGTCTAGACAACGCTGAAGGCAGCGCTCCAGGAGGCATGTTCTCTGGGCACTGCAGTAGATCGCGAAGTCATCGACAAAGAGAGAGCCTGAGACGTTAGGTGGAATGCAATCCATAATGGGATTGATCGCGATGGCAAAAAGGGCTACGCTCAAGACGGAGCCCTGAGGCACTCCGTTCTCCTGGAGGAAGACGTCGGACAATACGGAGCCCACACGTACCCTAAACTTTCGATCCGTTAAAAAGGAATCAATAAAAAGGGGCAGGCGACCGCGTAGGCCCCACCTGTGCATAGTGCGGAGGATACCTCCTCTCCAACAGGTGTCATAAGCCTTCTCCAAGTCGAAGAACACGGCTACCGTTTGGCGCTTTCGCAAAAAGTTGTTCATGATGAATGTCGACAAGGTCACGAGGTGGTCAACAGCGGAGCGGCGGCGACGAAAGCCGCATTGGACATTAGTAAGTAGCCGTCGAGATTCAAGAATCCAGACTAACCGAGCATTAACCATGCGCTCCATCACCTTACAGACACAGCTTGTAAGAGAAATGGGGCGGTAACTAGAAGGAAGGTGTCTATCCTTCCCGGGTTTGGGTATAGGAACAACAACGGCGTCACGCCAGCGCATGGGGACTTGACCTTCGGTCCAGACGCGATTGTAGGTACGGAGAAGGAAGCTTTTGCCCGCCGGAGAAAGGTGTGCCAGCATCTGAACGTGAATGGCATCCGGCCCCGGAGCAGAGGACCGGGACAGTGCAAGCGCACGTTCGAGTTCCCGCATAGTAAAGGGGGCATTATAGGTTTCCAGATTCAGCGAGTGGAAGGAAGGTCGCCGAGCCTCTTCTGCCTCTTTCCTGGGAAGGAAGGCAGGATGGTAATGGGCGGAGCTTGAAACCACCTCGAAAAAGCGTCCAAAGGCGTTGGCGACAGCCACCGGGTCAACAAGGACCGCATTACCTGAGGTCAGGCCAGGTACCGAGGAGTGGGCCTTAATACCCGACAGCCGGCGCAGGCTACCCCAAACGACGGAAGATGGAGTAAAACTATTAAAGGAGCTGGTGAAAGAGGCCCAACAAGCTTTTTTGCTGTCTTTGATGACTCTACGGCATTGCGCTCGGAGTCGTTTGTATTCAATACAATTCGCCAACGTAGGATGGCAGCGAAAGATGCGTAAAGCACGTCGTCGAGCACGGATAGCGTCCCTACAAGCCTCGTTCCACCAGGGGACGGAAACGCGACGTGAAGAAGTAGTACGAGGAATGGAACGTTCGGCAGCATGGATGATAACAGCCGTGAGGTATTCGACCTGACTGTCACAACTGGGAAAATCGTGGTCTGGAAAGGTCGCCAGGGATGAGTAAAGTCCCCAGTCAGCTTTCAGTATGTTCCAGCTCGAAGGCCGTGGGGATGGGGTGTGGTGCAGGAGACGAACGACACAGGGGAAGTGGTCGCTCAAATAGGTGTCAGAAAGGACATACCACTCGAACCGACGGGCAAGAGAGGTAGAACATATCTAGAGGTCCAAGTGGGAGAAGGTATGAGTGGAGTCCGAGAGGAAAGTCGGGGTGCCGGTATTGAGGCAGACAAGATTGAGATGGTTGAAGACATCTGCCAAGAGTGAGCCTCTTGGACAGGATGCAGGAGAGCCCCAAAGGGGATGATGGGCATTGAAGTCGCCAAACAATAAAAACGGCGGGGGAAGCTGAACGATCAGGTGCATCATGTCAGCCCGACTAACGGCAGACGACGGTGGAGTGTAGATGGTACAAACTGAAAAAGTAAAAGCAGAAAGAGTAATGCGGACAGCTATTGCTTGGAGTGGGGTGGTCAATGGGATGGGATGGTAATAGACGTCGTCCCAAATGAGCAACATGACCCCACCATGAGCTGGGACACCGTCCACAGGGGTAAGGTCATACCGCTCCGAGGTATAGTGGGTAAAGGTAATACGGTCAGTCGGGCGCAACTTGGTTTCCTGCAGTCCAAGGACGAGCGGACAGTGCAGGTGGAGGAGCAGTTGTAATTCCTCCCGGTGAGATCGAATACCTCTTACGTTCCAATGAAACAACGCCATCGCTAGTCAAAAAGTTGGGGGAACGAGACGGGGGAAGAGCTGGTCACCTCGACGGCCGCGGAGGGCCAGGTTGCGAGGGAACAACGCTACAACCGACGGGAGGCGGATCCGGTTCCATCGACTGGTCGCCAGCTGCGGCCGCTGTCCCTGGTTGTGTAGGAGGGGCAGCATCATTTGCCGACAAAAGGCCAGCTGAGCGCCTGGCAGCAGAGCGTCCCGGCGAAACTGAGGACGGCCGGGAGCGGCGACTCACGGATGGAGCGTCAGTCGAAACGCGCCGGGGTGGAGAGGGGGATAGAGATTTCTTCTTGGAGGCCTTCTTGGAAGGCCGAGGAGGCACAGGGATGGTGGGCTGGACCCGAAGAAGGTCCTCACGCGCGGGGTCCGTTTTGGAACGCCGGACCTCGGAAGCCGGGGTCCGGAACGTGTCCCCGATGGATGCCTGAGAAGAGGATCGCTTCTCAGGTGGCGTGTGGGGAGAAGGAGGAGGAAGGTTGGCCCCTGGGGCAGAGGGGGTGGGGGCCACGGGGGAGGAGGATTTGGAAGGGAGGGATTTGGGAGGCGGAGGCAGAGCCCCCTGATGGGCGGAGGAGGCGGAGGGGGGACAGGAGAGGGGTGAGGATACCGCGGAAGGAGTGGTCACAACTGAGGCAAATGAAGTGGTCAATGGCACGGGATGGAGGCGGTCGTACTTCTTCCTGGCCTCAGAATAAGACAGCCGATCCAAAGTTTTGATTTCTTGTATCTTCTTCTCCTTCTGATATGCGGGGCAGTCTGAGGACCTAGGCGAGTGGACGCCAGGACAATTAACGCACCGAGGTGGTGGGGTGCATGTATGTTCCTCACGAAGAGGACGGCCACAATCGCCACAGAGGGGCTCAGCCTCACACCGTGACGACATGTGCCCAAAGCGCAAACACCTAAAACAGCGCATAGGAGGCGGAACGTAGGGTCGCACGTCACACCGGTAGCACATTACCTTTACCTTCTCCGGGAGAACGTCCCCCTCGAAGGCGAGGATAAAGGCCCCAGTGTCGATGCGACGGTCTTTGGGGCCGCGCTGGACTCGCCGGACGAAATGCACGCCTCGGCGCTCCAGGTTGGCCCTGAGCTCCTCATCAGATTGTAGCAGGAGGTCACGATGAAAAATAACCCCCTGCGTCCTATTGAGTGCCAGATGTGGGACAATGGAGACTGGAATGTCCCCTAGGCGGTCGCACGCCTGGAGCGCCGCCGACTGTGTGGCGGACGTGGTCTTGATAAGTACGGACCCTGAACGCATCTTGCTGAGAGCCTCGATTTCCCCGAAGATGTCCTCAATGTGCTGAACAAAGAACATGGGCTTGGAGGTGGCGAATGTCCCCCCATCGGTTCGAGAACAGACCAAATAGCGGGGGAAGTACTTCGCTCCAAGCCGGCGGGCCTGTCCCTCCTCCCATGGAGTGGCCAAGGGGGAAGGGGCAGGAGAACCAGAACCAGAAACGGTACTTTTTCTTTTAAAAGACTCGGCCGCAGAGCGACCCGATACGTGGTGACGTTTCATCTGCGAAACGTCCGCCCCGATACCACCCACTCCGACCAGGGGCTCTCCCCACGGGCGCCACCCAGCCGCAGCAAGGGCCACCTGGCAGGATGACCATTGCCGGGAGTCCTGATGCCCCAAGGAGACGGGCATCTACTCCTTGGCCGACGTGGGGAGGGTGCAGCTCAGGTATCGGCAGTACGATCCCTGTGTTGTCAGGGGGCTACAACCTGGAGGGTACATGACGACCCCACCACAACGGGCTGGCTACCGTGCTGGATTTCTGGTGCCATGGAAAGTCCATCATGATCGCTGGTGCAGATGGAGACGCACTATGGGCGTAACTGGGACAACCCAAAAGGCGTTTAGGCCCAATTTGAGTAATAGTGGGTATGGTTACAACGCCGGTGCAATGCCGAGTGCCAAGGTCTGAGTGCACTTAGGACCAGTGGTACACCACGTAAGGTGTCCTTCCCCAAAAGGCTCGTACTTCTGTAGAAATTTAGAAAAATGGAGGTCAAACCCCAAGGGGGACCATCACATGGAAGGCCGAAACAGTTGAAACTCCTTTTAGTCGCCTCGTACGACAGGCAGGAATACCTCGGGCCTATTCTTACCCCGGACCCGCAGGGGGGGTCATTTCAGATAACGGACCGCAATTCAGATCTTCTGTTTGGTCACGCATGCTTCGTAATCATAAAATCAAACCTGTTTTTATTTCATTGTACTCCCCATATTGTAGCCCGCCTGAACAGATTATGAAAGAAATCTAAGCTTTGCAGACACTCACAGAAAGCATCAGCATTGGGACAGATTTACACTCATTTCAAAACGTGCTGAATGAAATGCCTCATGACTCCACTGCTTTACCACCTATTCTTGTACTGAAGAATGAAGAACCACCGAACAGAATCAGAGAGCTTGTACCTTTTCCGAATATATGTAAACATCGACACAAAGACAATTGATTTGGCTATTAAAAATATAAAAAGGAGAAAACTACACGGTAAAGCAAATACAAAGAAATTATATATTCGTCAGAAAGTTCTCATTAAAGGTCATTCATTGTCACGAAGAAGAAACACTTTAGTGACAATTCTTTCTGATTTACAATGGACCTTACAGAATCCGACGTATACCACAGGATAATTGCGTTGAAGTTTAAACTCTACATACTAGGAAGAGTAAAGGATTGCACCACATTTCACATGTAAAATCGTTTATTGAGAGAATCTTTTTTTTTAACTTAGTCTTTGCTATAACATTTTTCACTTCACGTTACTAGTACTCTTTGTCACACTTAGAAACTGTTAACATGCACCTATGTTTTAAAGTTAATTATCCAGTCAAACACCTAGGGAACTTAGTAATTAAAATGCATTGTTATAGTGAACAGATGACACGGTGTTATTGTGTGTGTGTACACTCTTGCTTGTTAGTTGCACGATTACGTAACGACTATAAGGTTTACATACTTAGAATATATACTGCTAATGAGATTTTAATGCAACATTTTGGTTTACTTGAAAAGACATTCTTTATTTGAAGTACTTTCTGTGAGATTAAAGATGACTTAGTATTTGGTTTCTTTGACAGCTACACGATTATATCACGACGCTACTGTCACAATTTACATTGTTGCTTTTGCGGTGTATCTGTTTTATATCTGCACAGTTTTTCTGAACTCTTCTGGAAAGTAAAACATGTTTTAGTAGTAACCTTTGTGGTATAGCTACGATGAGAGAGCCTTTTCCGTAGCACAATAATACGTTGCAGTATAGTACTTTCTTCATCACGGCAATAAGCGTAATAACTACGATATCTATACGCAAAGCATTCTACTTTTCTTTATGATGAAGTAAGTACATTGACTTCTGCAGAACTTAGCTTTCGGAGGACGAGAACTACGACACTGCCACAGAATTATATTACAGCAATACGCACATTTAGCGCTAAAGGACACATACTTGAGTGATTTATTTTGTACTTAAAACATTTATTTTTAAAGATTTTTGAAATACAAAGATACAAAGGTTTTACGTGATACATTTCATTCCATTGCTGTAGTCGGTAAAACCTGAGGGTATTATTACATTAATCCTCTGGGGGTACACGCTTACTTTGTGTACCATGTGTGTGGCAAGCACAAGGAGCCCTATCTAATATGGTATTTGCTTATACAACTTTACACTTCGCTACCATATTTCACTAACACAGAATTACACAGCTATCTGATTAACAGAGAAAAACTTTTTTACTACTGCCAGTGACAGATGTTTACGTAATTACACAGTTGGATAACTTCACACTTATGAAATGGTATTTTGTCTGTACTTTGTGAACTGTTCATATTATTTTTTTTTTGGAACCATTGTGATACTATGAGAGCTTTGAATGATGTATTTGGTATGAGATCATGATTTTTAAAGTACGTTTGAGGTAGATGACACTACTGAAATGAGCAGAGAATTTTCTTTAGGTTTTGAAATTATTGCAGAAAGCTACAATTTTTTTTAGATTTAGCTGAGGTTTTATGATCTTATTACGACGACAATGTGTATTATGCTGTTGAGGTATGTTTATGATCAATAAGCTGATGCAATATGAGGAATTTGATTATTCTATGTATTTATTATGATGAAATATTGCAGAAGTGTCGACGAATATGTAGATGTTTAATAAGGTAAGGAATAATGAGTAGTGGTTAGGGACTGATTTGAGAAAAAGCATGTTGGAAACCAAGATTCGTACTTTCAGAGTTATGAAGTATGTAAATGCGTGAATATATCACAATGCCGGCGAAAATCTCCTGGACACATTTATAAGATTGTTTCTACAAATTTGTATCGCAAATTCTCGACCTGTGAAATTTTTTGATATCAGAATTTCACTGTAGCGGAAACTTCTGTTGTAAATTTCGGTAAGAAAGGTAAGTTGGATATTTTATGCCCACAGATCCAGTAAATAATAATTTTATGATGTTCTTCCAAAAAAAAAAAACGAGGGAGCGCAAAGACATTTCGCTTTACAGGAATTGCATACATAATTTTCGTCAATGACTGGGTAACTTGTTTCGTAGTTTAAGTCAAGGTGATGCATTACTCTAGTGTTAAGATGTGGCAGTTACTAAACATTTCCCATCTTTACTGTGATATTTTTTCTGCTTGAGCTTTGTCATGTTTAGGTATAAGTTATAGCATTTGCTGCTGCTGTTTGCCAGGCATAGTGTTACTGAATTTGACTTTGTATTACTCTGTTAAGCTGGTTTTACTGCTGATTTATTTTTCTTGTTGCTGCACATTGGCTCATATTAGTTGTAATGTTGCATTTGCTCTGCTAATTTAGATTTACTGCTGTCTGCTTTGCCAATTTGCATTTTTTGTCATTTGCCTCATACCTTCGTTTATGCATCTGAGCTCAGTAAATTTAAGTTACCGTAAGATGGGCTAGGCTATATAAGAGAAAGAGTTGTGATGAATTGGAAGAAATGCATTGAGAAGCTATAAGAAAATGGTTTGGCCAAAAAAGTAGTGTACAGTGGAGAAAAACTATTTTTGAAAGAGGATATTAATAGAATACAGAAAGCATGCTTGCATAGGAATTTTTTGGTGGAAACAAATGTTGAAATAAGAGGAAAGATCTAGGGAATGAAGTTTTGGGTAGGACTGCAGTACCAAATGTTATACTGAAAACAAACCCTGTCCTTTCCTTTTGTGTTATTCCGCTATGTGTTTGTGTACTCTTGTGTATTTGTTTTTCCTTTCTTTATGTGTTTAGTTGATAAGAGTTATGTTGTAGAATTTTTTTAATAATGTCTTATTTCCTTTGTAAAGATGTTTACACATTTATTCTGTTTTAATGCTCATGTGTGAAATTAATGTTTCTCATTATTTTATATACTTATGTCATAATTCCTGTAACACTGATGTATATGTCTACTTTCATTCTTTTGTAAAGCCTGTATTACTACAAGTGTTATCTGTATTATTATGTTTTAATGTTTTCTGTATCTCTGTAATTGTATTCTCATGTTATAAAATTGTAATGGACACCAGTTCATCAAATTAAGTAACTTGTAAGCATTCATTTCACTGCGCAGATTTCTGTTGGTCGTAGTATATGCACAATATGTGACAAGTTGGGACTGTTAGTGTTTGCATGTGTGTTATAATTCAGCAAAGGACTGGTTAACAGCACTGCTGGTTCTAAGGACAATTACAAAAACTTTGTGAGTGCACAAGTGGTGGTTTATGGACGTGCTATATTGTAAACAAGTCTCTTCGATGGTGATTGTGCACCTGCACAGTCGCATCAATGGCTCCTCGTCGTCTCTACAAGGACTACAGTGGGTCTGCATCTTTGATGGCCCACAAATACCATAATCTCTACCAGGACTACAGTAGGTCTGCTCTGTCATGATCTACCTACCAATATTCAACTTCGACTGACTCTGCTGTGGGTTTCCTCTGTTATGACACATTACCTGTCTAAATTTCAAGAGTCAGCATTGTCTTTCTGTTGGATGGACAACTACTTCAAGACTGCATGGAAATCCACTACTTCTGTGTTCATTTTTTTTACTGTTCAGACTGAGAAAAAAATTGCAATTTTACTGTGATGAATGATCAGGACTGTCTTTATGGACTGTGAGAAAATTTTAGTTTCTGACCAACATTGTATCAATAAGTGTGTACATTTGGTATCTTTATTATTGTAATTAGGAAAACAATTTCAAATCTTTATTGGCCACTGCCCAAAACAATTTGTAAAATTTTTTGTGGGGAGCATGGGGGCTGTGTAAATAGGTTGTTTAGGTTTTTATATTGGTAACGCCATGTAGTGCTCTGTATGAAAATCACTGACTGTGCTGTGTGCAGTCGGTGGCTGGGTGGCATTGTTGAAATAGTCGCTATTGTAGTGTTGGGCAGTGGCTGTTAACAGAGCGTAGCGTTGCGTAGTTGGAGGTGAGCCACCAGCAGTGGTGGCTGTGGGGAGAGAGATGGAGTTTTGAGAGCAGATGATCTGGACGTGTGTCCATCAGAGACAGAAAATTTGTAAGACTATGTCATGAACTGCTATATATATAGACTTTTTAACACTATTAAGGTAAATACATTGCTTGTTCTCTATGAGAATCTTTCATTTGCTAACTATGCCTGTCACTAGTTAGTGCCTTCAGTAGTTTTAATCTTTTATTCAGCTGGCAGTATTGGCGCACACTGTATTGCAGTAGTTTGAGTAACGAAGATTTTTGTGAGGTAAGTGATTCATGAAAGGTATAGGTTATTGTTAGTCTGGGCCATTCTTTTGTAGGGATTATTGAAAATCAGATTGCGTTGCGCTAAAAATATTGTGTCACTAAGCACAGTCATTTATAATTTTTCTTAGGGGACGTTTCAAATGGCGCAGCATATCCCCGATTTGTAACTGGACTCTGCCGTTCTGCTTTGGCTACCGTGCTACGGTACTGTGGGGCGAGGGTTTCTGTTTTATACCAGGGTGCCAGGCTTCCACCTGTAAACAGATGAGAAGTATTTACCTAATTATTTTTTCTTTATGTGTTAATTAAACCTCTATGACCAGCTTCCGTAGTTACTAGTGCAAACAGCTCAAACTCAACTAACCTACATCTACATTTATACTTCGCAAGCCACGCAACGGTGTGTGGCGAAGGGCACTTTACGTGCCATTGTCATTACCTCCCTTTCCTGTTCCAGTCGCGTATGGTTCGCGAGAAGGAAGAGTGCCGGAAAGCCTCCGTGCGCGCTCGAATATAATTTTACATTCGTGATCTCCTCGGGAGGTATAAGTAGGTTGAAGCAAAATATTCGATACCTCATCCAGAAACGCAACCTCTCGAAACCTGGACAGCAAGCTACGCCGCGATGCAGAGCGCCTCTCTTGCAGAGTCTGCCACTTGAGTTTGCTAAACATCTTCGTAACGCTATCACGCTTACCAAATAACCCTGTGACGAAACACGCCGCTCTTCTTTGGATCTTCTCTATCTCCTGTCAACCCGACCTGCTACGGATTCCACACTGGTGAGCAATACTGAAGTATAGGTCGAACGAGTGTTTTGTAAGCCACGTGCTTTGTTGATGGACTACATTTTCTAAGGACTCTCCCAATGAATCTCAATGTGTCACCTGCCTTACCAACAATTTTATATGCTGATTCCACTTGAAATCGTTCCGTACGCATAATCCCAGATATTTTACAGAAGTAACTGCTACCAGTGTTTGTTCCACTATCATATAATCATACAATGAAGGATCCTTCTTTATGTATTCGCAATACATTACATTTGTCTATGGTAAGGGTCAGTTACCACTCCCTGCACCAAGTGTCTATCCGCTGCACATCTTCCTACATTTCGCTGCAATTTTCTAATGCTGCAACTTCTCTGTATACTACAGCATCATCCGCGGAAAGCTGCATGGAACTTCCGACACTATCTACTAGGTCTTTATATAGTGAAAAGCAATGGTCCCGTAACACTCCCCTGTGGCTCGCCAGAGGTTACTTTATCGTCTGTAGACGTCTCTCCATTAAGAACAACATGCTGTGTTCTGTTTGCTAAAAACTCTTGAATCCAGCCACATAGCTGGTCTGATATTCTGTAGGCTCTTTATCAGGCGACAGTGCGGAACTGTATCGAACGCCTTCCGGAAGTCAAGGAAAATGGCAGCTACCTGGGAGCCTGCATCTAATATTTTCTGGGTCTCATGAACAAATAAAGTGAGTTGGGTCTCACACGATCGCTGTTTCCGCAATCCATGTTGATTCCTACAGAGTAGATTCTGGGTTTCCAGAAATGACACGATACGCGTGCAAAAAACATTTTCTGAAATTCTACAACAGATCGATGTGAGAGATACAGGCCTGTAGTTTTGGTCATCTGCTCGACGACCCTTCTTAAAAGCTGGAACTACCTGTGCTCTTTTCCAATCATAGGGAACCTTCCGTTCCTCTAGAGACTTGCAGTACACGGCTGTTAGAAGGGGGCAAGTTCTTTCGCCTACTCTGTGTAGAACCGAATTGGTATCCCGTCAACTCCAGTGGACTTTCCTCTGTTGAGTGATTTCAGTTGCTTTTCTATTCCTCTGACACTTATTTCGATGTCAGCCATTTTTTCGTTCGCGCTGTAAAATCAGGACTTTTCTCAAGTAGCGAGCGTCAGCTTCAAATGTTCGTTATTTCGTCAGTCATCTTTACTCAGAGCTTGTCAACTTTATGTGGACCCGCACGGTCGACTTGTCGTCGTCCTCCCCGGACCCTTTCTGGAACTCCACGCAGAGCTCTCGCAGCTCCGGACAGCGGCGCAGGCCGGCCAGCTTGCCCAGCAGGCCGCCGTCGACGCCCAGGTCCTCGAGCAGCGGCCGCGCGTCGGACAGCCCGTCGACGTACGCGTCGATGTCGACGGTGCGCAGCTGGAGCGTCAGGACCTCACCCTTGAGCGAGACGTCCAGGTGGCGGCCGATCCGCAGCCAGGGGTCCTGCGCCGCCAGCGAGGACGGGTCCGGCACCAGACCGGAGCGGTCCAGCTCCAGCCACTGGAGCCAGCTGCGGGCCGCCAGCGCCGCCCGCCGCTCGGGCCCCAGCGCCTGGCAGTCCTGCAGCCACAGCTTCCGGAGCCTCCCCAGCTGCTGCAGCTGCGCGTACTCTTCCGGCGGCAGGGTGGCGCAACCTGCCCGTTGAAGGTTACTATTAGTCACCACACCTCGTCACAGTACATTTTACCTTTGTTGTTTTTGTCGCTTAAGGTCGCGAAACATCTGACAAATAACTACTCGTGTCATAACTTTAAACGGTCAATTACTAGATTAAGCTGAAGTCTATAACTGAGCCCAATCGTCTGTAGCACAGGGATAGCTAGGAAAGATCAAACTTCCTGTCATATTAATACAAAGCTATCTACAGCTCGAGCTGTATTTGTTAAAATACACTGAAGTGCCAAGGAAACTGCTATACGCATGCGTATTCAAATACGGAGATATGCAAACATTCAGAATACGGGGCTGAGGTCGGCAACGCCTGTTTTTTTTTTTTTTTTTTTTTTTTTTGTGGTTTTAGGGCGCACAACTTCAATGGTCATTAGCGCCCTGACTACTCTAAAAATGCACCGCGAGCCACAAGTTGACAACAACAACTAAAAGGAAAAACACAATAAAAGACAGACTGACAGGCATAGGATTAAAAAACTTCGTCAAATGTCCTTAGCAAGGTGTGTCAAATTGATAAAACAAAGAACACGAGCAGCTGCTCGTGGGTCATCCGCTAAAACGGCATCGAAAGTAATAGGCAGGTTAAGATCGAGGCGCAGTTGGTTAAGATCGGGACAGGACATTAAAATGTGTCTAACCGTCAGCAAGTGCCCACATGGGCAGAACGGCGCCGGCGCAGCCGTCAGCAGATGGCGATGGCTGAACCGGCAGTGTCCAATCCTTAACCTTGCTAAAACGACCTCCTCCCGCCGAGAAGGGCGTGAGGAGGACGTCCAAGCCACGGGAAGAGGTTTTAAGGCCCGAAGCTTGTTGTCGGTAAGTGCAGCCCAATCGGCATGCCACAGCGACACAACGCGCCGACAAATGACCCTGCTAAGATCGGACGAAGGGACACAACAAGAAGCTGTCCGAGGCTGGAGGACCGCAGCCTTGGCCGCGGCATCTGCAGCTTCGTTCCCAGGGATACCGACATGGCCAGGAACCCACATAAAGCTAACCGGCGGACCGACGTCCACCAGCCGCTGAAGAGAGCGTTGGATCCGGTGTACGAAAGGGTGAACCGGGTACGGATCACTGAGGCTCTGGATGGCGCTCAGGGAATCTGAGCAGATGACATAAGCAGAATGTCGGTGGCGGCAGATGTAAAGAACAGCCTGGTAGAGGGCAAAGAGCTCAGCTGTGAAGACCGAACAATGGTCATGGAGCCGGTATTGGAAACTTTGTGCCCCGACTATAAAGGAACACCCAACCCCGTCATTGGTCTTAGAGCCATCTGTATAAATGAAAGTCATGGTGATGAACTTCGAACGAAGTTCCAAAAAACGGGAGTGGTAGACCGAACTGGGGGTGACCTCTTTTGGGAGCGAGCTGAGGTCAAGGTGAACGCGGACCTGAGCCTGGAGCCAAGGTGGCGTGTGGCTCTCGCCCACTCGAAAGGTTGCAGGGAGTGAAAAATGAAGGTGTTGAAGGAGGCGACGAAAGCGAACTCCAGGGGGTAGCAGGGCAGAGACATACAACCCGTATTGACGGTCGAGAGAGTCGTCAAAAAAGGAACGATAAGACGGATGGTCGGGCATTGACAGTAGCCGACAGGCATACCGACAAAGCAGTATATCGCGCCGGTAAGTGAGCGGCAATTCGCCAGCGTCAGCATGAAGACTCTCTATGGGACTGGTATAAAATGCTCCGATCGCAAGTCGTAAACCCCGATGTTGTATGGAGTTGAGGCGGCGTAAGATGGATGGCCGTGCAGAGGAGTATACAAAGCTCCCATAATCCAGCTTGGAGCGGACGATCGACCGATATAGACGAAGTAGGACGGTTCGATCCGCTCCCCACGACATACCACTGAGAACACGGAGGACATTTAAAGAACGGGTACAACGGGCGGCCAAATATGACACATGTGGAGACCAGCTAAGTTTCCTGTCAAAGGTAAGGCCTAAAAATTTGGTTGTCTCCACGATTGGGAGAGCAACGGGACCAAGTCGTAAGGACGGTGGGAGAAACTCTTTGTAGCGCCAGAAGTTAATACAGACCGTCTTCTCGGCAGAAAAACGGAAGCCATTGGCGACACTCCAGGAGTAAAGACGGTCAAGAGAACGCTGAAGACAGCGCTCCAGGACAAGTGTACGCTGCGCGCTGCAATAGATGGTAAAATCGTCCACAAAAAGGGAGCCTGATACATCAGCTGGGAGGCAATCCATTATTGGATTGATCGCGATGGCGAACAGAGCGACGCTCAAAACTGAGCCCTGTGGCACCCCATTCTCCTGGCGAAAGGTGTCGGACAGGACAGAACCCACACGTACCCTGAACTGTCGATCCATTAAAAAGGAACGAATAAAAAGAGGGAGGCGACCGCGAAGGCCCCATGTATGCATGGTGCGGAGAATGCCCGCCCTCCAACAGGTGTCGTAAGCCTTCTCCAAATCAAAGAACACAGCCGCGGTCGGGCGCTTCCGCAAGAAGTTATTCATAATGAAGGTCGACAAGGTAACCAGACGGTCAACAGCAGAGCGGCGCCTACGAAATCCACATTGTACATTTGTAAGTAGGCGTCGAGACTCAAGCAGCCAAACCAATCGAGAGTTAACCATTCGCTCCATCACTTTACAGACACAGCTGGTAAGTGAGATAGGTCGATAACTGGAAGGCAAGTGCTTGTCCTTCCCCGGCTTAGGAATCGGGACAACAATAGACTCGCGCCAGCATGCGGGAACATGTCCCTCAATCCAGATGCGATTGTATGTACGAAGAAGAAAACCTTTACCCGCAGGAGAAAGGTTCTTCAGCATCTGAATATGAATAGAATCAGGCCCTGGAGCGGAGGACCGTGATCGGCCAAGTGCGGTTTCGAGTTCCCGCATGGTGAATGGGGCATTATAACTTTCACAATTCGAGGAGCAAAAGTCAGGTGGCCTAGCCTCCTCTGCCTGTTTGCGGGGGAGGAAGGCAGGGTGGTAATGAGCGGAGCTCGAAACCTCGGCGAAAAAGCGGCCGAAGGCATTGGAGACAGCCTCAGGGGCCACAAGGACTTCATTCGCGACCTTCAAGCCAGAAACTGGGGAGTGGACCTTAGTGCCAGATAGCCGGCGCAGGCTACCCCAGACAACAGAAGAAGGAGTAAAACTGTTGAAGGTGCTTGTGAAAGCAGCCCAGCTGGCTTTCTTGCTTTCGTTAATAATACGACGACACTGAGCACGTAATCGTTTATAATTAATACAATTCGCCACTGTAGGGTGGCGTTTAAAGGTGCGTAAAGCACGTCGACGAGCACGTAAAGCGTCTCTACATGCTGCAGTCCACCAGGGGACCGGTACGCGACGTGGAGAAGAAGTAGGGTGAGGGATGGAATATTCAGCAGCAGCGAGAATGACTTCCGTGAGGTGTGCGACCTGACGATCGCAGCTTGTGAAGGTTTGATCCTGAAAGGTCGCCCTGGAAGAAAAGAGCCCCCAGTCTGCCTTGGAGATGGTCCAACTAGAGGAGCACGGAGAGGGAGTATGCTGCAGGAGATGGATAACACACGGGAAGTGGTCGCTCGAATATGTATCAGCAAGTGCATACCACTCAAACCGGCGTGCAAGTTGGGGAGTACATATAGAGAGGTCTAAATGGGAATAGGTATGAGATGTGTCCGAAAGAAAAGTAGGGGCGCCAGTATTAAGGCAGACAAGATTGAGCTGGTTGAAAAGGTCTGCTAACAAGGAGCCCCTCGGGCAGGAGGCTGGAGAACCCCAAAGGGGATGGTGGGCATTGAAGTCTCCAGTTAACAAAAACGGTGCAGGTAGCTGAGCAATAAGTTGCATCATGTCTGCCCTGGTAACGGCAGATGACGATGGAGTGTAAACGGTACAAAAGGAAAACGTAAAGGTGGGGAGAGTAATGCGGATGGCAACTGCCTGCAGGCCGGTGTGCAACGTGATGGGATCGTAGTAAATATCATCCCGGACCAGCAACATAACCCCTCCGTGAGCTGGGATACCTACCATAGGGGGTAGGTCAAAACGCACAGAGGTGTAGTGTGCCAAGGCAATGTGATCGCATGGGCGTAGCTTCGTTTCCTGGAGGGCTACGACGAGCGGACGATGCAAGCGGAGCAGCAACTTCAAGTCCTCTCGGTTGGAGCGAATGCTGCGAATATTCCAGTGAATAAGTGCCATCGTAAGAAAAGGAAGATGAGAGAAGGGGTCACCTCGAAGGCCGCTTAGGGCCTGGCTTCGAGCGAGCACTGCCGCCGCTATCAGTAGGCGGACAGTCATCGTCCATGGGGTCTATAGGGTCATCGGCCATCTCGGGAGGATGGCCGGGAGGGGGAGCTTCCTCCGCCGGTGAACGGCCAGATGTACGGCTACCGGCGGTGCGGCCAGGCGAAACGGATGACGGCCTGGGGCGGCAACCGCTGGGTGGCGCAGGAGAAGAGATGCGCCGTGGCGGGGAAGGAGAACTGTGCTTCCTATGCGCCTTTTTGGAAGGACGTTTGGTGGAAGTATCGGTCGAAGGCTGGGAGGTCGAGGGACGGAGGAAGTCTGCACGGGATGGTTCCTTCTTGAAGGACCGTGCATCTGACTTCGGTGTCTTCGACTTAGCAGAAGCTGAGGAAGTGGCTGGTGTCTGTGGTGTGATGGGAGGAAGAGGAGACGTCGACCGCGCGATCTTAGCACTGGCCGAACGGACGACCGTGGTGCTGAAGGTCAGATCGCATGTCTGGGTTGCGACCTCCCGGGTAGTCCGAGGAGAGGCGAGGACAGTACTATATTTCCCCGCTGGGAGCAGCGTGGGCTTCCTACTAGCCAATAGCTTGCGAGCAGCCGAGGTTGACACTTTCTCTTTGACACGAATTTCTTGGATGCAACGTTCGTCCTTATAGACAGGACAGTCGCGGGAGGATGCGGCATGGTCACCCTGACAGTTCACACAACGAGGAGACGGAGGTGGACAGTCACCCTCATGGGCATCCCTGCCACAAGTGACACATTTAGCCGCATTGGAACAAGACTGTCGAGTGTGATTGAAACGCTGACACTGGTAGCAGCGCGTAGGTGTCGGGACATAGGGGCGAACAGAAATAACCTCGTAGCCCGCCTTGATGCGCGATGGCAGCTTAACACTATCGAAGGTCAAGAAGAGTGTCCGGGTCGGTACAAGGTCGTTGTTGACCTTTTTCATGACCCGATGGACAGCCGTCACGCCCTGCTCAGCGAGGAAAGATTGAAGCTCCTCGTCAGTCAATCCGTCGAGGGAGCTAGTATACACTACACCACGAGACGAATTCAAAGTTCGGTGGGCCTCCACCCGGACAGGGAACGTGTACAGGAGGGTGGCCCGAAGCAGTTTTTGTGCCTGAAAGGCATTCTCAGTTTCTAGTAATAAGGTGCCGTTACGCAACCTGGTACAAGATTTGACAGATCCGGCTATGGCATCAACGCCCTTCTGAATAACAAAAGGGTTGACAGAGGAAAAATCCTTTCCGTCCTCAGTGCGAGAAACTACGAGGAACTGTGGGGCAGGCGGTAGTACTTTTGTCACTGTTGGCTGGTCACGTTTCCGTTTTTGGGTCGAAGTCGAAAGCGATGGAGTAGAATCCATTGCGGAGGAATCCCCCATGATTGCCAGCGTCTCCGATGGCGCGCTCCTTCCTTGTGGGGACCCTCTCAGAGGGCACTCCCGCCTTAGGTGAATGTTTACACCTCAGGTCACACCTCCCGAGAAACAGACGGAGGGACCAATCGGCATGGTCAGAAGGTATCAGCTCAGGCAGTCACCCCTCCCCGGGCCTGGCCTTTACCAGGGGGTACGCGCGTGCCTTACATGTCTACCCAGGGCGGGGACTTACGCGTTACCCCGTCACCGGCTACGCGTGCGAACGCGTGGGTCGGCCTTCAGACACGCACAGGGAGGAAGGAAGAAGAGGAAAAAGAAGAGAGAGAGGGAGAAAGAGGACAGACTGTCTCAAACGCCGAGGCGGAGACCAGAGAAGGCAAGGAGAAGAAGGCAAGGAGAAAAAGGCAATGAGAAGAAGGCAAGGAGAAAAAGGCAATGAGAAAAAGGCAATGAGAAAAAGGCAATGAGAAGGCAAGGAGAAAAAGGCAATGAGAAGGCAAGGAGAAAAAGGCAATGAGAAGGCAAGGAGAAAAAGGCAATGAGAAGGCAAGGAGAAAAAGGCAATGAGAAGGCAAGGAGAAAAAGGCAATGAGAAGGCAAGGAGAAGTCAAGGGAAAGAGTAAGGAAGACAGTGAGGTGGAGAAGAGCAAAGAAAGGGACCAACAAAAGGAAGGAAGAAACGAGAAGTTTAAAACCAAAAGGACCACGATTATAGGTCGTGAAGATCGTCCGTCTCCGGACGCAGGCGCTAACTACCCCCGTGTGGGGGATGGACTCCTTTTAGTCGCCTCTTACGACAGGCAGGAATACCTCGGGCCTATTCTAATCCCCGGACCCGCAGGGGGGGGCAACGCCTGTATAAGACATCAAGTGTGTGGCGCAGTGGTTGAACCGGTTAGTGCTGCTAAAACGGCAGGTTATCCACATTTAACTTAGTCTCAACGTGGTGGTACAGTCTGCGCACGAGCGATGGGACCCGGCATCTCCGAGGTAGTGATGAAGTGGGAATTTTTCCCCATACGATCATTTCACGAGCGTACCGTGAATATCAGGAACCCGCTAAAACATCAAATCTCCGACTTCGCTGCGGCCCGACAGAGATACCGTAAGAACGGAACCCATGACGACTGAAGAGAAATGTCCGACGTGACGGAAGTGCAACCCTTCTGCAAATTGCCGCAGATTTGAGTGCTGGAACATCAACAAGTGTCAGCGCGCGAACCATTCATTCAACGACGCGTCATCGATATAGACTTTCGGAGTAGAGGACCCACTCGTATACCCTTCATGATTTTTTTTTTTTTTGGTTGGGTTTAAGGGCGCTCAACTGCTGAGGTCATTAGCGCCCAGTCACTGTTGTTAGAGCACATGGAATCTGGTAAAACTCAAGGGGATCGAGGGGACACCAGAATGACCAGACAAAGATGCAGATAAAATAAGTAAAAAGATTAAATGTCTTTGGACAAGCCAGTTAAAGTTATAAAACGCAGAATACGAGCAGCTGCTCGAGCGTCATCAGCTAAAACATCCGGTAAAGTAGATGGCAGGGACAGGACAACACGAAATTGACTAAAATGGGGACACGACAATAAAACATGGCGCACTGTTAATGCCTGACCACAAGGGCACTGCGGGGCTGGGTCACCGGAGAGCAGGTAGCGGTGGCTAAACCGGCAATGCCCAATCCGCAACCTGGTCAGAAGGACCTCCTCGCGCCGAGATGGTCGGGAGGATGTTGTCCAAGCAGTTGGGAGCGGTTTTACTGCCCGGAGCTTGTTTTCTTGGAGGGATGACCAAGCATCCCACCACAACGACACAAGCCTCTTACATACATCCCCACGAACGTCAGATGACGGGACACAATGGGAGGCTGGCCGAGGCAGGACTGCAGCCTTGGCTGCAGCAGCCGCAGCCTCATTCCCAGGCACTCCTACATGTCCGGGAACCCACAGAAAGCTGACAGAACCACCATTATCACCGAAAGAATGGAGGGACTGCTGTATCCGTTGAATCAAGGGATGGACCGGATAGGGAGCTCCAAGGCTCTGAAGAGCACTGACTGAGTCAGAGCAGAGTACATATGATGAATGGCGGTGGCGGCGGGCATACTGAACGGCCTGATGGAGAGCAAAAAGCTCGGCTATAAAGCTGGAACATTGGTCGAGGAGCCGGTATTTAAAGGTGGCGGCCCCGACGACAAAGGCACAGCCGACACCATCGTCAGTTTTGGAGCCATCGGTGTAAATAAAGGTGTGACTGGCAAGTCGCGCACGAAGTTCGACAAACCGTGAGCAATACACTGCAGCCGGAGTACCCTCCTTCGGGAGCGAGCTGAGGTCGAGATAAACATGAACCGGAGCCGGGAGCCAAGGTGGTGTCGGGCTCTCACCCTCTCTGAAGGTGGTAGCGAGGGCAAAATCCAATTGCCGAAGCAGGCGACGGAAGCGGACTCCGGGGGGGCAGCAGGGCAGACACATACAACCCATACTGATGGTCGAGAGAATCGGCGAAGAAGGACTTGTAAGAGGGGTGGTCGGGCATAGACGACAGCCGGCAGGCATACCGACACAGCAGTACGTCGCGCCGGTAGGTCGCCGGTAGGTCAACGGTAACTCGGCAGCTTCAGCATAAAGACTCTCAACAGGACTAGTGTAGAAGGCTCCGGTCGCAAGACGTATCCCCCGATGGTGGATGGAGTTGAGCCGGCGTAAGAGGGACGGCCGAGCGGACGGGTAGACGAAGCTCCCATAATCCAGCTTCGATCGGACTATGGACCGATACAAGCGAAGCAGGACAGTGCGATCCGCGCCCCAAGATGAACCGCTAAGAACTCTGAGGACACTAAGGGAACGTGTACAACGGGCCGCCAAATAAGAGACATGTGGAGACCAACACAGTTTCCTGTCCAACGTGAGCCCTAGAAACTTAGTTGTGTCCACGAATGGGAGAACAATGGGACCGAGATGTAAGGATGGCGGAAGGAACGCTTTATATCGCCAAAAGTTGATACAAACCGTCTTTTCTTCAGAGAACCGGAAGCCATTTGCCACGCTCCAGGAGTAGAGGCTGTCTAGACAACGCTGAAGGCAGCGCTCCAGGAGGCATGTTCTCTGGGCACTGCAGTAGATCGCGAAGTCATCGACAAAGAGAGAGCCTGAGACATTAGGTGGAATGTAGTCCATAATTGGATTGATCGCGATGGCAAAAAGGGCTACGCTCAAGACGGAGCCCTGAGGCACTCCGTTCTCCTGGAGGAAGACGTCGGACAATACGGAACCCACACGTACCCTAAACTTTCGATCCGTTAAAAAGGAATCAATAAAAAGGGGCAGGCGACCGCGTAGGCCCCACCTGTGCATAGTGCGGAGGATACCTCCTCTCCAACAGGTATCATAAGCCTTCTCGAAGTCGAAGAACACGGCTACCGTTTGGCGCCTTCGCAAAAAGTTGTTCATGATGAATGTCGACAAGGGCACAAGGTGGTCAACAGCGGAGCGGCGGCGACGAAAGCCGCATTGGACATTAGTAAGTAGCCGTCGAGATTCAAGAATCCAGACTAACCGAGCATTAACCATGCGCTCCATCACCTTACACACACAGCTTGTAAGAGAAATGGGGTGGTAACTAGAAGGAAGGTGTCTATCCTTCCCGGGTTTGGGTATAGGAACAACAACGGCGTCACGCCAACGCATGGGGGCTTGACCTTCGGTCCAAACGCGATTGTAGGTACGAAGAAGGAAGCTTTTGCCCGCCGGAGAAAGGTGTGCCAGCATCTGAAAGTGAATGGCATCTGGCCCCGGAGCAGAGGACCGGGACAGTGCAAGCGCACGTTCGAGTTCCCGCATAGTAAAGGGGGCATTATAAGTTTCCAGATTCAGCGAGTGGAAGGAAGGTCGCCGAGCCTCTTCTTCCTCTTTCCTGGGAAGGAAGGCAGGATGGTAATGGGCGTAGCTTGAAACCTCCGCGAAAAAGCGGCCAAAGGCGTTGGAGACAGCCACAGGATCAACAAGGACCGCATTACCTGAGGTCAGGCCAGGTATCGAGGAGTGGGCCTTAATGCCCGACAGCCGGCGCAGGCTACCCCAAACGACGGAAGAGGGAGTAAAACTGTTAAAGGAGCTGGTGAAAGAGGCCCAACAAGCTTTTTTGCTGTCTTTGATGACTCTACGGCATTGCGCTCGGAGTCGTTTGTATTCAATACAATTCGCCAACGTAGGATGGCGGCGAAAGGTGCGTAAAGCACGTCGTCGAGCACGGATAGTGTCCCTAAAAGCCTCGTTCCACCAGGGGACGGAAACGCGACGTGAAGAAGTAGTACGAGGAATGGAACGTTCGGCAGCATTGATGATAACAGCCGTGAGGTATTCGACCTGACTGTCACAACTGGGAAAATCGTGGTCCGGAAAGGTCGCCAGGGATGAGTAAAGTCCCCAGTCAGCTTTCAGTATGTTCCAGCTCGAAGGACGTGGGGATGGGGTGTGGTGCAGGAGACGAACGACACAGGGGAAGTGGTATCTCGAATAGATGTCAGAAAGAACATACCACTCGAACCGACTGGGAAGAGTGGTAGAACAGATCGAGAGGTCCAAGTGGGAGTAGGTATGAGTAGAGTCCGAGAGGAAAGTCGGGGCGCCAGTATTGAGACAGACAAAATTGAGATGGTTGAAGACATCTGCCAGGAGGGAGCCTCTTTGACAGGATGCAGGAGAGCCCCAAAGGGGATGATGGGCATTGAAGTCGCCAAACAATAAAAACGGCGGGGGAAGCTGAACAATCAGGTGCATCATGTCAGCCCAACTAACTGCGGATGACGATGGAGTGTAGATGGTACAAACTGAAAAAGTACAAGCAGAAAGAGTAATACAGACAGCTATTGCTTGGAGTGGGGTGGTCAATGGGATGGGATGGTGATAGACATCGTCCCGAACGAGCAACATGACCCCACCATGAGCTGGGACACCATCCACAGGGGTGAGGTCATACCGCTCCGAGGTATAGTGGGTAAAGGCAATACGGTCAGTCGGGCGCAACTTCGTTTCCTGGAGGCCAAGGACGAGCGGACAGTGCAGGTGGAGGAGCAGTTTTAATTCCTCCCGATTAGATCGAATACCTCTTATGTTCCAATGTAACAAGGCCATCGCTAGTCAAAAAGGAGGGGGAACGAGATGGGGGAAGAGTTGGTCACCTCGACGGCCGCGGAGGGCCAGGCTTCGAGGGAGCAACGCTACAAGCGGCGGGAGGCGGATCCTGTTCCATCGAGTCTCCGCCAGCTGCGGCCACTGTCCCGGGTTGTGTAGGAGGGGCAGCATCATTTGCCGACGAGAGGCCAGCTGAGCACCTGGCAGCAGAGCGTCCCGGCGAAACTGAGGACGGCCGGGAGCAGCGACTCACAGATGGAGCGTCAGACGAAACGGGCCGGGGTGGAGAGGGGGATAGAGACTTTTTCTTGGAGGCCTTCTTGGAAGTCCAAGGAGGCACAGGGATGGTGGGCTGGAGCCAAAGAAGGTCCTCACGTGCAGGGTCCGTTTTGGAACGCCGGACCTCGGAAGCCGGGGTCCGGAACGCTTCCCCGATGGACGCCTGAGAAGAGGATCGCTTCTCGGGCTGCGGGGGGGGGGGGGGGGAGGAGTAGGAAGGGTGGCCCCTGGGGCAGAGGGGGCGGGGGCCACGGGGGAGGAGGATTTGGAAGGGAGGGATTTGGGAGGCGGAGGCAAAGACCCCGGATGGTGGGAGGAGGTGGAGGGGGGACAGGATAGGGGTGAGGATACCGCAGAAGGAGTGGACACGACTGAGGCAAACAAAGTGGTTAACGGCACGGGAGGCGGTCATACTTCTTCCTGGCCTCAGAATAAGAGAGACGATCCAAAGTTTAATTCTTCCATCTTCTTCTCCTCCTGATACGCAGGGCAGTCTAAAGATCGAGGCGAGTGGATGCCAGGACAATTAACACACCGAGGTTGTGGGGTGCATGTATTTTCCTCACGAAGAGGATGTCCACAATCGCCACAAAGGGGCTCAGCCTCACACTGTGACGACATGTGCCCAAAGCGCAAAAACCGAAAACAGCGCATAGGAGGTGGGACGTAAGGTCGCACATCGCACCGGTAGCACATCACCTTTACCTTCTCCGGGAGAACGTCCCCTTCAAAGGCGAGGATAAAGGCCCCGGTGTCGATGCGACGGTCTTTGGGGCCGCGCTGGACTCGCCGGACGAAATGCACGCCTCAGCGCTCCAGGTTGGCCCTGAGCTCCTCATCGGATTGCAGCTGTGTGACTCAGTAGCATTGCAGAATGGTACTTGGGTAATCACTATATCACTTATCTTTCAAACATATGCTAACACACCTAATCTTTTTATCATATGCATGTCCTGTTCTTTCTGATCATGTGTTGGTTCACTGCAAATTTTCAACCATCGATATTTTATAGAAAATGTTAATACAGATTCTTATAATTGTTCGGTTTTTCTTAATTTAAACCATCTTTAATAAAATATTTGTAATTAAGTATTTATAAACTGAATACATTCGTGATATTTAAAAAAAGACATGCATTTTTCGTAAGAATGATTTTCCAGTTAGCATATACTTGATTAATTTTACTCGTGTATTTAAATGAGGTAGATAATCTAACTGAACGAGAAACATAAAACAAGAAAGAGGTTATAAGTTGAAGAGGTACTTTTCAAGATCATACCTTTCCGATGTAGTCTATTCTCTGATGGAGAGCCATGTTGATGAGCAGACATTACTAGCACAAGGAATCTTAAGTCTGATACAATTTATATCCAGTGTTAAAAAAAAGTTTTCCGTTTGCTGTAAGCTGACTTCGTTTACTAGTGTCACTCCGCACAGAAATATTTGAGTCAGGTGCCTCTGTGCAGCGAAATACGTCCGAGAAGGTTACCAATTCGTAAATGCTTGGAAGCTGGTTATTGTATCCATTGGATCGATTGGATCACTGAAACCAAATGTTACCAGCTGATTTTCCAGCAGCATATTACCCTGTACTTGTTTCTTTTATATGCACCAGACCAGTGAGCCATTCTCGTTTCATGCTACGCAGGTCGAGTATGCTACTCACAGACAACTGTAGAGTAGGCGATCAGAACCATAAATCAGAAGCTATGCACGCCTGTTAGCTTTCAGGAAGAAAAGTAAAGCTATGTATTATTTTCTGATGGACGCTGGCATGATGATGATATAAGGTTTGCAGCGAGCTGCTTGGGTGGGTTGATAAACTGCAAAAATCCGGTTGCCATGTGGATTAGGTGTGTTAGCATGTGTTTGAAAGATAAGTGATATAGTGATTACCCAAGTACCATTCTGCAATGCTACTGAGTCACACAGCTGCAATCCGATGAGGAGCTCAGGGCCAACCTGGAGCGCTGAGGCGTGCATTTCGTCCGGCGAGTCCAGCGCGGCCCCAAAGACCGTCGCATCGACACCGGGGCCTTTATCCTCGCCTTTGAAGGGGACGTTCTCCCGGAGAAGGTAAAGGTGATGTGCTACCGGTGCGATGTGCGACCTTACGTCCCACCTCCTATGCGCTGTTTTCGGTTTTTGCGCTTTGGGCACATGTCGTCACAGTGTGAGGCTGAGCCCCTTTTGTGGCGATTGTGGATTACTAAATCTTTCAGCTAGTTAACTTTTGTCTGCATTTTGAAATTACACAAGCAGGGAGACGGACCCATAGTACAGCTGTGTGCTATAAGCAGAAACTTTACATATAAAAAGTAATCTGTTACTTATGTAATTATTTATTCCTGTAACACTTACGATACTTTACACATGCAGGCACATTCCTTTCCTTGACACACACACACACACACACACACACACACACACACACACACACACACACACACACGTACGTACGTACTCTACTTACATAGACGCAGTACCTCCAGCGAATCTGAGAAGTGACGCAAGAATCCCAGTTTCTGCAGTCTAGGACACACAATTTCAAGCGTCGTCAGCTGCCCAATTTCCTCCATTGCTTCAAGGTATTCCGCTGACAGAAACTCCGTGTAGATACATAGCTGCGTGAGGTTTGCACACCGCCGCAGGGTGGCCATGACGACGTGGTGTCCAGTGTGGAACGGATCGGTCCAGATGTTGAGCCTCGGCGCCCTGAGCATGCGCAGCCTCCGGAGTGCTGTCAAGTCTACAGTCGACCGGAAGGACAGGACGTACCTCATGATGTCCACTCCAGTCAACAGGTACTCGCACGTCAGTCTCGGATACAGCCGCATGGCTCCTACGTCGGTCACAGACAGCATCAGGTGTGGGTAGGAGATGTCCACTTCGCACCTCCCAGCCAACTCTACCGTCATTACCTGCAACGGTGGCAGGGTGCACAGGACGGCGCGTGTGGCAGCACACTGGGCCGGTGTTCTGCTGCTGACGTACCTCTTGCCCTTCCACAGGTGTGTGAACCCGGTCACAATCCCGTGCCACTGCCTGCACACTGCGGCGCTCTGTGCCAAGTCTGGGACTGGCAGGTAGGAAAAGATGGAGACCAGTATCTCGTTTGGTAAGTTGTCCATCCCGGCCAACGATGAGAGATTTCTGCAAACATAAGTAAATTTACTAGTCACACCAAGCTTCGATACATATTTTAAGTACCAGGTGATCAAAAAGTCAGTATAAATTTGAAAACTGAATAAATCACGGATAGAGAGGTACAAATTGACACACATGCTTGGAATGACATGGGGTTTTATTAGAACCAAAAAAATACAAAAGTTCAAACTATGTCGGACAGATGGCGCTTCATCTGATCAGAATAGCAATAATTAGCATAACAATGTAAGACAAAGCAAAGATGATGTTCTTTACACGAAATGCTCAATATGTCCATCATCATTCCTCAACAATAGCTGTAGTCTAGGAATAATGTTGTGAACAGCACTGTAAAGCATGTCCGGAGTTATGGTGAGGCATTGGCGCCGGATGTTGTCTTTCAGCATCCCTAGAGATGTCGGTTTATCACGATACACTTGCGACTTCAGGTAACCCCAAAGCCAATAATGGCGCGGACTGAGGTCTGGGAGGCCAAGCATGACGAAAGTGGCGGCTGAGCACACGATCACCACCAAACGACGCGCCCAAGAGATCTTTCACGCTTCTAGCAATAGGGGGTGGAGCGCCATCCTGCATAAACATCGTACGTTCCAGCAGGTGTTTATCAGCCAGGCTGGGGATGATGCGATTCTGTAACATATTGGCGTACCTCTCACCCATCACGGTAGCAGTTACAAAACCAGAATAATGCATTTCCTCGAAGAAAAAAGGCCCGATAACGGTAGACGTGGTAAATCCAAACCATACTGTAAGTTTCTCGTCGTGCAATTGAGTTTCCACGACAGTCCTTGGATTTTCGGTAGCCCAAATTCTGCAGTTGTGGGCGTTGACTGACCCTCGGAACGTGAAATGAGCGTCGGTCCACAACACGTTACTCAACCAATCGTCATCTTCCGCCATCTTTTGAAACGCCCACTCCGCAAATCCCCTGCGCTTCACTAAATCGCCAGGTAACAGTTCATGATACCGATGGATTTTTAACGGATAGTTTTTTTTTGTGGTTTTAGGGCGCACAACTTCAATGGTCATTAGCGCCCTGACTACTCTAAGAATGCACCGCGAGGCACAAGTTGACAACAACAACTAAAAGGGAAAACACGATAAAAGACAGACTGACAGGCATAGGATTAAAAAACAACATCATCAAATGTCCTTAGCGAGGTTTGTCAAATTGATAAAACAAAGAACACGAGCAGCTGCTCGTGGGTCATCCGCTAAAATGGCATCGAAAGTATTAGGCAGGTTAAGATCGAGGCGCAGTTGGTTAAGATCTGGACAGGACAGTAAAATGTGTCTAACCGTCAGCAAGTGCCCACATGGGTAGAACGGCGCCGGCGCAGCCGTCAGCAGATGGCGATGGCTGAACCGGCAGTGTCCAATTCTTAACCGGGCTAAAACGACCTCCTCCCGCCGAGAAGGGCGTGAGGAGGACGTCCAAGCCACGGGAAGAGGTTTTAAGGCCCGAAGCTTGTTGTCGGTAAGTGCAGCCCAATCGGCATGCCACAGCGATAAGATGCGCCGACAAATGACCCTGCTAAAATCGGACGAAGGGACAACAAGAAGCTGTCCGAGGCAGGAGGACCGCAGCCTTGGCCGCGGCATCTGCAGCTTCGTTCCCAGGGATGCCGACATGGCCAGGAACCCACATAAAGCTAACCGGAGAACCGACATCCACCAGCTGCTGAAGAGAGCGTTGGATCCGGTGTACGAAAGGGTGAACCGGATACGGATCACCGAGGCTCTGGATGGCGCTCAGGGAATCTGAGCAGATGACATAAGCAGAATGTCGGTGGCGGCAGATGTAAAGAACAGCCTGGTAGAGGGCAAAGAGCTCAGCTGTGAAGACCAAACAATGGTCATGGAGCCGGTATTTGAAACTTTGTGCCCCGACAATAAAGGAACACCCGACCCCGTCATTGGTCTTACAGCCATCTGTATAAATGAAAGTCATGTTGATGAACTTCGAACGAAGTTCCAAAAAACTGGAGTCGTAGACCGAACCGGGGGTGACCTCTTTTGGGAGCGAGCTGAGGTCAAGGTGAACGCGGACCTGAGCCTGGAGCCAAGGTGGCGTGCGGCTCTCGCCCACTCGAAAGGTTGCAGGGAGTGAAAAATGAAGGTGTTGAAGGAGGCGACGAAAGCGAATTCCAGGGGGTAGCAGGGCAGAGACATACAACGACGGATCAAGAGAGTCGTCAAAAAAGGAACGATAAGACGGATGGTCGGGCATTGACAGTAGCCGACAGGCATACCGACAAAGCAGTATATCGCGCCGGTAAGTGAGCGGCAATTCGCCAGCGTCAGCATGAAGACTCTCTACGGGACTGGTATAAAATGCTCCGATCGCAAGTCGTAAACCCCGATGTTGTATGGAGTTGAGGCGGCGTAAGATGGATGGCCGTGCAGAGGAGTATACGAAGCTCCCATAATCCAGCTTGGAGCGGACGATCGACCGATATAGACGAAGTAGGACGGTTCGATCCGCTCCCCACGACATACCACTGAGAACACGGAGGACATTTAAAGAACGGGTACAACGGGCGGCCAAATATGACATGTGGAGACCAGCTAAGTTTCCTGTCAAATGTAAGGCCTAAAAATTTGGTTGTCTCCACGATTGGGAGAGCAACGGGACCGAGTCGTAAGGACGGTGGGAGAAACTCTTTGTAGCGCCAGAAGTTAATACAGACCGTCTTCTCGGCAGAAAAACGGAAGCCATTGGCGACACTCCAGGAGTAAAGACGGTCAAGAGAACGCTGAAGACAGCGCTCCAGGACACGTGTACACTGCGCGCTGCAATAGATGGTAAAATCGTCCACAAAAAGGGAGCCTGATACATCAGCTGGGAGGCAATCCATTATTGGATTGATCGCGATGGCGAAGAGAGCGACGCTCAAAACTGAGCCCTGTGGCACCCCATTCTCCTGGCGAAATGGTGTCGGACAGGACAGAACCCACACGTACCCTGAACTGTCGATCCAATAAAAAGGAACGAATAAAAAGAGGGAGGCGACCGCGAAGGCCCCATGTATGCATGGTGCGGAGAATGCCGGCCCTCCAACAGGTGTCGTAAGCCTTCTCCAAATCAAAGAACACAGCCGCGGTCGGGCGCTTCCGCAAGAAGTTATTCATAATGAAGGTCGACAAGGTAACCAGATGGTCAACAGCAGAGCGGCGCCTACGAAATCCACATTGTACATTGGTAAGTAGGCGTCGAGACTCGAGCAGCCAAACCAATCGAGAGTTAACCATTCGCTCCATCACTTTACAGACACAGCTGGTAAGCGAGATAGGTCGATAACTAGAAGGCAAGTGCTTGTCCTTCCCCGGTTTAGGAATCGGGACAACAATAGACTCGCGCCAGCATGCGGGAACATGTCCCTCAATCCAGATGCGATTGTATGTACGAAGAAGAAAACCTTTACCCGCAGGAGAAAGGTTCTTCAGCATCTGAATATGAATAGAATCAGGCCCTGGAGCGGAGGACCGTGATCGGCCAAGTGCGGTTTCGAGTTCCCGCATGGTGAATGGGGCATTATAACTTTCACAATTCGAGGAGCGGAAGTCAGGTGGCCTAGCCTCCTCTGCCTGTTTGCGGGGGAGGAAGGCAGGATGGTAATGAGCGGAGCTCGAAACCTCTGCGAAAAAGCGGCCGAAGGCATTGGAGACAGCCTCAGGGGCCACAAGGACTTCATTCACGATCTTCAAGCCAGAAACTGGGGAGTGGACCTTAGTGCCAGATAGCCGGCGCAGGCTACCCCAGACAACAGAAGGAGTAAAACTGTTGAAGGTGCTTGTGAAAGCAGCCCAGCTGGCTTTCTTGCTTTCTTTAATAATACGACGACACTGAGCACGTAATCGTTTATAATTAATACAATTCGCCACTGTAGGGTGGCGTTTAAAGGTGCGTAAAGCACGTCGACGAGCACGTAAAGCGTCTCTACATGCTGCGGTCCACCAGGGGACCGGTACGCGACGTGGAGAAGAAGTAGGGTGAGGGATGGAATATTCAGCAGCAGCGAGAATGACTTCCGTGAGGTGTGCGACCTGACGATCGCAGCTTGTGAAGGTTTGATCCTGAAAGGTCGCCCTGGAAGAGAAGAGCCCCCAGTCTGCCTTGGAGATGGTCCAACTAGAGGAGCACGGAGAGGGAGTATGCTGCAGGAGATGGATAACACACGGGAAGTGGTCGCTCGAATATGTATCAGCAAGTGCATACCACTCAAACCGGCGTGCAAGTTGGGGAGTACATATAGAGAGGTCTAAATGGGAATAGGTGTGAGATGTGTCCAAAAGAAAAGTAGGGGCGCCAGTATTGAGGCAGACAAGATTGAGCTGGTTGAAAAGGTCTGCTAACAAGGAGCCCCTCGGGCAGGATGCTGGAGAGCCCCAAAGGGGATGGTGGGCATTGAAGTCTCCAGTTAACAAAAATGGTGCAGGTAGCTGAGCAATAAGTTGCATCATGTCTGCCCTGGTAACGGCAGATGACGATGGAGTGTAAACGGTACAAAAGGAAAACGTAGAAGTGGGGAGAGTAATGCGGATGGCAACTGCCTGCAGGCCGGTGTGCAACGTGATGGGATCGTAGTAAATATCATCCCGGACCAGCAACATAACCCCTCCATGGTTGGTTGGTTGGTTGGTTTGGGGGGGATTAAAGGGACCAGACTGCGATGGTCATCGGTTTTTTTCCAAAGAAAGTAAAACCACCCAAAGAGAATAAAAAACGAACAACAGGAAAGACGTCAGACGACACAGGACAAGAAATACTCCTACAGAGATCAGACGAAACAAATTAAAATCACACAGAGTGTGACAGTGGTTGGCCGACCATAGAGATAAAAAGGAAAAGCCAACCACCGAGAACACATTAAAAACTCAGCGTAAAATCGTAGGCCAATGGCCAGAATCAACACAAAAGAACAGAACAAACACTCAGAGTAAATAATAAAAACCCCCTGCCCGAATAAAACGGAAAACTAAGTCAGCCATACCAGGGTCATCAGATAAAACGGCAGGGAGCGTATCAGGCAGCGCAAATGTCTGCCTGACCACAGCTAAAAGGGGGCAGGCCAACAAAATGTGGGCCACTGTCAAAGCCGCCCCGCAGCGACATGCAGGAGGGTCCTCCCGGCGCAGTAAATAACTGTGTGTCAGGTGGGAGTGGCCAATGCGGAGCCGACAAAGGACGACAGAGTCCCTGCGGTTGGCTCGCAGGGATGACCGCCACACAGTCGTCGTCTCCTTGATGGCACGGAGTTTATTGGGCATGATCCGATTGCGCCATTCAGCGTCCCAAAGCGCAAAAACTTTTCGGCGGAGGACTGCCCGCAAATCAGTCTCTGGGAGGCCAACGTCCAGAGACTGTTTACTCGTGGCCTCTTTCGCCAGGCGGTCAACTTGTTCATTGCCCGGGATACCGACATGGCCGGGGGTCCACACAAAGACCACAGAGCGGCCGCAACGCGCAAGAGTATGCAGGGACTCATGGATAGCCATCACCAGACGAGAACGAGGAAAACACTGGTCGAGAGCTCGTAAACCGCTCAGGGAATCGCTACAGATAACGAAGGACTCACCTGAGCAGGAGCGGATATACTCTAGGGCACGAAAGATGGCGACTAGCTCAGCAGTGTAAACGCTGCAGCCAGCCGCCAAGGACCGTTGTTCGGAATGGTCCCCTAGAGTTAGCGCATACCCGACACGACCAGCAACCATCGAACCGTCGGTGTAAACAATTCCAGAGCCCTGATACGTGGCCAGGATGGAATTAAAGCGGCGGCGGAAGGCCTCTGGAGGGACCGAGTCCTTCGAGCCCTGTGCCAAGTCGAGCCGAAGGCAAGGGCGAGGAACACACCACGGGGGTGTACGCAGAGGCGCCCGGAAAGGAGGTGGAACTGGGAAAAACCCAAGCCCGCAGAGAAGCTCCTTGATGCGTACGGCGATCGGACAACCCGACCGGGGCCGACGGTCTGGCAGATGGACGACTGACTGCGGGAACAGGACACGATAATTTGGATGCCCGGGCAAGCTAAAAACATGGGCAGCATAAGCGGCCAGCAAACGTTGGCGTCGGAACCGCAGTGGAGGTACACCTGCCTCCACTAGGACGCTGTCCACAGGGCTGGTGCGGAAAGCACCAGTGGCAAGGCGTATCCCGCTGTGGAGAATTGGGTCCAGCACCTGCAACGCAGATGGGGATGCTGAGCCATAAGCTAGGCACCCATAATCCAGGCGAGACTGGATTAACGCCTGGTAGAGCCGCAACAGGGTAGATCGGTCGGCGCCCCAGCGGGTGTGGCTCAAACAACGCAGGGCGTTGAGATGCCGCCAACACGCTTGTTTAAGCTGCCGGATATGAGGCAGCCAAGTCAACCGGGCATCAAAAAGGACACCCAAAAACCTGTGGGTCTCCACCACAGCAAGGAGTTCGTCGGCAAGATAAAGCCGCGGCTCAGGATGGACCGTTCGGCGCCGGCAGAAATGCAGCCCAAGACTGCGCCTTGCGGATTGCGCCCTGTAGCTGACGTTCAGCTGCTGCAATGCTAATAGAACTATAGTAAAGACAGAAGTCGTCAGCATACAGGGAAGCGGAGACAGAATTTCCTACTGCCGCAGCGAGACCGTTTATTGCAATTAAAAACAGGCAGACACTGAGGACAGAGCCCTGGGGTACCCCGTTCTCCTGGACGAGGGAGGAACTATACGAGGCCGCGACTTGCACGCGGAAGGTACGATACGACAGAAAATTTCTGATAAAGATCGGCAGAGGGCCCCGAAGACCCCATCCATGAAGCGTAGAAAGGATGTGATGACGCCATGTCGTATCGTACGCCTTCCGCATGTCGAAAAAGACAGCGACCAGGTGCTGACGGCGGGCAAAGGCTGTACGGATGGCCGACTCAAGGCTCACCAGATTGTCGGTGGCGGAGCGGCCTTTACGGAACCCACCCTGAGACGGAGCCAGAAGGCCCCGAGACTCCAGCACCCAATTTAAGCGCCAGCTCACCATCCGTTCAAGCAACTTGCAAAGAACGTTGGTGAGACTAATGGGACGGTAGCTGTCCACCTCCAGAGGGTTCTTTCCAGGTTTCAAAATGGGGATGACAATACTTTCCCGCCATTGCGACGGAAACTCACCCTCGACCCAGAGACGGTTGTAAAGGTCGAGGAGGCGTCGCTTGCATTCCACTGAAAGGTGTTTCAGCATCTGACAGTGGATGCGATCTGGCCTGGGAGCGGTATCAGGGCAAGTGGCAAGGGCACTCTGAAATTCCCACTCACTGAATGGAGCGTTGTAGGGTTCAGAAGCGTTGGTGCGAAAAGAAAGGCTCCGACGTTCCATCCGCTCTTTAATGGAGCGGAAGGCCTGGGGGTAATTCGCAGAAGCGGAACTCATAGCAAAATGCTCTGCTAAGCGGTTTGCAATGACGTCGGAGTCAGTACAAACTGCTCCATTCAGTGAGAGCGCAGGGACGCTGGCAGGGGTCCGATAGCCGAAGACCCGTCGAATCTTGGCCCAGACCTGCGATGGAGTGACATGGAGTCCAATGGTGGACACATACCGCTCCCAGCACTCCTCCTTGCCTTGGCGGATAAGGAGGCGGGCCCGCGCACGCAGCCGTTTGAAGGCGATAAGGTGGTCCATGGAGGGATGTCGCTTGTGACGCTGGAGCGCCCGCCGGCGATCTTTAATCGCTTCAGCGATCTCAGGCGACCACCAAGGCACAGCCCTCCGCCGAGGGGACCCAGAAGAACGGGGAATGGCAGACTCGGCGGCAGTGACGATGCCGGCGGTGACCGATGTAACCACCGCATCAATGGCATCAGTTGAGAGAGGCTCAATAGCGGCAGTGGAGGAGAACAAGTCCCAGTCAGCCTTATTCATAGCCCATCTGCTAGGGCGCCCAGAAGAGTGACGCTGTGGTAGTGACAGAAAAATCGGAAAGTGGTCACTACCACACAGGTCGTCATGCACACTCCAGTGGACAGATGGTAAGAGGCTAGGGCTACAGATTGAAAGGTCAATGGCGGAGTAGATGCCATGTGCCACACTGAAGTGTGTGGAGGCACCATCGTTCAAAATCGAGAGATCGAGCTGCGACAATAAATGCTCAACGGTGGCGCCTCGACCTGTTGCCACTGACCCACCCCACAGAGGGTTATGGGCGTTAAAGTCGCCCAGTAATAAGAAAGGTGGCGGCAATTGGGCTATCAGCGCAGCCAGGACATGCTGCGCGACATCACCCTCCGGTGGAAGGTAAAGACTGCAGACGGTAAGAGCCTGCGGCGTCCACACCCTAACAGCGACAGCCTCTAAAGCTGTTTGTAGAGGGACAGACTCGCTGTGAAGAGAGTTAAGGACATAGATGCAGACGCCACCAGACACCCTTTCATAAGCTGCTCGGTTCTTATAATAACCCCGATAGCCACGGAGGGCGGGGGTGCGCATTGCTGGAAACCAAGTTTCCTGCAGAGCAATGCAGAGGAAAGGGTGAAGGCTGATAAGTTGGCGGAGCTCAGCTAGATGGTGGAAGAAACCGCTGCAGTTCCACTGGAGGATGGTTTTGTCCATGGCTGAGAAAGGCGTGCCGGGACTGGGACGGCAGATTACGCCGCTGGGTCACCTGCTGCCTCCGATTGAGCACCTGTGCTAGTGCTATTGCTATTCACGGCGTCTGAGGGACCGGCGAGATCGAGGTCCTCAGCGGACGCCAGAATCTCCACCTCGTCCTCAGACGCAAAGCTAGAAGGTAGCGATGGGGTGGCTACCACCGCGCGTTCCTTGGGCTTAGAGCTGCTCTTCTTTGATTTCTCACGCTGCTCCTTGGGTTTAACTGGCTGGGAGGGCTTCACCAATTCAGTCTCCGGGACTGAGGAGGATCGGGAAGCCCTTCGACCTGCAGATTGTGGGCACTTACGCCACTGTCGATCGTCAGCCTTCCCGCCGGTGGAAACCTGGGAAGGGAGGGACCCAAGGGACCCCTTGCGAGCGTGAGAAGCCGAAGAAGTTGGACACTTCTCCGGCTTAGAAGTGGGGACCGACGACCCCGATGGGGGGGATGGTGTTGCTCCTGAGGTAGGTGGCACAGGAGCAACCCGGTGGGTAGAGCCCCCCACTGGCAAGGGGGCAGGAGGAGGTGTACCACTCGTCTATCCGGCCAGAAGGCGAGAAACTGATGGGGCTAGCACAGGTGTTGTAGCAGCGGCGTAGGAAGTTGTCATTCGCACTGGATGTAATCGGTCGTATTTCCGTTTGGCCTCAGTATAAGTCAGTCGGTCCAGGGTCTTATATTCCATGATTTTGCGCTCTTTCTGGAATATTCTGCAGTCTGGCGAGCAAGGTGAATGGTGCTCCCCGCAGTTGACGCAGATGGGAGGCGGGGCACATGGAGTATCGGGATGAGATGGGCGTCCGCAATCTCGACATGTGAGGCTGGAAGTGCAGCGGGAAGACATATGGCCGAACTTCCAGCACTTTAAGCACCGCATCGGGGGAGGGATATAGGGCTTGACGTCACATCGGTAGACCATCACCTTGACCTTTTCCGGTAACGTATCACCCTCGAAGGCCAAGATGAAGGCACCGGTAGCAACCTCATTGTCCCTCGGACCCCGATGAACGCGCCGGACGAAATGAACACCTCTACGTTCTAAGTTGGCGCGCAGCTCGTCATCAGACTGCAAAAGGAGGTCCCTATGGAAAACAACACCCTGGACCATATTTAAACTCTTATGTGGAGTAATAGTAACGTTAACATCCCCCAACTTGTCACAAGCAAGTAACCTGCGTGACTGGGCGGAGGATGCCGTTTGTATCAGTACTGAGCCAGAGCGCATTTTAGACAAGCCCTCCACCTCCCCAAACTTGTCCTCTAAATGCTCGACGAAGAACTGAGGCTTTGTGGAGAGAAAAGACTCCCCATCAGCTCTCGTGCATACTAAGAATCGGGGCGAATAACTGTTACCTCCATCCTGGGACTTACGCTCTTCCCACGGCGTGGCCAGGGAGGGGAACGTTTTCGGATCGTACTTCTGAGCATTAAATTGAGCCCGAGAACGCTTAGAGACTGCTGGCGGCTGGCCGCCAGCGAGAGATGATGTACCACGCTTCATTGCGGGTCATCCGCCCTGATGCCACCTACTCCGACCAAGGGCCCTCCCCACGGGCGCCACCCAGCCACAGCAAAGGCCACCTGGCAGGATGGCCGTTGCCGGGAGTCCTGATACCCCAGGAGGATAGGCATCTACTCCTTGGCATACGTGGGGAGTTAACGGCGCAGGCATCAGTAGAGCGATCCCTGTGTTGTCAGGGGGCTACAACCAAGAGGGTACATGGCGGCCCCACCACAACGGACTGGCTACCGTGCTGGATCTTAGGTGCAAAACTGTCCAAGGTCGTCGTCGCAGTTAAAAGAAACACTGCAGAGGGCAGCGTGGTAATCGCACCCAGGGACGTATCCCCGCCCTAAAGATCGAAAACGAGCGGGACACCATTGCAACGACGTGAAAGCCGGCTAAAGGTCTAATTGCACGACGGATACAGTGCACCATGTAAGGCGCCCTTCCCCAATTGGCTCGCTCTTCGGAATAATTTAGAAAGATGGAGGTCAAACCCGAGAGGGGACCATCACATAAGGCCGAAACATGTGAGACTCCTTTTAGTCGCCTCTTACGACAGGCAGGAATACCGCGGGCCTGTTCTAACCCCCGAACCCGCAGGGGGGATAACCCCTCCATGAGCTGGGATACCTACCACAGGGGGTAGGTCAAAACGCACAGAGGTGTAGTGTGCCAAGGCAATTTGATCGCATGGGCGTAGCTTCGTTTCCTGGAGGGCTACGACGAGCGGACGATGCAAGCGGAGCAGCAACTTCAAGTCCTCTCGGTTGGAGCGAATGCTGCGAATATTCCAGTGAATAAGTGCCATCGTAAGAAAAGGAAGATGAGAGAAGGGGTCACCTCGAAGGCCGCTTAGGGCCTGGCTTCGAGCGAGCACTGCCGCCGCTATCAGTAGGCGGACAGTCATCGTCCATGGGGTCTATAGGGTCATCGGCCATCTCGGGAGGATGGCCGGGAGGGGGAGCTTCCTCCGCCGGTGAACGGCCAGATGTACGGCTACCAGCGATGCGGCCAGGCGAAACGGATGACGGCCTGGGGCGGCAACCGCTGGGTGGTGCAGGAGAAGAAAGGCGCCGTGGCGGAGAAGGAGAACTGTGCTTCCTATGCGCCTTTTTGGAAGGACGTTTGGTGGAAGTACCGGTCGAAGGCTGGGAGGTCGAGGGACGGAGGAAGTCTGCACGGGATGGTTCCTTCTTGAAGGCCCGTGCATCTGACTTCGGGGTCTTCGACTTAGCAGTAGCTGAGGAAGGGGCTGGTGTCTGTGGGGTGATGGGAGGAAGAGGAGACGTCGACCGCGCGATCTTAGCACTGGCCGAACGGACGACCGTGGTGCTGAAGGTCAGATCGCATGTCTGGGTTGCTACCTCCCGGGTAGTCCGAGGAGAGGCGAGGACAGTACTGTATTTCCCCGCTGGGAGCAGCGTGGGCTTCCTACTAGCCAATAGCTTGCGAGCAGCCGAGGTGGACACTTTCTCTTTGACCCGAATTTCTTGGATACAGCGTTCTTCCTTATAGACAGGACAGTCGCGGGAGGATGCGGCATGGTCACCCTGACAGTTCACACAACGAGGAGACGGAGGTGGACAGTCACCCTCATGGGCATCCCTGCCACAAGTGACACATTTAGCCGCATTGGAACAAGACTGTCGAGTGTGATTGAAACGCTGACACTGGTAGCAGCGCGTAGGTGTCGGGACATAGGGGCGAACAGAAATAACCTCGTAGCCCGCCTTGATGCGCAATGGCAGCTTAACACTATCGAAGGTCAAGAAAAGTGTCCAGGTCCGTACAAGGTCATTGTTGACCTTCTTCATGACCCGATGAACAGCCGTCACGCCCTGCTCAGCGAGGAAAGATTGAAGCTCCTCGTCAGTCAATCCGTCGAGGGAGCTAGTATAGACTACACCACGAGACGAATTCAAAGTTCGGTGGGCCTCCACCCGGACAGGGAACGTGTACAGGAGTGTGGCCCGAAGCAGTTTTTGTGCCTGAAAGGCACTCTCAGTTTCTAGTAATAAGGTACCGTTACGCAACCTGGTACAAGATTTGACAGATCCGGCTATGGCATCTACGCCCTTCTGGATAACGAAAGGGTTGACAGAGGAAAAATCCTTTCCGTCCTCAGATCGAGAAACTACGAGGAACTGTGGGGCAGGCGGTAGTACTTTTGTCACTGTTGGCTCGTCAAGTTTCCGTTTTTGGGTCGAAGTCGAGAGAGATGGAGTAGAATCCATTGCGGAGGAATCCCTCATGATTGCCAGCGTCTCCGATGGCGCGCTCCTTCCTTGTGGGGACCCTCTCAGAGGGCACTCCCGCCTTAGGTGAATGTTTACACCTCAGGTCACACCTCCCGAGAAACAGACGGAGGGACCAATCGGCATGGTCAGAAGGTATCAGCTCAGGCAATCACCCCTCCCCGGGCCTGGCCTTTACCAGCGGGTACGCGCATGCCTTACATGTCTACCCAGGGTGGGGACTTACGCGTTACCCCGTCACCGGCTACGCGTGCGAACGCGTGGGTCGGCCTTCAGGCACGCACAGGGAGGAAGGAAGAAGAGGAAAAAGAAGAGAGAGAGGGAGGGAGAAAGAGGACAGATTGTCTCGAACGCCAAGGCGGAGACCAGAGAAGGCAAGGAGAAGAAGGCAATGAGAAGGCAAGGAGAAAAAGGCAATGAGAAGGCAAGGGGAAAAAGGCAATGAGAAGGCAAGGGGAAAAAGGCAATGAGAAGGCAATGAGAAGGCAAGGAGAAAAAGGCAATGAGAAGGCAAGGAGAAAAAGGCAATGAGAAGGCAAGGAGAAAAAGGCAATGAGAAGGCAAGGAGAAAAAGGCAATGAGAAGGCAAGGAGAAAAAGGCAATGAGAAGGCAAGGAGAAAAAGGCAATGAGAAGGCAAGGAGAAAAAGGCAATGAGAAGGCAAGGAGAAAAAGGCAATGAGAAGGCAAGGAGAAAAAGGCAATGAGAAGGCAAGGAGAAAAAGGCAATGAGAAGGCAAGGAGAAAAAGGCAATGAGAAGGCAAGGAGAAAAAGGCAATGAGAAGGCAAGGAGAAAAAGGCAATGAGAAGGCAAGGAGAAAAAGGCAATGAGAAGGCAAGGAGAAAAAGGCAATGAGAAGGCAAGGAGAAAAAGGCAATGAGAAGGCAAGGAGAAAAAGGCAATGAGAAGGCAAGGAGAAAAAGGCAATGAGAAGGCAAGGAGAAAAAGGCAATGAGAAGGCAAGGAGAAAAAGGCAATGAGAAGGCAAGGAGTCGCCTCTTACGACAGGCAGGAATACCTCGGGCCTATTCTAATCCCCGGACCCGCAGGGGGGGCCCGCAGGGGGGTTTAACGGATAGTATCGGAGGGTGCGCCAAAGTGCCAACCAAACAGTGTATGGAATGCCGGTGCGACGTGTGACTGCACGAGCGCTGACTTCCCCGTGCATAGACGAACCCGCTACAGTCTCCATTCCTTCCTGAACTGTCTCAGCAGCATTACGCCTTGTGCTCGGTCGGCCACTACTGTGGCTTCGAACTTCGGAATCATTCTCGCCACAGCTGCATTTGTCAACGGACCTTTACCCGTTCGAATCCCCTTCCTATGGCGATAGGATCGTAACGCTGAACTAGCACACTCCCCATTCTGATAATACAGCTTCACTAAAAGCATCTTTTCAGGTAACGTCAAAGTGCTGCGACTGCTGGCGCACCTGTTTCTCTCTCTCATTACAGCTCCTTTTATACACGATTGTCATGCACAGCCACTGACGTTTTGCTGTCCAGCCTGTCGGACATTGAGAACTTTTTTTGGGTATAATAAAACCCCACGTCATTCCAAGCATGTGTGTCAATTTTTACCTCTCTACATTATTCCGTAGTTTATTAAGTTTTCAAATTTATACTGACTTTTTGATCACCCGGTATGTCTATCTAAGGTATGTATGTGAAGTTCAAGCGATTTCACATTAAAACTAGGCTGTTTAGCTCTTTAGTCTCAAGACTAGTTTCCACGATTGTTTATTCCGTGCAAATCTCTACGTCTCTTTCGGGGTGCCCAAAACGATCCCAGAACTCTCATAACTTTGTAAAAATGGGGGAAAACATCCTTGTTCTATTGATATCTCTGCTTTCAAGCTGGGGGAAAAGCTTTGATGCCAGCTGTGCTCTGCTTAAGTCTTATTTCTATAACGAGGCCACAGCAGAGGTGAGTAGACAGTTACAAAGTGGAGAAGTGATTTGTGCACACTTCCTTGTGGGTGTACAGACGTCCACAGGTAGGGCAGGCAGTAACAGGGACAATGACCTCTCAGGTCACTTTGGCATAGCCATACGAGGCAGAGCAGTCTGACTTGCCGTGGCTGGTGACAGGTCACAGTGGTTGTGAGGAAACACCAGGGGCTCAAACGGCTCAAACGGCTCAAACGGCTCAAACGGCTCAAACGGCTCAAACGGCTCAAACGGCTCAAACGGCTCAAACGGCTCAAACGGCTCAAACGGCTCAAACGGCTCAAACGGCTCAAACGGCTCAAACGGCTCAAACGGCTCAAACGGCTCAAACGGCTCAAACGGCTCAAACGGCTCAAACGGCTCAAACGGCTCAAACGGCTCAAACGGCTCAAACGGCTCAAACGGCTCAAACGGCTCAAACGGCTCAAACGGCTCAAACGGCTCAAACGGCTCAAACGGCTCAAACGGCTCAAACGGCTCAAACGGCTCAAACGGCTCAAACGGCTCAAACGGCTCAAACGGCTCAAACGGCTCAAACGGCTCAAACGGCTCAAACGGCTCAAACGGCTCAAACGGCTCAAACGGCTCAAACGGCTCAAACGGCTCAAACGGCTCAAACGGCTCAAACGGCTCAAACGGCTCAAACGGCTCAAACGGCTCAAACGGCTCAAACGGCTCAAACGGCTCAAACGGCTCAAACGGCTCAAACGGCTCAAACGGCTCAAACGGCTCAAACGGAAGAAGTAAAGCTGTGTGGACGGTGCGTGAGTTGTGCTTGGGTGGCTCAGTTGGTAGAGCACTTGGCCACGAAAGGCGAAGGTCCCGAGTTCGAGTCTCGGTCCGGCACACAGTTTTAATCTGCCAGGAAGTTTCATACCAACGCACACTCCACTGCAGAGTGAAAATCTCTTTCTGGATACATTTACTATCATTTTGTGAATGAACATGAGTCAGACGAGGAGAAGCATAGCAGAACATGAAAGCTGGTCCCAACCTTAACTACGCAACGAATACCTTGAAGCATGGTGTCTGTCACTTTGAGGCTACAGTCAAGAAGGGTTTTAGGTTTAAAAGGAACTGGGGGGGGGGGGGTAGGGGAGGGGAGCGGGAGCTGGCGTTGCGGTAGTCTTCCAAAGTGGAGTGTAAAGCAAGCATGAAATTCTGTCAGCGAAATAATGCAGATACTTGTAGGTCATTATCAGTGACTCCTAACATTTTTGATCAGAAAACACGAATGTTAAGAACTATTTAAGGGGTTATTCACTTCAGAAAACTTAAAATGAAAGCATAATGGGCACAGTAAAGCAACAAAAACATCCCTAGCTTTCCTAACAGTTTGTATCTTCATCAGATAGGAAACAGGAATGGGTTTTAGATGTGACAGGGACCCAGTAGCTATGAGGTGTCTCTGCCCTCCCTCCCTCGAGGACTAGTAGGTTTGGAAGCAGTGAACACTTTCTACTTTAATCCGTCTATTGGCAATACTGGAGTGTGGCTTTGAGATTTCAAGTACTGGCTACCTCCCCGTAATTTGAGTTCTTCGTTCGATGTATGGTTTGCATAGCTTTGTCTATGTGTGCACGAGTGAATATCGTGGCAAAAGACGCGGGCGTTCAGTCGGCACTTTCGTTTCATCTCATCGTGTTTTTCTAGAAGATAGAGATTTATTTTTGCTCAACTTTACGCCTGTCTATTACTATTAGTTTCACTGTAACACCCTGTTTGTCTTTTTACTGACTCAAATGTACGTCTCCGTTGAGTCAATTTTGCTTTCGACCAATGGCAATCGTTCACTGGTTCCAGCCCCTCTGGTTTGAAAGAATATTCACCATTATCACTTTACGTTCGAACCTGTGTACCCTTACAGGTGGGTTGGACTCTTCTTGGTGGAACTGTTTTCTGAGAAAAGGAAGCCTGTGTCTGATGGACGTCCATGAGTTCCAATATTACATTTTACCTGCAGTCGTGAAGCATAGGTTATTACAATGAGTCTGTATTGGCACTGCTAGGTTGTGACCCTCTTGTCGAGTAGCAATTGTCCGTCGGTTGTAAGCCTCGTCTCTTCCTTGTTGGAAGAAAGTCAGCCATTACTACTGCCACTTCCATGATAGTGTGCTTTAGTTCCTATTCCCCGTTGGAGAGTTACATTCGAGGCTATGCAGTGTGGAGAAGGAATCTGCTATTGGTTGAGATCTATGCTGTTCAGCAGACATTACCACGTGCAAGGAATCCAGTAACAGCACTCCCATTTACATTAAGTGACGAAGTTTGGTTCTGAGTGTTAGGTTAGCCGGCAATGTCTACTGATGGCGGTCGCGTATTGCAGGTAGGTTGGTAAGTCGGTGGTGCTTCCAAACCGGCTACAGCATCACACATTTTATTCGCTTTCGGTATGGTAAATTCAACTTGCTACCTCTCTTGAAGTACACTGATAAATTTTATCAGTCTTCTAGTTCTTCATTTCAAGAATAATGTTGCGGCTGCTTGTGGACCTATTACTTGGAATCTTTGACTGAAGTGTCCTTATAGACCTGTAAAGTTTGTTTCCAGTATGCTTTTGAGAATATGGCGCTCTTTGATGTCAGTTCTCACGATTATTTTATCTAAATTCACATAATTCTTGGTACAGAATCCATTTGTGTATATCATGCTGGCTGGCACCCATCTTGTTTCGTCTCACGTACAGGAGCTGCTGCGGTCATACTCACTGTCATGACAATCTACGGCTGCCGAGCCATGGCTGAGGAGCGAGAGTCGTAAACAAACACTATGCTGTATACAGGAAGACCGGCAGTGGTGGCCGAGCCGCTCTAGGCGCTCCAGTCTGGCACCGCGCGACCGCTACGGTCGCAGGTTCGAATCCTGCCTCGGGCATGGATGTGTGTGATGTCGTAAGGTTAGTTAGGTGTAAGTAGTTCTAAGTTCTAGGGGACTGACCTCAGAAGTCAAGTCCCATAGTGCTCAGAGCCATTTGAACCATTTGTTTACACAAACTGATGATATGGTTACATATGCTGTGCTGGCGACAGCTGTTTTAAGACCCTGCCACACTGAATCATTACGGTGAAATGTTCGACTGAAAGCTGGAGTTATGTTAAACAATCATTCTGTTAGTTAACAATTTTCTATGTTGCAGTCTATGTGCACAGAGATAGGGACACTGCCCAGTTACATTGCTGGAAGCTGCAAAAGGAAAGCTAAAATTTGTTCAAAGCACTCAATATTATTTACCAGTTCTTAAAGTTTTGAACATGGCTGAATGATCAGAGACAGTTTACAAAGTAAAATTAAAGCAATATCAGTCCTCGATTGAAAAAATAAGTCTTTTGACCTAGGTTTCGGCACTACTGTGTGTGCCTTCATCAGAAGTGACACACTCAAACTGGCCTATAACATTAGTACAGAATTATACGAAGAAAAAATTTTTTTAGAGTTTAAGTACCGACTAACAGTACAAGAAAAACAGTACTTACATGTCACGTATAAAATAAATACTAAGCGACGAAGCTTTAGTCGCGAAATTTTTGAAATAGAATACATGGAAGGCAAGCCACTGATGGCTGCTCACACGTCGAGCAACAGGTAGCTCAGGACTGAGGCGACCGCGTTTAGCGACTGCGGGCAGCTGGACGTTATACCGAGAGGGCCGTCTAGTGCCCGCAAATACAAACATGCTGCTTAACATTCAAAATATAGGCAGATGAATATTATGAACATTATTTAGTACATTAAGTAAAAGGGAATATTTTATCTGACAGCAACAGACATGGTAACATTTTGTATACGTAAGAGCTTAGAAGTACAGTTTAAAGGCTGAATACGACATTATAGAATTAAGAAGAGAGCTAAATAATTCAGCGAGTAGGAAACGGTATACCATGAAATGCAGCCAAAATAAACCATTTAATAAACGAAAAACTATCAGTAGACTTAGATAGAAAAAATATTTCGGCAACTGCACGAAGGAAAGCCTGTCACACATAAAGTAACGGCTTTTATTACGTAATTGTAGCTACTCATTAAAAATGAGGCCATCTTTATGAGAATGACGTTTAAAACTTCCTAGTTCATCGAGAACATCTAATCTACGCCCTTTCTTCTGAGTGTGCAAAATGTTGATATCGCGGAGAACTTTAGGAGTGTGACCTGTAATCAGAAAGTGGTCGGCAGAAGACCAGTTTTGAGTGGTAGTGCCATTTTTTCTTAAAAGATGTTCTTTGCATGTGATTAAAGGCACGTTCTGTTTGTCCTACGTAGTAAGAAGAACGGGTGTGGCAAAAAGTATTATAGACACCAGGGCTTTGCGAAAGGGAACGGGTAGATTTTAAATTGTGAATAAAAACTTTTTCGAACTATTATTTGTTGAAAAGGCGACATTACAGTTATTTTTATTACGAAGATGCGTTGAATCTGATAGGAGATGGGCTCCAAGAAAGAAATACAAAAAACTTATTTTAGGCAATTGCTAACGCGAGCGCCTCAATCTGATGTGCTACCCGTAGCTCAACATGTGTGGGCAGCCCTCAGTGGCTTGCCTCCCATGTATTCTATTTCAAAAATTTCACGACTAAAGTCTTATCGCTTGATATTTATTTTATACGTGACATGTAAGTACTGTTTCTTTCTTGTATTGTCAGTCAGTACTTACACTTTAAGAAAAATTTTTCGGAGTGCTGAAACCTAGGTCAAAATACTTTTTTTGAACCGAATTCAGTTATTGCTTTAATTTTATTTACCAGTTCGTTCATAAAGTACATGCAATATTAGGATACGTAGGACCTCAGATCTTTCCAGTGCACTGAATATATACAAGTGAGTGCTGTGTGACTATTTCGAGTCATATCACGCTACTAACCTCATTCTGCACGGGATTTATAGATGTCTTTCTGCGTATCTTCAGAATACCAGCGCACATTTCTCACTACCTATAAATGCAGTCAAGGTTTGTCTAGTCGCAGCATGGACAAAAAAGTATAGAATATAGATGCACTTAAGACACATACGCTGCTGTTAAGAAATGACTGAATATTCTTAAATTGGTGCAATTAAAAGACAAGTCAAGTTTGACCGTACATTATAAATCTGAGCCACACACATCGTATGTGAGACTACTCTGAGTCCCATCGGCTTAACACTCTGTTACGGGTGTCCCTGGGTGATGCAGTGGCCAGGTCTGCTAAGTTACAGGGCGCGGGACCGGCGCAAGCAGTGCAGGCCGCTAATACGAGGTGTATGCGTTGACGTTTTACTGCGGCGAGGCGGTCAAAGCTGTTTGTGACAACTCACTCGACAATTTAGCGAATTAGGTCACGCAGTCACAATATATTTGTTTCTCTAGCTGTGTTTGTTCGTAAATGGTGCTCTCACGCATCTGCTACAGTGGATTCACGACGTTTAAACCCCCGCCCATCTCTTTCACAACGAAGCAGGATTTGAAGTCAAGCTGGTATAGTATTGTTTAAAAACAGTTCTAAAGTGTTGTATGGACTGATCTGAAGAGTTCCTGCACAAAATTACTCAACAGTCCCACCTGGAATAAGGGACGCAAATCTGCTTTCTACAAAGTCAGCAGCTTATACAAAACTCACCGGCAGCATTGTTCCCAGAACTGAGCGACCGCCATCGGTTCTGAATCGAGTGTAGGGATCGGAGACTTGGTAGGTTCTGTGACAAACTAGGCTGCGACTTCGTAGGCTTACGTCATAGGACTGGGAACAGTAGGGTCCCCTTAAATGAGTCAGGTATCCACTAAACCTCAGAGGCTGCTTCCCAGGTAGCCGACTGTGTGGGGATGGACGTAAGCGCGTCGTACGTAGGGTAACCATCCATCCCGCCTAGGTAGCAGTAGCGCTAGAGGTCCCAACGAAAGACGCAAATAAGCGCACCCCACAAATGAGAATACTGTAAGAGGCCATTAAAACGTTTCCGTTCAAAGTATGTACGCGTACGCTCCAGAACCGGTATGCCAATGAGGCAAAAACCGCCGTGGACATTGAGACAATTACCCCACCGCTGCACCAGGTTGGCGATGTCCGTTTCGTAAGAGACGGCGGACTGCTACGTGAAGCATTGCGTAAGTGCGTCCCCGGTGAACTAGACGTACGAATCGTCGACCCTCCGTGGGCTTTAAGGGCCTGAAGGCGTGGTAGTTGCGTCGCCTGTGGCAGTGCGCTCAAGGGACGTGTTCCCTGCAAGGCTGAAACTTATCAGGGACACTTCACGCAGCCATCGGGTTTCCTTTTTGTATCCATCGGCTGCAGACCTCACGATACTTGACTCCCGCCGAAAATGTTGCACGTTAGCCCAGCTTATGTCGAGATCCTCTGCTAGCAAACGAATGACTACGTGACAGTCCGCCCTAATACAGGGCTATTACAAATGATTGAAGCGATTTCATAAATTCACTGTAGCTCCATTCATTGACGTATGGTCACGACATACTACAGATACGTAGATAAACTCAAAGTTTTGTTCGGCTGAAGCCGCACTTCAGGTGTCTGCCGCCAGAGCGCTCGAGAGCGCAGTGAGACAAAATGGCGACAGGAGCCGAGAAAGCGTGTCGTGCTTGAAATGCACTCACATCAGTCAGTCATAACAGTGCAACGACACTTCAGGACGATGTTCAACAAAGATGCACCAACTGCTAATTCCATTTCGCGATGGTATGCGCAGTTTAAAGCTTCTGGATGCCTCTGTAAGGGGAAATCAACGGGTCGGCCTGCAGTGAGCGAAGAAACGGATGAACGCGTGCGGGCAAGTTTCACGCGTAGCCCGCGGAAGTCTACGAATAAAGCAAGCAGGGAGCTAAACGTACCACAGCCGACGGTTTGGAAAATCTTACGGAAAAGGCTAAAGCAGAAGCCTTACCGTTTACAATTGCTACAAGCCCTGATACCCGATGACAAAGTCAAACGCTTTGAATTTTCGGCGCGGTTGCAACAGCTCATGGAAGAGGATGCGTTCAGTGCGAAACTTGTTTTCAGTGATGAAGCAACATTTTTTCTTAATGGTGAAGTGAAGAGACACAATGGGCGAATCTGGGCGGTAGAGAATCCTCACGCATTTGTGCAGCAAATTCACAATTCACCAAAAGTTAACGTGTTTTGTGCAGTCTCACGGTTTAAAGTTTACGACCCCTTTTTCTTCTGCGAAAAAAACGTTACAGCACACGTATCTGGACATGCTGGAAAATTAGCTCATGCCCCAACTGGAGACCGACAGCGCCGTCTTCATCTTTCAACAGGATGGTGCTCCACCGCACTTCCATCATGATGTTCGGCATTTCTTAAACAGGAGATTGGAAAACCGATGGATCGGTCGTGGTGGAGATCATGATCAGCAATTCATGTCATGGCCTCCACGCTCTCCCGACTTAACCCCATGCGATTTCTTTCTGTGGGGTTATGTGAAACATTCAGTGTTTAAACCTCCTCTACCAAGAAACGTGCCAGAACTGCGTGCTCGCATCAACAATGCTTTCGAACTCATTGATGGGGACATGCTGCGCCGAGCGTGGGAGGAACTTTATTATCGGCTTGATGTCTGCCGAATCACTAAAGGGGCACATATCGAACATTTGTGAATGCCTAAAACAACTTTTTGAGTTTTTATATGCGTGTGCAAAGCATTGTGAAAATATCTAAAATAATAAAGTTATTGTAGAGCTGTGAAATCGCTTCAATCATTTGTAATAACCCTGTATTATCCAACACCTGCTTCTTGTCCGCAGTGGATGGGGTTTACCTACCAGATCGACTGTCGTCTTGTGAAGAATCGCGACCAGAACAGGAGTTCACGCACCATTCCACAAAGGAGGTTTTCGACATACATACTGCCTCACACACGTTCCTTCTTCTGCAGTGTTTGTCGTTCAGCAGCCAGGAAAAGAGTAACAGCAAGTTGACCAAGTTTGGACGCATTTGTTAATCCCGTTCCTGCATTTCCCTAACGGACGTCAGAGCGACACGGACGCCACACTGTCCCCTCGCCTACACGTCGGTGCTTGTATACCCGCGCCGGAACCGCGCTACTTTGCGCACACGCTGCAGCGGCGATGTCAGGCGGTTAATCGCCCCTTGTGAACTCCTAGGTAGTCGTCAACTGCCGCAGCATTCGCAACAAAGTGGTCGAGTTTGAAGTACTACTCAAACTCAGTGGAACCCACATTGTACAGAAAGCAGGTTAAAACCGGAAATTGACAACATTTTTCGGGAAGATTTAACGGGAATGGAAAACGGGATATGAAGGGAGAATTTTTTTCAGTAGACGGGAAACGCTGTTCCACCAACACAGAAATTAAAGCTGCATGCGAGATTGTTTTGACAAGACTGTGTCAAGAGTGGGCATGAGCTGTGAACTGAACCTCACGACCACCAAGACCCACGTCCAAATGTAACAAAATGTCAGAGAAACCCAAGATCTCCAGTACCTAAGTACTTCAGTCATAGTGTTATCACTGAAGACATATTCCTCCATACAATCCGTTAGGAAAATTACAGTTCAAGTAGTGGGGGCGACAATGCGTCCTGCAAAAGACTACTAAGTGCGTTCTGTGAGAACTACCTAGGCCAGACTGTTTGGAAGCCCACTTATGAATGCAATAAACCGACCTGTTCTCTCTGAGGATGCCCACGCAAAATACCTGCGACATGAAGTAATTGTAGGAACAACTATCAAAGTACAAACGCTAACTGAAACAAGTAGGATGATTTGTATGTTCGCCAAAGACTAGATGAGGCAGTAACAAACTGGAAACATTTAGCTATGGAGAGGAGAATATGGAATAGTGAGTAATGTTTAGAGAAATGATCAATCACGTTAGTAGGTATGTATATCAGAACAGATCACGGTGGGGTCACTGTAGAGAAAGTTCTAAGCAAACAGTGACATAATAGGCGTGAAAGGAACGTCCCTGTAGATCGAGACGCTCAATGAAACTCGCTTGGCTGTCAAGAAGGCACTGCTTGACGCCTTCAAAGACTAGCGTAGCAGAATATTATCGACAGATCTCTCTCAAAATCGAGACGATTTCAGTTCATATGTAAAGGCCGTTAGTGTGGCCAATCGAGTGTCCATATACTTATGTACGAGATGGTGAGCGTAGCAAAGCGAAAACGGAAATTGAACTCCTCTGTCAAATGTTGCTTTACAACTGAAAATCCAGGTGTATTGCGCTATTTAATCGTCGCGCTATTGCTAAGACGAATGACATGGTCGCGAATTCAACAGTCACCCGAATATAGAATAAGTTTCCTTTAGTTGACGTCTGTCACAAATTTTGTGTCATCAAACTACCGGTTTCGGTCTACAATGACCGTCTTAAGATTTGTTTTAGGACATGTTTTTATGAAAGACATCTGAAGATAGTCACTATAGACCGAAACCGATACTCTGATAACAAAACTGTGACCGCAGACGTGAACTAAAGGAAATTTAGTGTCGCTATTGTTGAAAAACAGCTGAAATTGCTAAAAACAGAGTTCCAGAACCTGATGATATCCCTATCAGATTCTATACCTAAGATCTTTCTAACAAAAAACTGTCCCCAATAGCTGGATGAAAGTACAGGTCACATTCGTCTACAAGAAGGGTGGAGCAAGTGATCCACAAAACTACCCTCCCGTATCTTTAATCTCCATCCTCTGCAGAATTTTAACTTATTCTCAGCTCAAGCGTAACGAGATATCTGCAACAGAATGACCTCGTTGCCCGGCAGCATATTTTCCGGAAACGCAACCAGCGCTTTCATTACACATGACATCCCGATATTCAAGGACCAGGACAATCGGAGATGCACCATTTCATTCTTATAGGAAAGCATTTTAGTCCGTATAAGCAAGCTGTCAGAAGTACGATCGTTTTGGGTATCACGCAGAATTTCTGACTGGACTGCGGATTGATGGTATGGAGGGCGCGGCGTGTCACAGCATATCCGGCGGGGGTCCTTGTCAGATCAAGAGGAAGTGTGGGTGTGGCCACGGTGATGGGTGTTGGCAGCCTTGCTGTTCGGGTTGTACATTAATAAGCTCAGACATTTCGTGGACGCATTTATCTACAATGAGCTGTTTACAAAGAGACTACAAACATTCAGTCGAATCTGGATAAGTTTTCAAAATAATATAGTGATTGGCAGTTTGCTTTATATGTTCAGAAATTTAAAGCAGTGCACATCTCAAATTAAAAATCGTAGTGTCCTATGACTACGATATCAGTACAGCTTACATGCTCATATGCCATACATTTAACACATTAACTCGCTGTTGTACATAGGAGTTCGACTATTTAAAGTTTGTGATTTTACTGGTGATGTGGCGGAAAGCCACATTTATTAAAAACAAATTGAGTTTTTGTATTCTGATTAATTCGTCATGCGATGCTAGAAGTGTTAAAGTGCGATGTATTTCGTGCAACGGACATTAACATTTGGAAGAAAAAAATTCTGAGAACTAAGTGTAATGATATCAAACCTTCATCTGCGTCGGTCAATGAAAAGAAACCAGAGACATTGTATCATATGGCTCACTCTTGTCTTCCAGTCTTACATGGATGATAGGCGCCATTGTACGCTGTATATAATTGTGTGTAAGTTCCGTAAAACTACTCAGAATATAAATAATATTTCCACTTACATTTACTTTTTGTACGGCTCGCACCTCTCGTACGAGTGAATTAATATTTTGTGTAAATTTATTGTTTTAGCGTGTGCTCAGAGGGGTGACCAATTCTCTTGCAGCATGGGTCGGCCATTACGCCGGCAAAACGATTCTTATTAAATCGTTTATTAAATGTAAATGCAGGACAGTTCTGTTTTTCTCATTCAGTATTCTAAAGCCAATAAAATTAAATTAAAGCTTCAATCATTACTTTCGTTGCATTGGTTGAAGTAAATTTTCTATTGTCCGTTAACGGCAGATGAGAATCTCAGCTTTGCCTTTGTAATGAAAAGTAATCAAATCAATTTATTACTTTTAATGAAAATTGAAATCTCAGGTATTAGTTTTAAAATTGGTACATAATTAAACCAGTTGCCATCAGGCCATCTGAGAACTAATTTTTATTACAACATTCCACGTAATATACGCAGATTTTTATTTATATTTTATTTGTACTTATATGTTATATTTTAGCCACCCACGCAAACCTAACCGTAGAAGGCATCGAGTCGCGTGCTGTGTTTCAAAAACTGTTACGTACGCACCGCGGAAAATCCAGGGTGTACGCAAATGCTTGTGGTGGTATTGAGTTTGCTTAAGTCTCGTGCCAGTCACAATCAGAACCCAATGCTACTGATGACCATTTCTCTTTAAATCAAGTACTGCAACAGAAATAAATTACGATTTTACTTATTATTATCACCCACCACCAAATAATTTTTTTTAAATATATACCACCACAGCATTAAGGGAAGTGTCAAAACAGTCTACGTATTCTGATCAGTATTGTGCTCAAAATCCAGAAACAGAACTAACCTTGCTATCTCAATTTGCAGTTGCTCAACCAGACACTGTACTAAAAAAAGAATCAGTCCTAAGCTCCTAGTCAGTTGAACATCCGTACCTGGCATGTCATTGCGGCTTAGCTGTCCTACAGAAACCAAGTGGTTTCATGCTAACAATTACGTTTCTTCCGATTAGCTATGTTGTTACTACTGGAAGATGGGGCGCGGGAGGGGGATTAGCATCACAACGATAACAAAGAATGCTTTCAGTACCCTCTTTAGAGAAGAACGCAACTTATTTTAATTAACTCCCGCTGTTGGACAGAAAACCAGATTATTTTAGTAAAATGGTATAAGGTAATTGTGTTTTTCGACAGCTACAACGTTTCCCCCTTTTCGGTTAGCAAATGAACCCCGCGATAAAAATCAGATTCTTTTGAACTTATCCTCTCTTAGACCAAGTTTCGGAGAGGCCATGGTGCGTGGCCGAAACAAACGTTATTCGGAAGGGGGCGATCGTGGGCAAAGACATAGTATCCTAGTCCCTTCATGGTTTCCTCCAGTCGCTTTGCGCCATGTGGTTTGGCATTGTCCACAATGTCTAAATGCGCTAGTCAAATTGAGTAATTGTAGTTAGTAGCGTTCAACATTCACCATCTGCAGCAACTCTTGACACACTAATACGACCACGACGCATTGAGCCACTCCATAATCGAAACCAATCTCTGCACATTGTTTCCTATATAGCACTTTCTGCGTACGCTGCCACTTGCAAACGACGGCTTTCCACAGTAGAGTTATTGAGATGAAAGAAGAGAAGCACTTCCAGCAAATGCTGATCGGCAGGTGCAAAACCAACGTGTCCAGTCCACTAAACAGCGCGTGTTGCTGCCACCCCCCTCAAGAGTCACACTCTGAGCTCAAAGCGTTGTTTCCACTGCTGAAGAGGTCTCGTGACACCGTCCACTATGCTGCTGAAGTTCAACTGCTTCCTCTTTGTTACAGTGAGATTTAATCGAAACCACAACAAAACTTCGCTTCCTAAGTTGACTTTGTGAATATACAATGGCTTTCGTACAAAAATCCGTGCCTCTGTACAGCATAAAGCAAGTATTTCGAGGAAGACGTTACATTAAATGACAATTTTGCAAAACGTGGGTCTTAAGTTTTTCGATCCAATTAACAGCAAAATAAAACCCGCAGATCCTCATTTCTCACTCTAGGCTCTTACCAGTGCCACTGCATCACAACAGCTTGGTTGTGGTTGGGCCACAACTCCACTTTTGGCATCGAACGTGAAAGTGTGCTCCATAGCAGTTTCAGCTGCACAGCAAGGCACTACTTGTGTGTGTGCTGAGTGCGTAGAAGGTTCCAAAACTTGACAAACTGCACGAGATACAATATTTACCGAAACCGATAGGAGATGCTTTATAAATATAAACTTTATGACACAGCAAGAGCTCAAAAAAATGTTCAAAATTTTGCAGGTAATTGGCAATGTACACGAAGCGAGTGATACAAGCGGACACGTTTCAGAATACGTACACAAACATTCAATTTTCTACTGAAGTGAAGGACTCCATTATAATTTCACATTTGGAAGTTTTAAGTCTATAGTAATATACCCATTAAAGAAACACTGGATGTCAAAGCAAAATCTCAAAACAAACCGGTCACTCTTTGACTAGGACATTAAATTGTTAGAACTAAGTTTTTGCGTACAGTCACACGTTTTGGGATTACTGGACCCTGGGATACCACCCGTCTGCTTTGACCAATGACATCACCATGCTGAAAACCCCTATTTAGAACGTATCAAACAACAAATATCTATCACAATACCCGCGAAAACACAAATATCACGCGAACCAATACACTGACTAAACCGGATGAAATTAGTGGGATAACCTCGGGAAAAGAGGGTCTTTTGCTGGAACACACTAAAAAAACACCGTTCAAAGCGCAATACACTGAAACATCCGAAAGCGCCGAAATACGTCAAAACCATACCAAAAACACCATGCGGTCATTGTATTCTCAACGCCAGTTAACCTGTACAGCTCAACCATAGACCCCACAAAAAAGTGCGCTGACGGTGCCGGCTGCTCTTCTGTTCCGTTTCTCAGTTGGTAACTGTGTGCATAGCGAACGATGGGAAGCTACCATCCTAAATGAGTCTGATAGCACAAGACTGCGGAACCCACGAGAAAATACAGAGTTTTCGATAAACATCGGAAGTGGATCATTTTTCGAATTAAATCATGGAGTTATGCGGATCGATGTTAATAAGACATCGATACATCAAACATTGATCCATCTACCTTCTACCGCAATTTTAATTAAACACTCATCCATTTACTCAGTGGCTACGAAGTCAACTAAGAGAACAGCTTAAATTTTACTACGTATTCTATTTTACATGACTATAGTCTCCACAATATATTCCTTTGTTCCACCATGTAATTTCGTACACTCCGCAACAAGACGTGTGTAGCACACTAAATGACAGTAACACCTCACAAACACACGAACCACCAGGGCACAGCAATCCTCATGTACTGCTCCGCATACAAAATTTCATTTCCACTCCAAAACAAACACCGTAGCTCAGCTACGTCACAGATTTTGAGAACAGAAGTGGTGGGAAACTGTTTCACAGTTCTTACCTTCAATTCTTGTCACAGATAAAATCCAATTCTTCGCTAATAACTCGCATACAACAGGTAGAGTCATGTAAAATACACACACACACACACACACACACACACACACACACACACACACACACAGGTTTACCGTAGCGTAGCCTAAGCTTTATGTTCGCAGTGTGTTCAAACTGCATTTAAAAAGTAATAAAAAGGTAAGCTGAGGAAACGTACATCAGATAATCGACATGTCTCCGACGAGTACTTTGACACACACTGAGTACAAATATAAACGAAATAAACGAAAAATGCAGAGAGGGAGGGTTGCACTAAACATTTACAAAATAGTGCATGACATGAATAAAACACAGAAAACCGGCGTGTTCGGAAAACATGACCAAGAATTCCTGCCACAACCACCTTATCAGCAAGATTGATTGTATTTTCAAAATTGCCCTTAATCGAGCTCCGAAAGCGTCAGATCCTGAAGGTAATGTTCGTGGCAAATGGCTTTACAGTCCATGACTTAACCGAAATACGTAAAAGTATTAAAAGTAAGATGCAGCGATGTCCCAATACAATACCGTACACACAGCTTACAATTAGAGGATACTTATCAGAAAAAGGTGGCTACATGTTTAGCTAAGGCTGTCGGCCAAGGTATTTTATGCACAAAGGTGCTATCAAAAGCAGACTACGGAGGGAGTTCACTAGACCAGGAGCACCGGTGTGTAAGATAAAATGTGCAGAGCATACGGTAACTTGTACAACGCACGGACTGCGTGGAATTCCCATTCTCGATGCAAGGATCACGCAGGCAGAAATAGTACAACTGCCTTTGGTACGTACTGGACCCGTGCGAGGGATAAGAGAAAATACATACAGTCCCATACAGTCGTTTCCGTAATCCAGCAGAGGACGTCGAAATTTTCGCGCGTCAATAGAATCAGCCGGACAAACTGTTCACTGAACAAAAGCATTTTCAGATGCCTAGCCTTTTTTTTTCCCCTTTTCTTTGAGTAAAACAAGTTATTGGCACGTACCGACACACCACCGCGATGTTTACACAGAGAGCCGCTGTTGCCGCCTACCAGAACACTGGGTTCCCCAGCCGCGGAAAACAACGGCCTTCGGCAACGCCCTCTGCTGGGATGCTCGCAAAAGAAGCACGCCAAGGACTCTACCGCACTGCTAGATATCTCTGTGAAATGTCGTTTCCAAAAGAGGTTTTATAAAATCATTGGCTTTGTGCTGGGGTACTTTTATGGCTTTTGTGAAAGTTAACTTTTGTGACAGTTTCCTCGAAGAAATTCGACAAACTAATGTGGGACTAATATGCAACTGCGAGAATCTCTTCCATTACAGCTTCAGTTTTCGACACTGACAATAATTTCTTGTTATTTCATCATTGCAACTATTTTTACTCTCGTATTTTGCTCACAGCATTTAGAGTTTTTATTTAAAATGTGTTGTACCTCTTATCGTATTTTAGAAATTAGGTTGTACTCGGGTTGAATTCTGATATCAGGTTCTCTGGTGACTGTCCTCAGTTGTAAATGGGAGTACAAACCGTAATTTTAAGTGTGGGTTCAGAATAGGTTCCCAGATATGAGAGTGGCTCGAATACGTGTTAAGCCAGGGGTCTCCAAACTACGGCCCGCGTTAGCTGGCCGCACATCCCCGGTATCCGGCCCGCCACATATTCTAGGTGGTACCTACACTGCCAACAACTGAGTTTCGAGGCCTATCGCGACCAATACACCACGACATTGCCGGTGCTCCATCTTTACAAAGCGGAAGGTCGTGGGTAAGCTTGTGGCTATCCACAACAAACAGACAGACCATTCTCCGTGCGATAGTGAAAAAAAAGAACGGTTTACAGACTAGTGTGGCGAAAACATTTTAAGTAAAAAAATTCTTTGCATTTTATTCTACTCACGAGTTTGGTGCAAGTCTTTCAAATGGACGCCACTTCGGCGACTAGCCTTGGTAATCAATCATTATGGAATATGCTTCTTAAGCGAGGTTTCACTTTCTTTTGATTACGTTGTAAAATACACATAGCAAGTAAATCGTATAAAATATTTTTATTTAAAGGCAATTTAAAGAAAATACAATATCTGGTGTACACAATGATATTGGATATTTTAGTTGTAACTAATGTATAAAAATAAGTGTAATTAATTTATATCTTGAAAACTCACAGTGTTAGAGTATTCACGTAAAGAGATTCAACATCTTAATGATAATTAGTGACTTTTATGCAGCTGTAACTTTCCTTTCATAATTACCTCCAGTTGTGGATCAAGTTTACTGGTAGAGATAATCATCAGCTACTTCAAATGCTCATCACTTAATTTTGATCTGTAAATACTTTTTGCGTGTTCCATTTTGGAGAAAGTTTTTTCACACAAACATGTAATGCCAAAAGCGGAAAAAAAGCCACGGGCAAATTTATGTAAATTTGGAAACTGTGTGGATGGAAGACACTTATAAAATTCCAGTAATGTTGACTGTGAATGTTTTTCTTTAAAAAAGTCGCTACATTGCAAATCAATAATTTCAAACTGAAGTTCTGCGGGTAACGCTTCTATATCGACGTCAAAGGAATTTTGAAATATCTTGACACCGTTTGAATTTGCATCGATATCTGAAAAACGTGATTCAAAATTAATTTTTAAAGCGCCCAAAGCTTCAATTGCGAAAGTTACAGGAAATGGAATCTCTCAGTTTGCTGACTGAATGTTTGGCATGTATTAAAATGCGTGAAGCATACTTAGTTCAACTGAGATTGAAACAAAGCAAGCTTTTGTCGAAAGGACTTAACATGCGTGTATAAATCAGGCAGAAGCTGGTTTTCACCTTGCAATTTTAAATTAAAGCCATTCATATGTTTCGTTAAATCTCTAGCTTCCATAACCACTCACCGTTCCGTAACTCAGCCAGAGGGCGATTCCTTTCGTTCAAAAAAATTTCAATTACTGTTCGGAGCTGAAAAAACGGGTCAGAACTTTACCACAGCTAAACCAGCGCACTGCATTATACACTCCTGGAAATTGAAATAAGAACACCGTGTATTCATTGTCCCAGGAAGGGGAAACTTTATTGACACATTCCTGGGGTCAGATACATCACATGATCACACTGACAGAACCACAGGCACATAGACACAGGCAACAGAGCATGCACAATGTCGGCACTAGTACAGTGTATATCCACCTTTCGCAGCAATGCAGGCTGCTATTCTCCCATGGAGACGATCGTAGAGATGCTGGATGTAGTCCTGTGGAACGGCTTGCCATGCCATTTCCACCTGGCGCCTCAGTTGGATCAGCGTTCGTGCTGGACGTGCAGACCGCGTGAGACGACGCTTCATCCAGTCCCAAACATGCTCAATGGGGGACAGATCCGGAGATCTTGCTGGCCAGGGTAGTTGACTTACACCTTCTAGAGCACGTTGGGTGGCACGGGATACATGCGGACGTGCATTGTCCTGTTGGAACAGCAAGTTCCCTTGCCGGTCTAGGAATGGTAGAACGATGGGTTCGATGACGGTTTGGATGTACCGTGCACTATTCAGTGTCCCCTCGACGATCACCAGTGGTGTACGGCCAGTGTAGGAGATCGCTCCCCACACCATGATGCCGGGTGTTGGCCCTGTGTGCCTCGGTCGTATGCAGTCCTGATTGTGGCGCTCACCTGCACGGCGCCAAACACGCATACGACCATCATTGGCACCAAGGCAGAAGCGACTCTCATCGCTGAAGACGACACGTCTGCATTTGTCCCTCCATTCACGCCTGTCGCGACACCACTGGAGGCGGGCTGCACGATATTGGGGCGTGAGCGGAAGACGGCCTAACGGTGTGCGGGACCGTAGCCCAGCTTCATGGAGACGGTTGCGAATGGTCCTCGCCGATACCCCAGGAGCAACAGTGTCCCTAATTTGCTGGGAAGTGGCGGTGCGGTCCCCTACGGCACTGCGTAGGATCCTACGGTCTTGGCGTGCATCCGTGCGTCGCTGCGGTCCGGTCCCAGGTCGACGGGCACGTGCACCTTCCGCCGACTACTGGCGACAACATCGATGTACTGTGGAGACCTCACGCCCCACGTGTTGAGCAATTCGGCGGTACGTCCACCCGGCCTCCCGCATGCCCACTATACGCCCTCGCTCAAAGTCCGTCAACTGCACATACGGTTCACGTCCACGCTGTCGCGGCATGCTACCAGTGTTAAAGACTGCGATGGAGCTCCGCATGCCACGGCAAACTGGCTGACACTGACGGCGGCGGTGCACAAATGCTGCGCAGCTAGCGCCATTCGACGGCCAACACCGCGGTTCTTGGTGTGTCCGCTGTGCCGTGCGTGTGATCATTGCTTGTACAGCCCTCTCGCAGTGTCCGGAGCAAGTATGGTGGGTCTGACACACCGGTGTCAATGTGTTCTTTTTTCCATTTCCAGGAGTGTAATATGGCAAGTCGCTTTCCTCAATATCTTCAAGAAACTCGCGGAACTGGCGATGACTGAGTGCATGAGATCTGTTATAGTTAACAACTTAAATAACTGGCTTTAAAACTTCTGAGATATCTAAATGTTTTCCACACAAAGGCTGTTGGTGAATAATACAATACACTACTAATGGTTTTGAGCCACCGTCATTTTCTACGGGTCTAGAAAGGAGAGCAACAACACCTTTAATTTTCCCACACATGTTTTTGCCACCATCAGTTGTAATACTTTTTAATTTCTTCCACTGAAGATTGTTTTTCTGAACTGCCCTTTCAACTCCTTTAAAAATATCTTCGCCAGTCGTCGTCCCGTGAATACTGTGAACATCAAGGAGCTATTCATACAGTTCATAATTTTTGTCAATCCCTCGAATAGAAAGTAGTACTTGAGCAACATCTGATACATCTATTGACTCATCCACGGCCAAAGAGAACCAGTCTAAGTCTTGATTTTTGTCACGCAATTGTGCCGATATGTTTTGTGCAATGTCATCTATTCTTCGGGCCACGGTGTTTGCCGACAAACTTATGTTTTTAAATAAATTAACTTCTTCTGGACACATTTCTTCTACTGTTGCAGTAATGCAGTTCATAATTAATTCACCGTCGGTAAAAGGCTTACACTGTTTCGCTACTAAATGAGCCACACGAAAACTAGCACAAGTTGCTGCATATTGTTCAGCATTTACTTTCTTAAACAGCGACTGCTGGAGTTTTAGCTGGCGTTTCAGAGACTCATACATTTCTAATCGTTCGCATCCTGTAAACTTGGAGTAATTCTGAGTGCTTAGTCTCATAATGACGTTTTATATTGTATTCTTTGAAGACTTATATTGCTTCATTGCAAATAATACACATTAGCTTGTTGCTTGACTCCACCACGAAATATTGACATCCCTACTGCTCTTTAAAAATTCTACATTCACTGTGAACCTTTCGCTTCTTTTCCATATTTGTACAGAACTTCACAAAAGATTGTACCCTGGGAATAAAATTGTGTATTTGATACTAATGAAACTAGGGAGTAGTGTGCCTAAACAAAATGCAATGGATTTATCTATAAGGTACTTTAATTACTAAATTAAATACTCACAATTACACTGTAGTTCCACTAAAAAATACAGTGAAAAAATACTCAAGTCTTGCTATACGTATTTCGGTTTTCAGATTTTCCTTGTCTCTTCGAATTCAAACTTTGAATTGTCCCACACTTCGTCGTCTCACCTACTAGTACAGCGCATAAAACACTAAAAAACTCGTGAGACACTCGCATCATAGACACAATCGCGCAACAGAACTATCAAATATATGCTCTGGCTCTGCTACTCGCTACAAGACTACATAACTAAACTTATTGTTGAGCCGCTCGAAATAACAGTGCATCACGTACTCTACCTCTGTTACGTCTTGCAGTAATAGAGTTTGTAACAATGATTTTGAGATTTCGTTAACTTTGTAGGACGCTTTTTTCGTGAAGAATGTGCAGTGACATACTTTTTTGTCGGTGAAATTCGCCAGAATAAAATACGCCAGAATTTCGGTCAGGTACGTCCACCAATGAAGATCATGTAATTAAATAAAAATCGTAGTTCGTTTCAGTGCTAGCTATTCCCACAACTTTAGATTTTTGCGATTTCATCTTTCCTTTGGCCTTACATTACGGCGATCATGGAGTGCTAGGGTGCTTTAATCCCGCTAGGTAGATCGTGGCCCCTATGACTTCGTGGAGGAGTCAATGTGGCCCGCGGACTAAAAAGTTTGGAGACCCCTGTGTTAAGCAAAAGAACGCAGTGCGCGATTGTCGACGAAGAGTATCCATCAGGGGCAAGGGTGTTGTCGAGAGTGCGACTGGACCACTTTTCATCTCTGCCGTTTGCTGATGGTGCTGTAATCCGTCGGAAAATGTCGTCGTTGAGTTACTGCAGCAGAATACGGGATGACTTAGACGGAATTTCTATTCGAAGTGACGAATGGCAGTTTGCTCCGGGTGTAGAATAATGTTAGTTAATGAAGATGAGTGGGAAAAATGAAGGTGTAATGTTCAAATACAGTTTGAGTGATGTGCCACATTTACAGTCACGTCGGTTAACTATCTGGGCGTCACGCAGCAAAGCGATATGAAATGAACAGAGGTAATGGTTTTAAATTGGTATACAATCAGTTCCACAGTAGAGTGTACGTCGTTTTCTGTATGAAATGAAAGACACTATTATAAATATATGTTTACATGAAAATACATGTTATTACTAATTGCACCGTTACCTAATAGTTAATCCAGTCGCCGTCATTATCGATTATAGCTTGGCACATTTTTGGCATGCTTTTCACGAGATTTTCTACTATTTTCTCGGTAACGATCTCAATATCGTCCTGATTTTATATGACAGATGCTTCAAAGAATATATTGGCTTTCCTTTAAGCTTCGCGTTAATATACGACCATACATTTACGATGGAATTCGGAGGACATTGGAGGCCAGTCCATCGTGGCCACCCTACTGTCTTGTTCGACGCAGTACAGAGACAGCTGCGATGTGTCGGATCATTATCCTCTGGAAGCACCCAGTTTGACTCGTTCGAACCAAATAGCTCTTGAACGAAAATACGGCACATTTATTCAGCGTTCAAATTGGCTGCAAATACGTGCAAATAGCCAAAGCTGCAACCGAGAAAACAAAACTCTCACACCGTTCATTTATACACTGTGTAAAAGCGCATTGACTGCAGATTCGAGGCCGCTACAATGGATGTCGCTGCGGACTTTTATTTAACGTTATGGCGTACACTTCCTTGTCGAACTGACTGTATAAAATAATTTATTCATTAAATGCATTCAAGAACATAATTGCATAAAATGTTACTAAGTTCTCAGATGGAGCGGAATAAGGGTCGGAGGGCCTAATACGCAATCTAAATTAGAGTTAGTGGCTCCTGATATGCAGTTTAGTATTGGAAAGGTAAAAATTCTCGAAGTGCAGTCTGACTTGAAAGTAAATCGACAGCTCACAAACGCCATCTTACTATAAAGTTAAATGGGCACCTGTGACTGGCTGTGTAGGCAGTGGAGAGCGAGTAACTGAATCTGTTGCGCAACTCAGACACGAATCTGATGAAAATGCATCGAACAAATTGAGGTCGAAATCAGGTCATTAGCAAATGTAAGTCTGAATCTGGATTCTAAACTGGGATAAGTGAAGCTTAGTGAGCACTGCCCGTCCAGTGGGACGCCCCACACGCTAACTGCTGCCGGCTCGGTCTCGTCGTGTCGTCTGCTGAGATGCCGAAGCTTGACATGGCCGCGAGTTGTCGAGCATTAGGCCCCCTGGTGTGAGCTTCCAATCTCTCGAGGACTGCGCTGGGGATCACGGCGGCAGGCAGCTCTGCACCAGGCGCCTCTCGGACGGCGTCAGCAACCGCTGTCTTTCTCGTCTACATCTACATCTGCATCTACATGATTACTCTGCAATTCACATTTAAGTGCTTGGCAAAGGGTTCATCGAACCACAATCATACTATCTCTCTACCATTCCACTCCCGAACAGCGCGCGGGAGAAACGAACACCTAAACCTTTCTGTTCGAGCTCTGATTTCTCTTATTTTATTTTGATGATCACTCCTACCTATGTAGGTTGGGCTCAACAAAATTTTTTCGCATTCGGAAGAGAAAGTTGGTGACTGGAATTTCGTAAGTAGATCTCGCCGCGACGAAAAACGTCTTTGCTTTAATGACTTCCATCCCAACTCGCGTATCATATCTGCCACACTCTCTCCCCTATTACGTGATAATACAAAACGAGCTGCCCTTTTTTTTTGCACCCTTTCGATGTCCTCCGTCACTCCCACCTGGTAAGGATCCCACACCGCGCAGCAATATTCTAACAGAGGACGAACGAGTGTAGTGTAAGCTGTCTCTTTAGTGGACTTGTTGCATCTTCCAAGTGTCCTGCCAATGAAACGCAACCTTTGGCTCGCCTTCCCCACAATATTATCTATGTGGTCTTTCCAACTGAAGTTGTTCGTAATTTTAACACCCAGGTACTTAGTTGAATTGACAGCCTTGAGAATTGTACTATTTATCGAGTAATCGAATTCCAACGGATTTCTTCTGGAACTCGTGTTGATCATCTCACACTTTTCGTTATTTAGCGTCAACTGCCACCTGCCACACCATACAGCAATCTTTTCTAAATCGCTTGGCAACTGATACTCGTCTTCGGATGACCTTACTAGACGGTACATTACAGCATCATCTGCTAACAACCTAAGAGAACTGCTCAGATTGTCCCCCAGGTCATTTATATAGATCAGGAACAGCAGAGGTCCCAGGACGCTTCCTTGGGGAACACCTGATATCACTTCAGTTTTACTCGATGATTTGCCGTCTATTACTACGAACTGCGACCTTCCTTCTCGTAGTTAGAAACAAGAGTGTCCTTTCTTCAAGTTGTGAAATTCAGCTTTCCAGTTCGGTTTATGGGGGCGAGCTGTCTCTCTCTCTCAAGTTAGGTGGGGTGCACTTTTTGTGACTTTGATAAATGTCTCATTGCTGTACTTTTGTTTACTGTGGTCAACCTCTAGTATTTTTTCAGGAAGTGATAATGTCCTCTCGAATCCTATTTCGCTTTCTCCAGCCAGTGGTGGGGTTGATTTCAACTTCTAACACTTACTTTCCTCCCAACCACCAGTCTTCTTGGTTACAACAGTTTTCCGTCTCTCACTCTCTCTCTCTCTCTCTCTCTCTCTCTCTCTCTCTCTCCATGGCTCACTATAAGACAGATTGTTGCCGTTAACGAATGAGAAGCCTGCATTTAAAGTGGAAAAACTCCGCGGATTCTGGAACCTTTTTCACAGGCTAAACGTGGAAGGGCGAGGGGGGCAGCTTTCTCAGGAGACGTCACGTGTGTACGTCTGACAGTCTTCCGGCGTGGACATTTCCTTACAGTGGACTGGGGAAGCGAGCCTCACCTCCCACCAGACCGGCTGCGCCACTTTTTGTGGGCGCGCACCGCGTCCGAAGGCGGCCCGGCCGACCTCGCACTTCCGACTGGAGGCCAGGGGCTGCGAGCAACACAGCCAAGCTCGACACGAGTTAACAGGCTGCTACTAATTCGAAAGTAAAGTGAAATAAATGAATCGTAACTGTAAATTACTTCCCATCAAGTGAGACTGCATACCATTCGTCTCAGTTTACTATAAATTCACAGCACTGGCGCAGAGTGGTTGATTTGAGGAGGTCATGGCGAAGGTCCGCAGCTCGTGGTCTTGCGGTAAGGTTCTCGCTTCCCGCACACCGGGTCCCGGGTTCAATTCCCGGCGGGGTCAGGGATTTTTCCTGCCTCGAGATGACTGGGTGTTGTTGAGTCGTCTTCATCGTCATCGTTCATCCCATTACGGTCGGAGGAAGGAAATGGCAAACCACCTCCGCTAGGTCCTTGTCTAGTACAGCGGTGCGGGTCTCCCGCATCGTCTCCTACGCTCCTCGGAGTATGGGACCTCATCGTCATCATCATGGCGAAGGAAGTCGGCTGTGCCCTTTCAAAGGAACCATCCCGGCACTTGCTTGAGGAAAACCTGAATCAGGCTGGCTGGACGCGGGTTTGAAACTTCTCCCGAATTCTAGTCGAGTGTGCTAACCACTGCCCCACCTCGCTCTGTACTGGGACAGAATAACACTCTCTGACTGACATACTCTGAGGGATTTATGCATGAAGTTACTACTAGGAATCCACAACTGTATCAGTGGGAGTGAAAGAGCTATGACTTAAATAGTATCCGTGCAGTGATATAAATCAAGATGTTATGATGTTGAAGCAGTACCCAAGTTCTGATTTCATTCATACTGATGCTTTCATTTCATTTTAGAAAATTTAATTCAGTTCAAAGAGGACAATAGTTTCAGTGCACTACAGTGGTTCCCTGGTATTAAAAATTATGCCGTCCATTTTGCTGCAGAAAGCCCTCATACACTCCTGGCATACTCCTCATACAGTCTTGGCATTTAAATAAGTGCTTGTTTTGCAAACAAGGCACATACATAGGGCAAACAGGGAGAACATTTGATGTCAGATACAAGGAACACATGAGAGCATGGAAATATGGGACAAACCACTCCACATTTGTAGAACACCTAAGAGAAAATGACCACAGACCAACCACTAGAGAAGATGACATGAGAATAATTATAATCAACAATAAAAAGCACCTTCTGACCACGCAAGAAAATTACCACATACGTAAAACCAAAGCAGAGGGGAAAATCCTGTTGAATGACCAAGGACACATGCCAAGCAAGTCATTATTTAAATTAAGAGATAAAATAATAGAATAATGTTCGCAAAAAGGATAAATATAATAATACTGTTCAATGTAATAATAATAGAACCCAAAATCTTTACACTCACTCATCCATGAGCCCTCCCCAGAATATTGAAACGAAAAGTCAAGACAGCTGTCACCAAAGTTTTCAGCCACTCGCTAACAGCTAGTGTAACCGCCACACCGCCCCCCCCCCTCACCCCCTACCCCCCACAAAAAAATCGGCTGTGTCCCCCCTCTCTCTCTCACTCATACGCACTCACAAACAGAAGTTGGTAACGAACATATACTTCGTTAGGGTGGCAACACATAGGTAAACATACCAAAGACGATGAAACACGTAATGGAGTCGCAATATTTACGCTGTGAAAAAAAGTGTACGACGAAATGGTTGTATCGAGTGACAGAAGAAGTAGTGCACCACAAAAAGAGTGAGAAATATGGTGAACACTGTGTGGATGGCGAAAACACAAAGATGTGAATATAGAACAGTGATGAAAGTGGTAGTGCGACCTCCAGACCAGATGTGAGGAAACGCAGATCAGCAACTCGTAAGTAATTACATTTTTACAAAAAATCGCGAAGTGAACTGTTTGATAATCTATAACTAACAAAACTGTACCGTTATAGATACCACTGACGATGCCTTAGAAAAGGAGAAGGCGAAACGCGTATGGGATTAATAAAACAAGTAGCAGCAGGAAAAGGCAGTTTGATTTGCAAAAGAAGTATTTATATGCTCGCTACGGAGGATGGCCACACAAACAAACTTGTTATTTAAATAAGTGTTGAGAATATCCCTACTCTGGAATGGTATTGGCAGCATTAATCTTAAATGGCACAAAATAAACTTTACCTCTCTTCCGAAGAACTTGGGCGTAATTGTCGACCATCACTTAAGCCGATCTGAAAACACAACTGTAAAAAGGGGTCAGCGTGACTTCATTCACTACAGAAATATAAAAAAAAAGTACTCCCTAAAGCTTAAAAATACCCTCTTAGAGTCACTAACACTCTCCTCAATGGATTAGGGTGATCCTGTTCTCCAAGGACTTTCGTGTGACAGCTCATGTGTGCGATACATTTACGGTGCCGGCGGCCTCCACCGCATCACTCCTGCAGACGAACAGTTGTGTGTTGATGGGCGAGAAGTCTGTCATACGTTGCGTCTGCTCTACCCTCTTACTAACCACTGCAAGCCCTCTTATTTATCTTCAGTTATTACACTACCATCTGAACAGTGCAGCAGAAATATTCGTGAAAGTAAAATCCTCGATCAGGACCTCCCCCCCCCCCTCCTCCCCCAATCTGGGATAATTTTCGTCAAAATATTAGAGACATTAAATCCCTCTGAAATTTTGTCTCAGAGTCCTCTACTCACACTCTGTTCTCTTTTAACAGCTCTTGTCACTGTGTCTCCAGTCTTCTCGTCTTTCACTATCCCACGATAGTAAACTAGGCTACAAATTTGCTAGACTAATAAATATTATTTTTATGCTTATCCATTACGGATATTTTAGATTATGGTTTCAGGAAGTTACATCATTATTTCTAGCATAATGCTGGGTGCTGGCTCTATGACAAAAAGATGGAACACACTTTAATGTATCGCCTTGACTATAGCTTATCTGTCGATATGGATGTAAATTTAGTTTTTTACTTACTGCGACAGTATAGGCGGTTTTTTTCGATTAGTGTCCATTTTGATGTCTAGTTGTTACGTCACTACACACACTTCCACAAAAACTGTATTAATTTACACTCTGACAGCGAGACTTTTCCAGTATCCATCATGCGCTTTACAACTGTTGCTTGTAACAAAGATCTTGACAGAATGACATGGCATAGGCCTATTTTGTAGAGAGATGTAATTTGTTGTTCTTTACATGTATTAAAGTCGATACAAGAGCAAATATTTTAATCAGACTGGCGATAACATTAGAGCACTAAATAAAACAAATAAATAAATTACTACAAGAACAAACTTCAGGTGATCTGATATCTAATTTCTATTTGTATATTACGTATATTACAGGCAGTTTATAGCAATGATTGGCATTAATATGAATACACAGGAATCAGTGATACAGAGTTATTGTATCTGCAGTGAGATACAGCTGTCTGTATGACTAGGACCTTTACATTTACATTAATAACAAATCTTCATTGATTCCTGGGTATTCATATTTTTTCTAATTATGATAAAAATTTACTATAAACTGCCTGTAATATACGTAATATACAAATAGAAATAAGATATGAGATCACCTGAAGTTTGTTCTTGTAGTAATTTATTTGTTTTATTTTGCGCTTTAATGTTGTCGCCAGTCTGATCAAAATATTTCCTCTTATATCGACTTTAATACGTGTAAAGAACAACAAATTACATCTCTGCGCAAAAGGATAATACCATATCTTTCTGTCAAGATCTTTGTTACAAGCAACAGTTGTAAAGCGCATGCTGGATGCAGGAAAAGTCTCGCTGTCAGAGTGTAAATTAATACAGTTTTTGTGGAAGTGTGTGTAGTGACATAACAACTGGATATCAAAATGGAAAAAAGCCGCCTATACTGTCGCAGCAAGTAAAAAACTAAGTGTACACCCATATCGACAGATAAGTTGTAGTCATGGCGATACATTAAAGTGTGTTCCATCTTTTTGTCCTAGAGCCAGCACCCAGCATTATGCTAGCAATAATGATGTAACTTCTTGATAGCATCTGAACCTGAAAAGGTTCGAAAACTGGTTCATGGAATAAAACATAATTATTCAAAAAAGTGACTGGTTGCAGTTCTGCATAACTTATTTACATACAATAATATTTTTATTCTTAATGCCCTTTATTATTATTATTATTATTATTATTATTATTATTAATGCCAATTATTATTACTCACTATTACTTTTGTGTTGGCAATTGAAATTTCTCTAAGAACATTTTGTCAGATAAACATGACTGAGTCAGAATTCCGCACAGAAATTGACGATAGTTTTGTAATATTTTTGGTACGTGTTGCTCCTGGTTCAGCGTAAGGCAGGCCTTCTAGGACCCTAATGTGCTGAACGAATAGTGAACCAGTAAACATGAAATTAGTGGTATTCGCCGCAGTCACAGCAGGTTGTGCCGCGTATGAGTCGTGGGGCAGAGTGGCGGATGATCGCGTCGTAGAAGAGTGTCCGTCTTGTACTGCAATACGGGAGAGGAACCGGCGCCTTGGGCAGACTGCGTGTGCTTTGTGAGGAGTGCGTGTTGTACAGTTTGCCTGTTGGTTGCAAAGCATATGGTGTCTCCGGCCGTCGAGTGAAGTGAGACGTCTGGCTGTAGTGAGATGTGAACACGTCGCTCTGCGTGTGAGTCACTTCCGGCCACTTGCTGACGATCGCGCGCAATGGAGTGACCGACTGCACGTCGCCTTTGTCTCTTGTGCGCCGCTGGCGACCGTCGTGAGCTGTTCTCTGTTCTCGGCTGCTCTACCCAAGGCGGCAGTGTCCCGCATGTCGGATCGCCCTCGAAGACTCTGCCAGCGTGGTGCCGATCTCCATGCACACCCACGTTTCCTTTTCTGATGGTATCGTCGAAGCAGTGCAAATTACAGGAAAACAGCTTTTTCCACCAAAATGTTCAGTTCTGAGGGCTGTTTTCAAATTTACTAATGTTTCTGCATGTCTCTGTTTGGAAGTCAGTTCCTCCATTTCGCAGCACCTCACGGGCGATGCAACGTTAAACTTTCTATCCGCCCTCATCAGTTTGCTTAAAACGCAATATACCCCAAAGAGGTCAGACGCACCGTTTCCGGAAAAAAGTGCCCCCACAGAAATACTGAAACACCATGTAGATACAGAGGCAGATGACAACAGGAAAACTGTGGCACAAAGGTCTACTTGTTCCAATGATACGCCGTGCAAAAAGTGGTGTTGTCTCACAGCTGCGCAGTACAAAGGTTTCCTGAGAAAAGAACAGCACACACACACACACACACACACACACACGAACACGAGGCATGAGCTGTGTTTACGCCGAGCTCTGTTTACACAGTAATCATGCCTTGACTCCCAGACACTCAACTCAAAAGCTCGGTCCCCGGCAGTTAATGAGTTGGTACCTTTCCGCTCGCCGTGATAGCGCCCCCAGATACAAGCGCGAAGTTAATTCACGATTGTTCAGCACGTGTAACTGCTTCGCTTATCAGACCTTGGGAAAGTGACGTCACAGTACGGCTTTCCACCGGGAACTTTAGAAGGATGCTTTTCTTTATGCAACCCGTTTTAACAGTCTCCCCCCGCAACAAGAGTGGCAACGTTCACAGACTTGTCGCATGTCAGTGAATGAAAGGAACCAGACTTACGGTATTACATTACTTACGTGCACCTTGTACACATCTCCTTAGTAAACAATGATTGTAGTTCGAATTAACTTGGAAAAGACAGTATAAATCACGCAAAACCTAGCATAACGTAAGGAAAAGGACATTTTTCAGTTTTTTCCCTACCTATGTTCCTGTAACATGCACTTTCATTAATGAATTCTATCTGTTACAAAGTACCCACTGCACGGGTGTTTGAGCAGAACTGAAACGCGTGTCCACTTTGAGAAATTGTGAATTAGCTCATTCTTTTGCTGGCCTCCTTGCGTCTTTTTCTTCATGAGTTTTTACCTGTACGATAGAATTTACTATTTCCACAGAGAGACTCTAAGTACGAACTGATAACTCCCGTGTACTTCCAAAACATTGTTTTACAGCCACATCTAATCATACAGGGCGACAATCACTGAACTACATGAAAGAAAACGTTGACTAGTTACAAACTACGGGCTGCATACACTTTATTCAACATGTAAATGTTATTTGGATTTAGCTTATGACACGTTCGATATGCCTGCCATCATTGACGATGATGTGACGAAATTCTGCATGACCCGCTGAAGTGTCGGCATATCGATCCTGTGGATGACCTCCTGAACGGCTGTTTTGAGCTGAGCGATGGTTTTGAGGTTATTGGTGTACACATTGTCTTTAACATACCCAACAAAATGGTTCAAATGGCTCTCAGCACTATGGGACTTAACATCTGAGGTCATCAGTCCCCTATAACTTAGAACTACTTAAACCTAACTAACCTAAGGACATCACACATATCCATGCCAGAGGCAGGATTCGAACCGTCGCAGTCTCGCGGTTCCGGACTGAAGCGCCTAGAACCGCACGGCCACCGCGGCCGGCCATACCCAACAAAAATGAGTCGCATGTGTTCAGATCTAAAGAACATGGCGGCCAGTGACCTCCTGGTATCCCAGAGCCAGAATGCGGTCCTCTAAGTTCTCCTCCAGGACACCAAACACTCTTCTGCTTCGATGGGGTCGACCTCTGTCTTGCATGAACCACTTTTTGTCGAAATCAGGGTCATTTTGCACAATGGGGAGGAAATCATCTTCCAAAACCTTCACGTACCGTTCGGTAGTCGCCGTGGCATCAAAGAATATCGCACCGCTTATTCCGTGACTGGACACAGCACACCACACAGTCACCTGTTGAGGCTGAAGAGATTCTCAGTCCCCCAGATGTGACAATTTTACTTATTGACGAACGCATCCGAGTGGTCTTCGTCGATAAAGCAAACCATGCGTGTGTGGACTAACTGCCATCATGCCCTGCAGTTTGAACGATCTGACGCAGACTGTTGACAAGTTGAATATTTGTCACCCCTATCTCTTCATTTCGACTGCCATCCAAGACTCCATCTATTTCACTTCCAACAACTCAAACATGTCCTTCTCCCACAACTGAAACATAGCTTCGTCTCACAACAACTAACACGTGGCTGCCATGTCTCTTCTCACCTAAAGAGGGGAAGAACAGTACACATAATAATCTAGGTACTACATGTAGACCAAAGTGTTTAACCATTTAGAGAGATAGCCAACAAAAGTGTTTAAAAGACCGTACATAAACTGATATGGAAATTTTATAATTTTTTGGCAAATAATTATGCAAAGGACTTTATAACTTTGGCGTATTGACTATTTTTTTAATTTAACTACATAATATTAAATTTGTGTCCATCAAAATGGAAGTTGACAAACTATACGAAGTTTATCGATAGCCACCTACCTGTACTGCAAATTTCATATTCTGCATTACGCTTGATTAGGTCACAAACTTCGTTTTCACAAGTTTCCTGCAACCTACTGTGAAGTGCGTTGCAGAGGGCACTTCTGCTGTACCACATCATATGGTTTGCTTCCGTTCGGTTCGCGTGTGGACCGCGTGAATAATTACTGCGTTAATGGCGTCGTGTGTGCGTACCGAGATGACAGCCAATCCTGTTCTGTCTTCGTGGTCGCCACGGGAGCGACGGGAACAGGCCTCAAGTGTACCACTAGGCTCCACGCCAAAACTGTACTGTTCGCAACTTCGTAGGTAGGGACAGTCGGTGGCGTCTGTCTCCATGAGTCTGCCGGTTTCCGCCAGTCAGCACCCAGCCCGGCTGGCACCCAAACAAACCTGTCACCGTTCGTGCTGCCCTTCTCTGTATACCCTGTAAGTCCTATATGACACTGGCCCCACAACCTTGAGCGTCGCACCAGTGTTTTGTACGCAGTCTCCGTAGTAGACCGATTGCGTTTCCTCTCCCAACGAATCAAAGTCTGCCACTCGCCTTATCTGCGGCTGAGACCTCACGATCGTTCCAGCTCAGTTCGGTGCAACGGTGTTCGCCAAGGACAGTTTGATCCATTCGGGTCAATGACAAAGTCCCACTTCCAACTACCGAAACGACTCAGCGATAACCATACATCCTTTCTGGCTACCAGTCCCACCTGTTCAGACTTTTTTTTTAAGTCATCAGACGTTCTAACGGTCTAATACAGTCCTCCTTCTGTTTCTGTCTTGTGCTATCGTTTCGTGTCTCACTGACTTCTACTGCTAACGTGCTCTATTACCTGTTCTCCATATTCCAGTGCTTCACTGCCGTTACCATATTTTCCCCCTCTACTGCTGCTTCCAGCTGCAGATCAACTGATGCTGAATTCCGTACCACGTGATACGCTATCCTGTCTCCGATAAAATTATTTGCTATGACTTGTGGTGCTCCTTCATTTCATGCTCTATCTGTCCCCTTAATTCTGAAAGTTCTTCATTTCGTACTGTACCCCTCCACTTAATTTCCAGCGTTATAGCGTTTAGTGTTCCGTCTGTTAGCTTAATTTTTTAATCTTCTTTATTTCGTATGCTGTCTGCCCCCTTCCTTTACAAAGTTCTTTATGTCGTGTTCTGTCTCTACACTCAATTTGTAAAGTTCTTCAGTTTGTAATCCGTCCAGTTGCTTATAAAATTCTTCGTCACTGCCACATCTCCACTCGTTTGCAGCTACGGGGCGAGGTGGCTGGGGCAGTGGTCAGCACATTGGACTCGCATTCGGAGGACAGTGGTTCAAACCCACGTTCGACCATCACATTTAGGTTTTCCGTGATTTCCCTAAATCGCTACGGGAAAATGCCGGGATAGTTCCTTTGCAAAGAGAACGGCCGATTTCTTTCTTCATCCTTTCGGAACCAGAGCTCTTGGTCCGTCCCGTCTCTAATGACCACGCTGCCGACGGGACGTTAAACCTTTATCTTCCTTCCTTCCTTCTTCTCTGCATTCCCGGCGCTCCACGTCTCATTTCCGTACATTGCTGTGTTCCCGATACCGACAGCGCTCTTCTGTTTATCGAAGATAGCTTTCATTCACCTTTGCGTGTTTAATTCCGACACCTCACTTCCGCCGGCCGAAGTGGCCGTGCGGTTCTAGGCGCTGCAGTCTGGAACCGCGAGACCGCTACGGTCGCAGGTTCGAATCCTGCCTCGGGTATGGATGTGTGTGATGTCCTTAGGTTAGTTACGTTTAACTAGTTCTAAGTTCTAGGGGACTAATGACCTCAGAAGTTGAGTCCCATAGTGCTCAGAACCATTTGAACCACCTCACTTCCGCCACGCTGCATAGTCTTCTGCCACTACTGTGTCGTCCCCAGTCATCGTTCTCCTCCCTAGCACTCATCGGCGGCATCGAGTGAAAAACACCGTCTGGATAGCTATTGTTTCTATTAATGATGATGTGTGTCGATCTGAGTGGCAGATAAGGTTCACATATTAGGTGGGGAAAGGAAGGACGAGGCGCGACAGTAAAAAAGCGACACAAGTGTAACACTACAAATAACACCGACCTACTGCCATACTCGGGCACTTTCCTAGCGAATCCGTACGGATTAACAGGTACGTTTTCGTTCTTTTTCTGAAATATTTCCACATGCTTCACATTGCCAGGAAGTGAAAGGCTAGAAAAGTTTAATCCCTTTGCATAAGGAAGATCATTACAGATGTAGCACGCACCATCAATTTCTGGGTACGAACAGCATACAACTGGTCACTTCAAGCAATATGGCGGCATTTTTATTTCCGATTACTTTTGGTAATTAAATGTGTGATCCTACATAAAATCCTTTATTTGTACTTACATTAAAGCAAAGTTTCAAAATTTCTTTTAGCACCGTACTGGAACCGCAAACTTGGAAAGTTTCCAGATTTTCTAATAATTAGAAGGTAACATTCGTTAAATACCATTCATTGATGTCATCAAACAGCGATGGAGAGACGCTGCCGCTCTTTACGTACAGGGTGCCCATAAGTAATGTTCCAGTAGCAAGACCCTGCAGAAAGAGGACCACTGCTCACAATGACGTCACATTTGAACAGCGTATTATCGATGCAGGAGGTAACGTCGCGTACACAAAAAAATTAACGAAAATTTTAGCAGCGCATAGCGCTGTAAGCGTCTTAACGTAAATGGGCTCATGTGAATGATCTCACAGTTTTGACTAATTAGATTGAATAGCTACTTTTTCCACCTTACATATATCTTTTCTAAATCATTTTGTGATTTTGTTTTGATCTTCTGATAGTTTTACTAAACGGTCAATTACAGCATCATCTGCAAACAATCTAAGATGGCTGCTCAGAATGTTTCCTAAATCCTTTATGTGAATTAGAAACAGCAGAGATATTCTAACGGTTCCTTGGGAGACGCCAGGTATCATTTCTGTTTCACTCGATGACTTTCCATCACTTGGTACGAACTGTGACATTTCCGACAGGAAGTCACGAATCGTACAGCTGAGGCGATACTCCATCGGCACGCAGTTTAATGAGAGATTGCTCTTGAGGAACGGTGGCAAAAGCCGTCTGGAAATCTAAAAATATGGAATCAATTTGACATCCCCTGCCGATAGCACTCTTAACGTCATGAGTATAAAGAACTAGTTGTGTTTCACAAGAACGATATGTCCGTGCTGACCGTTACCTTCGAGGAAATTCATAATGCTCGAACACAGTACCTGTTGCAAAATACTGCTGCAAATCGACCTCAGTGATACGGGTCTGTAATTCAGCTGAGTACTCCTATTTCCTTTCTTGGGTATCGGTGTGACTCACACATTTCTGTCTTGAGCTGTGACTCTTAGTCGAGCGAAAGGTTGTATATGAATGGTAAGTATGGGGCTATTGTATCAGCATATTCTGAAACTGACCGAATTGGTATACAGTCTGGGTACGAAGACTTGCATGTATTAATTGAATGAAGATGAATGCTACATCGTGGATATCTGCACTCTAACACAGATAAAAGACAACCACGAAGGAGTTACCCAAATTGAACGTAAGTCGGTAGATGTGATGTACATGTACAGACAAACAAATGGTTACAATCCAAAAAAATTGGATGATATGTACTTCGGCATGGGATCTCATTGACTGGAGTACAGTTGCCTCAGCGATTGGTCCCACTTCGAGGTTAGGTGCGATGACCAGTGAGGCGTCCCAGACAGCTGTGGGATACGAACGTGACTGTTGTCCACCATAAGGGCCAACAGCCAGGAGCGATGGTTTGGGGTGCCACTTCATTTCATAGCAGGACTCCTTTGGTTTGTCATCCGCGGCACCCTTGTAGAACAGCGGTACGTCGACGGTACTCTACTGTCCGCTTTGTTGCTCTTCGTGCCATGCTATCCTGGGCTCACATTTCAGGACGATAACGCCTGCCCTCACAAGGCGACAGTTTCTACTATTCGTCATCGTGCTTGCTGAACCCTACCTTGGCCAGCGAGGTTCCGAGATCCATCCCGAATTGAGAATGTTTGCAGCATTATGGGCAGGGCCAACTCGTGATTTCGGCAAGCTAACAGGCCAACTGGACAGAATTTGGGATGATATGTCCCAAAATGACATCTAATAACTTTGGCAATCAATGGCAACCCAAATAACTGCTTGCACAAGGGCCAGTGGTGGATCAACTCTTATTGCGTTGCTGAAGTTGTGAAGCTTTTTTCTTGAATAAATCATTCAATTTTTCTGAAATTACAATAGTTCGTTTGTGTGTTAATGTGCATCACATCAACCTATTTCCGTCCCATTTGGATAATCCCTTCGCGGCGCGTCTTTATATATATATATATATATATATATATATATATATATATATATATATATATATATATATATAGTCGTGATGACTGGGTGTTGTGTGATGTCCTTAGGTTAGTTAGGTTCAAGTAGTTCTAGGTTCTAGCGGACTGATGACTATAGATGTTAAGTCCCATAGTGCTCAGAGCCATTTGAACCATTTTTTTTAGTATACTTTTGAATTACAAATGTTGGCAGCTGTTATCGGCTGGCATTCTGGAGTATTTACTTCCTAACTGTAGAAAGACAGGTCAGATATCTTAAGCCACAGGTGAGGAAAATTACCTTTCTGAAACGTACACAGTAGTAACCATCCTTGGCAACGCTCTGGTCTCCCTCAAAATTGGTAGTACACTCGTAGAGAACCGCTTCCTCTCAAGCTACAAGCAGGAGACTAGTAGATTAGGGGGTAAACAAGAAACTGCTGTATCGCACTGTTTGAAAATCCTCCGACGTTCGCGCAGGGTAAGCGCTCCATCTGGGTGGCTTTCACATACACGGACACATGTGGGATGTCAAGGAGAGACGTGTTAACTTGCTAAAACCGGTTATCATGACTTTTACAAAAGATATATCTTCTGAAGAGGCTGTCAGTTTTTCGTAAACGGTACATGATTGAGAAAACGGGAATACGTCCACGTTTCAGAATGCAGCTGTAGATGCAGAACCCAGAGAGCACCAGGTTCACGTCTCGGTCTGACCTGGCGGGCAGGTCGCTACAGGGAGACAGTGCTCGACCTTGCAGACAGAGAGGCGACGTTCCGCGTGGTCCCCCAGTGTTTGCCATTGTTCTCACCGCCGTGTACGTCGCGCGTGTTTACGGAGGCGGCAATCCAGATTTACACCGGCACTCACGAGGCAGTGGACGCGACAAAAGTGCGTTACGCAAGAGCCCGGAGTCCTCAATGGAACATACCGCTGGCAGAGGTTTCTCAATGAGAGAGGAGGCGACGGCTGAGCGAGGCGCTGCCTGCTGCCTCCGTTTACGCTGCTCGCGTCGGTTCCGCTGGACTGTTCACGCCTCTGCGTTTTGTAACACGGCAGGGCAGTCTACCGTAAGGGCAAGAGGCACTCTGTTCAGTCACAATCACGCGACCGCGGACGCACAGGCGGCGGCTACTGTAAGGCCGGGACATATTCGAGTTGACAGTTGAAACCAGCTTGACAGGAGCACGGGGACGGCCAGTTTCACACCCCGCTCCGCAGATGGCGTTGTCTCCGGACTTCCACCGGCCGCTAAGGTGACCACGTGACCGGCAAAACCCGCCCGTTGGGCAGCACAATGGCTCCTCGTTTCACATGGCCGCTTCTCGTGTCCAGTGAAAAATTATAGTTTACCCCAAAATTAATAAACACTGAACAACAAGTGTCGCTGAAGAGCCAGTAGTCTCATTGAGCGTGTGAAGGCGCGCCTTCGATGTCCGCGTTAGTTCATAAGTCTCTAAGTTAAATGTTATGAATAATTCCTGAACTGTAAAAGTGAATACCTAGGCGATGCATTATGCGATTGCAACAAACAAGGTGTCTACGGATTCGTTTCGTAGAACTGTAACGGACTCTTATAGTAGATTTACGGAAATTATTCACATATTTATATGAGAGGCTGCAAAATCGATCGAGTGCAATTAAAAACAGCTTTCTTACCAAATAAACAGAGAAACATTAAAAGCAACGGCAGCACTGTAATTTTTACATGTATAGTAAATCATTTAAGGTATAATTTAAATTGTTTGTTAATATGTACCCTTACAAATGCACAAACGGAGGAAAACCGTAGAAAATATTATTTATAAATAAACTATGGCAGATAAAAGAAAACTGAGAACAGCGTTATATTTCTCGGAAAATTTCAATGTGTGTAAATGGTTAAAATTAAGAATTTCAGCAACTTTCATGTTCAGTAGTCTAAACGAGTTGATTGGTGCTTCACAGAGGTTTCGTGAGTGAACAGTGGCATTTTGGTGGGGGTGTCTATCTTCTGTTGAGTGGTAGTTAAGATAGGTAAATAAATTAGTGAAATCAATCTGAAGTGAAGTAGAAATTAGAAAATAAATGAAAAACTTAGTTTAGTTTAGAAGAATTACACACTGGCAAACAGCGGGCAGAGCAGCCGAGGCAATGACCGTGAAGTCAGCACGTTCAGGAGAAGCCATCGCCCTCCCCACATAAGCGGGCGCTGCTGTCGATTCAGCCATCAGGGCATCGCCCGACCGGCTCATGTGTTTCTCAATTCTCACATGTGATCAAAGGCCCTCGCCTACATTCCAAGAGCCGATGACCGAAGTTAAGATGATTCTTCGAGAAGCTTTTCAACGTGACAGAAGAGGCAATGACCGTGAAGTCGTTCACCTCCAGTGAACTGAAGTGAAAAATACGCGAGACGCAGTGGGCCCGACAAGAGTAGCAGTAGTTTTCAGTCAGTTTCGATGCTGAAGACCGTGATGCAAGAAGAGACTACATCATACAGAGACGCACCAAGTCCGCCGCTGTAATGGAATAGCAAGCAGCAGCCTCGGCGCCAGAAGACAGAAGTTAAAAGGTATTTGAAGTCTGATTTTTACGTGCCCGGGTGACTCGTGAGGACAGGAAGGAGACAGCCTCACATCGGCAGTCACCTGTGAGCTGGGATGAAGACCTGACAGCTGAAGACTGGCAAGCGGGAGTCCGTTGTTCGAGTCCGGGACACTGGCCTTCCCCCGCCGCGCCGCTCCGCTGGCCGACGCACGACACACGCTGCCGCATAGAAAGAGAAACACTGGACGCCACATCCAAGGTACCCCCATCCGATGCACGACTTCGGTCTCAATAATTAAACGGGCCACCTCGCGCTGCGCGTCTCCAGTCAACTGGGCGAGACGGTGACACGAGATACACACCGCCACACGTAATCAGACGCCGCCGCTGCCGCAGCAGAAGGCTTCGCAAACGACACAGCTGCCGCTCTGCGAGCCAGAACATCCAGTAAGGAAACAGTTGTACAAAACTTTCAATAAAAGTTATCTTATGTAAAAATGCTGTTTCATTCTACCTCATACCCGAGCCAAAGAAGAGCCCACCCTGCCCACATGTTGTTAAGAGAGAAAAATTAATTTATTTAGTATTTTCACCATGACATAATGCTTTAGAATTAAATGCCCATTGCAGTAATGCTCATTCTGACAACTGACTAGCATCAAAAGAGAAAACCCAGTTACATTTAGTAGCAAAAGTGTAACAGTTCGGACACTGTTAGAGGCGGTCAGGCTGTGTTAGTTTGTGTTTCGACAGAGTTTTATCTCATGAGCGGTGAAATAGCTGATAGCGTGTGTGAATTATCCAAGAGTTCCTACTTTCGACCATCGAAATTTTTCGGCATTTTATGGACTCGTTATTTTTCGGGTTGCGTGTGATACGAGCCGCACTTAGAAGGTCTCAGTGCGAAGCCATTGTGGAATTTATAGTTTGTCGTACTGTGGAACTTTAACAGTGCTCTAAAGATAATTCACGCAATTAATCGTGGTTAATTCAACCATCTTCAAGATCATAAGAAACTCGGTCAGGTTCTGAAATTAATTTATTGTGCACTGTGACTTTCAATTTGTTTATGTTCTTATTGGAAATGAACTCGAATTTGCGAAACTTTAAAAATTACGTGAGTCTGTACATCATTTTGCATATGAAATCCTGCTGCATTTATACTAAACGCTTTTGTGGAGAACTGGGTAGTCTGCGACGAATGTGAGTTGGCCGCCATAGGCGAAACGTGGCCAAATTTTCAGAAGCCATTTTCGTTCTTCGTGTTCTTTTCATACTTTGCACTTTAAGAAAACCAATTGAAACGTCCCCTTTGAACAATTATACATGACTGTCCTTAAACTGACACACAATATTTTTTAGCGCAACGCAGTCTGACTTTCAGAAATCCCTACAAAGGAATGGCCCTGACTAACATTAACCTGTACCTTTCACAAATCACTTACCTCACCAAAAATCTTCGTTACTCGAACTACCGCAATACAGCGAGCGCCACTACTGCCAGCTAAATAAAAGATTCAAACTACGGAAGGCACTAACTACTGATAGGCATAGTTAGCAAATGAAAGATTTTAATAGAGAACAAACAATGTATTTACCTTAATATTCATAATTGACATCCAGTCTTACAAATTTCAAAACTCCGCCATCTCTCTCCCCACATGCACCACTGCTGGCGGCTCACCTCCAACTGCGCAACGCTACGCGCTGTTCACATCCAGCTGCCGCTGCCCAACACTTTTGACTTTGTGTTACTCTGCTAAGCCAGTTTATTACTGATTTATTTTTCTTGTTTGCTGCTTATTGCATATTAGTTGTAATATTGTTGCTTACTTTGACAATTTCCATTTTTTTCATTGCTGTTTGTGTTAACTGTTTTGTGCTGCTGCATTGCCTCGTCCCTTAGTTTAGCATCTGAGCTCAGTAGATTTAAGTTAGCTTAAGAGGGGGTAGCCTATAAGAGAATGAGTTGCGATGAATTTGAAGAAATGCACTGAGAGGTTCATGTTAATCAAGGCCATTCTTTTGTAGGGATTTTTGAAAGTCAGATTGCATTGCGCTAAAAATATTGTGTGTCAGTTTAAGCACAGTCTTGTACAATTTTTCAAAGGGGACGTTTCACAATGACAGTGGACGTAGATGAAAACACGCGTTGTGAAATAGGCGTCAAAATATCACGTGTTTTGAAGAGATCTCGGCAGGACGCTCTAGAATTAACAACAGGTATAACTGTCTTAACACGCTTCTTTATTCTAAAATTGGTATCCCCGTACGTTGAGTTTCTCCAAAAATTGATTCCGTAGCTCATTAGTGAATGAAAATGCGAGGTCTGTTCCAAAAATTCCGGAACTTTGTCCACAAAATTTTTCTACTTGTACCTTTTGCTTATTGTGCATGGCTCCTTCGAAACACTCTCCTCCACAACTTATACACAGCTCCTAACGCCGTTTCCACTTCCGGAACCAGTCTTGCTACGCCTCTTGCTGGATCGCGCGAAGCGCCATCTGCAAATTTTCTTGTATCTCGTCTGTTGTTGCAAATTTCGTCCTTTCAGCAGCATTTTAAACTATGGAAATAATAAAATCCCCAGGGGCGTGGTCTGCAGAGTACGGAGGACGGGGCAGCACAGTGATTTCGTTTTTTGTGCAGCAGTCACGCACCAACAGGGATGAATGTGCTGGAGCGTTATCATGCTGCAAGAGCCACGAATTGTCTCGCCACATTGCAGGCCGTTTCCTTCTGACATTTCCTCGCAGGCGTCGCAACACGTCCCGATAGTACCGTGGATTAACAGATTGTCCCTGTGGCACGAATTCGCAATGACCCTCTACCGACACTTGGTCTGAAAAATCATAGCCGTAGACCCACGTCTCGTCACCAGCTGTGATCCTCTTAAGGAACATCTCGTTCCCATTGGAGCGATCCAAAAGCTCTTCACATACTGCGAGGCGAAAGTCTTCCTGGTCTCGACTCATGAGGTATAGGACGAACATGGCGGCAACACGATGCATTCGAAGATGTTGTGTACGAATTTCATGACATGTAGAGCTGAAATGTTACGTTCTTCTGCATTCTCTCGGACAGTCAGTCTTCCATTGGCACGCACACTTTCGACGGCGTTCGTGACACGAGCGACGTCCGAAGACGTCGAAGGGCGTGCTGAACGAGGGCCACCTTCAACTTCTGTTCGGCCATTTTTAAACCGTGTGAACCACTCGTACCATCGGGTACGCCTTAAGCACTCATCACCGTAGGCTTCCTGCATCATTTGGTGTTTCTCTGCAGAAGTTACCTTTGAGTTTCTCCTAAAATTTGGTGCAGACGCGTTGCTCCTCTAACTCTGCCAATTCTCGAATTGAGTGACACAGCGTTCTACTTAATACGCCGCAGAACAGTAACTAACAGACATACAGCAATGGAACTTCCGTCAGTTATACATTAAACACTGGCGTGTACTGGGGTGCCAAGCGCTTTTCGGCCCGTAATTACGAATGTTCCGGAATTTTTCGAACAGACCTTGTTTGTACGAAAAAAAACAACTAGTTGCTTTTTCCATCTTCATAGCAGCAATCACGCGTACCATAAATATAGCAGAACTAAAGTACTCCATTTATCCCCGGGTATGCGTTTTCAAGTTAAGGTAGCCATCCATCTGTAGTACCAAAAACGTAAAACTATCTACTTCATTGTTTAAGAATATTAATTTTATGGTCCGTAGAGTCCTACTAGAAGTACTTCAACAATAATCCATTTGCCTTGAAGCATCTTATGACGTTTTCATATATTTCATTAGCTGTCTTCTCAGAAGAAAGACTGGCACTACATTTTGTTCCTGTTCTTGCATCATTAGCGAAAAGAACACAATTTTTATCTTCTGACAATTGTCCTAATATATACACTGAAGAGCCAAAGAAACTGGTACATCTGCCTAATATCGTGTAGGTTCCCCGCGAGCAAGCAGAAGTGCCGCAACACGACGTGGCATGGACTCGACCAATGTCTGAAGTAGTGCTGGAGGGAATACACACAATGAATCCTGCAGGGCTGTCCATAAATCCGTAAGAGTACGAGGGGGTGGCGATCTATTCTGAACAGCACGTTGGGAGGCATCCGAGATATGCTCAATAATGTTCATGGTGGCCAGCGGAAGTTTTTAAACTCAGAAGAGTGTTCCTGGAGCCACTGTGTAGCAATTCTGGGCGCGTCGGGTGTCGCATTGTCCTGCTGGGATTGCTCAAGTCCGTCGGAATGCACAATCGACATGAATGAGTGGATGTAGGTGATCAGACAAGACGCTTACGTACGTGCCAGCTGTCAGAGTCCTATCTAGACGTATCAGGGGTCACATATCACTCCGACTGCACACGCCCCACACCATTACAGAGCATCCACCAGCTTGAACAGTTCCCTGCTGACATGCAGGATTCATGGATTCATGAGGTTGTCTCCATACCCGCACACGTCGATCCGCTCGATACAATTTGAAACGAGACTCACCGACAAGGCAACATGTTTCCTGTCAACAGCCCAATGTCGGTGTTGACGGGCCCAAGCGAGGCGTAAAGCTTTGTGTCGTCCAGTCATCAAGGGTACACGGCTGGGCCTTCGGCTCCGTTGAATCTTTCACACGCTGACACTCGTTGATGGCCCAGCACTGAAAGTTGCAGCAATTTGCGGAATGGTTACACTTCTATCACGCTGAACGGTTCTGTTAAGTCGTCGTTGGTCCTATTCTTGCAGGACCTTTTTCTGGTGCCAGTGTTGTCGGAGATTTGATGCTTTATCGGATAGCTGATATTGACGGTACACTCTAGAAATGGGCGTACGGGAAAATCCCCACCTCATCACTGCCTTGGATACGCTGTGTCCCAACGGTCATGCGCCGACTATAAGACCACGTCCAAACTCACGTAAGTCTTGATAACCTGCCATCGTAGCAGTAGTAACCGATCTACCAACTGCCTCTGACACTTGTTGTATCTGCCTGTTTACGTATGTCTGTATTTGAATACCCATGGCTATAACAGCTTCTTTAGCGCTTCAGTGTATATACAACAGAGGACCCAAATTAGAGTGCCACGTGTGGTTGTTTCAGATTCTACGTGTCTACTGCTATGTGGTCGATGTGGAAATGACAGATTCTGCTCCGTGCCTTGCAAATAAGATAAAATCCAGGAATCTACTGTGTCTTCTATTCCATAATGTTTTAGGTTTTGCACGAGGACATCATGGGTTACACATCCATAGAATAAGCGCGCGTTTATGGGAAGTGACAATTTATTTATTTATTTAGTTAGGCTGAGGATGTTCATTTCAGCTGAACGGAGTCACTACATGCATAAATCACAGAATTCAGGTAACTAAAAGAAAACAAGTATTTTTAGATAGTGTACACATACAACCAATGAAGAAACTCGAAAACTTTTATTTAAACTATGCGAGGAGTTGCTGTACAGGAAGAAAGGTCTGTATAATAATATACTCTGAACACCTAAGCCATTGAACTGTCGCAACACACACGCCACATTTGAAAACCACGTCTTATAGCAGAATCGCCAACTTGCTGGCCTAAGAACACCAGTAAGCAGCAATAATAATACTTGACTCGATATTTCGGGGATCCAACTGGCCGAAATATCGAGTCAAGATGATTTTAGGATCCAATAGCAAACCCGAAGAGACTTTCAATACGCCGGGAAAGCCTACGTAGTCAATGCAATAATAATACCTATACAGCTTGTGAGGTGTGCATGTTATTTTGGTAAATTCTGTTTCTTACGTAGATATCGATGTGCATAGATCACACAGAGGTAAACCACGTAACTGAGTAATCTTTGACTATTGCTACAATATCTCTGTGTTGCTCTGAGAGCGCTAGAGAAGCTGCACGCGCTCTGAGCCGTGTTGAGCAGCAGATGTGTTTTCAAGAATGTCCAGGAAATTTTCTTTATAAGTGTGACATAAGATTGACGGAATTGGCGTACGAATATTTTCATAGATTATTTTTGTGTTTTTCTGGAATGTTGAGAGATTAATGTAAGTATGCAAGCGTGTGTCACTCTTTTGTGTTATTGAGACTGGAGTAACGAAGCTCAGATAGCAGGAATGTTATAAGAACTGCTCTGATAGGGCGGCGGGATTCCCCTTACTTAAAGTCATTTTATGTAAATATTATTCTGAACATTCACTTGATTTTTGAAGCATGATTTTTGAATACGAACTTTTGAATGCGAATTTTGTCAGAAATCATTTCATACCAGTTACAATTTCCATCCTTCATTCAGTTTATTATGTACGTGTGCACAATTCATTTCGTAGTACGTAATTTTCAGCTGTAGTATTTTAATGTTGCTTTGCTGCTGCATGCTGTGCGCTGCTTTCAGAAATCTGCAAAAATGTTTGTCAAGACACAAGGTACGTGAAAATACAGTTTAGGGCCACGAATTTCTTTGTAATTTCAGTCGCACATTTATTTCGGAAATTAGGTTACATTCAGGGTAGCACTGCATTTGTATAGAAACAGCCAGCTTTAGTTTGTAGACAGTGTTGAACAAATCACATTGGTCCTTAGTATGACTCAGTGTAGTCCCAGGTTTGCACAGTACAGTTTAAGTTAGGAATTAGTTTGTCCGGTAATCAGTTTTGGGAAGCTTTGGTTGACGGATTCAGGAAGATTCACTCAGATAGAGAGAAGCTAAGAAGTGGTTAAGGGGCTCCGGAAAGGCTCAAAATCATGAAAAGTTCAATTTTTACTTTTTTGCGTTTTATGAATCTGCAGACTATTACCTTTTAATAGATATATAATTTATTCAATTCCGAAGACTACAACTATTTTTAAATTTTTTTTGAAATGTGTTCTACATGGGCGTGACCCACTGTGGCGCTGTTAAACTGCTGTCAAATGGTGTTATTTTTAACGTCCGTGTTCATCAAGTACATTTTAGTGATGTGAGATAAAGTATGTGTTGTGGCTAACCTGTGATGGTTCAATATATATCGCTGGTGTGATTGTCGATTGTTTCATGTTTATTTACTCTGTCGTTATCTCGAAAATATTCGTAATTAATTCAGTTTCTTGAGTCTCTGTTTTGTTGAAGTATAATAATGAGTAAAAGTAAAGGCTATTAGGCAAAATACACAAAGTGTCGACGAAATGAAGAAGGCTCTTTGGGCTCTTTTTTTTCATACTTCTTCAACCGATGAAAATCCCCAACATAGCATGTGTCCCAAAGAAGAAGACAGTTGGTGTAAATATAACAAAGGATTGCTAATTGGTGAAGTGTACACTCATAAGCATAGTCTGGCTCGTACAATAATGGAGGTGATAAAACCTATTTTCAGAAACTTAGCAGCACCTGAACTGTTGAAAAAGTGTATTCACGGAAAAACTCAAAACCCCAATGAAAGTGTAAATAGTGTTATATGGTCGAGAATCCGCAAGACTGTATTTGTTGGAATAGAAACACTTCACTTTGGTGTGTATGATGCTGTTGCGACTTTCAATGATGGCAACATTGTAAGGTGCAAGGTATTTAGAAATATGGGAATGAAGATAGGTTCTAACATGGTACGAGCGATGCTTGCTTTAGACAAGGAACTCCTTCGGGCTGCAGACAGGGCTGTAAAGAGTCTAGAAATACAAGCAAGAGTAAACAGGAGGAGGAACAAGAGGAAGCTGGAGGAGGAGTTTGCAGAGGATGAAGATAATCCATCCTATGGACCTGGAATGCACTAAAAAGTTAATCCAATCTTTGTCGCTCGATTCCCAAAACTTTTATTTTCTCATACTAATTATATGTTTTCTAAGGACCTTCCAAACATATTTGTTTCAAACTTTCAGTAAATGTTATACAGTACCTTCTGCATAATTTAACACAGCCTTTTTCCAAAAAACTGTATACTTTTGAATATATAAATAAAAAATTGCAAAAAATGTTGTGAATTTTCATTACAATTGAACAAAAAATCATCTTTAATATGTGAACTAAAATTTTGTAAAATCCCTGTGTTAAGTTGTAGCCCATATTCCAATAAATAATCTGTAAAAAGTTCAACTTCCTACCTCAAATACTTTGTGAAGAAAGATGTAATTTATAAGCGTTATTTTAACATTGCAAGTATACGGCGTTCCGGAGCCCCTTAAGTTACAAGCTAATTCCCACATACCACAGCCGAAAAAAATCAGGTACATTAACTTTAAACGGCAAAATTAACATATGCCACCTTCCTTTGTTAACCACATAATTTATTTGAGGTGATAAACTAAGCGTAAAATTACCGGTACAAGTTTGGCTGTGTTGCAGATGACACGCTGCATAAAGTGTAGACATGAGGGTGAAACGCCTTGTGAAACTCAGAAAATGCATAACGTAATGTAAGGTAACGTTCAAGTAATTATTATTACATTTTTAACTTGCTCAAAACTGTTGGTTTCAGACAATAAATTCCGGGATATATCCCTGTTATTATATTTATCGTACTCCACAAATTCCTTCTTTCAAGTACTAAATAAATTTCTCACAATCCATATTTTGCATACGTAAACGTCGCCTGATTCGACCGAAGAAACTAAACTTATCTGAATTCTGCTGACCGTCGTCCGAAGTCTTTACATTTGGCCACTGACATCGGTTGCACCGAGACTGCACCTGTATTGGCATCACGATTTGAAAATGTCCCCCACGTGGTAGCCAGAGACTCGGTGGTGCACACAAGCGGTGTCTCGACATTCGAAAGTTGGGAATTGGCACAGAATTCATCAACCGACCACGGCATAAGAGCCCGGATAATTATATGGGCGCTGATGACTACGCTGTTTAGCGCCCGAAAACCTCAAACCACACACGGATAATTATAATGGACATTCGAAAGTTGACCGAGTTGTTTATGTTCCGTCAGGGGACCACCAACATTCCACACATCGACACCACATCTGTCAGCGTGGTGACTGTCGTTTGTTCCATACTGGGACTGAGTGGGTTACTAGCTAAAGACTGAGTTCTTAACGTAATCCGATGCACCAAGAATAGCGAGGATATTTCACACGCATTGGCCCCACTGGAGGACCAGTGTGGCGGTAGCTTCCCTCCCCCAGTGGCTGCGGTGCCGTGCCACCAGGTGGGACTCAGAGCCCCACTGGAGGACCAGTGTGGCGGCAGCTTCCCTCCCCCAGGTGGGCCTCAGAGGGGCCCCGAGTAGTCGGTGCCGCGCACGTGCTCGCGGATCCACTGGTCGAAGCGGCGGTCCATCTCGGGCGACATGCGCCTCCTGGAGGCGCCCACCTGCCCCTCGCGCATGAAGCTGAGGCCGCCCGGCGCCGGCGGCAGGCGCAGCCGCTGCCGCGACGCCTCGACGACGCCGCCGTAGTTGGTGGCCGGGTTGTCCCTCATGCTGCTGAAGCTCAGGTGATGCTCCAGCTGCCGCACCTGCTCCTCCGTCACCTCCTTGTCCAAGAAGGCGGCCGTCTTCCGGATCACGGCGCCCAGGTCCTGCGCAGACAGACAACAACTGCTGTTGACTCTAGCTTCACCGTGTGTACCTCAAGGCTCCATTGTAGGTCCATTTCCAGTAGTGGAAATCATTATAAAGACAGGATTCCACGAAAGTAATAGTACAATATCTGAAACATGTATGTATCGAACTTATTGTGAAATTGGTAAATACATATAAGAGATAAACAATCGAGACGGAATTACATAGTTACTTTCATAGCACAAGTAACAAAATAAAACCTTTGCATTTTCTGGATGGAAATTGGTATAAGAGAACTCACTGTTCTGATGTGCCCAGTGCGTTGTCCTCGATGGTGAGTGTTCATCGGAGGTGAGGGTATCATCTGGAGTGCCCCTGGGAAGTGTGGTAGGTCCGCTGTTGTTTTCTATCTACATAAATGATCTTTTGGATAGGGTGGATAGCAATGATGCTGTGGTGTACGGGAAGGTGTCGTCGTTGAGTGATTGTAAGATGACTTGGACAGGATTTGTGATTGGTGTAAAGAATGGTAGCTAACTCCAAATATAGATAAATGTAAATTAATGCAGATGCGTAGGAAAAAGAATCCCGTTATGTTTGAATACTCCACTAGTAGTGTAGCACTTGACACAGGCACGTCGATTAAATATTGGGGCGTAACATTGCAGATCGATATGAAGTGGAACAAGCATGGCAGTTGTGGGGAAGGCGGATAGTCGTCTTCGGTTCATTGGTAGAATTTTGGGAAGATGTGGTTCATCTGCTAAGGAGACCGCTTATAAAACACTAATACGACCTAATCTTGAGTACAGCTCGAGCGTTTGGGATCCCTATCAGGTCGGATTGAGGGAGGACATAAAAGGAATTCAGAGGCGGGCTGCTAGATTTGTTACTGGTAGGTTTGATCATGACGTGAGTGTTACGGAAATGCTTCAGGAACTCGGGTGGGAGTCTCTGGAGGAAAGGAGGCGTTCTTTTAGTGAATCGCTACTGAGGAAATTTAGAGAACCAGCATTTGAGCTTGAGTGCAGCACAATTTTACTGCCGCCTTCTTACATTTTGCGGAAAGACCACAAAGATAAGATAAGGGAGATTAGGGCTCGTACAAAGGCATATAGGCAGTCATTTTCCCCTCGTTCCGTTTGGGAGTGGAACAGGGAGAGTAGATGCTAGTTGTGGTACGAGGTACCCTCCGCCACGCACCGTATGGTGGATTGCGGAGTATGTATGTAGATGTAGATGCTCTTGCATTGCTAGTACTTCCTAATTACCTCAGAAATCTTCGGCGTTGATTTTGTAGGAGTTTTGTACTTCTTGCAACGAAATTGTCTCCCACTCTTCTCGTATCGCTCTCATCAACTCACTAACTGCTTCATGGGGTTCAAATTCGAGCTATGTGCAGGCCACGGCAAGACATCGATATCTTTATCTTCAGACCACTTTTTGATTGCAGCAGAAACATACACAGAGGCACTATCTTGTTGAAACATTAGACTTTTGTCCCCTAGGTCCACAAATATTCTGATCAGTAGTGTCTCTAGCACCTCGGTGTACATGTTGGAGTTCGTTCTAGCGTTCAGCCAAGCAGTGCGTGATTTAGCTCCAACGCAGAAATCTGTCCGAATCATCACACCTACACCATCAAAATTTCTGCTCGTTCTTACCTGCTGCTCTGTTCTCAGTCGATGTCAGTAATACTGAAATCCATCCTGCGCATCTACAGTAAGCTTCTTCTCATCACTGAAGATCACTTTATGCGATTCAGCAAAATCCAGTCTAGCCTGTTTATGTCTGGTTGTAAGAGCAGTTTCTGCAGTCACTTCTGGAATATAAGACGTTTGTTATTTGACAAAATTTTCAGTGCACGTCTGGCAGTTAATGGCAACTGCAAATCAGCAACAAGTTGAGAAGAATAACGGTTTGCGGCCGTCCCTCTGCCCAGAGTAACCCTTTCTGTGCCTCAGATAATTTTCTACTTTGCCCATATTTTGTGTTCTGTCCATATTGTACTACGAATCTAACGAAATTATCAATCACTGTATTTCAATCAACTTCTTGGCAATTTGACAATTAGAGAGGCTCATTTCCTTGTATGAGCCGATTTTTCCTATTTTATCACACGAGAACTGTTCCCCTTGTGCCTGTTCCAGAATCACGGCTTATGCATGCAACACGCTCTGTCACTAACGGTGTCTGTTTGCCAGCTGCAGTAAAGACACGTACCCTCATAGTAACATAGCACACAACTGAATGCCTTTATACCGAGTTCCATCCTCAGCCACCTGAATCGTTGATATCTTCCTATATTCTGTACTACTGACTGCATTTGAACTCCTGAAGATAGACGTTGACTGTATCACAGACACAGCCCCTTTGACTGTTCAGAGGTGTCACTAAACCCGCCCAAAGATGTAAATTACCATGCACGAGCAGCACCAATTAGACGGAGGGGGTCCGACAGCCGATCAGTTCCAGTCATTCCACCAGGTAGGAGGTACACGGCTCGTGTTGTCTGTAGTTCAACCATGGTTAGACGGTCAATACCGCGGTTCGATCGCGTCCGCATTGTAACTTTGTGCCAGGAAGGGCTCTCAACAAGGGAAGTGTCCAGGCGTCACTGAGTGAACCAAAGCGATGTTTTTTTGACATGGAGGAGATACAGAGAGACAGGAACTGTGGATGACATGGCTCGCTCAGGCCGCCTAAGGGCTACTACTGCAAGAATGACCGCTACCTACGAATTATGGCTCGGAGGAACCCTGACAGCAACGCCACCATGTTGAATAACGCTTTTCGTGCAGCCACAGGACGTCGTGTTACGATTCAAACTGTGCACAATAGGCTTAATGATGCGCAACTTCACTCCAGACGTCCATGGCGAGGTCCATCTTCGCAACGACGACACCATGCATCGGGGTACAGATGGGTCCAACAACATGCCGAATGGAGCGCTCAGGACTATAATCACGTTCCCACTGGTGAAGAGAACGTGTCGCATATGCCTTGAACCAGATAATCGTCGGAGACGTGTTTGGAAGCAACCTGGTCAGGCTCAACGCCTTAGGCACACTGTTCAGCGAGTGCAGCAAGGTGGAGGTACCCTGCTGTTTTGGGCTGGCATTATGTGGGGCCGACGTACGCCGCTGGTGGTCATGGAAGGCGCCGTAACGGCTGTACGATACGTGAATGTCATCCACTGACCGATAGTGCAACCATACCGGCAGCATATTGACGAGGCATTCGTCTTCACGGACGAAAATTCGCGCCCCCATCGTGCACATCTTGTGAATGACTTCCTACAGGATAACGACAGCGCTCGACTACACTGGTCAGCATGTTCTTCAGATATGAACGCTATCGAACATGCCTCGGATAAAACGAAAAGAGCTGTTTATGGACGACGTGACCCACCAAAAACTCTGAGGGATCTACGCCGATCACAACTCAGAGTGCTACCAATACCGGACTTGAACTCAGAAGCCAGCGACAGGGGCTCTTCGGGTCCAGATGCCCGTTCTACACTTAGGCGCCATCGGGTGCTGAAACCTACCAGTGGCAGGGAGAAGATCAACCGACCGCACGACTACCGACACCCGGTACATCGCAGATGGGTCATAGAGGTCATCGTAGAATCCCGAGTGTGACCGGGTACACTCCACAGCCGGCGCGGGAACCACTTCAGCCGGGACAGCCGCCGCGCCTCCGAGGTCGCTGACGTCATCACCTCCAGGGCGTGCAGACGCTGAGCTGGACGACAACACGCACCTGGACTAGCGACAGCCGAGACTGCAGCAGAGGAACGACGGCTTCTAGACACTGTGAATAAATAACTGAGCTCTTAATCATGTCTCACTGGTGACGTCGACACTTCACAGGTTTCCCAACAGCTGTGCTGACTTCACGCACAGGTGTCTCCGTTCGAGCCTCTGTAGAAAGAAAAACGTGTGAGAAGAACTTCAACTGTGACAGCGGACACAATCTCAGCAGTACGTGGAAGCGAGCTCTCGATGCAGAGAAGGCGCAAAGACATTCGCCGCAGTGTTTACGCTATGACGGGCGCCGTTGACACATCTGTGATGAGGTAACCGACCAGTTACATACCGTCTACCGGCCATATGTGGCCACCTCAGTCAGTTGATACTGACGAAGACGATGGAGGTAAACGACCAAAGCTCGAGGATTCACCCTGAGCGGACGCGGCAACAAATCCTAGAATGCTTTGTACATTATTATTTCTTACTTTCTACTATCAGCGAACCTCTTTTTCTCAGCTTACTGAATAATAACTCCTGGATTTGTATTTATACTCTTCCTTGACTATTTGGGCATTCTTTGCTATCTTTTCAGTGCTACTGCTCCTACTCAATCAGTGTCTTCTAATTTTATGTACTTTTTACCACGAAAAGTACCTGCCAAACAAATGACTAGAAACTATTCACAGAAACACAATAATTTGGAATCAAACAGTACACATGTACTAATTTTTACAATGTTTATAAGTGTGCTATTTCTGCTTGTTTCAAAATTAAAGAATCCACTGACGACGGCGTATTGTCACTGAAACAAGTTTGGAAATAAATAAATAAAAAAAGTGTTTTGCATCAAGGCGCAACCACAATCTCACATTTTTGTGATACAGAGGATTAGTGATGATGTTCCTGGTACATGCGCATTTTTCGTTCTAAAGCTTGTCTTTTAGAGAGTGCGGGATGTGCCTGAGTGAATATTTGCCCTCATCGACGTTGTTATAAGGCTTTCAGTTTCCTTTAAAATTGCTTTTTGTCGATACAAGAGTTATCTACAGCCGTAATTTTTCCCGAGGACATGCAGCTCTACTGTATGTAGCATGGAGAGCTGCATCAAACCAGTCTCAGGACTGAAGACCACAACAACAACAACAACAAGAGTTATTAATATCAGACAATAGTACGGAAGTATCAGATACTTATTTGTTTACATAAGATAAATTTACAAATTTCCTCTCTCTCAAGACGTTTCTGCTTGTGCAGGTCTTTCACAGGGCCTCTTCCAGGCTCCTCTTTTCTCCCACGATCTAGCACTTATCATCTCCCGCCATTACAGTCCTCTTCGGTTCCCACCATCCATCATCTGGTCCTTCCATCTTGTTCGCAGTCTTCCAATTAGTCTTCGGCCAGATTCTATCCATTCTAGGGCTCTCTTCGGAAGTCTTAGTTCAGTGTGACCAACCACTTAAACCTGTTACTCTCCACAGTTCATTTTAGGGGCTCCATCTCCATGTGCAGGGTGTTTCGTCCTTATCCTGTCCCTTCTCGTATTACCCAGGATGCCTTGCAGACAGTGTATCTGTGTTCCCCGTATTCCGCTCAGGCCTTTCTTTGTCCAAATCCAACATTCTGACCCACAGATCAAAATTAACAAATAATATGACTTGTAAATCGTGATCTTGTATTTTACAATTTCTAATTACGTCCGAGACACAATAACAAAATATGGAAGAGTTTTCTGTTTACTCAGAAGTTTCGTCCCTGATGTTTCCTTTCTTAGTTAATTTACTTCCTACATACCTGAAACCATTTACTTCTTTAATAATTTTCCATAGAAAATTGATCCTTATTTTTACTTTTCATTTTCATTATTTCACTTTTTGTTAAGCTTATATCGATGCCTGCTTCCTCAATTACTCTCTGTTAGGTATTTATTTGTTCTTCCAATTTCTGCCCATTTTCTTCCCAAATCATGACATGATCTGCACAGGCTACGATTTTCATATCATCTGCTTTTGACCCTTGCTGAACTTTCATTATGAAGTTGTCCACGACTATATTAAGATGCGCTCGTGAGAGCACACTTGTAAGTAGGCTGTTTAGGTTTTTATATTGGTAACGCCACGTAGCGCTCGGTATGAAAATCACTGGCTGTGTTGTGTTGCAAGTAGGCTGTTTATGTTTTCTTATCGGCAACGTTACGTAGCGCTCGGTATGAAAATCACTGGCTGTGCTGTGTGCAGTCTGTGGCTAGTTTGCATTGTTGTCTGCCATTGTAGTGTTGGGCAGCGGCAGCTGGATGTGAACAGCGCGTAGCGTTGCGCAGTTGGAGGTGAGCCGCCAGCAGTGGTGGATGTGGGGAGAGAAATGGCTGAGATTTGAAATTTGTAAGACTGGATGGCATATATATTATGATTATTAAGGTAAATACATTGTTTGTTCTCTATTAAAATCTTTCATTTGCTAACTATGCCTATCAGTAGTTAGTGCCTTCAGTAGTTTGAATCTTTTATTTAGCTGGCAGTAGGGGCGTTCGCTGTATTGCAGTAGTTCGAGTAACGAAGATTTTTGGTGAGGTAAGTGATTTGTGAAAGGTGCAGCTTAATTTTAGTCAGGGCCATTCCTTTGTAGGGATTTCTGATAGTCAGATTGCGTTGCGCTAAAAATATTGTGTGTCAGTCTTGTATAAATGTTCAAAGGGGACGTTTCAGTGTGCAGTCTGTGGCTGTTCCGTATTTCTATGTCCCTCTTCCCGTGTTGGAGCGCGAGTCTCCTCTGAAATATGTAATTCTTGTATTACCTGCGTCAACTGATCTTGTACTTCCCGGATTTCTCTTTTGTACTGTGTATTGCTTTGATTTTGATTTTGTTTGAATTTTCTAATTTGTTCACACGCTTCTGTGTCAGTGAAGGCTACGGGTCTTGTGTCATTCAGATCATCATCTACCTTTGTAGATAAGTTAGTGAACTGATCCGAAGGTTCGGCTACTTTCTCCGATAGTGAACTGATTTCAGTGTGTTTTTCTGAACCAAGTTTCAGAGTGTCCATTTGTGTTGAAATCGTATCTACTGTGTCCTTTTAAGTTTTACTGAGTTTTTGCAAGTTGCGTAACCGAATCGGTAGATGCAACTGACTCAATTTTGGCTTGCAAGGTGTCGTGATTTTCATGAACAATAGTTTGCAGTTCTTTTATGGCTGCTTCGTGATTCTGTAATGCATTTTCATGACGCGAAAAAATAGGTTGGAAATGCTCACAAATTTGTGTTCTTACGTCATTACAGACTTTTTGACATTTCGATTCGATTTTAAGTAACTCGGAAGTTAAACCTCCACGTGTTTGTTCAAGTGTTTGTTCCATTGAGTCTAACTTTTGAAGCTGTTGCTGTGTTTGTCTCTGATTTTGTTCCATTGTGTCTAACTTTTGCTGTGTTTGTCTCTGATTTAGTTTCATTTGCTGCATTAATTGCAATAATAATGTATTACTGTCTGGCATCTGTTTCTCTATGCTTTTTGGCAGTGCATTTTCACCGGCAACATTCACATTTTGACAAGCAGAAAATGTGTATTGAGTTATTTGAGAAAACGGTGAGGACCCAAAACCTGAATGTGCAGTATTTGCAAAATTGTGTCCTGTCATTCCCGATTCCTGAGGCGAGCTGTTGCCGACCGATCGATCGATAATGCTTCCCTGTTCACTAATTGTTTCACTGTCTACACCATTATTTGCCGCCCGCTCCATTTCCCTATGCACAATTACCAAATTACTTTGTTGAACATTAATTAATTCATTACACGGTGTCGCTAACACACTGCTTCCGTCTTCACTGTCATTTCTCAGTTTACTTTGGAGCCTAGTATTACGTTTTTCACACGCCATTATTGTCACAATATTTCACACGATAACACAGAGAAGCACAATTTGAAGAGCAAAACTAAGAAAACACATTAACATACTACTGCAAATAATATCTAGTTAATCGCAAGCGCAGCTGCGAAATACTTGGTGCAAATCTACATGCATGCCACAACTGTTTAACTGTACAACAATGAAAGACTGCAGCTACAAAGGAGATTCTCTCTACAATTACGCGCTAGCAATAAACAAAAGCTACACTAATTACACAAACTACAAGAAAAAATCAGAAGATTCCAGTGAGGTATCCTCGGCCAAGGGTCGACAGGTGAAACGTCCCCTTAGAAAAATTAGTGAATTACTATGCTGGTAAACCCCTTACGTTATTTGCTTTTCAAACAGCTGAGCAGAACTGAACGTACTCAGACATTTCTCTCTTTACTTATTCTGATGATCACTAAATTGACACAAAATATTTTTAGCGCAACGCAATCTGACTTTGAATAATCCCTACAAAAGACTGGCCCTGACTAACATTAAACTATACCTTTCACAAATCACTTACCTCACAAAAATCTTCGTTACTCTAAATACTGCAATACAGCGAGCGCCACTACTGCCAGCTAAATAAAAGATTCAAACTACTGAAGGCACTAACTACTGATAGGCATAGTTAGCAAATGAAAGGTTTTGATAGAGAACAAACAATGTATTTACCTTAATAGTGTTCAAAGGTCATAATATATAGCAGTTCATGACATCCAGTCTTACAAATTTACTGTCTCTGATGGACACACGTCCAGATCATCCGCTCTCAAAACTCCGCCATCTCTCTCCCCACATCCACCACTGCTGGCGGCTCACCTCCAACTGCACAACGCTACGCGCTGTTCACATCCAGCTGCCCAACACTACAATACCAAACAACAATGCAAACCAGCCACAGACTGCACACAGCACAGCCAGTGATTTTCATACCCAGCCTACTTACACACTTCCATTCCGAACCCCTCTGTCCGCCATAGATCATTCGGATTTTCTGCAGTCTATTATAACGCAGTTCAGGCATTTTCTGTACATGCTTCTGATTATCAGCTGCAGATAACAGGTCTGACACTTTTATATACGTTGTATAAACGTTTCTGTGGAAGACATATCACGATGCATGTAAAGCCCTCTAGTGATTAAGTTCTTACGATCGCTGCGCTCCTACGTAACATCCTGGCGGCCGACCCAACAGAGGCCACTGATAATTGCTCTGTCTTTTCTTCAGTTGTCATATAGTCATTTTATCTTTCATAGGTAATTTATAGATTGACCACAAATTCAACATAAAAGTGTCAGACCTGTTATCTTTATATATTTCCTTTTAATAATTTTATATGGGTAACTGTATTTGTCTTTTACTGTATCACAATTGATTTCTATAATAGTTATCAATGTTTAAAAGTCTGCTACATGTATTTTACCTGATGTGTTTTTATCAGATTATGTTTCTTACGTAAATGATCACTACATCTAAGCCCACAGTAGCGACATCCTATGTAGGATGTAGGCAAACATATTTCTGGTAGCTACTGTACTTCAAAACCCAGTTGCAAAAATGACTGTGTGGACGATGTGGCCTATTCTGCACCTTATTTTAGATCTATGTGACGATGCTGTGCTGATTATATGTATATGTTTTGACGACGCCATTACGGCCTTATCACATTAGGACATGGTGTAGAACAGGTACGATTTACCGTATTATATCTGTGCATTTCCCTGTTTGTATTATAGTATACTGTGATACGTAATGGTGTATTGTGTTGAAAGACGCACTGCCCACTACGTGTATATATTTTTATATTGTAGATCTGAAGATGGTCATTACTGACTGAAACCGGTAATCGTCAAAGGAATTGATATTGTGATCAAAGACTGGAATAAAAAACATTTGACAGTATTGGATCACTGTTCATATTCGCAGCTGGTGTTATTTCTTTCGTTCCCCTCTATTTTATCATGTGTACTTGTATCATCCTGCCCTTCATACAGTTTTTGAAAGTATGATTCCCATACTTCCAAGAATTCTTCCTCCTCCCACACGGTTTTCCTTCGATGTTTATGACTTTGAAATATTTCCTTTTGCTTTCTTCTGTTAACTAAAAGGCGGTACAATATCTTCTTGACATCCTTAAAATTCTATTCTATTTCTTTTGTGAGTTTTGGCAAGACATCTACTTAGCCATCCCTTGCTGCTCTGCTTAGTCGTATCCATTTCTCTCTGTTACGCTCCGTTCTGTTTTTGAACCATTCTTTGCATGTGTTACTCTTCTTCTTCTTGACAGCTTCTGCAATTCTCTCATTCCACCATGAAGTAAGTCTGTGTCTGAATTTTGTTGATTTACTTCTTCCATTCTTCCTCTAAATCCTTTCTCTTCTCTTAATCTTGTCCCTATATAACTCTTGGGTTTCTCTACCTTTCCCGTTTCCAGCACTTTATTTTTGCCTGTCTTTTTGTCCCTGTGTAACTCTTCTGAATGCCTTCATTATCCCTACCAATAGGCTATGGTCTCCATTGAGATTAATTCTTGGTATCAGTTTCACTCCTGTGAGGCATCTTCTGATTCCTTCATTTATGATTATATATCTATTATGGATAAATGTATCTGGTAAACTTGTGATTGTCTCTTTTCTTATACCATCAGTTACTAATTATTCATTTATACCTCATTATCGTAATAACTCACCTTCCTCATTTCCGCGATCTTCTCCGTGGCTTCCTACGTTTGATATCCTCTGCAATCATTCGCAGCTGTACCACTGAAGTCACCTATAATACAGTCTTGTTAGATGTCACAGCATCTTCCAGTTTAGTGATAAACTCTTCTTTCGCATGTTTCACATTCTATTTGAGGAGCATAGACCTGGACTACATCAAGAATATTTCCTCCCATTATTATCTTCAGTTTAATTATCCTGTCACATTTTCCACATTCATTACTTCGTTCGCAAGTTCTTTGATTACTATTACTGCAACACCATTTCTTCCTCTGTCTCTTCGTGGCCACCGCATTTTGCATCCTTTTGCCAGCAGCTCACTAACAGTCCCTTTCCGGCGATGCACAGAAGAAGTGGGACTATTGATATTGTTTCCTTAGAAAAGGATGCAGGAAGCCACGATATCGCATGGATCATGAGAGAAAGAAATGTTCCAATAATGGGACCATGCGTTTATGAAAATGAGAACAGAGAGCTGAGATTCGCAATGAAAAAGAACAGCATTTACTACCACCTGGCCGTGTTCGAGGCGGGAATGTTTAAAATAAATCTGAAATACTTAGCTTTGGTTGCAGGATGTGTTGGTGGAGGGACTGATTAATTAAGAAGACAATAATAATCTTAGTTCTCACTTTATTGCGCGGCGCAGAAACATACAGTCGTTTCGTCACAGCAGGTGCCGTGTGCTAACTTCGCAACAATTTACAAGACGACAGACCACGGCCTCAGCCAACGAGATATTTATACTTTCTGTTCAGTTAGCTCACATGCTTTCACTCTCATAAAATTAATCACATTTGCTTTTATTACTTCGAAATATTCTTTTTGCGTAATTTATCGTATCAGCAAAAAAAAAAAATCTGACGCTTTGGTATCGGGAAGTTTACGTGGGAAAAGTTTAGAGATAGCGAAGCAGTTCTCACGCTAATCCGCGATGGCTGCCTAATGGCCGTTGCAGTCGGATAAACAAGCGATATGGCGGCCTGCACTGCACAGCGATATCGCGTAATGAACGCGGGTCTTATCTGGAACGGTGTCATTAAGGTGTGTCCGTGTTTAAAAGCTGTACATATCGATGTAGAAGTGTAAACAACACGTGGGAGAGATGTTTATAGTGACGCCACGTACAAAAGGAGGCAACAGAACTCTCAGACACGCGTTTCTGCCCTGCCGGTGGCCCAACGAAGGTCCTTACATTAACGCTGAAACTGTTATTATGAAGCTTGGAAGAACCACCCCCACACACTCCACCCCCCCCCCCCCCCCACACACACACACACACAAAGTTGTAACAAACCCGCAGTTTAGCCAGTGAGTACGTAGAGGATAGTGTAAGAGATGTTAAGTATGACTGACCGTGCTTTTCCATACACGTTTTGCGGAGACTGAGGCAATCCGTCCTTGGACTATCTTAGAGCGCCGTCTTGTACTCCTAGGATTCTTTCTGCCTGTTTTGCCGAGAAGCTCTCAAAGTTTATGTCAGTCGCAAAAGCAGTATCAGCGCCATCGGCTTCTCAGTAAAGTGCAATTCTAATTTCTGTGATTCTGTGATAAAGTTGTATAGTGTCCCTTTCCATATATTTGACATGAACAATATAAATAACGACAAAAGAACTATACATGCGTTATGTTGTGTGAACTTTAATGCCTAATTGTGATACGGACAAAGTGACGAAATAACTTTAAAGACAATTTATCGATTCTGATAATAGAAAAACAGACATTATTCTCTGTGATATAAGATCATATGTGTAAACTAAAGAACTGAGCACTGTTATCTTTGTTATATTATAAAAGGACTGGAAGACAATGAACTTAGTCGTTTCGTGATGTTTTCTTGTGTCTTAGCTATTGTTTGAGTACAGAAGGTACGATTGTATTGCGACAGCTTTTGTCTTGCTCTCGTTTAATTACTAGAACATAATTTATGTGTAAAAGAGTTACGAAAATATAATAAGCTAATCTGGAGTGCAGAGGAATCATTTAAGGAACCCACGCCAGATTTGTTACAACGCCAGAGTTTGTGTAGCATTTTTTGCACCTGCTGCGGAGCTAGCTGCGGTCATCTTTCACTGAGGAAGTTGGCCGCCATTACGCGGCGCACTTAAACTTGTTATTTCCACAGGAAATACGACGAAGCCGGAGCAGAAGAACTTATTTAAAATACTATCAAAATTAATTAGCATCAAATCACAAGATTTATTTTATCATAAAGTGACTATTTTCAGTGATACAATTTATTATAGGTCAGGTGCCTCTCTGCATAAATTTTACTACACTAACGCATCTGATATTATTTGTAGGGAGCCTGGCGCTCATTTTCAATCAGAATTTAAAGTTTAATTTAGCAACTAACAAATATAATATTGCTTATTTGTAATCGTTTGTTGTGAGGTTTTATGAAAGATAGCTTTACGAAATTAATAGAATCCTCATATAATTTATAGCAGAAAGAGACATTACAGTGGGAAGCTATATTATTCGGGATAACGTTAAAATTGGTTACTATTATGATGTACTTATTTAGTAAACACAAGCTGATTGTGATTTAACTGAAAATTAATAATTTCCTGAGAGCATGGTCTTAGAACAGAGCTATGTAGATCGGGAGCGGCGGCTGTGGAGCGCAGCCTGTACCTCGTACACACACTCGTGATACTTCGCAGCCGTCCGTACATTTTCGTTAGCTTCAACATTATTCATTTATTTATTAAGATGATCGATCTCTGGCGTAGTAATACTGTTGTAATAAAATACTTACTATCCGTAACCGTCTCCCAATACCTTGGAGGAATCTACTGTTATTAGCAAATATTTATGAAGCCTTTCTTGCTTCGCTCCAGAACCACTGTGCTCTCCTTACTCTCGTAAAGGCTGTTCTCGTGTCCAGCCACAGCGCCTCACACCACCGCCGTTCACCCGCAACGCCATCCGTTCCACGGGCTCCTTCAGCCGGCGTGGGCACTGAAATCTTACTCCCGAGTGTGTGCGGTCTGCGTTCAGACTGCTGGATGGTACCTGCAGACGCGAAACGTAATACTGGAAAATAAAGAAATCAAATGTGGCTCGAACAGAAGGGGTACCTCAGAACTCTGACTTCGTAATGTGGGCTGTGGAAGGCAATAACACGCTGATACCGCATAACACCGCATGTATACGGCGGGGCAGGGAGTCCAAATGTCTGTTCAGGTACACCGCACCCGGCTGAAGCCACTGACTGATGGCTGGTTCCTGCAGACCTACCAAACTGCGGGTACGGTTAGTGCTACACCTCTTCCGCCATTCCTTATAGTCCCAGACATTTTCTATGAAATTGAGAGAAGCTAACTTCGCGGGCGAGTGCAGTTGCGACAGCGTACTCATGTGTTGATCGAGACAGGAACGCATGCGTGCCGCCCTGTGAATGCCACTGTAGCCACGATGGACGGCTGGACTGGGTGTCGACAGTGGAAACAGACACACACACACACACACACACACACACACACACACACACACACACACATCACACACACACACCGTGAGCCTACGAAGAAAGGGCAACACTTGGTCACCGAGGATGTTGAAACTAACACCCTGGTCTCTGTAGGCAGTAACCTGGCCGAGCAGACCCCGAGTCGTAGAGCGGAACTGACCCTCAACCCCCCCCACCCTTCCCTCCTCCCCAAACGTGTGATAAGCTCTTGTGGCCTCAGGCACCCGTGCACTCGACACGTCACATCGTTTGAAGGAAAGAGGCGAGCGCTCGATTGGTCGGACCACACTACACAGCGACTCCTCCCCCTCCCCCTCCCCCCACCTGTCAGATACTCTCAGCTTTCTGTGTCGTTTAGCCCACTAAAGTGCAGTTTTGTATGCCGCTGTGAGAAATGCAGTCGCAGTATTTCTTTTTGCGACGAGTGTTTCTACGCCGTGTTACGTGACTGCAAGTGGTACAGCATTCCGTGTAGACACGCTGGACAGTCCTCGTTAATACTCAAAGAAATCAGGCAACTTGATCTACAGTGTCGTCACGGACACGTCCAAAGAATACACGGGGTACATCTTCAGGTTTCCGAGGCAAGGCGTTGTCATCTTGGAAAACCGGGTTTTCTGTCGCTAATCCGCGTCGTACTTGCACGATATTTCTATCGGGAAGCTCGGAGTCTCCATCAGCTGCTCCCTGAGGCTGAATCCAGAGTGGAGCGGGTTCCGTACTTACGCTTGCGTGGTGGGTACTGTAGCACTGCTGACAACAGCTGTATGTAGCACCAACGGCACACCAGGCCCAAACAGGCTTCCCAGTCAACTATAGCGGAACACCGATTGGAACTAATTCATTCGATGAATTAGGCCGCGCGGGATTAGCCGAGCGGTCTTAGGCGCTGCAGTCATGGACTGTGCGGCTGGTCCCGAACATTTGATGAATTAGGATGATGTCAAGATAACGTTATTAAAAAAATCCATCGAAATAAAGGGCACACAGAATCTCATCATCCGATACACGGGATCTCAGCTTAGATCCGCCTGAAATCCACCTCTCCGTCTCCTGAAGATCCAATGGAGGCAACACCCAATGGCAAATAACTTTGGAAATGGTGGCAGAGTAAATGACCCGGCAGAACCAGCAAAGGGCACGAAGACGGTTGTACTCCATGGGAGCAAATCAAGTATCTGAGGAGCGTCATTTCGAGAACGAACGGCAGACAATGTCGGCAGCCAGAAAATAACGCGACAGCCGGCCCCCACCATAAACATAAATATGCACAGGACCCGTTCCACGCAGCTGTGGCTTGGTCGTTATGGCGAATTACCGGAGCTGTCCCCCCCAAATGTAGTACAAACAAATTCTGAACAGGGAGACATATCACCCGTCTTTTTCCCACTTGCTAACGAAACAGTGAAATAAACAGAGTCGCAACAGAACAAATTAGTTACAAGCAGTGTGTGACTAGCGTAGTGAAACACTGAAACAGCTCGCCTCCCTCCAGAAAAAAACCGCTGGAGTCAGCCTCGGGGAGCACGAAGATTGCGAGTTACGAGATTGAAATATCGTGTAGGTGCGACGCGGATTACCGGCAGGAAACCCGATTTTCCCAGATGACTGTGCTGGGTGTTAAAAAAAAGCGTCGAATATTTTGCGAGGTGATGAAAAAAGAAACATATTCCAATAAACATGGGTCCAGAAACGCATACTTTCAGAGATCTGTAGACTTGCGCACAGTGGCTGAAGTCTGGTTGCGAACGTGTCCGCCTCGGTGACAGACGAGGTAAACATCGCGGAAACAAATACTGTGTGGGTTGGTTCGGTGAACTGTGAACACGGTTGGTTCACTGCTGTACATTCTCTCTCTCTCTCTCTCTATCTCTCTCGGACGTACTCTACTGTACACGTGGCTCTGAGCAGCGATTAGTCTACAGGCAGCCGAGTTGTCGGCGTTGCGTTGTGCGTAGTGCGTAGGACGGTGCAGGAGCACCAGGCGCCGTCAGTGGGTCTGTGTGACTGTTGCCGGGCGCTTTTCACGGTACGAACCGTTCTATTACAACGTGTTTACACGAACCATCCTATTACAAGCTGTTTCCAACGAATTGAACCACTCGATTAGGGGTGTTTCTTGATAGGAACTATTCCATTACAAGATTTTTTGGACGCAGAACTACCCTGTTATGGTGTATTATTAGTGACAGGAGCTATCCTTTTACAAGGCGTTTCCGATTATAGGAACTACACACTGCTGTAAGGTATTATCGGTGGTAGGAGCTGTCCAGTTATCGGGTATTACTAGTGGCAGGAATTATCAGAACTATGACTATATCACCTGGGACCATTTGATATTATTCACATCTCTCTTCCCTAGCGTTTATCTCGTCCTATATGATGAGCTGTTTCTCACGATTTGTTAAATTTGTTTCATTACGCTCCTGTGCCTTAGTCACTAAAAACGAAACGATTATAGGATCGCTTTGTTCTCTCTCTCTCTCTCTCTCTCTCTCTCTCTCTCTCTCTCTCTCTCTCTGTGTGTGTGTCTCTCTCTCTGTGTCTCTCTCTCTCTGTATGTTTATATGTGTGTGTGTGTGTGTGTGTGTGTGTGTGTGTGTGTGTGTGTGTGTGTATCTGTGTGTCTAACCGACTGTCGAAACCATTATATTTGTTTTGTCATTTCTTATCAGACTTGAAATTAAAACGCTCTCAAAAGTCTTGGAATCCGTATCTTGCTAGTATCAATGTGAGCACGCAACAATCATCACTATCCATTCTCGGAAGGAGTGAAGTGTCTGTATATACAGATAATAAAGTTTGCTCGGAACCCTCAATGCGCCAGTCCTACTCGCACGTGGCCAATTTTTCTTTCTTCCCCGCATGGTTTTCCGGTCGCCGCAGCCGGTAGAAAACTTGTGCGACAGAAGAAGGGTGCGTCGTTCGTCTGTGGATCGTGTAAACTTTGTTGACGTATATGAACTGTTTCTGTATCGCCTACTCTGAGATGGTAATTAGAGACTATCCCAGAATTTGCAATAAATATGGAAAACCACCTAAAAACTGCACCCAGGGTGATCGGAGTACCAGACACAGGGCCGTTGTCCCTTTCACTGCTGCACACGTGTACATACGCTATCCGCTACAATGCAACAGGCTACATGCACTCATCAGCCAAAACATTACGACCACCGCTCACTGCTCACCGCGACGTCGGCATCTCCTGGTGGCGTTGGCCGACACGTGAGGCGCTAACAAAAGTACGTAACCGGAGCAGACACGGACGGGGGATCACCCTAGCCAAGATATGTGCTTCAGATGGCAAAATCCATTCAGATAAGCGACGTTCACGAAGCACGTATTATTATTACGCAGAGCCTGCGAACGAGTATCTCGAAAATGGCGGACCTGGCCGGATGTTCACGTGCTACTGTCGTGCGCATCTAAGGAAAGAGGTAGGACGAACTACCTCTAGGTGCTGAATGTTTGTACGTCCACGACTCTGCACAGAAGGTCGGGTTCGGAGGCTCGTCTGCTCTGTGAAGTAGGATAGACGGTGATCTGTGGCATCTCTGTCGAATGATGTATTTTGCGTTTACAGTCAGTGGACTTAGGTGTTGCGGTAACCAGTGTCGTTCCAAGACCTTGTGGTCAGTAATCCTTGTATCCCTCGTGATGCTCTCTATTTGCTGAGGATTACTCCTTGCCAAGAGGCCAAGTATGTTTCCGCAATCATCTACACTTCGAATGGGGTCCTGAACTAATTGTTCAAAATAATTTTCGGCGAAGGCATTTAGTACGATTTCGGATGACGCGTTATGTCCAAACGATGTAAATACGATTTTGCCGGACAGCTGGCGTCTTCTCGAAGCGTCTGCCAATTGAAGTTCTCTCTGGGGTCAAACAAGCCGGTGACCATTCGTGCTTCCCTTTTTTGTAGGAGTTCAATACCTCCTCTCAGGTATTCCACCGGGCCCGAAGCCTTGCTCACGTTTAGCGATTTCTGCCTTTGCTCAGCGTCACTGACAGGAATAACTATACACCATGCGATTAAGAGTCTCTGGATACCAATTAGATGACAGAGGACTTTAGCCATCCTTCCGCTCTACGACGGCTTCACCTCTGCTGGGGACACTGACTGGCCATTCTTCCTCAAGAGCCGGAACCACAGCAGGAAGTGATATTGGATGCTGGGATGTGGAACCAAGTCGACTTTCTAATTCACCCCTAAAGGTGTTCCGTTGGGTTCAGATGGTGACTGTGCCAGCTAGACTACTTGTAGAACTCTGGAACACACGAGCTGTTCCCTGTGGTGATTTCAGGCGATTATTTACAACCACCCACCGCAATGCTCCAACGTCCTTGTCTGCGAGCATCTGAGGTCCGCCTGCTTTGGTTTAACTGTCGCCGTTGCTTCGCGAAGAGACTCCAGAATCGCATCACTAAGAGCAGATGTGGACAGCTGCAGAGCGATTGACGTGTCACTGGTGGGTTCGTCACTCAGGTGACGCCCACTGACTAGTCCTGTGTCCTGTGTCCTGTGTCCTGTGGCCTGCCAGTGAGCCCTGCTGACCGCTGGCCGCTTCCGCTGCCGCTGCTGCTCTGCGGCGTCCCCCGCGTCCTTTTATACTGGCGGGCCCACCCCTGCTGACAGCTGGTGGTCAGCTCCGTTTTCACAGGGGTCTGCGAATACTCGTCGTCAGACAGCGTATTCCTACACTTTAGCAAGAGTCTGGTACTCGGCCACAGTTACATTTTATGTCTACTGCTTCAACACTTGTTGAAGGAGCTGGCTTAATAGTTTCATTCAATGGGGCTAATAGATATTGCTATATTATGTAGCATTATATATATGTATATTATATAACTAGTATTGCTACACGGAACTCACCTGTTTCATTTCTTCATAGGTGTTCCACAGGATATTCGGCTCATTTCGCAGTTTCCAAAATTCCAGGACGCTTGTCCAGTAGGGAGTGAACTGAACTGCAAGAAAGGCAATACGTTTTACCATAAACTTAATGATTTTTGTTTGTCTAAACGACAAACAGAAAGGATTTGGAAGACATAAATGAAGCCATCAGTAGTTCTGCAGTGAGGAGAGAGGCGTGTGTTAAACGGATCAGTGAACCTGGTGCCAGATGACGAAAGCCACATACGGCGTGCCAGTGTGTGCCTGAGTGGACGACCGGCAGCGAGTGTGGCGCTCGGCTCCGTTACCTCATGCGGAACCACCTGTTTTAACGAACAACGACGTTACAACAGCGGCAGCAGCGTGACACAGTACGTGGCGGTGCCCGCTGCAACTTGACGTGAACAAGACCGCTGCGGTTTCAGTCACTGTCGCGTCACGTCTCCTCCTGTCTTCTCTGATCAGTTAGTTTGTCTGATAAAACGAGAAGTGAAGGAAGAAGGAGAAGGGCTGTAATGGCAACAGGCCAAACAAACAGAGGTGTGTGGTCTACAGTTATACTTTCTGATCTCATATCAGTTGCTGTTGTAATAAAGTTTACTGCACCAAGAATTGATGACCCCCTGTTAAGTGTAATGAAAAAATAGGTAGCTCTACTGATGCACCTCCATCTGCGATAGCTCCTGCTAGTCGAGGGTCAACTGTTCACCCTGTACCGGCACCGTTATCTAGCATAGATGCCCTTCCTACACCTTTCCATTTTTAGTTGGCGACATTCAGGTTTTGGACTTTTTCTGCATGTAAACTCCGTGTTTCATATCCGTAGGTCGGTACTGGCAGTATGCACTGGCTGTAGACTTTCCAACTAAGCCACAGAGGCAATTTAGTTCTGAACACAGCATTCAGCTGGTCACACACTGTTTGTTTGTCCCCTGGCCAGCGCCGCTAGTGAGAAGGTGGACCACGACCGCTCGCTTCCCCGTATCGCAAGGCACGTGCTTAACGGCCAGCAAAGCGACTTGGTGACTTCCCGTGTTCCCACGTAATGCAGCGCCGCAGTAGAAGTGGGAAAAACGGACCGCTTAAAACCGAGAGCGGTGTTTCAGTTCTCAATAACCGACACTCTTCCCTACTTGTTTCCTGTTGGCTATAAGCAGCTCAATATGGATTAGCCATAGGAGCAGTGCTAAAAGTTTTCGTTTTTCATAAACTTTTTGACAAAAGGAGTAATTTTTATTCGTCAAATTTGAATTGGTTTGATATATTGCGTTCTTATGGAAAATGGGAAAAGCGACCAGTGCTATTTGAATAGCAATGGCGACAGAAACCAGCAACAAACACACAACGTGATCGGCATTGCATAGCTCAGACAATAACGTAGCCGTTGCCGTGCGTCGCGGCTTAAGGTAAGCGCGTGCGTGTAGTGTTCAGGGATTTCCCCCACCTGGTCTATACGGCAGTTCGTCGGACACCCGTTGTATTCGTGATTAAAATTCTTCTGGGTATTGTGCTGCGTCATCGCTAAAACCTAACAACAATAATAAACTAAAACCGACGTTTCGGCCGAATTGCAACGGCCTTCCTCAGGGCACGAGGAAGGCCGTTGCAATTCGGCCGAAACGTCGGTTTTAGTTTATTATTGTTGTTAGGTTTTAGCGATGACGCAGCACAATACCCAGAAGAATTTTGATCACTGTGACACCGGCCGCGGAAGACTACGTTCTTATACCCGTTGTATTGCTGAGTGGCACCAACCTTAGTCTGGAAATATTTTTCCGAAGTGACGAAGCAGTGAGGTGCAAAGTTTCATTTGCTTTAAAAAACTAAAGGTTCGTCAGCCATTTCCACGATATAATAAAAGAGGAAGGAAGCTATGGCAACAGTAATAAATAAAAAATTTAACAATAATTCATTTATAATATTTAGTAGAAACAGTAGCTCTTTTGCTGACTGTCTGCATAACATGCCTCTATCTCCATGAAGCCCCTGAAAGCGAACAAATTAACACGAAACACAGACTTCTTTAATCTGGGTTCTCGCCCATGGCACTGACTATTCGTATTGCTCAAACAGTGGTATGATACCCGATTAGAACATGATTTTCGAGCAGATTTTCAAAAATTATAATCAATAGGAGATTACTGATGATTTTGTTGTAGTGTTCAACCACTTATCACTTTTAGAGGAGAGCAGTGAACGGTAAGTGGAGTAATTTTTCTTTCATTTGCCTATTTAATTTAATATGTTCATTTATGTCTCTTTAAACTGTGGAAGTCAACTTTATTTCTGTCTTATTTCGATTTCTAACATTTTTACAGGAAATAATAGGAATAAAAAACCAAATCCTTTATTTCAGAAACAGCTTATTTCGAGCGATTTTGAAAGTGAGGTTGAATTGGCGTGGGAAAAAAGCCAATATAACAGAAAAGCAGTTGCTTCAGGGATAACCACCATCTCTACGCCGAAGCAGAGGACATAATTAGTTTGTTACATGTTCTATAAACTATTTGAACATTTCTTTTACCCAGGGGCTGGCCGCGGTTGCCTTGCGGTTCTAGGCGCTCCAGTCCGGAACCACGCGACTGCTACCGTCGCAGGTTCGAATCCTGTCTCGAGCATGGATGTGTGTGATGTCCTTAGGTTAGTTAGGTTTAAGTAGTTCTAAGTTCTAGGGGACTGATGACCTCAGATGTTAAGTCCCATAGTGCTCAGAGCCATTTGAACCATTTTTTACCCAGAAGAAATTATTTTAACTTAGATTTAAAACTTGCTTTGCTACCTGTCAGATATTATGTGGCAAATGGATAAAAAATTTTGTTGCTGCATATCGAACTCCTTTCTGAGCCATTGACAGCTTTGATAACAAGTCATCTTTCCCTCCAGTGTTGTAGGTATGTACATCACTGATCTTCTCAAACTATGATGGGTCGTTTATCATGAATTTCATTAGAGAAAATGTGTACTGTGATGGGGCAGTTAAAATTCCTAGCTCCTTGTAGAGGTACCTACATGACACCCATCAGTGAACATCATACATTATTCTTACTGCTCGGTTTTATGCAATCAGTGCTATCTTCATAAGTAATGACTTACTCCAGTTCTATGGAACTGAATACAGCGTCTTTTCTCTAAATTTAGAAAGAGTCCATTTTCTAAGAACCAATTTATAATTCTTTGGAACATATTATTTACCATCTCTTCTGTTGTTTCCTCTCTAATGGCATTTATTATAACACTAGTATCTTCTCCGAACAGTATCAATTATACTTGTTGAATGTTAAAAGCAGTGTCATTGATATGTATAAGGAATAAGTGTGTAACCGAAATTCGACCCTGTGGGACTCCATTTGTGATTTCTCCCCAGTCAGTAAAATTTCTACCTATCCGACGTTGTTTGAATTATTCATCACAGCCTTTTGTATTCTGTCTCTTAAGTAACCAGCTGTGCATAAAGCCATTAGTTCCATAAAAACTTGAATTTTTCTAAGAGAGTAACATGATTTACACATTCAAACGCCCAGGAAAGATCACAAAAATACCCACTGACGATATTTTATTATTTAAGGATTGTAGTATTTTATGAGTGAAAATATAAATAGCATTCTCAGTCAAGTTAACCTTCCGGAATTCAAACTGTCAAGTGCTAAATAAACTATTTCTACTTAAGTGTTACGCGACTCTTGAGTACATAACTTTTCCGAATATTGTGTAGAAAGATGTCAGTAGGAAAACTTGATGATAAGTGTTTATGTTTGTCTTGTCACCTTTATCGTGAACAGATTTAACAGTTTCATATTTTAACCTGTCTGGAAAAACTCCCTGTGCCGGTGATGCGTGATGCTAAGGGACGTTACTTATTAACTTGGGATAACATTTCAGAATTCTGTTTGATGCTCCACCAACATCTAATGAGGTTTGGTTTTTTAAAACTTTTACCACTCCATTAAATTCACTGAACGGCATTCGTGCTACTTCTAGAGGCTTAAAGTTTTGTGGATGGAATGACATTTTTAATACTCTTGCTTCTTCAACTGAACCAATGAATAGTATTTTTGGTGCTACATTTAGAAAGTGATTGTTAAAGGTATTCGCAAGTTGCTGATTATCAGTCGGAACATTGTCATTTAGTCTAATTGTTATGGAATCTTGTACACTGGCTGGCTGTCCTATCTCCTGTTTGACAATATCCCACATAGCTGTAATCTTACTATCCGCATAATTTATTTCTGTCACGACGTGCACACTTCTAGACATCTTAATGACTTCCCTTAAAATACTACACTATTTTTTGCACTACGAAAGTAACGTCAGATCTATATTTATTCTGGCATCTATAATTACACTCTTCCTCTTACATGAGATTTCGGTTCCCTTAGTTATTCACGATGTACTTCTGGATAACTTTTTAGGAAAGGAACTCTCAAATACTGCCACGAATTTGCTATGAAATAAACTGAATTTGACATTACCATCTCCTTCTCTCTATACCTCATCCGACGTCACTCCTTTTAACATGCAAAACGCCGCTGTTAGCAAACGTCATCAGCTACTTGCCTTGAGTTGCACAGTGGTACCGCTGCGTTGCTGTCCCACGGCACACACTGCCACATGAGTGCTCCACTTCTTAGGGACGATCCAGTCCCACTACGGAGCTCAGCAGCTAGACACTATGGTGAACTACCGTAGTGGGCTACTTGCTAGATACCATGTAGTCTCGTTTATTTATGTATACATATGCAACCAGTCGTTTTTTAAATTTTTGACACTTTTTATTCTATAATAAACGTCATCGATCATCTCATAAATTTACTCACGCAGAAAATCTCCATTTTAAATCACGTGTGTCGTCCGTCATCCAAAAAATACGTGCAGTTTTACTGTCCTGCTTCTTAGACATCATGCAGTCCTACATTTGTGCCCTACGTCTAAGAAGCCATGGAGTCCTACTACTCTGCTCTATTTCTTAGCCAGAATGCAGTCCTGCTACACTGTCGCACTCCTTACACGGGAAGCACCCCAGCTCGTAGAGCTAGAACTGAAGCAAACTAACGTTAAAATACAGGAATGTGCTTATTCTACCACCCGTCAAAGCCGTGTATCTGTAAAACATTGCATTTGTGCACCGTCCGTATTTGGGCCTCGATGACAAATATGGGGTGACCTTACAACGTACTAATTTCTGTTTTGGGAAGACTGACAACAATGAAAAAAGCTTTTCTGAAAAAAGGAAATACATCACGATTTATTACAAATTTTAGTATTAGAAACTCTTTTCTGAGATGTAGCGTTTTACAGAACTGACACGTGGGCGACTAGGCAAGAAGAGGACAGAAGCTTTTGGTATCTGCTGCTACAGACGAACGCAGAATGTTAAGCGGGTGGATCGGATTACGAACGAACAGGTATTGGATCGAATCGGGAAGAAACGAAATTTGTGGCAGAACTCGACTAAATGAACAGATAGAGCAAGAAATTTTCATTTTGGTATTGTTGTTGTTGTTGTTCTTGTGGTCTTCAGTCCTGAGACTGGTTTGATGCAGCTCTCCGTGCTACTCTATCCTGTGCAAGCTTCTTCATCTCCCAGTACTTACTGCAACCTACATCCTTCTGAATCTGCTTAGTGTATTCATCTCTTGGTCTCCCCCTACGATTTTTACCCTCCACGCTGCCCTCCAATACTAAATTGGTGATCCCTTGATGCCTCAGAACATGTCCTACCAACCGATCCCTTCTTCTGGTCACGTTGTGCCACAAACTTCTCTTCTCCCCAATCCTATTCAATACTTCCTCATTAGTTACGTGATCTACCCATCTAATCTTCAGCATTCTTCTGTAGCACCACATTTCGAAAGCTTCTATTCTCTTCTTGTCCAAACTATTTACCGTCCATGTTTCGCTTCCATACATGGCTACACTCCATACAAATACTTTCAGAAATGACTTCCTGACACTTAAATCTATACTCGATGTTAACAAATTTCTCTTCTTCAGAAACGCTTTCCTTGCTATTGCCAGTCTACATTTTATATCCTCTCTACTTCGACCATCATCAGTTATTTTGCTCCCCAAATAGCAAAACTCCTTTACTACTTTAAGTGTCTCATTTCCTAATCTAATACCCTCAACATCACCCGACTTAATTCGACTACATTCCATTATCCTCGTTTTGCTTTTGTTGATGTTCATCTTATATCCTCCTTTCAAGACACTGTCCATTCCGTTCAACTGCTCTTCCAAGTCCTTTGCTGTCTCTGACAGAATTACAATGTCATCGGCGAACCTCAAAGTTTTTATTTCTTCTCCATGGATTTTAATACCTACTCCGAATTTTTCTTTTGTTTCCTTTACTGCTTGCTCAATATACAGATTGAATAACATCGGGGAGAGGCTACAACCCTGTCTTACTCCCTTCCCAACCACTGCTTCCCTTTCATGTCCCTCGACTCTTATAACTGCCATCTGGTTTCTGTACAAATTGTAAATAGCCTTTCGCTCCCTGTATTTTACCCCTGCCACCTTTAGAATTTGAAAGAGAATATTCCAGTCAACATTGACAAAAGCTTTCTCTAAGTCTACAAATGCTAGAAACGTAGGTTTGCCTTTCCTTAATCTTTCTTCTAAGATAAGTCGTAAAGTCAGTATTGCCTCACGTGTTCCAGTATTTCTACGGAATCCAAACTGATCTTCCCCGAGGTCGGCTTCTACTAGTTTTTCCATTCGTCTGTAAAGAATTCGTGTTAGTATTTTGCAGCTGTGGCTTATTAAACTGATTGTTCGGTAATTTTCACATCTGTCAACACCTGCTTTCTTTGGGATTGGAATTATTATATTCTTCTTGAAGTCTGAGGGTATTTCGCCTGTTTCATACATCTTGCTCACCAGATGGTAGAGTTTTGTCAGGGCTGGCTCTCCCAAGGCCGTCAGTAGTTCCAATGGAATGTTGTCTACTCCGGGGGCCTTGTTTCGACTCAGGTCTTTCAGTGCTCTGTCAAACTCTTGACGCAGTATCGTATCTCCCATTTCATCTTCATCTACATCCTCTTCCATTTCCATAATATTGTCCTCAAGTTCATCGCCCTTGTATAGACCCTCTATATACTCCTTCCACCTTTCTGCCTTCCCTTCTTTGCTTAGAACTGGGTTTCCATCTGAGCTCTTGATGTTCATACAAGTGGTTCTCTTATCTCCAAAAGTCTCTTTAATTTTCCTGTAGGCAGTATCTATCTTACCTCTAGTGAGATAAGCCTCTACATCCTTACATTTGTCCTCTAGCCATCCCTGTTTAGCCATTTTGCACTTCCTGTCGATCTCATTTTTGAGACGTTTGTATTCCTTTTTGCCTGCTTCATTTACTGCATTTTTATATTTTCTCCTTTCATCAATTAAATTCAATATTTCTTCTGTTACCCAAGGATTTCTACTAGCCCTCGTCTTTTTACCTACCTGATCCTCTGCTGCCTTCACTACTTCATCCCTCAAAGCTACCCATTCTTCTTCTACTTTACTTCTTTCCCCCATTCCTGTCAATTGTTCCCTTATGCTCTTCCTGAAACTCTGTACAACCTCTGGTTCTTTCAGTTTATCCAGGTCCCATCTCCTTAAATTCCCACCTTTTTGCAGTTTCTTCAGTTTTAATCTACAGGTCATAACCAATAGATTGTGGTCAGAGTCCACATCTGCCCCTGGAAATGTCTTACAATTTAAAACCTGGTTCCTAAATCTCTGTCTTACCATTATATAATCTATCTGATACCTTTTAGTATCTCCAGGGTTCTTCCATGTATACAACCTTCTATCATGATTCTTAAACCAAGTGTTAGCTATGATTAAGTTGTGCTCTGTGCAAAATTCTACCAGGCGGCTTCCTCTTTCATTTCTTAGCCCAAATCCATATTCACCTACTACGTTTACTTCTCTCCCTTTTCCTACACTTGAATTCCAGTCACCCATGACTATTAAATTTTCGTCTCCCTTCACTATTTCAATAATTTCTTTTATTTCATCATACATTTCTTCAATTTCTTCGTCATCTGCAGAGCTAGTTGGCATATAAACTTGTATTACTGTAGTAGGTGTGGGCTTCGTATCTATCTTGGCCACAATAATGCGTTCCCTATGCTGTTTGTAGTAGCTTACCCGCATTCCTATTTTCCTATTCATTATTAAACCTACTCCTGCATTACCCCTATCTGACTTTGTGTTTATAACCCTGTAGTCACCTGACCAGAAGTCTTGTTCCTTTCCATTACCATTTTGGTAATGGAAGGAAATGAGGCGGTTAGAAAGTGCAGGCAGAGTCCAAGGTTGGGTGTGCAGGGTGTTTTCGTCAGAGCGTGCAAAAATGTAAGAGGACGTACAGAATTCTCCACTGGACAGTTTGAGGCAGCCAACCTGGAGTCGGAGAAACCAGCTAGAGGAGGTACGTATGTAAACTTGTCTACCGCTTTGTCTAACGTTGGTACTGTACACCTTACTTACAACTAACATGCGCACAGGTTTACATGTACTGCGCTGTTTATTTACATGTATTTTTTTTTATCTCCTGCCACGAAACAAGGAGACGTGCCCTATTACTAGGAAGTCATGATGCAGGTGTTGTTTACTTTACTTCCCCATAGGATGGGTCTGTTGAATCGTACTTACATTGTTCCATGTCAGAAATGTGGTGCTACAGAAGAATGCTGAAGATTAGATGGGTAGATCACATAGCTAATGAGGAGGTATTGAATAGAATTGGGAAGAAAAGAAATTTGTGACACAACTTGACTAGAAAAAGCGATCGGTTGGTAGGACATGTTCTGACACATCAAAGGATCACTAATTTAGTATTGGAGGGCAGTGTGGAGGGTAAAAATCGTAGAGGGAGACAAAGAGATGAGTACACTAAGCAGATTCAGAAGGATGTAGGTTGCAGTAGGTATTTGGATATGAAGAAGCTTGCACAGGATAGAGTAGCATGGAGAGCTGCATCAAACCAGTCTCTGGACTGAAGACCACTACAAACAACGACAAACATGTCGGAACGTGCTACAAATCAACGACAGACCCTTTCATTACTCTGTGGGATTCAGATACGTACAGCACAACACGATGGAGCAGTACCGGTACTGTCTCGCAGCACTCACTGACATGCTCCTTGTGTGTGGGGAGGTACGTTGCAATGCCCTCGCTGCTGAAAGGCTGTACAGGGAACGATTTCCTAGCAGGCATCATCCGTCACGACGAGTGTTTATTTCTCTCGATTCACGAATGCGGCAGACTGGTTCTACATCTACATCTACATCGATACTCTGCAAATCACATTTAAGTGCCTGACAGAGGGTTCATCTAACCACCTTCACAATTCTCTATTATTCCAATGTCGTGTAGCGCGCGGAAAGAATGAACACCTATATCTTTCCGTACGAGCTCTTGTAAGTAGGCTGTATAGGTTTTTTATTGGTAACGCCACGTAGCGCTCTATATGAAAATCACTGGCTGTGCTGTGTGCAGTCTGTGGCTGCTTTGCATTCTTGTTGGCTATTGTAGTGTTTGACAGTTAGATGTTAACAGCGCGTAGCGTTGGGCAGTTGGAGGTGAGCCGCCAGCAGTGGTGGATTTGGGGAGAGAGATGGCAGAATTTTGAGATATTAAGATGAGCGGACGATCTGGACGTGTGTCCATCAGAAAGAGAAAATTTGTAATATTGGATATCATGGATTGATATATATATTATGACTTTTGAACACTATTAAGGTAAATACTTGCTTGTTCTCTATGAAACCCTTTCATTTGCTAACTATGCCTATCAGTAGTTAGTGCCTTCAGTAGTTTGAATCTTTTATTTAGCTGGCTGTAGTGGCGCTCGCTGTATTGCAGTAGCTCGAGTAACGAAGATTTTTGTGAGGTAAGTGATTTGTGAAACGTATAGGTTAATGTTAGTCAGGGCCATTCTTTCGTAGGGATTTCTGAAAGTCAGATTGCGTTGCGCTAAAAATATTGTGTGTCAGTTTAGTGTTGATCAGAATAGGTAAAGAGCGAAATGTCTGAGTACGTTCAGTTCTGCTCAGCTGTTTGAGAATCAAATAATGTGAGAGGTTTATCAGCACAGTAATTCATTAATTTTTGTAAGGGGACGTTACACACTAATTTCCCTTATTTTATCGTGATGATCGTTCTTCCCTATGTAAGTCGGTGTCAACAAAATATTTTCGCATTTGGGGGAGGAAGGTGGTGATTCGAAAGAAGAAACGAGGTAGCTGGCAACATGAACAACACTCGCTCACCCGATCTTGAAGAGGAGGTGCCGGAACATGTTGTAGCGGACCCCGCTACAAGGTCTCGTCGTATTGCAGGTAAAATGGGCGCTGCACGTACTAGGGCATGCCGAGTACTCCACGAACAACAGTTACACCCGTATCACCCACAACGAGTCCATGCAGTGACTGTGACTGACTTTGCACCAAGGACGGCGTTGCGTCAGGTTACTGCAACAACGGGCTCACCGAAGAGATTTCCTCCAAACCGTGCTGTTTACTGACGAGGCCTCATTTGATCGTAATGGTATTTCGAACAGCACGAATAGCAATGCGTGGGATGAGGAAAACCCTCACGCTCTAGCAGAGTCACACCATCAGGTACGTTTTGCGCCGCGCGGGGTTAGCCGAGCGGTCTCGGCGCTGCAGCCACGGACTGTGCGGCCGGTCCCGGCGGAGGTTCGAGTCCTCCCTCGGCCATGGGTGTGTGTGTTTGTGCTTAGGATAATTTAGGCTAAGTAGTGTGTAAGCTTAGGGACTGATGACCTTAGCAGTTAAGTCCCATAAGATTTCACACACATCTGAACATTTTTTTTTACGTTTTGCTGTTAATATCTCGGCCGGCACTGTACGTGACAGTCTCACTGGGTCATATCTTCTGCCTGGCCGTCCTAATGGCAGCATGTACTTGAGGTTCGTGCAAAGAGCTCTACCTCAATTGTTGGAGAGCGAACCCTTGGCCGTTCGTGAGACGATGTGGATATAACATGACGGAGCACCGCCTCATTTCAGTGCGGACGTCCACAACCATCTCATTGCTGTATTTCCTGGTCGCTGGATTGGAAAGGAGGTGCTATTCCACTGCTTGCGAGGACTCCTGACCTGAACCCCCGCCATTACTTCCTATGGGGATATCTAAAGTCACTCGTGTATGGGACCCCTGTGGATACGGAGATGGAATTAGTTGCCAGAATTGTAGCTGCGTCTGATGTAATTGGAAACAGACCAGGGATATTTGTCAGGGTGCGTCAGAACCTCATTCGCAGATGTCGTGCTTGCATTGAGGTTGATGGTCGTCAGTTTCGGCACATTTTGTAAGATGCAGTACAAATGGTACATTCATTGTGCCAATGATGGTATTTGAAGTTAACTGTAACTAATGTAAATAAGAAAGCACACAGTAATGCGATTTTATTCCTATTATCCCTCGAAGCTGGCACGTTGCCTGCCTGACATTGCACTCTGTCACGGAAACACCCTGTATAGGCAGGGGGGTCAAGTGAATGTGGGATGCGTAGCTACTCAGAGGTGAAGAGGCTTGCACAGGATAGGGTGGTGTGGACAGCAGCACCAAACCGTCTTCGGACTAAAGATCACAACAAGTGCTGCAAAAAGTGTAATTCCTTCAACAAACATGAGACATCAAAAGAAGTCAGTAGCCAGGGTAGAGCATACTAAGGGTTTGGGTGTACATATAGATGAGAATCTTAATTGGAAAATTCATATTTTGGATCTCCTAAAGCGACTAGGTTCAGCAACTTTTGCAATCAGAATAATTGCCAATTTTGAGGATGTAGAAATTACTAAGCTAACATACTTTGCATGCTTCCACTCTTTGATGTCATACGGAATAATATTCTGAGGCAACTCAACACTTAGGCAAAAGGTGTTCACTGCTAAAAAGAAAGTAGTTAGAATAATGTGTGAGGTTCATAGTCGCTCATCTTGTATGCATCTGTTTAAAAGGTTAGGAATTCTTACAACTGCTGCACAGAACATTTACTCAGTAATGAAATTTTTTCTCAACAACATGGACCGGTTTAAAATCAACAGCAATATTCATGATTGCAATACTAGAAAAAAGAAATACCTACACTATCCTTTACTTAACCTATCTTTGGCAAAGAAAGGGGTAAAATATGATGCTATAAAACTTTTTGATAAATTACCAGATGAAATAAAATGTCGGACAGACGGCAGTAATAGTTTCAAAAACAAATTGAAATCATACCTCCTCGACAACTCTTTCTATACCATAGATGAATTCTTGAATATGAGTAAATAAATCTGGAGGGGAAAAAAAATACCTTGTTTCCTGTGCGCATTTCTTGTGCATTTGACACGTTCCACGTCATAACGGTTTTCCATGCTGTTGATCACTAGAACACGTAACTAACTAACAACGATTTGAAATATGATACAGAGTAATGGAAAATGAACGTGACAGAAATAAAGAATTCCTGTGACAGAAGTAATGAGTTTATTTCAGAAATATACATGTAGACAGACTGAAAGGTTAACTGTGACTGCTGCTATCGACATTCACAGATGCTCGGTATGTGCTCCATTTGTGGCACGGCAGATGTCTGTCTGGCGCTGCATTTCCTACCAGGTCCGTTTGAACGTAGTCCGATCAACGGACTAAACCCCGCCGACTGTACGGTGCTTTAACTGTTGTTCAGTCCTGCGGAAATGGGGGTACGGAAACCATATGCTAGACACATTCTCAAAACAAAAGAAACGCTGGTGTAATGTACGAGGTTATGCCAACGTGACGAGGGTCCGTCCTACTGCAAAACTAAGTACCTCTTCTGTCAGCTGAAGCATCGACGAGACAGAAAGCATACCGAGAAAGGCTACGCTTCTAACGGTAGGTTCGGCGAAGGAGGAAGAACCAAAGACTCTGTGGTTTGTTAGCGCGTAGAAAACATTAAGCTTCAGAGACTCACGTTCAGCTTCCAGAGAGGGATGCGGCGTTACAAATTATGCTCTGTCACTTTGTCACTTCAGTGAAATGTGGCTTCGGCAGGAAACACAAGTCTGTTGCGAAACCGTCCGCCTCCAAACGTGCTTGAAAGTCTGTGCATAGTTTTCTCCGTTTCAGTTTATCGGCTGCTTTTAGCGGCTGCGCCATTTGAGTTCTGTTAAGCCTCGAACTGCAGAAGCTTGCGCAACACACCCCACAATGTCGACTGCGACACGTCCACTTCCCCCCTGGCACGACTCGTGAGCTTTCTGGAGTTTCTTTCTCAGATCGTACGAATGTTTTCCACCACTTCATTCTCGACTGGTGGCCATCCTACGGTTAGTCTTCTTGCGTACGCATCTTGACGGTGTGGTGCCACTTTATCGGCCCGAAAATATATTTCAACAAGGATTACTGATGATATTTTTGCGTATTCTATGACATCGTACTCCTGTTCTATGGCGGATGCCACCATTTTGAATACCAACGCCAGCGATGAACAACAACGGCGACTTTCCATTGCCTCATTGTTGCCAACCTAAGCTGTAAGAGCTTACCTTGCAGTGTATCTGGGTATTCCCGATATAAAGCCATTACTGCAGTCACAGGAACACTCTCTTTTTGTCCCATACTATTTGAATCACCCTGCACAGTACTTAATTTCATGGCTGCTGTTTAACAAGGCATGTCGGGGATTCCACTTCACTCACCACAGTCAGCGAGGAAACACTCGAGGAACTCGTCCAGCGAGAGTTTGAGTCCGTGGATGAGGCAGTTGTGGTAGTAGAACGAGGTGGCGGCGTCTTTCGGACTTCTGGCGACGTATATGATCTGCAAAACAGACGAGACCGCCACTTGTGAAGGCATTGCTAATTACGCATATAATTTTTTTGTGAATTTCTTTAGATTTCTATTCTTTTTCTTTTGTTCATAAGGGCATTTCTAATTGTGATTATGTAACATTCTACTGTGGTTTTTAAATGTAAAGATGTAATTGCGATTATTTCGTTTGCCAACGGATAAATATATTTCTTGTTTTGTACCTGTCGTAAAGTTTGTAAAGTTCTCTTTTGGAATATTATTAAATGTGAAAAATGCAGTCAATAACATTTATAAAGATTTATGTAATTTACGATAACGATATAACATCTATAGACAGGGGACAGCGATAGTGATATCGATAGTCGAAAGGTTGTTGTGTAGTAGATGGGATGGTGGATCGTGTGTCTGCGAAGCGTGCGCGGAAAAATAGTACTGTGTTTTATGAAAAGCATACGTAATTGTATGGACAGTGATACCGAACTATCAGATTGTTAATTCTCTTTACCACTGCGGTATGTAATGCCATCGCCAGCGAACTTTAAGAGCAAATAAACCGGACTGTGAAAGTGGCGCTAACAATACTTTGTTGTGGCCGACACGAACAGTGCTTTTATGCGAATGAACTTTGCCGGTATAGGTTTTGGGTGGTGAAACTGTTGTCTATCACATTCTATCAAGCCGTGAAAGTGAAGACTTTAATTAACTGTGCAATATAAATGACTTTCAGTCACGTCGTCGAAGTCTGAAATGCGAGAACAGAGTGGACATTGTTTACGTTGTGCTTCACACACAAGAACAATTCTATGAACTGTGTATTTGTGGCTAAGACTATTTGAATGTGACGAACTGTGTGATTATGGACGATAGCGTCACGGACAGTGCATAAAGTGTAAAAATGAGCGATGTCTACGTAATGTACTTTGAAAGAGAGGATATGTCAACAACGGTCGTATACTGGCGTCTTGTGGTTTGTTAATCACCACGGGGTTAATGATACGGCTGTGCCGGAACTTTATTTGCGTTTCGCCGGAGAAGATTAGCCAGCGGAACTGCCTGTGTCCTGCTCTCATCATCGTAACCCGCCGACTTCGTGCTGCCCAACGCAACGCTTCGTATGCAACAAAAAGTTAAAGAGATTTCGCCGAACGCTATCCCCTGACCTAGAAACTTTCTTTCTCTATTAAAAGTATAAGAATTACAGACTCTATACAAATAAATTCTTTATTTAGTTTATGTTTGCTTTCTGCTAACGAAACTAAAATTACAGTCAGTGAATTAAAATTTGCGTGGTAGTCATTGTTGAAACACCAGTAAATATAAATTTCTTCCTCTCATTAGAACTAATTCTCCTTGCATGTCAAAATTATTGTAGTTATTTTATGCAGTTTTATGTATTGTTATGAAACTAGATATATGACAGTGACTAATAAGAGTATTTTGTCGCGAAATATGGCTTCGCGCGAAAATTACGGCGACCGCCATAATTGCTCGCGTTCTGACCAATAACGTAAAAGCTGCTATTCCGGTATTGGTGCATTTCCTGACATGAGCGTGAATTATGAATGTCAACTGTCAAATCACGTAGGGACTGTTTACCCAGTAATAAAAGTTTTTGATGTTGTATCGCTACGAGTCGTAGTATTAAGAGACACTGGTTATACTCAAAAGTGGGTAGATGTATGGTGAAACCCCCCAGTGTTCATGCGATTATTAACAGTATTGTGTGTGATTCACGAAATTTTGTCACTTTTTCTAAATTCTTTCAGATATTGTCTTAGATGTTTTTGAAGTTTCAGAGAATATATACACAATTTTGTCGGTTCAGGTTAATTTCAGAGCAATTTCTCGTGAATATTAGAATTTTCAGTTCATAAACAAAGTGTGATCGTAACCAATTGAGAAGTGTAACAAAGAGTGTGGTTTTCCAACTAGAATTTTGGATTACTTCACAGTTCAGATTTTGATAATTATTTTTCCTGTGGGTTGAGGTCATCACAAACTTCACTCTGGCGCCTGGTAGTGGCGTATATAGCACTCGTGCTGCGACTCTCTATAAGTGGCAGTCAAACGAAACGAGACACATGGAAAAAAGTAAGTAGGCTGTTTACTATTTCAAAAGTAATCGTAATAACTGTTAGTACATCTATCCCACTCTCAGACAAGACGGTCAGTGGCTTTTTAGATAAATGTTTGCGGTTGTCTACGGAAGCACGATTGTACCGAGGCGTACACCTCTTCGTCCGAAGCAATTACACGGCCACGAATGTCTTTTCTCAGGGCTCCAAAAGCACGGAAATCGTATGGGGAGAAATTGTGACACTAAGTTGACAAGACAACGCTTCCACAAATTACTGCAGATTTCAGTGCTGGGCCATCAACAAGTGTCAGCGTCCGAACCATTTAACGAAACACCATCGATATGGGCTTTCGGAGCCGAAGGCCCACTCGAGTACCCTTCATGACTACACGACACAAAGCCTTACGCCTTGCCTGGGCCCGTTAACACCGACTTTGGACTGTTGATGCCTGGAAACATGTTGCCTGGTCGGACGAGTCTCGTTTCAGTTTGCATCGGACGGATGGACGTGTACGGGTATGGTGACAACTTTAGGAATCTATGGACCCTGCATGTCGGGAGAGGACTGTTCAAGCTGGTGAAAGGCCTCTAATGGTGTTGAGCGTATCCAGTTGGAGTGATATGGGACCCCTGATACGTCTAGATACGACTCTGACAGGTGACACGTACGTAAGCATTCTGTCTGATCACCTGCATCCATTCATGTCCATGTGCATTCCGACGGGCAATTCCAGCGGGACACCCCCACACGTACAGAATTGCTACAGAATGGCTCGAGGAACACTCTTCTAACTTTAAACACTTCCACTGGCCACAAAATTTCCCAGACATGAATATTATTGAGTATATTTGGGATGCCTTGCAAAAAGAGATCTGCACCCCCTCGTATTCTTACGGATTTATGGGCAGGCCTGCAGCATTCATGGTGTCATTTCCCTCCAGAACTACTTCAGACATTGGTCGAGTGCACGCCACGTCGTGTTGCGGCACTTCTGCCTGTACGCGGGGGACCTACACGGTATTAGGCCCCAGTTCCCCCATGCTGCATTTATCCTACAAACCTTTCAGCTACTGTCATACTTTCGGAGTTATTCTATGTGGCAATAGTTAGTGAGTCACCCTGTATATCGTTTCTTGTTAACAGTATCAGCTTATTCCTAAGAATTAAAAGCTTTCACTCAGTTAATATTAAGCAGAAATCCAATGTGCATTTTTACCGCACGTCTTTCACTCTTCTGCGCAAGGCGCTCAGTTTTAAGCTGCATCCATTTTCAATGAACTATCACAAGAATTCAAACCGCAATCTAGAGTTCGCCTTACCTGTTGCTTGTGTAATCTGATCATTCCGTTTGAGATCATTTCGAATAGTCACACCCAGATACTTAACTGATGTTACCGCTTCCAAAGACTGATCATTTATTTTGTACTCTTACATTAATGGGGATTTTCGCCTTGTTATACGCAGTAGGTTGCACTTACTAATATTGAGAAATAACTGCCAGTCATTACACGACGCATTTATTGTCTACAAATCCTGATTGATTTGTTCACAACTTTCGTGTGATACTACTTCCCTGTGGACTACAGCATCATCGGCAAACAGTCTAAGGCTGCAGTCAATACCGTCAACCAGATCGTTTATGTAAATCGTAAAAAGTAGCGGACCTACACTCCTGGAAATGGAAAAAAGAACACATTGACACCGGTGTGTCAGACCCACCATACTTGCTCCGGACACTGCGAGAGGGCTGTACAAGCAATGATCACACGCACGGCACAGCGGACACACCAGGAACCGCGGTGTTGGCCGTCGAATAGCGCTAGCTGCGCAGCATTTGTGCACCGCCGCCGTCAGTGTCAGCCAGTTTGCCGTGGCATACGGAGCTCCATCGCAGTCTTTAACACAGGTAGCATGCCGCGACAGCGTGGACGTGAACCGTATGTGCAGTTGACGGACTTTGAGCGAGGGCGTATAGTGGGCATGCGGGAGGCCGGGTGGACGTACCGCCGAATTGCTCAACACGTGGGGCGTGAGGTCTCCACAGTACATCGATGTTGTCGCCAGTGGTCGGCGGAAGGTGCACGTGCCCGTCGACCTGGGACCGGACCGCAGCGACGCACGGATGCACGCCAAGACCGTAGGATCCTACGCAGTGCCGTAGGGGACCGCACCGCCACTTCCCAGCAAATTAGGGACACTGTTGCTCCTGGGGTATCGGCGAGGACCATTCGCAACCGTCTCCATGAAGCTGGGCTACGGTCCCGCATACCGTTAGGCCGTCTTCCGCTCACGCCCTAACATCGTGCAGCCCGCCTCCAGTGGTGTCGCGACAGGCGTGAATGGAGGGACGAATGGAGACGTGTCGTCTTCAGCGATGAGAGTCGCTTCTGCCTTGGTGCCAATGATGGTCGTATGCGTGTTTGGCGCCGTGCAGGTGAGCACCACAATCAGGACTGCATACGACCGAAGCACACAGGGCCAACACCCGGCATCATGGTGTGGGGAGCGATCTCCTACACTGGCCGTACACCACTGGTGATCGTCGAGGGGACACTGAATAGTGCACGGTACATCCAAACCGTCATCGAACCCATCGTTCTACCATTCCTAGACCGGCAAGGGAACTTGCTGTTCCAACAGGACAATGCACGTCCGCATGTATCCCGTGCCACCCAACGTGCTCTAGAAGGTGTAAGTCAACTACCCTGGCCAGCAAGATCTCCGGATCTGTCCCCCATTGAGCATGTTTGGGACTGGATGAAGCGTCGTCTCACGCGGTCTGCACGTCCAGCACGAACGCTGGTCCAACTGAGGCGCCAGGTGGAAATGGCATGGCAAGCCGTTCCACAGGACTACATCCAGCATCTCTACGATCGTCTCCATGGGAGAATAGCAGCCTGCATTGCTGCGAAAGGTGGATATACACTGTACTAGTGCCGACATTGTGCATGCTCTGTTGCCTGTGTCTATGTGCCTGTGGTTCTGTCAGTGTGATCATGTGATGTATCTGACCCCAGGAATGTGTCAATAAAGTTTCCCCTTCCTGGGACAATGAATTCACGGTGTTCTTATTTCAATTTCCAGGAGTGTATTACACTGCCCTGGGGCACACCTGAAGTTACTCTTGTTTCTGTTGAAGTTAACCCGTTCAGGACGACATACTGCTCCCTGTCTGTTAGAAAACTTTCTATCCAACCGCATATGTCATCGCATAGACCGTAAGCGCGCACTTTTCGTAGCGAGCGACAGTGCGGCAGTGAGTCGAACGCCTCTCGAAAGTCGAGAAATGTGGCATCAACCTGGGAGCCGATAGCTAGAGCCTGTTGTATATCATGCACAAAGAGGGCCAGCTGTGTCTCGCATGGGCGCTGTTTCCTAAAACCGTGCTGGTTTCTGCAGATGCGCTTCTCAGAGTCTAGAAAGGTCTTTATGTCTGTACACAAAGTATGTTCCACGATTCTACAACAAACCTATGTCAGTGAAACTGGCCGGTAGAGGAACACTGTTTACGATGAATACAGCTACAAAGGTGACGATACCATGTTAGGTTCTGTTCACTGTGAGCGGAATATCGCATCTAATAGCTAACACTTGGTTCAAGAATCATGAAAGAAGGTTGTATACATGGAAGAACCCTGGAGATACTAGAAGGTTTCAGATAGATTATATAATGGTAAGACAGAGATTTAGGAACCAGGTTTTAAATTTTAAGACATTTCCACGGCCAGATGTGGCCTCTGACCACAATCTATTGATTATGAACTGTAGATTAAAACTGAAGAAACTGCAAAAAAGTGGGAATTTAAGGAGATGGGACCTGGATAAACTGACTGAACCAGAGGTTGTACAGAGTTTCCGGGAGATCATAAGGGAACAATTGACAGGAATGGGGGAAAGAATAACAGTAGAAGAAGAATGGGTAGCTTTGAGGAATGAAATAGTAAAGGCAGCAGAGGATCAAGTAGGTAAAAAGACGAGGGCTAGTAGAAATCCTTGGGTAACAGAAGAGATACTGAATTTAATTGATGAAAGGAGAAAATACAAAAATGCAGTAAATGAAGCAGGCAAAAAGCAATACAAACGTCTCAGAAATGAGATCAACCGGAAGTGCAAAATGGCTAAGCATGGATGGCTAGAGGACAAATGTAAGGATGTAGAGGCTTATCTCACTAGGGGTAAGACAGATACTGCCTACAGGAAAATTAAAGAGACCTTTGGAGAGAAGAGAACCACTTGTATGAATATCAAGAGCTCAGATGGCAACCCAGTTCTAAGCAAAGAAGGGAAGGCAGAAAGGTGGAAGGAGTATATAGAGAATCTATAGAGGGGCGATGGTCTTGAGGACAGTATTATGGAAATGGAAGAGGAGGCAGATGAAGGTGAAATGGGAGATATGATACTGCGTGAAGAGTTTGACAGAGCACTGAAATACCTGAGTCGAAACAAGGCCCCGGGAGTAGACAACATTCCATTAGAACTACTGACGGCCTTGGGAGAGCCAGCCCTGACAAAACTCTACCATTTGGTGAGCAAGATGTATGACACAGGCGAAATTCAAGAAGAATGTAATAATTCCAATGCCATACAAAGCAGGTGTTGATAGACGTGAAAATTACCGAACTATCAGTTTTATAAGTCACAGCTGCAAAATACTAACGCGAATTCTTTACAGATGAATGGAAAAGCTGATAGAAGCCGACCTCGGGGAAGATCAGTTTGGATTCCGTAGAAATGCTGGAACACGTGAGGCAATACTGACCCTACGACATCTTAGAAGAAAGATTAAGGAAAGGCAAACCTACGTTTCTAGCATTTGTAGACTTAGAGAAAGCTTTTGACAGTGTTGACTGGAGTACTCTCTTTCAAATTCTAAATGTGGCAGGGGTAAAATACTGGGAACGAAAGGCTATTTACAATTTGTACAGAAACCAGATGGCAGTTATAAGAGTCGAGGGACATGAAAGGGAAGCAGCGGTTGGGAAGGGAGTGAGACAAGGTTGTAGCCTCTCCCCGATGTTATTCAATCTGTATATTGAGCAAGCAGTAACGGAAACAAAAGAAAAGTTCGGAGTAGGTATTAAAATCCATGGAGAAGAAATAAAAACTTTGAGGTTCGCCGATGAATTTGTAATTATGTCAGAGACAGCAAAGGACTTGGAAGAGCAGTTGAATGGAATGGATAGCATCTTGAAAGGAGGATATAAGATGAACATCAACAAAAGCAAAACGAGGATAATGGAACGTAGTCGAATTAAGTCGGGTGATGCTGAGGGAATTAGATTAGGAAATGAGACACTTAAAGTAGTAAAGGAGTTTTGCTATTTGGGGAGCAAAATAACTGATGATGGTCGAAGTAGAGAGGATATAAAATGTAGACTGGCAATGGCAAGGAAAGCGTTTCTGAAGAAGAGAAATTTGTTAACATCGAGTATTGATTTAAGTATCAGGAAGTCGCTTCTGAAAGTGTTTCTATGGAGTGTAGCCATGTATGGAAGTGAAACATGGACGATAACTAGTTTGGACAAGAAGAGAATAGAAGCTTTCGAAATGTGGTGCTACCGAAGAATGCTGAAGATTAGATGGGTAGATCACATAACTAATAAGGAGGTATTGAATAGAATTGGGGAGAAGAGGAGTTTGTGGCACAACTTGACTAGAAGCAGGGATCGGTTGGTAGGACATGTTCTGAGGCATCAAGGTATCACCAATTTAGTATTGGAGGGCAGCGTGGAGGGTAAAAGTTTTAGAGGGAGACCAAGAGATGAATACACTAAGCATATTTAGAAGGATGTAGGCTCCAGTAGGTACTGGGAGATGCAGAAGCTTGCACAGGATAGAGTAGCATGGAGAGCTGCATCAAACCAGTCTCAGGACTGAAGACCACAATAACAACTACAGTGTAATTGGCGGTGGGACTTGGTTTATACATTTTTGTACTCGGCACCTGAAACATGCTGATGGAAACCACGACTCTACTGCAGCAGAGGCTCCTTTACCTTGGGCTTGACGGTCCACAGCTGCCTGGGGAGGAGCGCCGGCGGCAGGTGGCTCTTGACGAGTCTGGGCGGCGGCTGGTCCGCTGCCTGCCTGATGGAGTCGGGCGCCCCCTGCCTGACCGCCGCGGGCACCAGGCTCACGTGTCTGCCGGCAGCAGTAAACACGGGGCCTGCGGTCAGCAGTCTTACAGAGGAGCCGCCGTTGCGACACTTCATTCTGCGGGTACTCACTCGAGGTACGGGAACCGTTTGGTGATGCACGTCTCCTTAGCGGTCTCGAAGTCCAGGTCGTTCATCAGAAGCCACACCAGCTCCTGCGTCCAGGTCGTACCTGTCGAATGAACGTGCTCAAATAGTAACCATTTGCCACATCGGTGAGGAAACTGTGAGGTTTAAGATTCCTCACGTGCCAAGTTTTCACGGAAATTTTAATATTATTTACGTATCTACAGAGCGGTGTAATCGATGCAATCATACAATGAAGGCTTTCACGACCGGATGGTACTGTTGTTGATAATTCTTCCGGGTATATGGCCGTGGTCCATGGAATTCTTCTATTCCTAACGTTTCGTCCAATACTACGTTGGACATCTTCAGAGGTATGGCTGGTCCTGCTGAGTCCTGCCGACTGACGAGTCGGGCGTCGGAGAGCGGCCTAAATACCGAGGACAGTGGGCGTGGTCTAGCAGAGAGAAAACTAGTCAAGGATAAAATGTAACTATCGATAATAGTCCGTCAAAGATAAAATCACTTATCGATTTTGTAACGCCACTGTCCCTTTTTTTTTTTTTTTTTTTTTTTTTTTTTTTTTTTTGTCATCTGTCTACTGACTGGTTTGATGCGGCCCGCCACGAATTCCTTTCCTGTGCTAACCTCTTCACCTCAGAGTAGCACTTGCAACATACGTCCTCAATTATTTGCTAGACGTATTCCAGTCTCTGTCTTCCTCTACCGTTTTTGCCCTCTACAGCTCCCTCTAGTACAATGGAAGTCATTCCGTCATGTCTTAGCAGATGTCCTATCATCCTGTCCCTTCTCCTTGTCAGTGTTTTCCACATATTCCTTTCCGATTCTGCGTAGAACCTCCTCATTCCTTACCTTATCAGTCCACCTAATTTTCAACATTCGTCTATAGCACCACATCTCAAATGCTTCGATTCACTTCTGTTCCGGTTTTCCCACAGTACATGTTTCACTACCATACTATGCTGTACTCCAGACGTACATCCTCAGAAATTTCTTCCTCAAATTAAGGCCGGTATTTGATATTAGTAGACTTCTCTTGGCCAGAAATGCCTTTTTTGCCATAGTGAGTCTGCTTTTGATGTCCACCTTGCTCCGTCCGTCATTGGTTATTTTACTGCCTAGGTAGCAGAATTCCTTAACTTCATTGACTTCGTGACCATCAATCCTGATGTTAAGTTTCTCGCTGTTCTCATTTCTACTACTTCTCATTACCTTCGTCTTTCTCCGATTTACTCTCAAACCATACTGTGTACTCATTAGACTGTTCATTCCGTTCAGCAGATCATTTAATTCTTCTTCACTTTCACTCAGGATAGCAATGTCATCAACGAATCGTATCATTGATATCCTTTCAACTTGTATTTTAATTCCACTCCTGAACCTTTCTTTTATTTCCATCATTGCTTCCTCGATGTACAGATTGAAGAGTAGGGGCGAAAGGCTACAGCCTTGTCTTACACCCTTCTTAATACGAGCACTTCGTTCTTGATCGTCCATTCTTATTATTCCCTCTTGGTTGTTGTACATATTGCATATGATCCGTCTCTCCCTATAGCTTACCCCTACTTTTTTCAGAATCTCGAACAGCTTGCACCATTTTATATTGTCGAACGCTTTTTCCAGGTCGACAAATCCTATGAAAGTGTCTTGATTTTTCTTTATCATTGCTTCCATTATTAGCCGTAACGTCAGAATTGCCTCTCTCGTCCCTTTACTTTTCCTAAAGCCAAACTGATCGTCACCTAGCGCATTCTCAATTTTCTTTACCATTCTTCTGTATATTATTCTTGTAAGCAGCTTCGATGCATGAGCTGTTAAGCTGATTGTGCGATAATTTTCGCACTTGTCAGCTCTTGCCGTCTTCGGAATTATGTGGATGATGCTTTTCCGAAAGTCAGATGGTATATCACCAGACTCATATATTCTACACACCAACGTGAATAGTCGTTTTGTTGCCACTTCCCCCAATGATTTTAGAAATTCTGATGGAATTTATCTATCCCTTCTGCCTTATTTGACCGTAAGTCCTCCAAAGCTCTTAAATTCCGATTCTAATACTGGATGCCCTATCTCTTCTAAATCGACTCCTATTTCTTCTTCTATCACATCAGACAAATCTTCACCCTCATAGAGGCTTTCAATGTATTCTTTCCACCTATCTGCTCTCTCCTCTGCATTTAACAGTGGAATTCCCGTTGCACTCTTAATGTTACCACCGTTGCTTTTAATGTCACCAAAGGTTGTTTTGACTTTCCTGTATGCTGAGTCTGTCCTTCCGACAATCATATCTTTTTCGATGTCTCCACATTTTTCCTGCAGCCATTTCGTCTTAGCTTCCCTGCACTTCCTATTTATTTCATTCCTCTGCGACTTCTATTTCTGTATTCCTGATTTTCCCGGAACATGTTTGTACTTCCTCCTTTCATCAGTCAACTGAAGTATTTCTTCTGTTACCCATGGTTTCTTCGCAGTTACCTTCTTTGTACCTATATTTTCCTTCCCAACTTCTGTGATGGCCCTTTTTAGAAATGTCCATTCCTCTTCAACTGTACTGCCTACTGCGCTATTCCTTATTGCTGTATCTATAGCGTTAGAGAACTTCAAACGTATCTCGTCATTCCTTAGTACTTCCGTATCCCACTTCTTTGCGTATTGATTCGTCCTGACTAATGTCTTGAACTTCAGCCTACTCTTCATCACTACTATATTGTGATCTGAGTCTATATCTGCTCCTGGGTACGCCTTACAATCCAGTATCTAATTTCGGAATCTCTGTCTGACCATGATGTAATCTAATTGAAATCTTCCCGTATCTCCCGGCCTTTTCCAAGTATACCTCCTCTTCTTGTGATTCTTGAATAGGGTATTCGCTATTACTAGCTGAAACTTGTTACAGAACTCAATTAGTCTTTCTCCTCTTTCATTCCTTGTCCCAAGCTCATATTCTCCTGTAACGTTTTCTTCTACTCCTTCCCCTACAACTGCATTCCAGTCGCCCATGACTATTAGATTTTCGTCCCCCTTTATATACTGCATTACCCTTTCAATATCCTCATACACTTTCTCTATCTGTTCACCTTCAGCTTGCGACGTCGGCATGTATACCTGAACTATCGTTGTCGGTGTTGGTCTGCTGTCGATTCTGATTAGAACAACCCAGTCACTGAACTGTTCACAGTAACACACCCTCTGCCCTACCTTCCTATTCATAACGAATCCTACACCTCATTCTGGAATCCTACACCTGTTATACCATTTTCTGCTGCTGTTGATATTACCCGATACTCATCTGACCAGAAATCCTTGTCTTCCTTCCACTTCACTTCACTGACCCGTACTATATCTAGATTGAGCCTTTGCATTTCCCTTTTCAGATTTTCTAGTTTCCCTGCACGTTCAAGCTTCTGACATTCCACGCCCTACTCGTAGAACGTTATCGTTTCGTTGATTATTCAATCTTTTTCTCATGGTAACCTCCCCCTTGGCAGTCCCCTCCTGGAGATCCGAATGGGGGACTATTCCGGAATCTTTTGCCAATGGAGAGATCATCATGACACTTCTTCAATTACAGGCCACATGTCCTGTGGATACACGTTACGTGTCTTTAATGCAGTGGTTTCCTTTGCCTTCTGCATCCTCATGTCGTTGATCATTGCTGATTCTTCCGCCTTTTGGGGCAATTTCCCACCCCTAGGACAAGAGAGTGCCGTGAACCTCTATCCGCTCCTCCGCCCTCTTTGACAAGGCCATTGGCAGAATGAGGCTTATGCCGGAAGTCTTCGGCTGCCAGTGCTTATTATTTATCAAAATTTAGGCAGTGGCGTGGATCGAACCCGCGACCGAAGACGTTTTGATTATGAATCAAAGACGCTACCCCGAGACCACGGTCCACTGTCCATATCTCGCTTAATTTCAAGGCCTGTTCTTTTCTATTGAAATTATCATCATGTTTATAAATTTCAATAGCCTCCCCATACAGTCGTGGATAATGGTTCGTGATAGCACTTAAAACTGTAGTTTCAGAAAACTTAACTACATGGTCACCGGACTGAAGTGCAACGGCCGATTTATCTATTTTTCGCAGTCGGCAAAGACTTTTATGCTCCTTTACCCTCGTATTCACACTTCTTTTCCTAGTACCAACATAGACCTTGCCACAAGTACACGGAATTTTATACACACCGCTAGATGATAATGGTGGCCTTCTATCTTTAACAGAACGAAGTACTTGTCCTATTTTTCTGGTAAGTTTGATTACCGGTTTCACTCTAAGTTTCAACAAAATTTTGCCGATTCGATCTGTAACCTTACTAATGAAAGGTAAAGACACCGTGTTCTTCCATTGCTGTGTACCATCCTTTTCCTTTAGCCTGCTGTAATTAGGTCTTAAAACTCTATTAATTTCTTTGTTTGAGTAACCATCCTTTTCGAAGGACTGTTTCAGATGATTCAGTTCCGTATCCAGATCTTCCGGCGTACAAATCCGTTTTGCCCTGTCCACTAAACTTTTGATTACACCTCTTTTTTGTTGTGGGTGATGATTGGAGTTCTTATGTAAGCATCTATCAGTATGTGTGCTCTTCCGAAACACTTTATGTTTTAGACTGCCATCGCTAGGCAGGACTCGGCAGGACCAGCCATACCTGTGAAGATGTCCGACGTAGTATTCGACGAAACGTTAGGAATAGAAGAATTCCGTGGACGACGGCCATATAACCCGGAAGAATTATCAACAACAATCGATGCAATCGTTTCTGAGCCTACGGCACATCTGCTGGCTGAAGCTAAGAGTAAAAGTAATCATCGAATGACGTAGCTGAATTGTGGGTCAGCAGTGTTAGGTACTCTGAGCCCTTGTGAGGCAAACTGAGGATCTACTTGATTCAGAAGCAGCGGCTCCGGTCTCGTAAGCTGACAAAAGGGCGGGAGAGCGGTGTGCTGACCGCACGCTCCTCCGTATCTGCCTGTGGGCGTAGGATGACACGGCGGCCGGTCGGTCCCGTTGGGGCTTCGGGTGGTGTTTAGTTTAGTGTTACGTACTGTTTGCGCGGGGCTGGTAGATCGGGTCGAGTCGAATCAGTACAGTGGTGTCCAGTCAGCTGAAGTCGTGTTGCGCAGTTAACTTCCGTACCAGTATGGAATGGAGTAATGGCGTCAGTGTGGACTGGAGCAACGGTGGTTAGTGAGATAGTGGACGAGTGTTACTAGAAAGTAACTTTGGCCCACGACTTCGTCCGTGTGCATCTCGAGTCCAAAACGGTGAAGAATTGCTGTGTTTGTAAGCAAAGATACCGATATTTGAGGTATGAAATACCAGTAGACCTCGATAGCAGAACAGCCTAGTGTTGTACTTAAAGAAATTACGAAAATTATAGGATCTGTGCTTACACACACTGCAATTCTTTACCATTGGCCATTTCGACAGTTTGACCTTAGTTTTTTTTATATCTGTTTTTCTCACCGATAATAAGCTCCAAGGTTTTTCAAAATTCATGCGAGGTCGAGGTCCACATGGACGAAATCTCTGGCAAGGCATTATTACTACTCGACAATCTTATCAACGATAATTGTTACACCAGTTGATGAAAGAGTTGACGAATGAAAGAAGTTAAACGAACGAAGACACTAATACGAAATCACAAAAAGTGTATTACTCACTTATATCGATAAGACACGATGGAAACCTCTGAAGAAACGTATGAAATTTATTTTTAGTGTTAAATCGACAAACTTAAGACCGATAATAGATTTTTAGTGTCAACTCGACAAACTTGTCAATGATAATAGTAGCGCCAACTCGACGAACTTATCAACGATAATATATACACCGATTCAAGAATGAATTACAGAATGTCTATGTATAAAGCGATTAAACTGCTAACATCATTATTATGATGATAAAACGTTCCAAAATATTACTTTTTACGGATTCTATCATTTTTGTCCTGGTTTATTTAGTTTAGTGCTATAAAACTTCTGCTACACCAATTTTATTCCAATATAATGAAAAGGTCCTTACACGAAACTGAGTCGATCCACATTAAAAAATATCGTGAATTACTCGTTTTCATATATAACTCAAGAGTGACCAAAAATTTTACTATGTAAAAACTGTTTTCACAAAAAAGCGCCTAATGGTTCCTAAGACAGTTTCACTGTATCTCCTATGGATCCGATTTCCCCCCACAGACCCAGTTAACAAAAAGCACTCCGTATGTGTAGACGACTCGACTTCTTGGCAATATGTCAAGATGAAACATGCACCAGATTTTAAGTTACACCTCCAACAATACGACTGTGAAAATCGCATCTAGTTTCGTGTAGTAGTTTCTGCGTGATGCTCCTGCAAACTAACGGTCAAAAACAGACAGAAGACAAACAGACAAATAAACAAAAATTTTAAAACTAGTTGTTTAGGCTTGTTTTGCAGTTATAAGTTGAATGTCTCCTATGTAGAAACATTGGCCAGTTACAGTTTTATTATATGTATAGATGTGTAAATATGTTGTGCTGTGTTTTGCTGCTAACCCAAGTATTCATAAATGCTAGAGTTCGTTAATCCTGTGAGTAACTTTTAATTAGAACCGTCGTTCACGTCCGTTCATAATAACCACAACAAATCAATTGGAAGCTGGACCGCATTTTCAGTAGCTTGTACCATGAGACCAAGATGAAAGCAGACAGGTGGCGTCTTAAGGTGTAAAGAAGGCAGGGTTGCCAACCGTCCCATACAGTAAGGGATTTCTCGTACTTGGAGGTTACAATAGTTATCCCTTATGGGCCTCCTAAACGATGCTAAAATCTCATATTTATCTTATACGTGTAACTCATTTGTCGAAGATACATTACTGTACGTCGCTAATCAACACACAAAAGTGTGAGTTTGTCTTTTAACACGTCTATTGGAATCAATACTTTTCTGTGACTAGACAATGCATTTAAGTTTGAGTTTGCCTAATTTAAACTGTCTGTTGCTAATACTGTGAAGCCTGAAAAGTTGTAACAGCAAATGAACGATGCTGTAATTAATACAGCCAATACTAGATGCAGCTCCGGCCCAACGGTAATCAGCGGGTACGCATTAGGCGCCAACTGCCAATGGTCAAAACTCGACCTTAGTTGTTTGTTGTAGGAGTACGGTTAACACCGAAGTAATGATGTCTAATTCACTTCTTAAGCGAGTTAAACGGCTATGTGTTTATATAGTGTAGAAAGACGAGAAAAGAAAACTATTTCTAGCTGGCACCTGTCATAACAATTCGTTCAAAGAGGAATGCGCAAGTTTAAACTTATAATTACAGTTGTAATGATTTTTTTAATTTGTCGAGAATGACAAGAAACTGTTCACTAAAGGAAAAAAACAAACAATTAATACCATTTTGTCAGAGTTTAGCCTCATGATGGGACGAGATATGTTAACGTTCAAAGTTTAACATTTTGAATCTTAATCAGTAAAACGGAGTCGTTACTCATTCGGATTTTCACCACCTCATTTTCAGCTTATGAACAGATAAGACAACAGACGTTTTGAGTCAGATGTGGCGTACCGAAGAGAACTTACACATGCTGCATTGGACAAAACATATAATAAACTAAAAATTCCGATTCCAAGAACATCTCGACTCTTTCAGAGCAGGTGAGACTTATAAATATCCTCTAGTTGCCCGTGTCCCAGAAACAGGCCGCAGATTCAAAAATCATTTTCTTCATACATTACCCAAAAGTTCGCCCATGCCCAACATACAGGAGCTAGAAGTAGCCGCTAATAACATCAATAACGAAAGAGAGTTGCTGAGTGAAACGACTGAATTAAAAACTAAAACTTTTTCCAGCAACTGTTTCGAGGTGTTCACGTAATAAGTGCATAGCAGTAAGACACTCTTAGAATAAAAAACTACAAAAATATGGAAACACGAAAAACGTATCACCATTCCTAATTCCGTTTAGGAAACCCGTTGGTATTCAAACAAACTTCGAGTGCTGTCGGAAATAATAAATACAGGTTGTGCTGTGTCAGAAGCACGAATTCTGCCAGTCACTTTATTGTGAATTGCAGAGTAATCACGTAGATGTAGAGTCCGTTCGCCATTGCAGTTGCTGACCATCCGATCCGGTAAATGGCCAATAACACCAGGTGAACACAAAAATCATACTTGTATTAAAAAGCGATAAAACATGTTCTAGATGACCGCAGCGCCCGCAGAGAAAACAGCAAACACTTTGGCTACCTCGGTCACTGGAATTTACTTTGCTCCGACATAAGGCACTGAGTAGTGTTTTCACCACGACTGACATCTGCAGCGTATTGAGGACCAAGGGGGACCGACCGACCACCGTGTCATCCCCTGACAACGGCGTCCATCGGACGCACTGTGGAGGGCCGTGTGGTCAGCACACCACTCTCTCGGCCGTTGTCGGCTTTCGTGACGTTAGACCCTCTGCTTCTCAGTCAAGTAGTTTCCCCAGTTGACCTCACGAGACAGAGGGCGCCCTGCTCCAGTCCTCCCGCCGAGGACAAAACCCGACCAGTGTCGGGTCCTCCGCAAGGCAGCCAGACACTCTGATAACTGAGTTACACCTACGTACGTGTACGTACATACTCAGCAAGCCATCACTAGCGATTTCCTTGCACGGTCCACTCACCAACAGAGCGAGGGAAAAACAACTGTACTTATGGCACCGTACGAGCCCCAATCTCTCTTATCTTAGGGTAAGTCCAGGATGAGACGTAGCAGTGGTGTAGTTCACAAATGCGTCGCTGGAGAGCAGCTCAAGCTACCTGCGAGGACCTCTTTCAAGAACAAACGTGGTGCAAAAGTGTTGCTGACATTTTCATCTTAGTTCTGGTGAGCCTAAAAGCTTTATTGTGTAGCCATGTAAGTATAGTATTAAGGCTTAGTTTGCGCAATATTGATGCAGTTTTTTTTTCCTACATGCGAGCTTTACAAATGCATGTAACACGATTCCGCTATCTGCAAATATGAGTGAGGGTGGTTCGTCTCCCCCAGACAGTCGGAGACCAGTACATATTTGAGAGAGATGGACCACTTGCCTTAATGTGTGAGAGGTGGAATACAGCTACATTTAGCTACAAGGGATGTGGAACAACCCCACTGAAGAGGGCCGAAGTCCCGGACTACGCTTATTTGCCGCAAGATATGTCTGTGCCAACAAATGGAAGAACAGAATCTCACACACAGGCCAACGAACCACTTCAAAGGTCATCAAAAGACCTGCTGATCCAAAGCTCGTCAGAAGTGTTATCTATACGAGGCAATTTCTTTCACTTACACAACTGCGGACTCCACTCCTGCTAAACGTAAAACATCTAAGTTTACCACCTCAAAACTGGCTACTCCTAAACCAACACAGAGAAAACTTTTGGAAGAAATATCATCTGTTCCATGCATTAATAAAACCATGAATTTTAAGAAGAAGGCAGTCACTGCACCCAAAGGGCTAAACTATGCTGAAAATATTGAAACGGTAAAGAAATAGGCGGATAACAGCAGAAAGGAAACATAAAAAAGGCACAAAAAGCTAACCAAGGAGAAATACTAGTGAAGAGAAAAACAGACTGAAGAAGCTAAAACAGAAAAATAGTGTTAATAGCTGATCGTATTCACCAGATGTAGATATTGTAGGAGATTACGAAAATAACTTTGATGAATGGGGTGAAGATGAATCTGTTGTGTGTGGCGAAATCTATTACGAAACTAATAAAATTGACGATTGGATTCAGTGCATTTCCTGTTTACGGAGGCCACATGAATATTGTTGACTCTTTTCTTCATGTGTAGCCTTTTCTTACGGTCCATCTCCCAGAGTACTCTGGTCCATCTGACTGCTGCACCTATGGGTGAGACGCAGCTCTCACGCATGCTTTCCTTCTGCCATACCTCTTGTATTCTAAGCGGCAGTGCCTCAATAAGGCGTTGTGCTTAAGTTTATATGACACTGTATACGAACATGCTGCCTGAAGTCTAAAAGTTGAGAAACACACAAAGTTTATGCTGAAGAAGAAAATTGGCCCGACTTTCCCAGACTTACCCTACATTCGTGGTCCTTACGCGAAACGTACTTTGGTTGCAGTAGAGTCGTCCTGAAGGCAGCTTCGAATGCCGGTTCTCTAAATGTTCTCAGTAGTGTTCGCCTTCCCATCTGAGTTCCTGAAGCGTCTCCGTAACACCTGCTTGTTCATCGATCCTGCCGGTAACAGTTCGAGTGGCCCGCCTCTGAATTGCTTCGATGTCTCCCTTCAGTCCGACCGGAAGGGCATCCCAGACACTCGAGCAGCACTCAAAAGCGAATCGCAACCACACCATCCTAAAATTCTGCCAACAAACCGAAGTCGGCCATCCACTTTTCCTACAACCATTCTTATGTGCTCGTTCCATTTCGTTTTGCAACGTTGTATCTAGATATTTAAACGACATGACTGTGTCAAGCAGGACACCAGTAATGCTGTATCCGCAAATTACGCGTTTGTTTCTCCTACTCATCCGCACTAACTTACATTTTTCTACAGTTAGAGACAGCTGTCATTCATGACAGCAGCCGGAAATTTCGCCCAACTCGCCTTGTGTCGTTCTACAGTCACTCAACGACGATGACCTCCCGTGCACCACGGCGTCATCAGCAAACAGCCGCAGATTCCTGCTCGCGCTATCACATCATTTACGCATGCAGACAACAACAGCGCTCCCGTCACACTTCCCTGCGGCACTCCTGACGATACCCTTGCCTCTGATGAACACTGGCTGTCGAGGACAATCTACCGGATTCTGTTACGTCAGAAGTCTTCGAGCCACTGGCATATCTGGGAACCTTTCCCGTACGTAACGTTCTTACCTCCGTTAACAGTCTGCAGTGGAGCACGGTGTCAAACGCTTTCCGTAGATCTAGGCATATAGAATCTTCCGTTGCCGTTCATCCGTGGTCAGCACATTATCGTGTGAGAAAAGACGAAGCAGTGTTTCACTCGGTCGATGCTTTCTAAAACCGTGAAGATTTCTGGACAGAAGCTTTCCCATCTAAAGGAAATTTGTTACGTTCGATCCGACAATATGTTAAAGAATTTGGGTGCGAGCTCATGTTAAGGATATTGGTCTATAACTTGGCAGGTCCGTGCTCGTACACTTCTTATATACACGAGTGATTTTGGTTAGAAAATCGAGTGAACTGAGCAGCCCTTATGTAATACGACATCGAAAGTCAATTGCAGAGTGATTCAAGACCAAAACCAGAGTCACCTCTTTCGTTGTGTCCTCGTAAAGTTGATCAGGTAAAGGTGACGAGAAATGAATCAAGTGGACGGAATACGATTGGGATGCAAGAAGAGGAATACAGAAATACTGTTGGGGTTGTAGAAAAATATCCGCTACCAGTCACAATAAAAGGTTGTTTATTCGTCACACGACCGGTTTCGGGCTTGCGCCCATCTTCAGCTGTTTATAAATTCATGTACATGTTTGTACGGTTGGAGATCAAAAAAGATGAAGCACCATTATTACAGTTATCCTGTGGTGATATTTTCGCCACTTAGTTACACACTTATGGTCATTTTCACGTCCATATATCAGTTTTACCAAGTATAGCTCCATATTACACTATTGTGATGTACACTCGTGAAATACACTATGTTTACATACAAACATGTGGGCTGCGATCAAAGAAACCGGTCGTGTGACGAATAAACAACCTTTTATTGTGACTGGTAGCGGACATTTTTCTACAACCCCATAAAGGAACAGTCACGGAGTTCGACAGCATCCACTATGGATAAAATTCAGAAATACTGTTATTTCCAGACAATGTTGCGATTTTGTGAACTCCTGTTCTGGTCGCGATTCTTCACAAGGCGACAGTCGATCTGGTAGGTAAACCCCATCCACTGCGGACAAGAAGCAGGTGTTGGATAATACAGGGTTATTACAAATTATTGAAGCTATTTCACAGCTCTACAATAACTTTATTATTTGAGATTTTTCACAATGCTTTGCACACACATACAAAAACTGTTTTTTTAGGCATTCACAAATGTTCGATATGTGCCCCTTTAGTGATTCGGCAGACATCAAGCCGATAATAAAGTTCCTCCCACATTCGGCGCAGCATGTCCCCATCAATGAGTTCGAAAGCATCATTGATGCGAGCTTGCAGTTCTGGCACGTTCCTTGGTAGAGGAGGTTTAAACACTGAATCTTTCACATAACCCCACAGAAAGAAATCGCACGGGGTTAAGTCGGGAGAGCGTGGAGGCCATGACATGAATTGATGACCGTGATCTCCACCATGACCGATCCATCGGTTTCCCAATCTCCTGTTTAAGAAATGCCGAACATCATGATGGAAGTGCGGTGGAGCACCATCCTGTTGAAATATGAAGTCGGCGCTGTCGGTCTCCAGTTGTGGCATGAGCCAATTTTCCAGCATGTCCAGATACAAGTGTCCTGTAACGTTTTTTTCGCAGAAGAAAAAGGGGCCGTAAACTTTAAACTGTGAGATTGCACAAAACACGTTAACTTTTGGTGAATTGCGAATTTGCTGCACGAATGCGTGAGGATTCTCTACCGCCCATATTCGCACATTGTGTCTGTTCACTTCACCATTAAGAAAAAATGTTGCTTTATCACTGAAAACAAGTTTCGCACTGAACGCATCCTCTTCCACGAGATGTTGCACCCGGGCCGAAAATTCAAAGCGTTTGACTTTGTCATCGGGTGTCAGGGCTTGTAGCAATTGTAAACGGTAAGGCTTCTGCTTTAGCCTTTTCCATAAGATCTTTCAAACCGTCGGTACGTTTAGCTCCCTGCTTGCTTTATTCGTCGACTTCCGCGGGCTACGCGTGAAACATGCCCGCACGCGTTCAACCGTTTCTTCGCTCACTGCAGGCCGACCCATTGATTTCCCCTTACAGAGGCATCCAGAAGCTCTAATCTGCGCATACCATCGCCGAATGGAGTTAACAGTTGGTGGATCTTTGTTGAACTTCGTCCTGAAGTGTCGTTGCACTGTTATGACTGACTTATGTAATTAATACACCACAGAACAGTAACTAACAGACATACAGCAATGGAACTTCCGTCAGTTATACATTAAACACTGGCGTGTACTGGGGTGCCAACCGCTTTTCGGCTCGTAATTACGAATGTTCCGGAATTTTTCGAACAGACCTTGTTTGTAGGAAAAAAAAACTAGTTTCTTTTTCCATCTTCATAGCAGCAATCATGCGTACTATAAATATAGCAGAACTAAAGTACTCCATTTATCCCCGGGTATGCGTTTTCAAGTTAAGGTAGCCATCCATCTGTAGTACCAAAAACGTAAAACTATCTACTTCATTGTTTAAGAATATTAATTTTATGATCCGTAGAGTCCTACTAGAAGTACTTCAACAATAATCCATTTGCCTTGAAGCATCTTATGACGTTTTCATATATTTCATTAGCTGTCTTCTCAGAAGAAAGACTGGCACTACATTTTGTTCCTGTTCTTGCATCATTAGCGAAAAGAACACAATTTTTATCTTCTGACAATTGTCCTAATATATACACTGAAGAGCCAAAGAAACTGGTACATCTGCCTAATATCGTGTAGGTTCCCCGCGAGCAAGCAGAAGTGCCGCAACACGACGTGGCATGGACTCGACCAATGTCTGAAGTAGTGCTGGAGGGAATACACACAATGAATCCTGCAGGGCTGTCCATAAATCCGTAAGAGTACGAGGGGGTGGCGATCTATTCTGAACAGCACGTTGGGAGGCATCCGAGATATGCTCAATAATGTTCATGGTGGCCAGCGGAAGTTTTTAAACTCAGAAGAGTGTTCCTGGAGCCACTGTGTAGCAATTCTGGGCGCGTCGGGTGTCGCATTGTCCGGCTGGGATTGCCCAAGTCCGTCGGAATGCACAATCGACATGAATGAGTGGATGTAAGTGATCGGACAAGACGCTTACGTACGTGTCAGCTGTCAGAGTCCTATCTAGACGTATCAGGGGTCCCATATCACTCCGACTGCACACGCCCCACACCATTACAGAGCCTCCACCAGCTTGAACAGTTCCCTGCTGACATGCAGGATTCATGGATTTATGAGGTTGTCTCCATACCCGCACTCGTCGATCCGCTCGATACAATTTGAAACAAGACTCACCGACAAGGCAACATGTTTCCTGTCAACAGCCCAATGTCGGTGTTGACGGGCCCAAGCGAGGCGTAAAGCTTTGTGTCGTCCAGTCATCAAGGGTTCACGGCTGGGCCTTCGGCTCCAAAAGCCCATATCGTTGATGTTCCGTTGAATCGTTCACACGCTGACACTCGTTGATGGCCCAGCACTGAAAGTTGCAGCAATTTGCGGAATGGTTACACTTCTGTCACGCTGAACGATTCTCTTCAGTCGTCGTTGGTCCTATTCCTGCAGGATCTTTTTCTGGTGCCAGTGTGGTCGGAGATTTGATGTTTTATTGCTGATATTGTCGGTGCACTAGAAATGGGCGTACGGGAAAATCCCCACCTCATCACTGCCTTGGATACGCTGTGTCCCAACGGTCATGCGCCGACTATAAGACCACGTCCAAACTCACTTAAGTCTTGATAACCTTCCATCGTAGCAGTAGTAACCGATCTACCAACTGCCTCTGACACTTGTTGTATCTGCCTGTTTACGTATGTCTGTATTTGAATACCCATGGCTATAACAGCTTCTTTAGCGCTTCAGTGTATATACAACAGAGGACCCAAATTAGAGTACCACGTGTGGTTGTTTCAGGTTCTACGTGTCTACTGCTATGTGGTCGATGTGGAAATGACAGATTCTGCTCCGTGCCTTGCAAATAAGATAAAATCCAGGAATCTACTGTGTCTTCTATTCCATAATATTTTATGTTTTGCACGAGGACATCATGGGTTACACATCCATAGACATAAATAAGAATATGCACACGTTTATGGGAAGTGACAATTTATTTATTTATTTAGTTCGTTAGGCTGAGAATGTTCATTTCAGCTGAACGGAGTCACTACATGCATAAATCACAGAATTCAGGTAAGTAAAAGAAAACAAGTATTTTTAGATAGTGTACACATACAACCAATGAAGAAACTCGTAACCCTTTATTTAAACTATGCGAGGAGTTGCTGTACAGGAAGAAAGGTCTGTAGAATAATATACTCTGAACACCTAAGCCATTGAACTGTCGCAACACACACGTCACATTTGCAAACCACCTCTTATAGCAGAATCACCATCCTGCTGGCCTAAGAACACCACTAAGCAGCAATAATAATACTTGACTCGATATTTCGGGGATCCAACTGGCCGAAATATCGAGTCAAGCTGATTTTAGGATCCGATAGCAAACCCGAAGAGACTTTCAAGACTTAATACGCCGGGAAAGCCTACGTAGTCACAGCAATAATAATACCTAGACAGCTTGTGAGGTGTGCATGTTATTTTGGTAAATTCTGTTTCTTACGTAGATATCGATGTGCATAGATCACACAGAGGTAAACCACGTAACTGAGTAATCTTTGACTATTGCTACAATATCTCTGTGTTGCTACACCGCCTCCGCCTGAGAGCGCTAGAGAAGCTGCACGCGCTCTGAGCCGTGTTGAGCAGCAGACGTGTTTTCAAGAATGGCCAGGAAATTTTCTTTATAAGTGTGATATAAGATTGATGGAATTGGCGTACGAATATTTTCATAGATTATTTTTGTGTTTTTCTGGAATGTTGAGAGATTAATGTAAGTATGCAAGCGTGTGTCACTGTTTTGTGTTATTGAGACTGGAGTAACGAAGCTCAGATAGCAGGATTGTTATAAGAACTGCTCTGATAGGGCGACGGGATTCCCCTTACTTAAAGTCATTTTATGTAAATATTATTCTGAACATTCAATTGATTTTTGAAGCATGATTTTTTAATATGAACTTTTGAATACGAATTTTGTCAGAATTCATTTCATACCAGTTAAAATTTCCATCCTTCATTCAGTTTATTATGTACGTGTGCACAATTCATTTCGTAGTACGTAATTTTCAGTTGGTTTTTTTTAATGTTGCTTTGCTGCTGCATGCTGTGCGCTGCTTTCAGAAATCTGCAAAAATGTTTGTCAAGACACAAGGTACGTGAAAATACAGTTTAGGGCCACGAATTTCTTTGTAATTTCAGTCGCACATTTATTTCGGAAATTAGGTTACATTCAAGGTAGCACTGCATTTGTATAGAAACAGCCAGCTTTAGTTTGTAGACAGTGTTGAACAAATCACATTGGTCCTTAGTATGACTCAGTGTAGTCCGAGGTTTGCACAGTACAGTTTAAGTTAGGAATTAGTTTGTCCGGTAATCAGTTTTGGGAAGCTTTGGTTGACGGATTCAGGAAGATTCACTCAGATAGAGAGAAGCTAAGAAGTGGTTAAGTTACAAGCTAATTCCCACATACCACAGCCGAAAAAAATCAGGTACATTAACTGTAAACGGCAAAATTGGCATATGCCACCTTCCTTTGTTAACCACATAATTTATTTGAGGTGATAAACTAGGCCTAAAATTACTGGTACAAGTTTGCCTGTGTTGCAGATGACACGCTGCATAAAATGTGGACATGAGGGTGAAACGCCTTGTGAAACACAGAAAATGTATAATGTAATAAAAGGTAACATTCCAGTAATTATTATTATATTTTTAACTTGGTCAAAACTGTTGGTTTCAGACAATAAATTCCGGGATATATACCGGTTATTATATTTATCGTACTCCACAAATTCCTTCTTTCAAGTACTAAATAAATTTCTCACAATCCATATTTTCCATGCGTGAACGTCGCCTGATTCGACCGAAGAAACTAAACTTATCTGAATTCTGCTGATCGTCGTCCGAAGTCTTTACATTTTGCCACTGAGATCGGTTGCACCGAGACTGCACGTGTATTGGCGTCATTATTTGAAAATGCCCCCCACGTGGAAGCCACTGTGACCAGAGACTCGGTGGTGCACACAAGCGGTGTCTCGACATTCGAAAGTTGGGAATTGACACAGAATTCATCAACCGACCACGGCATAACAGCCCGGACAATTATAATGGACATTCGAAAGTTGACCGAGTTGTTTACGTTCTATCAGGGGACCACCAGCATTCCACACATCGACACCACATCTGTCAGCGTGGTGACTGTCGTTTGTTCCATACTGGGACTGAGTAGGTTACTAGCTAAAGATTGAGTTCTTAACGTAATCCGATGCACCAATAATACCGAGGATATTTCACACGCATTGCCCCCACTGGCTGCGGTGCCGTGCCACCAGGTGGGACTCAGAGCCCCACTGGAGGACCAGTGTGGCGGCAGCTTTCCTCCCCCAGGTGGGCCTCAGAGGGGCCCCGAGTAGTCGGTGCCGCGCACGTGGTCGCGGATCCACTGGTCGAAGCGGCGGTCCATCTCGGGCGACATGCGCCTCCTGGAGGCGCCCACCTGCCCCTCGCGCATGAAGCTGAGGCCGCCCGGCGCCGGCGGCAGGCGCAGCCGCTGCCGCGACGCCTCGACGACGCCGCCGTAGTTGGTGGCCGGGTTGTCCCTCATGCTGCTGAAGCTCAGGTGCTGCTCCAGCTGGCGCACCTGCTCCTCCGTCACCTCCTTGTCCAGGAAGGCGGCCGTCTTCCGGATCACGGCGCCCAGGTCCTGCGCAGACAGACAACAACTGCTGCTGCTGACTCTAGCTTCATCGTGTGTACCTCAAGGCTCCATTGTAGGTCCATTTCCACTAGAGGAAATCAGTATAAAGACAGGCTTCCACGAAAGTATTAGTACAATATCTGAAACATGGATGTATCGAACTTATTATGAAATTAGTAGATACATAAAAGACGTAAACAATCGAGACGGAATTACATAGTTACTTTCATAGCACAAGTAACAAAATTAAACCTTTGCATTTTCTGGATGGAAATTGGTATAAGAGAACTGACTGTTCTGATGTGCCCAGTACGTTGTCCTCGATGGTGAGTGTTCATAGGAGGTGAGGTTATCGTCTGAAGTGCCCCAGGGAAGTGTGGTATGTCCGCTGTTGTTTTCTATCTACATAAATGATCTTTTGGATAGGGTGGATAGCAATGATGCTTTGGTGTACGGGAAGGTGTCGTCGTTGAGTGACTGTAAGAGGATACAAGATGACTTGGACAGGATTTGTGATTGGTGTAATGAATGGCAGCTAACTCTAAATATAGATAAATGTAAATTAATGCAGATGAATAGGAAAAAGAATCCCGTTATGTTTGAATACTCCATTAGTAGTGTAGCGCTTGACACAGTGACGTAGATTAAATATTTGGGCGTAACATTGCAGAGCGATATGAAGTGGGACAAGTATGTAATGGCATTAGTAGGGAAGGGGGATAGTCGTCTTCGGTTCATTGGTAGAATTTTCGGAAGACGTGGTTCATCTGTAAAGGTGACCGCTTATAAAACAATAATACGACCTATTCTTGAGTACTGCTCGAGCGTTTGGGATCCCTATCAGGTCGGATTCAGGGAGGACATAGAAGTAATTCAGAGGCGGGCTGCTAGATTTCTTACTGGTAGGTTTGATCATCACGCAAGTGTTACGGAAATGCTTCAGAAACTCGGGTGGGAGTCTCTGGAGGAAAGGAGGCGTTCTTTTAGTGAATCGCTACTGAGTAAATTTAGAGAACCAGCATTTGAGGCTGACTGCAGTACAATTTTACTGCCGCCAATTTATATTTGCGGAAAGACCACAGAGATAAGATAAGGGAGATTAGGGCTCGTACAGAAGCATATAGGCAGTCCATTTTTCCCTCGTTCTGTTTGGGAGTGGAACAGGAAGAGTAGATGCTAGTTGTGGTACGAGGTACACTCCGCCACGCACCGTATGGTGGATTGCGGAGTATGTATGTAGATGTAGATGCTATTGCATTGCTAGTACTTCCTAATTACCTCAGAAATCTTCGGCATTGATTTTGTAAAAGTTTTGTACTTCTTGCAACGAAACTGTCTCCCACTCTTTTCGTTTCGCTCTTGTCAACGCACTAACGACCTCATGGGGTTCAAATTCGGGCTATGTGCAGGCCATGGCAAGACTTCGATATCTTCAGACCACTTTTTGATTGCAGCAGAAACATACACAGAAGCATTATCTTGTCGAAACATTAGCCTTTTGTCCCCTAGGTCCACAAATATTCTGATCAGTAGTGTCTCTAGGACTCGGTGTACATGTTAGAGTTCATTCCAGCGTTCAGCCAAGCAGTGTGTGATGTAGCTTTAAAGCAAGAAATCTACCCAAATCGTAACACCGCCACCATCAAAATTTGTGCTCGTTTTTATCTGCTGCTCTGTTCTCAGTCGATGTCAGTAATATTGAAATCCATCCTGCACATCTACATTAAATTTCTTCTCATTACTGAAGATCACTTTATGCGATTCAGCAAAATCCAGTCTAGCCTGTTTATGTCTGGTTGTTAGAGCAGTTTCTGCTGTCACTTCTTGAATGTAAGACGTTTGTCATTTGACGAAATTTGTAGTGGACGTCTGGCAGTTACTGGCAACTGCAAACCAGCAACAAGTTGAGAAGAATAATGGTTTGTGGCCGTCCCTCCGCGCAAAGTAACCCTTTGTATGCTTCAGATAACTTTCTACTTTGTCGATATTTTGTGTTCTCTCCATATTGTACTCCGAATCTAACGAAATTATCAATCAGTGTATTTCAACAGTTCAACTTCTTGGCAATTTGACAATTAGAGAAGCCCATTTCCTTGTATGTGCCGATTTTTCCTATTTTATCACACGAGAACTGTTTCCCCTGAGCCTGTACCAGAATCATGGCTCGTGCATGCAACTCGCTCTGCCAATAACGGTGTCTGTTTACCAACTGCAGTAAAGACACATACGCACACACTAACGTAGCACAGAACTGAAAGCCTTTATACCGAGTTCCACCACCTGAATCGTTGATGTCTTCGTATATTCTGTACTACTGACTGCATTTGAACTCCTGAAGATAGACTTTGACTGTGGATATTGTATCACACACACACAGTCCCTTTGATTGTTCAGAGATGTCACTAAACTCGCCCAAAGATGTAAATAACCATACAAGAGAACCCCCTTTTAGACGGAGGGGTCCGACAGCCGATTAGTTCCAGTCATTTCACCAGGAAGGAGGTACACGGCTCGGGTTGTCTGTAGTTCAACCATGGCTAGACGGTCAATACCGCGGTTCGATCGCGTCCGCATTTTGCGCCAGGAAGGGCTCTCAACAAGCGAAGTGTCCAAGCGTCGCGGAGTGAAACAAAGCGATGTTTTTTTGACATGGAGGAGATACAGAGAGAGGAACTGTCGATGACACGCCTCGCTCAGGTCGCCCGAGGGCTACTACTGCAGTGGATGACCGCTACCCACGGATTATGGCTCGGACGAACCCTGACAGCTACGCCACCATGTTGAATAACGCTTTTCGTGCAGCCGCAGGACGTCGTGTTACGACTTAAACTGTGCGCAGTAGGCTGCATGACGCGCAACTTCACTCCAGACGTCCATGGCGAGGTCCGTCTTCGCAACGACGACACCATGCATTCGCGGTACAGATGGGTCCAACAACATGTCTAATGGAGCGCTCAGGTTTGGCATCACGTTCTCTTCACCGATGAGTGTCGCATATGCCTCCAACCAGACAATCGTCGGAGACGTGTTTGGAAGCAACCCGGTCAGGCTGAACGCCTTAGACACGAGGTATAAGACGTACTTTCCGGCCTCCTAAGAAGATAAAGGCGATGCCACGCCCTATTAAGGACAGTCTCGACCTCAGGATTCGTGGGATTTACAACATCCCTTGCGAGTGCGGAAGCAGTTACATCGGTCACTCCATCCGCACCGTTGCCGACCGCTGTGCAGAACATCAGCGGCATACTAAAGAGAACTGGAGAAATCTGCAGTTTCTTAGCAGAGCATCACAAAGAAACACAAAATACTGTCTGACGGAATAAAAGTTTTGTTCCAGCCTCCTACGTACTGAGATTCTGTAATTAAAGAGGCTTGTCACGGCACAGAATAGTAAGGGCTAGAAATTAGGAAAACTTTTTATTAGAACTCGCTCATCTTGCAGCAGACAAATACGAGTCATGCGAGAGGCGGAGGCAGAAGCAGGAACCGAGCTATTGTGTGCGAAATGGATCAGGTCGACGACACTGTCTGCCCAATGAGGAATAAATATTTAGCTGAAAACAGGGCAGAAACTGTATCTATTTCATAACAGCACACAGCTAGGGACCGGTACAGCAGTTAACAGCCTGTTAAGTGAATGTAGGAGAGTAAGGATACATTGCGTCAGAGCCACACGCCGGCTCCCTTTAAATACCCCAGCTCTCGTCGTGGGTTGATCACTGGTATCGAAGGCACTGACAGTAACAGCACTCAATTCTGCGATTATGACACTGTAGTGAATCTATGTCCTAGGTGCTCCAGCACAGTCTGCGAACTGGCCGATTATGTACTCGAAATGACGCCCTTCGCTCATCGCCGCCTACCCTCTGCTGATGGAGGAACTGTCTTCCGACAACATCACACCGCAGGGTGCTACCAGTACCGGAGTAGCCAGCGACGGGGGCTCTTGGGGTCCAGATGCCCGTTCTACGCTTAGGCGCCTTCGGGTGCTGAGACCTACCAGTGGCAGGGAGGGGGTCAACCGACGGCACGACTACCGACACCCGGTACATCGCAGATGGGTCATCGAGGGTCATCGGAGAATCCCGAGTGTGAGCGAGTACACTCCACAGCCGGCGCGAGAACCACTTGAGTCGGGGCAGCCGCCGCGCCTCCGGGGTCGCCGACGTCACCACGTCCAGGGCGTGCAGACGCTGAGCTAGACGACAACACGCACATGGACTAGCGACAGCCGAGGCTTCTAGGCACTGTGAATAAATAACCGAGCTCTTAATCATGTCCCACTTTTGACGTCGACACTTCACAGGTTCCCAACAGCTGTGCTGACTTCACGCACAGGTGTCTCCGTTCGAGCCTCTGTAGAAAGAAGAATGTGTGAGAAGAACTTCAACTGTGACGGCGGACACAATCTCAGCAGTACATGGAAGCGAGCTCTCGATGCAGAGAAGGCGCAAAGATATTCGCCGCAGTGTTCACGCTATGACGGGGGCGGTGGAGCCAGCAGCGCACAAGTTGACACATCTGTGACGGCGTTACCGACCAATTACATCCCGTCTACCGGCCATATAAGGCCACCACAGTCAGTTGTTCCTGACGATGGAGGTAAAAGACGAAAGCTCGAGGATTCATCCTGAACGCACGCGGCAACAAATCCTAGAATGCTTTGTACATCATTATTTCTTACTTTCTACTATCTGCGAACCTCTTGTTCTTAACTTACTGAATAATATCTCCTGGATTTGTATTTATACTCTTCCTTGACTGTTGGGGCACTCTTTGCTATCTTTTCAATGCTACTGCTGCTATTCAATCAGTATGTTCTAATCTTATGTATTTTTTACCACGAAATGTACCTGCCAGACAAACGCTCTTGTAGAGACTAGAAACTACTCACAGAAACACAATAATTTGGAATCAAACAGTACACGTGTACTAATGTTTTACAGTGTTTACAAGTGTGCTATTTTTGCTTGTTTCAAAATTAAAGAATCCACTGATGACGGCGTATTGTCGCTGAAACAAGTTTGTGAATAAATAAATAAAAGAAAGTGTTTTGCATCAAGGCGGACCCAAAATCTCACATTTTCGTGAGACAGAGAATTAGTGATGACGTTCCTGGTACATGCGCATTTTTCGTTCTAAAGGCTGTCTTTTAGAGAATGCGGGATGCGTATGAGTGAATATTTGCCCTCATGGATGCTGTTATAAGGATTTCAGTTTCCTTTAAAATTACTTTTCGTCGATACAAGCGTTATTAGTAATAGACAATGGTACGAGAGTATCAGATATTTGTTTACATAAGATAAATTTACAAATTTCCTCTCCCCAAGACGTTTCTGCTTGTGCAGGTCTTTCACAGGGCCTCTTCCAGGCTCCTCTTTTCTCCCACGATCTAGCACTTATCATCTCCCGCCATTACAGTCCTCTTCGGTTCCCACCTCTCCATCTTGTTCGCAGTCTTCCAATTAGTCTTCGGCCAGATTCTATCCATTCTAGGGCTCTCTTCGGAAGTCTTACTTCAGTGTGGCCAACCACTTAAACCTGTTACTCTCAACAGTTCGTTTTATGGGGCTCCATCTCCAAGTGCAGGGTGTTTCGTTCCTTATCCCGTCCCTTCTCGTATTACCCAGGATGCCTTGCAGACAGCGTATCTCTGTTCCGCGTATTCCGCTCAGGCCTTTCTTTGTCCAAATCCAACATTCTGACCCATAGATCAAAATTAAAAAATAATATGACTTGTAAATCGTGATCTTGTATTTTACAATTTCTAATTACGTCCGAGACACAATAACAAAATATGGAAGAGTTTTCTGTTTACTCAGAAGTTTCGTCCCCTATGTTTCCTTTCTTAGATAATTTACTTCTTTAATAATTTCTCCATAGTAAATTGATCCTTCATTTTTACTTTTCGTTTTCATTATTTCACTTTTTGTTAAGCTTATATCGATGCCTGCTTCTTCAATTACTCTCTGTTAGGTATTTATTTGTTGTTCTTCCAATTTCTGCCCATTTTCTTCCCAGATCATCACATGATCTGCACAGGCTATGATTTTCATATCGTCTGCTTTTGACTCTTGCTGAACTTTCATTATGAAGTTGTCAACGACTATATTAAGATGCGCTGGTGAGAGCACACTTCCATTCCGAACCCCTCTCTCCGCCATAGATCATTCGGATTTTCTGCAGTCTATTATAACGCAATTCAGGCATTTTCTGTACATGTTTCTGATTCTCAGTTGCAGATAACAAGTCTGACACTTTTATATATGTTGTATAAACGTTTCTGTGGAAAACATATCACGATGTATGAAAAGCCCTCTAGTGGTTAAGTTCTTACGATCGCTGCGCGCCTACGTAACATCCTGGCGGCCGACCCAACAGAGGGCGCTGATAATTGATCTGTCTTGTCTTCAGTTGTCATATAGTCATTTTATCTTTCTTAGATAATTTATAGGTTGCTACAGACAATGTATTATGAATATTTATTTTTGACCGTAAATTCACCATAAAAGTGTTAGACCTGTTATCTTCATACACTCCTGGAAATGGAAAAAAGAACACATTGACACCGGTGTGTCAGACCCACCATACTTGCTCCGGACACTGCGAGAGGGCTGTACAAGCAATGATCACACGCACGGCACAGCGGACACACCAGGACCCGCGGTGTTGGCCGTCGAATGGCGCTAGCTGCGCAGCATTTGTGCACCGCCGCCGTCAGTGTCAGCCAGTTTGCCGTGGCATACGGAGCTCCATCGCAGTCTTTAACACTGGTAGCATGTCGCGACAGCGTGGACGTGAACCGTATGTGCAGTTGACGGACTTTGAGCGAGGGCGTATAGTGGGCATGCGGGAGGCCGGGTGGACGTACCGCCGAATTGCTCAACACGTGGGGCGTGAGGTCTCCACAGTACATCGATGTTGTCGCCAGTGGTCGTCGGAAGGTGCACGTGCCCGTCGACCTGGGACCGGACCACAGCGACGCACGGATGCACGCCAAGACCGTAGGATCCTACGCAGTGCCGTAGGGGACCGCACCGCCACTTCCCAGCAAATTAGGGACACTGTTGCTCCTGGGGTATCGGCGAGGACCATTCGCAACCGTCTCCAAGAAGCTGGGCTACGGTCCCGCACACCGTTAGGCCGTCTTCCGCTCACGCCCCAACATCGTGCAGCCCGCCTCCAGTGGTGTCGCGACAGGCGTGAATGGAGGGACGAATGGAGACGTGTCGTCTTCAGCGATGAGAGTCGCTTCTGCCTTGGTGCCAATGATGGTCGTATGCGTGTTTGGCGCCGTGCAGGTGAGCGCCACAATCAGGACTGCATACGACCGAGGCACACAGGGCCAACACCCGGCATCATGGTGTTGGGAGCGATCTCCTACACTGGCCGTACACCACTGGTGATCGTCGAGGGGACACTGAATAGTGCACGGTACATCCAAACCGTCATCGAATCCATCGTTCTACCATTCCTAGACCGGCAAGGGAACTTGCTGTTCCAACAGGACAATGCACGTCCGCATGTATCCCGTGCCACCCAACGTGCTCTAGAAGGTGTAAGTCAACTACCCTGGCCAGCAAGATCTCCGGATCTGTCCCCCATTGAGCATGTTTGGGAGTGGATGAAGCGTCGTCTCACGCGGTCTGCACGTCCAGCACGAACGCTGGTCCAACTGAGGCGCCAGGTGGAAATGGCATGCCAAGCCGTTCCACAGGACTACATCCAGCATCTCTACGATCGTCTCCATGGGAGAATAGCAGCCTGCATTGCTGCGAAAGGTGGATATACACTGTACTAGTGCCGACATTGTGCATGCTCTGTTGCCTGTGTCTATGTGCCTGTGGTTCTGTCAGTGTGATCATGTGATGTATCTCACCCCAGGAATGTGTCAATAAAGTTTCCCCTTCCTGGGACAATGAATTCACGGTGTTCTTATTTCAAAGTCTGCTACATGTATTTTACCTAATGTGTTTTTATCAGATTATGTTTCTTACGTAAATGATGACTACATCTAATCCCACAGTAGCTACATCTATGTAGAATGTAGGCAAACAGATTTCTGGTAGCCAATTGGAAAAATGACAGTGTGGACGATGTGGCCTATTGTACACCTTATTTTAGATCTATGTGACAATGCTGTGCTGAGTATATTTCTATGTTTTGACGACGCCATTACGGCTTTATCGCATTAGGACATGGTGTAGAACACGTACGCTTTACCGTATTTTATCTGTACATCTCCCTGGTTGTATGATAGTATATTGTGATACGTAATGCTGTACTGCCCACTAGGTGTATATATTTTTATATTGTAGATCTGAAGATGGTCATTACTGACGGAAACCGGTCACCGTCAAAGGAATTGATATTGTGATCAAATACTGGAATAAAAAACATTTGACAGTATTGTATCACTGTTCATATTCGCAGCTGGTGTTATTTCTTTCGTTTCCCTCTATTTCATCATATGTACTTGTTTCTCCTGTCCTTCATACAGTTTTTGAAGGTACGATTCCCATACTGCCAACAATTCTTCCTCCTGCCACACGGTTTTCCTTCGATGTTTATGACTTGTGAAATATTTTCTTTTTGCTCCCTTCTGTTACCTAAAAGGCGGTACAATATCTTCTTGACATCAAAAATGATTCAAATGGCTCTGAGCACTATGAGACTTAACATCTATGGTCATCAGTCCCCTGCAACTTAGAACTACTTAAACCTAACTAACCTAAGGACATCACACAACACCCAGTCATCACGAGGCAGAGATTCTTGACATCCTTAAAATTCTCTTCTATTTCTTTTGTGAGTTTTGGCAAGACATCTACTTAGCCATCCCTTGCTGCTCTGCTTAGTCGTATCCATTTCTCTCTGTTACGCTCCGTTCTGATTTTGAACCATTCTTTGCATGTGTTATTCTTTTTCTTGACAGCTTCTGCAATTCTCTCATTCCACCATGGAGTAATTCTGTGTCTGAATTTTGATGATTTACTTCTTCCATTCTTCCTCTAAATCCTCTCTCTTCTCTTAATCTTGTCCCTATATAACTCTTGGGTTTCTCTACGTTTCCATCACTTGATTTTTGCCTGTCTTTTTGTCCCTATGTAACTTTTCTGAATGTCTTCATTATCCCAACAAATAGACTGTGGTCTCCATCGAGATTAATGCTTGGTATCAGTTTCACTCCTGTCAGGCATCTTCTGATTCCTTCATTTCTGATTATATATCTATTGTGGATTTCTGTTCGAAATTCCAAATGTATCTGGTTAACTTGTGACTGTCTCTTTTCTTATACCATCAGTTACTAATTATTCATTTATACCTCATTATAGTAATTCCTCACCTTCCTCATTTCCGCGATTTTCTCCGTGGCTTCCTACGTTTGATATCCTCTTCAATCATTCGCAGCTCTACCACTGAAGTCACGTACAACACAGTCTTGTTAGATGTCACAGCATCTTCCACTTTAGTGATAAACTCTTATTCTCGCATGTTTCGCTTTCTATTTGAGGAGCACAGACCTGGACTACATCAAGAATATTTCCTCCCATTATTATCTTCAGTTTAATTATTCTGTCACATTTTCCACATTCATTACTTCGTTCGCCAGTTCTTTGATTACTATTACTGCAACACCATTTCTTCCTTTGTCTCTTCGTGGCCACCACATTTTGCATCCTTTTGCCAGCAGCTCACTAACAGTCCCTTTCCGGCGGTGCACAGAAGAAGTGGGTCTATTAATATTGTTTCTCTAGAAAAGGATGCAGGAAGCCACGATACCGCATGGGTCATGAGAGAAAGAAAAGTTCCAATAATGGGACCATGCGTTTATGAAAATGAGAACAGAAAGCTGAGATTCGCAATGAAAAAGAACAGCATTTACTACCACCTGGCCGTGTTCGAGGCGGGAATGTTTAAAATAAATCTGAAATACTTAGCTTTGGTTGCAGGATGTGTTGGTGGAGGGACTGATTAATTAAGAAGACAATAATAATCTTAGTTCTCACTTTATTGCGCGGCGCAGAAACATACAGTCGTTTCGTCACAGCAGGTGCCGTGTGCTAACTTCGCGAACAATTTACAAGACGACAGACCACGGCCTCAGCCAACGAGATATTTATACTTTATCGTCAGTCAGCTCATACGCTTTCACTGTCATAAATTAATCACATTTACTTTTATTACTTCGAAATATTCTTTTTGCGTAATTTATCGTATCAGGAAAAGAAATCTGACGCTTTGGTATCGGGAAGTTTACGTGGGGAAGGTTTAGAGATAGCGAAGCAGTTCTCACGTTAATCCGCGATGGCTGCCTAATGGCCGTTGCAGCCGGATAAACAAGCAATATGGCGGCCAGCACTGCACAGCGATATCGCGTAATGAGCGCGGGTCTTATCAGGGACGGTGTCATTCAGGTGTGTCCGTGTTCAAAAGCTGTGCATATCGATGTAGAAGTGTAAACAACACGTGGGAAAGACGTTTACTGTGACGCCACGTTCAAAAGGAGGCAACAGAACTCACAGACACGCGCTGCTGCCCGGCCTGTGGCCCAATGAAGGTCCTTACATTAACGCTGAAGCTGTCATTATGAAGCTTGCAAGAACCCCCCCCCCCCCCCCCACACACACAGACATACACAGACATTGTTGTTGTTGTGGTCTTCAGTCCTCAGACTGGTTTGATGCAGCTCTCCATGCTACTCTATCCTGTGCAAGCTTCTTCATATCCCAATACCTACTGCAACCTACATCCTTCTGAATCTGCTTAGTGTATTCATCTCTTGGTCTCCCTCTACAATTTTTACCCTCCACGCTGCAATGCCTCAGAACATGTCCTATTAACTGGGGCCTTCTTCTTGTCAAGTTGTGCCACAAACTCCTATTCTCCCTAATTCTATTGAATACCTCCTCATTAGTTCTACTCGTATGATCTACCCATCTAATCTTCAGCATTCTTCTGTAGCACTACATTTCGAAAGCTTCTATTATCTTCTTGTCCAAACTATTTATCGTCCATGTTTCACTTCCACACATGGCTACACTCCATACAAATACTTTCACAAACGACTTCCTGACACTCGATGTTAACAAATTTCTCTTTTTCAGAAACGCTTTCCTTGCCATTGCCAGTCTACATTTTATATCCTCTCTACTTCGACCATCATCAGTTATTTTTCTAACCCCAAATAGCAAAACTCATTTACTACTTTAAGTGTCTCATTTCCTAATCTAATTCCCTCAGCATTACCCGATTTAATTCGACTACATTCCAATATCCTCGTTTTGCTTTTGTTGATGTTCATCTTATATCCTCCTTTCAAGACACTGTCCATTCCGTTCAATTGCTCTTCCAAGTCCTTTGCTGTTTCTGACAGGATTACAATGTCATCGGCAAACCTCAAGGTTTTTATTTCTTTTCCCTGGATTTTAATTCCTACTCCGAATTCTTCTTTTGTTCCCTTTACTGCTTGCTCAATATACAGATTGAATAACGTCGGGGAGAGGCTACAACCCTGTCTCACTCCCTTCCCAACCACTGCTTCCCTTTCATGCCCCTCGACTCATATAACTGCAATCTGGTTTCTGTACAAATTGTAAATAACCTTTCCCTCGCTGTATTTTACCCCTGCCACCTACAGAATTAGAAAGAGACTATTCCAGTCAACATTGTCAAAAGCTTTCTCTAAGTCTACAAATGCTAGAAACGTAGGTTTGCCTTTCCTTAATCTTTCTTCTAAGATAAGTCGTAGGGTCAGTATTGCCTCACGTGTTCCAATATTTCTAAGGTATCCAAACTGATCTTCCCCGAGGTCGGCTTCTACCAGTTTTTACATTCGTCTGTAAGGAATTGGCGTTAGTATTTTGCAGCCGTGATTTGTTAAGCTGATAGTTCGGTAATATTCACATCTGTCAACACCTGCTTTCTTTGGGATTGGAATTATTATATTCTTGATGTCTGATGGTATTTCGCCTATCTCATACATCCTGGTCACCAGATAGTAGAGTTTTGTCAGGACTGACTCTCCCAAGGCTGTCAGTAGTTCTAATACAATGTTGTCTACTCCCGGGGCCTTGTTTCGACTTAAGTCTTTTAGTGCTCTGTCAAACTCTTTCACGCAGTATCCTATCTCCCATTTCATCTTCATCTACATCCTCTTCCATTTCCATAATATTGTCCTCAAGTACATCGCCCTTGTATAGACCCTCTATATACTCCTTCCACCTTTCTGCTTTCCCTTCTTTGCTTAGAACTGGGTTTCCATCTGAGCTCTTGATGTTCATACATGTGGTTCTCTTATCTCCAAAGGTCTCTTTAATTTTCCTGTAGGCAGTATCTATCTTGCCCCTAGCGAGATAAGCCTCTACATCCTTACATTTATCCCTGCTTAGCCATTTTGCACGTCCTGTCGATCTCATTTTTGAGACGTTTGTATTCCTTTTTGCTTGCTTCATTTACTGCATTTTTATATTTTCTCCTTTCATCAATTAAATTCAATATTTCTTCTGTTACCCGAGGATTTCTACTAGCCCTCGTCTTGTTACCTACTTGATCCTCCACTGCCTCACTACTTCACCCTTCAGAGCTACCCATTCTTCTTCTACTGTATTTCTTTCCGCCATTCCTGTCAATTGTACCCTTATGCTCTCCCTGAAACTCTTTACAACCTCTGGTTCTTTCAGTTTATCCAGGTCCCATCTCCTTAAATTCCCACCTTTTTGGAGTTTCTGCAGTTGTAATCTACAGTTCACAACGAGTCCATATCTGCCCCTGGGAGTGTCTTACAATTTAAAACCTGGTTCCTAAATCTCTGTCTTACCATTATATAATCTATCTGATACCTTTTAGTATCTCCAGGATTCTTCCATGTATACAATCTTCTTTTATGATTCTTGAACCAAGTGTTAGCTACCATTAAATAATGCCCTGTGCAAAATTCTACCAGACGGCTTCCCCTTTCATTTCTTACCCCCAATCCATATTCACCTACTATGTTTCCTTCTCTCCCTTTTCCTACTCTCGAATTCCAGTCACCCATGACTATTAAATTTTCGTCTCCCTTCACTACCTGAATAATTTCTTTTATCTCATCACACGTTTCATCAATTTCTTCATCATCTGCAGAGCTAGTTGGCATATAAACTTGCACTACTGTAGTAGACGTGGGCTTCGTGTCTGTCTTGCCCACAATAATGCGTTCACTATGCTATTTGTAGTAGCTAACCCGCACTCCTATTTTTTATTCATTAATAAACCTAGTCATGCATTACCCCTATTTGATTTTGTATTTATAACCCTGTATTTACCTGACCAGAAGTCTTGTTCCTCCTGCCACCGAACTTCACTAATTCCCACTATATCTAACTTTAACCTATCCATTTCCCTTTTTAAATTTTCTAACCTACCTGCCCGATTAAGGGATCTGACATTTCACGCTCCGATCCGTAGAACACCAGTTTTCTTTCTCCTGATAACAACGTCCTCCGGAGTAGTTCCCGCTCGGAAATCCGAATGGGGTACTATTTTACCTCCGGAAAAGAGGACGCCATCATCATTTAACCATACAGTAAAGCTGCATACCCTCGGGAAAAGTTACGGCTGTAGTTTCCCCTTGCTTTCAGCCGTTCGCAGTAGCAGCACAGCAAGGCCGTTTTGGTTAGTGTTACAAGGCCAGATCAGTCAATCATGCAGATTGTTGCCCCTGCAACTACTGAAAAGGCTGCTGCCCCTCTTCAGGACCCACACGTTTGTCTGGCCTCTCAATAGACACCCCTCCGTTGTGGTTGCACCTACGGTACGGCCATCTGTATCGCTGAGGCACGCAAGCCTCCCCACCAACGGCAAGGTCCATGGTTCATGAGACATACACTTGTAACAAACCCGCAGAAATGTCTGAGTTTAGCCAGTGAGTCCGTAGAGGATGGTGTAAGAGATGTAAAGTATGACTTTTCCATCTGTGTTTTGTGGAGACTGGGGCAATCCGTCCTTGGAGTATCTCAGACCGCCGTCTTGTACTGGTAGGATCCTTTCTGCCTGTTTTGCCGAGAAGCTATTAAAGTTTATGTCGGTCGCAAAAGCAGTATCAGCGCTGTGGGGTTCTCAGTATAGTGCAATTCTAATTCCTGTGAATCTAAGTGATGAAGTGGGCAGCTATATTAATCGGAATAACGTTCAAAAGGGATACGATTATGATGTACTTATTTACCAAACACCAGCTGATTGTGATTTAACTGAAAATTAATGATTTGCTGAGAGCACGGTCTTACGACAGAGCTATGTAGATCGGGAGCAGCGGCTGTGGAGCGCAGCCTGTACCTCGTACACACACTCGTGGTATTTCGTAGCCGTCCGTACATTTTCGTTAGCTTCAACATTATTCATTTCTTTATTAAGATGATCGATCTCTGGCGTAGTAATACTGTTGTAAGAAAATACTTACTATCCGTAACCGTCTCCCAATACCTTGGAAGAATCTACTTTTATTAGCAAATGGTCCGCACCCGGTAGCTGAGTGGTCAGCGCGACAGTGTGTCAACCCTAAGGACCCGGGTGCGATTCCCGGCTGGTTCGGAGATTTTTCTCCGCTCAGGCACTGGGTGTCGTGTTGTCTTGTCCTAATCATCATCATTTCATCCCCATCGACGCGCAAGTCGCCGAAGTGGCGTAAAATCGAAAGACTTGCACCTGGCGAACGGTCTACCTGACGGGAGGCCCTAGTCACACGACATTTACATTAGCAAATATTTATGAAGCCTTTCTTGCTTCGCTCCAGAACCACTGTGCTCTCCTTACTCTCGTAAAGGCTGTTGTCGTGTCCAGCCACAGCGCCTCACACCACCGCCGTTCACCGGCAACGCCATCCGGCCCACCGGCTCCTTCAGCCGGAGTGGACACTGAAATCTTACTCCCGATTGTGTGCATTCTGCGTTCTGACTGCTGCATGATACCTGCAGACGCGAAACAAAATGGTAATACTGGAAAATAAAGAAATAAAATGTGGCTCGAACAGAAGGGGTACCTCAGAAGCTGTCACTTCGTAATGTGGGCTGTGCAATAACACGCGGATACCGCATAACACCGCATGTATACGGCGGGGCAGGGAGTCCAAATGTCTGTTCAGGTACACCGCACCCGGCTGGAGCCACTGACTGATGGCTGGTTCCTGCAGAGCTACCAAACTGCGGGTACGATTACTGCTACACCTCTTCCGCCATTCCTTATAGTCCCAGACATTTTCTATGAAGTTAAGAGAAGCCAACTTCGCGGGCCAGTGCAGTCGCGACAGCGTACTCGTGTGTTAATCGAGGCAGGAACGTAACACACACACACACACACACACACACACACACACACACACACACCGTGAGCCTACAAAGGGCAACACTTTGTCACCGAGGACGTTGAAACTAACACCCTGGTCTCTGTAGGCAGTAACCTGGCCGAGCTGACCCCGAGCCGTAGTGCGGAACTGACCCTCAACCCGCCCCCCCAAACGTGTGATACGCGATTGCGGCCTAAGAAAATGGTTCAAATGGCTCTGAGCACTATGGGACTTAACATCAGAGGTCATCAGTCCCCTAGACTTAGAACTACTAAAGCCGGCCGGAGTTGCCGTGCGGTTCTGGGCGCTACAGTCTGGAACCGAGCGACCGCTACGGTCGCAGGTTCGAATCCTGCCTCGGGCATGGATGTGTGTGATGTCCTTAGGTTGGTTAGGTTTATTTAGTTCTAAGTTCTAGGCGACTGATGACCTTAGAAGTTAAGTCGCATAGTGCTCAGAGCCATTTAGAACTACTAAAACCTAACTAACCTAAGGACATCACACACAACCATGCCCGAGGCAGGATTCGAACCTGCGACCGTAGCGGTCGCGCGGTTCCTGAGCTAAGCGCCTAGAACCGCTCGGCCACCACGGCTGGCGCTTGCGACCTCACTGCGGGTTAAGCATCTCAGTCAGCCGCCTGTGCACTCGACACGTCACATCGTTTGAAGAAAACAGGCGAACCTTCGACTGGTCGGATCACACTACACAGCCCCCCCCCCCCCCCCCACACCTGTCAGCCACTGTCAGCTTTCTGCGTCGTTTAACCTACCAAAGTGCCGGTTGCGACCAGTGTTTTCACGCCGTATTACGTGACTGCAAGTGGTACTCCATTCCGTGTAGACACTGCGGCGGCGCGGTTCCTTCCGTCGCTTTACGACGAACCTGCACCTACCTGTGAACATTGTCTCAGCAGATCATCATTAGGGAAGCCGAGCAAAACCTGCTGTACTTCGACGTGAACCAGGCTGCAATTAAAGTCACTGATCTGCGTTCCGGGAGAAAGTTTTTCACACGAAATGAAAGGTTGGAAATTATGTCCTTAATATATTCTGAAACTTAGGTGAACAAGTATCGAAACCATTCAAAAACTGTTCGAAACCATTATATTTGTTTTGTCATTTCTTATCAAGCTTGAAACTTGAAATTAAAACGCTGTCAAAAGTCTTGGAATCCGTATCTTGCTAGTATCAATGTGAACAGGGAAAAATCATCACTATCCATTCTCGGAATGAGTGAAGTGTCTGTATATACGGATAATAAAGTTTGCTCGGAACCCCCAATGCGCGAGTCCTACAAGCACCTGGCCAATTTTTCTTTTTCTTTTTTCCCCGCATGGTCTTCCGGTGCCCGCAGTCGGCAGAGAACTTGTACGACAGAAGTCGCGTGCGTCGTTTGTCTGTGGATCGTATAAGCTTTGTTCCACGTGTTGACGTATGTGAAATGTTTCTGTATCGCCTACTCTGACATGGTAATTAGAGACTGTCCCAGCATTTGCAACAAATTTGAAAAACCACCTAAAAACTCCACCCATGCTGGTCGGAGTACCAGACACAGGGCCGTTGTCCCTTTCACTGCTGCACACGTGTACATACGCTATCCGCTACAATGCAACAGGCTACGTGCACTCATCAGCCGAAACATTACGACCACCGCTCACCGTGACGTCAGCATCTCCTGGTGGCGTTGCCGGCACGTGAGGCGCTAACAAAAGTACGTAACCGGAGCAGACACGGACGGGGGATCACCCTAGCCAAGATATGCGCTTCAAACGGTAAAATCCATTCAGATAAGCGATGTTCACGAAGCGTTTATTATTGCTACGCAGAGCCTGTAAACGAGTATCTCGAAAATGGCGGAGCTGGTCGGATGTTCACGTGCTACTGTTGTGAGCATCTAAGGAAAGAGGTAGGACGACATTGAAACTACCACCAGGCGCCGAATGTTTGGACGTCCACGACTCTGCACAGAAGGTCGGGTCGGAGGCTTGTCTGCTCTGTAAACTAGTATAGATGGTGATGTGTCCCATCTCTGCCGAATGATGAATTTTGCGTTTATAGTCAGTGGATTTAGATGTTGTGGTAACCAGTTTCGTTACAAGACCTTGTGGTCAGTAATCCTTGTATCCCTCGTGATGCTCTCTATTTGCTGAGGATTACTTGTTGCCAAGAGGCCAAGTATGTTTCCACAACCATCTACACTTCGAATGGGGTCCTGAACTAATTGTTCAAAATAATTTTCGGCGAAGGCATTTAGTACGATTTAGTATGTGTAAACTATGTAAATACGATTTTGGCGGACAGCTGGCGTCTTCTCGAAGCGTCTGCCAATTGAAGTTCTCTCCGGGGTCAGACAAACCGGTGACCATTCGTGCTTCCCTTTTTTGTAGGAGTTCAATACCTCCTCTCAGGTATTCCACCGGGCCGGAAGCCTTGCTCACGTTTAGAGATTTCTGCCTTTGCTCAGCGTCACTGACAGGAATAACTATCCACCATGCGATTAAAAGTCTCTGAATACCAATTAGATGATAGAGGACTGTAACATAGCGTATACCATCCTTCCGCTCTACGACGGCTTCACCTCTGCTGGGGACACTGACTGGCCATTCTTCCTCAAGAGCCGGAACCAGAGCAGGAAGTGATATTGGATGCTGGGATGTGGAACCAAGCCGACTTTCTAATTCACCCCTAAAGGTGTTCCGTTGGGCTCAGATTGTGACTGTGCCAGCTAGACTACTTGTAGAAATCTGGAACACACGAGCTATTCCCTGTGGTGATTTCAGGCGATTATTTACAACCACCCACCGCAATGGTCCAACGTCGTTGTCTGCGAGCATCTGAGGTCCGCCTGCTTTGGTTTAACTGTCGCCGTTGCTTCGCGAAGAGACTCCAGAATCGCATCACTAAGAGCAGGTGTGGACAGCTGCAGAGCGATTGACGTGTCAGTGGTGGGTTCGTCACTCAGGTGACACCCATTGACTAGTCCTGTGGCCAGCCAGTGGGCCCTGCTGACCGCTGGCCGCTTCCGCTGCCGCTGCTCCTCTGCGGCGTCCCCCGCGTCCTTTTATACTGGCGGGCCCACCCCTGCTGACAGCTGGTGGTCAGCTCCGCTTTACACAGGGGTCTGCGAATACTCGTCGTCAGACAGCGTATTCCTACACTTTAGCAAGAGTCTGGTACTCGGCCACAGTTACATTTTATGTCTACTGCTTCAATACTTGTTGAAGGAGCTGGCTTAATAGTTTCATTCAATGGGGCTAATAAATATTGCTATATTATGTAGCATTATATATATGCATATTATATAACTATTATTGCTACACAGAACTCACCTGTTTCATTTCTTCATAGGTGTTCCACAGGATATTCGGCTCATTTCGCAGTTTCCAAAATTCCAGGACGCTTGTCCAGTAGGGAGTGAACTGAACTGCAAGAAAGGCAATACGTTTTACCATAAACTTAATGATTTTTGTTTGTCTAAACGACAAACAGAAAGGATTTGGAAGACATAAATGAAGCCATCAGTAGTTCTGCAGTGAGGAGAGAGGCGTGTGTTAAACGGATGAGTGAACCTGGTGCCAGATGACGAAAGCCACATACGGCGTGCCAGTGTGTGCCTGAGTGGACGACCGGCAGCGAGTGTGGCGCTCGGCTCCGTTACCTCATGTGGAACCACCTGTTTTAACGAACAACGACGTTACAACAGCGGCAGCAGCGTGACACGGTACGTGGCGGTGCCCACTGCAACTTGACGTGAACAAGACCGCTGCGGTTTCAGTCACTGTCGCGTCACGTCTCCTCCTGTCTTCTCTGATCAGTTAGTTTGTCTGCTAAAACGACAAGTGAAGGAAGAAGGAGAAGGGCTGTAATGGCAACAGGCCAAACAAACAGAGGTGTGTGGTCTACAGTTATACTTTCTGATCTCATATCAGTTGCTGTTGTAATAAAGTTTACTGCACCAAGAATTGATGACCCCCTGTTAAGTGTAATGAAAAAATAGGTAGCTCTACTGATGCACCTCCCCTGCTAGTCGAGGGTCAACTGTTCACCCTGTACCAGCACCGTTATCTAGCATAGATGCCCTTCCTACACCTTTCCATTTTTAGTTGGCGACATTCAGGTTTTGGACTTTTTCTGCATGTAAACTCCGTGTTTCATATCCGTAGGTCGGTACTGGCAGTATGCACTGGCTGTAGACTTTCTACCTAAGCCACAGAGGCAATTTAGTTCTGAACACAGCATTCAGCTGGTCACACACTGTTTGTCCCCTGGCCAGCGCCGCTAGTGAGAAGGTGGACCATGACCGCTCGCTTCCCCGTATCGCAAGGCACGTGCTTAACGGCCAGCAAAGCGACTTGGTGACTTCCCGTGTTCCCACGTAACGCGGCGCCGCAGTAGAAGTGGGGAAAAACGGACCGCTTAAAACCGACAGCGGTGTTTCAGTTCTCAATAACCGACACTCTTCCCTACTTGTTTCCTGTTGGTTATAAGCAGCTCAATATGGATTAGCCATAGGAGCAGTGCTAAAAGTTTTCGTTTTTCATAAACTTTTTGACAAAAGGAGTAATTTTTATTCGTCAAATTTGAATTGGTTTGATATATTGCGTTCTTATGGAAAATGGGAAAAGCGACCAGTGCTATTTGAATAGCAATGGCGACAGAAACTAGCAATAAATACATAACGTGATCGGTATTGCATAGCTCAGACAATAACGTAGCCGTTGCCGTGCGTCGCGGCTTAAGGTAAGCGCGTGCGTGCAGTGTTCAGGACTTTCCCCCCACCCGGTCTATACGGCAGTTCGTCGGACACCCGTTGCATTCGTGATTAAAATTCTTCTGGGTATTGTGCTGCGTCATCGCTAAAACCTAACAACAATAATAAACTAAAACCGACGTTTCGGCCGAATTGCAACGGCCTTCCTCAGGGCACGAGGAAGGCCGTTGCAATTCGGCCGAAACGTCGGTTTTAGTTTATTATTGTTGTTAGGTTTTAGCGATGACGCAGCACAATACCCAGAAGAATTTTGATCACTATGACACCGGCCGCGGAAGACTACGTCCTTATACCCGTTGTATTGCTGAGTGGCACCAACCTTAGTCTGGAAATATTTTTCCGAAGTGACGAAGCAGTGAGGTGCAAAGTTTCATTTGCTTTAAAAAACTAAAGGTTTGTCAGCCATTTCCATGATATAATAAAAGAGGAAGGAAGCTATGGCAACAGTAATAAATAAAAAATTTAACAATAACTCATTTATAATATTTAGAAGAAACAGTAGCTCATTTGCTGACTGTCTGCATAACATGCCTCTATCTCCATGAAGCCCTTGAAAGCGAACAAATTAACACGAAACACAGACTTCTTTAATCTGGATTCTCTCCCATGGCACTGACTATTCGTATTGCTCAAACAGTGGTATGATACCCGATTAGAACACGATTTTCGAGCAGATTTTCAAAAATTATAATCAATAGGAGGCTACTGATGATTTTGTTGTAGTGTTCAACCACTTATCACTTTTAGAGGAGAGCAGTGAACGGTAGGTGGATTAATGTTTCTTTCATTTGCCTATTTAATTTAATATGTTCATTTATGTCTCTTTAAACTGTGAGAGTCAACTTTATTTCTGTCTTATTTCGATTTCTAACATTTTTACAGGAAATAGTAGGAATAAAAAAACCAAATCGTTTATTTCAGAAACAGCTTATTTCGAGCGATTTTGAAAGTGAGGTTGAATTGGCGTGGGAAAAAAACCAATATAACCGAAAAGCAGTTGCTTCAGGGATAACCACCATCCCTACGCCGAAGCAGAGGACATAATTAGTTTGTTACATGTTCCATAAACTATTTGAACATTTCTTTTACCCAGGCGCCGGCCGCGGTTGCCTTGCGGTTCTAGGCGCTCCAGTCCGGAACCACGCGATTGCTACGGTCACAGGTTCGAATCCTGCCTCGGGCATGGATGTGTGTGATGTCCTTAGGTTAGTTAGATTTAATTAGTTCTAAGTTCTAGGCGACTGATGACCTCAGATGTTAAGTCCCATAGTGCTCAGAGCCATTTGAACCAGTTTTCACCCAGGAGAAATTATTTTAACTTAGATTTAAAACTTGCTTTGCTACCTGTCAGATATTATCGAGCAAATGGACAAAAAATTGTGTTGCTGCATATCGAACTCCTTTATGAGCCATTGACAGCTTTGATAACAAGTCATCTTTCCCTCTAGTGTTGTAGGTATGTACATCACTGATCTTCTCAAACTATGATGGGTCGTTTATCATGAATTTCATTAGAGAAAATAAGCACTGTGATTGGGCAGTTAAAATTCCTAGCTCCTTGTAGAGGTACCTACATGACACCCATCAATGAACATCAGTATCAATTATACTTGTTGAATGTTAAAAGCAGTGTCATTGATATGTATAAGGAATAAGTGTGTAACCAAAATTCGACCCTGCGGGACTCCATTTGTGATTTCTCCCCAGTCAGTAAAATTTCTACCTATCCGACGTTGTTTGAATTATTCATCACAGCCTTTTGTATTCTGTCTCTTAAGTAACCAGCTGTGCATAAAGCCATTAGTTCCATAACAACTTGAATTTTTCTAAGAGAGTAACATGATTTACATATTCAAACGCCCTGGAAAGATCACAAAAATACCCACTGACGATATTTTATTATTTAAGGATTGTAGTATTTTATGAGTGAAAATATAAATAGCATTCTCAGTCAATTTAACCTTCCGGAATTCAAACTGTCAAGTGCTAAATAAACTATTTCTACTTAAGTGTTACGCGACTCTTGAGTACATAACTCTTCCGAATATTGTGCAGAAAGATGTCAGTAGGAAAACATGATGGTAACTGTTTATGTTTGTCTTGTCACCTTTATCGTGAACAGGTTTAACAGTTGCATATTTTAACCTGTCTGGAAAAACTCCCTGTGCCGGTGATGCGTGATGCTAAGGGACGTTACTTATTAATTTGGGATAACATTTCAGAATTCTGTTTGATGCTCCACCAACATCTAATGAGGTTTGGTTTTTCAAAACTTTTACCACTCCATTAAATTCAGTGAACGGCATTCGTGCTGCTTCTAGTGGCTTAAAGTTATGTGGATGGAATGACATTTTTAATACTCTTGCTTCTTCAACTGAACCAATGAATAGTATTTTTGGTGCTACATTTAGAAAGTGATTGTTAAAGGCATTCGCAAGTTGCTGATTATCAGTCGGAACATTGTCATTTAGTTTAATTGTTATGGAATCTTGTACACTGGCTGGCTGTCCTATCTCCTGTTTGACAATATCCCACATAGCTGTAATCTTACTATCCGCATAATTTATTTCTGTCACGACGTGCACACTTCTAGACATCTTAATGACTTCCCTTAAAATACTACACTATTTTTTGCACCATGAAAGTAACGTCAGATCTAGATTTATTCTGGCATCTATAATTACACTCTTCCTCTTACATGAGATTTCGGTTCCCTTAGTTATTCACGATGTACTTCTGGATAACTTTTTAGGAAAGGAACTCTCAAATACTGCCACGAATTTGCTATGAAATAAACTGAATTTGACATTACCATCTCTTTCTCTCTATACCTCATCCGACGTCACTCCTTTTAACATGCAAAACGCCGCTGTTAGCAAACGTCATCAGCTACTTGCCTTGAGTTGCACAGTGGTACCGCTGCGTTGCTGTCCAATGGCATTCACTGCCACTTCTTAGGGACGATCCAGTCCCACTACGGAGCTCAGCAGCTAGACACTATGTTGAACTACCGTAGTGGGCTACTTGTTAGATACCATGTAGTTTATTTATGTACAAATATGCAACCAGGCTTTTTTTTAATTTTTGACACATTTTATTGTATAATAAACGTCATCACTCATCTCATAAATTTACTCACGCAGAAAATCGCCATTTTAAATCACATGTGTCGTCCGTCATCCAAAAAGTACGTGCAGTTTTACTGTGCTGCTTCTTAGACATCACTCATTTGTGCCCTACGTCTAAGAAGCCATGCAGTCCTACTACACTGCTCTACTTCTTAGCCAGAATGCAGTCCTACTACACTGTCGCACTCCTTACACGGGAAGCAGCCCAGCTCGTAGAACTAGAACTGAAGCAAACTAACGTTAAAATACAGGAATGTGCTTATTCTACCACCCGTCAAAGCCGTGAATCTGTAAAACACTGCATTTGTGCACCGTCCGCATTTGGGCCTCGATGACAAATATGGGGTGACCTTACAACGTACTAATTTCTGTTTTGGGAAGACTGACAACAATGAAAAAAGCTTTTCTGAAAAAAGGAAATACATCACGATTTATTACAAATTTTAGTGTTAGAAACTCTTTTCTGAGATGTAGCGTTTTACAGAACTGACACGTGGACGACAAGGCAAGAAGAGGACAGAAGCTTTTGGTATCTGCTGCTACAGACGAATGCAGAATGTTAAGCGGGTGGATCGGATTACGAACGAACAGGTATTGGATCGAATCGGGAAGAAACGAAATTTGTGGCAGAACTCGACTAAATGAACAGATAGAGCAAGAAATTTTCATTTTGGTGTTGTTGTTGTTGTTGTTGTTGTGGTCTTCAGTCCTGAGACTGGTTTGATGCAGCTCTCCGTGCTACTCTATCCTGTGCAAGCTTCTTCATCTCCCAGTACTTACTGCAACCTACATCCTTCTGAATCTGCTTAGTGTATTCATCTCTTGGTCTCCCCCTACGATTTTTACCCTCCACGCTGCCCTCCAATACTAAATTGGTGATCCCTTGATGCCTCAGAACATGTCCTACCAACCGATCCCTTCTTCTGGTCACGTTGTGCCACAAACTTCTCTTATCCCCAATCCTATTCAATACTTCCTCATTAGTTACGTGATCTACCCATCTAATCTTCAGCATTCTTCTGTAGCACCACATTTCGAAAGCTTCTATTCTCTTCTTGTCCAAACTATTTACCGTCCATGTTTCGCTTCCATACATGGCTACACTCCATACAAATACTTTCAGAAATGACTTCCTGACACTTAAATCTATACTCGATGTTAACAAATTTCTCTTCTTCAGAAACGCTTTCCTTGCCATTGCCAGTCTACATTTTATATCCCCTCATCTTCGACCATCATCAGTTATTTTGCTCCCCAAATAGCAAAACTCCTTTACTACTTTAAGTGTCTCATTTCCTAATCTAATACCCTCAACATCACCCGACTTAATTCGACTACATTCCATTATCCTCGTTTTGCTTTTGTTGATGTTCATCTTATATCCTCCTTTCAAGACACTGTCCATTCCGTTCAACTGCTCTTCCAAGTCCTTTGCTGTCTCTGACAGAATTACAATGTCATCGGCGAACCTCAAAGTTTTTATTTCTTCTCCATGGATTTTAATACCTACTCCGAATTTTTCTTTTGTTTCCTTTACTGCTTGCTCAATATACAGATTGAATAACATCGGGGAGAGGCTACAACCCTGTCTTACTCCCTTCCCAACCACTGCTTCCCTTTCATGTCCCTCGACTCTTATAACTGCCATCTGGTTTCTGTACAAATTGTAAATAGCCTTTCGCTCCCTGTATTTTACCCCTGCCACCTTTAGAATTTGAAAGAGAATATTCCAGTCAACATTGTCAAAAGCTTTCTCTAAGTCTACAAATGCTAGAAACGTAGGTTTGCCTTTCCTTAATCTTTCTTCTAAGATAAGTCGTAAGGTCAGTATTGCCTGACGTGTTCCAGTATTTCTACGGAATCCAAACTGATCTTCCCCGAGGTCGGCTTCTACTAGTTTTTCCATTCGTCTGTAAAGAATTCGTGTTAGTATTTTGCAGCTGTGGCTTATTAAACTGATTGTTCGGTAATTTTCACATCTGTCAACACCTGCTTTCTTTGGGATTGGAATTATTATATTCTTCTTGAAGTCTGAGGGTATTTCGCCTGTTTCATACATCTTGCTCACCAGATGGTAGAGTTTTGTCAGGACTGGCTCTCCCATGGCCGTCAGTAGTTCCAATGGAATGTTGTCTACTCCGGGGGCCTTGTTTCGACTCAGGTCTTTCAGTGCTCTGTCAAACTCTTGACGCAGTATCGTATCTCCCATTTCATCTTCATCTACATCCTCTTCCATTTCCATAATATTGTCCTCAAGTTCATCGCCCTTGTATAGACCCTCTATATACTCCTTCCACCTTTCTGCCTTCCCTTCTTTGCTTAGAACTGGGTTTCCATCTGAGCTCTTGATGTTCATACAAGTGGTTCTCTTATCTCCAAAGGTCTCTTTAATTTTCCTGTAGGCAGTATCTATCTTACCCCTAGTGAGATAAGCCTCTACATCCTTACATTTGTCCTCTAGCCATCCCTGCTTAGCCATTTTGCACTTCCTGTCAATCTCATTTTTGAGACGTTTGTATTCCTTTTTGCCTGCTTCATTTACTGCATTTTTATATTTTCTCCTTTCATCAATTAAATTCAATATTTCTTCTGTTACCCAAGGATTTCTACTAGCCCTCGTCTTTTTACCTACCTGATCCTCTGCTGCCTTCACTACTTCATCCCTCAAAGCTACCCATTCTTCTTCTACTGTATTTCTTTCCCCCATTCCTGTCAATTGTTCCCTTATGCTCTTCCTGAAACTCTGTACAACCTCTGGTTCTTTCAGTTTATCCAGGTCCCATCTCCTTAAATTCCCACCTTTTTGCAATTTCTTCAGTTTTAATCTACAGGTCATAACCAATAGATTGTGGTCAGAGTCCACATCTGCCCCTGGAAATGTCTTACAATTTAAAACCTGGTTCCTAAATCTCTGTCTTACCATTATATAATCTATCTGATACCTTTTAGTATCTCCAGGGTTCTTCCATGTATACAACCTTCTATCATGATTCTTAAACCAAGTGTTAGCTATGATTAAGTTGTGCTCTGTGCAAAATTCTACCAGGCGGCTTCCTCTTTCATTTCTTAGCCCAAATCCATATTCACCTACTACGTTTACTTCTCTCCCTTTTCCTACACTTGAATTCCAGTCACCCATGACTATCAAATTTTCGTCTCCCTTCACTATTTCAATAATTTCTTTTATTTCATCATACATTTCTTCAATTTCTTCGTCATCTGCAGAGCTAGTTGGCATATAAACTTGCACTACTGTAGTAGGTGTGGGCTTCGTATCTATCTTGGCCACAATAATGCGTTCCCTATGCTGCTTGTAGTAGCTTACCCGCATTCCTATTTTCCTATTCATTATTAAACCTACTCCTGCATTACCCCTATCTGACTTTGTGTTTATAACCCTGTAGTCACCTGACCAGAAGTCTTGTTCCTTTCCATTACCATTTTGGTAATGGAAGGAAATGAGGCGGTTAGAAAGTGTAGGCAGAGTCCAAGGTTGGGTGTGCGGGGTGTTTTCGTCAGAGCGTGCAAAAATGTAAGAGGACGTACAGAATTCTCCACTGGACAGTTTGAGGCAGCCAACCTGGAGTCGGAGAAACCAGCTAGAGGAGATACGTATGTAAACTTGTCTACCGCTTTGTCTAACGTTGGTACTGTACACCTTACTTACAACTAACATGCGCACAGGTTTACATGTACTGCGCTGTTTATTTACATGTATTTTTTTTTATCTCCTGCCACGAAACAAGGAGACGTGCCCTATTACTAGGAAGTCATGATGCAGGTGTTGTTTACTTTACTTCCCCATAGGATGGCTCTGTTGAATCGTATTTACATTGTTCCATGTCAGAAATGTGGTGCTACAGAAGAATGCTGAAGATTAGATGGGTACATCACATAGCTAATGAGGAGGTATTGAATAGAATTGGGAAGAAAAGAAATTTGTGACACAACTTGACTAGAAAAAGGGATCGGTTGGTAGGACATGTTCTGACACATCAAAGGATCACTAATTTAGTATTGGAGGGCAGTGTGGAGGGTAAAAATCGTAGAGGGAGACAAAGAGATGAGTACACTAAGCAGATTCAGAAGGATGTAGGTTGCAGTAGGTATTTGGATATGAAGAAGCTTGCACAGGATAGAGTAGCATGGAGAGCTGCATCAAACCAGTCTCTGGACTGAAGACCACTACAAACAACGACAAACATGTCGGAACGTGCTACAAATCAACGACAGACCCTTTCATTACTCTGTGGGATTCAGATACGTACAGCACAACACGATGGAGCAGTACCGGTACTGTCTCGCAGCACTCACTGACATGCTCCTTGTGTGTGGGGAGGTACGTTGCAATGCCCTCGCTGCTGAAAGGCTGTACAGGGAACGATTTCCTAGCAGGCATCATCCGTCACGACGAGTGTTTATTTCTCTCGATTCACGAATGCGGCAGACTGGTTCTACATCTACATCTACATCGATACTCTGCAAATCACATTTAAGTGCCTGACAGAGGGTTCATCTAACCACCTTCACAATTCTCTATTATTCCAATGTCGTATAGCGCGCGGAAAGAATGAACACCTATATCTTTCATTACGAGCTCTTGTAAGTAGGCTGTATAGGTTTTTTATTGGTAACGCCACGTAGCGCTCTATATGAAAATCACTGGCTGTGCTGTGTGCAGTCTGTGGCTGCTTTGCATTCTTGTTGGCTATTGTAGTGTTTGACAGTTAGATGTTAACAGCGCGTAGCGTTGGGCAGTTGGAGGTGAGCCGCCAGCAGTGGTGGATGTGGGGAGAGAGATGGCAGAATTTTGAGATATTAAGATGAGCGGACGATCTGGACGTGTGTCCATCAGAAAGAGAAAATTTGTAATATTGGATATCATGGATTGATATATATATTATGACTTTTGAACACTATTAAGGTAAATACTTGCTTGTTCTCTATGAAACCCTTTCATTTGCTAACTATGCCTATCAGTAGTTAGTGCCTTCAGTAGTTTGAATCTTTTATTTAGCTGGCTGTAGTGGCGCTCGCTGTATTGCAGTAGCTCGAGTAACGAAGATTTTTGTGAGGTAAGTGATTTGTGAAACGTATAGGTTAATGTTACTCAGGGCCATTCTTTCGTAGGGATTTCTGAAAGTCAGATTTCGTTGCGCTAAAAATATTGTGTGTCAGTTTAGTGTTGATCAGAATAGGTAAAGAGCGAAATGTCTGAGTACGTTCAGTTCTGCTCAGCTGTTTGAGAATCAAATAATGTGAGAGGTTTATCAGCACAGTAATTCATTAATTTTTGTAAGGGGACGTTACACACTAATTTCCCTTATTTTATCGTGATGATCGTTCTTCCCTATGTAAGTCGGTGTCAACAAAATATTTTCGCATTTGGGGGAGGAAGTTGGTGATTCGAAAGAAGAAACGAGGTAGCTGGCAACATGAACAACACTCGCTCACCCGATCTTGAAGAGGAGGTGCCGGAACATGTTGTAGCGGACCCCGCTACAAGGTCTCGTCGTATTGCAGGTAAAATGGGCGCTGCACGTACTAGGGCATGCCGAGTACTCCACGAACAACAGTTACACCCGTATCACCCACAACGAGTCCATGCAGTGACTGTGACTGACTTTGCACCAAGGACGGCGTTGTGTCAGGTTACTGCAACAACGGGCTCACCGAAGAGATTTCCTCCAAACCGTGCTGTTTACTGACGAGGCCTCATTTGATCGTAGTGGTATTTCGAACAGCACGAATAGCAATGCGTGGGATGAGGAAAACCCTCACGCTCTAGCAGAGTCACGCCATCAGGTACGTTTTGCGCCGCGCGGGGTTAGCCGAGCGGTCTCGGCGCTGCAGCCACGGACTGTGCGGCCGGTCCCGGCGGAGGTTCGAGTCCTCCCTCGGCCATGGGTGTGTGTGTTTGTGCTTAGGATAATTTAGGCTAAGTAGTGTGTAAGCTTAGGGACTGATGACCTTAGCAGTTAAGTCCCATAAGATTTCACACACATCTGAACATTTTTTTTTACGTTTTGCTGTTAATATCTCGGCCGGCACTGTACGTGACAGTCTCACTGGGCCATATCTTCTGCCTGGCCGTCCTAATGGCAGCATGTACTTGAGGTTCGTGCAAAGAGCTCTACCTCAATTGTTGGAGAGCGAACCCTTGGCCGTTCGTGAGACGATGTGGATGTAGCATGACGGAGCACCGCCTCATTTCAGTGCGGATGTCCGCAACCATCTCATTGCTGTATTTCCTGGTCGCTGGATTGGAAAGGAGGTGCTATTCCACTGCTTGCGAGGACTCCTGACCTGAACCCCCGCCATTACTTCCTATGGGGATATCTAAAGTCACTCGTGTATGGGACCCCTGTGGATACGGAGATGGAATTAGTTGCCAGAATTGTAGCTGCGTCTGATGTAATTGCAAACAGACCAGGGATATTTGTCAGGGTGCGTCAGAACCTCATTCGCAGATGTCGTGCTTGCATTGAGGTTGATGGTCGTCAGTTTCGGCACATTTTGTAAGATGCAGTACAAATGGTACATTCATTGTGCCAATGATGGTATTTGAAGTTAACTGTAACTAATGTAAATAAGAAAGCACACAGTAATGCGATTTTATTCCTATTATCCCTCGAAGCTGGCACGTTGCCTGCCTGACATTGCACTCTGTCACGGAAACACCCTGTATAGGCAGGGGGGTCAAGTGAATGTGGGATGCGTAGCTACTCAGAGGTGAAGAGGCTTGCACAGGATAGAGTGGTGTGGACAGCAGCACCAAACCGGTCTTCGGACTAAAGATCACAACAAGTGCTGCAAAAAGTGTAATTCCTTCAACAAACATGACACATCAAAAGAAGTCAGTAGCCAGGGTAGAGCATACTAAGGTTTTGGGTGTACATATAGATGAGATTCTTAATTGGAAAATTCATATTTTGGATCTCCTAAAGCGACTAGGTTCAGCAACTTTTGCAATCAGAATAATTGCCAATTTTGAGGATGTAGAAATTACTAAGCTAACATACTTTGCATGCTTCCACTCTTTGATGTCATACGGAATAATATTCTGAGGCAACTCAACACTTAGGCAAAAGGTGTTCACTGCTAAAAAGAAAGTAGTTAGAATAATGTGTGAGGTTCATAGTCGCTCATCTTGTATGCATCTGTTTAAAAGGTTAGGAATTCTTACAACTGCTGCACAGAACATTTACTCAGTAATGAAATTTTTTCTCAACAACATGGACCGGTTTAAAATCAACAGCAATATTCATGATTGCAATACTAGAAAAAAGAAATACCTACACTATCCTTTACTTAACCTATCTTTGGCAAAGAAAGGGGTAAAATATGATGCTATAAAACTTTTTGATAAATTACCAGATGAAATAAAATGTCGGACAGACGGCAGTAATAGTTTCAAAAACAAATTGAAATCATACCTCCTCGACAACTCTTTCTATACCATAGATGAATTCTTGAATATGAGTAAATAAATCTGGAGGGGAAAAAAAATACCTTGTTTCCTGTGCGCATTTCTTGTGCATTTGACACGTTCCACGTCATAACGGTTTTCCGTGCTGTTGATCACTAGAACACGTAACTAACTAACAACGATTTGAAATATGATACAGAGTAATGGAAAATGAACGTGACAGAAATAAAGAATTCCTGTGACAGAAGTAATGAGTTTATTTCAGAAATATACATGTAGACAGACTGAAAGATTAACTGTGACTGCTGCTATCGACATTCACAGATGCTCGGTATGTGCTCCATTTGTGGCACGGCAGATGTCTGTCTGGCGCTGCATTTCCTACCAGGTCCGTTTGAACGTAGTCCGATCAACGGACTAAACCCCGCCGACTGTACGGTGCTTTAACTGTTGTTCAGTCCTGCGGGGGGAAATGGGGGTACGGAAACCATATGCTAGACACATTCTCAAAACAAAAGAAACGCTGGTGTAATGTACGAGGTTATGCCAACGTGACGAGGGTCCGTCCTACTGCAAAACTAAGTACCTCTTCTGTCAGCTGAAGCATCGACGAGACAGAAAGCATACCGAGAAAGGCTACGCTTCTAACGGTAGGTTCGGCGAAGGAGGAAGAACCAAAGACTCTGTGGTTTGTTAGCGCGTAGAAAACATTAAGCTTCGGAGACTCGCGTTCAGCTTCCAGAGAGGGATGCGGCGTTACAAATTATGCTCTCTCACTTTGTCACTTCAGTGAAATGTGGCTTCGGCAGGAAACACAAGTCTGTGTGCGAAACCGTCCGCCTCCAAACGTGCTTGAAAGTCTGTGCATAGTTTTCTCCGTTTCAGTTTATCGGCTGCTTTTAGCGGCTGCGCCATTTGAGTTCTGTTAAGCCTCGAACTGCAGAAGCTTGCGCAACACACCCCACATGTCGACTGCGACACGTCCACTTCCCCCGTGGCACGACTCGTGAGCTTTCTGGAGTTTCTTTCTCAGATCGTACGAATGTTTTCCACCACTTCATTCTCGACTGGTGGCCATCCTACGGTTAGTCTTCTTGCGTACGCATCTTGACGGTGTGGTGCCACTTTATCGGCCCGAAAATATATTTCAACAAGGATTACTGATGATATTTTTTGCGTATTCTATGACATCGTACTCCTGTTCTATGGCGGATGCCACCATTTTGAATACCAACGCCAGCGATGAACAACAACGGCGACTTTCCATTGCCTCATTGTTGCCAACCTAAGCTGTAAGAGCTTACCTTGCAGTGTATCTGGGTATTCCCGATATAAAGCCATTACTGCAGTCACAGGAACACTCTCTTTTTGAACCATACTATTTGAATCACCCTGCACAGCACTTAATTTCATGGCTGCTGTTTAACAGGGCATGTCGGGGATTCCACTTCACTCACCACAGTCAGCGAGGAAACACTCGAGGAACTCGTCCAGCGAGAGTTTGAGTCCGTGGATGAGGCAGTTGTGGTAGTAGAACGAGGTGGCCGCGTCTTTCGGACTTCTGGCGACGTATATGATCTGCAAAACAGACGAGACCGCCACTTGTGAAGGCATTGCTAATTACGCATACAATTTTTTTGTGAATTTCTTTAGATTTCTATTCTTTTTCTTTTGTTCATATGGGCATTTCTAATTGTGATTATGTAACATTCTACTGTGGTTTTTAAATGTAAAGATGTAATTGCGATTATTTCGTTTGCCAACGGATAAATATATTTCTTGTTTTGTACCTGTCGTAAAGTTTGTAAAGTTCTCTTTTGGAATATTATTAAATGTGAAAAATGCAGTCAATAACATTTATAAAGATTTATGTAATTTACGATAACGATATAACATCTATAGACAGGGGATAGCGATAGTGATATCGATAGTCGAAAGGTTGTTGTGTAGTAGATGGGATGGTGGATCGTGTGTCTGCGAAGCGTGCGCGGAAAAATAGTACTGTGTTTTATGAAAAGCATACGTAATTGTATGGACAGTGATACCGAACTATCAGATTGTTAATTCTCTTTACCACTGCGGTATGTAATGCCATCGCCAGCGAACTTTAAGAGCAAATAAACCGGACTGTGAAAGTGGCGCTAACAATACTTTGTTGTGGCCGACACGAACAGTGCTTTTATGCGAATGAACTTTGCCGGTATTGGTTTTGGGTGGTGAAACTGTTGTCTATCACATTCTATCAAGCCGTGAAAGTGAAGACTTTAATTAACTGTGCAATATAAATGACTTTCAGTCACGTCGTCGAAGTCTGAAATGCGAGAACAGAGTGGACATTGTTTACGTTGTGCTTCACACACAAGAACAATTCTATGAACTGTGTATTTGTGGCTAAGACTATTTGAATGTGACGAACTGTGTGATTATGGACGATAGCGTCACGGACAGTGCATAAAGTGTAAAAATGAGCGATGTCTACGTAATGTACTTTGAAAGAGAGGATATGTCAACAACGGTCGTATACTGGCGTCTTGTGGTCTGTTAATCACCACGGGGTTAATGATACAGCTGTGCCGGAACTTTATTTGCGTTTCGCCGGAGAAGATTAACCAGCGGAACTGCCTATATCCTGCTCTCATCATCGTAACCCGCCGACTTCGTGCTGCCCAACGCAACGCTTCGTATGCAACAAAAAGTTAAAGAGATTTCGCCGAACGCTATCCCCTGACCTAGAAACTTTCTTTCTCTATTAAAAGTATAAGAATTACAGACTCTATTCAAATAAATTCTTTATTTAGTTTATGTTTGCTTTCTGCTAACGAAACTAAAATTACAGTCAGTGAATTAAAATTTGCGTGGTAGTCATTGTTGAAACACCAGTAAATATAAACTTCTTCCTCTCATTAGAACTAATTCTCCTTGCATGTCAAAATTATTGTAGTTATTTTATGCAGTTTTATGTATTGTTATGAAACTAGATATATGACAGTGACTAATAAGAGTATTTTGTCGCGAAATATGGCTTCGCGCGAAAATTACGGCGACCGCCATAATTGCTCGCGTACTGATCAATAACGTAAAAGCTGCTATTCCGGTATTGGTGCATTTCCTGACATGAGCGTGAATTATGAATGTCAACTGTCAAATCACGTAGGGACTGTTTACCCAGTAATAAAAGTTTTTGATGTTGTATCGCTACGAGTCGTAGTATTAAGAGACACTGGTTATACTCAAAAGTGGGTAGATGTATGGTGAAACCCCCCAGTGTTCATGCGATTATTAACAGTATTGTGTGTGATTCACGAAATTTTGTCACTTTTTCTAAATCCTTTCAGATATTGTCTTAGATGTTTTTGAAGTTTCAGAGAATATATACACAATTTTGTCGGTTCAGGTTAATTTCAGAGCAATTTCTCGTGAATATTAGAATTTTCAGTTCATAAACAAAGTGTGATCGTAACCAATTGAGAAGTGTAACAAAGAGTGTGGTTTTCCAACTAGAATTTTGGATTACTTCACAGTTCAGATTTTGATAATTATTTTTCCTGTGGGTTGAGGTCATCACAAACTTCACTCTGGCGCCTGGCAGTGGCGTATATAGCACTCGTGCTGCGACTCTCTATAAGTGGCAGTCAAACGAAACGAGACACATGGAAAAAAGTAAGTAGGCTGTTTACTATTTCAAAAGTAATCGTAATAACTGTTAGTACATCTATCCCACTCTCAGACAAGACGGTCAATGGCTTTTTAGAGAAATGTTTGCGGTTGTCTACGGAAGCACGATTGTACCGAGGCGTACACCTCTTCGTCCGAAGCAATTACACGGCCACGATTGTCTTTTCTCAGGGCTCCAAAAGCACGGAAATCGTATGGGGAGAAATTGTGACACTAAGTTGACAAGACAACGCTTCCACAAATTACCGCAGATTTCAGTGCTGGGCCATCAACAAGTGTCAGCGTCCGAACCATTTAACGAAACACCATCGATATGGGCTTTCGGAGCCGAAGGCCCACTCGAGTACCCTTCAAGACTACACGACACAAAGCCTTACGCCTTGCCTGGGCCCGTTAACACCGACATTGGACTGTTGATGCCTGGAAACATGTTGCCTGGTCGGACGAGTCTCGTTTCAGTTTGCATCGGACGGATGGACGTGTACGGGTATGGTGACAACTTTAAGAATCTATGGACCCTGCATGTCGGGAGAGGACTGTTCAAGCTGGTGAAAGGCCTCTAATGGTGTTGAGCGTATCCAGTTGGAGTGATATGGGACCCCTGATACGTCTAGATACGACTCTGACAGGTGACACGTACGTAAGCATACTGTTTGACCACCTGCATCCATTCATGTCCATTGTGCATTCCGACGGGCAATTCCAGCAGGACACCCCCACACGTACAGAATTGCTACAGAGTGGCTCGAGGAACACTCTTCTGACTTTAAACACTTCCACTGGCCACAAAATTTCCCAGACATGAATATTATTGAGTATATTTGGGATGCCTTGCAAAAAGAGATCTGCACCCCCTCGTATTCTTACGGATTTATGGGCAGGCCTGCAGCATTCATGGTGTCAGTTCCCTCCAGAAGTACTTCAGACATTAGTCGAGTGCACGCCACGTCGTGTTGTGGCACTTCTGCCTGTACGCGGGGGACCTACACGGTATTAGGCCCTAGTTGTCCCATGCTGCATTTATCCTACAAACTTTTCAGCTACCGTCATACTTTCGGAGTTATTCTATGTGGCAATAGTTAGTGAGTCACCCTGTATATCGTTTCTTGTTAACAGTATCAGCTTATTCCTAAGAATTAAAAGCTTTCACTCAGTTAATATTAAGCAGAAATCCAATGTGCATTTTTACCGCACGTCTTTCACTCTGTTGAGTGGTACTTAAGTAAATAAATTAGTGAAATCAAAGTGAACTAGAAATTAGAATATAAATGGAAAACTTGGTTTAGTTTGGAGAGTTACATACTGGCTCACAGCGGGCCGAACAGCAGAGACAATGACCGTGAAGTCAGCAAGTTCCACATAAGCGGGCGCTGTCGATTCAGCCGTCAGGGCATCGCCCGACCGGCTCACGTGTTTCTCAGTGGTCGCATGTGAGCAAAAGGCCCTCACCTACATCCCAAGAGCCAATGACCGACGTTAAGAAGATTCTTCGAGAAGCTTTTCAACGTGACAGAAGAGGCAATGACCGGCTCACGTGTTTCTCAGTTGTCGTATGTGAGCAAAGGCCCTCGCCTACATTCCAAGAGCCAATGACCGACGTTAAGAAGAATCTTCGAGAATCTTTTCAACGTGACAGAAGAGGCAATGGCCGTGAAGTCGTTCACCTCCAGTAAACTGAAGTGAATAAATACGCGAGACGCAGTGGGCCCGAGAGATGTAGATGAAGATGTAGATGAAGACGAGAGGAAGACGAAGGCGAAGACGGAGACGAAGACGGAGACGAGCGACGAAGAAGACGAAGAAGAAGCGTAGCAGTTGTTTTAAGTTAGTTTCGGTGCTGAAGATCGTCAGGCAAGAAGAGATTACATCATGCACAGACGCACCGAGTCCGCCGCTGTAATAGAATAGCAAGCAGCAGCCTCAGTGCCAGAAGAAGAAGTTAAAAGGTATTTTGAAGTCTGATTTTACATACCCGGGTGACTCGTGAGGACGGGAAGGAGACGGCCTCACATCAGCAGTCACCTGTGATCTGGGATGAAGACCTGACAGCCGAAGACTGGCAAGCGGGAGTCCGTGGTTCGAGTCCGGGACACTGGCCTTCCCCCGCCGCGCCGCTCCGCTGGTCGACGCACAACACACGCGGCCGCTTAGAGAAGAGAAACACTGGGACGCCACATTCAAGGTATCACCATCCGATGCACGACGCCGCTCGCAATAATTAAACAGGCCACCTCGCGCTGCGCGTCTCCGGTCAGCTGGGCGAGACGGCGACACGAGATACACACCGCTACGCGTAATCAGACGCCGCCGCCGCCGCCGCCGCCGCCGCTGCCGCAGCAGAAGGCTACGCAAACGACACGGCTGCCGCTCTCCGAACCAGAACGTCCAGTAAGATAACAGCTGTACGAAACTTTCAATAAAAGTTATCTTTTGTAAAAATGATGTTTCATTCGACCTCATACCCGAGCCAAGGAAGAACCCACCCTGCCCACATTTTGTAAGAGAGAAAAGTTTATTTATTTAATATTTTCACCCTGACAGAATGCTTGAGAATGCTCATCCTGACAATTGACAGCATCAAAAGAGAAAACCCAGTTACATTGAGTGACAGAAGTGTCACATTTAGTAACACAGCTGTTACATTTGATGTCAGAAGCCGTAGTAACTGTTACAACTCTTCTGCGCAAGGCGCTCAGTTTTAAGCTGCATCCATTTTCAATGAACTATCACAAGAATTCAAACCGCAATCTAGAGTTGGCCTTACCTGTTGCTTGTGTAATCTGATCATTCCGTTTGAGATCATTTCGAATAGTCACACCCAGATACTTAACTGATGTTACCGCTTCCAAAGACTGATCATTTATTTTGTACTCTTACATTAATGGGGATTTTCGCCTTGTTATACGCAGTAGGTTGCACTTACTAATATTGAGAAATAACTGCCAGTCATTACACGACGCATTTATTGTCTGCAAATCCTGATTGATTTGTTCACAACTTTCGTGTGATACTACTTCCCTGTAGACTACAGCATCACCGGCAAACAGTCTAAGGCTGCAGTCAATACCGTCAACCAGATCGTTTATGTAAATCGTAAAAAGTAGCGGACCTACACTCCTGGAAATGGAAAAAAGAACACATTGACACCGGTGTGTCAGACCCACCATACTTGCTCCGGACACTGCGAGAGGGCTGTACAAGCAATGATCACACGCACGGCACAGCGGACACACCAGGAACCGCGGTGTTGGCCGTCGAATGGCGCTAGCTGCGCAGCATTTGTGCACCGCCGCCGTCAGTGTCAGCCAGTTTGCCGTGGCATACGGAGCTCCATCGCAGTCTTTAACACTGGTAGCATGCCGCGACAGCGTGGACGTGAACCGTATGTGCAGTTGACGGACTTTGAGCGAGGGCGTATAGTGGGCATGCGGGAGGCCGGGTGGACGTACCGCCGAATTGCTCAACACGTGGGGCGTGAGGTCTCCACAGTACATCGATGTTGTCGCCAGTGGTCGTCGGAAGGTGCACGTGCCCGTCGACCTGGGACCGGACCGCAGCGACGCACGGATGCACGCCAAGACCGTAGGATCCTACGCAGTGCCGTAGGGGACCGCACCGCCACTTCCCAGCAAATTAGGGACACTGTTGCTCCTGGGGTATCGGCGAGGACCATTCGCAACCGTCTCCATGAAGCTGGGCTACGGTCCCGCATACCGTTAGGCCGTCTTCCGCTCACGCCCCAACATCGTGCAGCCCACCTCCAGTGGTGTCGCGACAGGCGTGAATGGAGGGACGAATGGAGACGTGTCGTCTTCAGCGATGAGAGTCGCTTCTGCCTTGGTGCCAATGATGGTCGTATGCGTGTTTGGCGCCGTGCAGGTGAGCGCCACAATCAGGACTGCATACGACCGAGGCACACAGGGCCAACACCCGGCATCATGGTGTGGGGAGCGATCTCCTACACTGGCCGTACACCACTGGTGATCGTCGAGGGGACACTGAATAGTGCACGGTACATCCAAACCATCATCGAACCCATCGTTCTACCATTCCTAGACCGGCAAGGGAACTTGCTGTTCCAACAGGAAAATGCACGTCCGCATGTATCCCGTGCCACCCAACGTGCTCTAGAAGGTGTAAGTCAACTACCCTGGCCAGCAAGATCTCCGGATCTGTCCCCCATTGAGCATGTTTGGGACTGGATGAAGCGTCGTCTCACGCGGTCTGCACGTCCAGCACGAACGCTGGTCCAACTGAGGCGCCAGGTGGAAATGGCATGGCAAGCCGTTCCACAGGACTACATCCAGCATCTCTACGATCGTCTCCATGGGAGAATAGCAGCCTGCATTGCTGCGAAAGGTGGATATACACTGTACTAGTGCCGACATTGTGCATGCTCTGTTGCCTGTGTCTATGTGCCTGTGGTTCTGTCAGTGTGATCATGTGATGTATCTGACCCCAGAAATGTGTCAATAAAGTTTCCCCTTCCTGGGACAATGAATTCACGGTGTTCTTATTTCAATTTCCAGGAGTGTATTACACTGCCCTGGGGCACACCTGAAGTTACTCTTGTTTCTGTTGAAGTTAACCCGTTCAGGACGACATACTGCTCCCTGTCTGTTAGAAAACTTTCTATCCAACCGCATATGTCATCGCATAGACCGTAAGCGCGCACTTTTCGTAGCGAGCGAGAGTGCGACAGTGAGTCGAACGCCTCTCGAAAGTCGAGAAATGTGGCATCAACCTGGGAGCCGATAGCTAGAGCCTGTTGTATATCATGCACAAAGAGGGCCAGCTGTGTCTCGCATGGGCGCTGTTTCCTAAAACCGTGCTGGTTTCTGCAGATGCGCTTCTCAGAGTCTAGAAAGGTCTTTATGTCTGCACACAAAGTATGTTCCACGATTCTACAACAAACCTATGTCAGTGAAATTGGCCGGTAGAGGAACACTGTTTACGATGAATACAGCTACAAAGATGACGATACCATGTTAGGTACTGTTCACTGTGAGCGGAATATCGCATCTAATAGCTAACACTTGGTTCAAGAATCATGAAAGAAGGTTGTATACATGGAAGAACCCTGGAGATACTAGAAGGTTTCAGATAGATTATACACTCCTGGAAATTGAAATAAGAACACCGTGAATTCATTGTCCCAGGAAGGGGAAACTTTATTGACACATTCCTGGGGTCAGATACATCACATGATCACACTGACAGAACCACAGGCACAGACACAGGCAACAGAGCATGCACAATGTCGGCACTAGTACAGTGTATATCCACCTTTCGCAGCAATGCAGGCTGCTATTCTCCCATGGAGACGATCGTAGAGATGCTGGATGTAGTCCTGTGGAACGGCTTGGCATGCCATTTCCACCTGGCGCCTCAGTTGGACCAGCGTTCGTGCTGGACGTGCAGACCGCGTGAGACGACGCTTCATCCAGTCCCAAACATGCTCAATGGGGGACAGATCCGGAGATCTTGCTGGCCAGGGTAGTTGACTTACACCTTCTAGAGCACGTTGGGTGGCACGGGATACATGCGGACGTGCATTGTCCTGTTGGAACAGCAAGTTCCCTTGCCGGTCTAGGAATGGTAGAACGATGGGTTCGATGACGGTTTGGATGTACCGTGCACTATTCAGTGTCCCCTCGACGATCACCAGTGGTGTACGGCCAGTGTAGGAGATCGCTCCCCACACCATGATGCCGGGTGTTGGCCCTGTGTGCCTCGGTCGTATGCAGTCCTGATTGTGGCGCTCACCTGCACGGCGCCAAACACGCATACGACCATCATTGGCACCAAGGCAGAAGCGACTCTCATCGCTGAAGACGACACGTCTCCATTCGTCCCTCCATTCACGCCTGTCGCGACACCACTGGAGGCGGGCTGCACGATGTTGGGGCGTGAGCGGAAGACGGCCTAACGGTGTGCGGGACCGTAGCCCAGCTTCATGGAGACGGTTGCGAATGGTCCTCGCCGATACCCCAGGAGCAACAGTGTCCCTAATTTGCTGGGAAGTGGCGGTGCGGTCCCCTACGGCACTGCGTAGGATCCTACGGTCTTGGCGTGCATCCGTGCGTCGCTGCGGTCCGGTCCCAGGTCGACGGGCACGTGCACCTTCCGACGACCACTGGCGACAACATCGATGTACTGTGGAGACCTCACGCCCCACGTGTTGAGCAATTCGGCGGTACGTCCACCCGGCCTCCCGCATGCCCACTATACGCCCTCGCTCAAAGTCCGTCAACTGCACATACGGTTCACGTCCACGCTGTCGCGGCATGCTACCAGTGTTAAAGACTGCGATGGAGCTCCGTATGCCACGGCAAACTGGCTGACACTGACGGCGGCGGTGCACAAATGCTGCGCAGCTAGCGCCATTCGACGGCCAACACCGCGGTTCCTGGTGTGTCCGCTGTGCCGTGCGTGTGATCATTGCTTGTACAGCCCTCTCGCAGTGTCCGGAGCAAGTATGGTGGGTCTGACACACCGGTGTCAATGTGTTCTTTTTTCCATTTCCAGGAGTGTATAATGGTAAGACAGAGATTTAGGAACCAGGTTTTAAATTGTAAGACATTTCCACGGCCAGATGTGGCTTCTGACCACAATCTATTGATTATGAACTGTAGATTAAAACTGAAGAAACTGCAAAAAGGTGGTAATTTAAGGAGATGGGACCTGGATAAACTGACTGAACCAGAGGTTGTACAGAGTTTGCGGGAGATCATAAGGGAACAATTGACAGGAATGGGGGAAAGAATAACAGTAGAAGAAGAATGGGTAGCTTTGAGGAATGAAATAGTAAAGGCAGCAGAGGATCAAGTAGGTAAAAAGACGAGGGCTAGTAGAAATCCTTGGGTAACAGAAGAGATACTGAATTTAATTGATGAAAGGAGAAAATACAAAAATGCAGTAAATGAAGCAGGCAAAAAGCAATACAAACGTCTCAAAAATGAGATCAACAGGAAGTGCAAAATGGCTAAGCAGGGATGGCTAGAGGACAAATGTAAGGATGTAGAGGCTTATCTCACTAAGGGTAAGATAGATACTGCCTACAGGGAAATTAAAGAGACCTTTGGAGACAGGAGAACCACTTGCATGAATATCAAGAGCTTTGATGGAAACCCAGTTGTAACCAAAGAAGGGAAAGCAGAAAGGTGGAAGGAGTATATAGAGAATCTATACAGGGGCAGGACAGTATTATGGAAATGGTAGAGGAGGCAGATGAAGATGAAATGGGAGATATGATACTGCGTGAAGAGTTTGATAGAGCACTGAAAGACTTAAGTCGAAACAAGGCCCCGGGAGTAGACAACATTCCATTAGAACTACTGACAGCCTTGGGAGAGCCAGTCCTGACAAAACTCTACAATCTGGTGAGCAAGATGTATGAGACAGGCGAAATTCCCCCAGACTTCAAGAAGAATATAATAATTCCAATGCCAAACAAAGCAGGTGTTGATAGATGTGAAAATTACCGAACTATCTGTTTAATAAGTCACAGCTGCAAAATACTAACGCGAATTCTTTACAGATGAATGGAAAAGCTGATAGAAGCCGACCTCGGGGAAGATCAGTTTGGATTCAGTAGAAATGTTGGAACACGTGAGTCAATACTGACCCTACGACTTATCTTAGAAGAAAGATTAAGGAAAGACAAACCTACGTTTCTAGCATTTGTAGACCTAGAGAAAGCTTTTGACAGTGTTGACTGGAGTACTCTGATTCAAATTCAAATGGTGGCAGGGGTCAAATACAGGGAACGAAAGGCTATTTACAATTTGTACAGAAACCAGATGGCAGTTATAAGAGTCGAGGGACATGAAAGGGAAGCAGCGGTTGGGCAGGGAGTGAGACAAGGTTGTAGCCTCTCCCCGATGTTATTCAATCTCTATATTGAGCAAGCAGTAACGGAAACAAAAGAAAAGTTCGGAGTAGGTATTAAAATCCATGGAGAAGAAATAAAAACTTTGAGGTTCGCCGATGAATTTGTAATTATGTCAGAGACAGCAAAGGACTTGGAAGAGCAATTGAACGGAATGGACAGTGTCTTGAAAGGAGGATATAAGATGAACATCAACAAAAGCAAAACTAGGACAATGGAATGTAGTCGAATTAAGTCGGGTGATGCTGAGGGAATTAGATTAGGAAATGAGACACTTAAAGTAGTAAAGGAGTTTTGCTATTCTGGAAGCAAAATAACTGATGATGGTCGAAGTAGAGAGGATACAAAATGTAGACTGGCAATGGCAAGGAAAGCGTTTCTGAAGAAGAGAAATTTGTTAACATCGAGTATTGATTTAAGTATCAGGAAGTCGCTTCTGAAAGTGTTTGTATGGAGTGTAGCCATGTATGGAAGTGAAACATGGACGATAACTAGTTTGGACAAGAAGAGAATAGAAGCTTTCGAAATGTGGTGCTACAGAAGAATGCTGAAGATTAGATGGGTAGATCACATAACTAATGAGGAGGTATTGAATAGAATTGGGGAGAAGAGGAGTTTGTGGCACAACTTGACTAGAAGAAGGGATCGGTTGGTAGGACGTGTTCTGAGGCATCAAGGTATCACCAATTTCGTACTGGAGGGCAGCGTGGAGGGTAAAAGTTTTAGAGGGAGACCAAGAGATGAATACACTAAGCATATTTAGAAGGATGTAGGCTCCAGTAGGTACTGGGAGATGAAGAAGCTTGCACAGGATAGAGCAGCATGGAGAGCTGCATCAGACCAGTCTCAGGACTGAAGACCACAATAACAACTACAGTGTAATTGGCGGTGGGACTCGGTTTATACATTTTTGTACTCGGCACCTGAAACATGCCGATGGAAACCACGACTCTACTGCAGCAGAGGCTCCTTTACCTTGGGCTTGACGGTCCACAGCTGCCTGGGGAGGAGCGCCGGCGGCAGGTGGCTCTTGACGAGTCTGGGCGCCGGCTGGTCCGCTGCCTGCCTGATGGAGTCGGGCGCCCCCTGCCTGACCGCCGCGGGCACCAGGCTCACGTGTCTGCCGGCAGCAGTAAACACGGGGCCTGCGGTCAGCAGTCTTACAGAGGAGCCGCCGTTCCGACACTTCATTCTGCGGGTACTCACTCGAGGTACGGGAACCGTTTGGTGATGCACGTCTCCTTAGCGGTCTCGAAGTCCAGGTCGTTCATCAGAAGCCACACCAGCTCCTGCGTCCAGGTCGTACCTGTCGAATTAACGTGCTCAAATAGTAACCATTTGCCACATCGGTGAGGAAACTGTGAGGTTTAAGATTCCTCACGTGCCAAGGTTTCACGGAAATTTTAATATTATTTACGTATCTAGAGAGCGGTGTAATCGATGCAATCATACAATGAAGGCTTTCACGACCGGATGGTACTGTTGTTGATAATTCTTCCGGGTATATGGCCGTGGTCCATGGAATTCTTCTATTCCTAACGTTTCGTCCACTACTACGTTGGACATCCTCAGAGGTATGGCTGGTCCTGCTGAGTCCTGCCGACTGACGAGTCGGGCGTCGGAGAGCGGCCTAAATGCCGAGGGAAGTGGGCGTGGTCTACCTTGCACACAGTAGCATGGAGAAAACTAGTCAAGGATAAAATGCAACTATCGATAATAGTCCGTCATAGATAAAATCACTTATCGATTTTGTAACGCCACTGTCCCTTTTTTTTTTTTTTTTTTTTTTTTTGTCATCTGTCTACTGACTGGTTTGATGCGGCCCGCCACGAATTCCTTTCCTGTGCTAACCTCTTCACCTCAGAGTAGCACTTGCAACATACGTCCTCAATTATTTGCTAGACGTATTCCAGTCTCTGTCTTCCTCTACAGTTTTTGCTCTCTACAGCTCCCTCTAGTACAATGGAAGTCATTCCGTCATGTCTTAGCAGATGTCCTATCATCCTGTCCCTTCTCCTTATCAGTGTTTTCCACATATTCCTTTCCGATTCTGCGTAGAACCTCCTCATTCCTTACCTTATCAGTCCACCTAATTTTCAACATTCGTCTATAGCACCACATCTCAAATGCTTCGATTCACTTCTGTTCCGGTTTTCCCACAGTACATGTTTCACTACCATACTATGCTGTACTCCAGACGTACATCCTCAGAAATTTCTTCCTCAAATTAAGGCCGGTATTTGATATTAGTGGACTTCTCTTGGCCAGAAATGCCTTTTTTGCCATAGCGAGTCTGCTTTTGATATCCTCCTTGCTCCGTCCGTCATTGGTTATTTTACTGCCGAGGTAGCAGAATTCCTTAACTTCATTGACTTCGTGACCATCAATCCTGATGTTAAGTTTCTCGCTGTTCTCATTTCTACTACTTCTCATTACCTTCGTCTTTCTCCGATTTACTCTCAAACCATACTGTGTACTCATTAGACTGTTCATTCCGTTCAGCAGATCATTTAATTCTTCTTCACTTTCACTCAGGATAGCAATGTCATCAACGAATCGTATCATTGATATCCTTTCACCTTGTATTTTAATTCCACTCCTGAACCTTTCTTTTATTTCCATCATTGCTTCCTCGATGTACAGATTGAAGAGTAGGGGCGAAAGGCTACAGCCTTGTCTTACACCCTTCTTAATACGAGCACTTCTTTCTTGATCGTCCATTCTTATTATTCTACATCTACATCTACATTTATACTCCGCAAGCCACCCAACGGTGTGTGGCGGAGGGCACTTTACGTGCCACTGTCATTATCTCCCTTTCCTGTTCCAGTCGCGTATGGTTCGCGGGAAGAACGACTGTCTGAAAGCCTCTGTGCGCGCTCTAATCTCTCTAATTTTACATTCGTGATCTCCTCGGGAGGTATAAGTAGGGGGAAGCAATATATTCGATACCTCATCCAGAAACGCACCCTCTCGAAACCTGGCGAGCAAGCTACACCGCGATGCAGAGCGCCTCTCTTGCAGAGTCTGCCACTTGAGTTTGTTAAACATCTCCGTAACGCTATCACGGTTACCAAATAACCCTGTGACGAAACGCGCCGCTCTTCTTTGGATCTTCTCTATCTCCTCCGTCAACCCGATCTGGTACGGATCCCACACTGATGAGCAATACTCAAGTATAGGTCGAACGAGTGTTTTGTAAGCCACCTCCTTTGTTGATGGACTACATTTTCTAAGGACTCTCCCAATGAATCTCAACCTGGTACCCGCCTTACCAACAATTAATTTTATATGATCATTCCACTTCAAATCGTTCCGCACGCATACTCCCAGATATTTTACAGAAGTAACTGCTACCAGTGTTTGTTCCGCTATCATATAATCATACAATAAAGGATCCTTCTTTCTATGTATTCGCAATACATTACATTTGTCTATGTTAAGGGTCAGTTGCCACTCCCTGCACCAAGTGCCTATCCGCTGCAGATCTTCCTGCATTTCGCTACAATTTTCTAATGCTGCAACTTCTCTGTATACTACAGCATCATCCGCGAAAAGCCGCATGGAACTTCCGACACTATCTACTAGGTCATTTATATACATTGTGAAAAGCAATGGTCCCATAACACTCCCCTGTGGCACGCCAGAGGTTACTTTAACGTCTGTAGATGTCTCTCCATTGAGAACAACATGCTGTGTTCTGTTTGCTAAAAACTCTTCAATCCACCCACACAGCTGGTCTGATATTCCGTAGGCTCTTACTTTGTTTATCAGACGACAGTGCGGAACTGTATCGAACGCCTTCCGGAAGTCAAGGAAAATGGCATCTACCTGGGAGCCTGTATCTAATATTTTCTGGGTTTCATGAACAAATAATGCGAGTTGGGTTTCACACGATCGCTGTTTCCGGAATCCATGTTGATTCCTACATAGTAGATTCTGAGTTTCCAAAAACGACATGATACTCGAGCAAAAGACATGTTCTAAAATTCTACAACAGATCGACGTCAGAGAGATAGGTCTATAGTTTTGCGCATCTGCTCGACGACCCTTCTTGAAGACTGGGACTACCTGTGCTCTTTTCCAATCATTTGGAACCTTCTGTTCCTCTAGAGACTTGCGGTACACGGCTGTTAGAAGGGGGGCAAGTTCTTTCGCGTACTCTGTGTAGAATCGAATTGGTATCCCGTCAGGTCCAGTGGACTTTCCTCTGTTGAGTGATTCCAGTTGCTTTTCTATTCCTTGGACACTTATTTCAATGTCAGCCATTTTTTCGTTGGTGCGAGGATTTAGAGAAGGAACTGCAGTGCGGTCTTCCTCTGTGAAACAGCTTTGGAAAAAGGTGTTTAGTATTTCAGCTTTACGCTTGTCATCCTCTGTTTCAATGCCATCATCATCCCAGAGTGTCTGGACATGATGTTTCGAGCCACTTACTGATTTAACGTAAGACCAGAACTTCCTAGGATTTTCTGTCAAGTCGGTACCTAGTATTTTACTTTCGAATTCACTGAACGCTTCACGCATAGCCCTCCTTACGCTAACTTTGACATCGTTTAGCTTCTGTTTGTCTGAGAGGTTTTGGCTGCGTTTAAACTTGGAGTGAAGCTCTCTTTGCTTTCGCAGTAGTTTCCTAACTTTGTTGTTGTACCACGGTGGGTTTTTCCCGTCCCTCACAGTTTTGCTCGGCACGTACCTGTCTAAAACGCATTTAACGGTTGCCTTGAACTTTTTCCATAAACACTCAACATTGTCAGTGTCGGAACAGAAATTTTCGTTTTGATCTGTTAGGTAGTCTGAAATCTGCCTTCTATTACTCTTGCTTCCCTCTTGGTTGTTGTACATATTGCATATGACCCGTCTCTCCCTATAGCTTACCCCTACTTTTTTCAGAATCTCGAACAGCTTGCACCATTTTATATTGTCGAACGCTTTTTCCAGGTCGACAAATCCTATGAAAGTGTCTTGATTTTTCTTTAGCCTTGCTTCCATTATTAGCCGTAACGTCAGAATTGCGTCTCTCGTCCCTTTACTTTTCCTAAAGCCAAACTGATCGTCACCTAGCGCATTCTCAATTTTCTTTACCATTCTTCTGTATATTATTCTTGTAAGCAGCTTCGATGCATGAGCTGTTAAGCTGATTGTGCGATAATTTTCGCACTTGTCAGCTCTTGCCGTCTTCGGAATTATGTGGATGATGCTTTTCCGAAAGTCAGATGGTATATCGCCAGACTCATATATTCTACACACCAACGTGAATAGTCGTTTTGTTGCCACTTCCCCCAATGATTTTAGAAATTCTGATGGAATTTATCTATCCCTTCTGCCTTATTTGACCGTAAGTCCTCCAAAGCTCTTAAATTCCGATTCTAATACTAGATGCCCTATCTCTTCTAAATCGACTCCTATTTCTTCTTCTATCACATCAGACAAATCTTCCCCCTCATAGAGGCTTTCAATGTATTCTTTCCACCTATCTGCTCTCTCCTCTGCATTTAACAGTGGAATTCCCGTTGCACTCTTAATGTTACCACCGTTGCTTTTAATGTCACCAAAGGTTGTTTTGACTTTCCTGTATGCTGAGTCTGTCCTTCCGACAATCATATCTTTTTCGATGTCTCCACATTTTTCCTGCAGCCATTTCGTCTTAGCTTCCCTGCACTTCCTATTTATTTCATTCCTCTGCGACTTCTATTTCTGTATTCCTGATTTTCCCGGAACATGTTTGTACCTCCTCCTTTCATCAGTCAACTGAAGTATTTCTTCTGTTACCCATGGTTTCTTCGCAGTTACCTTCTTTGTACCTATATTTTCCTTCCCAACTTCTGTGATGGCCCTTTTTAGAAATGTCCATTCCTCTTCAACTGTACTGCCTACTGCGCTATTCCTTATTGCTGTATCTATAGCGTTAGAGAACTTCAAACGTATCTCGTCATTCCTTAGTACTTCCGTATCCCACTTCTTTGCGTATTGATTCGTCCTGACTAATGTCTTGAACTTCAGCCTACTCTTCATCACTACTATATTGTGATCTGAGTCTATATCTGCTCCTGGGTACGCCTTACAATCCAGTATCTAATTTCGGAATCTCTGTCTGACCATGATGTAATCTAATTGAAATCTTCCCGTATCTCCCGGCCTTTTCCAAGTATACCTCCTCTTCTTGTGATTCTTGAATAGGGTATTCGCTATTACTAGCTGAAACTTGTTACAGAACTCAATTAGTCTTTCTCCTCTTTCATTCCTTGTCCCAAGCTCATATTCTCCTGTAACCTTTTCTTCTACTCCTTCCCCTACAACTGCATTCCAGTCGCCCATGACTATTAGATTTTCGTCCCCCTTTATATACTGCATTACCCTTTCAATATCCTCATACACTTTCTCTATCTGTTCACCTTCAGCTTGCGACGTCGGCATGTATACCTGAACTATCGTTGTCGGTGTTGGTCTGCTGTCGATTCTGATTAGAACAACCCAGTCACTGAACTGTTCACAGTAACACACCCTCTGCCCTACCTTCCTATTCATAACGAATCCTACACCTCATTCTGGAATCCTACACCTGTTATACCATTTTCTGCTGCTGTTGATATTACCCGATACTCATCTGACCAGAAATCCTTGTCTTCCTTCCACTTCACTTCACTGACCCCTACTATATCTAGATTGAGCCTTTGCATTTCCCTTTTCAGATTTTCTAGTTTCCCTACACGTTCAAGCTTCTGACATTCCACGCCCTACTCGTAGAACGTTATCGTTTCGTTGATTATTCAATCTTTTTCTCATGGTAACCTCCCCCTTGGCAGTCCCCTCCTGGAGATCCGAATGGGGGACTATTCCGGAATCTTTTGCCAATGGAGAGATCATCATGACACTTCTTCAATTACAGGCCACATGTCCTGTGGATACACGTTACGTGTCTTTAATGCAGTGGTTTCCATTGCCTTCTGCATCCTCACGTCGTTGATCATTGCTGATTCTTCCGCCTTTAGGGGCAATTTCCCACCCCTAGGACAAGAGAGTGCCGTGAACCTCTATCCGCTCCTCCGCTCTTTGACAAGGCCGTTGGCAGAATGAGGCTGACTTCTTATGCCGGAAGTCTTCGGCCGCCAATGCTGATTATTTATCAAAATTTAGGCAGTGGCGGGAATCGAACCCGGGACCAAAAAGTTTTGATTATGAATCAAAGACGCTACCCCTAGACCACGGTCCACTGTCCGTATCTCGCTTAATTTCGAGCGCCTGTTCATTTCTATTGAAATTATCTTTATGTTCATAAATTTCAATAGCCTCCCTATACAGTCGTTGATAATAGTTCGTGGTAGCACTTAAAACTGTAGGTTCAGAAAACTTAACTACATGGTTACCTGACTGAAGTGCATTTTCCGCAACGGCCGATTATCTATTTTTCCCAGTCGGCAAAGACTTTTATGCTCCTTTACCCTCGTATTCACACTTCTTTTCGTAGTACCAACATAGACCTTGCCACAAGTACACGGAATTTTATACACACCGCTAGATGATAATGGTGGCTTTCTATCTTTAACAGAACGAAGTACTTGTCCTATTTTTCTGGTAAGTTTGATTACCGGTTTCACTCTAAGTTTCAACAAAATTTTGCCGATTCGATCTGTAACCTTACTAATGAAAGGTAAAGACACCGTGTTCTTCCATTGCTGTGTACCATCCTTTTCCCTTAGCCTGCTGTAATTAGGTCTTAAAACTCTATTAATTTCTTTGTTTGAGTAACCATTCTATTCGAAGGCCTGTTTCAGATGATTCAGTTCCGTATCCAGATCTCCCGGCGTACAAATCCGTTTTGCCTTGTCCACTAAACTTTTGACTACACCTCTTTTTTGTTGTGGGTGATGATTGGAGTTCTTATGTAAGTATCTATCAGTATGTGTGCTCTTCCGAAACACTTTATGTTTTAGACTGCCATCGCTAGGCAGGACTCGGCAGGACCAGCCATACCTCTGAAGATGTCCGACGTAGTATTCGACGAAACGTTAGGAATAGAATAATTCCGTGGACCACGGCCATATAACCCGGAAGAATTATCAACATGCAATCGTTTCTGAGCCTACGGCACATCTGCTGGCTGAAGCTAAGAGTAAAAGTAATCATCGAATGACGTAGCTGAATTGTGGGTCAGCAGTGTTAGGTACTCTGAGCCCTTGTGAGGCAAACTGAGGATCTACTTGATTCAGAAGCAGCGGCTCCGGTCTCATAAGCTGACAAAAGGGCGGGAGAGTGGTGTGCTGACCGCACGCTTCTCCGTATCTGCCTGTGGGCGTAGGATGACACGGCGGCCGGTCGGTCCCGTTGGGGCTTCTGGTGGTGTTTAGTTTAGCGTTACGTACTGTTTGCGCGGGGCTGGTAGATCGGGTCGAGTCGAATCAGAACAGTGGTGTCCAGTCAGCTGAAGTCGTGTTGCGCAGTTAACTTCCGTACCAGTGTGGAATGGACTAATGGCGTCAGTGTGGACTGGAGCAACGGTGCTTAGTGAGGTAGTGGACAAGTGTTACTAGAAAGTAACTTTGGCCCACGACTTCGTCCGTGTGGATCTCGAGTCCAAAACGGTGAAGAATTGCTGTGTTTTTAAGCAAAGATACCGATATTTGAAGTATGAAATACCAGTAGACCTCGATAGCAGAACAGCCTAGTGTTGTACTTAAAGAAATTACGAAAATTATAGGATCTGTGCTTACACACACTGCAATTCTTTACCATTGGCCATTTCGACAGTTTAACCTTAGTTTTTTTATATCTGTTTTTCTCACCGATAATAAGCTCCAAGGTTTTTCAAAATTCATGCGGGGTCGAGATCCACATGGATGAAATCTCTGGCAAGGCATTATTACTACTCGACAATCTTATCAACGATAATTGTTACACCAGTTGATGAAAGAGTTGACGAATGAAAGAAGTTAAACGAACGAAGACACTAATACGAAATCGCAAAAAGTATATTACTCATTTATATCGATATGACACGATGGAAACCTCTGAAGAAACGTATGAAATTGATTTTTAGTGTTAAATCGACAAACTTAAGACCGATAATAGATTTTTAGTGTCAACTCGACAAACTTGTCAATGATAATAGTAGTGCCAACTCGACGAACTTATCAACGATAATATATACACCGATTCAAGAATGAAATACAGAATGTCTATGCATAAAGGGATTAAACTGCTAACATCATTATTATGATGATAAAACGTTCCAAAATATTACTTTTTACGGATTCTATCATTTTTGTCCTGGTTTATTTAGTTTAGTGTTGTAAAACTTCTGCTACCCCAATTTTATTCCAATATAATGAAAAGGTCCTTACACGAAACTGAGTCGATCCACATTAAAAAATATTGTGTATTACTCGTTTTCATATATAACTCTAGAGTGACCAAAAATTTTACTATGTAAAAACTGTTTTCACAAAAAAGCACCTAATGGTTCCTAAGACAGTTTCACTGTATCTCCTATGGATCCGATTTCCCCCCACAGACCCAGTTAACAAAAAGCACTCCGTATGTGTAGACGACTCGGCTTCTTGGCAATATGTCAAGCTGAAACATGCACCAGATTTTAAGTTACACCTCCAACAATACGACTGTCAAAATCGCATCTAGTTTCGTGTGGTAGTTCCTGCGTGATGCTCCTACAAACTAACGGTCAAAAACAGACAGAAGACAAACAGACAAATAAACAAAAATTTTAAAACTAGTTGTTTAGGCTTGTTTTGCAGTTATAAGTTAAATGTCTCCTATGTAGAAACATTGGCCAGTTACAGTTTTATTATATGTATAAATGTGTAAATATGTTGTGCTGTGTTTTGCTGCATTCATAAATGCTAGAGTTCGTTAATCATGTGAGTAACTTTTAATTAGAACCGTCGTTCACGTCCGTTCATAACAACCACAACAAATTAATTGGAAGCTGGACCGCATTTTCAGTAGCTTGTACCATGAGACCAAGATGAAAGCAGACAGGTGGCGTCTTAAGGTGTAAAGAAGGCAGGGTTGCCAACCGTCCCATACAGTAAGGGATTTCTCATACTTGGAGGTTACAATAGTTATCCCTTATGGGCCTCCTAAACGATGCTAAAATCTCATATTTATCTTATACGTGTAACTCATTTGTCGAAGATACATTACTGTATCAACACACAAAAGTGTGAATTTGTCTTTTAACACGTCTATTGGAATCACAATACTTTTCTGTGTCTATACAATGCATTTAAGTTTGAGTTTGCCTAATTTAAACTGTCTGTTGGTAATACTTTGAAGTCTGAAAAGTTATAACAGCAAATGAACGATGCTGTAATTAATACAGCCAATACTAGATGCAGCTCCGGCCCAACGGTAATCAGCGGGTACACATTAGGCGCCAATTGCCAATGGTCAAAACTCGACCTTAGTTGTTTGTTGTAGGAATACGATTAACACCGAAGTAATAATGTCTAATTCACTTCTTAAGCGAGTTAAACGGCTATTTGTTTATATAGTGTAGACAGACGAGAAAAGAAAATTATTTCTAGCTGGCACCTGTCATAACAATTCGTTCAAAGAGGAATGCGCAAGTTTAAACTTATAATTACAGTTGTAATGATTTTTTTTAATTTGTCGAGAATGACAAGAAACTGTTTACTAAAGGGAAAAAAAACAATATCATTTTGTCAGAGTTTAGCCTCATGATGGGACGAGATATGTTAACGTTCAAAGTTTAACATTTTGAATCTTAATCAGTAAAACGGAGTCGTTACTCATTCGGATTTTCACCACCTCATTTTCAATTTATGAATAGATAAGACAACAGACGTTTTGAGTTAGATGTGGCGTACCGAAGAGAACTTACACATGCTGCATTGGGCAAATCATATAATAAACTAAAAATTCCGATTCCGAGAACATCTCGACTCTTTCAGAGCAGGTGAGACTTATAAATATCCTCTAGTTGCCCGTGTCCCAGAAACAGGCCGCAGATTCAAAAATCATTTGCTTCATACATTACCCAAAAGTTCGCCCATGCCCAGCATACAGGAGCTAGAAGTAGCCGCTAATAACATCAACAACGAAAGAGAGTTGCTGAATGAAACGACTGAATTAAAAACTAAAACTTTTTCCAGCAACTGTTTCGAGGTGATCACATAAGAAGTGCATAGCAGTAACACACTCTTAGAATAAAAAACTACAAAAAATATGGAAACCGAAAAACGTATCACCATTCCTAATTCCGTTTAGGAAACCCGTTGGTATTCAAATAAACTTCGAGTGCTGTCGGAAATAATAAATACAGGTTGTGCTGTGTCAGAAGCACGAATTCTGCCAGGCACTTTATTGTGAATTGCAGAGTAATCACGTAGATGTAGAGTCCGTTCGCCATTGCAGTTGCTGACCATCCGATCCGGTAAATGGCCAATAACACCACGTGAACACAATAATCACACTTGTATTAAAAGGCGATAAAACACGTTCTAGATGACCGCAGCGCGCCGCAGAGAAAACAGCAAACACTTTGGCTACCTCGATTACGAAAGCATCCAGCATACCAGCACCAACAATTTGGCCACGCTGGAATTTACTTTGCTCCGACATAAGGCACTGAGTAGTGTTTTCACCACGACTGACATCTGCAGCGTACTGAGGACCAAGGGGGACCGACCGACCACCGTGTCATCCTCTGACAACGGCGTCCATCGGACGCACTGTGGAGGGCCGTGCGGTCAGCACACCACTCTCCCGGCCGTTGTCGGCTTTCGTGACGTTAGACCTTCTGCTTCTCAGTCAAGTAGTTTCCCCAGTTGACCTCACGAGACAGAGGGCACCTCCCGCCGAGGACAAAACCCGGCCAGTATCGGGTCCTCCGCAAGGCAGCCAGACACTCCGATCACTGAGCTACACCTACGTACGTGTACGTACATACTCAGCAAGCCATCACAAGCGATTTCCTTGCACGGTCCACTCACCAACAGAGCGAGGGAAAAACAACTGTACTTATGGCACCGTACGAGCCCCAATCTCTCTTATCTTAGGGTAAGTCCAGGATGAGACGTAGCAGTGGCGCAGTTCACAAATGCGCCGCTGGAGAGCAGCTCAAGCTACCTGCGAGGACCTCTTTCAAGAACAAACGTGGTGCAAAAGTGTTGCTGACATTTTCATCTTAGTTCTGGTGAGCCGAAAAGCTTTATTGTGTAGCCATGTAAGTATAGTATTAAGGCTTAGTTTGCGCAATATTGATGCAGTTTTTTTTTCCTACATGCGAGCTTTACAAATGCATGTAACACGATTCCGCTATCTGCAAATATGAGTGAGGTTGGTTTGTCTCCCCCAGACAGTCGGAGACCAGTACATATTTGAGAGAGATGGACCATTTGCCTTAATGTGTGAGAGGTGGAATAGAGCTACATTTAGCTACAAGGGATGTGGAACAACCCCACTGAAGAGGGCCGAAGTCCCGGACTACGCTTATTTGCCGCAAGATATGTCTGTGCCAACAAATGGAAGAACGTCCATCTGACTGCTGCACCTATGGATGAGACGCAGCTCTCACGCATGCTTTCCTTCCGCCATACCTCTTGTATTCTAAGCGGCAGTGCCTCAATAAGGCGTTGTGCTTAAGTTTATATGACACTGTATACGAACATGCTGCCTGAAGTCTAAAAGTTGAGAAACACACAAAGTTTATGCTGAAGAAGAAAATTGGCCCGACCTTCCCAGACTTACCCTACATTCGTGGTCCTTACGCGAAACGTACTTTGGTTGCAGTAGAGTCGTCCTGAAGGCAGCTTCAAATGCCGGTTCTCTAAATGTTCTCAGTAGTGTTCGCCTTCCCATCTGAGTTCCTGAAGCGTCTCCGTAACACCTGCTTGTTCATCGATCCTGCCGGTAACAGTTCGAGTAGGCCGCCTCTGAATTGCTTCGATGTCTCCCTTCAGTCCGACCGGAAGGGCATCCCAGACACTCGAGCAGCACTCAAAAGCGAATCGCAACCACACCATCCTAAAATTCTGCCAACAAACCGAAGTCGGCCATCCACTTTTCCTACAACCATTCTTATGTGCTCGTTCCATTTCGTTTTGCAGCGTTGTATCTAGATATTTAAACGACATGACTGTGTCAAGCAGGACACCAGTAATGCTGCATCCGGAAATTACGCGTTTGTTTCTCCTACTCATCCGCACTAACTTGCATTTTTCTACATTTAGAGACAGCTGTCATTCATGAGAGCAGCCAGAAATTTCGCCCAACTCGCCTTGTGTCGTTCTACAGTCACTCAACGACGATGACCTCCCGTGCACCACGGCGTCATCAGCAAACAGCCGCAGATTCCTGCTCGCGCTATCACATCATTTACGCATGCAGACAACGACAGCGCTCCCGTCACACTTCCCTGCGGCACTCCTGACGATACCCTTGCCTCTGATGAACACTGGCTGTCGAGGACAATCTACCGGATTCTGTTACGTCAGAAGTCTTCGAGCCACTGGCATATCTGGGAACCTTTCCCATACGTAACGTTCTTACCTCCGTTAACAGTCTGCAGTGGAGCACGGTGTCAAACGCTTTCCGTAGATCTAGGCATATAGAATCTTCCGTTGCCGTTCATCCGTGGTCAGCACATTATCGTGTGAGAAAAGACGAAGCTGTGTTTCACTCGATCGATGCTTTCTAAAACCGTGAAGATTTCTGGACAGAAGCTTTCCCATCTAAAGGAAATTTGTTACGTTCGATCCGACAATATGTTAAAGAATTTGGGTGCGAGCTCATGTTACGCATATTGGTCTATAACTTGGCAGGTCCGTGCTCGTACACTTCTTATACACACGAGTGATTTTGGTTAGAAAATCGAGTGAACTGACTGAGCAGTCCTTATGTAATACGACATCGAAAGTCAATTTCAGAGTGATTTAAGCCCAAAACCAGAGTCACCTCTTTCGTTGTGTCCTCGTAAAGGTGATCAGGTAAAGGTGACGAGAAATGAAACAAGTGGATGGAATACGATTGGGATGCAAGAAGAGGAATACAGATATACTGTTATTTGCAGACGATGTTGCGATTATCATTATCATTAGAAGAGACGGGGAATCCAACCATCCGACACAGAAATAAACAGGTTTACAACGCTCTATCGAGGAAGCACAGTATATGGCGAACGTCAAGAATCTCCTACGTTTGTGACATTAGAAGGAGGGAAAATGTAGAACGTGGAGAGCTTTAAAAACCTAGGACAATGGGCACAAACTGGTGTAACAGAAAAGAAGTGTTATGGGACAAAGAAGAAAGAAGGTGAATGTAGCACTCAAACTCATTATGAGGGTGTGCGACAAGAAGAACTTACGGATGAATACAAAATGAAAACATTATCGGCGATCTGCCCTGAAGCCTTGTATGCTGCAGAAAGCCGAACCTGTCAAGAACGGGACTATTTAGAAAGCTGGAACTTGTAGGATAAAGGATTCTCAGGCTCTAAATGTCTCCTCGACGCGAAACAGTAGGAAGTGACGTCACAAAAGCCGTGCGAGGGGGAACTGCCCGTTCCCCGCGAGTCTAACGCGTCAGCCCTGTGAGGACCTTTTTGTTTCGGAGACTGACCTGACTTGGGGAAGGTGACGAGCCAGACGTCGTCCTGCCTGACGGGGAAGTCGTGGACGCGCTGCGCGTCCAGCAGGAACTCGGCGGGCATGACGAGGCCGCCGGGCCGCGTCACCACGAAGCCGTCCCCGTAGCGGTGCTCGAACCCGGCACTCAGGCGCTCCGCCAGCGGGTGCCGCAGCCGCTCCCCACTCACCGACATCGCGCCTTCTCACTGCACACAAGCAGCAGAGCAACGTTGCGTTAGGTAGAGGCGCCAACACTTCCTACATACACTGTAATAAGACCGAAAAAGAAACGATGCTCCGCGAAGGAATCATACGAATGGGGCCGAAATCGGTAGATCCAGAAAAACTGGGTGATTTATTCGAGAGAAAGAGCACCACAAACTAATAAAGCCAACAGCGTTGGCCCACCTCTGGCCCTTGCTGAAGCACTTCTTCGGCTTGACAGTGATTGACAGAGTTGTCGGATGCCCATCTGAGGGAAATCGTACCCAAATTCTGTCCAATCGGCGCGTTACATCGTCAAAATCCCGAGCTGGTTGGAGGGCCCTGCCCATAATGCTCCAAAGGTTCTCAATTGCAGAGAGATCCGGCCGACTTGCTGGCCAGGGCAGGGTTTGGCAAGCAACGGGGCAACCAGTAGAGACTCTCGCCGTGTGCGAGCGGGCATTATCGTGCTGAAATGTAAACACGTGATGGCTTGTCATGAAGGGCTACAAAACGGGCAGTAGTAAATGGTTGACGTACAGCTGTGCTGTAACGGTGCCCCAGATAACAACGAAAGTGGTCCTGCCATCAATAGGACTGGCCCACCACAGTATCACTGCTGGGTGTCGGGCCTTAGGGCGAGCGGGAGCCCAGTTGACACCTCACCAGCGTCTGCGGCGTCTCCAGACCTGTCTTTGGCCTGCGCTCTCATTGGTCAGAGTACTATTGTCTTTAGTGATGAGTCCCGCTTCGAACCGACCTCAGATGAACAGTGAAGACGTGTCTGAAGACGACCCAGACAGCGGCGGGGTACCAGCTTGGGTGATGATGATGTTTGGTTTGTGGGGCGCTCAACTGCGTGGTTATCAGCGCCCGTACAATTATCCAATCTTTGCTCAGTCCAATTTCGCCACTTTCCTGGATGATGATGAAATGATGAGGACAACACAAACACCCAGTCATCTCGAGGCAGGTGAAAATCCCTGACCCCGCCGGGAATCGAACCCGGGACCCCGTGCTCGGGAAGCGAGAACGCCACCGCGAGACCACGAGCGGCGGACTACCAGCTTGGGTGTCGCCCGCCATGCGGTCCAACAACCACCAGCGATGGTCTGTCCACAGCAGGTCCCTCTCGGTTGTTATCTGCGTCACACTGACTGCAAAGCGGTACGTCGACGATATCCTACGCCCCGTTTTGTCGCTCTCCATGCCGAGCCACTCTGGGCTTGCATTTCAGCAAGATAACACCCAGCCGCACACGGCGAAAGTATCTACTTCTTGTCATAGTGCTTCCCAAATCCTATCTTGGCTAACAATGTCGCCGGACCTCTCCCCAATTGAGACCGTTTGGAGCATTATGGACAGTGCCCTCCAACCAGATAGGGATTTTGGCGATTTAATTTGCCAATTGGACAGAATTTGGCACAGTATCCTCAGGAGGATATGCGAGAACTCTCCCAGTCAATGCCAAATCGAAAAACAGCTTTCATAAGGAACAGAGGTGGACCAACACATTATTGACTTGTTCAATTTGTGAAGTTCTTTCTCTTGAATTAATCATACAATATTTCTGAAATTGTAATAATTTGCCTCTATTTACATGGGATAATTCCTTCGCAGTACACCCTTTTTTCTCTTAGAGTGTATCAAAACTCTCTAGATAGGGTAATTTTGGTAAAATTTAAATAATTCTCATCTAGATTCCTTACTGATGTTTTGTTCAACAGTAGTCTCACATTAAAGTAGAAACAATTTGCTTAGCACATCGCAGTTTGAATTCTAGTACGTTTCCTCGACTGGAAATGCTATGTATACATTCACTAAACAAATATTGTAGGCCTTAAATTATAAAATATCGTCAGTCGGTATTTTTTGTGACCTTTCCGAGGCTTTTGATTAAGTTTTATGTAATTTATGGCACAGCATTGGTTCGACTCATACATAACAAACAGAATGCAAATGAAAACTGCAACTCTGGAAGAAGAATATTAATGACTTGCTCAAACAGTTAAGCTCAGCTACTATCACTCTTCGTATTTTTGCATCTTTCTACGCAGTAATGTGTTATGGAATAGTTTTCTGGGGTAACTCATCACTGAGAAAGAACGTGTTGATTGAACAAAAGCGAAAAGTAAGAATGATATCTGTTCACCAGCCATAGCCATGTACATGTGTAATCTTCAAGGCGCTAGACATTTTAACTGTGCCATCACAACACAGCTGTATAGTTGGTGTGCAGTTGTTGCCAGAGACACACCGACAAGCAATGCGCCGCCAGCACCCTCCCGACACCAGCTACCTAGGCCGCCGCCGCTGACCAGAGGGCCTCTCTGCCTCACAATGCATGTCTGGTGTCTCTCAGTTCAGTCGCGGAGTGGGTGTAGTTCATCACAGGTTATGGTAGTGATCATAGCAGGACTTGTAGTGAGGATATCGCAACAGGTGGACTCTGTTCCAGTTAAGTATAATTTCCAGTCCTTGTAAATAAAGAACCGTGTTAATCCACGTGTGCATTTGTGTTGCAGAAAAAGTATACCAGCCACCCATAGCAACATCCTCTCCCTTGCTTCCTACAGTACAAAACTCTACAGTTAGTAATTTTCATTTCCCATGGATCTTTTTGCACGATAAACCGCAACTATGTGGAATGACTCATTTTACATTCCATTGCAAATTAATTTGTGAATATGGCTATGTGCTACACATTTATGAGTTTTTTTTTATTATTTTTCGCTAACGAAATACGTCACATGAAGAAAACAGTGAAGACAATACCTACAACAATAGAAGTGAGAAACGACTTATCACCCATTATGAAAGCTGTCAGGGGCTCAGAAAACAATTCAATACACAGCAGAAGAAAGTATTGATCGTTTGCCCAGTAACATAACATGTCTGACAGTTGTTGTGGTCTTCAGTCCTGAGACTGGTTTGATGCAGCTCTCCATGCTACTCTATCCTGTGCAAGCTTCTTCATCTCCCAGTACCTACTACAACCTACATCCGTCTGAATCTGTTTAGTGTATTCATTTCTTGGTCTCCCTCTACGATTTTTACGCTCCACGCTGCCCCCCATTACTAAATTTGTGATCCCTTGATGCCCCAGAACATGTCTTACCAACCGATCCCTTCTTCTAGTCAAGTTGAGCCACAAACTTATCTTCTCCCCAATCCTATTCAATACCTCCTCGTTAGTTACGTGATCTACCCATCTAATCTTCAGCATTCTTCTGTAGCACCACATTTATCGTCCATGTTTCACTTCAATACATGGCGACACTCCATACAAATACTTTCACAAACGACTTCCTGACACTTAAATCTATACTCGATGTTAACAAATTTCTCTTCTTCAGAAACGCTTTCCTTGCCATTGCCAGTCTACATTTTATATTCTCTCTACTTCGACTATCATCAATTACTTTGCTCTCCAAATAGCAAAACTTCTTTACTACTTTAAGTGTCTCATTTCGTAATCTAATTCCTGCAACATCACCCGACTTAATTCGACTACATTCCATTATCCTCGTTTTGCATTTGTTGATGATCATCTTATACCCTCCTTTCAAGACACTGTCCATTCCATTCAACTGCTCTTCCAAGTCCTTTGCTGTCTCTGACAGAATTACAAAGTCATCGGCGAACCTCAAAGTTTTTATTACCTCCATCGATTTTAATACCTACTCCGAATTTTTCTTTTGTTTCCTTCACTGCTTGCTCAATATACAGATTGAATAACATCGGGGAGACCCTACAACCCTGTCTCACTCTCTTCCCAACCACTGCTCCCCTTTCATGCGCCTCGACTCTTATAACTGCCATCTGGTTTCTGTACAAATTGTAAATAGCCTTTCGCTCCCTGTATTTTACCCCTGTCACCTTCAGAATTTGAAAGAGAGTATTCCAGTCAACATTTTCAAAAGCTTTCTCTAAGTCTACAAATGCTAGAAACGCAGGTTTGCCTTTCCTTAATATAGCTTCTAAGATAAGTCGTACGGTCAGTATTGCCTCACGTGTTTCAGTATTTCTACGGAATCCAAACTGATCTTCCCCGAGATTGGCTTCTACCAGTTTTTCCATTCGTCTGTAAAGAATTCGCGTTAGTATTTTGCAGCTGTGACTTATTAAACTGACAGTCCAGTAATTTTCGCATCTGTCAGCACCTGTTTTCTTTGGGATAAAGACAGATAAGTAAGGAAGTTAGTAACCCAAAATGATTTCCCCTTGATAATTCCTTCATCTCCATGAACGAATTTTTATTCAAACGTTTGTAGCTTGTAAAAAAAAACCTAGTTGTGAGTGCAGCTGCACGAGTGCGGCCAAAACAACTGGTGATACTGGCTCACTCAGGGTTCCACACGAACTGAACTACGTACACACAGACAGTTCATGCATTCCGGGAATCGGGAATCTGTGCGACTTTTTCGTGTTAACGACGTTGATACTGGCAGGATATTGTTCCTGGGGATTCCACGATTGTCGAGAACGTTTTAATTTCAATAATATAAATGTGAAACGCAGTCATGGAGGAGGCAGGCGACCGTTATTAAAAGAGTCAGCAGTTGTGCTTACAGACTGACTCAGTAGCAGTGGTAAAAGTCAAACATCACGAAAGGAATGACTTTGTTGCTCATATGATGCGTTCGGAATTTACGCATCATCAGATATCCAGGAGCGATTACGGTACGTAGATGGTGAGTTTCAAGTTGTGTGTGAAACAAACAATCGCACACTTACAGCACGTAGACATGGCTGTTGTCTGTTAACTGCCATATCTACGTGCAGTCATCGCTCCTGGATATCTGATGATGAATTAATTCCGAAACTCATCACATGAGCAATAAAAAATCATTCATTGCCTGATGTTTGGCTTTTACCTCTGCGGACCAGTCAGCCTGAATGCAGAACTACTGACTGCTTCAATTTCAATTTTAACGTCGGATGACAAAAGAAAAAATAATTGTTTTTCGTGTGTTATAATTAAAGTTTGCAATTTTTAGATTTTTCCTTTGGTTCTATTGTGAAACCTTCATTTTTGCCTATTACACTAGTGGCCATTAAATTTGCTACACCACAAAGATGATGTGCTACAGACGCGAAATTTAACCGACAGGAAGAAATGCTGTGATACGCAAATGGTTAGCTTTTCACAGCATTCACACAAGGTCGGCACCGGTGGCGACACCTATAACGTGCTGACATGAGGAAAGTTTCCAACCGATTTCTCATACACAAACAGCAGTTGACCGGCGTTGCCTGCTGAAACGTTGTTCTGATGCCTCGTGTAAGGAGGAGAAATGCGTACCATCACGTTTCCGACTTTGATAAAGGTCGGATTGTAGCCCACCGCGACTGCTGTTTATCGTATCGCGACATTGCTGCTCGTGTTGGTCGAGGTCCAATGACTGTTTGCAAAATATGGAATCGGTGGGTTCAGGAGGATAATACGGAACGACGTGCTGGATCCCAACGGCCTCGTATCACTAGCAGTCGAGATGACAGGCATCTTATCCGCATTACTGTAACGGATCGTGCAGCCACGTCTCGATCCCTGAGTCAACAGATGGGGACGTTTGCAAGACAACAACCATCTGCACGAACAGTTCGACGACGTTAGCAGCAGCATGGACTATCAGCTCGGAGACCATGGCTGCGGTTACCCTTGACGCTGCATCACAGACAGGAGCGCCTGCGATGGTGTACCCAACGACGACCATGTGTGCACGAATGGCAAAACGTCATTTTTTCTGATGAATCCAGGTTCTGTTTACAGCATCATGATGGTCGCATCCGTGTTTGGTGACATCGCGGTAAACGCACACTGGCGTATCACCCGGCGTGATGGTGTGGGGTGCCATTGGTTACACGTCTCGGTCACCTCTTGTTCGCATTGACGGCACTTTGAACAGTGGACGTTACATTTCAGATGTGTTACGACCCGTGGCCCTCCCCTTCATTCGATCCCTGTGAAACCCTACATTTCAGCAGGATAATGCACGACCGCATGTTGCAGGTCCTGTACGAGCCTTTCTGGATACAGAAAATGTTCGACTGCTGCCCTGGCCAGCACATTCTCCAGATGTCTCACCAATTGAAAACGTCTGGTCAATGGTGGCGGAGCAACTGGCTCGTCACAATACGCCAGTCACTACTCTTGATGAACTGTGGTATCGTGTTGAAGCTGCATGGGCAGCTGTACCTGTACACGCCAACCAAGCTCTGTTTGACTCAATGCCCAGGCGTATCAAGGCCATTATTACGGCCATAGGTGGTTGTTCTGGGTACTGATTTCTCAGGATCTATGCACCCAAATTGTGTGCAAATGTAATCACATGGCAGTTCTAGTATAACATATTTGTCCGATGAATACCCATTTGTCATCTGCATTTCTTCTTGGTGTAGCAATTTTAATGCTCAATAGTGTACATTATTCGAGGCCAACGGGAGGTACCTTATAGGTATTCAAAAATGGTTCAGATGGCTCTGAGCACTATGGGACTTAACTTCTGAGGTCATCAGTCCCTAGACCTTAGAACTACTTAAACCTAACTAACCTAAGGACATCACACTCATCCACGCCCGAGGCAGGATTGGAACCTGCGACCGCAGCGGTCGCGCGGTTCCAGACTGAAGCGCCTAGGACCGCTCGGCCATCAGTGAGTTTACGAGTGTTAAAAAAAGAACATAAATGGCATATCTTTTGATTGCATTTACTTATAAGCTTCAATTTTGTACACCGCCAAGGGACCACAGACCTCAGTGTGTGAGGTAAATATAAACTTGTTACGTATAGCCGTTCCTGAGAAAAAGGGCCTTTAACAGTCGTACAGACAGGCAGAAGAATGGACGGACAACAAAGCAATGCTTCCATTTTACCTACTGAGCCCCGGAACCCTAAAAGTAATGATATATTCACTGTTGCCGACACTAATCACGTGTAACATATCCTGCAAACTGACTCGTTCCACATCACTTCCATAAAATATTCGTTTTAATGTCTATGGAACCTCTGACGAACTAACTAATAAGTCCATATAAGATGTGTTCAATTTTTATTACTTACAGGGATACCGCTATTGCAACGTAACCCAATGAAATAAACACACAGGGTGTTAAGCAAAGGTAAATGATTAAGCTCAAAGTCGACTGCCATAAATTCCACCTAAGAGTTCAGTGCGCTTTAGAAATCTCTTGACAACACCACGAGAAGGTCTTCCTGAGATCGTCTTGCCGTTCTTTGGGGGGGCCCAGCGCTGTTCACAATGTGAACAATCGATTGGTGTCCTGAGTTTACTTTTTCTTCATAGACTTCCCCCTTCAACCATCCCCACAGGCAAAAGAACTGAAGGGGCAGCGGTTCGGGGGGCGAGGAACGTGGCCATTCGTGCCGTCCCTTTTTCCGCGGAATGTCAGGTTCAGATGACGCAGGGGCCTTCACTGCTAAAGTAAGCCAGCCGTTCTTGTAGTCAAAAGAACCTCTTATAATACTGCTGGAAGCTCATTTTCAAGAAATCTAGACAGAGATCGTGTGTACGCGATGCCAGCCATCGTCTTGCGTTCTGTACGTCTTTCATACGAATACTTCGATCGAAATTCGTATTGTAGCAGTTTCGCAGGCTCATTATAGAGACTTGGAAAATCTACCTGAAGAAGGCAATGTATATACATCCTGGACAGTTTTAACATAAAAAGATTTGTCACTGAAACTGGAATTAGCTTCCAGGTCAATCAATTACGCCGCTTTCAACTGAAATGGCAAACGGTCCCTAAAACAGCTCGAAAAGGGGTGTTGGACTGGCGTGACCACAGTGAACTCTTCACACCAGCAGCCCCTTAACGCCAGTGAGCTTAGGGAGCTGGACTGTCTTTGTCACAATGTGTCCCTCCTACAACGCGATTTTCTTTTTAAATGCATCCTCATCAAATCAGAAAGAGGTTACCTTGGAGTGTTTCACTGCGGTGGAGTCCACTTAAAATTCGAAGTCTGCAATGCATTCCCGATGTTCTAATTTTCGTTCCTGCACTCCTTTTTCCTTCATAAATAGAACAACAGCGAGTTTTAAGTCGAAAAATCGTTCCAGGCTTGCGCCTCGACTTAACCAACTTACTTTGCAGTAATATACGAAGTCTCCTAACTCTTCGTTCATTTCCAATGAAAACTGTTGCAACTGACTATGAAATAATGGGTGCGAATTCAGGAATTTTACTGTTCGTGCTGCCAATTGCTCGATGTCTGCAAATTTAGCACGAGCGCTTCTCGATGTACAGAACAATGAATCCCGTCTGTCGATCGTTGAATTTTTTTGCTCCTGGATTGTCATCTAAATGTTTAAATTCTCTCTGCATGTTATTGTAATGTCGTTTCATAACAAAAAAGGACAACCCGTCGCTTATACGAACTGAGAATTCTGATCCCTCTCTTCTGTCATTTTAAAGCATCGTGACGACAGATAACTAGACTAACTGCTTTTGCGCAAACAGCCACTGTGAATGTTCACAAGCTGCGACATGGTCGCGAATTGAACAGCTACCCGAAAATAGAATAAATTTCCTTTACTTCACGTCTACGGTCAAGAATTTTAATGTCATCAGACTACCGGTTTCGGCCTATAATGACCATCTTCAGATCTGTTTTATAGAAACATGTCCTAATATAATGGCGCCGTAATGGCATCGTCAAATGCTAAAACCTGGCATTGATTTTGTGTTAAGCATTCTACAATGCCACTATGGCTCCAGTATATTAGGACATGTTTCTATAAAACAGATCTGAAGATGGTCAATAGAGAGCGAAACCGGTAGTCTGATGACGTAAAAATTTGTGCCCATAGACGTGAAGTAAAGGAAATTTACTCTGCGAACGTCCTTCATACCGCGAACAAACAGCGAAGGGTAAAAAGCGCTGACACCACGAATCTGCCGAACTCTGAGGGCTGTGCCGACCGGAAAATGCCGCACCGCAGCGCTAAGTGAGGCGTCGCGCCGTTCCGGCTACTTCCGAGGAGGTGCGAGCAGAGCAGAGCTGAGTGGGGGGGGGGGGGGGGGGTCTCGGCCGACACGCACGCGGGAGTTTGGGACGTCGTGGCCGGCGCTCTTTTAATGTATCACTTCTTTGATACTGACTCTGTTCGCAAAACAGTTTGTAGACGGTATCGACATATACTAGTGTATCAGTTTGCGAGACACAGTTGAGGAGCGCCTCACAAACAGTGGGATGCGTGATATGTTTACTTTTCTTAAAACAGAGTGCAAGTTACCCACATTATACTCATCTGATGTTTGATAATGAGAGCCCTCAGCGACTTCCAACATACTTAAAACATAATTTCAAACATTTTCTAAACTTTTGTGGGGTTCAGGGTGGGGGGGGGGGGGGGGACTAGTGCTTTATATACAGGATGTCTATTCTATGGGTCGTCAGGTGCATTTTGTCTGGTGTTTCAGCAGATATTTGCAACTTAGCTTTTACGGCGTGTTTGTGGTGTCAGCTCAAACAAGTTCTGCTCATCACGTCTTTCATTCGGTTCCCAGCGTCGGCGGAACGTGTCAGTTCGTTTCCCATCGCAAACAAAAAAGTTTTAAATCGGAATTTTGCGTGCCCATTCGACAGAGCGCTACCACGTTACTCTAGTGCGACTTTCGTTTTACCGAACGTGTACTGAGACGAGTAGTGAACACCGTCCCTGTTAACCCATACTGGAAAATGAACATCGCGCTAGAGTAATCTGGGACCGCTCTGTCGAATGGGCACGTAAAATTCCAATTTAAAAATCTTTTAGTTTCTAACAGGAAACGAACTGACGCTTTCCGTAGACGCTGAGCGCCACGTGGAGGACTCGATGAGCGGAATTTGTTTGATGTGACAGCAGATACACGCTGTAAAAACAAAACTGAAAACATACGCCGAGACAACACAGATAATGCGTCTGTTGACTCTTACGGGAGACGCCCTGTATACAGGGTGGTCCATTGATAGTGACCGGGCCAAATATCTCACGAAATAAGCATCCAACGTAAAAACTACAAAGAACGAAACTTGTCCAGCTTGAAAGGGGAAACCAGATGGCGCTGTGGTAGGCCGACTAGATGGCGCTGCCATAGGTCAATCGGATATCAACTGCGCGTTTTTTTAAATAGGAACCCCCATTTTTAATTACATATTCGTGTAGTACGTAAACAAATATGAATGTTTTAGTTGAACCACTTTTTTCGCTTTGTGATAGATGGCGCTGTAATAGTCACAAACGTATAAGTACGTGGTATCACGTAACATTCCGCCAGTGCGGACGGTATTTGCTTCGCGATACATTACCCGTGTTAAAATGAACCGTTTACCAACTGCGGAAAAGGTCGGTATCGTGTTGATGTATGGCTATTTTGATCAAAATGTCCAACGGGCGTGTGCTTACGTATGCTGCTCGGTATCCTGGACGACATCATCCAAGTGTCCGGACCGTTCGCCGGATACTTATGTTATTTAAGGAAACAGGAAGTGTTCAGCCACGTGTGAAACGTCAACCACGACCTGCAACAAATGATGATGCCCAAGTAGGTGTTTTAGCTGCTGTCGCGGCTAATCCGCACATCAGTAGCAGACAAATTTCGCGAATAGGGAATCTCAAAAACGTCGGTGTTGAGAATGCTACATCAACAACGATTGCACCCGTACCATATGTCTATCCACCAGCAATTGCATGGTGACGACTTTGAACGTCGTGTACAGTTCTGCCACTGGGCGCAAGAGAAATTACGGGACGATGACAATTCTTTGCACGCGTTCTATTTAGCGACGAAGCGTGATTCACCAACAGCGGTAACGTAAAACGGCATAATATGCACTATTGGGAAACGGAAAATCCACGATGGTTGCGACAAGTGGAACATCAGCGACCTTGGCGGGTTAATGTATGGTGCGGCATTATGGGAGGAAGGATAATTGGCCCCCATTTTATCGATGGCAACATAAATGGGGCAATGTATGCTGATTTCCTAAGTAATGTTCTACCGATGTTACTACAAGATGTTTCACTGCATGACAGAATGGCGATGCACTTCCAACATGATGGATGTCCGGCACATAGCTCGCGTGCGGTTGAAGCGGTATTGAGTAGCATATTTCATGACAGGTGGATTGGTCGTCGAAGCACCATACCATGGCCCGCACGATCACCGGATCTGACGTCCCCGGATTTATTTCTGTGGGGAAATTTGAAGGATATTTGCTATCGTGATCCACCGACAACGCCTGACAACATGTGTCTGTGCACTGTCAATGCATGTTCGAACATTACGGAAGGCAAACTACTCCCTGTTGAGAGGAATGTCGTTACACGTATTGCCAAATGCATTGAGGTTGACGGACACCATTTTGAGCATTTTTGCATTAATGTGGTATTTACAGGTAATCACGCTGTAACAGCATGCGTTGTCAGAAATGATAAGTTCACAAAGGTACATGTATCACATTGGAACAACCGAAATAAAATGTTCAAACGTACCTACGTTCCGTATTTTAATTTAGAAAACCTACCTGTTACCAACTGTACGTCTAAAATTGTGAGCCATATGTTTGTGACTATTACAGCGCCATCTATCACAAAGCGAAAAAGAGTGGTCCAACTAAAACATTCGTATTTCTTTACGTAGGACACGAATATGTAAAAAATGGGGGTTCCTATTAAAATAACGGAATTTATCCGTTTGACCTATGGCAGCGCCATCTAGCGGCCCAACCATAGCGCCATCTGGTTCCCCCCTTCAAGCTAGACAGGTTTCGTTCTTTGTAGTTTTTTCGTTTGACGCTTATTTCGTGAGATATTTGCCCCGGTCACGATCAATGGACCACCCGGTATAAGACCAACAATAAGAGTAGGCCGGACATCATTCCTTGTGGGACACCTGTAACGGTATTCCTCACTCTGAAGATGCTGCGGCAGAACTGAATGTACTGCGTAGCACCTGTGTCCGGCGACAGTCCGTTTGCAGGGCACCGGTTCCGCGCGACTGGAACGAGCCAATACTTACGCTTTACTGCTAGTGAGTACGTCTCGGGCTGAAATGCGGGCCAGGCGGAGCGCTGGGCTTCGGCGTCGCTCGGTTTACGAGACGAGCAGTGTACGGCCGCTTATATACGTACGTACGTGGGAGAGGGAGCCGCCCAGAGGCGGGAACCAGTCCCGCCCCCACACGAGGAGAGAGGGGAGGGACTTCGCCCCGCGGCCGCCGCGGCACGCCAGGTTAGCGCATCCGACGCTGCAGGGCGGGACGGAGTATGAGGCGCGGAGCCACGCTGCTCGCCAATTGTTCCCAGGCGGGCAGGCGGTGCAGCTGTGTGTACGGCTGCGCGATAATTACCAGCACATCAGACACAGCGGCAGATAGCACCCGCGGCTGCGCCATTATTACATGCGAGAGCGGCGCTGGCTGCAGGGGCAATCCCAGCCGATCTTGTAGCGTCACGGCCTCCCGATCGTACAGATACGTTTTTTGTACAATCACCGACTTCAAGCAGTTACTCTAGATCTGCACTAACAGCGAAATCTCTTTCACGTTTGTAGAAGTAAATGAAGTAGAGTGTAATAAGTGCTGCTTCCTGCAGGAAACAACGGTAAATTCGTAAAATACAGAAGTATACTTCTGAATTGCGTTACTGATGTTTGTTTTGTATGCTGTAACTCTTGATGTGAATATGATGAAATATCGCAATATCCGTATTTATGTTGAAAGATTACCGTCAAACCTCCTTGCCTAGGGACGCCAGATGAAAGTTGATGTCGTCAAGCCCTGAATGAAAATTGCGCAACGGATAACTGGGCAGGGGAGCTTGAGAGCGCTACCTAGAGAGCGTCTCCTTTCTGTACGATACTAGGCAAGGGGCTGGAGGGCTCACACGCTGATGTGTGGGACCCTGCATTCTATAGCTTTTATTTTAAATAAATTCCTTTAACTTGACTTCTTTGTGATTTTTAGAGTATGCTAAAGATTGGTGACAATTGATTACCTATTTATTTTAAACATTATCACTCGACTTTACAGCGATTGCAGCAATTGTTTCAGTTTACAGATATTACAATTTTACAACTTATAGCTCGGGTGTATTATATACTAATCTGCACGCACATTTCTACGGGTAAGACGGAATTGCGTTGGCCAAATGTATACCACCAAAGTCTCCCAATATTTTACATGGAATGTTCACTATGTGAGGAGGATAACGGGCAAACTGGGGACCAGACACATTAACACAGGGGTCAAATTTCCGGATTTAAACAAGCACATTCATTTCCTTACACAATCCGAAGCTGGAAATAAAAGAATTAGTACAAATATTCAAATACCTCTCTTCCATGCGTGAACATTGAGACAGACGCACTGAGGGCACGTCTGCTCACTTACTCGTCTTCTGTAACACTCCTAGAACATGGCGGGCACCCGGAGGTCTTCCTGGGCCCCGGTGGAGGGGGTGGTCGAACCACTTGGCCGTGGCCAACCTCTCCACCCCAAATCTTGTGACTCTGGAAAGTCTTTGACTTTTACCTGCCTGTGCTGTCTCTCTGATCCCCTAGCCAGGAGTAAGGTTGGCATTACTATACTACAGAACTACTTCCCAACAAAGATTTGGCCTCGCTTTACGGAAAGGTGTGAGGAGGATTAGGAAAGTTCATGTGCAGATTCACATTCACGTACAAGAAATGCATAATACACGACACATATAAATACGTATTATGAAGCCTGACATTTCTTTCCACCCGTCCACATGGGTTCTGTTGCACCCGCGGCCGGCCGCGTCGTGTAATAAAACTGTCGGCGGAGCCGCCTCTGTTTGTATTTCCCGGTGCGAGCGACCAGCGAAACCTGCTGCTTATGGAGCGGAAACTACTGTACCGTTTCAATGTTATTTGCGTAAATGGCAGAGAACTTCATTACATCTCTTACTGTTGGTTATCCGTCTTGAGCTGACTGCAATTTAATTGAAAAGAGTTACACCTGACGCCTTTCGTTTTTATTCACTTCGTTTCACGAAGTTCACTTCGTTTCGACGCCAACCGCTGCTAACAAGGAGGGAGGGAGCAGAATACGTAACGAAACACCAATAACCACGGAAGATGCTTCATGAATAAAAGCAAAACGCATGTGGTGTAATTCTTTTCAATTAAACTGCAGTCAGCTCAAGACGGACAACCTATAGTAACAGATGCCAAGAAATCCTGCAGAAGATGGCCACGCAAACAAACGTAACTTTATTAGATTTTAAAATATGGGCATAGTAATTGTTTGAAAGACAACAGCAGTCTAGGAAATCTGACATTGTTGTTGATATTCGGGTTGTGTTTGAACGATTCTAACTGTTCGAAATCTCGGGTTCTGTTCGATCCTTTGATCGGCATGCGATCTAGTGACTTTTTTTTTTTGCATTATCACTGAGCCGGGTGTTACGATTAATCAAGGAAAACACCCAGTTGGGAAACGGGGCCAAAATTAGTTGCTTACTGTCGAGTTGCAATTTACAATTTCTTTATTGATTACTTCAACCATTAAAAGTCATTCCTTTACCACTTTATCAGGAACAGATCAAAAAAAGCTAGCAGGCATGAGTGCCTTTTCAAAACAACTTATTTTACAGTTAACGGCCCAGTCACTTTACTTAAAAGCGGCTTTGATAAAACGTTTGATAACAAATCAAAATTTTCCAAGTAATGAAATTAAAAACTTTACTTCACCGTCAATAGCCAAGCCATTTTACCTTAAACAGACTTTGATAAAGCATTTAATAACAAAATTAAAACTTTCCAAGTAATGAAACAAAAACACCAATTTGCATACAATTTCGATACCGAACATGTAGGGAGCCACTTCTTTTAAATTTTGGCACAATAATATATTGAATTACAAGGGCTCGCTAACAGGGAGGCAGAACTAGCATTTTCAAAGGATGCCAAGTAGATTAAAACAATCAAAGTAAAGATAGAGTCACTCAACTTTTACAATCACTAACAATTTTAAAGCCACGTAATTTAAAAAAAAAAACACTAATGAAAGGCAAACTTAACCTTTTTAAACAGTGGTCAAAAACAATCAGAGTAAAATACAACCATTTAACATTTTACAATAACTAACAACTTTAATACCATGTCCTGCCACCAAAATGTCCTGGGATAGAAATAATTAGCCGACCGGGTGTAAGGGCGGCCACAATTGTCTCCCGAAGGATGCTCAGGCTAGAAGCAGACTAACAGACCCACAACGCCTCAGATCCTGCAATCACATCGACCTCACGCGAGGCCAGGGGAGGAGGAGGAATCAAATCAGGAACCATAATCCCTGCCCAAATATACACTTCCTCCCAGGCAGTACTAATAAGAAGTCAAAAGATCACTGTCTATAATTACACCGGCGACAGGGACAGGAAACCCGAACGCAGGAGGCCACAAGGCAGAAAAAAATGTAATCTAAAACAATAATCCCTGCCCTAAAATACACTTCCTAGCGGGCAGTACTAGTAAGAAGCGGAAAAGATCACTGTCTATAAATACACCGGCGACAGGGACAGGAAACCCGAACGCAGGAGGCCACAAGGCACAAAAGACGCTGGTTGCACAAACCAAAATTCTTCAATTAACATCTAAAGCTTTAACCAGTTTATCAGAGAAACAGCAGGTGAACTCCGATGCAAAGGTTCCTCACACCCGACCGTGTCCACGTCGCCAGCGTACCCAACTGGGCACAGTCACGCAGCCACGCGCTCTGTCGCCGGAGCCCTCGTCTTCTCTGCACCCACGGCGGCGAAATACCACTCCTCAGGTTAGGTGAGTTACTGGTCCATCATTCCCGCCTCCAGACGGACAATTTAAAGACATCCGTTGCCGCTCCCACCGAGTAGTGACTCGGAACCACAGCCGTGGCCCCCGGGTGTTCACAGCAAGAGTTGTCCCGTCAACTAGTCCCACACGTCTCGCACCGCCAGCATAGACCACGCGGCTTGTCGGAACAACAGACAACTCTCCACCGCCACACCACGACGCGATCTCCTCGTACGACATTCTCTAATTCCCGATCTTAAAAACCGACCGACCGACTCGTCACCGCTAGGCAACCAACCGGCCATCCCCCCAAAGATCTTATTCCTTTACACAAGGCTAACAGGAAGCAACGACTCGAAGACCGATAATACCAGACACGCCACCAGAGGGGAATCTCAACAGAATTGTACGCAGCATAACGATAAATATGAAAGAATCAATTAACGATGGAATGGAAGGACTCAGAACAATCTTAAGAGCGCGATGTATGTTGAGAGCCGACACGTGGCTCAGTATCGCTTCGTTTCTACGGGTAGGTCACACATAAACTCAGCAGTCTTTATAAAACAACATAATGTACACGTCGCGTATAAATCGCGACCTTCACTGCTACTTCCTTTTAATATTCCACATTTACACAACGCAAGACTTACTCCGAAAATGGTGACAGGTACAACTCTGCGGCTGAGACTGTACGGCTGGTTATATCGGGCAGACGGGAAGGAAGTTGAAAACGCAGTACAGGCAACAATCACAATTAAAAAGCATAAACACAGGAAGTAGATTTACCTGCAGAGCTCAACTCATTCAAGGTAGTCACACAGTGCAGACCATCGAAAACAACCTCGTAATTCTTCACACAGCGAAAAAAGGACACTTTATGGCCATATACGAAGAAACAGATATTCATGCCCACCTGAAAAAAATGCGCAGAAAGACACTCAATTAGAAGTGGACACTAAGAAACACGTTTCCTGGATGTTTCGACAACTTCCTTTAAAGACAAAAAAATGGTTCAAATGGCTCTGAGCACTATGGGACTTATCTCAGGTCATCAGTCCCCTTAGAACTACTTCAACCTAACTAACCTAAGGACATCACACACATCCAGCCCGAGGCAGGATTCGAACCTGCGACCGTAGCGGTCGCGCGGTTCCAGACTGAAGCGCCTAGAACCGCTCGGCCACACTGCCGGCCTTTAAAGACACTCCGCAGTCTCTTAGCTGCTTTCAGATGTTGATGAACTTGTCCTTATCTCGTAACAAGTCCAGCTTTGCTTCCAAGACACTTAATAAACGTAAATATAGTCCACAGTACGCTGCAATGCGATGTTTATTTAACCGTGCGATTAGCTAATTTCGATTAAGCGTCAACGTCAAGCACATTTGTGACATCTGCATTTCGTGTTATTTTCAAATCACTCTTAAGTACAAGTAAAAAGTAGGCATATTCCGTCATTTCCTTTCGTAAAATACGATTTCGTATGACAGCATCATGACTGCAAATTCGTGCGACGTCTGTCAGGCGATTCGACCTGTTGTGCTGCCATTCACGAATTCCCAATTTGATGGGGTCTTTTCCAACAGGATAATGCTCGCCCACAATCCACTATTGTGACCCAACATGTTCTACAGAGTGACGATATGTTGCCTTGGTCTGCTCGATCACAAGATCTGTCTGCAATCGAGCACATATAGCACATCAACTCCAGCTTTATTCCCTGTGTTGGCCTACCAAGCGCAACAGGCCGACGTCTGGCACCTGTACAACACAGTGCATACACGTTTGAACGCTTGCATTCAACATCATGGCTGTTACACCGGTTATTAATGTACCAGCATTTCACATTTGCGGTGGCTTATCCCGCACCTACATTAACCTGTGATCTTGCAATGTTAATCACTTACGTAAGTTAACTACACAAATGTATTCCCGAAATTTCATTACTGTACATTAAGTATTTTTTGATATTGCGACTTTTCTTGCGGCAGTGTATCTTCGGTTGAAACATTTATTGCAACTCCGGAATCTACTGCTGCCTTTCCTTTGTTTGAAAGTGCCAGCCTGTGAACTTAATACTCCTTATTTACGTCTGTATATTGAGCAAGCAGTAAAGGAAACAAAAGAAAAATTCGGAGTAGGTATTAAAATCCATGGAGAAGAAACAAAAACTTCGAGGTTCGCCGATGACATTGTAATTCTGTCAGAGACAGCAAAGGACTTGGAAGAGCAGCTGAACGGAATGGACAGTATGTTGAAAGGAGGATATAAGATGAACATCAACAAAAGCAAAACGAGGATAATGGAATGTAGTAGTATTAAATCGGGTGAAGCTGAGGGTATTAGATTAGGAAATGAGAAGCTTAAGGTAGTAAAGGAGTTTTGCTATTTGGGGAGCAAAATAACTGATGATGGTCGAAGTAGAGAGGATATAAAATGTAGACTAGCAATGGCAAGGAAAGCGTTTCTGAAGAAGGAAAATTTGTTAACATCGAGCATAGATTTAAGTGTCAGGAAGTCGTTTCTGAAAGTACTTGTATGGAGTATAGCCATGTATGGAAGTGAAACATGGACGATAAATAGTTTGGACAAGAAGAGAAAAGAAGCTTTCGAAATGTGGTGCTACAGAAGAATGCTGAAGATTAGATGGGTAGATCACATTACTAATGATGAAGTATTGAATATAATTGTGGAGAAGAGGAGTTTGTGGCACAACTTGACAAAAAGAAGGGACCGGTTAGTAGGACATGTTCTGAGGCATCAAGGGGTCACAAATTTAGCATTGGAGGGCAGCGTGGAGGGTAAAAATCGTAGAGGGAGACCAAGAGATGAATATAGTAATCAGATTCAGTAGGATGTAGATTGCAGTAGGTACTGGGAGATGAAGGAGCTTGCACAGGTTAGGGTAGCATGGAGAGCTGCATCAAACCAGTCTCAGGACTGAAGACCACAACAACAACATTTACGTATGTATTACGAAAAGCACTTAACGATAAGCTCCCCGAATAGTAGATGAATGTGCAGGTTGTGTGAAGTATATTGAAATCTCGGCGAAAAACTGCAATTAATTGCGATACAAATAAAGTTCTTCCTTTGCTCTTGAAAGTAACAACGAGAAAAAGCCGCAGCAGGAACTTCTCGGTACCGCTGGCGGGATATATTTCGTCTGCATACAGGATGTGCGGTCGTGGACAGAATTCGCATTGTGTAAATAAAATATTCCTGCAGAAGTTTGAAAGTCATTAATACTAAGGTACATGATATTCTTCTTACAGGAGAGGATATGAAAGTTCCCTCACCTATCCATTTTTAAGCACACGTCAAGTCCGTCACATAGAGATAATATAGGCAGGCGAATAAAATGTAATTTCTTGATAATCTCGAGAAAACCATCTTCAAAAATTTTACATTGGTGTTCGTAATACATAATATATTCAGATTGTATTACGGAATTTGTGGTCCAGGCGTAGACGCGCGGACTCATAAGACGATTTCGTGGGATCGAGCCCATATCTGTGCATGGTTTTATAATGTGCACTCATCCGCGTGGGCAAAAAATTGCAACACGTATAAGAAAATAAGTTATGTGTCCAATAATCAGTTTTTAATGGCGTACATATCTAAAAATTTGAGCTCGCCATTCTACCGTTGAAACCAGTATTTAAGAAATAAATATTACGTAAAAATTTGTGTTGTCCATGCAACCCTTTCATAGAACGTATTACATTATCATTATGAGAGCTGCATAATTTCTTAGACTATACCAGAGATTCGTTTTCATCTCGTAGGATCGGGTGTGCTGCCGGTGTTCCACGTCTGTCCCAACACATTATTTCGACGTCGTAATTCGGTATCTTCATCAGGTGTTTCCTGAGGCTAGTCGACAAGGTTTTTTTAATTTTTTTTCTTTTCTTTTTTGTCGCCGTTTCATTCCCGACTGTTAAGGACGCGAGCGAGGTTTTCGATGTCTTGCAGTTATCCTATTCAGGGCTAGGGATTGCTATTTGGTTCCATTTCCTTCATATTTCTTGATATATCTTGGATTACATGATGAATTCCTTTTTGGCTTCTTGGCCGTACATGGGGCGGGGGGGGGGGAGGGGAGGGGGGAGGAGTTTAGATTTTCCCACCTGTGGGTAGAGGAGGATGTTGGAGACAGTCCCGGCATTCTCCTTACGGCCGAGGGAAAACCACTAAAACCCTGCCTGGAACTGTTGATGATGCCATCTTTTCGTGTGTACGTCTCGGTGCGTCTACGCTGGCCCCGTCCCGCGTAGCGAGTCTGCAACCCGCACGGCGCCGAGCGGCGGGGCCGGCACTTGGCCTGGCGGCTGCCGCTGCTGCGGTAGCTTCCTTCCATCTCCTTCGTGTGTTCCTTCTTTCTCACGCTCTTTCGTCTTCCCAATCCCCAGCCAGTTGCGTTAGTGGTCGGCCCGCTACCCCCAAGTTTGGAATCGTCCGCTCCGTTATATTCCTGCCCACCGTTCTGTCTTCCCGGTTGACAGACTCCTGCGTTTGTCGCTGCCCCCCTGTCGCCGCGTCTTGTCTGGGGACGCTGGTCGGTTGCGTGGCGCGGCTTCGTTTCGCGGTTGAGCGGCGCCAGCGGGTCTCCTCGTCTTCTCACTTCTGTTGAGAGTTGGCAATACTCTCTTAGGGTGTAAAGGTTGGCTACAGCGCGCATACACAAGCTCTGGAATCTAAGATATTGTTGTCGCGCCTCGCAGCGCACGGATTAACTAGTGGCAGTTTGGAGGCCAGTGTAGGAGCCCGCCTGCTGTGGTGCGCCGGTGTGTTGGGCGAGGGGTCGTCGCCGAGCTGCCGTACTGCCGTGTCCGCCAGCAGCGACACAGGATTTGGTATTGAGTCGATATTTTTTATAATTTGCAGCGCGCTTATTAATTTAAAGGAAAGGGTTTGTGTATGTGCGTAGCAGCAGACGGTAATTTTGATAATGATAGGAGTTGAATTCTTAAGGGGAAACCATTGTTAGATTAAGTATTGATTTTTGTCATTGATTTCTTTTGTAATTGTCAGGGAATTGTTTCACTGTATATTCAATTGAGAAGTATTTCAGTCTGTCTCAAGAGTTTGATTAATTTGTAATATTGCTTTAATGCCACTGGAGGTACATTTACAAATGAAGCGATTGTTCGAAGAGCTTCTAGCGTTTTGAATTGAATGACAAAGAATCGCTTTCAGAATACAGTTTTGGAAAAAAAAGAGTTATGTGTTTGGGTTATCATTTATCGAGTTTAGATTTGACCAAACCCTTTCTCTTGAATTATATTTAGTTGTAGTAAGCAGCAGCAGCCGCAGCAACAGCAGGAGCCACCGTACAGAACATGCACTGCACTCGGCACGAATAACAGGTTTTTTTGTGTTTTTGTTAAATAATGTAATGCAGCAGATCGAGCAGTGGCAGCAGAAAGACCAAGTAAGTTATTTGTTGCGCACAGGACCGATAAAATAAAATAGAGTTTGGGCGATCTCTGTAATAGTAAAGCTAACAAGAGTACAAGCACGAGATTTTCAGTAGAAAACACGAGATAAGAAGATAGAGCCCGCGACTTTCGCTGTTGCCGCGCTGTGCGACGTTCCGACGGCCGCGCCAGTCTGCCAAGGGCGGAGGCCGGCCGGCCGTCTTCCTCTGCTGGTGGCGCGGCGCAGGCGCAGGCGCGGCCGCCCTGCTGCGCCGCACACTTCACGCATCTCGCAGCATTTTGCCACGCGCCCTTCTTCCTGCCATCTGCAGCATTGGGCTGCTGGATATTGCTCGGATGGGAAGGCTAGAGGCTCCCGCACTGCGAAGATGTCGTCTGCGCCACTTGCCGTTTGCACAGCGACGATGAAGGGCGGCGCCCTCTTCTCGTCCGTGCGGTTGTGCAGCTCGACTGCTGCGCTGTGGAGTCCTGCTCGGCGCGGTCCTACTCGCTGACGACGCGGGGCAGTCCCCTCGGGGGAGCATCGCCGGGCTCCACACTTCGGGGTCGCGGTGCCGCCCTCTTGTCCGCAGTGAGGGCGCCCACGTAAGCCGCTTGCAGCTCGATTACGGTGTCGCAGTCCACCGGCTTTTGACTTGCAGCGCTCTGATGTCAGGTCGTAGAGATCTACTCATTCATGTCCCGTGCACTAGATGTACAGGGGGTGTAGTGCCCCTTTTCCAATAATCATCATTATCGAGGTGAAACATAAATAAAAGTTAGTGTATGTGACTCAAAATGAACTGCAAACATCGATTTATCTGCGAAAGGTAATAACACTAACTGTAAAAATATACAGTATAGATCTATAGATGCAGAAAAGACATTATTTTTATTGTATGAGATTATAATGTGTAACTAATTAAAAGAAGTATTATTATCCTTGTAAGAGTATAAAACACAATGCAATGCTCATTCTCCTGTCTAGTCTGTTTTGTTCTGTTCGTTCCGGTTTTAGCTGGAAGAAGGTACGCAAGCTATTGTGCTGCGCTAGCATTTGTTTCTGTCGTAACGTAATTGCAAATATTTAATGGTGTAAACTGTGTCCTAGTAGGAATATATTAGTATAAAGTGATCTCTGTGTGTTATTTCAAGAACCTACGTCACATTTATCTTATGAAAAGAATATTTAATGAAAATTATTTAGCATGTTTCCAGCTGCTGCGCAGCGAGTAACAGTGATCTCTGACTGTTAACAATTAGCCGCCATTACGCGGTACATTTAAAAATATTTTTTCACAGCACAATCAATATCTGATAGCCGGAGAGAAAGAAATTATGTAAAAATATTCAGTGAGATTAATTGAAGGAATCCAGTGAAATTTTATTAAAACTTGTCTATTTTCTGTGATAGTAATAATTTCATATCAGTGAACTGGAGCTGAGTAATACTAAGCTATTACATTTACAGTAATTTGTAGGGAGCCTGGCGCTCGAAATTCATTATTTTGCTTATTATATTTCTTTTGCATTTTTTTGAAAGCTAAACGTAAAAACTAACCTCACTAAAAATCAGTAACAGATCACGATAAATCAAAGGACAAACAAATTTACTAGGACAGTGTTTCCTCTAAAAATATATAGTTATACATTTTTAAGAGATATAATAGGGGGAAGGACGTACCGCGGTCTTCTTCCTAATGTTGTTCTCGCACTTGCCCGTCGACGCTTTCGGCAGCCCGAGTTACCGTCGGCGTCCTGCCTGCTTCCGTGTTCCGGCACTGAGCCGGCGCCTGCCCGGTCACGCTGTGCTCCAGGAGACGCGACAAGTCGCCCTCGGCCGTGAGAATAGCAGCAAGACAACTCAGCAATCCGGCGCGCAGCACCGTCTGTCCGCTCTCTCTCCCTACTTGCGCACGGCGGTAGCGCAGCCTTCAGTAACAGCAATGCGCTGGTCGACAACCTCACCGCGTCCCGTATCTACGCCTGTCAGGTGTCAGGTGTCCGCTGTGTCTTCCCAGCCCCTTTTCGCCGTTTCTGGCGGCGGTACCCGTCTCCGTGCGTCCCGTCTTACGTCGGCGTCCATTGGGGCTGTTTTCCCCGGTGCCGGCCGACCCCTGCCCTCCCGTATTTGGTCCGCGCCCGCCAGGCACGATCCCATCACTCTCGTAATGCTGTAGGCGTTTCTTACGCTGCCCGCGATCGTTACGACTTTCCCTCGTGGCCGCATCGAGCTCCTGCGCTTTCGAGTGCGGTAAGCGCCTGCGAGGTGCGCTTCCCGCGACACCGAGCCGCTGTAGGAGTTGCATACTGCGTCCGAGCGCGCCGCAGCCATCTCTCGCGGCGGTGGCCACCATCTCGAGTTCTGTCCCGTGTCTGCTGCCAGGTTATGTCGTACCTGAGGCTGCAGATGCTAGATGTCGTCTCCTCAGTGACTGCTGTGGCTGTCTTCCGAGGAGGCAGTTGCCGCCTGGTTCTCCATAAGAAGTTTGACCCTAAAAGAGGTGCCTTGCTTATTAACAAGGGATCGGGAATGGCAGGACGTCCCCTTTCACCACATAACGTGGATTTTGCTCATAACTGCTATAATGTAGGACTGGGGTTGAATTACGTACAGTGAACCTCATACATGAGTCGTCAACGCATCAGAAAAGATCAGGGCCTGGCGCAAGGATCGTCTATCTGACTGCATAAAAAATATCCACCACGATCAAACAAAACCTACTCATTGAATTTAAGGAGAGCATTTTCAACAGTGGGCTTTCCAATGCTAGTATTTCATTCATACCTCTATAAATGGAGTTAACAATTTTCATTGAATGCCGGATTAAAAGTACAATAATTTATTACAAATCAAAATTACACTTGTACAAGCGAAGTATAATTATTGAGTATGCATATTTTGTTACATGTGGATGTCAATACAAGACTGGAGGGTGTAGGGAGATATGGCCTAAATTCAGCAGTCACCCACTACACTACCGTTCTAAATGGACGAGGAAAGGTGGGAGCTGACCCTGCAGAAAAGAATTTACTATAATAATTAGTGAAAGGTAAGAGACGGCATCCAATAGCTAATACGTAAATATATTGAAAATGCAAACTACGAACTATTTGTGGATGCACGTTATTAAAGCGGCCTCCCGTCTGTAAACTAATAACACTCATAACTCATTCTGCAACACCTTGATTTACGAATACGGATAACAAGAAATACGGGCCATGCTACTTCTGGTTCGGTTTAGATATCGTGTCCAGTACTGTTCGCCACTTGTTCACACGGGGGCGACAAAGAAGTGGAAACCTAACACGCAAAAGGCCGTTATGAAATGTTCACTAATATCACAGAGTATTGGACATTTGCTGAAGATGAAGTGGTTACAAGAGGGGTGGAATTATACCGAAGGTGGTGACTGAGAGTCCCACGTATATTTTGCTTACTGCAACCGACCAGGCTCTGACGCCAAGTCCAAGAACAAAACTGCAAAATGAGGAAGAAATAAATGCAAGGAGGCGCAAATCCTCCCGAAAATAAAGATCACCTACCACTGTAATATGTATTCGCGACTCAATCCACTTCTGAACCTAGTAAGAGCACGCATGCTTACCAGCTTGCAGCCACCTTCTTCTGGATCTCGCCGCCGACTCCCCAGAGGAGCCGGGCCTTGTAGGGGTGGGAATTGGCGCATGTTTCGCTGGCCAATCAGGGGGCACGGATCTGCCACCGAACTAGCTGCCGTTCAAGCAGACATTCCTGATTTGGAGGAGTGGCTAGTGATTGGATGGAATTTAGTCAGGGAGTCGTCAGGCAGGCCTCTTTACAGGGCCGAATGTGCAGGAGAAACTGATTTTTAGGTTGTTACTAATACTTATAAGGATGAGAAGAAGAACTACTTTGTCTTCTCCAAGTCGTTCAAACTACCGGCCCATGCTTCCAAGCTAAAAGGTCTGCGCGGGAAAAGGAAAGCCAACATGGCTAGCTGATGGAGACCACTGAATAGGAAAATAAAATAAAAAGTACCTTGCTCCAATCCTCTCTCCAGTTTCATTATATTGTCGATACTGAAAAATCAGCAGAATAGGAGGCATGCGATGCCGTATTAGTAATGATACTAATATGACTACAACATCGTAAATCGTAAATAAATGAAAGAAGTGCAAGGTAGATTCACGTCTTTCAACCCCGTTAATTACGCCCCTGGTCATCTAAGGTTCATTACAGGCGAAATGAAGTTTCTACCATTGTTTTGTACTAGTTCCAAAGACGGGTTCCACGCCGCACTCAGCTGGTATCATGCTTCCCGGTTGATCAAATTCTCTGCCACCTTAATTTCAGTAGATTCGGTAATGATATAATCCCAGAATATGGTGATTTGAGCCAGGGTCCTGATTTTGTCATAATTCGTGGTGTGTTCTACTATAGTTCCAGGGAATGTTCTGCTATTACAGATTTTGTAGATTGTCGAGTCTGGTATGTCTTTAGTGTTCTTTAAATATTATGTCAATTGCTCCGGTGGTGTGACCGATGTAAGATACACCGCATTCACATGATATATAGTAGATATCACATTTTCTTAACCCTAGATCATCTCATCCTTGACTGTTCCCAGGATCTCGTTTGTCGGGCAGAACATACTTCTGATTTTGTGTTTATTTAGGATTCTGGTAATCTTACCAGATATAGGCCCTGCATACGGCAATAAAGCTACCTTCCTGGTGACCTTAGATTTACCACTTAGGTGCTCCACTGAAAGTACTCGGAAGGGGCCTCAACTTTGCAGCCACTCCTAGAGACCTACCAGTTTCCAGCGTCCTGAGCCCTGCGGAACAGGAGAGATTCTGAGAGAGACGTGCAAGGTGCTAACCAGAGCCAGGCCGCCAAAAACGAACACTTCAAGAAAATAGCCAATGGCCCTCGAGAGTTTGCGGGTGGATGAAAGCTAAATGGTGTTACTGGCGGACACGGGGAACTCTGCTGTCACACTGCTGGACACCGACATTGACCATAAGATCTGTCAACTTTTAGAGGATCCTGTTTACAGTCCACTAGAGAATGACCATGAAACGGCAGCCGCGCGGGATTAACCGAGCGGTCTAGGGCGCTGCAGTCATGGACTGTGCGGCTGGTCCCGGCGGAGGTTCGAGTCCTCCCTCGGGCATGGGTCTGTGTGTTTGTCCTTAGGATAATTTAGGTTAAGTAGTGTGTAAGCTTAGGGACTGATGACCTTAGCAGTTAAGTCCCATAAGATTTCATACACAATTGAACATTTTTGGGAAACGGCATGACTGAGAAAATTGTCAAGCAACTGAAAGCTAAGGCAACAATACCACCCAGACTATATGGATTACCCAAGGTTAATAAACAGGGTGCACCGCTTCGTCTGATCGTAAGCAATGTCGGTGCAGCCACCTACCCCACAGGCATCCACGTTAAGAAGATGTTAGCACCATATGCGGAAAATGGCCTCCATCACATCCGCAACTCCTCGAACTTCGTGGAACGTCTCAAAAACCTACGAATCTTGAACACAGACATTATGGTCAGCTTTGATCTTGTATCTGTTTTCACCAGGGTACCACTTCAGGACACACTCGATTTATTCAGTGACAGGTTTGACGAAGCTCTGCTGCATCTTTAACATAGACTTACTTCATATGTGGAGGCCAACTCTGTGAGCAGACTCAAGGAGTGGCGATGGGTAGCCCATTATTTCCGGTAGTCGCAAATCTGTTTACGGAGAAATTCGAGGATGAGGCACTTACAGCTGCTGCCTACCATCTGACGTGTTTCTTCAGATATGTTGACGACACTTTGTCACCTGGTCACATGACCGGAAAAGCTTCGACGAGTTCCTGGACCATCTGAACTCGAGACACCGAACATTTAGTTCACCAAAGAATTGAAGAATGATAGTCAACTCCCATTCTTGGATTGTCCTGGTGAAAAGGCAGGCAGACGACACCCTAGGCCATAATCTGCATAGTAGACCATCACACAGTGACTTAGACTAAAGGCCGACAGCTGCCATCATCCAACAGAGAAGAACGAGGTGCTGAGAACACTTGTACACTGAGTCAAAACACTCTCCGACCCAGACAGTTTGGCAGCAGAGTTAAAACATCTACAGCAACTGTTCGCAGACAACGGATACTCAACCACGGACATTCTAAAATCGCTATATCCCCCCAGTTACCTGATACAACGAGAGAGGAGTAAGAAGAAGAGTTTAAGGAGGTAGCTTTTTTTACTGTTTGCAGTGCCTACATCTGCTACGATTAGCAGAATCCTGAATAAACACAAAATATAGAGTCTGTTCTGCCCGACGAACAAGGCCCTCGGAACAGTCAAGGATGGTATGGGGTTAAGAAAACCTAGTATTTAACATATACCATGCGAATGCGGTATATCTTACATCGGTCACACCACCAGAACAATTGACATGAAATGTAAGGAACACCAGACACATATCAGACTACGAGAGGCCACTAAATCGTAAATAGCAGACCGTTGCCTCGAACTTGAACACGCCACGAATTTTGACAAAACCGTGCTCCTGGCCCAGACCCCCAGATTCTGGGACTGTGTCATTACTGAATCTGTTGAAATGTAGGCGTCAGAGAAATTGATCAACCGGGAAGCATGATAGGGATCCGTGTTTGGAACTACTACAAAAACAATGGTAAAAACTTCTTTTCGCCTGTAATGAAATGCAGATGACCAGGGACGTAATTCACGGGTTCAAACCACATACGGAGCACCAGATGGCAACTACCTCCTCGGGAGACAGCCACGGCAGTCACAGAGGAGAGAGGGAACGACATCGAGCGCCTGCAGCCTCACGCACCAGAGGACCTGGGAGCAGACGTGGGACAGAATTGCAGACAGCTGCCACCGCCACGAGAGATCGCTGCGGCGTGCGAGGACTTGATATGCAACTCCTACAGCAGCCCGACGACGCAGTAAGAGCACCTCGCAGGCGCGTACCCAACTCGAGGAGGCCACGACGGAAATCCTCAGCGGTCGCGAACAGCGTCAGAAGCGTCTTCAGCGTTACGAGAGTGACGGGGCGCGCCTGGCGGATCTTTATAGGGGACGCCACGGGGGAAGACAGCCGCAGCGGGCGCCGACGTCGGACGGAGCGCCAGGGGACGAACACCGCCGCCAGAAACGGCGGGAACGGCACAGTGAACACCAGACACCGCCCAGGCACAGGTGTGGGACCAGGTGAGCTTGTCAACCAGTCTCAGGAGACGAGTGACGAAGAGGCCGAGCTACAAAGGCGAAATGTCGTGTAGTATACTCAGTTCCACAAGACGACAGTGTGAGAAATTTTCAGCGATCAGTTCAAATATACTTTTTGAACCGTGAATTTACTTTCAAAACCTTTTCTTAAGAATTTACTTTATTTACTAACGATTCGTCAAGAACATTAACACATTTAATCACACTATGTGAGCGTGGAAGTAGTTGCCAGTGGGTAACTGATGGAAACAAATCAAATTTCTCTCAACAAATGGAAATTTTATTCCTAAAAGCCTTCTTTTTTTTTTTAGAAACAGATTTAAAATTATAATCAGAAAGCACCCTCTAAATATCAAGTTACGAATCATTCAGAGGCAGAAAGAACAAATTTTTGACTGCACGAGCTTTCGGGCTGAGAACCTTGCTGCTCCCTTTCGACACGGTCGTAGTCACGACCGATCACAACAACCTCTGAAAGACTACACTGGTGCAAATCTGCAACACACCAGATTACTTTGAACTAAAAATTTTAACAACTCACACAAGCACATAAACTATGCACCGATTAGGAGGGATGGAAATGGTACAAACACTAACATCGAAGGTGCAACTTGATTTTTTTTAAAAAACTCTTACGGTGGAAGGGTGGCAACTTTATATACTAAAATAACCATTTAAATAAAAACCCATGAAATACAGTCTTACAGCCGCGCGGGATTAGCCGAGCGGTCTAGGGCGCTGCAGTCATGGACTGTGCGGCTGATTCCGGCGGAGGTTCGAGTCCTCCCTTGGGCATGGGTGTGTGTGTTTGTCGTTAGGATAATTTAGGTTAAGTTGTGTGTAACCTTAGGGACTGATGACCTTAGCAGTTATGTCGCATAAGATTTCACACACTTTTTTTTTTTTTTTTTTTTTTTTTTGCAGTCTTACATAAAATATACAAGGTTGGCCAAACATGCTCTACATTACACATATACCGCCTTTCAAGATGATAGGCAAGATAAAAACATATTTCAGGAATTCGGCCGTTACACTCCAAGCAATAAATTCGTTAACACCGAATACGACAAACATGACAGAGGCAGACAGACAGACACTAACTGCCCAACAAATGCGGACGGGAGACAGACGAGCAAGCTGGGGACGAGAGACTGACCAAGAAAACCAAATTTAACAAGTAAATGAAACAACACATCACGAATCACTTAACTTCTAATAAACTGCGATGTCTGGCGAGGACCTGGCGCAGCACCCCTAAATCGCTCTCCCGAACCGTCCGCTTCCAGCCGCTTCAACGGACGCAGGAAGGCTCGCCGTTCTCCAGTCTCACGGCGTCGCAGCTCACACCGGCCAGACCGATGTCGTGGGTTGGCTCCTGTTGCTCTCGTGTCGGCCGCGAAGCCACTACCCCTCGCTATATGTCGCGGCCCACTGGACTCACGTGGCGACCTCACATGTGCCGACGTTCAAGACGGACAAGTCAACTGGTGTCCCAGTGCGCAACCGACCAACCGATCGATCCAACCGGCAATGACCATTGCCTGAACAAACTCGAGCGGACTGGCCGCCTAACACGTACAAGCACTCCGGACGACAGACAGACACTGACTGCCCCACACTGACCCGGCTGACCAAGTGACCAGACTCGCCCCCTAGCGAGCTCATAGCGCCCCTTAAATGCACGTGAACACTCTACCTTTCCCCATTCGAGGGTTGGATTCCCTCACTTCTTCGTCGAAGAGTTTCACTGCCTGGGCTACTCTCAGGGTGCACCCTCGACGTGGAAGATCCCCACCCTTGCCTTGCCGTCTGCTCGTCGTCAATACTGCTCGCCGTCGCCGCCTGCCGGTGCTCGCCGCCGCCGCCGCCGTTTGGTTGCCGCCTGCCGGTCCTCGCCGCCGCCGCCGCCGCCGCCGCCGTCGTTTGGTTGCCGCCTGCCGGTGCTCGCCGCCGCCGCCGCCTGCCGCCTGCCGCCTGCCGGTGCTCGCCGCCGCCGCCGCCGCCGCCGCCGCCGCCGCCTGCCGCCTGCCGGTGCTCGCCGCCTGCCGGTGCTCGCCGCCGTCGCCGCCGCCTGGTCGCCGCCTGCCGGTGCTCGCCGCCTGCCGCCGCCACCGCCGCCGTCTGGTCACCGCCGCCGCCGTCTGGTCGCCGCCGCCGCCGCCGCCCTTCTCGCGCGCCGCCACCATGTCCCAACCCACTACCACTATCATTTTCACCTCTCCCTCCGCTGCTCCAACCACCATCACCTGGAGCTCATCCTCCACCCCACTTCCCGTCCTTCCTTCTCTCCCTGTCCACCCCACCCCTGCGCCACTTTCGGCTGTAACCACCCCCGACTCCTCTTCCCCTATCACTGTCGCCCCATCGACAGCTACAGACTTTCCGCCGCTCCCCGCACCGCCTCCGACAGGCTCCAAGCCAGCACGGATCTCTGCTCGACGTTCCACAGTTTGAGTGACACCCACGCCCCCACCGTCTGCGTCTTCCGCTGCTCAGGGTGGTCCTGCCCCCCGCCATCTCCCCCTGCAACCCGTCCCCCTGCCCCCTCCCCACCCAGTGGTGTCCACGAAACCTTCCAAGCGCCCGAATGCTGACCCTTCCCCCGAAGTCTCCTCCAAAAAAACTCCCAATCCCCGTGACCCACCCACTCCCATGGACGCGGCCCCGACCCCCGCCCCCGCCACGCCTGCCACCCACACCTTTGTCCTCTCCAATCCTGACCCTCAATTCCTTGATGCCCGCTCCCTCACTCTCGCCATCCGGAAATACTGCCCCAATGCTCCCATCTCCCAACTGATTCCTCGCAAGGACTCGGTCCTCATAATATCCCCCAATGCTTCCTTCCACACCGACCTCCTCTCCCGCATCCCTCGTATCCAATTTGGCCAACGTGCAACCCTCACCCCCTACCACACCCCGTCCTCTCCCCGTCAGCCTCAACCTCCCCGACGTCCGCCGACCTTCACCGCTGTGATCACGAAGCTTAGCCCCGTGATCACGGAGGCTGAGGTGTTGGCGGAACTCAACTCCCGGCCCAACATCGAAATCCGCTCGGCCCGTCGCATCTTCAATGATGCCGGGCCGACTTTTCTCATGCGGATATTCACTGAATCCTCCTCCTCCATTGACCGCCTCCTCACCGAGGGAGCCCTCATCTACAATCAGCGCCATAAGGTAGACCCCTCCCGTTCCCCAGTCCAATCCTACCGCTGCCAACGCTGTCTCACCTACAACGACCACGTTACCTCTGCCTGCAAGAACCCCCCTACTTGTCCCCACTGCAAAGCTTCCCACTTCCTCAAGCATTGCCCCAACCTCACCTCTCCCCCCTCCTGCAACACTTGTAATGAACCCCATCCTACCTACTCCTCGAAGTGTAAAGCGAAACCTCCACCAGTAACCCCTGAGCTCACCGTCCCTGTCCGTCCTGTTGATGACCCCATCCACCCCAACAACTCGCTCCGCCCTCCCCCTACTGCTGAGGACATCATCTGTTTCACCACCATTGTGCTCCAAAACATCCACCCCTTCCAGCGCTCCCACACTCTTTCCCAAATCGCCCTCACTGCCCGTTCCATCTTCCATCTTACCACCTATGCCACTTACTCCCACAACCAGGCCCACTTCACCTTCACCCCCCTCACCACCCTCGTCTAACTCTCCACTCCCATGGTACAACAACCGTACCGTATCCTGTACCACAACATTCGCTCCCTGCCCACCCACAAACTCCTCTTCCTCCACACCCTACGTCAGCACCGCGTGGATGCCTTCATCCTCAATGAAACCTTCCTTCAGCCCCGTATCTCCATCTCCACTGCCCCTTACACCCTACATCGCACAGATAACCCGTACCCTCTGGCACATGGCGGAGTTGCTATAGGCCACCTCAAGCACCTCCCTGTCCGGCCCCAACCTCTCCTTAACAATCCTGCCAAGCATCTCCCCCTCAGCCTCTTCTTCCCCGCCCTTACCATCACCTGTGCCACCATTTATGTCCGCCCTCGCACCCCCATCCCGTACGATTTCCTGGCCCACATTGACCGCACCTTCTCCACCTACGTGATTGCCGCCGACCTCAATATCCACAGCCGTGATCCTGCCGACCTCCGGCGGTGGCATCAGTTTCTCACCACTCTCCAGGGAGACCTGGTTCCCCTGCCCCAGCACACCCGGCCCGAATCCAACACCACTCCTGATGTAGTCCTTGCCTCTCCCAACCTCCTTGGGCGCATCACCGCGGATGTCCTTGACCTCATTGGCAGTGACCATGCTCCTGTCCTCCTCACTATCTCTAACGGTCGCCATCCCCGCCACGCTCCTTGCCCTGACGTCCCTCCTAAACTTGTCCATGATTACTCCCGTGCCAACTGGGATGCCTACCGGGATTCCATTCACACCCAGGTTGACAGCCACGACCTTACCCTCCAGTCTCCTGATGACATCTCTCGCACTGCTGCCTTCCTGCACCAGACCTTGTCTGACGCCGTCGCCACCCATATCCCCACCAAAGCCATCCACCCTCACCACCCAGCCCTGCCTCCACAGGCCGTCCTTCTCCTTCGGGAGTCCCGCCGCCTCTACCGCTCTTTTCTCCGCACTCGTGACCAGGATACACTTACCCGCCACCGGCAATTACAGCGACACATCCGCAACCTGCTGGTTGCGAAGAAACGCCGAGCCTGGCGCCAGACATGTACACACCTCAACACCACGCTCCCCATCAACTCTTCCAAGTATTGGTCTGCTTTCCACCACGTTACTGGGAACCGCCCCACCCCCCAGTACCCTCTCCTCCTTAATGACCGTCCCTTTCCTGACAACCTCAGTAAGGCCAACCACTTTGCCTCCCACCTCTCTGATGTTTTTTCCATCCCAGATGATCCCCACTTTGATTATTCCCTCTTCCCTGATGTCATGGACCGTACGAATACCTCTGTTCCTCCCCTTGCTCCTAGCTTCCAGTACTTGGGCCACACCCCACCATCTGCACTTAACACTCCCATCACTACACAGGACATCAGCCTCACACTCCGCACTAAACGCAACACTGCTCCCGGCCACGACTGCGTTACCTACCGCCACCTCAAACACTGCCCTCCCTCCTTCCTTTCCCTCCTTGCCGCCCTCTACAATGTCATCCTTGCCACTGGCTTCTATCCCGACCTGTGGAAAACCTCCCGTATCCTGATGTTCTCCAAACCCAATAAGCCTCCATCTGATGCCTCTTCCTATCGTCCTATCTGTCTCACGTCGGTGTTCAGCAAGCTCTTGGAATCCATCCTTTCCCGGCGCATCCATCTCCACCTCCACCAAAACCACCTCCTCCCAAACACCCAATGTGGCTTTCGACCTTCCTTCTCTGCTGATGACCAACTCCTCCGCCTCACTCATCTCCTCTCCCTCCAGCTTAACTCCCGTCGCTCCGCCATTTTTGTCTCACTTGACCTCGAAAAGGCCTACGACCGTGTCTGGCATCCCGGTCTCCTGTTTAAACTCCAAACCTACGCCCTTCCTATCAACTAAATCCGTCTGGTGGCCTCCTTCCGCCGCCCCTCCTACGTTACCATCCATCATGCCAATTCCCACACCTTCTACCCCTCTGCTGGTGTGCCCCAGGGCTCTGTCCTCTCCCATCTCCTCTACCTCCTGTACACGGCAGATATGCTCCAACCCCCCCCCTCCAGTGCACCTCTTGCAATATGCTGATGACACCGCATTCCTCACCCTCGCTCCTACCCTCCAACGGTCCCAACACCTTCTCCAGAATCACCTTGACCTTTTTGCTGCATGGTGTAACCAATGGCTCCTGAAACTCAATCCTTCCAAGACCCAGGCAATCATCGTAGGTCGTACCACTCGCTCCTTCCGGCTCCTGGATTTTTCCCTTACTGTCTGCGCACGTCCTGTCCGTCTCACCCCCACCCTCACCTACCTTGGCCTCACCATTGACCGTCACCTCACCTGGATCCCTCATCTCCGATCCATCCAATCCAAAGCCCACAACCGCCTCCGCCTCCTCAAACTCCTCTCTGGCCGGACATGGGGGTTGCACCCCTCTACTATCCTCCACACCTACAAATCCTTAATCTGTCCCATCCTCTGTTATGCCAGTCCTGCCTGGATATCTGCCCCCCCCAAATTCTATCAGTCCCTCCAGATCCTTGAGCGTCATGCACTCCGCCTCGCCTTCCGTATCCGCCTCCCGTCCCCCACGCGGATCCTCTATGATCTCATTCCTTTCCCCCATTTGCTCCTCTTCCTCAAACATATCCGCATCCTCTACACCTCCCGCCGTCTTGAACCCCCTCACCCCCTGGTTGCTCCTCTCCTCTCCCATCCTCGCCCCCTGCCACGTCTTCACCATTGTGTCCCCCCTACCCTCCATCTCTACACCCTCCATCTCCTTTCCCAAGGTGGCTTCCGTCAACTCCCCCTCCCGGATGATGCCCTCTCTCCCTCCATTTATCCTTCCTATCAACTCTGATCCTCCCTCCCCCTCCTTTCCTCTGTCCTTTCCCTGGGCTCCCTCCTCCCCCCCCCTTCCGTCCTGTTTCCTCCCCACTACACCTCTCCCTACCTCCCTTCTCCCCCCCAGTCCTTTTGTATTCCCCTCCTCTGCCTACCCCCCCTCCCTGTCGCGGCTGCCCCCCACCCCTCTTATGGGTCCTCATCCTCCATCAGCTCCTTTCCCAGTTCCCCCCCCCCCCCTTCGCTTTTACTCTCCTTTCCCCCCTTTTTTGTTTTCCCATCTGCTGTCCAGTTTCCCCCCACCTGCTCTCGACTGTGGTGTCACCTTTGCCGACTTTTTCGTGCTGTGTTCTAGTGACTATTCAGTGTTGTTTGTCTTCCACATGTTGCGAACAGAAACCATGCTGTCGCTGGGTTTGAATTTTATATACTTTGCGAACAGAATCCAGACTGTCGCTGTGTTTTTTTTAACTGTCTATTGTTTTCCCTGTCTGCTCCGTATGTATTTTTATTCGCTTCATCATCCCTCTGTTGCTTGTTTTAATTTCCCCGTTTTCTTTTCACCTTGTTACTCACTAAGTCCCCGATTTTATCGCCTGTTTTTTATTGTTATTTATTCTCCTGCTCTTTGTCAGAAAATCTGTAGGCTGCAGAGCGGCGTCCTAAGCTGCTGCCAGCCCGCCCCCTTCGGGGGGAATTGAAATTCAATAAAGGAAAGAAAAAAAAAATACCTTTCCCCTTTCCCACCACAGGGAGACACCAAAGCTGCAATTGCCACAGCGGCGCCACCGCCAGAAACGGAGAGCGACTGCTTCACACGACGCGCTGCGGCGCGCTCTTCAAAACGGCAGTTTTTCCCACGGCTCACTTTTCAATCCCTAGATGATGGGAGAGTTCAGACTTCGTCCCCACTGCCGTAGAAAATCTGATCACGCGCACAGAGAAAATGAAACAGAGGTACTACGAGTCACTGTACGAATATGTTCCACAGACAGATAATTTTCCACATTAACCATTCCATTAAAGAAAAGTTTTACATTTTGCTACGACCCAAGCCAGGGTCACGTTGTTATCAGGAGGTCGAGTGGAGAACACGGCTGAGTGAGAGCGTCGGGACTCTAATGAAACATCACTGAATTAAAAAATATTTATTGGGGAGAGTTTTCGGATCACTCCAACTGCTTCCCGACGTCGCCTGACAGCGGCCGTGCTAAGACCGCACTGCTCGAAAGCTCGAGGAGGCGCGCCAGTGCCCGGCGATGAACTTGCCGAGCACAGGCGCTGCGCCGGCTACGGTCGGTGCGGCAGCCCCGCCGCAGGAGGACGCGGCGGCCGGGCGGCCCCACAGCTGGCGCGGCTGCGGACGTCCGTCAGGGGCCCAGCGCTCTCGACGAGTGAGGCTGCGCTTTGGTTCGGCGCCAGAGACCTGCTGCGTGCTCCCGCTGCCGTCTCACCAGCTGGTGTGCGGGCTGAAAACCCAGCAGCAGCGCAAAGGGCGATGCGTGGGTCGGCGGTGCCATCACACAGCCGGTAAAGCCCGTCTCATATAGAGCAAGATTCGCTGCAAGTTTCCCTGGTGGCTCGCGCGGCGGCTACCTTGCGGGCTCCGTCGTCTGCTAGCGGGCTACCTTGCTGGGAACCTTGCAAGATTTCCAGGGTAGGTCCGGTGCTATTTTTCTTGTAAGGTTCCCTGCGTGCTACCTGCGTTGGCCAATCGTGAGACGTTTCGTTTGTGACGTCAGACGCGGAAAGCTTGGGCGGGAAGCCTTTGTTGATAGTCGCTTTTCTGCTGTTGTGACGTGCGGTAGGAAGTTCTTATAATTATTAAATAATGGCACCGCAGTGGTCCAAGGAAGCGATTGAAGCACTGATACGTACTTATAGGGAAGAACAGTGTCTGTACGTCGTGAAAAGCGCAACTATTATAATAAACACTTGCGTGCAGAAGCTCTCAAAAGAGTTGCAAGTGCCGTGTGTCTTGTTCGACCATATACGACGAGCAAGGAGTGCTATAGCAAAAATAAAATAAAGTCGTGTATAACAGTCATTATTGGTATATTTATAAAGTCAAACTAATGAAATGGTGATACTTTCAAACAAAAGTAGGTGTTATGCGAACTAGCCTCAACTCTTTATGAAGCATGGAGAGCACACGGAGCAAGGTTCGCCGCAAGTTTGCGAGATGGCGTGCATGCCTGCCGACTTGCACGGAAAGGAGCCGGCTATCGTCCGTGCCGAAGCTCTCCCACGGTGCAAGATGGGCAGCTAGTTGTGTTGTGATCGGCTGCATGTTGTGTCGAACGAAGTTGGCTGCTTCAGGTACAGATGTTCAGAGCAAACTGGCGTTATTAGCTGTTTTGGTGCTAAACGATGCAGAAATGCATGCTACTGAGAGAAGAAGAAAGAAAGAATGGACGAAAAAGTGAATTAAGAGGAGAAACGCTGGAAAAGGCTTCCCGCCCAAGCTTTCCGCGTCTGACGTCACAAACGAAACGTCTCATGATTGGCCAGTGCAGGTAGCACGCATGGAACCTTACAAAAAAAATAGCACCGGACCCATCCTGGAAATCTTGCAAGGTTCCCAGCAAGGTAGCCCGCTAGCAGACGACGGAGCCCGCAAGGCAGCCGCCGCGCGAGCCAGCAGGGAAACTCACAGCGAATCTTGCACTATATGAGACGGGCTTTCAGGTCCCTGCGCTGCCCCAGCAGTGGGGGCACGGCCGCTTGCGGGCGGACAGATCGCTTTTTTCATCCACGAAATATCGACCCCAACCCCATTCTCAGTCAGTCACCGTCGTAACCGGCAGGAATGCGGTTTGCAGATCGAGAGTCCGTTCCAGGGCCAGACGGCTGTACATTTGCAGCAGTGGACTCCACAAGTCGGCGGCAGCTTGTACACGCTTGTCGAATCCACCAGAGTATCCTGCAACGTAACGGAGCTGGTCCTCCATTGGTATCCGTGTTGCAGATGGAACGGCTTCACTCTGAGAATGAGCTCGAGGATGGCGTAGGTTTTACAGCAGGTGATGAGGTGATCCCCCACACACACACATACACACATTGGTGACCGAATCTCGTCTCGTTTTCTGAGTCTCTCAGTGCTCTCGGATGCTCTAGTGTTTACGGTTTCACAGGGTTCCTTTGTGTAAGGTTTGCATGTAATAAGGTGTTCTTATGGCACCTCTACATGAAGTCACTACACCTAACCTCGTCAAAGTAGCACGTTATGTCTGTATCCCCACTGTTGTCAAAGTGCTGAATCTGTAGTTCTTCGCTTCGCTCTCGCATAGCCTGAAGAAATGTGCTCATAGTTTGTTTGTACTTTGGGCCTCCCATATCGATATTCAGCTGTGACACGGTTTTGTACCGAGTGAGGTGGCGCAGTCCTTAGCACACTGGACTCGCATTCGGAAGGGCGACGGTTCAAAACCTGCGTCCGATCATCCTAATTTAGGTTTTCCTCTTCAGGTAAATACCAGGATGGTTCCTTTCAAAGGTCACTGCCGAGTTCCCTCCCCATCCTTCTTTCATCCGATGGGTCCAATGACCTCGCTGTTTGGTCCCATCCCCCAAAACAACCAACCGACGGTTGTGTAGCCGGCAGGTGTGTCCCACTTAGCCGTCTCCGTTGGCTCTTAACAAAATTTGATTCCTGCTATTATTTACTATTGCACTGTTCAAATAATTATAAACATCAAGTAAAACCGTACACATGCATTTACTAGCTCAAATGCGTGCATACTAGAAAAAGATGTGTTTATGCGAGCTCAGAACTTCGACTTCGCCTGCAGGTGACAGGACTCTTGCCATTGAGCCTCCACTGGTCCAGAGTGACAAGCACGTGCCAAGTGGACGAGAACTACACTGTCACTCTTCGAATGCGGTTTTCTCAACAGTGGCTTACAATTGCGCCTCATGTTTTTGCCTAAAGGAAGTCTCAGTCGTGAACCTTACGTATACTGAAACAGGGTCGAATCGTTGACGGAACTTTCAAACCACTCCTTTTCTGTGAAAACCAGTGAACCCACTAGTGCTTCGCAACTGCAAAATATGGATGCGAAGTCGATATACGTCCTAATATCCTTCTCCCCCCCCTCTCCCTATTCCCCTCCCCCTCCTCCCTCTCTCCGTCCACCTCCTCCTCCTTCTCCCCCTGTCTCTGTCCATAACGTTTCCCCTACTCCCTGTACATCTCTTATCCCACACACTACACATCTCCTCCTCCCCTCATCTCTCTCTCCATATCCTGCTTCCCCTTCGTCATATCTATTTCCTACCCTACTCTGTCCATCTCCTCCTGCTCCCCCTCCGTGACTTTATTTATTGTTATACCAAACGAAACCTTGATTGGTAATAGAAAAAATAAATGGATAAATCAGTTGGACTCGTTAGCACATGGAGTATGAGAGAGAAAGTTCCAGCTACTCGATCTATGAGGATAGTAGCTTAAACGACAGTATGTCGCACGGTTTTAATCTATGAGCAGATAGGCCTATAAAGTTAGCCATAAACACAACTTTCCAGATTTCTGATTCCGGAAAGGAAAAAAATCCGCACAATTTCACGAGACAGCTTAGCATGTTCATTATCGCAGACAGGTTTACAGAAACTGTTTATTGTATAAAATGTCTATATCTCCTGTGGTTTAGGCTGCGTGTTGTTTCTCTGTCAGTTAGTCGGTAGAGAAGGGAATTATATAATCGAATCTGTCCTTAAATCTGTGTGAATTAAAACAAAAAAAAATTTCGGTAAGATCATGAATTTATTGAAATGAAATAAATCGGAATTCATTGTTTTGACAATAATTTGTCGGTGTGTTAATGCGTTCATCGCAACACTTGATGATGAACGATATTTTCTATCTTCCAGTCCAGAGATAAAATGAATAGCGGTGATGGTTTACCGACTCAAGGACACGCCACGTTCAACTGCCCACGGTGAAAACACGGCAGCTCGGGGTTTATTCCACACACTTCCAACGACTGGCCTTGCGATTTATCAGCCGTCAATACGAATGCAAGGCGAACCGGAAACTGGACACGCTTAAATTGAAAAGGCAAGTCAGTTGCAATCAGTGGTGTAGTTGGAATCAGAACATACTAACCTTTGAACTTCCCTATGACTATCTTTGCTTCAATCACATTGTTTGTGTGATGTGTTTGTGTATGTGATGTGTGATGCAGTCGACAAAGAACTTACCTTAAAACCTAGTTCTTCGATAACATTGCCCCCAAAATGATGTCATTTGGAAGGAACTGTTGTGCTGACACATATTCAGCAAGAAACGATTCGATAGAGGTTCTTGGCCAGAAAGCAATGGTGCCAGGGACTCTGGTTGTTGTGTCAATTGTAGTAATTTGGCCTTTCCGCTCGCACTACATAATGCTGGTGGTTCGTGGCGAAATCTCAAAGCATTGCAATGTTGAAAAATATTTTTAACTGTTCCGAAATTTATCAATATATCGTAATCGACTGTTGGACTGTGTCCGAACACCAGACGTTCAGTTCGAACTGTCACATTTGGCTGTCTGTTTTGTCGACGTTCCAAGTTGTTTTGTCGTAATTTCACGCTGAGCGAGAGACTTCGGCTGTGTCCGTTGTTCGGGAGTCATAACGGATCGCGCTCGAGAAATTCTTGTTCGATTTGCCTCCAAACGCTGTCTACGCTCTTCGTCAGTCTGATTCTACGATCACGTTGATGGCCTGCGTTGCGCGTACGCCGAGCGATATTTCGACGCCTCATTGGCGGCATTTTTACACAGAAATAAACCACGAACTAAAATCAATTGAATTTTTGCAACACATCAAATTACCACGAACTGACATCAATTCAGTCTTTGCAACGCCAAAGATATGATCACCACCGATAACACACTGAAATATCACTTTGAATTGTATCCTTTTTCGCAAAATACCGATATCCAATGCGAAATTTGTTGTTATGAAAACATGTGACAGCAGAACTGTCAAACCGACTGTCACTTTTCTTTCATTGAGATTTTCGTACAAAAATACCATCCAAATTACCGACTTTTCGGTGGATTTTCCAAAATTTATCTGCTATGCAAAAGATGTCCTGACAATTATAAACACAACAAAAAAAGAATCGTACAGATCGGTTGAGTCATTTTCAAGTGAAGATCTTCTCATGCGTGCAGCAGATGATTTTTATTTATGTAGATTCAACGAGGGGGAAGCTCTTCGTGAAGCGTGTGTTATGAGAATGGTATTACAGGGTACTCTTTATATTCCCGGCGTAACCAAATAACCGTGGGAATATAGTGAATGGAGACATCTGTGTCTTTAAATACATAATGACGGAAACATTCAGCTGTATCTACCAAGATAAAATGAAATTAACGTATGGCATTGTTGGCCGGGAGGCCCCGTTCTTGAAGATACTGGTTTTTTTTTTGTGGGAGGGGGAGGGGGGCGCTCCATGTCTTAAGACTTCCTTACCTTTAGCGCATTTGTTCCCGATTTACGTTGAAGTCGACAACCCGAGATGAAGCAAATATGTAGCATTCACTGACCAGAGATGATAAGAGAAGTCTTTATATCTGTCACAGACTATCCAAATCCTACATAGAAGTTTGCGTCTTGCACGGGAACCCACCGCAGCTAAATTCACTGAATATCCTTCAGTTTGCCGCAGAAGTTTTAGAAATGCTTCTTGTGTTGGGTTTACTGGTTTTATGAAACTGTTAAAATGATAACACTGTTGTTATAATATCTGAACACGTTTCTGTGACGACATAACACATTCCATTTATAAATAAATAGTTCTGTTGTCATTGCAATCGAGCGATATACGGTATAATACCGAGTGACAGAAGAATGCACAACTCGACATACCAAGATGTTTCGGAATGCAACTGGTCTATGTAGCTATACACTTTTTGTCGTAAGATTTGCGCAAAACTAATCTCCTGTTAACTCATGTGGCTTTCATCTATCAATAAAATTTCAAACACAAGACGGAATACAGCGAGAAAAATGTCTACGTTAAAAATCTGGCTTCATAACTGCTTCATATCTTGCCGCAAAAGGCAAAGGTCCCGAGTTCGAGTCTCAGTCCGGCACACAGTTTTAATCTGATGATGATGATGTTTGGTTTGTGGGGCACTCAACTGCGTGGTTATCAGCGCCCGTACAATTTCCCAACCTTTGTTCAGTCCAATTTCGCCACTTTCCTGGATGATGATGAAATGATGAGGACAACACAAACACCCAGTCATCTCGAGGCAGGAGAAAATCCCTGACCCCGCCGGGAATCGAACCCGGGACCCCGTGCTCGGGAAGCGAGAACGCTACCGCGAGACCAGGAGCGGCGGACAGTACAGTTTTAATCTGCCAGGAAGTTTCATATCAGTACACACTCCGCTGCAGAGTGAAAATCTCATTCTGAAAGCAAACATTGCATTATACCTACAACAACAGTTGCCGAAGTTGACATATCATCACAAAGGACCCTGAGGAATTTCACAGAGTGAGAAGGAAGTGTCAGATGAAATACTTCCATTTCTGCACGATGAGTCAGTGGAATGCGTGGTGTTGTATACATTCGATTGTGTGGACAGTGTACATGAGTTGTACAATGATGGTATTATGTGCTAAACAAATGACTGATACTGAAACAAGTGTTGAGCCATGTAGTTCACCATCCTTGTCAGGCAGGTAGCCACAAACCTCATCTCCAGTGAAATGTGGTAAAGGACAATCGTTGTCCAAGAAGCAGGTACTACGTATAATGAGGTACATGGAAGATCATTCCCAGCATAGTAAAAAAACATCTACGAACAAATTTCGAATAAATCTGCAGCAATATGACTGTGCAGTGCATCAGAAAAACTATTCAAGAGAGGACTGGGCGCACTTGTTACAAAAAATGATATTTGCGTGTTTCGAGGATGCTCGATGCAAGTTACAGGATGTGCTCGATAGTGACCAACTACATTACGAACAACAAATTGTGAGTGATGTAGATTACAGTGATTTCGAGGAAAGCAGTGGATGGTTGCATAACTTCCAGCAGTGCTACTGAACTGGAAGACATAAGACAATGAAATTTCAAACAAAGCAGCAACTTGGCGGTGCACAGCAAATTGTGGAATCGCCCCGAAAGTTTGTAGATGAGATAAACAAACTTACCCTTTCATTCAGTAAGGAATCTGTTTTCAACTCCAATCAACGGGATTTGAAGAGGAAATGTATATGAAAGGAACCCTGGAAATTAGACTTACCAAGACAGCTGTTTAAATATCAACTAACATCAATGCCTTAACGCATTTGTATACAAATATACAAACTATTAATCTGGATGGTAAATTAGCTTGAAAGTTATTTATGGTTATTATACCTTGGTGTTCACTTTGGGGTGCCATTTTTCATGTAGTGTTCTGGACACTGATCTTCTGACGCACATGGTGAGTAATTAGCAATTAATATTTTTCCTGCCCAAAATGTTAACACAACACTTCCAAGTGAGCCTTTCTAAAGACTGAACTTGCACCCTCACACTCATGTAAGTGGTTCCTTGTCAGTGGCATCGAGCAGAGGGCACTGTCTCCAAATCTCACAATGACATCGCAGCCTCTGTACCTGTTCAATCTGCCAGTGAACAACAAGAGTTCATTTCGAGCCTAGACCGTGTGCGCATCACCACCTTATGACGAGAAGGGCTGTCAGCACGAGTAGTTGTCCGATAAATTGGCGTACATCACAGCAATATCGCTCGAGTACAGCGGTGTACCGTAGGTCTCTAGAAGAGCGTTGCGTTCCAAAGGATTGGAAAAGGGCACAGGTCATCCCCGTTTTCAAGAAGGGACGTCGAACAGATGTGCAGAACTATAGACCTATATCTCTAACGTCGATCAGTTGTAGAATTTTGGAACACGTATTGTGTTCGAGTATAATGACTTTTTTGGAGACTAGAAATCTACTCTGTAGGAATCAGCATGGGTTTCGAAAAAGACGGTCATGTGAAACCCAGCTCGCGCTATTCGTCCACGAGACTCAGAGGGCCATAGACACGGGTTCACAGGTAGATGCCGTGTTTCTTGACTTCCGCAAGGCGTTCGATACAGTTCCCCACAGTCGTTTATTGAACAAAGTAAGAGCATATGGACTATCAGACCAATTGTGTGATTGGATTGAGGAGTTCCTAGGTAACAGGACGCAGCATGTTATTCTCAATGGAGAGAAGTCTTCCGAAGTAAGAGTAATTTCAGGTGTGCCGCAGGGGAGTGTCATAGGACCGTTGCTGTTCGCAATATACATAAATGACCTGGTGGATGACATGGGAGGTTCACTGAGGCTTTTTGCAGATGATGCTGTGGTGTATCGAAAGGTTGTAACAATGGAAAATTGTACTGAAATGCAGGAGGATCTGCAGCGAATTGACGCATGGTGCAGGGAATGGCAACTGAATCTCAATGTAGACAAGTATAATGTGCTGCGAATACACAGAAAGATAGATCCTTTATCATTTAGCTACAAAATAGCAGGTCAGCAACTGGAAGCAGTTAATACCATAAATTATCTGGGAGTACGCATTAGGAGTGATTTAAAATGGAATGATCATATAATGTTGATTGTCGGTAAAGCAGATGCCAGACTGAGATTCATTGGAAGAATCCTAAGGAAATGCAATCCGAAAACAAAGGAAGTAGGTTACAGTACGCTTGTTCGCCCACTGCTTGAATACTGCTCAGCAGTGTGGGATCCGTACCAGATAGGGTTGATACAAGACATAGAGAAGATCCAACGGAGAGCAGCGCGCTTCGTTACAGGATCATTTAGTAATCGCGAAAGCGTTACGGAGATGATAGATAAACTCCAGTGGAAGACTCTGCAGGAGAGACGCTCAGTAGCTCGGTACGGGCTTTTGTCAAAGTTTCGAGAACATACCTTCACCGAAGAGTCAAGCAGTATATTGCTCCCTCCTACGTATATCTCGCGAAGAGACCATGAGGATAAAATCAGAGAGATAAGAGCCCACACAGAGGCATACCGACAATCCTTCTTTCTACGAACAATACGAGACTGGAATAGAAGGGAGAACCGATAGAGGTACTGAAGGTACCCTCCGCCACACACCGTCAGGTGGCTTGCGGAGTATGGATGTAGATGTAGATGTAGATGTAGACCGCTACAGTGAGATGCTGAACACTGAACGTAAGCCTCGTAGTCATCAGCTGCCGGCTAATGGTGCCAACAACACCAAATCGTGACCATTACCTACAAATTATATCTCATAGGTACCTGAGATCAGAAATGAACTCCGCAAACTCACTTTGAAACTCTCCAGCCCATTTAACTGAAAACTCGTCACTTGAATCTGTTGTCGGGATATAAGTGTACCACACCAGCATGGAAAAGAGAACAAGTACACAGGTTCACAACTGTAACTGAGAACTCACAGAACTGCAGCTACACACACATTGGTTGGGCATGATGATCATCAGTACCACCTGTATTATAAATTAAAGCCTTTACCGGAATTTTTTATCTGTACGTGGAAGCTAATCTCAAGAACTAATGGAAGTATTTTGATATGGTTTTCATTTATATATTCACTCATTCATGAGGGAGACTTGTGTATATCATTTATTATTGCTACATGATATGAGTCATCCAGTGTGTGTGTGTGTGTGTGTGTGTGTGTGTGTGTGTGTGTGCGCGTGTGTGCGGGCACACACGCTCACGTATGCTGCTAAATTACAGTAGCCTTCAAAAAATTACATAAATATGTTACACAACTAGCTATTAGCCTGCAGATGCAAATTACCATGACAAAAAGAACACATAAATTGACACACATGAGTTATTGATATACCTTAGCAGTGTCATTTGTTTAATGTTGCACATAGCATTCCACCATACGCAACCACAGAAGTTGCTTTAAAATGACGTTTCTAGCTGCATGAATTAATATTTGAAGCTACTGTCTAACATAATATCCTTGTAAATACAGATTTTTTCCAGTGGAGTAATGTGATTTTTAAGGGTCATCGATAGCTCCTGAAATGGTAATTGCTGTGGGTTAGGAACAATGTAAGTGAAGAAAGTAGATGTTTATTTTTACACTGAGATGATCTTTACAATGAGTCTAACCTATCATTTCTTCTGTCGTTTGTGTAATAAATCACTGGTTCAGGATCCAATCACAATTACAGCTGCATTTACATGTTAGTCTGAGGAATCCTTGAAAATTTTCCTGAGGTTTGGCAGAAGATGCAAACTTCGATATGGCAACAACAGAATTGTAGACATAACTCAAACCCCTCTACTGACAATCTATTCCTGCACATTTTGAAAGGGAACGAGTCAATGAGCATGAAGTGACTGCAGCATTGCCATTTTCAGGATCGTCATATTTGTGGACCTTTAGCAGGAAGGAGGGAGGGGGGGGGGGATCAGAGGAAGGGGGGGGGGGGAGGGGGCGGTGGTACAGCTTTAGCGTAACAGTGGCGCATTGATTAACATTAGACTCAACATTAGACTCGTACTCACTCTGTTTCTTATCATTGTATTGTATTGTAATAGGTACACCCAGGAGAATACACCAGAACTAGACTCTGCTTTCTTTTTTGGAGGAAACCGGAAGGGCTGTGTCAACTCTGACATTATGCGACCGTTTCCGCATGACCAATTTGCTCTACGGGGATCCTTTAGAAACGATGGCAAAAGCCATCGAGTGCTGTGATGAGGGAATAGATGGACAAGGGAACACCTGCAACATAATCTGGATCAGTGGCGTTGGGTTCCCTTCACCAACAACTGCAGGATTTTCCTGGCACCTGACGACTGTCACAGAAGAATGTTAGGTGGCAAGGTAGTAATGCTCATCTCAGATGCTGCAGTCCCTCATATACAGTACAGAGGTCGGTGATGCACGGTCTGGGCCAGTATCACATACAGTACACCCCCTTGTCGCTATTCGAGGGCTTTGCAGTATCGAGACAGGACCCTCCGATCTGTTGTCTGGCCCTACAGTTGACATTTTGCTGACGGGCCCATCTTTCCAGACGATAATGCATTGGCACGTGGCAGACTCCTTATTCCGGGAGGCAGGAATCAGCCAGACAGAATGGACTGGGGTGTCTGGTCACACGAAACCAGCTGACGACACTCGGGAGCAGTCGGAACTAGCAATGCGTCACAGTACGAACCCACCTCGCACGCTGCATTACGTCAGCACGGCCACCTTCGGAGAGTGTGACAAGTTCGAGCGGTGACATATCTGCCACCTTGTGGACAGCCCGTAGCCCGTCGTGTTGTTGTGCACGAGATGGAGGAGCCCAGTACTGAGCAGTACCCAGCTGCAGTTTATTACTTCACAGGTGTGCACTTTCAGACAGACTGCCTGTATTTTCTCTGTATGTCCATTTTTCGATATATAGTGGCCTTGTAGGGATCACACCTTAAAGTGTATTTATAGCTCTCATTTTTATTGCAGTCAATTTCGGCATTACATTACATTACCTTCAGGCACCTCTGCCATACCAGATGACCGTGTTGATGTCAAATAATCATTATCCTACATCTCATCGTGGGTACAAATGATCTATTCAAGATCTTTTTTTTTTTTTTTGTACCATCTACGAGGACTATAATGGTGATTACATTCTATTCACATGGTGGCCAGAATGTGGCCTAATGTAACACTGAAATTGGCTGCAAAAAAAATAAAACCTATACACGCACCTGAAGGTGTCATTCCTATTACATATAGATACCAATGTTTTGGTTTCAATTTCACAGTACATTTATTTCATGCAACATTTTTTTAGTTTCATAAGGCTTGTTTTTTTTTCATTTTATTTTCCTCTAGAATCAAAGACCACATTCACTGATATGAAGCTGACACAATTTTCTTTAATCCTGTTGTATGAGCAGTTTACTTGGGTTTTTTTAGGAATCCATTTGATTTTAACCTGTCTTCTCGTACACCTTTCTCCTAGTCCTAGTGCTGAGTATCAAATACTCACTTTCAATATAAAGCAACCACAGCTGTTTAAAAAAAAGAAGTGGCATGTCTTTCTCTAGACAGCTAAAATCATTAGTAAACTTCTTGGGCTTCTGTTGTTCTGTTCCACTTTCTGAAGAAAGTGGCTGTACTTTTAGACTAAAATCACATCACATAAAGGCAGGTGTGCTTTTTATTAACGAGTTCAGTCTGTCGCAAAAAATTTTAATTTTTGTATATTTTTGTACATCGTATATGATTAGCTTTGGCGATCTACAGATCATCATATCAAACATCTGATGCAGCATATCTTGTCACACCATCATGCTTAGGTTACAGACTGGAGAATTTTACAACACTAAGGATATGTGTTTAGAACTTTGGTGCTTGTCATCTTAGGTATGTACCAGAAAACACCGATCCTATAAAGAATCGGACTCCCGTATATAAAACAGCTTCAAACTTCTGATTATTTTACAAATGGATTAGTGTGTTAAATATATGACATTAAGCATGTAAATGAGAAAAAGTTCAGAATAGGTTTGAAATTGTTTCAAAGTTTTTGGAAGTCACTAAGTGCTTTCATAATCAAACACTGGGCAACTACAGTCTGCGTAAATGCACTCTTTTTTATGCAAAAGTTACTTCTCACACACCTCGATGTTTACAATGCTGTATCTCCTGAACTGTCTGTTGTACAGTGATATACACTAAGGTGATATAAGTTGTGGGACTCTTCCTAATATCGTGTCAGACCAGCTTTAGCACAGCATGCGAGTAGTGCAGCACCCTGATGTGGCACAGACTCCACAAGTCGTCGGAAGTCCTCTGCAGAAGTACTGAGCCACGCTGCCTCTATAGCAATACACAATTGCGAAAGTGTTGCTGGTGCGAGATTTTCTACACAGACTGACCTCTCAGTTATGCCCCACATATGTTCAGTGGGATTCGTGCCAGACAATCTAGGTGGCCAAATCATTCACTCGACTTATCCAGAATGGTCTTCAAATCAATTGTGAACAATTGTGGTCCGGTAACATGGTGCATTGTCATCCACAAAAATTGACATGAAGTCAATGAATGGCTGGTAATGGTCTTCAAGTAGCTGAACATAACAGTTCAGTCAATGATCGGTTCAGCTGGACCAGCAGATTTGCTCTGTATCTTGTAAAAACAGCCCACACCAGCTCGCGCGGTGCCTCGCTGACAACTCGGGCCTCGACTTTGAGGGGTCTGCTTCACACACTAACCCTACCATCAGCTCCTACCAACTGGAGTGGGGACTCATCCGACAAGTCCACAACTGTCCAGTTGTCTAGGGTACAACCGATATGACCACGGATCCAGGAGAGGTACTGTAGTCGATGTCATGCTGTTACCAAAGGCACTCACTCATATCGGTCGTCTGCTGCCATAGCCCATTAGCGCCAAATTTCGCCACACTGTCCTAACGGATACGTTCGTTGTTCGTCACAGGTTGAGTTCTGTGGTTATTTCACACAGTGTTGCTCGTCTATTATCAATTACAACTCCACACAAACACCACTGCTCTCAGTCTCTAAGTGAAGGCTGTCGGCCACTGCATTGTTCTCGGTATTCTCAGCACACTTCTGGCACTGCGGATCTTGGAATACTGAATAACCCAACTTTCCCCAAAACTGAATGTTCCATGTGTCGAGCGGAAACTACCATTCCAAATATGAATTCTATTAGTTCACCCTGTGTGGCCATTATCACAGACCCCTTTACACATGAACCACTTGAGTACATATGACAGCTCCACCAATGCACAGCCGTCTTATACCTTGCATACGCGATACTACGCCATCTGTATTTGTTCGTAATGTTGTCCCATGACAAATGTCCTCCCACTGTGAACCTGGAACATTACATTCACACTCACTCTGTTTCTGGTCTCTAATAGGTAGCGCCCCTCTCCCCCCCCCCCCCCCCCCCCCCTCTCCAAGAGAATACTCATCCTGTAAGTCTCTCCTAACACGCATTTCTGGTGACTTTTCCAAAATCTAACCCTTTTCCTAGGCCTGTCCAGTCCTTTTCCTTCACCCCTCTTCCTTACCCTTCAACCCTTTTGCCTGAAGAAGGGAGAACTGGCTCCAAAAGCTTATCTAATTATAACCTTTTTTATGTGTGTGTTCTGCCACTGCTTGGTGAGTAGATTTTTTATCTATACAATTACATCATACTCTTGTTACAGATGATGTCACAACAGGAAAAGCAGAAACACTAAAATGTCTTGTGCCATCACTTAGCAGATAAATTTCACTACAGTTTGTTTCCTTTTTACACCCAATAAATAAATAAATATTCAGTACAAAATCATTTCCAACTGAAGCATTATTTTATTTACGTTACATTAATACAATATGGTGCAAATAAAAGCTTTATTTATTCTACTTGTTTGTAACAGTAATTACAAAAGTGCTTCACAATTCTCAACTTTTTGAGTATAAAAAAACAAAAGAGCTCAAAACATTCTCATAATTACATAAATATTTTCAGTTTTCTGGTAATGAAGTAACAATGCACATTAATTTCATTTCTGATGCCACATAATATTTAATATTAAACGATGATTAATATTTAATATTAAACAATGATTAATATTTAATATTAAACGATGATATAAAAATAAAGAGAAGTAACCAACACAGGTGATACTATTACTGCCTGTTAAGCAGGAGCTTTCGAAAGGATTTCTTTCTCCCTTACTCGAGGGTCACAATGACTCTGGGTTTGCATACCCTACACAAAAAGCTATATAATGTGTCTTTGCCATTTGTTATCTTATATGGCACTACGTAACTTTTCATTTATATTAAAGCACGTTCTAAGCTGCCCAAGCAAGTCAACAATTCATGAAAAGCAGTACATGTTTTGCACCATACTAAAAAATTTTAATAATCTGAATTTCATTGGTGCACACACATTCTCCACCAGATCAAAAATTATAATAAGTACATTAAGCATTTGCTCATATATTTAATACTGTACTGTTCCAGTTATATTTATCAGACAATAATATAGTTTCTTACTAAAACTGTGTTCTTCCTTTGTTGTTTTAATCAGCATTCCTGGAAACAGACAGAAACCTCATTAATGCCAGTCAAAACCATCTCAAAAAAGGAAACAAAAATGAAACATGAAGCAACATTGAGATACTGTATCCGACTACTGAAGGACGCCACCAACATTCCCAGTTTAAATCAATAAACATCACTGAAAGTACTACAAAACAGTTAAGGGCAGTAGGACGTCAAATGGGCCAACTTGGAGCAGGAGAGCCACCGCAGGACATTTTGATTTCTACTGTCTATACTTTTAAAAATAAAATCATAAAACTTTGACAGCATGACCAGGAAGGATTGAGGACTCACACTCATAGCAGTGGAAGATCAAAAACTTAGCAAAATACCTTTTTTTATATGTGAAATGTCATCATTTTTTCACTTGCTACTGTCTGCATTTATTGCTTCCTAAGTAAGAGAGATTCTTCAATGAATTTTGCACAGCATATGAACAGTACTTACAGGTGAATGAAACTCTAGAATTTTCCAAATCTATTAAAAAACTGTGGTAAAAATTGAGATAATTAACTATAAAATTTCAGTTTTTTCTAAACATGAAATTTAAAATGTAACAGTTCATTCAGTTTTTCATAAATTAAATAAATTCTAGAGTTTCATACACCTGTAACTATGGTTTGTATGCTGTACAAAATTCATCGAAGAATCTCTCTTACTTAGGAAGAAAAGTATACCTATAGCGACAAATGCAGCCAGTAGTAAGTGAAAAAATGATGAAATTTCACATGTAAAAAAAATGTATTTTGTTACATTTTTGAGCTGTCACTGCTATGAGTATGAATCCTGAACCTTCCTCGTCATGCTGTCAAAGTTTTATGAATTTATTTGTAAAAGTATAGGCAGTGGAAATTAAAATGTCCTGTGGTGCCTCTCCTGCTCCATCTCAGCCCGTTTGACGTCCTACCCCCCTTAACACCATTAACTGCTCTCACATAGTACCACTAGTATCACAAGGAACAGACTTCGTACATTATGTGATTTGTTGGTAAAAGCATCCAGAGGCAGCTGCATACAATTTGCATTTGTACTCAAAAATGAATCAATTTAGCAACAGTAGTTTTCTCAGTGTCAGCACATTTCACCTAAAACTACATTTTGGCCATCAAACTTTATGACAGTATTACCTGTTTGGCAGATCACACACTTGCCAATCCTATGATAACACCAAAAGAAAGTCCCACATGACAAACTCTGTGACACATAGTGATTTTTTTTAGAAATTACCGAAATGGAAAGCTAGTGTAGTTTCCACAGTTAGAAATAGCACGTGGTTGCCACAAGGTTGTTTACGCCAGTTACAATTTGATGTTCTGAGAGCGTATTACGCACATATTTAAAGACTTTTTGAGATGCATAAACGTTAGATAAGTAAGATAGCTACTCACCATCCTGCAAAAAAAAGAGCATAGTTTGTCCTGATTGCACATCTTCGCCTGGGGCGGGAACCTACAAAAGAGAAAAGTTCTACGTAAAAGAAGTGCACCATTTTTCAAGTGTAAGTTCTTCATAAAATTTGATACAAGTTATTTTATAAAGCTCAACAGTAGCAACTGATTTATTTAATGATAGTAAGGAATTACTGGCTAAGCTACAGTAAAAAACATTTAATGATGCATATCAAGAACAACATGTACACCAAGTTTGTTAAACAGAACTAGAATAGTGATTCCCCACATCAGCAGTGCTATATGAATCTGCCGGGTTAAATTTAAAATGGAACATGACTTTGAACGAAGCCAAACTGAAGACCTCAGTGCAAAAAGAGGCTAAGTCACATTTTACAAATCCGAAGTTCAAGAGTGAGAGTGGTCTCATTACTGCATCTGGACTGTGTACATTCAGTGCAAAATAGGACTATCTGTAGTATTTATCACATTCTTCCAACAAAGTGATAATGGGATATGATTTTGAAGCTTATAGGGTCTGATGCGTGTCGTGGGAAGAAGTGCCTGTTACGGAATAAGCCAACAGTAGCTGCACAGTTTCATTGGATCACCCCCTGAAAATGCTGATGTAGGTTCTATCCTCAAAATAAATAGCCAAAAACTCCTTTGTAAATTCACAACTGGAAGTTTACCAATCTTTAATCACATCTTTAAGATCCTACCAGGTCTCTCACGTTTACAGACAGGTAGGTAGTACGGACTTAAGCGGAGCATAGTAGTTTTTATTTCTTCAAAAAAGAAAGATTTCATACAGTACAGGTGAAGTGATCATTTGTTGCTTCACACACAATTAAATACAAAAAGTCACAGAACTGTTACTGCACTCACAAATATTATTCCTACGAATCAAAATACAAATTTTGAGATATATTCCTAATACCTAAAAAACATCCTCTCAGCTTCAATTAAATGAACGAAGACAAAACACAAATGGCCCCTTGGCTGGGCTTAAAAAACCCAGACTAGATAACCTTGAAGCTGTACCAAAGACTAAGAACAGACGAAACAGACTAAGAATAGACTGGCACTCAACAGAATGAGTGTGAGTGATAGCACAGACCACAGCAAGAGTAAAAATGGAGCAAGCATCAGCCTTATAAAGACTTGATTCATTTATAATAGTTACAAATTCTATAAATAATTACAAATTCTATAGGTCATAAAGTTCATTTTTTATTCACTATCGGTTTTGTTGTCATATTTTGATTGTACATTATGTATCACCAGCAGCATTTATTAAAATACGGAATACTAATTTATGCTTACACAGAAGGGAATCCCAGGTTTATAACCACTGGTCATTAAAATTCAGTTACTGAAAATTTAGTAATTTTTAATTAAACTCCATTGCTCATTCTGGTAACTGGAAACAGATAGGAAACCACAGGCCGACCGGCCGAAGGCACCAATGATCAGTCACCCAAACCCACAGAAAAGGAGCTATGGACGGCAACGAGGATGACGACAACTACGAACAGACACAGTGACGACGACAAGAAGAAGAAGAAGAAGAAGAAGAAGAAGAAGAAGAAGAAAATGGTGAAGAAGAACGTAGCGAGATTCAGGAACCAACACTGATGCGTACGGTACAGAACCAACAATGATGTGTACAGCATGGCTGACTTCTGAGCCCATGCGCTGCAGGCTTTACAGGGCCCCTCTGAGTGGTGACGGGCAGGCATGGCAGCGACAGCACTGTGGCAATGACAGCAGTGCTTGCCGGTTATACGGGCGCCGCCTAGTAGCTGTCATCTACGTCCGTGCCCTATGGTGAGCCATCCAAATTGTCGTACCAGAATACCAGACTCACTAAAATGGGTGTCAACAGATTCAGAAACATCAGGTTATGAAAAGCATATCAACAAATCCCTGAAATTTATAGTATTCTTTTGTAATTGGCGCTGAAAGGTTTGACTAGGTGAAATCTTTAATTAAAAATATCTTTTTAACTAATTATTTGTGGGTTAATGTAAATATGAGGTTCATTCAAATTAAACCTGGTCAGTGCGTCTACCTTTGCCTCGCACATAAGGTAGCGCCACGAAACTGCGGGTATGGTGGCACCATTTATTGGTAGAGAGACTGACACGTGCGCACTGCTCGAAGTTTCAAAGCACCAGTGTGGTTTCACACCGAAGAGAAGGTGGTCACAAAAGTTATCGTCCACTACCAAACACTCAGGCCAGTAAGCAGGAACAACGAGGAGTGATTCGATGTTTGGCGGCAGAAGGAGCTGGAGGCCGTGAAATGTATTGACGGATGAAGGCTGTGTACAGTAAATACAGTCTGAATCGTTCAAGTGTTGTGTGATGGCGGAAACAATTCCTCGAGGGGCGCGAGTCACTGGAAGACGATGCTCGTCCTTGACACACTCGTCGTGTGATCGCACCGGAAATCGTTGCGGAAGTGAATGCTTTAGTCTTAGACAACCGCAGAAACACCGTGGACGAGATCCATCAGTTACTGGGTGTTAGTGTGGGCACCGTATTGTCACGTATTGTCACAGGCGACAAAACGTGGTGTCACCATTTTGAACTAGAAAGCAAGCGTCAGAGCAAGCAGTGGAAACGTGCGACTTCACCACCTACACAGAAATCGAAGGCTGTGCACACTAGTTCTGGTAAGCTCATGACGTCCTCTTTTTCTGACCACAAGGCACTGCTTGTCGGAGGGGAACCAGCATCAATGCCCAGTGTCATCAAGCCACTTTACAGAACCTTAGACAAGCCATAAAGTTGAAACACCAAGGCATGTTGTCCAATTGCATTATCCTCCTGTATGATACTGCCAGCCCACACCCGGCCAATGAGGTGAAGACAACTTTGCAGCAGTTTCGGTGGGAAATGCTCGAACATCCACCGTAATGTCCCGACCTTTCACCGTGTGGCTTTCATGTGCTCGGACCTCTAAAACAAGCTATTCGCGGACATCGATTCGCAACAGACGACGCAGTGTGTGAGTGAGTCCGGGCCTGGATCTGACAGCAGCCTACTAGCTCCTTCGAGGACGGAATCGACCGGCTAGTGTCGCAATGGGATACATAGGCCAACCGTTTTGGCAACTATTTTTGAATATGTGTACTGTGTATATTTTTGAGTTAAAATCATTGCCGTTACTTTACACTAGTGACTGAGTTTCATTTGAATGCCCCTTACACTTTTCAGTTCAGAGGAAAAATAGCTCTTCAATTTGGAAGTGGTCTTTCCTTCTGAATTTACCTATTAGCACAGATTTTCCCCTATGGCTACATGTATGAAATTTTATAACTGCAATAACTTTTGATTGCCATCATTTCTGATGGAACTAATTAGCTCATTGCAGCCAGGACATCAGACTTAATTATCTGAATAATAATGTTTTCTGAGTGGAATTTGTTTCTACCATTTTGGTCATTTTCATACTTTGTGCTTGATGTAGGAACTTTAACATTGGAATTTTGAAGAGAAAGTGGTATATTTCTATAGACCTTAAGAAACAGAACAGAAGTGCATACAAAGGACGATGACGTGCATCAACCTGCTTTGTCAAAATGCACGTAAAGTGATAAAATTCAAAATACTACTGATACACACACTTAAAAATATGTGGTGGTGTCCATAAAGTCACTCTACAATTTCAATAATCTATAACAAAGGTAAATGAGGATGTCTTTATTACTTTTTACTACAAACTCGGTGGTTAACAAATTTTTGAACAGCATTTCATCTGTGTGTTTCAGGTACACTGTTGCTAGATAAGATACTGATAAACACCACACAAAACAGCTACTATTCAACAGAAGGCACAGTTTGTATCACTGTTTACTGACACAAAATCTGACATGCACACTTATTGCAGAGGAGATCCGGTGTCACGTGCACAAATTCGTGTACGGCACAAGATACTCGTGGACAGCGGCAGTGTTTGATAAGAGGACAGCCGAGGGAAATGACAGTCGTGTGGGACTGCCTCTGACTGTGCCCCCAGGACTGCCACACAGCTTCAGCTGCCACATTCCACAGTGCACCAAGTTGTACACGCCCTTCAACCACTGTCAATGGGGTTATGTTAAAACTGTAGTGTTTCAATCAAACATATGGGACATTCACCTCCTGCACAGTGTTACTGATTACTGCTGCCACCACAGAAAGGGTCGCTACAGAGAACATGACGAGAAAACTAGTACCCTAGAGAGGTGTATTAAATAGGAAAAAACTTCATTACGTTTCATTTTGTGATAAATTTTGCATATCTATTTTTTCATCTACCTATGTAACAATTTTTTTTTAAATCTGTAAACAGACTTCACACAGCTCTGGTATAATAACTACCCCTAGCTTTCAGCACTTAGTTCTTTCCCCAGGAAGAAAAGGAAAATAGGCAGTGAAAGGTTAGAACAAATGGGCAGATCGTCAGACCTGAGGTTCACACACGCTCACGTTTTACGAGGACAAATGGAGGGGAGAGGAGGAAGACTGGAGTTTTGCACGCTGCCGGTGATGACGTCGTTAGAGATGGAGCACGAGATCGTGTCGAGGAAGGAAACTGGCCTTACTGCAGTGCCACTTTGCTTTATAAATTACTGCCAAGCATTATGTAACAAAACACTTTGGGATTACAACACATGCCATAATCCATTTTAGTCAATGTTTAACTGTTACTAATGCAATGAGCAAGTCTCGAAGAGCAATGATGTTGAAATCACAGATTTAAAAAGTTATATACGTACCCTGTTCAGTTTCAGAATGGGGTGACTGTTCTCTTTCCACATCAGACCGAGGTGACCTGTACAGAAAATTTAACACAATCAGGTTGTGAGCCAACACATAATCAAGAGGAGTCAAATAACTTCGACCGGTTGTCACTACCGACCTGAGCTAGCAGACATCACCACACTTAACACATGTACCATATCAAAAACGAGAGAACTTCAAATTCAATTATGCATAACACTTCAGTGCAATCACTCTAACACTTTCACAAGCATAGAAACACTAGGGCAGTGTTGGCTACTAGTTACAGGCGACTATGAAATAACCATGAGTGACAAAGTATTTGTTTCAAATACAAATACATTCTGATGATAGAAATACAATTACGGACACGAAAGTTAATACATTTCTCGGATGGCTAATAACGTTCCTAATGCAATGAGGATCACATATACCTGAAGCAATGAAGTAAAGGCTTTACGAGACAAATACATCAGCACAAAAAATAAGAAAACTGCTATAGTATCTAACATACAGTGACTGCTGGGTAACGACTGACGGCACAGCACTCCCCCTACAATACAGCAAGAGAAGTAAGATCAGCGAGACAACGCGCTTTGCAAGAGGAGATGAAATCTACGGTGAATTCTTCGAATGGCAAATGGGCTACATCAATTTTATCGTATTTCAGTTCAGTATCAAGTACAGATTCTAATCATATTTATTTCAATATTACTTCAAATTCTGAATAAAGACCTCTTGTTACTAACTAATCAAAGTACTGAGATCAAACAATGGAAAATCCAGGATGGAATGTCAGAATATTAAAGAAGGAAAACTGCTACTCACCATATAGCGGAGATGTTGAGTTGCGATAGGCACAACAAAAAGATCCACACAATTATAGCTTTCGGCCATTAAGGCATTTGTCAACAATAGACACATATATACACAAGTGTGGTTTCAGTTGCCTGAGACTACAGACGTGTGTGCAAGTTGTGTGTGTGTGTGTGTGTGTGTGTGTGTGTGTGTGTGTGTGTGTGTGTGTGCGCGCGTGTGTGTGTGCGAGCGCGCGCGTGTGTTTGTGTCTATTGTTAACAAATGCCTTAATGGCCGAAAGCTATAATTAAGTGAATCTTTTTGTTGTGCCTATTGCAACGAAGCATTGAGAGCCAATATTTGTATGAAAACATACATGATATCAGAAGATAACCATTATAGAGTGGCAACTTTTAAGACAGAGAACTTCATGTCTTTCAACAAAAATTTTACCGTCCGTCAAAAATCATTACTAAGAGTTGCAAATATATAGCAACAGCTCCTGTCATTGGACAACAAATAGTACGCCTGACATTCTTTTACTTCTTGCAGAGTACACAGTGTCAGTTACATGTGATAACTTTAAACCGCTTTTTTAAAGAAGGAACATGTATAATCAAAATAACATATTTCCTGAAATTTTGAGAGAACTGCCAGATACCTGTCACCTGCCCCCCCCCCAGAATATTTCAGCTCAGGCTTCTGGTGACCTTTACACGGGTAGTAGCCAAACACACTAAGATTCTCACTCCATACCCTGCCAATGCACACATCCGTTCTCTCCAGCAGCTGCACAGACATTACTGGAGAGCGTGCGAGATTTGTCATCTCTAGTGAAAGCTCACTTTACAGACATCAGACTGATAGTGTTCATTCAGTAAAATGAAAAAATAAATTCTTCTTCAGTGCATGCAGTTTTGATTCTGTGTGATATCTGACTGGAAACCGCTCGCCTGATTAATCAGCTTATCACGTAATTATTAGACCAACTACGAGACATTTTCAGAAAATAAGTGTACTAATTTTTATATATTTTTACAAAAGTGTACAAGAAAAAAATTACAAGGTACTGTTGCTACACTTGTTAACCTTTTTTCCACATAACAGCCATCCCATTCGATGCATACATTGTGAGCCGTGGCAGGAGCTTCTTTATGCTTTTTTGAAGAACTCTCCTGCGAGTTCCTTTCTGCACCTGCTTGTCAGTTGAGAATTTAATTCCACTTGTGTTGTTTCAGGGAGGTGAAAATGTGATAATCTGAAAGTGCCAAGCCAAGAGAATACAGAAGGAGAGAAGGGGGAGGGGCTTTAAAACATCCCAAACCGAATATGTCCAAGAGTGCTTCGGCAGCTAACACTGTGTGGGGGCAAGCGTTGTCGTGCAACAAGCACACTCCTTTCATCAGCATTCCCCTCCTTTTGTTTGGGAATGCTCCCTCTGAGTTTTTTTAGGGTTTCACGATATCACTTAGCATTGACGGTCTCCTCCGGAGGCACAAATTAGATCAAAATGACGCCTTTTTGGTCCAAAAACACTTATGCTATTATTATTTGCCCAAAATTCTGGTCTTGAATTTTTTAGCAGATGGGAAACTGGTCTGGCATCGCTGTGACTACTGTATTTTTGTATCAGGTGTGTAATGAGAGAACCACATTTCATCTCCAGCCACAACAGAGCTCAGAAAATTCACATTCTCCAACTCAAGTCACTCGAGAAACTTGTAGGTGCTACTGGCAGTTTTTCCTGTGCTGATCTGTCAGCTGTTTTGGAACACCACAAGTGCACAGTTTCTGGTATCTCAGTCTTTCTGTGAATGTCTAATAAGATTTATGGAAACTTGTGGAAACGTAACAGAAATTTCAGCCACTGACAGTTTCCTTGATTTTCTGCACAAACTCATCAATCAAAACGGAAGGTCATCCTCAGTTCATCATGAACATTTATTTTGCATTCACTAAAATCCCCACATCACTTAAACACACTCGTTCTGTTCACGACACCTTCACCATAAACCAATTCAATTCGTGAAAAAATTTCGAGAGGCATTATCCCTTCTGTGGGTAGCAAGCACACTTGGCGGGGCTTCTTACCAACCTTTCCCACATGTTGCAATGCTTGCTCTGGTCAGGGGATCCCCTCTACCACTAGCGTTGCCAACCAAATTTTTCCGTATACATCAAACTTACAGGACTCCATCAACAAGGAACCAGTGGAAATATTGAGCTCAGTGAGGCATATTTCACTCTCATACAAATGGTAGAGTCAAGGTCAATTTACAATGGATGTCAGCAGAATCAGTCGGCAGCATCAAATGGTGATGTTTCACACTAGACCAAAAAACCAACAGAACAGCATATCACTCAGTCTGATGAGTGAAAGTGAGGTAATATGAGACTATTCTGACTTTTGTGGGGCAGGCAGAGTGTCAAGGAACTCCCAATACCAGTCAATTTTTTTGATGGCAAAAGAAGCATTCATAATGGGTGTTCTTGACAACCTATATGTTAAATTCCACACACTATAAGAATCTGAAAGAACAGGAAATCTATCATACAAAATATCAACATTTAGTTGCTCAAGAAAATACATACATAGAAACACATTAACGAACACAAGGTAGTAAATATTGTCTTTTCACTTTATCCATCCTGTTTTCTTTCTACCTGCAAAACAACAAAAAACACACTCACTTCTGCAATGGAGCTAGATGTTTCACTGTTTAAGTAATTTTCATTAAAACACTTATCGATGCGCATTGGCGGCTTTATTTGCATGCCTGAAGGAACACGGAGTCCTCATGCTATTTCATAATATGTCTTCAAATAAACCAATCAATAATAGCAGAATTAAGAAGTCACAACAGCTTAAATCCCAGTACTATAACTCAAAAGATCACAACAATAATAGGTTAACTTCTGATGCTAGCAGAATACATCACTGGCCAAAATTTCTTCCCAAGAAACAGCGACAATTACATTACATTCGGCAAACTGACTGTGTGAAGATATCTACCTGAAATGCACTGAGGAGTGTTCTGACCTATTCTATGACACCAGTGAATCGAATGTTAAAGCTAGCTAATATTTTTGTCACTATATGTCTCACACAGTAGTATGGCCCACAGTAAGTCAACTGGTGATGCTTTGTGAAAAGGAAGTTAACTGAAAACGGTCAGACAATAAATAGGCAATTGTTAAGAGTGTGTCTGACTTCAACATTTGCGTGGATACCCTACAGCAAAATCACACTCTGTTCCTTAAGCAACAGTGAGCACTAAGTCTAACATTAAGCATCAGCAAGAGCACTCACCCACTACACTTCTCAGGGCTGTCCACAGAGGCAGACGCCTTCCTTTTGCGGCTGCTGGATGGTGTAGAAACTGGATCTGATGGCTCTTCCTGCAAAGGTGAAGCACATGCTTTTCTTATTAACACTTTCAGTTCCAGCCCTATTCTGTCTATCCGGCTCCAAAAACCAGACAATTTTATCAATATTTAGATACCTGCTGTGGTGGCATTTGTTAATATATTTTGATAAATAGCCCACCATTTAAATTCTACTTCCTTCTACTTTTAAATTATGGTGACATGTTTATGGCGTTTTTAATAGTGTTTGAAGGTAATCACATAATTAACTGCCATGTTTTTGTAAATTTAAAAAAGTCGTATATTCAAATAAAACACAGTAAAAATTTTATAAAGTGAAAATATTTTATTTATATCCACTCTTTATTCCTCAACTCAATTCTCACGCAGAATCATAATGTTTCTTTGTGTGGTAAATTTTGAAACACAGTTCCATATACAATGCAACACCACACTGCTCACATTGGTACCACATTTCTTTGCGGGAAGCTTTTCCAGTTCCTTTCTTGCTCCTGGAGCTGCATACATGGCACACACGTGCAACGTACTGCTTGGATGTTGATGGTATGTGCTGCAGAAATGCCTTTGTGATAATCTGCCCACAGTTCCACTTTGAACACTTGTACCAGTGACTTGTTGCACTTCCTCCTGAGTGAACTCAGCTGTAAGTGTTATAAAAAAGTCAGTGATTGTCATTTTCTTCTGGTGCACCATATTGTACAACAAGAATGAATTTGGCACTCCCATAAGCAGCAGGTGAAAATACAGTTTCCTCCACCATTTTACTGTCCTGTGTCGAAACACATTGTACTGTAAGCGTTGGTCTGCAAGGTCGACCCCAGCCTTGTTGCAATTGTAATCTAGAACTTGAAGCGGCTTCAGTAAAATGAACCATTCCTTTTTGTGTGTGTACCAAATGATGTCATTCCTACTTGATAATAAATACACATCCCTCTTGTCCTTCCATTTCATTTCAAACACATTACCTCCACGTCTGTAGGTCATTTCTCCCTTCTGTAGTTTAGTTGCTACTAAATCTTGGGGCATCGATCTCCTTTACTTGCTCAAAGTGCCTACAGCACCAGTTCCTGCTTGAGCCAACTGCTGAAAAAGATCTGGACTTGAATAAAATCTATCTAAGTACACAGTGTGAGCTTAATGCAACAGATTGCCTTCAGACAGGAGCCTCAAGACAACTGCTGATGATGCGTTGTCAAGCGCCTGCTTTCCAGCATACACTTGAAAACTGAGGACATAACCACTGCTTGTCTATGCAACAGTGTACAGCTTCAAGCCATATGAATGATATGCTTAAATACAACATTCCCTCAGCCTGTTGTAGTAAGAAAGGATTTTGAAGAGTGGATGAAATCCTTCTCCTGGCTTTTTTTGCTTACAGTTATCAGTGAGATGTAAGCAACAAAGTATCTGATTATACCGTGAACAACTCATTACATGTGGACAGAAATTGCAACTTACAACGGGATTAGAGCACCAGTGATCTGGCATTCTTGGCCTTCTGGAAACGCACATATGGTGAACGATACCCAAGAAACATCTCATTTCAGTCAACGTAACTGGCTTCCATGAAATCAATAATGAATGATGTTTCAGTTCATTTTTACTGTGTTTCTTTATAATTGTTTGTGCTGAATATAGATTTTCTTCTGCTTACAAGTCTCCGACATCATCATCCGTCAGAAAAACTTTAGCACAGTCAAATGCCAAACTTGCAGAATTTTCTCGGCATTGTGTTGATAGGTGAAGATGGTAAAACATCAGTTGCACTCCAGACATCAGCTTCAGCAACAGAAACATCAAGCAGTGTGTACTGAAATTCCTCGTTGCTTCCAGCCCCTTCTGATGAGCTACTTTCGTTCAGATCGTCAACCGAAAAGAATAATACAGCCTGTGACAGTGTGGTTGAAGCAAAGCCTAACAAAATGCATAACACGGTGTAAGTTTCTTGTGTAAATAGTAACACCACCACGTAATGTATAAGTACTAATTCATGTACCTTCAAAAATGCCATTGTCTTCCTCATCCTCTTCTGCACTCTCTGTATCATCTAAAACCTCTTCCATCATGAGTAAGTCACTTATTTCCCGATTGGATAGTACTCTCCGTGTCATTTCGAACAAAGTTCACAAACTACAATTCGCCCATGTGCCGGCGTTGGTGCGAATAAAGCGTTCCGTGCAAACGTTGGTGTGAAGATATATTATCCTCAAATATCCCTGAGAGAAAGATACTTCTCACACCATCTGTGAACACAAGCCTGGATTAAGATCCTAGGAAGCCCATACCACTGTCCAAAACCATCAGAATAGTGTCAAAGCGATGATACTCAACTAAAACACTGTAGCCCGTAAATTCTATGGGCCTGGCGATTTTCTGAAGTCCCTCAGCCCATTAATTTTAGGGTCTTGGCATGGAGAGTGTTAAGCAGAAAATGACTTCTTTCTTTATAGCAACAAGCAATGAAAATCAGATAAATCAGACATATTATGTTACTTTGGGAAGGAAATCAAAAAATCGATACAGGTATGCCAGTAAGCCCACAACATTCTGAAAAAGAAATATCACAGGTCATTTGCAAGATAATTCTGACTGGAAATATGTGTGTCCACGAGCAAAGTTAAGAATTTCATCAGTGGCTCGTAAACAGAAACAGACGACTAAAATAATTGGCAGCAGACTGACTGACTGAGTGGTTGAGAGCGAGACTAATTCCCTATGAACAAGTAGGAGTGAGACTAAGGGAACAGGACTTGACTAGCATTCAACACGAGTTGCTGTGCAACAAATATGCTCATAAAAAGCAGTGGTACTGATTGTGCTTTTGAACTTTCATCCTCCCCTGACCAGAAAGTTTGTTTAGACTTATAGAGATATATAAAAAAATAGCGAAGGAGGAGGGAGAGGAGTAACAACCCCATAAAAAATGGAGTTCATCTAGCTCTGGACAGTAGCAATCATAAATGGCCTCTTCCTAGGACAACACATGAAGTCCAGCAAATAGTATGTCAGGTGAAAGAGGAATTTGACTTCCCAACAGCAAAGGCAGTGACAGAGAGAGAGACCAAAATGTGTCACTCTGTCTGTACTCCACGTTAAGGGAAGCGACCAAAGGTGTCTTGCGTGTCCACATCAGAGGCAGTCTGAATTCAACTACTGGGGGTAAAAACCTCAGTCTTAAAACTAGATGGGACACTAGCAATCCAACAAATATTCCTTTTAGATCACAGAACGGACTGACAATCCAAATGAGATTATCCCAAGCGGAACAAACCCTCTCAACCGAGGTTGATGTGAGCAAGCATCCTGAATCTGGGGTACTTGCCAGAAACGGCATAAAGGAAGAATAGGAGCTCTCGAGAACCAAGATTAAGGTTAAGTGGATTTTCAAAATGGAGACCATAAACAGGTAGCAGATGGTATGGAAGCAGCAAAGAGATACAGCAATGCAAGAGACAAAATACAGCACAGTCAGAAGGCTTTGTAGTTCTGAAAGGCAAACTAGGAACAGGAGTGAAAAAGAAAAGATACATCCCTACGTACTTTTTTATGGGGTTCATAGTAGGCCAGATGTGGCATAACTGAAGTGAAGAGTAGGACACAACAGATGATCTCAAAGCTGACCATCTGGGCAAGGAACAAAACACACACAACAGAAAACGGACATACAAAGAAAAATGACAAGAACAGGAAGGACCCAACAGAAGTACACAGTTTCTAGAAGTAGGCATATCCCTGCTGAAGAGCCACATTCAGAGTCTGATCCAGTCCTGGAAAGTATCCTGTCACAAGTGGGGCACTTTTGTGGTTCTTCTGTGGGAGGTTCTGGGCTTGAGGGGATGAGGAAGTGGCTCTGGTTATTTGCTTCTGTACCAGGTCGGGAGGGTAGTTGCGGGATGCGAAAGCTGTTTTCAGATTGTTGGTGTAATGGTTCAGGAATTCCAGACTGGAGCAGATTCGTTTGCCACGAAGACCTAGGCTGTAGGGAAGGGACCATTTGATGTGGAATGGGTGGCTGCTGTCATAATGGTGGTACTGTTGTTTGTTGGTGGGTTTAATGTGGACGGACGTGTGAAGCTGGCCATTGGCCAGATGGAGGTCAACGTCAAGGAAAGTGGCATGGGATTTGGAGTTGACCAGGTGAATCTGATGGAACCAAAGGAGTTGAGGTTGGAGAGGAAATTCTGGGTTCTTCTACACTGTGAGTCCAGATTATGGAGATGTCATCAATAAATCTGTACCAAACTTTGGGTTGGCAGGCCTGGGTAACCAAGAAGGCTTCCTCTAAGCGACCCATGAATAGGTTGGCGTACGAGGGGGCCATCCTGGTACCCATGGCTGTTCCCTGTAATTGTTGGTATGTCTGGCTTTCAAAAGTGAAGAAGTTGTGGGTCAGGATGAAGCTGGCTATGGTAACGAGGAAAGATGTTTTAGGTAGGGTGACAGGTGATCGGTGTGAAAGGAAGTGCTCCATCGCAGCGAGGCCCTGGACGTGCGAAATATTTGTGTATAAGGAAGTGGCATCAATGGTTACAAGGATGGTTTCTGGGGGTAACAGTTTTTTCGAAATTTTCCTGAATTTCTCGACCCTTTAACGTGTTTTGGCGGCAACACAACCACCTAACCTTTGTGCACATCGTTGTCTACCAATCCAAGTTCACCACAGGATCAACATAGCCCAGCTTTAACCAGCACTTTTTCGCCTTTTTTCACATCAGATCTCCAGTTGCTTTCTAGTTCACCTTTATCTCTCCCCATATATTTTTATTTTCATTTTCATTTCAGCCTCATGTTACACTTTCCACCTTCTAATACCAAGTCACCCTCACAACACCCCCACAACAACCCCATTAAGTTTTACTTACATTCCCTCCACAAACATGCCTTCGCCCTAGCCAGGTTACGCTCCCATATTTTATTTTCTCAGGCTTGTCTGACATTTGGCATTACCCCCGAAGGCCTCACACTTAAAGTTCCCATCTCTGGCTGTAACCCTTCTTCCCATCAGTCCCTATACCAATTCCAAACTGAACAATCCATTGCCCTCACCCACCTAATCCTTCACCTACACATCAACTCAGCCAATGAACACACCCGTCAACTCCTATCCTTAATAAAAGTCCTCAGTCTTTCCTCTCCCACATCCACACCGGCTGTTCGGAGCACCCTCCTACAGGCCAACCGCAAATTAGAACAGCATGCCACCCTCCACCTCAAAAAACTATCCAATCTCCTGGTTTCCCACCTCCGGAAAGGCAACTCAATCACCCTTCACAACCTTTCCAACAAACCTCAACCTCCTCTCATTGCACACAAACCCAGTCTCTCCCATCTACTCAATCTCCCACTTCCAGCTCCACTCCCTCCAAAACCTCAAAATTCCAATCAACACAATCTGGAACCACAACACCCTAATTCAGTAGTTAACCTTTTCTCGAAACCTCTCTCCCAATCCGAAACCTCTGTCCTATGTAAAGGCCTCACTTTCAGCCCCACTCCCAGATTCAACCAAACAGCCCTTGTCAAAGATTTACTGTCCTACACTCGTACTCTCTCCTGGAAATATCACTTTGCCACGAAGAAAAATGATCCTAATCCTACTCCTAATGATCCAAATCCCCAAGACACTATCCAAATCGAACCCTGCCTGGAACAGTTCCGTCCTCCGTCACAGCGGGCCCACCTCCTCAAAATCACCCTCTCCAAACCTTCCAGGAATTTCTGACTTCCAGCCTTGCCTTTCAATCCTTCTTAAAAAACCTTAATCCTACTCCCAACATCACCACTGCTGAAGCCCAGGCTATCCGTGATCTGAAGGCTGACCGATCCATCGTCATTCTTCCGGCTGACAAGGGTTCCACGACCGTGGTACTTGATCGTCGGGAGTATGTGGCTGAGGGACAGCGTCAGCTTTCATACAACACCACATACAAAGTTTGCCAAGGTAATCCCTTTCCTGATGTCCAGGCAGAGTTTCAAGGAATCCTCAGAACCTTAGGCCCCCTACAAAACCTTTCACCTGTCTCCACCAACCTCCTGACCCCAGCAACACCCCGCACCCCTTCCTTCTACCTAAAATTCACAAACACAATCATCCCGGCCGCCCCATTGTAGCTGGTTACCAAGCCCCCACATAACGTATCTCTGCCTACGTAGATCAACACCTTCAACCCATTACATGCAGTCTCCCATCCTTCATCAAAGACACCAACCACTTTCTCGAATGCCTGGAATCCTTACCCAATCTGTTACTCCCGGAAATTATTGTAACCATTGATGCCACTTCCTTACACACAAATATTCCGCACGTCCAGGGCCTCGCTGCGATGGAGCACTTCCTTTCACACCGATCACCTGCCACCCTACCTAAAACATCTTTCCTCATTACCATAGCCAGCTTCATCCTGACCCACAACTTCTTCACTTTTGAAAGCCAGACATACCAACAATTACAGGGAACAGCCATGGGTACCAGGATGGCCCCCTCGTACGCCAATCTATTCATGGGTCGCTTAGAGGAAGCCTTCTTGGTTACCCAGGCCTGCCAACCCAAAGTTTGGTACAGATTTATTTATGACATCTCCATAATCTGGACTCTCAGTGTAGAAGAACTCAGAATTTCCTCTCCAACCTCAACTCCTTTGGTTCCATCAGATTCACCTGGTCAACTCCAAATCCCATGCCACTTTCCTTGACGTTGACCTCCATCTGTCCAATGGCCAGCTTCACACGTCCGTCCACATTAAACCCACCAACAAACAACAGTACCTCCATTATGACAGCAGCCACCCATTCCACATCAAACGGTCCCTTCCCTACAGCCTAGGTCTTCGTGGCAAACGAATCTGCTCCAGTCTGGAATCCCTGAACCATTACACCAACAATCTGAAAACAGCTTTCACATCCCGCAACTACCTTCCCGACCTGGTACAGAAGCAAATAACCAGAGCCACTTCCTCATCCCCTCAAGCCCAGAACCTCCCATAGAAGAACCACAAAAGTGCCCCACTTGTGACAGGATACTTTCCAGGACTGGATCAGACTCTGAATGTGGCTCTCCAGCAGGGATATGACTTCCTCAAATCCTGCCCTGAAATGAGATCCATCCTTCATGAAATCTTCCCCACTCCACCAAGAGTGTCTTTCCGCCGTCCACCTAACCTTCGTAACCTCTTAGTTCATCCGTATGAAATCCCCAAACCACCTTCCCTACCCTCTGGCTCCAACCCTTGTAACTGCCCCCGGTGTAAAACCTGTCCCATGCACCCTCCCACCACCACCTACTCCAGTCCTGTAACCCGGAAGATGTACACAATCAAAGGCAGAGCCACGTGTGAAAGCACCCACGTGATTTACCAACTGACCTGCCTACACTGTGAAGCTTTCTATGTGGGAATTACCAGCAACAAACTGTCCATCCGCATGAATGGACACAGGCAGACAGTGTTTGTTGGTAATGAGGATCACCCTGTGGCTAAACATGCCTTGGTGCACGGCCAGCACATCTTGGCACAGTGTTACACTGTCCGGGTTATCTGGATACTTCCCACTAACACCAACCTGTCAGAACTTCGGAGATGGGAACTTGCCCTTCAGTATATCCTCTCTTCTCGTTATCCGCCAGGCCTCAACCTCCGCTAATTTCAAGTTGCCGCCGCTCATACCTCACCTGTCTTTCAACAACACCTTTACCTCTGTACTTCTGCCTCGACTGACATCTCTGCCGAAACTCTTTGCCTTTACAAATGTCTGCTTGTGTCTGTGTATGTGCAGTTGAATATGGGTGTGTGTGTGTGTGTGTGTGTGTGTGTGTGTGTGTGTGTGTGTGCGCGCGAGTGTATACCTGTCCTTTTTTCCCCCCTAAGGTAAGTCTTTCCACTCCCGAGATTGGAATGACTTCTTACCCTCTACCTTAAAACCCACATCTTTTCGTCTTTCCCTCTCCTTCCCTCTTTCCTGATAAAGCAATCGTTGGTTGTGAAAGCTTGAATTTTGTGTGTATGTTTGTGTTTGTTTGTGTGTCTATCGACCTGCCAGCGCTTTCGTTTGGTAAGTCACATCATCTTTGTTTTTAGATATATTTTTCCCACGTGGAATGTTTCCCTCTATTATATCCAACATTATTTAATGATATTCTCGTATTGATAATCTGCAGCTCAAAAGCAAAATGAATAAACTTTATGTCGCAATGTCAGCCACAAACTACAGTATGCCCAAAATGAACAGAAGTTTATTCTTCCTCCACATACAAGTGAACAACAGTTAAAAACATAGACACAAACATAGAATCAATCCAGGTACTGATACAAACAGTTGCTGACAATAAGTATGGCCACAACACAAGAGCGAGTGCCTTTGAGACAGAGGGCTCCAGCAGATGTCTCGGCAGATGCTGCGCTATGTGCACGAGTCGTATGGACCGCAACAGGCAGTCTCTCGTGGCCAGGTTGCACAGATGCTGATGGCGAAATATTCAACGTTTACGGTGCCAGCAGGTTCCATGTTGCATATCCGAGTATTATCTACAGGGTGGATATTACAAAATGGGTTGGCAATATCTATCACCTCGCAAATCACAAGTAGCCATATTTACACGTTAATGTTTGCAGCACATCGGTCCACAGATGTCAGGTTACAACAACACGCCTGTCACCTGGACTGCACGATTCCTGGGACTAAGCTATAGCTCGTGCTGAGTGCCCAAATCAGACATCTGCATACAAGTCTAGAAGCAGTATAAACATTCTACACTTGTTGGACCGTACTCAGTGGGTATGCTTGTCAGGTCGATGCACACCTTGTACTGATTACTGTTGGGACACCGGTTAGATCGGTACGCTGTATTTTTACCGTGGCGGCTTCAAGTTAAGTTTTTTTAAATTGACAAAATACACTACTATTACATTCAAAGCTGCATCAGAGTAATGCCTTCGGCACCAACCAGTACTCTGCTCTCAGAACCAGTGGCAATGTGCCTTCACTACTGATAGCACTTTTGGGCAGACATATTTATGCTGCAAAGTAACCAAACTTGTGACCCTCCAATCATCAGAAGCTTGTTGACCTATAGATGCTTCTTAAAACCAGTTACTGTTTCTATTTTGAAAAAAAAAAAGAAAAAAGTGCTCTACTCAAGGTGCAATGCACACAATACAGTGACATACTGTGATCCAGCAGGCAAGGAGCACAGATGCAGCACATACAGGATGTGGCCAGAGCACACTGCAGCAGTGTTGCCACGATACGTTAGGCGTCGCGCTGCGGATAGTGTCAAATAAGTTGTTTCAGACAGATAGTGAACGGCAATTACAAAAAAAGTGAACTACTTTCACAAGAAATGGCTAACATAAGTTTTTTCTAACTTTTTTTTTTCAGGGCCATATGCCCTTTGCTGTATGACTGTATCTCCTAGTCTGAGTGCAGGATCCCAGGCCCCGCCAATGTATTATCTCCTGTCACAGTCACTTAAACTGTCTTCCTGCTGTCTTTATGGATTCTTTTCTGATACGGTCTGAAGTCTGTATCGAAACCACTGTACAGTTGTCTGTGCCACGTAGCCCTGAGAGATAATGCTCTGTAAATGCAAGACTTGCTTTCACACAGTAGTTTAAGATGTCACAAGTGCTTACAGGAATAGTATTCAATAGTATAAACATCATCATACGTGTATCACACTGCGCTGGGATGTGACTATACGTAAGTGTACGCTGAGGTTGCCCTTTACACTACACAGTAGTTACAGTGCAGGAGAAAACTGCTTTAATCCAGAGTCCCTTTAGAATCTGGCAATTTTTTTCCTGATAATGCACCACAACACAGAAGAGATGCAGCAACTACTGTGTCTTCGTGTCCGCTCTTCTTTTCCTCTGGCTGTACTGTCAGACGGGGGCTAGTGCTTGCGGAACTCGGGACAGAGTGGCAGCAGACATGCCACAGGCTCCTGTCAGAGGGGGAGGGCAGCGTGGACATAAAAGACCCATCTTCACCCACCTGCAGTCATTTTATTGGTGCACCTGATGAGGACACATACCGAAACTGTGTGCTCATATGATATGAGAGGTCCGGTCACATGTCTATGAATTTTTCTCTTACCATCAATGATGTGAGAAAATGAAATCCTGGATTTTTACTTGCAAGGAGAGCTGACTATTTCAGGCTCCAGTAAGTACTATACTTGCCTTATTCTGCGGTGATGTGAGAAAATGAAATCCTGGATTTTTACTTGCAAGGAGAGCTGACTATTTCAGGCTCCAGTAAGTACTATACTTGCCTTATTCTGCGGGGCCACGGGCCTCTGAGAGAGTGCTCCACTGCCTTCAGAAGAGTGTGTGTCAGAAGAGGTACGTGGAAAGGCTCCCGACAATTCTGGTGGCGACACCTGAAAGAACTCGCTAATTAGCACACAATTCTGCCCACAGCTTTTACACTACATTGTGTGGTCTTAACAGTACAGTCATGCAGACAGTGACTAATCAATAAAATAAAACAGGTACTATGATTACAGTATCAGAAATGTTTCTCCATGACAGTGACACTACGTCGATGACCACAGCCGGTCACACATAATTATTAATGGGATTGCACTTATTGCTTATGTGGGCAGGGCACTATACATCTGGGACTCATTCATCATCCTTCTTTGCTTCAAGTCTAACACAAAACTATACATTGTAAAATAAAATCTACTACTGAGAGCATTAGTGCCCATGTCATAATCTTAGAACACTAACCAGAAGAATAATTTCAAAGTGACTATACATTAAGCCCAATCGATGGAGGGAAAGAGCTAAATATAAGGAATTCCTCTCTGAGGAAGGTCCTCAAAAAATGTCTTAGAGACAGCAGAGGTCCCAAACCGAAGATTAAATGTTCGACGCCACATAGCTACGATGGTTAAGAAGTTAAATGCAGTTGACAGCTGTGAGTCATTCGCTACAATGGCTGATAACTCAGACACCAAACACACACTAGAAGGAACGGGTTAAAAAAAAAGGACATTCAGTCAGGAAATGGCGAACCATCGAAGGTTGACAACAATGAGGATAATGTGGTGGGGGATCACCATTTAACAAATGGCAATGGCTAAAAGGACAGTGTCCAAACCTTTCCTAATTTTATCTACTAGCAGTCAGTCTGCTGATATTCGTTCGTTCTCTCTCTCTCTCTCTCTCTCTCTCTCTCTCTCTCTCTCTCTCTCTCTCTCTCTATCACCAGCTGTGTAGATTCAACAAAGCACATAAATCTGTTATAGTTACACACACCCAAAACGCAAGCCACGCAGTTCCAATAAATGGGTTCTACAGCAATTCCACATTATTCAAAAAGGAATACCACATCTGATTTTAAGGTGAGATTTTTATCCAAATAAGTCATTCGAAAAATACAGGGTCTTCTTACATTTGTACATTAAACTGCTGCTGCGGAGGTCAACATTTTTATGTTGTATAACAGATTAATATTGGGGGCCATCTCATATTTATAGATAAAGCTTGGCACTGAGGTCACATGCAGATTTATTTTTACGGCTGTACAAGGGATACTCGCACTCAAATTGGATCAAGATTTCTCAATATGTCACAGCTCAGACCATCACATAACATTTAATCATGCAGCACGAGTGAAAGTGAAACTATAAACTAGCCACAAACAGAGGTCTTAACTCAGCTTAAAAACTGACAATTTCATAAAACACGGGAGGAAATATCATTCAGTCCCACCGTTGTACAAACTCTTAATCTATTTCAGCAAATTTCCAATAAGACTTTTCATACATCATTAACGTGTATTAATACATAAACATTTAGGCTGATTTTAAAGTATGGCTGAAGTCAAAAAGGAAAATGCTGTCCTTAGAAAATATTACTTATATCTTAATCCGGTACAATATTTTATTTGGTTACTAGGAACTGTAATAATTTACCAAGAATGTAAATGAGCATTTCAATCACTGTTCACATTTTTTAATATCAAGTAAAAATGAAACCAACTTTTAATGAGTTTGAAAACAAGACTGAGTCATTTAGATGAAACAAGAATGAGTTAATCAAGTTACACTGATAATTGTTTCTTCTTATAACTGGTTTGTGTATCACTCTCCATGTTTTATACCTCCTGATGTAGCCTTGTCAAGTACTAATTTTATTTTATTTTATTTTATTTTATTTTATTAGTTTTGTTTATTAATAGAAACTTATGTAGGCATTCTGCTCCTATTTTGGGTTAATGTTTTTCCCGTTTACTCCATTTTTATTTTTTACTGTTCACTTTTTTACTTTTTCATTGCATTACCACCACACTGTCAAAGGTGTTACTTACTGTATGTTTTTGCTTCAGTGTACACGTATTACTTCTCTTCCAATGTTGTTAGCAAACACTGTAACTTCTTCAGTGACAATACTCAGTAAATGTCTGAAGAGGGCCCAAAAACCGGTTAACATGACCAAAGTAATATTGTAGAACAAAAGCAAACTGGTGTTTTTCATTTATTATAATGTTGTTCCACCAAGAACCGATGGAAGATTCTGTTAACATAGTTACTCAAGTATTAAATCAAAGAAATGAGGGCACATTTTATTTAGTTGTCACTTTTTCCCGATTTTGGTGTTTTTTCTGATGGCTTATTTTTCTTTCTCCCTTCTCCACACTGAGATGAAAAGATTGGCCTCTAAGTGGGAGATGTGGCAAGATACGTCAAAACCAGTCAGACACTGACAAAGGAGTGGGAAAGGTGACAGAGGTGGCAGCAGCACTCTATAAGAGGACAATAGAAGGATGCGACGCAGGCATAGAGCCCCTGGCAGTTACCGTATTTACTCGAATCTAAGCCGCACTTTTTTTCCGGTTTTTGTAATCCAAAAAACCGCCTGCGGCTTAGAATCGAGTTCAAAGTAAGCGGAAGTTCTGAAAAATGTTGGTAGGTGCCGCCACAGCTAACTTCTACCGCCGAATATATGTAGCGCTGAACAGGCATGCTTTGCAGGCACAAAGTTAAATACTGGTGCCAAAACCTATGCGTCAGTAAATAAATTTTAAAAAAATGTGGAAGACGAGCTTTTTTCACTGCCCCGAGTTTCAACCACTGTATTTTCACACATTATCCAACAAAGTAAGTACAAATTCCGTATTGTTCATCTTCGAACGCATCAGCATTTCATTGTACTACGAAAATCCAACTGGCAAGACTGTTTGGTATCTTTGTCAATGTGGCCAACTCTACGTTCTGAATTTTTTCCTACCTGTGAGAAGAGATGGTTGCTAACAAGAACTTTTATGAATTGTGAATCACGTCTAGTATTCTCTTCACCATAAGAATAATACGAATATAAACATTTTGCCATGTATTCTTTCGTGTTCGCTGCTATCTAATTTAAATCCTATCTGCCTAATAAACTACGAAATTAGAGTGAGACAACAGTAAACGTGGAAGAATATATATATCATGTCATGTTTATATTCGTATTACTCTTACGCCTAATAGTGATACAGTCAGAAATAAAGCATGGCAACTGACTACATTTTTAAATCTAAGATGACTAATTTCTGTGCAGATTGTGATGTACTAAAGAGGCGTCTGTAAAGATTTTCAAACGGAGAAAAATTTTCAATAAACTCTCGTTCAGAACATCTTCTATCATACACAGTCTACTATTTGGTTGTTGATATTATCAAAGAAAGCAGCAGTGTAAGTAACAACAAACAGCAGCCTCTTGCCATTGCTTCGCTAATGAGATGCTCTCTCTCTCTCTCTCTCTCTCTCTCTCTCTCTCTCTCTCTCTCTCCTCCCCCCCCCCTTTTTTTTTTAAATTTAATTGTAAGCGGCGGTAGCGTGCACAAAAGCAAGCCATGCCGCGAGCGGCAACAGGACGTAAACACCCATTATCAGAATGCGACAAACAATGCATGACACAGTACAATACTGCATTTTCAGCTTAGAGTGACGTAAACACCTATAACAAAGAGAACGGCATTTATCAGATCAAAGAAAAATAAGCAATCGATTCAAACCAGACGAAGCACGTGAAAAAGAAAGGGTACCCATATAAATACGGACGGAGCGCCTGATGCATAGCAATGGTTGCCTGGTAAAGCTTAACTGCGAAGCTTACGACTCTAACCAAACTACTGTAGCTGTATCGTCATTCATTCGACCTAAATTGTGTCTCAAATTACAATGGACCAACTTTGTTTCGATTTGGAGGTGCGGCCTAAAACTTTTCTCTCCCTTTGAATGTCGAGTCTCAAATTTCAGGTATGGCTTAGACTCGGGAAATTTTTTTTCCCTTGATTTCGAGTCTCATTTTTCAGGTGCGGCTTCGATTTGAGTAAATACGGTACGCATGATCACATTCAAAACACATGGATACACAGTGTCCAATGGAGCCTCTCATCTCCTTCATGTTATAGTGGGCAATGTCCCAGTTTCAGCGTAACTCCATATACCATTAGTGGGTGTCCTGAAGAGAGACAGTCTGTGTGTGCCACAATTCTACAGATAAAATACACCCAAAAACTTTCAGACAAAAAGAAATCAAGCACCAAATGGTTAACAATAACAACAGTTATAAAGAGAGTGTGAGGGGGGAGGAGGAAGGGGGAGGGCGGGGGTGAAGGTGGAGCATGTTTTGTTTTACGACCAATTTCGGCATCCCTTTTTGTGAATTTTGGTGTTATTTTCTCATGGCTTATTTTTTAAGTACTGTACTGTCTGTTATTTAGTTTTGGCTTACTTTATTGTTTTTCAGTGTTAATTAAGATTTACCTACAAGTCACTAATATACACAGAATATTACTCAGCACATTTTGCAGGGAATTCTGGGAGCATAACTAAGCTATTACTACCTAACATATGGAAAGCAGGGGTGGGGTGGGAGTTGGGGCAGGGATAGAGGTGGGCAACATACACTGAATTTTAACAGTATACCAAACCATGATGATGCAGAATTTAGTATCTGCCACTGGAATTGGCTGGCCATTTCTGTGACATTTTCATGCATATTATATGAAGCTGTAAGGAAACAGATTGCTCTTCTTTCAATCTTTCTTATTTGCTCTACGCATCCTAGCTGGTACAGATCCCACACTGTCAAGCAATATTCAAGCATTGATCTGACAAGGGTTTTATAAGTTACCTCTCTTGTGGGTGGATTACATTTACAGAGGATTCTTCCAATGACTCCCAGTCTATCATCTGCCTTACATGGCATTATCTTTGGCGGCAATGTATATTAATGTCAGGCGTGGCCACCAACACTTCACGTTTCACTTTTAAAATTGCAAACTATGGCCATACCCTACTAATGCGCGTTGTTATTGGCTCAGGGAGGCACATTATAGCACGGTCACTATGATTTCCACTTCGAATCCCATTTGGTTACATCTGCCGAATGATGGTTACGCACGTGGTGCACGGTGAAAAAATATTTGTGTGCAGGCTCTATGATGTGCAGTACTGAAGCCCCACAAATAGAACTCTTTACATCAAATGGAAATTATTGTATAGTGGATCCATTTTGTAAACAGATCAGATCTGGGCTGAGTGCAACATTAACAGTTTCTAAACACAAAATGTTTAGAGAGGAAACAGCCAAAAAGTCCAAACAAATCACCACCACCACCACCACCACCACCACCACCACAATGAAATGTTCACAAAAGCATTGCTTCCAATCTTTACCATTTCTGAAGCAGAACAGATCATTGAGCAATGTCACTCCATTATTTCCCTCAATATTGTTCTAGTTCAAAACTCTGAAGCACAAGACACAAAATAGACAGAATAACGTACCTCATTCTGTCCCGATGTGGTTGTATCGCCATTATGCAGATGAGCAGGCTCTGGCTGGGCAACTAAAGTGTCATCAGATGCACTTGCGTCAACACCTACAAAAAATTTACACAAATCTGAGGTCAGCAAATATACTAGGGACAAAACCGATTTCTGAAAAGACGAAAATCTGACTTCATGGTTTTTAAATACATCTTTATTCCATATTTCAGCACACAAACCAGCTAATAACAGACACCAGGAGTTTTAACTGGTTATCTAGATCATGGAAAAAGAGTGAGGCAACCGCACACTCGTAGTACAATGACGTGACAAAAGTCGTGGGATAGTGATACGCACACACACAGATGGCAGTAGTGTCACAAGCACAAGGAAAAAAATAACACTTCACTGGCATAGCTGTCATTTGCACTCAGTTGACCCGTGTGGAAAGGTTTCTGATCTGATTATGGCTGCAAGACTTGAATTAACAGCCTTTGAGTGTGGAATAGTAGATGGAGCTAGAAACATGGAACATTCCATTTTGGAAATAGTTAGGGAATTAAATATTCTAATATTTGTGTCAAGAGCAGGCGCGGCTTGTAATTAAAGGCTCTGAGGCGGAGCCGCCCCAAAATACAAGTTAAAGTAAATTTCGCAAGAGCGTATTACATAATTTAAATTATCAGGACGAATTTCGCACATTTCCCATTCCGATTAAAATAACGACGATCAACGTTTTTGGAACTGTTGGTATCGCTAGATGTTTTCCGAACGGTTAGTAATGTTTAGGCTGGACCTTGGAATGTCTGTAAGCTGCATGTAGTAGCGGTTTGGGGGCGTGGCTTCTACATAGTACTGCTCTTTATGGGTGACCCGAAGGCTCAGAGCTTGCAGCCTAAGGGTGTCATACCAACCATCACACGTTTTTCACGATCCACTATCTATGTAATAAAGGAATGTAGAGTGGCCGAAACTTCGCTATCCAATCTCTGTCTCTGCACATCTCTACTACACTTCAATGCGTCATTAATCGACGTTTAGTCTTATTGTTTTGATAATGTTTTACATAGTTGTTTTGTTTCCGCCATTGGCTATTTTATCTACATTTATAATAAGTTTGCAAATATCCCGCCAGAGTGCACTAAACTACAGTAACATACCAGTACTGCCATCTAGCGAGAGTTTCATAAGTGATTAGAGGACAAAGCGCGCGAAATTTGTCCCCTTTACTTTACTTTACTTTCCTTTCCTTGCTTGCTGATGCTGACTGCTTTTGTTGATATTAGCAAGTTTCTTTTCCGGAGTGTATTTTGCAAGATTTTAGTGATTTTTACTTGCTTGTGAATATCTGCGATGCACCGCGAGTATGAAACCAGCGCAATACGAATTCAGTGTGCAATTTAATAGGTAAAAACTTGGAACACGGCCATAGGATGAAAGTGAAAGAACTTGGTGCACCCAGACCCGATCTAACGATCAATCAAGAACAGAAACAGTGCAAATCTAGGCAAGAGTACAAACACAGTTTTCACAGAGCAGTGTACGATGCAGCTGAGTGGTTGTGAAGTGAAAAATGCATTTTTCTGTTTCACCTGTCTTCTTACAAATAGTACTGATAGTGCCTGGACTGAAACTGGTATCACTGACTTAAAGAATCTTCACGCAAAGGTGAAAAAACATAATTCCAGTGAAAACAATAAATGGGTTCATTGAGTTTTCAATGCTAGGGAAAGTGGACGTTATATGCCAATCAGACAGTGCTTACCGCCGTAATATAAAGATATATAATGAAAATGTATAAAAAAAATCGGTATATTCTGGGTAAACTTATAGACTGTATTAAATTTTGCGGCAAATTCGAGCTTGCCTTAAGGGGCCACGACGAAACAGAAGATTCCAAAAACCCAGGAATTTTTCGAGGCTTAGTCAGTCTTATGGCAGAACTGGACTGTGTCTTGAAGCAGCACATTGAGAAATCAGAAAACCGTGTTTTCTTAGGCCTATCAAAGACAATTCAAAATGAACTCCTGGAATCAATTTATGAGGTATGCCTCAATCTCATCAGGAGTGAACTGTCGAAGGCATTCTTTCTCGCAGTAGAAGTTGATGAAATTACTGACTGTGCAAATTTGTCACAATTGGTCCTAATAATTTGCTATGAGATACTGGGACAAATAAATGAAAGATTTATTTCCTTTGTACGCCCAAAAAGTCACAGTGCAGACGATGTAACTGCAGATGTTCTCTGCGAGCTAGAGAAAATGAGTGTACATGATACACCTGAAAAACTGATAACTCGTGTTATGAGGAGTGGCCATAAAAGTGGAGTTCAAACTAGAATTAGAGAAATGTACAGGAATGCTCACTTTATTCACTGTTACGCCCATCAGTTAAATTTAATTGCTGAACATTGTGTGACGGGAATAAACAAGTGCGGATCTTCTTTAGCAACTTGGAAGGAATTTCCACCTTTTTTCCCGGTCTTCTAGGCGTACAGCCATTCTTGATGATGTAGTGAAGAAGCGTATTCCTACCTGTCCTCAGTCCATCAGATGGAATTTTAAATCACGGAGCGTAACCACTGTGTACAAATACCAAAAGGAAATTGTTGAGTGCCTAGAAAGAATTACTGATGATGATGCCAGTGATTACAAGGCAATAAACAAGGCCACGGGACTGAAGGGTTTCCTGCAAGACGAAGATTTCCTCTTCTGGTTAATTTTTTTTTAATACAGTCATGCCTCATCTCATTGTGACATTCTCTTTAATCAATTGCAGCAGAGGAATATTGATGCAGTGAAAACTGTTGAATATGTATCACACTTTGCAGATTCTGTCCAGCAAATGAGGGCCTCACTTGAAACTGACGATCACTGGGGACAGGTAGAACCAACTGCAAAACGGGGACGTTTCACAGAATCAAGAATAGTATGTGCACGAAACGTTTGCAACCTCATCACAACTCAGATCAGGGAAAGATTCAGTTTCAATTATCACTTATCGATTGCACAGCTGTCTGATTCATCGTTGTTTGCAAAACATCAAACTATTTTTCCCTTAAAATAGCTGTTAATTTGTTCAATTCACAGTCTTCAGATCTACATCATGAGCTGAACATGTTGTACAGCCGAAAAGATTTTATGAAGGCATCAGGTGCTTTGACCTTGTTGGACTTTCTTTGCGATAACAATCTGGCTAAAGCTTTTCCTGAAAGTGTAAAACTTCTGCAAATAACAGTAACCTTCCCTATGACGACTGGAGAGGCAGAACGCTGCTTCTCTACGTTAAAGAGAGTGAAAATATTCATGTGCAACACTAGGAATGAGGACAGACTTTGTGCGTCTGCAATGTGTTCCCTAGAAAAAGAATTACTGAATCCGCCAAATTTCAATGAAATGGTCATAGACCAGTTTGCTCCGCAGAAGGGGAGACGAGCTGACTTCGTCTATATACAAATGAATTCAGGTAGGCTAAGCAAAAGTGCAGTCATAATTGATAAGAGGTAATTTCTTTATATGAAGTCCTACTTAGCCTATTAAGTGAAGTGAGTAAAAAAGGGTAGTGTCATGTTTGGCCAGTCATAAACGTGATGACATTTTCCGAAACAAATCACTTTTGGTGCTGGTACAGTGTGTTGCGCTACAGTGTCACTTTTGTGTACTTTAGCACAACAAACCGTACTAAAAATGACGTATTTTGGAGAGATCTTTAGTGCATTATTTCACATAAATGCATATTTTCATAATACACAATAAATACGAACTGTTCGCTTCTCAAACATGTGAATTAATATGGCAGTTGCACGGATTGCGCATGTCACCCAATCACAGCACAAGACCTGTGACGTCACGAAAACATCACAGTATCGTCATGCAAACTCGTAAACTTCGAGCTTTGGAGGTAAACCACAACAAACGCCTTAAGTTTAGAACTGAAAACCCCAAAAATATTAAGCAGCTGCAAAGTTAACATTCACCGCATTAAAGATCTCTCCGAAATGCGTCTTTTCATATGATTTGCTGCAAAATGTCAGAAAATGTAATGAGGACGTATGAAAACACTAACCAAAGATTTTAACTCGAAGTTAGTTTCTAATGATATTTAATACCTGATTATAGAAGAATTATGGACAGAGAGTGATCTGCCCACCCCCCTCCCCCTGCATTCTTAGTTGTTTATATCAGACTAATCCGTAGCGTAACGCGAGGTCTATGTTGGTTCCGATCGATAAATGCCGCAGCCTTCCCCAGTACAGAAACCACAAGCCGCGCCTCGTCAAGAGTGTGCAACAAATATCTAATTTCAGGCATTATTTCTCACCACCGATAACGCAGCAGATGACAACCTTCCCTTAACGACCGAGATTGACGGCGTCTGTGTGGAGTTATCACTGCTAATAGACAAGCAACATTGTGTGAAATAACTGCAAAAATCAATATGGGACATACAGTGAATATATCCATTATGACAGTGCAGCAAAATTTGGTGTTAATATGCTACAGCAGCATACAACCGACACGAATGCCCTTGCTAACAGCGTTACACCACCTGCAGTGCCTCTCCATTGGACACTGGACGACTGGAAAACTGTGGCCTGATCAGATGAGTCCCAATTTCAATTAGTAAGAGCTTTTGGTAGGTTTCCAGCATGGTGCAGACCCCACAAACCCATGGACCCAAGTTGTCAAGAAGGCACTGTGTAAGCTGGTGGTAGCTCCATAATGGTGTGGGCTGTGTTTATATGGAATGGATTGGGTCCTCCGGTCCAAATTAAGTGATCATTGATCACAGACTAGAAATGGATACGTTCAGCTACTTGGGGGTCATTTGCAGCTTTTCATGGACTTCACGTTCCCAAAGAAACGATGGAATTTTTATAGACAACAATGCGCCATGTCACTGAGCCACAATTGATCGAGGTGGTTTGAACATTCTGGACAATTTGATTGAATGGTTTGGTCGTGCAGACTGCCTGACGTGAATCACATCAAACGTTTATGGGACACAATTGAGTGGTCAGTTCGTGCACAAAATCCCGCACCAGCAAACTTTTGTAATTATGACACAACAGAGACAGCACGACTCAGTATTTCTGCAAGGGACTTCCAACAACTTGTCGAGTCCATGCCACATCGAGCTGCTGCACTGCACTAAGCAAAAGGAAGTCCAACGTGATATTATGGAGTATCCCGTGACTCTTGTCACCTCAATGTATAAAAATGGAAGGTTTGTGTAAAAATCATAAGAGAATAATGTCACTGACAAAAAACTGTTTAGACCAAAACGTTATGCATTTCTGCTTCATAGATGCATCATGTGATTAATAATTACACACAAAGCTGGGAAACTCTCAAGGAATACTGACAAAACATGATGAAGTGTTGGAACATCTAATGTCACTTTACCACCTGCCACTCATACGGAAAATGTGTCAGTATCTTATGAGTATTATATGCTTTGAGAAGCAGATGCGAATAAAACCAGGAACTACTCAAAAAATCTGCAAACAAGCACAAATCACACAGCTACTTGAAAAGATAAAGATAAATAAGAAATACACATTAATAATATACCATTGGTGAAGTTTTGACATCTTCCCCAGGCATAGTGTGATTAACTGATCACTCTCAGATAATGTCTGTGATGATATAGCAGTATAAACACAAAATTCCACTGTGGTCAGTGTCAAACACATTCTGAGATGAAACTTTTTGGCAGATTAAAACAGTGAGCCAGACCGAGACCTTTGCCTTTCACAGGCAAGTGCTCTACCAACTGAGCTACCCAAGCATGACTCACGGCCCATCCTAACAGCTTTACTTCTGCCAGTACCTCATCTAGTACCTTCCAATATCCGTTCTTACAGAGTGCTGGTCTTACAAGTTTCACAAAAGAGCTTCTGTGAAATCTGGAAGGTAGAAGATGAGGTTGTGGCGGAAATAAAGCCATAATGTGGATCAAGGGTCTGCTTGCGTAGTTCAGCCAGTACAGCAATTGCCCGCAAAAGGTAAACGTCCAGAGTATGCATTTTGGTCCAGCACCCAGTTTTAATCTGCCAGGTAGTTTCACATCACTGCATACTCGGCAGCGGAGTGAAAATTTCATTCCAACAGAGCTATTAGTGTTTCCATGAGTTTAAGAACCCCTAAAACCACTAATTTATATAAATTATGCCTATTATTTTTCTTTTTGCACTTTTTGTTATATTTTTAATATCAATTTATTTCCTTTTTAATGATTATGATTAGCAGCTTCTAGCAAAAGCTGAGATATTATGAAGCCTGCAGACTTCCTTGAAAGTCAATGAATAAAATTATTACCTGAAAAATACATACAAAATAAAATAAATGAGGGGAGAAAAGTGATACAAAATTAAAAGGAAGCAAACTAAATCAAAAGTTCCCTTCCACAATTCACCACCCATTCACAATTTAGAGGCTGACTTTAGTCGACCCCTATGTATGTCTTAAAAACAAGGCACGTACTGAACCTAGATATAAAAATTTCAGGCATCTTACGTTTCAGCCATAGTGTTTTGAGCAATGCAACATTTTGTTATTTTTCCTTTTACATGTTAAAGAAGAAAGAGGAAATGTTTTACTTACCTGTTTCACTTTCACTGCTTGGCATTGCTTCCATCTCTGACAGAATTGTCTGAAAAAGCATTAAAGGACCTATTTTTATGTCTATAAAGTAATGAAAAGTCCTTGGTGGAATAGAAATAATGGAAGGGGTGAAGGTAACAACACCCTGTTCAGACAAATCCTCCTCCTACAGATTCAAAGGAGGGATCTTTCACTCCCCAGCAACACGCTCAGCCTCACTTACGTGCCTACCGATAATTTGACACCTCAGCTACATAACGAGTTGTTACCTTTACTCCTCCTATTATTTATAGTCTTCTGTTTCACACTTTTGGAGACAAGATATCTAGTAGTAGTAAAATACAAGTTAATGTTTCACAAGGATCACACTGCTATAAGATATATTTAAATTTCTGCAAGTCTGACAACAGCACAGCAGTCTATATTTGCAGCTGATGTTATACTGTTCAACCTATGGACTTCTAATATTTTTCCCCCATCAACCCCAAATTTACCACTTCACTCTACAGAAATCAGCATTTTTGTCTGATGCACTTTTCTCAAAATTATATAATTTTTTTTTATATGAATTCTTTATAAATCTTATCTTACTATTTATCGAAGTGACTAGGAGAGAAGACAACACAGTTTTATAAGTTTTTGTTGGTGTAGTACACCTGACACATCTAGACACGAGTAATGGCGCTCCATGTTTCTGACACTCATACCGTGTGTCACTCTTCTTACTTGCTTTGCACATTACACAGTGTCTGGCACGATTTCTTAATAGGATTGGGACGGGGTAGATAAACCTAACAAAATTTGACCAATGAGGGAAATATCAGACTGGAGGCGTCCACACCTAGGGTAGTCTGGTAAAGTGACCTGATCTATTACATCCTCAGCCAGCTGAATTATAAACTGACTGAAACAAGATTTTTTTTTCCTTCTTACTTCATTTAATATGACATATGAACTGAAAATACAAATGTCCATTAAGTAAAGGAATTTTTCTTATATCCTTTGGCATATCTTCTCAGGAGAAGAAAAGATGACAACTGTGGTCCTGTATGTAAAATGCGTTCATTGAACTTTTGTAATGTGCAATTCCTTGGGACTTCTGGACTGGGGCTATCAGTTTTTCCTGTTGTGGTCATACTGACATCTGTACAGATAGTGAACTTGTCTGAAAATGATACAAGTGTGGATTTAACAGTCCCTACTGCATCTGTGTCCCTTTCAGTGAGGAGAGATATACTGTATGGCCACCAACCAAGTAAGGCTGCATGAGGTCCTTAACAGGAGTTTCACCAATCAGTGTTCGTTTATTGCTCGGCTCAGGTTTTTTTTGTATAAATATCAAATTCTGAACAGTGGTTCACAAATTTTGAAGAACTTTCTGAAAAATGCCTCTATTTGGGGATTGGATTGGGTATAGCAGTCTAGCTCTAAATTTCATGAGGCTTTTATCAAATGCAACATCATCATCATCTGGGAAATAAACACTTTGGAAATTTTGTTTCATTTGGCCAGTGCAATAGGTTGCAACTTGCTCAGACAGTTTTCAGAATCAGCATTTTCATTATTTAAAAAACGAAGGAACCTAGAAATATGCAAGAATCTACATAGCACAGCGTCAGAAAAGAAAGGAGTACAAATTGAATTTTTTAAGGACCATTATGACTGAAGTGTTGGCCTCTTCACCTGTGCCATAACAACACATAAAGCAAAATATACTTGAATTTCATCAGATATAGTAGTAAACCTAGCATTGTTTGATCTCTAAGTAGCACATTTTTTGTAACCATCTGTTGCATATCTGTTTGGCTCTACTGCTACATCCACCTAGAAAGACATGTGGACCATTTTTCTGTACATATCTAAGGGGGTTAGTTGTTGAGAATGTTGTCTCTGAACTGGAAGATTGATGCCACTAAAAGCAGAAAATGAAATTTTGTAAGGTTTATACTGATTTATTCCCCATTTCCATTTTTCTACCTTCTGTTTTTTAGCAACACAAGCACCTGTTGCTGCAACACATGCTATCTGCTTCATTTGCCTCTCTGTTATCACTAATATTGCAACCTCTGACAATAAAGATCGGTGTATAGTCCTGTAGCATGAACGTAGATGAACTGTGAACTACAGTAACCTTACTGTACTTTGAAATAGTCACCTCTCATAGCAGTGCACCGCTGAGCTCTGTGATACATGTCCTGGAAACTTTGCAAAAAGTCTTCCTTTGGGATTGTGTTCAAAGGCTATGTACCGTTTTGTATGTCAGTAATATCACCAAACCCCTTTCCTTTCAAAGCAAGCTTGAGTCGAGGGCATAGGAAGGAGTTTGGAGGATTGAGATCCGGCAACTATGGTGGATGTTCAAGTTGTGCCGCCTCTTTTTTTTCCAGGAACTGTTTGACAATATTGGCTGTGTGTGGGCAAGTGTTGTTGTGAACAAAAAAACAGGAACCTTGTTGTGCATACTGAAGTCGTACTCTGCATAGACATTGCATGAAAAGGAACAAAATTTCAATGTACTGTGCAGTGTTCAACGTCGTTCCCTCAGGTAGAAATTCCTTGTGGATAATGCCTAAACTATCAAAATCTTTGATGAGCATCGTTTTGATGCGTGATTTTTTGGCTCTGACCTTTTTCAGACAAGGTGATGTCAGAACACCATTCCAGGCTTTGCCATTTCGTTTCAGGGTCGTACCGGAGGCACCAGGTTTCATCCTCAGTGACAATACAGTTCAAGAAATTGAGTGTCACGTCCACCGTTTCGACAAAATCCTGTAAAGCCTCTAAACGTGTCTGCTTCTGATCGCCAGACAACAACACGTTTTCCTCTTCCCTAATTCCTGAGTAAGGATTTGTTGCACGGATTCATGGTTCATCTGCAGTTATCCACTATCATGGGCACAGTTAATCAATGGTCATTTGTGATTAATGTCCTCACTTTCTCAATGCTTTCGTCACTGACAGCAGTTGCCGGTCGTCCACTATGGGGATTGTCAGTAATACGTTCCTGACCTCCTCGAAAACGGGCGAACCGCTCGTATACACACCTCATGGACAGTGCTTGATCCCCATAAACGCATACCAGCAATGGATGTGTTTCCTTTGGTGTCTTTCCAAGCTTAAAACAAAACTTTAAATTCATCCTTCGCTCATTCAGTGTCCTGTTCTCAGTTCAGAACCAACGCACTTCATCCAACAGGTCTAACAACACACGCAATGCTCAACTGAATCACGGTGAGAGCAGGTTATCAACATCGGCTGCTACACAGGTGCAGTGTTTTGAGTCGCCAGTGTTGCCCAATCAACTGTTCTGACTTCATTCACCAAACTTTATTGTCAGAGGTTATATTTCCCTCAGTGTCTTCATTATCTGACCTATCAGAAATGTCACTTTCAGAAACATCACTGTCACTTTTATTTAATGAACTTTCCTCTTCTGAGAAAAACTTTTTAAGGTATGGCACTGATCGCTGCTACAAAGCTTGTGAAATAGCCCCAAAAATGATTGCTCGTAGCTCCCAAAATGTCTAAAGAAATGGAGCATGATATACACCACCAAATAGATCAATTTATCAGCTTTCTGACAGCATGTAACATGCCATGCGATCTATTGACAGAAAAGAACGAACATTAAGAAGAAGCTATAGCTGCTCGGCCCGTCTCACACACAGCAACGTAATAATGGACTTGGAACCTATGGCCAGCTCTGAGCCACATGTATAAGCAACTGTCGCACATGATGCAAATCCCCACCAGTGGCCTTAGGCGCAGAAGATGAAGCAGCAGTACACAGCCAGCATGCAGTACCTCGGGAGGCAGCAGAGCTCCACCTTCATCCTCAGCAGCCGCCCCTTCATCGGCCGCAGCCCCAGCTGGGTGCCCACCACCACACAGTGGAGACGGAGAGAGGGGAGGCGGCGGTGGCTCGGCGGCTTTCTCACCCACTGCTTCTTCCGCACTCACTGTGAATTCTCCTTGCTGAAATCATGATGTTAGTGGGCAATGAAAAATTTGAATTTGTGTCATATGCAAGTACAGGTGCAAATTCTGCCTCAAAATGCGAATAAATGCTATTTTGTAACAAAGTGTGTCCAAATGAATTATTTTATCAGAGTTTGAAATGGCTTTATTTTCTGAATACAAATATCAAAAATGTAACCAATTTGCTGTCGCCAGTACCACACATCACCTGGAGAAGTTCAGTTTGTAAATGATATGTGTAAGAATAAGCATGAAAAATAAAAAGTAAGCGGATGTAATGGCGTATCAGTGCACTCTGACTTCCGATGCCCCCCGACTGTGGGTGATCCGACACAATCAGTACTAGACGTGTACGGTGTAATGTGACATGGGCCTCAGTTAAGGGACCCAGAATCTTAGAACAAAGAAACAAACACATCTGTCTGCCAGCTAAAGTTCAAAACTCAATATCATGCGAACACTTTAACGTCGTAGTTTAGGTGGCCAGTGTTCTGACCACGGGTTGCTTCAAATACCAGTACAAGTCGAGCCTTGACTATTTCGTTTAGGACACTGTGAACCCCAACAAGCTGTTGTGTAGTAGCTATTACCAAACGTTGTGTGTCACTTTCTTATTTTGAAACGAGCTAAGACACTAAGCCCAGTCCACCATGGAGTCCAATTACTATGCTCAACATGAGAATGGATCGGCAACTCTATGACCACGTGTCAATCTGCTTTTACCTAAATACAGAACACTTGTGTAGAATTTCTTGATTCAAAAACTTTACCAACAGCCGTATGTTTTGGTTTATTTTATTTTATATCTCAAATGTCACCAGTTTCGGCAAATCAATATTGCAATCTTCAGGCCGCATACGCTATTGCGTATTAACAATGTTATCAAATGGTTCCATAAAACTGGAATCGTAGATCCGATCACTGACTGAGTCAGTGTCAACCATTCACAGGAATCTGATGCATAACAATCACCTTTACGATTCCAGTTTTATGGCACCATTCGATAAGATTGTTAATACGCTAATAGCGCTTGGGGCCTGAAGATGGCAATATTGAGTTGCTGAAACTGGTAACATTTGAGATATAAAATAAAATACACCAAAACATATGGCTGTTGGTAAAGGTTTTTGACTCGAGAAATATGTACCAGCCGATGTAACATAATGGACCGACAGAGACCTGTGTAGAATGGCCGAGAGAGAGAGAGAGAGAGAGAGAGAGAGAGAGAGAATTTCCCTGCACTGTCCCTCCCCCTCTGGCAGTCTTAATTGTAGTGTGTTTACAATTGTAGCCAAGAACCATTTACAGCCAGTTAGTGTCCATACTATAGTGTCCGGAGAACAAAACTTGTGAACATATATCAATTGTGCTGAGAGTCTTCACCTAACGTGAGATTTTCAGTTCTACATAAACACTAAGTACATCTACATGTTGCACTGTCAAGTACAGGTCACACAACTATGTAGCCTAACAACACAAAAGATTGATTTTGGTATTCAGCAGATTGTATAATCCATCAAATTTAGTGGGAAAAGAAAAATAATGTCTAGAGACACCTTGAATCAGAGAAGTATTTTGTTCACCAGTGGGAAAATGATGCTGTTTCTTGACAGAAACAATAATTTGTTGAAAGCTTAAACAGAGTTAAAATAAGAAACCAAGTAAAGACAACTTCAGAAGAAATGTTCTAGCTTTCTGCAAAAGCAAGCATTCCAATCAAAAAGTTCCCAATTACCACTTCTTTTAACAGTCAATTTACCAAACTCTAAGACTGTCTTCCAGCAAGTGGCATGACACCCTTTCCAATTTGTAAGTCTAATCATCTAATATGAAGCTGCCAATATAAAACTTTCAAAAGTATCAATTTTGATGGGGTTCTTACCAAACTGAAACAGCTGAATTTCTCAAACAGATCAATATAGCTATCTCAAAATCTGTGGGTCAGAGACGCCATGATCAAGAAATGTGCTGCCTGGAGGCCCTCAAAGTTCCATTCTCAACCCACTGCTTTTCCTGGCATTTATCATGGATGCTTCGCTCTTATAACTACTACTTTTATGCTGACGATACCCAGTTGTAGGTGAGTGCCAGCCCTCAGAACACTGCTGCTGCCCTAACAGTTGGGATGATCTTTTCTCTATATCACGATGGGGATGAAACCTAAGTCCTAAACTAGACCCTAACATGTCACAGGTCACTATCAACTCTCATTGAAAGTCAACCAACTGACATTTTCGCAAAACAGTCCCTCTGATACTCCTCAATGGTATCCAATTATCATTTCAAGAAACGGTGAACAACCTTGGCATAACTTCAGCTGCTGCAACTTGCAATTTAGAAGTTTAGAAAAATATTTCCACCTCAAACAAAACAAAAACTAGTTCTGTGCTTTATCCTGCCAAACCCTTACTGATGTGATGTACAATAAAGCAAAAATAATGAAAACTACAGACAACTCCTTGTTTGATTGTATTAGTCCTTCCTACACTCAGTTAGGTTAGATGTGACTAGATAGACGGCACTATTTTCACACTCTTTGCTCCACTTGTTTATCAGTCACTGGTGCTCTCAATACCTTTCCTCACATAAGAAATACCTACATCACTCTCCAACTGCAAAACCAGATCAGACAAGTAGGCGTATCAGCTGCACCTCTCTGCAACTAGACGACTGTGAAACAAACTACCCTGTGACCTCTGTCTTACCCGAAACTACTCTGTATTCAAGATGAGGTTAAAGCTTATTCTTCTACCACTGGTGTAGCTTCCCTCACTATACCTTGCCCATTCTGTTTTATTAATGTTTTCTTCTTTCCATCTCCATTGCTAATCTTACCCTACTGCTCCTTGCTCTTCCTCTGGTCCATTATTTTCTTCTGGTCTGTTACGGTATGTGTCTGTTAGACGTGATTACACTTGTTCGCCAAGAACATAAGGAAATTGTTTAATGTTAACAAGACTGAAAGTCCTTAAATTCTATGTATTAATTAATATACTTATTGAAATCATCCTAATTATATACTGCTCATGAATCACACAAATAGCAATGTTTACTTGCATAGGAAATCTGGATAGATGCAAAGAGGGGCCTGAAGGTCCTAATCTCAGGAGGGAGAAGAAATAAAAACATTGATGTTTCAAACAACAGGAATTCCATGTACGAATATCAACAACGTAGTAGAAGATAAAGACTGCTACTTACCGTAAAGAAAACGTGTTTTTAAGTTGCAGAAAGGCACAATTGAAAGACATTTATACAAGGTTTTCAGTCACAGCCTTCAGCGGCAAAACAGAAAGGGATAGACACATACCATTCATACATACATACAAGCAAGCACACCTCATGCACACACACGACTGCTAACTCCAGCAGCTCAGGCCAGAATTCAATATCACTTGTAATGACAGCAGCACTCTGGAGGGGGGGGGGCAGGAAAGAGGAAGGGACTGCAATGTAAGGGTGGAGTGGTGGGGCGGGGAGGGGGGGGGGCGGCACAGGAAGCTGTATGAAGTAGCGTGCAGGGAGTAGAATGCCAACAGGCACAGTGTCAAGAGATTGTGTGGCTGGGTGGTGGGGAGGGTGGGAGCGTGGGGGGGTGGGGGTGGGGAGGAATGAGAGGAGTGGGAAAAGATGGGTGGGTGCATTGGCAGAGGGCAGCAAACCAAGAGGCTCGAAGATGAGAATGGGGAAGAGATAATAGGACAGAGGGGACAGAAGCTGTTGGATGGAGTGTGTGGGGACTGTGTGTTACCATAGGCCGAGGCCAGGATAATTACAGGAGTGCAGAATGTGCTGGAAGAACAATTCCCATCTGCACAGTTCAGAAAAGCTGGTGGTGGAAGGGAGCATCCAGATGGCTTGGGTAGTGAAGCTGCCATTGAAATCAAGCATGTTATGCTCAGCTGCATGTTGTGCTACATGGTGTCTATTTTGCTCTCGACTACAGTTTGGCGGTGGCCGTTGATCTGGGTGGACAACTGATTGGTAGTCATACCAATATAAAAAGCTGTCCAATGGTTACAGCACAGCTGTTGAATGATATGGCTGCTTTCACAGGTGGCCCAGCCCCTGATGGGGCACGATAAACATGTGACAGGACTGGAATAGGATGTACTGCATAGGTGGATTGGGCATGTCTTGCACCTCAGTCTTCCTCAGGGATATGATCCTTGTGGCAAAGGGTTGGGATTGGGAGAGGCATAAAGGCCGACTGAGATGTTACGGATGTTGGGAAGGCGAGGCATCACCACGTTAGGAGGGGTGGGAAGGATCTCTGATACAATGTCCTCATTTCAGAGCATGAGAATAGGTAATCAAGGAAATGGCAAAGGATGTGGTTCAGTTGTTCCAGTCCAGAGTGGTACTGAGTGACGAATGGGGGCACTCCTTTGTGCCCTGTACTCTGGGAGGGTGGGAGCGCTGCAGCTGCGACGGGAAATGGCATGGGAGATCTATTGTGGACTACCTCTGGGAGGATAGTGCCTATTTGTGAAGGCCATGGTGAGACCCTCAGCATACTGAACAAGGGAGTTATTTCCAGTGCAGATACACTGTTGCCAAGTGCCAGGTTGTACAGGAAGGATTTTTTGGTTGATTTTGGGGAGGGGACCAAACAGTGAGGTCATCACTCCCATCAGATCAGGGAAAGATGGGGAAGGAAACTAGCCATGCCCTTTCAGCCCTTTCAAAGGAACCATCCCAGCACTTGCCTGAAGCGATTTATGGAAATCACGAAAAACCTAAATCAGGATGGCCGGACGTGGGTTTGAACTGTCGACCCCACGAATGCGAATATAGTGTGCTCAGCACTGCACCACCTCACTCAGTGGATTTTTGTTTTTGTGTGAAAGGGATGACAACTATCAAAATGTAGGTACTGTCAGTGGTTGATGGGTTTAATATGGACACAGGTGCAGATGGAGCCATCAGAGGTGGTGGTCAACCTCTAGGTGCATGATGACCAGGTGAAGTGGATGGCAGGAAAAGTGTTGAGGTTTTGAAGAAATGAAGACAGGGATAGAAGTTGGCAGTCATGTATGTAAAAGGTATGCCTGCTTGTGTGTATGAGTGGTTTGTGTGTGTGTGTGTGTGTGTGTGTGTGTGTGTGTGTGTGTGTGTTTTGCTGATGAAGGCTGTGGCCAGAAGCTTTGGTAGGTGTCTTAATTGTCCCTGTCTGCAACTTAACATGTATTCTTTATGGTAAGTAGCAATCTACCTTTTCCTACACTGTTGTTAAACACTGAGGATCACCAGTCTGCAAAAGACTTGGAAGAGCAGTGAGCACAATGCACAGTGACTTGGAGAGAGATAAGATGAATATCAACAACAGTAAAACATCGATTTTTCCCACGTGGAATGTTTCCCTCTATTATATACAATAAAACATCTAATTGAAATAAACCATGTGATGCTGAGGGTAATGGATTAGAAAATGAAATATGGAAATAGTAAATGAGTTTTGTTATTTGGACATTCCAATAACTGAAATGATAACAAGTAAAGAGGATATAAATGAAGACTGGTAATAGTAAGAAAATATTTTCTGAAAAACATAAATTTTTCTAACAAAGTGAAGTAAGCATGAGGAAGTCTTTTTGAAGATATTTATCTGCAGGGTAACCATGTGTGGAATGGAAATGTGGACAATAAGTAGTTCAGGAAAAGAAGAGCCTAATAGTTTTTGAAATGTGGTTATACAAAAAATGCTGAAGGTTAGGAAGTTAGATGACATAATTAATGAGGTGGTAACGAATCAACTCGGGGAGAAAAGAAATTTGTGGTATAACTTGAGTAAAAGAACAGACTGATAGAACACATACTAAGGCATCTAGGAATCTTAAATTTGACAATGAAAGAAATGTGGATGTGGCCGACAACAATGACGATGACGACAACCTGCTGATGCTCCTGCTGCTACTACTACTACTACTACTACTACTATTGTATTGTCCCAAACATATGTGACTGTGTAACGTACTTCAGCAGGTGTGAGAACGGGCGGCAGTTCCTGGCAGGGTCCCACTTCAGCCTCTGGCCCATCTGATGGAGCTGCACCGGTATCTTCCGACTGCGAGCCACCGGTGGCCTCAACAGCCACAGCTACTGTGTCAGCTTCTGTAGGGGCAGGCAGCACGACACCTGCCCAGCCTGACGGCCCTGCTCGGGCAACATCCAGACCCGCTCCGTCGCCCTCCTCTCGGACTGATGGGTCGGCGGTACTCCCCTCTGTGGGCTTCATCTTTACACCTGAAACGTAGTGGCATTCCTAGTAGGCTGAACTGGTGCACAGTGGCCTGTCCAACTACAAACAAATTCACATTTCTTCAGCAGCAATTTTTCAACAAACACTAGAAGGTGGGGTCGAGGTAAGCAGAAAGTGGATTGACAACATCTGCTTTATTGATAGTGTGGTCCTAATCACAGATAGTATACAGTGTGAACCAGAACTCCACCAACAAACTTGCAGAGGTTGTTCAGGGATACCTTCTGAGTATTTTAGTATAAGGGACCCATGGTCCCCAGTAGCTGATTACAGAGTAAGGCTCGTTTCACACTGGGACACTTGTGACGGTCACCGGTGATGGTCACTGATAGAGATACCTTCGTTTGAATTGGAGCATTCACACCGGGACACTGCACTGAGTCACCGAGTCACGGTGACCCAGCAGTGACTCACCCTCGCCACATGTGACGGACACCGACACTGTGTTCGCTGCGGTCACCGCCGTACATGCATTAGCTTGTTGTATTGGAGTGTTCACACTGGGACACCGATCACAGACACAGCAGTGCAGAGTTGCCAACAGACAGGCAGCCGTTGCTGAGCCCAGTGGCTCTCCACACAGTGCAGCCATGAGTTTAGAGTTCATCAACACAGGAGCTTTTATAAGTGAAGTGGAAAGTCGTCCCGTTATTTGGGATATGAAAAGCGATGACTACAGTAACAAAGTCATGAAAATGAAAGCGTGGCAAGAAATTATTACGAAGTTTGTGCCTGATTTTGATGAAAAGAGCATAGATGAAAGAAACAAAATTGGTAAGTTCTATATTCTTTTTTCACTTTAATACCGTATTTTTCGGACCACAAGAATAGCGAAATATATTTTCTACCCCTGTACGAGGCAAGGAGGTTAATAACCTACAAGGAGAATGCTAGTAGTTCATCAAATGAAGTTTTTGACATTCGAAAATACTGAAAAAACTTCTTCTCAGATTGTCTCAGATCGTCATAAAGGGTGTAATACAATCCTTTCTCCAGCCGATCACGTAGCAGTGGATGTATGTGTAATGAACGTTTTGTCTTCATTCTCCTCCTCCTCCTCCTCCTCCTCCTCCTCCTCCTCATTACAAGTACTAACAACAGTTCCTCCTCGCTCGAGTCCATTTCACCAACTAATCAGTTGGCAATAGCTGCAGTGTGGGACACCAGTGACCCAGAACTGTTCGCCACAGTCACCGGTGACCGTTACAAGTGTCCCAGTGTGAAACGAGCCTAATAAAGCAATTAGGATTATTCAGTTTACTACCACAATCCACCTTATTTCTGTGAAAATACCTTCCAACAGTGAAAAAAACCGTAACACGTAACAACTGAATTGTACACCACACAACACAGAGTAATGTAACAACCCTCAGACCAATTCCGAAGTACTGTGACGCAGCTGCCGTCAGAGCAGAGAGTTCAGCACAGGGTCACCGTGCCACTCGAACACCGCATTCCGTGAACCCGTATTTGAGCTGCATATCTCCGTAAGAAAACCCTTCCAAGGTGCCATGTATTGCAACTAACTACACCGGAATATAAAACACTAGACAGAACCGAGCAGTACTGCATGCAAAGTTGAGGGCAGTGAAGTAAGGAGGGCATTACTGTTGTCAACAGCAGGTACCACAAGTTAATAAAACGAGGCACTGAGTACATTCTGTCAATATTTACACTGTTGAGCACTATTTTCAGTGCAATACAGATACAAAGCTAATTGGGACAAGCTCAGACGGTAGAGCACTTGCCCGCGAAAGGCAAAGGTCCCGAGTTCAAGTCCCAGTCCAGCACACAGTTTTAATCTGCCAGGAAGTTTCATATCAGCGCACACTCCGCTGCAGAGTGAAATCTTATTCTGGAAACATCCCCCAGGCTGTGGCTAAGCCATGTCTCTGCAATATCCTTTCTTACAGGAGTGCTAGTCCTGCAAGTTTCGAAGGAGAGCTTCTGTAAAGTTTGAAAGGTAGGAGATGAGGTACTGTCGGAAGTAAGGCTGTAAGGACAGGGTGTGAGTCGTTTTTAGGTAGCTCAGGTGGTAGAGCACTTGCCCGCGAAAGGGAAAGATCCCAAGTTCAAGTCTCAGTCCGGCACACAGTTTTAATCTGCCAGGAAGTTTCATATCAGTGCACACTCCGCTGCAGAGTGAAAATCTCATTCTGGTCAAGCTTTGATTATTTAAAAATTTTTAAATGTAAAATAATGTAGAATAATGTAGAATAAGCTGTGGCCAATCAGATGGACGACTTCATGAAAGGGAACTGCACTAGTCAGTTGAGCGAGTACGTGCAGTGAGCGAGAAGCGCGGCCAGGGACGAGCAGAGGGACATGGCTGGTACAGATGCGAAAGTGGACAGGTCGCCTGAAGACACTGAAGGGTACAGTTCGGACTGAGACGCGAAAGCAGACAGTCGGTCTTTAGGCAGCTAGGAAGTGAAACGACTTAAAAAATTTCGCTTTGTGTGGTATCGTGGGACTTAGACTCTGAGCGGTGTAAATATTAAGGTGGACTTATGTTTCGCAATGAGACTGTTAATGATCAAACTGTGTCAAACGGATATGCGCTCACGTGTAATAGTAATTCTAAATATGACCACTTTCGCTATTAGTTTTCTTTCTGAATAAACATTATTCTAACCAAATCGCAACTGTGTGGCTTACATCATTTATGGGTTGTTAATTTAGTTACCAATATTATTATTAGTACTGTTATATGTTACATTAACTTCGTTTCATACAATTTCGCAAACTTGGCATCAATCAGACAATTTAACCACAGGGTCACAAGTGTCTAATTTAGGGGTGTAACGCGACACATGCAGTTCAACCCCTAGACGAGTTTGATCCAAGATATTTCAATGAAGAGGAACCGCATGTGACCCCGAACACCTTTGGGATGTTCGCTTGCAAGGAAAAATAGAAAGGTGGAAGGAATATTTATAGGATCTATACAAGGGAGATGAAGTTAAGATAATAGAAAGGGAAGAGGATGTAGATGAAGATGAGACAGAAGATACAATACTGCGAGCAGAATTTGATAGAGCACTGAAAGACCTAAGTTAAAACAAAGCACCTGGGGTAGATGACATTCTGTGAGAACTAGCGATAGCCTTGTGAGAGCCAGCTATGACAAAATTATTCCACCTGGTGTTCAAGATGTATGAGACAGGTAAAATACCCTCAAAGCTCAAGAAAAATGTAATTATTCCAATTCCAAAGAAAGCAACTGCTGACAGGTATGAATATTACTGAACTACAGGTTTATAAGTCACAGTTGCAAAATACTAACACAAATTCTTTACAGAAGGAACCAATATTTATGGCATTTGTAGACTTAGAGGAATGCTTTGACTAAGCTGAGTGAAATGATCTCTTTGAAATTCTGGAGGCAGCAGTGGTAAAATACAGGGAGTGAAAGGTATTTACAACTTTTACAGAAACCAGACGAAAGTATAAGAGTCGGCGGCATGAAAGGGAAGCACGAATAGAGAAGGTAGTGCGACTGGATTCTAGCCTGTTCCCGAAATTTTTCAATTTGTACATTGAACAAGCAGTAAACGAAACTAGAGAAAAATTCAGAATAAGAATTAAATTTCAGGGAGAAGAAATAAACACTTTCAGGTTTATCAATGACATTGTAATTCTGTTAGAGGTAGCAAAGGACTTTGGAGAGCAGTTGAATGGAATGGACAGTGTCTTGAAAGGAGGATATCAGATGAACATCAACAGAAGCAAAACAAGGATTATGGAATGTGGTTGAATTAACATTAGGTGATGCTGATGGGATTATATTGGGAAACAAGGCATTAAAAGTAAAAGTAGTAGATGAGTTTTGCTATTTGTGCAGCAAAATAACTGATGGTAGAGAAGAGATAAAAAGCAGACTGGCAACGGCAAGAAAAGTGTTTCTGAAGAAGGGAAATATGTTAAAACTGAAGATAGTTTACCATGTATGGAAGTAACAAAAACAAGAAGAGCATAGAGGCTTTTGAAATGTGCTGCTACAGAAGAATGCTGAAGATCAGATGAGTAGATTGCATAACTAATAAGAAGTTACTGGACAGAACTGGGGAGACAAGAAATTTGTGGCACAAATCCGTCTTTGAATTGAAGACAAGGATGATGATGACAACACTTGTGCATCTACATCTGTCCTGTGCTGCTTTCACTGGTCAAACAGCCAACTGTAGTTAATTACTTACTAATCTCCACAAACACACAAAATAGCTAAATGAATGCTGACACACAGTATAAATTACCATAATGTCAGGTGACACAATTGAACATTTGAAACAGCTTGCACACTTTCCCCCTCTCTCACCACAGTGCCAAATAATGCACAGATGTTACTTACTGGTTGCTGCTGCAGGCTCCTCCAGTTTCGGAGTCACCCTATCCCCAACCTGAAAACAAGACAAACCAATGAATCAGTCACCCTCAGTCATAATTTTTTCTTAAAACAAATTTTTTCAAAAATGCTATCAACGTGCATATCTAACATTACAATTTAATCATAAATGAAATGAGGCTGACTGGGCCTTTATAGGGAATCGGTGCCACCAATTCTAAATAAACAGCACAATAATGGTAACAAAAAGTCTTTTGTCAAATACAGTAGAGACGACAGGAGCCAAAAGCTATAACTGTGTGAATATTTTTGTTGTGCCTATCACGAATCAGCATCTCCGCTATATGGTGAGTAGCAACTTTCCTTCTCTGGTATTGTTACATTCCATCCTGGATTTTCCATTGTTTGATTTTCATCTTTAGAAATGAATGTTTTCATTGCCCAAAAACATGCTATAAGATAGTAAGTGGTGCTTAACCACAAACATCTAGCAGGTGCATTTCTGAAAGAAATTTATGCTATTTGACTGTAAATTACTATTAATTTACTTCACACATCATGATTTCGGCTTTACAGTCATTCTCAAGTGCAAGTTGAAATGTCACAAAATATCTGACATGCCTAAATGATATGTCATCTTCAAGGTAACATAATATCTGTATTTATAAACCTGTCTTATCACAGAATATGAGTACATATCAAAGATACATAATAAGAATGGCATTATGTACAGAAATTAAACATTAACACATTATAATGTGTATTTGACAGCCAATACATTGGTGGGACCTGCATTCATCAAGTCCATACATGATGTCTGTCAAACATGCATTACAATTTGTTAATGTTTAGCTGAGCACAATGTTATCCTTATTACGTGTCTTTGAAATTAATTTTTGAAAATTATATATATATATATATATATATATATATATATATATATATATATATATATATATATATATATATATATATATATATATATATTGTAATTCAATAGATAAAAAATTTACTCACCAAGAAACAGCAGGAAAATACACAGATAAAGCTTTCAGAGCCAGTGACTCCTCCTCCTCCTCCTCCTCCTCCTGGCAGGAGGGCTGAAGGGGAAGAAAGAGCAGAGAAGGAAAAGGGCTTGTGAAGTTTAGGGTAATGGGGAGAGTATGCAAAGATTACCTAGAACCCCCGGGCCAGGGGAGACTCACCGGACATGATGAGAGGGAAATACTGTTGGGGACTGCATCAGATGAGAGCTTAAGGGTGTAAGATAGAGCAATATGCAATACAGAGATTGTGGATTGGATTCTTCCACCAGACAGTAGTTTCTCAGAACTCCACAGGTGGGAACTGACATTACAACAGTCCTCAGTTTTCGACACCCACATGGCCCTAATTTAGGTTAATTTCTTCAGTCTCAGTATTCCTCTCCTTTTAGTTTTCTATATCCTTTCTTTTCCAAATGTGTGTATTTTTCCCTGCCCCCACCTCTTTCACATATAAAAGCACTTAGCTTTCTGTTCTTATTAACTTGTGCACCATGTTTTGACAGTAATCTCTGTATTGCATATTGCAGTATCTTCCACCCTTTAGCTATCAGGATACCAAATCTCGTTCAGTGCAGTCTTCAACAACCAGTCATTCCTTTGTGTCCTGTCCATCAAGTCTCCCTGAGATGGGGTTCTGGGAGAGTTTTCCAAAGTCTCCCTATTCCTAAACCCCACTAGTCCTTTTCTTCACTTCTCTTCCTTCCCTTTCAACCCTTCTGCCCGAGGAAGGAGCCACTGGCTCCGAAAGCACACCTAATTATAACCTTCATTTACGTTTGTGTTCTGCTGCCCCTTGGTTAGTAGATTTTTTTTATCTATCCAATTAAATAATTTTGTCAAAAATAATTGTTTTCATTATTGTATTAGCCCACATCACCATCATCCTTTTACATGCAGTCCTCATCGTCTGTCTCGTTCAAACTGTCATCTGTTTTCTATTTTACGTGCTAATGTGTTTGTTTATTTATCTGTATCACCAAGATTAATTAACATTTTGACCCTACTTCTTTTCTAGTACTGAATTCCGTGCACACAGGCAGGTCCATTTTTATTTGCATATAACAATTCCATTGTTATTTACGAATTTCTATATAATAATTTACAGTTCAGTTCAATACACTGCAGGGCCTTCTCCTGATCGTCTTTCACCAACCTGTCACAACTCCGGAGATGGGAACTTGCCCTTCAGTATATCCTCTCTTCTCGTTATCCGCCAGGCCTCAACCTCCGCTAATTTCAAGTTGCCGCTGCTCATACCCCACCTGTCTTTCAACAACATCTTTGCAGCTGTACTTCTGCCTTGACTGACATCTCTGCCAAAACTCTTTGCCTTTACAAATGTCTGCTTGTGTCTGTGTATGTGCGGTTGGATATGGGTGTGTGTGCGCGCGAGTGTATACCTGTCCTGTGTTTATAAGTAATTCCTTCATGTTTTTTGTGCAATTGTTTTTCACCAGACCACTCTGATCGACTTTCACTGCCGTCTCCCACATCTCTCTAATTACTATGCTAAGTAGTTTACATTTTTATCCTGTGAACCTCTTTCTGTTTACTCCATTTTTAAAATTTTGTCTGTTTTCATGGCTTTCCCAATTTTTTTTCCCCCCCCCTGCTTCATATAGATCATCCCCTCATTACCTCCTTTCTGATTTTTCTGAATTTTTTTCCTTGCTTTTCTTCCATTTTTCTATCTTTTTCCAAACTCTGCTTTTCTTTTTTGACACTCCTACCATTTCCAACACTCCAGACCATTCTTTCTTGCTGTGTTGCACCCCATTACACATCAGTTCTTTTTGAAAACATGCTTTTGCACTATCAAAATTAGTGTCCTACAGTCTATTTCTTGAAAACTACTTATCCCTGGGAATTACTCCCAAAGGGTTAACACTGGAAGTCCCTGTTTCTGAATGTAATCCTGCTCTACACCAGGCTCTTTTACAGTTTCGAATGCAGCAATCTCTTACACTTATCCGCCTATTCTGTGACCTGCATCCCCCATCTGCAAATTTCCACTCCACAAGACTTCACTCCTCCTACAAAATCCTGCAGTTTTCTATACTTCATGTTTCCTTGGATGGTATCACCCACCAAGCCAACTTCAAACTGCATCAACATACCAGACTTCACCTTAAAAAAGCTATCCCACCTTCTCCTACACTACTTCAACAGTGGTATTTCCCTTCCAGACCCTCTGTAGCTCCCCAAACAGCCACACCATCAACCAACACTCCTCTCCTACAAACCGAGCTTGGCCAACCTCCTTAACATCCCACAGCCTTCACCACTGCCTCCTAGACTAAGAACAACCCATAATACCATGAACCAGTCACAGCAGTACAGTGTCCTAAACCTCTCATCTAAAGCACTCTCCCCTCCTGAATTATCTGTATTATCTAAGATCTCACTTTAAGCCCTAAACATTAATTTGATCATGCTGCTTTGGTGAAGGATCTACTATCCTTCAATTAAAATGCCTGGGAAGTCTCCCCCAACTTGCAGTTCTGGGTGAGGAGGAGGAGGAGGAGGAGGAGATTAGTGTTTAACGTCCCGTCGACAACGAGGTCATTAGAGACGGAGCGCAAGCTCGGGTGAGGGAAGGATGGGAAAGGAAATCGGCCGTGCCCTTTCAAAGGAACCATCCCGGCATTTGCCTGAAGCGATTTAGGGAAATCACGAAAAACCTAAATCAGGATGGCCTAGTTCTGGGTGACTTTCCCGAAATCTACCCCTTTCCCTAGACCTCTCCAGTCCTTTTTCTGCACCCCTCTTCCTTCCCCTTCTGCCTGAAGAAGTAGCCTCTGACATAAAACTGAGTACCAGTCTTCTTTTTTTTTTGTATTCATGCAAATATTGTCCATAGGTACTTATTGGATAAATTTCATGTATTTGAGCCTCCTGAACACACAAACCATTGTTTGCAGCTATGGGTACAGATGTGGCAGGAACGCAGAATACTCTTACAAAATCTGAACAGCAGGTACATATGGGAATGTACCTTATCAGCTTCATACACTTACCAATGACATCAGAGCAGTGTTGACAATTTGCAAATTGATGAAGGCTTGCTCATTCTATGAGGACAAGATGCGCCGGTTCCAACACACACCTAATGTGAAATATTGGAAAGCTGTTTTCCAGAAGAACTTGGCATCTTGTCAACCTACCAGTTGCAGAAAGTGTCATCTGTTGTGAAGAACTAATTCTTATCCTTACTCACTGTAAAAATGACACGCTTTAAGCCAAAGCCTTCATCAGAAAAGAGAAACACACACACACACACACACACACACACACACACACACACACACAAAACCACTGTTGCTGGCTGCTTAGGACTTCCCCAAAAGTTTTATGTGTAACAGTCTTCTTCTTGTTCCTGTCTGCAACACAATGTGTCATCCATACGATGAGTACTAATCTATCCTTTCCATATCGCTGAAATTCCAACCTGTACTTCCCATTGTTTAATTCTTTTATACCTTTTTGGAAGGTGCCTGTCAACAGTCGTTAAGTAATGTATGAAACGCATATCTGTACCATCAGCTGTTTTTATTTTAAACCAAAATATCTACCAGTTTCGGTCTTTGACCACCTTCACGGGTGAGGGTTAAAATGGTTCAAGCCACCATACTGTATTAGTCATTACTTAAAATGTGTGCATTTCGTATACTTAAATTGTGCACATTTAGTATTCATACATTTGCTTTTAAAGTCCTGTGTCATATATTTACATTCATAGCATGCACTGTGGATTTTAAGTAATGACTAAAACAATATAGTGGCTTAAACCATTTTACCCCTTTTTATGAAGATGGCCCAAGACCGAAACCTGTAGATATTTGGGTTTAAAATAAAAAAAGCTGAGGGTTCAAATATGCATTTATACATTTAATTCTTACCTTTATTAAACAGTGCTTTAAGAGAAACTTTGCAACCTTATCTAAGCGATAAAAGGACTCATTTTAGGCGATACAGTGAAGAAAGAAAAACCCTCTTTTATAGCAAAAAAATGGTTCAAATGGCTCCGAGCACTATGGGACTTAACTTCTGAGGTAATCAGTCCCCTAGAACTTAGAACTATTTAAACCTAACTAACCTAAGGACATCACACACATCCATGCCCGAGGCAGGATTCGAACCTGCGACTGTAGCGGTCGCGCGGTCCCAGACTGTAGCGCCTAGAACCGCTCGGCCACTCCGGCTGGCCACACTTTTATAGCAGTTGTAGATATTCTACAAGCTTCTGACACTGTCAAAAACCAGTTTTGAAATGCTGAAGTAGTAATAGCAGTAGTTGAAGACTGCTTTGACGCAGGTGGTTTCCATGTTGCTCCATCCTATGCAAGCCTGCATCCATATGTAACTCCTCTGCTATAAATCAAACAATCTAAGATCCAGGATGAAATGTAACAATATTAGAGAAGGGAAGTTGCTACTCACCATATAGCATATAGCAGAGATGCTGAGTCACATTAGGCACAACAGAAAGATTCACACAATTATAGCTTTCGGCCATTAAGGCCTTTGTCAGCAATTTGTTACTGTGCTATAAATCCGTTTCAACCTGCTTACTGTATTCAAACCTTGGGCTCCCTCTACAATTTGTACACCCCACCCCCAGTCTGGTTCATGATGTGGGTTCCTGTAGTCATGTCCTAGTTCATGAACCACGGGCAACGTATGAGTGGCCAAGTAAGTGGTCCCGACAGTCGGGATACCAGTTACTTTGGAATAAGGCTGGGCACCTCGGACATATTCTGAGTCGTGGTCACCTTTGCGCTCATACGGCAAAGACTACGAAATCCACCGGTTAGTCCCTCAACCGTTGGGGGTAAAACCCAATGGGACTCGGGGCAAGTAAGGCTAGCAACCTGCTTCCCTGGTACTTTAAATATGATGCTGGCAACAATCAGAGCAAAATGCCTCGGACCTTTGGAGGTGACGGAGTCCCACCTCTAACTGACAAAGCAGGGACTCCTAAGATACGACTTGGCAAACAAATGGTAATGATATGGGGAGCTATTAATATCAATGGGGGCTACTCTGGAAAGAAGGTAGAGCTGGCAGAGTCTGCAAGTAAGATGGGGCTGGACGTTTTAGCTGTTAGTGACATTCAGGTAAGGGGTGAGAAAGAAGAGGAAGTGGGAGAATACAAGGTCTCCCTGTCAGAAGTCAAAGAAGGAATAGCACAATGGGGTATAGGGCTTTACATCAGGAAAGAAATGGAACCCAGTGTACTTGCAATAAGGTATGTAAACGAACGACTGATGTGGATAGATTTGACAGTGTCTAGCAAGAAAATTAGGATTGTTTCAGTATATTCGCATTGCGAAGGGACAAATCAAGATAAGATGGATAGTTTTTATGAGGCACTCAGTGAGGTAGTTGTTAGAGTAAAGGACAAGGACAGTGTTCTGCTCATAGGTGATTTTAATGCCAGGATTGGAAATCGAACAGAAGGGTATGAAAAGGTTATGGGTAAATTTGGAGAGGATATGGAGGCCAACAGGAACGGGAAACAACTCTTGGATTTCTGTGCCAGTATGGGCTTAGTAATCACAAACTCCTTTTTTAAACATAAGAACATTCACCGGTATACTTGGGAAGGCAGGGGAACCAGATCTGTCATTGACTATATAATAACAGATCAGGAACTCAGGAAGGCTGTGAGGGACACACGTGTATTCAGGGGATTCTTTGACTACACTGATCATTATTTAATCTGCAGTGAAATTGGGTTTGTGAGGCCGAAAGTGCAGGAGGTCAGGTCCATATGTAGGAAGATAAGAGTGGAGAAACTTCAGGATAAGGAAATCAGGCACAAGTACATAACAGCGATCTCAGAAAGGTACCAGTTAGTTGAATGTAGTCAATTACAGTCATTGGAAAAGGAATGGACAAGGTACAGGGACACAGTACTAGAAGTGGCTAAAGAATGTCTTGGAACAGTAGTGTGTAAAAGTAGGAGGACGCGCACAGCTTGGTGGAATGACACAGTCAAGGCAGCCTGTAAAAGGAAAAAGAAGGTGTTGTGACTCGCCGATCATTCAAAGTGCCGCCGCGCAATTACGCGCGTCCTCTACGTGCGGCACTGTCTGCCAGCCATGCAGCAGCTGCGCCACCTAAGCGGCCAGCCGAGCAGCGGCCGCTAGACTGGGACTCAGTGCTTACTCGAATGCTAACGAATACACATGTCAACTTACTCTGTGACTTATATGTGTTGTTGTGTCGTTCCGAAATATATGTGTTAAACTTGAAGTTCTAAAAATTGGTGACGAGGTAGTGGATTTTTTCCTTTTCACCGTTGACTCACAGGGTTCCATGGCTACTGTCGAACAACTCTTGCAAAATCTCCTTGAACAGCAAACACTTCTAACAGCGGCGATTCGTGATTTCGTCGCGGCGTCAAATGCGGGGCGTTTCTCGTCATTGGCTATACCTCCTTTTCCTCCTTACAACGAGACGGCGGAAGACTGGTCTGATTATGAAAAACGTCTTCGACAGCACTTCTTGGCATTTCATGTCACGGACGAACAACCATGTAAGTCTCTGTTCCTCTCCTGGATTTCACCTCAAATGTATCAGTTGTTGTCGCAATTGACTCCTTTGAAGGATCCTGCGTCTTTGTCCTTCGCTGAAATGTGCTCACTTCTGTCTGTCTATTTTCAAAAACAAACGCATGTGGTAGCCTCTCGTGTTGCCTTTTATCGTTGTCAAAAACAACCAAATCAATCCTATCGCGCTTGGGCTGCTGAACTTCACGGCCTCAGTCGAAAGTGTCAATTTGTTACTGACATTCACAAAGAATCTTATGCTGATTCCATGGTGCGGGATGCTATTATCCGGTCGGCGCCCGACAAAGAAGTTCGGCAACGTACCCTTCAATTGGCGAAACCGACTCTAGATGAAGTTCTCTCCATTGCGCAGTCTTTTGAAATTTCTCGCGCCGCTGGGGCGCAAATAGAAGCGTGGGGTGATGTCGGGGAAATACAACCTCTGTGCGCTGTTGACGACGCGTGCGGCACATCCCCGCCGGCCGACGTGGCGGCAGTGCACTCCCACGCGCACCATCGGCCTGGCCGTAAACAACCCGCTAAGAAACTGCAGCAAAACCCCCGGCAACTTCCTTCATGTCCGCGGTGTTTTACGAAACATTCACGCGAGGATTGTCCCCAACGTTGGGCTGTGTGTCACAATTGCAAAAAGAAGGGTCATGTGTCTTCCGTTTGTAAATCCGACTGACATACATGATGTTCATGAACATGACACTGATTCTATTCTGTATTGTCTGTTAATTGCACTTCTTCCCTTTCAGGGAAGTTATTCCTCACTGTCCACATCCTTGGTCGAGATGTTCGCATGCAAGTGGATACCGGTTCTGCTGCCACTATAATTAATTCTCAGACGTATATCCAGCTGGGTTCTCCAATCCTGTCCCCTGTCACTCGGCAACTACGGACGTACAATAAACAGAAGATTTCTCTCTTGGGACAGTTTAATGCTGAGATATCTTACAAATCCGTCGTTCGCACTGTTCCCATATTTGTAGTCAACCAGAGCAACACAGAAAATCTTTTTGGTTTCGATGCCTTTCGCGTTTTAGGGTTCTCCATAGATGACTCTGTCAATATTGTCTCTGACGCTATTCCTTATGCTCAACTGGATTCCTTGTTGACGACATTTTCGTCCCTTTTTTCTCCTGGGTTAGGCCGTGCAAACGACTTTGAAGCTCATATCACGCTCAAACCCACTGCTCGGCCTAAGTTTTTTCGGGCTCGGCCCATTCCTGTGGCCCTTCGTGATCAGGTAAAACGGGAGTTGGATCGTCTCACTGCGTCAGGGGTCTTGCTTCCTGTCACTTCCAGTGAGTGGTCCTCTCCTGTCGTAGTTGCTAAGCCAAATTGTGATATTCGTCTCTGTGGCGATTTCAAAGCCACTGTAGAGGCTCAATGCCTCATCGACACTTACCCTATGCCCCGTCCTGAAGAACTGTTCACTAAACTTGCTGGAGGCCAGTGTTTTACTAAAATTGACCTGTCAGAAGCTTATCATCAACTTCCTCTCTACGCTGCTTCCCGGTAGTTTCTGGTCCTTAACACGCCTTTCGGCCTCTATCAATACCAACACTTGCCATTCGGGGTTGCTAGCGCCCCTGCTCTCTTTCAGCGATTCTTGGAACAATTATTGCTCCCTGTCCCTGGGTGTATCAATTACATGGACGACATTGTTGTCACTGGCTCCACCACTGAAGAACATCTTCAAAATCTCCGCACGCTTTTTCATGTCTTACAGACTGCCGGTCTTAAGTGTAATCTTCAGAAATCACAATTTTTTCAGGCATCTATCACGTACTTGGGGTTTCAACTCTCTCGGGATGGTATTCGTCCGCTTCCACAAACTGTCGCGGCGATCGATGCCCTTCCTCGCCCTACATCTGTTAAGGAACTGCAGGCCTTCTTGGGGAAAATAGTATACTATCACAAGTTTTTACCGTCTGCGGCTTCGGTGGCTCAGCCGTTGCATCGCCTGTTGCATAAAAACGTGCCTTTTCACTGGTCCGCGTCATGTGAAATGGCTCTGAGCACTATGGGACTTAACATCTGTGGTCATCAGTCCCCTAGAACTTAGAACTACTTAAACCTAACTAACCTAAGGACATCACACACATCCATGCCCGAGGCAGGATTCGAACCTGCGACCGGAGCGGTCACGCGGTTCCAGACTGATGCACGTCATGTGAAACGGCTTTCCAGAAATTAAAGACTATGCTGAAACAGGCCCCGTGCCTGGCTACTTATCGACCTGGCCAACATCTTGTTCTTGCCACAGACGCCTCTCAATACGGGGTCAGTGCAGTCCTTGCGCACCGTTTTTCTGACGGTTCGGAACAACCCATTGCTTATGCCTCCAAAACGCTCACGGATGCCCAACAAAAGTATTCTCAAATTGAGAAAGAAGCTTTGGCCATCATTTTTCATAAGTTTGGTGTTTTTCTCTATGGCTCCAAATTTCATCTTGTTACGGATCACAAACCACTTATTTCCTTGTTTCATCCATCAACGTCACTTCCCGACAAGGCTGCACACCGCCTCCAGCGTTGGGCTCTTTACTTGTCCCGTTTCAATTATGAGATTCATTTCCGGCCAACTGCTCAACGTGCAAATGCTGATGCTCTGTCTCGCCATCCCATGGGTCCTGATCAGGCATTCGATAGGGACGAACTTCTGTGTTTCCATCTGAATGTTGCCGAGCAGCGGGTTGTGGACGGGTTCCCCATCACTGGGGACAGGCTGGCGGCTGCTACGGGTTCTGACCCTACCCTCTCCCGGGTTTTACGCTGTATTCAGAAGGGTTGGCCAGATCGCCCGTCCGCTAAGACTTCTGATCCATTGCGGAACTACTACGCTTTACGCTACTGCCTCCGGCTAGGGATGGTGTTATCCTCCTCTCCACTGACAATGCTTCGCCGCATGTTGTGGTACCTGCGTCTTTGCGTGCTTCGGTCTTGCGCCTCCTTCACCGAGGGCACTGGGGTGTGTGTCGCACAAAATCTCTGGCGCGCCGTCATGTGTACTGGCCTGGCATCGACTCTGAAATAGCACACATGGTCGCTGCCTGCGGCCCTTGTGCGTCACAGGCCGCTGCCCCGAAGTCATCTTTGTCACCGTGGCCTTCGCCTGAGAAGCCCTGGGAGCGCATTCATGCTGACTTTGCGGGACCCTTTTTAGGTACTTATTGGCTCCTTGTAATTGACACCTACTCTAACTTTCCTTTCATTGTACGTTGCACATCACCTACCACTGCAGCAACCACCAGTGCTCTCGCCCGCATTTTTTCTTTGGAAGGCCTCCCCTCTGCTCTTGTTACTGATAATGGTCCGCAATTTGCCTCTTCCGAATTTGCGGATTTTTGTGCTCGTCATGGCGTTATGCATGTCACGGCCCTGCCGTTCCATCCACAATCCAACGGTGAGGCTGAACGACTGGTCCGCACATTTAAGGCTCAGATGCGGAAACTTCTGACATCTTCTGCTGCTGATGAGGCACTTCTCCAGTTTCTGGCGTCTTACCATTTCACCCCCATGGGCAACCACAGCCTGGCTGAGCTCTTTCATGGCCGACAGCCCCGCACGCTACTTCATCTTCTGCGGCCTCGCACCTCACAGCCGCGGGTGCCTTCACTTGGCCGGTTCACCGCCGACGACCTCGTCTGGGTACGGGGATATGATAGGTGGCCAAAATGGAGCCCGGGCTGCATCTTAAGACACCGTGACAGACGCCTGTATGAAATGCAGACGGACACGGGTGTTGCAATGCGTCATTCGGACCAGCTTCGGCCTCAGGTGCCAGCAACGCCTGTTCCGAATGCCGTCACACCACCTTTGGCTCTACCTGATGCTCGGGATCTTGGCATCTCTCAATACTCACAACGCAGCCCTCTCATTGTCATCGCGATGCCAGCACCAGAACGGATGCCACCAGGAGACGTGCCCATGCAGGAACCGGAGGACCATCCTCTGTCTGAGCAAATCTACTCGCCTCCTCCTCCAATGGACACCGACACATCGCCCATGTCTCCTGTCATATCAACTGGACTTGCAACAATGGGCAGATTGGTGCATGGGGCCCCAGCAGATTCGACCCCTACGTCTCCTGTCATCTCGACCCGTTATCATTGGGGACACTTCCATCCGTACGGGAAGCCGCCTCCTCGAGACTTTACGGCGAGTCAAACAACGCCTATGGACGTTACCCATCTCCAGGACACCTCCATCAAGACCAGTGCAACAATTTCGAAGGGGGGAAAAGTGTTGTGACTCACTGATCATTCAAAGTGCCACCGCGCAATTACGCGCGTCCTCTACGTGCGGCACTGTCTGCCAGCCATGCAGCAGCTGCGCCACCCAAGCGGCCAGCCGAGCAGCGGCCGCTAGACTGGGACTCAGTGCTTATTCCAATGCTAACGAATACACATGTCAACTTACTCTGTGACTTATATGTGTTGTTGTGTCGTTGTGTCGTTCCGAAATATATGTGTTAAACTTTAAGTTCTAAAAGAAGGCGTATCAAAAATGGCTACATACTAGAACTCAGGTAGACAGAGAAAGTTATGTTGAAGAAAGAAACAAAGCCAAACAGATAATTGCAGCATCCAAGAAGAAATCTTGGGAAGACTTTGGAAACAGGTTGGAGACTATGGGTCAAGCTGCTGGAAAACCATTCTGGAGTGTAATTAGCAGTCTTCGAAAGGGAGGTAAGAAGGAAATGACAAGTATTTTGGACAGGTCAGGAAAACTGCTGGTGAATCCTGTGGATGCCTTGGGCAGATGGAGGGAATATTTTGAAGAGTTGTTCAATGCAGGTGAAAATACGATCAGTAATGTTTCAGATTTCGAGGTAGAATGGGATAGGAATGATGATGGAAATAGGATCACATTTGAGGAAGTGGAGAAAATGGTCAATAGATTGCAGTGCAATAAAGCAGCTAGGGTGGATGAAATTAAGTCGGAACTCATCAAATACAGTGGAATGTCAGGTCTTAAATAGCTACACAGGACAATTGAAATGGCCTGGGAGTCGGGACAGGTTCCATCAGACTGGACAAAAGCAGTAATCACACCAATCTTTAAACATGGAAACAGAAAAGATTGTAACAACTACAGAGGTATCTCTTTAATCAGCGTTGTGGGTACAATCTTCTCAGGTATTGTTGAAAGGAAAGTGCGAGTATTAGTTGAGGACCAATTGGATGAAAATCAGTGTGGGTTTAGGCCTCTTAGAGGTTGTCAGGACCAGATCTTTAGCTGTTGTTGTTGTTGTTGTTGTTGTTGTGGTCTTCAGTCCTGAGACTGGTTTGATGCAGATCTCCATGCTACTCTATCCTGTGTAAGCTTCTTCATCTCCCAGTACCTACTGCAACCTACATCCTTCTGAATCTGCTTAGTGTATTCATCTCTTGGTCTCCCCCTATGATTTTTACCCTCCACGCTGCCCTCCAATACTAAATTGGTGATCCCTTGATGCCTCAGAACATGTCCTACCAACCGATCCCTTCTTCTGGTCAAGTTGTGCCACAAACTTCTCTTCTCCCCAATCCTATTCAATACTTCCTCATTAGTTATGTGATCTACCCATCTAATCTTCAGCATTCTTCTGTAGCACCACATTTCAAAATCTTATATTCTCTTCTTGTCCAAAATATTTATCATCCATGTTTCACTTCCATACATGGCTACACTCCATACAAATACTTTCAGAAATGACTTCCTGACACTTAAATCTATACTCGATGTTAACAAATTTCTCTTCTTCAGAAACGCTTTCCTTGCCATTGCTAGTCTACATTTTATATCCTCTCTACTTCGACCATCATCAGTTATTTTGCTCCCCAAATAGCAAAACTCCTTTACTACTTTAAGTGTCTCATTTCTTAATCTAATACCCTCAGCATCATCCGACTTAATTCGACTACATTCCATTATCCTTGTTTTGCTTTTGTTGATGTTCATCTTATATCCTCCCTTCAAGACACCATCCATTCCGTTCAACTGCTCTTCCAAGTCCTTTGCTGTCTCTGACAGAATTACAATGTCATCGGCGAACCTCAAAGTTTTTATTTCTTCTCCATGGATTTTAATACCTACTCCAAATTTTTCTTTTGTTTCCTTTACTGCTTGCTCAATATAGAGATTGAATAACATCGGGGAGAGGCTACAACCCTGTCTTACTCCCTTCCCAACCACTGCTTCCCTTTCATGTCCCTTGACTCTTATAACTGCCATCTGGTTTCTGTACAAATTGTAAATAGCCTTTCGCTCCCTGTATTTTACCCCTGCCACCTTTAGAATTTGAAAGAGAGTATTCCAGTCAACATTGTCAAAAGCTTTCTCTTAGTCTACAAACGCTAGAAACATAGGTTTGCCTTTCTTTAATCTTTCTTCTAGGATAAGTCGTAAAGTCAGTATTGCCTCACGTGTTCCAGTATTTCTACGGAATCCAAACTGATCTTCCCCGAGGTCGGCTTCTACTAGTTTTTCCATTCGTCTGTAAAGAATTCGCGTTAGTATTTTGCAGCTGTGGCTTATTAAACTGATTGTTCGGTAATTTTCACATCTGTCAACACCTGCTTTCTTTGGGATTGGAATTATTATATTCTTCTTGAAGTCTGAGGGTATTTCGCCTGTTTCATACATCTTGCTCACCAGATGGTAGAGTTTAGTCAGGACTGGCTCTCCCAAGGCCGTCAGTAGTTCCAATGGAATGTTGTCTACTCCGGGGGCCTTGTTTCGACTCAGGTCTTTCAGTGCTCTGTCAAACTCTTGACGCAGTATCGTATCTCCCATTTCATCTTCATCTACATCCTCTTCCATTTCCATAATATTGTCCTCAAGTTCATCGCCCTTGTATAGACCCTCTATATACTCCTTCCACCTTTCTGCTTTCCCTTCTTTGCTTAGAACTGGGTTTCCATCTGAGCTCTTCATGTTCATACTAGTGGTTCTCTTATCTCCAAAGGTCTCTTGAATTTTCCTGTAGGCAGTATCTATCTTACCCCTAGTGAGATAAGCCTCTACATCCTTACATTTGTCCTCTAGCCATCCCTGCTTAGCCATTTTGCACTTCCTGTCGATCTCATTTTTGAGACGTTTGTATTCCTTTTTGCCTGCTTCATTTACTGCATTTTTATATTTTCTCCTTTCATCAATTAAATTCAATATTTCTTCTATTACCCAAGGATTTCTACTAGCCCTCGTCTTTCTACCTACTTGATCCTCTGCTGCCTTCACTACTTCATCCCTCAAACCTACCCATTCTTCTTCTACTGTATTTCTTTCCCCCATTCCTGTCAATTGTTCCCTTATGCTCTCCCTGAAACTCTGTACAACCTCTGGTTCTTTCAGTTTATCCCGGTCCCATCTCCTTAAATTCCCACCTTTTTGCAGTTTCTTCAGTTTTAATCTACAGGTCATAACCAATAGATTGTGGTCAGAGTCCACATCTGCCCCTGGAAATGTCTTACAATTTAAAACCTGGTTCCTAAATCTCTGTCTTACCATTATATAATCTATCTGAGACCTTTTAGTATCTCCAGGGTTCTTCCATGTATACAACCTTCTATCATGATTCTTAAACCAAGTGTTAGCTATGATTAAGTTGTGCTCTGTGCAAAATTCTACCAGGTGGCTTCCTCTTTCATTTCTTAGCCCCAATCCATATTCACCTACTACGTTTCCTTCTCTCCCTTTTCCTACACTCTAATTCCAGTCACCCATGACTATTAAATTTTCGTCTCCCTTCACTATCTGAATAATTTCTTTTATTTCATCATACATTTCTTCAATTTCTTCGTCATCTGCAGAGTTAGTTGGCATATTAACTTGTACTACTGTAGTAGGTGTGGGCTTCGTATCTATCTTGGCCACAATAATGCGTTCACTATGCTGTTTGTAGTAGCTTACCCGCATTCCTATTTTCCTATGCATTATTAAACCTACTCCTGCATTACCCCTATTTGACTGTGTGTTTATAACCCTGTAGTCACCTGACCAGAAGTCTTGTTACTCCTGCCATCTAATTTCACTAATTCCCACTATATCTAACTTTAACCTATCCATTTCCCTTTTTAAATTTTCTAACCTACCTGCCCGATTAAGGGATCTGACATTCCACGCTCCGATCTGTAGAACGCCAGTTTTCTTTCTCCTGATAACGACATCCTCTTGAGTAGCCCCCGCCCGTAGATCCGAATGGGGGACTATTTTACCTCCGGAATATTTTACCCAAGAGGACGCCATCATCATTTAATCATACAGTAAAGCTGCATGCCCTCGGGAAAAATTACGGCCGTAGTTTCCCCTTGCTTTCAGCCGTTTGCAGTACCAGCACAGCAAGGCCGTTTTGGTTATTGTTCAAGGCCAGATCAGTCTATCATCCAGACTGTTGCCCTTGCAGCTACTGAAAAGGCTGCTGCCCCTCTTCAGGAACCACACGTTTGTCTGGCCTCTCAACAGATACCCCTCCGTTGTGGTTGTACCTACGGTACGGCTATCTGTATCGCTGAGGCACGCAAGCCTCCCCACCAACGGCAAGGTCCATGGTTCATGGGGGGGGGATCTTTAGCTTGCGGCAAATAATGGAGAAGTGTTATGAGTGGAACAGGGAATTATATCTATGCTTTATTGATATAGAAAAGGCATATGACCGGGTGCCTAGGAGGAAGTTATTGTCTGTTCTACGAGATTATCGAATCGGAGGCAAACTTTTGCAAGCAATTAAAGGTCTTTACATGGATAGTCAGGCAGCAGTTAGAGTTGACGGTAAATTGAGTTCATGGTTCAGAGTAGTTTCAGGGGTATGACAAGGCTGCAACCTGTCTCCACTGTTGTTCATATTATGTATGGATCATATGTTGAAAACAATAGACTGGCTGGGTGAGATTAAGATATGTGAACACAAAATAAGCAGTCTTGCATATGCGGATGACTTAGTTGTGATGGCAGATTCGATTGAAAGTTTGCAAAGTAATATTTCAGATCTAGATCAGAAATGTAAGGACTATGGTATGAAGATTAGCATCTCCAAAACGAAAGTAATGTCAGTGGGAAAGAAATATAAGCGGATTGAGTGCTAATTAGGAGGAACAAAGTTAGAACAGGTGGACGGTTTCAAGTACTTAGGATGCATATTCTCACAGGATGGCAACATAGTGAAAGAACTGGAAGCGAGGTGTAGCAAAGCTAATGCAGTGAGTGCTCAGCTACGATCTACTCTCTTCTGCAAGAAGGAAGTCAGTACCAAGACTAAGTTATCTGTGCACCGTTCAATCTTTCGACCAACTTTGTTGTATGGGAGTGAAAGCTGGGTGGATTCAGGTTACCTTATCAACAAGATTGAGATTACGGATATGAAAGTAGCTAGGATGATGGCAGGTACTAGTATATGGGAACAATGGCAAGAGGGTGTCCACAATGAGGACATCAAAGAAAAACTGGGAATGAACTCTATAGATGTAGCAGTCAGGACGAACAGGCTTAGATGGTGGGGTCATGTTACATGCATGGGAGAAGCAAGGTTACCCAAGAGACTCATGGGCTCAGCAGTAGAGGGTAGGAGGAGTCGGGGCAGACCAAGGAGAAGGTACCTGGATTCGGTTAAGAATGATTTTCAAGTAATAGGTTTAACATGAGAAGAGGCACCAATGTTAGCACTGAATAGGGGATCATGGAGGAATTTTATAAGGGGGCTATGCTCCACACTGAACGCTGAAAGGCATAATCAGTCTTAAATGATGATGATGACGATGACCCCCAGTCTCCTCTGTTGCCGAACTGATGACTCCTTGATGCCTCTGAATGTGTCTTATGAGCCTATCCTTTTTTCAGTCAAGTTATGCCACACATTTTGAGAAAGCTTTAGGCAATGTTGACTGGATTACAACCACTGACATTTTGAAGGTAGAAAGTATAAAACACAAAATGAAAGATTATTGACAATTTATACAGTGACCAGACATGAGTTATAAGGATGAGGGGCATGAAGGGAAGCAGTGGTTGAGAAGGGAGCACGACAGGATTGTAGTCTACCCCTGGTGTTATTCTATACACAACACGAGCTAGCAATAAAGAACACAAGAGTAAATTCAGGAAGGGAATTAATGTTTAAAAAGAAGAAATTAAAAATTTGAGAATTGCCCAACAGCACTGCAGATCTGTCGCGAGTGGCAAAGGACTTGGAAGAGCAGTTGAACAAAAGGGATAGTACTTGAAAAGTGATTACAAGATGTACATCAACAGTAGTATGACAAGGGTAGTCTAATTAAAGCAGGCCATGCTGAGGGAATTATATTCGCAAATGAGACATTAAAAGTAGTAGATGGGTTCTGATATGTGGGCAGGAAAATAATAGATGATGACCAAAGTATTCAGAAGGTGTAAATGCAGAGTGTCAATAACTAGTAATGCATTTCAGTAACTCCTGTAAGTTACACATGTTGCTGGGCAAGATTCAGTACTTGCTGATAAATAAAAATATTTGCAATCAAGATTGTGAGTTTAAATTTTTTTTTCTCCGTGACCAGTATCGACAGTGTCTAACTGTCATCTTCGGATTTTCTGGAAATACGTATAATTATTTCCAGAACCAAAGGGGACCAACTCTGTCAAAACTGGTCATTGAGGAAATAAAAATATTTCAAAATGCGATCTTTGCTCCAAAACTTCTTATCTCTCACTAAACATGCTATTCAATTTTTTTCTTTGGTAAGATGATTTTTTAACTTCCTCTATCCTCATATAGATCTAATTCAATAAATACCTTATAAAGATGACTTATACACATCCAGATCAGTCACTGTGAGAGGGTGCCCTTTCATTTTCTGAATCACTAAATCTTACAGAAAACTGGACTTTAACCTGAATCAACACTACAATAAACTATATTTGGAAATGAGGAAAAAACAAAGGAAAAACACAAACTTCATGAAAAGCATATCATTTAAGTTATTCGTAGTCACACAATAAAGAAACAACTTAAAAATATGAGTGGGAGCTGTGGGCCTGGGGACTGTAGAAGATGTAACGAGCTGAAAGATAAGTTTATGCATGATAGTTGGGGATTAGTCAATCCATGTAATCAATTGTACTGAAGGAAAATTGGGTTAACGGAACTAATAAATAACGAGACAGAATTGCCTGCCAGTACTTATCCTCACGAGATGAAACGTTTTAGAACTGCTGACAGACCTAGCTTTGGGAGCTGATAGTTCCTTCCTCAAGGAGCAGAGAGTGATGGGTCGGGGAAGAATTAAAGGTAAGAGCGAGTCACCCAGACTGCAGGATGATCAGGACTCACCTGTACTGAGGACGGGGGGAGGAAAAGGTGAAGGGGGAGGCATCAGACTACAAGGTAGTGTGTCACTTGCACTTTTATAGGCGTGTATCAGCAGCACTACATATTCCATTCCTAAAACTAATTACTGCTCAGAAATTCTGTCTCAGATTTTATTAATCTATTCACCGAGTGTCGAAATGTTTGTGAATAAATTGTTAAGTACACTGCACAGCTGCACTATGAGCAACAGTTCATCACAGATACCTGCCACTACACAGAAGCTGGAGTGTCTCAGAAATTCCTGAGCAACCGCACCCCGATCGCATCCACCTTCAGAGGAGCTCGGTACCTCATGGTAGGTTAAACATCCCTATGAGTAAGAAACTGTATGTGTACTTCAGTAAATGCTGAAGTGTCAGACATTTCTGAAACACTACTCTGCTGCCTCCAACTTTCAAATTAACTGATGTGCCAATGCAGTCCCTTTACCTGTAAAGGTTTGACACAGTGACTGAGTGTTTAGGACATTGCAGCAACAGAATAGTTCTCAACTCCTCATCCAATCATCCTGCTGTAAGTTTACCACAGTAAACTTATATCATTTCCAGAAAAACTTACAGTTTCAACACTGCACAGATAATTTCGTAACCTGTATTCCTTTAATGAACAACAGCATTCTCTCTCACTCCTACACCCCAAAAAGGGAAGAAAAGGAGATAATTTGTAAAGAGAGGGGAAATTCTTGCACCTGTGTGTATCATTAAGACACATCCTCAGTGCATTAGGCTGCATAATAATACGGATACTTCTTGCGCAGTTCGAACACAGATCGGTTTAATAAGTAGGTGAGACCTGAGAAGTGTGCTAATTTTGACTCACGAACACATACCTGCACAGTTGTCGAGATGTCTCTCAGCATTACGACTGGTGTGCGTACGCCGTCTGCTTGCGAGGGCTGAGATTCCTGCTCCCTTCTCTGCTGTTGCTGCTGCTGGTGCTGTGTTAAGGACAGCCGCTGCAGCAAAACAACTGCAACGAACCGTATATTTAAATTAAGTTAAGGAAACAACAAAAAACTTGCCAACTATTCTCTAAGTCTCATATACTAAAAAGTATATGTTACTCTATCATCAAAACTATTTTCAGAAATCCTAGACGGAGTTTTAAAGCCTTAAAACCTATGGAGGGGAAGGTGGGGGTGGATGGTGGAAGAACAACACGTAATGAAATTTACGTTAGCCTCTAATGGGCTGTTTGGCTCTAATGCAGATAAACTAAAACAAAATGTAGTTCAACTTAACAGAGCCAGCTTGAAAATGGTACTGAAAATCAATTATGATAGAACTAAAATAAGATATCACAAAAACACCAAAAAGAAAATATTACAAATTAATGGTGAAATTGCAGGACCAGTTTGCCATTTTTTTGTAGGTGGGAGGTTGGCAGGAAATGCACCCCAGTGAATGAATGGAACATGCACCGAGGAAGTTCTTTGCTGGATTCCACCACATAAGAAAAGGGAAAGGCAATGACCAACTGGGAGGTTGGTACATGACATCAGAAAACATGCAGAAACAACAATATTTTTCCCAGTATATAGAAATCACACCGAGAACCCACTTTTACCATTACTTTCTAGATTCCTGGAGCGTGTATGTAACTAAAGGCAATAAGAATCGAGCCTCCACTCACCTGCCTGCAGCATCTGGTGAGAGGAACCGCCCCTCCGGTTCTGAGCACCAGCCCGCTCCTGCCGACAAACATCACAAATACCGGTCATGCGAGATTCCCACCATCTGCGCACTGTCGAAGAGATCGAGAGGAAGAGACAAGACGAGACTGTTACCAACTAGAGGCATAGCTAACTAGAACAGTTACACTTGCCACGATTCCACTTCTTATATGGTTTTTTCCCTGCAATGCATGTACTGTGAGCACCTAAAATTGCTGACTTCTTAACCACACGGTCTTTACAGAGTGCTGATGACAATACTTCTAGTAGAAAAAACTTCTTTAAAGAAATATTCAAAATTTACGATTAACAAAACTCTTGTGCTCTTCAAAATTTGACCCCACTGATAACTGTTTGTTTCAAGACCAAAACAGCTTAGTTGAAAACCTTCATTCTCTGCTTTGCAAGAAACATCTTACTTTTTCCAAAATCTATTTCATTCAAAAGTTAGACTTACTGAAATTTATCATTTTCTGCAAGACACAAACCTAAAAAACGTAACCCTGTCAAAATTTTACTGTTACAATTTAGCAGACTTAACTTTCCTGTTTTCAAAAATATATAACTTTCCTAGAACAATATGACTGACAGCATATTCAACTTAGCAAAATTAACTTTAGAGACAAGTTATGGAAAACCTAGTGCACATTAAAACCTCCACATCATAAAATAGTGACTGTAATTTTGTCTTTTTGTTTTATTATACAGCTTTCCTATGCAAACTGGTGAACCACAGGAGACTTTCTTCAGTGGAGATGTGGTTGGATGACATTTGTGTGCAGCAATGAATTTTTTCCCACCGTCTTGAAGCATCAGTTGCTGGTAGTAAACCTGCAAGCAAGGTCCATAGTGAGCCAGATTCCAGCAAGTTGTAAAATGAAGGAAAAATTGAGCAGTGATATGGCATCAAAATTTACCAAAAGCTCTGAGACACCCAAATAGAACCCTTTTACAAGATTTAATAGGCTTTTGGGGACAGTGTCACAGGTGACTCATAGGTAAAGCAGTGGTACCAGCTCTTCGAAGACTGCTGCAAACAGGCAGATGGCAATCCACTTTCAGGCAGACCCACACCGAACCAAAATGGCAACCCACTCCTGGAAGGCCTTTGTATCGTATTACAATAACTTGTGAACAAGATACGGGTAAGCCCTCATCACCCTGTGGGGTACGAACTACCTGACCTCCAGAAACTACTTGGCAGCACAATCATGACAACATAGCGCCCTGTTCTACTCATTCAGTTCAAACTTTTTTCACCAACACAACATTCCTGTTGTATGTTGGGTTCCCTACTCCCCTGAAATGACTCCATGAGACTTTCGCCTATTTCCCCAGATGAAGATGCCCCCCTCACCCCACCAAATGCAATTTGAGTCAACAGAAGACATCACGTGGAGTGCAACAGCCCAGCCTATCACGGTTCCAAAAGACATTCTCGGAAAGTGTTTTCCAAGAGTGGTAGAAGTAGTGGGAATAGTGTGTGCATTACCAAAACTGCTATGAATGGCATTACAATCCTGTATCTCCAAATAGAAAAACTGTTTGTGCCTACTGAAGGTTCAATACTTTCAAATACACCTCGTAATTGCAGCTGTAACGAAAATGCAGCAGAGGTGTGTGTGGGGCACGCAGCTGACGAATGAAAGGCAGGTGAGCCGAGGAAGTTTCTGCCAGATTCTAGGAGAGATGAAAAGGCCGAGACAATGATCTAAGGGACGACAGGCAGATAATGTCGAAGTACAGGACTGACGCAGGTGAAGATTGCAATATGTGAATTAGTAGACGCAAGTGAGAACTAGCAGCCGAAGTATGCTTAATGTACGATGCTTTTCTGCAGCATCTGAGCAGATCTTGTGCGTCGGGTAGTATGAACTGTGAGAGCAGCAGCCGGCTACAGTGGGAGAAACACTTCACACATATCAGATAACATAACTCATGGAAAACAGTACATCTACATTGGAGCTTTGAAAACTTCCAACAGTACATAATACCTGAAGCCACTGCCCTTCCCTCTCAACCCCATCAACATTTCCTTTTGGTTAAACCACCTGATTATCTAGCATGCCAGGTAGCTTATTTATTCCAATCTTATGTCAGATAAGAAAAAAGAATTAAACCTATTTACAGTGTTGAACAAACAGTTTCTTGCATGTGTCCCCCCACCCTCTGCCCACACCAGCCATTACTGTGGGTGAACTGCCATTGTGGTTGTCACCAATCCACCTAGAAACATTGAAGTCTTTGGATTCCACAGGAATTTCAATCAATTGCAATTATATTTACCAAGTGTGTTCTCCTGCCACCTCCTGGTGAACAGATTTTTTTATCTATCCACCTACAATATACTTCTTCTGCTTGTGAGCAGCTGAAATATTTAACTGTGTGTCTTATTCTACACAGCTTGCATGTACCAAGATATGAATTACTTCAAAAGCAGTCAAGTGTGGTATAAAATGACAACATTTTCCAGGACACCACCGTTCCGAGGTACTTTCACCACAATAAAAATAGCCTACTTCACACACACAATGTAAGCCTTGTGTCATTTTAAACTTTAATATCAATCTGTCCGAAACTGGCAACATTCCAACTTCTTCTTAAGAAAAGGATTATTAACATAGTCGTTATCAGTTTTTTCACAAGAATTGACACACATTTTAGCATACTCAGTCTTGCTATGCCGATTTTTGAGAAAACAGCCTTCCATTTTATTAATCCAACAAATGTCACTGCAATCTGAGTGATACATTTAGAATCCCACCATGCAGCTCGGCTTACGAAACGTGTCACACTCGACAAATCAAAGTTTAGCGACCAGTTATCGTCATCCACAGAGGCATCGAAGCAGGCCATAAAGCGACTTTGCACACAGAGCATTACCACGACGGCAGCCTCCTGCCGCCTGCGCGCACCGGGCCGGGACCGCGGCCGGACGACGGCACGGTGTGGGCGCCGCTCCACCCTCTGCAGCCGCCGCACTGGCACCCGCTGGCCGTGGCCCGGCCGGTGGGGGTGGGGGTGCGTCTCCTGCAGCGGCTCCGGCGTCTCCGGCTCTGTCTCGCGCCACCACGGCTCTCTCCTGTGCCCTAAAACCAGAAGCGCCAACACGAATCGACATCACAGAATGAACTGCGCAGACTAGTGAGCACCGCTACAATACACTCCCAGATATTAAAGATGCAACACCGTGCAGACGGCACCTGACAAATGGAATACATGGCTTTACGTGCAACTGGTTTCCAATCGTATTTAACAAACTGAATGCAAAATGTTGTGCCGAGTAGTCCGAACAATACTGAAATGAAAGAAAATTTTAGTTAATGGGGGGAAGGGGGGGGGGCAACATCAAGGGAGTCCCACGAGATTCAAATCTAGGCCCACTCCTTTCCCTTACATACGTGAATGACCTTCCATTTAACATTCACCAAGCAGAATTGGTACTTTCTGTGCTCAACACTAGTGTTATAATAAACCCCATTAGAGAGAATGCAATACAAGAGATTGTTAATGATGTTTTTCAAAGAATTATTACGCAATTCTCTTAAAATGGACTCTCTCCAAATTTTAAGAAAACTCGCTATACTCAGTTTTATATAACAAATCATATCAACAATTGACGTAGCACATGAACAAGAGTCCGTAAACAGAGTAGAATGCTGGAAACATCCCCCAGGCTGTGGCTAAGCCATGTCTCTTCAATATCCTTTCTTCCAGTATTGCTATTTCTGCAACGTCTTCAGGAGAGCTCCTGTGGATGGATCGTGAGTCTTCTTCAGGTAGCCCACAAAAGGCAAAGTTCCCAAGTTCTGGTCTCGATCCAGCACACAGTTTTAATCTGCCAGGAAGTTTCAGGTTGGAATGCTATTCATCGTTTGATATACATCATGATGAAAACAAACTGGAAGAAGCATATTACTGTGCTGCTCAATTAAGTTAAGCTATTTTGCTCTTTGTATAATTGGTAGTCCCAGAAACAAATAATTCAACTTCTTGACATATTTTGCTTAATTCCTTTTAATAATGTTTTATGGAATAATTTTCTGGGGTATGTCAATATTTAGAAAGTACTGATTACACAAAAGCTAGCAACAAGAAAAATATACTGCAATTTTAAGGTCAGCAGTGCAGACACAGGATATGTGGAACACAGCCCATTTCTCCAAATACGGTGAAACTAATCGGAGTGACGTGCAAGCCAGAAAGATGGAACGTGACGCGTACTGTGTGGAGACAGAGACGAGAGAATACTCTGTGATATCGCCAGTGTGCTCACATCTTCATCTGCCTCGGGCCATGCACTCCAGCTGCAGCATACTCCAGTAACCGACAGTGCCGGGTAAGCGCTGCATCGCACCGCTGTTTTTGCTTCTGACTGACTAGAAAAACTTACATGCTCTGGACTATTGCTGTCACTCGCTAACATAATACTTTACATGTTTGATTTATGCTGTCCGTAATAAACACTGCAATTGCTAAATACCCTCAACGTGCCTAACCTGAGATGTAAACTGACACTAAATACTACCCCGAAGCATGTGCCACAGACAGCTGCAGTAGAATGATGCTGTCGACTGGAGAAGCACACTGCTCTTTTCTACTGCGCACCATAGCACCACCTGCCTTCTTACATGTGCACAATTTTAGGAGACGCAAATGAACAATGCTTTACACAAACTAGGACCAGGAAAATCATGCCATTTTAATACTATCATCAGTAACGACAGGTCTTCAGCCAATATGAAGTTTCTGAAAGGTAACATTGTTCTATCACTGGCTCAGTTTTATAACTATATACTCAAAAAATGGAAACTCCAGGACAGCATAATGGCAATATTATAAGGACAGGTTGCTACTCATCATATAGCGGAGATGTTGAGTTGCTGATGGGCATTCTCGGCTAAAACCAAGAACCCAGAACTGGATAAAGAGGAAAATGTGCCAGCTAAGTCCCTAGCTTTTCTTACCATCGTTGGAAACATTTCCTTCAAAACAGCAAGAAGCTTAGTTATTTTCAGGTGAAAGTGAATTTCCGCCCAGTATCTAAGATTTCAGACCTGCTGGGATGAGTGAAGGATAATTTGTTATTGTGGAAGGCAAGAATTTATAAAATAACTTGCCAGTGTGGTACAGCCTATATAGGAGAAACACCACACACAGTGAAAGAACGTTGCACGGAACATAAACATTGCACTTGCTTCTGCAACCCAGCGAGTCTGCAGTTCCAGAACATTGTACCTCCAATAGATATTCAATGAAGTATGGCAAAACATCAATTTTGGTCACAGCAACAATCTTTTTGGGGCTCCATTATAAAAAAATTCATTGAAATATACATTGCGGAAAATCTAATTAACTGTGACAGCGGCTACCAGCTGGATAATGCATGGAGTCCCATCATCTCCGAGATTTGCTCCAGATGAAGATGCCAGAATACTCCACTGACTGCAGCTAGCAGCAACACCAAGTACAGCTGATCCTTGCAGTTCCACCACCGAGAGCACTGCTGCCGGGCAGTGCACTTCTCCTGTCACCGTCACTCTGACGCATGCACAGCAACACTATCAGCGGACTATGTAAGGTGGAGCAGATAACGTCATTAGTCTTCAATAGCTCACCTGAAGATGACTGCCACGTGTCCAGCTGAAATATCGTGGAGTGAAGTTTACAACGACCACTTGCAATCCTAATATCTCTTTGAACAATATTATAGTGTTATTTGATCTGTCCCAGTGAATATGAAGACAAAGCTACTAAAAATACCAGAACTGGTAATCGTCCAAAAATTTGCATTGTGATCCTGAAGCTGAATAAACACTCTTGTTAAAAATGAAAAATGGAACAGGGTTTTGTAAGACAAAATGTCATTTTGCACCACAAAATATATCAGGCCATTCCACAAAACTACCTATAACTTTCACAATTTTAACATGCCTACTTCCTTCCAGGAAACCATCACATAATTTGTGACCAACAATGCTGGTTACATCATTGTAGGTTAATCAATTTTTCCATCATGCGAAGGACAGAGTGAGTTAGTAAGCAGAAGTCTGATTTGTAATGCTCGACACCACAGATTATAAATTATAAACGGTACTAATGCAACTCAGAATTCCTTAGAAACACTTGATACCAGTACGTACCATGAATTCTGTTTGGCCGGTGCCTGTGGGAATTGATATTTAACCTCTGCAGTGGCACAATTATGCGCCTTATGGGAAACCCACGAACCATGGGCAGAACAGAAGCTGTCTGCATTTGTTTCTTTGCTGAAACATAAGAATGGAGAGAAATACATGTACATACATACATACATTTTGCTGTTAAGTAAAAACTGTAAAACAAATGCTAGTTCTGAGAAAACCTTCAGACTACTTGTGTACTTCTCCTCCTTTAAAAATCTCAAACAATAAATTACTTTGAGTACATAGTTTTCACAGTCAAAAACAGACAACTGTCACAGTAAACCATGAATTTGCAATGAAATGCTTCTGTGTAGCCTAAAACTGAAAAGTCATTACCAGGTCTAATTTGTAGGAGCATCCCACAAAATCCACCTATAATGTATTCCACTATATAATAGATAGTAACTATGTTTCCAAAGAAAGTACTGATATACCATCAGCTAAAGTAACAGAACACTTACCAGGGGGCAGCGGACAAACAAGTGTCAGCTATAAGGTTGTTACAAATGAAGAGTGGAAGTGGAACACATTTTAAGTGTAATTTTTTCACAAAATGCATTTTCAGTGTTGTGTTCTCAGTACACTGTTGCACGTCTCTAGGCTTGGGGAAAATGTTTCAAATGTTTGTTACTGGATGGAGCCCAACAGTGCTTCCCAATGGAATTCTAAGTGCTATGTATCAAGGTCTCCTCCATTTAGCCTGGGATGGTTTGAAGAGATAACACACAATTTCTTGGTGAGAACGCACAGCTTTTTCATCTGTGGTAAAGATTTTGGAATTATAGAAAAATGAAGAAAAGTAAGAAAGCATTTGCTGTGCAATATTTACACAATATTGTTGCATCAGCAAAAGTTGTGAACCCATTCCACGCAATTCCAATGCTTACAACAATTTTATTTTAAATATGCTGCTGAAAGACTGTTCTCGATGCAGGTGTGAAATATCTGCAAGTGCAGTATGATCAAAGTGTCTCATACTCACCCATTTCAAACAGCTTGATAAAAGACCTTTATGTTGCCTTTTCTTCCTCAACAGCACATGGTGTTCTACAGTACCTGTGACTCCAAGAATGGAGTAGTGTAAGAAGCAGAAGTCAAGACTAGGGGATATTTTCCTTGAATTGAATTATATTATTCTTGTCTAAAAAAATTAAAAGAAATGTGAAATGGGATTTGTTGACTACAGTTCTATTAGTTAAAATATTGCTATTTCTTTCTCTGTGTTATCACAAATGAAACTTTCTGCCCCTGTATTAATGGAATTTTAAACAAAAACTTTCTTATTGGCACTTAGAGCCAGTCAGTTTCCTGGTACAGCACCTACGACGTTCTTAATAAATTACTTATTTTCTCATTTGTCTCACTATCTTTGCAGTTCTGAGGTGGGCATTGTTATTCTGTGGTATTAGAATATCTTCTCAATTTCTTTGTATACATATAGTTACGTACAAAAAGATATGCATTGCTCATTTGATTCTGCTGATAAATGTGAGATTCAGCAGTTGAAACCTTTTACATTCCCATTCTTCAAATTATTTGCACTATATGGCACTACTGACATGTGACAGTACTATTCTAAAATTTGTCATTTGTTGCTGTTAATGCAATGGCAGCTCAGGATTTTCAGAATTATTTCGTTTACAGTAAATATTTGAAAATGGTGTATTGTGAAAAATGGAAATTTCACAGGAGGTTTTTCATAGGATTTCCCTTCCCCCACCTCCCCCCCCCCCCTTTCCAAAGTAAAGACCTAACTCAAAGGCATGTGTCTAATAGCTTTGTTTACATTCAGAAAGGACTATTTACAATTGCTATGCAGAATTTTACTCTGGTCAGCAACCAATTGCATAAAAGTTCACCAGCTTCAATTGTCGTTTCAAAATAATAATAATAATAATAATAATAATAATAATAACAATAACAATAACAATAACAATAATAATAATAATGGCATGTGACTTCCTGTGAGATGCAGCCACCTTCATATTTAAGACTGCTCCAGATTCAGTTTTCCATAAACATTTAGCTGTGAAAAAGATCCATCAGCACTGGATTCCCCACAATGTGGCTGTAGCTCAGAAATAAGCTCATGTCAGTTTCTGGAAGAAAATACTCAAAAAAATTGAGCAAGGAAATGTAAAATACATGTAACAGACCGTAAACTCTGACATGTTTCTATGAGCTGTAAACTGGGCAGCAATCAACTGCCTGGGTGTACCGAGATGACTAGTGGTTCATTCACAAAGCACTTCTGAGAAATTGACTTCTGTTTCTTCGGCTACACTCCATACATTTAGACCATTGCTTTCGAGTGTTGAACTGTTAATGCTGAAGAGAGACAATAATTTTTTTGAAGAAAGTCAATCGCAAAATCTGGAGAAAATACTAAAAAGTTAACATTCTTCACCACTGCAACGACAGCTGTCACAAAAACAGTTGATTATTTGATGGAAAGAAACATCTAATGTCATGTGTCCCTTATTTATTACAAAATGACTCTTTTTTTGTTCCCGTATATCAAAAATCCCCCCCATGAACCATGGACCTTGCCGCTGGTGGGGAGGCTTGCGTGCCTCAGCGATACAAGATGGCCGTACCGTAGGTGCAACCACAACGGAGGGGTATCTGTTGAGAGGCCAGACAAACGTGTGGTTCCTGAAGAGGGGCAGCAGCCTTTTCAGTAGTTGCAGGGGCAACAGTCTGGATGATTGACTGATCTGGCCTTGTAACAATAACCAAAACGGCCTTGCTGTGCTGGTACTGCGAACGGCTGAAAGCAAGGGGAAACTACAGCCGTAATTTTTCCCGAGGACATGCAGCTCTACTGTATGATTAAATGATGATGGCGTCCTCTTGGGTAAAATATTCCGGAGGTAAAATAGTCCCCCATTCGGATCTCCGGGCGGGGACTACTCAGGAGGACGTCGTTATCAGGAGAAAGAAAACTGGCGTTCTACGGATCGGAGCGTGGAATGTCAGATCCCTTAATCGGGCAGGTAGGTTAGAAAATTTAAAAAGGGAAATGGATAGGTTAAAGTTAGATATAGTGGGAATTAGTGAAGTTCGGTGGCAGGAGAAACAAGACTTTTGGTCAGGTGATTACAGGGTTATAAATACAAAATCAAATAGGGGTAATGCAGGAGTAGGTTTAATAATGAATAAAAAAATAGGAGTGCGGGTTAGCTACTACAAACAGCATAGTGAACGCATTATTGTGGCCAAGATAGACACAAAGCCCATGCCTACTACAGTAGTACAAGTTTATATGCCAACTACCTCTGCAGATGATGAAGAAATAGATGAAATGTATGACGAGATAAAAGAAATTATTCAGGTAGTGAAAGGAGACGAAAATTTAATAGTCATGGGTGACTGGAATTCGTCAGTAGGAAAAGGGAGAGAAGGAAACATAGTAGGTGAATATGGATTGGGGGGAAGGAATGAAAGAGGAAGCCGCCTTGTAGAATTTTGCACAGAGCATAACTTAATCATAGCCAACACTTGGTTCAAGAATCATAAAAGAAGGTTGTATACCTGGAAGAATCCTGGAGATACTAGTAGGTATCAGATAGATTATATAATGGTAAGACAGAGATTTAGGAACCAGGTTTTAAATTGTAAGACATTTCCAGGGGCAGATGTGGACTCTGACCACAATCTATTGGTTATGACCTGTAGATTAAAACTGAAGAAACTGCAAAAAGGTGGGAATTTAAGGAGATGGGACCTGGATAAACTGAAAGAACCAGAGGTTGTAGAGAGTTTCAGGGAGAGCATAAGGGAACAATTGACAGGAATGGGGGAAAGAAATACAGTAGAAGAAGAATGGGTAGCTCTGAGGGATGAAGTAGTGAAGGCAGCAGAGGATCAAGTAGGTAAAAAAACGAGGGCTAATAGAAATCCTTGGGTAACAGAAGAAATATTGAATTTAATTGATGAAAGGAGAAAATACAAAAATGCAGTAAATGAAGCAGGCAAAAAGGAATACAGATGTCTCAAAAATGATATCGACAGGAAGTGCAAAATGGCTAAGCAGGGATGGCTAGAGGACAAATGTAAGGATGTAGAGGCTTGTCTCACTAGGGGTAGGATAGATACTGCCTACAGGAAAATTAAAGAGACCTTTGGAGAGAAGAGAACCACTTGTATGAATATCAAGAGCTCAGTTGGCAACCCAGTTCTAAGCAAAGAAGGGAAGGCAGAAAGGTGGAAGGAGTATATAGAGGGTTTATACAAGGGCGATGTACTTGAGGACAATATTATGGAAATGGAAGAGGATGTAGATGATGACGAAATGGGAGATAAGATACTGCGTGAAGAGTTTGACAGAGCACTGAAAGACCTGAGTCGAAACAAGGCCCCGGGAGTAGACAACATTCCATTTGAACTACTGATGGCCTCGGGAGAGCCAGTCATGACAAAACTCTACCATCTGGTGAGCACGATGTATGAGACAGGCGAAATACCCTCAGACTTCAAGAAGAATATAATAATTCCAATCCCAAAGAAAGCAGGTGTTGACAGATGTGAAAATTACCGAACTATCAGTTTAATAAGTCACAGCTGCAAAATACTAACGCGAATTCTTTACAGACGAATGAAAAAACTGGTAGAAGCCGACCTTGGGGAAGATCAGTTTGGATTCCGTAGAAATGTTGGAACACGTGAGGCAATACTGACCTTACGACTTATCTTAGAAGAAAGATTAAGAAAAGGCAAACCTACGTTTCTAGCATTTGTAGACTTAGAGAAAGCTTTTGACAATGTTAACTGGAATACTCTCTTTCAAATTCTGAAGGTGGCAGGGGTAAAATACAGGGAGCGAAAGGCTATTTACAGTTTGTACAGAAACCAGATGGCAGTTATAAGAGTCGAGGGGCATGAAAGGGAAGCAGTGGTTGGGAAAGGAGTAAGACAGGGTTGTAGCCTCTCCCCGATGTTATTCAATCTGTATATTGAGCAAGCAATAAAGGAAACAAAAGAAAAATTTGGAGTAGGTATTAAAATTCATGGAGAAGAAGTAAAAACTTTGAGGTTCGCCGATGACATTGTAATTCTGTCAGAGACAGCAAAGGACTTGGAAGAGCAGTTGAACGGAATGGACAGTGTCTTGAAAGGAGGATATAAGATGAACATCAACAAAAGCAAAACGAGGATAATGGAATGTAGTCAAATTAAGTCGGGTGATGCTGAGGGAATTAGATTAGGAAATGAGACACTTAAAGTAGTAAAGGAGTTTTGCTATTTAGGGAGTAAAATAACCGATGATGGTCGAAGTAGAGAGGATATAAAATGTAGACTGGCAATGGCAAGGAAAGCGTTTCTGAAGAAGAGAAATTTGTTAACATCGAGTATAGATTTAAGTGTCAGGAAGTCGTTTCTGAAAGTATTTGTATGGAGTGTAGCCATGTATGGAAGTGAAACATGGACGATAACTAGTTTGGACAAGAAGAGAATAGAAGCTTTCGAAATGTGGTGCTACAGAAGAATGCTGAAGATAAGGTGGGTAGATCACGTAACTAATGAGGAGGTATTGAATAGGATTGGGGAGAAGAGAAGTTTGTGGCACAACTTGACTAGAAGAAGGGATCGGTTGGTAGGACATGTTTTGAGGCATCAAGGGATCACAAATTTAGCATTGGAGGGCAGTGTGGAGGGTAAAAATCGTAGAGGGAGACCAAGAGATGAATACACTAAACAGATTCAGAAGGATGTAGGTTGCAGTAGATACTGGGAGATGAAGAAGCTTGCACAGGATAGAGTAGCATGGAGAGCTGCATCAAACCAGTCTCAGGACTGAAGACCACAACAACAACAACATATCAAAAATGTGTATCTTAAAGTCTTTTATATTTTTAAAAAAAATTGTCGGGTTTGCGTACACTGCAGAAGATTAAAATTTGATGATTAGTTTCTGTTGAGTAAGCAAATTAGGCATCGTGTTGACAATGTATGTGATTTAGACTATTATAAATATCTTTTTTAACTTAAATTTTAAGAAATCTAAATTTGATCATTTTTGTATTTCTGACAATGTCTGATATAACTAAAAATGAGTAGATAGCCATTTTCTTCACCCTGAGAAGTTGTTAAATTCTTCCAAAACAACGCTCTTGAGGTACCAGTGTCAACAGTGGAAATATTATTTCCGTAACTGGTATTATTCCATGAGCAAGTGTATAAACTTTAAAGTTAAGCACTTTCAGAAACACCAGAACAATAAAAAAGTTTTTGTTACACTTTTTTTGGTAAGACTCGAAAGGGGAGGCCTCCCTAAGCATGCAACGGGTGGTACAGTCACAGTCAAATAGTTATCTTTTCCCTTTGTGGAACATCTATAGTAACAAATGAAAGGGGAGGAGGGCAGACGGTTTCGGCAATAAGGGATGGGACGCTTTGTTGGACCAACTCAAACTTCCAGTTTGTCACTGTTAACTCACTCCCTTTACCCTGCACAGCCTCTAACACTAATCCCAGAGCCAGGAGACTGAAACTGTAGGGGGGGGAGGGGGGGGGGGGGGAAGCTAGTTTTGAACAATGGCTTTGTCAAAAAGCTCATCAATAATGCTTCCAATACTGTTAATGCACCATTCGAATGCACAATGCCTGAATTACAGCCAGATATCATTTCAGAATCAGAGACATGGTACTGCATCTGCCCTTAAAGTATTTTGGATGCAAATTTTTTTCAGTTTCTCAAAATATCTCCTCTTAAAATTTAAACACTTTTACATGCATTCAAATCAATTATCTACACATTCCTTACACTCAGATGGTACCTTAAAAAAACAGCCTGGAAGGATTCAGCAACTTATTCAGGTGGTGACAATCACTGTACATGAATTTGTTGTTAACATAAAGAGAACAAAAAGAAGTTATCAGCAAATAGGCAAGAATCAGGTGAATACAGACAATGAGACAACACAATGAAAGAGGGCTTGTAGAGTACAGATGCAGAATTCAGTATTTTTCTCCCTCAGTCAGTCAGTCAGTCGTTTGGCACATTTTGTGACAGGTCGCAATGTTACACTGACGAACGATGTGACATTTTAGATTATTTTTCAGGATTTTGTGAATAACATTCACCTTTAACTGTTCTTTGATTCTCTAATGCAATGCTAGCGACATGTACTCCGTTTCCTGCTCATGCAAATAAATTGAAATTTCATCTCCTATCGTAATCTTATAAGACAGATTACACTAACTGATATGAGCCCAGTTTTGATCTTTGGTAAAACTGTGTGGACTGTGTCAAGAAGAGAGCCATCTCACAGCTAAACATTCACACAAAATTAACTGTACTGCAGCTGTCACCTGCCCCTCATGGTAAGTCACCCACTGGTCTTCTTTGATCATGTTGAGCATAGTACCACTATTTTTTATTTGGAATGATAAAGAATTATGGCCAATGCCCACAAAGTTTGTCATCGACAGAATCACAAGTGTTAAAAATTTCAGCAAAACTGTTACAGAAAGTCTTTTCTGTAGGGGACTGATCACTGAAAGTTGGACTACGCCAGGGCTTGACAACTTGCCGGTTTTGAGCGCGAATACTCGCGTCTGCTCAGGCACGTGCTCGCGAGCAGGTGCAAGGTCATAGAGCAGGGAGGGAGGGGAAATGCGCGCGCACGTTTAAATAGGGCCGCAGCGTGCCTATTGAATTCGTGCTGACTGTGTGACGTTTAAAGCACTACGATCAGCTCTAACAGTCATTGCGCTGGTTAAGAATCATGTCAAGTCGCCATTGTGTAACTAACCATGCTTTCGCAGTTCAACTCCCATTGGGAGGAATTGTATCTGTTCACAGAAAAAGATGGTGTTGCAAAATGTTTAGTATGTCACAAAACGCTGAATTCTTTCAGGAAATTTAATTTGCAGCAACATTATATGTCGTACTACACGAAAGACTACGGAAGTGGAAAATGTGATGGACCAGATCGTGCACAGGAAGTTATTAAACTTAAAAGGAAGCTATCCGAAGAAGATCTGGACGAAGAAGAAAAATCAACTGAGGCAGCTCTCAGAGTGAGTTACAAAATTGCTTTGCTTTTAGGAAAATCCCTGCGCCCCTTCACTGATGGCGATTTAATAAAAGAATGTTTGGTAGTTGCAGCGGAACATATGTGTCCATCTCAAGTTGAACAGTTTCGGACTGTGCCATTATCTAACATGACCATTATGCGTCGCATACAGGACATGGCAGAGGATGTCCAGAGCCAGCTTGCAAATATCTGTAAAGATTTTATGGCGTATTCTCTAGCTCTGGACGAAAGTGTTGTTACCACTGGAACAGCGCAGCTTGCCATATTTATTAGAGGTGTTAATAGAGATCTTCAGGTGAGGGAAGAGCTCCTCGATGTAGTAGCCATGAAGAACACTGCAACCGGAGGTGATATATTAAGTACTGTCGAAGAAAGTGTTGAAAATATAGGATTGTCATGGAATTCGTTAGTTTCAGTGTCTACAAACGGTGCGCCAGTGATGACAGAAAATATCAGGTTTCGTTGCGCTGTTGAAGGAGAAAATGAAAAAACTGACCATGCCAAACGCATGGAAAAAATAAGGTTTTGTTGCCCTGTTGAAGGAGAAAATGCAAAAACTGACCGTGCTGAATGAAATAAGGGGCGTTCACTGTGTGATCCACCAGGAAAACTTATGTGCAAAGAGTATCACTCTCAAAAATGTGATGGTGGTTGTTGTTCGTACAACCAATTATATAAGGCAGCATGGACTACAACACAGGCAATTTAAAAGCTTTCTTGAGGGTGTAGAAAGCCAGTATGGTAGCCTGCCTTATTACAGCGAGGTCCGCTGGCTTAGTCGTGGCGAATTATTAAATTGATTTTTTTGCCTATTAGATGAGATAAATGTGTTCATGGAAATAAATAACATGTGTGTTCCTGAATTGAAAGAGCCTTCATGGAAATGTGATCTCCCATTCTTAGCAGATTTAACTAGCCATCTGAATGCTTTGAACATTTCACTACAAGGTAAAGATCTGCTAATTACTCATTTCATAGATCAAATACGAGCTTTTAAAATGAAATTGTCACTTTGTGTGAGTTAGCTGGAAACAGGAAATCTAGCTCATTTTCTTAAATTATCATCCATGAAAGATGTTCACAAAGACTGTGAACGTCATTCACATAGTTTAGTTGCCTTTAAGGAAGAATTTGATCAACACTTTCAAGATCTGACAGCACTAGACAGAGATTTTGATCTGTTCGCCTCTCCATATTCAGCGAATATTGAAAAGATTCGTCCTCACTAGAAATTATTGTCCTGCAGTATGTCAGAGAATAGAGACAAATTTCAGAACAAGAAAAACATTTTGTAATTCTACAGACACTTCCCTCAGGATAGATTTCCTCGTTTGCACAAACTGGCGGCTACAATAATATCAATGTTCGGTTCCACGTATGTTTGTGAACAACTGTTCAATGAAATGTAACAAGACGCACCTGAGAAACGCATTGTCTGATCGAAATTTAAACTGCACGCTGCTTCTACAATGCACAAGAACAATTACTCCGAACATAAACGCAATTGTAAAGGACAAAAAGTACAAGATAAACGAGAATCCCACACTTCAGTGACACTTTTTATTGTGTAACAGTTCACAAATTAATACGAATGTAGAGGCATACACTAAGCTAATAAAATTATGTGTATGTGGCACGTGTACATTCTCCTTTATTTGTTTCATTTGTCACAGTAATAATTCGTGAGTGATATCCCTGCAGGTGGCCGCGGATTTGCATTGACTGGCGGAAGCTGTTGTGTGCCCCACATGACTCTCCCCACTTTCCGCTCTGGTCCGGTAGTGGGGGTAGCGTGCTCGCGCCTTGCTGCTCACAGCTTGCTCCGCGAGCACGTATGTTGTGAAGCCCTGGACTAAGCGAACAGAGGCACTGTTGTCAAGGTATACCTTTATACAAAGTCACACAAATCATAAAAAAAAACTTCAACAGCATTTCTTTAAATACTCACGAAAATTATGACGAGAAAACTAATGAATTATGAGATGGAATTAGAGGTCGGTACTTCCTCACGACAGGCAAAATGTGTAAAACTGCCAATAAACATGTATACAAGTGAAAGTGTCTCACTTTTACTTTGACGCATTTGTATCAGCAGTATTATACATTTCCTCTTTTGAGGTTAAGTGGTTGCGGCAGTTCTGCCTAAGAGTTTATTAAATTTCTGAACTGTCGTTGTTTTAACAATAATGAATGACAAATTCTAGGACAACAGTAAAGCCACACCTCAGTAGCCGCCATTCGTAAAAACGAAAATGGTACCTTCATAACCTTCATATAAAGAGTGTGGGGGCAGACCTCGCAGCACACAGCAACACTTAGCACGGCAGCGACTCACCCTGGATCTGCGGCTGTTCGGGGACGACATTTTCTTCATTCTGCTCACTGTTCTCGGCCTCGCAGCTGTACGACAGGGCTTCACCGATCAACGCACTCTGGCCCGCGAGGCCGTCTATCGAGCCCTTCAGCTTCCTCAGCATTGTGCACAGGCGTTTGGTGTACTCCTGTCGACAGACAGACTGTGCAGTGAGGAATTGTAGGAATTCTCCCCCCTCCTGCCACAACCTTTTTGTTTCCTAAATCTGTCAAACTTTACGTTTATGGAAACTAACAAACCCCCAGACCACACAGAAGCATCCCCTTTCTCACCCAATATTATCCTGGCCTCGAATACATCAACCAATTACTCCTCCAGGGATATGACTTTCTCAAGTCAAGCCCTGAAATGAGATCATCCCTTGACAATATTCTCCCCACACCACCCAGAGTTGCCTTTTGTCGCTCCCCTAACCTCCATAACATCCTTGTCAAACCCTACAATGTTCCCAGACCACCTTCTCTACCCAGCGGTTCCTACTCCTGTAACCGACCCCGCTGCAAAACCTGCCCCATGCATCCCCCCCCACAACCACCTGCTCCAGCCCCACTACTGGTAAAACATACACAATTCAAGGCAGGGCCACATGTGAAACAACACATGTCATTTATCAGCTGACATGCCTGCACTGCACAGCCTTTTACATCGGTATGACGACAACTAAACTGGCTGAGTGCATGAACGGGCACAGACAAACTGTCCGCCTAGGAGATGTCCAATACCCAGTAGCAGAGCATGCTGTCCAGCATAATTCTATGGACCGAGGAACCTGCTACAATGTACGTGCCATTTGGCTTCTCCCACCCAACACCAGTCCCTCGGAACTGCAGAGATGGGAACTTGCACTCCAACACAGCCTTTCATCCCGCCATCCCCCTGGACTGAACCTACGTTAACCAACCTCACTCCCATTTACTCTTCAGTCTTCTTCTTTTTCCCTCTCCTCTTTAGCCATTCATGTATCTTTTCATCCTGCATAGTTGTGTTTATCTTTATACTATATACCTCTTTACTTCTGTATGCATCCTCTTTGGTTTGAAGCTGGCACAGAACTTAACAGTAGAATATCTTTGGCTTCCCTCTGACAACCATTTCTCCATCCTTGCTACCCTCCCTGTTTACCTTTCCCTGTTGCTTCATAACCTGGGTTGTGAGTAACTAAATCCACTTTCCCTTCTTCCCCTTTTTTTCCCTCTCTCCTCTCTGATGAAGAAACAAAGTTCCGAAAGCTAGGAATGTAAATTTTCTGTTCTGTTTCGTGTTATCTATCGGCTGTACTGAGCTGAGGTAAGTACTGGCCAGCCCCTCTATCTCTTTGTTAGTACTTGTTTCACATCTTTATATGAGATTTTCCGTTAATCGTTTATGGAAACTGATCGCTAAAACAAAGTCTCTGTAGGAGATATGGCAAATAGGCTCTCTGATTTTCTTCAAACTTTTAACACTAGAGACAATGCTGGAATATCAATTTCCTAAGGTGATATGACACAACTCTTTAAAAAAAACATCTAAAAGGTATGTTTCCGAGCTTCAAAGATATCTGAGCGCTGTCAAGAACAAAATATTTGGAGTGTCTTAACAGTGAGTGAGTGGCAGAAGTCTCTTATTTGTTCAGTCCCTGGTCCAGTTTACATTTAGAAAATGAGAGTATTCACAATAAATTAAAATTCTGTAAAAAATGTGCAATATCAATAAGTAAGTCTTATTTCTATGGATTGAACAGTATTACTGAAGTGCAGATTTTTTAAATTTAATAATACAAACTTTTCACACATCTGTATCACATTTTAGTTTATTTTGACACGGTTTGAAATTAAACATAAAGACTGAGGAAAACTTGAACAACGTAACCATTCAGGTGAAACAGTAGACATGTATGCTGTCATATCAATGTGTGTATTTGTTGCTCTCAGGCTTTCTTGTATGAAGCATTAGCTCAATTCCAAATACAACATAAACAAATATAATGGAAGGAGTTAACGCAACCATCCACCACATAGCTGAGACACCGTGTGGTCAGCAAGCACATAAACCAGCAGCTCTGCTTCCTTGGAGACATATCGTGCAATACTGTTCCGGAGATAAGCAGAGTGTTCAATAAGCAATGAAACACACTTTTTCTCAAAGCAGGTTAGTTTTATTCAGGATTCCTGTACACCATTTTATTCGCCACTCTTTTGGCTACAAACACCTACTTTTCAACATAATGTCCTTCCAATTCAACGGTCTTACACTGCCTTTCTGGGAGAGCCTGTATGCCCACATGGTACCACTCTACTGGTTGACATCTGTGCCAATGTCTTGCTACATCAATAACCTCCCCATCATCCATATACTGCTTCCTGTAGGGTGCATCCTTCAATGGGCCAAACAGATTGAAGTCGGAACATGCAAATCTGGGCTGTAGGGTGGATAAGGAAGATCAGTCCTTCTGGGTATGCAGACATGTGTGAGGTCTTGTGTTGTCATGGAGAATGAGAAGTCTGTTTGCATTTTTAAGGCAACAAACACAATGAAATTGTTTCTTCAATTTCCTGGGGGTAACAATACACTTTCAAGTTGATCGTTGCACCAAGAGAGAACACCGTACAGAATAGCCCCTTCAGAGGCTCGAAAACTGTCGTCACGATTTTACCAGCTGAGGAAGCGGCTTTGAAATTTTTCTTTGGAAGAGAGGTGGTGTGGCGCCACTCAATGGATGCCGTTTTGCTTCTGATTCAAAATGATGAAACCCATGTGTGACGACATTCGACAAACAATTGTCCCGATCAGCCCTGTAAGTCACAAGCAATTCCGCACAAATGGTACTTCATTGCTCTTTATGGTCTTCTGTCCGGCAGCAAGGAACCTAGTAGCCACAGACCTTTGAGTACCCCAACTTGTTGACGAGCGTATCAGCATTAGCAACAGAGACGTTCCGTTGAGCAGCAAGGTGTCCGATTGTGATCAATCAATCATCTCAATGAGTGTGCCCCCACGTTCCAACACTGCACAGTCACAGCTGTGTGTGGCCTCGCAGCACATGGGACAATGGACAGGTTTTCATGACTTTGTTGCGATGATGACAGGTGCAGCACCCAATGTTCACTGTCCAGTCTCTGTAGATATTCTGCAAGTGCCTATGAGTAGCTGTGATACTCTGGTTTTCTGCCAAAAGAAACTCAATGGTAGCTCTCTGCTTGGAATGCATCTCTGTTATAGAAGCCATTTTGAAGGCTGCGTACAGGGCCATCACCTAAATGCCAAAAGAAACTCCATGGCAGCTCTCTGCTTGGAATGCACCTCTGTTATAGATGCCACTTTGAAGACTACATACAGGGCCATCACCTATCATAACTTCATGAAACTATGGGGACTGGAGTGTGAGTGGTGAAGGATGATGAATGTGAGTCACACATATGGAGGGGTTTTGGGGAGGAGAGCAGGGGGGGGGGGGGGGGGGGGGGGAGCTGGATGGTAATTATAGGACAGAATGTGGGAGGAGATGGTAGTGGTAAATAGAGTCTGTGGTTATATGTTTATATTTAACGTTAAATTAAGTGGTCAATATGTTTAAAGAGTGGGTGGTTTGTCAGGTTAGTCTGTTGTTTCTTTTCTGTTATGGTTTTCTGAATGTGTAGTTTTCTTGTAAGGTGGGGAGGTTTCTTCCTTCCTTCTCTCTCTCTCTCTCTCTCTCTCTCTCTCTCTCTCTCTCTCTCTCTCTCTTTTTTAAAAAAATCCTTTTGATTTCCACATTTGTGTGTCTCCCGGTTAGTGTAAGTGTTCCGCTGAAGTTGAATGATGTCCTTTACTTTCATATCTTACATGTTATTTGTGTCTGGTATCAAATGTCCTCCTGATTTGACCTATGTACTTTCCACAACAAGTATTGCATTTCTGTTGGTATACTCCCAATTTCAAATACAGATCAGTTTTTCCTAATGTTTTTGGGGAGTATTTCTTAATTGAATTGTTGGTTTGGTGGGATATTTTTATGCCTTGTTTTTTGACAATGCTGGATATTCTGTGTGTGTATTTGTGGTTGTATGTCGTTATGTAGCATACTCTGTCCTTTTGTTGATGATAGCTGGGTGTTCGTTCTTTTCTGTTTCTTGATTTTACTGTTCAGCTTTGTTACTAAGTTTCCTTTGTGTCCATTGCTTGTGGCTATTTGTATTATGGTATTCACTTCTTTTTTTTGTAACTGTCTGTATCTAATGGTAGTGTTGTTATTTTGTGGAGCATGTATAAGTGCTACCTGCTTTTGAGAATGAGGGTACTGTGGTGTCTCCCGTATAACTACGTCTGTCATTGTCAGTTTTTAGTATATGTCATACATGCGTTGGTTGTTTTGAAAAACAGCAGAATGGCAAAAATTGCCTAGTGCATATGTGAAATGATTTCTTTCTATGTCAATTGGTGCCAACGAGGAGGGAAGAAGTGGTTTGGAAAATATGTAAAGAAACACCGTAAGTAACTTGCACTCCAACTTTATAAACAAACCACTTTTTTAATCTAAAACAACCACAAATGTATGAACATATGTATCCAATTTGCCAAATTTCCTCAGTACCTCTCCTAATAAACCACAATTTCAGAATTCTCTCATAGTTTGGTCTGCACAACAAGTTAGTGAGGTGACACCGTGTAAACTCCACTGTCTCTGGTAAAAGAAGCAAATTTTAACAAGGCAACAAAATTTGTCACTCATGATGCTTTTCTGAAAGTTATAAACGCTGTTAACAAGCCAGGCAATTTGCAGCAGAATTCTTTTTAGATACTAACCGAAACAGTGGTGGCAGATCTTTCTGAATGATCACCACGCAAGTGTGGGCACGGAGGGGCCCCACTCAACACACTGCCGCCTGACGGCACCTCAGTGGCGTCGTGAGCGAAACAGCGGTCGACGGCCGGAGACACCAGTGGTGTCGTGTCGTGTGCATAGTATCACTCAGTGGCCGGCGACACCACAGTGGTGTAGTCAGCACAGTGGCTGGCGACGGCACTTCAGTATCGTTTGCATTCTGTTAGTGTTTTGTTCAGGTAGCAATAACTTACATATGTCAACAAGTATTTTGTTTTTGTTAGTACTTGTGCACCAAGTGAATAAATTTGTACGAGACATGCGGACGGCAAAGTGTAATATTTGCACCAAAAAGAAAGGGGGGAAGGGGGACACATGCTTGACTTTAGAATGGCACTTCCCCTCCAGCACTCAACATTTCCCCTACAGCACTTGCCAGTAAACCCCACCACTACCATTCTGCTCACGTGTGCCCAGCCGACAGAACATCTCCTGACCACATTATCTGTGCGGACTCTATTTGTAGTTAGGAGTGGCGTGTACAGGAACTGTGTCTAGTCATTTAGTACTTATCTTAGGCAGACGGACATGTGTGTGGTATCGATAGCTACGATGCCACAACATAGGTCCACTCTGCTAAGTTGGCACTATGAAAGACACTGACTACAGCACCCTCTAGCCGGTGCTGTCGAGGTCTACGAGCTCCGCGACTGCTTCAGCCCATTTCATCAGGTGCAGCCAGCCAGGACACTTCGCTTCAACTTCACACCACCTTGCAAGTTATGTAATATGTTTGCAAGTGTTAGTCGCTAGTAAAGGTGCCTTAACTGTATCTGCAGTACCGAGAGATTAGCACCTTCTCCTGTTCCTGTTCCTTACCCACAGGCCGCCCCCCAGGCGGTGTACAAAATATGTTTATGAATTTCCATAATTCCGAGGCAGTTCACCTTCCTTCCTTTATGGATGTGACATAATACATTTCATTAGTTAATATAGAACATATTTTATCTAAGTAAAATCATCTTACATTGCATTCTCACTGAAATAATTCCTCTCCATTTATTCCTAAAGCTAACGTTGTAAATTTTCACCTTTGGAAGTGGAGATAGTCTATCTGCACCAATTTAAAATATCTTTGATCCTACAAAAAATTTACTGCTTCACATATTTACCTTTGTATCTGACGATAAGACAACAGCCGAAAACCGGTTCGTGAAATCAATAGTTAATACTGTAGAGTATTATGCCAGTGTCATGTGTGTTTTCATTCACAATGTATAAAATATTCTACCAAGAACCGAAGGAACAATCAATCAATATAAAAATATTTTGTTAATATCAGTTACACAACAAAGAACAAATCTAAAGGCTGTTGAGTCAATTAAATCCCTACAGATTATAATTAAGAATAACTTATAATTAGAATAATCACATAAAAAATATTGTGGGGAAGGGAAACCAGAGACTGTTTTGTTGGCAGAACGTTTTGTATGATGCAACAAATGCAGACCACTTAACACCAAGCGTGTGTGTGTCCTCTTTTGGTGCACTACTGCGCACTGTGGCCTCCTTACAAGGGCAGCTCGTTTGGCATTATAGTGAAATATGGGACAGAGTGTCACAGATACAATGAGCGAGTTGAGGGGGCAGTTATCAAAACAATGGCATTTTTTGTTGCACCGAAATCTTTCAACTTTCTCTTCCGAAAGCAAACATTTTCTTGAGCCCACCTATAAAGGGAGATGATATCAGTGTGTCAAAAATAACAGAAATCATATCTTGCATGAAAAGATTTAGGTTTTAATTTTCCCCACATGCTGTTCAAGATGGAACACTGGAGGAAGTCTGAAAGTGGTTATACAAACCTCTGGTAAGAGCTTAAGTGTGAATCGCAGAGTAATTGTGCAGATAATTTTATTCCATTAATGACAACTGGTGTTTTTTGGAAGACTGCAACTGTGTCATTCATGATTTAAATAATAAAATGCTGCACCAGTTAAGATTTTTCATGCAGAGCACAATGCATTTCGATAACTTTGTCATCATTATCAAGTGCAAATATTTACAGTGCTTTTCAATATGAACATACTGGTTTTAATGTGTTGTAGCATTTATTACGTTCCACTTACAATTGTAAATAATACACCAAATGAAAGAGCAACTCAAACAGTTTTGTTTGTATTCCTGTGCACAATGGGAAGAATACGGAATGACAATGAGTGACTGAAAAAAGTGTCGATCGATTGTGATTCTTTCACACTTAGCCCCAAGAAATATCCCCGAGGAAAGTTTATGAGCCTTTCTTTTTTTTTCAGTGAATCAACTGTAACTGATGTTTTCTTATCTTGATATGCTACAGCTATGGCCTGTGCCTCAATGGGAAGAAGCTGAACAACACATCTTTATTTGGGAGCAAGATGGTGCACCGCCTCACTGGCGAACGCTTAAACGACATTGTATCCGACTGGAGGATTGGGCACAAGGGGCCGGGTAAAACAGCATTTTATGCACAACCTCCATGTTCACACACGATCACATGTGTGTGCCTCCGATACCAGCCCATCTATCTGACTTTAAAAATAGTGTTATCGCAACAGTTACTTCTGACACACTGATTAAGGTTTCGGAACAATTCACCTATTGACTATGTGTGATCGGTGTTCACACTGAATAATTGTAAGAAAAACTGTTTCTGTTTCTGTTTCTCTTTCATTTGGTGTATTATTTATAATTGTAAGGTGAATGTAATATGTGCTACAAACCCTTACAACCTGTGTATTCATTTTGAAACACCCTGTACATTGGTTTTTTATGTGGTGCCCATGTGTGGTGTCGTATATCTCTTGCGCAGCAGTCGTCTTTTTGTGGTTTTAACAAACTGTGTCTCCCCCACTCACTCACGTACCTCATAGTGGGTCACCTTGCGCAGCAGCTCCTCCTTCTCCCTGCTGAGCTGGGCCACCTTGTTCTCCAGTCTGGCATTCTCAGTCAATAGCGACTCTCCGGTACTCGAACTTTGCGGTGCCTCTGCTTCCAACACTGGAAGAGAGGAGATCGGAATATCAGCAATGTAGGAATGCAAAGGCTTTCTTCTTTAACAATTAGATTACAACTGGGTCCATAAAGAACCACAAAGACACAAAGTTCTGTTGTAGAAATTTAAAAAATGCTGACTTCAGCCTACTGTGGCAGATTATAACTGGACAGTGAAAGCTTCCAGCTGTACAAAGATGTGTCTTCAAAGATATGTGACAATTTGAAAAATACAAATTTACATGAAAAATTTTCCCATATGCTTGGAAAGTACAGTCTTTGGACAGCTGGCTCTCCATGATAATTGCAGATTGTCTGTCCAGTATAAAGTTGTTTAACAATAGCCCATAGAAACAAAATATAAAATAAATATTATTGTAGAACAGTAATACTGTGTGATGAAATATCCTCTGTGTTCAGACGTTTCGATAAGTGTCTCTCGTCTCCTTTTGATAAAGTTTTTGACGAGTGTCATTCTCCTCACCTTCTGGAGAGGGTGACTTCACAGAAGATGAGAAGGGTCGAGAGGAGGACGTGAAGACGCACATGAGGCACAGTTACGCACCTATGAGCCTCCACGCCAATTTTCTGAAAAATCTCTGGAGTTGATGAAAAGAGCACAGCAGCACATTTGTTGTCCAGGAGTTACCGGTAACTGCTCTTAGTGTGTGCAGTGGTGAAGTGCAAAACTATATTTTATAAAATAAGTTATCTGGAATACATTTTGTGTGTATCTAGCAATGTTCTACAACAGGAACTGACCAAATGAAGCAATTTAATTGTCAAGTCATATTCAGAAAGATACGAGTTTGCTCTGTCCAACCATCCTGAATTAGGCTTCCTTGGCTTTCCCAAAATCATCTGAAGGCAAGTGCCAGGATGGTTCCTTCATCAAGGTCACGGCCAACCACCTGTGCTATCCACATAACAGCACACTTATGTATTCTGTACATTTCTATGTAGAGTTTGAGCAATTTATTTTCATTGTATTATGATGACAAATCCTGCTTCCTTTCAAGATCATCCCTATATGAGAAAATAAATAAATACAATTACTAATTGCACTTATTAGGGAAACTCTCCATCGTGGCCCCGCTCAGATTTAGTGGCGAGGTGGCCCGTGGATAACCCATCAAAAACTGAACACAGATCAAGTGCGTAAACAGGAAGGTGGTGTACCAAACTGTGAAAAAAGAAGCAAAATAGAAACAGTGAATGGTCCAAGCTCAAGACGCAATATCAAGTAATTTATGATAGCCACGGCATCGTGGTTACGTAGTCATGATGTTGAATTGTGAAGGGAGAGATCTCTCTTCAAATCTCTCTCATATCTCATTTTTTTCCCACAAAATTATGGACTGTCCATCTGGTCATTGACATATCTGTTCACTGTATTCAAATTTGTGTCTGTGTCGTGGTATACTCTCTGTTCGCAACAGTGAGATGTAAGGAAGGTGCCTCCAGACATATGTACCTCCTACTTGTTCTATACAAGCACTACATGTTACAACTCTCGCATTCCGTTTTGGAAGTTTTGAAACCATGAGCATATAATCACAGCCTCATAGTTCTTGCTATTCCCTTGATCCTGCACATCTTGGGCTTGGACTTTTCACTGTTTCTATTTTGCTTCTTTTTTACAGTTCAGTACAGCTTCTTCCTGTTTTCATGCCTTGTCTTTGTTCAGTTTTTGGTGGGCTATCCACTGGCCCATTTTACCACTAAATTTGAGGGGGATGTGATGAGGAGTTTCCCTTGTTAGAATTCTCCACAATTTAAACAAACTTCTGGAATGAACTGCACACTTATTCTTAGTTATTACTGCAAAGTTAAAACTGCTAATTAATAAAAAAATACTTACTGGTGATCCACTGTTCTTCCTCCTTTATCTGAAAAAAAAGAAAAGAAAACCACATTCAGTAATGCAATTCAAGCATCAGGTACATACGTAACTAATTCACTACGGTAATGACGCAGGAGCCAAGTGACTACGACTGTTTCATATGGCATAGAAGCAGTACACTAGCACAGTAATATTGTACTCAAGTTATAATCTGCAAGGTGAGTGTGGGCAGAATACTCTGCGTAACACATTACACCCCATATGGAAAGAAAGATTAATGATTCACACCCTGCTAAAAATGTGGCCATTAGAGACAGAGATAAGAGCAGATCAGCCGAGGGTAGGGAAGAACTGACTCAGAGACCCAGTTGACTGTCACACGCAGGCAGGGGCACTACAGAGGTGAGTCTGGAACGGGTGCCGAGTGTGACAGTGAGCCTGGATCTCCATTATTTTGATGTATTTGAATGAGATCACTTATGTTTCAGCCACGACAACGTACTTTCATTACAGGAAGAAATAAAAGGACTTCATTTTCTTAAATTGTGCTATTAGGAGCATGAGAGTTGAACTGAACTGATTCTGCAACCACTAACAGTAATTTGTGCTGTCCATCTAACTACTAGTAATGGAACAGTAGGACATTCCTGTTCCTCTCTTTCATAGTTTTCTTCCTTCAGAGTCTGTCAGTAACAGAGATTTCTTTAGAGGTGTCCCGCACCAATTACTGATGCTGCCGTCTTCAGTTAGAAGACTTGCTTGAAGCTGTTTTCCACACTAGTCTATCCTGTGCAAGTTTCTTCACCTCTACACAATTACTGTACCCTGCTTCCACTTTAACGTGCTCACAGTATTTAAGCCTCGGTCTCCCTATAAAATTTGCACCCGTTACACTTCCCTCAACAAGCAAATTGACAATTCCATCTTTCAAATTTATATCTGATGTTAACAGATCTCCCTTTACAGAATCTTTTCTCAATCGTCAAGTGGGTGCACCCGCGTATAAAGTGCACCAACTGCAAACAATATGGTCTCATACAATTCTGTTGACACTTTACAACTGTGAGCCTATACCTAACACAGTGCAAAGTTGAGCTGTCATACATGCAAGTGATCAGCAGTAATACAAAATAAACAGTACACTTGGTGAGAAAAAAAAAAATGTACGATTGCTGCAAGAAGAAAATAATAAAGATTCTGAGCTAGTGACACAATACACAATGTGGCAGTTGTACACGAGATAAATAGCAATCGAACAAGCTGTTGGCTGTGATCTGACACAACTGCATTGTTTAACGTTTCGAGTGTGTCATTACTGTGGGATAACACCAGTACGCAGCATCAGAGTGATATAAAGAAAGTTCAATTAGTCAATGGTTCAGCTCACGTAAAGTTAAGTTTATTTTATCATTGTTTAACTAAACTAAATTAAACTACGCCTTTGCTTACACGTGGCTACCTCGAGGGTTAATCGTGCCTATCTACCTCTCGTACACTCTTTACTTCCACCACTTCCATTTGCTGCCTTCAGACTCAGTTCCTAATCTATTTCCCCACACGACCACCTGACTTAATTTGATTACACTCTTGTACTGCTTTTTTACATTTGTTGACAATCATCTTCTGATGTGTTTTCAAGATGATACCACCACCACCACCACCACCACCACCACCACCACCACAATCGCCATGACTGACCTCCCAAGACTCAGCCAACTGTGATGAAACTATAAAGTCACTGGCAAATCCTGAACTTTAATTACTTTTCCAATATTTATTCTATGTTCAGATCAAAAAATATATGAAATAATCCTGTCAGACGCCCTTCTCAGTAGCAGTCAGACACTTAGTTATGGAGGTGCACTTATTAACATCACGGTTTGGTAATATTTGAAAAGCTCTTCTTTAAAATTTGAATTGTTACATTCTTCTTAAAGTGTGAGGTTATTACACCAGTCTCATATATCCCAATTACAAGGTGGAGGAGTCTTTACAATGTCGGTTCTCTCAGTTATGAGGAAATGTTGAAACCACAAACCTTGCTTTGACCTGACACTAAAAAGGGGACAAACAGTCTACAGGGCACAACTTGTGAGCGACCCAGTAAGGAATTTTTTCCTTCACACAGATTTCCTGGACTGCTTGTTCATCGATATACACTCCTGGAAATTGAAATAAGAACACCATGAATTCATTGTCCCAGGAAGGGGAAACTTTATTGACACATTCCTGGGGTCAGATACATCACATGATCACACTGACAGAACAACAGGCACATAGACACAGGCAACAGAGCATGCACAATGTCGGCACTAGTACAGTGTATATCCACCTTTCGCAGCAATGCAGGCTGCTATTCTCCCATGGAGACGATCGTAGAGATGCTGGATGTAGTCCTGTGGAACAGCTTGCCATGCCATTTCCACCTGGCGCCTCAGTTGGACCAGCATTCGTGCTGGACGTGCAGACCGCGTGAGACGACGCTTCATCCAGTCCCAAACATGCTCAATGGGGGACAGATCCGGAGATCTTGCTGGCCAGGGTAGTTGACTTACACCTTCTAGAGCACGTTGGGTGGCACGGGATACATGCGGACGTGCATTGTCCTGTTGGAACAGCAAGTTCCCTTGCCGGTCTAGGAATGGTAGAACGATGGGTTCGATGACGGTTTGGATGTACCGTGCACTATTCAGTGTCCCCTCGACGATCACCAGTGGTGTACGGCCAGTGTAGGAGATCGCTCCCCACACCATGATGCCGGGTGTTGGCCCTGTGTGCCTCGGTCGTATGCAGTCCTGATTGTGGCGCTCACCTGCACGGCGCCAAACACGCATACGACCATCATTGGCACCAAGGCAGAAGCGACTCTCATCGCTGAAGACGACACGTCTCCATTCGTCCCTCCATTCATGCCTGTCGCGACACCACTGGAGGCGGGCTGCACGATGTTGGGGCGTGAGCGGAAGACGGCCTAACGGTGTGCGGGACCGTAGCCCAGCTTCATGGAGACGGTTGCGAATGGTCCTCGCCGATACCCCAGGAGCAACAGTGTCCCTAATTTGCTGGGAAGTGGCGGTGCGGTCCCCTACGGCACTGCGTAGGATCCTACGGTCTTTGCGTGCATCCGTGCGTCGCTGCGGTCCGGTCCCAGGTCGACGGGCACGTGCACCTTCCACCGACCACTGGCGACAACATCGATGTACTGTGGAGACCTCACGCCCCACGTGTTGAGCAATTCGGCGGTACGTCCACCCGGCCTCCCGCATGCCCACTATACGCCCTCGCTCAAAGTCCGTCAACTGCACATACGGTTCACATCCACGCTGTCGCGGCATGCTACCAGTGTTAAAGACTGCGATGGAGCTCCGTATGCCACGGCAAACTGGCTGACACTGACGGCGGCGGTGCACAAATGCTGCGCAGCTAGCGCCATTCGACGGCCAACACCGCGGTTCCTGGTGTGTACGCTGTGCCGTGCGTGTGATCATTGCTTGTACAGCCCTCTTGCAGTGTCCGGAGCAAGTATGGTGGGTCTGACACACCGGTGTCAATGTGTTCTTTTTTCCATTTCCAGGAGTGTATATGGGACAATATTGGGAAGAAGCGGCATGGTCACCATTGCATTCATACAGTGGGTAGGAGGAGGAAGACAATCGCCCCCGTGAGCACCGCTACCACAGGTTACACATTTGGCTGGGTGTCGACAAGACATTCGCATGTCGTTAAAATGACGGCACCGGTAGCAGCACACTGGGCTTGGAATGTCTGGTCGGACTGTGGTAACTTGATAGCCGGCTTTGATCTCTGATGGAAATACCACTCTATTTAAAGCAAGAAAAAGAGTGCGTTGGACACTAAGGATGCATCTCTCTTTTTCATCACCTGATGGAAAGCAATGACGCCCTGATCAGATAGGTATGTTTGGACTTCTGCTTGGGTCAGACTCAGTAGTTGTGCTTGAGAATCAGAAGTTGTCTCCAAAAGCAAACTCCATTGCGCGAATGAGAGCAGGATTTCATAGGGCTGGCAATTGCATCAGCACCTACGGATTTACCATAGCGAGGACTGACCGTCTTCAGCATGTGAAACCACGAGAAACCGTGGTGCAGCTGGGAGGGTCTTTGAATCGTTAGCCTCCTTCCGTTTACGTTTAATAGTTGTCGACTGTGAAGATGATGATTGGCTCATTGTGAAAAAAATCCCCACGATAGCCAAAGCCTCCAATGGCGCACTCCTTCCAACTGGGGGACCCCTCAGAGGGGGCGGGGGGGCCTTCCTTAGATGACTGCTCACACCTCAGGTCACACCTGCCAAACACCAGACAGAGGGACCAATTGGCAATTTGGAAAGGTAGCAGCTCAGGCAATCACCCTTCCCAGGGCCTGGCCTGTACCAGGGGGTACATACGAACCCGGCCTATCGACACAGGGCTGGGAAATACACAGTCACCTGTTACATGTCAAATGCGTGGGTTAGCCATCAGGAGTGCACAGGGAGGATGAAGGAAAAGAGGAACCTCAAACGCCGAAGCGGAGGAAGGATAGGAGAAGGGGAGTGAAGAAAGAAAAACGGTACGAAAAACAGTGAGGCCGTTCTGAAACGGCTACTGAAAGTGCAGAACATTTCCAAAAACATCCTAGACATGTTCCACAAGAGAAGGGGAAAAAGAATAGCTAGAGGACAAACATGCAGCACGGAACGGGAAAGATGCTGCAAAGGCTGGGATGCTGTGGCAGCCGAGCACGAAGCAAGCGGCAAGCCTCCTGAGGGGACTGAAACATGCCACTGTTTAACACCTCTTTACGAAAAGTGATTAGAGATATGTCAACAATTACCTATCTGTTTCACTACTTGCATCATATTCCAAAATTTTTGAGAAGGTGGTGTATTCTAGAATAGTATCTCACCGAAGCAACAGTAATATCCTCAACAAATCACAGCTTGGGTTTCGGAAGCGTTGCTCTAATGAGAACGCCATTTACATGTTCACTCACCAGTTTTTAACACCTTAAATAATAACACAGCACCAACTGGTAATTTCTGTGACCTGTCTAAGGCATTTGACTGTGTGAATCACAGTATTCTCCTAGATAAATTGAAGTTTTATGGGACTGGTGGTGTAGCAAGCCAATGAATGGGTGATGTCATATCTAACCAAAAGAATGCAGAAGTTGGGCTCAGTAAGTCAACCAACACAGTCCAGGGATGTAATTCTGACTGGGAAGGAATCATGTATAGGGTTCCCCCAAAGCACAATCTTAGATCCACTATTGTTCCTCATATGTAAACAATCTTGTGTCTCATATAGAACAAGCAGAACTAGTTCTTGCAGATGACACTAGTACTGGGAGACTCAGACGTTCATAACGGGTGGCAGGGACAAAGAATCCAGTGAAATTTTTTTAAGTGCTTTATCTGAAAACTACCTTGAGCACTTAAACAGAGAACCGACTCGTGGCGATAACATATTAGACCTTCTGGTGACAAACAGACCCGAACTATTTGAAAAAGTTAACGCAGAACAGGGAATCAGCGATCATAAAGCGGTTACGGCAGCGATGATTTCAGCTGTAAATAGGAATATTAAAAAGGGTAGGAAGATTTTTCTGTTTAGAAAAAGTGACAAAAAGCAGATTTCAGAGTAACTGTTGGCTCAACACAAAAGTTTTGTCTCAAGTACAGATAGTGTTGAGGATCAGTGGACAAAGTTCAAAACTGTCGTACATAATGCGTTAGATAAGTACGTGCCAAGCAAGATCGTAAGAGATGGAAAAGAGCCACCGTGGTACAACAACCGAGTTAGAAAACTGCTGCGGAAGCAAAGGGAACTTCACAGCAAACATATAAACATAGCCAAAGCCTTGCACAGACAAACAAAAATTACGCGAAGCGAAATGTAGTGCGAGGAGGGCTATGCGAGAGGCGTTCAACGAATTCGAAAGTAAAGTTCTATGTACTGACTTGGCAGAAAATCCTAAGAAATTTTGGTCTTATGTCAAAGCGGTAGGTGGATCAAAACAAAATGTCCAGACACTCTGTGACCAAAATGGTACTGAAACAGATGATGACAGACTAAAGGCCGAAATACTAAATGTCTTTTTCCAAAGTTGTTTCACAGAGGAAGATTGCACTGTAGTTCCTTCTCTAGATTGTCGCACAGATGACAAAATGGTAGATATCGAAATAGACGACAGAGGGATAGAGAAACAATTAAAATCGCTCAAAAGAGGAAAGGCCTCTGGACCTGATGGGATACCAGTTCAATTTTACACAGAGTACGCGAAGGAACTTACCCCCCTTCTTGCAGCGGTGTACCATAGGTCTCTAGAAGAGTGTAGCGTTCCAAAGGATTGGAAAAGGGCACAGGTCATCCCCGTTTTCAAGAAGGGACGTCGAACAGATGTGCAGAACTATAGACCTATATCTCTAACGTCGATCAGTTGTCGAATTTTGGAACACGTATTGTGTTCGAGTATAATGACTTTTCTGGAGACTAGAAATCTACTCTGTAGGAATCAGCATGGGTTTCGAAAAAGACGGTCATGTGAAACCCAGCTCGCACTATTCGTCCACGAGACTCAGAGGGCCATAGACACGGGTTCACAGGTAGATGCCGTGTTTCTTGACTTCCGCAAGGCGTTCGATACAGTTCCCCACAGTCGTTTAATGAACAAAGTAAGAGCATATGGGCTATCAGACCAATTGTGTGATTGGATTGAGGAGTTCCTAGATAACAGGACGCAGCATGTCATTCTCAATGGAGAGAAGTCTTCCAAAGTAAGAGTGATATCAGGTGTGCCGCAGGGGAGTGTCATAGGACCGTTGCTATTCACAATATACATAAATGACCTGGTGGATGACATCGGAAGTTCACTGAGGCTTTTTGCAGATGATGCTGTGGTGTATCGAGAGATTGTAACAATGGAAAATTGTACTGAAATGCAGGAGGATCTGCAGCAAATTGATGCATGGTGCAGGGAATGGCAATTGAATCTCAATGTAGACAAGTGTAATGTGCTGCAAATACACAGAAAGATAGATCCTTTATCATTTAGCTACAAAATAGCAGGTCAGCAACTGGAAGCAGTTAATACCATAAATTATCTGGGAGTACGCATTAGGAGTGATTTAAAATGGAATGATCATATAATGTTGATCGCCGGTAAAGCAGATGCCAGACTAAGATTCATTGGAAGAATCCTAAGGAAATGCAATCCGAAAACAAAGGAAGTAGGTTACAGTACGCTTGTTCGCCCACTGCTTGAATACTTCTCAGCAGTGTGGGATCCGTACCAGATAGCGTTGATAGAGAAGATCCAACGGAGAGCAGCGCGCTTCATTACAGGATCATTTAGTAATCGCGAAAGCGTTACGGAGATGATAGATAAACTCCAGTGGAAGACTCTGCAGGAGAGACACTCAGTAGCTTGGTACGGGCTTCTGTCGAAGTTTCGAGAATGTACCTTCACCGAAGAGTCGAGCAGTATATTGCTCCCTCCTACGTATATCTCGCGAAGAGACCATGAGGATAAAATCAGAGAGATTACAGCCCACACAGAGGCATACCGACAATCCTTCTTTCCATGAACAATACGAGACTGGAATAGAAGGGAGAACCGATAGATGTACTCAAGGTACCCTCCGCCACACACCGTCAGGTGGTTTGCGGAGTATGGATGTAGATGTACTGTTATCAGACCAAGCATATATAGAGAAATACAAGAAATGGTAAACAAAGCCCTTAAAAGTATCATTGAGTGTTTTCTGCAAATGGTCTCACCCTCAATTTTAAATAGTGACAACATATTTGGTTTTGCACATCTAGGGGTACTACAACAATGATAAGTGTAACACATGGTGAGGAAATAATAAGTAGGACGGAAACTTCAAAATCCATACGGTCCATATCGATGAGAATTTAAACTTGATAAAGCACATTTCCGAAATCCTGAAACCACTTAGTTCAACCAAATTTGCACTTAGAATCATTGTAAATCTTGGGAGATCAGCAAGTTGACAATTTGCATATTTTTATCCAATACTGTCATAAGGAATAACGTTATGTGATATCGCATCTTTAAGGAAAAGTCCTCATTGCACTGAAATGTGCTTTAAGAATATGTGGTGCTCACTCATGATCATTTTGTAGACATATGTTTAAGGAGTTGGGCATTCCAAACTATCACTTTGCAGTGGATTTATTCCCTCACAAAGTTTGTTGTAGATAATCCACTATGGCTCAAATGAAACAACGATATACATCATTAGAATACCAGAAAAAAAAATTAACTCATTACTCCACATCAAGGTTGTCTTAAGCACAAAAAAGGGGTACACAATGCTGCGACAAAATTTTTGATCATTTACCCAGTGATACAATTTTACAACAAAGTAAAATTTACAAACAAACGGAGAAAGCTTCTCCTTGACAAGTCCTCTTTCACAGAAGAATTACTATCACTGTAGTGTGTAACATGTGGTGGGTAAGAAATAAAAATATTGGAACTGTTCAGAATGTGACAATATGCACAAATTAATTTGTGATGTGAATGTAAAATGACTCTTTCCATAACATGACGCTCTATCATGCAAAATGATCCATGGAACAGTATAATGTGTGTGTGTGTGTGTGTGTGTGTGTGTGTGTGTGTGTGTGTGTGAGAGAGAGAGAGAGAGAGAGAGAGAGAGAGAGAGAGAGAGAGAGAGAGAGTTCTGCAATGTGACGATTGCCATGTATATCTATTTATTGTCAATAGTAACAATGACATAAGAAGGAAAATATCAAACAACTGTGAGAATTATCAATAGTTCCATCCACAGTTTCCTGACTATCGAGAAGACTGTCTCCATTCTGCAAATCAGACATAAAAGAGACAACATGTGGGCACAAGTTTCTCAGGCTTGCTGTGATATGTTATGCTGGAAGTTGAAATAAATAAAAACTGGTCATACTATATACATTGAAAAGGGAAAGTATGGACCAGTATAAAAAGGATGGACATTAATAAAACCAACAAACTGCAGGGATGGATTCCTCACTTGAAATGGCGGAAATAAATCCTATGAACAAGTGTCTGAAAATGAACAATGCAATGGTAGATGGCACTAACGAATGAAAGTTCCTCCTACCAAGTGCCGTGTGTTCCTTGTGTGTTGTAGATTGTATGATTGACACAGCGCACTGTAAGCAGCAGAATGGTCCGGTATTCATGTCAGGAACAAGATGAGATGCTGTTTGTGTATGGCCAAGCAAATGGAAACGGTAAAGAGACAGCATGGCTATACCAAAAAGGTATTACCCTCACAGACACCAGCGATCTATCATGCCAATCATGCATTTCCAGGCACGTTCATTGGACCTTTCTTTCCTCAATTTCCAGCCAAGAATCCGTGCCTGCAGTTTGTCAGTTTTATTCACATTCACACTGTAAATTGTAAGGAAGGTAGACACCCGACTTGCACTATCACACTCTTGCCTATTAATTACATTTTGTTTATGAAATTTTGCTGCTTGCTGTTAATAGAGTTATATTCAATAAGTGTAATGCATTCAAGAGCTTAATAATGCAAGTTACCCTCTATTCCTGAAAATAAATCATAAAAAAATAAATGATGTATAGTCAATACACTGACAAGAAAGTAGTACAATTTAACAATGAAATCACAGAATTGGTTGATTTATTGTTTTTAAAGCAGCTGAATATAAGTCAACTGACAGTAAATAAAATAAACATAGTTAGAAAGTCACAAGTGTTTTGATGAAACTAAATTAACCTTCTCATTTGTTTCAGAATCAATGGTTACAGTCAATGTGTGTTACCAGTTTTGATTTATGATTATAGAGACATGGACTTTTCACACAAACCATTTAGAAATTGAGGATTGCTTAGCAGCAAATGGGATGATCTATAAGGCAAAGACACTGAAGTAGCAGCACCAACAGTGGCACTAGTAGTAGTAGTATTCATTTGTAGAGCATCACTTTTACAAGGATATTGGCTATGTCATTTGGTACAGTTTAGCGTGTTGCATGGTTCATGTCCACAACTCATCATGATGTGACATATTAGTAGATTCACAAATATGATACATTTTCCCTGAGAAAATCAACATATTCGCAATTTACATAATTGATAACCTGTAATGAAACTTGACAAATGTAACCCATGCACACGTGTGCTATATTCTCAGGAATTTATATATGGAGTAGTTATTCTTATGACACATTAATGCAATTTGAAAATTATGTCAATGTTTTGCACATTTGAATCCCAGATATGAATTTCATTACTAAGTATATAGTGAACACAGAAGCAGTATGTCACCTTGAGGCACTGGTTGTTACAAAATGATAAGAGGACCCTAAAGGAATAATTTTTTGGTATTCTATTTGACAGTGTCTTTGTGCGTTAATTGCAGTTGCCCTCCAATATGCATTCTGTGTTTGCTATGCTGTCTACACATTTAACATTTTTGTTTTGTATGACAATTTTCCTCTTTAAGCATAAGTTCATGCTTTTTGTTTTCTTTCTGTTCAACGTTAATCACATTCATCCCTTTGGCTTCTAGAAGACACTTCTATAGTAAAAAGAACGAATAGAGAGAGTTATGGACACTGAAGAAGTACTAAAAAATGGAACTGATTAAAGATTATGCTGACAGTTTTAAGATTTCCCTATTTATTTCATGTTATGCTGAAGGCAAGTGCAGAACACTTGCTGCAGAAAATGAGAATGTTTCTAGCAAATCATCTAAAAGGTTACGAGACGGTAAAATAAAACACAATTCTGTCATTCAATTATCTATAAAATTACAGAAAAATCATACAGCACTGCCTGTTTTTGGGGCTATCGTCAGATTAAGGAACATGTTGCTCATTGATACGCAGAAAACTAGGAAATTTCTAAATGACTTGAGAACCGTTTCATTTAACGATCTGGTATATCTTTATTCATCAATACTAATTTCCAGAATTCTTACATCACAATACGACTGTTACTGATCAACGATGCTCAAGAGCACTGTAGAATGGTGATGACCAGATCTTATTTCACTGATACATCGATATACCACAAATCAGCTTTACAACAGGTTTATACGACAGCAACATTTTCAGACACGTATCGATACAAAGAAAATGATACATGGTAGTTGTTTCTGCACACTCTTGGAAAGAGGAGACTTACGTATACATACACAATACCAAAAAATATTTTGTTAAAACAATATAGAGCAATTACACTTACCTCGCACAATTAGAATCTAACTTTAACTGACAATCACACAGTACCGCGAGCCAAACCAAACGCCAACATACATATCATCATGAAAGACCACAAAAAACGAAACGAGTACAATCACAAAACAACTTAAAAACCACTTCCATTCTACCTGCTCGAATAGGCAAATGTCACTTTTCTTTTCACGGCTCAAAGATCAATAAACAAAAAGTTGCAATACACAAGGAGATAATACGTAACATAGGAGTAGAACCATCTCGATTGCAACGCAGTACAAAGACTATACACATGTACTTACATATTATTTTCCTTAATACTAATTAAACATAATTACTTACAAAACAGTAAAACTGGTGCTAGCAACACTGAGTTAATTATCAGTGTTGCCACGCAACTGACGTAAGCTTGATAATTAAGAACAGAAATGGATTCTATTTGAGAAAATAATATTTTAAAGGGGAACCGTAGCTTACTTGAGAAAGTGATGCATTTAATAGCTACAGACAGAATCTAGTTCATTTATAGAGTGAAAACTGATGAAGTATTCCATAAGTTCCTATTATACCTATACTAAGCAAACCATCGTGAATGAATGGCAGTGAGTTCTTGACATGGTACCACATGGTAAAGTATCTTCCCGTTAAAATATCGTTTGGAGTGCGGTAAGAATAACATCTTCAATGCCTCTGTGCGTGCTATAATTAGTAGCCTTGCTCTATCTTCGCGACCCTTATAGGAGCCATTTGTAGGTAGCTGAAAAATACTTCTAGATTCTTCACTTAATACTGGTTCTTGAAAATTTGTGAGTAATCTTCCTCTAAATATATTACTTCTATTCTCAAGAGGGTACCAATGCATGTTTTCCACCCATTCCGTGACATTTTCCTGTCAGGCTAAGAAACTTGTGAGCGTTAGAGGTAGTATATTGCTATTTCCGAAGTCCCATTTTATTTTTCTTGCTGTTATTAACCATCAAAGCAAATAAGTAGCAAGCACAGCTGTAACTTGTATTGTTAGGACAGTTAATTAACCCATTTTCTGCACACAGCTTGCTCTGAACAAATAAACATACATATTCCTTAAAACTATCTCGTAGTAACAATGGACCTCAACAATTTCATTATTGCATCACACAGTAGTTTATTCTAGCCCTCTTTAATCAAATACAATCAGTTTACTGAAATTAAATTAATGGATAAAGTCGATAATATATCACCGAACTTTGTTAGCCAATGATGAATCTGCACTTTAAAGAACATATAAACAGACATTAATTTCTTTTTAATGTTTATGTATGGAACACATTCATCATAACACCCCTTTTCTCTCATCACACTGACAGTTACCTGTTCTGATTTTACTTTCGTTGTTGCTCCCTCTTTTTAGTTTTAAGAGTCACCATTTTCGCGAATTGATCCCTGTGGTCTTTCTAGGATTAATAGTCCATATCTTTGTGAAACGTCCGTCATAATTCGATGTAATTTCACATTTCCTATTCCCTCTTTTTTTTTAGAATAGTCAGTGTCATGTTCACCATGGGCACAATGCAGAGTTATTTTTTTAATTTCTATGTAGTCTAATTCTGTACTTGGCCTATTTGGTTTTATAGCATCACATTAGTCATATTCCATGGATCCTTAGGATGAGGAAAGAAGTTAAAATGTACATTTAATTTAATTATATATAAAGATACATTTCAATAAGGTAGAAGACGTTTCTCAACAGTAAGTTCTTTAATTAAACCGTAAAACTCCTTCACATGATTTATATCAGTGTTCTGCACCACAACGTGGGAAAGTGTGGTACAAATAATTGTAAGAAATTAATAAACTTCGAATTTATACTTACCACGAAATTTTATGTTTTTAAAGAATTTAAATTTATCTATTTTTCTCCATTTTAATAAGAAGGCTGTTGTTTATTCTTTCATAAATACCTTAATATATGCTAATAACTATTATACTTTCATAGAAATCACATGCAGTTTATGTACTCAGTATGGCTGTTATACTTTACTTATCTTCAGTTAATGGTATTCTCACCTGCACCATTGCACTGATTCCCCACTAGAGTGAGAGTACTTTGTAACACTACTTCTTTTGTGTACAGCTGGCTGTCTGTGCTTTTCCCTAAAATTCTGGGAATTAAAGAAAATGTTCCTCTCTTATTATTTTTATTACCTTGTTTTGAAAATTGTTCCAGTTTGCAACCACTTCTTAAATTTCATTGCTCTTTTCGTTCACCACCAAACGAATTACACAACGTCAGATGACAATACAGTATTTCAGATCAATAATATTGTTGATATTCCATTGAGGACTTTCTATTGTTTGAGTATTTCAGTCCAGTTCTAACACAGCTGGGATCTGCGACAGTGTGAATTTTGTAATTGTCACACCAGTATTTTCTATTATAGCGATACTAAACTATTTTTTAAATGTATTTAAGTTCATTGTATGGCGTGATCCATTCTCGAGTGAAATTAGTGAAACCATCGAGCCTGGACAAAAGAAACAGAAAAGTAGTGCAAAGGGAATGGAGTCATAATTTTTTATCTTACTCTTTTTGAAATTGTTACAAAATATGTCCAATCCCGAAGTGAGTTGTGTGTGGTGAAAAATTCAATGACGCTGCTATGGTTCCCAGTAAATTGAAATGCTGTTTGCATTGTTTTCGTCAGTTGCTGGAACAATATAACAGACAAATGAAGCTCGTGAGTACATTGTTACGATTTATGCAAAAAGTGTAGGAAGCTAGCTATAAGGTAGCTGCTGACCATAAAGCGAAAAACCCACACACAACAGCAGAAACGTTGTTTATGCCTGCATGTAAAGAAATGGTAACATGGTCATTGGTTCAGAAGCTGCAACTGAAATTTCAAAAATTCCACTCCCTACTGAAACAATCAGCCAGTATGTCACTAACATGTCCAGTGACATCTAAGACACTTTGAAGGAGAAAACAAAGAGTAGCCATAAGATCTCACTTCAGATCGATGAGTCTACCAACACTGGTGATCACAGGGAACTTCTTTCCTACATATGGTATGTCAGTAGGGATATGAGTGCAATGAATTTAGTTTTTTGCAAAGAACTATCTGAACAGGGAACGATTAAGGAAAAATTTTATGTAACTAATGAATATTTTGTTCTTAATGAATGAATGAATGTAGGACTGCATTAGTGTTTGCACAGACAGAGTAGCTTCTATAACAGGCTGAGTGAAAGAATGCCTTGGTAAAGTAAGCAAAGTAAATCCCAACTTACAAACTGACCATTGTTTCATTCAGACCAAAGCCATTGTTGCTAAGTTTTTACCATCTCCTTTGAAAATTGTGATGTATGAAGTAGTAAAAGCCATGAACTTAATCAAATTGTGCCTCCTAAATATGTGATCGTTTAATGTTTGCGCCATGAAATGGGATCACAGCACACTATGCTTCTGCTGCATACAGAAGTGTGACGGTTATCATAAGGTAAAGTGTTAGTGCATTTATTTTAACTTAGAGATGAGGTACTTGCATTTTTTCACTACTGAGTGACATCAGTATGCTGATTTCTTTGCATATTATGAATGGGTATCCAAGCTGGCATATGTTTCCAGTATTTTCGCACATTTAAATGAAGCAAGCAGACAAATGCAAGGTATAAACTAAAATATTCTGACTGTTATAGATAATATTCAAGTGTTTATTAATATATTAAATTATAGATACAGATAATTGCAAATGGGTTGTGTGAGATTTTGCCAACTAAGTGGCCCCTTGCTGAAGATGATAAAGTGTCGATGAACTTAATTAAAGTAAATTTAGTACTCTCGCATCAGAATTTCAAAAAATATTTTGAGAAAATTGTTAAAGATTTTGACTGGGTTAGTCATCCATTTGTGGATTCGAAATATTTCCTGAAAAATTTATGTTTAGGATTACAACAGGAACTGGTGGCTTTGAAAGCAGACAGAACATTGAAATCAAAAATTTGTGAAGTGCCTGTGGACACATTTTTAGTATCAACAAGCAGTGAATACCTGACTATGTCCAAGAGGACAGTAAGTGATTATTAGCATTTTCGACAATATAATTGTGTGAACATATTTTCTTTACACTGACTAAAATTAAAACATCGAAGAGAGAGGGATGAAAATATCAGGTTTTCTTTGTCAACGATTCCACCACAAAGCACCCATCCGTATGCAGCTAAGCAGGCTAAACATGATACACACTGAATGTATCAGTAGAGTCAGTTGCTCAAACTTCATATTAGAAATGTCTATTTTCTACAGTTAATTAAAGTTAATAAGTTGTTAATAAATGCACAAGTTCATACTTGTTTTATAATAATAATAATAATAATAATAACTGATTACCTGATTATGTAATAATTCGTAATTATATTAAGATTCACACGATACTGAGGGGCAGACATTTTGGTGTGTTGTGGTGAGTCTAGACCCAACTGGTTGTACTGTGAATGTGAAGATGTTTCAGAACTCTGATGTACATGACATTTGCTACTTCAGGTTTTGAATACATTATTAATCATCATTTTCATAAATTAATCACTTCACTCTATTTAGGATTAATAATATACCTTATAGAACAATTTCCCACACAATGTGATATAACTCCACTTCTCTCATTTCCTTTTCAGTTTGTCAGCATAGTGTTCAGCACGTGTAATTTCGTTAACAGAGTGCACAACGCACAGCTAATTTTCGTTTTCGATTTCTGTGCAGTATTATTACATAATTGGGCTACTTATAACATCACATTTCATGGATCCTTAGGATATGGAAAGAAGTCAAAGATGTCCCTTTTATCTAATTACATGTAACGATACTGTTCAATATGGTAGAAAAACAAAGAGTGCTGATGGAATAGAAAAGTATGACAGAAAAATTGCATGTGTATCTAGCACATCATTTTACAATGATACATAAGAAAAGCCTAATTCGGCTTCTTACTACTGCTAGAAGCTTCAAATAAAAATGTAATGTGTGAAACCTGCAGAACTAGTTGCAATTTTAATTGTGTAAACATAAATTCTAATTTCAATATGCCAATGATAATCTCACTGACAAATTAAGTAAAAAAATGATAAGGAAGATGTAATTCCTGTGTTCTTAGATGAAATACATACGTTAAAAAAAAGGTTCAAATGGCTCTGAGCACTATGCGACTTAACTTCTGAGGTCATCAGTCGCCTAGAACTTAGAACTAACTAAACCTAACTAACCTAAGGACATCACACACATCCATGCCTGAGGCAGGATTCGAACCTGCGACCGTAGCGGTCGCTCAGTTCCAGACTGTAGCACCTAGAACTGCATAGCCACTAAGGCCGGCCTACATACATTAAAGAAAAGAAAAATGTTGGTAAACTTTTATACATTGAGGTGACTCGACACACTCGACCTCAAGATAATGAAATTTTTACAAAGGACCTAACCATGTTTAGAAAGGATAGATTAAATATAGTTGGTGGTGAAGCATTTATTGCTATCAGAAGTAGTATACTTGTAGTGACATTAGAGCAGATAGTTTCTGCAAGGTATCATGTGTGAAGGCTATACTTCACAACCAGAATAAATTACTAACTGGTTCATTTTACCGACCCCCGACTCGGACAGAGTGATGCTCAAAAGTTCAAAGAAACGCAAGTCTCATTTCAAATATCTACCCCACCCATATAATTATAGTTGGTAATGACTTCAATCTATCCTCGATAGTCCGGCGAAAATTCGTGTTTAAAGTTGGTGGTAGATATAAAACGTCGTCCGAAATCGTACTGAATGCTTTCTCAGAAAGTTATTTTGAATAGTTAGATCAGGACTGCCCTCGAAGTGGAAATGGATATGGAAACATCCTTGACCTCTTAGAAACACATCATACTGAGCTGATACGGAGCATCACGATGGATACAAGGATTAGTGGCCACAAGATTGCTGTAGCAACACTCAATACCATAACACACAAATCCAACAAGAATAAACGCAAAATAAAACAAGTAAAAAAAAACAGATAAAAATGTTCTGGCGCCTTCCTAAGAGACAGCCTCCACATGATAAATTTTCAGTTTCTCAGCCATAAACAATGCTCACAAATTGTTAGAGACTATTATCAGTTGCTTTAATTAAATAAGTGAAGACAACTGAGCACAGAACAATGACAGCAGCAAAGCTTTTTATCTTTGATGTTACCTTATATAAATCACAGATATAATCATTGAAATTGCACTTTTAACACTCCTCTTCAATACATCGGTTTAACATTTAACATTAACAAAAATTAAGATAAATCCAATGAGCTTCTCAAAGCGATGAATCTAGGAGCTCGTAAGCCTTTGATAAATATGCCTGCAACCTGGTTCTCCTATTGTACATGCTCAGCGATGGTGAAGCTGGTGCACAAAGTTATATTTAGCATTGAGATGTATCAACCAACGATGTTCCCATTTCTTCAGTAACATGTACAGGACTGATTATCCACAAATATTTGAACTGGTAGCTGGAGTGGAATTTGAATGCTGTCCAGCAAGTATTTCAGCCAGAGTAACTCAGCAGCAGCTGTTGCCAGAGTAACATATTCTACCTCTGTAGAAGACAGAGCAACACTAGGCTGTCTCTTCGTTACCCAACAGGCAGTATTTCGAAACAATTGTAACAGATAACCTGAGTTAGATCTTGCATCTTACTTTTTGTTCCAGATTGCATCAATGTAGGCCGTAACAGTTTCTTGATATCCTTTTCGATATGTACTTTCATATAGATGTTCCTTTGACATATCTCAAAACTCTCTTCAAGCATCCCCAGAGTTCTTCCGATGGCATTTTTTGGTGTTTGCTGAAGAAGTTGACCCTAGCACACAAAACAGGAGTTGTTGCTGGCGCTACATACAACAATCAACTCTCTGCATGGATAATCGATCCTTTTTCCTTTCTTGATTTCCAGTTTAACCTCCATATGGGTCTTGACTGGGTTATTATCTTGCATGTTGAATCGTTGTAGCAAACTCTTCAAATATGACGTTTGGTCCAAATACATTTCTTCCTTCTACTTTGAAATCTCGATTCCCATGTAAGCATTTAAAGTCCAATCTTCCTTGTAGAAAACGATGTTCCTTTCTGTGACCAGTTTTCCTTCCTCTGGATACCAAAGTCTGTAGCCATTAGTACAGTATGCCATGAAGTAGTGCTTCAAAGATTTGCTGTCGAACTTCCCTGTTCTCAATTCATTTGGTACCAAGCAGATAGAAAGTGCCAGTCTCGAAATGAAAGTGCCACCCACGAAAAACAGACAGTTATGGACCATTTTATAATAAAAAATACGCCCAATGAGCCGGCTGGTGTGGCCGTGTGGTTCTAGGTGCTTCAGTCTGGAACCGCATGACCGCTACGGTCGCAGGTTAGAATCCCGCCTCGGGCATGGATGTGTGTGATATCCTTAGGTTAGTTAGGTTTAAGTAGTTCTAAGTTCTAGGGGACTGATGACCACAGATGTGAAGTCCCATAGTGCTCAGAGCCATTTGAACCATTTTTTTTAACGCCCTATGAAAGTTATAACAACACGCTTACTAGGTCGAATTTCAAGCCATAAAATGCAGCAACAAGGCAGTCGTTAAAGACAGATGGGTGAGAAAGGACGGAAAAAGTGATAATTGGGAACATTTCGACAGCAGAAGAAAGGCAGGAAGCCACAAACGGTGAACCAGCAAGACACAGGGCTAACACCATGAATCCCATCCCTGCCAAACATGAGAATTTTTTACCACTAAGCACACTAGCTCAAACAGTGAGGTAAGTGGTCAAGCAAGAAATGATTCCCTCCCTGTACCTAATTTTAAATTACTCCATCAAATAATAAACTAAATGAAATAGAAATAATATTAAATGATCCAAATGATATTTCTGTACTATGCTTTACAGAAAACTGGCTCAAACAAGATATGTTAGAGCAAACATACCTTCCTCAGTTCAAACTTGCAAGCATATTTTTGTAGGAAATTGTCGAGTCATGGGTGTACTTGTATATACAGAGGGGTCCAAAAATGTATCCACTGTTTAAAAGTCCATAACTTCAAAACTAATTGATGGAGTTGTCTCATTTTTGGTGAAAGTGTAGCTTAAAGTCCAACTTAAGGATATCACTGTAGGTGTTCGAAATGGTCACCATTAACATCCACACACAAACGATGCCGCCTAACTGCAGCACCAACTACTGACTGCAAAGTGTTCAGTTGGATATTTGCACATGAATGTACGATGGATTCTCGAAGTTCATCCAATGTAAGTGGCTTTTGTCGATAAACTACGTCCTTAAGTGTTCCCCACAGGTAAAAGTCCAGAGGAGTTAGGTCTGGGGAACGTGGTGGATACTCCACAGCACCTTAACGGCCTATCTATCTTCCTGGTAGATTTTCGTCGAGATACGCCCTAACACGCTTTTGGTAGTGGGCTGGGGCACTATCTTGTTGAAAGTAAACTCTTCCATCTCCATACAAGTCTCGAATGGCAGGTAAAGTGGATGTGTGAAGCTTCTGAAGGCATACCTCACTGGTAACTGTGCCGTCAAAGAAGAATGGCCCAATCAAGCCCCGGTAAGACAACCTACACCACACATTAACTCCTGGCAAATTCACGGCTTAGTCTACTTGGACGTTCGGATTTTCGGCGGCCCAGTACATGCAATTGTGGCGATTTACTGTACCATTGAGTTTGAACTGTGCCTCATCAGACCACGCAATCATCTCTGCAAACTCTTCATTGTTGCGCACCATGTTAGTAAACCACTCGCAGTACTCCATTCTAAGATCTGGGACGACCTTGTTCATTGCGTGACGCAATCGTGGGATGTAGCACTTCCACTTTGCTGCCTTCATAATTCGCCGACGCTTGAGCGACTCACTACTGTTTCATGGGCACACTGTCTCACAGACTTCTGTGGTGAGCGAGTGACTTGTTGTAACAGGAGTTAGCTGGACTTGTTACTGTTACAGGTCGCCCAGATCGTTGTTTGTGTACATCTTTAACACAGCCTCCGGCTTCAAATTTGTCTCGAATGCGACGAATCGTTAAACGTTTCGGTGGCTCTGGATGCTTCTTCTGCATCAAGAAAAGGAAACGTGTTGTCACCGCAGTGGAAAGTGCAAGGTGCGTTGCTTCTGCAACGAAGGAAACGTTTCATTCCTGTTGATGACTCTTTGCTGCAAAACTTTTATTTCCATGTTGTTTTGTTCTTTTTTTTGTTTCTTAACTTTTTTTAATATACAAAAAAGGTTTTTTTAAATTGTTTGTTTCCACTATTCTTTGCGTGAGACATCTCGGCTTTTTGACGGCACTCAACGCTCGTCTTCTCGAGGGTTGCCTATTATGGTATACCCCAAGCATATTGCTTGGTCTCGTTTCTTGTTCCCCATTTGTATGTGATCTCCTATGTCTCTTAGCACTGAGTGCCCAATTGCCGGACGCCACACACTCCACATACTGGTTGTGATGTGGAGTATATGGACGTGGGGAAAAAAAACCACTGCCATCAGCGTTATTAACAGTCGGACGCAGTGCATAGATCTACTTCGTCGTTCCTTGTTCGTTTTTTTTCCCATCTTCTTTGTCGTTCATAGTGTCGTTATTCTCAATGCTGGTATATAGTTCGCGAACTTTTGTCTGTATTTGTCATCCTTCATCAGCAGTTGTGCTTGCGTGGCTAGATATACTCTGTAGCCCCGGTAAGATGGTGCATCTTGGGCTTGAATTAGGTAATGCAGAGTATGTCCTGTCAGCCATGTCGATATATTTTTCTTCGTGATGGGGTAGTAAGTGCCATCAGGTTGCAACACCAATGTGATGGAGATTGTCTGTCTAGCTGTCCTGCAGACAGAGGCAAGGTTCATTCTCCACCATTCTCAGACCAATTTATTTTCTCCGCAGACACATCTGTGTTGCAAGTTATCTATGAGGGCACACTCCCCACATCTGTCAGTTGCCGACAATCGTATTCTGTGTAATTTTTCTTTCGTAGGTATGGTCTCATTAACTACTTTATACCACGTTGATCTGATATTTGTGCCGAGCACTTTGTTGTGGATGTTCTTCCAGATTTGAGCCAAATCCTGTGGGGGATATTTCGTTTCCATACGGTTCACTCTTCCACCAGTATTCATTATCCGGTATAGTTGGGCGGTTGTAAGGTCCTGTAGTGGTGCGCTCAGTTTCGCTCGGGCGTAACTAACTTCGAGCAGAAACGTCCTGATGTGGTTGGCTTTGTAGTGGGTTTCCCCCAGGTTTATCGTTATTGCCATATTAGTAGGTGTATATATCTGTAGGGCCATATGGAGTGCGCTGTCTGGGTAGTCTTGAAACAGCTGAATAGTTCTCTGTATAAGAAGAGCCTTGCATTTAATTTCAACATCTATTTGCCCTAGGCCCCCTTTCTCTGGTGGGAGAGAATAACATTAATTCCCACTTTGAACATTTCGCTCCTCCAAATATACCAACCAATTGCCGTCATTATTTGCTTAGAAATGCTGTTGACCACAGGGATTGTCTGCCCTACATACCATATTTTCGAAAGTATCGTTTTATTGATAAACTGTACTCTTTGTAGGAGGTTCTGTTCTCTGCCTTTATTTTGCTGGAGACAACCTCTCGTCTTAGCCAGAAGCTCCTGCCAGTAGTCCGTGGTAGTTTTCAGAGGGCAGCGACTCATTCGTATTCCCAACAGCTCGACACTCTCGTGTACTACATATGGGCAGTTATCATCGGTTCTAAACCCTCTGCCGGTCGGCATTAGTTTAGTCTTTCGATAGTTGAGCTTTGAGCATGAGGCTCGTTCATACTCCCGAACACTATTTGTGACTTCTTGTAGGTTTCGCTCCGAATGTACGATGACACTTACGTCATCCGCGTATGCCGCACATTTCACAGTCGTCGAATACAGGGTTAAGCCCTCAAGTGTACAGTTCAGCAAACGGACAAGTGGCTCAATGGCAATGACAAAAAGAGGCATTGACATGGGGCACCCTTGTCGTACAGATCGCTCAATAGTTATTTGCCGGGAGTGTTGCCCATTGATGACGATCATAGAGCATGCAGAGGTGTACATATTTTTGACCGTCGTAATAAAACCGTCACCAAAACCTAAATGGTTTATAATTTGAAAAAGGTAGCTGTGCGAGATCCTGTCAAAGGCTTTGCATTCATCTAGAGCTAAAATCGCAGCCTCCGGTTGGGTAATAGCACTAAAGGAGATGATCTCCCTATAATCTGCGAGACTTTTAAAGACAGTTCGACCCGGGACGGCTGCTGTCTGCCTATCATGTATGATTTTATGTAAAACATGTTTAATTCCTGCTGCTAGAACGCGGGCCATAATTTTGTAATCGGAGTTGAGGAGGGAAATAGGACGAAATTTATTGACATCATCTGGTGGGTATTCTTTGAGGACGAGTACAATTAGACTATCACTGAATCCTGCTGGTAGTTGCCGACCTGCTTTAATTTCATTACATATGTTCAGAAAGCAATGTTCGAGTAAGTACTAGAATTGTTTGTAGAATTCAATGGGTAGTCCATCTTCCCCGGGCGATTTATTACCCTGAGCCTTCCTCAAAGCCTCCCGAAGTTCTTCCTCAGTGACGTCACTTAGCAATAGTTGTCTGTCCGTCTCGTCGAGGGTCGCTGTAAGGTAGTTTTTCATGGTCGTAATTCCCTCGTCATTCGTGGGCTCTGACATGCACAGCCGTCGGTAATAGTCGGTTATATATTCCTTTATCTCATTCTGGGTTGTGGTGACACTGCCATCTTCTGTTTTTAATCTGTGAATCAATTTCTGTCTTGCGCGGCGTTTCTCTTTCGCAAGATGGAAGGAGGATGGGCTTTCGTCATAGGCTCTGTTACCATCGCGAGAACGTATTTTAATTCCTTCCAGTTGTCTTCGTTTCAATAGTGTTAGCTTCACCTTAATCCTTTTGATCTGTACAAAGTTCTCCTGTGTGACATGAGGAGCAGAATACAGCTCACTGAGACATCGAAAATAAAATTCGAAAAGCTCTTTCTGCTGCCGGCTCCTTTCATAGCTGTAACCTTTCAGGCAATTAATAGGTTTGGGCTTTGCGCAGCGGCACCACCACAGCGTGACCGACGGGAACGTTTGTTGGCGCCGCGCCGTGAGCAGAGATCCCATACTTCCTGCACCCGTTCTCTTAAACCTTGATCACTGAGTATTGAAACATTCAGCTTCCAACCTGCTCTGCCACGGTACGTTCCCTGCCGTAGCATTCGGATTGTACAGTGATATGCCTCGTGGTCGGAGAAGTAAAATGGCCACGTCTCCGTTGCAGAGATCTTGTCACGCGGGCGTTTACGTACATAAATTCTGTCTATTCGGCTGGCAGTTTGAGCGGTAAAATGCGTAAAACACTGTCGGTCCCCGTTCAGGATTTCCCAGGTGTCTTCTAGGTCCATCAGTCGAACAGTTTCGGCAAGTGTCGCACAACCGTTAAAATTGGGCCATTGGTCTTTAGGCTTTAAAACACAATTAAAAGCCCCGCCGACGATCGCGTCCTCCTCATTCCTCCGTAAAAGATACGATAAGTCAGTAGCGTAAAAATGTGCTCTGGCAGCTCTATTTTGATTCCCCTAGGGAGCATAGATGTTTATCAATCGAACTCCATTAATAAGGCACGAGATTCCTCTGCCAGACTCTAGTCTTTCCACGTCCGAGACAATAATACCCTCTTTGAATAACAGAGCTGTGCCTGAGGAGCTATCTGAGATGGTATTTGTCAGTACGTCATACCCAGGAAAGTCAGGTAGGAAATGGTGAGCCACCTCTTGCAGCATCGCGATTTCAGCATCACAGCTATACAAATAATCGAGGAGACTGTGTATCTTCTGCTCTGAAGTTATTTTGTTTACAGTGACTATCTTGTAGTCCTGAAAAGGAGGCATGATGTTCTCTATGTTAAAAGTCGCTGACCAGACAGCACAAGCATGATGCCGGTGAGGAAATTAATACGTATCCGAATCATCATCTTTTCTCAGGTTCGTTGAAAGCTGTCGTGTCGCAAGTAATTCCGCTCTCCCGGCTGGCATAGCCTCATTTGGTGGTTCAGACGTAGTCAGTCCTCGATCCACCGACATGTCCTCAGTATCATCAGCCCAGCTGCCTGCATTCGACATGTCCATCTTCAGATCTGAGCCCTTTCCCGTTGCACACTGTTCTTTCCGCCCCCCTCTCAGAAGCTGCTGAGAGACCCGATCCTCGTCTGCTGCAGCGTGGTTTCCGACCCCAGAGTTGGGCGTGGTCACTGTTACCGCCTGGTCGTGGCCACTCGATCGCTTCGCATCTGTCCTGCCAAGAGCTGCGTCCGTCAATTCGCGGGCAATCTGCGCACCTTTCTCGCGCAGCAGTGGAGCTGTTTTCTCAGCATCCTTGTGAGCGATCCGTCGCTTTTTGTGTTTTTTAGGAGAAACGTCAGCCCTTTCATTTGCCACAGTCACTGAGGAAGAGCTGCAGATTGGTAATCCGGTGTTGTCGTCGCTTCCTATTGATTTAGAATCCGCTCCTTTGTCGGTGCTTGGATCATTCTCAATATCTTGGATTTTCTCGCCAACCTGGGCGCTAAACAAAGACGTAGCCTCCGGATCGTTCAGTTTCATCGTCACGTCGGGGGTGGTGTCAGCGTTGCCCTCTGGGGTGGCAGTCTCCACTGGTGTCTGGTCAGATTCGGTGGTGTTGACAGTTGTGTCCATGTGAGTGACCTCCGTCGCCGCCATGGTCGAACGGATTGCCGCCACATAAGTTAGAGGCATTGATGACATCTTGTTACTAGGAACACTTTCGCCTGGTGGCAACTGTGTCACTCGTCTCTGTACTCATTGTGCGCGAGCATGATCAGTTGCACCACACCCAGAGCAAGTGCAAGGCTGTCCATCGATATAACAATGACCCTGTATCCACAGATCGTAATATATGATGGAATGTGTTTCTCCAGTTCTATTTTCACCTGTCGAACACCGTTCAAGACAGGAACTTCGAAGGCCATCCACTTTTCCGCAATATTGCTGATAACCGTGCCATAATTTTTCAAAATTGCGTTTATTTCGCCGGCAGGAACTTCAAAAGGTAGTTCGAAAATTCTAACTGTGCGGACACTAAATCCTGCACGAGATACCTGAACTTGGCCAATATTAACATCGCTGTGAGTAAATTTAAGGTTACCACCGCATGACTGAACAATTTGATCGCATATTTCAGCAGATTTAAACTTTATGCGCGCAGTACTGCTAACGATCGAAAGATGTACACCAATTATTTAATCAAAAGATCGTTCCATGCGTCGAGTTCGTAAGCTTTAGATCGTGCACATTTCGGATCAAAACTTAATTTCAAAGTATCTTTTCGTGCTAGTTCATTCATAGTCAATTCGTGACATTTTTCACACAATAGCCCTCCACTGTGTTCGCTACAAGAGCGTCAACTCACCGTGCACAGCGCTCAGCCTGCAGCGGCAGAGACGTAAGCACCAGCGCGCGACCGCTCGCCACGGCCGCCGAGGGCCGACTCGGCAACTCAGCTCCCCAAGCACGACTCACGCCCCGTCCACACAGCTTTACTTCTGCCAGTACCTTGTCTCCTACCTTCCAAACTTTACAAAAGCTCTCCTGCGAACATTGCAGAACGAGCACTCCTGAAAGAAAGGATATTGCGGAGACATGGCTTAGCCACAGCCCGGGGGATGTTTCCAGAATGAGATTTTCACTCTGCAGCGGAGTGTGCGTTGATATGAAACTTCCTGGCAGATTAAAACTGTGTGCCGGACCGAGACTCGAACTCTGAACCTTTGCCTTTCGCAAGTGCTCTACCATTTTTTTTTTTCGTTTTTTTTTCCTTTTGTTGGGTCTCGTTCCTCCTCTTCAACCAGTCATTGCACTCGCCAATTTCTACCTTCTCGGGCTGGTTTCTATGCCATTAAAAGAACGTTAAACACAAAGCATGCTTCTTCTGAATCAAGAAAAGGAGACGCGTTGTCACTGCAGTGGAAAGTGCAAGATGCGTTGCTTCTGCAGCAAAGGAAACGTTTCATTCCTGTTGATGACTCTTTGCTGCAAAACTTTTATTTCCATGTTGTTTTGTTCTTGTTTTAAGTATTTTAACTGCCAGGAAGTTTCATATCAGCGCACACTCCGCTGCAGAGTGAAAATCTCATTCTGGAAACATCCCCCAGGCTGTGGCTAAGCCATGTCTCCCCAGTATCCTTTCTTTCAGGAGTGTTCGTTCTGCAAGGTTCGCAGGAGAGCTTCTGTAAAGTTTCGAAGGTAGGAGACGAGGTACTGGCAGAAGTAAAGCTGTGAGTACCGGGCGTGAGTCATGCTTCGGTAGCTCAGATGGTAGAGCATTTGCCCGCGAAAGGCAAAGGTCCTGAGTTCGAGTCTCGGTCGGGCACACAGTTTTAACCTGCCAGGAAGTTTCATATCAGCGCACACTCCGATGCAGAGTGAAAATCTCATTCTGGAAACAATCCCCAGGCTGTGGCTAAGCCATGTCTCCGCAGTATCCTTTCTTTCAGGAGTGCTCGTTCTGCTAGGTTCGCAAGAGAGCTTCTGTAAAGTTTCGAAGGTAGGAGACGAGCTACTGGCAGAAGTAAAGCTGTGAGTACAGGGCGTGAGTCGTGCTTCGGTACCTCAGACGGTAGAGCACTTGCCCGCGAAAGGCAAAGGTCCTGAGTTCGAGTCTCAGTCGGGCACACAGTTTTAACCTGCCAGGAAGTTTCATATCAGCGCACACTCCGATGCAGAGTGAAAATCTCATTCTGGAAACAATCCCCAGGCTGTGGCTAAGCCATGTCTCCGCAGTATCCTTTCTTTCAGGAGTGCTCGTTCTGCAAGGTTCGCAGGAGAGCTTCTGTAAAGTTTGGAAGGCAGGAGACGAAGTACTGGCAGAAGTAAAGCTGTGAGTACCGGGCGTGAGTCGTGCTTCGGTAGCTTAGATGGCAGTCTGCCTTCGGCAGGGCAACAGAGCGGACGCGTACGTGTTGACTTCGTTCGGCGTGCGAGCTCGGCTTGTTTACTTTCTGACGGCCGTTGCTTAAGTGCCGGTTTACCTTGTACGATCCATGGCGAACCGTTACCGTAAATCAACACTCCAATTTACTTTTTGCAACGATTATGCCCGACCCAAAGCACTCGAGGTGGAGCGTTTTCTGCGAGAGGAAGTGAAGATCCCGGCGACCCATATTATGGGCATACATTTGTCCATCGTGAGCAGCACGGTCTATGTGAAAATCATTAACGACGTGGCGTGCGAACGCATACTAAGTGAGACCAAACAGGGGCTCCGCTTCTGTCACGCTGATGGCAATGTGGGGAAGGCAACCGTCGACCACGCAGGCTTAGGTATTCGGACGATACGCATTTTCGAATTGCCATTCGAACTTCCAGCTGAGGAAGTCGTCGCGGCACTACGCCCATACGGCACAGTCCACGGCCTCACTGCGGAGAAGTGGACACAGTTTCGGACGTATCCTGTCCTAAACGGGGTCCGACAGGTCACCATAGATCTCCGCAACCACGTCCCGTCCTACTTACAGATCGGCGGATGCCGTGCCATAATTATATACGACGGCCAGCCTCGGACCTGTTCCGGGTGTGGCAAAGAAGGCCACCTTAGATCCGAATGCCTACAACGGCGTATTACGCAACTTCCAGCTGCCGAAGAACCACCCACGTCGCAACCTACAGTGCTACCAGTGACCTATGCCGCTGCTCTGGCTTCTCCTACCACTTTGCAACGTCGCCCGGTCACCACAAACGACGCCACCAACGAGCCCGACCGGACACCGACGGAGAGCGCCTCGGACGACCCGCCGCCTCGGCCGGCCATCGACGCCGTGCCGAAGATGACGGCGCAACCAGACGCTGACCCTGATCTCGGAACCACGATGGAGATCGACTCGCTCATCGTTCCTACAGCGGCCTTTCTGCCAGAACGACGCGACTCCCTTCCGTCGTCGGACACGGAGGGTCGCACAAGGAAACAACGTTCCCCTAAACGTCGCAAGCGAAGACGTCGCACCGTTTCCGGCCAAGAGGAGACGTTACAAGTCGAGGAGGACGTAACCGTCGACCAGCACGAGGCCTCAGAACCCGCTACTGCTGACGATGACGTAATGAGCGCGGAGACATCTATCGGCGTGCCTGCGCCCCGTGCTGACGCTGAACTAAATCATGAACGTCTCACAGGCGACACTACACCACGCACAATTACAACATCTTCTGCAGACAAAATGGACGATACACCAGTTTCCGCTTCCACGGCGTGGCACGAGGAGGAGGCCACGGAGCAGGAGCCGTTACGGGACCCTGCGCCGTCATGGCCGCACCACTAATCATACTCTCCCCAGACTCCCCTGGGGGCCAGCGGGATAACGTTCCGCTGCGACGCCCACACCCTTGCGCGGACGGCGGAGTGGACCAGCCTCCAGCAATCCGACACCAGGGCTTCAGGATAGCAACCATCAACACCAACAACATCCGTTCCAGGGTGAAAATCCGCCTTATGCAGGAGATGTTCTGGGCTTCGGATATTGATTTCGCCCTTCTGCAGGAAGTTCACTTGGCTAGTCTCCCGGATATCAATGGCTATACCGACCACGCCTCCGCGAGTGATCCAATGGGCAGCGGGGTGGCCATCTATGTCCGCCACAGGATTTCTGTGACCGATGTCGCCTTCCTTCCATCAGCTCGGGGCATGGCACTCACTGCCATGGGGACACGCATCATTAATGTCTACACTCCCTCAGGCACCGATCGACGGCATGAAAGAGCCCAGTTTTATTCCGAAGAAATCGCTCCCCTGTTTTTAGGGCGTTATGATAATTGCCTACTAGGGAGTGATTTTAACTGCGTTCTGCATCCTAAAGATCAGATTCCCCACTATACTACATGCCAGGAGCTACGTATAGTGGTGCGAGACCTTCTGCTTCACGATACCTGGGAAGTACAACACGGCGACCTTTCTGGCCATACCTTTCTTACAAGTCATTCCGCAAGCCGACTAGACAGGACATATGTCTCACAAACTCTTAGATCTGCGATACGGAGCGCCGAACGCTGGCCGCTGGCCTTTTTGGCCATTGCGCTTACATTTGTACGGTCCTCCTTCCGCCGCAATCAGTATGGCGCCGCCGTGCGCCATGGAAACTCAATACCTCACACTTGCATGACCTGGCGTGTCGCCAACAAGTCACTGAAACGTGGACAGCCTGCGAACGACGCCTTCCCCGCTACCACTCGACATTGACGTGGTGGTTGGACTGCGCCAAGCCGGCGATCCGGAGGACACTGATGAGATACGGGAAGGACATGGCCGACTGGCATCGCACCACTGTTGGCTTCTATTACGCGATTCTCCGAGATCTGGATGCTCAACCGCCAATCCCGGACAACCAGTTGGAAAGGCAAAGAACTAAGGCGAAGATAATTGCGCTGGCACGCCGGAAACGCAAGGGGTCGTGATACGGACGCGACGCCACGATCACGCGGATTTAGAAATTCCATCCATGCATGATATAGTGTCCGACAAACGACGGCGTCGTCGGCAGATCATCAGCACTCTGACCACGCCTCATGGAACGCAGGTGACCACTCAGAATGACATCGTCCGCGCATTCGTCGAGCACTACCGTCGTACTTATAGTGATGACGACGCTGAAACTGCAGCAGACGACTCCATTTTGCATTACGTCACGCGCACCCTCCCCCACACGGAGGCGGATGCTTTGACATTGGCAGTCACGCTAGACGAAGTCCACAACGCAATCGCCAAGGGTGCAGTCAACAGATCGCCCGGCATTGTCGGCTTACCGATTGAGTTTTACCGTACCTTTCGGGACCTCATGGCCCCACGGTGGACGACTATGTATCAAGAACTGATAACATCTGACCAAGCAATCCCACCCGCCTTTGCTGAGGACATCTTTATACCAGTCCACAAACCAGCCCGTGGTTCGATGGTCACGAGTTACAGACCGCTCACCCTCCTCAATGCCGATTACAAGATTTTCGCGCGCTTACTGGCAATGCGGCTCCGAACTACACTCCCTCATATCCTCTCGCCAGAGCAAACGACGCCTGGCGGACAGATTAACATACAGACTGCCACAGGGGAATGCCGCGACTTAATTGCGATAGCGGCGGCCTGCAGGCTCCGGGCAGCGGTCGTCGCTATAGACTTCGACAGCGCCTTCGATAAAGTGCGTCATCGTTTCCTGTTTTCGGTGGCAGCCCGAATGGGCATCCCCCCTCCGTTTCTCGACGTCATCTGGCGTCTTTACGACAGTACCAGTTCACGTGTCCAAGTCAATGGACGTTTAGCAGGGCCGGTACCTATCTGCCGTTCGATACGGCAGTGGTGCCCCCTCTCTACCCTCCTGTATGCCATTGCCCTTGAGCCCCTTATTGGGGGCTTGACGACCAAGCTCTCTGGCCTCACCCTACGCCAACACACTTTTCGCTGTCGGGCATATGCTGATGACCTCCTCCTCCTCATTCGCTCCGGCTCTGAGATTCGGGATGTCCTCGAATTGATTACCCGTTATGGGGCTGCCGCTGGCAGTGCCATGAATGTCGCCAAATCTTCTGCAATGCACATTGGACGAGGCCTCCAGGAGGGTGAAGTGGCACCCCTGCCGCTTGTGCGGACTCTCCGGTACCTTGGCATTACCTTTACCCCCACGGTAACACGCATGGCGCCAACGAATTTCCGTCGCCTGTTACATGTCATCCGCAACGACGTCCGCCAGAACCTCTTGCGCCGCCAGGACACACTTCAACGGGTTGAGTTTATTAATCTTTATGTGGCATCAAAATTGGTTCACATCGCGCAAGTTCTCCCTCTACCAACTGCAATTGGGCGCAACCTTCAGGCGGCTTTTGGCTATTATCTCATGGCTGGTTCAATGTTTAAAGTCCGTTATGAGACACTTACCCTGCCCTCACGGTATGGTGGCGTCGGGCTCGTCAATGTCCGTATGCGAGCTCCAGCCTTGTACATGAGTACCATGAGAAAACAGTGGACGGGCCAGGGTACATCTCTAACACGCAGCTTGCTTGAGGTCCTCCTACCTGCTTCCACCTCACCACCGGTGTCTGTCGGCCATATCGTGCCTTATTTGCCCCATTTTTCGACCTTTTTCACCGACTACAGTTACATACATACCAGTCTCCCAGATACACGCCCACCTAGGACTAAGGATTTTTACAGCCTGTTGCTGCGCTGTGTTTCCCGGAATGTGATGGAGACCAAACACCCCTCCATCCAGTGGCCCATAGTGTGGACTACCGTCCACCAGCCCTTCCTCCCTACGAACGTCCGGGCACTGTGGTATCACATAGTCATCAGGAAATTTGCCACGAAGCAGCGCCTGCACAACATTGGCTTGTCAGAATCCCCTCTTTGTCTCCTTTGCCAGCAACTGGACACTGATGAACACCATCTGACATGTGCCTCATCGCAAGATGTATGGCGCTTCGTGCAGCAAATCATTGCCTGCTATCTCCGGGTGCCACCAGACACAGTCGAATCTCGAATGTTTCTATACCCGGAGGACCGACATTTTCCCGCCGCCAAATGTCATGCTATTACGTGGGTCAAAGGGTGGACGGTTGCTTATCTCTTTCATGAGGGCCCTAAATCCCGCCTCAACTTCTGGACCTATTTACGAACAGCCCATGCAGCTCTCGTAAACGCGCCACGTTACCGAACATTATTTGCTAACTATCTTCGAGCGGTCTTTGTTAGACCTCCACTGAGTTGGGGGGTGCCTGGCTCAGAAGGCACCCACCCCTCCTTTCCCTGTGGTGTCTGAGTTTCAACCGCCTATGATCTATTCTACTACCGACCTCTGCGGATGGGAGAGCGCGTTGCAGATTGTGCGGGTTTTATTACTTTTTGCTTTTTTTCCCTTTTTTTCTTTAACCAGAATTTATATTTCTTCTCTCTTTCGCATATGTGTTCCCATAATTTCATGCTATTAGTGAATCTTACAAAAACACATGCAAATGAATGAATAACAATGCCTTGCACTACTGTTGATTCCTGTTTCTCCCACTTCCCTAAGCACCACAGGCTCGGTGGTGGTGAGGGGGACACTGTGGCCAGGCCTCAGGTTTCGACCGCTGCTCACTTTGCCGCCCGACCCCAACCGGACCACAAAAAAAAAAAAAAAAAAAAAACGTGCTAACGCGCTGTTTCCTGGACTCGGGTATGTGCGCCGACCCCGGATCGAATCCGCCCGACGGATTAACGAAGAGGGCCGGTGTGCCGACCAGCCTGGATGTGGTTTAAAAAAAAAGAAAAACAATGGTAGAGCACTTGCCCGCGAAACACAAAGGTCCCGAGTTCGAGTCTCGGTCGGGCACACAGCTTTAATCTGCCAGGAAGTTTCATATCAGCGCACACTCCACTGCAGAGTGAAAATCTCATTCTGGAAACAATCCCCAGGCTGTGGCTAAGCCATGTCTCCGCAATATCCTTTCTTTCAGGAGTGCTCGTTCTGCAAGATTTGCAGGAAAGCTTCTGTAAAGTTTGGAAGGTAGGAGACGAGGTACTGGCAGAAGTAAAGCTGTGAGTACCGGGCGTGAGTCGTGCTTCGGTAGCTCAGATGGTAGAGCACTTGCCCGCCAAAGGCAAAGGTCACGAGTTTGAGTTTCGGTCGGCTACACAGTTTTAATCTACCAGAAAGTTTCATATCAGCGCACACTCCGCTGCAGAGTGAAAATCTCATTCTGGAAACAATCCCCAGGCTGTGGCTAAGCCATGTCTCCGCAATATCCTTTCTTTCAGGAGTGCTCATTCTGCAAGGTTCACAGGAGAGCTTCTGTAAAGTTTGGAAGGTAGGAGATGAGGTACTGGCAGAAGTAATGCTGTGAGTACCGGGCGTGAGTCGTGCTTCGGTAGCTCAGATGGTAGAGCACTTGCCCGCGAAAGGCAAAGGTCCCGAGTTCGAGTCTCGGTCGAGCACACAGTTTTAATCTACCAGGAAGTTTCATATCAGCGCACACTCCGCTGCAGAGTGAAAATCTCATTCTGGAAACAATCCCCAGGCTGTGGCTAAGCCATGTCTCCGCAGTATCCTTTCTTTCAGGAGTGCTCGTTCTGCAAGGTTCGCAGGAGAGCTTCTGTAAAGTTTCGAAGGTAGGAGACGAGGTACTGGCAGAAGTAAAGCTGTGAGTACCGGGCGTGAGACGTGCTTCGGTAGCTCAGATGGTAGAGCACTTGCCCGCGAAAGGCAAAGGTCCCGAGTTCGAGTCTCGGTCGGGCACACAGTTATAATCTGCCATTAAGTTTCATATCAGCGCACACTCCGCTGCAGAGTGAAAATCTCATTCTGGAAACAATCCCCAGGCTGTGGCTAAGCCATGTCTCCGCAATATCCTTTCTTTCAGGAGTGCTCATTCTGCAAGGTTCACAGGAGAGCTTCTGTAAAGTTTGGAAGGTAGGAGATGAGGTACTGGCAGAAGTAATGCTGTGAGTACCGGGCGTGAGTCGTGCTTCGGTAGCTCAGATGGTAGAGCATTTGCCCGCGAAAGGCAAAGGTCCCGAGTTCGAGTCTCGGTCGAGAACACAGTTTTAATCTGCCAGGAAGTTTCATATCAGCGCACACTCCGCTGCAGAGTGAAAATCTCATTCTGGAAACAATCCCCAGGCTGTGGCTAAGCCATGTCTCCCCAGTATCCTTTCTTTCAGGAGTGCTCGTTCTGCAAGGTTCGCAGGAGAGCTTCTGTAAAGTTTGGAAGGTAGGAGACGAGGTACTGGCAGAAGTAAAGCCGTGAGGACGGGCGTGAATCGTGCTTGGCACATTAAAACTGGCAGACTTTCCTGGCAGATTAAAACTGTGTACCAGAGAGAGACTCATATTTGGGACCTTTGCCTTTCGCAGGCAAGTGCTCTACGAACTGAGCTACCCAAGCACGGCTCACGACGCGTCCTCACAGCTTTACTTCTGCCAGCACCTCGTCTCCTGCCTTCCAAACTCCAAAGAAGCTCTCGTGCGAATTTTGCAGATCTAGTACTCTTGGAAGAAAGAATATTGCGGAAACATGACCTTGCCACAGCCTGAGGGATGTTTCCAGAACGAAAGGTTCACCCTCCAGCGGAGTGTGCGCTGATACGAAACTTACCTGGCAAATTAAAACTGTGTGCCAGACTGAGACTCAAACTCCGGACCTTTGCCTTTTGCGGGCAAGTGCTCTAGCAACTGAGCTACCCAAGCATGACTCATGACCCCTCGTCACTACTTAGAGTCTCGGACCGACACACAGTTTAAATCTGCCAAGAAAGTTTGAAGAAAATTATTTATTGGCAAATACCCAACACAGATTCAGAAAATATCATTCTTGTGAAGCTCTACCTCATGAAGTGCCACTGACAGGGGATGTTGAACTAAATCCATATTTTTACATTTGAAGGCTTCTGGGACATTTCCTCTCGAGTCGCTTCCAGTCAAACTGTGTGGCTGTGGAGTATCGACTCAGTTGTGCGATTGGATTTGTGACTTCTTTCAGAAAGATCACAGTTCATAGTAACTAAAGCAAAGTCATCAAGTAAAACAGGAGTAATATCTGATGTTCCCCAAGGAAGTGAAGGCCCTCCGTTGTTCCTGACCAATATAAACGATTTAAGAGACAATGTGAGCAGCACTCTTAGATTGTTTCCAGGTGATGCAGTTATTCACTGTCCTGTAATGTCATCAGATGATCATAACCAGTTGCAAAAGGATTAGGATATCCGCTAAATTTCGGCTACACAATAAATCACACAAATCTAAAGTCTGTGAAATAAATTAAATACTTGTTCATCTACATCTACATCCATAGTCCGCAAGCCACCTGGCGGTGTGTCGTGGAGGGTACCCTGAGTACCTCTATCGGTTCTACCTTCTATTCCAGTATCGTATTGTTCGTGGAAAGAAGGATTGTCGGTATGCCTCTGTGAGGGCTCTAATCTCTCTGATTTTATCCTCATGGTCTCTTCGCGAAACATACGTAGCAGGGAGCAATATACTGTTTGACTCCTCGGTGAAGGTATGTTCTCGAAACTTTAACAAATCCCCGTACCGAGCTACTGAGCGTCTCTCCTGCAGAGTCTTCCACTGGAGTTTATCTATCATCTCCGTAACGCTTTCGCGATTACTAAATGATCCTGTAACGAAGCGCGCCGCTCTCCGTTGGATCTTCTCGATCTCTTCTATCAACCCTATCTGGTACGGATCCCACACTGCTGAGCAGTAAACAAGCAGTGGGCGAAGAAGCGTACTGTAACCTACTTCCTTTGTTTTCGGATTGCATTTCCTTAGGATTCTTCCAATGAATCTCAGTCTGGCATCTGCTTTACCGACGATCAACTTTATATGATCATTCCGTTTTAAATCACTCCTAATGCGTACTCCCGGATAATTTATGGAATTAACTGCTTCCAGTTGCTGACCTGCTACTTTGTAGCTAAATGATAAGGGATCTATCTTTCTATGTATTCGCAGCACATTACACTTGTCTACATTGAGATTGAATTGCCAATCCCTGCACCATGCGTCAATTCGCTGCAGATCCTCCTGCACTTCAGTACAATTTTCCAGTTGTTGTCACTGTTGTGGTCTTCAGTCCAGAGACTGGTTTGATGCAGCACTCCATGCTACTGTATCCTGTGTAAGCTTCTTCATGTCCAAGTAACTACTGCAATTTCCATCCTTCTGAATCTGCTTAGTGTATTTATCGTTTTGTCTCCCTCTACGATTTTTCCCCTCCATGCTGCTCTCCAGTGCTAAATTGTTGATCCATTGATGCCTCAGAATATGTCCTACGAACCGTTCCCTTCTTCTTGTCAAGTTGTACCACAAACTCCTCTTCTCCCCAATTCTATTCAATACCTCCTCATTAGTTATGTGATCTACCCATCTAATCTTCAGCATTCTTCTGTAGCACCACATTTCGAAAGCTTCTATTCTCTTCTTGTCTAAACTATTTATCATCCACGTTTCACTTCCATACATGGCTACACTCCACACAAATACTTCCAGAAAAGGCATCCTGTCGCTTAAATCTACACTTGATGTTAACAAATTTCTCATCTTCAGAAACGCTTTTCTTGCCATTGCCAGTCTACATTGTATGTCCTCTCTACTTCGACCATCATCAGTTATTTTGCTTCCAAATAACAAAACTCATTTACTACTTTAAGTGTCTCATTTCCTAATCTAATACCATCAGCATCACCTGATTTAATTAGACTATTCCATTATCGTCGTTTTGCTTTTGATGTCGTTCATATTATATCTTCCTTTGAAAACACTGTCTATTCCATTCAACTGCTCTTGCAGGACCTTTGCTGTCTCTGACAGAATTACAATGTCATTGTCAAACCTCTAAGTTTTTACTTGTTCTCTATGGATTTTAATTCATACTCCTACTAATTTTTCTTTTGTTTCCTTTACTGCTTGCTCAATACTCAGATAATAATATCAGTACAGACTACAACCCTGTGTCACTCCCTTCCCAACCACTGCTTCCCTTTCATGCCCCCAACTCTTATAACTGTCATCTGGTTTCTGTACAAATTGTAAATGTCCTTTTGCTCCCTGTACTTTACCGCTGCCTTCAGAATTTCAAGGAGAGTATTCCAGTCAACATTGTCAAAAGCTTTCTCTAAGTCTACAAATGCTAGAAACGTAGGTTTGCCTTTACTTAATCTATCTTCTCAGATAATTCGTAAGGTCAGTACTACCCTACAGAATTCAAACTGATCTTCCCCGAGGTTGGCTTCTACCAGTTTTTCCATTTGTCTGAAAGGACAAATTTGTGTTAATATTTTGCAGCCGTAACTTATTAAATTGATAATTCGGTAATTTTCACAGCTGTCAGCACCTGCTTTCTTTGGGATTGGAATTATTATATTTTTCTTGAAGTCTGAGGGTATTTATTAAATACTTATGGATTACATTTACCAGGAATTTAGATTCTTAGATTGGAATGATCACATATATAACGTTGCGGGAAAGTGAACCAAAGACTGCGGCTTATTGGTAATTTGTAACACAAGTAAGAAGCTGCAGCAATATGCTAGACCTGCAGAAACAGCCATTTATTTTGACAGTCATGGTTCAATCTTACAGAAATCTTACTTAATGAGTTCAATGTGAAAGCTTGCGGCTATGTTAAACTTTGGTCACCCATGTGCAAAGTTACCGAAAACATCAATCAGGTCAGTGTAGAAGGCAGAAATAGAAGTATTGAGTTGAATGAGGGGCGTAAACGATATTTATAGGAATGTACTCATGACGAAATCCATATCCTAAGGTAAATTCGTCGTTCTGTTAGAAAGGACATCGTAATGTAACAGGAATACAACGAAGACACGATCTCATGCCTGCTTCCTGAGTAAATTTTGAAATTAAAATGGCAAAAAGAGAATTCCACAACCTCTACAAAATGTACTCAAATGCACATTTTCTAAGTGTCATCTTTCTCCAAAGGCGCAACTGTATGAGACATGGAACGCATCTGAACAGAAGTGGAAAAGACTGCACAGTGAAAAAACCGTTCATACACTAGAAAAACTCAGTCTGCAAAGAAAGACTCTGTACAAACCAAGCATCCCAGTGATGTAATGAGAAAGAGCATTCTAAAGTCAATGGTAAAGAAAATACAACCCCAGTGAACGTGAAGACAGAAACAAAAACAGCAGAAACTCTAGGTCTACTTGCAACAGTGAACCCAACAGAAGCTACAGTAACAGAAGGAGCACTGGTTCCAATCTCAAGAGCAACAGCCAAGAGCCAGCAACATCAGAGCAGGCATTAACAGTAATATAAACCCGTAGTTCCAGAATCCCTACAGAAATATCAGCTAAGCGAGAGGAGACATTCAAAGTAGAAGAAACATGGTCACATATTGTGCGCAGAAGGAAAACAGTGCTTCCTGCTAGTTTTTATATGTAGAATTGCACCCCAAAATGACATAAGGGTGACAATGAATACGACACTGTGCAGGTATTAACGTAATTTATTTCTCTTGAGGAGCACATATAAAACAAGTCACACAGCTTGGTGTATAACTTGTTTTATACAACCAAAGATGCCCTTTATTGGGATGCAGTCGATCATCAGAGAGGCTACTACATCTCACTGTCCTCTCAGAGGCTCCCCCACAAAGTGCAGGACACTGGAGTGTGTGATGTAATGTCAGCATCAACAATGAGCAAGGACAGTCGATCTCCATTGCTGGCTGTGGTTTGACGGTCGCATAGAGATAGTACAGCACGACTTGTGGTGGGGGACGATGTGGTTGTGCGTGGTGGGAAGTGGTAGCACCTGGAGCTGATTCTGGTTCTGCTGCTGACAGTGATGGGTCACTGTGACCATGAGCTCATCTGCCGAGGAGATTAATGAGGATACTGCCATGAAATCCACCACATACTGTAGTTGGTGGAATCTAGTAGTGATCTCGCCAATTGTGAGGTCTGGAGCCATGTGAGTGGAGGTCGGTGTCTAACCGTTTGACCCCGACTTCCTCTAGTTGGAAGCTGTGGACGTCGACTGCGTGTGCCACTGGTGCAGAGTGTGGCAGTCTGGTCGTGTGGATGATGGTAGGAGTGCTTTCGTCCTGGAGGTCGTTCAAATCCTTTCCGGTGAGGAGGGTCCAAGCCAATTTTGGTCTGTTGATTGAGACCATCGCAAAGTTGCCATTGATATCAATATCAAATGTGTGAACTGCTGTGTTGTAACACTCGACAAGATCTGTTGTAGGGACACTGTCAGACTGCCCATATGGTATTGTTTCGGAGCCTCACGTGTGTACAATCCGCTAGTCTTTGATGTATGCATGGGTTTGAGGCTGACAGTGCAGACGAAGGCGGCATGAGTAAATTGCAGGTGTCATCATTAACTTGTTGCACCCTCACTCGTAGCTGCAATGGGTCTGGTGTGGGAATTGGTATTACAAACTGTAATAGACATCTTAATGGTTCATCATAATGTATTTCATTAGGAAGGTGTGGACGCAAGGAGCACCCACAGGAGACATTTATTCAACGCCGCCTGTGGCACATGAATGCCAGATTCATCATGTGGTGTCATTGTTCCCCCAGGCTGTTATTCTCCGTATGGTACACAGTGATACTGTAGTGATAGATACCACAAAAGTTGCAGAGAGCTGTGAAGAGAGCAGATTCGAACTGGCATTCCTGACCCATGGTAACGGTAACTAGGCAACCAAAAACGATAATCAAGTCGTTGCGAAGGGCTTGGTCCTGGATTTCGCCATAGTACCAGTGGGATGGTGTTGACCCATAGTGAAACTAGGCCTAACATGGAGAGGAGGTATCTGTATTCTTCCAAACCTGTCAGAGGTCCAAGTAAGTCGAGTTGAATACGGCAGAATCATCCATGTGGTGTTTTGAACTTGCCAACAGGTGTCTGAGCATGTCAGCCTACTTGCCCCGCTCACAATCGACACATGCCTGCGTCCACTGGCGGCAGCTGCGTCTGATTCCTGGCCAAACGAAGCACTCTGTGACAAGACAGATTGTTGCTTGAACACCTAGGTGCACAACGTTATGTATTTGGTTAAAGATTGTCCATTGCATCAACATGGGTAAAATTTGTCAGATCTTGTGCTGTGAGACATTGCAAAGGATGCTGCCCTCTGAACCCGGAAACTATAGCCATTCAACTTTTAGGTGTAATAAAAAAAATAATGATAATAATAATTTTGTTGTGGTTCACTCATCTGGTGCAAGTCTTTCAATTGGACTTGGCGACTTGCAAGTCGCTAACGTACCCAAGGTGAGCAACCAGGGAAAGGGGACCTACAGTTTAACATGTAATCTGAACCACAGGTCGTTTCTGGTCTCTCCTCACAACTTTGAGAGGTGAAGGCAAGGTTAAAATACAGACTGAAAATTCAAGATCCTACCAGGACTCAAACCCATGACCTCTTACAGTAAGGTGCTAGATCATTTGGTCACGATGCCTGACGACTGTTAGGTCTGAAGTACAGTCTTGAAGTACGACTTGAATAATCGGTTATCTCTCTTGTTCATCACAACTGTGCTGTAATCAAGCTTGAGGGAAGGTAGACAGTGTTCTGATAACGTAGATTTTCCCTGCATATCAAATACTGATGATTTTCACGGGTTTGCAGCCGGGTTCCATCGTCCTGACGACAACACGATATTTCGGCGGACCATCTGGCCGCCATCTTCAGGTGAGATTGAGTGCACAATCACGCCGGCACTGAAGAGACCTCAGATTCGGCGGCTCCTTTATACCGCCGGTACTGGCCGTTGCGCGAGCGCGAGCAACGGAAGAGCTGCCCTCCGTGAGGAGAAGAATTGCAGCACCGCCAGCGGTGAAAATTGTCAAAAGCGAGGAATCGCAAAATTAAAATGCAGCCAGTCGGACACCAGACCGTTGTTGTTTTATCTGTGATAAAATAGGATTCCACGTCTTACTTAAAGGAAAACCTTTATCTCTATTAATAATATCATCAGACAGACGTATTTCAATTGATTCTTTCAATACGCAATCACAGTAACGGGAAGCCGAGGCAATAATTTGCGTCTCATTATACGACATATTGTGCCCTTCATTAAGACAATGTTCAGCAACGGCTGATTCTTCCGGCTGGAGCAGCCGTGTATGCTGCTGATGTTCCACACATCAATCTTGAACTGTACGAACAGTCTGTCCAATGTAGGCTTTTACGCAGGGACAGGGAATCTTGTATACCCCAGGCTTCCTCAGACCCAAATCAGCTTTAACCGATCCAAGAAGGGATCTAGTTTTGGCCAAAGGCCTAAGGACGTTTTTAATATCATATTTACTGAGGATTCTTGAAATTTTCGAAGAAATACTTCCCACGAAGGGTAAAAAAGCAACTGATTTGAAAGTGTCCACCGTTGGTTCTCATGGGGGTTCAAATTGATAAGCACGAGTAATTTGGCGATCAGAATATCCATTCTGCCTGAAAACAACCTTAAGGTGACCCAACTCCTGTTTCAAGTTATCGGAATCCGAAACAGCATAAGCCCTCTTGACCAGTGTGCGTAAAACTCCCAAGCGTTGATGTTGTGGATGACAACCAGTGGCATGGAGGTAGCGGTCTGTATGCGTAGGCTTTCGGTATACACTGTGTCCCAAAGTCCCATTTTATTTCTTATGTCTAAGATATCCAAAAAAGGTAATTTGCCCTCATTTTCAATTTCCATCGAAAAATTTGATTCGTGGATGAAGACAGTTAAAATGATCTAAAAATCGATGAAGAGAATTCATTCCATGTGGTCAAACGATGAAAATATCATCCACGTATCTCAAAACACATGTTGGTTTAAAAGATATCCTAAGTGCCATATGCTCAAAATCTTCCATAAAGAGGTTGGCGACAATAGGGGAAAGGAGACTCCCCATAGCCACACCGTCACTTTGTTCAAAAATCGCTTCATTAAATAAAAAATACGTCGATGTTAATACATGGCGACACAGCTCACTAGTTTTGTCATCCAAAAGCTGACCAATTAGCAATAAAGACTCCTCCAAAGGTACCTGAGTAAAAAGTGAAACAACATCAAAGCTCACTAGAAGGTCAGATGTTCCAGGGCGTCAAGACGTCAGGCGTTGAATACAATCAGACGAGTTGGATATGTGGTGTTCACACTTCCCAACGTGTGGGCTCAGAACAGAAGCAAGATATTTGGCCAAATTACAAGTAGGGGCACCCAGATTACTAACGATTGGACGAAGAGGTGCCCCAGGTTTATGTACCTTGGGTAGACCATACAACCTGGGTGGTACTGCCACCCCTGGATGAAGTGTTTTAATGATATCCTCAGGCAATGAGCTCTTCTTAATAAGAGAGATGGTCTTCCGCTTTATCCGATCGGTAGGATCGCTCCGTAGCTTACGGTATGAAGAATCCTCCAACAAACAAGTCATTTTTGCCAGATAATCTTCACGAATAAGAAGAACAGTGGCATCGCCTTTATCAGCAGGAAGAGCTAAACTATCCTTATTTTCCCTCAGTGACCGAATGGCCTTCCTTTCACTAGAAGAAATGTTTTTCCGTGGTGGTGGTGCTCGACGAAGATGATGAGACACTTCCTCCGATTGTATTCAACGCCTGACGTCTTGACGCCCTGGAACATCTGAACTTCTAGCGAGCTTTGATGTTGTTTCACTTTTTACTCAGGTGCCTTTGGAGGAGTCTTTATTGCTAATTGGTCAGCTTTTGGGTGACAAAACTAGTGAGCTGTGTCGCCATGTAGACATCGACGTATTTTTTATTTAATAAGGCAATTTTTGAACAAAGTGACGGTGTGGCTATGGGGAGTCTCCTTTCCCCTATTGTCGCCAACCTCTTTATGGAAGATTTTGAGCATATAGCACTTAGGACATCTCTTAAACCAACATATGGTTTGAGATACGTGGATGATATTTTCATCGTTTGACCACATGGAATGAATTCTCTTCATCGATTTTTAGATCATTTTAAATGCCTTCATCCACGAATCAAATTTTTCGATGGAAATTGAAAATGAGGGCAAATTACCTTTTTTGGATGTCTTAGACATAAGAAAGAAAATGGGACTTTGGGACACAGTGTATACCGAAAGCCTACGCATACAGACCGCTACCTCCATGCCACTGGTTGTCATCCACAACATCAACGCTTGGGAGTTTTACGCACACTGGTCAAGAGAGCTTATGCTGTTTCGGATTCCGATAACTTCAAACAGGAGTTGGGTCACCTTAAGGTTGTTTTCAGGCAGAATGGATATTCTGATCGCCAAATTACTCGTGCTTATCAATTTGGACCCCCATGAGAACCAACAGTGGACACTTTCAAATCAGTTGCTTTTTTACCCTTCGTGGGAAGTATTTCTTCGAAAATTTCAAGAATCCTCAGTAAATACGATATTAAAAGCGTCCTTAGGCCTTTGGCCAAAACTAGATCCCTTCTTGGATCGGTTAAAGATGATTTGGGTCTGAGGAAGCCTGGGGTATACAAGATTACCTGTCACTGCGTAAAAGCCTACATTGGACAGACTGTTCGTACAGTTCAAGATTGATGTGTGGAACATCAGCGGCATACACGGCTGCTCCAGCTGGAAAAATCAGCCGTTGCTGAACATTGTCTTAATGAAGGGCACAATATGTCGTATAATGAGACGCAAATTATTGCCTCGGCTTCCCGTTACTGTGATTGCGTATTGAAAGAATCAATTGAAATACGTCTGTCTGATGATATTATTAATAGAGATAAAGGTTTTCCTTTAAGTAAGACGTGGAATCCTATTTTATCACAGATAAAACAACAACGGTCTGGTGTCCGACTGGCTGCATTTTAATTTTGCGATTCCTCGCTTTTGACAATTTTCACCGCTGGCGGTGCTGCAATTCTTCTCCTCACAGAGGGCAGCTATTCCGTTGCTCGCGCTCGCGCAACGGCCAGTACCGGCGGTACAAAGGAGCCGCCGAATCTGAGGTCTCTTCAGTGCCGGCGTGATTGTGCACTCAATCTCACCTGAAGATGGCGGCCAGATGGTCCGCCGAAATATCGTGTTGTCGTCAGGACGATGGAACCCGGCTGAAAAACCCGTGAAAATCATCGGTAGACAGTGTTGATGGTACCCACCCGGTGCAGGTATTGGACGTCAGTAGAGTGTTAGGCAATCAGGTCGCATGACGGAATTGTTGTGGGCTGACAGTAATCGATGGATATTCTATGGTGTCTGCCAGTGGTTTGTGATTGGTGTAAATGATGACATGGTGTCCCTCTACGTCTTCCCAGAAGTAGCATACAACCTCATATGCAGTTAGTAATTTGTGACTGAAAGGTGACCATTTTGCTTCAGGTGCTGTTAGATTCTTAGAGAAGAATCTGAGGGGTCACCTTCTACTTCTAGCTGGAGAACTTACCCAATAGCTAAGTCACTTGTATCTGTGGTGATGTTGATCTGAGCATCAGACAAGTGTGTGCTAATGAAACTAACTGTTGCAAGACATTTCTTACAGTGGTCAGATGCCTTTTGTATATCTGTGGTCAATACTAGTGAGCCCTTCAGAGTGTTGGTCAGGTGTGCCTGAAACTCCATGGAGTGCAACACAGGCTGTGGATAGAAATTCAGGATACCAATGAACCGACAAAAAATGTGATAGGTTAGTGGCAGTGGCAACTGGTGAATGAGTTCAACAAGGTCTGGTGTTGGTTTGGTCCCCTTAATTAGCACTCCTGCATTACAGAGGGCAGTAATATTGAGTTCAATGTGTCATTCATGCAGTGGGAGTCAGCACAGAAGATTAAAATACCATCAAGGTATGCGTAACAGCAATCAGTCTTGAAAAGCACTCCACTGATAAATCACTGCCAAAACTGCACCACATTTTTTTGTCTGTATGGCATTGCCAGGAGCTTGTATAAACCAAAGCGTGTGATGATGGCTGTCTTATCAATGTTATTAGGATGCATGGTAATATGGAAATAAGCTTTTCAGCAGTCAGTGACACCTAAAGTCTTAGCTCCCAGAAGTGAATGGGTGAAATCTTGAATGTTGGGTACTATGAATCATGTGAGAGTCTGTAGTCCCTGCAGAGTCTTTCATAACCATATTTTGTGAGTACTAATTTCATGGGCAATGCCCAAGCACTGTCTGAGTAGAGGTGACACCTACTAACATTACTTCCTTCACCGGTGCCTTAGTTGCCTAGAGGAGAGGAGGAGTGTGGCATCAAGCCTTATGCTGAACAGGTGGACATTGGATCATTTTGATTCAGTGCAGTGTTCTGTTCCTGATACTGTACTGATAGTGCAGTGTTGTACTTATAACACTCCTAACTGCTACTGCTATACCATAACCTTAAAGTAGGAGTCAGTTTGTAAAACAGAACCATTTTGCTATAGCAATTATGGTATAAAGCAACAGATCTGTGTTACCCTCTGAGAGGAATTTTGTTATGTTGACCATGTTGCTCCTAACGGAGGTGGCTTATCGGAAATGAAAGTCAGAATCACGTTAATATTTGAACAGTAACAAACGAAATTTTGTTTATCTGCACTGTTTAATTGATAAAGAAAACGGTCGCCAGCCTAACTAGGCAAGAGAATGATTAACATTCTCGTTCAAGAAAAAAGGTATAAGTAACTATAACGGACAAAACACAACCTAGACTTGGCCACACGCGAGTGCAATGAACGCCGACACACATATGTTTTAAGGTTGAAGCTAACAACTGGAGCAGCACAAAAACTATTTGCAAAATTATAACACGTACAGAAAAACACTACCACTTTCAGGGTTTACACAAACTGAGTGGTCTTTATACTGTTAATATGCACACAAGAGAGATAAACACTTAGTGATCATGAACATATAACTTCCTACTATGCAGTTTTCTACTTTTACTACCGTGAAACATAAAATTAACATTAATGTAAGATACTGACCCACTTTCTGATATTAACAGCAGGCAGTAGTGTGATTATTTACTAAGCAAAACTCTATAAGCCACTGTCTTGAGAAATTTTAATTTGAAGTTGGCAATAACATTATAATAAGCAGTTTTACTAGGAAAATTATTTCAGAAAGCATCTCTTTACTATGTTCAAAGGGCATCAATTAGAAAACTGGGTTTCAATGTACTTTCAGTAAGGACACTCGGTAATCACTTTACTTCAAACGGAGAGGACCCTGAGAGGTGTTATGATGAGGAGAAAAATCAAGGTAGGTACATAAATTCAGATACAAATTACCTTATATTTCAGCACATAAGCACATCCATTAAGCTATCCTTCACTGTACATCATTATAGTATTACGTTGCAATGATTGCGCAATGTGGTGGCAACTGCATGTTGGTAGGTGGAATTGTAGGCAGAATTGCTGGACTCTGTCATTTCTTGGTGGCGATGATAGATACAAACTCCAGAATAGTTCCAGCTATTTATCCATCCATCCGAGGCATTGGAAAGCGGCAGGAAAAGCCTCTCTCGGAACCAGCATAATATGCATCTGTTACATGGCAGTGCACGGACTGCTGGCTCGTCTCCGACTGCTGGCTCGTCCCCGACTCGTAGCTCGTCCCCGACTATCAGTTCCACCTTTTCTACCTAGGCCAACCACAATTTGCGCGCGCTACACAGTTCCGTTCCCAAGGGGAACCACTACACCTTTTACATACAAATTAACTAAGAACCCTAAGTGAGGATCAGCAGTTTACATAACAGCAAACAAATACATTAAATAAAACAGAACATTTGCACATACTGACATTTCTACAAAAAATTATTCACACAGAAATTACAATTACATATAGCAAGTTTTGTTCCCTCCAAATGGGACAAAGAATTTTAATGTCAGATACACTACATTGCATACAATCAAATCATGACATCAAAGTTTTTACAAAGAAAGGAGTATACAATTTTGAGTTATCGATCCAAACACATTTACAGAAGCTCAACGATGTAACATTAAATAAAACAAAAGTAAAATAAATCCGTAGAGTATTAGAGCTATGGTGTTACATACTGATCTGTTTAGTTGGTTGGTGAGGTGTGTCATGTGTTGCATTGTCAGTGGGCTGCGGCTGTAGGGTGGGGCTGTTTAGAGGAAGAGTGACCACATGCACCAGTGCCACTGTGGTGCGGGACATTCTCCAGAGCTGATACTGCATGTGTGCAAGTGCGAGAGACATCTTGTGTATTCACCAACACAGATCTTCGTTGGCGTAGTGTAGTCGTTACAAATCAGCATGCATCATTCTTCGATCGTGTGGATTGTTTCTATGGTCGTAAGGCACTAATATAGAAGAAGACTACTGTTGGCAAGGGACATGATATAGGTCGAAGAAGATTGCGAGCCTTCGCTCACAGCCTGAGGTGAGGTTAGGGTAAAAATACCCAGTATGGACTGTTGTGTGACTTGTTGGAATAAAGCACCATGGTAGAGGTGTAGTGCAACTTTACACTAGCACATGAAAGGTTCGGTTAATGAAAGTACTAGGCCACAATTCTCAAACATGATTGACTTAATTACAATATAACTCTTTGAGCAAGTTTCATTCCTTGGTACTTATTAGAATCATTGCGCTTCCAGACTTGATCTTAAGCAAAGGTAGACAAGCATCAGCTCATTTAGCATTAAACTTTTAGGCAAGCTATTAAAATAATAAAAGAATAAAATATATTTTACCAACCAGCAATTTTTAAACAACCACTACCAAAGTAATGAGAATCCAATAAGCCTGCTACTTCAACTAGAAAAATAACTACGTCAGAGTATATCCTTTGGTCTTACTCTAAGCTGGCACAGGATCATTAAACAACATTAAACAAACTCGTGGTTTTAAAATTAAGCCACCACGCACGCAACTACAAATGCATCAAGAGATAATGGTTATAACTGGAGGCGTATACTTAAAGCAGGATTACACAACTTTCCTTTCATTACACATGATCATGCCACGCTTGGTACGAGCCCTTTTACTCTCCAAGAATCAACAGACTCAGCTCGCCCGTCTCCTCAAGCACGTCATTGTATTGTCCGCCGCTCGTGGTCTCGCGGTAGTGTTCTCGCTTCCCGAGCACGGGGTCCCGGGTTCGATTCCCGGCGGGGTCAGGGATTTTCACCTGCCTCGAGATGACTGGGTGTTTGTGTTGTCCTCATCATTTCATCATCATTCAGGAAAGTGGCGAAATTGGACTGAGCAAAGATTGGGTAATTGTACGGGAGCTGATAACCACGCAGTTGAGCGCCCCACAAACCAAACATCATCAAGCACGTCATTGTACACACGGGAGAGAACACAAAGTAAAAAGACAAGCTACCAAGAAAAACTTATCCATGGTTCCAATGCCACCATGAGCAGAAAGAAGGCTATCCACTCAGAGTCCTGTCTACCAAATGAACGCCAGAATCAGCAACGCCAGTACCAACAGTCTCACTTCTACGCATTGCCAGCTTATACTGCCGCCCAGCGCGCTTCCAAACACAGTGCATGCACAACTCACGCCTCCTAACGGCTCCGTGTTCAAAGTCTCTTCTCGTGCCTCGCCTCGGGTGTGCACTGTACAGGCAAACTTTAAGCCAGACGGGATCGATAACCGCTAGGTCGATGTGCACACATCAAGAGGTCAGGTGAGGGGCTGCATTTTCAAAGAAGTAGTCACCTATGGTGGTTTCAGTGGCGTCGGCAACAAAAAAGGTCCCAGTGAAGTGCAGCTCATCCATAAGCTGCAGGACTAGCTCCGATGTGCTGTGTACATACACTCCTGGAAATGGAAAAAAGAACACATTGACACCGGTGTGTCAGACCCACCATACTTGCTCCGGACACTGCGAGAGGGCTGTACAAGCAATGATCACACGCACGGCACAGCGGACACACCAGGAACCGCGGTGTTGGCCGTCGAATGGCGCTAGCTGCGCAGCATTTGTGCACCGCCGCCGTTAGTGTCAGCCAGTTTGCCGTGGCATACGGAGCTCCATCGCAGTCTTTAACACTGGTAGCATGCCGCGACAGCATGGACGTGAACCGTATGTGCAGTTGACGGACTTTGAGCGAGGGCGTATAGTGGGCATGCGGGAGGCCGGGTGGACGTACCGCCGAATTGCTCAACACGTGGGGCGTGAGGTCTCCACAGTACATCGATGTTGTCGCCAGTGGTCGGCGGAAGGTGCACGTGCCCGTCGACCTGGGACCGGACCGCAGCGACGCACGGAAGCACGCCAAGACCGTAGGATCCTATGCAGTGCCGTAGGGGACCGCACCGCCACTTCCTAGCAAATTAGGGACACTGTTGCTCCTGGGGTATCGGCGAGGACCATTCGCAACCGTCTCCATGAAGCTGGGCTACGGTCCCGCACACCGTTAGGCCGTCTTCCGCTCACGCCCCAACATCGTGCAGCCCGCCTCCAGTGGTGTCGCGACAGGCGTGAATGGAGGGACGAATGGAGACGTGTCGTCTTCAGCGATGAGAGTCGCTTCTGCCTTGGTGCCAATGATGGTCGTATGCGTGTTTGGCGCCGTGCAGCTGAGCGCCACAATCAGGACTGCATACGACCGAGGCACACAGGGCCAACACCGGCATCATGGTGTGGGGAGCGATCTCCTACACTGGCCGTACACCACTGGTGATCGTCGAGGGGACACTGAATAGTGCACGGTACATCCAAACCGTCATCGAACCCATCATTCTACCATTCCTAGACCGGCAAGGGAACTTGCTGTTCCAACAGGACAATGCACGTCCGCATGTATCCCGTGCCACCCAACGTGCTCTAGAAGGTGTAAGTCAACTACCCTGGCCAGCAAGATCTCCGGATCTGTCCCCCATTGAGCATGTTTGGGACTGGATGAAGCGTCGTCTTACGCGGTCTGCACGTCCAGCACGAACGCTGGTCCAACTGAGGCGCCAGGTGGAAATGGCATGGCAAGCCGTTCCACAGGACTACATCCAGCATCTCTACGATCGTCTCCATGGGAGAATAGCAGCCTGCATTGCTGCGAAAGGTGGATATACACTGTACTAGTGCCGACATTGTGCATGCTCTGTTGCCTGTGTCTATGTGCCTGTGGTTCTGTCAGTGTGATCATGGGATGTATCTGACCCCAGGAATGTGTCAATAAAGTTTCCCCTTCCTGGGACAATGAATTCATGGTGTTCTTATTTCAATTTCCAGGAGTGTAGATGCTGGAATCAGTAGTCATGTATAGTTGCAGTCATGAGTTTTCAGATTGCGGTTTGAACATGGGATGGGGTATTGTGCACACATCTGATCCTGCGTCTAAAAGGAAGTATATGTATGTGGATTTATCCTGGATGTAAGGACAACCTTTGTGAGAATCCGTTGTGGTAGAAAAGAGACAGCATGGTGATGTGACGCAGGCTGATGCACCTATTTTGACCTGAAATTGTGTATGAATTGTGTACGAACAGGGATGTTGCCAGTTGCAGGTGGCTGCGCCATACCGCACATGCTACTAGCGGTGTTGTGATCGAGTGGAGGCATGGTCACCTGGTGGAACATTTGCTGCCAATACAGTGGTGCCCTGTGCAACCTATGACTCACCGCTTCGAGAGGGAAACATGACATCAGACTTGTGTGAGGTTAGGTGGCGTCATGATTGTTTGGGTTATGTGCCAACCAACCTGATGGTGGAGGCAGGGGTGTCCGAATTGACGTATTGCCTGTGCTGTAACACTGAGTTAATATGACCGCTAGGGCAAGTTTCTTATCTAACGGTTCCACCTTGTACACTGTCATAGCTAGCTGTAGCTGGAGTGGAAGTTTGACAATACATAAAGGCCAGAGAGTTGGATCTGGCATTTACATGGGGTCCACTAGTGAATGTAAAGAGCGCCATAATTGTGACGGAGATCGCTCGACGAACTGCTCTTCATAAAGCACCTGTCACAGCTGTTGCTCAGGGCTACGTCCGATCCACCAACACGATTTTTACTGCATCATACTTATTGTGTACCGGCAGGGATAGGGTAATGTCACATTAACTACGCACTGTTCCACGAGGCGACAGACTACATTACAAATTCTGAGATGTCGTTTACAGTGCCCAGTGAAGTGAACATGCACTTAGTGGTGGTGAACCATAATGACGCTGGATGACGTCAGAAAGGTGAGAATCTAGGATGTCGTGCAGCTCTACACTGCCCTGTGACAAGTGGTATTGGCTGTATCACCTGAGCCAAACAGTAAGGCATGACCAGTGCTGAAACCAATGTCTGCTAAGTGTTTGCAGGTATAAATATAGCGTCAACACCACGTAACAGATGTGCAAATGTTGGTGATCATGGTACAGCATATACTGTCATCAACACGTATATTCACACAAAACCAAATGCAAATTGTCCTCTAAGCTGGCTGGCTGGGGGTTAGCATATAAGTTCACTAATAAATGTTCTGATGATGGCAATTGTTGAACCACATTCGATGTGTCTTGTAAAGTAACATTCGTACAAACTGCTCATTCCATATTCCACACTGTTTGCTGATGAAAACAATGAGCACATTAAACTGTAGCCGAGGTCGAATTTGGATCAGTAGAGCTATAAGAAACAGTGAACAGAGTAAAGTTCGTGTCCATTGCTAATGTTCAATAACATAACACATGGCAGTATATATAAAGTCTCTTTTTAAAAAGCTATATTTTGTGTAAAAAAGATTGTGTAAAGATTTGCAAGCGAAATGTCGACATTCATGTTGTGTTATCTATGTAATAAAAGAAGGTGCAGACTTCAAACTGTTTTAGAGAGCAGCTAGGAGAAGCCTGGCTCTTCACACTTGTCTTTTTGCCTCCAGGTATTGCAGTGTAAGCATCGTGGCTCACAGCTGTAGTGATTTCACAATATATTAACGATTTTTTGCTACTTATGCGTTGTTTTTATTATTCGCTCACCAGTGCAAATTTGTATTTTGTTATTCACTGTATTATGAGTATTATTTTTCATCCTTTCTAGCAAATAAGGTGCAACATTTCAATTTGAGAGTAACCCACCATTCATATGATTTCATTACTAATTTCCAATGTCCATTCTTACATACTGGGTATGTGGAACCTGCAGTCAATCGAAAAACAAGTCTCAGTTTTTTCAAATCAGCCATACAGCATAGAGCATTATCAAACTGCGACATACAAATCATCTTTTCTAAAATTCACCTAATCCACATCCTCTGTTAACTGCTCCCAACAAAAATCTGAGATCACAACCTTCATTCTGGTAAAACATTTTACAAATATTTGAGTTGCCAAGGATGGAAGCCAACTCACACTGGTGAAATCACCAGACAATTATTAAATGGCGCCTATTGCAGTGTCAGGTACACCGTCAGTGAGAGAGCACCGTGAGTTCCTGCAGCTAGTAAGGCTAGTACACCGTTTGTTTATTACATATCTTTACGAGATTCAAACAGGAGCGACTTCTTTTCAGTTATCTTTGTAGTTACTAGTATATTATGGTAATTTCTTGCGTGTTTGAGTGCTTACTAGGAGCAACCTTTCATTTTAAAAACAGTGTAGCATACAGTACCGTCGTCGCTATCGACCGTTGTATCGACCCTCGTATCATGCACGCTTTCGTTTATTTTGCTTAGAACAGCTCAGTATCGGTTAGACCGTCAGTGAGAGACCACTGCGAGGTCCTGTTGCCAATAAGGCGAGTACACTGTTTGTTTATTACATATCTTTATGAGGTTCAAACAGGAGCGAGTTCAGAAATGGATACGCACGGTGATTGCTGTGTACAGATGTGAGCTGAGTTGGTGACCCTTTGCTTGCAGCTCCAGGCAGTGTTGGCTTCCGTCACATAGCTTGAGGCTGCTGCCAAGGGGCATCACTGTAGGGGGTTGGTTGCGGGGATGCGAGGGTAGTCAAGCACGACCCATGCGTCCCCCGATCGATCCACTGCTGTGGCCATCACGGGTACTACCTACACTTAGGTGGTCGAGTGGGAGATCATTCCAAATTGTGGTAATCTCCCCGGTTCCTTTTATGTACAGGTTTCGGAAGTTATCTGAGGCTGACGAAGTCTCTGAGCTGGATGCAGTTGTCCACCCTGTTCCAGAGGAAGTTTCTCGGACCACAAGGTCTGGGCATTCACAAAGGGTGGGTTTGCTGGTAGTTGGGAGCTCCAATGTTAGGCACGTAATGGGGCCCCTTAGGAACATGGCTGCCAAGGAGGGGAAGGAAGCTAGTGTGGACTCCATGTGCATAATGGGTGGAGTCATTCTGATTGTGGAAAAGGTGCTTCTGGATCCCATGAAGAGTACAGGGTGCAGCCAGTTGCAGGTGGTGGCCTATGTCGATACCAGTCACGTGTGTTGCTTTGGACAGAAGGAGATTCTCTCTGGTTTCTGGCGACTAGCAGAAATGGTAAAGACTGCCTGTCTTGCTTCCAAGATTAGGGCAGGGCTCACCATCTGCTGCATCGTCGATAGAACTGACTGTGGTCCTTTGGTGCAGAGCCGAGTGGAGGGTCTAAGTCAGAGGCCCAGGCGGTTCTGTGGCCGTGTAGGCTGCAGATTCCTTGACTTGCGCCATCGGGTGGTGGGTTTCTGGGTTCTGCTTAACAGGACAGGAGTCCACTACACACAGGAAGTGGCTACACAGGTAGTGGGGGCTGTGTGGAAGAGACTGAGCGATCTTTTAGGTTAGAGGGTCTCAGGAAACCACAGAAAGAGCGTCCATCTAAAAGAGGGCAGGTAAAATACAGTAAGGTAGTTGTAGAAACGATCGGTATTGTAGTTGTAAATTGTCGTGACTGTGTTGGGAAAGAACCAGAGCTCCAAGCCCTAATAGAAAGCACTGAAGCTCAAATAGTTATAAGTACAGAAAGCTGTTTAAAGCCGGAAATAAATTCAGCCGAATTTTTTTCAAACGATTTAACAGTGTTCAGAAAGGATAGATTAAATACAGATGGTAGTGGGGTATTTATTGCTGTCAGAAGCAATTAGTCTTGTAGTGAAATTGAAGTAGATATTTGCTACGAAATATGTGGGTAGAGGTAATACCTGACAATCGGACTAAATTATTAATTGGATCGTTTTACCGACCCCCCGACTCAGAAGATATAGTTGCTGAACATTTCAAAGAAAACTTGAGTCTAATTTCAGTAGGTACCCCACTCACAATTATAGTCGGTGGCGACTTCAGTCTACTCTCGATATGCTAGAAAAATTATACATTTAAAGCCAGCGACGGGAATAAAACGTCATCCAAAATTGTACTGAATGCTTTCTCAGGAAATTATTTTGAACAATTAATTAATGAGCCTACTCGAAGAGCAAGTGGTTGCGACAGCATACTTGACCTTTTAGCAACAAATAATCCTGGACAAATAGGGAGTATCATGATGAATACAGGGATCAGCAACCATAAGGCAGTTGCCGCTAGGCTGAATACCGTAACACCTACCACCATCAAAACTAAATGCAAAGTAAATCTATTTTTAAAAAAAGCTGATAAAAATGCTCTTAGCGCCTTTTTAAGAGACAGTCTCCACTCCTTCCAATCTGATTACGTAAGTGTAGGAAAGATGTGGAATGATTTCATAGAGATAGTATCGATGGCAATTGAGAGATATATACCACATAGACTGATAAGTGATGGTACTGATCCCCCATGGTACACAAAACGGATCAGATCGCTGTTGCAGAAGCAACGAAAAAAGCATGCCAAATTTGAAAGAACACAAAATCCCGAAGATTGGCAAAGTTTTGCAGAAGTTAGAAATATAGCGCATGCTTCAATCCGAGATGCTTTTAATAATTTCCACAACGAAACTCTGTCTCGGAATCTGGCAGAAAACCCAAAGAGATTCTGGTCATGCATAAAGCACACCAGTCGCAAGACGCAATCAATACCTTCACTGCGCAATAACAATGGTCAAGTCATTGATGACAGTGCCACCAAAGCAGAGTTATAGCACGGTTTTCCGAAACTCCTTCACCAAAGAAGTTTAAGTAAATATTCCCGAATTCCAATCAAGAACAACTGTGAAGATGAGAAACCTAGAAGTAGATATCCATGGTGCAGCAAAGCTCCTTAAATGACTTAATAAAGGAAAGGCTTCTGGTCCAGATAGTATACCAGTCAGGTGCCTTTCAGAGTGTTGTTCTCGTGGTCTTCAGTCCTGAGACTGGTTTGATGCAGCTCTCCATGCTACTCTATCCTGTGCAAGCTTCTTCATCTCCCAGTACCTACTGCAACCTACATCCTTCTGAATCTGCTTAGTGTATTCATCTCTTGGTCTCCCTCTACCATTTTTACTCTCCACGCTGCCCTCCAATACTAAATTGGTGATCCCTCAATGCCTCAGAACATGTCCTACCAACCGATCCCTTCTTCTGGTCAAGTTGTGCCACAAACTTCTCTTCTCCCCAATCCTACTCAATACTTCCTCATTAGTTATGTGATCTACCCATCTAATCTTCAGCATTCTTCTGTAGCACCACACTTCGAAAGCTTCTATTCTCTTCTTGTCCAAACTATTTATCGTCCATGTTTCACTTCCATACATGGCTACACTCCATACCAATACTTTCAGAAATGACTTCCTGACACTTAAATCTATACTCGATGTTAAGAAATTTCTCTTCTTCAGAAACGCTTTCCTTGCCATTGCCAGTCTACATATTATATCCTCTCTACTTCGACCATCATCAGTTATTTTGCTCCCCAAATAGCAAATCTCCTTTACTACTTTAAGTGTCTCATTTCCTAATCTAATACCCTCAACATCACCCGACTTAATTCGACTACATTCCATTATCTTCGTTTTGCTTTTGTTGATGTTCATCTTATATCCTCCCTTCAAGACACCATCCATTCCGTTCAACTGCTCTTCCAAGTCCTTTGCTGTCTCTGACAGAATTACAATGTCATCGGCGAACCTCAAAGTTTTTATTTCTTCTCCATGGATTTTAATACCTACTCCGAATTTTTCTTTTGTTTCCTTTACTGCTTGCTCAATATACAGATTGAATAACATCGGGGAGAGGCTACAACCCTGTCTTACTCCCTTCCCAACCACTGCTTCCCTTTCATGTCCCTTGACTCTTATAACTGCCATCTGGTTTCTGTACAAATTGTAAATAGCCTTTCGCTCCCTGTATTTTACCCCTGCCACCTTTAGAATTTGAAAGAGAGTATTCCAGTCAACATTGTCAAAAGCTTTCTCTAAGTCTACAAATGCTAGAAACGTAGGTTTGCCTTTCCTTAATCTTTCTTCTAAGATAAATCGTAAGGTCAGTATTGCCTCACATGTTCCAGTATTTCTACAGAATCCAAACTGATCTTCCCTGAGGTCGGCTTCTACTAGTTTTTCCATTCGTCTGTAAAGAATTCGTGTTAATATTATGCAGCTGTGGCTTATTAAACTGATAGTTCGGTAATTTTCACATCTTTCAACATCTGCTTTCTTCGGGATTGGAATTATTATATTCTTCTTGAAGTCTGAGGGTATTTCGCCTGTCTCATACATCTTGCTCACCAGATGGTAGAGTTTTGTCAGGACTGGCTCTCCCAAGGCCGTCAGTAGTTCTAATGGAATGTTGTCTACTCCGGGGGCCTTGTTTCGACTCAGGTCTTTCAGTGCTCTGTCAAACTCTTCACGCAGTATCGTATCTCCCATTTCATCTTCATCTACATCCTCTTCCATTAACATAATATTGTCCTCAAGTGCATCGCCCTTGTATAGACCCTCTATATACTCCTTCCACCTTTCTGCTTTCCCTTCTTTGCTTAGAACTGGGTTTCCATCTGAGCTCTTGATGTTCATACAAGCGGTTCTCTTATCTCCAAAGGTCTCTTTAATTTTCCTGTAGGCAGTATCTATCTTACCCCTAATGAGATAAGCCTCTACATCCGTACATTTGTCCTCTAGCCATCCCTGCTTAGCCATTTTGCACTTCCTGTCGATCTCATTTTTGAGACGTTTGTATTCCTTTTTGCCTGCTTCATTTACTGCATTTTTATATTTTCTCCTTTCATCAATTAAATTCAATATTTCTTCTGTTACCCAAGGTTTTCTATTAGCCCTCGTCTTTTTACCTACTTGATCCTCTGCTGCCTTCACTACTTCATCCCTCAGAGCTACCCATTCTTCTTCTACTGTATTTCTTTCCCCCATTCCTGTCAATTGTTCCCTTCTGCTCTCCCTGAAACTATGTACAACTTCTGGTTCTTTCAGTTTATCCAGGTCCCATCTCCTTAAATTCCCACCTTTTTGCAGTTTCTTCAGTTTTAATCTACAGGTCATAACCAATAGATTGTGGTCAGAGTCCACATCTGAGCCTGGAAATGTCTTACAATTTAAAACCTGGTTCCTAAATCTCTGTCTTACCACTATATAATCTATCTGATACCTTTTAGTATCTCCAGGGTTCTTCCATGTATACAACCTTCTATCATGATTCTTAAACCAAGTGTTAGCTATGATTAAGTTGTGCTCTGTGCAGAATTCTACCAGGCAGCTTCCTCTTTCATTTCTTAGTCCCATTCCATATTCACCTACTACGTTTCCTTCTCTCCCTTTTCCTACACTCGAATTCCAGTCACCCACGACTATTAAATTTTCGTCTCCCTTCACTATCTGAATAATTTCTTTTATCTCATCATACATTTCTTCAATTTCTTCGTCATCTGCAGAGCTAGTTGGCATATAAACTTGTACTACTGTAGTAGGTGTGGGCTTCGTATCTATCTTGGCCACAATAATGCGTTCACTATGCTGTTTGTAGTAGCTTACCCGCATTCCTATTTTCCTATTCATTATTAAACCTACTCCTGCATTACCCCTATTTGATTTTGTATTTATAACCCTGTAGTCACCTGACCAGAAGTCTTGTTCCTCCTGCCACCGAACTTCACTAATTCCCACTATATCTAAGTTTAACCTATCCATTTCACTTTTTAAATTTTTTAACCTACCTGCCCGATCAAGGGATCTGACATTCCATGCTCCGATCCATAGTGTGCCAGCTTTCTTTCTCCTGATAACGACATCCTCTTGAGTAGTCCCCGCCCGGAGATCCGAATGGGGGACTATTTTACCTCTGGAATATTTTACCCAAGAGGACACCATCATCATTTAATCATTCAGTAAAGCTGCATGCCCTTGGGAAAAATTACGGCCGTAGTTTCCCCTTGCTTTCAGCCGTTCGCTGTACCAGCACAGCAAGGCCGTTTTGGTTATTGTTACAAGGCCAGATCAGTCTATCATCCAGACTGTTGCCCTTGCAACTACTGAAAAGGCTGCTGCCCCTCTTCAGGAACCACATGTTTGTCTGGTCTCTCAACAGATACCCCTCCTTTATGGTTGTACCTACGGTACGGCTATCTGTATCGCTGAGGCACGCAAGCCTCCCCACCAACGGCAAGGTGCATGGTTCATGGGGGGCCTTTCAGAGTATGCATATGTAATAGCTCCATATTTAGCAATGATGTACAACCGCTCGCTCACAGAAAATTCCATGCCCAAAGACTGGAAAGTTGCTCAAGTCACACCAATACCCAAAACGGGAAATAGGAGAAATCCGCCGAATTACAGGCCCATATCACTAATGTCGATTTGCAGTAGGGTTTTGGAACATATACTGTATTCAAACATTATGAAGTACCTCGAAGAACACGATTTACTGACACATAGCAGTGATTCAGAAAATATTGTCCTTCTGGAACGCAACTGGCTCTTTATACGCATGAAGTAATGAGTGCTACCAACAGGGGATGTCAAATTGACTCCATATTTTTAGATTTTTAGAAGGCTTTCGACACCATTCCTCGCAAGCATCTTCTAACCAAATTTTGTTCCTATGGAATATCGCCTCAGTTATGCGACTGGATTCGTGATTTCGTGTCAGAAAGGTCACAGTTCGTAGTAACAGATGGAAACTCATCGAATAAACAGAAGTAATATCCGGCGCTCCCCAAGGAAATGTGATAGGCCCTCGATTTTTCCTGATCTATATTAACGACATAGGAGACAATCTGAGTAGCCCTCTTAGATTATTTGCAGATGATGCTGTCATTTACCATCTTGTTAAGTCATCAGATGATCAAAACGAATTTCAAAATGATTTAGATAAGATAGCTGTGTGGTGCAAAAAGCGGCAATTGACCCCAAATAAAGAAAAGTGTGAGGTTATTCACATGAGTACTAAAACAAAACCGGCTAAATTTCGATTATACGATAAGTCACACAAACCTGAAGGCTGTAAATTCAACTAAATACTTAGGGATTACTACTACAAATAACCTAAATTGGAACCATCACATAGATAGTGTTGTGGGTAGAGCAAACTAAAGAGTGCGATTCATTGGCAGAACACTTAGAAGGTGCAACAGATCTACCAAAGAGACTGCTTACACCACACTTGTCCGCCCTATTCTGGAGGACTGCTGTGTGGTGTGGTATCCATATCAGGTAGGACTGGTGGATGATAATGAAAAAGTTCAAAGAAGGGTGGCTCTTTTTGTATTATCGCGAAATAGGGGAGATACTGCCACATAAATTATATATGAATTGGAGTGGCAATCATTAAAACAAAGGCGTTGCGATGGAGTCTTCTCATGAAATTTCAGTCACCAGTTTTCTCCTCCAATTGCGAGAACATTCTGTTGGCACCCACCTACACAGGGAGAAATGATCATCATGATAAAGGAAGAGAAATGAGGGCTCGCACAGAAAAATTTAAGTGCTCGTTTTTCCCGCACACAGGTCGAGAGTGGAACGGTAGAGAGACAGCTTGAAGATGGTTCATTGAATCCTCTTCCAGGCACTTAATTGTGAATAGCAGAGTAATCACGTAGATGTAGATGAAGATATTTGGTCATTGTTTTCATTGTGAGAAGGTTTGTCTTTTTTCATTGTCAAGCGACCACTCGGCACATTATTTAAGGATATATAAACCAAATCGGAACAGAAACTGAAAAAAATGTGATACAGAAGGGACATATGAAGAGAAACCACCAATAATGTGGAGCCAGGACAAATTCAGGGCAAGGGAAAATTCATTATTGCGCTTTACTACTTGAAATAATGAGTGCTAGACAATGATCTTACGCTGTTCCTCTTCTTTTTACACCCCCACTTCTCTCTGTCTTTAATATGTCCCATATAGTTTTGATTTTGCTACTGATGTAATTATCTTTTTCTGATAATAAAGCTGTTTAGATAACTGGGTTACTTAATTCAATATTTTGCAGTATTCTTGTAATGTATTACAATCCTAGATAGCACACACGGTCTGCTTTTAGTCCCATATGATATTTTAATTCCTTGTGTAATCCAATGTTTATTTTTAGCCTTGTATTTGATTTGAGTTACCTTCAGCGAAAAGCAATTTTTGAAAGAGGAGTAACTTTATTAATGAATGCTTTATATTTTCCATTTGATATTTTAATAGTCATTTTGTAAATGTTGTATAGAAAATAGGATCGAGCTATTCATTAGAAAATGCAAGGCAGTATATGGAAGAGTCAGTACCTATGAAATTTGATAAAACAGAAATTCAACCCACCTCTCCTACTGAAATTAGGAAAATAATAAAGTCACTCAAAAGTAAAAGCTCACTTGGAATTGATGGCATTTCCAACAGAGTACTAAAGCTTGTTCCCAACAAATAAGTAGGATTCTCAACCACATACAAGGGTTATCTTTAAAATAAGGTTCCCATGGCGCTACAGGCCTGAAAAGCGCTGCTACGGTGGATCCCGCGATTCTGTAGTGTACCTTGGTACCCCCACTCCAAATCCCCTCCCTAGCGAGCTGCCTGCATAGCTCAGTCTTGGCTTGGCAGCCGTACATGATGGATCTCTGCCTCGCTTCGCCCGCCAGGTGTGAGCTGCGCTCGGTGATCCATTACCTGTCTGCAAAAAACATTGTGCAGGCAGAAATCCATTCCCAGCTATGCGAAATCTATTAAGACAAGAGTATAAGCGTACAACACGTGCGCAAATGGTGTAGAGAGTTCAAGAATGGGCGTACTGACATCCATGATAAGGAGCGTTCCGGACGACCATGTGTTTCTAACGAAACAATCGCGAAAGTGGATGCAGCGGTGCTCTCAGATCGAAGAGTGATGATTTGTGACCTCCCCAAAATGATCTCTGATGTTAGAAAAACCTCTATTGACAAGAGTTTGACGAAGCACCTAGGATATGCTAAGGTTTGCGCGAGGTGGATGCAAAGAATGTTGACCGAAGACCACAAACGTCAACGCGTTGAAGTGTCCCAAGAACTTCTTCAAGATCACGAAGCTCATGGCGAAGAATGGAGACGAGACTTGTGTGCACTACCGCACACCTGAAACCGAAGAACAGTCCAAACAATGGAAGCACCCAGAGTCGCCAAGATCGCGAAAATTCAAACAGACGCAAAGTGTCGGCAAAGTGATGGCAACAGTGTTTTGGGACAGGAAGGGGGTATTGTTGGGCGAGTTCTTGCCCACGGGTACAACAATCAATGCTCCTGGGTACTGCGAGACACTGCAAAAATTGCGCCGAGCAATTCAAAACAAGAGGAGGGGGTAGGCTGTCCAAGGGGGTGCGTTTGCATCAGGATAACGCTCGACCACACACCGCTAAACCCACCAACGAGCTCATCTTGGAGGGTTATTGTCAAACACTCATCCTACAGCCCAGACGTAGCCCCAACTGACCACCATCTCTTCCCTGACATGAAGAAACACCTGGGTGGAACGCATTTCGGCAATAGAGAAGAGCTGGAAGAAGCGATTCTCAGGTATCTGCACGGTTTGGCGGCAGAGTTTTTTGACTCGGGCATTGAAAAGCTCGTACACCGCATGCAAAAATGTATTGACCTCAGTTGCGACTATGTAGACAAACAGGTTAAAGTCTGAACTTTCCAAAAATGTATGCATTCATGAAATAAACATGTTTTACACTGTGAAAAAAATTTGGGAACCATATTTTATGGACACCCCTCGAATGTAGTAGCTCACTGAAACAATGCATTTTTCCAGACAGACTGAAGTACGCTATTGTTAAACCATCACATAAAAAAGGGGATAGGTCTGGTGCTGACAACTACCGCCCAGTCTCACTTCTGACAGCTTTATCCAAAATACTTGAAATAGTAATGTATTCAAGAGTAGCATGACATATGTGTAAAAATGAAGTACTAACAAAATGTGAATTTGGTTTTCAGAAAGGCTTTTCAACAGAAAATGCTATATATGCTTTCACTGGTCAAATAATATTAAATTCACTGAATAACCGAGCATCACATATTGGGATATTTTGTTATCTCTCAAATACTTTTGATTGTGTGATTCATGAAATTCTTCTAGGTAAGCTTAAGTATTGTGAGTGGGACAGTGCACAAATGGTTTAATTTATACTTAACTGGAAGAATGCAGAAGGTTGAAATTAACAGTACAGATAGTCTGCAAAAATCAGCGGAGTCCTCTAACCGCAGAGTTATCAAGAATGGTATCCCACAGGATTCAGTCTTGGGTCCCTTATTGTTATTAACATATATTAACGACTTGCCACTCTATATTCATAAAGGTGCAAAGCTAGTTCTTTATGCTGGTGATACACATATAGTAATCACACCCAACAACCAAGAATAAGCTTAGGAAATTGTAAATAATGTCTTTTAGAAAATTATTAAGTGGTTCTCTGCAAATGGACTCTCACTAAATTTTGAGGAAACACAGTTTATTTAGCTCTGTACAGTAAATGGCATAACATCATTGATAGATATAGACTATGCACAGATGTCTGTTGCTAAGGCAGAATACTAAAAATGATCGATGATCTGTTGAAACAGTTAGGTTCAGCCACTTATGCTATTAGGGTTATTGCAAATTTTAGTGATAAACATAACAGTAAATTAGCCTACTACACTTATTTTCATTCACTGATTTCATATGCGATCATAGCTTGGGGCAATTCGTCATTAAGAAAGGAAGTATTCATTGCACAAAAGCGTGTAATCAGAATAATAGCTGGAGCACACTCAAGATCACCTTGCAGACAGTTATTTAAGGGACTCAGGATATTCACAGTACCTTCGCAATACATATATTCACTTATTAAATTTGTCATTAATAACCTATCTCTGTTCAAAAATAACGGCGAAGTGCATAGATACAATACTAGAAGAAAAAAATAATCTTCACTACTCTGGATTACATCTCACTTTGGCACAGAAAGGGTGAATTATGCTGCCATAAAAATCTTTGGTCATTTGTCAAATAGTATTAAAAGTCTGTCAGATACCAACCAACATTTAAAAGCAAATTAAAAGAATTTCTGAATGAGAACTCCTTCTACTCAATAGATGAATTCTTAGATATGAAGTAGTAACTCTAAAAAACTAAAAAGTAAAATAAAAAAATAAAAAATTAATTAATTATTTTGTGTGACGAAATCTTAGGGAGAGCTTGGCTCTAAACGAAAATAACCAAAAGCATTTCAGGGTAGCGATATCCAATAGCATTGCTTCGTTTCGAACGAGCCGTGGCTTAAACATTTTTATCTTTGGAAAGTTTACACACGTAGTTTTGTTGGCAAATACGTAGTTAATGGAATTAAGTGTATTTTGCCCTTACTCTTACTTTGTGCTGTGGAGTGTGTCCGTGTAAGCAATGAAATTTTCGTTGTGTCCAACATGATTTTTCAGTGTCACATGTGCGATAAAGGTCTATCCTAAAAAAAGCAGAAAAAGTTGTTTGTGTGCACCCTGTGCAATAAAAGAAATACTTCTGAAAAGTGCCTCTTTGAACATTTACAGTCGGCACATGAAGTAGATGTGAAACGTGAAATATTACATTTTTGCATCATTGACGAATTTCAGAAGTAGAAGGAGGAAACGAAACATTTCACAAGTATAGTTGTAAAATCGTCAAAAAGCTGTTGCCAAACAGATATTTTGTCTTCTTCTCCTGGGTAATTGTACGATTAAAAGACTGTCGGTGTAAGGAAAACAGGTATTCACTGATGATGCGTAATTTTGTTGCTCGTAAAAAGAGTTGTCAACACGTTTCACCTAGCCGCATGGAAAAATTTCAACTATCGTACTAATATAAGGAATTTCGCAGTAACTACGTTAACTGTATCTCTACATGTGTGAAGACAATATGACAAGACTTTTTAATGCTTGATTTCAGTTATAAATGAGAAAAACAAAAACTATCTCAAAAGATTGGTGCATATGCAGTCTATTTTATTGAAGATGACATGTAAACATCAAAGATAAAAATGTCCACACCAGATGCATCTGAAGTGAAGCAATCCTATTGGCTTTAACTACCTTGAAATGCTATTGGTTGGACTCGTTTCGAGCCGAGCTACCCCAACACCAAGTCATCATTATGAAATGTTGTATCCATGATCTATGGAACAAAGATTAGTGTATGATTAGATTAGATTAATACTTGTTCCATAGATCATGAATATGACACTTCGTAATGATGTGGAAAGTGTCAGGTTAATAAAAGACGTCTGTACAAGATATTACATTACACAAAATATTGCATGACACTAATGTTTACGTTGTTGTTGTTTTTTCCCTTAATTTATACCTAAAAATTCAGCCTATGAGTAGAAGGAGTTGTCATCTAGAAATTCTTTTAATTTATTTTTAAATGTTAGTTGTCTATCTGTCAGGCTTTTGATGCTGTTTGGTAGGTGACCGATGACTTTTGTGGCAGCATAATTTACCCCTTTCTGTGCCAAAGTCAGATTTGACCCTGCATAGTGAAGATCATCCTTTCTCCTGGTGTTATAGCTATGCCGACACCCCCGGGATAACAAGGCCGCCCAGCAGTGTTAGTGACGTCACACTAAGCGGCCCATAGCCGACGCAGCAGTCCACGGACACCTCCGTACAGACGCGCCTGATGCTAACGATCTTCTGTCCGTCATACAGAAAGGAGCGAACTATAATTCGAACCAAAGACCAAATTATATATATTCTTGTAAACAGCATAAAGGTTCATAACGAAATACCAATTACATATACGGGCAGGAATAGGTTCTAGAACTCCTCTGAAAAGTGTTTATCTTCAGTACCAGAATGAACATCAAATTGTCAGGTTTTCTAAATAGAAAAGCACTTTGTTAGTAACAGACAGCAATAATGAGACTTGCAGTTGGTGATTTCTACGTGGAAAAGGAAATAAGTTGTAGAGAGATTGAAAATGGTAAGTAAAGAGAGCCTCAGCCTTTTGTTCACATTCTTACATGTAATGCACTTGATGGTTTTTCATTTCCTTACCTTTAATAACATTTTTAATATTGTTTCAAGAAGTGTATGTTCAATAGCAGAGTGAACTTCAAATTGTCAGGCTTTTCTTAAAGGAAAGAGCAGTCCCTTAGTATCACAGTGCAAGACAGAATCTTGTGTTCAATGATGTCTATGTTAAAAGGAGAATATTTGATATCTATCTTTTGTTTCCATTCTTTATTACTGGGGATACACTTGTAAAAATTCTTGAAAAGAGCTGTCACCATGAACATATGAGTAAATTCACAATAGTCATGTGTTTTATGAGATAAAGCTGACTCTTGTTACCTTATTGTAAACGAAATTTGTGAGGGTTTTGCTATGCATGACAGTGTTTAAGATACTTTACTTTCAGTGTAATAGCTTGAAAATGTTAAGTCCTGCTGTCAGTTCGCATTTGTTACCACCTATATGCGAGTTTTAAAGCGAAATAGTGTTCTGACAATTATAAAATAGTGGCAAAGTTCCTCAATCGATTAAACTTATTCCTGCCCGTATATTTAATCGGTATTTCGTTATGAACCTTTATGCTGTTTACAAGAATATATATAATTTGGTCTGCAGTTCGAATTATATTTCGCTCCTTTCTGTATGACGGACAGAAGATCGTTAGCATCAGGCGCGTCTGTACGGAGGTGTCCGTGGACTGCTGCGTCGGCTATGGGCCACTTAGTGTGACGTCACTAACACTGCTGGGCGGCCTTGTTATCCCGGGGGTGTCGTAGCTATGCACACTGCTATTACTTTTGAACTGGGTTGGATTATTAACAACAAATTTCATAAGTGAATATATATATACTGTGAGGTTACTGTGAGGATCCCTAGAGCCTTAAATAGATGTCTGCAAGATGACCGTGGGTGGCCTCCAGCAATCATTCTGATTACACGTTTTTGAGCAATGAATACTTTTCTACTCAACGATGAATTACCCCAGAATATGATGCCATACGAAAGCAGTAAATGAAAGTAGACATAGTAAGCTAATTTACTGAGATTCTTATCACCAAAATTTGCAATAACCCTAATAGCATACGTAGCTGAACTCTGACGTTTCAGCAGACCATCAATGTGTTGCTTCCAGTTTAACCTCTCATCAATGGACACACATAAAAATTTTGAAAATTCTACCTTAGCTACAGACTTCTGTTCAAAGTCTATATTTATTACTGGAGTTGTGCCATTTATTGTACGGATCTGTATATACTGTGTTTTATCAAAATTTAAAGAGAGTCCGTTTGCTGAGAACCACTTAATAATTTTGTGAAAAACATCATTTACAATTACATCACTTAGTTCTTGGTTTTTGGATGTTATTACTATACTTGTATCATCAGCAAATAGAACTAACTTTGCATCTTCATCAATGTGGAATGGTAAGTCATTAATGTATATCAAGAACAGTAAAGGACCTAAGACCACACCCTGTGGGACCCCGTACTTGATAGCCCCCCCCCCCCCCAAGTTTGACGAATCAGCTGTTGTTTTAACATTACATGAACCACTTACTTCAACTTTCTGCATTCTTCCAGTTAAGTATGAATTAAACCGTTTGTGCACTGCCCCCCTCAAACCATAATGATTTAGCTTATCTAAAAGAATTCCATGATTTACACAATCAAAGGCCTTTGAGAGATCACAAAAAATACCAAAGGGTGATGTCCAGTTATTCGGAGCATTTAATATTTGATCAGTGAAAGCGTATATAGCATTTTCTGTTGAAAAGCTCAAATGGTTCAAATGGCTCTGAGCACTATGGGACTCAACATCTGAGGTCATAAGTCCCCTAGAACTTAGAACTACTTAAACCTAACTAACCTAAGGACATCACACACACCCATGCCTGAGGCAGGATTCGAACCTGCGACCGTAGCAGTCCCGCAGTTCCGGACTGCAGCGCCAGAACCGCACGGCCACCGTGGCCGGCTGTTGAAAAGCCTTTCTGAAAACCAACTGACATTTTGTTAGTACTTTATTTTTACAAATATGGGAGGCTACTCTTGAATACACTACTTTCTCAAAAAATTTTGATAGAGCTGTCAGAAGAGAGATTGGGCGGTAGTTGTTGACATCCAACGTATCCCCCTATTTATGCAATGGTTTAACAATGGCGTATTTCAGTCTATCGGGGGAAACACCCTTCTCCAAAGAGCTATTACATACATGGCTGAGAATCCTACTTATCTGTGGGGAACAAGCTTTAAGTACCTTGCTGGAAATGCCATCAATTCCGTAAGAGCTTTTATTTTTCAGTGAGTTTATTATTTTACTGATTTCAGATATGTATGTCAGAAGTATTGTAAACATGTATCCAGTTTATATCTTTGAAGAATCTCCTAAAATTCTCAATTTTTGATTGATTTATTACCCTCCTGTACTCAAATTTAATAGATTTTTTTAATCCTGGTATGTTTGAACAATTAACAAAAAAATGGTTCAAATGGCTCTGAGCACTATGGGACTTAACAGCTGTGGTCATCAGTCCCCTAGAACTTAGAACTACTTAAACCTAACTAACCTAAGGACATCACACACATCCATGCCCGAGGCAGGATTCGAACCTGCGACCGTAGCAATCGCGCGGTTCCGGACTGCGCGCCTAGAACCGCGAGACCACCGCGGCCGGCGACAATTAACACAAGATGCTGCATGTCATGATCAGATAGCCCATTTACTATTGGATCTATTATATTTCTTCCTCTCTAGTTTTGTCTACAAAGATATTATCACTAGCAGTTGCGAACGTCACAGTTGGAATGGAGCTGAATGACAGTGCTTTATTCACTGACCGAGCTTTTAAATAAATCCACATTAAAATTACTATCAACCACTATTTCCTTGTCTTTTACTATGAGATGGGAGAACAGAGCTTCCAGATTTTTTTATATAAAGGATGAATACCAACTGCTCCAGAGAAAACTTGACGGCATCGTGACGGAACGGAACGGCGAATGTGAATGCCGCCATTTGAAATGCATTGTAGAATGTTTTGATGGGCCGGGACGTGACGTGACGTCCAGTGTGAATTGGCCTTAATCAACAAAACTGGTCAATAAATGTAGGATCCCTCACGCAAAGGTGATGATTGCCGAAGCGACAGGGAGTATGATAAACGCACAAAGACTGGTCCTAAACTAAATTTTCCAGACCGTGTTTTCTTATTCTGAATGTCACGCAATAAATCGCAATGGACTGTTTGTACGTACGTGTTACAGTCGGCGTTGAAAGATGATGTACATCACGTGTCGAAAGCAGGAGCAAGGATCAAGGTAATTTCTGTTCTGGTTGCAACTGCATAACATTAACAATTGGATGTGTAAGTTTCCTACACTGCCATGGTCGCGGAAGACCTTTGGTCTGTGTGTGGAGTGCTAAGCACGTGTAGGTGTTGTTTATAGTAGACAAGTAGAGGTTACAGCTTAATATTTTCAAAGCGCTTTTTGTTGGAACTACCTCATATAACACACGGCAAAAAACTCGGCTAGTGCATTTTTACAGTTAATTTTGTCGATTATTTTCAACAAACGAAATGGTCGAAGAAATGAGAGCAAGGGTTGAAAATTCATTTAGGGACCTTAGCAATGAGATTGATAGGTCTCATATGCGAAAAATGCAAGCCGCAATGCATCGATGTGCAGCGAAATGTTGTGAAAATGATGCTGCCACAATCGAAGGTGTCCAGAAATGTGTTGATGACTGTGCCGCTCCTTTGACGAGTGCAGGGAAGTTTGTGACAAGTGAGTTCGACAGCATACAGAATAGACTTCAGCGATGTATCATGGATTGCAATGACCAAGTAAGGGACAAAATGGGACCGAATCCGACACAAGAGGAAGTTCAGCGGTACACTGCAGATTTTGAAAAATGTGCTATGAAATGTGTGGATAATATCGAGAAAGTAATTCCAATAACAAGGAAGAAGATAAAATCTGCTCTTGATGAATCGCTGAAACGTATGAACCTGTAAATGCCAGTGATTAAATAGTTTCAGCGAACAGCTGTACAGTGGTATAGTAAGCAAGCCAAAGTCATGTGACCCGTAGCGGGCAAGAACTTGAATCTTTTAGTACTTTTGGTGTAACGGACCAGCCTTGCTGATCAGATTATGTATCTGAATGTCTGTTGTAATAAAACTCGTTACATTTACTGTTGAAATTATGAAAGTTGCTGTGTTTCTCCGCTTTTTCCAACAGGGTCAGTCCACATAACAACTTCAGTAGAAAAGGTTTTTAAAAAGAAACTGAATAGCATTTGCCCGAATCCTATGGCGATAGACGTCGAGTGTATTAAGAAAAAAATGTCGTCTCCAAAACATTATAACTTGACCACTATCCGTACATAACTAAGACACATGAGTAAACATTTGTGTGTAAAAGACTAAGGCACTAGATTACAAAAGTTTGACATTTACGATATTGTACATTTGAGAGTATTTATGCGAATAATGAACAGCTTTCAACTCTTAATTTTTTTTTTCCTACCACAGTATAAAGAAAAATTTATTATTATTGTAAGTGGATTTACATATCGTTGCGAAATAACAGGATAACAAATATTGTTGAAAATTTTATGTGCCGTAACATGTTTTAGAAGCTCGCAGTTTGTTCTTGAGCAAATCTGTCCTGTATAGTTTTTATTATTTTAGAAGTATTTTCTGATGACCTTTTAAAACACGTTGGTTTTAGTTATTGCTTTCAGTAATTAATTTTTCTGGTAGACATTTTTTTTATTATATGTGACTTAAGAATTAAATCTCTTATTCTGTGATCTGGAGTAGAGCTGTTAGTGTAACAAATACTAATATCTCGTAATTTGTACAATACTTTGGTAAATAAGTCTATACTTTGGATGGTGTTTAAATTTAGAACAATTCAGAGATTTTTACAGTGCACTCAATTATCATATGAAACACATTTTTATACAGTGATAATAATTCTAATGTTCAGTTGTAATTCATATTGCTGTTTTCTATAGAATGAAAATGGCAGCCACCTTTTGTGCACTCGGGCCCAAAAATAGCATACCATAGCTAAGGACTGAGTGTACATAGGGCTACTACGTAGCTAATTAAATACAAGGCACTCATTGTTGCATACTATTGATGGGACTCTAAGCACTTAACATACTGATGACAGACTCTGTATGCTTTTTCTACTTCAACTGACAATCAGTACTCATCCATAAAGATTTTGCGTTGTACGATCTGTGGAATTGTTATCTGCATTTAATGTAACAGTTCACATTCCATATTCAAACTGAAGTTTTTGCAGTTTGGTTTCTTTATATTCAGTATGAATCATTTGCCATTTGTAAACATCCCAGTCAATTTCATCTGCTTTCTCTACCAGGACTTCTGATGTTTTATCATTAATGACAATGCTGCTGTTTCCAAGAGAATTTTGTAACATTGTCTGGAAGATAACAGTATTATGAAAAGTATAGTCATCATATAGCGGAGATTCTGAGTCGCAGACAGTTATATTATGTGGAAAATTGTAGCTGTATGTCAAAAACAATAACATACTTATTCATCCATCCAGTATCATGTCTTCATAATGTAGGATTTGCAACATAATGCAATGAAAATAAATATCTCAAAACTCTACAAAACATACTGTACATATAAGTATGCTTTAAGAAAATAGGACACATGGTTAGCTGTGGCATTCACGAAGAAGCGATCGTGGCATTTGCCTGTAAACGTAAATCAGGTTGGTGGGATAGAGAAAAGCTCCTTTCTAATGAATATAAGGTCAGCTTCATTATGGCTGCACTGCTTCTTTCGGGTGACCCCTGTTGTACGATGTTTCATACTAACACAGTTTTCCTTTTTATCACTGCACACATCAAGGACCCCTGCTAATAACTGTGAAACCACGAAGCTGCTGCTATGCCCCTTGCACTGTCTCCAGTTGATCCAGAAAACTGACAAAATGCACTATAGATCTTGGCACATCATTTTCTTGCAAAAGCATTAAATTGTTGTGATGTGACAAGGTGGTGTAGATATCCCTTTTCATTATTAACCAGTACTCTGAATCCTCCAAGTAATATTTAATAGTGTATTATATATTAATTGTAATGAATGTTTTAACAATTTTTTCACACATCCTTTGGCAATTTATTGTACAGTTTTATTTCCTAATAGAGTGTGCAGTTTTGGGTTTTTTGTTTTTCTTTAGTGAATGTAAGTCCCAAAGCTCATGGTCCATGATAATGCATCGAACTGTTAGTGAAATATTTCGTAGTGTTTTTCACTGATATGCATAGCAGACTGTTAGATGTACTCACTTGGTGCAGTAAGAATACCTAGCTTTCTAAACAGCTTTTTAATGAGCTTGTTTACTAGTTCTCGTTTTTATAGCCCATTTCTGCAGCGTAAAAGGTAAATCCATGTTGTGTGCCTTCCTTCCCCAGAAAAGACTCCAATAGCTATGAATTGAGTATATGTAAGAAAAGCATGTCAGAGGAACACCTGTGTTTATATATTTCTTGTCTGACAATTGTTTTACTAAAAATTTGTTGTCAGCAGATGTGTGAACTCTCTCTACCTTCTGCACTCTGTTTTTAATGTAAGAGTGAAACCACTTATTTGCTATTTCTCTTACACGTAGTGCTTCTAGCTTGGTTTGTAATTTTTAACAATCAACATTGTCAAGGGCCTTGGACACACAAAAAATATGGCTGTGTCACAATCATCCTTCTTAAGAGCCTCTAGTACCACTATTGTAAACTCTGTAATGGTTGACATTGTACTTTTCTCACTCTGGAAACCAGATTGTGCTCCATTAAAAAGGATATATTTGTTCCTGTCACTCATTAGTCTGTAATGATTGATTCAGTTACCTTGGAGAATGTAGACAGTAATGAAACTGGCCTGTGGTCTTCAATACCTGCCACATTACCTTTCTTTTCGTAGGCATAACAACTGTGTGCTTTAGGTACTCTGTAAAAATATATGAACGCCTTCAGAATTGGGGCTGGAACCGTATTTATACCTGCTGACTTCTGATTTTTGTGTTTTCTATAATGTCTTCCTGACAAGCACTCTCATGAGGAACAATGTCATTGTAGTTGCTGTGTATGTCATTGTTAGTGTTACAAGTGTTTTAGGAAGATTTACTTGTAGGTCCTCTGCAGTAGCAGAGAAAAATTCATTTACAAAATGTGGCAATTCTTGGGGATTGTCAATTATTCTGCTCCCATTCTTAGTTTGTCTGTTACTCTACTTGTGTGCATTTTCCAGTTTCTTGTCTTATGGCATCCCGTGCTGCTTTGCTTTAATCTCCCCATTTCATATTATTTTGTCATTGAATAATTTTTTTGCGGCAGTACCCTCCTGTATATTTCTTATATCTTTTATAGTAATCTAGGAACTGTAGGTTATTGTAATGCTCTTGTAAAGAATTTTGAAATTTAAGTGTTTAGGAGGGCTTTCAAATACCCACAGTTATCCATTTTCCTTGGCTGTTGCTGTAGAAGTGACTACTTTTGGAAATGCCTCCTCGAATATTAATTTAAATGATATGCAGAATTTAGAGAACTTTGCACCCACATTGCTTTCATTACAGACATCATTTCAGGTTTGACTTGCCAGTGCCCTAGAAAAAGTGCGTGTTTTATGGTAAAAAAAAAATCTATTTAGACCTGCAGTTTTGCTGGTCTAATAAGTCTCTCTTTGACTTTATAATCTGACAGTAATGATCAGAAAGGGCAAGATCTGTTATAAATACTATACAATATTTTCTGTTGGTGTTTATAAGTACATGGTATAAGACTGATGCTGAGATTTTTGATACCCTAGTAGCAGTATTTACCATCAGTGTCATGCCAAAAGTGCTTTAGGAAGTTATCACTAATTTCACCCTCAACATCTTTGTTAGTACTTATGGCTCCACATAACGTAAAGTTAGTTTTGGTGGCTCAGACTTTTTTCCAGGACCTCAGTTAATTTGTTAGGGAGGTTCCACATTACCACTATACAAACAGAATGATTAACTTATTATGAATGTATAGCTTTATTAGTTCAATGGCCACCAGTTCAAAATGTTTTTCTACACTGATTGTGATCGGATCACATTTGGCTTTAAAATGTGCACCACTTCACGTATAAATACACAGTCCCTCACCCTTTACATGTACATGCATACTCTATAAGCCACTGTAAGGTGTGTGGAGAAGGGTACCATTACTAGTCAGTTCCTTTCCTGTTCCACTTGCAAATAGAGCAAGGGAAAAACGACTATCTATATACCTCCGCATGAGCCCTAACTTCTCATCTATTATCTTTGTGGTTCTTACGTGTACTGTGTATTGGCATCAGTAGAATTGTTCTGAGTCAGTCAGTTCACTAAATTTTCTCAATACAGTTTTTAAAGAACATCGCCTTTCTCCAGGCATTTCCATTTGAGTTTTCGAAGCATCTCCGTAACACTTGCATTCTGTTCTATCCTACTGATAGCAAATCTAGCAGGCTCGAATTGTTTGATGTCTTCCTCTATTCTGACCCGATACGGATCCCAGACATTTCAGCAGTACTCACGAGTAGGTCCCACTAGTGTCCTACGTGTGATCTCCTTTACAGGTGAACTACTCTTTCCCAAAATTCTTCCAATAAACTAACATTGAGCATTTGCCTTCCCTACCACAATCCTCACATGTCCGTTGCATTTCATGTCACTTTGCAGTGTTACACCCAGATGTTTAAACAATGTGACTATGCCAGGCAGGACACTACTAATGCTCTATGTGAACATTATGTGTTTTTCTTCCTTCTCATCCGCATTAACTTATATTTTTCTACATTTAGAGCTAGCTACCATTCCTCGCACCAACTAGAATTTTGTAAAAGTCATCTTGTATCCTCCTACAGTCACTCAACTTCGACACCTACCCAAACATCACATCAAACGACCACAGATCGCTGCCCATCCTGTCCATCACATCATTTATGTATATAGATTCCTTACTATGCCCTTGTCTGTGATGAACACTCATCATTGAGGACAGCATACTGGATTCTGTTACTTAAGGTAGTTCTACAGTAGTAACTTGTACATTCATGTGAACATAGTACAATATGCTGTGTTGCAGTATCTATACACTAGTGCTCTCAAATTCTTACGGCTGTGCTTTTCAAAAAATATAATTAAACTACACTGTTGGTGTGTGTTATTTTTAACGAACTGTACATTTTGATGAAAAATCGATAATTCTGAGTAAATTGCTGCAGAGTTTGTGCAGTTTGGTATGACACATCCTATCTATGTACGCTACGTAGAAATCTCTAAACTGGTTGGGATACTTTCGAGGGAAGGGGGCCTGTTGTCACGGTTTATACTACAAAAAGTGCAGTCCTGCTATCCATTACAACAGGTATTTGATCCTATCCACGGCGACCTGCTATATTAACAGTAATGAATTCCACCATTGTCATCAGGTGCTACAATGAGGAAATTCTGTATTAATATATTTGAAATTTTTGCTAAAAAGTTTTCTTCATTTGGTGCCTGTACTATCTCTGCCCTCTGTAATATGTTTTCCATATTATATCAGAACCATTCATTTACTACTACTCGTAAACCTAGTAATTTTAGTGTCTTTGGTATTATTTTATGGTCAACATTGTCAGTGACATTGTATAGTTCTAAAAATTTATCAGTTTTGCAGGTCTTGTTTTCTAGTGTGTGGAGTACCATTTGCATAAACTTTGCTATGCTTGAGTCTGTCCTTCTAATAAGTACACAGACTGCCACTTTTTCTATGCCTGCTGACGGTAAAACAAAATTTCGTCCATTCTCTACATCTTTTTTTATTTTTTTTTACAGAAGCTACGTCCCTGTCTGTTTTCATAAAACAATTTGTTGGTTTTTATTAATATATGCAAGCACACTATGCACTTTCCCTCATGCTTACACTGTTCTTAAAAATGAAAATGGATTAGACCTTTTTCCGAAAACATTGCGGGGAGAGAGAGAGAGAGAGAGTGTGTGAACTGCCGTTTAAAACTGAAGAAATTGCAGAATGGAATTGAAGGAGATTGCTTCTGAATAAGTCTAAAGAACAGGAGATTAATGATCATTTCAAAAGTAGCACTGGACAATGGTCTCAAGGGGAAGGGAATACAATAGAAGACAAATGGTAGCTTTGAGAGATAAAGTAGTGAAGGCAACAGATGATCAAAAAGACAGGGTCCAGTAGAAACCCTTTATTTTACGAGAGACTTTGAATTTAATTATGCAAAGAGAAATATATAAAAATGGACCTCGCAAAAGGAATACATGTATTTAAATTATTGTAGTGATAGAAACTGCAAAATGGCAAAGCAGGATTGGCCTAGAGGAAAAAAGCAAAGCTGTATAAGTGTGCATGACTGATGGAATAATGGATTTTGCCCACAGGAAAACTAGAGGGACCTTTGGAGAACAAAAATCAGCTATAAGTATATCAAGAGCCCAGATGACAAACCAGACTTAGCAAAGAAGGCAGAAAAGCAGAAGAAATACATGGAATGGCTTTAAAAAGGAAAAGAGACTCAAAGACAATTTTTATTTAGGGGAAAGGGGGGGGGGTCAGAAGAAATAAATGAAGATGGGAAGGGAGACGTGATTCTGCATGAATAAGTTAACAGCACTGGATAAGTTATAGCATTTGTTGAACCAGAGGAAGTTTTGTCAACTGGAATACACTCGTTCAAATTCTGAAGGTCGCATGTAGGAAATACGGAGATAAAGGATTATGCACAACTTGTGCAGAAACTAAACTGCAGTTATAAGAGTCAAAGAACGTAAAAGGAAGGAAATATTTGAGAAGGGAATTAGGCAGGGTTGCATCTCATCCCCTATGCTGTTCTGCCTACACACTGAGCAAGCCGTGTGGAAAACCAAGAAGATATTGGGAAGAAAGGAAATTGAAGTTAAGGCATAAGTAGTAAACACACACAGAGAGAGAGAGGGAGGGGGGGGGGGCTGAAGAGTACTGGAAAAGGAGAGAAGTAGAGGGGAGGGAGGAGGAGAGAGAGAGACTAGTGGATGTGTTGGTGGAAGAGAAGGCTGTGTAGTGCTGGAATAGGAGTAGGAAAGGGGGATAGGGACTAGTGAAGGTTGAAACCAGGGGGTTATGGGAACATAGGATATACTGCAGGGAGAGTTCCCTTTTGCATGATTCAGAAAAGCTGGCATTGATAGGCAGGATACAGATGACACTGGGTTTGAAGCAGTCATTGAAGTGAAGTGCATTTTTTCGGGCAACATAGTCAGCAACTGGGTGGTCCAGCTATCTTGGCGCAGTTTGTTGGTGGCCATTCATGCAGACAGACAGCTTGTTGGTTTTCATGCCCACACAGCACAGTGCTTGCAGCTTAATTTGTACATTACATGACTGCTCTCAAAGATAGCCCTGACTTTGATTGGATATGTGACTATCTGTGACCGGAGTGGAGTTGGTGGTGGCAGGAAAGTGGATGGGGCAGGTCTTGAATCTAGGTCTACTACAAGGATATGAACCTTGACGCAAGGACTTGGGAGCAGGGATGGAAAAGGATGTTGCGTAGGTTTGGTGTTGCGGAATACCAATGTATGAAGGGTGGGAGGCTATTGGGTAAGACATTCTTCATTTCAGGGCATGGTGAAAATTAGTCAAAACCCTGGTGAAGAATGTGATTCAGCTTTTTCTGTCCTTGGTGGTACTGAGTTGTGAGGGAGCACACCTTTCTGGACGGACAGTGGGAATCTGAGAGTTGGTAGGTGACTTAAGAGACAAGGCATGGGAGGTCTGTTTCTGTACAAGGTTAGGAGGGTAATTTTGGTCTATGGAGGACTCAGTGAGACCGTGGTATATTTGGAGAGGGTCTGCTTGTCACTATAGGTGCAAAGGCTACCAGTGGCTAGGCTTTGTGGAAGGGATTTCTTGGTATGGAATGGATGGCATCTGTCGAAGTGAAGATATTACTAATTATTGGTAGGTTTGATATGGATGTAGTTATCAACGTGGCCATCTTTGAGGTTAACATCCTGGAAGGTGGCTTGTTGCATTGAAGAGGACCAGGTGAAGCGAATGAGGCAGATGGTGATGCGATTTTGGAGGAATGAAGATAGTTTGCCCTCAACCCTGTTCCAGGTCATGAAGGTATCATCAATTAATCTAAACCAGGTAGGGGTTTGAGATTCTGAGTGGTTAGGAGGGATTCCCCTAGATGGCTCATGAGCAGGTTGGCATATGATGGTGCCATGTGGGTGCTCATTGCTGTACCACAGATTTGTTTGTGGGTGATGACTTCAAAGGGGAAGTAATTGTGGATAAGCTTATAGTTGGCTATGGTGAACAGGAAGGAAGTTTCCAAAATGAGATTTTCACTCTGCAACAGAGTGTGCACTGATATGAAACTTCCTGGCTCATTAAAACTGTGTGCGAGACTGAGACTCGAACTTGGGACCTTTGCCTTTCGCGGGCAAGTGCTCTACCATCTGAGCTACCCAAGCACGACTCACGCCCCGTCCTCACAGCTTTACTTCTGCCAGTACCTCATCTCCTACCTTCCAAACTTTACAGAAGCTGTTCTGCAACCCTTGCAGAACTCTCACTCCACCACCTAGAAACTGATACTGACGTTATAATCCTACCTGCTGACAAAGGCCCCACCACTGTGGTTTTGAACCACAGTGATTACCTGACAGAAGGACTCCACCAGTCCCCTCAGTCTATTTCTCTCCTCACCCCTACCACTCCCTGACCCCTTACCTTCTACATTCTTCGCAAAGGATATAAAATCAATCAGCCACAATGCCCCATTGTGTCCAGTTACTATGTCCCCACTGATAGAATCTGTTCTCTTGTGTACCAATACCTTCAGCCTAGTACCCATAATCTACCTCCTATATCAAAGACACCAACCATTTCCTCCATCAACTCTACACAGTTCCTGTTTCTTTACCACATGGCATCCTGCTCATCATTATAGAAGCCACCTCTCTCTTCACTCACATCCCCTACACCCAATGTCCAATTGATTCCAAACCTACAAGCTTCTTCCTGTTCACCATGACCAGCTATATCCTCACCCACAATTACTTCACTTTTGAATGCATCACCATCAAACAAATCTGTGGTACAGCAAAGGGCTCCCACATGGCGCCATAGTATGGCATTCAATTCCTTGGCATCTGGAAGAATCCTTTCTAACCATCCAGAATCCCAAACTGCTCACCCGGTTCAGATTCACTGATGATATCTTCGTGATCTGAATCAAGGGTAAGGATATCCTATCGCCGGCCGCAGTGGCCGTGCGGTTCTAGGCGCTCCAGTCTGGAGCCGCGCTGTTGCTACGGTCGCAGGTTCGAATCCTGCCTTGGGCATGGGTGTATGTGATGTCCTTAGGTTAGTTAGGTTTAAGTAGTTCTGAGTTCTAGGGGGCTGATGACCACAGCAGTTGAGTCCCATAGTGCTCAGAGCCATTTGAACCTTTTGATATCCTATCCACATTGCTCTAAAACCTCAATACCTTCTCCCACATTGGCTTCACCTGGCTCCTCAATGCAACAAGCCACTTTCCTCAATATTCACATCCACCTCAAAGATCGCAACATCAGTACCTCTGTCCATATCAAACCTATCAACCACCAGAAATACCTCCACTTTGACAGCTGCCACCCATTCCATATGAAAATTCCCTGCCATACAGCCTCGTCACTCACAGCCATCGCTCACCGCATATACCGAGGGTCATATTGAGATCTCCATAGACCGAAATGACTTCCCACTTTCCCACTGTTCCACCAGAAAGGAGCGTTTCTCTCGTGACTCAGTACCACCCAAACTGGAGCAGCTGAATCACATTCTCCACCAGGGCTTTGACTACCTCTCTTCATGACCTAGGAGAAGAATATCCTGCCTACTCTCCTCTGCCAGCTACCGAACTTACGCAGTATCCTTTACCACTCCTACTTCACTCTGCTCCCAAGCTCTTGCCTTATCTCTCATATCTCTGCAACAGGCCTAGATGTAAGACCTATCCGATACATCCTCCCACCACCATCACCACCACCACCCACTTCAGTCCGGTCACAAGCATGACCTATACAATCAAAGGCATCTGTGAAAGCAGTCATGCCATTTACAAATTAAGCTGCAACCACTGTGCTGCATTCTATGTGGGCATGATAACCAGCAATATGTCTGTCTGCATGACTGGCCACTGACAAACTGTGGTCAAGAGACAGCTGGACCACCCTATTGTGGAACACATTGCCCAACACTATGTTCTTCATTCCAATGACTGCTTCACAGGCTGTGCCATCCGGAGCTTTCCTATCTACATCAGTGTTTCTGAGTTGTGCAAGAGGGAACTCTCCCTGCAATATATCCTACATTCCCCTAACCTCCCTGGCTTCAACCTTGACTTGTCCCTGTCCTTCACCCACATATCCCTACTCCCTGACCAGTACTGCACAGCCTTTTGTTACACCAGTGTACCCATTAGTCTCCCCTACCCTGTCCCCACCGTGTTCCTGTATGCTTCCACAAGCAGCATTACTGCTCAGCCACCCCAAACCTGCTGTGCTCCCCCCCCCCCCCCCCCCCAAACCAAGCCTCTTTCTTACCCCCTCCACCTAAACTGCTTTCCCCATCAGCCGCTGTTATTTGCAGTGTGGCCAGAGACACTGGTCTTGTGTGTACGAGTCATACTGGCATGAATGTGTGCATGTTTTCTATTTTAGAAGAAGGCTTTTTGACTGAAGGCTCACGTGTATAGCAGTCCTTTTGTTCTGCCTGTCTGCAACTCAACATTTCCGCTATACGGTGATAGCAATATTTTCCATTGTTTCATTTTGCCTGGAGCTTTAAAATTTTCAATGGAATTAAAATTGTTTTGAATTTTCTTCATTTATAGGTTGGGTTATTTGTTTGATTAAATTATGAGACACATCCTCTGGCCAGTACTTACTTCAGGAAGCAAAATGTACGGTAATGCTGACCGTCAGTTATGAATGTGATACACTTCCCAGCTTTTAGAACCAACAGCTCTTTCCTTGGTGAGAAGAAAAGGGATAGATTGGTGAAGGTTAAAAAGGACGTGCAGGTGGCTTAGATCCCAGAATGAGGGAGACTCATCATTAGTGAAGATGTGGGCAGAAGTAAATGAAAAGGGGGGGGGGGTAGGTGAGAGAGAGTAGTAGATCAGAGATAATACATCAGTAAGCACTGTGGTTGTTTCAGTCCAGAAAAATTCACTGCACATGCAATAAAAAGTTGTGTAAAAGATGGCAAATGGGGGAGGGGGCGTGTTAATGGAGATAAAGACAGGAAAATTTTTGGGAAGCAAGGATGTGATGGAGGGCAAGTTATTATCTTCAGAGTTCAGGGAAAGTAGTGTCAGGCGAGGTAGTCCAAATAGCCCGTGAGGTGTAGCAGGCACTCAGATCCCTTGAGACATGCTGTAGAGCAACTGAGTATTGGCTATCCCTAAGGTTGACAATTCTTGTTTGTCCATTTATTAGCTCAGCCAGTTTAGTGGCAAGCATGCCTAGGTAATGTGCTGAGTAATGGGCAAAAATTAATTGATAAACAATCCCTGTGGTTTCACAAATTACTCTGTGGAATTGTAGAATTTACCAATGTTGGGGCCCAGCAAAGACTATATGGTGGGAACAATTGCACGGGAAGGAACCTTGGGGTACCAGTAACTGTTTGGGAATGTCGTAAGGCTAAACTAGGATTTACTGAGGTTAAGACAGCAATGAATGGTGACAGAGGGGAGGATATTGGGGAGAGAGGATCACATTTCAGGGTTCTATTTCAGAAAATCATTGCCTTCTGCAGAGTAAAGCACTGAGGCCAAGGTAGTACTGAGTGATGAGAGGGGTGCTTCTCAGCTTCTTTTCCAAAGCGTGAACTGTATCAGTCAGGGGATGGGAGGAGGCTACTGGTCAGAAGGTTCGTTTGTGGATAAGACCTGTGAAGTAATTGTGGGAAAGGAAAGTCTGGGAGAGATTGCTGCTATAGGTGTTGAGTGATTCAGTGGTATAGCAGGTATGTTTGCCATAGATTATTGGCTGGTTTTACATGGGCTGAGGTTTTGATGTGGCTTTCAGTGAGGTCAAATTCAAGAAATATGACTTTGGGTTGAACCAGCTGAATGAGAATTGGGGTAACAGTCAGGTTGTTGCAAGAATTGAAAGTGTTCTTTGCCACTAGTCTGGATAACCCAAATGTTGTCAACAAACTAGTACAGAGCCAGGTGGTCCAGTCCATCTGTCTCGAGAAGTGCCTCTTTTGTGTGGACCATCCTGGTTCCCACAGCAGTTTTCTTCATTTTTTGTACATCCACATCTAGGTACATCCTCTGCAAGCTGCCATATGGCTCCAGGTGGAGGATACCTTGTACCACTACTAGTCATTTCCTTTCCTGTTCCACTTCCAAACAGAGTGAGGGGAAAACAACTGTCTATATGCCTTTGTACAATCCCTAATTTCTTGTCTTTGTAGTCCTCATGTGAAATGTATGTTGGGGGTAGTAGAATCATTCTGCAGTCAGCTGCAAATGCCAGTTGTCTAAAGTTTTTCAATAGTGTTTCATGAAAACGTCGCCCTCTTCCCCAAAGGGATTAACAAAGAATTTCCATAATGCTCGCATGGTGATCAAAACCTACCCGTAACGAATGTAGCAGCACACCTCTGAATAGCTTCAATGTCTTACCCAACCCAGTGGGGATCCAAAATTCCCTAACAGTACCCAAGAATTGGTCGCACAAGTGTTCTGTTTGTGATCTCCTTCATAGGTGAGTTACACTTTGCTAGGGTTTTCCTACTAAACTCAAGTTGACCTGTCACCGTCCCTGCTTCTGTCCTTACCTGTTCATTACATTTCGTATCACTTTGGAAAGTTATTCCTAACTGCCGTGACTAAGTCAAGAAGCACACCAGTAGTACTGTATTCGCACATTACGTGATTGATTTTCCTATTCTTCTGCATTTTGATTTTCCTATTCATCTGCATTAACATATGCTTTTCTATGTTTACAGCAAGCTACAATTCATCACACCACATACAAATTCTGTCTAAGTCAGCCTTATCTTTCTACAGTCACTCAACTAAGATATGTTCCCATAAACTACAGCATCATCAGCAAGCAATCACAAATTGCTGCTCACCACTCTGTTGGAACATTTATGTATTGGAAGAACAAGACGGTCCTATCAATTTTTCTGAGGCACTCCTGAAGATACCCTTGTTTCTAACACATGCCATTGCCATTGACAACAATATACAGGGTTCTATTACTTAAGAAGTCTTTGAGCCATTTACATATCAGGGAACCTAATCTGTATGCTGGGCTTTTTGCTAACAGTTTGCAGTGGGACTCTGCGTATGGTCCACAGAAGTGAAGTACCTGGTAAGGATGAAGTTGGCTAAGGTGACAATAAACAACATTTTTGGAAGACTTTCAGCTGACCAATGGGAGAGAGAGTGTTCTTGGGCTGACATGATACATCTATGTGGGATGTTTGTGTAAAGTGAGGTTGTGACGATGGTGATGAGGAGGGTTATAGGTGCAAAACGGATGGAAATTATTTTGAAGTGTTCCAGAATGTGATTGGTGACTTTTATGTGCAATGGGAGGCTCTGTGTGACGGGTTTAAAGTGGTGCTTAACCTGGGCTGAGATGTGTTCAGTGGGGGCTTTTTAGCCAGCTACTATGAGATGACCAGGACGGTTGTACTTGGATATTTTGAGAAGTAGGTAAAAGTGGGATTGTGTGGGTCAGGAAGTATAAGGAGTGCTATGAAAGCAGCTGGTAGTGTTTATGACAGTCCTAGCTTTTTCAGTATTTTTGTAACACAGTCTGGGCAGTTGTAATGGGATCATTAGGGGTAATTTTATACGTGAATACAATTTTGTATGTCAGTGTCCAGTGTGGCAGCCAGTGACTGTGCGTCTGCGCGCGAGCGGATGAAAGCCTTTTTGGCTGAAAGCTTTTGACAGTCATTTTGTTGTGCCTATCTGCAACTCAACATATCCACTATATAAAGAGCAGTGATCTATCTTTTTCATAATATTATCATTATTCCAGCGTGTCTTTTCCATTGTTTGATTTTGTTCTTACTGACCTGGTTATCATGGATTTTAAGATTGGTTACATAGTTTGGTTAGTTTGGAATGTGATTATTTGCTTGTCAGTTGGCAACCAGTGAATCTCAACACAAAAATACAATTGCCATAATAGATTAATGTGTAGCATAGCCATATATATACATATGTGAGGTATGGGGGATTGTGGGGATGGGCGGCAGCAATGATCGAGTCATGTTGCGGCAGGCATGCCTGAAGGTGGCAGTCAGTGGGATCTTCAGGAAGTTTAGGAAAGTCTCACAGTATTTGGTGTTTTGTTTTGCCCTCTTATGTTCTTCTCACAAGCCCATAAGCAATTGCACACTGTCCAATTGTCTTTTCACTATGACTGCATGGGCTGTCAAGGCTAATATCCACATCGTGGGTCTGTGGATCTGTCTGGGGAACGGTTTTGCAATAGGGATGCTGAATGTTATAATTTGTATGTTGCATGGATCGCTCCTGTTTATATCAGCTACCTGGATCTCCTGGTTACTAGGCAAATGTGCTAACCATTACGCCACTGTAACATAGTTGTTACCACAGTTACACGAACTACCCTAGTCCTATGCCCTCCCTAACAAAAACTTCAGTTCACTCTTCAGCCCATTTTCCCATTCTTAAATTGTCAGTATTGCTGAGGCTGAGGAATAGCACTCCAGCTTTGTACATTATGGGGGAATCCTGCCTGCACCTCAGGCACAGGTGATCTGTTGATCTGATGGAATTACATTTTTTTGGAGACAAATGAGTCTCAACTTTATCTTCGCGAACAGTAGTCCGGGTAGCTGTGATAGTCCCAACGCTACGGTGGTGTAGGGGTTAGCACATTTTCCTGGTAAGTAGGAGCCCAGGGTTCAAGTCTTTGCTGGCTCTGTGTCTGTGAACAAATGCGCCACCGCTCCATTGTGCATCACAGGTAGCGAGGACTTCCCGGCTGCGGCCGCCACCCGACGCTCCACAGCACAACACCCGCAATCGCCACCTGCTAGCTTCAGCACCACGCCAGCCAGCCCTAGCCATTCACCATTGGCGATCATCTTCCTGTTTGCAATGATTTGGTGAGTTTTTCAACAAGCAACATGATGATGTTTAACTTGTCCAACACCACAGTGCAATTCGCTTTTGACTGCAAATACCATAAACCGTCTGCCTTCGATACACAAGAGTGGATGTATGAAGATCTCAGAATAGAGAAGAACGAAATAAAAGGGCTGAAGCTAGACTTCACACTGCTCAGCTCCTTCTTGATACTTAAAATGGGGGTCAGATACGAGACACTTGTAAATGTAAATGGGGTGAATCAGAAATTTTAAGCACAGGGATGGTCGAATTAGTGATGTGAAAATTATGTACGCCGGACTTGAAGTGAGAACTATTGAGTATATAACCTCCAGTTTGAGGTACCAAATCAGGAAGTGACACACTGCCTCAGACTGTATGGAGAAGTTCTCTCTGTAAGGAGAGACTTCTGAGGTGCAGGCCAGGAGTCAAGTCTGTCAGCATAGTTTTCAGAAACACGTCCATCCTTCATGGTTATGGGGGACACGGGGGTCATGCAGCATAGCGGACAACCACCAACGTGCTCCATCTGCAGCTCGACCAAGCATATGCGTGGAAGCCGCCCGATAAACAAGAGAATGGCTCAGCTGCCACACGAAAACACTGAAAATGGGACGGAGCAGGCAGCAAGCTATGCCGGAATTTTGATGGGCGAGAGCCTGCGCACAAATGATGAGCTGGCCATATCGGAAGCAGCGGTGGTGGTCGTGCCATTGAGGCCGTCCAGCTGGCAACACTGGCCCCAGCAGTAGCCACCACAGGCAGCGTAGGGGACAAGCGGTCCCGAGCTCCGGCTCGGACAACAGAACTCGATGGAGGCCGACTGCTAGCCAGTGGGTAAAGGCACACGTGCCGTAAGCCATCGGCTGTGCCTGTCATCATAACAGCCAGGCCCAGCCCCGACACCGCCACACCCACATGCACTTCGTACACCGAGGCAGGCGAGATGGTGATAAAGAAACGAGTCACAAAACTCGCATGCATCCTCAAAGAATCAGAAGACAAACCAAAAGAGACAAATGACAACCCGCAGTCATTGTCCAGAGCAGCAGACAAAGAAGCCAAAGCAAAGAAAAGATGAACATGTCCAGTGCGGAGGTGTCGGACACACTGTCTGCGATGACAGGAGTGCAAAACACAGAGGTCAGCCTACAGCCAGACTGGCCACAGCACGAAGAAGAAATATCCCAGTAAATTATGCCAAATGCTTGGGATGGGAAACTACAATATTATCTTGTGGAATATAAATAAAATGAGTAGCGAAATAAAAAGACATGCTCTTATACACTTCTTGCAGCACATAGCAGCCGACATAATAATGCTACAAGATGTAGTACCTTCGGGAATAGAATGGGTACCAGAATATGACATTCTCACCAACATCGATCCAGAAACTCAACATGGAAACTGCAGTTGTGGTCAGACAGGACACAGAAACTGGAAAAGCAAAACCGATGTTCAACGGCCACGGAATTGCAGTCAACGTAGAGGGAACCCTGTCATGAGTAGAGAAATGGACAGCTCTGTCACATATGTAGAAATCTGTCTGGCAATGTTTTCTGATCACTGTACTTATTAGTGTAACATTCAGCTCCTGCAAAAGAAAACACTGGAAGATGGGGACTGAACATGCAGCATCTGCTTGATGGGAGTTTACATGTAGAAATTACAAAAACAGTAGAAGAATGCACAGAGAGGTGAGGCACCCACAGTTCCATCACAGAGTGGCTGGTGCAACAAGCCAAGCCAGTGATCAGAAGAATGTTAATAAGATCCAGAACAGAGAAGGCATTCTGGTGAAGAAACATGGCAGACTTCTGTGCACTCTGCTTGAAGGATGCTCCAAATGCCCCAGAGGATGACCTTCTGTACCTGACGCACACGAGGAAACTGAAGGCACGACTCCTCAATAGCAAGAAACAAGAAATGCAAGGAGTTATCACTCAGAGCCAGCTCCACGGTGACATCGGAGATGAACCTGCTACATTGCACCACCTGCACAGAGAGAGGCAAAGCCAATGGCTCCCAACTGAATTTTATAAACACTTCTGGGATGTAATCGGCGAATTCATCATTGAAGTGGCCAGAAAAATTATAAATGGGAAAGAAATACCACCCATTGTCCTGGAAGGGACGGTAATTCTGATCCAAAAGAAACAGGCAGCAAAACATATTGATGACTGCAGGCCCATAATGCTACTAAATGCCAACTATAAAACAGTTGCAAAATTTTCCTCAGAAAATATAAAAGTATCCACGAGAAAGGACATCGCCTGTGGCATGCAGCAACAACTAATACTACAGCAGCGATTGTATCAATCAATGTCTACAATGCTTTCAATAGGACCAGTCACTGTTACCTAATAAAGACACCCATGCGAGTTGGTTGTGGGCCAAAATTCGTATGAGTCATCAAAAACATTGTCACAAATGCCAACTCAAAGATTACAATAAATGGATGGATGTCAGGAAGGGGAAAAAAGTCAGTGCGCCAAGGGTGTCCTTTCTCCATGGGCTTATTCTCCATTGCATTAGATCCTCTGCTATGTAAACTGAGAAGCAACATCAAAGGCTACCAAACAGGACACTCCACAGTCACTTGTGTGGCCTATGCAGATGGCATGGGAGCCCTCGCAGCTGGCGAAGAAGACATTGACAAAACTCAGCAGATCATGAAGTCATTTGAAAAACCCCAGGAAAACAGGGAAAAAAAGAATGGTAGCACTGATAAACAGAACTGACTGTCGAACCACTTCAGTCATGGCATTCACCATCCCTGATGCTTACGCTTTTCCAAGATCAAAATGGGTAGCCACAGTGTGGCTAATGGCGATTCGGTCATCACAAAAAAAGCAGATAGACACAATAAGTTTCCTGATGGACACATGGGAGGAGAATAAGAGAGCAAAACATCAGAAAAAGTAGCGAGCGACCTTCCAGAGCTATCTTGAGATCCCCGTGAACACAGCCGTCAGGGATGCTCTCCGCAAACCGTGAACAATGGCGACACCACCCGTGCAACTCATAACCACCAGCAATGCCAACCAGGCAACCTGTGGGCGACACCAAACACAGAGCCCGTGATCAATGCTGACCCAGCAACCAGGGACCGACATCAACCACACAACCCTTGACCAAAGCCGACACCACCCACCTATGCTCCTGACGTCACTGCCAATGGCGTCTTACTACCCTCACACCCTACTAAGCGATAAAACACACACACACACACACACTCACTCACTCACTCACTCACTCACTCTCTCTCTCTCTCTCCCCCTCCCCCTCCCCCTCCCCCTCCCCCTCCCCCTCTCCCTCTCCCTCTCCCTCTCCCTCCCTCCCTCCCTCCCTCCCTCCCTCCCTCCCTCCCTCCCTCCCTCCCACACTCACTCCTTCCTCTCTGTATATATTTTGCTCTTTATTGTGTAATTTTGTGTATTTTGTTTATCATTCACTTATATTTTTTTATGCCATTCGTCATTTGTTCCACCTATTTGTATACACTAATGTAATGAATTGTGAATCTTGTTTCATTATTATGCAAATTGCTTATTATTAGATATCATGCTTGTTTTTGTGCCATTTACTTATATTGTGTCTTTGCTTATCACTCATATGTTGTTTTTTTTCTGTTCTCTCACATAAAATAAGCCATTCACTAGTTGGCTACTATTTGTCTCATATGCCAAACTGTAAGACCATTGCTTCATCATTTCCTTCCATAAATAAGTCCTTTACTACATAACTTTGTAAATCCCTTCCCCTTAAAAGATCTTGAGAGGACAACAAATGAACCAATGAAAAACTGCTAGTAATAACAAAAATCCTTACACCACAACTTTTTTTTAATTTCTAGAACAATTGTTATCAGCAAAAATTATATGGGGAAAAAAAGGACAATTGTAAATCCAAAGACATCAATCAACAAACAAAAACTATGAAACATAGAAATGAAAATTTGTACCTCCCATTGTAACAAAAATGGAAAATTCTGCAAACCACGGTACTATTGTTTTTGTAGATAAAAGTTTATGTGCCTGTGGCACAAACTTTAATTTTTGCTTCAGCTTCTATCCTTATTGAAGATAAAGTTAGGGCTTGTATGTCTCCAGGAAAATGTAATTCCATCTATTGAGGTACCAGGGATTAACTTCCATGGTACTAGGGGCAGTGGTAGAGGATAAAAACTGTAGAGGAGACAGAGACTGGAATACACCTAGCAAATAACTGAGAATGTAGGTAGCAGTTGCTTTTTTGAGGTGAAAAGGTTAGCACAGAGAGGAATTTGTGGTGGTGGTGAATCAAACCAGTGAGAAGACTGATTAAAAAGAAAATCTTATACAGGGTGATCCATTGATCATGACCGGGCCAAATATCTCATGAAATAAGCGTCAAATGAAAAAACTACAAAGACCAAAACTTGTCTAGCTTGAAGGGAGAAACAAGAGGGCGCTATGATTGGCCTGCTAGATGGTGCTGCCATAGGTCAAACGGATATCAACTGGGTTTTTTAAAATAGGAACCCCCATTTTTTATTACATATTCGTGTAGTACGTAAAGAAATATGAATGTTTTAGTTAGACCACTTTTTTCGCTTTGTGACAGATGGCGCTGTAATAGTCACAAACATATGGCTCAAAATTTTAGACGAACAGTTGGTAACAGGTAGGTTTTTTAAATTGAAATACAGAAGGTAGGTACGTTTGAACATTTTATTTCGGTTGTTCCAATGTGATACATGTACCTTTGTGAACTTATTGTTTCTGAGAAGGCATGCTGTCACAGAGTGATTACCTGTAAATACTACATTAATGCAATAAATGCTCAAAATGATGTCCGTCAACCTCAATGCATTTGGCAATATGTGTAACGACACTCCTCCCAACAGCGAGTAGTTCGCCTTCTGTAATGTTCACACATGCATTGACAATGTGCTGACGCATGTCGGTGGATCACGATAGCAAATATCCTTCAACTTTCCCCACAGAAAGAAATCTGGGTATGTCAGATCCAGTGAACGTGCGGGCCATGGTATGGTGCTTCGACAACCAACCCACCTGTCATGAAATATGCTATTCAATACCACTTTAATCGCACGCGAGCTATGTGCCGGACATCCATCGTGTTGGAAGTACATCACGATTCTGTCATGCAGTGAAACATCTTGTAGTAACATCGGTAGAACATTACATAGGAAATCAGCATACATTGCACCATTTAGATTGCCATCGATAAAATGGGGGCCAATTATCCTTCCTCCCATAATGCCACACCATACATTAACCCACCAAGGTCGCTGATGTTCCACTTGTTGCAGCCATTGTGGATTTTCCATTGCTCAATAGTGCATATGATGCCGGTTTACGTTACCGCTGTTGGTGAATGACGCTTCATCGCTAAATAGAACGCGTGCAAAAAATCTGTCATAGTCCCGTAATTTCTCTTGGGCCCAGTGGCAGAACTGTACACGCTGTTCAAAGTCGTCGCCATGCAATTCCTGGTGCATAGAAATATGGTACGGGTGCAATCGATGTTGATGTAGCATTCTCAACACCGACGTTTTTGAGATTCCCGATTCTCGCACAATTTGTCTGCTACTTATGTGCGGATTAGCCACGACAGCAGCTAAAACACCTACTTGGGCATCATCATTTGTTGCAGGTCGTGGTTGATGTTTCACATGTGGCTGAACACTTGCTGTTTCCTTAAATAACGTAACTATCCGGCGAACACTCCGGACACTTGGATGATGTCGCCAGGATACCGAGCAGCATACATAGCACACACCCGTTGGGCATTTTGATCACAATAGCCATACATCAACACGATATCGACCTTTACCGCAGTTGGTGAATGGTCCATTTTAACATGGGTAATGTATCACGAAACAAATACCATTCGCACTGGCGGAATGTTACGTGATACCACGTACGTATATGTTTGTGACTATTACAGTGCTATCTATCACAAAGCGAGAAAAGTGGTCCAACTAAAACATTCATATTTATTTACGTACTACACGTATATGTAATAAAAATGGGGGTTCCTATTTAAAAAAGCACAGTTGATATCCGTTTGACATATGGCAGTGCCACCTAGCGGGCCAACCATAGCACCATCTGGTTTCCCCCTTCAAGCTAGACGAGGTTCGTTCTTTGTAGTTTTTTTCGTTTGATGCTTATTTCGTGAGATATTTGGCCCGGTCACTATCAATGGACCACCCTGTATATGTTTTTCATGTATTGCTGTTTGATTGTGGGTATATTCCTAATAGTTTGTATTCCTATTGTAAGTTTGACACCGTCTGTCCAATAATTATTGGTGAGTGATTAATATGTGGGAAAAAATAGTATTGGAGTAGTAGGAGATGGCCAAATGAGAAGTTCCGTGATTCATCGAAAATCTCTTATTGCCAGCAGCTGCTATGAAAATTTTTATTATTGCTGTTGTATTCGATTGTTACTGATTGTTATCAGACACAAGAAATTTCCCAATCACAATAACTGTGTGAGTACTGACATGACATGACATTTCACACCATGGTACATAACATGGAAACCACAAATTGGACAGCAAAACTCAATACATAAAATTTAAACACTGTTCAGAGGGTCCATTGTGTCAATAACAAATGAGTAGTCTCTTACACTATGTCCAACCTTAAGATACTTTTAAACGATTGGAATATCATCACTGTACACATTGTCCAGTTTACATTTTTGATTTATGTAGATTGGGATGGATCATCACATTTGAATCCACACATACTGTAACAGAATAAATAAAAATTTTGAAAAAGATTGGTCGAATGTTTTGCAAAATGATTTGTCTAAAAGTAAGAAATGAAACAGGTTAAGGTAACACTTGAAGCACCTTTGAATGGTGCTCAATATCACGTACAGCAGTTGGGACACTCACATGTTAGTGACATAAGGTGACCACTAAGTGAAATTCCACCAGCATAATATCCTCTACTATTCTTTAAAATTCTAAGACCCTAAACTGAACATTGAAAATCAAATTTTCAACCAGCACCTCATTTGCTCTACACGATTTCAAGCATAATTCAAAAGCACATCGAATGTTTCTCTGGTCTGTTTTTTTCTTGCTTTTATACAAGTCATTTGATCCATCTCTTTTTTGAAAAATTTTATTTATTTCCAAGTTTCACAAAGAAAACATGATGTCCATACATATTCTAAAAATGTATGTATGTTCCACATCTCCTTCTAAACCACTGGGCCAATTTCTACCAAACTCGACACACATATCACTTACTATCTGGAAAGAATCACATTGGAGGTAAGAACCACTTACCTATCAAAGGGATGGTGGTGGGGGTGAAAAAGTAGTGTAGCTTATGAAGCCCAAATAGCTAGACTCACCTGAGGATGGCTGGCAGTTGTCCTGTCGAAATACCGTGGATGGAAGCTAACGACGACCGGCTGCAAGCTCAAAATCTTTTTGAATAACTAGACTATATTTATCCAGTATCGGTGAATGAGAGTACTTAGTGACTTTCAACAAATTTTACATGTATCTGCAAAGTTTAAAGTTCATTTATTTATTTAACAGCTTATGAAGTACATCTATGCAGTAAGTCCAAGTACATATTTGCTTTGTCAGTTTTCCAATAAAATATATTACTTTTACTGATTCTAACTATAGTTCTGCTAAGATAAATAATAAATTTTAGTCACAACATTTCTGGAAATTTACATCATAGTTACAAAATTTTAGATACTGTAAACTGAATGGATTTTATGAGGCATACATAATCTGTGTACCTAAATTACTGAACATTTAACTGCAATAATTCTATGCTATGGGTTCATCATTTTATATATGTGGTATAATACAGTCACGTAGATCCCATTTTGTTTACATTTAAAAAAATTTAACAGCAATAATACTGTAGAAAACAAAATATTTAGATAAAACAATGCTGTTAAGAAGTTAACACATTTTACTTTTTCTTTTTCTCTATACCTGTGTACTTTTTTTAGTATACTATGCCTGTTTGCTTCAGTTATTTTCGTTTGAAAGAAATTCTCTGATTGAATATAAAGGGGTTTCTAATAGCAGTTGTTTGATTGACTGTTTAAACTTATCCTTCGATTTGGCATTAGTGATGTGTGGTGGTAAAGAGCTGTACAACTTTACTGCCATGTAACCACTGCTTCTCTCACATTGAGTTGTGTTATGCTGCAGAATTCTTAATTTCTTGGTGTTTCTGGTGTGACGGAGGTGTACATCTTCATTTTTGTGTTGAATTTATCTTTATGATCCCAAGCAAGGAACAGAATTTTATGTATGTATAAGTTGTAGAAGGTTAGAATCTTATATTTTTTGAAAAGAGGCTTGCAAATATCTCTTGTTTTTTTGTTTCCTATTACTCTAATTGTTCTCTTTTGTAATTTGAATATTTTAATTGCCTCAGTCGAGTGGTCCCAGATTTCTATACCATAGCTCATTATAGCATTGAAGTATGAAAAATACACCATGCGCACATCATCTTCAGTTATTAGTGACTTAATTTGTCTTGGAGCAAAAACAGCACTGCTAAGTTCATTGCTTATATTGGAAATATGATCTTTCCATCCTAAACAACTGTCCACGGTGATCCCTAAAAATTTAGCATTTTCAACTACTCTTACATCTAGCTCTTGTAAATTTGTCACTTCACTTGTTTTTCTCATGTTGTTCCTAAATAGGATTGCATTAGTTTTCGTGATGACTGCGTGTTGTGTGATGTCCTTAGGTTAGTTAGGTTTAAGTAGTTCTAAGTTCCAGGGGACTGATGACCATAGATGTTAAGTCCCATAGAGCTCAGAGCCAGTTGAACCATTTTGCATTAGTTTTCCCATAATTGAGAATTAACCTATTAACTTCAAGCCATTGGATGATCATTTCACCTGTTTGATTACTTTTACTTACGGCCTCCCGTAAGCTCGGTCTCACAGTTATGCTTGTTGTGTCATCTGCGAAGAGTATCAATTCACTGTCTACATTACAAGGTAAATCATTTACGTATATAAGGAAAAGGAGGGGTCCTAGAATACTACCCTGTGTCACCCCATGTTTTATATCTTGTAGTTCTGATAGCTGTTTCCCTTGATAGTGTGACAATTCCACTGCTTGTTCCCTGTTCTGCAGAAATGACTTTATGATATCAAGAGCAGTTCTTTGAATTCCATTGTGGAGTCGCTTCATTATTAATATGTGGTGATTGACAAAGTCAAAAGCTTTAGATAAGTCACAAAAAACACCAACTGGGATTTGGCCTTATCTAGGCCTGCAGAGATTATATTAAAAAATATAAAATTAAATGTAGCTGACACTGTAAATTTTTCGTTCTGGAACCCAAACTGTCTACCATGTATTATACAGTTTTTATCAAAAAATGCCATTAACCTAACAAATATTATTCTTTCTAGGATCTTTGGCAAAATGGGAAGGAGGCTAACTGGTCTGTAATTAATTACCTGGGCACACGTGGTCGCCTTTTTTGAATAGTGGTAGTACCCTGGCAGTCTTCATTGTACCTGGGTAGGTTCCTTTTTTGAGACATGTGTTGATTAAGTGACAGAGGGGGTTTAGCAATTTCCCTAGTAGTTAGCTTCAAAATTTTATTTGACAGGCCATTTGTGTCTGTGGTTGCTTTATTTTTTAGTTTCTCTATTGTTTTTCTTATTTCTTGATCAGTTGCCGAATACAGGTAACGTGAGTTACTGGGTAACTTTTGGTTATTCTCAACTAGTTTTTGGGCTTGCAGAGCATCACTATTGTTACCCTGTGTAAGTTGTTGGCAGATGCTGGTAAAATTTTGGTTGAAAGTATTGCTAATGATTATTGGATCTACTGTTACAACATAATTGATTTTTAGGCTTAAGCTTTTATTGTTATTACTTGCTTTCATTTTTATATCCTTATGACCTTCCTGTTTCCAGGCCTATCTGGAGCTTTCCAAATTGCATGAAGAAGTTTCAACTTTTTACAGGATACTAATAGACCTTTTGTTAGCCGTGGCAGATTTCCTTGCTTTTTCTTCATTGGTTTAGGTTTGGTTGGCAAACATTCTTTAATGATTTTTAAATATAGAAATTGTTATATTTATCAGTAACACTGTTAGATAAGTACATTTCTGGTCACTTTTCATTTTGTAGTTTTATCTTTAGGTCTGTTGGGTTAGAACTCCTCATATCTCTGTAAGGGATAAAGCTGAGTGAATCAAATTTCCCTACTTTTATTATTACTACCTGAGAGTTGTGATCTGATAAATTCGTCTCTTATAAGGCAATTATATCTGCCAGACTGAATATTTGTAATTATGTAATCAGTGGCTGTTTGAATGTTCATACCTATTCTCGTATAGTTTTGTATTGTGTTATGTAAGCCATACATTATAAGTAAGCTCTCTAGTTCCGTTTTATATTTTGATTCAGATATTATTCAATATTATAAAATATTGGTGGGAAACTGTACTGTAATTGACTAGTCATTCAAGATGTATGTAGTTTCAAGAAGCTTTAGAAGTGAAAAATGGACTGCAATAGTTCTTATTCCACTAGTAATTAAGTACATATATTTGTACACTGGGTAATGGGACAACTGAATCCATCAGTACCAGATATCAACTGTATCCTGGGCAGTACTAATGATGTGGCATGTAGCATCATACATGCACGAGGGCAAGAACAGCTCAGTGACAGGTTTTTTGTATCTACATTATTTTTTAGAAAGTAGGCTGTGATGACAGTGATCTGTAGCATAGCCCAAGATATAGACGAAGTTGAAAGGTGAAAAGTTTGTTGTGAATTTTCGAAGCCAACAAATTTGAATACGAAATCTTGTGGTAGCATAGTGTAGTGAGCTGTAGTGTAACTTGAGGCACAAGCTAGATTAAAAAGTGGCAATTTGGTTGATAGTTGGTAAAGTGGTGTCAAAGGCTTTATTTAATTCCATTACGGTTGGCGTGCTATTAATAAAGAGACCTGACAAATGTTTGGCATTAAAGCTCCCCCTTAGTGTGTTGAAATTTAGTTGACACCCGCACTTTTTTGGGCTTCCTTTAATTTACAAATTTAAAATGAAAATGCGAACTTTAAGTTACTTTTTCCAGTTTTTTTATTTTTTCCTAATTTCAAAAATCAGAGAACTCTACCTTTTCTGTCATATTACGGGATACTACTGTTGTAATTATAAACAGTATTTTCTCTGCTCCAGCTATCTGTATTACATATATATTTGGTACTCATCATCATTATCACGGACATTTTCCAGCCTCTGGCTGGGTCTGTATGGAACATAGGCCTCTCCATCGTCTTCTGTCTTGCCACCATCTTTCCATCTTCACCTCGGTCCAGTCTTCTCCTTTCTTCTGGATGCATTTGGTACTAAAAGTGTAATTGCATTTTTGCGAATTATTTACTCAAAAAAAAACCATCAGAAAACTTTTGAGAACTACACAAAATATGTTCGGTTAATATGTTAGTAGTCAGTCAAACACAGCACTTTGTTTTCTAAAACGAATGCTATTCGTGAACACTTCGTATATTTATTTACGGATGTAGCATAAAATGTATCCCCTATAATTGTAAGAACTAGAAGCTTATTTTAGATCAGAAGTAGAAAGACTACAAATGGTGATGGCGCATATTGTGAAATATGTATAGCAACTGACAGGTAAGAAATGAAGTGTTTGCAACTGTTATAACTGGAATAAATGTGCTACACTTTGCTCTCGATAGCAGAAGGCTTGGCCATCAACTGGATTTCTGAATAGAATGAGGAAAGAAGCTACAGCATTTGGAATCCTAAGGACATCGAAATCAAGTACTGTTGCTACCGAGGCTGGGTCACATGCAACTGAGTCCGGTCACCTACAGCAAACATCAAATTACCCACAGTAGAGGCCAGAGGAGGCTGGGACACCTGCAGCAGATGACTACACACGGGTAGCAGAGCACACCTCACCAGTGGGACACCTCATCGGCAGCAGAGGACTCCTCACCGGCGGCTGGGGACACCTCAGTGGCAGTGGGGAGCCTCCACCAGCAGCAGAGGGCCTTGCGTCGACAACTGGAGATTGGATAGCGGCAGTAGTGGGAAACTCTATACTGGCAGCTACCGATTCGGCCTCGCCAATAACTGCTGTGGAGAGCACTACGGTGCAGCCGAAATGGAGACTTGCAAGAAGCGGGACACCTATAGTGCTCGGGGATTTTTGGTATCTCGCCTCAAAACAGCTTCCATTGTAATGTGGCAAAGTGTGAGTACAAGTCACCGGCCTCTATCCCGGCGGTTTTCATATTTTAAGGTATAATACCCAGAGCCTGAGAAATAAATCTTTTGAACTGCTGTTAAGGATGTCAGTATCGGCTGTATATGTATCGTGGAGTGCTGGTGCGGGGATCTAGAACTGAGTTCTGTTAACGTCAACCATTACAAGTTGGTTAGTTAGTTTGGTAGTGAAGTTTGTATTTTGCTTAAATCTAATGTGAAATACAAAAGGAGGAGTGAGGCAGAAGTTTTGAGTATCGAAAAGCATTTCGAAGCTGCCGGTGTTCAACTGCATGGCGAGCTGGGTAGCATCGTAATTATAGCATTTTATAGACCTCCTAGTGAGGATAGACTAATAAACTGAAGTCTCTGCTGGACATTATATTTACTGAAAAAGCACTGTAATAGTCTGTGGGGACTTCAATATAGACCTTATGCATGAATTTGCATCTAGGAAGCTGTTTTTTAATGTACTGCACAGCTTAAATATGTTTCCTCTTATAAATAACCACATAAGAATAACAAATGGAATGGAAAATCTCATAGACAACATACTTTCTAATACTGATACCACTGAGAGAGGAATTAGTACTAACATAGCGCTATCTGAATATAATGTCCTAATCCTTACAATTCCCGCTGTACCTATGAAAGAAAGGAATGTATTTCTTTCTTATAAAAGAAATTATCTGCAGAAAATTGTGTTTAGTTTTGTTTGTAGTCTTAACTAATGCATCCTCATCAGAAGTGCTTCCACAGTCAAGTACTAACAGTGCTTATAATGTTCTCAGTATTCGTGTCCAGTTTTGAAATGTGTTTTCCTAAGAAACTGACTTGAGCCCATTCATGTCAGACTACGGTATTAATATTTCCAGCTGGACTTTAAAAATACTCAGTTCTCAAATGAAAAGATCCACAGATTCCCAGTTTATTGACTATGTTAAGACTTATAGGAAAACATATTGACGGTTAACTGCTAAGGCAAAATTGCTTAGAAATGATAACATAATAAGAATGTCCCACAACATATCAAAATCTGTGTGGGACATTGTAAATAAGGAAACAGGGAAGATACAAGAAGAGCAGGAAATCACCTTTACAAATGCTGATGATAACAATATTGGCAAAAAGACCTACCAAATTACATAAATGATTACTCTATAAATGCTTCCTAGAAACAGCTTAAATTTTAGCAATCAGGAAAAACTTAGGTTTTGCACACCAGCATACCACATGAGGCTAGTTCCAACTAATGAGCTCTTGACTCACATTCTTAATTATCACTCTTTGAGGGTGTGTTTCCCGAAAAGTTAAAAATGTCAGAAGTGATACCTTTATTCAATTGTAGAAATAGGCATTATGCTGAAAGTTACTCACCCATTTCACTTCTCTCAGAATCCTCTAATGTAACTGACAGATTAATTAAACAAAGAACCACCAAGTACTCAGATGACCATAGCCTACTGAATAATAACCAGCATGGCTGTCATACTGGTAGAAGTACAGAAACAGTAATAAATGACCACACTGACAAAATAGTAATTTGGATAACGACAATAGTGTTGTTGGAGTTAATTTAGATCTTTCTAAAGCTTGTGATACAATTAGTCATGAAATCATTTTAGATAAGCTCGATGCAGTGGAGATGAAAGGTATAGAAAACAAGTGGATTTAATCATATTTGCAAAATTGATTACAGGTTGTAATGCTCACATCAGCTCATGCTAATAATAAAATCAAACTAGTATGTGATGTAAGGAAAGTCAAAGAGATGTACCCTAGAGTAGTGTGTTAGGCCCCCCTCCAGTTCCTTATATATATATAGAAATGATGTACACACCTCAAAAACTGCTGCCAAGATCATGTTGTTTGCAGATGACACTAGTGTAATAGCAAGTGACATTAACGAATCTCTGTCCACTACAAGTGATAAAGTCCTTAAGTCCTTGCATTCATGGTTCAATACATACAGGCTGATGCTGAAAGTGAAGAAAACTAATTATATACAATTTGGGATGAAGAGTCAAAACCCCAAATCTCCATCTTGTACTGGGTGGAAATGAGGTAGAAAGGGTACTATGCACAAAATTTTAAGGAATGTGTAATGACCAAGACTAAAACTGGAAACACCTTGCAACTAACCTCTCTCAGAAATCCTGTTCTGCATGTTTTGCTGTGGGAATTATTACGAAAGTTTGTTCCCTAGTTGTTGCTTGAATGACTTATTTTGATTACTTCCAGTCCCTTGTAGCTTATGGCAGAGTTTTCTGGGGTCAAATTAGCAGTCACTTAAATGAAATTTTTACATTACACAAAACATCTATTCAAATCTTGTCATGTATCTTGGTTAGGGTTCACTGCAAAACCCTATTTTAAAAAGTTGTGTTTGCTTACTGTTCCCTCCTTGTACAAATACAAATGTGTGTTAGTGACAAGAGCTAGACATGGTGACCTGCTAACAAATTCCAATTACCACAGTTATAACACTTGCAACTGTGGCTCCCTCAATACAGATAAAGTTAGAACAACCCTTATTCAAAGATAGTTGAGTTACTTTGGTTCTGTTCTTTATAATGCACTGCCAATATACATTAAAAGGCCGGAGAAGGAAATAGCTTTTAGATCAGAGATCAGTGCTAAAATCATTTCTTGTTGAGAAGTGTTTCTACAATGTAAATGAATATGTTAGTCTTTAGGATTACTAGCCTTCAATTATCATTGGGTTCTTTTGATTCTATTGACTGATGTATCATTGGTGCTGTGTTTGTCTTTGCAAAGAATATTTCTGCTGTTGTCTTCTGTTTCCTCTGTTTCAGATGGTGTGTGATGCACCTCTGCCGGCCGGTGTGGCCGTGTGGTTAAAGGCGCTTCAGTCTGGAACCGCGTGACCGCTACGGTCGCAGGTTCGAATCCTGCCTCGGGCATGGATGTGTGTGATGTCCTTAGGTTAGTTAGGTTTAAGTAGTTCTAAGTTCTAGGGGACTTATGACTACAGATGTTGAGTCCCATAGTGCTCAGAGCCATTTGACCCATTTGATGCACCTCTGCCGAGGAAGGATCTGTGCTAACCTAATTGTGATGGTTTTAGTATCAGCAAGTTTTCATGCTAACGTAAATGTGATGATTTTAGTGTCAGCAGGTTTTTGTGTTGCTTCATACCTTTTAGCAGTACTGTGTAATATGCTCTTGTGTTTTATTTTTTGACGGGTGTTTTGAATCAAAGTTTCATGTTTTATCTACATCATTGAATGACTTATTGTACATTTTGTACTTTTATGCAATGTCATGTAATTTGTGTGTGTGTGTGTGTGTGTGTGTGTGTGTGTTTTATTTTTTCAGTAGTTTTCTTATTTTCAAAATTACTTTTCATTCATTTATGTATCATACATGTTGCACTCACAATGCAGACGGTGTATTTAGTTATTCTTCTTCCAATTGTGTACCAAGCGAGGTGACTACTCCAGTCTTAATGTACTGGACTTGCGTTCTGGATGACAGGGACTACTCCTTATCCAGCCATCCTGACTGAGGTTTTCCATAGGTTACCCTTGTCACAAAGTTGAATGCTGGGATAGTTTCTTTGATTAGGCCACGGCCCATTTCCTACTCTATCCTCACTTTATTGGGTCCTATTTTGGAAATGTTTTATATGTATGTATTACTTCTGTTTGTTTCTGACATGTCTGATAGTATTGTATCAAATTTTCTGTGGACAAATAAATAAACAAACAAATAATACTCCCTACAATGATAACAAATCAGTGGCAATCATAAAAGACACACTAACAAATACAAAATTAAATTTTTAGGCTAAACCCCCAAGGCTTTTGAGATCAAAACTGGTGTAAGGCAGGGAGATAGTGTCCCCACAGCTGTCCAGTTGTGCACTAGAAAAGGTAATCAGGGAATGGAGGAAAAGAACAGAAGAAGGAATTTGAAGAATCACAACTGGGAGAGAAGAGGATAATATAAGTTTCGATTGTCTGGCTTTTGCAGGTGATCTTGCCATCTTTGCTGAACCTATAGGAGATGCAACAATGCAGATAAATCTTCTATAAGAGACAGCTTGAAAAGCAGACCTAAGTATATCTTTTGAAAAAAATAGAGTGCATGACAAATGTGTAGGAGGCATTGAAAACATGGAAACTGATTATGGTAGAATAAAAAAGGCTAAAAAATGTCAACATCTAGGTTAAATAATACAGCCAAACACTTAAGACAAAGAAGCTAATCTAGCAGGGGCAAGAAAAATGGAGGTTGCTTTTCAACTAAGTAACAAAAAACTGTATAACAAGAAATCTATTTCCATAAATGCAAAACTTCTACATTGCAAGACTGTCATTAAACCAGAATGCCTTTATGCACCAGAACACCTTTCATTAAATACAGCCAAACTATCATGTGAAATAGAAAAGAAGGAAAGGAAAATAATCAGGAAAATCTTGAGACCAAAATATGAAGATGGGAAATGGAAACCGAGAAGCAGTAAAGAACTTTGAAAAAATAGCATGAATATCAGACACAATGAGGAAGAGAAGAGTTGCATCCTATGTACACATATAAAGGCTAGATGAAAACAGGACAACAAAAAGAATTTTTAACTTCTTCGACAGAAACCCCAAAACATCAATGATGCGGACAAAAGAAGTGAATGCAGACCTGAAGGAAATGGAAATAATGAAGGAAGAAATAGGAGAAAGAGAGAGGTTCAGAGCAAAAGTAAAAGGTTTCAAGAGAAAACAAAGACCAGGAGTAAACAGAAAGACAGGTGTGATATGGACAGAAATAAGAAGAGCAAAACATGGGGAAAGGATAAAAAATTACTGGAAAGAAAGAAAGGAGAAAAGAAAGAATACATAAGTTATTTCATGTGGTCGTTAGTAGGCAAAAAAGTTCCCTATAACATTGCATATATATATTTTAGTCCAGGCAGATTAGGAAAAATGGAGGAAAAATTCATAAAGTTTTGAAACTTTGGGAAAACATTCTTAGGGGATGAAGAAGTAAAAATACAGGAAAGTTCCCTCCCTTATTGGGGGAGCTTCCCCCTCCTCCACCCCTTAATGTAATTTATTTTCCTTTTTCCAAACTTTACAAAAAACGGTTCATTTAACAAAGTTATCTATATGACAGAAAATATTTCTGGTGAAATTCTACTCAGAGAATGTCAAATGCATGTTTAAGCAAGGTAATTAGTTTATGAGTGCTAAAATTTGTACGTAAAAAAAATGTGAAATTTCTTTCAAAGGGACTTTTATTTATATGGAACAATTTTGTTTTATAGTCTTTTACTTTAGATTTATGCAACTTAAATAATTGGAATGAAAATATTTTTCATGAAAATTAAGATTTACCGTAAAACTAATCAACTTTTGTTGTAATGTATTTACAATCATATGTACAGCATGTAGATAAAGAAAATACAACAATATCTATCAAATAAATAAATTCTTGTAAATACTTTATTAAACATAAAACCATCATCCAAATATTCTGTCAAATCACTGTGAGGCACGTTAGTGCAGCTATGTCCATGACAGTTTTGTTGTGCAATGTAGGTCAGCCTTCTTCACACATCTGCACTTTCTTCCACAGCCTTGAGTTCATATTCATGAAATCAGTAGCAGTATTCTGTCTGGAGCAGGTGGTGATTTCATGAATCAGGGAGAGGGATGAGTTTGATTCCCTCCAGCCCCAGTTTCTGCGATCCAAGTTGTTCCCCATCCACAGTCGGACTTGTAGGTAAACTCGATAAGATTGTAGGTGTGCTGCACCAGTAGTGGGTGGCAAATGAGAGGGTATGACAGCATTGTTTGGCAAATGAGAGTGTATGACGGCATTGTTTGGATGACGCACAAGTACATTCAAACATTTCACTCGAATGGCATGTCAGTTATCATTAGGACTTTGTACTGTTTTTGCGTAGAGAGCAAGCATAAATTTCTCTCCTGCTTTTGCAATGGTATCAGGAGAGGAAGCAGGATCATTGAACATCTGTGGAATGTTATGAAGTTGGGGATACCGGTTGAGTAGTTGGAAAGCTTGCAGCTTTCCTTTACCAAACAAGGCTGAAGTGCTGTAGCAACCACTTAACTGCATGAAGAAACTGTACTGAATTCTTGCATTCATGAACGAGTGAGATGTTACAAATATCTTTAGAACCGTGACAACTTGTTCTGATGCTACCTTTACCTTCATTCATCAGGTTTATGTCTGTGTTGTCTGGACCAAGAGTGATAAGTAGCACAAAATGATCTATATTTTGACCCACTATAATCACCTGCTGTTAAAATTTTGAGGCATTTATTGCTTTTGCAACAATTTCAGCATCTGCATCATCATCATCCACAATCCTGGTTTCAATACCAAATCTGTCTAGTTTTTGCACAAGCTGCATAATAAACTTTTCCTCATTGCTGAGGTTACTAAGAAAGGCAGACTGTGATGCAACGCAAACGGTCTCATCATTAAAGAAAATTTCTCGTGAGGTCTGCTTCATTGTTCGCCTTTGGCATTCAATAGTTTTTATGTTCAGAGAGCTTTCTGAATATCCGTCAAATACTACAGCAACATCATCTTTATGATGTCTCTGAGTATAGGTTATTAAGGTTTTATAAATACCACCAAAAGTTGCATTTGTGGGCCACATGACGTGGTGGATAAGAAATCCTCGGTCTATAACAAAGAACTTCAACTCATTATTGTCAATATTCCTTTCAGCTACTTAATTGAAAAGATTGTGCAGTGACAACTTTTTTGTTTTCTTTGTCAATCCACTGCTGTCAAACAGAGACATTGGTACACTCTATAATTCGTACCTGAAGCAATCCTTTAAATCATCAGGTGAATGAAATGTGCACAGTATTCTCTGAAATAACTGACTTGTATCTACTTTGATTATATTTTTTTTCAAGCCTAACAGTTGACACATACATTGTCCTAACCATGCTGGATCGCTTAAGCTACAGAAAACCAAATTTTGGCGAGACAGTAACTATTGTTCAAAGAGCTTCTTCACCAATAGACACAGCTTTGTAGCAGTTTACTTCCTGAGAAGCTACTAATCCGTATCCTAATGAGTACAGTTGCTCCTTATAAGCAAATGGAGTGCATTGTTGCAACCATAGCTGAAATCTTCTGCGAATTTTCTCGTCAGTTTCTATCCTCCCACTCTTCAGTTCAACGTGTTGATCACTTGAAGCCAAATGTGAATTGCAGAACTGCTCCATAGCTCCACATATGTGATGATGGGCTATTAGTATACCACAAATCCGTCAGTTCAACACTATCGGTCAATCCTCTTCCATGTGACACACTTCCAACACTCTTCAGGTTCTTCATAAGCATTTGTTCTATCGTCATGTCAGTCCATACTCCACATCAGTACTTATCACAGCGTTGAACCGTGAAGAAGCTGTCCTTGAAGAATTTATCAAACTCTGCAGGTTTCATGGTTTCAGTCCGTGTCGTGGCGGTACAAATGACACACCTTTGCATAAGGAAAGTGTCCAGTTGCATGGAATAGTGGGAGCATAGCTCTCAAGCATTCTATGTGGGGCTCCCAATTCCTGATACACTCTGCTTGGATGAAATGCAATGCCAAGATGACAAGCTGAATGTATTGTATCCATAACTGGGAAGTTTTCCCTCTTTGCTCAATATCATCCATTGTGTTTACAAATTTATTTTTCAGCTTTTCAATCACTTGATCTTTTTCCAAATCAGCAAAAGATGCACTGATTCCACTCGTAACAGAAATACAGTTTTTAATATGTTGCTTCTCTTCCTCCATGACTGCTATTTCCTCCAGTATTATGATGGAAGGAGAACATGACTGCAGAGTGAGCTTGAATTGCCCTCGTGTATGCACAACCAGAAAGTATATGGGGAACAGAAGCCGCAGCACATATAGTCTCCAAAAGTTTAGCGAGTCCACTGTCTCTCAATAAGAATCCTATTTCTCGTAGAAAAGATACTATCAAGTGAAAGCCTCCTAATCGAATAACTACATTAGTGTATCAATCATTCCCTCCATTAGCCTCCACTGCAACTATATCTTTAGCTTTCACACCTGCAATATTGAAGTCAGAATTATCGAAAACAAACTGTCAGAATGAATCATTTGACATATTTGTTTTCCAGAACTGAACTGCAGAAGCCTCAAATAAAGCCACAGTGCTATATGAATAGCAGAAGCCCACATTCAAGGGGATTTCAACAATGTTTTTTTGATCCCACTTTATAGGCAAGTACATTGCAAGACCAAGTTGCAGTGGGGAGATAAATGAACAAGGCCTTGTAGCTGACACAATCACGTGGGATATTGCTGTACAGTTTTTTAAAGGGGACTGTTCACATCCTTTCTTTTTTGACAAAACCACACCTTTCACAAATACATGTAAAGTGTCAGGAGCCGTAACTTCAGCATTCTCTGTCAATTCATTGATATCTGGGTAATCGGCAATACTGTAAGGAGTCATTCTTATATCTTCACAGATGATGGCTGTTGCTGCTGCTTCTACTATTCTTTTTCTCTCGTCTTTTTCATTAACAGCTCGTTAATTGTACCATTGATTCAAAAGTTTGTGGCCACTGCCATGAAAATATACAATTGTTGTTGTTGTTTTTTTTTTTTTTTTTTTTTTTTTTTTTTTTTTTTTTTTTTTTTTTTTTTTTTTTTTGGGCGTTGCGGTGAACAAGACCCCATCACCAAAGTGTTCAGCTAATTTATTTTTCAGAGTTTTTATAGTCATTGCCTCTCCTTCTGGGAGACATTCTGCAACAAATCGAGCAGTGAAAATTGATTTCCTCTGAACTATCTATAAATTTGAATGCTTCTTGAAAAGCAGCATAAAAGTTGGTAACTTGAGAGTGGTCTCTTGATAATAATGGGATTCTGCAGTTACTAAACATACAACACTTTTAATGCGTTCAGCAGTCTTTCTACGGAAATCATCATTGCTTTTCTCTGTTTTCTCAAACAGAATGTGTTCCACAGTTACAGAGTGAACTGCAAACATTCCACGGTGTTTGTGGAGTGGTTTTTTTGTTTCCACCTCTGTATCACACTTTTCAGCACATATGAAACAATCTTTCTTGTAATTGAAATGGATAAGAGGAAGAGAATCTCAGACTTTTATCATCTGCTTTTGCAACATTCTGATTAATTAGTTTCCTTACATTACATTCCTTAATATAGTCACATCGACATACCTTATGCACTTCAATACTCAGCCTTCGACCGTGAACTTTTAGCACATTATGAGGTGGTGAAACGCTTCCGCTCCTATGTTGAGGGCCGACCTTTCCACATCCTGCCTGACCATAAACCAGTAGCAGATGCCGTACACAACCCGCTGTCGACCCTCCCCCCTGTCGCTTTCGGCATTTCGATTTCATCTCTCAGTTCTCTACTGATGTCCGCCACATCAAAGGTGCCAACAATATCGTTGCAGATTTCCTTCTCAACATTAGCACCACCTCAATGGCCGTCGACCTTCCCGACCTCGCATCCCTACAGAACCAGGACAAGGATACACAGAAACTTCTGAACAGCACCTCCGCTTTGCTGTCTTTCATTGAAGCAAAATTCACTGGTGTCCAAGAGAAAGACTGGTGCGACTTCTCCACCAGCACCCTCTGACCCCTCATCCTCACCCCCCCCCCCCCCCCTGTCATTCAGTTTTTGTCACACTACATTCTCTAGCACTCCCAGAATTAAGTCATCAACATGCCTCATGTGGCGAGATGTGAAGTGCGATTGTCAGACTTGGGCCCAGAACTGCATCACCTGCCAGCACAATGAAGTCACCAGGCACACTGTTTCACATCTCCGTAAATTCAACATTCTGTCTGGCCACTTTCACCACGTACACCTGGACGTCATTGGCACTCTTCCCCCATCAGAGAGCTTCTGTTATGGTCTCTCTTGCATTGATTGTTTATCTTGGTGGGTAGAGGCCATACCTCCACCAGCGACCAGGGCCGGCAGTTTGAATCAGCACTCTTTGCCCAACTCTGCCAGCTGTGTGGTATCAACCAAGGTCACATGACTTCCTACCACCCCTTCTCCCCCCGCAAGCAGACAGACTGCAGAGCGGTGGCATCACACTTTCAAGACAACACTGCAGTATATCGACAACCTTTGGACCGAGGCCCTCCCAAGGGTACTCCTCAGCCTACAGTCATCGTACAAATCGGATATTGAGGACACCACGAGTGAGTTCGTCTGTGCTGAAAACCCTGTCCTCCATGGGGAGCTGTTACAATCTACCTCCTCCGACAACTCCTTCCCGACTTTGTATGCCGAATCCGAATGCGTTTTGCAAACATTTCCCTGACCCCTCATCTAGCCATACTCTCCCCTAGCCCCCACTCCTATGCATCTTCCAATCTCCTTCCATGCATGTTCGTTTTTCTCTGCAACAACACCATCCGGGCCCCACTTGCCCCACCATATTCAGGCCCATACGAGGTCATACACTGCATGGCTAACACAATGGATATCAGGGTTAAAGTTTGCCACCCACTGTTTCTCTCCATCATGTGAAACTGGCACACCTTGACCCAGCATCTTTCATGCTCAACGGCATTATGCAGCCTCCCAGCACTGAGGACTCGCACTCAAACTATGACCCTCAGAGCTGCCGCCATAGCCCTCACCCGAACATGCGTCTGCATCACTATCTATGCTGTTCCTCGAGTTTTTGCCTTCTCCCTCTACCTCTTTCCCCCCTACCCCCTCTAGTGGTTCTGTAAACCGACATCCTGTCCAAACATGTGGAGGACGTCACCATCCTCATTGATAACAACCACACCTTCATCCTGCTGCAAGAAAACTCATCCCACCTGACCGGGGACCTAGTTCGTCAGTCGATCACCCACTCCCGCACAGGGTCAACCGCACTCTTGTCTGAGCTACGGTAAACCCCCTATGGAGGGTTACAGTTCAAATGCTGCCAGCTGATCATGCAGGGGACACAGTCCCTCCCCACACTGCTCCATGCTCATGTGTGGGCCGATGCCTCATCCACCCACGCCACCTACAGGAGTTCCACATCGACCTCCCAGCATTGTCCCTGCCACAACAACCTTCAGAGATGGACATCCCCATCACATCACTGCTGTCTCCCTCACTGCTGGACATGCTCCCCTTCCACTGCGCTCAAACCATGCTCCAAACTGCGGGGCAGGGGGGGGGTGGGGTTGTGGTGTCGACAAGAATGAACGACATTTCTCTGCCATTGCTAGTTCTTTGACTCTGTTAACCTAATGGCCCACTCCATCTTGCATGATCAGTTGGCTGTACAGCTTGTTGTAACTTGGACATCTGTAATGAAATATACCAAGTCTTACAGAAGTGGTTTTTTTCCACAAGTATTTTCCCAAAGCTTCAAAACTTTATAAATATTTCCCCCCTTTGCTGATTTTAGTACTAATTTGTCTGGGGTAGTTTATGAATAAAAGTTCATCAACTGCCTATTTTTCACGTTTTGGATTCTATTTTTTTAAAGTGTCAGACAGTCATCAGATGTTTAATCAAAAAAATCTATATATATATATTACTGTCCCTGAGTGCTTAATTTCAGACTTGCTACAAAGAGTATATTTGGCCATATGCCAAATGCTGAATATTCTGCGGGCTATCTAGCCGAAAATTAGGCAAAAGTATTTGGCCGGTGCATGGTGGGAAAACTTATATCGACATGTTTGTTTCTCGCTTGTTGCTCAAATTTACTTAGGCTGAATTCACAGTGGCAGTGACAATGGGAGTCAGACACCATCACCAGAGGTCGCCCGATAACATCGGCTGACAGTGTGGCCATAGTGTGTCTGATCTCCTTCATCAGTTTTTGGTAGGGTCAAGAACGTTAGGTTAGAATCTATTCTATGTATGAAGTAGTTTAGATTTTAACCTCTTTGGGTGGGGTGGATAAAATGACACATCTGTGCTTGGATACGAGTGCTGCATAGCTGGTTCTGCTAATTAGATGCCTAATGCATGTGAATGAGCTTTCTTGTCTCATAAAGAATGTGGCAAGTTCTGTACGCACTGGCATCAGTTATCAGAATAACCAGATAAGTTTTACAAATAAATGAGATGAGGGGAGAAAAGTTCTTTTACTTGAGATAATTAGTGTTAACCTTGAACAGCAAGTTATAAACACTGTGTTTCGCTGTATTTAACGTTGTACGGATGTACATCACTTAACATTCAGTGACTTCATTTAGCACTAGAGTGAAAGACAAGCATAAAGTGTAGCAAAAGATACTATGAAAACCTAAAGCACTTAAAAGTAGAAATACATACCATACACCACATTTGCAAACCACTTTACATGAACATAATTACACTACTGGCACAAAATGCCAGTAAGACAACTAACAACAACCTATCACAAAAAAGAACCAGTACACTAGCTATGAGCATATAAGATATGCCATCCTTTTCACTCGAACAAATAATTTTTTGATGTTATATTCTATGCCTAATATTTCCAAGAGAGATTTTGCCTATTTGAGGTTTTGAATAAACCTGCGATATCAGTTCATAGATTCCAAACTATATTCCAGTTGTAATATTTTCACCCTCAGGATGCAACAAACTCATACCAATTATGATATTTTCATCCTCAGGATGCCACAAACTCACTCTTTCTTCGACTAAACTTATCAGGTGCCCGCCCGGTTAGCCGAGCGGTCTTAACGCACGGCTTTCCAGAGCGGGAAGGAGCGCCTGGTCCCCGGCACGAATCCCCCTGGCGGACTTGTGTCGAGGGTCGGTGAGCCAGCACAGTCTGTGCATGGTTTTTAGGTGGTTGTCCATCTGCCTCGGCGAATGCATGCTTGTTCCCCCTATTTCGCCTCAGCTACACTATGTCAGCGATTGCTGCACAAACAAGTTCTCCACGTACGCATACACCATCATTACTGTACTACGCAAACATAAGGGTTACACTCATCTGGTGTGAGACATTCCCTGTGGGGGGGGGGGGGGGGAGAGGGGGCGGCCGAACTGCACAATAACCATGGGTTTGGTGTGGGGCGGCGGAGGGGTGTAGCAGCCTGCAGCAGTCATCGTGGGGTTGTGGACCACTGTGGCTGTGGTGGGGACAGAGCCTCTCCATCATTTCTGGGTCCCCAGTTAACATACAACAAACTTATCAGGTTCTCAGGCTCCATATTTTGTGTGTGTGAACGTCGCTCTCAAGTTGACCAAAGAAAACAAACTTGTTTGAATTTCACCAATTGTCATCCGAAGTCTGCACATTCGCGTGATGAGGTCAGCTATGGTGTGACCACACATATAGTGGTGTACTGATTTGAAGAGATTGGTCACTTCCAGCCAGTGTTGGGCGGAATCCACCAATATCAGAGCTACTGTGACCACTGCCTTACCTCTCTCCCTTGTCGCACCATCCCATGCGAACAGTTATTACTGTGCTGTGTGTTTTGTTGACAAGTTTATCTGATACACATCATCAATATCTAAGCACAGGGTATCGTACTCTCTATGTTTTGATTTGTTTGAAACTGAAACTGTGGAAGGTCTAAGTAATAAAAATCAATTATATGCTCTAAAAAAAAATCGCCTAATGGACATACTTCTAGGATGATGAAAATAATCCAAAAACTGTTGTATGTAAATTGTGCAAAATTTCTCTTGGTGGTGTTGGAAGGAAGGTGACTACATCACAAATGATAAATTATTTGAAAAATACACACGGAGACAAACATCATAAGTTGCAGGCTACTCTTCCTAAGGAGCAAGAAAGTACAGACCAAGATACAGATGTACGTAAACCTCCGACTTCAAAAAAGCAACTGAGTCTCAAAGAATGTGCTAAAATACATAAACTGTGGGATATTAATGATCCTGACACTAAAAAATACCGTCTTTTAGTTTCCGAAATGATAGCACTTGACAATGAGACAATAAATATAATAGAAAAGGCCGGTTTTAGGAGGCTGATCAATAGCGCTTTGCCGCGAATAAAATACCGAGCTGCCCTTACTTTTCAAGCAAAATAATTTCAGAAATGCATTGTAAGGTTGTTGAGACAATGAAAAGATTATTTTCGGGGACTGATTTTATTTCTGTCACATGTGACATGTGGATGTACTTGCATAATCAAAACAGTTCCTTTTTTTAAGTTTTACTGCCCATTTTATTGATTGTGAATTTAATGTCAGACATGAAGTATTGAGTATCAAGCATTCTGAGGGACAACGCACAGCAGAAAACATAATGATTAGTTCACTGGAAATTGCAAGTTAATGGGATACCCAGCTGGCAAAAAATTTATGTCGTTATTGATGATAACTGATGATACTTAGTAAAACTGTTAGTGACATAGAATTGACCTCAATGCCTTATTTCATTCATACTTCTTCAATTAATTGTTAATGATTGTGTGAAGGCTCAGCCAAACATGACTGGAATGACGGCAACAGGTAGGAGGATCTGCACTGCACAGGAAAAACTGCATTCCATCCAAAAAGATTTGGATCTCCCTCAGCACGAATTCGTGAAAAACGTCAGTATGCAGTGGAATGCCACCAATTATATGCTTGCAAGGCTAATGGAACAAAAACAGGCCGTTGCACTTTATCTCACGTTCTGTGGTGTTGACATTCTGATTACTGCACAATGCGATCTTTCAGAGCAACTGTTGAAATTATTAAAACCTTTGAGGAAATAATAATAATCCCACAGTTCTCCTTTGCACTAACAGCCAGCTCCCCTTTCTTATCTCTTATAAACAGTTCTCTACACTTATATCCAATCAGACTCTTTTTGAATTTCCTGAAAAAGTGTCTGTTGTTTTTCCTGAAGTTGGTCTCAATCTCATCCAGCTCCTGCTTCATCTTCTGTCTTCTGGTCCATCTTATTGTTCGGACTGCTTCCTTTCTTGCTCCTAAGAAAACTTCCCATTTTTATGGGTCCTCCTTGCTGCTCCAATCTCTCCAAGTTTTCCTGTGAGTCTCCACCACTTCCTCACGTTCCTTGTTCCACCACCAGTGCTTCCGTTTCTTTCCTTCCTTACCCCATAGTTCAGCCTGTTTTGCCATATTTCATATTATGTCATCCCACTCATTGAATGAGTCAATTCATTCCTCATATCTGGATCAATTGTGTCTTAATTTGTCTCTGTCTGTCTACATGTTTCCGGTTCTTCCATTTGTCTGTGGCAGTCTGTTCCTGTTTGTAATCCAAAGGCACTTAAATTCTGTAAGATAATGATCCGATTCTATTCTTGTGTTCCTCCTGACCTTTATGTCCATGATCTCATTAGTCTTTGTCCTGCTGATTGCTATGTGGTCAATTTGGAATTCCCCAAGGTGGGTGCATGGGTTTGCCCATGTCTTTTTCTTACTCAGTTTGGTCCTGGTCATCAGTCTCATTTTGTGTTCTCGACACAGTTCAATTAGTCTTTCTCCATTTTTGTTTGCCCACTGGTGTGCAGGGGACTCGCCCACTACTCCTTTATGTTGCTTCACTCTTCCAATCTGTGCATTATAATCTCCTACGAGTATCTTTACATGTCTATATGGTATGTTTTTCAGTGTATCATCTAGCTCCTCTCAGAAACTGTCTGCAACTTTCTTGTCTTTCCTGTTCTTGTCATTTGTAGGTGCATGTGCATTACTATTGTATACTTTTTGTTCTCTGCTTGAAATGTCAGTGTTGATATTCTTTCTGACCTGCTCTTCATTTCAGTTATGCCATCCTCGTATCTCTTGTCTACTATGAACCCCATACCAAAGAATCTAGGTGCATGTCTTTCCTTTCCCATTCTAACTCCTGGTTTCCCTTTCAGTATTATGAATCCTTCTGGCTCCATTGTATCTTCGTCAGTGTATCATGTTTCTTGCATTGATAGTATTCCAATGCTTTTCTCTTTCAACTCATCTATTACCTGTTTAGGTTTACCAGTCTTAATCATTGTCTGTACATTTATAGTTCCAATTTTGAGTCTTTTTAGCTTTAATCTTCTCTGAGGTTCTTGGGAGCTCCAACTCTTCCCTTATGCCCTTTTTGGCGGGTCCCCCAGAATTCGAATGCCCACTTGGGTTACCTTGGTCAATGGGAATTGTCCCTCTGTGGTAATCTCAATTCAATAGTGCGATCCATTCCATGAGCTAAAAAAATTTTTTTTGTTGGCACAGCTTGTGTCTGTCCAGTTATAAGACTGAAGCTTTTAGCCCCAGAAGATGAGTTCAGGCTACCCCTGACATGGGGGACACAGATGCCTTTGATAGCCGCCCCTAACATGGAGTACAGCTGCTACCTGATGTGTTCCAGTGGCTCTTCCGCTCTCTCTGCCGTTGATAGCTGCCCCTAACATGGAATACAGCTGCTACCTTATATGTTTCAGAGGCTCTTCTGCTCTCTCTGCCGTTGGGAAGTGACGTTTCCTCTTCCGCCTTCGAGACCATTGGCTGGGCTTCGCCTGTAACCCTAGGTAGTAGCCCTAACTGGGTGCTACCATCTGGAGTCAGATGGACCTAGGTTTTTTTATGAGGTTGTTACTCCTCCTCCTCCTCCTCCTCCTCCTCCTCCTCCTCCTCCTCCTCGTTCCCCATTGCTTGCAAGATGGGGCCCAGGCTTGGGACTGGCAATGCCAGGGTTCATTTCATCACTTTTGTACATAGTTACAAAGTGAAATTGAGCAAGTCAATTTTTGTGAGATGATGAGATGAGACAACATGAAGTAATCTTACAATTATGAATTGTATATCTACTGCAATATAAATAAGTTTACAGACATAAAACTGGAATCAAATGTAAAGATATACATTACTCTCTTCTCGTTCTTCTCAAGAATTTATAACAGTTTTCTAGTTAAAAAGCAAGAGGATTAATTAAAAAAGCAGAGTAATGTTTACAGTTTTTGTGGCAGCTTCATGACTAGTTTATAGCTTTTGCATGTATACAAAAGACACAAATTTAAAATTAGAAGATATTTTCAATGTATGTGACAGAGTCTAACACTATGTTACTAACTGACGTATTCTACAGGAACTTGTCCAGATTTTTGGAACAGTTAGATTCACTAGCTTCTGTATAGTTTAAGATTGTATATATTCATCAACACTGTAATACAATTTATTTAAAAGCTACATTTTTAGAGCAATTTTAAAATTCCTTAATTTTTTGTGTCTATATGCATTGTTGTAACTTGTCAGTTTTTTCCCCTGTTAATACAGGCCCATCTTGTCTTAGTTCTGCTTTTTCATACTCACTATGCAGTCCCATTTTCTGTTGAGTAGTACTTATGAACTGTTTCATTTTTTTGCGCTAATTGGTCTTCAGTGTCCATTCTTTTCTTAATGAAACATGTGACTTCCAGCAAGGTAGTGGGAGAATGTGTAGGTACTTAAATAGTGGCCTGCATGAGCTTCTATACTCCATTCACCGAAACAAGAGACGTACTGTAAACACGGCAAGGCGCGTGACCACAGCGCTGCCGTCGAGGGGTGTACAAGGCTGGGGCGTCAGAAATTAAAAAATGAAAGTCATGTTTTTTATAATTTGGCACCTGAACATGATAAAGTGATCCGAGAACTACCTTCCGACACCTTTATTTACATTACATTAAAATTTATTGTCACTCAAAAAGAAATATTTAAGCTTTCAGGAAAAGTTGTTTTTTCGTGTTACTCTGTATTTATCACGCCATATCTCCTGAACTGTGTGTCGCACAGCAAAATAATTTTATAATTGCCTTCAGTGCTATGTGTTGATGACGTCTGCAAATTTTCTGCCCAATAGAGTCAGTAATAGTGAAACAATGAATTAAAATCTCACGTCTGATATAGAACTTTTACCAAATCATCATCCGAAATATAGTAAGCGACAAACTTTTTCCCTTTAAATTCTTTTGTGGGGGTGTAAGCGAGAAAAGTTTCAGAAAGGTGTGAATTTAATTTTGTAGTTTGTTCGAATGTGATGGGTGCAACCGTTTGTCCTTTATGAACGATACATTGTGCGGTTCGCAGGTGCGGCGCTCAGTCAGTGTGGCCGCCTCAGTTGCATGTGTGAGCTCGTTAGTGGGTGTTGTAAAGTAGGTATTTCAGGATATCTTAAAGTACATCTGTAAAGACGCTTGAAAGACTAGTTGTTGATTATTAGAGTAAGTATATGTGTTTGTAGTCACGCTGAGCTTTCACTGTTTATGTGCGCATCCAATAGCATCACATGGTTTCTTATTTTATATATTCATTTACTTCATTATCATCACATACGGCTGTCCTTATTATGTCATCCACGGATTCAGCGAGCGAGGTCGACATGTCAGTTTCGAGTCCATCAAAGGAGCGAGCAAAAAATTAATCATTAAGTTCTTCTGAGAAGCACATGGTCCTTAATGTGTATAAAATGGAACTTTTACATCCAGAGCAGTCGGTGAGTGATATTGTTTCGAAAACAGCTGCAGCTACAGGTGTTAGACGTTCTTCAGTGTATCGTGTAGTAAGTGAGTAGAAGGACACACACTCTTTGAAGTCTACCAAGAAAGGAAAATTACGACAGACTTTCTGAAAATGTTGATGACTTCGATAGAAATGCGATACGAAGGAAAGTACACGAGTTTTTTTTTTTTCGTAACGAATTGCCATCAATTGACAAAGTGGTTACAGTCGTGAACGAAGATGCAGATCTGGTCAATTTTTGGAGAACTACATTTTATAAGTTATTGAGAGAAATGAATTTCATTTATGTCCGGCGTGCGCGCGATAGCATGCTAATAGACAGGGATGACATCTTTTTATGGAGGCGGCGTTATCTTCGAACCATTAAACGGTTGAGAGATGTAGGCAGACCCATTTACTATTTGGACGAGACGTGGGTGAACGCAGGACATACCCGAAGTTACGTCTGGGTAGATGACACTATAAATTCCTCAAAACGAGCGTTTCTGCCCGGGTTATCCACCGGAAGCAAGGGCCCATCAGGTAAAGGGAAACGTCTGATTATCGCACACATTGGCAGCAGAGCAGGGTTCGTTGAAGGATGTTTGTGGACTTTCGAATCCAAGAAAAGTGGAGATTATCATGAGGCGATGTGCGCCGAAACCTTCGAGAAGTGGTTTCAAGATGTTCTTCCTCGGCTTCAGTAAAATGCAGTTATTGTTATTGATAACGCGCCGTACCATTCTCGAAGAAAAGAAAATGTTCCCAATGGGAATTCCTATAAGCACGAAATATCAGAGTGGCTAAAATCTAAAAACATCGATTTCGAAGACGGTATGTTGAAGAAAGAACTTTTAGATATAGTTAAAAATCACAGAACAGCGCACAACGAATACGCAATAGATGAAATAGCGAATAATGCAGGGATAACAGTTCTCATAATTCCTCCGTTCCACTGTGAATTAAACACCATCGAGTTAGTGTGGGCCAGAATCAAAGGCTATGTTGCAGCGAAAAGGAAAACATAGAAAATGCCTGAAGTTAAAGTACTGCTAGAAGAAGCAGTAAGAACAGTGACTGCAGAGGATTGGAACAAGTGCGTCCTCCATGTCGTAGAAAAAGTGGAAACTCAAATGTGGAAATTAGACTGCATTATAGAGGAGAGAGAGGAGCGGTTTGTTATAAATCTCAATGAAAACAGTTCAAGTTCGACAGAGTGAACCTCGTTTCGTCCTTTCTCATTATTATTACTGGTATTGTTATTAAAATTAACAATTAATTGTGTTTTAATGGAGCGTTTTATTAGCAACCTGAATGAAAATAAATCTGCTTCAACAGAATGAACTCAGTTTAACATTATTTTAACATTATTGTTAAATTTATTTCGTACATTGTTGCCCAGGTTTCTCACGGTCCGCACGGCAGCCAGCCGAACGCCGCCAGCTGCAAAGCGTGCGCCAAGTATTTTCCACACCCCTACGTATCACGTGAACACCGAATGCTTTCTCTGGAAACGAGCGTAGTCGCTCATGTGACACTGTTTATGTTTCGTCCCAGCTCTCGGTGAATAGACTTTAGCAGTTTCATCTCCTTTCTTCCTTATATTTCTTTTTTGGACAATAAAGCAACTTCTCCTGGCAGGTGAGTTGCCCCCAAAAATTGTGACATATCTCAAACGTGATTCCACCTGTGTGTAATATATATTAATCATTTGTTTTGTCACACAGCCAGTAATAATTTTCACTCGATACCAAGTGGCACTTAATTTGTTTTTGATAAAGCTTACATGCTTGTCCCAATTTAGGTTTTCTTGGATCCATTTTCCAAGAAATTTAATTCTTTTTACAGTTTCTAATTGTTTGCTACATAACATTATGATAGGGTTTGAGGTGTGTGTGCTTTATGCAGTATATAAATGCGTTAAAACTGTCTTTTCTGCATTTATGATAAGACTGTTTTGGAGAAAGTCAGTTATGTGTAACAAGCATACCTTGATTTCATTCTCCAGTTCATCTACAATCTCCCCTTTTATTAGAATATTAATGTCTTCTGCAAATTTTATACATGTATAGAAAGGGGTTGATGACTGTAAGTCATTTATAAACAGAAGAAACAAGTTTGAAGCTAGAATGAATCCTTGAGGCACACCATATTTAACAATCTGATTCCCTTACTTCACTTCTTGCTAATTAAGTTCCACTATTTGTTGTCTGTTGTTCATTCAGGTGTGATTGTGTCCATTTGTGTCCCAGTCTCCTGCATCTTCCAATTTATGGTTTATAACATCAAAAACTATGGTGAGGTAAAAAAATATAGCAGATAAGTCACCTACTGACGTCAGGGCTACGTTTAAAAAATCAAAACGGCCGTTTCTGTGGACCAATAGTTACAGAAACAATGCTGTGATTTTGAGACGAGATTATTTTCTTCTGTAAAATGAAACCAATCTCTTATAAAATATTTTTTCTAATATTTCTGAAAAGCCACACAGTATAGAGATTGGTCCGCAATTTTGTATCTCTGTTCTTTGACCCTTTTTAAGCAGAGGCCTCACTTTTGCTAATTTCAACGTTTCAATAAAACTCCAGTAACCAGAGAGGAATTACAAACATGTGCAAAAGTCAATGAAGGTACGTTACGTCGCACTACCTTTACATTCGACACATCTTCCGAAAGGCGAAAACCGAATTTCGGAAAGCTGACGTGTTTACATGTTAGAAGCGGATCTTCTACCCCAGTGAAATATAGCGTCTGGAAAACAGCTGATCCTGTTTCTGATTTTGTTTGTACAATCGCTACTTCTCTTCACTTAAATCTTAGTCTAATGCTCAGTCTAATATATCTGATTTTCCTTCATTGTACAATAAGTCCATGTTGAAGCGTATTTCCAGAATCGATTTTGAAGTCTTTACATGACCACCCAGAATCGGCATCAGGAAATTGGTTTAAGAAATCCGGTTTTGAGAGCCGCATGTAAACGGGGTGTGTGTAATTAAATGAAAGGGAGTGTGTTTTTCTGACATATGCGTTTTGCTGATTTTATTTATGAAGCATCTTCTGTGGCCCGTAATCCATGTTTCTTTTTATGCATATAATTAATGTATTATGTAGTAGTTATAATACGTTACTATGTTACATTTGTCATGTTTTTCTCTTGTTGTTCAGAATTGAAACAAGATTTGTAGCACCAATTTCGTGATGTTAAAAACATTCGTTTTGTGTTACTGTCCATTTCCAGAGCTATTAGTCCAAACGTATAAAATGACGCCCTGCATAGTGTTGGCATGACAGCTCTACACACAGCATAATTTGTTGGTCGAAACAATGTGGACGATCAGTTGGTCAATAAATTGGTGCGTATATAGGCCTTTGAACAGCACAAAACTTGCTTGGAAGAAATAAGATCCAATATGCTAGTTCTTCAGTTCATATCAGGGTTATTGTCAACTAGAGGTGGCAAAAAATAACGTAACTGATAGAAATAACCGATTACTGAGAAGTAACGGTTACTGCGATAACCGTTCTTCTGATACTGGCAGTTCTTTCAATAACTGTCTAGTGTCAACAGTGCTTCGCGCCATCTGGTGACCGATAACATGTTAGACTGTGGTACTACGCTTTCGCCTCAGCTCATCGGAGATCTGGCTACGAACGAAGGCGAGGGATGTAGAAGGCGTTCTATAGGCCATGGGAATAACTGTGAGACTGCGCGCCATCTGTTGATAAGAGCTGTGTACTGTAGCGACGCTGCAGCGCGCTAATTCAAGCTCGCCGTGTGTGTGTGTGCTGTGCGCGTGTGTCAGTGCAGTGGTGCTGTAGCAATTACTCTACGCGACGTGGGTGTAGTTCCGAGCCCAGCCTCTAGAGGCGCTGTGTTTTCTATCTTTTATATACGTTCGGTTTATTGTTATTATTCCTTGTTTTATTGAGTTATTAGTAGTTCCTTGCCTCCTGACTTGTGTGGACGAGTACTGTTTCCTCTCCTAATTACGGAAGTTTTCCGAGGATTAAGGATACTCTGCTTAGGCCGGAAGCAAATTTTATAGCTCCGATCTGTCCATACATGCCGGGCGTCGCAAGATACGCGTTCGCAATAAAGTTATTGTTACTCAACTGAAGGTCTTCATTCTTCCGAATCACGTTAAGCAAAGGTCGGACAGCCACCAGTTTAGCTGTACCCGACAAGTGGTGACCCCGACGTGATTCAAGCAGAGACCGACGTGATTCAAGCAGAGACCGACGTGATTAAGGAGAAGCAGCCGTGAGCTACGTAAGTAACGAGCACATAATGACCGAACAGCAGGCCGTCTCCCGGATTGCAGTCCGTTTGCCGCCGTTCTGGCCCGACAATCCGGTACTCTGGTTCGCGCAGGCAGAGGCAAGTTTTAGCTGCGCTGGAATAACGGTCGAAGCAACTAAATTTGCGCTGATTGTGAGCCAACTCGACCAACGTTATGCAGCCGAGGTGCAGGACATAATCACAGCACCGCCCGAGGCTGGAGCTTATGCCAGGCTAAAATCAGAGATGATTCGACGGGTGGCCGCGTCACAAGAGGACCGGATACGTCAGGTTCTGACACAGGAAGAAATTGGCGACAGGAAGCCTTCTCAATACCTGCGACATCTACGCAGCAAAGTTGACACCGTTACTGTGCCAGACAGTCTGCTCAGAACACTGTGGAGCAGTAGGTTGCCGCCGCAAATAAAAGCCATAATCGCCTCACAAACGGACATGCCGCTGGATGACGTGGCGCAGCTAGCAGACCGGATACAGGATGCGATCACACCGGCTCCGGTCAGCGCAGTCGCGGCGTTGGACAACAGTGCAAACAGTACCGCGTCTGTAGCACGAGCCAACCATGATTCTCTCGCTGCCAAGGTTGAGCTTTTGTGCACCCAGGTCAGTGCGCTGCTGGCACGTGACGACGACAATAATAGAAGAAGCCGATACAGACGGCGGCGTTCGAGAAGCAGATCTTCCGGCGGTACTACCACTCCGCAAGGCGAGGTACCGTTGTGCTGGTACCACCGACGATTCGGCGATCAGGCAAGGAAGTGCACATCGCCATGCTCGCACCCAAACGCCACCGGCGGTCGACAATAGGCGCAACCGGCTGCCAGTTATCCTCCAAGCGCCTGTTCGTTACCGATAGGAGTTCCGGCGTTAAGTTTTTAATAGACACGGGGTCGGACCTGAGTATCATACCACGAACAGCCATACATCGTTGCCGGCCGCCAACTGCCTTCCGTCTGACGGCTGCCAACAATTCTTCCATCGCAACATATGGCACACAGAGGATGGAGCTTAATCTCGGCCTACGTCGCGCGTACGGGTGGAATTTTACAGTGGCTGACGTCACGGAGGCGATCGTCGGGGCTGATCTTCTCGCACACTACCACCTGCTGCCGGACGTCGCGAACGCACGCTTGGTGGACAGCGTCACTGGCTTAGCAGTCACGGGTTTCCGTCGCGACACCGCAACGCACAGTGCCAAGTTGGTCCATGCTACGGAGGGTGAGTACACTGAATTACTGCTTAACTATCCGAACTTGACCAGGCCGCCCGGCGCTCCCAGGTTCATACCACATGACACGGTGCATCACATTCAAACGACGGACGGTCCCCCAGTAGCATGCCGACCTAGGCGTCTCGCTCCGGACCGATTGAAGATAGCGAAGGCAGAATTTGACGCCATGATTCGCGAGGGCATAATGCGGCCATCTAAGAGCCCGTGGTCCTCCGCATTACATCTTGTTCCGAAGAAGGGTGGAGCTTGGCGCCCATGCGGTGACTACCGTGCGCTTAACGTGCGAACAGTGCCGGACAGATATCCCGTTCCGTTACTGAGGGATTATAATCACGCTCTACATGGTGCCACGGTGTTCACAGTTCTGGACTGCGCTAAAGCGTATACACAGATTCCGGTGGCCAATGACGACATTCCAAAGACTGCAATAATAACGCCTTTCGGTTTATTTGAAAGCAAATTTATGACTTTCGGTTTACGCAATGCCGCTCAGACCTGGCAAAGGTTTATAGACTCGGTTCTCCAGGGGCTGCCGTTCTGTTTCGCCTACCTGGACGATGTGTTAGTGTTCTCTGCTGACCACGATCGACACCGACAACATCTGTGAGAGATTTTCGAGCGGTTGGAGCGTTACGGTGTCGTCTTGAACGTGGACAAGTGTGTTTTTGGGCAGTCAGAGGTGACATTTCTTGGCCATAAGATTTCTGCTGAAGGCTCTCTTCCTCTGTCCGAGAAGGTGGACGCTATCTTGCAGCTACCCCGACCAACTACGATCAAAGAATTACGTCGTTTTTTGGGGATGCTCAATTTTTATCGACGACACCTTCCTCACGCTGCGGAGCTGCAGGAACCTTTGACGGCGGCATTATCGGGCCCTAAAGTAAATAGCAAGTCTCTGATACAGTGGACAGAGGACATGTGTTCTGCGTTTGAGGCAACAAAGAGGAGCATGGCCGACGCGGCGCTTCTCGCACACCCACGGCTCGACGCGCCATTAGCAATTGTTGTAGATGCGAGCCAGACGGCGATCGGTGCCACGTTACAACAATGGTCCGACAACGCATGGCAGCCACTGGCGTATTATTCCCACAAGCTTTCGCCTGCACAGACAAAATGGAGCACATATGACCGTGAGCTCCTGGCAGTATACCAGGCAGTGAAATATTTTCGCCCCCAGGTGGAAGCGCGAACTTTCACGATATATACAGACCACAAGCCACTCACGTTCGCCTTCCGTCGGAATAGTGTCAACTGCTCTCCCCGTCAATTTCGTCACCTTGAGTTCGTGGCCCAGTTTACTACCGACATTAGACATATTTCTGGGATCGACAACATTGCTGCGGATTGCCTTTCACGGATCAGCAGTGTTTCCAGTACCATAGACTTTCCTGCACTGGCACAGGCACAGAGAGACGACGAAGAACTCCTTGCCTATGTCAAAGACACGGCTTCCGCAGTGCAACTGAAACTCGTTGATGTTCCGGGGGAAGATACACAGCTATACTGCGACGTTTCTCGCGGCCGACCTCGTCCCTTTCTGACGCCGGCTTTTAGAAGACAAGCCTTTGATATAGTACATGGATTGTGCCATCCCGGGGTATGCCCGACATTCCGCCTAGTATCGCAACGTTTTGTGTGGCCAGGCATGCAAAAAGACTGCCGCGAGTGGGTCCAATCTTGTCTTCAGTGCCAACGCTGCAAGATTAACCGACATGTACACGCACCGATCGGCGATTTTCCGGATACCACCGCCCGCTTTGCCCACGTTCATTTAGATGTAGTCGGACCACTTCCACCTTCGAACGGGCAAAGATATCTGTTTACAATGATCGACCGTTTTACACGTTGGCCGGAAGCAGTGCCGGTGGATAATATCACAGCAGACACATTAGCTTCCGCTTTTGCAATGACTTGGTTGGCAAGATTTGGATGCCCACTACATATTACCACTGACCGCGGACGGCAATTTGAATCAGACCTGTTCTCACAGATGGCCAAGTTTTGTGGTTACACCCACCATAAGACCACAAGTTATCACCCAGCAAGCAACGGAAAGATCGAACGCTGGCACCGTTGTTTGAAGGCCGCGCTGATGTGCCACGAAGAAACCTGGACAACCGCACTACCGGTGGTCTTGTTAGGCTTACGGACGACTTTCAAACCAGACCTGGGGTCGTCAGTGGCAGAACTGGTTTATGGAGAAACACTGCGCCTTCCTGGTGACTTTGTAGACGCTGATGCCACAGAGACAGTGTCTACTGGCCAGCCGGATTTCTTGCGACGATTGAGGGACCATGTATCAAAGATTCGCCCTCCGAAAGCCACACGTCATGGCAAGCCGCCCACTTTCGTGCACCAGGACCTGGAACAATGTCGTCACGTCATGCTCCGCACTGAGGGCGTCAAACCGCCTCTACAAGCTCCTTATTCTGGTCCATATGAAGTGCTACGGCGCGGTGCCCACACCATGGATATCCTAGTGAACGGCAAAGCTACGAATGTCGCGTTGAATCGGGTTAAACCTGCGTATGTTTTTCCTGACACCCCACTAGCGGCACCTCGTCGCAGGCATTCACCTACCGCTGTTCCAGACACTGACGCCACATCTCCGGCGCCGGCTCTTCAACATCCGCCACCCAACGCAGCACAACATCCACCTCCTGACGTTGTTCCTCCTCCTCCTCCGACGAGGACGACCCGTTCTGGACGTCGGGTGCACTTTCCGGCGCGGTATCTCGACGCCGACGCTCCGCTTCCGCCCGGGGGGCTGATGTAGCGACGCTGCAGCGCGCTAATTCAAGCTCGCCGTGTGTGTGTGTGCTGTGCGCGTGTGTCAGTGCAGTGGTGCTGTAGCAATTACTCTACGCGACGTGGGTGTAGTTCCGCGCCCAGCCTCTAGAGGCGCTGTGTTTTCTATCTTTTATATACGTTCGGTTTATTGTTATTATTCCTTGTTTTATTGAGTTATTAGTAGTTCCTTGCCTCCTGACTTGTGTGGACGAGTACTGTTTCCTCTCCTAATTACGGAAGTTTTCCGAGGATTAAGGATACTCTGCTTAGGCTGGAAGCAAATTTTATAGCTCCGATCTGTCCATACATGCCGGGCGTCGCAAGATACGCGTTCGCAATAAAGTTATTGTTACTCAACTGAAGGTCTTCATTCTTCCGAATCACGTTAAGCAAAGGTCGGACAGCCACCAGTTTAGCTGTACCCGACAGTACTATTTCGTGCGCCTTCGTTACTGTTAGCACAAACAACTAAATAAAGTTAATGTCCGAGCGGTGGCTGATAGGAGCTGCAGTACAGGCATTAACAAGTACGGTCGTTCTCTTAAGCCACCGCCTTATATGTCAATTAAGCTTGGACGGGTAGTATAGAGCTACCATAAGGAATTCGAGCGACTATGAAATAACTGTCAGAGATCGGTATTTTTCTCTGGCAGTTATCGTTATTGGCTCACAGTTCTCGTTCTCTGGCAGTTATCGGGCTACAACTACAGGTAACCTGGAAGTTGGTAACGGAATAACTGTGTGTCTGTTCCTGATTCAGTGACTCCAGTCGTAGGCCCCAGTGATATTTCCAGAGAGGATAGTTACTGGAGAGAACAAATATTTTCGTACTGCTTCGGAAATAGCCGCTGGCCATCGCGAATGGCAAATAATAATGTGTCAAATGACAAATAATAATATGTCAGAAAGTATAAATAATACCAGAATGAGATTTCCACTCTGCAGCGGAGTGTGCGCTGAAGGTCCCGATTTCGAGTCTCGGTCTGGCACACAGTTTTAATCTGCCAGGAAGTTTCATAAATAATACATTTGAATATAATAATTATTATCCTCATCATTTGTCAGTAGATTGTCAAAATATGTGAATATATTACAGTAACTGCTAATATTTACAGAATTGATACACTGTCAGAATAGAAACACAGTTATGCACTTTTAATAAATTTATCATACACAGAATACCCGATCTTGACTGTTGCGACCACGTGCTGTCAAAACTAAAATGTAGCAGAATTTTTACTTAAGCTGTTCTAACAGTCTCTGTTAAGATATTGGTCTACAGAATAGAAGGAGGTCACAATGGAAGCGTCCGATTCGACCCATCTTGCTGGTAATAACTAATTTTTTTTCTAGTTGTGATGTTTTGTGTATTTATGGAGTATTGAAGGTGTTTCAATTTATGTAGGGATGTTTGATTTGTGGATTTTTGAGGTTGAGTTTTTGGTTTTATTTTTCGCAGTTGTAGGTGTTGGTTTTTTGGCATCAGTAGTTGTGGCGGACCTACAGGGTGTTACAAAAAGGTATGGCCAAACTTTCATGACACACTCCTCACACACAAAGAAAGAAAATATGTTATGTGGACATGTGTCCGGAAACGCTTACTTTCCATGTTAGAGCTCATTTTATTACTTCTCTTCAAATCACATTAATCATGGAATGGAAACACACAGCAACAGAACGTACCAGCGTGACTTAAAACACTTTGTTACAGGAAATGTTCAATATGTCCTCCGTTGGCGAGGATACATGCATCCACCCTCCGTCGCATGGAATCCCTGATGCGCTGATGCAGGCCTGAAGAATGGCGTATTGTATCACAGCTGTCCACAATATGAGCACGAAGAGATTCTACATTTGGTAGCGGGGTTGCGTAGACAAGAGCTTTCAAATGCCCCCATAAATGAAATTCAAGAGGTTTGAGGTCAGGAGACCGTGGAGACCATGGAATTGGTCCGCCTCTATCAATCCATCAGTCACCGAATCTTTTGTTGAGAAGCGTATGGACACTTCGACTGAAATGTGCAGGAGCTCCATCATGCATGAACCACATGTTGTGTCGTACTTGTAAAGGCACATGTTCTAGAAGCACAGGTAGAGTATCCCGTATGAAATCATGATAACGTGCTCCATTGAGCGTAGGTGGAAGAACATGGGGCCCAATCAAGACATCACCAACAATGCCTGCCCAAATGTTCACAGAAAAATCTGTGTTGATGACGTAATTGCACAATTGCATGCGGATTCTCGTCAGCCCACACATGTTGATTGTGAAAATTTACAATTTGATCATCAGAATCGAGGAAGTACAGTACATACTGACAAAACTAAAATGAGCTCTAACATGGAAATTAAGCTTTTCTGGATACATGTCCACATAACATCTTTTCTTTATTTGTGTGTGAGGAATGTTTCCTGAAAGTTCCGCCGTACCTTTTTGTAACAACCTGTATATAGGTCACCGGAAATGACCGATTCCCATTTTCATAGTTGTAGGTGTTGATGTTTTGGCATTGTCATCTGAGGTTGACCTATGTAGGTCAAGGGAAATGCCCAATTCCAATTTTCGTACTTTTAGTTGTGGGTATAGGTGTTTTGGTATGGTCACCTATGGTTGACCTATATTGTTCAAGGGAAGTGTCCGATTCCTGCAGATTTTTGTTGGTGTAGCGGGATGCTGAATTTTATTCTTTATTCCTTTTTGCTCTTCATTTTGTGTTTTGGGAGCATAGTGTTTGTTTTTTTTTTGCTAGCTTGTCCTCACCCTAAAACCCCAAACTTTCCGCAGTTGTCCCATTGGTTTGACTATATTTTTCGTGGGAGATGTTATTGTATTATTTATATGTATCTTCATGTTTGTTGCCATGTGTGTGTAGTGACGTCACAGACACACTTAAAATAGCAATTTCCGCCATATTGATGACGTCCTGGGTCAAAGCAGACGGGTGGAATTGGACGCTTCTGTGTCAAAAAGTCTTTCAAACACTCTGTAAACAGTGCTTTATCTGAAACCAACTTTTTAATGGTTGCTGACTTGCTGGCAGTTTATTGAAAATCCATGTTCCTTAATATTGGACCCCTTTTAGACCAAGGAAAGTGATTTTAGGTCTTTATGTACATTGCTGTTCCTATTTTTGGTACTGATATTATGTATTGAGCTATTGGCTGGAAATACTTGCAACAAATTTCATTAAGGAATAAATATACTAGGAAGCAGTGGTTAGAATTCAAAGTTCCACGAACAAGTTCCTACATGATGTTCTTGAATTTATACCATAAACGATTTTTATTACACGCTTTTACATGCGAAAAAATTTTGCTCCGTTTGATGAGTTACCACAGAATATGATCCCTTATGAAAAAATAGAACGAAAATATGTAAGCTTTTCTATATTTATGTCTCCTACATCTGACATCATTCTCACTGCAAATACAGACTTGTTTAGGCGCTTCATAAATTCTGTGGTATGCCCTTCCCAACTGAATTTATTGTTGTTGTTGTTGTTGTTGTGGTCTTCAGTCCTGAGACTGGTTTGATGCAGCTCTCCACGCTACTCTATCCTGTGCAAGTTTCTTCATCGCCCAGTACTTACTGCAACTTACATCCTTCTGTGTCTGTTTAGTGTATTCATCTCTTGGTCTTCCCCTACGATTTTTACCATCCACGCTGCCCTCCAATATTAAATTGGTGATCCCTTGATGCCTCAGAACATGTCCTACCAACGGATCCCTTCTTCTAGTCAAGTTGTGCCACAAACTTCTCTTCTCCCCAATCCTATTCAATATCTCCTCATTAGTTATATGATCTACACATCTAATCTTCAGCATTCTTCTGTAGCACCACATTTTGAAAGCTTCTATTCTCTTCTTGTCCAAACTAGTTATCATCCATGTTTCTCTTCCATACATGGCTACACTCCATACAAATACTTTCAGAAACGACTTCCTGACGCTTAAGTCTATACTCGATGTTAACAAATTTCTCTTCTTCAGAAACGCTTTCCTTGCCATTACCAGTCTACATTTTATATCCTCTCTACTTCAACCATCATCAGTTACTTTTCTCCCCAAATAGCAAAACTCCTTTACTACTTTATGTGTCTCATTTCCTAATCTAATTCCCTCAGCTTCACCCGACTTAATTCGACTACATTCCATTATCCTCGTTTTGCTTTTGTTGATGTTCCTCTTCCCCCACATGAACCATGGACCTTGCCGTTGGTGGGGAGGCTTGCGTGCCTCAGCGATACAGATAGCCGTACCGTAGGTACAACCACAACGGAGGGGTATCTGTTGAGAGGCCAGACAAACGTGTGGTTCCTGAAGAGGGGCAGCAGCCTTTTCAGTAGTTGCAAGGGCAGCAGTCTGGATGATTGACTGATCTGGCCTTGTAACAATAACCAAAACGGCCTTGCTGTGCTGGTACTGCGAATGGCTGAAAGCAATGGGAAACTATGGCCGTAATTTTTCCCGAGGGCATGCAGCTTTACTGTATGATTAAATGATGATGGCGTCCTCTTGGGTAAAATATTCCAGAGGTAAAATAGTCCCCCATTCGGATCTCCGTGCGGGGACTACTCAAGAGGATGTCGTTATCAGGAGAACGAAAACTGGCATTCTACAGATCGGAGCGTGGAATGTCAGATCCCTTAATCGGGCAGGTAGATTAGAAAATTTAAAAAGGGAAATGGATAGGTTAAAGTTAGATATAGTGGGAATTAGTGAAGTTCGGTGGCAGGAGGAACAAGACTTCTAGTCAGGTGACTACAGGGTTATAAACACATAGTCAAATAGGGGTAATGCAGGAGTAGCTTTAATAATGAATAGGAAAATAGGAATGCGGGTAAGCTACTACAAACAGCATTGTGAACGCATTATTGTGGCTACTACAGTAGTACAAGTTTATATGCCAACTAGCTCTGCAGATGACGAAGAAATTGAAGAAATGTATGATGAAATAAAAGAAATTATTCAGATAGTGAAGGGAGATGAAAATTTAATAGTCATGGGTGACTGGAATTCGAGTGTAGGAATAGGGAGGGAAGGAAACGTAGTAGGTGAATATGGATTGGGGCTAAGAAATGAAGGAGGAAGCCACCTCGCAGAATTTTGCACAGAGCAGAACTTAATCATAGCTAACACTTGGTTTAAGAAACATGAAAGAAGGTTGTATACATGGAAGAACCCTGGAGATACTAAAAGGTCTTGTGTCTGTGTATGTGTGGATGGATATGTGTGTGTGTGCGAGTGTATACCTGTCCTTTTTTCCCCCTAAGGTAAGTCTTTCCGCTCCCGGGATTGGAATGACTCCTTACCCTCTCCCTTAAAACCCATATCCTTTTGTCTTTCCTTCTCCTTCCCTCTTTCCTGACGAGGCAACCGTTGGTTGCGAAAGCTTGAATTTTGTGTGTATGTTTGTGTTCGTTTGTGTGTCTGTCGACCTGCCAGCACTTTCATTTGGTAAGTCACATCATCTTTGTTTTTATATATATATATATATATATATATATATATATATATATATATATATATATATATATATATATATATATATATATATATGAATATAATAGAGGGAAACGTTCCACGTGGGAAAAATATATTTAAAAAGAAAGATGATGAGACTTACCAAACAAAAGCGCTGGCAGGTCGATAGACACACAGACAAACACAAACATACACACAAAATCTAGCTTTCGCAACCAATGGTTGCCTCGTCAGGAAAGAGGGAAGGAGAGGGAAAGACAAAAGGATTTGGGTTTTAAGGGAGAGGGTAAGGAGTCATTCCAATCCCGGGAGCGGAAAGACTCACCTTAGGGGGAAAAAAGGAGGGAAAAAAGGACAGGTATACACTCGCACACACACACATATCCATCCTCATATACACAGACACAAGCAATGTCTGCTTGTGTCTGTGTATATGAGGATGGATATGTGTGTGTGTGCGAGTGTATACCTGTCCTTTTTTCCCTCCTTTTTTCCCCCTAAGGTGAGTCTTTCCGCTCCCGGGATTGGAATGACTCCTTACCCTCTCCCTTAAAACCCAAATCCTTTTGTCTTTCCCTCTCCTTCCCTCTTTCCTGACGAGGCAACCATTGGTTGCGAAAGCTAGATTTTGTGTGTATGTTTGTGTTTGTCTGTGTGTCTATCGACCTGCCAGCGCTTTTGTTTGGTAAGTCTCATCATCTTTCTTTTTTTATATATATATATATATATATATATATATATTGATGTGTCTCATCCAGGGATTTGCAGCGATTCAAAGTGCGAAGTTCTCTTAGGAATTACAAAATGTGATTCTTTCCAGTTTAAATTCTCATCAATATGGACCCCTAAAAACTTTTAAGAATAACAGAAATAGCCTACTTCTGTGCAGTATTCACAAAAGTGGTAATGTCAGAACTAGTTTGAAACTCTTTGGTAAATGATTACTAGGTTACTAAAGTATTTTTAAGTGAAGTGCAAGCCCCAGTGACTTCATCTGTGATTTAAGCTCTTTGTGGAAGGTTTTTGGAAGAGATCATATAGTAATAGGGGATCATTACTTTCTCATATCCACAGAGGACAATTAGGGAATAGATGTAAATTGAGCAGAATTCTGTTCATATCTTCTTCATGTTTTGTAGGTTCTGATAAGAAAGATAGCCTTCAGGGATGTGGAATGAGCCAAGATACGTGGTTTGTTAACAAGAGACAGGAAAATTGTGGAAACATAATCTGCAAACTGCTTTAATTCTAAATTATCAATACACTGCTTAACACTTTTCATGCTTACATCAGTTAAAGTTAATCGAGTAACTTTAATCGGAAGGCAATCTGCTTCTTTGAATAAAAAGCTACTGCCATTTCGATTATACTATATAGCTGCTGCTTATCTACTATTGATGGCCTAACATATACTTGATTACAGTGGCATATTTCAAACAAAATATGAACCTTTAATTACTGATACATACTTATGGTACATCACTGCTTGGCATACAGTTTCATAGAGAACTGTGGTATTTGCTTCATAGGCAACAACTTATCAATTCCTAACTCTAGACATTCAGATAACTTGTGGAAAGTTGGGTTAATTTTCTGTTGATTTGGTCAGTACTCCCAGTTTCATTATGTTATATGGAAACTTGTTGAATATCTTGCCACCAGAGTACGTAACACCATTTGCAGTTCTAAACAAGATGGCAAAGTCTACATGTAAATTATTATTCTTTACTACATTGTGGCTATATGATTGACAGTTCAGCTAATAATAATAATAATTCATTGTGGTTAAATGCTCTGGTGTAAGTCTTTCAACTTCACAGAAGCTCTTCTGCAAATCCTTCCTTCCAGGAGTGCTAGTTCTGCTAGCTTCGCAGAAGAGCTTCTGTGAAGTTTGGAAGGTAGGATACGAGGTACTGGCAGAATTGAAGCTGTGAGGACGGGTGGTGAGTTGTGCTTGGGTAGCTCAGTTGGTAGGGCACTTGCCCGCAAAAGGCAAATGTCCCGAGTTCGAGTCTTGGTCTGGCACACAGTTTTAATCTGTCAGGAGGTTTCATATCAGAGCACACTCCGCTGCAGAGTGAAAATCTCATTCTGATAGCATGATAATACTAGGTATATAACATTATTACGTGATGTAAGGGTTTTGTGTTCACTTCCTTGGCACAGCTGTATTTGTAAGCGAATAAACAAATAATACAAAAATCTACTTCTGGCACCAACAGTTCATATTTGATTTCCTGAAATAGAGTAAAGACGGGGAAAAAAAAGAGGAAGGAAAAAAAGAGGAGGTTAGGTGGGAAATCACGACTCCCATCCGCACAGTGCATTGTGCTATCGTAATGGCGAAAGTTGAAAATTTGTGCTGGACCAGGGCTCATACTCAGCTGCTTCATTCTCTAGAACTATTACCTTAACCCTCTCAGTGATGAGGACAGGGTTCCCATTCGACCCAAATTCTCATCTTATCGCATACTGCATTGCAGAGTCCCTTCTCCATTACTGTAGGGATTCAAATGATATTTTTGAATCGGCACTGACATATAAATCATGAAGCTGTTGCACTCAGTTGTATTAGTATAACTGGGTGTTGTCTGCTCTGTGAGATGTCCAACGGACAGTAATTCTGCTGTGTGTGCCACAAGAGTCAGACTACTGGTTCAAAATACTGGAGCTTTCATTTGTGGCATATGGCATGTGTGATGATGACAGTTTACAGTTCACTTATCTGTGGCACCTGGACACTCACTCTATTATTATTATTATTATTATTATTATTATTATTATTTCTTTCTATTCTCAGACGTTATGTCTGGTCAAAAATGGACAGTGACGCGGACCTTGATCAAGCGTGACTTCCTTTTAACTGTACGGTATATGTTATATTGCATTTAGGAACTTTCGTGTCATTGAACATGTATCAATAATTACAGATTTTTGTAGTTGTATATATATGTTTGGATGTAGCTGTATTGCATTGATGTACTGGTGGATATTGTGAGGTATGACTCCTGTAGTTGATAGTATAATTGGTATAATGTCGACTTTATCTTGATGCCACATGTCCTTGACTTCCTCAGCCAGTTGGATGTATTTTTCAATTTTTTCTCCTGTTTTCTTCTGTATATTTGTTGTGTTGGGTATGGATATTTCAATTAGTTGTGTTAATTTCTTCTTTTTATTGGTGAGTATGATGACAGGTTTGTTATGTGGTGTTGTTTTATCTGTTATAATCGTTCCGTTCCAGTATAGTTTGTATTCATCATTCTCCAGTACATTTTGTGGTGTGTACTTGTATGTGGGAACGTGTTGTTTTATTAGTTTATGTTTTATGGCAAGTAGTTGATGTATTATTTTTGCTACATTGTCATGTCTTCTGAGGTATTCTGTATTTGCTAGTATTGTACATCTGCTTGTGATGTGATCTACTGTTTCTATTTGTTGTTTGCAAAGTCTGCATTTATCTGTTGTGGTATTGGGATCTTTAATAATATGCTTGCTGTAATATCTGGTGTTTATTGTTTGATCCTGTATTGCAATCATGAATCCTTCCGTCTCACTGTATATATTGCCTTTTCTTAGCCATGTGTTGGATGCGTCTTGATCAATGTGTGGCTGTGTTAGATGATACGGGTGCTTGCCATGTAGTGTTTTCTTTTTCCAATTTACTTTCTTTGTATCCGTTGATGTTATGTGATCTAAAGGGTTGTAGAAGTGGTTATGAAATTGCAGTGGTGTAGCCGATGTATTTATATAAGTGATTGCTTTGTGTATTTTGCTTGTTTCTGCTCGTTCTAGAAAGAATTTTCTCAAATTGTCTACCTGTCCATAATGTAGGTTTTTTATGTCTATAAATCCCCTTCCTCCTTCCTTTCTGCTTAATGTGAATTTTTCAGTTGCTGAATGTATGTGATGTATTCTATATTTGTGGCATTGTGCTTGTGTAAGTGTATTGAGTGCTTCTAGGTCTGTGTTACTCCATTTCACTACTCCAAATGAGTCGGTCAATATTGGTATAGCATAAGTATTTATAGCTTTTGTCTTGTTTCTTGCTGTCAATTCGTTTTCAGTATTTTTGTTAGTCTTTGTCTATATTTTTCTTTTAGTTCTCCTTTAATATTTGTATTCTCTATTCCTATTTTTTGTCTGTATCCTAGATATTTATAGGCATCTGTTTTTTCCATCGCTTCTATGCAGTCGTGGTTGTTGTTGTTGTTGTTGTTGTGGTCTTCAGTCCTGAGACTGGTTCGATGCAGCTCTCCATGCTACTCTATCCTGTGCAAGCTTCTTCATCGCCCAGTACCTACTGCAACCTACATCCTTCTGAATCTGCTTAGTGTATTCATTCAGTCGTGGTTATCCAATATACAAATAATCCAATAATACAAATTACGGATACAATATTACTGGAACATACCCACACAAAATCACACATTTGCTATACATGGATGACCTAAAACTACTGGCAGCAACAAATCAACAACTCAACCAATTACTACAGATAACAGAAGTATTCAGCAATGATATAAATATGGCTTTTGGAACAGACAAATGTAAGAAAAATAGCACAGTCAAGGGAAAACACACTAAACAAGAAGATTACATATTGGATAACCACGATATGTAATCTTCTTGTTTAGTGTGTTTTCCCTTGACTGTGCTATTTTTCTTACATTTGTCTGTTCCAAAAGCCATATTTATATCATTGCTGAATACTTCTGTTATCTGTAGTAATTGGTTGAGTTGTTGATTTGTTGCTGCCAGTAGTTTTAGGTCATCCATGTATAGCAAATGTGTGATTTTGTGTGGGTATGTTCCAGTAATATTGTATCCGTAATTTGTATTATTTAGCATGTTGGATAGTGGGTTCAGAGCAAAGCAGAACCAGAAAGGACTTAATGAGTCTCCTTGGTATATTCCACGCTTAATCTGTATTGGCTGTGATGTGATATTATTTGATTTTGTTTGGATATTAAGTTTGGTTTTCCAATTTTTCGTTACTATGTTTTGGAACTGTATCAATTTAGGATCTACTTTGTATATTTACAATATTTGTAGTAACCATGAATGGGGTACACTATCAAAAGCTTTTTGGTAATCAATGTATGTGTAGTGTAGCGACCTTTGTTTAGTTTTAGCTTGATATGTCACCTCTGCATCTATTATCAGTTGCTCTTTACATCTTCGTGCTCCTTTGCAACAGCCTTTTTGTTCTTCATTTATAATTTTGTTCTGTGTTGTATGTGTCATTAATTTCTGTGTAATGACTGAAGTTAATATTTTGTATATTGTTGGTAGGCATGTTATGGGGCGATATTTAGCTGGGTTTGCTGTGTCTGCTTGATCTTTAGGTTTCAGATAAGCTATTCCATGTGTAAGTGTATCAGGGAATGTGCATGGGTCTGCAATGTAACTGTTAAATAATTCATATCTAAAAACAAAGATGATGTGACTTACCAAACGAAAGTTCTGGCAGGTCGATAGACACACAAACAAACACACAAAATTCAAGCTTTCGCAACCAACGGTTGCTTCGTCAGGAAAGAGGGAAGGAGAGGGAAAGACGAAAGGATGTGGGTTTTAAGGGAGAGGGTAAGGAGTCATTCCAATCCCGGGAGCGGAAAGACTTACCTTAGGGGGGAAAAAGGACAGGTATACACTCACACACACACACACACACACACACACACACACACACACACACACACACACACACACACACACACACACACACACACACACACATATATATAAATCCGCACATACACAGACACAAGCAGACATTTGTAAAGGCAAAGAGTTTGGGCAGAGATGTCAGTCGAGGCGGAAGTACAAAGGCAAAAATGTTGTTGAAAGACAGGTGAGGTATGAGCGGCGGCAAATTAAAATTAGAAATTAGTGGAGATTGAGGCCTGGCGGATAACGAGAAGAGAGGATATGCTGAAGGGCAAGTTCCCATCTCCGGAGTTCTGACAGGTTGGTGTTAGTGGGAAGTATCCAGATAACCCGGATGGTGTAACACTGTGCCAAGATGTGCTGGCCGTGCACCAAGGCATGTTTAGCCACAGGGTGATCCTCATTACCAACAAACACTGTCTGCCTTTGTCCATTCATGCGAATGGACAGTTTGTTGCTGGTCATTCCCACATAGAAAGCTTCACAGTGTAGGCAGGTCAGTTGGTAAATCACGTGGGTGCTTTCACACGTGGCTCTGCCTTTGATCATGTAAACCTTCCGGGTTACAGGACTGGCGTAGGTGGTGGTGGGAGGGTGCATGGGACAGGTTTTACACCGGGGGCGGTTACAAGGGTAGGAGCCAGAGGGTAGGGAAGGTGGTTTGGGGATTTCATAGGGATGAACTAAGAGGTTACGAAGGTTAGGTGGACGGCGGAAAGACACTCTTGGTGGAGTGGGGAGGATTTCATGAAGGATGGATCTCATTTCAGGGCCTGGATTTGAGGAAGTCGTATCCCTGCTGGAGAGCCACATTCAGAGTCTGATCCAGTCCCGGAAAGTATCCTGTCACAAGTGGGGCACTTTTGGGGTTCTGTGGGAGGTTCTGGGTTTGAGGAGATGAGGAAGTGGCTCTGGTTATTGGTACCAGGTTGGGAGGGTAGTTGCGGGATGCAAAAGCTGTTTTTAGGTTAAATTATGTTAAATAATTTAGTTAGATGTGAATGTGTTGAGGTGAACTTCTTTAGCCAGAAATTTGCTATTTTATCTTTTCTAGGGGCTTTCCAATTGTGAGTAGAATTAATTGCTTGGATGACTTCATGTTGCAAAATTATCACTTCAGGCATTTGTGGTATCATCTTGTATGTGTCTGTTTCTGCTTGTATCCACTGTGCATGCCTGTTATGTTGTACCGGGTTTGACTATATGTTGCTCCAGAAGTGTTCCATGTCTGTTATGTTTGGTGGATTGTGTATTTTAATGTGTGTGTTATCTATTGTCTGGTAAAATTTCTTTTGGTTTGTGTTGAATGTTTGGTTTTGTTTCCTTCTATTTTCACTTTTTTTGTATCTTCTAAGTCGTTTGGCCAATGCTTGTAATTTGTGCTTGTTTTGATCTAATTGCTCTATCGCTTCTTTTTGTGAGATTTTACGTAACCTTTCTCGTTTTTTTTTCTGACGTTTCATTTCTTATAAATTGTGTTAGCTGTCTGATGTCTTTTCTCAGTTTTTCTATTCTGATCTGTAGCCTGCGTTGCCATGCTGGTTGTGTGGGTTTCTTCTGTGTGTTGGTTGGTTCTGATCTCTGCCTAGTGTGTATATTTAGTGCAGTGAGTGCTCCTATATAAACCAGTAGTTGTAACTCTTCCATAGTTGTGTTTTCATTTATTTTGTTGTGTATGATTGTGTTGATAGTTTTTATTGTTGTTTCGACTTGTGGGTTATTTGGCAGTCTATGCAAGAATGGTCTAATGTCTGTATTTGTGTCTTTGTATTCTATATATGTCAGCTGAAATTTTTCTTCTATATCTAACATGTGTGTCACTTCGTGTTCTATTTGTGCTTGTTCTGGTGGCTGTCTTAAGATTTTGTTTTCCTCTGATTGTTTAATTGATGCGTGTTGTTCTTTGTTTGTTTGCTCTGGGATGTTTGAGCCCATTACTGTATTTTCTTCTTCTTCTTATTGCACATTATTTTGTTTCAGTATTTGTTGTACTTGTTGTTTGATGTTTTCTAATTCTGACTGGGGTATCCTGTTATTTTTTATTATTACACGGATCTGATCAGCTAGTTGTTGTTCTGTTAAAAATTTTAATTCTAGGTATCTGGTTATAAATGTTGTGTATACTTGTGATCTGTATCCAGTTGTGTTGGTTCCTAGGTTTGTTGCTTGGTAATAACAGAACATGAGGTGTCAATTAACTTCATCTGACCATCTCATCCTCTGTCTTTGTTTTCCTTCTAGGGTGGTTGCAGGAAGTATATCCTGCAAAACACCTCTATTTGGATTTGAATCATTTTCCAGTTGGCTAGCAGTGTCGTTACCAATATGGGCGGGCGTAGGGTTCAAGCGTTGTCCCTGACCATGACGGCGCTTGTCAGAGGCTTCATTAGTTCTGTCCTGAACCAACTAATCACACTAAAAGGGGGGTTAGCCGTATTAGTGGTTTGTTCTTTTCGTCGCCTTTTACGACTGGCAGAACATACCGGAGGCCTATTCTTTTCCCGGACCTCCACGGGGATTATTATTATTATTATTATTATTATTATTATTATTATTGAGAGACATTATTCATGCCACCACCACTGTGTGCAAATATCAGCACCTCAAGGAGTATGTGCTTCACCATATATGGAAATGAAGAGACATACACATATGACAGGTCTTATATAGTGAGGCTATTGGTGACAAATCCCCATGAGTTTTGACATCACATTAGAAATTTGAGAAGAAATCGTATGCACCTTTTGCTTTTACCCTTTCAAGCCAGCGTGTCTTGGTGAAGCAGTGATTATGCCAGTGCATGAGTAAAACTGGGGCACCATCTTGAAAGTGTTAATCAACCACCATTCACAGTTAAAAGTGTAGTGATTTTCATTAACAGTGACAACATGTCTTTGCCATTGACTGTTGTTGACAATGTACAATATTTTGGAAAATGGTAATTCGGGTGACTCCCCTCAAACTGATAAAGATGTCACAACAATATTCTTACCTGACACTACTAGAGCTTCCATTAGTAGAACAGATCCACATGCTGAAAAAGATGTAAGTTCTCTCGGCAGCAGTCCAAAGAAGTTATAAACAAAGTGCTGCCTCACATCTGCCCAGAAGACACCTGCCACAACAAACACCATAGTACCTACAAATGAGCTTCTGACTGGTATTGGTACCATATGCATGTGTGAACTCAAGCAAAGAAGTGCATCTCTCCTTGCACTTACAAATGGAAACAATGACCAGTTTTAGGCTCAGCTAGCTGCTGTTCTAAGAAGCACTGCCTACTTATCAGCAGTCACAAAACAGATGTTTGCAGTTCTTTGAAACTTTCCAATCCTTTTGCCAACAAACATGACCAGCAAATGGCAGTCTCCAAATCAGCCAATGGATCTGCCTTCACACCCATCATTGGCAGTATAAACATTCACGAAACTTTGAGCAACATTGCATTCTAGGTACTTCTTGAGGGCCATGTTGATCATATTTCACAGACACTTGTGTTTTGCGTATATGCTCCATTGGCTTAGGATCATATGTCAAAGTACTGCCAGTGAATCAAGACAAACAAACATTAGCTGCCTCTTGGTGTGCCACTGATAACACTTCCAAAGGCTGGCCATGGTGGCCGAACGGTTCTAGGCGCTTCAGTCCGGAACTGCGCTGCTGCTACGGTCACAGGTTCGAATTCTGCCTCAGGCATGGATGTGTGTGATGTCCTTAGGTTTAAGTAGTTCTAAGTCTAGGGGACTGATGACCTCAGATGTTGAGTCCCATAGTGCTCAGAACCATTTGAACACTTCCAAAACTCCTATGTGTGCTACATGAACTGTGGTTGTGAACCTAGGCTTTAGGAGGCCATTATAGTGGACTTTACAGAATCCATCCTTGGCGCTGATTTCTTGCACCATTATAACACACAAATCCGTATGGGATATGAGGCAGTTCATGTATAGCTTGGTAAATCAATCAGCTATAATTCCTTGCCCTGCACCTCAAAATGTGGCACACCACAACATAGCGATGTTCACTGCTGTCCTGCTCCAGATCCCATGATGAATGATTTAGTTCTAATGGCTCCAGGCCTCATATTTACAGCCACATTCCAAAGAATTCTCAGTTTTTAGAGTGTGCTTCCCGTGAATTCCTCAGAGGATGAAAATACAAACATTTCTACTGAAAATAAAGTGTTACATTCCAAAATTTGTGTGAATTCTAAGAAATTGGAGGCTGCCCAAGCTGAAATACAGGAATTATGTGAACATCTTACTGCGCTCAAGCTCACATCTACATCAGGAGTGTCTCATTCTGCAACTGTTAAGTATCAACCTACACCTGGTTCTGTTGTTGCACACAGTACGAGGCATTGCATTCAGACTGCTCCCGAATCTCCTATAAGTTTCAAAGCTTACAAACTAGCTTCTTTACAACCTCCATTCTCAGACGATATTGTGTTCTCAAACATTACTGTGGCTCAGCACGATGCTCATCTGGAGCATCATATGGGACACCTCAGGTGTCGCTTGTTTTGCCCAGGGGCTCTACTACGTGAGTGACTTTCTGCCATACCCATCGTGGTGGACACGCAGGGTGAGTGGTTGGTGGTAACATGTTTGCGTCATCACTTGAGATGGAGGGCCAGTGTGGAGGCTCTACATATGGCCTCGCCCATTCACCCTGTCAGTGAACAGGTGGTCGTTCTTCAGCAGGGTCCAAGCAGGAACATGTGAGCAGGGGTTTGCTAGTTATTGAGAGCTCCAATAATTGGGAGGGAACATAGCATTCTGGGCTTGAAAGAAAGCCAATGTGCACTTGGTGTGTCTGCTGGGGGTCTCATTCGAGATGAGGAGGCAGCCTCGACTGTGGCTATTGAGCATACATGGTGCAGTCGACTGCAAGTTGTGGTTCACTTTGGTACCATGATGCCTGTTACATGGGTTCTGAGCCGTCCTCAGTTCTTGTAGGTGACTGGCGGAAATGGTGAAGACTGCTGGCCTTTCATGCAGGGTACAAGCAGAGCTTGCAATTTGCAGCATCATTCTCAGAGTTGATTGATGTTCTTTGGTTTAGAGCCGAGTGGAGGGTCTTGACCAAAGGTTTTGTTGTCTCTGTGACGGTCTAGGCTGCAGATATCTGGACCTGCATTACCGGGTGGGAATCTGTAGGACTCCCCTTGATAGGTCCAGCATTGCACTACACAAAGGAAGCAGCTTTTTTTTTTTTTTAAGGTTAGGCGGTAGTTTGAGGTACGCTCATGAACACTCACCAGTCGATATGCATATAGGGAAATCAGACTGCGTCCGTAGTTGAGACAGGTTGACTGTAAAAATTTTATCTGTAAACTGTTGATTTGTTCTTAACAAAGTTCCCAAATTTACTGCCCTCCATGAAAGTTTTCAACCTCAAATTATACTGGCTAAAACCCCAACTAAAAAGTTCTGAGATATTTGGTTAATCTTGGAATGTTTATTGGAAACACAGTTTAGGAGCCATAGGAGTAGGAGTGTTGATTGCAGTCGACAGAAATATTGTCTCTGCTTAAGTTGAAATACACTGTGACAATGAATTTATCTGGTGGTCCCTTATAATAGGTCTAAGTGAAACCAAGTTGATTGTTGGTTGTTTTTACCAATCACCTGAATCTGCTGTGAGTGACAGTACTAGAGCCAGTCAAAGAAATTCTATGGTCAGTTGTGCATAAATACCCAAATCATCCAATAGTAGTTGGTGCTAAGTTTAACCTACCGAGTATAGATTGTGATGCAATGGATTCATTGGAGGGGCTACAGACAGACAGACAGACAGACTTGTGAAGTACTTTTGAACACAGTTTTATAAAAACTGTCTTGAGCAGCTTGTTTGGCAGCCCAAATGTAATCAAAGTATCTTGGGCCTTGTAATTACAGACAGGCTGGACCTTATCAATGATGTCAGGATAGAGGCGGGGGTTAGTGATCATGTCATCATCATAGTGACTGTGGTTATGAAAGTTAGTAAATCAATCAGGAGGACTAGGAGATCATTCTGGTAGAAAGAGCAGATAAGCAGTTGTTGGCATCTCACTTAGACAATGAACTGCAATCATTTAGTTGCAATTATGGACATAGAAGAATTACGGGCAAAGTTTAAACAGACTATATTGTGCTCTGGACAGCTATCTGCCTAGCAAGTGGATTAGGGATGGGAAAGACCCACCATGGCCTAATAATGAAATTCAGAAAATGCTAAGGAAGTAAAGGCTCTTGTACTCTCGGTTCAAAAGAGGATGCACAAATGATGACAGACAAAGATTAGTAGAGATTCGTGAGCCTGTGAAAATATGTACGCCTGAGGCATACAACACCTGCCACTGTCATACCTAGACTAAAGATCTGGTGGAGAGCCCAAAAAAATTCTGGTCCTGTGTAAAATCACTAAACGACTCTAGGTCTTCCATGCAGTCACTCATTGACCAGTATGGTTCGGCAGTAGAAGGCAGCAAATGGAAGGCCGAAGTTTTAAATTTCGCATTTAAAAATTGTTCACACAGGAGAATTGTACAGGCATACTATTGTTTGACATTTGCACAGAGTTCCGTATGGATGATGTAGTAATGAGCATCCCTGGCGCAGAGAAAAAAGTGAAAGAGTTGAAAACAAATAAGTCAGTAGGTCTGGATGGAACGCCATTTTGGTTTCACAAAGAGTACTTTATGGCACTGGCCCCTTACTAAGCTTTCATTTATTGCAAATTTCTAGGCCAGCACAAAGTGCCAAGTGATTGGAAAAAAAGTGCAGGAGACTCCTGCATACAAGAAGGGAAAAGAACGGACCCACTAAATTACAGACCAATATCCTCAACATCAGCTCACTGTAGGATTCTAGAGCATATTTTGAGTTTGAATATAATAAATTTCCTAGAGAACAAAAAGCTTATTTCCAAGAATCAGCACGCTTTAGAAAGCGTTGCTTATGTGAAACCCAGCTTTCTCTTTTCTCACATGATATGCTGTGAACGATGGAAGAAGGGCAAGAGGCAGATTCCATATTTCTAGATTTCCGAAAAGCATTTGACTGTAGACTGTTAATGGAGATACATGCATACTGAATAGGCTACCAGATATGTGACTGGCTTGAAGGCTTCTTACGTAATAGAACACAGTATGTTGTCCTCGATGGAGAGTGTTCATTGGATTCGGGAGTAATATCAGGAGTGCCCCAGGAAGTGTGATAGGACTGTTGCTATTTTCTATGATCTTCCAGACAGGGTGGGCAGCAGTCTGCAATTGTTTGCTGATAATGGTGTGATATAGAGGAAGGTGTCAAAGATAAGTGATTATAGGAAGATACAAGATGACCTAGACAAAATTTCTAGTTGGTGTGATGACTGTCAGTTGGCTCTTCATGTAGAAAAATGTAAGTTAATGTGGATGAGTAGGAAAAACAAACCCATAATGTTTGAATACAGCATTAGTAGTGCCATGCTTGACACAGTTAAATTGTTTAAATCTCTGGGCATAACGATGCGAAGCAATATGAAATTGAATGAACATGTGAGGATTGTGGTAGGGAAGGCGAATGGTCGACTGCAGTTTATTGGGAGATTTTTAGGAATGTGTAGTTCATCTGTAAAGCAGATTTCATATAGGATGCTAGTGCGACCTGTTCTTGAGTATTGTTTGAGTCTTTTTGGATCCGCATGAGGTCAGATTGAAAAAAGACATTGAAGCAATTCAGAGGCGAGCTGCTAGATTTGTTACCAGTAAGTTCGATCAGCATGCAAGTGTTATTGATATGCTTCAGGAGCTCAAGTGGAAATCCCTGGAGGGAAGAAGACATTCATTTCAAACAACACTACTGAGAAAGTTTAGAGAACCAACATTTGAAGCTGACTGCAGAACGATCCTACGGCCACTAACACAATTTTGCATACAGACCATGAAGATAAGACATGAAGAATTAGGGCTCATACAGAGACGAAATAGACAGCTGTTTTCCTCGCTCTATCTGCAAGTGAAACAGGAATGGAAACGACTACTTGTGGTACATGGTACCCTCTGCCATACACCGAGGGTTGCCACAAGTTCTGAAAATCAGAGAATTTCAGATGTGTCAGGGAAATCTGAAAAAGAAAAAAAATCTGGGTTTTGTCTCAGTAGATGGAATGGTTTGTTAACTCAAATGTCATTTCATTTGTGGTCGCTGGCTGGGTGCAACTTAGTACGTGCGCTGCTTCCCTACTCCCTCATTATTACTGCTTCTCCCCTTTCTACCATTTCACTCAGCTTGCAGTCAGTGCTGCCACCACGTCTTCCTGCTAGCCTAGCAGCTGTTGACGAGAGACAGGGAGGCATGAGAAGTGGTTTGTTTGGATCTAATTCTCAGAGACTGTTGACACAGTGGCTAGAGGTGGTGGTGTGCATGAGTTGTCTGAGTGATTGTGTGTGTGCTCTTGTTTTCTGACAAAGGCTATGGCCAAAAATGTAGTTGTCAGAGCATAATTGTCTCTTATATGTTCCTTCTTGTGACTCAGCAATCATCTTTACGGTGATTTGCTACCAATCCTCATTAGTATTGACTCTGAGTATTTGCGCAAGTTATCTGTTGCGTAGATTGATTACTGTGGTCTCATTTCATCAACATGGTGTCTGTGACACACAAATGGACTTCCATTACAAGGCAAAACTGCAGGCTGTTTCTGTGGGTATCTCTAAAGGATTGGGCCTGCCAATCTGAAGCCCATCATTTCTCACTAATGTGCAATCCCTGCCTGTCGAATCTAGTTTCACCGATCTGCCCGCAGGCCAGGTCCCTTGTGTGTGGCGTAATGTGGTGGACTTTCATGGTTTATCCATTGACCCAGCACTTCAGTGCTCCTCGGCAGTCCAGAGGCCATGGGCAATGGATTTCAGGGATTTCTACTGTCTCACCGCAAGTACATTGTACAGTGCGGCATTTTATAGACGTTTTATTTATTCCAGTACATTTTGGCACTTAGAAAGTAGTTTCTATATTAGAAAGTGTGGACAATAAGAAGAAGAAAATTCTGGCAATTGCTGGCAGTTTGTACGCTATGTGCTCATGTATTTCTTGAAAGAAAAACCATACAATACCTGTAAAATAATAGAAGTAACACAGTGGCTAATAACCAACAGTAATGAATGTAGTAGAACCAACAATCTATTGGCGATCACCGGTAGTGTTGGTTTACACAACGCTTCCCTGATGCACACTTCTTTCAAGTGGCCTACTTTTTTGAGGTTATTTCTGAAATAAGTGAAGGTGTTTTAAATTTGTCACCAAATGTGTTTCTTTTCTTTTTTTTTTTTTTCTTTTTAAATAACATCAGTGGTCTTAACGGCTTGCTTTCTCTGTCTAAAAAAAGTTAATTACAAAAGATGTTGTTGTTAGTACTTAAGATTTTTGCTCAGATGTTTAGAAATAAAGAAGTCCTTACAGTTTTTTGTCAACTTATGTCTACTTTCCCTTGAGGTCTCAAAATTTGTCAGGGAAAAATGCTGAAGCTTGTCTAGAAATCAGGGATATATCAGAGAATTTCACTTGGGGAAACTTGTGGCAACCCTGTGCACTGCATAGTTGTTTGCGGTGTATGTATGTAGATGTAGATGATCTATGACGAATGACTCTTGTAGTGTGGATACTATATTTTTTTCATTTTGTGAAGGGTACAATTTTAAATTTCTGGACATAGTGGTCTATATTTTTTACTCATATTTTGAAATTTAATAACTCAGAAACTTAAAATACATATTGGAATGAAACTTTAACCAAACACTATGTGACAAAATTAAAAACTGGTTTTTATCTTACACACAACTACGTCACATTTTTATTTTAGGTTCACCGCACTTCCATACTATTCAAAATAAAAGGTAAAAAAAGTGTTCATTTAATTATTAACCTGATGAAACAGTAAATAAGGAATATTTACCAATTTGTAAGAGTTTGGTAATATTATGAAAAGGACAGATTGCTACTCACAACACAGTGGAGATGTTGAATCGCAGACAGGCACAACAAAGAGACTGCTAAACAAGTAAGCTTTTTGGCCAAAGAGCCTTCTGAATCAGACAACATATGCCCCCACATTCACACCAATGCATCTATCACACACATGTTTCTAGAATGAAATATTCACTCTACAGTGGAGTGTGCGCTGATATGAAACTTCCTGGCAGATTAAAACTGTGTGCTGGACCGAGACTCGAACTCAGGACCTTTGGAAGGTAGGAGACGAGGTTGTTGTTGTTGTGGTCTTCAGTCCTGAGACTGGTTTGATGCAGCTCTCCATGCTACTCTATCCTGTGCAAGCTTCTTCGTCTCCCAGTACCTACTGCAACCTACATCCTTCTGAATCTGCTTAGTGTATTCATCTCTTGGTCTCCCTCTACGATTTTTACTCTCCACGCTGCCCTCCAATACTAAATTGGTGATCCCTTGATGCCTCAGAACATGTCCTACCAACCGATCCCTTCTTCTGGTCAAGTTGTGCCACAAACTTCTCTTCTCCCCAATCCTATTCAATACCTCCTCATTAGTTATGTGATCTACCCATCTAATCTTCAGCATTCTTCTGTAGCACCACATTTCGAAAGCTTCTATTCTCTTCTTGTCCAAACTATTTATCGTCCATGTTTCACTTCCATACGTGGCTACACTCCATACAAATACTTTCAAAAATGACTTCCTGACACTTAAATCTATACTCGATGTTAACAAAATTTCTCTTCTTTAGAAACGTTTTCCTTGCCATTGCCAGTCTACATTTTATATCCTCTCTACTTCGACCATCATCAGTTATTTTGCTCCCCAAATAGCAAAACTCCTTTACTACTTTAAGTGTCTCATTTCCTAATCTAATTCCCTCAGCATCACCCGACTTAATTCGACTACGTTCCATTATCCTCGTTTTGCTTTTGTTGATGTTCATCTTATATCCTCCTTTCAAGATGCTATCCATTCCATTCAACTGCTCTTCCAAGTCCTTTGCTGTCTCTGACAGAATTACAATGTCATCGGCGAACCTCAAAGTTTTTATTTCTTCTCCATGGATTTTAATAACTACTCCGAATTTTTCTTTTGTTTCTTTCACTGCTTGCTCAATATACAGATTGAATAACATCGGGGAGAGGCTACAACCCTGTCTTACTCCCTTCCCCACCACTGCTTCCCTTTCATGTCCCTCGACTCTTATAACTGCCATCTGGTTTCTGTACAAATTATAAATAGCCTTTCGCTCCCTGTATTTTACCCCTGCCACCTTTAGAATTTGAAAGAGAGTATTCCAGTCAAAATCTTTCTCTAAGTCTGATTAGGAGTTGAAATAATATATTAAATATATTAATATAATGATATCTAAAGATACAAAAATGTTGCTTGTGGGAAATTGAAACCAAAGATTTGTATAAGATAAGATAATTTTATTGTCATTAGGCCGTTACAGCAACAGACGAATTTTTGTACAATAGACAAGTTTTTTGTACAGCACAGTCATTACATTAGTAAGAAGAATAATAAAGCATTGTTGATTTACAATTCCGTGTCACAGTCAAAGAACACTTTTAATTCATAAAAGGGGTTGGCAACAAGACACTTATTTAATTTTTTCTTAAATTCACATTCTGGAAGGTCTTGTACTATCTGAGGAAGCATATTAAATAGTTTGTGGTCCACAATCTTATAGCTATTGACTGTTATAAATTTATAACAGTCATTATTTTGCTTTCAGCGAACAAGGGCTCACAATGTGCTTTGTGTTGGGAACATGTAATGACTCTGATTGCTTTCTTCTGCAGAAGTAATATATTTTGAACATGGCTCGAGTTTACCCAAGGAATAAGTCCATATGACATAATACTTTGGAAGAATGCAAAGTAAGAAGTCTTAACATAGGCTGCTGGTACATATTTCGTAAGACATTTTTGTAAATAAATTACTCTAGACAGTATCACACTAATATATTTTATATGTTGTTCTCAGGACAAGCAGTCATCTGAGTATATACCCAAGAACTTTACATAGGTGGGACCATTTATAGGGCTTTTGTCCCTTAACTAAATAGCATGTTTTGTGTTTCATTCTCAGTCAGGAGAAAACCATTTGAGTTAAACCAATATGATGCTTGGGCAAGTGTGTTGTCAACAGAATATTTTAGCTTATTCAGGTCATTGTTGTAGTTTAAGAAGGTTGTGTCATCTGCAAATAGGACCGTACTGGGACTTATAAAGGAGGGTAAGTCATTAATCATAACCAGAAAGAAGAATGGTCCCAAGACAGAGCTCTGTGGAACTACCATCGTAGTATGTTTCTTAGAAGACTTTTGTGAGCCAATACACACAATTTGGCTATGGTCTTGGAGGTACGATGTTAGTAGCTTAAGGCTGTTATCCCTGATACTATAGAAATCGAGTTTCTTTAGCAGTGTGTCATGTCCTACACAGTCAAATGCTTTACTCATGTCACAAAAAGTGGCCTCAGTATAGCCCTTCTCCTCAAACACTCTAAGTATATATTTATTTTATTGTGTCTATTGCATTAACTGTTGATAATTTTTTTCTAAATCCATATTGTGATTCAGGATACCCCTTCCCAGCACCTTCTAGGCCAAAGGGTCTGCTGCCACGTGACGACTGGGAGAGCCACAGTCTGTAGGCCCCCAGGTTGCCCAATCTCTTTCTGTTCCCGATCCTGCTGCAGCTGGCTCCTTTATGCCGCACAGCCCTCCTCAATCTCAAACAGAAAAGAGGAAGAAACATTAGTCCCGGGACAAGGAGCCTCTGCTGTCACCAGAGGTCCCATCCCCACCTTCGCAACCTGATTCTGGCCTGTTGTTCATGTATGTCGCCCCCTTCTTGTCGGTGACGGGTGGTGACCCGGCAGCATGACTGGCTTTAGCCTGTTCAACCCCCATTTGAATCATCATTCTGTGGTTATCCAATGGAATTGTGATGGATATTACCGTCACCTTCAGGAGTTGAAATCCCTTATTTCGTCTTACTCTGCAGATTTTGTGGTTCTACAGGAATCTCATTTTACTGATTATCACTCACCGACCCTCTGTGAGTTCCGTGTTTTCTATCAAAATCGGGTCAACCCCCTGCTGGCCTCTGGTGGTGTTTGTACGTTGGTCCATACGGACGTTGCTATCACGTGGATTCCTCTTCAAACTACATTGGAAGCGGTTGCTTTTAGGATCCACCTGGACTTTGAGGTCATGGTTTGCAATCTTTGTCTCCCTCCTGACAGGACTTACACCTGCTGCCTTTACTGCCCTTCTTCAGCAACTTCCTCCTCCCTTCCTCCTCCTCGGGGATTTTAAAGCTCATCATCCCTTGTGGAGCAGTGCATTTCCATCTAGTCGGGGTCTTCTCATAGACCAGTTTATTACAGACCACGACTTGTGCCTTCTTAGTGATGGCTCCCCTACTCATTTCAGTGCTGGTCATGATACCTTTCCTGCCATTGATCTTTCTCTTTCTTCTCTCTCTCTCTCCCTCCCTCCCTCCTCCCTTCATTACACTGGTCACCACATGATGACCTTTGTGATAGTGACCATTTCCCATTGATTCTCTCACTCCGTTCCTGCTCCCTGATGGACAGGTTACCTCGTTGGTTTTTCCAATGCGCCTATTGGCCTCTATATACTGCACAGGTTGTTTTTTCTCCATCTTTGTCGGGTTGTATTGATGACGTCGTGCATGACGTGTCTGATGCGATTGTTCGCACTGCGAGCCTTGCTGTATCGCGCTCATCTGGACCATTTTGTCTTCGGCAAGTACCGTGGTGGAGTACGCCCATTGCCCTTGCCATCCGTAATCGCCTTCGAGCTTTGCAACACCTTAAGAGGCACCTATCCATTGCCAACGTTATTGCCTTTAAACGCCTGCCCGTTACTTAATCAAACAGAGCAAACGGGTGTGTTGAGAAAGCTTTGTTTCTTCCCTCGGTTCTACTGTCCCTATGTCACGGGTATGGGCTACACTTTGTTTTCTCCAAGGTTGCCATCGTCAGTCTACCCTCCCGGGCCTTCACCTCCCGAATGGCCTTTGCACAGACCCGTTGATTCTCGCGGAACATCTTGCGACCCATTTTGCAACAGCATCAGCATCAGCCTCCTATCTGGCTGCTTTCCTTCACCAGAAACAGCGGGCCGAAGCTTCCGTCTTATGTTTTACCCCTTGTCAGTCAGAATCTTACAATGAACCTTTTACTGAATGCGAACTTTTTTCTGCACTTTCTTCTTCTCATGATACGGCCCCTGGCCCACACTCCATTCATAACCAACTGCTTCAACATCTCAGTGCTCCACAATGGCAACATCTTATCCAGGTGTTTAACCATATTTGGCTCCAGGGTGACTTCCCTTCTCAGTAGAGGGATAGCATCATGGTTCCTGTCCTTAAACCTGGTAAGAACCCCCTGTTTGTCGAAAGCTATCAGCCAGTTAGTCTGACAAATGTTTGCAAATTACTTGAACGGATGGTATCCCATCGGCTCAATTGGGTCCTCGAATCTCGGGATCTATTGTCCCCATACCAGTGTGGCTTCCGAGAGGGACGATCTCCTATCAATCATTTACTTCGCTTGGAATCCACAGTTCGGCAGGCTTTTTCCCAGCACCGCCATTTGGTTGCAGTATTTTTCGACCTTCACAAGGCCTATGACACGGCTTGGCGCCATCACATCTTTCTTACACTTCATGAGTCGGGTCTTCGGGTCCCACTCCTGATTTTTATCTGCCAGTTTCTGTTCCATTGGTCATTCAGGTTTCGGGTTGGTACTGTTTTTAGTTCTCCATGGGCCCAGGAGAATGGCATCCCACAGGGTTCTGTATTGAGTGTACTTATTTTCCTCATTGCTATTGATGGACTTGTGGCCTCTGTCGGTCCTATGCTCGCCCCTGCTCTGTATGTGGATGATTTCTGCATTTGGGTTAGTTCCTCCTCAATGGCCTCTGCAGAATGGCAGCTCAAGGGAGCTATACGGCGTGCCTCTTCATGGACCCTCTCACACGTGTTTCAATTCTCTCCTTTAAAATCATGGGTGGTCTACTTCTGTCGCCACACTACGATCCACCCCGATCCGGAGCTCTATCTCGATGCACAACGATTACCTGTGGTCCCACAGTTTCGTTTCCTGGGTCTTCTTTTCGACAAAAAGCTCACTTGGCTGCTTCATATCAGACTTTTGAAGGTAAACTCAATGTCCTTTGCTTCCTTGCCCACACCTCTTGGGGTGCATACCGCTCTGTCCTTCTCCGCTTTTATTGGGCTTTAATACTGTCTCACTTGGACTATGGTTGTCAAGTTTGTGGTTCGGCTGCTCCTTCCACACTGCACCAGCTGGATCTGGTCCACCATCATGGTATCCATTTGGCCACGGTGCCTTCCCTACTAGCTCTGTTGATAGTCTCCTGTTTGAAGCTGGGATCCCCCTCCCCCCCCCCCCCCCCCCCCTTTCTGTTCGGCGGTCCCAGTTTCTGGTTTCTTATGCAATTGCTTTCTGTTCCTCTACCACTCATCCTTCCTATTTTATCCTGTTCCCAGACCATGGACGTCACCCACCTGATTCCCGCCCTCGGGCTGGTTTACTAGTTGGGCTCTGCCTTGAATCTCTTCGCCGTGATTTTCAGCTTTCTTCTTTGTCCTGTCTCTCACACTCTCTCCCCAACACCCCTCCTTGGTTAGTTCCTCGGCCCCGAATTCGGATGGATCTCTGCCGAGGTCTGAAAGATTCCGTTCCCCCAGTGGTGTCCCATTGTTTTTTCCGACGAATTTTATAGGAGTTTCGGGATGCTGTTGTTTTTCACACCGATGGCTCTAAATCTTCTGATAGTGTGGGATATGCCTTCATGTCCTCTGTTGGCACGGAAAATCATCTGCTGCCACCTATATGTGGGGTGTTTACTGCGGAATTGATGGCAATTTCCCAGGCCCTTACCTTTATTAAACAGTCCCAACACAACCTCGTTTTGTTATGTACGGACTCAATGAGTGGCCTTCTGGCTATTGACCTTTGTTTTTCCTGCCATCCCTTGGTCTCAACCATCCATGACCATCTTGCTGATCTTCACCATGCTGCTTGTTCCGCTGACTTCCTTTGGGCATGTGAGTATCCCAGGTAATGAGCTTGCTGATCGTTTGGCTGGGGGAGCAGTCACTTAACCCCCGTCTCTGTAAGCCCCTCCTGCAGCAGATTTACAGCTTCACATCAAATCCCACTTCGCACAATCGTGGATCAACTCTGGGAGGCTACCTCCCTGTCTAATAAACTTAGTGCGATTAATGTGACACCTGTCCCATGGCGTTCTTCCTTCCGCCTCTCCCAAAAGGCCTCACCCACCCTGTGTCGTCTCCGCATTGGCCATACCAGGCTGACCCATGGTTTTCTTTTGCATAGTGAGCCACCCCCACTTTGTGGTTGTGGAGCATTCTAGTCATAGCCCACATTTTGGTGGAATGCCCCCTTCTTTTGGGTCTGCATACTAAGTACAGACTTTCCCACACTTTACCTTTCATGTTGGCTGACGATTCCCTGATGGTCGAACTGGTTCTCTGTTTCCTCTGTGAAAGTGGTTTTTATTCTCAGTTTTAAGGTTTTTGATCTCACTCTGGTGTTGGGGCAGGGCGGTGAGGGTTGGGGTGTCTCCCACTGTAAGCGTTTTCCGTGATTTCCCTAAATCACTCCAGGCAAATGCCGGGATGGTTCCTCTGAAAGGGCACGGCCGCCTTCCTTCCCAATCCTTCCCTAATCCGATGAGACCGATGACCACGCTGTCTGGTCTCCTTCCCCAAACCAACCAACCAACCCCACTGTAAGCTGTGTTTGGAGATTCCCAACTCCCCTCCCTGGCCAAGATCCTCTTTTCTTTCCCTTTTACTCTGTTTTTATCACTTTTTAGAATTGGTTAGTCTCCTTTTCCCATAGACACTTCTACATTCTAGCAGTTGAACGCTTTTAAATAGCAGGTGGTCATGTCTCTGCTGCTTCAGAGGTGGGATATTTCCAGCCTCTAGCATAGCGTTGGGGTGGCTCTCTTGCTGATTTACCTCATTTTGTTTTTACCATTGATGACACGACTGAACTTTTATGTTTTTTAGTCTTTTCCTTTTTATCGTTATGACTTTTATGACAAACTATCTGAATGGACCACATTTGAAACAAGGGACTGATGACCGTGCTGTTTAGTCCCTTCAATCCCAATCAACCAACCACCCATATTGTGGTTCATTAAATATTCCAAGTTTTTCAAAGTGAGCTGACAGCTGAGAGTATATGATATATTCTATTATTTTGGCCAAGATTGGAACTATTGATATTGGTCTGAAGCTTGCAGGGTTGTCTTTGTTACCCTTTTTGTAGACAGGGACCACCCTAGATAGTTTCACTGCTCTGGAAAGTAGCCCCCTGTTATAAATTTTTTATGCAATAGGTCAATGGATACACAATAGAATCAATTATTTTTTTCAGTAAGTTGCATGACATGTCATAGATATCAACACTAGCTAATGATTTGAAGTTCCTTACTATTTTTAATACTGTATTAGGTGTAATCTCAGAGAAAGTGAGAGTGTTATCATATGATAGTTTCTTTCTAACAGTTCAGCTGCACTTTTATTAGGCTTACTAATGGAATTGCTTAATTGCTCCACAGATTTAATAAAATACTCTCTGAACTCTTGTGAAGAGATGCTGAGTTTGACCTTATGTTGTTCTTTGACTGCACTGTTTATGATGTTCCAAGCAGTTTTACATTTATTGTTAGCACTGTCAGTGCACTGGGCATTGTGTGTCTTTTTAACTTCAATAATTACTTTTTTATAATCATCTTACATATAAGGCTTTTACATTATCAGTCATAGTAGTTTTGTATATATCTAACAGAGTCCTTACATGACCCTTCATATCAGACAGCGTTTTTGTGTACCAGGTATTTTTCTTTTTCAGCCCCCTTTTTTTACAGCCACTATCTGTTATCTTAAATCTTCTAATGGGAATACTGTCATTGAATGTTTGCAGAAATGAGTTGAAGAAATATTCAAACGTTACCTTAGCTGTCGCATTATTTGATACACAAATATTACTATCATTTTTCTGGCAAAACCAAGCCTTGAATTTGTCAATTTTTCTTTCATTCATTGGCCTAGTGGTCACCATTTTTGATTTGGACAATGCACCACTAGGAGTGACAGAGCTGATCCTATTAGCATACATTATGGACACTGATTTGTGGCCTGAAAGGGGAACACTGTTACATCGCATTGATCTTGGGTGTATTTAAAATTAACAGATATCTCCCTGACATTTTCACTGTTTCTCCTGATGGCAACAGCATAATATTCTGTGAGCTTTTCTATTTCTGATTTGTTGAGCCTGTCTTGTCCACCAGTTACTTTGCCATCAAACAGGTTTTTTTTCCTGTCTTTTTCATTGCAAAGTTTCCTAAGTCTTGCCTCATTCTCTTCTGCACATTTCCTTTACATTCTGTTGTTGTTGTTGTTGGGTTTTTTCACCTTAGGATTTAGCAGCCACAATACTTTTGAAGCCTTCAGAGTCACCACACCAGGGTAGTGAGTGTATTGCACACATGTGTTTAGCAATTGACCTACTAAAAATAGAGACTACTGCTTTCCATACCATACCACCACTGAAACCTTCATAGTTTTTGTCACATCTTGTGTTCATTTACCTTATTGGCACAACCTTGGCAGTGTTTCATCAGACATTCGTAGTCCAGCACCTTGCCTGTATCTACAGAGGTAACTGACAACCCATGTATGGCCTCTCTTCCGCCAGAAGCCATCCAATGCAGCAAAAATGTCAGTAGATTGGCAAATGTCAACAGTTTCTTTTGCTGCTCTCTTCATACTTCACATACTTCACTGAAATCCGATGGGGCATTATGAAAATGTTTGTAATACCTCTCAGATTTGACAGGTAGTGGTGGGAAGTCATCATAGCACAGAATATCTAGGCTGCTTTTCTTAATAATATAATAATACTTTCTTCAACATCCAATGATTCATTGCATGCGTATAAAAACATGTTCTTCTGAATACATCATTGATTAACAAAATGATTACATTATAAGTAAAATTGTTTGATTGATATTATTTACATATTTTTTGAAGCACTTCTTATTCTGCATGTAAGTATGGTATTGTTCTAATGTGTAAAATGTATTTTTTAACAGGAATTTCTTCTGGTGAAATTTAAGCTTCATCATGGGTAGGGTTATAACTTTACTGGGCAGTGAATTGTCTAACTTTAAACTTGCTCATTGTGGACCCTTTTCATAGAGTGCTGTTCTGTGGCTGCTGATGTAGATTTTTTCTTTATTTTTGGTATTGTACTGATAGAAGTTGAAACAAATGTTGGATTGCAGTCTGTCAACAAGTTATATGGTTTTTAGAATGTACATGTTTACTACGGTTAGTACACCAGTTTTTGGAAACAATCCACGACATGATTCCTTATATTTTGCTGTGTGGATGATTCTTATAGCCCTTTTCTTAAGTAGCAATAGCTTATTTAGATTTGCTTTGGTTGTTGCTTCCCATATTTGTATTCCGTAATTCAGGTGAGAGGAAATTAGAGCATGGTATGCAGTTTTTAGGATAACAGTGTCTTTGCAGAACTTGCAAATCATATTAATTGCAAATATATTCTTAGACAACTTACATACTAGAATGTCAACATGTGTGTCCAACTTTAGGTTACTTTCAATTGTTAAACTGAGGAATTTTACACTACACTCTTTTCTTTACTAATCCATGACCTATGTATAATTTAATTTCATCATTAAAACTACTGTTGTCAAACTCCATGAAACATGTTTTACTGCTAGTTACATTTCAGTGGCTTTCATTAAAGTACTGTACAATTTCATTTTACACGCAATGGATGCATCATCCATATACAGAACTATTTTGGAACTCTGAGTGCGATATCTTATGTCATTTATATTAATCAAAAACAAGAGGACCCAATACTGAGCCCTGGGGCACTCCATATTTTATATTAGTGATTTTGGATTTGGGAACACCAGTTTCAGTTTTAAGCTGTACAAACTGTTTTCGGTTACTCATTCAAGATTTTATTAGGTCATGAGCAATGCCTCTGATGCCAATGTTCCATAGCTTTTCTAATAGGATTTTGGTGTTCACACAGTCGAAAGCTTTCTCAAGGTCAAGGTATATACCTGCAACATGTTACATGTTCTCGATGCCACCTATTATCTCTTCAATTAATTGAGCAGCTGCTGTGCTGGTTGATTTACATTTTAAGAATCCATTTGGATTTTCAAACATTAGGTTGTGAATCTGAAGAAAGTTTATAATTCTGCTGTATATGACTTTCTTAACTATTTTGGAAAAGGCTGAAAGTATTGAGATTGGTCTGTAGTTTTAAATTTTGAGTTTCTCCTTTTCTAAAGATTGGCGTTGCCAGAGCTATTTTTAGTCTGTCTGGGAAGGTGCCTGGTTCTATTATATTACTTATGGCTACAGACAGAGGTAGAGACACACTTTGTCTGCACACTTTTAATACTGAGGCCACCGTGCCCTGCAGAACTGGAAGATTTTAGAGAGATAATGGTGTTAATTATTTATTTTCATTTTGTGGGGGCTAGATATATGCAATGCTCAGATGGATTGCCTTTAGAATTATACTGCAGGTTATTATGTTTGTCATTGAGGGCTTCCCCTGCTGAAGAAAAATATTCATTGAATATATTAGCAATTTTAAGTTGATCTTTTACTACCATTCCATTGTGGTCAATATTGAAGTCCATACAGCATTTGTCTCTCCCTGTTCTAAAACTGCTTATCACTACCTAGACACCAATAGTGACACTGTGTGAAGCGTGAAGCTTGTTTGCAACGTAGGTGCTCCTGGTCTGTATTAATAAATCTTTATAGTATTCTTGAAGCTTTGAAGGCCTCCTTTAGCTTGAGATTCGTCTATTATTCCATATTACACTGTGGAATAATTTTAATTTTTCCTATGCTTCAATGTCATCATTATTTATCCATATACTTTTCTTTATATTTTTAGTTTGTTTAACTTTTGTGGCTACAACTAGGCATGTGGCATCGAAATAATATTAGAAGCCAGCAGCAAAGCTATCATAGGAAAACATATCATTCTAAAACCATGGTATGTGTGCTAATATGGAGTTTAGTATATTGGTGTTACCATTATACATAATTCTTTTGCTTGCATGTAGTTTCTTTTTAGTGAAAAAGGGCATCTCATTTGTCTCCAATTGAAGTTGTACTGCATGGTCATCAGAGATGGCTAGTTTTAGAATAACTTTACTGTAGGAAAGATGGGTCATGTTAGTTATTATATTATCCAGACAAGTTTTGCAGTTGCCAATCCCTCTAGTTGGTTCACGGATAAATGGCGTCAGATTGAATTCATTGAGTAGGATGTATAGCTTTTAGGTGTTGGTATCGTTGGCTAATAAGTCTATATTTATATCCCCTGTTATTATAGTATTTACGAGGGTAAGTCAATTATTACCCACAAAGTAGTTATAAAATTTTATTGTAATCAAATAGGAAACTTACTAGAACATCATTTTTCAACATAGTCTCCTTGCATTTCAAAGCACTTGGTCCATCATTGTACAAGCTTCCTGATGCCCTCATAAAAGAAGGTTCTCAGTTGAGCTGCAAGTCAGGAATGCACCACTTCTTTCACAACTTCGTCTGAGGCAAATCGACGGCTCCTTAATGCTTGTTTGAGTGGACCAAACAAGATTGGGACTATATAGAGGGTGATCCAGTTCTTCAAGTTTGAGTTTCTGGAGCATTTCAGCAGTGTGGGCAGCAGTATGCAGATGGGCATTGTTGTGCAACAACACAACAGCTTTTGACAGCAGTCCTCGGCGTTTGCTTCGAATTGCAGGCTGTAATGTACACTGTTTATTGTTGTGCCCCTTTTCCCATAATGTTCCAGTACTGGTCCTTGTGCGTCCCAAAAAATGATAAGCATGTTTTCCTGGGCACGATTGGGTCTTGAACGTTTTCTTGCATGGCGAATTTGGATGTTTCTGTTCCATACTCTGCCGTTTAATCTCCGGCTCATAACAATGGATCAATGTTTCGTCACCAGTAATGATCCTGTCAGAGAAGTTGTCCCCTTGATTACCGTAGTGATACAAATGATTTTTGCAGATGTCCAAGCACATTTGTTTATACAACTGTGTGAGTTGTTTTGGGAGCCATCTTGCACAAACTTTATGAAAACCAAGTCTATTGCAGATGATTTTGTAGGCAGAACTGTGACTAATTTGCAGATGATTTGCCACTTTGTCAATAGTAGATTGTCTTTCTAAGAGAATCATTTCATGTGAACACTCTATGGTTTCTTCATTTGTGCCAGTAAACAGTCATCCGGCTCCTTCATTGTGTGTAACACTTGTGCGACCATTTCGGGATTTTTCAGTCCATTCGTAGACACTCCGTTGTGGCAAAGCACTGTTCCTGTACTGTACCGAAAGTCTTCGATGAATTTTGGCCCCTGATACGCCTTACAACCACAAAAAACGGATCACTGAACGATGCTCTTCTTTGGTGCAAATAGACAGCGGAGCAGCCATGATTAACAGCACGGTAGTGATAATGGAACTAACCTAGCAGCTTGAAAATTGCAAAGGTATAACAACAAATCAACAAAGCGTGCGTCATCAATGTGAAATGACAGTACTACCAAAATAAACAAAAATATAACTAAATTGTGGATAATAATTGACTTACCCTCATACATGGCCATTTAACCCAGAAAATGTAATATATCAGCAAGTCAGATAGATTTTTGAAAAAATGTATCCGTACATGCCCCAGGTGGCCTATACAAACCGATAATTGCTATATTTTCTCTACCCCATTTTAGATTTATTGCAACAAATTCTGTCATTCCTTCTACGCAGAATGTACTTACATCAATAACACTGAAATTACTATCTGTAACAGTGAAGATTGCTTCACCACCCCCAGACTTGTTTTTCCTTCTAAAGTCAGAACAAAATTTCATGGAGAGTGGTTGACTAATGCTAATTAGGTCTTCAGTATAACAATGTTCAGTTATGACTAAAATATTGGGTTTATCAAGACATGTAATAATATCCAGATCATTGTGCCTGTTTTTAAGACTCTCAAAATTCTGGTGTATGACATTAAGTCTGAGCTTCTCCAGCTGGACTATACAGGATGATTTAACGCTACCAAACTGTCCAACAGGCTTTAGAAGTTTCCCAGGCTTGCCTGCAGTGGCTGTTTGTGTGGCAGATTCTGATTTGGGGGATTGTACCATTCCACGGCAATGCACTTATTTACACCACTTTGTGGAGAATTTTGTCTAATTTCCTCAACAATTAATTTGCTGACAGTCTTTTTGCATCTTTTATTCATGTGCATACCATGAGTTGTGTGCAGGTCTCTTTCTAGATTGCCGACATTAACCAGGGACAAATTGTGAAATTTATTACGTATTGTTTTAAGCCCATCATTTGCCTTGTGCACTTCGAAGTTCACTATAGATTGTTTCATTAGATCATGTCTCTGTGGAATATTAATGATAATTACTTCAGTGTTAATCAACTTACCAAGTGCCACTTCCATGTGCTTGATTTTTTGCTACATCATTTGTACCTCCCATGATTACAACACAATCAGTTGATGAAAAAGACTCTTCTATTTTGCACACACGGCTTCACCACAGTAGAAAGAGGGGCTCCAGTTTGAGTGTGAGCCACAGCTGTAAAGTCGTCCTGGATACTTATGATGTGCACTATTCCACGGCTGTGATTCTCTCCATATATCAGAATCCGTCCCTTCTTTTGCTTTTGATTCACCTCACTTCTTCTACTGTTCTCTTGGGCCAGTTTCTTCTTCCATGCACTTTCACGGTTTTCGTTGTTATCTTGTACAGTTTGTTTACGTTCACTTAGGTTAGCACATGAGGTTAGGGCTTCTTTTTTGGATTTATTACCAACAGCTTTTTTTTGCAGTTTGGAATGTTGCTTTCATCAGGACTATGATACCTGTTTTTAGTAATAATGGCCGGAAAGTTTCCTTTTGTTTTTAATTTAGGCCTACAGTTGTTGAGCAGGTACTGTGATCTAGTTCATTCACCTTTTTATTTAGTAGAGAAACCTCAGCCTTTAGACACAGAATTTCTCTTATTAAGTCTTCAACTAATGCTGAAATTTCACACTTACAGTCGTAGTTATTCACATTTGTTATTTTACCTGTCTCTTTGAGGCAGCATTGAATACACTTCCAGCCTGTCATGAATCCGTTGCTTTCTTTCACTGATGGATCAATTCTAGCACATCGAAAATGGAAAGAATGTTTACATTCCATACACATGATGCCAGTTTTCAACAATGTTTCGCATTTTCTACACTTTTCATCATCTAAATTAGGGTCCTTACATAGACTAAGAAATGTTGCACTTCTACTTGCAGCCATTTTTACACCATTACTTCGCAATACACCTCATGGCATAAGCAAGGTGAATATTGACTTCAATATATTCTGTGCACGTATCAGGAGATGTCATTGCACATCTTGTTAATGTACCACTTTACATTCCACTATAGTTTTTCTGGATAGGACTCTTCTCTTACATGTCCTGACTAAATGTAAGGGATTTTTTACTGTTACGTATTTACAATTGCAATTTTGAAAGCTTGCACTTACTAATTAAAATGTAATTGTTATTTTCTCTGTTTACAACACTAACATCTTGTTCAATTTTGGTAACCTCGCTTGATTGCAATCCAACAGTTCCTTCATTTTTACACTTTCCAACAACACACTTATGTTGATTACCATAAAAGTTACAACTGCAATTAAATTTCTTCATTTTTGGCATTTTCTAATGTAAAATGGTTGAAATGTGCAGTCACAACTAGATTACAAAACAAACACACACAGAAAACATAAGTAAACTCAAGTAAACTACTTGTATAGCAGAAAGATTAATGGCAATAAATCCCTGGTCATAGTACAGTCAATGTGTTCTTCAAGGATATTTCACAAACAAGTTGCAATGTAAATAGTGGTGCCAGAATTAAATAATCAGACGAGGTTTTGTATATGACCGTAATGTGTCAGCTGTTTCAGAAAGATGTTTGAACACAGAGATGATGAGATACTATACATAAAGTATATATGTTTACAATCAGGAAGCATCACAGAATTCTATTAAATAAAAAATAAAAATAAAAAAAAAATTTTGCGCCCTCATGACATCCAGGTTCCCTTGAAGCAAGTTACCAATCAGTCTACCACATGGAAATATTAGCAATAACTGAATTAATATTTGTGTGACTTTTTTTCAGGCAGTTCTTCTCTACAGATAATTTCACATCAGCAAAAATCTGAGGTTACTATTATTGTCCACAAGGTCTTAAATACGCAACGTGAACAACGTCTCACCAGACTTCCCTGGGTTTGCCCAAAGTTATGCCTCTACATCTGTCTATGACTCTCCATCCAAGGTAATTTCATCAATCATCAATCCAGTCACAAATGTCACATTATAACCATACAACTGTCCTTTGATAATAATTCTAGGTGTGGTACCAGTCAAATGATTTTCAGAAACTGAGAAATAATACATCTGTCTGAGTGTCTTTATTCATGTCTTTCAGTACAGTAGGTCATTTGAGAAAAGTGTGGCTTTCAGTATGTCACTAGAAAACTGCAGGTTGGTTTTCACATGATCCATGTTTTCGAAATCTGTGCTGGATGGCTTGGAGCAAGTCATTGTCTTTGATGTACCTCATTAAGTTTGAGGTCAGAATATATTCTAAGATTGTACGACAAATGAATGTGAAAGATTTTTTTATTTATTTATTATCTTTTTTGCATATAGTCTCCAACTGGTGACTTTTGCAAACGTCATAGTATTTTTATACAATTTTTGTAGAAACAGTAGGAATTCGTAATTCACATGTCAAGAAGCCATTTACGGGTGATGCACGTGGCAATATATGGTACAGTACTTCATAATGCAACATACAGTTGTCACATAGTATAGGTATTTGAATTTACAGCATGTTGTTACAAAAATAATATATATTACAATCACCTCAGAATAGTACTTCATACAGATAGAAGAGTTAGGCCTACATTTAAGAATAGCTATATTTTAATATCAGTATTCATTCAGTGAGTATAAACATTTGAGAGTTAAGAATGATGTTAATTCCCTTTTGAATACTTTACCTCTGTGGCATCTTATAGCACTTGGCAGTTTGTTAAGGCCGGTATTACACTATCAAATTTCTTTGTCCAATATCTTTGTCAAAGATATTTGATAGTGTAATAGGGATCTTTGACAAATGTCGTCCAATATTTGATCAAATGTAGGCCGAGGCCGTATATTTGATCAAAGAAATCGCTTGTCTTCTGTTCACTGCAATGCGATATGTTGCCACGCGGAGCGCCAGCATCGCTGGAGCGTTCTGTCATCTTTTGTGTTTGTAAACATGGCTGCTAAATACAATTGGTGTGTGGCGTCTACCACAAAATTAATTGAAATGTATGAAGCGGATGAGGCGCTTTACAATGTGAGGCACCCTGATTATAAAAATAGATTGAGAAGATTGGAGAGTTATAAAAATATAGCGGAGATCATTAGCCGTGACATACGGCCTGGCTGTACGGCAGAGGATATTAAGAGGAAGATAAATGGCCTCCGTACTAGCTACTCGTACGAGAAAGCAAAAGTACGTATTGACATATTCATTTATATTTATTTATGCAAGTAAAGTTTACATGTCATACAAATGATTAGCATTAGCATTAATTTGTTCACTGCAGCGACTTGAAGCATACAATAATGTTTACGTAACCTACAAGTAGAGAATGAGATTTTCACTCTGCAGCGGAGTGTGCGCTGATATGAAACTTCCTGGCAGATTAAAACTGTGTGCCCGACCGAGACTCGAACTCGGGACCTTTGCCTTTCGCGGGCAAGTACTCTACCAACTGAGCTACCGAAGCACGACTCACGCCCAGGACTCACAGCTTTACTTCTGCCAGTACCTCGTCTCCTACCTTCCAAACTTTACAGAAGCTCTCCTGCGAAACTTGCAGAACTAGCACTCCTGAAAGAAAGGATATTGCGGAGACATGGCTTAGCCACAGCCTGGGGGATGTTTCCAGGATGAGATTTTCACTCTGCAGCGGAGTGTGCGCTGATATGAAACTTCCTGGCAGATTAAAACTGTGTGCCCGACCGAGACTCGAACTCGGGACCTTTGCCTTTCGCGGGCAAGTGCTCTACCAACTGAGCTACCGAAGCACGACCCGCGAAAGGCAAAGGTCCCGAGTTCGAGTCTCGGTCAGGCACACAGTTTTAATCTGCCAGGAAGTTTCATATCAGCGCACACTCCGCTGCAGAGTGAAAATCTCATTCTGGAAACATCCCCTAGGCTGTGGCTAAGCCATGTCTCCGCAATATCCTTTGTTTCAGGAGTGCTAGTTCTGCAAGTTTCGCAGGAGAGCTTCTGTAAAGTTTGGAAGGTAGGAGACGAGGTACTGGCAGAAGTAAAGCTGTGAGTCCTGGGCGTGAGTCGTGCTTCGGTAGCTCAGTTGGTAGAGCACTTGCCCGCGAAAGGCAAAGGTCCCGAGTTCGAGTCTCGGTCGGGCACACAGTTTTAATCTGCCAGGAAGTTTCATATCAGCGCACACTCCGCTGCAGAGTGAAAATCTTATTCTGGAAACATCCCCCAGGCTGTGGCTAAGCCATGTCTCCGCAATATCCTTTCTTTCAGGAGTGCTAGTTCTGCAAGTTTCGCAGGAGAGCTTCTGTAAAGTTTGGAAGGTAGGAGACGAGGTACTGGCAGAAGTAAAGCTGTGAGTCCTGGGCGTGAGTCGTGCTTCGGTAGCTCAGTTGGTAGAGCACTTGCCCGCGAAAGGCAAAGGTCCCGAGTTCGAGTCTCGGTTGGGCACACAGTTTTAATCTGCCAGGAAGTTTCAACCTACAAGTAGTTTAAATTATTTTCATTATTAATATTGCAGATGCATAAAAGCAAAAGTGGAGCCAGTGCACAGGCGGCGTATACACCACAAGTGTACTGGTTCCAGATGCTGAAATTCCTCGACCAGTCTACTGAGGCCGACGAGAGTGTGTGCAATTTGGAGAGCACGGAAAGTGAAACTGGAAGTGAACGTGCCACACCGACGTATGAGGAAATGATTGCGGTATGTACATTTGTTTACATTTTACGTTACTAAATGTGATTATCTTGCCAGGGCACTTTCCCAGCGCCATTGTAAAATGTCTTAAAGTATTCCCTAACTGCTCTCCCGTGTACTGTACGTCCAGAAGCAGCTTGGCAAGCTATTGGTTCCATTTGCTGTAGGTCCTCAATGCTTTGTGTCTCAAGATAAGTGCAGTCTCCTACTACGGCAGACACTGTTTCCTGACGAGTGTACAAGTGTTGCAATGTGCAGGCAGCCAGTGTTATTGTGGTAACTTTTTCAGGAGGCAGATTAATGGTAGTAAGAAAAATCCTGAAATGACTTGCAAGAATGCCAAAGCTGCTCTCCACTAATCTCCCTCGTGACAGTCGGTAATTGAAAACCTTTTCTTCTTTTGTGATTCCTTTTAAGGGGTATGGCTTCATAATGTTATAACTCAGTGGAAAAGGGTCATCTGCCAGTACTACCATTGGAGTTGTAATGTTTGTGTTCCCAAGCTTCCTGCCATCAGGAATGTTGAGCATAGATCGGTCAATAAGACACTCACGCAGTTTGCTTTTTGAAAACACTCCAGCATCACCAACACGCCCATTAGTTCCTACATCTACATACAAACATTTGTAGGAAGCATCTACCATGGCAAATAAAATGATACTGTTGAAGGATTTATAATTGAAAAAGTGAGATCCACTAGATTGTGGATATTTAATACGAATGTGCTTTCCGTCCATTGCTCCTATTGTATTATAACAGTTCCACTTCTTCTCGAAATCCTCTGCAATTTGCTCCCACTCTCCTCTGCTTGTGGGTACCTGTAAATAAATAAGATTTATGTATGTGCAAGGAAGTACGTAACAAGCAAAGAGGTACGTAACTAATGGCTTTTATCTTTTATTTTATAGCATGAGATGCAAGAGCCTGTCACATGTAGCGAGGCTCAGCCACAGCCCCTGCGTCAAGAGCGGCCTCCCACTAAAAGGAGGAGAGTCACGCCAGACGTGGCAACAAACGTTATGGTGGAGGCCAGCAGGACACTTCAGGCTATGGCTGATGCTGCCAGATCCATGCCTGTCCATGAAGACCGTTACAGCACCCTTGGCGTCCACATCGCAGCAGAACTGTGTGAAATGGAAAAGGTGGGCAGCAGGGAATACACCACTGTCACTGTGCACAGTCTGCAGCGGACATTAATGGACAGGTGGGATTTGCTGCATGCGACAGCCCGTGCACAACCGTCCACCTCTGGATATATCCAGGCTGCCTTGCAGCAGGCTGGAATAGAGGATGAGGATTCCATTTTATAAATATACATGTGTGTATAATTTTTGTATCTCTCCAATCTTCTTAATGTATTTTTATAATCAGGGTGCCTCACATTGTAAAGTGTCTCATCCGCTTCATACTTTTCTATTAATTTTGTGGTATCACACATCAGTCATATTTTGCCATGTAAATAAAGTTAAATAAATAAAATAATAACAATTTATCTTCATGAACATAAAGTGTATCGAACATTTATTTACCTTCAGACAATGGTCCTTTAGTGCTTTATAAATTGCTTCACACGTTTCAGGTATTATTTTACTTAATGTGCATTGTGGAATTCGAGTGCTGTACTGTAAGCTAGAGTAACTTTCTCCTGTAGCAAGGAATCGTAGTGTTACAGTGAGCCTGTCTTCTGCAGATATAGCAGTTCTTAGATGCGTATTGTGTTTTGAGATATGAGGAATCACTTCACTGAGAACATACTGAAATGTATGCCCATCCATTCGCAAGAAATTGATGTATGACTTGACGTCTTCCACTATTAGCTCACGTAACAAGTTTTGCTGAATGCTTTTTTCGTCTCGTCGTGAAACCCACGGCTTCACCCAGGTACGTTTCCTTTTTTTCCCCCGCTTCTGTATCGCATGTGCATGTGCACACACAGCAATTGTGGCACAAGCAGCAGCTGCTGCGGTCAATAACAACAATTTGTTTTTGTCAGCCATCTTGAACTTTGACAAAAACTTTGATGACAGTGTAATACCCCTTCTAGCGCTACGTCAGAGATCTTTGTCAAATATATTGGACGGAATATTGGATCACATCTTTGATCAAATCTTTGACAAAGAAATTTGATAGTGTAATACCGGCCTAAACCATATCTGGCCATTAATCTAAGGATTATGATCTGTTGTCTTTAGTTTAGTTCTGTTTCTGAAGAAGCAATCTTTTTGTCTTGTGTTATGGCTATGCACATCAGAGCACTTAGTTTCATTATTTTTATGGTCCACAAAGAATGTTATTAATTTGTGCAGATACAAGGAATATACTGTTAGATATTTTTGTTGTACAAAGGTTTCCGTACATGAATCTCTGTATCCTGTCCTGATTGCTCTTTTCTGCAATGTTAGGATGCTGTTCATGTGTCTATCAGCAGCACATCCCCATACCTCTATTCCATAATTAATATATGCCAAATATTGTCCCATAATAAGCAGTTTGTAATATTTGTTCAGAGACTAATTTTGATAGTTTGCTAATTAAGTACAGTGAACTGCTGATTTTATTGCATACAAAATTGATATGATCTACCCATCTAAGATTTTTGTCTAGGTATATCCCCAAAAATATATCTAAAAACAAATATGATGAGACTTACCAAACAAAAGCACTGGCAGGTCGATAGACACACAAACAAACACAAACATACACACAAAATTCAAGCTTTCGCAACAAACGGTTGCTTCGTCAGGAAAGAGGGAAGGAGAGGGAAAGACGAAAGGATGTGGGTTTTAAGGGAGAGGGTAAGGAGTCATTCCAATCCCGGGAGCGGAAAGACTTACCTTAGGGGGAAAAAAGGACAGGTATACACTCGCGCGTACACACACATATCCATCCGCACATATGTGCAAAGAGTTTGGGCAGAGATGTCAGTCGCCTTGTCAGTTTGCCTTTACAAATGTCTGCTTGTGTCTGTGTATGTGCGGATGGATATGTGTGTGTGTGTGTGTGTGTGTGTGTGTGTGTGTGTGTGTGTGTGTGTGTGCACGTGTGCGCGCGAGTATATACCTGTCCTTTTTTCCCCCTAAGGTAAGTCTTTCCACTCCCGGGATTGGAATGACTCCTTACCCTCTCCCTTAAAACCCACATCCTTTCGTCTTTCCCTCTCCTTCCCTCTTTCCTGATGAAGCAACCGTTTGTTGCGAAAGCTTGAATTTTGTGTGTATGTTTGTGTTTGTGTGTCTATCGACCTGCCAGCACTTTTGTTTGGTAAGTCTCATCATCTTTGTTTTTAGATATATTTTTCCCACATGGAATATTTCCCTCTATTATATTTATATCCCCAAAAATTTACATTTGTCAGTGTCTACTTTTCTGATGCCACTTATATTATCAATACAGGTTTAGTATGAATTACCAAGGTTAAATGGTAATAGCCTGGATTTGCTAATATTGACTTTTAGACCTTGATCATGGAAGTAAGTAGTTATTTGACTTAAGCCATCAGTTGCAGCCAATGTCAAGTCATTAGTTTGTTTGCAAAAGAACAAAAGTGAGGTATCATCTGCATAACTTACTAATTGGGAGTACAAAGGTGCCTCTAAATCATTAATGTAGACCAGAAAAAGGAAAGGGCCCAATACGGAGCCCTGAGGTACACCTTGTTTTATTGTTTCATAACTGGATTGGAAATGTTTGATATGATCATTAATTTCATAACTTAGCTTTGTACACTGCTTACAATTGGTTAGATAAGTGATCAGTAGTTGTAAGGATGTGCCATTTATATTGTAAGTTTCCAGTTTGCTTAGTAGTAGCTCATGGTTCACTGAGTCAAATGCTTTAGTAAGGCCTAGAAATATCCCTGCTGTTTGTATTCCCTCATCCAGGGCACCATACACCTTGTGGAGAAATTCGGTAATTGCCATAATGGTGCTGTAATGCTTTCTGAAGCTATGCTGTGTTTATACTAGTAAATTATTCTTTGTGAAATAATCCATAAGTCGTGTCAACAGAACAACTTCAAATATTTTACTGAAAATTGGTATTAGTGATATGAGCCTGAAGCTTGATAGCTCTTCTTTCGATCCTTTTTTATGCACGGTTTAACTGTACTTTTCTTCAATATATTTGGAAATGTGTGCTCCCTGATACTACTGTTGATCATACGGGTAATTATTCCAACTATTTCATTATTGCATTTTTTAATTATAATACTACTCAGTCCATTCCAGCCAGATGAAGTCTTATTCTTTAAGTTATTTATTATGTTTCCCATTTCTTTCACACTCACTTCCTTAAATTCAAAAGCAGTGTCCAGCCTAGGATAAGGCTTTATCATCCGAGTCAGACCTGTGTTATTAACTGGATTCTCAGCTGAAGATATAAAATATTCATTAAATGTATTGCAGATTTTATCTGGATCATTAATAAGGTTTCCTTCATGTTGGTTTCTGTCACTTTGAGCATCTAACTTAGGGGTGGCTTTGCGATATCTATTTATTATATTCCATGAAATCTTCTCTATATTTGTTGACTGAGCTATTTCCTTATCTAGGATCTGTTTTCTTAAATTTGAGAGCTGTTCCTGAAATTGTTTTTTTAGATTTCTTGTACTTAACTTTAAATATTTGCAATTTAGTTGACTTGTGTAGCAAACTTAGATGCTCGATATTTTGCCCAAGTTTAATCAGGTAAGGTGGAAGAATCAGTCTGGTGTTTTTTACATTTTGGTTGTGAGTTACTACTTTCTTAATTTCTTTTACTGGGCAGCAAAAATTAAGATATTGTAAAATAATATCATAAAATTTGGCCCATTTGTAATCGGACCCTGTTTTCTGAAGATCTAGTTGCCATTCCTCAGATGCTAGTTTACTTTTAAAAGCATTAATGTTTTTCTCTTTAAGCATTCTGTTATGTTCTACGACCTGAATCCTTTCTTGGATGCTTGTGTGTTCATAGTCTACAAATTGACATTTGTGGTCTGAGTAGTGGAAGTCCACATTCCAGTATCTAATACTATCTTTTACCTCTTTACTTACTATTATGTAGTCTATTATCCTAGGAGGACAGTGAGTAACTCTTGTATCTGAATTTACTGCATTCATAAGATTATAGGAGTTAAGGGTATCTATAAGCCTACTGTTATGGTTATTGCAAGATGTTGTCTCTATATTCAAGTCACCAAGTATTGTTACCTCATTTGGGTCACAGTGTGCCACTATTCTACTAAAAATACCTGTGAAATACCTTACCTCTGATTTTGATGGACGATAAATCCCAATAATTTTCTGTTTCACCATGCCCTTACCGCAACCTTTGATATGGAGTTCAGCGCCTGTCACTTCAGTCAAGCCTTCATTATTATACAGATCTAGATGGTTTAATTTATTTACTTTGAGCTGCTCTCTAACAAATATTGATACACCTCCACCTTTATGATTTTGTCTACAGTAGCTATTTCCTAGGAAATAGCCATCTAGTTTAAAGTAAATAATTTCCTCAGATTTCAGTCCATGCTTGGTTAACACAACTACATGAGGTGAATGATCATTTACAAAAATCTGCAAAACATTGAGTTTATTTTTAAGATATTGTATATTTAAGTGCATGAGCCTTAATGGTACTTTTAATTTGTCACTTTGAATTTCCTCCTGTTTTGGATTGTTTATATTGGGCCAAATCTGGTTGGAGTTGGCCCTTTCCACTAGTTTCCCTGCTTGTAGGGATTTAGGGCGATAGCCCGTCTGTTTTCACAGCTGTTTTCATGAATTATTACAAATGGTTCAAATGGCTCTGAGCACTATGGGACTCAACATCTTAGGTCATAGGTCCCCTAGAACTTAGAACTACTTAAACCTAACTAACCTAAGGACATCACACACACCCATGCCCGAGGCAGGATTCGAACCTGCGACCGTAGCAGTCCCGCGGTTCCGGACTGCAGTGCCAGAACCGCACGGCCACCGCGGCCGGCATGAATTATTACGTCAACAGCTTTGTTTATGTCTGATGCAAGTCTCTTTTTACCAGATAGATTTAAATGTTGACTATGCATTGTGAAACTAGTGTTCTCGTAGCTGTTGCCGTCAAGAAGTCTTACGTTTTTAAACTTGGAGCAGAAATGTTGTAATTTTTGATTTGTTCATCGAATTTCACTATTTATACAAGACCAGTCCACCAGATCAAATTTCAGAGGTAAATACTCTACTATCACATTTGTAATCGATAGCAACTGCAAGATAACAATCAGATTTCTTATAAATGCACTGGCCTCATTGCAGTAAACATCATTTGATCCCGCTATGAGAACAACACAGTCACTTTTAGTGGAACTGGCACATTATTTTTGTATATAGCTGGTTACATTTCCGAATTTCACTCCAGGCTTAACAACAGCTGACACACTCACGTTCTCCTTAGTAGAGTTTGATACAAAGTTTGAAACATTGTGTGAATGGCTGTCTCCAAATATTTTTAATTTGAATTCATGATGTATTTGTTTTTGCATGGTTGAAGAATTGTTCTTTGGAGATTTCATATTTGTTTTTGTGATTTTTAACACTGCAGAGCTGTCTTCAACATTGTCAGACACAAGCTTTTTTTGTTCGGGTTTTGAATATTTATGGAACGTTGGTGCTCGTCTGCTATTCTTACACTATTTTTACCTGAATTGTTGTGTTATATTTTTGCAGCTGCAGCACAATTTTTGGGTTCACGTGATTTAACAGTCACAGTATATTTGTTGTCATTCACTTTTAAATTATTGCTGCTCCCGAGGATTTCCCACTTGGGTTCTCCACTTTAATATCACTTTGCAACATTTCAATAATTGAATCCTTGTCTCTGATAATGTTTATATACTTCTTTTCACACATTTCTGTTACACTCACATCACACGACCACGAGTAGTCCACAGTCATTAATTTTATGTTTATTTTGCAACAGTTTTTGTGAAACCACCATTTACATTATTTGCACTGGATACCTTTCCTGACTTTTTTGTTACATAACTTGCAATCATCACCACTTTTCACTTCACTTTTATCCTTTTTATCGGAACTATTTACACCCGCTAGTCCGATCGACATCATCTTTAACGATAGATGGATGGTAGTTTTGTTGATTACTCCAGATACACTTCTAGTAGGTGGGTGTGTACCTATCCTTTCTTCTTAGTCTCACAGTGGTTTTCTGTTCGATGGATGTGCAATAGATTATAGTTAAGAGAACGATTAACTCAGCTGCAAACTGGGTATAGATTCTGACAGGTATTCCATTGAGCCATGTGGCTTTGTTCAATTTTAACAAGTAGGTAAAGTCTTTACTTAATGCAGATTTTAAGTGCACAATTTCTCTTAAAATTGGAGGTATTGCTTAAAATTGTATTGTGTAACAGCTGGGTGAAGTAACATATTGAGTTGTTAGTGTTAGATGCAAGCACAGACATAATTTGTTTCAATATCAGAAATACCGTGTGAGGCTAGACAATTAATTTTTGTTTGAATGAGACACAATTTTCTTGTATGAAATCTGATTTCAACAAAAGTGGCAACTCCTTCTGTTTCAATTTTATACATATTGCATTCAATTTTGATCACATTGTTGCTTACATGTGTGAAGCAATATCCTTCAGCTGCTTTTAAGATGTAATATGCTGACACATTAATTGATTTCCAGTAGTTAATACTGTACTGTACTTAATTTTGTGTAACATATTGCATATGTGGAAATTAAAATTTTTGCAAAAATACGTCCCATTTCGATCCAGTTTAGCAGCCATATCCCTTCATGCTTTGACCTTCTTCAAAATGTTCTTATAACATCCATTTCCTGTATCGCACAAGAAGCTGCACTTCCTCAATTGTCCTTAAGTTTTTCTGTTTCCATCATTTCCACTGTGTGCGTATGTACCCATCGATACAACAGATGTGCCTCCTGCTTCTACTGGTTCAGTCATCAGTGTGAGAACATAGGAAAGAATGGGCCTGTGGGCAGTAACAGCTGCCGGCCACAGCAGCGAATCTGTATCGTGAGACAGACTGTAGCTGCGCATGACAGGTGACTAGTGGCCAACACAAAAAAGCCATCCTTTGTGTGACTGGCCCGATCGATAAGGCTGTGTTCACAATGGCACTGACAAGGGACATCAGGTGCCATCACCCAGTAACATTGCCTGACAGCTTGGTCATGGTTTGTCTGATCTCCTATGTTAATTTTTGCTTCTCTCAAAGAGGTTAGGTTACGATATGTTAGAATCTATTCTGTGTATGAAGTAGGTTAGATTTTAACCGCCAATGACTGGATGGATACAATGACAGGTCTATGCTTGGAGACAACTGCTGTACTGTGGTGTTTGCCATTAAAAATATGTCAAATGCATGTAAATGGGTGATATGTGTCTCAAAAAGACGGTGGCAAGTACTTTAAACTCTGTCATCAGTTACTGGAACAAACAGACAAGATTTATGAATATATGAGAGGAAAAAAAGCTATTTCCAAAATTTAAAAACTAACTTAGTGACACCACTTTCTTTCTACCACCACCGGTCATCATCAGAAGGGATTGCCACCTTTGATTCTAACATTCCATGCATGATGTTTTTTGTATTCATATGTGTGTATTATTATTATGTAATCTACTTGTATGGATCTTTGATTAGCAACCATAGAAACTGTACCTCTACAGGTACACCTTTCAAGGCACTTAAAACTTGTGTGTATGATTTTTACGTCATGAGCTAATGTATACATAATCTTATGAGGTAGTGGTTCACTATATATGGACAGTGGGCCCATAGGGGAGGGAGGAGGTCCCTCCTCAGATGTTCTATAGCATGTTCGCAAGTTGCAGTGTGCTGAAGCTCTCGTGTGCTTGGTTATGGAAGTCGATCAATTGACAAGATCTTGAATGAAATGTATGTTAGAAGGGAAGAGAGATCTAAAGGAGAAAAGACTAGTGATCACCATTCAACTCAACAAATAACAAGAAACTACAGTGGTGATGAACAGTACATTGTTCAACATAGATATGCCTGGCAATTTTCCTTTAAATAAGGGTCCAAGTCGCCCGTCCCACACAGAGATGTTAGTTTAGTTGTTGGGTATTAACACAGCTAGAGAACAACGTTTGCAAGAACCACAGACTGCACAGAGGGAAGTTACAACTCATCGAAATATAAATATAATCTATGATCATAATAAATCCAACAGGTATCAAGTTGATGTAGTTGACCCTTTTTCTGTGTTGTCGATGGAATTAAAGGGAACGTTACTAAGAATCATCCCATGGTTCTGGGAAAATTTGTTCACCTCACACTCCAATTATGAAAATAAAATTGCACATCTCAGAGTCGTCAGGAAGAATGGAATTTGAACTGATTTGGCTACAAGGTAAGCCACCAATAAATTTGTAGAAATCACCGCACTGAGGCCCAGAAAAGGTGATTGCTTATATATACCAAGTCACAGAACTTGGTACCAGCGAGTTATAAGAAATGTAGATATTGATCTGTCAGAGCAAAAGCTAAAGGATGCAGTTCAGTTTATGATACCTTTTACACATATTCATAGGATGTTCAAACACATAATTCACTTGGGCACTGTCCCTTGACAAACGTGTGTTCTTACATTTGCGTCACATTTCTTACCAGAACATGTTTCAGTATATGGTATGCGATGTACACTATACTTGTCAAACAATGCTTCTGTTGTCTACAATTTGGTAACCAAGCTTTCAGTGCAGATCAGAATCCTGTTGTAATGCTTGTGGAGGTAACCATGAGGCAACACTGTGTACATGCCAAATTACTTGTTGTTTGCATTGCAAAGGAGATCACACGTTGTGAGATAAATCTTGTGCAATGTATCTGAAACAGCAGGAGATTAAGAAGACTTCAACTACACTCAACATTTCAATTAAGGAAGCTGAGGAATATGTAAATTGCTGACCATATGCTACAGTGGCAGGAAACATTACTAAGAGCAAATTGGATTGGGAGAAGGAATTTCTTCTCTCACAAACCTCTCAGCACAGAACCACAACAATTGTTCATCCTAATAGACCAAAACCTTCACAGCCTTTGCTGACACCTCCCAATCTCTTTGCCATTATAAACCTGTTGGCGTTCCCTATCGCTGAGAATCCTCACTTACCATGTTACAGGCTGCAGCTTCCCAGCAATCAATTAGACCATGTGGTCAACTTCCTGAAGGGGAGAACAAGAACACAGCACTGATTGAAAGGCTAGTGTGTGGAATATTAAATATAACACAGTTAACCTAGTTTAATACAACAGTTTACAGCATGCAAACATCTACAATATGGTTTCCTCTGGTTTAATAGGAAGTAAAAAGGGACCAAACCATCTTCTCATTTCAAGATGGTCCTTAATTTATTATAATGGAATGTGACATCAGCTATTTCAAACAGGGAAACACTGGAAAAGGAACTGAATAACAATATCACCATTGTAGCTCTCCATGAAACGTGGTTTAAGCCACAAATGCAAGTTAATTGCAAAGGATTCAATTTAGTAACGTCAGAAAGACCATACGGTAAAGGAGAAGTGGCACTATTCATCAGGTACAACAGAATTCATTTAAGCTTAAGCAGTCTGGTATTTCAAGTGGCACTGCAGAAATAGAAACAATGAATGGGAACTCCTGTATTATGTCCATTTATAAATCACTACAGTCTATAACTAGTAGCGATTCTGGGTATTAGCTGTTTACTCAGCTACCTCCTCCCATGTTTATCTTTGGGGATTTTAACTCTCATCACAGTGCTTGGACCAGAGATGTCAGTGGCCCAGAGGCTTGTTGTTTCTTTAGTGCAATAGATCATCTCAATTTGGTCATTCTGAATTATAGCACTCCAACAATGTTGCCTTCCCCTTATAAACGATAATGTGCAATGGACTTAAGTCTTGTGTCACTTGATTTCTACAGAATTTCTAAGTGGGAAATCTTAAGGTGCCCTATGGGTTCAGAGCATTTCTTCATTAAAATAGTATTGGACCTAGAGATAAGTATGAGAAGGAAGTATTATTCAAGCAGCCATGGAAAATAAAAGATGCTTGCTTGGAAAAAAATATCAAAAATCTATATGGGAATCTCTCAAAAAACAGTATCTGGCATGGACAACAATGGAAGCTTCTACTGCACTTATGTCAGCCATAGATCTAGCAGGCAGCGTATCTGTCAGCACTAAACAGAGATTTACTCTGCAAAACAACATGCTTTCTGGTGGGACTCTGGGTGTTCCAAAGCTGTGGCTAAACAAAGCTTTTGAATTTATTAAAGGTTAATGAACACTGGACAACATAACAATATTGTACTATGTCATTCTATCAGCTTTACATGGAAAGACGTTCTTAACATCTTTAGTTTCAGATGTGACATCAACTTATGAAAATGTCCGTGTCTCAATTTTGTTAGAAAAGCTGTAGCGAATTGGTCTTACTGTCAGTTGCATATATGACAATACTTTCCTCACAAAGAGAACAATTTATGTTAAATATCAGAAACAATTAATAGGCTCTCTGGTTCTATTCAGAGGCTTAGCTTTAGGAGTTATCCTCAGCCCCTTCTTATACCGAATTTATTGTAGTGATCTTGGAGAAATTTTTCCTCAAAATGTTCACATACTGCAGTATGCTGATGATGTATGCTTATATTCTTCTGGTTCTACAGAGGATTCTGCAGTCGACAAGCTGATAGAAGCAATAGCAGAAGTGAAGGATTGGTTATATTCAAATGGCCTCGATATTTTTTTTCTTTGAAGTCTTCCATTGTTATATTTTCAAGATGACATGTATCATGGTGAAGCTCATACAAGGAATTATTCATTCCAAGTTGAACTGTCAGCCAAATTATTGGGAATGTGGTTCACTTCCAGGCTCAGTTGGATTCCTCACATTAATTCCATTATAAATACTTTTCTCCCAATCACGAACATCATCAGATCTTTAATCATAATTTGGTGGGGTGTGAACCCCAATGTTCTATTGATCATATATAGGGTGTTAATTAGGGGCAGGATCCGTTATGGTTGCATGGTGTATGGCAATGCCAGCATCAGACATATCTGTAAAATTAAATATTTTACAATATAATTGTATCTGAACTTGTCAGGGGCTATGAGAGCAACACCTCCTAATCCTCTCTTAGAGGCACTGGAAATGCCACTTCATTTTAGGCGTCAATGTCTTGCCAGCAAATATATACTAGAAAGGATAGCATTTACAACTCATCCAGTAATTAAGAAATATGAAATGCTACACAATGTCTTGGACAACAGAATACTGTATTGGCCACCAGATTTTTTAGAAGTTTTAAGATGTTGAACCATCTTTCAACACGAAGACTTCCTATTTATGAGGGGCTGCTTTACCTCTGCACGTTCTCTGCTCTACTGCTTTACTTGGACTTTGGGGTATAGATTGGCAGTAACCTTAATGTGATAACTAGCACATATTTCCAGGAGAAAGAACTGTGTCAGAAGGTAACTTAGGATGTGCTATCTTAAGTCCAAGAACGGGTCACTTTGAACAATGTAAGCTCCCTTCACCATCCTCTTCTTGTACTATGGTAGGAGTAGCAATCATTAAGGCTATTAAGTACTCTTTAACCCAGAATGATGAAAGGATTGTAATTATTTATCATTCGAAAAGCATCCCTCGTGCCACTCAGAATGGAAATAAGGGGTAAACACAGCAGTAAACTTCCTGCTGACATAGCTAACAAAGTAATGGAATGTTCATGAAGAAACAAATATATTTATTTACTTTGGATTAAAGGTCATGCAAGCATTTCGTTTAACAAAAGTGTAGACCTGTTGGCCAAGGAAGCTGCCTTATCTGGAACTCTCTTAGAAATCAACTTACCTTCACCAATTTATTACATCAAATTAAAATGGATATCACATCCCAGTGGGAAGAGGAATGGAAGACATCATCTGTTAATAAAGGAAAATATTATACTTGGATACAACCCCATATACCCAGCTTTCCCTGGTTTCACAACATGTCTATACATCACAGAGCTTCTCTGCAATTACGAGGATGAGATTTAATCACGGCAGTTGTGCTACCCATTTATTTCATATGCATCTAAGAAATTCAACCCCCTGTCATTGCAACAGCTCAGATGTCGTGAACATTAATCATTTAATCTTCGCCTGCTTGTAGTACGGTCAACATAGAGAACAGTTCCTTTCAGATCTCAACTATCTTAGGGTTCCATTCTCTGCAAGTATTATTGGTCTTTTAATAAGGAATGAGAGAGCAGTGTCTTGCTGTCCTTCTAGATTTATTTTAGTGAGCAATTTTAAAATCGGACCACAGAACCTTAGAGTAGATGAACTAAAAAAAAATCGAAAACTCCAGTGTTTAGAAACTAAGTTTGCCTTTATTTACATAATGTTTAGTTTTGTTAATAAATCATGTTTAAGTTTAAGATACTCCAGTTTTGACTGTTAGTGGCTACATAGTATACTCACATTGATGACCATATAAAAAAAAGACCTACTTGTATAAACCAAAAGGTTAATTGCAATAAATCCCTGCTCATATTACAACCCATATTACACAAATGAGTCACTATGGAAATAGCAACGCCAAAATTAAATAACAAAACACAAACAACTTAAATTGGAAAGAACACATAGAAAATGTTGTGGGGAAGGCAAACCAAAGGCTGCGTTTTATTGGCAGGACACTTAGAAAATGTAACAGACCTACTAAGGAGACTGCCTACACTATGCTTATCCATCCTCTTTTAGACTACTGCTGTGCGGTGTGGGATCCTTACCAGATAGGACTGACGGAGTACATCGAAAAAGTTCAAAGAAGGGCAGCACGTTTTGTATTATCGCGAAATATGGGAGAGAGTGTCACAGAAATGATGCAGGATTTGGGATGGAATTCATTAAAAGAAAGGCATTTTTCGTTGTGATGGAATCTTCTCACGAAATTCCAATCACCAACTTTCTCCTCCAAATGCAAAAATATTATGTTGGCACTGACCTACATGGGGAGAAACGATCACCACGATAAAATAAGGGAAATCAGAGCTTGCACGGAAAGATATAGGTCTTCATTCTTTCCGCACGCTATACGAGATTGGAATAATAGAGAATTGTGAAGCTGGTTCGATGAACCCTCTGCCAGGCACTTAAATGTGATTTGCAGAGTATCCATGTAGATGTAGATGTAGAAATAGGCAAGATTTTGTGTTTGACACTAGTGTAACAGCTAGACATTCATGTGTCACATCTGCTTTAGAAAGGCATTGAACATGACAATGGTGGGGCATTATACATAAAGTGTATATTTTTAGAATCAGGAAAAGTCACAGAATTTTATTAAAATAAAGAAAAAAACTCCATTTTTTGGGCTCTCATGGCGCCTAAGTCCCCTTGAAGCAAGTTACTAATCAGTGCACCACACTGAAATATTAGCAGTATTGTGCAACTTTTTTGCAGATAGTACTCCTCTACAGAGAATTAATTACACATCTAGGAAAATCTGAGGTCACTATTAATATTGTCCGCAAGGTCTTAAATACAAACCTGAACAACAAGTGTCTCAACAGACTTCCCTGGGTACGTCCAGAGTTACCTCTACTTTTGTCTAAGACTCTCCATCCAAGATAACTTTGTGTGTCATCCCTAACAAGAAGATAATCAATTCACTCACAAATTTCACTTGATACACCCATATTATCATACTTTTGATGATAATCGTAGGTATGGTACCAGTCAAATACTTTTCAGAAATTTAGAAATAACACATCTGTCTGAGTCTCTTTATTCATGCCTTTCAGTACAGTATGCCATTTGAGAAAAGTGCAGCTTTCAGTACGTTGTGAAAAAACTGCGAGTTTGTTTTCACGTGATCCATGTTTTCAAAAGCCATGCTGGTTGGCGTGGAGCAAGTCATTCTCTTTGAGATACCTCTTTACATTTGAGGTCAGAATATGTTCTAAGATTGTGCAACAAATGGATGTGAAGGATATTGGAGTTACTTTCCTGGATCACTTCTGATACATGACTTGTAGATGGGTGTGATCTACGTTTCCTTCCAAGTATCGGGCATGATTTTTTGTTCAAGAGATCTACGATAGGTTATAGTTAATACAAGGGTTAGCACAGCCGCAAACTGGGTATAGAATCTGACATGGATTCTATCAGGTCTGGCACCTTTGTTCAGTTCTAACAAGTAAGTAAGCTCTCCATTGACTGCAAATGTTTAGCACACAGTTTGTCATTGCTTAAAGTTGTATTATGAAACAGCTGGGTGCAATAACATATTCAGTTGTTAGTGTTAGAAGCAAACACGGAAACACTGTGCTTCAACATCAGAAATACCATGTGTGGCTAGACAATTTTCATTTGAATGAGCGATAATTGGCTCATATGAAGTCTGATTTCAACAAAGATGGCAGTTCTTTCTGTTTCTGTTTTCTACATATTGCATTCCGTTCTGATCAGATTGGTGCTAACATACTTCCAGTAAATCCTTCAGGTGCTATAAGATGTAATATACTGGTGCACTAGTTGATTTCCAGTAGTTGATACTGTACTGTATTTTACTTCATTTCATGTAACATATTACATGTGTGAAAATTAAATTTTTTGCAAAAATATTTACCATTTTGATCCAGTTTAGCAGCTGTATTCCTTCATGCTTTGGCCTTTTTCAAATGTTCTTATAACCTCCATTGCCAGTATCACTCAAGAAGTTGTACAAGGGTGGCCTGAAAAGTTCTCGAAATGTAATAGAAAAAAGTACTTACATCACTGAAACTTTTTTATTTTTAATTGTAATCTCTTTGTAGATGAATGCACTTGGTCCAACGATGTTCCAGTGCCTTGATCCCATATCGAAAATGAGTTTCCTCTAGATCTGCTAAATAGTTGTCAACTCCTGCTATCAATTCTCTGTTTGAAGTGAATCTTCATCCGCCAAGAAAAACTTTCACATTTGGGAAGAGATGGAAGTCTGACGGAGCCATATCAGGTGAATAAGGGGATTTGGCAACCATTCATACCCTAGTTCGTGCAATTTTGCCATGCTGATAGTACATGTGTGCGTCGCCTCGCAGCAACAATCTTGCAGATAATTTTTTCGTTTCTAATTCTTCAGTTAAAATGTGTTATACCCTTTCAGATGATGTTCTGCAAGAATGAGCAATTTTATGCACTTTCAATTGGCGATCCTCAGTGAACATTTTGTGCACTTTCGCAATGATTTCTGGAGTTGTGACACATCTTGGCCGGCCACTGCACGGATCATCGTCTAAGCTCTCCTGACCAAATTTAAATTCATTTGTCCACTTGGCAACAGTTGAATATGAAGGAACAGAGTCCCCAAGTGTATTCTGGAAATCAGCATGAATGTCCTTTGCTTTTATACCTTTCTTTACGAAGTACTTAATCACTGCTCAAATCTCGATTTTTTTTTTTTTTTTTTTTTCCATCTTCGCAAATCACTACACGGGAACGACAACAGAGCCACATCACCGTTACAGCTCTCTTCCAAGAGCACTGATGTGGCGTGTGTTTATAGGCAACAGTCCAATGAATATTACGTGAACAACTTGTTGCACTAGTGCTGACCTCTCATGGTGATTCCAAGAACTTTTCAAACCATCTTCGTACTTCCTTGACTGTCAATGAGATGCCTATTTCCACCTTTTCCAATGTGTGCACTATCCGTTCACAGAGGCGACAGAGGTGCCTCTTGCCCCTACTGGCTCCAAAAAAGCTGTCAGTTACGTCACTGACTCAATGTGATAAGGCTGCATTCACAGTGCCGTTGACAGGGGATGTTAGATGCTGTCACCAGATGTTGCCCGATAACATTTTTTGACTGCTTGGTCACAGTGTGTCTGATCTCCTATGTTAGTTTTTGCTAGGTTCAAAGAGGTTAGGTTAGGTTAGAATCTATTCTGTGTATGAAGTAGGTAGATTTTAACCCCCAAGGGTGGGATGGATACGACAGTAGGTTTGTGCTTGAAGATGAGTGCTGCAATGTGGTGTTTGCTATTGAAAAAAGTTCCTAATGCATGTAAATGAGCTATATGTGTCTCGAAAAGACCATGGCGAGTACTGTAAACTCTGTCGTAAGTTATTGGAGTTACCAGACAAGTTTTATGAAGGGAAAATGCCATTCCACAAAAGGTAACTCTTTTAACTTTGGGACGCCACTTTCCTTCTGCCACCAATGATTGGCATCATAAGGGAATGCCACCTTCGAATCTATTATTCCATACATCATGTTTTTCGTATGTATACATATCTGGTTTCAATGATACACCACAATATGTATGTCTCCTAAACAAGTTGTGAAGAGTGTGGTTTGTTGTGCTACAGTGATAGGATGTGGGTCTTCCGTGTATAAAGGTTTGGTCAATGAGATTATGATCACATAACAGTTAAGATGTGTGATGAAAGTAGATGATGTTTCTATTATACGATGAAAGGATAAAATTTGTCTTTGAGTACGCAAGTATTATTCAGTTAATGAAAGGTAGATTTGTGATTTCACAGCAGTTCACTTTAGCCTAAAAATCCAAAAACAATGAAATACTGTCTGTGTATTCAGATAAGCAGATTCTAGCACTGCTTTTTAAACACTTGCCTAGTGGATGTGAGAAAGGAAATAACCAGGTTTCATGTATGAGGATGGCCACCAAATTTTATAAATTCTGACACTCTCCCATCTTCACCAAGTGCATGGTTCTTTTTCAATTTATATATCATTGACTCCACCTTCTCCATTGTTGGTCTTTTCACATCTTTGCTTTCATCTGCTCTTGCTTCTGCACTGAAGTGCCAAAGAAACTGGTACAGGCATGCATATTCAAATGCAGATATGTAAACAGGCAGAATATGGTGCTGCAGTCGGCAGTGCCTATATAAGACAAGTGTCTGACACAATTGTTAGATCAGTTAGTGCTGCTACAATGGCAGGTTATCAAGATTTATCTGAGTTTGAACATGGTCTTATAGTTGGCGCACGAGTGATGGGACACAGCATCTCCGAGGTAGCAATGAAGTGGGGATTTTCCCATACTAGCATTTCGAGAGTGTACCGTGAATATCAGAAATCCGGTAAAACATAAAAACATTCTGCGACAATGGGACCAATGATGACTGAAGAGAATTGTTTAACGTGACAGAAGTGCAACCCTACCACAAACTGCTGCAGATTTCAATACTGGACCATCAACAAGTGTCAGTGTGTGGACCATTTGATGAAACGTAATCAATATAGGCTTTCGGAACCAAAGGCCCACTCGTGTAACCTGATGATTGCACGACACAAAGCTTTCCACCTTGCCCGGATCCATCAACACCGACATTGGACTGTTGATGACTGGAAACATGTTGCCTGGTTGGACAAGTCCCATTTCAAATTGTATCGAGCGGATGGACACGTATGGGTATGGAGACAACCTCATGAATCCATGGACTCTGCATGTCAGCAGGGACTGTTCAAGCTGGTGGAGAGTCTGTCATGGTGTGGGGTGTGTGCAGTTGTAGTGATATGGGACCCCTGATACGTCTAGGTATGACTCTGATAGGTGACACATCGTAAGCATCCTGTCTGATCACCTGCATCTTTTCATGTCCATTATGTATTCTGAAAGATTTGAGCAAGTCAAGCAGGACAATGTGACACCCTACTCTTCCGTAATTGCTACAGAGTGGCTCCAGGAACACTCTTCTGAGTTTAAACACTTCTTTTGGCCACTAGACTTCCCAGAGATGAACATTATTGAGCATCTCTGGGATGCCTTGCAACATGCTGTTCAGAAGAGATCTCCACCCCCTCAAGCTCTTTCAGATTTATGGACAGCCGTGCATGACTTATGGTATCAGTTCCCTTCAGCACTACTTCAGACAGTAGTAGAGTCAATGCCACGTCATGTTGCGGTACTTCTGCGTGCTTGCGGGGGCCCTACACAATATTATCCAGGTGTACAAGTTTCTTTGGCTCTTCAGTATATGTGTTAAATTGCACATTTTATCTTCGGAAGAGAAATGAGTTAGAAAGAACATTATTTAAATTGTGACCTAAATTGTGACCTGTTAACAACAGATGGTGATAATGAAAGTGTTGCTAAAGCAGTGATGTTGAAATTGGAGGTTAACAAACAGCAACAAAGGCGCAGTCAAACTACATCTGAAACAGATACATCAAGACTGTCTCACTGTAAGTGGAACGAAGACAGACAATGTTTTTCATGTAGCAAAGCAGGTCAAATGTCAAAACAATGTAACACATGGTTTTTTTTTTTTTTTTTTTTTTTTTTTTTTTTTTTTTTTTTTTTTTTAGGTGTAAGAAAAAGGGCCAGTAATCAAATGATACCTCTAACATAAAAAAGAACTGTCCTGTTGACAACTTTTGTAAAATCAGTGGGAAGTTGAAGAAATTGTAGCCACATGGGTACTTCAAAAATTGAGTAGAAAGTTTTAGTGGTGAGATACACAGTTTTTCTTCAGAAATAAATGAACTGGACTGTAGTGGTTGGCACATTTACAGTAATGCACCACAAAATAGACACATAAATGTGATGGGTACACTATGTATGAGCCATTTGAAACTCCAAAAAATATGAATAGTGCCAAAACTGGTGTGCAAATTGAAGAATTTGGTACTCGTCAGATGTATGTACTGGCATTTAATAGACATAAAGATATTTTGAAGTTGTTTGGTTTCGGCGTTATAAGTACCTCACCACCCATAAAACAAGTGCAAGATAATAAGCCCCTTTGACAGAGGTTGTCTCCATTGTTTAGAGTATCTTTGATCCTGGTAGTCTGCTGTTTACTATTGTATTGTGTGCACATTTTTCATTGTACGTCCATATTAAGCAATAAAGTGTGTTTCAATTCCACGTATCTGCTATCTGCAGTTCACTATGCTCTAAACAGTGATCCAAGGATGAATAAGTAAATAAATTCCCTGCAGGAATCCTCACACTTTTATCTTGACAGATTTTGTAACTTATTTTCTGTTAAGAAGGCTGCACAAAAAGGAATAGATCGAATAACTGAAAAGTCATTTTTCAAAAGTACTATTGTGATAGTTATTGTTGCATTCAGTCATGAAAATAATCTTTGCCTTTTGGCTGCGAAGGCCATTCATAAAGGAAAGTCTTTTGTTGTTGCAGCAACTGATGACATCTTGCAGAGAAGGCATGAAAATCTGGGTCATCAAAATAAACACTTTGTGGACCAGTTTTCAAAGGATCATGGCATAGAGATGATTGATAGACGCTTTTGTGAGTGGTGCAGCTATGATAAACATCAGTGACTGGCACTTGGTGAAAGAGTGTAGAAGCCCACTAAACTGGAGAATTAGTTAATGCCGATGTTTGTGGACCAATGGAAGAAATGGTTTACAGGATCATCAATACTTTGCTGTTTTAAGGATGATTTTTCCAGTTTCTGGAAAACATACCTTTTGTGACACAAAGATGAAATGAAGGAAAAGTTCCTACTGTTTATTAAAATGAGAAAGATTCAAGCTGAAGTTACTTTGAAAGATTTACATAGTGTTGGTGACAAGGAGTTCATGTCTTTGCTGACTTAATTGGACTGAAACACTTCAGTGTTACAATGCCATATATTCCTTAGCAATAGAATTGGTGAATGGGAAGATAGAATCCTATGCGCGAGAGCACATTCTTGGCTCATCTCTGAACACCTTTCAAAAGCATTGTGGGGTGAGGCAATTTTGGCTGCAACATACACTGTGGATGAAACTGATCACAAGAAAATTAAAACTCCAATTGAGACATTCTTGGAGAAGAATGGAAGAAGTTTAATCCTAAATTTTCAAATGGATATGTAGTTACTTATGATGATTGTGGGTATCATGTTTATTTTCCTGAAAAAAGTGTGTCCATTTATGCACAGATGTAAAACTAAACTGCAAACAATTACAGAAACCACCCACTCAAGGACTAAAAGGGTTGATATGTCAGGTACAGATGAAAAGGAAGAAGTTACAGAAACTCAATGTGAAAATGTTGATTTTGAAGAGTATAGTCAACAAGATTAGGAGATCCGAGATGTAGTTATAAGTAACTAAAATGTTAGCAGTCATTTGTATGCCACCAAGGGACAAGTTGCGAGCAGCTTACAAGTAAAGAATAAAGACATAGGATGCCACAATTTATGTGAATGGCAAAGTCTGAAGAAACCATCCCGTTACTGTGAAGATGCAGCCCATCAACCAAGAATGTTAATCCTTTGTCACAAACCAAGGAATTATAAAGAAGCAGTGCAATCAGAAAATTTTGAAGAATAAAAGAAATCAATCAAGAAGTGAATTCTGTAAGGAAAAATAAAACATGGTAGCTAGTTTATAAAACTAAAATAAACATGGATTGCTACTTACTGTAAAGTAGACATGTCAAGTAGCGTACAGGCACAATTAAGACACTTTTGGCCACAACCTTTGTCAGTAACACACACACACACACACACACACACACACACACACACACACACACACATATATGTATATATATATGTCTGTGTATATGCGGATGGATATGTGTGTGTGTGCGAGTGTATACCTGTCCTTTTTTCCCCCTAAGGTAATTCTTTCCGCTCCCGGGATTGGAATGACTCCTTACCCTCTCCCTTAAAACCCAAATCCTTTTGTCTTTCCCTCTCCTTCCCTCTTTCCTGACGAGGCAACCATTGGTTGCGAAAGCTAGAATTTTGTGTGTATGTTTATGTTTGTTTGTGTGTCTATCGACCTGCCAGCGCTTTTGTTTGGTAAGTCTCATCATCTTTCTTTTTAGATATATTTTTCCCACGTGGAATGTTTCCCTCTATTATATATATATATACCTAAAAACAAAGATGATGTGACTTACCAAATGAAAGTGCTGGCAGGTCGACAGACACACAAACTAACACAAACATACACACAAAATTCAAGCTTTCGCAACAAACTGTTGCCTCATCAGGAAAGAGGGAAGGAGAGGGAAAGACGAAAGGATGTGGGTTTTAAGGGAGAGGGTAAGGAGTCATTCCAGTCCCGGGAGCGGAAAGACTTACCTTAGGGGGAAAAAAGGACAGGTATACACTCGCGCATACACACATATCCATCCACACATATACAGACACAAGCAGACATATTTAAAGACCAAGTCTTTAAATATGTCTGCTTGTGTCTGTATATGTGTGGATGGATATGTGTCTGTGTGCGAGTGTATACCCGTCCTTTTTTCCCCCTGAGGTAAGTCTTTCCGCTCCCGGGACTGGAATGACTCCTTACCCTCTCCCTTAAAACCCACATCCTTTCGTCTTTCCCTCTCCTTCCCTCTTTCCTGATGAGGCAACAGTTTGTTGCGAAAGCTTGAATTTTGTGTGTATGTTTGTGTTAGTTTGTGTGTCTGTCGACCTGCCAGCACTTTCATTTGGTAAGTCACATCATCTTTGTTTTTAGGTATATTTTTCCTTCGTGGAATGTTTCCTTCTATTATAACTATATATATATATATAGACACACACTCATATCCCTCATGCACACACGACGGCAAACTCAAGCATCTTGGGCTGGAATGCCAGCAGCAATTTTGAGGGGAAGGGGAAGGGATAGGGATCAGGATTGTAGTGTACAGGTGGGATGAGAGAAAAACACTGTCTGGTGGACTGTGCAGGGACTAGACTCAAACAGGCAAAGTTTCAGGAGGTTGTGGGGCAGTGAGTTGGGGAAGAAAGTAACAAAAAATTAGAGGAACGTGGAAAGACGGATGGATGCATTGGCAGAGGGCTGCAAATAAACAGAGTGGGAGACAAGAATGGGGAGGAGATGATAGGACATAGGGGCTGCAAACTGTTGGGTGGAAGATGTGGGGACAGTGTGTTACCATAGTTTGTTGTTGTTGTTGTTGTTGTCTTCAGTCCTGAGACTGGTTTGATGCAGCTCTCCATGCTACTCTATCCTGTGCAAGCTTCTTCATCTCCCAGTACTTACTGCAACCTACATCCTTCTGAATCTGCTTAGTGTATTCATCTCTAGGTCTCCCTCTACGATTTTTACCCTCCACGCTGCCCTCCAATGCTAAATTTGTGATCCCTTGATGCCTCAGAACATGTCCTACCAACTGGTCACTTCTTCTTGTCAAGTTGTGCCACAAACTCCTCTTCTCCCCAATTCTATTCAATACCTCCTCATTAATTATGTGATCTACCCATCTAATCTTCAGCATTCTTCTGTAGCACCACATTTCGAAAGCTTCTATTCTCTTCTTGTCCAAACTATTTATCGTCCATGTTTCACTTCCATACATGGCTACACTCCATACAAATGCTTTCACAAACGACTTCCTGACACTTAAATCTATACTCGATGTTAACAATTTTCTCTTCTTCAGAAACGCTTTCCTTGCCATTGCCAGTCTACATTTTATATCCTCTCTACTTCGACCATCATCAGTTATTTTGCTCCCCAAATAGCAAATCTCCTTTACTACTTTAAGTGTCTCATTTCCTAATCTAATACTCTCACCATCACCCGACTTAATTCGACTACGTTCCATTATCCTCGTTTTGCTTTTGTTGATGCTCATCTTATATCCTCCTTTCAAGACACTGTCCATTCCGTTCAACTGCTTTTCCAAGTCCTTTGCTGTCTCTGACAGAATTACAATGTCATCGGTGAACCTCAACGTTTTTATTTCTTCTCCATGGACTTTAATACCTACTCCGAATTTTTCTTTTGCTTCCTTTACTGCTTGCTCAATATACAGGTTGAATAACATCGGGGACAGGCTACAACCCTGTATCATTCCCTTACCAACCGCTGCTTCCTATGGCCCTCGACTCTTATAACTGCCATCTGGTTTCTGTACAAATTGTAAATAGCCTTTCGCTCCCTGTATTTTACCCCTGCCACCTTTAGAATTTGAAAGAGAGTATTCCGGTCAACATTGTCAAAAGCTTTCTCTAAGTCTACAAATGCTAGAAATATAGGTTTGCCTTTCCTTAATCTATTTTCTAAGATAAGTCGTAGGGTCAGTATTGCCTCATGTGTTCAAACATTTCTGCGGAATCCAAACTGATCTTCACCGAGGTCGGCTCTACCAGTTTTTCCATTTGTCTGTAAATAATTCGCATTAGTATTTTGCAGCTGTGACTTATTAAAATGATAGTTCGGTAATTTTCACATCTGTCAACACCTGCTTTCTTTGGGATTGGAATTATTATATTCTTCATGAAGTCTGAGGGTATTTCGCCTGTCTCATACATCTTGCTCACCATATGGTAGAGTTTTGTCACGACTGGCTCTCCCAAGGCCGTCAGTAGTTCCAATGGAATGTTGTCTACTTCCGGGGCCTTGTTTCGACTCAGGTATTTCAGTGCTCTGTCAAACTCTTCACGCAGTATCGTATCTCCCATTTCATCTTCATCTACATCCTCTTCCATTTCAATAATATTGTCCTCAAGTACATCGCCCTTGTATAGACCCTCTATATACTCCTTCCACCTTTCTGCTTTCCCTTCTTTGCTTAGAACTGGGTTTCCATTTGAGCTCTTGATATTCATACAAGTGGCTCTCTTTTCTCCAAAGGTCTTTTTAATTTTCCTGTAGGCAGTATCTATCTTACCCCTAATGAGATAAGCCTCTACATCCGTACATTTGTTCTCTAGCCATCCCTGCTTAGCCATTTTGCACTTCCTGTCGATCTCATTTTTGAGACGTTTGTATTCCCTTTTGCCTGCTTCATTTACTGCGTTTTTATATTTTCTCCTTTCAACAATTAAATTCAATATTTCTTCTGTTACTCAAGGATTTCTACTAGCCCTTGGTCCTCTGCTGGCTTCACTACTTCATCTCTCAGAGCTACCCATTCTTCTTCTACTGTATTTCTTTCCCCCATTCCTGTTAATTGTTCCCTTATGCTCTCCCTGAAACTCTGTACAACCTCTGGTTCAGTCAGATTATGCAGGTGCCATCTCCTTAAATTCCCACCTTTTTGCAGTTTCTTCAGTTTTAATCTACAGTTCATAACCAATAGATTGTGGTCAGAGTCCTCATCTGCCCCTGGAAATGTCTTACAATTTAAAACCTGGTTCCTAAATCTCTGTCTTACCATTATATAATCTATCTGATACCTTCTAGTATCTCCACGCTTCTTCCATGTATACAACCTTCTTTTATGATTCTTGAACCAAGTGTTAGCTATGATTAAGTTATACTCTGTGCAGAATTCTACCAGACGGCTTCCTCTTTCATTCCTCCCCCCCCCCCCCCCCCCCCAATCCATATTCACCCACTATGTTTCCTTCTCTCCCTTTTCCTACTCTCGAATTCCAGTCACCCATGACTATTAAATGTTCGCCTCCCTTCACTACCTGAATAATTTCTTTTATCTCATCATAGATTTCATCAATTTCTTCATCATCTGCAGAGCTAGTTGGCATATAAACTTGTACTACTGTAGTAGGCATGGGCTTCATGTCTATCTTGGCCACAATAATGCGTTCACCATGCTGTTGGTAATAGCTTACCCACACTCCTATTTTTTTATTCAGTATTAAACCTACTCGTGCATTATCCCTATTTGATTTTGTATTTATAACCCTGTATTCACCTGACCAAAAGTCTTGTTCCTCCTGCCACCGAACTTCACTAATTCCCACTATATCTAACTTCAACCTATCCATTTCCCTTTTTAAATTTTCTAACCTACCTGCCCGATTAAGTGATCTGACATTCCACGCTCCGATACGTAGAATGCCAGTTTTCTTTCTCCTGATAATGACGTCCTCTTGAGTAGTCCCCGCCCGGAGATCTGAATGGGGGACTATTTTACCTCTGGAATATTTTACCCAAGAGGATGCCATCATCATTTAACCATACAGTAACTCTGCATGCCTTCGGGAAAAATTACAGCTGTAGTTTCCCCTTGCTTTCAGCCATTTGCAGTACCAGCACAGCAAGGCCGTTTTGGTTAGTGTTGCAAGGCCAGATCAGTCAATCATCCAGACTGTTGCCCCTGCAACTACTGAAAAGGCTGCTGCCCCTCTTCAGGAACCACATGTTTGTCTGGCCTCTCAACAGATACCCCTCCGTTGTGGTTACACCTACAGTACGGCCATCTGTATCGCTGAGGCACGCAATCCTCCCCACCAACGGCAAGGTCCATGGTTCATGGGGGTGGGACCATAGGTTGAGGCCAGGATAATTATGGGAGCAGAAAATAAGTTGTAATGGTAACTCCCATCTGTGCAGTTCTGAAAAGCTGGTGGTGAAGGGAAGAATCCAGATGGCTTGGGAAAGTGTGTTATGTTCAGCTGCATGTGGTGCAACAGGGTGATCTACTTTGCACTTGGCCACAGTTTGGCAGTGGCCTTTCATCCTGGTGGACAGTTGCTTGGTAGTCATATCAATATAAAAAGCTGTGCAATGATTGTAGCAGTGCTGGTAAATGACATCATAGGTGACTCAGCCCCCCGATGAGGTAGGATAAACCTGTGACAGGACTGGAATAGGAAGTGCTGGGTGTGTGGCTTGGGCAGATTTTGCATCTGGGTCTTCCACAGGGCTATGATCATTGTGGTGAGGGGTGGCGTAGGGATGGACTAGAATGTGGATGTTGAATGGGTGACAGAAAAACCAGTTTAGGAGGGGTGGGAAGTGTGTTGGGTAGCATGTCCCTTATTTCAGGGCACGATGATAGGTAATCAAAGCCTTAGTGAAGGATGTGGTTCAGTTGTTGTCTGGGGTGGTACTGGGTGACGAAGGGGACACTCCTTTGTGACTCCCACATCAAAGACACCAACCACTTTCTTCACCGACTCTCCGCTATCCCCACCCCTTTACCTCCTGGATCCCTACTCGTTACTGTTGATGCCACATCCCTATATACCAACATCCCTCATGCCCATCGTCTTACTGCTGTTGAACATCACCCTTCTCAATGTCCTTCAGACTCCAAACCCACCACCTCATTCCTCTTACACCTTACTATCTTTATTCTAACCCACAACTACTTCTCATTGAAAGGGAAGATATATAAAAAAATCCAAGGCACAGCTGTGGGCACCTCATGGCACACTCCTGTACCAACCTTTTTTATGGGCCATCTAGAGGAGACCTTCCAAGCCTCCCAGCCCCTCCTCGTCTGGTTCAGATTCATTGATGATATCTTCATGATCTCGACCCAGGACCAAGACATCCTATTTTCTTTCCTTCACAACCTCAATACCTTCTCTCCCATCCGCTTCACGTGGTCCTCTTCAACCCAGCCAACACACCTTCCTAGATGTTGACCTTCTCCTCTCTGAGGGCTCCATTGTCACCTCTGTCCACATTAAACCCACCAACCACCAACAGTACCTGCATTTTGATAGCTGTCATTCTTTTCACACCAAAAAAATCCACCGAGCGAGGTGGCGCTTTGGTGAGCACACTAGACTCGCATTTGGGAGGACGATGGTTCTGGCCATCTTCATTTAGGTTTTTGTGATTTCACTAAATCACTTCAGGCAAATGTTGGGATGGTTCCTCTGAAAGGGCATGGCTATTTCCTTCCCTAATCCTATGGGAGTGACGATCTCACTTCTTGGTCCCCTCCCCCAAATCAACCAAAAACTCCTTCCCATACAGCCTGACCACCCAGCAACAGTGTATCTGCAGTGATAAGAACTACCTTGCTCAGTATACTGAGTGTCTCACCAAGGCCTTTGCGGATAGGCACTGTCCCCTCAGACCTAGTCTGCAAACAGATCTCCTGTGCCATTTCCTCTCACAACACAAATCCTCCCACCACCCCCAAAAACCAGCCATGAAGGAGTGTTCCCTTCATCACCCAATGCTAGCCTGGACTGGAACAACCGAACCACATCCTTTGCCAGGGCTTTGATTACCTATCACTGTGCCATAAAATGAGGGACATCCTACAGAAGATACTTCCTACCCCTCCTAAAGTGGTGTTCAGTTGCCCGTCCAACCTCTGCAACATTCTGGTCCATCCCTATGCCACTCCCAAATCCAACCCTTTGCCACAAGGATCATATCCCTGTAGAAGACCCAGGTGCAAAACCTGCCCAATCCACACACCCAGCACTTCCTATTCCAGTCCTGCCTCAGGTTTATCCTACCCCTTCAGGGGCCGGGCCACCTATGAAAGCAAGCATGTCATTTACCAGCTCTACTGCAATCATTGCCCAGCTTTTTATATTGGTATGATACCAACCAGCTGTCCACCAGGATGAATGGCCACCTCAAAACTGGCCAAGAGCAAAGTAGACCGTTTCAGTAGCTACTTTACTACCTGAACCATCTGGATCCTTCCCTTCACCACCAGCTTTTCTGAACTGCGCAGATGGTAATTATCCTCACAACACATTCTCCACTCCCATAATTATCCTGGCCTCAACCTATGTTAACATACCCTCCACCCAACAGTTTGCACCCTGGATGTCCTATCATCTCCTCCCCTTTCTCGTCTCCCACCCTGTTTATTTGAAGCCCTCTGCCAACGCATCCTCCCATCTTTCCCTGCTCCTCTAATTTTTTGTTCCTGTTTTTCCCCAACTCCCTATTCCACAATTTCCTGACAATGCGCCTGTTGGAGTCTAGTTCCTACATAGTCCATCAGACAGCGTTCGTCCCCCCCCCCCCTCTCGTAAACAGTTGCTGCACCACAGTTCCTCATGGTTTCACATACTGAGGATCGTCAGTCCTTTGCTATGGTAAATCAATCTATTATTCAGAAAGGTGTTGATGCATTTGCTGGCCCTGTGAAATCCTGCTCACATTTATGCAATGGTAAATTGCTTTTGGAGACTACTTCTGATTCTCAAGCACAACAACTGCTTGCGACTCACTCGTCTGTGACTATCCTGTTGGTGTTGAGGCCCATCAAATGCTGAATTCTTCCTGTGGTGTTATTTACACTAGGCTGCTTGATAGTCTGACCCAGGCAGAAATCTGAAAGTACCTCTCTGATCAGCGCGTCATTGCAGTCCATCAGAGATAGATGCATCTTTAGTAACCACACACACTCTATTTCTCACTTTTGATAGAGTGGTGCTTCTGTCCAAGATCAAAGCAGGCTAAAAAGTTATCACATTCCGAACATACATTCCAAGCCTGAAGCGCTGCTACCAGCGACGCCATTACAACCACACTCGAATGTCATGTTGACACCTGGCCAAATTTGTAATCTGTGGTAGGGATGCTCACAAGGGCAATTGTCTGCCTCCTCCTCCCCACTGTATCAATTGCAATGGCGACCATGCCACTTCCACCCTAGATTTTCCTGTGTATCTCAATTAGTAGGCTGTTCAACAGATCCGGGTGAAGGAAAAAGTGCGTTAAATCATTGTTACAAGTTGTTGACTAGCGTTCTACCATCCAGCACTTACAGTACTGTTCTTGCTACATCTCACTCCGTGAAGGACTTGGCCACACAGACATGCGGCCTAAAATTCAGCACTGTGGTTTTAAAATAGTCAAGTGTCCAGGTAGCATCCCTATCTCGTCTTCTAGTTGTGTAACAAGCCACCAAACTTTTGCCTCAGGGACGGAGTCACCTGCAGCACAACCGCCAGGCGGAAAGGACAGAAAGAGTACTCCTGCGAAGACTTCCTACGTCCTTGCAGCATCAAGCATCTGAGTCCTCCTCTGCCAACTGGAAAGGCTCCAAGAAATCAAACAAAGACAAATGGTCTTCCCATTCACCAGTTCGGAGATCCTCTTCGATGGTGTCACCACGTGATACCCTCGCTCAGCCAATATCCACGTCACCAGTGGGCACCACCAACCGTTTTTCTGCCTTGGACTCCTCAGATTGATATAAGGAGAATGCAAACACCTCTGTAGATCTCATGGTAAAGAGTCTTGCAGCCTCTGTGCCCTGTAGCAGTGAGTCTTTGAAGGCTGGCACTCAGTAGCTGCCGTGGTGACACCCCTTCGTTTTTTACCACTTCCCCTTTCCTGATCATGGTTCTCCTCCTTTGGAACGTTCACGGCCTTTGATCCAACAAAGACGTCTTATGGCTGCTCTTGGAATTGCAGCATTCCCTGTTGATCTTCCATTCAATGAAACTACGAAATTTCTGGGCTTATGCTTGACAGGAAACTTTCTAGGTCCTCCCACGTTTTACGTGGCTGCCCTCTACATTCGGTCCCTGAGTGTCCTACGTGTCCTCAGTTGTACTTCCTGGGGACTGGATTGGACCACCCTCCTACCTTCGTACTGGTGCCATGTCCGTTCAAAACTATATTATGGGAATTCTGTTCATGCATCTGCAAGTCTGTCCCTCTTATGCCATCTCAATACCATGCACCATCGTAACATCCGTTTGGCCACTGGTGCCTTTTACATTTGTCCGGTTGAGGATCTGTATGGAGAAGCTGCCGAACTACTGCTCTCATACTGCCGTGACTTTCTCCTCAGCAGATTCGCATGCCATTTGCCACCCATGCTTGGCCATTCATTGTGTGCCTCCTTCTTCAATGACTCCTTTTATCACCAATATGGGGCATATCCCTCTTCTCTGTTACCTCTTGGAGTTTACTTTCAACTCATATTCAGGCGGCTTAACTTCATGTTATGTGCCACTTTATCAATGGTGTGAATCCTTCACCACCTTGGCTTCACCTTGGCCTTTATTTGCTTGCTAAGGACATTAGCCTCGCTCTGTTACCATTAAGTTTCACGACCTTGACACGGAAATTCGCAATAGTAGCTTTGTGTGCACTGATGGCCCTCTGACTGACTGTGGTGTTGGATGTGCCTTCGTCATTGGCACCAATGTTTTTTGGTATTGGCTTTCAGAACACTGTTCAGTATTTAGAGCAGAGCTCTTCACCCTGTATCAGGCCACACAGTACATCAGGAGACAAGGCTTTTGATCCTCTGGCTCTCTGTGCCTGTCAGAGCCTCTATGTGCTGTACAACATCCATCTCTTAGTGCAACAGGTTCAGTAAAGCTTTCATTTGCTCACTCTTGATGGAGCCACTGTGATGTTTATGTGGATTCCTGTCACAGCAATCAGACAGAAAATGAAGCTGCTGATGTTGCTGCCAAGGCTGCAGTCCTTGTAGCTTGGGTCCCTAGTTCTTCCATTGCCTGCGATGATATCTGTGTTGCCATCTGTCAGCAGGTGGTGTCACTTTGGCATCACCATTAGACTTCCCATGAAGGAAACAAGCTCCGGGGAATCAAACCTCTCCCAGCAGCTGGGAGAACCTTCTCTCAGCCCTCTCACCATGAGGAGATCATTTTAGCTAGAATGCGTATTGGGCACTGTCGTTTTAGCCATTGCTGTTTAAGTGGTGCTCCCCCACCAGTTTGTGTTCATTGCACTCAGCCTTTGACTGTTTGCAATTTCGTGACACAATGCCACCACTTATGTTCTCATTTATGTTTGCCGGCCAGAGTGGCTGAGCGGCACTAGGCGCTACCGTCTGGAACCGCGCGACCGCTACGGTCGCAGGTTCGAATCCTGCCTTGGGCATGGATGTATGTGATGTCCTTAAGTTAGTTAGGTTTAAGTAGTTCTAAGTTCTAGGGGACTGATGACCTCAGCAGTTAAGTCCCATAGTGCTCAGAGCCATTTTGAGCCATTTATGTTTGCCATCTGAGTTGTCAGCCATTTTAGCAAACGATGCGCAGACTGTTTACCACATTTTACTTATTATCTGTCGTAGCAATGTGGCAAAGAACATTTAACCTTTAGTTTAGCACCTCTGTTTCTGTATGACGTATTTTACGGGCCTTTCTACAAATTAGTTTTTTACTATCTTTCCTTCTGTTGATTGGGTTTAATGTGCAGTTGTTTGTAACTCCCTTTCTCTCTCGTAAAATTCTGGCATGAGCATGTATGACACTGGTTGTTTTTGCATTTAAAAAAAAAAAAGATCAAAAACAAAAAAATGGTTTGGATGTAGTTACTGTGTTTCTCTGTAGTGAATTTCCCCATCTGATTTCTTTGGGTTTATTATTTTGATATGTTGCCTTTCCTGTTTCTGCCTTGTCTGAGTTTATAATGTCCTGTTCAACACCCATTTTCTTTGCGTATTTTATTACTTTGGAGAAGATCTTTTTAGTGTTCCTTATAGTATAATGATACAGAATCTATATTTACACCAGAAAGTAAGGATAAGGATTGGAAATGAAATCTCAGAAGGAAGCAGCATTGGATGAGGTGTTAGACAAGGTTTGTTGCCTTTCACCACTGTTGTCTAATGCATACCTTGAAGAGATTATTGCGAAAGGCTTAGATGCAAAAAGAGGAATCTGTATTGGTGGAAAGAGAATAGCATGTGTAAGATTTGGTGATGACATGGTATTAGTGGCAGAAAGTGAATAACATGCTGAAAGATCTGAATGAAGCTTATGTGGAATATGTGATGCAAATAAACTCAGAAAAAACAGAGAGTATGGTGATCAGTACAAGACGCAGACTGTCAAATATTAAAATAGGGCAACCTACCATTAGCTAAGTAAGTGCATATCTTGGAAGCACGATAACTGAAGACTTGAGATGTCACCAGGAGGTGAAAACTCGAATTGCCATAGTGAAGGAGGCATTCAGCAGAGAGAGGAGACTGTTATGTGGCAAATTAGATAAAGGTCTAAGAAAAGGCTTGGCAAATATTTTGTCTGGAATGTGTCACTATATAGAGCAGAAACATGGACACTGAGACAAGAGGATGAAAAAAGGTTAGAAGCATTTGAGATGTGGATGAGAATGGAGAGGATAAGCTGGATGGAAAGAGAGTGATGAAAGAGTATTGGAAAGGGTTGGTGGGAGACGATGTCTGCTTAAGATTATAAGAGAAAGGAAAAAACTGGTTGGACATTCATTGAGAAGGGAGAGCTTGCTAGCAGATGCTTTGGAATGACTGGTTTGTGGGAGAAGACTGAGAGGAAGAAGGAGATACAAGATGATAGACGACATAAAGGGAAGAGGAAATTATGCCGACCTGAAGAGGATGGCAGAACACTGATGATGATGGTGATGATGATAGTACCATTTTAAATGCAAGCTGTTAGTTTTATATTTAATTGTTCTGTGCAGTAGTTTACGCCTTCTGCTTAAAACACTGATGCCCTTTGTAGTCTATAGTTCTACCTTTTTTATTTGTTACACATCTATTTTTGATCGGAAATGCCTCCTTGCAGTAACTCTCCATAGACTAACTCTGCAGCTGGGGAATCAATGTTGAGGTTTATAAGTTGTTTATACGTCAAGTTGAACTGTTAGAAGATGGGTTTATAAGTTGTTTGTGGGTCAAGTAGAACCATTGGAAGAGGAGAAGTCCATGTGTTTTCATAGCACATGAGCACTGCTTTCAAGGAACAATGCCAATGTTCGACCATGCCATTGCTAGTGGGATGGTAACTGGTGCTGTCGTAGTGAACATACTTGCAAAACTTGGCAAGCTGCACAAACAGTTCTGACTAACACTGCCATCCACAGTTGGTAGTGATGTGCTGGGGGCACGCTAACCGTGCTGATGCAAAGGTAGAGGATAACATTGCAGTGTTAATTTTATCAATTGACACTGTCTCTGGCCAGTGGGTAAAGCAACTGATCATCGTGAAAAGGTAGTACTGACCATTCAATGGAGGAAGTGGACCCACAGCATCCAGATGTATATGGCAAAACATACAGTTGTATCTGCAAAGTCAACAGTATGCACATGGCAAGACACTTTACACCTTTGGAATTGCAAACATTTCCTTGACCATTCTCAAAGGTCCATTCCCATGCCTGGCCATACAAAACATTGGGACAAGAGCTGAAAGGTGGGACGTACTCCTGGATGGCACGAGGTATGGATGTGTCAAAGGCCTATCTTTTGAATGCTGGTTGAAGAAACGGGCAACGTCGTTCATGAGAAACACTACAATAGAACTTGACATCATCTTCCAGAATGTTGACGAGCTGCAGTTGTAATGCTGATTTGTCACTTTCAATGAACACTAGAAATTCTCATCTTCTTGTTCGGTTTGGGCCAGTGCAGAAAAATCAGTGGGACTCGTCGTGCTGCTGACACGTGAGAGACTGTCGGTGAGGAGAGCAATTGGCACTGTTCCGTCTGAATGCAGAGATCGACAGTTTGTGGTCCACGAATATTGTGAACACTCGTGCTTCAACTTGAGTGCAGAAATATTCACCGCTTCATTTACTGCGAGGATCTCGTGATCGTAGGGGCACTCCTCTCTCTCTGAGATTCTGTTCCTCGGCCTCTCAGTCCACTGCACTGGGGGGTTGCCTTCTGTCTTAGAACCAGTCGGTGCCACAGTCAGTGTTGCCTGCGATTTTGCTGCATCAGGCAGGTGGCAGTGATAAAAATACAGCAGACCAAGGAACCAACTCAGCTCTTTGATTGTGTTTGGCCTGGGTAACTGTAAAATCGTGTTAGTCTTCTCTGTCAGAGGTAGGGAGCCCACAGCAGACGTTCTGTGTGACAAGAAAGGTACTTCAGGTTGTCCAAAAACGCACTTGGTGATATTTTGCACAGTTCCATACTGCTCCAAATACTTGAACACCTCCTGTAGATGTTGTCGGTGTTCTTCCTAAGTCTCCAAGAATGCAAGCATGTCACCCAGGTAGGCAAAACAGAATGGGAGGCCTCGAAAGACAGAGTCAACGAATCTTTGCCATGGTTGCACTGTGTTTTGTAATCCTAACATCATGTACATACTCTCAAACAGGTCGAACAATGTTATAATTTTGGTCTTTGAAATGTTCTCTTTAGCCACAGGTGTCTGAGTACAGGCTTTAGCAGCCTCGTAATATGCTGAATATCATCCTACCATGCAACATGTTGTTGTAGTCTTTTAGTAATGGCACAGGTTATCGGTCCGGCACTGTTGTCGCATTCAATGCATGATAGTCTCTGCCTGGCTGCCGAGCCCCATCTTTCTTCAGCATCAGATGTAAGGCAGAGGACCACGGACTGTTCAATGGTCTGATAATGCCCTCTCGCAGCATAGATTCGAATTCATCTTTCACAGTTGCAAGATGGTGCAATGATAAATGTGTAGCTTGGTACAACATTGGTGGTCCATTTGTTGTTTTGTTGTGACGCAACATATTTGCGGAATCTGTGTAGATGCACTGGGTGGCCTGGGCAAATTCAGAAACTGCCCTAACCGCAAAGTGTATTCACCCTCAGGTGCCTGCAAGAGATTTATGCAGTGGATGGTTGTACTGCTATGACTACTGGTGACAGTTAACCCAGTGACATTTTCCACCAATTGGGTGTTTGCCATGTCTGATGAGAGATCATGATGTGTCAGGAGATCTGCACCAATGATTTCTTCTGTGATGTGTGCAACAGTGAAGTTCCACAGGAAAGTATGACAGAGCTAAGTTCAGCTACATTTGCTAGATTCCATAGGTCGTAATAGTCCAGTTTTTGATAGCCATTAGACAGAAGGCAGTTGGTGGCCTATAGCGTTGCAACACAGACCGTGCAGAATACTGCAATCCGAACCCGTGTCCACCAGGAATTTCAGGCCAGAACCTCTGTTTCTGATGAACAGGTGCCTGGATGGTGATGGGCACTCAGGTGTGCATACAATTGAATGCTGCCGGAATTGGGCTGGAAGCATGGTGGCGTACGTTTTTGTGCATTCTTGCCAGATCTGCAGTGGTACTAATACACAGGCTGCTTACCTTTGCAAAGATGTAACTCAAAGACCAGTTCTTCAAATGACTGTGATAACATGCTGTTGTTTCCAGCACTGCCTTGTGCTAACAGTTTGCTGACCTACATGTGTGTCCATATTTGCTGCAATAAAGTTGTAATTGATGTGTGTAACTGTTGCTGAGGCTGTTCTACTGCTGCTTTTTGCCACAATCTCACTAATCTGGAAAGGTATAATGGCTTCCTGTATGTGGTCCGCCAACTGCGCATTGTGTCCAATGGAATGAAGTTAGTGTGTGATGCTACTATTGCCTTTATTTGCAGTGGTACTCTACTGCTCCACACTGTACGCAATAAGTTGCGTGGTAATGGTGTCCGCTTCACTGCACAACTGTCTCAGATGTTGTGATGACCTACAATCACCAATGTCTTCTTGCTTAAGAAATTTCATCCTCCTATTAAGCATGACTTTCTGTATTAGTTCTGCCTTGAGTTTCTCGTAGGAATCTGCCACCAGGGGTACAGTGATGATGTGTTGCACTGTGGCCGCAAAACAGTGGTTGAGCTGGTTTATTACAAGTGCGAACTTCACGGTATTGGCCATAATTCCAGCACAACGAAGACTTGCTTCCAACTAAATGAGGCATAAGACAGGGTTATCAGGCAAAAACAGTGGCAAGTGGCCTATGAGTCTCAATACAGTGTGTTCTTCAGACACCTTGTGAGCTCAGTGAAGAAGGCTGTAGTTTAGTTCGATATCACCATTTGTTGGGATCAGTGTAATTCAGACTGATTAATTTAAGAATATTGATTGATCTGACACCATAGGATTACGCTTAAGAAGAACTCTTTATGCAGTGAGAGCGGGAGGCTAATTAATTGTTACCAAGAGTGATAGGACAGAACATAAAAAACATGGAACATAAAAACACAGGAAAAAACATCACGCGGCACAGGCATGTGGGAGAGGAAACCAGCGCCCTGGCTGGTCTCCTTGATAGGTGCGATTCACTTATTACTCATGAAAAACACAGCACCTCTGGTGGCCAGCATGAAACTACCTAGACAGCCACAATTCAACTGTTACACCAAAAAGCACTGCACCGTACACACTGTGTGAACACTTCACTTCGCCAGCCGGAGTGGCTGAACGGTTAAAGGCGCTACAGTCTGGAACCGCATGACCGCTACGGTCGCAGGTTCGAATCCTGCCTCGGGCATGGATGTGTGTGATGTCCTTAGGTTAGTTAGGTTTAAGTAGTTCTAAGTTCTAGGGGACTTATGACCACAGCAGTTGAGTCCCATAGTGCTCAGAGCCATTTGAACACTTCACTTCTCCGCACTGGCGTGTAACAGGTATCGTGTCTGACGCTATAACATCATTGTACTCATTATGTGACATATATTACATTAAACATTACAGGTGGAATTTAAAAGAAAGATGGATTTTAAATTCAAACAACAACTACATACATAATGGTTCACAACAAATCCTACTGTAATCTAGTTAAAATAACTAACCATTATAATGGACATAATTTGAATAGTTTTATGTGTACAGCTGCCTTCTATGGGCATTGTGTGAACTTTTTGAAAGCAGTTGTAGCACACACGGTAGTATTGGTTATCATAGTAGTGGCTTGCCGGTATCAATATGCTCCAGTGAAATCCACCAGATGGAATACTGAGGAGGCAGTGGCTATCCAGTGGCTAAGAAGTCGATCATCACATTTCAGCTCTGATATACGATAGTTGCGCAGAAACTAACTGCCACAATTTGGCATCCAGTGTCCAGAAAAAATAACTGAAGCAATCACTCACAAGGACTGCACACTACTGTCGAAGAATTTGGTTATAAAACTTGGACAAGTGCTAGGTTCAAAACCTCTACGTGCTGTTTAGTATTACACAAATTGTTTCCTATATGTAATAGTACAATGGGCTTATAAATAAATTTTGTGTGAAATAATATAAAAGTAAAGTCCATCATACGTCTAAAAATGAATTACACATTTACTGGCAACACAAGATTGTGTGATAAAAACAGCACATTCAGTATAAGTCAGTAAATACACAGCACTTCCATAAGTACAAGAATAACTGACTGTTTGACACACCATTGTTTATTTATATTAAAATCCTAAAACATGTGGTTAAAAGAAAGCAAAATTAAGTAGCCATCCATGAGTGTAACTGTGGTAGGATATGTAAGGCGATATACTCTTAACTAGTTATTGTTCATTCCAACGGTAGGTGATAACAAATGGAGCTCTTGATTTTTATATCAAAGTATAAGGAGCGGGCTGCGGCAGTTTTGCAGTAAATAATCAACAAGTTCAAAGAAGTAGCTTTCCCTAAAGTCAAGCTGTTCATTCAACAACAATAGTGGTTTATTTGCATAAATTTCCATCTCCTCAAGAGCATTAAGTAGCATCCCCTTAGGTGTGTTGTGAAGAATTCTCAAGCTGTTGTCAATGCAATCGTCTGCCTGCTTAGTCAGCATCAAATGTTGACTGAATAGTGATTTGTTGTGAGACGCACGCACCTACTGTATGTTGCTTTAACCGCAACGTAGTAAATTTTCTTTGTCTGGCTAACATATTGCTTTTCACAGTCATGGAAAGATAATTTATATACACCTGAGTGTAGCTGGAATTATGTATCGCGTACTGAGTTTAGTTTGCCGGAGATTGTTAGTAATGAATGCAAAGGTCACTTCATTTTTTTAAAATAATATATTTATTCTGTCTGAAACAGTTCGCATGCAAGTCATTTTAGTACATTTTCTGCTAGGAGCTGCAGCAGTGGTATTGTACTGCTGTAACTTATGAAAAAACTGTCAACTACATTAGTATTAAAATGACTGGCTGTGGCAATTTGCTTTAAAACACATAATTCTTTCTAAATATCAGTGGGTTTGGGGGGTAATTTCAGTGCAAATAAAAGTGCTATTTCATCTTGTTTTGAACTTGTTTTCCATACAACAGTGAAAACAAAACCCAGACACTGTAGCACATGAGAGACTGGCAAGGATATTGTTAATACTGCCCACAAGGCACAATATTTCTAGGCAATGCAATGTAATTCAAAAGTTTTTGATGCACTCAATATTATTGTGCAACCTCTTGATCTCACCCCTACAATTCAGTATTACTGCAACCCAGAAATATCGTGCAATAATATTGACCATCTGTGTGCAGCTTTTATAGATCTAATAACAAAGATGAAGAGATTATGGTTCTGTTTTAACAGATCACAAATCTGAGAAAAGCATTGGACCAGTTTTTGATAAACAATCAAAATGATTCACCTAAGACGCGGTGTAGATGCAGTTTCCCACAAAAACCCGAATTCCATGAAAGTGTGTGCTGGGATCCAGATTTAAGAAAAATAACAAGTGAATTAATCCCCAAAAGGCAATTACTACTGTGACTGCTAAAAAAATGGAGAAATTGCATCATTTATGCAAACCAACAGATCCAAAGTGATGGGAAAGCTTGGAGCTGAAAATACCTCTACTCAACAAATTGAGGAAGTGTTCAAACAATGATGCATCCAAACAATTAGCAATCACAGTAAAATAACAATATTGTCAGACAGCAGCACTTGTGGATTATCTGAAAAGATTAATCAGTCACCACAACCAAAAGCAACCAGGTACATCAAACTAGGTGCCCCTTTATTAAAAATAGGGAAACTAGTGAAATCTGTCAATTGTATTAACTTAGAGCAATACAATTTTGTAGTTCTGATAAGTGGAGGATCACATGACATATACAGAAACAAAATGCTAATCGCTGTGAGAAATTTTAAAAAGTTCTTGAGCCGAAGTATTCAAATCTACATTATAGTTCGTAACATACCACACAGGTACGAGTTACAGTACAATTTTATTCCTTCTTGTGATTCTTTAGTTTCTCCTGGCATATCAGTTGATTGGACAGTCAGTAGCTATACTGCCAGTTAATACCGTCAAGCACACACAATGTTCTGCCACCATTGTCAGGTGTAGTGACAATTTGTTTGTTCACCGGATGATGCCAACATATATGGTCATTGAAACAATGTGCCTACTCGAGTCTATGAATTGGCAGTACACCCGTGGTTTCAATCAATTATTATTCATTATTGCTTGCACAAACACTTTGTAATGTTTGGCAGAATGGAGGGTGGCTGCCTCCTTGCTGCCACCCCTGCAAACAGGTGCATTCAGATATGACACAAACTATAAGACAAATAGTTTAGACTGGACATCTACGTGGCAACAAACTTTCAACCTCCATTTAGCCCCTTGAGAGTTAATTTTGAAAAATCCTACATTGGTGTGTGCATTAAGAAGTTTCCCATTGATTGGGAATTACCAGGATCAGGAAAACAACAGGGAAGTCAAGGGCCCTTTAACTAACATTTCTTTTTCAAAGTGACAACAGGTCTCCTCTAAGAAAAACAGGTAGGAAAATTCCAAGTTAAATGAAAAGTGTTGAAGATGGTGAATAACGCATTCACTAAGTTACAGTAATACCCTTTAAATGGCCTCAAGTGAGACTATAAGACTTCAACAACATTGACATTTAAACAAAAGTAAATTTTAAAAAATTAAATAAACCAACAAAATAATTAAAACTGAGCTCTAGATAAATTTCTGTAAGCGATCTCAAAACCGAGACATTAGACAGGACCCCAAAAGACAAATATTAACTAGTTAACAAGACATAATAGTTTGCCTTTACAGCTTACCTAAAGGGTGCACACCAAATAATTTAAAATAAAATCTAGAACAAAGTTATAATAGAGATTAAACAGAACCATCACATTAAAGGGAAAATTCCCTGTGCAAGGCTAATTAATGAATAAAGGTTCTTGACCAACAGCAAAATTTCATTTACAGTAGAAGGCCATGAGCAGTCAGTTAGGAAACACGGCTGCAAATAGCGAGCCATGCTAGGAAATGATCAAGAGCCATCCACGAGACCGCAAGCAGGCCAGTCCCATGCGGCAAGAAGCTTCAGACACAGAAAGCTCTCCCAGCAACTTAGTTCATGCTGTTTTGTCAAAAACTGACATTTTGAGCCTGTGGCTGTGTACATAATATAGGTTGACTCTTACATAGAAGATTACAGCAACCAGCCACTTTTTACAATGCTATTTATTTCTTTAAACAGCGCCGAACCAACAGACTAGCCATCGGAAGATGAACCTGTCAGTTCGAAACCGGTAATGGTGCTTTTTAAATAAATAAATAGCATTGCAAAACGTGGCTGGTTGTTGTAATCTTCTATGTAAGAGTCAACCTATAACTTAGTTGATGCATTAGCTGGAGGTCATAACACACACAACTTAAAGGGCTGGATACTAAGAACCCCAGAGAACACACCAGCTTCTAAAACATAGTGAAAACAAATATCAAAATTCAGAAAAAATTTAAAAACAAAATGCAAAATTTTTTAAAAGAAACTAAATAATTCACAGAACTCTGACATAATTACGCATAAAAGCTGAGAACATTACTTAGTAACTCAAATTGCCATAACAACCAGAAACAATGCAAGGCACCAAATTTCATACACTGCAAAGGAACAGCTGCAACTTTGAGCAAGTGTGCCTGCCCAATACAAACATGGGCATAAATCCTACAGCCTAATGGCAGGCCAAATGTGGTAAATTCATATTACATAAACGTGTCATTAACTGAATAATCAACCATGACAAATATTTAGAGAGAACTGTTGCCAGCAGATTAACACAAGTGACTTAAAAAACAGAGACGGCAGGGCAATATATTTTTCCTAGAACCACATAGAGTCAAATAAAAAAGGTGTGCACGACACCTCAAATATCAAAACAAAACATCAGCTTGTGGAGTGGGAAATTGGTGCCAAGAGTAGAACAACCAGATACACACAACATAGGCAAACGAACCCTTTTCCTTTCTACCAAGTCCTGGTGAAGAAGAAAAGACATTGTGCCGATCCACACTCCATGTTCACTGCTTCGAGCACTGCCGCTGGCCCCAGCTCCACATAAACTGCCTGCAGTGCACTGTTCCAAGGTGTTCCTGATGCCACTCTAGCAGCTGCTTTTGAAGCCTTGCTAGGGCAGTGATAACCATACAAGGGAGTAATATGTGCCACCTGGTGAGACGCCAGCTAGAAGCTATCGATAGTAGGAAAGTGGAATGAACCACCACGGCTCATCCACAAAATTTATGGTTTAAGCTAGGCATGTTGCATCTTCCAAAACTACAGTTAATACTCCTTTTAGTCCCTTAAGAGGTTAAATTTTATAAACTCTTTCTCAGTGGCAGCCTACTACAAATAAATATTCCCAGAAAATTTAAAGATTGGAAAATCCAGGATGGATTAATGACAACATTATGAAAGGGATAGTTGCTACTACCCATAAGGCAGATGTGCTGAGTTGCAGATAGGCATAACAAATAAATTCTCAGAAAATAAACTTTCAACCAACAAGGCCTTTATTGGAAACAGACAACTTACACTCTCACAATCGTGCAAATGCAGCTCTCTCTCTCTCTCTCTCTCTCTCTCTCTCTCTCTCTCTCACACACACACACACACACACACACACACACACACACACTCACAGTATCTGCCTGCTGAGGCCAGACTGCAATAAGGAGGAGGCTGGGTGGGAGGGGTGGTGGTAAAGTGCTACTTGTGGGAGCATACAGAGACAAGATGGAGAGAAGATAGAACAGGTAGGGGCAGTCGGGAGGTTAGACGCATCCACAATTTTTTTACTTCTGTCCTCTACTGCTACCCCCACCCTCCGTTTAACTGCCCGACTGCATCTAGCTGCCCTACCCTCTCTCTAGCTCATCCCTGTGTGCTCCCCACAAGCAGCACTTTACAGTCCGTCCCGCAACCCGTATTCTGGTATCCCTTCCACTCCCCATCCCAGCCTCACCCTTACCCCCACCAACTGGTTGCTTCTTCCATCGTGTGCTGCTGCTCACAGTCTGGCCTCTATATCCAGAGACTGTGGTTGTGTGTGTCAGTTATAGGAAAATTTGCATGAGAAAACTATAGCTGCAGAGACAGAATGGCTCACTATCACCTACCTTCAAAAGGTGAGATACCAGTACTGCCAACAGACATCATGAGAGTGGCAAAACTAGTCTATCTTTTGACTTCTGAGCCGGCCGAAGTGGCTGTGCGGTTAAAGGCGCTGCAGTCTGGAACCGCAAGACCGCTGCGGTTGCAGGTTCGAATCCTGCCTCGGGCATGGATGTTTGTGATGTCCTTAGGTTAGGTAGGTTTAACTAGTTCTAAGTTCTAGGGGACTAATGACCTCAGCAGTTGAGTCCCATAGTGCTCAGAGCCATTTGAACCATTTTTTTTTTACTTCTGAAACTGTTTGTTTTCTCTAAAGAGAGGAGAAAAAGAGTGGGTTGGAGAAGGTTTGAAAGAAATGGCAGACCACTCAAGCCCCAGGATTGGAGAGATATGCCTGTGATACTGATGACATGTATGAGCTAGGTTGTTCAGTTAAGTCGGTTTGTATCTGTGGGTATTGTGATTTCTGACTCTGCTGTGTGTGGTGTACAGGAAGAGGAAAACGTTTTCAAATTTTTGCATTTGGAGACAGTTTCACAGGCTGTAGTACCTTAGTGTATATACATAAAAGAATCTCTCTTATGCCTTTGTGTGGTCTTCCTAGATATACTGGCTAGTCAAAACCATTTGTTTGAGAGCTTGACATGAATTTATGTAGATAGATGACACTTGTCAAAATTGCAAGGAGAAAGAATGGTAGCCATTACTTACCTGCCCAAATTGCAAGGAGAAAGAATGGTTGCCATTACTTACCTGCCCTCAGGAGGTGAAATTCCAAGAACCATGAACAGACACACACAAAACTAGACACAACTGTCCTAGCTTTTGTGAAAGTTAGTTGCTTCCTTAAGCAGGAAAAAGGGACACGTGGGGGGAAATTGGAAAGGAGGGGCAGGTCATAATGATGGAAACCAGTCTGTTGTTAGGACAGGAGGAGACAAATATGAAGTAATTTGGTGTCTCAGAGAGTAATAGATCAATAATTGTGCACTAGTAAGCATTGTGGAATTTCAGTCCAGATGTTAAAAAAGTACTGGGTGAAAGTGAAATGGAGACTGTGGGGACAGAGGGGGAAAGAACCTATTGTGGTGTAGAAGGCCCTCAGGTTTATTAGCTCATGCTGTAGAGCACACTCAGCATCTTGAGTTCTGGGTGTCCCCAGTGCAGACACTACTATTGTGTCCATTCACACTGAGCCAGTTTAGTGATGGTCATTCTTATTAAAAAAAAAAAAAAAAAAAAAAGCATCATGCAATGAACATATGTTGGTTGGTACACGAATAGTGAAGTTTCACAAGTGGTTCTGCCTTTAATTTTGTGGTAGGGCTGCAGTAGTCGGTAGTGTCTGGTGAACGTGCAAGTATCGCAGAGGTAATTGCAAGCTTAGGATCTCTTTCTGTAGATCGACTGTTTGGGAGCACAGAGACAGTAATGAAGTGTTGGGGACACACATATTCTGCATCTACACATACACTCTGCAAACCAATGTGAAGTGCGTGGCAGAAGATGCTACTTATTGTACCACACCCTTTCTGTTTGTGTGTAGGGCATCAGAAGAATGAATGTGTAAGTGCCTCTGTGCATGCTGTATTTAGTATAATATTTTCTCTGCAATCCTTACAGGTGTCATTTCTCACTTACCACTCGCTTCTTGAAACTTTGTAAGATTGCCTTTGCAGGATAGCTGGTACCTATTTTTGAGTGTCTGCCAGTTCAGGTTTTTCAGCACTCCTGTGGTACCCTCCGTTGGGTCAGACAAACCAGGGACCTTTTGTGCTGTCCTTTGTATTTGTGTTTCTTATGTTAACTCTATTTGGGGTCCCACACACTTTAGCAGTATTTTACTCTGGTCACAAGGCTGCTTACAAAACAATCTCCTTTAAAGACTGACTGCATTTTCTCGGTATCCTACCACCTGCTTTACCCATGACTGAGACTATCTGGCCATTTTCATTTCCCCACAAATTGTTACACCAAGGTGTTTGTGTGAGTTACAATATGTGACCAACTCTCTTTTCTAGTCAATTCCCAAATGGTGCATGCAAAGAGTGACAGTTGCCAAGTACCTGTTTGAACTCTAATTTCTCTGATATTTCCATCATGTTCATTTAGCAAGTTGTAGATCAAACAAGTGATATTTTGTATACCACTTCCTTCATAGATGCATTAAGATTTCTTGGGATTCTGTCAATTAATCTCAGTCTGGTATTTGCTTTTCCTACAGCCGGTTGTCACTCCACTTTAGGTTACTACAAACGGTTACTATCATTTTATGGCTGCTACATTTTCCAGCTAAAGTAGTGGGACACTTTGCCTATTTATACGGAATAAATTACATTTATTTGTGTTTGGAGTAAACTGCTAGTCCATGTATCTTGCAGTACTGCTCTCTAGGTGTTCCTGCATTTTACTACACTTACCTTGCATTGTGACTTTAATGTATAAAATGGTATTGTCCATAAATACTTCTGTGGAGCTTCTGATGGTATAAAGTATATAATTTATGAATAATGTGGAGAGTAATGGGCATATAACCCTGTCTCAAGGTACAACTGACGATTCCCCACTAAGAATGACATGTTGGGTTATATATGCTATGCAATCCTAAATCCACCCAGAAAGCAAGTCCAATACTCTAAGCATTTATTCTGTTCACTAATTTGTTTCCAGTCTTCATTAAGTATGGTGTATGTAATTGCCAATGAATAGGTTGGTTGAATACTAACATGCTTTCATTCCAAAAACATCTGGTGTTTATCTTGGGCCTCTGGATGTGCCGGTAAAGTAAATCCACCCTATTTCCTTCAAGCCCAAAAGCAGAGATTTTTTTTTGCATTGTGGACAGAAGTGTCATTAGGCTGATGTGTATATCAGGTTGCCTAGTAAGAGAAATTTGCTATTCTGGAAAATGTTTCCACAATGCCATACAGATCATACACTTTGACTTGGTCCTTCTCTAATCAGTGAATGAATGTTGATGGACTTCGTGCCACTAAGGAATGTTAGCGCTCATTGCCATCCTTATGTACATTAACAATATCATGCACTGTAGAAATATGTAGCCATTGTGAAAATAACATGTTTGTGGTATTTAATAGCAGTATTTTTTAAAATGATTTAAGAAGCTGCACATGGTCCTTCTAACAGCTCTTCATCAACTTTCATGTCATTTCTGCATCACATTAACCCATTACATGTCTGTTCCTTTTATAAGGTATAAACTGGCTCCCCTGGGAGAGAGAGAGAGGGCTTGTCCCAACAACCACTGCAGTACAATCATAAGCTTCCCCACCCAGCATCTTCCGGTCAGGGGTCAAGTTAAAGTGTGCGCTTGTACAGTATCATAGTTTGGAGTAAATCACTATGCCAAACTAAAGGTTTCTAGGTCTGAAACAATATCTTGTAAAGACTGTTGAAATTATTGCTCATTCTAGTTACTTGTCTATCAAAGTCGTCTTTCGTAATGTATCACACTTTCAAATCATTGGGAAGGAAGGAAAAAAAGATTAGTATTTAACCTCATTGATGAGGTCATTAGAGATTTAGCACAAACTCAAATCAGGTAAGTATGGGGAAGGAAATAGGACCTACCCTTTCCAAAGGAACCATACTGGCATTTTTTATTAAGCAATTTAGGGAAATCTATGGCTGGCTGGGGACGTTGTCATCTTCTCGAATGCGAGTCCAATGCGCTGACCATTAAAATGCCTCATTTGGTAAAAATCTCCAGCTCAATCCCCAGACTGAGTACCAGGTATAAGAGCAATCTTCATAAATACGTAAAACCACAATGGTTGGTCCCGAAATAAGTCCATTATTATTAAGAAACACACATTATCAATAATTTGCAGGCAACCACAAAAAGTTTAGCTAGCAATAAATTAAGTTATTTAGCACATTTAAATGCTTGTGGTAAACTTTTCATTCACGCAATAATTAAAAAGTTTAATTCTTTTACTGTAAAACTCTTCCACTACTTTGCATCCCATTCCATTAGTGTCATCAGACTCAATTAAAGTACACTCAATTACCTTTGTTTTACCTTTATTGGTGTCTTTAAATACACTATTCATTCTGTTCCACTGGCTCTAATAGAATTACAATGTCACTGTTAAATCTCACAGTTTTTATTTATTCTCCCTGAGGTTTAATTCCATTTCTTTTTAGAAATGGAATTAAACCTCAGGGAGGTTCAATTGTTTCCTTTAATGCTTGCTTACTGAATTGGATTAACTAGGGGATAGGCTACAACACTATCTCACTCCCTTTCAACTATTGTTTCCACATCCTTTAAATCTTTGAACTGCAGTCTGGTTTCTTTGTAATGTAAATGTGAAGGTAGCAAGACAAAAGTGCAGGGAGTGAAAGGAAAATTGAGAGTGTTTGTCACATGTTATTATAAAAACTGCTGGTCTTCAGAATGTCCAAATAATTATGGACAGTTTGGGTAATACACCTTATTAAAAAAAAAAAAAAACACTACTGCAAATATACTTCAGAATATGTATTTTTTTCCATCTTTCTCCCACAATTTTACAAAACTTCACAAAACCAAACAACATTTTTTTTTTTCAATGAAAATCCATTTAAATAAAGGAACAGAGAAAGATTCTGAACTACACTGAAATACAGCCACAAGGTCTCTTCACAAAACTACAGAAGTCACAATGCAACCTGTTTCTTCAGCTCTCTCTTTGGCAGTAATAATGACAGCTTTGTATATACACTATTTGCACCATTTAAACCACCATCCACATAATACAATCTCCTGAACAACAAAAAGCACACAGTTGTATGTGCAACCTTCAGATACAGTTGAATACCTCACATAATGCACAATGATATAGTCGCATAACAAATAGAAAACTATCAACACTCCTTTTCTGTTATTAGGCCGCTCTAAATTCTAGCTCATGCTAGTGCATTGTTAGTGCTAATACTGTCCATAAGTAGTTGCGTTTATGAGTCTTTGAGCTAAGTATGAGTGTCAGTTTGTTGAACAATTGAAACTGGTTAATAAAATTGTACACTTAGCTAAGAATTATTGCAGAATTCCCACAAAGTGACATAAGCAATCCCTTTTTTCTGCAGGCATGCAAGATTAAAAACAATGTAATGGAAATCTAGATGGTTACAATGCAGATCAAGTTTGTTACACATCAGGTTTAGAGACTTTCAGCAGTTCATAAACAATTTTTTTGTTCACTTTTAATTCATGATCAGGACCAAAGCTGGCTCTGTTGTCTGCATATCTTCTGGTATTACATCCCTCTTTATTTGTTCCACCATGCCCTTTATTCAAAACTATATAGCGTGCTCTGTAACACATAGTACAAAGAAGCAGTGCCTCACCTAAAGATCATGTAACCATTTTTATCTAAATAAATTGCGAGAGGTGCCCATGCAGCTGAGTACCTCAAAGAGAATGAAAGTAATATGTGCAGACAGAAAATTCTGAAATGGGAATTGTGTTTTTGTGTTTTATTCATCTCATGACGTACATTTGCAATCCATTTGGTTTGCATACAGGAGACATGTCAAAAATTTATGCTGTGTGGTCCAGTACAGCCCAATCATCAATAAGCAGCTCTGTTGTATTCAACCACACGAATTTTATTATGGAGAATGAAGACAGTTTATTCTCTTACTGTTTAGTCTTCAACCAGCTTCATATATTGCTTTTTTTTGTCATTTGCTAGCAATTTTGAAATTCTAAGCTTCAATACCACAAGTATCAAATATATAATATGATAATAACCAGACAGAGATGCCTGCACAATACTATATGAGTCTGATTACCTAGCAAAAGTACAGACAAAATAAGATAATTGATAGTACTTATTCTATGTAATAAAATATCTTAACAGCTGAGATTTCCAATTCTTCCTACACTATGGAGCCAACAAGATAATTTTGACAAGTTCCTTAGATGTGTTTCTTGCAGTTTCAGCTATACTATAACATCAATACATATATGACACACAAGTGTTTACTCCACAGTATTGTGTACAGCGATTTAAAAATCTTGCAAGTGTGCCAACCTGAGAATACAGCCAAATATAGAAACAAAGAATCAATATCTTGGATGCCTGCCCAGAAGATGATGGAATATAGAAATTTCATTAGATGTTTGAGTGTTACAAATCAGTCTTAGTGCAAACATTTATAACTCAGGGAAACATCATAGTATAAGCACATGTTCTTGTTCCTGTCACATTTACAGTCTGGCGATCTTACTACCTGATGGCCCTGAATTTATGTGATCTCTCCAGTGATTTAACATATGAAATTGTGTTCAAACTAGTATCATTACATTTTATTTGAATGAATCTGTGAGCAACATCATGGAACATAGACAGCTGCAAATGCCATGCAGGCCAACTAGTTTCACTGGAATACAAAAGGCATTATGCAACAACGAAAGTATTCAGTTTTAATTACTACAGGCTTACAGCATGTACCATGGAACATAATCAAAACTGGTGAAGAAGAGTAGGCAAAATCACTCCTCAAAAGCAGAGGCAAGTGTTGTACAAACAGTAATAATTGTGTTGAAACGATCATTATGTACATAAGTACTCTCTTAAATACTTTAAAGAGACATTACATGGGCTGCTTCTACTGTGTAGAATATTGTAGCTGATCTGCTCTGAATTTATTATTATTATTATTATTATTTTTTTGTTGTATCTTTCTATACATTTTTACTGAAATGTCAGAAAATGCATTACAAAAATGTTAATTTTAATGTAAGAAGTTTCTCAAAGAAGAAATTGCATGGTTTTGTAGACTCTCAAAATCTTAAAAGCTCTGTAAGTAACTTTCCACTGAGTTTTCAATGTAAAGTGTTTTGTTTCAAACAGTTCTCTTATTTAAAAAGTGCAGCATAGTGATAAACACTGTGATCTGAACTTACACAATACTAGCATCACTAAATAATTTAGAAATCTGGTATCCTGTGACTTAAATCTCCCCAGAATATTCATTTTGTTCATCATAACAAGTGTCATATAATACAATACATCTGCTGTACATAAATATACATTTTATATATAACAGGGGCACTTTACATATACATATACTATTCAATAAACAGTAAAATAAAGCTGATTACACTTAATACCATTGCTGATTACAAAAATAAAATATTTTAATTCCTCGCTAATAAAATCACCAACTAACACTTTACATACACAAGATTCATTTCAAATCCATACCTCTCTCTGCCCCCACCTCACTCCACCCCTGAACAAACAACATGTCAACGAATATTACCTTTAGTACTTCTCTGGATTTGAGTAACTCTTTGATTTTTACAGAATCATTTATCCCCCCTGCCACACAGTGCCTTATCTACACAGAATGTACGATATAAAATATTGCACATGAATACCTCAGTATATAATCTAAAAGATTAATTTGTGTATATTTGTAAAGTTTGTCCAACATACCCATTTCAAGTAGTCATTGCTTATTTCAGAAATACCAATGCCAAGATTTCACATCTACCTGTTCCATTTCATAGTGGGTTTGTCATGGAAACAAGATATGGAGCAACTTCTGCACCACTATACTTTGTACTGTTGAAACTAACGGAAATAATCATACATCTCACATTAACTTACATTCCTTACACTCTCATAAAACACTGATAAAGAAAGTGTACATTTAAAGTCCTAGATAAAGCACCAGTACCCCAGGAACACCTTAGTACATGTATCTTAAAACTGTACTAAGCACTGCCAACAACAGTCACTTCTCAATTGTCTTTCTCCTACAGCATTATCAATACAAAAAGAATAATTTACAATGACTTGGTGTGAATTTCTTCTCTCTGACACATTACATTACAACATATGTCGCTACCCTTATTGCAATGGTTACTTGAATACTGTCCTGCTGTGCAGCCTACCAGCACAAATAAATTAATAAATTGTTGGCTTATTGCTATTTCCATTGTACTTACAGTTATACACAACTTACATTGGATAACACCCTTATCTGTTGCTCAAAAGAATTTTTTAAAGACAAGTTTGTCATCACACAGATAACTGTACAACATAAAGATGCACAATTCCTGTACACTGTACATTTATTACTCTTGAATTCTGAACAAGAGCACACAACAGAGAGACATAAACACACTGTACAATAAGCGTAATCCATTTGAAACCCGCACCTCAGAGTGACAGAACATTGTCCATTCACAGTAACGCGCTGACACTTCAGAGGAAGAATTAAACAATTTGTCTTGAAGCGACCCTCCTTCCTCTGCTGCTCATCTTCAAGACAATAACCTTTGTCTCCTTAGAGGTACTTCTGGGTATGTTGGGAAGTCCACTACATCTAACTTCTCCTTGACCTACAAACACACAAGTTTTAATTAAAACTGGTGAAACAATATGCTTAGAGGTGAAAGAGGGCTGTTAATATGGAGTAAAAATTGATACATGTGAGTACGAAATGATGTGTTTTTCTTAAGAGTTTATGGCAACGAAAAATTACTAACTGCGTGATCCTATGCAAATCTAAATTTATTGGCTAAGTATCACGTTACTATACATGTTTGAGACAACTCTCGAGTACAAAAAATTTAGAATAAGTAGTGAAACCGGGCAACAGTTATTGGCATCTGTAGAATCACCTTTTTTTTAGAGAGAGGCCTAAGGCTGGCATATCTCAATGTCTGAGAAAATGCTGTGAATTAATTATGCTTTGCATAAGTAACTAAGAACACTTCATACTATATAGCCACAACTTTTTCGTGTCTTGTAGAGATATTATCCATCCAATATGAACTGTAAGAAAGTAAAAGTCATGATAACCTTCCTTACTTCGGATGGAAATAGGAGATTAATTTTTATTTTGTGAAATATTCTCCATGTCACTTCTTTAGTGTCCTTTTTGGTTTCCCTACTGCACTAATTGCACCACTGTTCTCCTTATTTCTAAAACTATGTACTACACATAAACTTTTTTTTTACTGAGCTTCCATTCTCTGTAACCGAAATGTCATTTTCTATAGCTTTTTTCCTATCTTTTTTTTTTTTTTTTTTTTTTTTTTTTTTTTTTTTTTTTTTTTTTTTTTAAACAATATTCCGCACTGACTATTTATTGTGTGAACAGTCAGTTACAGATAAAATGAGCATCCTCCTGGGTTTTTACCATTTTTCTTAATATGTTACAATCCTGTTTAAAACGTGAAAATATTTTTGGATCGTTGTCTGTACTGCCTATTTCGTGCATCTAATTTTTTCATTGTTAAGTTCCTTTGGTCCATGTGTTTCTGAAATGCAACAGGTACAAAATCAATTAAAAAAAAAAAATGTTGAATTGAGAGCTAGCATTATAAACTTCACCCCCATCAAAATTTTTAAGCTTTCATTAAAATCTTGTTGTTTTGTCATTAATAATTTTCTTTGAGTGCTTCTTAACTGTACAAGTTTGTTTGTTTGTTTGTTTGTTTGATGTTCCAAAGATCATTTTACACGATAAAATGTAATGATGTGGAATGACACATTCACATCACAAGTTAAATTGTGACTATAGGTACATGCTCTACCCACCACCATTTATACATTACAATAATAGAAAATCTTCAGCAGAATAAGAGTTGCCAAGAAGAAACTTTTTCAGTTTGTTTTCAAATTTTACTCTGCTGCCTGTCAGACATTTGTATCACTGCGTAAGTAATCACAATTTTAGTTGCAACATTGTACACCCCTTTTTGAACTAAATACACCCTTAATATGGAGTAATGAACATAATTTTCCATTCTGGTATTGTAATTATGTACATCACTGTTCCGTTTGAATTGTAGTGGATTTTTTAGGTTAGTTACATAATATGACTGACTATGCATCGTTCTGACACTCTGCTATTTAACTTGCCCTTGTTACTCGAATACGTCATCAACAAGGGTACTTACAAGTGGCTAAAAGCATCTTTAGATCACTTTTCCTGTGAGATTCCTTCAATAATTTTATATTAAAATTGTCACAAATTAATAAAGAAGGGATTAAGCCTGACAGACAGCACAATGAACCATTAGAATTTTTACCAATAATCCAGTGGAAACTTTTATACTGTAATAGTACATTTGCCAATACTAATTCATAAGCACATGCTTCCCTATCAGTAGTTCCCAACGTGGAAGTAATTACCCACTGAGCAGTAAAAACAACAGAGCTCAAATGTGTTTCGGTCACAAAACTAAATTACTTTTAAAAGCTAATAGTAATGATCACTATTACCTAAGACTGTAATGGTTCAAATGGCTCTGAGCACTATGGGACTTGACCTCAGAAGTTATCAGCCCCCTAGAACTTAGAACTACTTAACCTAACTAACCTAAGAACATCACACACATCCATGCCGAAGGCAGGATTCGAACCTGCGGTAGCGCGATTCCAGACTGTAGCACCTAGAACCGGTCGGCCACCCCAGCCGGATAAGACTGTAATACTGACTGTGTAAGTTCATAATGTTTTTCAAATACTAGCACTAAACAATGTTGTGGAGTTACAGCTTGTGAAGTGAATATACTAAAACTTCTTCTATGCATAGTCTTCCTGTTACACATATGGTCTGTATTTTATTCCATGTACCTATGGCAGTACAACTGAGACATGTGGATCACTTGTGCCTAAATATCTCATGAAAATGACTTGTCCCAGTTGCAGGTATTCCTACAATACACCAGAAATTGCTTCATTATTCACTTTGCAATAAAGGAATAAACTGACTGCACAGCTCAACAGTAACAATGTAATAGCTAGTACACATCATTATTATTATTATTATTATTATTATTACAGAGTAGAACCACTGTAACAAGTATGACTTAAAAGGCCATGCGCAGAATTGGGGTTTTGGTGCTCAGTTCCTACTTGAATTAGAAACATGGGGTAAAGAGTTTTTGGTCTAGCCCAGACCTGCAGCCATTTGTATAGCTATTGAAACATTTCTTTTACTATAGCTGTGCTACAGCAGATCAAGAAAAGTTTGTATGAAAAACCAGAGCTGGAGTCCATGAAAATTATGTAAACAGACTAATACTTTTTGCAAAGATTTTAATTCAGCTTAAATTGATGCTCAATTAATGGCACCATTTGTATGTGCACCATTTGGATTTTATATGGAAAATGAGCAAGCCTCATTCAGATTTTATGTGCACAAACAGTCACCCTTAAATAACTCCATATATACACAAGACTGATAGTTCAGATGTGGCCCACTGGTGCAGTGGACCTTATTAAGACAAGTTTTAACCATTTGAAAAACTGTCGCGATGAGTGATAAGGAGAGAAGTAGAGAAGGGTAAAGACCAGTGGCCACACCAGCAGAGCAGCACACAATGATGGTCAGGAGAGGCACATTGTGAGGTAGTGACAAGGCAGAAGCAGGTCGGTGGAGGGTGTAGGTTACCAACGGTTGAGGCTGGGATGATTTCGGAAGCAGCGGCTGTTTATCCATAGTTCTGTCTGCACACAACACATGGCTGCATAACCAAGTGGATCATTATTGCAGCCTCTTGTGCCTCGCATTTTCCCTGCCCAATAATTATAATTGTTCCTATTAATCACATTTCCTCCCTCGTATTGTTATTTTCTACACCTACCTTTCCCACAGAAACTTGTGAACCTAACCAATACTCCCTCCCCCTCCTCCCTTATCCCAACATGCAGATTTTCTTGTACCTCAGGCATTCCGTCTTTTTTTCCCCCCTCACTTTTTAGCACATATTTGCATACATTTTTACATGTCTTTTTCCTGTTATCCAGTTCCCCTCATAACCACCTAATGTCTCCATTTGCCTGTTTCTTATGTCATTTCACATTTCCCCAATGCCATCCCTGCCACAATGGACCCTACTCTATCTTACTGCACCAGTTCAGAAAAGTACCCCTTTCCCTGGCTGAAACTCAGCCCCACATCCTATTCCTTATATGCTCCCTAAAACATGGAATCTCCCCTCCCCTCCCCAATGGCCTGACCATAAAAATTCCTTTCTCTGGATCCCAAACCCTCCTTTCACAATGACCTTCACCTTTTCTGGTTCCACCTAATCAACCCCTGGTCATCTTTCAGGAATTCCTTACCTTACTAACCTTCCACCGGCCCTTCGAACACCAACTTCTCAGCAGAAGAAATGACACTGCTATACAGCCTCAAAACAAATCCTGACACAATCGTCACATCTGCCTTCATCACCTGATACCACTCCGGACTGGAACAGCTGAAATGAACGACATCCTACCCCAGATCTTTCCCACCCCTCCTAAAGTGGTGTCCCCTTGACCACCCAACCATCACAACATTCTAGTCCATTCCTATGCCACTCTGCTCCCAACCCCTTGCCACAGGTACCATATATGTGTGGAAGACCCATGTGCAACAACTGTCCACTCCACCCACCCAGCACTTCCTACTCAAGTCCTGTCACAGGCTTATCCTATCGCATCAGGGACTTTGCCACCTGTGAAAGCAGCCACATCATATTCCAGCTCTGCAGCAATCACTGCACAGTTTTTTATACTGAAGGAAGGAAGGAAGATTAAAATGTCCGTTTGGCATCTAGGTCATTCGAGACGAGCTTAAGCTCGGATTGTGTCAAGGATAGAAATCAGCCATGCCCTTTCAAAGGAACCATCCTTGCCTGGAGTGATTTAGGGAAATCATGAAAAACCTAAATCTGGATGGCTGGATGTGGGTTTGAACTGTCGTCATCCTGAACTACTTATATTGGTATGGATGTCCACCAGGACAAACAGTCACTGCCAAATTGTGACCAAGAGCAAAGTGGGTGGACCATCCTGTGGCACAACATGCAACTGAACATAAAATGTTTGCTTTCAATGCCTGTTTCACAACCTGGGCTATCTGCATCCTCCCCTCCATTGCCGGCTTTTCTGAACCACACACATGGCAGTTATCCTAACAACACATTCTCCACTCCCGAAATCAACCCGGCCTCAAACTATGATAACCTACTGCCCCCACATCCTCCACCCAACTGTTTCCACCCCTATGTCATGTCACTTCCTCATGATCTGCCTCCTCTCTCACCTCATTGTGTGCTGCTCTGCTGGTGCACCCCACCAGTCTTTTATCCTCCTCTCCTGTCTGCTCCCATTTCCCCTCGTCTTCTCTTCTTCCTACATGACCTCCCGACACTACACCTGGTAGCCCTGCCCTGTCCTGCCCCCTGTAGTGCTTGATAATATCTGATTGCACTCGGGAATAATGAAATCCAAAGGTTGAAAACCACTGTTCTACATTGTGACTCACAGAGAATTTATTAGTTCAACATTTTTTTGAATTTACATTCCTTTTCTATGAATGTGAGAACTCCTCATTCATGCATATTGAATCTACATGAACATGCAGTTAATTTATAACAACTTGCATTAAAATTTGCTACCCCTGTGGTTATATGGTGTTCAGGCAGACAAGTGACATCAATTTCTTTCCAAACACTAACGTCTTCCAAAAAATCAACAGTACATTTACTTTATTTTTACCATGTCAGTATTATGATGAAGCAAGCTTGATTTCACCTTTTTCTCTAGTCTTATTAGATGAACAGGGAGTCCATCAATTTATTTTCCTTTAATACTGTCTGGCTGAATACCAAATTCGACCTAGAGTAATGTCTCACCTGATTCCAATAACAGGGATCTGCCTTTGTATGTTAGTGGACACTTCCTGTTATGCTTTCCACTAACTAATTCGGTGATTTGTCCTTATCCTTCTGTTTAAGTATAGGTCATTAGAAGTATATCCACATCATCTTATAGCAACTACTGGAACAGCACCAATATAGGATTTTGCATGCATTTCAAGCACCCCCCCCCCCCCCCCCAATTCGCCATGTTTACTCACTTTACAGTATAGTTAACCAAGGACTGGTCATGGCTCCATGAAACCCACACTTGTGTGCTCAGTAGCTGCTCCTATGTTGTTCAGATAACCTCTCATATCCCAGTATTTTTCATTTTTAGCCAGGCTATTTCCAGTTCCACCAGCTGTATCTTATTTTTACTGATATCCTACCACATTTATCCTAAGTTATCTTTTACTGGCCTGGGGCTAACACTTTTTTTCACAAAACTTGTGACTTTGTACACTGCACCTAATTTTTCCTGTAGCTGCTGGACTACACCCCTCACGTGACTGCTTTCTAGCAACAGAACTTTTCTTTTCCTGTTCTGTTTTTTCTCACACTGATCTGTAAGTAAGAGACTGACACAGTGAAGTTGACTGAGGCAGAGAATTATACAATAGCAAATTGTGGCCAGGCAAAAAGAAAGAGGAAAAATATTTTGACAGATATTAAATGTACTTATGGAAAAAATGATAGGAGGGAGAACAAGGACCTCGGCCGAGGAGCCACCAAAGGAAATATCACACAAACGTGTGAGAGAGGGAGGACTAAAGCCCGGAATTTCAGATGACATGGAAAATGGATGAAGTTAGCAGCAAATTAAGGAAGAGGAAATTGGAGGGCACCCATTTAGCACCTGTAGTAAAGTAGATATAATGAGAAGAAAAGACAACAGTATGGTCATGGCAATCAGCTGAACTACTGTAAATCATTTATTTTAAAAAAATATTGTGAAATATAGTTCTTCCTGTAGCCCAACCACCTTACTCTGTGTATCTCCAGTAAATCATTTTTGACTTTTCAGATCACACCGGCTTACAGAAACTGAGGAGTCGGTGCTGCAAGACGTACCTTGAACGACGGGTAAAGGCCAATCTGCCCAGTCCGAATGGACCGGCCTTTGCTCCAGCCATCCCAGTGGTTACCCGCAACACTGACTGCATCTCCCGGCCTCAGTTCCAGCTCACCTCGGCTGCCGGCTCGAGGCTTATGCGGGATGACGGCAACCTGTTGACACAAGTTGGAGTATCATAATGTGTGTTTCATATCCAAAAATTGACAGGTAAAGAAGCGAACGTATGCATGTGCATAAGAGAGGGAGAAAGAACTCACTACCAGTTGCATATTTTGCTCACCTAACAGCTTCCACAAGTTACAAATGTCCGATTTTTTATGTGTCGTGTAACTGTTGACCAAATTTAGAGTGGTGCCATAATCTACTCATTTGGAGGTATACTCTTATGTTAGAAGTTTAACACATTAATACAACTATTACAGTTGGAGATTGTGTGTCTATCTTGAGGCACCATAACTGACGGTGCAGAAATACATGGACTTTACTGAGATCACTTAGCAACTTCCAACAAACTTTAAACATAATTTCAGACTTTTTCTCACTTAGACCTTAAAGTCAAATACTGAACACATGAACTCAATTGTAATCAGATGTAGTCTGAAGCTGTCTTTGCACAAGGCAGTTCTATTCTTAGACGCATTCTGGTGGTCATAAAAAATTTAACATCGCTATAGATGTTTTGTCAACCATCACAGACCTTTTCCAGACCTGGCAATACAGAATCCAATCAATGAAGTTTGTGAGCTTGCTACCTGTGCCGCCTGCATGTCCGGAGGAGGGTGAAAATCTCATCCAGTGAGAGGATAGTATGGAGGAACATACAAGTTCCTGTTAATTCAAGAGTATGACTTGTGCTTTCATAGCCTAAATTTACATTATATTTCAGTCACATTTACACATAAAATAGTTCTGGCACAAGACATTAATTTTATTCCTAATGTTGTGATTTATCTGATTCTACACACACTAAATACATTAACTTGTGTGTGTATCTGTGAGGCATGCATTTCATAGTACCATTATAGACTGTATGGGATTACCTCATTAAACTGATCACTGTATCTAATACATGGTGATTTGTGTATGTCATAATCCATCATTCATCATCTTGAACAGTTTCCAGCCTCCGGTCGGGTCTGTATGGAACATAGGCCTCTCTGTCCTCACCCTGGTCCAGTCCTCTCCTTTCTTCTGGAGGCATTCCTCTACTCCTTTCAGCCATCTGTCTCTCGGTCTTCCTCTTGGTCTCTTTCCTTCCAGTTTCATCTCGTGTATCCTCTTCTCCTCCATTCTCTTAATGTGTCCACACCATCTCAGCCTTGACTTCTCTACCTCCTCCTGTAATGGTTCCACCTTCATTAACTCTCTGATCCTCTCATTTCTTAACCTGTCTATCTTTGTCACTCCAATACCATTTCTCAAGAATTTCATCTCACTAGCTTGTACTTCGCTTTTCTCTCTTCCTTTCATAACCCAGGTTTCTGTTGCATATGTCAGGATCGGGACATAGTATAACCGGTATATAACCTTTTTACTGATTTGGGGTATATCCTGACGAATAGCATTGGCATTCTGCAAGGAACACCATTTAAAACTGACTTTGTTCACTGTGTATTGCCGCTCTTCAAAATATCTGCACACAGACTATTGAAATACTACAATACCTGATGTTTCAACTGTGTTTATTAGTATTTAAGGACTGATTATAAAAAACCAGTTGATCTTCAATTATGCAAGTGAATTCAGATCCAGTTATAAAGACAGAATCCCCCTGTACAAACATTAATCACAGATTGTTTTACTGTGAAGTGGGACCAATTTCAAGCAAAAAAATTTAGTCTACAGTCAACAGCTCACAATCTAGAGACACTATAAAATAATGGATTTCAGTTTGCACAGATCACACTTTAAAAGAAGAGAACAAAGGAAAAGTTGTCATCAGAACACTGCTGCAGTTCGAAATAATTTTTTTGATCTGTAAGGTTTGGTTAAGAAGATTATCAGGAATGTAAGTAATGAGTGCAGATAATAATTCTAGTACACAACTCTTAATTAATGTGGATATGTTTTAATTCACTTGATACACACTTTGTGGTCAGTAAGAAACGATTTGTGTTAAATAAAAGGTATTCTTAGGATGCAGGCTATAAAATGAAAGTAATAGCACATGCAGAACAAAATGGAAACACAGCAGCATTTTGACCCTCCACCAATAGAAAAACCCATTCGTGATAGGCGAGCTAGTAAAGAGGAACTGAAAAAAATGATGAAGATTAAATGTGCAGACAGAGGATTGAATGCTAAATGCTGAAAACTAGATGATAATTTTTAAGGTCAGTTTGGTTTTATAAACTAAGAATTTTTCTCAGTCTAGTTATACAATCCACTAACATAAATGGTAAAAAAGTGTATTTTCTTTTTAATTGCTTAAAAATTGAGGTATGTCTTATAGTCCATAGTGTCTTCTAGTCTGTAAAATACCATACGCAGCTGGTATCTCGTACACAAAGTCACATTTTAAACTCGTTCTCACAAATGAACATTATATTACGCATAGTGTTAGAAGGAGAAACAATTACTGTCAGAACTGTGAACTATCTAGACTGCAGCTCACTGTTCTGTGATGTGATGTGGGACCCCGATGGATGCTGTCACACAACTATGAGATCGACAGGTCAAAAAGGCCATACTCTAAGCCTCATAGTAGGATCTCAGTGGCCTAGCACTAACAGCTACAATTCACGAAATGAGCCTATTTATAGTGGGATAAGGATTCCCACTGTCTTAGCGACAAGTGGCTTGAACATTGTGGACTGTCAGCACGGCCACAGTACTGTTGCATTTTTTCTTGACATGACAGCAGAAAGTTGTGCAGACATGGTGTGTCCGACGACAAAACTGGACATGGGAGCGGCAGCTCATCATCTTTTCGGATGAGTCCCAGCTCCGTGCACTGTGTCGTGATGGACGTGCCAGTGTATAACAAATTTCACTACACTGCATCTGTCACTGCCACTTAAAACTCGGCACCAGGTGTGACAGTACAGAATGCCAATGAGCACACACCACTGTCACCTCCAGTCCACACAGCCGATAATTTGGATGGCAGTGGTCACATTTCTGTTAAGGCCAGTAGCTGGGCACACATTCTGAGATCTCTATGAAGTCCTCCTGTCAAGAGGGGACAAACTGAGACTGCATGTCATCAGTTGTGTCGCATTCTATTTCAATACAGAAGGTGTTCGGCTCTCACCCAGCACGGCATGGCCTCTGTATCTCTCACCTGCTGAAAACACCCGGTCGCAGGTTGCCGAGAGACTGGCCTGCCAGACACCCCAGCACAGGGCTGAAGCAGGAGGGAATGACATACTTGTACCTTTCATCTGAGCTCAGCTCCACCTGATGAGCGGCCAGGTCAGAGCTGTTGTCAGTGCCAGAGATGGCAGCTCCACGTACTCAATTTCGCACCCTGTGTATCCTCCAAATTACCTAGAATGGTCATCCTGTATTCTTCATACTATACTGTATACTTACAACTAAAATTTAGTTACCTGCTGTCCTTCCTGGTAGTGCAATTTTAAGTCAGAAATGTATTTATTAATAATCCATCCACCTTACATTACACTTCATCTCTGTTTTCTTTTACCTTGTGAAAAGTAGCACAGAATTTACTCAGTTCATCTTCCACACACTCATCTGTCTACTTTTGCTACCCACCTCCAGTTTGTCCCCTGATCAGTTTCTTTTGCTTCCCCGTCTCCCTACTAACCCCCAGCATGCACTTCCCACCATTGAGCAACTCTCAGATTTCGTATAGCCCCCGTTAAAGTCTGCATCTCACTGCTATTAATAAAAATGGACTGCAGATTTTCTTAGTGAGACACACAGAAACTTCATTTTCAAAACTAATTTAGTTTACTAAAATCACTCCAGGTTAATGTTAGGCTTATTTTTAATTCTTTTGATATAAATCCTCTCATAGTTATCAATAGTAAATTATATTAGCAACTATTTTCTTAATTCGTATAGATTGACAAGGAAATGTCTGGGACCAATTCAAATGAAGGAACAAATATTTTCAAATAATGAAACTGCAATCAGTCTCGGACCCCACAAAAAACAGGTCTCATAAAACAGAACTACCTTTTTTCTTTTCCTTCCCACATCCCTCTCGAATGGTCAGTGGCTAGTACTCATTTCTATCGGAAAATGTCTGAAGAGTATCACATTAATTTACCACTATTTACAGTTGTGAAGACCAGAGCCTATTGTGTATGAATGAAAAACGTAACGGAATGTAACAAAATTCCAGAACAACCTGTGGGTGTTATGTCCAACTTTGTTAGTGTTATCAAATAGTACCTGTTCTTTTCCATGGGTAATTCAGAGGTTGAGAACCAATGGTCTAGAGTTTGATCCCTGATCAGTGCCATACCCTTTCTTCTTCCACCTCTGGTACAATTTGTTAATGTAAAAAATGCCAAGCTACACCATGATTCGGAGGCCATATTAAACTATAGCTTCCTGTACATCTAGATGGGTAAGTCAGTTTCAAAAGCCAGAAGAATGGAAGGACATACCACCTCCAAAACGGCCATGCCCAGTAAATGATGTGGTATTCAAAACAACCTCCAGATTAATGAAAGCTGAACTCGTGCAGATGTATACTTCTGCTGCTCTGTGACAATAGTTTATTTAGCCTTGGATTACGATGATTTTAAAACCTGTGAACTTTTGTTCACACAGAAATCTGCCTACGTCCATGACTAATAATCTGTAATAGGTTTTTTATAACAACAAAAACAATCAATTATTGATAAAATTATTTAATTGGATAGGTAAAAAATCTACTCACCGAGCAGCGGCAGAACCATACAAGGCAGTTGTGATAGACAAGCTTCGGAGCCAGTGGCTCCTCCTTCAGGCGGAAGGGTTGAAGGGGAAGGAAAAGGGCTGGAAAGGTCTAGGCAAAGGGGTAGATTTTGGGAAAGTCACCCATAACCGCAGGTCAGGGGAGACTTACCGTACGGGATGAGAAGGAAACACTGATTGTTGGGGACTGTATTGGACGATATTTGAAAACCTGAGAGCTTAAAGGTGGAAGACACAGTAATATGCAAGACAGTGAGAAGCTAAGTGAATTGTACGTAACAGAGGTGGTGGTTGATGGTGTGGCTGTTTAGGGAGCTGCAGAGGGACAGGAAGGGAAACACCACTGTTAAGCTAGTTTATGAGAAGGTGGGATAGCTTTTTGAGGTGAAGTCTGGCATGTGGCTTGGCGGATGATAACATCCAAGGAAACATGAGGGGCAGATAACTGCAGGATTTTGTAGAAGGAGAGAAGTCTGGTAGAACGGGAATTTGCTGATGAGGCATATACACTCCTGGAAATGGAAAAAAGAACACATTGACACCGGTGTGTCAGACCCACCATACTTGCTCCGGACACTGCGAGAGGGCTGTACAAGCAATGATCACACGCATGGCACAGCGGACACACCAGGAACCGCGGTGTTGGCCATCGAATGGCGCTAGCTGCGCCGCATTTGTGCACCGCCGCCGTCAGTGTCGGCCAGTTTGCCGTGGCATACGGAGCTCCATCACAGTCTTTAACACTGGTAGCATGCCGCGATAGCGTGGACGTGAACCGTATGTGCAGTTGACGGACTTTGAGCGAGGGCGTATAGTGGGCATGCGGGAGGCCGGGTGGACGTACCGCCGAATTGCTCAACACGTGGGGCGTGAGGTCTCCACAGTACATCGATGTTGTCGCCAGTGGTCGGCGGAAGGTGCACGTGCCCGTCGACCTGGGACCGGACCGCAGCGACGCACGGATGCACGCCAAGACCGTAGGATCCTACGCAGTGCCGTAGGGGACCGCACCGCCACTTCCCAGCAAATTAGGGACACTGTTGCTCCTGGGATATCGGCGAGGACCATTCGCAACCGTCTCCATGAAGCTGAGCTACGGTCCCGCACACCATTAGGCCGTCTTCCGCTCACGCCCCAACATCGTGCAGCCCGCCTCCAGTGGTGTCGCGACAGGCGTGAATGGAGGGACGAATGGAGACGTGTTGTCTTCAGCGATGAGAGTCGCTTCTGCCTTGGTGCCAATGATGGTCGTATGTGTGTTTGGCGCCGTGCAGGTGAGCGCCACAATCAGGACTGCATACGACCGAGGCACACAGGGCCAACATCCGGCATCATGGTGTGGGGAGCGATCTCCTACACTGGCCGTACACCACTGGTGATCGTCGAGGGGACACTGAATAGTGCATGGTACATCCAAACCGTCATCGAACCCATCGTTCTACCATTCCTAGACCGGCAAGGGAACCTGCTGTTCCAACAGGACAATGCACGTCCGCATGTATCCCGTGCCACCCAAAGTGCTCTAGAAGGTGTAAGTCAACTACCCTGGCCAGCAAGATCTCCGGATCTGTCCCCCATTGAGCATGTTTGGGACTGGATGAAGCGTCGTCTCACGCGGTCTGCACGTCCAGCACGAACGCTGGTCCAACTGAGGCGCCAGGTGGAAATGGCATGGCAAGCCGTTCCACAGGACTACATCCAGCATCTCTACGATCGTCTCCATGGGAGAATAGCAGCCTGCATTGCTGCGAAAGGTGGATATACACTGTACTAGTGCCGACATTGTGCATGCTCTGTTGCCTGTGTCTATGTGCCTGTGGTTCTGTCAGTGTGATCATGTGATGTATCTGACCCCAGGAATGTGTCAATAAAGTTTCCCCTTCCTGGGACAATGAATTCACGGTGTTCTTATTTCAATTTCCAGGAGTGTAGGCCACAGATTAGCCAGGTAGGAGCAAGAGATTCCTGTATTTGAAACTGTAAAAGAGCAAATTCGACATTTCTTCCTTTCCACCATCCACTTTTCTTGTTTATACATAATTCTTTCACGTTTTTGTGCATTTGTTTTTCGGCAAATCGGTCTGATCGACTTTCATTGCCAAGCTTGGTAGTTTGCATTTTCTCCTATCACTTTCAATTTTTGTTTACCCAGTTTCTAAAATTTAGTCTGTTTTCAAGACTTTCCCAATCGATTTTTTTGTATCAACATAGAGCGCCCATTCATTACCTCTTATTAATGATTTCCGTACAGATCTTTTTCTAATTTTTCCATCTTTTTTCACTGCTTTTCTTCCATTTTCCTATCTTTTCCACCCTCTGCTTATTTATTTTTTTGCCACTCTCACGATTTTTAACTCTCCAAACTGTCCTCTCTTCCCATTATGAATCCCATCTCATATTACATCCATTCCTTTCGAAAACATGTCTTAGTTTTGATAAAGCAAAGGTCCCATATTCTGTTTCTTGAAACCTGCTTGTCCCTTGGAGTTACTTCAAAAGGCCTAACATTGAATGACCCAGGTTCTGGCGGCAATCCTACCCTATACCAGGCTCTTTTATAGTTTCAAATACTGCAATCTCTTCCTCTTACCCGATTAATCTGTGACCTATATGACTCATCAGCAAATTTCTACTTTACCAGACTTCTCTCCCCCTACAAAATGCTGATGTTATCTGCCCCTCATGTTTCCTTCTCATAAACTACCTCAACAGTAGAGTTTCCCTTCATGTCGCTCTGCAACTACCCGAATATCCACACCATCAATCACCACTCCTCTCCTACAAACCGAGCTTGGCCAATCCCACAGCCTTCACCACTGCCTCCTAGACCAAGAATAATCCATAATACAAAGAACCAATCACAACAGTATAGTGTCCTTAACCTCTCATCTAAAGCAGTCTCCCCTCCTGAATTATCTGTATCATCTAAGGGCCTCAGCTTCAGCCCTAAACCTGTATTGGTGAAGGAAAGGAGGTCCTTAACACGTAATATCCATAGGAAATATCACTTTGCAACTCAACCCCAAAACCTTTCCAACAGCAAACCCTGGCTTGAACAGTTCAGACTACAATCCCAACTTGATCCACCACCAAAATCATCCCATACAGGGCTTTCAAGAATTCCTCAGGTCCATACAGCATGACCCTAACCTGTCCTCTGCAGAACTCCAGGCTCTGGGTTCCCTAAAAGCTGATGACTCCATCAAATCCTCCCAGCAGACAAAGGATCTACCACTGTAGTACTTGACCGAAAGGAGTATATTAGTGAAGGTCGATGCCAGCTGTCTGACACCTCTACATACAGCATCTGCCATCAAGATCCCATCCCTTTGATTCAAACTGACTCGCAGTCTCTCCTTAACACCTCAGGTCCCTCACAAGGACTAACACCTCAATCCATAGAACTTCTCACCCCACACACCTCCAACTTTTACTTTCTTCCTAAGATCCAGAAACCCAGCCATCCTATAGTTGTCAGCTTCTAAGCATCCATCGAACATACACTCCTGGAAATGGAAAAAAGAACACATTGACACCGGTGTGTCAGACCCACCATACTTGCTCCGGACACTGCGAGAGGGCTGTACAAGCAATGATCACACGCACGGCACAGCGGACACACCAGGAACCGCGGTGTTGGCCGTCGAATGGCGCTAGCTGCGCAGCTTTTGTGCACCGCTGCCGTCAGTGTCAGCCAGTTTGCCGTGGCATACGGAGCTCCATCGCAGTCTTTAACACTGGTAGCATGCCGCGACAGCGAGGACGTGAACCGTATGTGCAGTTGACGGACTTTGAGCGAGGGCGTGTAGTGGGCATGCGGGAGGCCGGGTGGACGTACCGCCGAATTGCTCAACACGTGGGGCGTGAGGTCTCCACAGTACATCGATGTTGTCGCCAGTGGTCGGCGGAAGGTGCACGTGCCCGTCGACCTGGGACCGGACCGCAGCGACGCACGGATGCACACCAAGACCGTAGGATCCTACGCAGTGCCGTAGGGGACCGCACCGCCACTTCCCAGCAAATTAGGGACACTGTTGCTCCTGGGGTATCGGCGAGGACCATTCGCAACCGTCTCCATGAAGCTGGGCTACGGTCCTGCACACCGTTAGGCCGTCTTCCACTCACGCCCCAACATCGTGCAGCCCGCCTCCAGTGGTGTCGCGACAGGTGTGAATGGAGGGACGAATGGAGACGTGTCGTCTTCAGCGATGAGAGTCGCTTCTGCCTTGGTGCCAATGATGGTCGTATGCGTGTTTGGCGCCGTGCAGGTGAGCGCCACAATCAGGACTGCATACGACCGAGGCACACAGGGCCAACACCCGGCATCATGGCGTGGGGGGCGATCTCCTACACTGGCCGTACACCACTGGTGATCGTCGAGGGGACACTGAATAGTGCACGGTACATCCAAACCGTCATCGAACCCATCGTTCTACCATTCCTAGACCGGCAAGGGAACTTGCTGTTCCAACAGGACAATGCACGTCCGCATGTATCCCGTGCCACCCAACGTGCTCTAGAAGGTGTAAGTCAACTACCCTGGCCAGCAAGATCTCCGGATCTGTCCCCCATTGAGCATGTTTGGGACTGGATGAAGCGTCGTCTCACGCGGTCTGCACGTCCAGCACGAACGCTGGTCCAACTGAGGCGCCAGGTGGAAATGGCATGGCAAGCCGTTCCACAGGACTACATCCAGCATCTCTACGATCGTCTCCATGGGAGAATAGCAGCCTGCATTGCTGCGAAAGGTGGATATACACTGTACTAGTGCCGACATTGTGCATGCTCTGTTGCCTGTGTCTATGTGCCTGTGGTTCTGTCAGTGTGATCATGTGATGTATCTGACCCCAGGAATGTGTCAATAAAGTTTCCCCTTCCTGGGACAATGAATTCACGGTGTTCTTATTTCAATTTCCAGGAGTGTATATCTGCCTTAGTTCATAAACACCTGCAGCCCATAGTACAAAAACTCCCCTCCTACATCAAAGATACCAACCATTTCCTAGATTGTCTGAGATCTGTGCCCATCTCACTCCCACCACACACCTTGTTGTCACCATTGATGCCACCTCCCTCTATACCAACATCCCACATGTACATGCTCTGCCTGCTGCTGAACATTTCCTCAGTCAGTGCCCACTTGATTCCAAACCTATGACATCCTTCCTACACACCTTAATCAACTTCATATTTACCAACAACTACTTCAGCTTTGAGGGGTAGACATACAAACAGATCTGGGGTATGGCTATAGGAACCAGGATGGCTCCTTCCTATGCCAGCTTTTTCATCGGTTACCTGGAAGGGGCTTTCCTGGAATCCATGGTTTAGATACATTGATGACTTTTTACCATATGGACTCATGGTGAGGCTAATCTGCTAAAATTCCTGAAATGTCTGAATAACTTCTCCCAGTTAAATTTCACATTGTCCTATTCCGAATCCCATGCCACTTTCCTCGACGTTGATCTCTTCCTCACCAAAGGCCAGCTACACACATCCGTCCACATTAAACCTACCAGCAGACAACAGTACTTACATTTTGACAGTTGCTAAGGCAAACATGTTTGTTTCGAAGCAGACTCTTTACAGCAATATGCCACCATTTTCACATCAGCCTTCACTGCATGTAATTACCCCACCAGCCTAGTTAAACAGCAGATTTCCCAGGTCGTCACATCCAATCGTGGTACTGCTGATCCCTCCACAAAACAGCTTCGGAGCACACCATTGGTGACTCAGTATTATCCTAGTCTGGAATGTGTTAATCAGCTACTTCAACAGGGCCATGACTTCCTAAAATAAGGCCTTGAAATGAGATCCATTCTGTCTGAAATTTTGCCCACCACACCTAGAACAGTAGAACAGCTTTCCGTCGCCCTCCAAATCTCCGCAATATTCTTGTCAGACCCTCTACTACTTCTGCATCCGTCTCCCTACCCTATGGCTCCAAACCCTGTGACTCTACCCGCTGCAAGACTTGCCCTACGCACCCTTCTACCACCACCTATAACAGCCCTGTAACTGGCAAAACATATACTATCAAAGGGAGCACCACCTGCGAAGCAACACGTCATACACCAGCTATTTTGTAAACACTGTTCAACTTTCTATATCTGCATGATACCACCAAATTATCAATTAGGATGAATGGGCATAGGCAAAGGATATATACTGGCAATTCGCAATATCCTGTTGCACAGCATGCTCTACGACATAATATTCGTGACCTCGACGCCTGTTTCACCACATGTTCCATCTGGATTCTTCCCCCAGACACCAGTTTCTCAGAACTCCACCAGTGTGAACGCGCACTACAACATTTCATTGGTTCTCGCCACCCACCTGGCCTTAATTTATGTTAATTTCTTCCGTCTCAGCTTTCCTTCACTGTAACTACTCTTTCCTGCACTCCGGTTTAGTGTTTTTACATCTTTCATTGTCTCTCCCGTCTATTTTTCACCGCCACCTCCCATTGCTGTTATGTACAAGGCACTTAGCTTTTCACTCTTAGTAGTAATCTTTGTCATGCATATTACCGTGTCTTCCAACTTTAAGCTCTCAGGTTTTCAAATCTCGTCCAATACAGTCCCCAACAATCAGTGTTTACATCTCACCCCATATGGTAAGTCTCCCCTGACCTGTATTTCTGGGTGACTTTCACAAAATCTATCCCTTTTCCTAGACCTTTCTAGTCCTTTTCCTTCACCCTTCTTCCTTCCCCTTCAACCCTTCCGCCTGAAGGAGGAGCCACTGGCTCCGAAAGCTTGCCTATCGCAACAGCCTTTTATGTGTGTTCTGCCGCTGCTTAGTGAGTAGACTATTTATCTATCCAATTAAAAAGTAATGTGAGTTTTGCATCATTCTCAGCGAACTGCTGAAAGCCCAATTCGGTGTGATGCCAAGGTTGGTAACTCTTCATGTTTGAAGTCAAGTGGCCAGCACCTTGCAGATGTTATCTATCAATTGCCGAATGATGTATTCCCTATGGTGTCTGTCATTTTGAAATCATGATGCCTGAATATGCTACATGCTGCTTTCTTCCCATCTGGGCCACTGGGGTGAACAGCATCTGTATTGAAGAGAGAATTAGATTGTTCTTTTGTTTACTTTACAGATAGCCGACTATCTGAAGCCAACAATGATTTCCAATGAGCCCACCATGCATTCTGTAAAAGACAAAACCAAATCTAGACGTTAAATGATAAAAAATTTAAACTGGGTTTCACATAATAAAAATATTGTGCAAGAATTACAACTATAGAGAGACAACATCTGCTGAAACAAACCAAAAGAAACCAATCACTGACTCCAGTGTGCATATTACTATTAACATTTGGATTGGATACTGGTTCAAGACACTTTCCAGCAATACACACCGTTTATCTTCAGTTGAAGCATGATAATTGTGATGCAGTCCTCTAGCAAATTTAGATCAACACTGAACCTCATTCTGATCCGAGTTTGGTGTTATATATGCAACTGTTTATGATGTAGGTTCATTTTCTAAACTAAGGTCAAAACTGTTATCCAGTAACAAAGTTTATTCAATCTGCTGTAAATATTTTACAAGATAATGTGGACATACGCCAGAAGGATTTTGGTGATAATATCCTAAGCAATGTTTTGTTCTCAAATTTATCTACTGTTTTACTTCTCTTCTGATCAACATCTAATGAACAATGTAGCAGCTGTTGTTCTCCTTTTCTTGGCAGCTGAAGAGAGGGGTGGGGGAGAGCTATACTTTTCAGGGAGTACCAGTGTAAGTAGGCTGTTGTTGCAAGAACATTAAATTTAGTTCTAACCTGCGTGTGCTGGTTCTGGCCCCCATAGTAATATATGTCGTCCAGTGATTTAAAGCGGTCCGATGCATCCGCATGCAAAGTCTGCATCAACTCATAGGCTACCCGGCACACCTGCAAAAAAAAAAAAAAAAAAGTAGTACAATGTAATTACATCTCTGATAAGACACCCAGTAAATGGGTGCACATACTACTATTATTATAGTATTGTGCATTGAAACAATTAATATCCACCACCTTTGAGCAGCAGAAATAATTCCTGAAGAATGGAAGGGAGCAATTATATGTCCCATCTTCATGACTGGTGATGCTACCTAAGTATCGAACCACCGAGGAATTTCACTTATTGAAACTGGATACAATGTCTTTACAACTTTGCTGCTAAACCAAATGAAACCACTGGCTGAAGGAATTGTAGGCACATATCAATGTGGGTTCATCCTCGGACAGTCTACTATTGACCACATATTTACTTTGAGGCAGCTGACAGAAAAATTCTAAGAGTTCAATCAGGAACTACACCTATCTTCATCAATTTTCGGCGAGCTTATGACAGCTTTATAGGAAAGGTTAGAGGAACTTGGCATCCCATCGAAATAAATCCATCTAATTGCAGCCTGCAACTCCCAGTCAACTTCTAAAGTACGGTGTGGCAAAATGGATTGAGACAAGGAGGTCCATTAGCGCCAATATTATTCAACTGGGCTTTGGAAAAAGTAAGTCATGACACTTGCCGAACACGGAGATGGTGGGAACAGACACAATTCTGGCATTTGCTGACGTCGTTGTGATCCTTGGTGACACTATAGAGCAAATGTGTGCTGATACTTCCAGATTCCTCCAAAATGCAAAGGAAATTGGGCTAGAGGTGAATGAGGACAAAACTAAATATCTTTGAGTATCACGTCGTTGAGTTCTCCCTCCCTCCCTCCCTCCCTCCCTCCATTGTTGTAGACAGGCATACCTTTGAACGAGTTGAAGAGTTCAAGTATCTGGGCTCTCGATATTAATCAACGTGAAGTGACGAAAGAAGTACATTGACGCATAACAAGTGCTAATCACATGTTCTTAAGCCTGAACAATCTTTTTAAATCTCGTCTGATATCTCAGAAGAACAAGGTACTTCTGTACACGACACTGGTAAGGCCAGTACTTTTATACGGTTGTGGAACTTGGGCGACATCAGTAATGACAGAAGATTCAATATGTGCGTTTGAAACAAATGTACTTCGAAAGATCTATGGACCCGTCTACAATAACATGGAAGGTAAATGGGAAAGAAGAAAGAAAGAAGACCTGCACCAGAGGTTTGGACAGCCACACATTGGACGAATATTAGGACAGGCGATTACAATGGTTTGGCCAAATCTTACAAGCGGAATGTCGTCCACTCTCAACCCACGGGAAAACACCCAAGAACGCGATGGAAGGATTGAGTGATGATGATCCTTCAAGAAGTGGAAACAGCGGCTGTGGAGGATGATGCTAGAAACTGAAAAAGATGGAGTGCCATCTGCAGCAAATACCTGGACCTCCCTTGTGATTGAAAGACATGTCTTTTATTGGGGTTTTTGTGTTTGTAATGTCCCCCCCCCCCCCAATTGTTGTTCTGTGCTGTAGGCCTCAAAGACCCATCAATGCAATAAATGATTATTATTATTATTATTATTATTATTATTATTATTATTATTATTATTATTATTACTTTCCTCTATATATAACTGGAAAGCTATATAATCAACATTGGTAACATGGGAAAACTAGCACAGTCTAACATTAACTTGGAGGGGGGAGAGTGGAAGGGCCTCACTTGTTTCCATATTTCTCTCTAGAACATAAATATAAATACAAAAACCTGCATTCCAGAAGCATAGTTGCCTTGTCAAAGTGGCAAGCTACACTTGAAAGTGCAGCCAGTGCCCAGGAGGGGGCTGAAATGTGTTGAATCCAAAGATTCTTCAAGGAATGACCTGGTGGCAAAATCCAAGAACTTTTATCTTCATTGACAATGGCTGTGAAGGCCTACATTCTTATAAGTTACCCTTACTTCCTAAGATCACAGTGCTTAATTACAATTCATCACTTCTTGGAATGTAAACAATATCACAATTTTAATCTCCTCTGTTTTGTCCCCAACAAGTTGAACTAATCTACAGCTCTCTTCTGGTGAAGATGGAAGATGACCAAAATCTGAGTCACTTTGAAACTTCATCACTATTTTTGTTTGAATTCTATCACAAAGGTTCACAATGGCAACATTGTATGGGAAAAAAAGAATACTGCAGATTCAAAAAACGTGTGTACGGCATTTTTAGCCAGAAGAGCCCTTCTGGGGTTCTCAGCTGCCTGGAATTGAACAGAATATTTTATTTGCCCTTTGGTATTTTTCATACAGTTGGCTTCATCGAAGTTTACAGTATAGTTAAGATCTGCACAATAATCAATTCTCACAGAATTCAACTAGCTTGTGTAAGAACTAAAAGATTTTCTTTATTACTTAGGAAAAATATATTTTATTATATGATATTGCAGTGCCTGTACTGTTAAGAACAGTGCAATATTCCTTCGAACATGCATGCATTCCAAAGGAACAGGCACTACAGCCATTACAAAATACATTAAAAGTATTCATAGTTGCAAATATGAATGAGAGCATGAAGACAATGAAAATTTGAGCCAGACTAGGATTTGAACCTGGATTTCCAAATTTATGTGAATTGTCGCCTTATGCGCTTTGGCTATCGATGCATGATCCATGTTCAGACCTGAACTACGTCATCATTCCTGTACCAGAATTACATAATGTGTGTACGAGTACAGGCTGTGATGCAAGAACAGTGACATATAGAAGTTCAGGTCTGGGTATGGGTCATGCATGCACAACCGAAGTAGTTAATGCGATTGATCATGTAAGGAAGGAAATCCGGGTTTGACTCCTGGTCCAGCACAGACTTTCATTGTTGTCATTCCCTCATACAGCTGATGGTTGTTCATATTTGCAACTGCAAATACATTTCATGTATATATTATAATGATTAACAACACTGTAGAAAAGATAGATTGTTACTTACAGTAAAGATAAGAAGTGAAGTTGCAGACAGGCTCAGCTAAGACACTCATAAACTTTCGACGACAACAGACTTTATTGCAAAAAAGATAAATACACTCACCATTCATTCACGCACACGACTGCCAACTCTGGCAGCTCGAGCCACAATATTATAATGATTAATGAGATGGGAGTTCTTAAGTTGAAGAGAATTCACTGTATTTTAGCCAAGTTTGTAATACACTCTTAAATTTATGTAGTGGGACTGTGTGGGCTGAGAATGGTAATGTACTGAACATTTTATGCTCAAGTATTTGTAGTTATTCTTGAGGGTGTATTCGTTTTGTCATTTGAACTACAAAAAATGCACTTTTTTTTCAGCAAATGTGTTTCACTTTACTGAGGAAAGGCATAATCAGTGATCTGTAATCAAGTTATTTGCATTTACACTGAAAAACAGTTTGTTAACACTATGTTGGTTTTTACTTATGGTGATTTCAGGCCTACATACGGAAATGCTCTCTGCTAGCACGTCGTTGATGTTTTTCTTCTTTGGACACTGATAGATGTAGCCTAATTTTTAGTTTCTATGCATTTTTATGTTTAACACGGCACTTTTTTTGTACATCACTCTTTTCTGTTTGTTTTTATACTTCTAAGTATGTATTGTGGTTTGTGTTTTGTAGTGTTGTGAACATTCCATTGCCATTACTTTGTCTTTGACCTGTACTCTCTTTTTTTTGTGGGAGAGGGAGAAGCCATGATGATGAGTGGACGTAAGTGTATAGTAGTGCGAGATGGAGGAGAAGACGAGGAGCAAGAAGTAAAATGAAACTAGGAGTATGGTTTCCAATATTTATGTCGTCATTGAGCAACTGTTTATGTTTTTATTAATGCTTTGTGTATGTGGGAATTTTCTTGGAAAGGGAGCAGGCGACTGACTTTACAGATTCTTATGATGTTATCTCTCTTTCAAGAATGATTTGTACTGTATTTAAATGCTCTGGCACATTCTTTATATCTTCTGTTGAATGCCCTGCCAGTCATTCCAATATATGTCTTTTAACAATCTGTCTGGTTTTGATGTAGGTTTTGGGATGTGCTTTTGTACTGAGTTGTTTGTTTTGTGAGATTCTACAGGACACCCTGGGTGGTGGTAGTGGTGGTTGTCGTGATCCTACTAAACATCTGATTGTGTTATTCTGTCATCTGAAAATACATTCAGCTCCTAGGGAATTTACCCAGAGCAATATTCTATACTGCAGATGGGAATGGAAGAAATCAAAACATGAGTGGAGTAACAAATGTTTACTCACAGTATTCCTTAATTTATACAATAAAAAAAGTACATGAGCTAGTATGCTGCACAGAGAATTAGTGTCTTATTCCCAAGAAAGTTTTTGGTCTATGAACAGTCTAACTACTTTTACTTTTTTATTTTCGTTTTTTAGTTACCTTTAGATTAAAAAGTACGAGGTATGTCCACAAAGTAAGTTATGTTTGGTTATATAAAACAAACGTGTACAGATACAGAAAAAAATATTTATTGAACAAAAATCTACAACTGTTAAACTACTTTTCTACATAGCTTCTGAAATTTCGTAGGCACTTATCATGGCGTGGCCCAAGTTTTTGTATGCCTTCTTCATAGAAGATTGCCACCTGTGTATTCAACCATGTGGTAACATGTTCTTTCAGCTCGTCATCATCGTTGAAGTGTTGACCACCAAGGACAGATTTTAGGTGTAAGAAGAGGTGAAAGTCGCTAGGGGCAAGGTCCGAGCTGTACTGAAGATGATCAAATGTATCCCAGTGAAATTCCTGTAAGAGTTGTTTGGTCATATCCGTCATGTGAGTGGAAAAAACAACACCTTTTGACAGTAATCCTCGGTGCTTGTTCTGTATAGCGTCGCGCAATTTCTTAATGATTTCGCAGTAACCATGAGCATCGATTGTTTGGCCTCGTGGTAAGAAATCAATCAGCAAAATGCCTTTTCTGTCCCAAAAAAATGGTGCACATGACTTTTTGAGGTGTCAAGATTTGCTTAGGCTTAATCTTTGTTGGGGATGAAGTGTGCCTCCATTCCATTGATTGTCGTTTTGTTTCAGGGGTGTCATACGATACCCAAGTTTCATCCCCCATGATTATCCAAGAAAGAAAACCATCGCCTTCTTCAATGTAGTGTGTCAAAAACTGAAGTGCACTGCCCATCCACTGTTTTTTGTGTTGTTCTGGGTACCCAATGTGAGCAAAGTTTTCGAATTTCAGTTTTTCAGTACCAATTTCATGAATTAGTGATCATCAGTTTTTTGGAACTTCCATAGCAAGGGCACTAACTGTAAACTTACGATTGTGCTTAATCTTCTCTTCAATTGTGTGAACCAGTTCATCAGTAACCACAGATGGACGTCCACTTTGTTCTTCATTTGATCACATCCTTCATTGAACAGTCTGACCCATCTTCTAAGCACTCATACCATTTTGTCTGTAAACCTCGCAGATTTGCCAATGAATTTCCTTTGCTTTAACTTTCTTTGCATTTAGAAAATGAATCACAGATCTGATTTCACATGTGGCAGCATTTTCAATTACGACTGACATTATAAAAAAGCACTACAAAGCAGATGTCGGCAGCAACAGTCTGAAAATGGAGTACATGTCTTCTCCTTGAGTCAGAGTAACTGTCGCGCATGCTTGGAACTGCAATCGTAGCACTGCCACAGATAGAAATATAAACGGAACTTACTTTGTGGACAACCTTCATATTTCATCAGTTTTTGTTTGGTTTATGCACAACTGATTGTCCTGACACCAATGATAGGTCATTTGCATCATTTCTTGTTAGCTAGTACACTTTGTAAATTCTAACCTGTGATCATTAGTGTTATGTCATCAGCATACAGTAATTTCTTACATGGTATATAATTCAGAACGTCATTAATGTAGATAATAAACAGGAAAGGCCCAGGAACACGCCCTTCGGGTATTATTCTTTTTACTGGGAATATTATCTTCTATGCCATAAAATTCTAACTGTGACACTTTGGTTAAATCAATAAGTGTACCAGACATAGGTAGCCTTTTCTCATGCCCTTCCTATTCACTAAAACGTCAATTGTTTGTACAGTTGAGATTTGAACCGAAACTGTTGTTAATTTAAAATTTTTGTCCTTCCAAAGCAGTTGTACATTTGTTTACGCATACAGTTTTTTTATCATTTTGGATGTTAATAGTACTCCTGCAGAGGGTCTATAGTTATTTGGGAGGTTTTGCCATCTTTTTTATGCACAGGTAATCCAATTGTGAGCAAATGATGTTACAGGAAAATTCCTTGTCTAGAACTCTGTTACACAGTGAGAGGTGGCATTTTTTATTTTCTTTGCTATATACTTTATGATGAAATTCTTCTTCATCATCATCATCATTTCACGTATTAGGCAAACTACCTGTTACGGTACCCATGTCTTGCATGGCCTTGCTACATTTCTTCTTCCAAAACATTTATAATTTAGAGCCTTTACTGGGAATCTTTCCTCACCCATGCAGTCTGCGTGTTCCTTCCATATTTTCCTCATCTGGGTTATATATTCCTGAATTTTTCCTCATATCTTCATTTCTTATTCAATCTTCCCTTGTACATCCTTCCACTTCTCTTAGAAATCTCATTTCTTGAGTCTGTATTCTACTTTCTTGGTGTCTTGTTGTTGCACCCATGCCTCACTTCCATAAGTTTTGTTTTATAAAACTTCAGATGGGTTTCTTTCTTGGATTTATTCTACAAAATTTTTACTATGTTCCACATATGGAAGTAAATTTATTTCATTTTTGGACCACATCATGGTTATATTCGTTACTTGCTTCAAGATTTTATTATTCAAGACTGTTTTTTATCTTACTGGTTGTCCTCCCTGAAATGCCATCATTTTGTTTTATCTGCCGACAATGTTAGCCTCAAATTACAACCTATCTCCTGCAACTTATAGACTCATATTTGAAGGTCATCTTCATTCTCTGTAACAAGAGGTAGATGATCTGCGTACAAAATTACATTTAGTCTAGTGTTACGATCTTAGGGGAGGGCAAGTCTGTCAATCATCATGGCTGAGAAAGGTTATCCATCTCACCTCATGTCTGTATTCCTCCAGCATTCTTGCCGTACTCCTTCGTTTGTGTTCATTGGCTTTGCTGTTATATTTCCCTTATCTATAACAATTTTGGTGTTTGCGATTAGACTCTTAATAGCATTTATGAGGTGAGTAGTAGAAGTAGAAGGGTTTTGTGGGCGCACGACAGCAAGGTCTTCGGCGCCCGTTCAGTATCATAGTGAGACGGGTGTCAAGAAAAAACTCAGAACATTTACATCTAATGGAACATAAAACACGGGGAACAATCATTGAAAAATATGTGCTCACCCACACCGAAGCATGGGATGAAGCAGGGCGTCAGCAGTAAAACATGGACAACACAGGAAGAAAAAGGTAGAGGGAGCTAAAACAATGGAGCAGATGGAAGTGGCTGGCTGACCGCAAGGAAAAAAGGGAGGAGTCAGCCACTCTGCAATACACTAAAACCGCCAGCCTAAAAGTTTAGGCCAGAGTCCAGACACATCACAAAACTTAAAAACCCTAGACACACACGTCTCATCATTAGCTAAAACACAGGGCAGATCCCCATCAACTTGTGCTTCTGCCCTTGCATCACGGTATAAATCGCAGTCTGTCAAAATGTGCCGGACAGAGATGTGCACACCACAAGCATCACAAAACGGAGGATCCTCCCGCCGTAATAAATAGCTATGTGTCAGAGGACAGTGCCCGATCCGAAGACGTGTGAGCGCCACCTCTTCCCGCCTGAGCAGCCGGCAGGAGGAACGCCACGGCCGAGTGGTTGACTTTACCGGCCGCAGTTTATTGGCCGTCACCGCCAGCCATTCAGCCTCCCACAACTCCATGCACTTCCTGTGGAGTGCAGCAATGACTGACTGCAAGGGGATAGGACACTGGACCATATCCTGCTCTCTGCAGGCCTCCTTGGCAGCCCGATCAGCCTGTTCGTTGCCCCATATGCCGACATGACCAGGCACCCAGCAGAAGGATACCTCTTTACCCCGCCGTTGGAGCAAGTACAGTTTGTCATGTATCAGCTGGACCATCTCTTCAGTCGGGTACAGGTTCTGCAGCGATTGTAAGGCACTAAGAGAATCGGAGCAGAGAAGAAATCGATCGCCCTGAACACGATGCATCTGCTCCAGTGCCGTCAGGATCGCGTGGAGCTCTGCTGCGAAAACGGTATATTCAGCAGGGAGGCGAATCCGAGTAACATGATCAGGGAACACCACAGAACAGCCAAGGAAAGTCTCCTGTTTGGAGCCATCAGTATAAACGACAGTGAAATCGTGATGCACATCTAAAATGTTAAAAAACAGAGATTGGAACGTAAAATCTGGTGTGCCATCTTTCTTAAAATTAGCCAAATCTAAAATAAGTTTGGGTCTCCGGAGGAGCCAAGGGGGAGATCTGCTCCAACCGCGACGTAAAACACGAAGACCAGCCATAGACATCGCACTGAGGCAATCCTGTGCGCGAATCCCATAGGGCTGCGTCGCACGTTGCCGGTTATGAAACAATCGTGCCAGAGGAGGCTGAGCAACGGTATGGTATGCAGGGGTGTAGGGTGTGGACAAAGTTTTATATGCCTGGCGCACTGTAAGTAGCCGTCGCCGCATATGAAGTGGCGGTTCACCAGCCTCTGCACAGAGGCTGGGAATGGGGCTAGTTCGGAATTTATGAGGTGAGGTGGGTAACCTTGTTAACCCATGATGTTCCACAGCATTTCTCTATTCACATTATCAAAAGCTTTCTCAAAACCCACAAAAACAAGAAGGGTTTCCCAGCTGAACTCTCGTGTCTTTTCAACAACTTGTTACAGTATAAAAACCTTATCAATAGTTGATCGTCCTTTTCTAAAACCTGAATCTTCTTCAGATATTTACTTTTCCATGATTTTTTAAGTTTTGCATTCAGGATTTTGGCATAGAAATTATGGGTTGAGTCCAGGAGGCTGATACTTTGATAGTTACTACATTTATTTCTATTGCCCTTTTCATAGATAGATATTACTTTGGCTCTCTGCCAGTCTTTTGGTACCCTCTTATTTCTCCAACATTGATTAAAATACATGGAGAAGTCTTAGATGCATGAATAACCCTCCATATTTCCACAGTTCCGTATTAATACGATCTAAACCAGCCGCTTTCCTTCTTTTTCTCTTTTAGCTTCTGTTAGTTCTCTATATCAACACCGTACAGGCCTTTTGTGTCATTTAGCTCAGGTAATATCTGAATTAAAGTATGATCATACGACTAATTTTTGTAATGAGCTATCCATTCATTCTGTCCTATACAGTATTATGAACATGTATATGATCATTTACTTGTCTGTTGAGTGATTTTATAACTGATAGTTTTTCTTCCATGTATTTATTTATTTATTTATTCCATGTGATCTTATGGTACACAGTGTGTTACGGATGTCAGAAAATATCAGTTAACATTAACATAAATAGCAAGATTACTGTTTTAGGTCTATCAGTAGATGGGGTTTCACTAGGCATGGCCTGCACCTCAATAGGTATGGGAAGGAGAGGCTGGCTAAGCTTATAGGTGACAGTGTAGTGGGTGGTGGTGGTGGTGGTGGTGGTGGTGGTGGTGGTATCACTCATGGAAAAATTCCTATAGTAGTTGGTGTTAGAGTTGCACCTTTTTTAGACTGAAGTCAGCTGATAGGTATACCTGCTTAAAGGAAGTGCCTCTAACTAAGGGCTCACCTCCAGAGGATGTAATGTTTCCAAGTAGAGAAGAAATTAGCATATTTCATCAAAATATAAGAGGTATTAGAGATAAAGTTAGTGAACTGCTATTAGATGCTAACTCTGAAATTATTGGTATATCTGACCACCACTTAAATAATTTGATAATTCAGAGGCTTCCTTTACCAGGCTACAGATTAGGTGGCTGTTTCTCAAGGAATTCCTTGCGGGGTGGGGGAGTGGCTCTGTACGTAAAAAACAGTATTTCATTTGAGACGTATCACAACACTACACTGAACAGATATTTGAAAGTTGTGCAGCATTAGTTGAATTTAGTGAAACTAAACTTCTAATTGCTGTTGTTTATAGGTCCCCTAACTCCGACTTGGAGCATTTTTGCTTAAGCTAGAGAGGGTTCTTGATTCACTTTGTAGGAAGTACCAGAAAGTAGTTCTATGTGGTGACTTCAATATTAATTTTGTACATGATTGTGCAAGAAAAAGGATGTTGGTAGATCTCCTAAATTCATATGATCTGATGCAAACTGTGTTTTTTCCAACTAGGGTGCAGGGGAACAGTAGCACAGTCATAGACAATATTTTCATTCATTCTTCATTACTAGATGGGCATTCTGTTAGTAAAAGGGTGAATGGCCTTTCAGACCATGATGCACAAATTTTAACACTAAAAGGTTTTTGTACTCTAACCAATGTCGCATTTAATTACAAACTACGTAGGAAAGTTAATCCAACAGCAATAGAGAGTTTTTCAAAGCTTGTCAAGGAACAAGAGTGGCAAGATGTTTATAGTGCTGATAATATAGATGATAAATACAATGCTTTCCATAACACCTTTCTCATGCTCTTTGAGAGTTGCTTTCCATTAGAACATTCTAAACGGAGTACTAGCAGTAATGGACAGCCCGGTTGACTGACTAGTGGGATAAGGATATCATGTAGAACAAAGTGGGAATTATATCAAAATGTTAGAAGTAGTCACAATCAAGCTACAGTAGCACATTACAAACAGTATTGTAAGGCACTTAAAAATGTTATTAGCAAGGCAAAAAGTATGTGGTATGCAAATAGAATAGCTAATTCACAGGATAAAATTAAAGCCATATGGTCAGTTGTTAAGGAAGTGTCTGGTCAGCAGCACAAGGTTGACGATATAAAGTCAGTTTGCAGTAATAATATTTCTGTTACTGATAAATCAGATATATGTACAGTATTTAACATCCATTTCCTGAGCATTGCTGGTGAATTAAATAAAAATTTAGTATCTACAGGAAATCATATAAATTTCTTAGAAAATGCCTTTCCGAGATTGACGTCTGAAATATTCCTCTGTGATACAGACAAGAGGGAGATTGAGACAATAATCAAATCACTGAAGACTAAGGACTCTCATGGTTATGATGGAGCATCTAGTAGAATATTAAAGTAATGTGCTGCACATGTTAGCCCTGTATTTAGCCATATTTGTGATTTTTCCTTTAGGAATGGTCAGTTTCCTGAGCGATTAAAGTATTCAGTAGTAAAGCCGCTTTATAAAAAGGGAGAAAGGGATAATGTAGATAATTTTAGACCTATTTCTATGCACATCAGTGTTTGCAAAAGTTATCGAAAAGACTGTGTATGTAAGGTTAATTGATCATTTTATATCACACTATTTGCTATCAAATGTACAGTTCGGCTTTAGAAGTCGTTTGACAACTGAAAATGCTATATTCTCTTTTCTCTGCGATGTACTGGATGGGCTAAACAAAAAGTTTCGAACGCTTGGCATATTCTTTGATTTAAGAAAGGCATTTGACTGTGTTGATCACACAATATTGCTCCAGAAGTTGGACCATAACGGAATAAGGGGAGTAGCTCACAATTGGTTCACCTCTTACTTTAGCAACAGGCTGCAAAAGGTCATTATTCACAATGTTGATAACGGCTGTGATGTGGGATCTGAGTGGGGTACTGTAAAGTGGAGGGTGCCCCAGGGATCAGTGTTGGGGCCGCTCCAGTTCCTTATTTATATAAATGATATGCCCTCTAGTATTATGGGTAACTCTAAAATATTTCTGTTTGCTGATGACACTAGCTTGGTAGTAAAGGATGTTGTGTGCAACATTGACTCGGTTTCAAGTAGAGCAGTACATGACCTCAGTTCATGGCTTGTAGAAAATAAACTAACGTTAAATCACAGTAAGACTCAGTTTTTACAGTTCCTAACACACAATTCAACAAAACCTGACATTTTAATCTCACAGAACGGGCATATGATTAGTGAAACTGAATAGTTCAAATTCCTGGGTGTTCAGATAGTAAGCTGTCATGGAAAGCCCACGTTCAGGATCTTGTTCAAAGACTTAATACTGCCATTTTCACTATTCGAATGGTATCGAAATTGAGTGATATTTCAACACGTAAATTAGTCTACTTTGCTTATTTTCATTCACTTATGTCGTATGGTATTATGTTTTGGGGTAACTCTTCCCATTCTAGAAGGATATTTTTGGCTCAGAAATGGGCGGTTCGGGCAATAAGTGGTGTGAATTCACGAACCTCTTGTCGACCTCTTTTCACGAGTCTGGGTTATTTTGACATTGGCCTCTCAATATGTATATTCCTTATTGTCGTTTCTTGTTACCAATATTAGTTTATTTCCAAGAATAAGCAGATTTCACTCGGTTAATGCTCAAACCTCCATTTGTATCGGACTTCCTTAACTCTTGTGCAAAAAGGTGTGCAGTATACTGCTGCATCCATTTTCAATAAGCTGCCACTCGAATTCAAAAATCTTAGCAGTAATCCACGCGCTTTCAAATCGAAACTGAAGAGTTTCCTCATGGGTCACTCCTTCTATTCTGTCGAGGAGTTCCTTGAAAAATTAAGATGATTCTCATTGTATTGCTGATAGCGTTTGCTTAAACTTATGGACTGATTTTCTTTCAGGTTCATGAACATTTATTTTTATCTGTTATTACTTTTTATGTTGTAAGTTCATGTATGGACACGTTCCATGACCTTGGAGATTTGCTCCTCAATTTAGTCCTACGGAACTTGACATTTAAACAAAATAAAATAAAAAGGTATTCATTTATAGAGTACAAACAGTGACACAACAAATATGACTTCGCAGCCTTGGCAAATTTTATGTTGTTTTTGATGGACTTAATACTAGTGGAAAGAATGTCGAAAAGTTGGTGGCCCACAGTTGAGTGTTTGTATGTAAAACATGCCGATTTGAGTTTTTCCTTGTGTTGTCCTTATGTATTTCATTATTTTTTATGACTCTGGAGTCAGTCGGCACTACGTGGTTTCAGAAAAATTTTACAGTCTCGAGAATGTATAGGCAAGGCGGTGTAAGGATTTCCAACTTTATGAAGATGGGTTTGCAGGAGTCACTGGGTTTGCTCCCAATAATAATCCTCACTGCTCTCTTCTGGATTTTGAATGGGCTCAGGGTAGTTGGAGAATTTCCCCAGAATATCACACCATATTTTAGGTGGGCTTGTATGTAAGCATACTACACACTGGTTACTGTTTTCAGGCTAGTACATGATTTCAGTACACTCAATGCATAACAGCCAGTACTAATTCTGGAATTTACCTTTCCTGTATGTGTATTCCATTTCAGGTTATCTTGAACCCACAGACCCAGGAATTTGGAAACAGTGTCAGTATCTATTGGCTGATTATTTACAGTGACAAGTGGCTGAGAGGAATTTGCATTTTGTGTTGTGTGAAAGTTCATGGATGCTGTCTTTTTTGTGTTGATAGCTAATTTGTTGATATTAGCCCAGTTGCTGAGTTGTTCAGTGACCAAGTTCACAGCCTCCCTTTTGAGGAGCACAGTTGTGTCATCAGCAAATATTATTGTTTTGTTTGCGTCTACATTCAGGCTCAAGTCATTAATATACGAGAGGAAAAGTAGAGGTCCCAATACTGAGCCCTGTGGTACACCTTGCTTTGTTTTATTACTCGACAGGATTTCGGTTATTGAGTTGGTTTGTCTACTAGTGTATTTCATGCTGACTTTCTGCATCCAATTGGTTAGGAATGAAGCAAACCAATTGTTTGCAATTCCTCTGATACCATAGTGTTCTATTTTTTCCAGAAATATTTTGTGGTCAACAGTGTCAAAAGCTCTGTTGCTAATAAAGCATTCCCATGATTCTTGGTGCATACTGATTTATAAGTGTCATTTAAAGTTATTGGGATCCAAGTGAATTGCTCACTTGTTTGTTTAGCACGAGTGAGAAAGGCTTCTGCATCTAAAGTAGAATTATTAAGTGGATCGATGGTGCTGGCACTATTTACAAAATAGGGATACTGTTTCCTTTATTGATATTATTAATTTCCGTTTCAATGAAATTCCAGGCTGCTTTACATTTATTTTTGGAATTTAAATACTTGTCATCTGCACTGCGCTTAGCATTTTTTATTTTGGATCTGTAGAGTTTGCGCCTTGTCCAATCACTTTAATGAGTCTTATCATACGAATCTATCATGGTATCCTGAGTCTGTTAAGCTGTGGAGTGTACCACTTATTGGTATAATGTTGCTTGTGTATAATATTAGTATGGCACCTTTTGGTTACAGTTGGGCCACGCCACGCCTTTTCTGATATGCACTTAATCTCTATCAAGAAAATGGAAAAACATTTATCAGTTATTTTATTATTATACATTATATGAGACCAATCCATTTCCTTACCATGTCTATTATATTATTTACATTTAACTCTCCTAGAAGTTTATGTGTCACTTGTCTATCTCCAGTATCAAGAGCCCTTCATGATCTGTTATTTCTAGCTGTATGACATCACATCCAAGAATGACACTGTGTACATTGATATCCAGTCGGGTGGGCTTTTCATTGCGACAGTAACAGTTCAATGACTTCAAAGAATTAACGATATGAGTCACATTTTTCCCTTTGACCTTATATCTATGTTACTATTGCCCGTATTTTATGCTGTTTATATTGGGATAACTGCAATACCGCTGCTCTACCACTTGCCCGCAAAAGGCAAAGGTCCCGAGTTTGAGTCTCAGTCCAGCACACACTTTTAATCTCTCAGGAAGTTTCTTCTCATGGTAATTTAGATGTTCAGTGTGCAAGAGGTTTTTCTAGGCTACTAAATTGCATTTTGTATTTGTGGAACATAGTTGTTTGATTTTAATGTTGGGTTTGGCAGATCTCTTTATCAAATGAATTATGGATAAGATCACGTCTATGAGCTATTGTCACAATGACTGTGTATTTGATCTTATTTACATCTAAAAAATTCTTCATACATGTTAGACAATTTTGGGCTTCATTACGTGCTATGTCATTTGCCCTAGTCAAACAAACAATGAAGTCACTGTCCTTCAGTATATTCTTATGTTCCAAGATGACTTTAATAACATTTTTCATCCCCATGTCAGGTTTCACGGTGCCCACTGCACAGAATTCCACATTCATGTCCTGCATAATGCTAGCTGCTTTCTTCCATGGTTGTCTAGTAGAAATGGCACTGCATTCCTTTGCCCATCGTATGTGACTGATGCTGATTTTACTTTTGCAACTTTCCATTTCTCCACACTGGCTGGAAGGTTAATTTTCAACATTTATGAAGTCATCGCTTGCACACTTGTGGCCTCTTTTTTCACTAGCACGCCGTAACCACTTCAGCATATGGGTTTCAGATCATTTGTGGTTTTCCAATCGCTTTTGTACCTGGTAAACTGCTTCGGATACTGTTCGAAATCAATATTTGTAGCTGATAGAAACTAAAACTAACACTGTTGTTTCCTCACCTCACAATATCAACTACTTCCTGAAATTCATTTTATCTTCTCAGTTTTACCTTTACACTTTCACAAACACCATTTTTTACAATCTAGTGCAAGTTTTCTTTATTCAGTGCCAGGTGGAAAACTTGCGTGCAGATGATGAAAGAAACCATTTCAGGATTTGCCTGGGATTTAGAAAAACCACAGAAAATCTGGACAGGAGTCTCAACTTATACTCTCCCTTTGGGATGTTAAATACCCCACCCTCCCACTCGTCCAAATCCTCCTGAGTGCAAGTCCCATTTTCTGTGTCATTTCACTCAGTTTTACATAATGAGGAACGAAATACCAACAGCTGCTTTTACCTCTGTTGCCTCTCTTTACCTGAAAAGAAATTGTTTTCAGCTGTGCACAATATTATTTCATATTCCCAGTTATATGAAAGGCTGAACTCAATGCTGTGCTTCCAATTACAAAAACAATTCATGATGTGGAGACTTATTAAATAGGGGGAGGTAACATTGTCTTTTTCAACATACATCAGTATTATCCCTGCCAAAGAATCTTGGAATATTAACTAGTTGTTAGCAGTTTATTTTAACTGCTGATGCAGCAGATGTTCAATGTTCACAGATCATCATCATATAAACACCACTCGCATTTCAGTGAGAGAACGAGTAATGAAATGCATACATACCTGGGATGAAAATGTACAGACGAGGTAGTCACAGAGTGACAAGAAATGGATGTCAATGATGATGCCATTCAGTGAAGAGTCAGAGTAGCGTGTGGCAACTGCGGCAGTCCTCGCAATGGATGGATCTCCGAGAATTTCATACTGGGGATACCTGCGGGCAGGAAACAGTGTTCTAGTATGAGGACTATTTACCTATGTCCAACATTATTTATACAATTATACGGATAAAAGGTATGATTCTAGAGTGGCACATATATCTTCATCAAAAATATCAATGAGCTGCTTGCTTATTACCTCTCAAGGTTAGGTAGTATAAATTTCTTAAACAATGATAAAACAGTACTGGTATAACGATGTTCTGATGTGTTTTATCAAAATTTTAGAAATGTAGCCAGGTCATTTAGGATGGGAAAAACATATGTATTTGTTCCTCTGGGAGGAAAGACGAATAGGTTGGGTGATGCTGGGAAAGGGGCCATCACTCAGATTTCACGTCGAGAGAGAGAGAGAGAGAGAGAGAGAGAGAGAGAGAGAGAGCCAAGTGGTGCTGAGAACAAGGGGAGACGGGTGAGGGGGGAGGCATCACAGTTGGAGGATGGAGATCAGCACTATACTGGCTTCAGTTCAGGTATAATAGAAATGGAGAGGAGAAAAGAGGAAGTGAAATGAAAAGTGGAAATTAATCATGCAATTAAGAACCATGAGCTATGTTCCTAGCTCTTAATTGCATTTTTCATTTCAAACCTGGACTTTAGTTCAGTCTCAGAGAGGCAGATGTTCTGCTCATTATTAGAATATTTGTACTGGAGATTTAAAAATTCTTCCCTTACACACTGTAAATTTCAAACAGATAATTTTAAAGTGGGGTACTGATCAAGACCCAGTACATACTTGCTGCGGGCCTCACCGATGACCTTGGGGTCGTCAGAGGCGAGGTACACACGCCGCTCGACGGTCTTGCCTTGCTTCAGCTCGAGCTTCAGGTAGTAGTCTTCCACGTAGCCCATGTATTCATCAATGTGGTGGAAGGCGGCCTCTGTCCCTACCTTGTCCGTCCGCCTCACGTGCACCCTGCAGACAGGTAAATGCAGCCCTCAGGGTACGGGGTACGCATTTCCTATAAGTAAAGGATATCCACTCTTCATAATGAAAGTAAAGTAAAACGTGATTGAAGTAATCTTCAGGTAGTCCAAATTGGCTTTAATTTTCATTTTATCAATGGTTTTGGTAGAATCGTCTTCAGACCAAAATTTCCACAGCTTAAGCACTGATCAAGCAGTACCTTATACACCCATATTTTGAACTAGAGATAGCTTAACCAGGACATGTTCAAATATAAATGAAAACTGATGTGGTCTGTTTTGAGATTAGTTTCTTATAAGCTCTCAATGTGGTTCCATAGACGCTACCTCTACAATTATTCACAAACGAATGTCCTGCCTGTTTGTCATATTGCTGTATTCCTCATCTACATATCACACACACATGGCTTTTCAGCCCTACATCATTAGGTCTCCTAATTTACCAGCTGAAGGTCTTCCAAACTCCATCTTTACCTACAACTTCTTTTTCTTTGAAGGCCAGAACTACAAACACATCAAGGCAGGCTGCCATGGGAACCAAGACGATGCCAATCTTTTTGTGAGCAACATAAGAAAGCAATTCCTTGGTCTGGATTCACAAAGATCATGTCTTCCACTTTGTACAATAGCTTAACTGATTCTCGTAACTCAAATTCACCAGTTCCTTACACAAATCCAAAGTCACCTCCACTTCATTCCTTCCCTGACATTTACCTCGACTTCACTAAAGACGACTCACAATGCACAGTCCAACTAATAAGCAACAGTACCTACAGTTTGAAAGCTTCTGCATCAAACATTCTCTTCCATACAGCACTGCCATCTGTGGCAAACGTGTAAGGAAACTCTGAAGACCTTCCTCATCACTGTGCAGAACCCAGGCTTTGAAAGCCTCTATATGTCACTCTGCCAATGCTAAAACTTTCTCAAGTCACACTCTGACATGAGATCCTCTCCCACAGGTCTGTGCTCTTCTAACCTCCATGACATTCACAGACCATTATTCCTACCACAGCAATTGTTCCCACTGTAAAACCTGCACTGGACACCCCACCCACTACCACCTTCTCAGATCCCACCACTGATAAATCCAACAACATCGAAGGCAAAGCAATTTTTGAAACAACACAGGTTGTTTACCAACTTACAGTTGTTCACTGCAAGTTGTTTTGTACAGGCATGACTGTCATCAAACTGGCTGAGAACATAATGGACGCAGAAGGATTGTCCGTCTTGAGAACACCCAGTACCCAGCTGCTGAGCTTGCTCTACAGAGATTAGAGCGCACCACACAGTACATACGGATCACCTTATCAAATACTAGTTTTTCTGAACCTGAACTCTGCAAATGGGAATCTGCCCTCCAATACAGCCCTCACATTCTGACAGCCACCTGGGTTTATCGCTGTTAACAAACAACCTTCCCTCTGTTTTTTCATTATTATTATTATTATTATTATTATTATTATTGTTGTTGTTGTTGTTGTTAATTAATAGTACAGCTTACAAGTTGTTGGCGCATGGTGAACATTTCTTTAATAAATTATATTATGAATAGGAAAGTTGCAACTCACCATATAGCGGAGATGCTGAGTTGCAGATAGGCACAACCCGAAGACTGTCACAAATAAAGCTTTTGGCCCATAAGGCCTTTTTCTTTTTATTGTGTCTATCTGCGACTGAGCATCTCTGCTGTATGGTGAGAATATTGTTACATTCCATCCTGGATTTTCCATTGTTTGGTTGCATTAATTAATTTTTTTCATTTCAATCCATTTGCAATCCCCCCCCACAATCTCCTTTTCTTCTAGTTCCAATTGTAATATGGTACTCATTTCATGTCTTTTTCTCTTAATCCCTCTTTACATATCATTCTATCATCATCATCTCTGGACAAAAGCTGGCACAGTGCTTACCAATGTGGTATTTCTGCTTCCCTACTCTCTCTGACACTTGTCCCTTCATCCTTTTTTTGATTCAACTTGCTTCTATGCAAGTAAACAACTGCAGTCTGCAATTATTGCAGCAATATCTTATTCATCACTTAAAGACTGGATAGATGTTTATAATACTTCTGACTCAAATGGAAAATGTAAGTCAGTCATTAATAATGTTACTTCTGCTTTTGAAAATTGTTTTCCCCTAAAGAACTCAAATCAAACAGATGTCACAAAATAAACCATGGATTACACAAGGAATAAAGATATCATGTGGGACAAAAAGGAGACTGTTTTCTAATGTCTAGGAACAGCTCTGATGTTACCGTTGTAATGCATTACAAAGCATACTGCAAAATATTGTAGCAAGTAATCCAGAAATCAAAGCAGCTTTATTGTGAGAAAAAGATAATTACATCAAGCAACAAAATGGAAACTGCATGGGATATAGTGAAGACAGAGAATGGTGGGCCCAAAAAGGAAGAGGAACAGATAGCTCTAAAAATATATGAGACATTCATAACAAGTGCATGTAGTGTTGCAAACCTTTCAAACAATTACTTTGTTTCTGTTATTAACGACTTGCGGTTATCAGGTCCAGGAACAGTGCACTTGAGTATCTGAGTCCAGTCTTTAAAAATAACTCCAGTAAAATGGAAATGACACATCTCCCACAGAAGTACCATCCATTATAAAATTCTTAAAATCTGTTGTTCTAGTTGGTGTGATAACGTATCAAAAAAGTTAACCAAAGGGTGTCCATGTCAGATGAGTTCTGTCTTCAGTTATTTGTATCAGTGGATCACTTCCAGACTGGCTAAAATATGCTGAAGTTAAGCATCTTTATAAGAATATCTGTCACCTTTGGCAAACTTCATGCCAACCTATGAAAAGTGTATTTGTGCTCTCTCCCGAGCACAGCAGCTACATGCAAGCCACTCAGATGGGACACGCACCTGCAGGGCTCTAGTTTGGAGGTCATGTTAAACTGTGGGGTCCCTATATCAGGTTGGGTAAGTCAGAGGAAAGCAATATCACACCACTTCCAATAGAACCATGCCTAGTAAAGCACCAAGACGTTCAAAAAACTTTCAGAATGCTACAAACATGACCAAATACTTGGATAAGAAATAAAAATCTCTTACCACTAAGCACCGTCTTGTTGCTGGAGGTCTCACTATTTAACTTCATAGTCTCTGATGACAAATTAAAGGAAGTGTTCTAGAAGAATAATGGCACATCTTGAAATTCAAAAAAACTGAGCCAAAGGCGGGTTGGTTGGATTTGAGGGGGGGCGGGGGGAGATGACAAAACTACGAGGTCATCGGCCCCTTGTTCCTCATAAAACAATGCCACAAGTGTGAGAATGAGACATACAACACAAAACAGAACAGAAAGAAAGGAAAGGCAACGAACACTAAAAGGAACAAAAGGACAAGAAAACAACACAGATGCAAGAAACAGTTAGAAGAGAGTAGAACAAGGACGCACATTACAGTGGCTGGCTGACCACAAAAATAAAAAGGAAAAGCCGGCCTGTAACACATTAAAACCTCCCCTCTAAAAGCACTAGGGTGAAGGACACAGAGGGACGAAGGACATGCACTAAAACTCAGATCAAATGATAAAACCCACCCTTACGGATGAAACGTAAAACCAAATCAGCCGATGAGGCGTTGTCTGCTAAAAGAAATGATATGAAGTCACAGGGCAGCCAAAGAAAGACAGATCAGAAGAATATGGGCCACTGTCAACTGGGCGCCACACCGACACTCAGGCGGGTCTACACAGTGCAGTAGGTAGCCATGGCCACCCGGGCATGGCCCATGCGGAGCTGGCAGAGATCCCTGCGAGAGGCCCTCATCGAGGACTTCCACACATTTGTCGTCCCTTTAATGGCTCGCAGTTTGTTGTGGTACTCAGATTTTGCCACTCTGTGTAGTGTAATAAATATGTAATGTACTGAATCGACTGTGAGAAAACTAAGTGGCAAAGACGTTATCTGAGAGACTCTATGATAATTATATCGTTGACTCAGAATATTACTTTCTCTGTGGTTTACTCGTAACTAAGGGTAACTAGAGTTTTCTGTTCGCTTCTTTTGATGTTATGTGGAGAATTGTACAAGAGACCCAATAAACCATTATTATTTCATGAGAACAAGGGTGAGCGTCACGACCTTTATTAGTATTTTTGAAAGTATTGAAATAGCATAATTGTTTCAGATTGAATGCAACATATACGGGAAGAGACGTGGACAACAGCACTCGAACCTGCAATCTCATGTATGAATAGTTGTTAAAAATATCCAGCCGTCTCTCCCAAGACTCTTCATACACGCAACAAACAGTAATTCTTTTAACAGCACTATCAGAGACAATTTTATCACATTGTTACGACCTTTTACTGCGAGCACAATACACCGACAACAGACAAACACACAAAAGAATCTACCACATCTGTCTCCCAAAGATGAAAAACCTTGCGGCGTAATAACGAACGCAGGCCGATCTTAAGAAGTGGTTTCCATGTAGCCTGTTTGGCCAGCCTGTCAACAAGTTCATTTCCTGGGATTTCGACGTGACCAGGGGTCCAGACGAACACCACTGCATGACTGGACCGTTCCAGGGCATAGATGGATTCCTGGATGGACACTACCAAAGGATGATGAGGGTAGCACTGGTCAACAGTTTTCAGGCTGTTCAAGGAGTCAGTATGTAAAAGAAAAGACTCCCCAGGGCATGAACGGAGATACTAAAGTGCACAAGAAATGGCCACCAGTTCTGCAGTGAATACACTGCATACATCGGGCAAGGAATGCCGTTCAATATGACCACTGTGAACCTAGGCAAAGCCAACACAACCATCAGCAATTGATCTGTCGCTGTAAACCACTTCAGAGCGCCGGAACACGTCAAGAATTTTGAGAGGAAGTGACAGTGGAGAGCCGCAGGATTAACGGAGTCCTTAGGGCCACAAGAAAGGTCCAAACGAAGCTGTGGCCAAGGCGTACACCATGGAGGTGTATGTGAACAGACCGCAAATAGAGGTGGTGAAGGGAAGGACTCCATTTCGGAGAGAAGGGACTGCACCTGAACCTCAACCGTTAGCTCCGACCCGGGCCGCCGAAGATGGACTGCCACGGGCAGGAGAAGGAGACAGTAATTCGGATGCTCCAGAGAACTATGAATGTGTGCTACGTAACTGGCAAGCAGTTGTGCACGTCTGTTTTGCAATGGAGGGACCCCAGCCTCCAACAGTACACTGGTCACCGGTTTCGTACTAAAAGCTCCAGTTGTCAGTCGAACCCCGCAGTGGTGCACAGGGTCGAGTAAATGCAATGCTGAACCATAAACCACACTCCCAAAGTCAACTCGGAATTTGACAAGGGCTCTGTAGAGCTGCAGCAGTGTAGAGTGATCTGCACTCCAATTGGTGTTGCTCAGGCAATGGAGGACATTGCGGTGCTGCCAGCACTTCTGCTTAAGCTCACGAAGATGAGAGAGCCAAGTCAATCGAGCGTCGAAAACCAGTCCTAAGAATCAATATGTCTCCACTATAGCGAGTGGATCATCATGAAGATGAAGTTCTCGGTCCAGATAAATGGCACGACACTGACAGATGTGAATGACACATGACTTTGCAGCTGAAAACTGGAAGCTGTGGGTTAGAGTCCATGACACTGCCTTGTGGATGGCTCCCTGTAGGCGCCGCTCAGAAACACCAGTGCGAAATGCAGAAGTCTGCATACAGAGCAGGTGAGACGGAGGGCCTGACAGCTGCTGCTAGACCGTTAATGGCCACTAAAAATAGAGATACGCTCAATACAAAGCCCTGCGGGACCCCATTCTCCTGGATATGGGGGAACTATGGGAGGTGCCAACTTGGACACAGAAACTACAAAGCGACAGGAAATTCTGAATAAAAATCGGGATTAGGCCTCGGAGACCCCCACTCGTGCAATGTGGCAAGGATATGTCACCAGGTCGTATCGTATGCTTTATGTAAGTCAAAAAAAGACAGAAACCAGGTGTTGCCATCTGGGAAAGGCTGTTCGGATGGCAGACTTGAGGAACACAAGATTATCAGTGGTAGAGCGACCCTGCCGGGAGCTGCCCTGACATGGTGCCAGTAGGCCACGTGACTCCAGGACCCAACCCAACCGCCGACATACCGTATGTTCCAGCAGCTTACAGAGAATGTTTGTGAGGCTGATGGGCCGATAGCTATTCACATCAAGTGGGTTTTTACCGGCTTTGAGCACCGAAAAGATGGTGCTCTCCCGCCACTGTGACGGAAAGATGCCATCGCACCAGATCCAATTGAAGGTGATGAGGAGATGTCTCTTGTAGTCAGATGAGAGATGTTTAATCATCTGGCTGTGGATCCGATCTGGCCCAGGAGCTGTGTCGGGACAATGTGCAAGGGCACCGAGGAGCTCCCACTCTGTAAACAGGGCGTTATAGGATTCACTGTGGCGTGTAGTGAATGAGAGGACGTTCCCTTCCAGCCAATGTTTGAGAGTGCGAAAGGCTGGAGGGTAATGCTCCGATGCAGAGGCTCGAGCAAAGTGCTCAGCAATTGCATTTGCGTTGGTAGATAACATACCAGTTATGGAAACCTCTGCTGAGATCTGGTACCCGAAGAAGCACTTGATCTTGCCCAGACTTGGGAAGCTGATGTACAGCACCCAATGGTCAAGACGTATCTCCCCCAACACTCCTGCTTCCGTTGTTTGATAAGTTGGCGAATGCGGGCATGGAGTCGTTTAAAGGCTACGAGGTGCTCCAGGGAAGGGTGCTGCTTATGCCGCTGTAGAGCTCGCCAATGCTCCTTAATTGTTTCAGCGACTTCTGTTGACCACCAAGGGACTGCCTTACGCCGGGGGCACCGTAAAGAGCGAGGGGTCGCATTTTCTTTTGCAGAAACAATTGTTGTAGTCACCTGCTCAAGCATCACATCAATGTGTGGGGAAGATTCGACAGTGACAGCAGAGGTGAAAGTTTCCCAGTCCCCCTTGCTCCATAGATTAAACAGAACACCCACGAACAAAGATAACTAAACACATTGAAGCAAATAGCAGTAGAAAATGGTTATGAAACCCATGTGATACACAAATTAAAAAAAAAATGTTAACAGTACAAAAATGAACATACCACACATACTGAAGTCCTCACCCAACACAGAAAAACACAAATCACAATCAATGACCACACACAAGACACAGCAGAGCAACAACACACACACAAAATGAAGTGGCACATACTCACCTACAATAACAAGATCGTTTACAGAATAGGCAATGTGTTAAAGAAATAGGGACTCCAAATAGGATACAAGACTGAGGACACAACACACAAAAAGATCAGCACACAAGAACCACCCACAGATAAATTTAACCAATCAGGAATATATTAATTCAAATGCAACACTTGCCAGTTAGTGTACATAGGACAGACATGCAGAAACTTCAAAACCAGATATTCAGAACATCTTAAGAGCTTTAAAAAACAACTGCTCCCATAGCACATTTGCTGACCACCTAATAGCACACCAACACCTACAATAGAAACAGACTTAAAAATACTAAAACCCAGCCACAGCCCATACAGCAAACTGACCATTGTGGAAAAGTTCCACATACAGAAGACAAAAAGGTCATAAATGAATACACTACACTCTGCAAGGGCACACTATTTAACGCATTAAAGAAACTTTACAAAAAAGACAACACAAACAGCTAAGAAGCGTACAGAAACACACACAAAGATAAAATGTAAACAAAATTCAAATTTGGTGCAAAACTCCCTGGTGAACAAATGAACACTAACTGGGCTGGGACACACAACAACCACAATCACAGTGTGTTTTGGTGAAATGCAAACTGTTTTTATGACCTATTTGTGAAAATACATGTTATATTCATGGGTGCTTCACAACACCTCACCATGAGGCTGAGAATAAAAGGGCTTGCCACACAAAAACGTAAGTGAAAACGAATATAGGCACGAAATATGGTGGCAAACTAAAATTATGTTTTAGAGCATAAAAGATAGGTTAACTCCCAACAAAATTTCTCAACAACATCATTTGGTTGCAGATGAGAAGCTAACTGTAATAAATAATACACAAGTGTATATGAAGTCTTCACGGGTTGTCAGTCGAGTAGCATCGTCGTCTCATAGCAATGTTTCTCCATCATCTTCAGGCGAAGATCATGTTTGCCTGATGATGATGGAGACACATTCCATTGAAACACTGCCATGAGACAACGATGCTACTCAGCTGACAACCGTGAAGACTTCATATATGAAATTCACCGAGAAAGCCTGCACTCAAATACACAAGTGGTCCTGAAAAACCTTGCAAACCAAGTGTAAAGGTATTAACAAAAGAAATGAAATGTTGTTTCAACTAAATATCAACATAATAATGTAATCATTTAATAAAAATGTTCACATAACAGATTAAATAAAACAGGAACCCACTGATGATGGCACAATGGCGCTGAAACATGTTTGGGAACTTGAAAAAACGCTGTTTTGCATAACTGGCGGACCTTACAACCAACAGTTTTAACTGCAAACATGATAAATACAAGGAGCTGCAAATTCAAATGATAATGAGGTACATTCATGTTTGTTTGGCTCAGAATGTGTTCTAAGATTCTGTAACAAATTGATGTCAATGGTGTGGTTTCATGGATGATGTCTACTGCCCTTCTTGTTGACGGGTGTGACCTGTGTCTTTTTCCTAGAACTGGGCACAGTTTTGTTTGGGGGACCTACGGCAGATTATAGTTGGAAGATGGGCTAACTCAGTTACAAATTCAGAATAGAATCTGACAGGGATTCCATCGGGCCCCGGAGATTTGTTCAATTTTAATGATTTTAGCTACTTCTCAAATGTCACTGACACAGATATTTTTTTCATTTATCTTTTCAGTGGTACGAGGATTAAATTGGGACAATTCTCCTGTGTTTTCCTTTGTAAATGACATTTGAAAACGGAGTTAAGCATTTCAGCTTTTGTGCTATTGCCCGTTTCAGTTCTTGTCTCTTTCGTGAGTGACTGGAAACTAACTTTTGTGCCACTAACAGTTTCACACATGAGCAGAATTTCTTTGGACTTTGTGAAAGGTCACTGAACAATACTCTGATATAGTAGTCATTGAAGGCATGATGCAGTGCTCTCTTGACAGCCAAACACATTTCATTCAGCATTTCTCTATCTACGAAACTATGTTTTGTTTTACATCTATTGTGTGGTTATCTTTGTTATTTTAAAAGTTTCATCAAAGTGACTGGACACCATGAAGGTTCCCACCCATTATGAACTGTTCTATTGGGTACATAACTATCCTGTGTATTGTCAATTATTCTTTTAAACTAGAGCCAGAGTTTCTTTACATGCTCCTGCCTATGCTGAAATTTTGAAGTTCCTCACTGAGATATGACACTATGGATTATTTCTCTGGTTACTGAGCATATATATCTTTCTACTTGTTTTAGTTACCCTTTGTACTTTGGTTATCATTGTTGCCACAACTGCCTCATGGTCACTGATACCAGTTTCGGTGTGAATGTCTTCAAAGAGGTCAGGTCTATTTGTTGCCAGTGGGGTTCCTACCTATCCATCATAGGTAGACTGTAAAGTTTCATAGGAAATCTTATCACACACGCCACTAACAAAACAGTAATTTTCCCAAGTAATTGTTGGATGATTAAAATCTCCACCGATGATTACAGTATGACTGGGGAACTTATGAACAAGTGAGCTGAGGTTTTTTCTAAAGTATGAACAAGTGAGCTGAGGTTTTTTCTAAAGTTTTCAGTTACATAAGGAGACAAGTCTGGGATGTGATAGAAGGATCCAGTTATCATTTTATGCCTAGTCCTGATACAGAGTCCTCCCAAAACAATCTCTCACCTACATGGGTTGATTCAAGTTTCTTGTCTACTGTGACAAATACACCACCTCCATACCCCATTTGTCTTTCCTTTCAATACACACTTAAATTTTTCCCATACTAACTGCTATCAATTTGAGGTTTCAACCAGCTTTCTGTACTTACAAGGGAACATCCCCATCGCACCCCCCTCAGATTTAGTTATAAGTTGGCACAGTGGATAGGCCTTGAAAAACTGAACACAGATCGCTCGAGGAAACAGGAAGAAGTTGTGTGGAACTATGAAAAAATAAGCAAAATATACAAACTGAGTAGTCCATCTGGGAGATAGGCAATATTAAGGGCAATATGAGGCGAGGAGCTCCGTGGTCCCGTGGTTAGCGTGAACAGCTGCGGAACGAGAGGTCCTTGGTTCAAATCTTCCCTCGGCCGAAAATTTTAACTTTTTATTTTCAGTTTATGTGAAAAACTCTTATGTTTTCATCACTTTTTTTGGAGTGATTATTACATCCACAAGAAAACCTAAATCGGGCAAGGTAGAAGAAACTTTTCACCCATTTGCCAAGTGTACTAGTTAGGTGGGTCGACAACATATTCCTGTCATGTGACGCACATGCTGTCACCAGTGTCTTATACAAAATATCAGACGTGTTTTCCTGTGGAGGAATCGGTTGACCTATGACCTTGCGATCAAATGTTTTCGGTTCCCATTGGAGAGGCATGTCCTTTCGTCAACTAATCACACGGTTTTGCGGTGCGGTCGCAAAACACAGACACTAAACTTATTACAGTGAACAGAGACAGCAATGAACGAACGGACAGATCATAAATTTGCGAAAATAAAGAAAGCAAAATTTTCAGTGGAGGGCAGATTTGAACCAAGGACCTCTCGTTCCGCAGCTGTTCATGCTAACCACGGGACCATGGCGCTCCTCGCCTCACATTGCCCTTAACATTGCCTATCTTACGCATGGACGACCCAGTTTGTATATTTTGCTTATTTTTTCATAGTTCCACACAACTTCTTCCTGTTTTCTCGATTGATCTGTGTTCAGTTTTTCAAGGCCTATCCATTGTGCCAACTTATAACTAAATCTGAGGGGGATGCAATGGGGATGTTCCCTTGTTAGTATTATGTGAGCTTCACTGTTTTCCATGAGCACTTCAATCTCTGGCACTTTTTTGCAAATGCTTCAACAGTTTACCATTAGTATTTTAATACTCTCACCTGTGGGAGGCATTTCTTTCAATCTTACACTGATACTTCTGGGTTTCCTACAGCTGTTGTCATCTGGACCGGATGGAGAGTTGCCTAATCTAAAAACCCCTTGCGTGCACACCTGACCCATTTAGGGGGACCCTACAGTTCTCAACCTTGTGCCACAAGTCCCAGAAGTGGTAGTCTAGCTTGTCCCAGAACCTTTGAGGTCTCTGTTTCAGTATTTCCACCTGACTCAGAACCAAGGGGCCATTATTAGTTCTGGGACAATGCTCCAAATTGTGATCTTCACTGAAACTCCATGCGCAACGCTAGTCTTCTCAACCCTCTCTGCCAGTCACTAGAGTAACCTCATATCACAGATGACAGGCATCATTTGTTCCAACATGTGCCCCAATCTGCATTTGGTTGCACCCTGTTCCATGAATGGCTGCTGGAGAGCCTCTTCAAAATGTGAAATGAGGCCCCCAGGCATACACAGTGAGTGCACCTGGTGTCCTTTGCTGCCAATTGCCTAAGGGGTACCATCATTCACCATATGTTTGAACTACTAACGATTAATCGACACAAACCCTTTTGTGTTTGCCTCCCGACATTGGGCAATATAGGTTTCCCCAAAACAGGTGAACTGAGCCTCACTAGCTCAGTTTCAGTTTCACTGAAGAACAGCACCTCAGACTTGTTGGTTATTGGGATCAGTACAACACTCTGGTCCCCATCCACCCTTTACAGGGCCCCTAGATCTATCATTAACATGCCACTCACATTCAGGTGGACGAGTAATGACAGATCCTGTACTTTTTGTAGAAGAAACAGGATCCACGAGAGAGGATAGTACCTCGGGTACAGGTATCACACGTACACAACTCTTGGGAGCTCTTCCAACACACCGATTCACAGCAGCTGCCAATGGTTTGACAGTAGTAAGGACGACGACTTCCAGCTGCTTATGAAGGTGGTCCTCTGCAGAATCGGTGAACAAAAACATCTGTAAAACACTGACAAGAAGAAGAAGGGGCAGGATGATAGGACATATGTTAATACATTAGGGATTAACCTTCATGGTACTAGGGTGAACTGTTGAGGGTAAATACTGTAGGAGGAAACAGAGATTGTAACACACCCAACAAATAATAGAGGACAGAGAGTGCATGTGTTACCCTAAAACGAGGAGGTTGGTGCAAGGGAGGAGTTTGTGGTGAGCTGCATCAAACCAATCTGGAGGGGGGGGGGGGGGCTACTCTCCAGATGAACACCTCCAAGAATAGAATGGCTAACTTTTAATTTTATATTCGTTGCTAACAGATTTCTCTTTTCAGGTGTGCTTTTCTTGCTATTGCCAGTCTGTATTTTATATCTTTTTCTGTTTCGGTCCTCATCGTTATTTTGCAGCCAAAAAAGCAAAACTTATTAACTACTTTGTTAAGTGTGTCATTTCCGAATCTAATGCCCTCACCAATGCCAGATTTATTTCAACAACTTTTCAAAATGCTTAGATATTCATCTAACCTCTATTCAAGACACTATCCATTCCCCATAACTGATCTTCAAAGTTCTTTGCTGGGTATCACAGAATTACAAGGTTGTTGCCAAACCTGAAACCATTAATTTCTTTCCCGTGAACTGTTAATTCCCTTTCCACATTTCTTCTTATTTTCCTTCAAAGATTACTCGCTGTGCAAGCTGAATAACATTGTGGACCAGAACACAAACTGATCTCCCCCAAGTTCAGTTTCTACCAGTTTTTACATACTTCTGTAAACAAATTGAGTCTTTATTTTGGATCCACGACTCATTAAATTGCGAGCTCAGTGATGTTCGACTTGTCAGCACCTGCCCTTTTCGGAACTGCTGTCTCACATTGCTTGTACACCAAGCCGAATAGTTTTGTCATGGCTGGCTCTCCAAAGATCTCAATAATTCTGATGTCATATACTTTAGGAGTCTTGTTTTGGCTTAGGTCTTTCAGTGCTCTGTCAAATTATTCTCGTCGTATCATATCTCTCAAATCACCATATACTTCCTCTTCTCTTTATACACTACAAACTCCTGCTTTACCAGTTCGCACTTCCCATCAATCTCTGTTTTTAGACATCATTATTCATTTTACCTGCTTCATTCACTGCATTTTTATATTTTTCCTTCCATCAGTTAAATTCAATACCTTGTGTGTAACTGAAGGATTCCTACTGAATCTGGCCTTTTTGCCTATTTGTCCCTACATAGCCTTCAAAGATTCATCTATCAAAACCACCCTTGTACCTTCTATTGAATTCCTTTCTCCATTTCATTCAGTCATTGCAAACTGTAAAATTGCCTGGCTCTTTCAATACACACAGATCCTATCTCTTTAATTTCCTACCCTTCAGCAATTTCTTTGCTTTTAATCTTATGCTCATAATAACTAAACTGTGGTTGGAGTCCACATATCCTCTAAGTATGTTTAGCAGGTTTGAATCTAGTTCTGAATTCTCTGTCCTACCATTTCCTAATCTATCTGAAATATTCCATGCACACATCCTTCTTTTATGATTATAAAGCAGTTGTTTGCAATGACTAAATTACACTCTGTACAGATTCCTTTCCCCCAATCCATGTTATCCTATTACTTTTCTTTAACTTCTTTTTTTCTCCGCTTAAAATCCAGTCATCCATCACAATTACGATTTTATCTCTCTTAACTACCTGGATGATTTCTTCAATCTCTTCATCTGCAGAGCAAGTTGGCTTTTAACTTGTGCTACTGTGGTAGGTGTTGGCTCTCTATCTATCTTGGCTATGCCAATGCATTCCCTATGCTGTTTGTAGCAGCTTACCTGCATACCTACTTTCTTATTATTATTTTGTACTTATAATCCCATATTTACCTGACCAAAAGCCTCATTCTCCCAGCCACCACACTTCACTAATTTCTGCTGTATCTAAATTTAACCTACCTATATCTCTTTTAAAATTTTCTGATCTATATCCCACATGAAGGGGTCTGAAAATTGACACTCTGACCCACAGAATGCCAGTTTTGTTTCTCCCTGATGGGTTCTCACAAGGATGTTGACCCGACCTGGAGATATACATGAGGGATTATTTTATCTCTGGAATATTTTATCCAAGAGGATGCTGTTGTCATTAATTCATACAGCAGAGCTGCATTTCCTCAGCAAAAATAACAATTATAGCTTTTCCTTGCTTTCAATTGACATAGCAAAGTCATGTTGGCCAGATCACTCAATTACTGAGACTGTTGCCTTTCCAGCTACTGAACTCTTCAGTAACCAGAGGTATGACTGGCGTCTCCAAAAATACTTTTCTGTTGCGGATGTGCCAAAGGTCCAGTTATCTGTATGTACAGCCACAAGACACCTTACAATAGCAAGTTCATTGTTAGTCATAAGCTTACCAATTTCTCTAGTCTTGTCAGAGTCATGGCATTTTATTTTCTGTGGCCAAAAAACAAGTTGACCACCCTGTTGCTGAACACGCTGCCAAACATGATATCCCTCATCGCAATGATTGCTTCACAGCCTGTGCCATATGCATCCTTCCCACCAACACCAACTTTTCTGAATTGCGCAGGTGGGAACTTCCCCCTGCAATACATCCTACGTTCCCGTAACCCTCCGTTAGTCACTTTCCTCACCCATCCAGCCCCCTCCCTGTTCCCATTCCAGCACTACACAGACGTCATTTCACTGCCACACCCAGTCCTTTCCTTTAATTTCTCTCCTTTATGCTACTCCCCCCCCCCCCCCCCCGCCACCGCCCCACTTTTTTTTTCCCGCAACAAAAGCGCTGGCAGGTCGATAGACACACAAACAAACACAAACATACACACAAAATTCTAGCTTTCGCAACCAACGGTTGCCTCGTCAGGAAAGAGGGAAGGAGAAGGAAAGACAAAAGGATATGGGTTTTAAGGGAGAGGGTAAGGAGTCATTCCAATCCCGGGAGCGGAAAGACTTACCTTAGGGGGAAAAAAGGACAGGTATACACTCGCACACACACACATATCCATCCACACATATACAGACAGAAGCAGACATATTTAAAGACAAAGAGTTTGGGCAGAGATGTCAGTCGAGGCAGAAGCGCAGAGGCAAAGATGTTGATGATGACAGGTGAGGTATGAGTGGCGGAAATTTGAAATTAGCGGAGATTGAGGCCTGGTGGATAACGGGAAGAGAGGATATACTGAAGAGCAAGTTCCCATCTCCGGAGTTCGGATACGTTGGTGTTAGTATGAAGTATCCAGATAACCCGGACGGTGTAACACTGCGCCAAGATGTGCTGGCCGTGCACCAAGGCATGTTTAGCCACAGGGTGATCCTCATTACCAACAAACACTGTCTGCCTGTGTCTATTCATGCGAATGGACAGTTTGTTGCTGGTCATTCCCACATAGAACGCTTCACAGTGTAGGCAGGTCAGTTGGTAGATCACGTGGGTGCTTTCACACGTGGCTCTGCCTTTGATTGTGTACACCTTCCGGGTTACAGGACTGGAGTAGGTGGTGGTGGGAGGGTGCATGGGACAGGTTTTACACCGGGGGCGGTTACAAGGGTAGGAGCCAGAGGGTAGGGAAGGTGGTTTGGGGATTTCATAGGGATGAACTAAGAGGTTACGAAGGTTAGGTGGACGGCGGAAAGACACTCTTGGTGGAGTGGGGAGGATTTCGTGAAGGATGGATCTTATTTCAGGGCAGGATTTGAGGAAGTCGTATCCCTGCTGGAGAGCCACATTCAGAATCTGATCCAGTCCCGGAAAGTATCCTGTCACAAGTGGGGCACTTTTGTGGTTCTTCTGTGAGAGGTTCTGGGTTTGAGAGGATGAGGAAGTGGCTCTGGTTATTTGCTTCTGTACCAGGTCGTGAGGGTAGTTGCGGGATGCGAAAGCTGTTGTCAGGTTGTTGGTGTAATGCTTCAGGGATTCCGGACTGGAGCAGATTTTGGGGGAGGGTGGGGAGTCGTTCCGGTCCCGGGAGCCGAAAGACTTGCCTTGGGGGGAGGGAAGGACGGGTGTACACTCGCACACACACACACATATATATGTGTGGATGGATATGTGTGTGTGTGCGCGAGTGTATACCCGTCCTTTTTTCCCCCTAAGGTAAGTCTTTCCGCTCCCGGGACTGGAATGACTCCTTACCCTCTCCCTTAAAACCCACATCCTTTCGTCTTTCCCTCTCCTTCCCTCTTTCCTGATGGGGCAGCAGTTTGTTGCGAGGGCTTGAGTTTTGTGTGTATGTTTGTGTTCGTTTGTGTGTCTGTCGACCTGCCAGCGCTTTCATTTGGTAAGTCATATCAGGAGACTTACCACGTGGAATGTTTCCCTCTATTTTATATATATATATATATATATATATATATATATATATATATATATATATATATATATATATATATATATATACCTAAAAACAAAGATGATGTGACTTACCAAATGAAAGTGCTGGCAGGTCGACAGACACACAAACGAACACAAACATACACACAAAATTCAAGCTTTCGCAACAAACTGTTGCCTCATTAGGAAAGAGGGAAGGAGAGGGAAAGACGAAAGGATGTGGGTTTTAAGGGAGAGGGTAAGGAGTCATCCCAGTCCCGGGAGCGGAAAGACTTACCTTAGGGGGAAAAAAGGACGGGTACACACTCGCACACACACACATATCCATCCACACATATACAGACACAAACAGACATATTTAAAGACGAGATTTATGTAACCAGGCCTGGGTAACCAAGAAGGCTTCCTCTAAGCGACCCATGAATAGGTTGACCTGCCAACCCAAAGTTTGGTACAGATTTATTGATGACATTTTCATGATCTGGACTCACAGTGAAGAAGAACTCCAGAATTTCCTCTCCAACCTCAATTCCTATGGTTCCATCAGATTCACCTGGTCCTACTCTAAATCCCATGCCACTTTCCTTGACGTTGACCTCCACCTGTCCAATGGCCAGCTTCACACGTCCGTCCACATCAAACCCACCAACAAGCAACAGTACCTCCATTATGACAGCTGCCACCCATTCCACATCAAACGGTCCCTTCCCTACAGCCTAGGTCTTCGTGGCAAACGAATCTGCTCCAGTCCGGAATCCTTGAACCATTACACCAACAACCTGAAAACAGCTTTTGCATCCCGTAACTACCCTCCCGACCTGGTACAGAAGCAAATAACCAGAGCCACTTCCTCATCTCCTCAAACCCGGAACCTTCCACAGAAGAACCCCAAAAGTGCCCCACTTGTGACAGGATACTTTCCGGGACTGGATCAGATTCTGAATGTGGCTCTCCAGCAGGGATACGACTTCCTCAAATCCTGCCCTGAAATGAGATCCATCCTTCATGAAATCCTCCCCACTCCACCAAGAGTGTCTTTCCGCCGTCCACCTAACCTTCGTAACCTCTTAGTTCATCCCTATGAAATCCCCAAACCACCTTCCCTACCCTCTGGCTCTTACCCCTGTAACCGCCCCCGGTGTAAAACCTGTCCCATGCACCCTCCCACCACCACCTATTCCAGTCCTGTAACCCGGAAGGTGTACACGATCAAAGGCAGAGCCACGTGTGAAAGCACCCACGTGATTTACCAACTGACCTGCCTACACTGTGAAGCGTTCTATGTGGGAATGACCAGCAACAAACTGTCCATTCGCATGAATGGACACAGGCAGGCAGTGTTTGTTGGTAATGAGGATCACCCTGTGGCTAAACATGCCTTGGTGCACGGCCAGCACATCTTGGCACAGTGTTACACTGTCCGGGTTATCTGGATACTTCCCACTAACACCAACCTGTCAGAACTCCGGAGATGGGAACTTGCCCTTCAGCATATCCTCTCTTCTCGCTATCCGCCAGGCCTCAATCTCCGCTAATTTCTAATTTCCATCTGCCGCCGCTCATACCTCACCTGTCTTTCAACATCATCTTTGCCTCTGTACTTCCGTCCCGACTGACATCTCTGCCCAAACTCTTTGCCTTTACATATGTCTGCTTGTGTCTGTGTATGTGTGGATGGATATGTGTGTGTGTGCGCGCGAGTGTATACCTGTCCTTTTTTCCCCCTAAGGTAAGTCTTTCCACTCCCGGGATTGGAATGACTCCTTACCCTCTCCCTTAAAACCCATATCCTTTTGTCTTTCCTTCTCCTTCCCTCTTTCCTGACGAGGCAACCATTGGTTGCGAAAGCTAGAATTTTGTGTGTATGTTTGTGTTTGTTTGTGTGTCTATCGGCCTGCCAGCGCATATATATATATATATATATATATATATATATATATATGATATGTTTATAATAGAAGGAAACATTCCACGAAGGAAAAATATATTTAAAAACAAAGATGATGTGACTTACCAAATGTTGGTTGCGAAAGCTTGGATTTTGTGTGTATGTTTGTGTTTGTTTGTGTGTCTGACGACCTGCCAGCACTTTCATTTGGTAAGTCACATCATCTTTGTTTTTAAATATATATATATATATATATAATAGGAATATAATCCACGTGGGAAAAATATATTTAGATGATGAGACTTACCAAACAAAAGCGCTGGCAGGTCGATAGACACACAAACAAACACAAACATACACACAAAAATCTAGCTTTCGCAACCAACGGTTGCCTCGTCAGGAAAGAGGGAAGGAGAAGGAAAGACAAAAGGATATGGGTTTTAAGGGAGAGGGTAAGGAGTCATTCCAATCCCGGGAGCGGAAAGACTTACCTTAGGGGGAAAAAAGGACAGGTATACACTCGCACACACACACATATCCATCCATACATACAAGACACAAGCAGACATAATGTCTGCTTGTGTCTTGTATGTATGGATGGATATGTGTGTGTGTGCGCGAGTGTATACCTGTCCTTTTTTCCCCCTAAGGTAAGTCTTTCCGCTCCCGGGATTGGAATGACTCCTTACCCTCTCCCTTAAAACCCATATCCTTTTGTCTTTCCTTCTCCTTCTCCTTCCCTCTTTCCTGACGAGGCAACCGTTGGTTGCGAAAGCTAGATTTTGTGTGTATGTTTGTGTTTGTTTGTGTGTCTATCGACCTGCCGGCGCTTTTGTTTGGTAAGTCTCATCATCTTTCTTTTTAAATATATATATATATATATATATATATATATATATATATATATATATATATATATATATATTTGAAAAGAAAGATGATGAGACTTACCAAACAAAAGCGCTGGCAGGTCGATAGACACACAAACAAACTCATATATATATATATATATATATATATATATATATATATATATATATATATTTAAAAACAAAGTAGATGTGACTTACCAAATGAAAGTGCTGGCAGGTCGACAGACACACATACGAACACAAACATACACACAAAATTCAAGCTTTCGCAACAAACTGTTGCCTCATCAGGAAAGAGGGAAGGAGAGGGAAAGACGAAAGGATGTGGGTTTTAAGGGAGAGGGTAAGGAGTCATTCCAGTCCCGGGAGCGGAAAGACTTACCTTAGGGGGAAAAAAGGACGGGTATACACTCGCACACACACACATATCCATCCACACATATACAGACACAAGCAGACATGATGTCTGCTTGTGTCTGTATATGTGTGGATGGATATGTGTGTGTGTGCGAGTGTATACCCGTCCTTTTTTCCCCCTAAGGTAAGTCTTTCCGCTCCCGGGACTGGAATGACTCCTTACCCTCTCCCTTAAAACCCACATCCTTTCGTCTTTCCCTCTCCTTCCCTCTTTCCTGATGAGGCAACAGTTTGTTGCGAAAGCTTGAATTTTGTGTGTATGTTTGTGTTCGTATGTGTGTCTGTCGACCTGCCAGCACTTTCATTTGGTAAGTCACATCTACTTTGTTTTTAAATATATTTTTCCTTCGTGGAATGTTTCCTTCTATTATATATATATATATATATATATATATATATATATATATATATATATATATATAAGAAAGATGATGAGACTTACCAAACAAAAGTGCTGGCAGGTCGATAGACACACAAACAAATACAAACATACACACAAAATTCATGTCTGCTTGTGTCTGTGTATATGCGGATGGATATGTGTGTGTGTGCGAGTGTATACCTGTCCTTTTTTCCCCCTAAGGTAAGTCATTCCGTTCCCGGGATTGGAATGACTCCTTACCCACTCCCTTAAAACCCAAATCCTTTTGTCTTTCCCTCTCCTTCCCTCTTTCCTGACAAGGCAACCGTTGGTTGCGAAAGCTAGAATTTTGTGTGTTTGTTTGTGTGTCTATCGACCGGCCAGCGCTTTTGTTTGGTAAGTCTCATCATCTTTCTTTTAGATATATTTTTCCCACGTGGAATGTTTCCCTCTATTATATATATATATATGGTATTAGAAGGTGGAAAGTGTAACATGTCACCCTCACAAAATCCCCACAACGACCTCATTAAGTTTTATTTACACGCCCTCTGCAACCATGCCTTCGCCCTAGCCAGATTACACTCCCATATTTTATTTACTCAGGCTTGTCTGACATTTGGCATTACCCCCAAAGGCCTCACACTTCAAGTTCCCATCTCTGGCTGTAACCCTTCTTTCCATCAGTCCCTATACCAGTTCCAAACTGAACAATCCATTGCCTCACCCACCTAATCCTTCACCTACACATCAACTCAGCCAATGAACACACCTGTCAACTCCTACCCTTAATAAAAGTCCTCAATCTTTCCTCTCCCACATCCACACTGGCTGTTCAGAGCATCCTCCTACACGCCAACCGCAAATTAGAACAGCATGCCACCCTCCACCTCAAAAAGCTACCCAATCTCCTGGTTTCCCACATCCGGAAAGGCAACTCACTCACCCTTCACAACCTTTCCAGCAAACCTCAACCTCCTCTCATTGCACACAAACCCAGTCTCTCGCATCTACTCAATCTCCCACTTCCAGTTCCACTCCCCCCAAAACCTCAAAATTCTAATCAATACAATCTGGAACCACAACACCCTAATTCAGTAGTTAACCTTTCCTCCAAACCTCTCTCCCAATTCGAAACCTCTGTCCTTCCTCAAAATCACCCTCTCCAAACCTTACAGGAATTTCTCACTTCCAGCCTTGCCTCTCAACCCTTCTTAAAAAACCTTAATCCTACTCCCAACATCACCACTGCTGAAGCCCAGGCCATCCATGATCTGAAGGCTGACCGATCCATCGTCATTCTTCCGGCGGACAAGGGTTCTACGACCGTGGTACTTGATTGTCGGGAGTATGTGGATGAGGGACTGCGTCAGCTTTCAGACAACACTACATACAAAGTGACAACACTACATACAAAGTTTGCCAAGGTAATCCCATTCCTGATGTCCAGGCGGAGCTTCAAGGAATCCTCAGAACCTTAGGCCCCCTACAAAACCTTTCACCTGACTCCATCAACCTCCTGACACCACCGACACCCCGCACCCCTACCTTCTTCCTAAAATTCACAAACCGAATCATCCCGGCCACCCCATTGTAGCTGGTTACCAAGCCCCCACAGAACGTATCTCTGCCTACATAGATCAACACCTTCAACCCATTACATGCAGTCTCCCATCCTTCATCAAGGACACCAACCACTTTCTCGCAACGCCTGGAATCCTTACCCAATCTGTTACCCCCAGAAACCACCCTTGTAACCATTGATGCCACTTCCTTATACACAAATATTCCGCACGTCCAGGGCCTCGCTGCGATGGAGCACTTCCTTTCACGCCGATCACCTCTCACCCTACCTAAAACCTCTTTCCTCATTACCTTAGCCAGCTTCATCCTGACTCACAACTTCTTCACTTTCGAAGGCCAGGCATACCAACAATTAAAGGGAACAGCCATGGGTACCAGGATGACCCCCTCGTACGCCAACCTATTTATGGGTCACTTAGAAGAAGCCTTCTTGGTTACCCAGGCCTGCCAACCCAAAGTTTGGTACAGATTTATTGATGACATCTTCATGATCTGGACTCACAGTGAAGAAGAACTCCAGAATTTCCTCTCCAACTTCAACTCCTTTGGTTCCATCAGATTCACCTGGTCCTAATCCAAATCCCATGCCACTTTCCTTGACGTTGACCTCCATCTGTCCAATGGCCAGCTTCACACGTCCGTCCACATCAGACCCACCAACAAGCAACAGTACCTCCATTATGACAGCTGCCACCCATTCCACATCAAACGGTCCCTTCCCTACAGCCTAGGTATTCGTGGCAAATGAATCTGCTCCAGTCCGGAATCCCTGAACCATTACACCAACAACCTGAAAACAGCTTTCGCATCCCGCAACTAACCTCCCGACCTGGTACAGAAGCAAATAACCAGAGCCACTTCCTCATCCCCTCAAGCCCAGAACCTCCCACAGAAGAACCACAAAAGTGCCCCACTTGTGACAGGATACTTTCCGGGACTGGATCAGATTCTGAATGTGGCTCTCCAGCAGGGATACGACTTCCTCAAATTCTGCCCTGAAACGAGATCCATCCTTCATGAAATCCTCCCCACTCCACCCAGAGTGTCTTTCTGCCATCCACCTAACCTTCGTAACCTCTTGGTTCATCCCTATGAAATCCCCAAACCACCTTCCCTACCCTCTGGCTCCTACCCTTGTAACTGCCCCCGGTGTAAAACCTGTCCCATGCACCCTCCCACCACCACCTTCTCCAGTCCTGTAACCCGGAAGGTGTACACGATCAAAGGCAGAGCCACGTGTGAAAGCACCCACATGGTTTACCAACTGACTTGCCTATACTGTGAAGCTTTCTATGTTGGAATGACCAGCAACAAACTGTCCATTCACATGAATGGACACAGGCAGACAGTGTTTGTTGGTAATGAGGATCACCCTGTGGCTAAACATGCCTTGGTGCACGGCCAGCACATCTTGGCACGGTGTTACACTGTGCGGGTTATCTGGATACTTCCCACTAACACCAACCTGTCAGAACTCCGGAGATGGGAACTTGCCCTTCAGTATACCCTCTCTTCTCGTTATTCGCCAGGCCTCAACCTCCGCTAATTTCAAGTTGCCGCCGCTCATACCTCACCTGTCTTTCAACAACGTCTTTGCCTCTGTACTTCTGCCTCGACTGACATCTCTGCCGAAACTCTTTGCCTTTACATATGTCTGCTAGTGTCTGTGTATGTTCGGATGGGTGTGCAACCATTGGTAGCGAAAGCTTGAATTTTGTGTGTATGTTTGTGTGTCTATCGACCTGCCAGCGCTTTTGTTGGGTAAAGTCACATCATCTTTGTTTTTAGATATATTTTTCCCACATGGAATGTTTCCCTCACACACACACACACACACACACACACACACACACACACACACACACAGGATGAAATTAAGGGAGATCTTAAGGGAGATCTGAAGCCTAGAGGAGATAACTGGTAAACAGTATCAAGACAGGAAGTATATCAAGGATTGGGTGAAACTGAGGCAAATTGTTGATAAACATATTATCAGCTCGCTGGAAGGATACAAAGAAGACGATGATAAGAATTTGAAAAACATCGACTGAGAGTTTGGATACACGCTGCCTAATTGTTGTGCAGAAGTGAATTACAGGAAGGAAAATAAAACAGGGTTTAGGGAAATCACGGAATACCTAAATCAGGAAGGCCGGACGCGCGATTGAACCGTTGTCCTCCCAAATGTGAATCCAGCATTTATTCAGTATGGAAGTGATAACGAAGCAAATGGAGGTGCTCCACTTCACTATGTTTCGCATTGCTAAAGCACAAAGACAAGATGAGATTTCTCTGCTAAGCTGACTCAGTCGAATGGTATGCATAAACTAAAAGTGTGGCTGTCAAACTACTCTCAAACTTCGCAACTCACCCAACAATAGGCTTGACGAAGCTGAGGCGGTCAGCAGCCTCGTGCAGCATGCGAGCAGTACCCTCCTGCGGACGCAGCAGGAACTTGAGGAACTGCCCCACCCACCAGACGGGGGGGTCACCGTGTAAGCGGGCGAGACGGGGTGCCAGGTCTCGGGGGATGGCCAGCGGCAGGTAGGGCGGCCGCGGGGACAGTGAGTCCACAATGGGCAGCTCCACCACTTGTGTGTGTGACTTGCCTGTGGGAAACAAGACACTGTTTACCAGACACTGTCATATCTCTTACATTGGATCAGATTTCATATGTGGAGATTCTTCATCACAGTTTATTTAAATAATGATGCCAATTATACAGGGTGATTCAAAAAGAATACCACAACTTTAAAAATGTGTATTTAATGAAAGAAACATAATATAACCTTCTGTTATACATCATTACAAAGAGTATTTAAAAAGTTTTTTTTTTCACTCAAAAATAAGTTCAGAGATGTTCAATATGGCCCCCTCCAGACACTCGAGCAATATCAACCCGATACTCCAACTCGTTCCACACTCTCTGTAGCATATCAGGCGTAACAGTTTGGATAGCTGCTGTTATTTCTCGTTTCAAATCATCAATGGTGGCTGGGAGAGGTGGCCGAAACACCATATCCTTAACATACCCCCATAAGAAAAAATCGCAGGGGGTAAGATCAGGGCTTCTTGGAGGCCAGTGATGGAGTGCTCTGTCACAGGCTTTCTTTTAATCTTATCAGCTGCAGACAGTGCTTGAACCAATTTCAGACGATAAGGTTTCATAACTAACCCTTTTCGTAGGACTCTCCATACAGTTGATTGTGGAATTTGCAGCTCTCTGCTAGCTCTGCAAGTCGATTTTCCTGGGCTGCGAACAAATGCTTGCTGGATGCGTGCTACATTTTCATCACTCGTTCTCGGCCGTCCAGAACTTTTCCCTTTGCACAAACACCCATTCTCTGTAAACTGTTTATACCAACGTTTAATACACCACCTATCAGAAGGTTTAACACCATACTTTGTTCGAAATGCACGCTGAACAACTGTCGTCGATTCACTTCTGCCGTACTCAATAACACAAAAAGCTTTCTGTTGAGCGGTCGCCATCTTAGCATCAACTGACGCTGACGCCTAGTCAACAGCGCCTCAAGCGAACAAATGTACAACTAAATGAAACTTTATAGCTCCCTTAATTCACCGACAGATAGTGCTTAGCTCTGCCTTTTGTCGTTGCAGAGTTTTAAATTCCTAAAGTTGTGGTATTCTTTTTGAATCACCCTGTATAATAACACACAAAATGTAAAAAAACGTAACGTATACAAAAAAGGCACAAGGAATTAAAGGCCAGAATCTGTTTAAAAATTTAAGCATTGATACTGAGAAGAAAACTATGGAAATAGAATGTTTATCTTTGCAACTGATACAGCCACAACGAGAGAATAATACAAAACAGCAACAGAACAAATTGACGTTTTTTCAATACATCAGAAAAAGTGGTTTTGAAATGTCTGTTTAAAAATGTGATTGACGTAAAATATCAAGGACAGAACAATGCAGTTAAATACAAGATACAAACAACAAGTTGTGCAAATAGCTTTTAAGATCTGGACAAATTGGTTCCAGTCACTGGGCTAAGTTTAGAAGCTAGAGCTAGAAAAATGGAATTAGCTCTCCAAACCAGATGAAATGTTTACAATGCAATATACTTTTCCATAAATAGCAAACTTCATCATTAAAACTCTGTCATACAATGAGTGTGTCAATATGCCTCCTTGTCTCTTATCCTCTTTATCAGATGTTTAATTGCAGAACCAGAATTAAGAGAGATTCCAACAGTAAATATACTCTAAAATAGAAAAAATGTGGACATAATGCAGAGATTCTTTATATAGACACATAAGAATGACTAACTGGTCAAAGCACACCATCAGTATCTTTTACTCAAAACCAGAAACAAGAATATTGTTGTTCATTAATGTTAAAAAGAACTAGAGAAAATGGGTATACAGCAGGAAGATCCATACATACTTTCACAATATAGCCGCAGTGCTGCATGAGCTGTGCACACTGGTGCCAAATGGTCAGATGACTTTCATGTTGGACATGGTGCATCAATGAAAAACAACATACTAAAATTTTTAAAAAAATTGTGAAAAATTGATAATGGTTGTAATCTTATCATGCTACTAACACAGCTGCAATCAAAAGGCATAGCAGGATGAATAGCTACACTTAGTATGGTATCAGTTAACATAAATCTCCACTTTTCCTTCCTTTATTCTGATCTAATCTACATACAGTATTTACATGAAGTGTCAAAATTCTTTTATAAACTTTATTTTTCTGGTACTTATTGTCTACAGGGTGACTTATGTCTGACTGGTTACAATGGAAACTCCAAGTAGGAATATCAACAATAATAGGAAAACAATAGTTTGTTACTCATCATAAAGAAGACCCGTTGAGTGCTGCAGCCAGGCACAATGGAAAGACTGTTACACATTATAGCTTATGGCCAAAAACTTCTCCAAAAAAGCAAGCACAGCTCATGTGCACACATTATCACTACCACCGGCACCTCTAATTCAGTCATTTCATTCACGAGGGGGATAAAAGGTTTGCCATCCAGCTGGTGATGAGACCATTAAAGGCACCACATGTTTCAACAGCACAAAAGGTGAGGAATGAAACTGGCTGTGTTTCTCTTCAAAGAAACCAATAGAGCATTTGCTTTAATTGATTTACAATAACCTTGGAACCCCAATTCCAGATGACGAGGTGGGAGTCTGAACCGTATCATCAACCACTGCACCACCTTGCTCAGTCATTCACGGTAGTGCCTGACAAAAGGAGATGTCCGACTGTTCAGTGCGTGCTGAAATTATAACAGTTCGATTGATCTGGTGTGTGTGCTGTAACTACGACAGCACTCAACCTACACAAATCTTCAAAACACTGTCAGTGTTCCCTCCTACAGTTCATTAGCGGAAGCTTTTGAACAGAACTTACTTAACGTATGATGACCATCCAGAAACTAACCCATGTTAGGCTATAAATACTTCCTGGCAGGACACAGTATTGAGTCTAGAACCCTCCGTTTTGGAGGCAGTGCTCTTTACTCACTGAAATATCAAGTGAAAACCCACAGACTGCCCTCTTAACTTCAATTTGTCCATCTGTTTCCCCTATGTTGGAAACTTTAGAGCAATGTTCTATGATATCTGTTTTTCTGGGAGCCTTAGCCCACTAAGACATGCAGGAGAACTTCTGTGAAATTTGGAAAGCACGAGAAGGGAAGCTGTGACTCTTGCCCAGATAGCTCACGAAACTTGAGGTGTAAGTTCGAATCCCAAATTGGCACACAATTTTAAGCTGTCAAGAAGTTTCAAAATGGTGCATACACTGTTGCAGAATCGAAGAGTCATTCTGGATATAAATATAATGCTACAATCTCTAAAGAATGCGAGAAAGAACTTAAATCTTTGCCTCAATATTACGTTCCTATATAATTACCTCTTTGACTTAAGTTTGTAATTCACAGTTACTGCCAAGGAATATCATCATCATCAGTTATCTGCTATATTAGCAGGTCCTTTGCCTCTCCATTTTCTGTGATCCATTGCTTCCTTCTTAAGGCTGCTGTATGTTGTACCGTCCATCATGTCATCCAGTATCTGGAATCTCTTCCTTCCTCACTACCTTTTCCCTTCTACATAACCTTCTAAAACTGTTTTTATCAGTCCGTCATTCTTTCTTAACATATGCCCAATCCAATTTCTTTTTCTTCTCTTTATTGCATCTAGTAACTGTCTTTTCTCTCCCACTCTTCTCAGTACCTCTTCATTTTTTACTCTGTCCATCCAACTTATTCTTTCCATCTTCCGCCATGTCCAGATCTCAAAAGCCTCCAGCCTTTCTCTGTCTTTTTTCCTCATAGTCCACGTTTCAGCGCCATATAGAAGAACACTCCATACAAGACATTTTATGAGTCTCTTTCTGAGTTCTCTGTCCAGACTGCTGCAAAAGATTCTCCTTTTCTTATAAAACGCCTCTTTTGCCATTGCTATCCTTGTTTTAATTTCTGTGGTGCACTTCCAGTCGGTGTCTATCCTGCTTCCAAGATACTTAAAATTTTGCACCTGTCTAGTATTTCTACATGCAGCATAATTTTTATTTCCTTATTTCCTCCTAGTGCCAATACTTTTGTTTTATTTGTGTTTATTTTCATTCCATATTTTTTTCCGTTAGTTGCAATGGTGTCCACCAAATCCTGTAATTCTTTTTCCCCTGTGGCTAGAAGGGCCATGTCATCAGCAAAACTTAAACACCCTACTTTTCTTCCTCCAATTTCTACTCCTTTGTCATCTAATGAGCATTGGTCAATCATATTTTCCAAGTAGAGGTTGAAAAAAGTAGGTGATAAACAGCATCCTTGTCTTACTCCTTTCCCTAGTCTGATCCAGTCTGTACTTTCTCCTCTCACTTTAACTGAAACTTTTTGATTAAGATATAATGGTTTATAAGTCTTCTGGTTTTCCAGTCCACTCTCTTTTCCCTCATTATAGTCGCCAGCTTGTCCCAAACCACACTGTCAAATGCCTTTTCTAGATCGATGAAGCACATCTGTCTCTTCCTTTTTCAATAAACCTTTCTCCCTAAATTTGTAGGAGCCCTATTGCATCTCTGGTGCCCATATTCTGTCTAAAGCCAAACTGCTCCTCACCAAAATTCTCCTCCATTACTTTTACAAGTCTATTATTAATTATTCTTAACATCACTTTGGCTGCATGTGAAATGAGGCTCATTGTCCTGTGCTCGCTGCATTTCTTGGTTCCTTGTTTTTTCGGTAATGGAATCATTACTGTTGTCAGAAAGTCCTCAGGCCATTCACCACTGTCATATATTTTATTACATAACCTCAATATTTCTCTTATTCCATCGTGGTTCAAGCTCTTTAGTATTTCTCCCGGTATTGTATCTGTACCTACAGCTTTGCCATTTTTCATTGCAGCTATGGCAGACTTTACTTCTTCCATTATGATGGTTGGTCCTTTCTCGTCTTCACTTACACTGTTGTGTGACTCAATTACCAGAGTTTCTGGTTTGCTATTTGTGTCATATAGCTCATTTACATATTCTTCCCATCTCTGGAGGACACCGTCATGATCTTTGTACACTACCTCTTCATCTTTACTCAAAATTTCCATAGTAGCACTTCCTGCTCTGTTTTGTTCCCATGTCATAGTCTTTACTCTGTTGTATAGTAAGTCGTATCTTTCCTTTCTGTCCAGTTCTTCAATTTCATCACATTCCTTTTTTAGCCATTTTTTCGTAGCCTGCTCTGTTTCTCTTCGCAGTTCATTATTTAACCTTCGGTATATCTTTCTTGCATCTTCAGTGTTCTTGTTTTTCAATTTTCTTCTCTCCTCCATCTTGGAAATCATTTCTTGTGTGACCCATGGTTTTTTTGACCTTTTCCCTTTTACATATCTTATATTTTGCTGTCCTGCTTTAATGATTCCTTCTTTCAGCATATTCCAGTACTCGTTGGCATTATCAGGTGCTTCTTGGTCTTGTAATGTGTTTAGAAACTCCCGAGACAGAATTTCTGTAATTTGTTCTTTGTTGGATCTTATCTTCTCTGAATCCCACTTCTTCACCATGGTCGCCTTCTTCAGTTTTTTCATTCTTATTTCTATTTCTGCCATAAGTAAGTTGTGGTTACTATTAATATCTGCACCTGGTAATGTGTGCACCTTCTTGATTCCATTCCTGTATCTTTCTTCTACCAGTATAAAATCGATTTGGTTTCTGTATTTATCCCCTGGTGATTCCCAAGTGTAGAGCCTCCTCTTGTGGTTCTTGAACCATGTGTTTGCCGCTATCAGCTGCCTTTTCCCGCAGAAGTCAATTAACCATTCGCCTCTGTCATTTCTCTTTCCAAGAGCATGACTGCTTACTATGCTTCCCTCTTTCCCTTCTCCCACAATGGCGTTCCAGTCTCCCATTACTATTTTGCAGCATTTTTTATTTTCGTCCATTATTCTCTCTATTACATTGTATGTTTCCTCTACAATTTGGTCATCATGTTCTGAAGTTGGCATATACACCTGGATAATCGGCAAATCTTTTTGTGCTCCTTTCAGCCTTACACCAATAACCCGGTCATTTGCATAGTCTACATATTCCACACATTTAGCCAATTCCTTTGTCATAATCATTCCTACTCCATTAATTCCTTTTACTTCTCCTCCCGAGTAGTAGAATACATATTCATCTGACTGCAACTCTCCATATCCATTCCATATTACCTCAGCAACTCCTACGAGGTCCATATGATTCTTTTCCATCTCTCTTTTAAGAGTTTCTAGTTTTCCTGCTTGTAGCAGAGTTCTGACATTCCAGGTACCAATCCTTGTTTTGATTTTTTGCCTCCTTTCAAGTTGTCCCCCCCCCCGGAGATCCGAATGGGGGACTATTTTACCTCTGGACACTGATTTAACATGAGAGGAAGCCATTTTTTGTGCATAAAATGGAGACTGCATTATGCAGGGAAGATAATCTGCGGTGGTATTCCGTTGCCTTCCGCAGGTCTACAATATACCACCCCAAATTTCACTGTGTACCACCACAAATAAACAAGCACTTTTGAGAACTTATCATTGTCTTGTGTATAGTTTAATTTGTAGTAAATCAGTGTTTGTGATATGTTACACCTAATTTTCCCTTAGGAGCAATGCATATTATCCACCTTTATCATAAATTAACTATTTGCAAGTTTCCTAACAACTGTAATTAACCTCAAAGGGTTCTAGGAAACTAGAAATTCTTACTATCGCTTTTTCTGTTGCCTTAATAGAAGTCTCTTATTGTTCATTTGCTTCAGTTCTTATAGTTAACTGCCAATTCTTAAGCTCAACAAATTAAAAGATAATCAGCAGGCTTAGCTTAAAGTTACTGTCCTGTAATACATTTTACCAGCCAAAATGCAGCTCCACAATGAATACTGTTATTGAACAAGAAATGGGTTGACTGACTTTCGTTGACTTGACTGCGAGTGGCATTTCAATGGTAAAGCTAGGTGTCCTGTACAGGGTGTGAGAGCATTCAGGTTGTTGTACCTGATCCCCCTAACCAACAAGTTTGAGGTGCTGTCTTTCAGTGAAATCGAAATTGAGCCAATGGTACTCAATCCACCTGTTTCACGGAAATTTGTTTCATGAGGTGGCAAATGCAAAAGGGTAGAGGTATATTACCTGCTGCAGTTCAAATGTATGGCAAATGATGGTACCCCTTAGGAAAATGGCAGCAAGGGACACCAGGGGCTCTCAGAGTGTGTGCCTGGTGGCCCCGTTCAACACGTTGAAGAGGCTATTCGGGCAGCCATTGAGGTAATAAGGTGAAAGCAACTACAGGTTGTGGCACACACTGGAACAAATGATGCTTGTCATATGGGCTCCAAGTTCATATTAGGATCATTCCAACACTGGCAGAGAAGATTGCAAAGACTAGACATATGCACAGAGTTTCCACAAAGCTCACAATTTGCAGCAATGTCCCCAGAACTGACCACGGCCCCTCAATTCTGAGTCATGTGGAAGGACTGCAACAGAGACTTCAGACTTCGAAGGTGTCGTGACTTCCTAGACTTGCGCCACAGAATTGAGAACTGTAGGATCCCCCTAAATTGGTCAGGTGTGTGCCACATATCATATAGCTGATTGTGCGTGGGGTGCACACAAGGTTTTTTGTCAGGTGACTCTGCACCCAATCCAGGTATGGTAGCTGTAGGAAACTCAGAAGTATCAGTGTAATATTGAAAGAAATGTCTACAGCAGGTATGAACACTGAAATCCTAGTGGTTAACTACCAAAGCATTCACAATAAAATGCCGGAGTTGAGGGAGGAGATTGGTGTTTAACATCCCTTCAACAATGAGATCATTAGAGACAGAACACAGCTCAGATTAAGGAAGGATGGGAAATGCAATCACCTGTCCCCTTCCAACGGAACCACCCCTACATTTGCCTGAAGCAATTTAGGGAAATCGTGGAAAATCCACATCAGGATGGCCGGATGCAGGTTTGAACCATCATCCTCTCGAATGCGAGCCCAGTGTGTTGACCACCCGGTGCCAGAGTTCAAAGTTCTCCTGAAAAGCAATGAATATTGCATAATACTAGGTACAGAAAGCTGGTTGGAACCACAAATTGATAGCAGTGAGAATTTTTAGGGAAAATTTACATGTATATTGAAAGGATACACTAATGGGAAATGGAGGTGGTTTATCTGTCGCAGTAGACAAGCAACTCAAATCCACCAAGGTACAAATTGAAGCTGCATTTGAGATTGCCTTGGCAAGTCTCACTATAAGGGGTCGGCAGAATAGGCTAATTGGATGCTTCTACAGCCCACGAGACTCATATCCTGGTGTAACCGAAAACATCAGTTCACTTGTATGTAAGTTCCACAGTCCTACTGTAACCATTGGTGGAGACTTTAATCATCCAACAATTAATTGGAAAAATTACAGTTTTGTTAGTGTGGGTATGATAAAACATCGTGTAAAACTTAACTAAATGCCTTCTCTCAAAACTACCTACAACAGGCAGTTAGGAAGGAAATATATTGGATCTAATGGCAACAAATAGACATGATCTTTTCTGAAGATGTCCACATTGTAACTGGTATCAATGACTATGAGACAGTTGTGACAACAACGGTTACCAATGTACAAAGGACAAATCAAACAAGCAGGAAAATAGATATGTTCCGCAAATTAGATAAAAAATTGGTAGCGTCATATCTCAATGAGGAACTTGGGAGTTTACGCACAGGGCAGAAGCATGTAGAGGAACTATGGCTCATGTTTTAAAGAACTGGTGGACATGCACTGGATAAAGCATATGGCCATAGAGCAAGAGATGCTGAATGACATGCGTTTGGCTGTCAAAGAGAGCCCTGTGTGATGCCTTCACAATGACTACTATATCAGAGTATTGTTAAAAGACTTTCCACAAAATCCAAAGAAATTCTGCTCATATGTGAAACTGTTAGTGACACAAAAGTTCGTTGTCAGTCACTCACAAAAGAGGCAGGAAATGAAACTGAGGGTAGCAACGCAAAAGCTGAAATGCTTACCTCTGTTTTCAAATGTTCCTTTACAAAGTAAAACCCAGAATTACCCTCAAATTAATCCTTGTACCACTGAAAAGATGAGTGAAGTCAATGTTAGTGTCAGTGGTATTGAGAAACAACTGAATTCATTAAAATTGAGATGATAATCCATATGCACACAAACTGATTAGAAGTCGCTTACGAGGAATGGTGTCAAAAGTCCTCTGGAATTCTAAAAATATGGAATCAATTTCACATCCACTGTTGATAGCATTCATTACAGACAGCTAGTTGTCTTCAACTGAACTGAATCTGTTTGGCTATTTGCCAATAAATCATTTTCTTCGAAGTAATTCCTAATGCCTGAACACAGTATATGTTCCAAACTCCTTCTGCAAATCGATGTTATTGATATGGATCTATAATTATGGTTAAAAAAAGTTACACATGAAGTGCATTATTTCAAACACTCTTAATTTACCAAAGTATTAAAGTGTCTAGACCCTATGGATATTTTTATAATGTCTAATGCATAGTTTTTCATTTTTAATAATTGCCTCCATATCACAACCGTGCTTTATGTTATATGAACAAATTATGGATTTTTAACACATTTCAAAGTAAACTAAAAATATAATGTAGTGCATTTTGATTGCTAGGGTTCATTTCCCTAAATTTATTCTCAAATTTTGTTTCGAAATTAAGCAACTTTGTGGCATGTGAACAAGAATTGCTTCCCTGCTTGATCACCCTAGTTTTGTGTGCAATCTGAATATTTCTGTACTTAGCAAATTTGTGACAGACAAATACAGTAATTATAAGAACCCTACCATTTTCATTAAAGAAAATCCACCGTAATACACCCCTCCACAATTTTTAAAACCTGTCTGTCTATAAATTGTGTGGAACCACAAATGACTGTCACCCCCTCCCTTCCTCAAAGAATATGGGGGAGGGGTGGGGGGCAGGGAATCAGGATGACCAGCTAGTATGCAGTACCAGGAGTAATTCCGACACCCCCCCCCCTCCCATTCTGTCCAGGCTCCTATTCTTTTATGCCTGCAAAGAGGTGTCATTGTCTGTGGAGGAATGGCAGCCCACTCTTCCTAGAGATCTGAAACTAGAGAATGTAGTTTGTTGGGTGTTGGGTACCGGAGCCTGGAGAGCGAAGTTGGCGTTTGAGCCTATCCCAAAGGACCCATCTGTTTCAGGCTGGGACTGTAGGCAGGCAAGCCCATTTCAGGAATGTTATTGCCCACACACCTCTGACTGGCGCTTTGTCACACTGATACAATCATCGTCCCCAAATTATTCCTCTACTGTACACAGTACACAATGTTTTATATGCGTTCATATCCTCCTCCATTTAGTTTTTTCTTACGCGCTGTAAGGGGACCATCACAAAAAGCATCCCCATACTGTATCATGGCCGCCCCTTACTTCACTGTTGCTACCACACTTCGTGGCAGGTAGCAGTCACCACACTTTTAACTATTGCATCAGATTGCCACAGGGAATACTCTGATACGTGACTCCAAATCACTTGTTTCCAGGGGTGTTGTTCTTCACCACATCAAGCATTGCTCAGCTCTGACTACAGAAATGTATGGCTCGTGATTAGCTGATCGACCATTGTCCCCCATTACTTTTACCTCCCTATACACATCACTGGGCTGCTGGTAGCACTTTGGAATTCACGAAAGATTCCTTCCGTTGATTTTATACAATTTTTTTTTTTTTTACAACCACCCTCCTCAATGCCTGAAAGTACCCATCTGTCAGTATACAGTGGTCTTGGTTTGGCTGTGGTTGTTCCTTCATGTTTCCACTTCACTATAACTCACCAACAGTTGACTTGGGCAGTTTGAGAAGGGTTGAAGTACTCCCGACAGATTTGAAGCTCAGGTGGAGGTCACTGAGCTGTCTTCATAAGAAGAGGCCTGCCTCTAGTCGGTTACACAGCTGACTGACGTGGCTACTCACCGGGCCAGTGAGACCTGGAGCTGCCGCCGGCATCGGTGCACGTCTCGGACACAGGCAGGAACACCTCCTCCCAGCCGCCCTTGTGGTACCGCCAGCCCTTGGACTTGAGGATCATGGTCCGCTGGGTGCCATACGCCACCAACAGACAGTACACCACGTGGTGCAGCTGGCAGCCGTAGCCGCAGCCCTGTACGGCAGTACACAGGTAGCAGGAGGGAGGTAATATAAGCAATAAAGGCAAAAGGCAAATAAGCAACCACCAAAATTTCATGTTGTTGTGGTCTTGAATCAGAAAACTCATTTGATGCAGTTTTCTACACTAGTCTATCCTGTGTAACACTCTTCACAACTGCATCTGCAAACAACTTAAGTGCATGGCAGAGGGTACTTACCATGTACTACAGGTCAATGTTTCTTCCTATTCCATTCATTCATGTATGTAGTGCTATTATTAGTACTATGATCACTCTTGTCTTTGCAGTCCCTGGAGGAGTGATATACTGGGGAGAGAAGACGAGGGTGGGGGCTGTCGCACATTCTGAGATACCTCATTTACATACTGTGAAGAACCAGCACAAGTTGGCTTTCGCAACGTAATTTGCACCTGTTGTCAAATGTCTGCCAGTTCAATTTTTTCATCCTTTCCTTGATGCTCTCCTTAGTCCAACCACCATCCATCTGAACCTGCCTGTTGCAATCAAGTCTAAATGACCCTGACTAGGTGACTCTACAGAATTTTTTATCTCACCCCAGTCCCACCACCACTCAGTTATGAGACTGCCTAACTGGAATACTCTGAGTGAGTGACGTGTGTGGTCACCACTCACTGTCTCAAATAAATGGCAGCACAAAGATGTAAACATACTGTGCAGTGCACGACATGAAGCTATTTGTGTCGCTCCATTGGATCACCTGTTCACTAATCCTGGTATTACTTTTGAATACGTCGTGGAAGCAGACAGTGATCAATGTTATTACTAGTAGTTACTATTAAAATCAGTCTTGATCACAGATTATTTATTCTGGTAACTGGTTTTGACCACACCTGTGGTTATCTTCTGGCCTACAAGTCAAATACAAAGTCTGATCAGAGGGCTACATACATTAAAGAACATTATATAAAATGATGAATTACCAAAATGCTGTATGAGCAGGAGCCTCCTACTGGTGGTAAATCACTGCTAGAGAAAGCAGTGCACACCTTACTTTTATATATAAAAAAAACAAAGATGATGTGACTTACCAAACAAAAGCGCTGGCAGGTTGATAGACACAAAATTCAAGCTTTCGCAACCAACGGTTGCTTCATCGGGAAGGAGAGGGAAAGACGAAAGGGTGTGGGTTTTCAGGGAGAGGGTAAGGAGTCATTCCAATCCCAGGAGCGGAAAGACTTACCTTAGGGGGAAAAAAGGACAGGTATACACTCGCACACACACACATATCCATCCGCACATACACAGACACAAGCAGACATTTGTAAAGGCAAAGAGTTCGGGCAGAGATGTCAGTCGAGGCGGAAGTACAGAGGCAAAGATGTTGTTGAATGACAGGTGAGGTATGAGCGGCAGCAACTTGAAATTAGCGGAGGTTGAGGCCTGCTGGGTAACAAGAAGAAAGGATATACTGAAGGGCAAGTTCCCATCTTTTGATGAAGGATGGGAGACTGCATGTAATGGGTTGAAGATGTTGATCTACGTAGGCAGAGATACGTTCTGTGGGGGCTTCATAACCAGCTACGATGGGGCGGCCGGGATGATTGGGTTTGTGAATTTTAGGTAGAAGGTAGGGGTGCGGGGTTTCCCTCTATTATATACTGGAGGCTCCGTCCACTTTTGACAGAATGATGTCTAACCAATGGGTCAAAAGCCAAATAACAATGTAAAATTTTGTAATTAAAAGAACAATGACAAGAATGAAAAATAAAAATACATGAAACTTGGCTGGTTCAACAGCTATTCTCAGATAAAATATGTAAAAATATTAAACATATGAGAGAAATAAAAATCGTTTCGACAGTACATGGGATTCCCTCTCTAGGCCTGTTGGAGAACCAATTTAGAAGCCACTGGTTGCCATGGTAAGTATAGACACAATTCCAAAGATGGGGCAGCAGGCTACTTTCCAACGAGGTAGTTGTAATATCGATAGACAAACACTGTCACATCAGACGACGTACCATGAACAGCAGCATGTAGTTATGAAAATGATAGGTGCTCTACCAGGGTGCTTTCCAATTAAGGAGGCTGCAAAAATCAGTGACTGACATGTTGTAATAAATGCTGTACAGATACAATTTCAAGGTGTAACAAGAGACATCCATTTGTATAGATTATATGATAGATAATAATTAGTTCTTGCCAATGAAAAATGAGAAAGAAAGTAATTGTGAGGGCAGTGTACTTGTGCATATTCTTAAAATACTGCCTATGACACTCTATATATATATATATATATATATATTTAAAAAGAAAGATGATGAGACTTACCAAACAAAAGCGCTGGCAGGTCGATAGACACACAGACAAACACAAACATACACACAAAATCTGCTTTCGCAACCAATGGTTGCCTCGTCAGGAAAGGAGAGGGAAAGACAAAAGGCAACCATTGGTTGCGAAAGCTAGATTTTGTGTGTATGTTTGTGTTTGTCTGTGTGTCTATCGACCTGCCAGCGCTTTTGTTTGGTAAGTCTCATCATCTTTCTTTTTAAATATATTTTTCCCACGTGGAACGTTTCCCTCTATTATATATATATATATATATATATATATATATATATATATATATATATAAACAAAGATGATGTGACTTACCAAATGAAAGTGCTGGCAGGTCGACAGACACACAAACGAACACAAACATACACACAAAATTCAAGCTTTCGCAACAAACTGATGCCTCATCAGGAAAGAGGGAAAGAGAGGGAAAGACGAAAGGATGTGGGTTTTAAGGGAGAAGGTAAGGAGTCATTATATATATATATATATATATATATATATATATATATATATATATATATATATTTAAAAAACAAAGATGATGTGACTTACCAAACGAGAGTGCTGGCAGGTCGACAGACACACAAACAAACACAAACATACACACAAAATCCAAGCTTTCGCAACCAACGGTTGCCTCGTCAGGAAAGAGGGAAGGAGAAGGAAAGACAAAAGGATATGGGTTTTAAGGGAGAGGGTAAGGAGTCATTCCAATCCCGGGAGCGGAAAGACTTACCTTAGGGGGAAAAAAGGACAGGTATACACTCGCACACACACACATATCCATCCACACATACACAGACACAAGCAGACATTTGTAAAGGCAAAGAGTTTGGGCCAAACTCTTTGCCTTTACAAATGTCTGCTTGTGTCTGTGTATGTGTGGATGGATATGTGTGTGTGTGCGAGTGTATACCTGTCCTTTTTTCCCCCTAAGGTAAGTCTTTCCGCTCCCGGGATTGGAATGACTCCTTACCCTCTCCCTTAAAACCCATATCCTTTTGTCTTTCCTTCTCCTTCCCTCTTTCCTGACGAGGCAACCGTTGGTTGCGAAAGCTTGGATTTTGTGTGTATGTTTGTGTTTGTTTGTGTGTCTGTCGACCTGCCAGCACTCTCGTTTGGTAAGTCACATCATCTTTGTTTTTTAAATATATTTTTCCTTCGTGGAATGTTTCCTTCTATTATAACCATATATATATATATAAAAACAAAGATGATGTGACTTACCAAACGAAAGTGCTGGCACGTCGATAGACACACAAACATACACACAAAATTCTAGCTTTCGCAACCAACGGTTGCTTCGTCAGGAAAGAGGGAAGGAGAGGGAAAGACGAAAGGATATGGGTTTTGGGTAAGGAGTCATTCCAATCCCGGGAGCGGAAAGACTTACCTTAGGGGGAAAAAAGGACAGGTATACACTCGCGCACACAGACACAAGCAGACATATACAGAGGCAAAGAGTTTGGGCAGAGATGTCAGTCGAGGCAGAAGTACAGAGGCAAAGATGTTGTTGAAAGACAGGTGAGGTATGAGTGGCGGCAACTTGAAATTAGCGGAGATTGAGGCCTGGTGGATAACGGGAAGAGAGGATATATTGAAGAGCAAGTTCCCATCTCCGGAGTTCGGATAGGTTGGTGTTAGTCGGAAGTATCCAGATAACCCGGACGGTGTAACACTGTGCCAAGATGTGCTGGCCGTGCACCAAGGCATGTTTAGCCACAGGGTGATCCTCATTACCAACAAACACTGTCTGCCTTTGTCCGTTTATGCGAATGGACAGTTTGTTGCTGGTCATTCCCACATAGAAAGCTTCACAGTGTAGGCAGGTCAGTTGGTAAATCATGTGGGTGCTTTCACACGTGGCTCTGCCTTTGATAGTGTACACCTTCCGGGTTACAGGACTGGAGTAGGTGGTGGTGGGAGGGTGCATGGGACAGGTTTTACACCGGGGGCGGTTACAAGGGTAGGAGCCAGAGGGTAGGGAAGGTGGTTTGAGGATTTCATAGGGATGAACTAAGAGGTTACGAAGGTTAGGTGGACGGCGGAAAGACACTCTTGGTGGAGTGGGGAGGATTTCATGAAGGATGGATCTCATTTCAGGGCAGGATCATTTGCCATGAAGAAAAATGATCCTAATCGTGGGAGGGTGCATGGGACAGGTTTTACACCGGGGGCGGTTACAAGGGTAGGATCCAGAGGGTAGGGAAGGTGGTTTGGAGATTTCATAGGGATGAACTAAGAGGTTACGAAGGTTAGGTGGACGGCGGAAAGACACTCTTGGTGAAGTGGGGAGGATTTCATGAAGGATGGATCTCATTTCAGGGCAGAATCATTTGCCACGAAGAAAAATGATCCTAATCCTACCCCTAATGATCTACGACCTCCTCAAATCCTGCCATATTTTGGTCTTTAAATATGTCTGCTTGTGTCTGTATGTGTGTGTGCGCGCGCGCGAGTGTATACCTGTCCTTTTTTCCCCCTAAGGTAAGTCTTTCCACTACCGGGATTGGAATGACTCCTTACCCTCTCCCTTAAAACCCACATCCTTTCATCTTTCCCTCTCCTTCCCTCTTTCCTGACGAAGCAACCGGGGGGTTGCGAAAGCTCGAAATTTTGTGTGTGTGTTTGTGTGTTTTTTATTGTGCCTATCTACCAGCACTTTCCCATTTGGTAAGTCACGGAATCTCTGTTTTTATTTGCAAATTTTGCATGTGAAAATATTAAATGGCACTGCTATGTTTTATTTTACATGCCAGTCTTATAAACAAAAATATAGTTAAAGTACAAAAAATAGTACTAGAAGACTAAGGATGAAACAATGACAGTGTAAGGTACAGAATTAACAGGTACCTGTGTGTGTGTGTGTGTGTGTGTGTGTGTGTGTGTGTGTGTGTGTGTGTGTGTGTGTGTGTGTGTGTGTGTGTGTGTGTGTGTGTGTGTGTGTGAGAGAGAGAGAGAGAGAGAGAGAGAGAGAGAGAGAGAGAGAGAGAGAGGGGGGGGGGGGGGGGGGGAAAGATTCTGAGAATGGTGGCATTGTGGTTGGTTCCTACTTTACTACTCATTCTCTCTTAATGAAGTGTGCAGGAGAGTAAGGCTAAATGTCATTTAGTACAGAAGATAAGTCCACGACATTATTGTCGTAAAGTAGCACTGACAGAGGAAAATGACTGACTCTCGGGATCAGATGGCTTCTACCAAAGCAGCATTTTTGACTGTGGAGTATTAAGACAAAAATTGAGTGATACAATTGCAAATATGCTCCATAAGAGCAAGAGTGATGCCTGGATAAAGTTTAATGCTGCAGACCCCCCCCCCCCCCCATATGAAAAATATACAAAATTCGTCAAATGCAAACAAACTGGTTGTTTTCTTTTTTATTCCACTTCCACCACAAGAAAACAATTGTGCTCCATCAAACAAAAACTTGGCAACTTGTGACCCAAAAGGCACACTGTTTATGATGTATTCTTCTGGTCACGACAACCTGCAATAATGGACTAATTGCTGAGTTGTGTAGCTTATCATCCATTTCTGTAATTTTTTTGACAACTGTTGTGAATGTATCTTCATAACTGATCTGCATTTAGAGAACACACTTCATCCTCTTGTCCAGTTTTCTTGTACTGTCATCACAGACTTGGTGATGCAGAGCTGGTTCGAGAACTTTTTCCACACAAGCGATCTATCAACCCACCATCACATTTTTCCATCATACACTTTGACTCTCTGCTACTAACTATGATACACAATGTATACGGATCTTCCATGTGGGTGTCACAAGCAGTTGCCAATAACTGTGATACATCCTGTATAGAATTCTTACAGCTGTGGTGGCTCTGACACACCAAGCCACAGCTTATGTTACTTGTTAGTTTTACAAAGAGATTAAAAATTTACAGTAGTTTCGAACAAGTGTTCTACGCGTATCCCAGTGGACAAAGGCGGCGAGTTCACAGATGACATCATAGGACCTGCTGGCGAGTGTAAGGCGAGTACATGGAGCTCATTTCTGACCTCTAATGGAGAGTTCCCCCCATGAACCATGGACCTTGCCGTTGGTGGGGAGGCTTGCGTGCCTCAGCGATACAGATGGCCGTACCGTAGGTGCAACCACAACGGAGGGGTATCTGTTGAGAGGCCAGACAAACATGTGGTTCCTGAAGAGGGGCAGCAGCCTTTTCAGTAGTTGCAGGGGCAACAGTCTGGATGATTGACTGATCTGGCCTTGTAACATTAACCAAAACGGCCTTGCTGTGCTGGTACTGCGAACGGCTGAAAGCAAGGGGAAACTACAGCCGTAATTTTTCCCGAGGACATGCAGCTCTACTGTATGATTAAATGATGATGGCGTCCTCTTGGGTAAAATATTCCGGAGGTAAAATAGTCCCCCATTCGGATCTCCGGGCGGGGACTACTCAAGAGGACGTCGTTATCAGGAGAAAGAAAACTGGCGTTCTACGGATCGGAGTGTGGAATGTCAGATCACTTAGTCGGGCAGGTAGGTTAGAAAATTTAAAAAGGGAGATGGATAGGTTAAAGTTAGATATAGTGGGAATTAGTGAAGTTCGGTGGCAGGAGGAACAAGACTTTTGGTCAGGTGATTACAGGGTTATAAATACAAAATCAAATAGGGGTAATGCAGGAGTAGGTTTAATAATGAATAAAAAAATAGGAGTGCGGGTTAGCTACTACAAACAGCATAGTGAACGCATTATTGTGGCCAAGATAGACACAAAGCCCATGCCTACTACAGTAGTACAAGTTTATATGCCAACTAGCTCTGCAGATGATGAAGAAATAGATGAAATGTATGACGAGATAAAAGAAATTATTCAGGTAGTGAAGGGAGACGAAAATTTAATAGTGATGGGTGACTGGAATTCGTCAGTAGGAAAAGGGAGAGAAGGAAACATAGTAGGTGAATATGGATTGGGGGGAAGGAATGAAAGAGGAAGCCGCCTTGTAGAATTTTGCACAGAGCATAACTTAATCATAGCTAACACTTGGTTCAAGAATCATGAAAGGAGGCTGTATACATGGAAGAAGCCTGGAGATACTGACAGGTTTCAGATAGATTATATAATGGTAAGACAGAGATTTAGGAACCAAGTATTAAATTGTAAGACATTTCCTGGGGCAGATGTAGATTCTGACCACAATCTATTGGTTATGAACTGCAGATTGAAACTGAAGAAACTGCAAAAAGGTGGGAATTTAAGGAGATGGGACCTGGATAAACTGAAAGAACCAGAGGTTGTACAGAGTTTCAGGGAGAGCATTAGGGAACAATTGACAGGAATGGGGGAAAGAAATACAGTAGAAGAAGAATGGGTAGCTCTGAGGGATGTAGTGGTGAAGGCAGCAGACGATCAAGTAGGTAAAAAGACGCGGGCTAATAGAAATCCTTGGGTAACAGAAGAAATATTGAATTTAATTGATGAAAGGAGAAAATATAAAAATGCAGTAAATGAAGCAGGCAAAAAGGAATATAAACGTCTCAAAAATGAAATCGACAGGAAGTGCAAAATGGCTAAGCAGGGATGGCTAGAGGACAAATGTAAGGATGTAGAGGCTTGTCTCACTAGGGGTAAGATAGATACTGCCTACAGGAAAATTAAAGAGACCTTTGGAGAGAAGAGAACCACTTGTATGAATATCAAGAGCTCAGATGGCAACCCAGTTCTAAGCAAAGAAGGGAAAGCAGAAAGGTGGAAGGAGTATATAGAGGGTTTATACAAGGGCGATGTACTTGAGGACAATATTATGGAAATGGAAGAGGATGTAGATGAAGATGAAATGGGAGATAAGATACTGCGTGAAGAGTTTGACAGAGCACTAAAAGACCTGAGTCAAAACAAGGCCCTGGGAGTAGACAACATTCCATTAGAACTACTGATGGCCTCAGGAGAGCCAGTCATGTCAAAACTCTACCATCTGGTGAGCAAGATGTATGAAACAGGCGAAATACCCTCAGACTTTAAGAAGAATATAATAATTCCAATCCCAAAGAAAGCAGGTGTTGACAGATGTGAAAGTTACCGAACTATCAGTTTAATAAGTCACAGCTGCAAAATACTAACGCGAATTCTTTACAGACGAATGGAAAAACTGGTAGAAGCCGACCTCGGGGAGGATCAGTTTGGATTCCGTAGAAATGTTGGAACACGTGAGGCAATACTGACCTTACGACTTATCTTGGAAGAAAGATTAAGAAAAGGCAAACCTACGTTTCTAGCATTTGTAGACTTAGAGAAAGCTTTTGACAATGTTGACTGGAATACTCTCTTTCAAATTCTGAAGGTGTCAGGGGTAAAATACAGGGAGCGAAAGGCTATTTACAATTTGTACAGAAACCAGATGGCAGTTATAAGAGTCGAGGGGCATGAAAGGGAAGCAGTGGTTGGGAAAGGAGTGAGACAGGGTTGTAGCCTCTCCCCGATGTTATTCAATCTGTATATTGAGCAAGCAGTAAAGGAAACAAAAGAAAAATTCGGAGTAGGTATTAAAATTCATGGAGAAGAAGTAAAAACTTTGAGGTTCGCCGATGACATTGTAATTCTGTCAGAGAAAGCAAAGGACTTGGAAGAGCAGTTGAACGGAATGGACAGTGTCTTGAAAGGAGGATATAAGATGAACATCAACAAAAGCAAAACGAGGATAATGGAATGTAGTCAAATTAAGTCGGGTGATGGTGAGGGAATTAGATTAGGAAATGAGACACTTAAAGTAGTAAAGGAGTTTTGCTATTTAGGGAGTAAAATAACCGATGATGGTCGAAGTAGAGAGGATATAAAATGTAGACTGGCAATGGCAAGGAAAGCTTTTCTCAAGAAGAGAAATTTGTTAACATCGAATATAGATTTAGGTGTCAGGAAGTCGTTTCTGAAAGTATTTGTATGGAGTGTAGCCATGTATGGAAGTGAGACATGGACGATAACTAGTTTGGACAAGAAGAGAATAGAAGCTTTCGAAATGTGGTGCTACAGAAGAATGCTGAAGATACGGTGGGTAGATCACGTAACTAATGAGGAGGTATTGAATAGGATTGGGGAGAAGAGAAGTTTGTGGCACAACTTGACTAGAAGAAGGGATCGGTTGGTAGGACATGTTCTGAGGCATCGAGGGATCACAAATTTAGCATTGGAGGGCAGCGTGGAGGGTAAAAATCGTAGAGGGAGACGAAGAGATCAATACACTAAGCAGGTTCAGAAGGATGTAGGTTGCAGTAGGTACTGGGAGATGAAGAAGCTTGCATAGGATAGAGTGGCATGGAGAGCTGCATCAGACCAGTCTCAGGACTGCAGACCACATCAACAATGGAGAGTTATTACCTTAAACAAGTGAACTGTATGGTGAGTAAAGTTTCCTCTTTCCATTATTTGTACTGCATCATTTACTAATATGCAATTCTGATAAAATAATGCCAGGTAATTAAGCAGTTAATTATAAATGTGCCAAGTGTTTGGGACAGTTCTACAGTGCTTTGCAAGTCCAGCACCAGCCACGCACTTACTGACACCTCTACCCACCTTGTTGAGGGCACAAACAAGCTTGCGAGCAGTGTTGCAGTCCTGTGGGTTCTGCAAACTGTGCAGCCGCCTCTGGACCAGGTCACTCAGCTCGGTGGCTTCTCGCTCCCGCCACGCCTCGTAGCCGTCCACTCTGGCCAACTCGTCAATGTCCGACTGCAGGGACCTGTGTGCGAAGGATACAGTTACGCACTGAAAAAAGTTAATGGTGCACAACAAAAACACCTCAGGAATAGGAGGTATCAAAGTTGTTTTGGAAAATATATACAAACATCTGTTACATGAATCTCTTTACTGTGCTGCCTGTTTAAACTACACGAGCATCATTGGGTCTCATCACCTTAACATACACAGTACAAATCATAAACGAGGAAAAATACAAGATGTAGCAGCCAAAATATATACAGAAGTAATAAATATTCCGAGGTGTGGTTTTCTTTAAGTTATAACAGACAATGTGGTGACTTTTCTGATGTACAAGAAATTTGTAATGTTTCTTGCTGCCAAATTGTGACAGTAACTTTGTTGTTTTAAAATGGAACTATGATTTTTTTCTGTGGCTCAAAAGGGGACTTCAACAACATAATGTACGGAACTTTGTAACAACACAGCATCATTTGCCCTAGTGGTCCAAATGTAAGCAGACGCTTAATTCGGGGCTAGTTCATGGCGTTTACATCAGGAGCACAGAATGTTGTTAAATTTCTTCTGGATTTGTGAAGGGCTGTAGTTATCTGGATGAAACTGGCAGGCTATCAATCATGTTGGTACTACACACATGGACTGCCTTATGTCAAGTGTGATGTTTCCCAATAACCACCAGAACAGTTCTGCTGGGAGAAGCATTTATAATTGCTATCAACAAAACAGGGACCAATGATATGAATCCTAGAAAGCCTGCACAGCACATTAGGTGACTGAGGTCATTGTTCATCTATTTCTTTCAGCTAGTGTGGATTTTCAACTGACCAACAGTGCATATAGTGAAAATCTATTTGCTCATGATCTGTAAATGATACTTCATCTGTAAACAAAAACAAAAAAATGTGGAAAGGGTGAAATGTCTCGCATGCATTCACTTTGGCGTACAAAATGTACGGAGCAGAAAATTCAAATGGACGAGTTGCTACTTATTAGAACTTCACTACTGTTTACATTAATGTTGTTATATACACATAATATGATATTGCATACAACGTATAGATCACTAAGTTTTCATATAAACTGTCATTAATGCTTTGAGTTTCATATGATACACAACACAAATAAACGGTATGATACTGGACACTGGGACTGTAAATACTTGTGGTATGCAAACCCTCTGTATAATTTTTGGCTCAACTTGTGAACATAACTCAGCTGTGTAGTCACTGGTACCTATACAGAATGTCTCTGCACCAAATGTTGGAAACACTAACAGTGTTTGGTACATTTTTTATTTGACAATGTAATCAGACCCATTAGTTTGTGTACTTTTAATTTCACTGACTCATGATGGATTTTATGCTGTTTGATGCCATAGGGTAATTATTGCTGTGTAAGCTGTTTAAATTACTTTGTGTTAATATGTGAATTACCACAAGCATGTACACCAGGTAGCATTATATTGACAGTGCAATATTGAAATGTGTTTCACAGGTTTTCTCCCTGCATACACTGCCTACCTGATGACGATCTAAGGATTAAAACTGGTTGTAATAAATGCATATTTCTCAGCAGCTCTTGGTGCTGGAACTATGACATTTTTTAAAAACATTTATGATATCCCCGTTTCTGTTTCGAGTTCAATAGACCACCCAATGTTGACTGTCAAACATCAAAACCAATAACAATACCATTTGTATAACCTGGGGCTGAAATAAACAATGAAATAGGCTGAAACACAGAATGAAATAATTTTAACAGCAGCAGTGGCAGAATGAGTGTGACAGTTTATCCACATCCACACTGTGTAGCACTATGGAGTGCATGGGAAGGGTATTTCTCACTGTACCAAATACTGTTGTTCCTTTCCATTCCATTTGCATATGGTGAATGGGAAGAATGCTTAAATGCCTCTGTAACTAACTTGCTTATTATACTCTAAAACTGCTACAATATTATGAAAAGGAAAGTTGACAACTCACCATACAGATGAGTCACAGATAGCCACAACAAGAAAATTGTCACAATATAAGCTTTTGGCCACCAATTCCTTTGTTGACACACATGCGCACCAATATTTTGACATTTGAATGCCCCGTCATTTTTATTGAACATTTATGACAATTTAAACCCTTAATGGCTGAGGCTGTACCAATGAGAAAATCAAGAAGTTGGTGAAAGAATATCCCTGACAGTTGGTAGCAGTGTTGCCAGCTATGTGCAAACAGCTACAGAGGAAAACAATAGCCATCTACAGAGCTGAGATGCCTCATTGTTATTTCCACGTAGACATACACAAAATAGCATTACATGATTGGGTGAAGTAGATGCATGAAAGAGCAACACTGAGCCCACTGCAACTGTCAAGGATCTTCTTTCACTGACTTTGTTGCAGCAAGATTACACAACCAATGATGCTGGTCGTCAGATGTCATCAATAGCAATACATTAGCCAATAACAGGTAATCATGTAGCTTTAACTCCATCCCTCAGCTGTTTCACCAGGGAGACAGCAAAAGATCCCAAGCATAATTTAAGCAAATACCTACATATCTATTTATAAATCATGTAGGTTAAACAGACAATATAGTACGAATTTTATATATACACACACACACACACACACATATATATATATATATATATATATATATATATATATATATATATATATATATATATATATATATATATATAAAATAGAGGGAAACATTCCACGAGGCAACCGTTGGTTGCGAAAGCTAGAATTTTGTGTGTATGTTTGTGTTTGTTTGTGTGTCTATTGACCTGCCAGCGCTTTTGTTTGGTAAATATATATATATAAAATTTTTTTTTTTTTTGCTGCATTCGGCATCTGAACACATGCAATATATTGTGAGACGTGCACGAGTTTTGATACAATCAGTCAAAAATAATAGGACAAAGGACAGATAGAGGACATTTAAACTGTATGTGAAATATTACGATCTACATTTATGAAGGAAGTATGTCCGACACATGTGGATTCAACTTGTACACAAACGAAATATCAGAAATCAGCTTACTTATATGAAGCATAAAAGCAAAATGCTACAGTAAACAAGTGTCCCAGCAACTTCTACACAACTGCGCAAAAGACTAACAGAACAGTGACATTTTCCCCCACCAAAAATATAGAAAACTGTGAAGCCAACAAAGCACATCTCCTGTATCCTGGCATCCCCCCCCCCCCCCCCATTTGCTCATACACTATGCTGTCACCTGTGGTGCTCGTGGGCCATGTCGAGGACGTGTCCCACATGGTCTGCTAACTGCTGCTGCCGCTCACCGCCCAGCGCATTGCCCATCTCGGCCAGCTGCTTCTGCAGGTGCCGTAGCTCTGCTGACACATAGTACCACATCTCCTGAGAGCCCTGTGCCACACGCCTCCGTGCCACCTCGTATCGCTGTTCCGGCTCGTCGTGCTGCTCTGGGGGCAAAATGTTACATGTTGCTATCCAAACTGTTTTTGGTGAAATGACACAAAGATTCAGTTTTTCTTAAATCATGTATGGAAACCCCACAAGCTCAGGCTAAACATAATGCAACAAAATGTGAGGTTTGGTTTGGCATTTAGATCTTACCACAACATAAAGCCACTAACAACCAATCACAAATAAATAAAAGACATCAGCCAATAGTCAATTATTGCAAATCAAAATTGGACAATAACTGTTAATGAAGAATCCTAAGAGGGAATTACAAGATCAAAAATATGACACTGTCAATGGTTGGCTAATTAGACTGAACATGGAGGCAAAGACTACGAATATCAGTCTGTGCTGTATTAAAAGTGTGTGTGTCAGAGTTTCGAAACAGTGTACACTCCAGCGCAGGGTAGAGGATTCAGTTTGGATACAATATCCTGGGCTGTGGCTCAGCCATTTATCTGCAATAAAGTTTGTACAGCAGGGAATAGGTATTACTGGGATTAGGATACAAGCCTCGCTTGGATAACTCAGTCAGGAAGAGCAAAACATACCAATGGTCAGGTCCCATGTTGGACACCCTGTTAGGCAGACAGTTCCAATTTGCCAAGAAGTTCTTCACTCTTACATTTTGTGTAGGAGTTGGTAAAAATAAACAAACAAATGTTTAGCATGTTCCATACTTTTATAGCAATCTATCAAAACGAAAAAGAGCTTAACTTAATTCACAACGTTTCCTGAAATTAGCAACGGGTGCTGTACCAATATGCACATGAATGTGTTCCTGAAGTACACTAGCAATCTGCTAGTCATGGCGCCGGCCGCGGTGGTCTAGCGGTTCTAGGCGCTCAGTCCGGAGCCGCGCGACTGCTACGGTCGCAGGTTCAAATCCTGCCTCGGGCATGGATGTGTGTGATGTCCTTAGGTTAGTTAGGTTTAAGTAGTTCTAAGTTCTAGGGGACTGATGACCATAGATGTTAAGTCCCATAGTGCTCAGAGCCATTTTTTTTTGCTAGTCATGGCACACCATCACTAGGTACCATGTTAGTAAACACCCCCCCCCCCCCCCCCCCCCAAGCTAGGCAGCTGGAAGGAGGTATGATATGGTCAGGTAGTTTCCTGCATATCGCCATCAACTTCCACAAATTCCTCCTCTACAAGTAATGTGTCATTCCATGTTGTGAACAGTGACAAATGTCTAGAGTCAACTCAGGTCTTTCAATGTATTCTTGTGATAAATGTGGTAAACCAAGAAAGTACAGAACAACTTATTATGTGAAAAACTTTACCATTACAAGGCTAAGAATGCATTACAAATAAAGTAGAAGCATCAGATATCTTAATGGTAAACTTTACAGGAAATTAAAAATATGGTATGTACAGAAACCATGAGAAAATGTTACAGAACCAGTTGTTCCTGCCCTATTTTACATATATAAAATACAGGTGCACATGAAAGACAAATAAACCCCTTTTTTGTCAGTTACCCAACAATACAATTTTTTTCTATTGACTGAATTTCCTGCACAGCAAAGTTCAAGAGATGATGCGCATATTTAAAGAACAAAATACATGTATCACTTGGAACAAATTACACCCATATTCCAAACTAAGCATGGGAACAAAAGAGAGAGAAAAATGGCAATAAATACAGGCAGACATACACAATCAATACATCATAACATGCTGCATAGCCAGATTCATTAAGAAAGTAGAATATGTTGCTACAGTGGTCTTTTCTGTGTCAAAATAGTTTAAAATCGAAGGGGGGGAGGGGGGGAAGATGAAAATTGGGGTTTAATGACCTTTAGAGGCAGAGCTGAAACTCGATAGGGAAGGATAAGGAATGAAACTGGCTGTGTCCGGGAGTATTATACTTGAAATTACCACTTTTGCCCTTCCAGATTTAAATTTTCTATAGTCTTACACTATTTAAATAGTATCAACTGAAATCATTTGCAATATTTGCTGCACTAGCCTTTAAACTTCACATTACAAAAGTAAATAAACAGATAAAGATGTGTGAAATGGCGGTGAGGAGGAGAAACAGTGCAGCTCACCAATGTCGGAGTACTTGTCGTCGAAGGGCGCTGGCTGCGGCTGTGTGGCTGCCGGCCCATCCAGCAGCGACTCTGCGCGGCGCAACTTCTCCTGAAGGTCACGTAGCACTGCCTCTCGTTCTTCTGGCCTCAGTGACATGTCCTTCCTGCGGAGGAAAAGAGGAAAAAAATGTGACAGGGCGTCACTTCTGCTATGTTTGTGCTAACACTGTCTGAAAATATCTAGGTAACAATCAGGTTTCCCAACTGTAGCCGAGTTGCAGTGACACACAATATAGTTTACTGAAGAATTTCTACAAAGAGAGAGAGTAGATTATGTGAATCCCAGCTCTGACAATATCCACGTGGCCACCTCTCCTATGCAAATACAATGGTGGTTTCTTTCGTACATCCGACCACCCTTTCGCACATAAGTTTTAACTGATGACCCACACTTCATATGCACTGCTAGCAACAAGAAGGGCAGTCACATATGTCAGGTGTCTCAGGCTGAGAGTTACCCAGTGTCACTGATTAGTTGGCTGATGTCTCAACCTACAAGTGCACTACTTGTTATAGACAGAATGCAGCTCCTGTTCACAAGGAGCTACAGTCAATAAGTTGTGTCCACAACAAGGTAGCACTTGTATCAGGCAGAAATTTATGATGACTCTTCTAATTACTACATTTGTAACTAATTTCTGTGGTAACTATGTCTGGTGCTAAGAACAGATACAGTATTCATATGTCACTTTACACACCTTTCAGCTTCCAATGAGGGTCTGGTCATCATCAGTTACTAATAAAGGCTTTTGTTGGCATTCTGCGTTCACTTGCTCTTATGGTAATACTATAGCGCTCACCAGGAAGAACGATGATAACAAGCACATTCTCCTATGATGGCAGTGGCAGTACTTCTCTCTCTCTCTCTCTCTCTCTCTCTCTCTCTCTCTCTCTCTCTCTCTCACACACACACACACACACACACACACACACACACACACACACACACACACACACACACACACACACACACTTGGTTTTATTCACTACTGCCTACTAAGCAAGCATTTACATAATTGCACTGATTTTTTAAACCACTGCGAACTTCTTGTACATTGGTAAAGTTAAAAATCTGTTTAACATAAATATTGTTTACTGGAATTTACACTCCTGAGAGTAAATAAGAGTAGCTAATGAGATATTTTTGGACATGTTAAGGCTTTTGCACAAGACTATAAAACTCATCTCTCAACACTAGACAGACACACACACAGTCTATGCAGATATTACATGTACTTCTAGTTATGTGGAGTAGGAGTTTTGCATTTCATCCTAAACTCACTACCATTATTAACCAAACGTACAATACAGGGAGTAAAAGTATATAGTGGCTGAGTGGAAGATGCCTGAAGAGGCTTCTGCAAGATGTTACATTGTCAACTTAAACACTATTCTTAACGCTTGCTTCTGTAGAATAAATACATTTTATCATATTAATTGCACTGTCACAAAAGAATAGCACGCACTTACAAGACTAACCGTCCTCTCAGCGGGACAACACAATGAGAGAAAGTTGTTTTTTTTTTAACTGTCTTAGGCTAGTTAGCGAGATGGACAGATGTCCAATGGCTCGCTTATCTGATACAGGCTTTTGCAATGACATGAGAGGTGACAAATTACAGGTTATAAACTTCATTTCTATTTAAATATGGGTGTGTAAGATGAATATTCAGTTTAATGACAAGTAAGTAGATTATACCTTTACACCATGCAAATCACACATTTCTAAATAGAAAATTTCTATGGAATAGAAGCTGCCCACAAGCAACACGCTTTTCAGCTTAGTTTCAAATTCAGATTTCATATCTTTGAGACTCAATGACTTACCAATGTCATCAGAAACCTTGATATCCAAATCTCTCTGGGCTGAAGTCAATTTTAATACCGGCCATTTTCCTCTTCTAGTGTTGCACTTATAGTCTCCATTTCTTCTCAACACGTAATTAAGAACTAATTTCACAATTTAATTTACACACTGGGGTTATGTAGCGAAAATTGAGAATACTCCTTCCACAGCTGTCTACAAGATTATCAGTGGTGCAGGTGAGACCACATATTATTCTTATAGGATACTCTCAGCAATGAAAACTTTGCCTGAAACACAGGCTATCCCATATAACATAACTCAATGAAAATAATAGGAGTGCCATTAGTGAACTTACTGATTTGAGTCTCTGCAAGACTTGCACTGACATGAAGTGCAGAAGTGGCTGAAGTGAGGGGTTAAGAAATTTTAATATATTTTTCCCCTGTTTTAATTCTCATCAATACAAGAAGAAAGAGAAGCAATTGCCAATGGGAGCACAAGTTCCAAATACACAAACTGACTTTTTATCGTAACTGATTCAGAGAAAAAAAAAGATCTTGATGGCTGAACTAGTATTTGGATTCCATCCCCCTAAACCCAAGTTCATTCTTTAAACAAAAAACAGAATAGCAGAGTGAACTCAACAACCCTCGGCCATGTTTTTTAAGTCAAAACAAAGGTGCAATGCACAAGGAAATTACGAAACACGGGATAAAATAAAAAATTCATGTTAAGTTAAAAGACATGTGCAACACTAATGGATAATTTCTTTAAACAGTAGCCCACGCGCAAGATTATTCATAGGTTTATTCCTTTGTGTGTGCAATTATACACTGTGCAAACGTTTGGCACGATTTTGAATAGAATCAATTGTAAAAGTCATTAACAGATTCTCATATGGACAATAATAATGTTCGATACTGTAAGCACTTGTGGTCATGTGGTTAGCGACGTACTAAGTACATTCGCGTCCTGGTACATCCAACCCCCCGCGATATTCATGTTAGTAACACATTCTGGGGCTTTCTTATTCTCGTGACGTATGTATGGTATACAGAAGTCCTGACTGACTGACCCAAGATCACACAGTACAAATAGCTAAGGATAGAAGCTTCAAATTTGGAGAGGGTGTGGGTGGTGTGCTGTAGGCATCGCTTAAGAAGAAATTTTTCGAAATTAATTCCCTACGAGGAGGAAAAAGTTTTTGAAAATGTGTCGCTATTAAGGCAGTCTTGAAGCTAGACTGACGAAAATTGGAATCTGTTCTCGGTCACAAAAAATAGAAATATGTTTCGGCACTTTTGGAAATATAACCCCTACAGATATGAAGAAGTGATTTTTTTTAAATAAATTATTAAAAAACTGCTAAAGTTATGTTTAAGGTTACGTCTGTTGACTTATCGGTTGTGATTAAAAAATAAGTGCTTTTTGGAAGTTCAGCCCTTATATGGGTGAAACGGGGGATGAAAACATTTCGCTATATTAAAAACTTTTAAAGCTATATTTATGAAAGCTGGTAGTTCACTTCTTTCACTTCTCGGTTACTTATAAGGAAATGTATGTTAAGTGATACAAGTTTCCATGGAAATGTGCCCAAAAGGACGCCAAAGGCATAATTAACAAAACCTTGGACTTTAGCTACTTGAATCGGTTTTTGGTCAGAAGTACCTGCTTCTGTGGGCTTAAATAGTGTGGAAGGTATTGCAATTTGCGAACATAAAAATTCGATAAAAAATCTGTGCAGACCATACATACAGTCTACGCGAGCGAAGCAGCCGGAGCTTTTTTAAGAAAGTGTACGTATAAAAGCGTGCTCTATCAGGGATGAGTTTCTTCAGGTCTGTAATCCCTGCCTGATAAAATAAAACGGACTATGAAATTACTGTGAGTGAAACAACCGGCAACTACACTTATGTTCTTTCTTGTAACAAATTATCTGATTTTTTTCCCCGAATGTTCCACGATTTCCAAGGGTGTGGTTAGGTAGAAATCTAAGAGCACTGATTACATTGCTGCGAATGAAAAGAGCAACAATCATCTTTGTAGTCTTGCCTTTCCCAAACAATAAGTTACACTCGTAAACTTGGCCGCTGAGACACAGATCGCCACACAGCGAACGATGGGCGCCACATGACAGATTTCAGCCGGACTCCATGTGCTTGCCGTCGTACTTCCTCATTTTTGTCATTCGGTCTCAGTGACTTCCGAAAAATACGCTGTACAATAGCACACCGCAGGGGGCATTAAATATCGTGCCACAGCTCACTCTACCTCTCTGGTCTAAACCAATGCACCATCTGACTCAGGGAAGCAGCGATACCATGTTTTTCGAGTTGGGGCTCAGGTTGGCACCAATGACGCCTGTCACTTGGGTTCAGAGGCGGACGTGAACACTGATGTCCTCGCTCCGGGTGCAAGCAGAGCTCAAATTTTGCATATCTTACTCAGAATTGATCAAGATTCTTTGGTTCAGCATCGAGTGGGAGTGGGTGGTCTCAACCATAAAGTATAAATATCTGTGTAGTTAGCATTCATGTGCGCAGAACGAGAATCCTGTACGCAACAACTGCTTCAGCTCAAGTCTCGTGATTTTGGCTGCAAGATGTGAAGAGCAACAGTATTCTGCTTTTTCGTCCAGTATCATAGCTCAAATTTCACTTTATTTGCATTTTTAGGTAACGAGATATGAACTGACAGCCTACGATTTTTTCAACGTTTTCCATTGCACTTATTGTCGAATATGTTCTAATTAATAAAGTTACGATATAAATGTAGACAGCTCAGAAGCGTTGCGGCGGGAGAGGAAAAAAGAAAAAAAAATGCATTTGGAACAATTAAATTGTTACAGTACATTTGGTAAGCGATTTGCAGTACATACTCGTCCATTGCCATTTTCAGTTTTTCTTTATTTTCCATTCTGATTTTTATAGAAAAGTAAAGTATCTATAACGTTTTTTCGCTATCTCATCGGAAAAGTGAAACCATACACTAGGAAAAAAAAAAAAAACCACGAGATCAATGCTCGAATTTTGGAGTAATACAAGACGTGACAGTCTACCATACTTTTTTACTTTTTCTATAGCACCGATTCATATTGCTGAATCTGTTCTAATTAACTGCGTTACAATCACACTATAGGAAACTGTCTCGACCAGAAATACACACAAGGGTTTGAGAACCTGCATAACTACACGCAGGAAGCGGCTACTAGAGTAGCTGAGTACGTGTGACGTCCACATGGGGTTTTTGTTTTAGATCAGAGAACCTATCTTCCTTGGGATCAAATACGATTTGCCTGTTAAATCAGCCACAGCGACCTCAGAGAATCTTGGTCTTCGCAGATCACAAATAGAAAAGATTAATATGATTTTAGTAAACTGCAGGAGCATCCAAGGAAAGGACCCAGAATTAGTATCGCTTACTGAAGGTTATAATGCACGGACTTTTTTTTTCACTAGCTGCTTATATTTTATGACCCACCGTCTAATTTCTTATGGTGGGTCGTATGTTGCCACTTGGCCGCTGTGACTGGGTCCGGGGTCCGCAGTGACTGAAAGTAACACCACCTCGGCTCCCGTCCCCACTCACATCGTTGCCCGTGTCCCGCCACGTGGAGGCGGGCTCTATTTGTTTAGATCCATTTGATATATATATTTTTTGTGTGCAGCATTAGAAAAACATAACTAATACAAAATCAAGTAAGATATTAATAAACAAAACGAAATTAAATATTTAGAAAGAAGGAAGGAAGAGAACTGAATAGAGAAGGGATAGGTATAATATTGCCCGTCACCTGGTTGTGGGCGGCGGCCCGGGTCTTGGAATGACCCTCAAGACGCTGGCCGTCGCTCACCATGCCTTTAACATCTACCATCCTAAAAACTAACTTAACTAGAAGAGATTAGAGTACGTTAAAACTAGAAACTAAGACTAAGACCTCCATGTCCAGCCCGCTAAACTATTTACGACATACAATAGAGGTGTAACTGATTTTGTGCTTGGCTCAAAGTTGCTAATGAAAGGGTACTTGTGGTAAAAGTAATAAGGTAATGACGCTAACGGTTTGTATTGAGCCTACAAGGCTCCTGGTAGAGTACATCAGGCGCAAGCACCTCCCGGCCCTGCCGACAACACGACCTGAACGGTGGTTTTCCCCGATCTACCATAGGTATCCGTCGGGTTTGGCTCAAAAGAGAGGAACCACAATTAAGATCCTTCCGTCCAGGACGTGCGCCGCCTCTTACCAGGGGGCGTAGGTCCCTTTAAGAGGTGCCTAACTTTAAGCTTCAGATCAGAAGTTGTTAGTGTAGTGGAGGCTGAGGTATAGGCTGTGTAGGTTGGTTGTACAAACAGTTCACGCTGAGCCAATGAGACTTACAATGATACGTGGTGTGGCAGTTAGCACCTTCCGGCCCCGCCAGCAACACAGCCTGAACGTTGGTTTTCCTCGATCTACCATAGGTATCCGTCGGGTTGGTCTCAAAAGAGAGGAACCACAATTAAGATCCTTCCATCCAGACCGTGCGCTGCCTCTTAACGGAAGGCGTAGGTCCCTTGAAGAGGTACCCAGCTTTAAGCTCTTATTACACATGGAGATGCTGTTAACTATTTACATATAAGGTGCAATCTGTTTTTAGGATTGTGTGTGACTTGTGCACCTCTTGTCGGTTGTTCCTCTCTGTTCTTTGAATTTGACTTGGTTGACACTACGGATCATCCGCGCTGGACGCTTCAATATCTGTGTTGGTGCCCTGGTCTGTATCTGTTTCTTCTTCATCACTCGTGGTGCTAATCATATCTGTGTCCCCCTGGGCATCGTGACGTCTGTTTGGACCGAGTTGCCTTCGGTAGGGTCTGTTGCGCAAGTATTCTATTTGTTGGATCTTCGAGATTTCGTCCGTTAGTTTGTTGAGTTCAGTCCACCTTTCCGGGGCGCGTATTATGGCATATAGTTCGTTCTGTGTGTTCAGGCGATTTATGTGTACTGTGTGTCTTATGTTCGTGCGTTGTCCGCAGAAGAAGACAGTATGTTCAGGGCAACCTTCTTCCCCGCATGTGCATCTATTAGTCTGCTGCAGACTCACGCGGTACAGGTGCGTGGGATAAGGGCCATGTCCTGTGATGAAATGTACCATACCGCGGCTGGGATCAATATGTTTTAGCTTTAGTCTTTCCCGGATGTCAGGCAAGAAGTCGTATACACGGCGGCCCTTATCGCTGTTGGCCCACTCGCTCTGCCAGGTACCCACTCGCCATGCTCTGAGTTGGCGTGTTGTCTCAATCGGTACACCAGTGATCTGCCGAACCTGGTCTATTCTCCCCATCCTAAGCCAGTACATTGCTGCGCGGTACCTGATGGTGATATCTATGGGGAAGATTCCCATGACGACACACAGTGCGTCATTTGATGATGTGTTGAATGCCCCTGTTAGTCGAAGTAGAACACTTCTTTGGCCTCGACGTACAATGGTTCTGTTGGTTGAGAGATTTAACCTGTGGGCCCACGTACTGGCAGCAAAATGTTTCTCGTACATTGTTAGTTTAACCAACTGTCAGCCAACATTGACCTCACGACGTTCTCTCTGATAAAGTGCAGAAAGACATCTACATGTTTCGTCCTCGGTCGTTGGTAATCTGTAGATGCCAGCTTTATTGCGCCTTGACTGGCACAGTGTACGGCTAGTGCGGTATTTCCTCATAGATCGAGTTCAGTCGGCAGCTGTTGAAGACACAACTGCTCTGCCACGGATTCTGCCTCTGTCGCAGAAAACGCTTCAGTTTGCTGTTTTCACGAATTCCACGCAGAGTTAGCAACATATCTGCACATCCAAATCACCTAATTCCTGTACATTCCGGGGAATGGGGCTCTGACGCCACGTTTAGTCACATCCCAGATCCGGCGAGTTGGGGGGGGGGTCAACACATCAACTGGAACTCGCCACTGTGTTCCTTGGACCACTCCTAGCCTTGTCACATGGCGCATTATCTTGCTGAAAAATTCCACTGTCGTCGGAAAACACCACGAAAGGATGTACGTGGTATGCAAGCAGCGTACTACACTCGTTGGCCGTCGTGGTGCCTTGCACGAGCGACGGATGCCTACGTGAATGTTCCTCAGAGCACGATGGACGCAGTGGGGGTGCTGCGCTCGGTGTCGGGTTGCCAGCCGGGTGACGAGTGGCGAGTGGCGGCTCCGAGGCCAGCAAAGCCGGCGACGGCCGTGAGAGCCGGGCGCCCTGCACGACGTGGGCAGACTCGCTCATCCTTGGGAACTGGTTCACTGCTGATCGTTCTTTTTTGGGAACCGTTCATTTTTACTCGTTCACCGTTCATTTGTGCTTGGTATATGGTTCTTATGAAAAACTAGTAGTGTAGGTGACTCAAGGATGGAGGGCACCCTCCCCCCTGGAATATAGTTTTCATTCATTACAGAATTCTTACACACTTTTAGAAGTGATTTCTGTGCTTCTGCAGAACCTCTCGTTTAGCCAACCGTAGCTATGTGTGGCTGATCGCAGGGAAATAATACACGGTGGCGCACGGAAAACCGTGCCCCGAGTACAGACTGCTCGCCAATTACGAACGATGTGTTGCCCGTTACGAGCAGATACAACAAACAGACAAACATGTAATAATTAAGCAGTGAAGAAATAACAAGCTAATGCAAGCAACAATTGCGAAACAATCGATGACGATGTGTAGAGAGCTGCAGAAGAGAACATGAAAATCTCACGCGACGCGCATGGGCTATAGCTTATGTAGTCTTGTAAACCTGTTGGTGGTTGTTTCCCAATTTAATAGACCACAAGTGTCTTGTCTACAATTCTTTGTTTCGACTTCCACTACACAGCTATTCTGCGTCGTAAACAATAATTGTTTACACCTTATATATACTTCACGTTGTCTCTGAGTTCGTAGGCGAAGTAGAGACTTTATGGAAGCATAAAAGCCGACCGGCGTGGCCGAGCGGTTCTAGGCGCTACAGTCTGGAACGGCGCGAGCGCTACGGTCGCAGGTTCGAATCCTGCCTCGAGCATGGACGTGTGTGCTGTCCTTAGGTTAGGTAGATTTAAGTAGTTCTAAGTTCTAGGGGACTGATAACTTCTAAGGTCAAGTCCCATAGTGTTCACAGCCATTTGAACCATTTTTTTGGAAGCATAAAATAAAATGTGGTTTTCTCATACTTGCGTCACACGCTTAGTAAAAATTAGGTTTTCATGTTACATTATTAAAGTTAATGCAGCAATAATAATAATAACTAAGTTCTCAGTAATAAAGTTTTTTTGTTTGAAAGCTCCTTCTGAACAAATGTTCTTGAGATAATAAGTAAATACGATTTTTATGTCAATCTATGTCTTTTCAAATGGAGAGGCACCGCTTTTCCTACTGAGCCAAAATGACCCACAACCCATTTTTTTTTTTCAAACAAACCAAACTAGCAGGTAATGCAAATTGGAAACAACCAAACTTAAAAATAATTAGAGCCTTTCTAAATGTAATGTTTTGTACATGACAGATTCACGAAAATCGTTTTATATGAATTTTCTTTCACTAAAAGTTAAGCAAATTACTGAAAGTTAGCTGCTAAATCGAGTCGATGAAACCAAAAAATATATCAATAAGAAAAAAAAACTTGCCTTGTTATAAGTATGTCTTCTGCTGTTCATCGATATAATGAAGTGAGCTGATATGCCCTTTTGTTACCGGAAAAGATGCACCTATTACGTACAACGTAATTTTTATGTAATTTACGTAAGTATAAAATACTTTTTGATTACCGGTCGTGGACGCTGAATAGCCAGAACCAAGTGCAAGAACAGTTTGGAACACATTTAAAATGGGCGAGCGCACTGAACGAAACGAACAGCTGGATACTGAACTAACTAGGAGCAGTCGGCAGTGGAACTGAGACAGGTGGTCATGCGAAGAACGACGAGTGCGGCCGAGGGAGACCGAGACTGAGACGAGCACGCGACCGAGGCTGGAACGAGAACTGCCTAAGGGACGGCCGCGACCGAAGTGAACTAGTGAACTATGAACCGATCGTTCCTCGTTCCCGGGAACTACATGTAGACCGCCGCGACCGAAGTGAACTATGAACCGATTGTTCCTCGTTCCCGGGAACTATAAGTAGACCGCGATGACCGAAGTGAACTATGAACCGATCGTTCGTTGGAATTCGTTCCTCGGTCCTTTCGTTCATCCTGGTGAACCGTTCCTTTGCACCCGTTAGTTCGCGAGCTACCGATCTCTGCTGCACACCGCATCCGATGGCGCCATCGCCAGAGGATGTCACGGCGGTCGACTGGTGATCATGGCCAGAAATGAGGGCTTTCCTTCGTCTTTTGCTATTCAAAGTATAACAACTACATGTAAAACACGTGAGATGAGGTGTGTGTTGGCAAAGAAAAGCGCCTGTCCAAAGACAGATAATGTCGCAGTAGCAAATAAATCTGAGGAGGTTTCAATATGCTAGATTGGATCATCAAACTACTCACAACATTTGACAGCCTCCTGCGCACTTCCATTTGTTTCCGTAACTAAGAAATCTAATATCAGTAAAGATTTCGAGCGTAATGACGAGGTTAGGGATATCTTTGAACTTCTGGGATGGGAACTGCTCACTGGAAGGCAATGTGCCTCGACTGATACATCACCCGCGCCGTGTTGCCAGCGCGCGCAAGTACACACACGTATGTCGCTCCAGTCTGCTGATACGCAGTTCCAACTCATCTACGCCACCTGCAGGTGATTCAGACCAATGAAATGAAATGATCGTATGGCATTGTTGGCAGGGAGGCCCCGTGCGGGGAAGTTCGGCCGCCGTATCGCAAGTCCTTTTTAGTTGACACCGCTTCGGCGACTTGCGAGTCAACGATGATGATGAAGAACACACAACACCCAGTCATCACGAGGCAGAGAAAATCCCCAGCCCCGGCGGGAATCGAACCCGGGACCTGGTGCGCAGGAAGCGAGAACGCTACCGCGAGACCACGAGCAGTGTGGATGGGAACAGCGAATCCCACCTCGAGACGATACTGGAGGTATTTGAGAAACTCTGTACTTTGAACAGCGCCTTCGCCCTAAACCTGCGACATTACAATGACGACCCACAGAGAAACAAAACAGGTCAGAGACACTGTTTAGCACAGCAGATTCATCGCCTACGGATAGTTCAAACCGGAAAAGAAGAAACATGCACACAGACGACACTAGGTCTGTGGGGCTTTACCAAAGCGAGCGTGACAGGCACTGCCACGTATATGGCCAATCGAGCAGCTGGCAGAACAAGAACCACAAACAAAGCCCACACAATAATTTACACCGAGTCGCTCATTTCATAATCAAACTGCCCACTCTGACGATTACTTTGGCACGTCTCAGAATCGAGACCGCTGCCAATCGGCAGGTCCCAGTAACTTCCACCCGTCGCCGTCTGCAGCCCTCTCTTCTCCTGCCTCTGCCCTTTCAGCCGCTACCCTCCAGACGCTCCGCAGGCGGCCGCGACTCACCCGATGTTGACGGAGGCGAGGATGTCGCGCAGCTCGAGGTGCTGCCGCTTGAGCACGTCGAGGTCGGCGAAGGCGCGGCGCAGGCGCTCCTCGAGCCGGCGCTCGTCGGCGGAGGCGGCGCCGCCGCCGCCCAGCAGTGCGCTCGGGCCGCCCCCGACGGCGGCCAGGCCGGCAGGGGCGGCGGGGGCGGAGGGCGGGGCGCGCAGCGCGGGCACCGCCACCAGCAGCAGCACCAGCAGCCAGCCCAGCAGCAGCGCCACCAGGGCGCGCCCACACACGCCCAGCCGGCCCAGCTTCATGGCCGCCGCTCCGGCCGCCTGCTGCGACAAAGGGCGCGCGTGCGCCTCACCGAAAGCTCGACCACACCACATCTACACAGTAGCATTTTGTTCATTAAAGAAACACACAGAAACAAGTAGTCGAAACACGACACAGCTGGAAAAGCGCACACAAAATAGCTGTGGATTCCATATACGGGGTGGACGAGAACGACCTAGCGCCAGGTGGACGCATCGAGTAATATTTTCCAGATGACCGCAGGCCAGAAACCCGGCACTGTCGAGCGGCAGCTGTAAAATGGTAGGCGACGGGTGACGAGTGTACAGAAGCGTGCGGACCTGAAGTAACTCGTTCCAGTTAATATCTGTTACCGTAGGGAGTGCAGCTCCTAATTAAATGAACAGTCGAAGCCGAGTGGAGTTTAACTCTCGAGTGGGCACGCCAGTGTACAAAGTGCGCCAATCACAAACAACGCTGCTATATACGGTTCCCGAGTCGTTTTACAATTGCGAGCTCACTCCTATTCCTTCATTATTGGTTCAGCTAACACGGTAACTAGTCGTGTTGTGATACATCCGAGGGTGCAGCAGTAATAGACAATATATAGCACGAAAATAACCCACATTCTGAGCCAGCAGCACAGTTCCACAACGAAGAGTTACCTGCAACATAATTCGTAATCAAATAAGTGGTCGGTACGGATCTGAGGGAAGTGCGCCGTTTAACACTTCAAGTGGGTCATTACGGTGGCACGACACTCGTGTGCGGCAATGAGTGACCAATGAAACGTTTATTTTATCACCGTTTAGTGAAACTAAGATTAAACTGCAATTCTGCTCATACACGAGGTAACTCTGTAACATGATGACAGCTATTCTTTACACGTGCACAAAGTGCGCCGCCTGCCCACTCGTTTAAAGAAAAACGGCGTGCTTACTAGAGGGTTAATTTCCTACCTACGGCTGGTTAGATTAGACACGAATTTTCTGGGATGTTTACAGGCGATGTCAAATTTATAAAAGGAGCAACAGAAATGTTCACGACTTTATTTGAACATACGTGAGCACCACGGAAATATTGAAAACGTTAACTGGCAGACACTCGAAGGGAGACTCCAACCATTCCCTGAACGCCTACTTGCAAATTTTCAGGAACGTTTATTAAATAAGGAGTCGTGGGATGCAGTAAATCTTAAGTATCGCTCCTGTAGGGACTCTGAACTCGCCAGAGGTGTTTAGTTTACACTGTCGTTCTTCCCACATTCCACTCACAAATGGATCGGGAAAAAATGGTGATATGTGCTGCAATGGGTGGTGCCCTCTGGCAAGCACTTCCCAACAATTTGCAGAATATAGATGTAGTACCTGGAGTCTGCTGCTCCTAGCCACTAAGCATCAGAAGAGACTGATTTTGGAAATACCACTAACGAGATAGTGCTATTAGCTTTCGGTACTTCCGTTCGTCACCATACAGCGGCCACGATCTTACCGTCACACATCACACTGAGATACAATACGGAACGCGTAACCGTGCCTAACCTTAGCATAAGCCAATCGGACAAATGTCCCACATGTTAAGGGAGAGCAGTACTGTTTACAGCAACTTGGGCGCGCGTCGTGACTGACTGACTGACAGCCGAGTAGTTCGCGCCTCCCCACCTGTGACTACCGGTACGTCTGACAAGTCGCGAAACACACGTCGCTGCCTGGACGAAAGGTCGTAACAGCGACGGATGACTCGTACTCCTATTCCCAGAAATCTCTTTGGAACATTACAGCTGCACTAACCCTTACGCCTTCAGTATTTTTAGCACCACTATCATTTGCTCCACCCCTCCTCCACAACCACCTCTTTCCTGCTAGTAAAAGGCGTTTTTCGTTGTGATGGAATCTTCTCACGAAATTCCAATCACCAACTTTCGCCTTCGAATGCGAAAATATTTTGTTGACACCGACCTACACAGCGAGAAACGATCACCACGATAAAATAAGGGAAATCAGAGCTCGTACGGAAAGATATAGGTGTTCGTTCTTTCCGCGCGCTATACGAGATTGGAATAATAGAGAATTGTGAAGGTGGTTCGATGAACCCCTCTGCCAGGCACTTAAATGTGATTTGTAGAGTATCCATGTAGATGTAGACTATTTTAAAACCGACCGAGAAGATCAAAGTGTGTTTGAAGTCGGCAAAGGACAAAAGGGACCTACTCTCTATGTCGGGAATATATCGTGCAGGTGGGAAAGTCTATGCTGGAATGAACGGACGATCCATCAATATCAGGATCATCGAAAATAAACGGTATTCCACGATGGGACAGGAGGAGAAACCAAACTTGGTGCAGTACGTACTACCTGTTAACTATAATGGAGATAACACAGCTACGGGAAATAGCCTACAATAATGAACACAGTACGAGCAACATTTTACTGGCGCTCACTATTATATATTGGTTTATACAACTCATCTGCCCCTTACGTTTCTTTTACGAACAGCCCTACACCTTTCTGAGATTATTTCAGAAATAATTATTGAAGCTATTATGATTGCGTCTTCGCCACTAAAAGGAAATACGTATTCTTGTCACCAAATGCGTTTTGTTTTCCTAAAATAAAGCATTATCAGTGGCCTGTAATGAAACATGTTTAGATCCCGGCTTCCTTTCGACATTAAAAACAATCTGTTACAAAAGATGTTGACGTTACTTACGGTATATTATGTCTGGTTTACGTTCAGATCAGAAAACGCTGTGCTTGCACGTTTTTAACGTATTGCCCCGTTTGGCACTGTTGTTCGTTTTTGTAACACTTCCGTCCATATTTGGAATAATGTTTCAAACATCTCTTTGTACGACCTACTTTTTTTTACATTTTTGTTCGTGTAATGCTCGTGAGTGAATTTTCGAAAAGAATGTATTTCCTGGCACAGCTGTATAAGTGTTTCGATGTGGTCACTGGCCTACCGCCCTGTGAGGCGCCGTGTCACGGATTGCGCGGGTCGTACGCTCGGACTTGCAGAAATGCCAAGTCACACGAAAGCTCGCATCGAAAGAAATGCAAAAAGCCCAGACTCCCCGGTGTCGAGAAATGCAAGAGCTATGGAAGCGACGGAAAAAAAAACACGGCGCAAAGCCATTACGTACGTACTACTACTCATCGAGCGACAGCCCCTAAAGACAGTCCAAGTTTCTGGTTTAGCCATTCTGTAAGCACTGTACTAATCAGTGTAAGCCAAGCATTAAAAAGATTGATAACTAAATTACATATTAATACAAAACACTCGTTACGGCTTTATCCTAACTTTGCGAGAAAAATCTATGGCGCGGAGTTGAACTGCGCACACCAAAAATTTTATATCGTGTCCCCGAACTTTCTTATTCGAAATGTCAGCTGCGGTCGGTACGCTACGCCACATACGCACGGTGGCTGGAAGATTACAAGTTACTTTGTGCCTTTTTTACGTGCGCTTTCTCAGACAGGGTGTGTGTGTTAACAGCAACGTACCGGCGGGTGGTGGCTGGCTGTGCACACGCTGTCTCACACCACCGCACGTGGGACGCGTTGTACGGGGCGTTCCCAGCTCTTTTAGCTGCCACGTTTCTGTTCACTGTGCCACAGATATTACTACCCTCACTACTAAATGTCATCTGATTTAGTGACACTAACAACCGGTGATTAACAGCCGTCGAGAATTTTCCCTGGCGTCACTAACTGCGTTTACAATTTCTGGTTTTATATTCTCGACCGCTCTATGTGGGTCAGAGAAATTATCTGCAATTACATCATCAGTTGTCCCGAAGAACTCTGCAAACGTACACTGAGGTGACAAAAGTCAGGATTTATTTTTATTTTATTTTTATTTTTTTTGTGTGTAGTGTGGACTGAAGAGATCATCCTTGATGACTTATTCTTCTAGGATGGGATGTAAGGATAAAAGGAAAACACTTTATTTATTACGCATTCAGTTAGGCTTGGGCACGCAATGGGTCCTTTAGCCTGCTGTCTTTGGTGATGTCTATCTCCTGTGGAGGGTGAAATGTGTCAAGGCTGTTATGTGTGACTGCTTCCTCGTGTTATGACAGATTGCCTATGGGGGGTGAAACGTTATTGACTTCGGTACGCGATACTTGTGCCATCTTGCAGGGTTTACCGTTCCTACCGACTGTAATTGTCGAACTTCGTCCCTAAGGGCATCGATCTTGTCAAAAACTCGTAGAGCCTTGTCACGGACCTTCTCTTGTATGGTGGTCTCGTGGAGTGCGGTGCGGATGTCGACGTTTCTTGTCCACCATGGAGCTCCTGAGATCCATCGATAGCAAATGTTTTGCAGCGCTTGGAGTTTGTTGTAGTTGGAGACGCACGTAGTTCCCCACGAGGTGGAGCCATACAACATTGTGGGTTCCACCGTTGCCTTATACAATTGGAGTTTTGTCTTAGGGTTGAGATCCTTACTCTTCAGGAACGGAATCAACGACCTGGCCATCTTCTGGGCTGCCGTCTTCTTGTCGTCAATATGCTGCGTAAAGAGTAATTTTTTGTCGAGGTAGACACCGAGATACTTCACTCCCGGCGACCATGGGATAAATTGGTCAGGTATTTGGAGTCTGTCGTTGAGAACTGGTTTCCTCCGTGTGAACAGAACGGCTGCCGTCTTCGTCGGGTTGATCGTTATCTTATTGTGCAGCGCCCAGCGTTCCATTACAGCAAGTTGCTGTTGCATCCTAGCGATGAGCTGGTCCAAGTGTCGTCCAGTTGTCAGAAAGGCCGTATCGTCCGCATAAAAACTCGCCGTAACAAGGGGGACTGTTGGGATGTCATTTATATACAAGTTGAAAAGTAGAGGCGAAATGACAGAGCCCTGCGGAATTCCTGCGGAGATCAGTTTCATTTCGGAGTTTTTATCGTCGACTCGGACATACAGTTTCCTGTCCTGCAGAAAGCTGTCTATGAGTCTAATGTAACAATCCGCAATAGGGGTAGTGCGATGCAGTTTGACGATAAGGTTGGGCCGCCACACCTTATCGTAAGCTTTTTCGATGTCAAGGAAGACACCAATCGTGAAGTGCTGCTTGTTGTATCCTTCTTGTATCCGTTCGGTGATCCGTAGAAGTTGAAGTTCGGCAGATAACTTGTCCTTGAAACCGAATTGTTCGGGTCGTATAACATCATGAGCTGTAAGCGTGTCATGGAGCCTCTTCAACAGCACACTCTCGAGCACCTTGCCAAGGGTCGGCAAGAGGCTAATTGGCCGGTAACTGTTGGGTTCTGCTGGGTCTTTACCTGGCTTGGGTATTGGAACTACTCGAGCCGTCTTCCATGCCGTAGGAAAATATCCCTGCAGAAGGCAGCTGTTGAGAATCCGGGTAAGGAGCACAGTTGGCTTCCTGGGCAACTGTTTCAAATCGGTGTTGCTTATGGAGTCGTTGCCCGGCGCATTATTCCGAGTCTTCCGGATAATTTTACGGATCTCTGCTGGTGTGGTGAGTTGTGGGCGGCTCTGCACAGGCGTAGCACGAAGAGCAGTCCATTCTGCTGTAGCGACGGCTTCCTGTTCCTGCAGGCGGACGTCGTTCACGGGGGTCGCTGGTGTAGACATCTGTTCTTGGTAAGTCGTAGCATACAGCTCCGCCTGGGCGAGTTCGTCATAGAGGAGGCCATCTGGTCCTCTGATGGCTCGTTTAGGTGGCCGCTGGTGTCGTATGTTCTTGACTACCTGCCATTCGTTCTTGGTTCGAAGTAAGAATTCATCCATCTTATCTTCCCAGACCTGCTGTCGCCACTCGGCCACTCTCCTGTGCAGTTCTCGTGTTAAGACGTGTGTTTCTCGTCGATCGATCGGGTTTCTATAGCGGAGCCAACGTCGCCTGCTCCTGTTTCTCTGTGTCTTCAGTTCTTGGAGTAGAGGCGGGAACTCGTCGAAAGCTACTACAGGGTAGACCGTGTGAGTAGTTGCCCTCCGTTTGGCTGCCTTTATCTTCTGCGTCAAAGTTTGTACCGCGATGTCGATGGCTTCCGGTGTTGAAACGTCCTGCGTCGGGCAGATATTGTTGTCAAGATATGTCCGAAATTGACCCCAGTTCAGAGTTTGTGAGGTTGGGGGCGGAAGGTTGGCCGTTACGTTTTCCACTATACTGATAACAGGTCGGTGGTCAGACGAAAGATCGTCGACGGTGCGGAGCTGGAGGTTCGTCTCAATATTTTTGATGACAGCAATATCTAGGACGTCTGCTTCTTGCCGATCGACGTAAGGAATCCGTGTGGGCTCTCGTGGGCCATGGACTGTGATGCCCAGTTCTTCTTCCATGGCAATCAAAGTTCGTCCACGAGGGTTCGTACGCCGGGAATTCCACGCGACGTGCTTGCTGTTAAGGTCACCTCCTCGGAAGATTTTGTCAAAAGTCAGGAAAGAGCGACGCGACGCGACACGCACAGACACATACACAGAGGGCGCTGGTGTGGCGTACACGAAGCGTGAGAGGGCGGCACGGAGCTGCCACCTGCACTCTGGTGGCTGCGGACACACGGCGGGAACCGACAGACGTCGAACGCCGAATTTTGGTCGGAGCCAGACGCACGGAGCATTCCACTTCGGGCACAGTTGGCGAATTCGATATTCCGAGACTCGTAGTGACGAGGATACCAAATTTCGTGCATCACCTCTCACCACAGACAACGCAGTGGCCAGCGGCCTTCACTTAACGGCCGAGAGCAGCTGCATTTGCATATAGTTATCAGTGCTGACAGACACGCGACACTGGGTGCAATAAACGCAGAAATTAATGTGGGACGTATCCCCGAGGGCAGCGCGGCGAAATGTGGCGTTAATGGGCTGCGGCAGCGGACGGCCGGCGGGGGTTGGCTTCACTGAGAGCGCGGCGTCGCCTGCAGCGGCTCCCACGAACTCGTGATCGTATCGTTTGGACCCCAGACAACTGGAGAACGGTGGCCTGGCCTGGTCAGGTGAGTCGTTATTTTCGGCTACTAGGAGACCACGTGCAGCCATTCGTGGACTTGGTGTCCCCAAACAACGCTTGAATTATTACGGATGACAATGCACTATGTAACGGTGTCACAATTGCTCGCGACCTGTTTGAAGAACATTCTGGACAATTCGTGCGAATAATTCGTACACCCACCATCACCCCACATTAATGGAACACGTCAGTTAGCGCAAAAAATTTTGCACCAGCAACACTTCCGCAATTTTGGACTGCTGTGGAGGCGGCGTGGCTCAGTATTTCTGCAACTATTTGTTCACTCCGTGCCACGTAGAGTTACTACACTGCGCTGGGCAAAAAGAGGTATCCCATGACTTTTGCCACCTAATGTACAGTGAGTCCCCGCCATGAAAATCAGCGTGTTCGCAGTAGAAGGTACCAGCACATGTATCGCAGACGACGAACCAAGGCGTCAACGTAGTGAGTACACGCCGTCGGGGAAGAACCGACGGCTGCAGTAGCAGCACGGCGAGGCCACCCCACACCGAACCTCCGCAATGTCCATGGTTCGTGACATTTGTATGTCACACACAGATCTTTACGTTTAACTGAAACCGAGAAATACAGTCCGGTGTGGACATTCTTAAATTTCATAAACACATAAAGAATAAAGTTTTACAAATGTATTACCCGTGTAACCGAAAATTTATTTAACAGTTTCCTTTCACCTTCTCTGTTAATTTAACTTTCATTTATGCAAATATTAGATTACAAATGCAAATTCAACTTTATTTTTTCATCTGTCGTTCACTGTAACGAGACCCAAAACTCTCGTTTGTAAACACTCGAGATGACATTTTCATGTATCACCTATACCAGTAATATCTGCGTAGCTCGCACGTCATTTTATCTGCTTTTGCGATATTCTGTTGTCACCTGGCCTAAAAAGGCAGAATACAGCTCTTGACCAAAAAATATTTTGCAGAACACGATGAATGCGTTAACAAAGTGACATCGTATTTTTTCGTTCCTGACTTCGCCAAACCGATTAACTGTATAAATATTTCTGTTTCCAAGCCATTATTAATTATCATCATTTCTCTCACCTGGTAGCAGTCTCATCGTGTGAACCAAGTCAGGTGCTCCTCCGCTCCCATACCTTACACGAGTTCGCGCACAATAAATGTGCCGTAATTGCTCTGCCTACATTTCCAAGTATCCTAAAATACTATCGACATACTTTCAAGGACAGTCCGATCAGCAGCCACTGAATAAAAACAAGAGGAGAACAGATTTTTTTTTAATATACCACTTTGCTGCAAAGACTTCCAGTAACATTAACAACTGCAAAATATACTGACATATGTTCACTCGTGACGAATTCAGTAGAACAAAACTTGACCGAGGCAGGTGAGTCGCAATGGTGACGACCCCCATTAGCGAACTTGTGACGTCACAAAGTCTTCTTCCTTTCTTTCTTTCTTTCTTTCTTTCTTTCCTTCCTCCCTCCCTCACCACCACACATCGCGATCGGTCGTCTCGAACAGCTACTCGCTCCCAACGGAGACGGCTGCTGGCACTCGTATGGAGGCCTGCAGTGTGACGTCACGTACACGGTGCAGTCTGCCTGCCTCGCTTCAGGCAGAGGTAAACGCGTCACGTCCTCCCCGTAGCGCAGCCGGCCAGACCCGGTGTAAACACAGACACAGCAGGAAGTGGCGGACTACCAGAGCTACACACGGCCGGGGTCCTCGGTGGTCTAGCGGTTACAGTCTGGAACGTTCCAGCGCCGGCGCTGGAATTTTCAGACTCCCTGGCCCTAGCCTCCACCTCTCCCCTGGCATGTGGAGCATGCCGGGAACCCCCGTGGGGTCCGGGCTTCGGATCCCACGTGGACAACTCCAGCAAACTACAAAACACAGCCTGATTATGCTGCTGCAAAGTTTCATTTTTTTCCTTTTCCTTAAATTATGTTTTCGTGTATGTACTTCTGCAACTGAAGATTTGAAATACCATGCAACGTTTTGACAGTGAGATGTTTCCAAGGATAAAATTTTATTAAACTACCTAGAACACACAACGTACATTTTCAGCACACCCTTCCCTTGAAATGACATCTCTAGGATTACACCAATATAAAAACTTAAAAAAATGATTTACTCGTACGAGTAAATCTTTTTTTTAAAAAAATACTCATACGTTTTTTTAAATTTATTCAGTAACGCACATGACATATGTATTAGCAAAATCGGTGAAAATCGTACGAGTAAATCATTTTTTTAAGTTTTTATATTGGTGTACTCCTAGAGATGTGTCATATCAAGGGAAGGGTGTGCTGAAAATGTACGTTGTGTGTTTTAGGTAGTTTAATAAATTTTTATCCTTGGAAACATCTCACTGTCAAAACGTTGCACGGTATTTCAAATCTTCAGTTGCAGAAGTAAAGTACTGGTTGCCAAAGAAAGAAAAAAATACTGCATTAAAGACTTTCTACAGTTAACACTGAATATATCTAAATCGTATTTTTCCACCGATTTTACTAATACATGTCATATGCTTTACTGAATAAATTTCAAAAAAGTACAAGGAGTATTTTTTCTTAAATTATCTCTGTAGCACAAAGAAATGCATGATAAAACATAGGCCAAAGATGAAAACAAGTTCTCTTGGTAACTAAGTAGTTTACTCCTCTTTTCGGTGCTCAATGCTAATATAAGAAAAATATCGTTTTACGATTATCGCTCAGTATTTAAAAAATACTCTAAATTCTAAGCGATTTTAGTAATTGATCCATATATTTCATACAGTTACTATTTCGTTGGCAATGGTTGAACTGGTTAGTATATGTCGTAACTATCTTTGGCTCTTCTCTCGTGGATTTGAAGAAAAAAATATGTATATTACCACGTCCAAACATCAAACTGAGCTTAATGAAACAGACTGTCACAACTTTCACCAAGTATGGAAAATATTTCACATATCTCTGCGAGACGTCTGCCAATCTACAATAAATGAAATTAAAAATATTGACGGCTTTCTCTAAAGTTTCGACTATTGATGTTACACCGCGAAAAAGTTATTTATTATTCTTTTTAAAATTGTTGATCCCACAATGCACTGCAGCTATTATGATACTGATTAATGTAAAAAAAACTTCAGTCTACGGCGCAGATTAAAATGAACAATATACTTGAAATAAATACAGTGTCACACTTCCATTTTAAATGCTTAAAACTGTGTATGAAATTGCATTAGTATTAATTTACGTGGAAAGAATGTTGAATATAAAGTCCTGTGTACGTTAAGGTCACTAGAGGTAAAATTTGTATTAAATCTTGTGAGCACAGAAGTACTTTGTAATACACGAAATACATAAGAATGAGGTAACAGGTAAACACTGAAACGACGAAACCATATAAACCAACGTCGAGTCGCTCAATTTTGGCAGCCCTGTTGCTGTTCACCGCTCCGCTGGTAGAGGTCTCTGCTGGTCCCGTATCTAATCAGGCGTTCCCTGCCAGATGGCGCTAGTTCCGCTGGTACAGTTTGCTGCTTCACGCCTCAACGTGTTAGCAGGTGGCATGACCACAAAACCATCAGACTAAACGAGAAACGCAATAATCACGATACCAAAGAAGGAAAGCTGCGACAGGTGTGAATATTACCGAACTGTCAGTTTAGTAAGTCACTGTGGCAAAACATTGACGCGAATTATCTGCAGAAGAGTGGAACAACTGGTAGCAGTGAGCCTGGGCGAGTGTCAGTTTGAAAGGAACTCGCAAAGCGTTGCAGACTGTAAGAGTTGAAGAAAGACAAAGCCACATTTTAGTATTTTAAGATGAAGGAAAGATTTTTGTTCATTTTCATCAAGATTTGCAGTTCGATATGGGCATGAAAAGCTATGAAAAACTCGAGCAGAAAGCAGGTAGCAGTTGGGCATAAAAGGAGGAAGATGCTTAACTAGCGGGACACGACTGAGATCCACCTCAGTGTTACTCATTTTCTGTTCAGAAGACACAGAATACGAAATCCACGGGAAATTTGGAAACGAATTTATGATCCGAGAGAAGGAATACAAACTGTTTCCAAATTGAATTTTCAATCTGCAGCGGAGTGTGTACTGATTTGAAACTTCCAGCCAGACTAAAACTGCGTTTTCGGAGGGTCACTGGTAGAGTCCTTGTATGGCACAGAGGTTTAAACTGCAAAGAAGTTTCAATGCGGCACACTCCGTTGCAGAGCGAAAATTCATTCTGGAAACAGTCCTCTAGGCTGAGGCTAAGCCACTTCTTCGAGATACCCTATCTTGCAAGAGTGTCAGTCTCGCAAGGTATGCAGGAGAGCTAGTGTTAGTGGGGGAAGTAAAGGTGGGACGGTGGGTCGTGATAGCTCAATCTGCCGAGCATTTTCCAGCGAGTGGCGGAGGTCCAAGGTTTGAGTCACAATCCCCGCCACACACACTGTTTCAATCTGGCAGGGAGTTTCAAAAGCTTCGTTTGGAGGTGAAGCTGTAATGCTTTGAGAGATGGCTAAACACTTGAAAGATTAGGTGAAGGGAATCTATAGTTTTTCGAAGGATGTAATAAGACGTACACAGATTAAAACAACGCTAGGGAGTAGATGTACCAGGTCAAGGTTTACTGAGAAAATTAAAGTAGAAAATAAGAGAGTACAAGTGGGAGGCGACTTTTGCAAAGTAGATAGCGAAATAAATGACAGTAGTCGAAGTAGAAAGCATATGAAATGGTGACTGTCAATAGCAAGGAGAGCATCACAGACAAGGAGAAGAAAATGTTGGCATCGAATACGAATTTAAGTGTTAAGGAGTCTGCCTAGGAGAAAACGTTTTACATGGGAGCGGCATGATGATGATTAATGTAGTCTGTGGTTTCTCTCATCTATAGTTTATATGTAACCGAAAAATTCACCTTCATTTTCTTCAACACGTCTTAAATGAGATTTCAACAGATCCATACGTTCCTGTTTGTCTGTAGGTTACATCCAACGGACACAAAGTTTCTGATACTGCAAAGGTCCGTGGACCGTTTAAGGCGTGAAAAGTATTGTCTATTCTGTCACGTCCATCACCACGAATCATTCGTTGAGTTGTCTCAGTGTTCCTGTTCATTTGAGAAGTGAACGTTGCGGATCGTCATCTACTTTTAAAGCGATTTATCCATTCTTAAACTTAACACTAAGTAAGACAGTTATCATAATATTAAATCTTTACGCACTTCAGAGTACAACAGACAACGGGGCCCCGATAAAATAAAATATACTGAATTTAGCGGATAAATACAGCTAAGGTCCAGTGACATTAAGATATATCGTTGCTGAGGAAGTGTTTGCAATTTACCGAGCAGTAAAAACATTCTTTTTTTATCGACCAATGCAGAGAACCAATACGTTCCAAAAAGCCGGGATAAAGAAATACACTTCTTCGAACTGTTATATCTCGGGTTCTACTGATCACAGAGATCACTCCATATAACCACACTCTCTTCATGGACGTCTCCTGCCATATTTTTTGTGACACAAGTACCAGCTGTAGAGATGGTCACTTCTTTAATTTCTATTCATCGTCGAAATTTTTACCTAATGTTATTCAGATAATGTTCTCGGGGAATTCTGGAACTTTTTTCGGTATCATTATCCATTACCGAGACACAAAGGTTCAAAGTTATCATACTGACGCACGTAAAGTATGCACAAATAACTGGCGATGGTTCTGTGGTAATCGGAAGGGTTCTGAGATCGTCTATGTTCTCAATCGCCGTTATTTCACCAATAAAATTTTACGACCTGCTGTCTCTCGATAATGGCCACTTCACTTTACGGCTGTACTGGTTGTCCTGACCTTGAAATTACTCTAGGCAGAAGGAGCCACTGGAAGCGAGAGTGAAGTCAGACACGAATAGGTGCGGGCAGTGGCAGCGAAGGCGTGGAGGGGGGGGGGGGGGGGGGGGGGTGTCAACGTATGTCAGTTCTCTCCCGTCGCTCAATCCCATGCGTTCAAAAATATGCTCAATTTCCGCCATTCAACTATAACCATGTGTCAAAGTCTTTCAGTCTAGGGAAGTATAAAGGCTTAACTGTAAAGAGAGACTGGGTAAAGGGGTGTAGGATGTTGTGTGTTAAGAGAGCGCAGATATGCTGACGTACCGGAATTTTTGGTGAAGAAGGTGGAAAGGGGGCAGAGCCAGATGGTTCTCCACTTTCCTCTCAGCGTCTTTTAAAGAGGAACATATTCGTCATTTCTGTCCTTCGATAGGAGCATTTTTCAGATGGCAAACTTCCTCAACTATGCTAGGTATAGACAACATTTTAATTATCACTTCGAAAAAATAAAGTGACGTAATCCATTTTGGGGTTTGTTCGCAGCAGGGATGCACAGACCTCGGACCGCCACTGATCAGATGGAGGGCGCCCCTCACTGTTCGTTATTGTAAATCTTTTCTAGACTTCTTTTATTATGAATTGAATCTGTTTAATTTCTGTCGTTGAGTCACTGTTAAAGTATTAGGTTTTGCTTGATATTGCATTAAAATTCGGTAGTGTAATTGGATCAACCTATGAACAACGTTTTCCCACTAAAAAAAAAAAGAACTGGTTGACGTACGAAAATTTATAGTCAATTTAGAGCATGTCTACGACAAAAACTGATCCATATATTAAAGCAATTGTGAAATCAACGGAGGGTTGTGTTTGAAATTAAATCGTGTTTAATATTATTAATGTAACAATACGCTGCTGGAATTATATTTGCTAAACAAATGATGTCGATCAGTTATGTATAAGGTTATTTCGTTTTAAAGGTTCCCCACCTCAATCGGTAAAAAAGAAACGCTAATGGAATCACATTGTTGTTTGATTGTTAAAAAACCTTTTTCTCATGAAGTGTCAGTTTGAAATTTATGTCGCATGCAAAGGTCTATAGTCCTTGGTGGTGTAATAAATGTAAGCTTCTGAGTCAATAATGTAAAAAGATACGTCACATACTTCGATACTCGCAGAATCACTCAGCACAATCTATAGGAAGTGGTAGATGTAAAGCTTGTTTGTATCGGTAACACACAAAATCGTCGAGATTCTCCATGGATGAACTACCCATATTTATAAATAACCTTCGTCGCGCAAGTCATTCTCGTGCCTATCTGGATTTTTATTTTATTCTTGCGGCCCCCATGTAGTCACTGTATCTTTATCCCTGATACGTCGTGGGTATATGTGTGTGTGTGTGTGTGTGTCTGAAATGTAATGCTGCTATAACACTACCTTGGGCTAGACCCGACGTTACGAGTACGTCTAAAGGTTTCATTCCCAGCAAACTGACAAACTGTTTCTATCTTAACGGACGATACACCGTGCTCCATTTGACAAGAACTCCAAAATCCAATCATAAACGTGGTCTCATATTCTACACGCTCGTATTTCGCTCACTGGGCGACATCGAACGTCTTCTGCAAGTCCAGGAACAGGGTGTCAGTTGAGGTGGCTGTCCCTGCTGCAGCTGCGATACATCTTCCAAAGTTAGACGAGTTATTTATTACATGCTCCTATGAAAACTGTGCTACTGTACTTCGATTTACAGATGAACTGCCAATGTTTACACAAAAATCAGTTGTGAAAGTTTAACAGCGGTGATTGCGCTACAAAATCTAGGTGGAATGGAACGTTAGTGGAAGGACCCCGTGGAATATTTGTTGAGAGACTAACTGCAGAGAACACTTTGATGTTGTACCGCCTTGTAAGCTTCCCACTGTCTTCTCGGCGGCAGCGACGCACAGAAAGTACTTGAGGAGGGACATGTTTTTCTGTTATAAGGGATCACAGGCGTTAGTCGTAGCTTATACTTTGTGTTCACTGTACTTTCACACCTGTACGAAACACAGTCATTATTCCGATCATGTGCCGCATCTACTATTCAATAATTATCATTCTGGTACAACTTACATCGCCATATTTAAGCATTTTCCTATCAACGTAATGCACGACGCAAGCTGCATCCGGCTGCTTACGCCGTGGCCACCCAAGAGTTATACAGGCTGTTTTAAAAAGGACTTTACAACTCTGAAAATTCATATAAATTAATTCATAGTACCTACAGAGGTGATTGTAGTGTCAATTTGCAGGGAAATACATCCAAGTTTCGTCTGGCATAGTTCGCTAGTGCCGAATCGCACCGTAAGTAGCGCTAGCGGCAGTTGTGTTAAATATTGCTGCCTACACTGGACGCGAGCGTGCTAGCTGTGTTTTGGTCTGAAGAATCGAAGTCGGCGACAACAGTTCAACGTAATTTTCGTACCAACTGCGCTAAAGATCCTCTTAGTAGGCCAACAATTTATGAGTGGCATAAATGTTTTGTACAAGGGGCGTTCAAAAAGAAACGAGCCGGAGGCTGTATGTTAGAAGTATTGACGCTGGCTGGCTGTTGAGACACTTGTCCCCCTATGACACAAGGCAGTGAATGACTGTCTCATAAAATTCCCGGGGCTGCGATGTTCACTAGTTCCGCACGTACAGCTGGACGACGTCGTCCGAGGTGAATCGCTTCCCCTCAGAGTCATTTTAAGGAGCCAAAAATGGCGTAATCACAGGGAGAGAGGTCCGACTGTATGGAGGGTGACTGAAAACCTCCCATTTGAAGTTCTGCAGGAGTGCCGCGACTGTGTTGGCCGTATGAGGCTTTGCATTGTCCTGGAGGAGAATGAACCCACGGGTGAGACTGCCTGGTCGTTTCGATTTGATCGCTTGGCGAAGGGTGGCCAAGGTTTGCGAGTGACGCTGAGCATTCACTGTTGTCCCGTGCTGCAGGGAGTGAAACAGAAGAAACGTCAGCATAACCTTTCCTGCACAAAAGCCGGTTAGCGACCAAATAAATAATATTTTGCAGCACACCAGGTAAACGTTTTCCATTTAACACACTATTTTTCATCTCTTCTGCAAACCGATCAAGCTTTAACTCGAGCAAATACATCTCTGCTGCCAAGACATTATCATTTGTCGTAGACAAAAGATAAGCGCTGAAAAATAAAAGAACGCTGTTCGCTCTCTTTTGTCTCATAGAAGTATTATCGGAAGGGCTCACGCGAGCACGCTCTTGGCTTAAGTACGTGAGTTTGCTCAAAGTAAACCTACTTTTTATACCACAACTGCAATGCCTACATTTTTTAGAATCCTAAAACCGTATCGACATACTTTCAAAGACAGCCAAATCAGTACCCTCAGAAAACTAAGTAAAAGCAACCCACAAGTTTTAATAATCGAAAAGCAGTTACTGACATTATGCCACAGAAATGACGAATTAGATCAAACGAAAGTGGAGCCAGGCCAGTGGCGACTCTGCCACCAGACGGAGAAGCCGGTAGCCGGTACTCAGCGTGTTCGGCCAGAGGGCTGTAACACAAAAACTGAGTAAAGGAACCAACGATCACCTTGAACGGCCAGAACAAACGTAACGAACAATGCCGAACAAAATGAAGAAAAGAAAATAAAAAGCATTAACAGTCTGGAACGTTCCAGTGCCTCGGCTGGGGCTATTCGCCCCGGCCGGCGCTGGAATTTTCAGACTCCCTGGCCCCTGGCCTCCACCTCTCCCCTGGCGTGTGGAGCATGCCGGGAACCCCCGTGGGGTCCGGGCTTCGGATCCCACGTCGACCACACCAGCAAACTACAAAATACAGCCGGATTATGCTATAGCTAACAGTGATTTGGTATTTTTTCTTGTGAAATTATATGTATTTATATTTCATTATTGACCTGAGCAGTTTCGTCCCATAAGATCTTAGCAAAAAATTCCAAAATTTGGAAAATAGAAACGGTTATGACGGACGTCTATTACTGTCGTAGTGCTGACATTGCGTTGCGAAGAAGTTATTTACTGTTGTCTTTGTTGTTTACAATTTTTGAGCCCGCAGCACAGTAAAATTGTTCTGCTGGTGTATAATGAAGAAATAACCACCTTCCCCCTGCAGCGCTCCGTGCTCTTGTAACTATAATAAAAAAAACCTGCCAGTATTAAATTCAGCGACACATCCCTATTTTAAATGCTTAAACGTATGGATGATATTGTTTTTATTGATGTTAATGTACGAGGAAGAAATGGTGAATTAATAAGGTTACTAGAGATAGTTCGCATGGAAATCTTGCGAGAATTTAATTACTTTTCAACACGTATTTCTAAAGTAAACAAAAATATGGGAACTGACAAACAGAGCTACGATGATGCAGTCAGCTTTATAATAACTGTACAGACTGGAGCGCTGTATTTTCGTAGCCATACCGCTGTTGGCTATTCCGCTGGTGGACATCTCTGCTCAGCTGGGTGTGCGCTGTAGTGTAGGCCTTCTCTGCCAGGGGTCTCTAGCTGACTGCCCCTGCTGGAGTTGGTTGCTTCCTCCTCGCCACCGCAGCCAGTTGCCGTCACCACGAAACCATCAGACTGAACGAGAAACCTAATAATGCCGATAGCAATATAGGACGAAGCCGACAGGCGTGAATATCAACGATCCATCAGGTTAGTAAGTCACGGTTGCAAAATTTACACGAATTATCTGTACAAGAATGGAACGACTAGTAGCACCTGAGTTGGGGGAAGATCAGTTTCGAAGGATCTCACAAGACTGTACGTACAGGTTGAACAATGACAAACCCATATTTATAGCATTTTTACACGTAGAAAAGACTTTTCACAGTTTTTATCGAAATATACAGTTTGATTTTAAGACGTTACCAGGGATAAAATAGAGAACGCACAGATTATCTAGAACCTGAATACAAACCAGGCAGAAGTTGTAAGACATAAAATGAGGAGAGCAGTTGAGAAGCCAGAGAAGCAGGGTTGTAGCGTATCGCTAGCTTTATTCATTCTGCGTTTAGAACACGTAATACACGAAACCCGTGAGAAATTTGAGAAACGACAGGATACAAACTGTTTCAAAAATTAGTTTTCACACTGAGGTGTAGTGTGCACCGATTCGAACCTTCACGGCAGATTAAAACCGTGTTTATCGTGTCTAGTCGGTAGAGAACTTGTTATCGAAAAGCAAAGCATCTAGTCCCGGTTCCCCATACAGGTTTTCGTCTGCCAGTAAGTTTCTGCCGGTGACACTTTAATGCTATCGGAGATGACAATGGACTTGTAAGATTATCTGGATGTATTCTTGAAAATAGGTAATAAAGATACTAACAGGAACACAGATTAAAATAAAGCCACAGTAACGGACTGTAGTCGAATTAAGCCAAGCGTTACTGAGATAATTAAATTACGAAATGATAAACTGAAAGTTGTAGAGGAGTTTGGCTATTGGAGCAGCAAAATAACTGGCGATGGTCGTGGTAAGGAGGATATGAAATGGTGACTGTCAATACCAAGAAGAGCTTATCAGACGGGTGGGGGGGGGGGGGGCGGAGGAGGGAGAATTGTTAACCTCTAACATGAATTTAAGCGGTAGGGAGCCTTATATGAGAATATTAGTCTGGGAGCAACCGTTTTAGATTAGAGGGATGTGAGAAGTATAGACACCACTTTGTGGTTCGTCTCCTTAGGAGTTCCTACATGACAGAAAATGTACCTTCCTCGAAAGCCCTTAGCCTAAATGTGATTTCGACATAACCAAACGTTTCTGATCGTATTTGTTGGTAAACATGGTACCTCTGCGACTGCTTAGATGTTCGTGGGCGACTGCAAATATTGAAACGTGGCTGATGTTCAACTCGTGGGACGTATCAGCAGTTCTGGCACAGCGACCATCGTCCAGTTGTCTGAATGGTCACGTCCCTTCTCAGAGTGGACGGTGCAGCTGAATGCTCCTCGTCGTAGGCAGATACTCTTCGACTGCTAAAGCGTTTATCCGCTCGTAAATTCACCTTTCAGTAAGACAACTGTGACCATACCGCAGCTGTCGACGGTTCAGAGTATACAACGTTAACCACTCCCCTGACTTCTCTCGTGAGTCGTGGTGCGTACGGACAACGGGGTATTTACGCTGACCAGTCAAAACATTATGACCACTTGCTTCATAACTTGTTGGGCCATCTCCGTAACCCAATGTATCACCGAGTCTGAGTATACAGATTCTACAGTTCACTGTTATGTGGCACCTGGTGTCTGCAGGTGCTACGCAGCAGGTTCCACGCGAGCGCAGGAGAGAGTCTCCCGCAGCATAATGCCGCTCCCACCAGCGCGATGCACGTTTCGATCGGGCGTTCAGCTAGATGCTTCCGTTTGTGGAGGTGATCAGCGACCTAGTGTAGCAAAAATATGATTCACCTGAAGAGCCGTCACGTTTTCATTGATCGATGGTCGGACCCCGGGGGTCCCGTGCCCACTGCAATCTTAACTGACGATGTCGTTGCGTCAACATGTGAACACGACGTAGGGGTGGTCTGCTACGGACGATGAACGTTGTCTCCGAAACACGCGCGCGTCCACCGGCGCTGTGCTCTTCCGGCAGGGCCGCCGCTTTACAGAGCAGGCGAGGCTCCGCTCCTCACGTTCTGTGAAGAGTCGTGGGCGTCCAACAGTGTAGCGCCTGGTCGCAGTTTCACCTTCCTATCTTTTTCCATAGACGCTCGCGACAGCAGCACGTCAACATTCGACCAGCTTAGCCGTTTTCGAGATAGTCGTTCACAGGCTCTGCGTAATAATGTTTCGCCCTTTGGCAAAGTCGCTTAGCTCAGTGGATGTCTCCATTTGCAGCGTATATCTTCGTTGGGGTAATTCCCATCTACCTATCCCTAGCCACGTGCCCGCAGCGCCACTTATCAGTGTATAATGAAATGCTCTGGAATGACTACGAGCAGAGCTATTCGCTGCAACAACACAGTTAAGGTACAAGAACAGCAGTAGTGTCAAGGCAAGGCATTGTTGAGTCGGATTTGTTAACCTATTGAGCTGATAAAAAATCCTCTCTGCCTACTGATTTGCGCTAGTGTGGTACGGGGTAATTATTTGCTCCGAAGAGAAGATCTGCACACCGGTGGCAGGGCGAGCGCGCCAGCCGAGACCCTCTCCCAGAGCAGCCAACGTAACAGCTCGTGAGAGGCACGGATTAACGCGTACCCGAGGTAACGCGGAGGCTGATGGAGAGTCGCTACAAGGACCGCACACAGCCTTGTAAATAATATTAACAGCAATATGGCGCCAGACTCTCGCTGGGAACTGCAACAACAAACCTCTCACTATGTACAGCGCCACTCCAGTCGCGCGTGCCGTCTGCGGATCGCTCTCTCGATCAACTGACGGAACACGCTCTATCCGTATCATTAATACAATTTGCTAACAATGCCAGTACTCCAGACTAGGTCGAATCAGCGATTTTGAGCCACTTCTTTCGTGGATGAATTACATTTCCGTAAGGTCTATCGAGCCACTTGTTTTCCCGCTGTCACCGAACCAATGTCAGTGCAAGAGTTTGTTTCATCATTTAATGTGTTTTAAAATAGGGGTATCATTTTTTTTCTATTCTTTCGTGTTACTAGCGAGCACCAGGAGAATTCATGAAGCCTCTCAGCTGCCGCCTGAGAACTGTATAACTTCGCTACTATCAAAAAGTTTACCTCAGTTTATGGGAATCTCTTCACATCATCAATTAACATTATCAGAATTGCGTTGACGTTAAAACACGTATATATTCACCGCAAGTTATCGGACCCCATTTCAGAAAGGTTATAGCGTATCTTGGAATAATTTGCAATCGACTACTCGTTTGTGTTTGCCTACTGCCAATAAGAAAGAGGGCCTGCGGAATATTTGGACTGGAGGTGGAGAATGATTTTGCTGAACCACACTGAAGCCCCAAAGAAACTGGTATGGGCATGCGTATTCAAATACAGAGGTATCTAAACAGGCAGAATACGACGCTGCGGTCGGCAACGCCAATATAAGACGACAAGCGTCTGGCGCAGTTGTTAGGTCGGTTACTGCTGCTACGATGGCAAGTTATCAAGATTTAACTCAGTTTGATCGTTAAGTTTTTGTCCACGCACGAGCGATGGGACACAGCATCTCCGAGGTAGCGATGAAATGGAGACTTTCCCGTACGAACATTTCACGAGTCTACCATGAATATCAGGAATCCGCTTAAACATCAAATCTCCGACATCGCTGGGACCGGAAAAAGGTCCTGGAAGAACGGGCTCTACGACGACTGAAGAGAATCGTTCAACGTTACCGAAGTGCAACCCTTCCGCAAATTGCTGCAGATTTCAGTGCTGGGCCATCAACAATTGTCAGTGTGCGAACCATTCAACGAAACATCATCGATATCAGCTTTCGGAGCCGAAAGGCCACTCGTGTACCCTTGATCACTGCACGACACAAAGCTTTACGTCCCGCCAGGGCACGTCGACATCGACACTGGACTGCTGATGACTAGAAACATGTTACCTGGTCGTTCGAGTCTCGTTTCAAATTGTATCGAGCGGATGGACGTGTACGGGTATGGAGACAACCCCATAAATCCGTGGACCCTGCATGTCAGCAGGGGACTGTTCAAGCTGGCGGAGGCTGTAATGGTGTGGGGCAGTTGGAACGATATGGAACCCTCGATACGTCTAGATACGACTGTGACACGTGACACGTACGTAAGCATCCTATCTGATCACCTAAATCCATTCATGTGCATCGTGCATTCCGACGGACTTGGGCAATTCCAGGAGGACAACGCGACATTCCTCACGTCCAGAATTACTACAGAGTGGCTCCAGGAACACTCTTCTGAATTCAAACACTTCCGCTGGCCACCAAACACTCCAGACATGAACATTATTGAGCATATCTGAGATACCTTGCAACCTGTTGTTCAGAAGAGACCTCCAACCCCTCGTACTCTTACGGATTTACGGGCAGCCGTGCAGGATTCACGGAGCTAGTTCCCCCCTGCACTACTTCAGACATTAGTCGAGTTCATGCCACGTCGTTTTGTGACACTCCTGCGTGTTAGCGGCATCCTAGACGATATTAGGCAAGTGTACCAGTTTCTTTGGGTCTTCAATGTATATATGGAATAAAAGGGAAAACATTATAGAAATGTAAATGTTGGTTAATTCAAAATCGTTAGTCTCGGAAATTTCTTGACTGATTGCTTTGAAATTTTCGCACGGCTTTGAATTCCAATACGAGCGTATTTCAGGTACCTAATTATTCTGGCGAAGACACTGTTACCAAAAATCTCAAAATGTACCTTTCCGATTTATTAGGAAATGAAATGATGGTACCCGTGGGACTGATGGCCGGGAGACTCCTGGGTCTCCATGTGCACGCCTCTGTGCTTGGCGCCACTTCGGCTACTTGGGCGTCTTTGAAGACGAGCTGAAATGATTAGAACGACACAAGTACCCTGTCCACGAGCGAAGAAACTCTCCGCCCGACCGGTAATCGAACGCACGACCCCTCGATTTGAGGCAGCGAGTTCTTAAGAGCGTTACGGGGCAGGCGTCGCAGGAGAGGCGTGAAAGGAGTACCGCTGTTACTTCTGTACTCCCTGCTTGTGGTTGGCTTCTGGAATTTTCGGTCACGCGCCATCTTAGTGTCCGCTGTAGAGTCGTCGCTGGTCTCCAGCAGGAAGCAGCCGCGCGCAGCCGCGTCGCGGATGAGTTCGAGTAGTGTGACGAACGTGCTAGAACACGGTTGGAAGTTTTACGTCGGTTCGTAGGAGAAAGGTCATTTCGCGAAATTGCACGCGGGATTAGTTACGGCATTTATGGTTGAAACAGTATCGTGGTGGTTAAACAGTAACTTCGTGATCGGAACATGTTACGATTTAAACAGGACGTAAAGGCTTCTGTGATCAATGACCGCCAGTTTAATTAGCTGCGTAGGAACGGTTAGTTGAGTATGAATGTGAAATGAGCTTAACTGTTAGGAGAAGACTGGACGGGTCTTCCTGGGAGATTAAAACTGCATTACGGAGTGAGACTCGAACTCAGGACCTTTGGCACCCGCTCGCGACCCGTCCTCTCAGCTCGACTTCGCCGACCCTGGTCAGCAGCTCAGAGCACTGGCTCGCGGAAGGCCGATGTCCCTACTAACAGTCTCGGTCCGGCTCACAGCTGTAAACTGCCAACAACTTCGGCATCAGCGCAGACTTGGCGGCAGAGTGAAGAACTGATTCACAAGTTTAGGCACTGTTAGGGAAGTTCGTTACGTGCTAAAGGGACGATTAAGCAACGTAGTTTCAGTTGTGCTGCTATTATTTCGAGGCGAAATTTTCCATTTTTCTACCGAATAAGATTAGTATTTGTGAAGTATAAGAGACATGTGTCGGTATTAGGCAAATGGTGAGGTACATTCCTATGTCATGCTCCCGGTAACCGCGAATGTTAATTAAAACAAAGAGGAGGACAGAAGCCTCGACAAGGACAGTAACTTCACAGGTGGTGTGCATCGGGGTCACGCTTACTGCTCAAGTTCGCAGAGGAGTCGGCCATCGCAAAGGTCTCCCCAACATGCGTTTTGCGAAACGGCAGCGACTAGAAAATCTGAGAAATTAATGCTGATAGGGTTAAATGACGGCCGTTATTCCCAGGCACGGTTCCGACCTGGGACAGGAAAGGTGGTTTGTGGAGTATAGATGTCAATAAACAGCACAGCACAAGCGGTGAAGAAAAAGCAGCGCCGGCGATCAGTGGCGTCACTGATCAGCTGCACTAGAAGTGGGTGGCACGCATTCCGGTGGAGCGCTGCAAACTGAACGCCACAAACCGTTGATGTCTTACCGTCATACTGCCCCCAACAGCGACCGCCACGCACTGCCGGCCAGCCCGCGTCTCCCCGCAGCTGTTGGCCGCTTCCATTTCGTATCTAATCTAAAAACCAGAGGCCGATAAGCTCGCTTACAAGTGGCCACTCCAGCCTCATCAGGGGACACACCGCCGCATTGTCGCGTCTCTTTTTATCTGCAGCACAATTACAGCTGCGAACGCTAAAACCAAATGATTAATTCGTATCTGCGCCAGTAGAATGAAAATTTAAGATATTTCATTTCTACCGTATAATCGTCACAGTACTGACGCCACCATTGCTCCACTTCCTCAATAACAGACCCGGCCGTTGTCTATGGCGCTGTCTACACTATCTTACTATAGTGGCCACGTGGCCCTTCGAACAGAAGGGACGCGCCCACTGAAACCTACAGCTAGCCCAGTTTCTCATGCCACGGACTGAGTCACTATGGCCGTTTTCGGAATACATGTAGGCATAGAGTTATTCCTAGATGCTGAACACCGCTTGCCTGTGGCTGGAAACTGTTTTGAACTTTAAGTGGCCACGTGGCGTATGTTTCCGCCTGCACGGCGTTAACACTTGCTTTGTGGCTCAACAGCCGTCACCACATTTTACCTACGGCCACTAAAAAGCAGTCACCATATTTCATCTTGTGAGGTGACAGGGTTTGGGGGACGGAAGTAACGACCGCAGTTTCTGTAGTAAATATCGCGGCAAAAGTGGCGGTCGAGAATCTGGCGTGTTGACATCTGAGATGGGTGTGTGTCAGCCGTCTGGACAGCAGCAGAATCGTCCTAGTTTCGGCACTGACCGACAGATGGCGGTACTTCACAATGAGTACGGTCAGTTAGGCGTCCAGCCACGTGATGGGGAAACTCAACGGCCTGCACGCTGGCTCCTGGCGGGCTTTCTCCGGGCCGCTTTTAGCATAGAGCTAAAGTGAATGAATGATTTAGAAATAAATAAAAACTGATCCCAAAGTGGCACAAAGGAGATTGCAGGCTCATTTTAAAGCAGAAAATTAGCCGGTTGCGCTCTTATATACGCGCCTCCAGTCGCCCTGGTAGTTTTTGAATTATAATAAATTGAATATTTTAATAACTAAGTAAGATTGCAAATTGGACATCTTGGAGACGCTTTGACAAAATTTTACGAACGAGGGGTCAAATTAAAGGTCTCAATGAGTAGTATTAAGATACCTATGTAACTTTTTTTACAGTTTTTAAAAATTCAAATGAGGAGCCGGAATGTTGTTTTCGTGATTAAAAATGCAGAATTTTGATCAATAAAAAATAGGAACTACAAAGGTAGCGTCAGTACGGACAAGTAGACATAAGGAAATAGGTAATACAATAATAATATCAGTTATTTATGCATTAAAAGTATTTAAAATATGTTCTATATGAAGAACACACAAATTTAATAATATGAGAATGAGATCCCGTACAGAAATTCTGATGATGAATCTGAATTCAGCGGAAAATTTCCGTCTGAATAGAACTGTTACATGCATTTTATTGTATCTATATTAAGTGTAAAAGTAAATTTTGTGTTCAAAGCGAGGGCTTTTAAGGGCGGCCATTTTCTGTGGTATGGGGCAGTCATTCAGTTGAGTTGAAAGGGGTAGCACGTGTGACTGGCAAAAGTCCGCGCACGAATTCGACTTTGAATATTTTCGGACCGCGAAGTCGCGTGGAACTTGTGATTTTCATCAGTTGGGTGTTGCTCGACTTTGAAGAATTCTCTGTGGTGCGTTTGTGAGACTTGTGAAAATTTCGCGCACGAGATGAACTGGAATATTTCAGTACCGCGAAGTCGTATCGAATTTTAACTCTGAACAACCGCTGTGGGACACAGTGATTTCAGCTTGCGGTTGGACTTCGGATTGTTTTTGGTTTATTATTATTTTTCGAGACGTATTCTCCGCTCGGAACTTTGTTCATCTGGGGGTTTCAGCTATTTCATAAGAAACATTAAGTGAATAATTGCTTAACGATTGCGATTAATATTTGAGTGGCGCTGTTGAACTAACTCGGTAAATATCTGAGCTCAAATCAAGAACACTTAACAGTATTTCAGTCAAATCTATCCTGAACAAGTTAAAATAAACTCCAATTAGTTAAAACTGTGTTGTGTTCACTAAAAATTATTGTGCTTGCTAACATATGTCTTTATAAACTCGACAATTTAAAATTACTGTGGATAATGCAGCGTATGTGGTTGGCACCCTTCAGACCTAACGTAGCCAGTTTAGTTAACAAGTCCAACCACATTTTACGGGACCCCAAGGGGATCCATGCTATGTAGGTGCCTGGGTGATAATCGTGTTTTTCTTTTTTTCTGTTGTTTTTTCATGCAGAAGCACGTGGGGGCTCGAGCCATCTAGATAACTGACTTTGAACTAAAATTATTGTGATCACCCAGTGCAACCAGTATGTTTCTCACGATCTCGCGCATAGAAGGAAACTGCAGCAGGTCGCAAATGATGTTCTCGACCCAGTGAAGCTCGCAAATGGGTAATTCTCGCCCGCAGTAGCTCCCAGTCCGCTGTCACTACACACACCCCGAAAATGTACCTCGCCTCCGCTGATTTCTAAACCTTATTACACTGTGCTAATCCTTTTTTCGTTGATTTTATTTATTTCTATTGTAATACTGCTTTACTTAATAGACCTCTGAACAGCTCCTAGGACCTTACTGCCTGTCGTAAAGAGATGATGTTACTGTGAACATTCATAACGGAACATTCACTCAGTAACGTACAATGATTCGGTAAGTAACGACTCAACTGGACTAAACCGATACTTCGTGTTCGCTGTGTGTTCAAGTTAAAATAAGACTTCACACGACTGTAGGACTGGACTGAAATTTATACTTCACGTTGGAAGTTCAGGCTCTTTTGGGATCCCGACGCCAATGCCCATTTTGATTACAATAATTAGTAAATCAGAGAAGATCCCGAACTCGTGACTGGCAATGTGGGTGTATGTAAGGTCGGTTCTTCCACAAGGGATCGCTCGCTAATGGGTCCCGTCCACTGCCTGAATGTCGTGAGAGTTGTCGGGCGCATTTGTATTTTCTCTGGCGTTTCGGCACACGTTTGAAATTTCGTTTTTGCTACATGCGTCTGGTGTGAGCCCAAACAACTGCAGCTCACCACGCCTTCCGTGCGGCGACCATTGGCCTCTTAAGCTGTGGGAAAGTTACCCGTGACGAGTAGAATGATTTTTAAAGCCGAATTTTACGTGCCCATTCGATTGACCGGTCCGAAATTATTCAAGTGAAATATCTGTTTCATCGGTGTGTACTAACAGCGAGTACTGCCGCCATAGAGAAGTGATGCTCACTTACTGCAGCTCGAGCACTGGTTTTCTTCGTGTTTTACTGTCCCTGTACGTACCGATAAAACAAATACCGCACTAGACTAATTTGAGACCGGTCAATCGAATGGGCACGTAAAATTCGGCTTTAAAAATCATTCTGCTCGTAACGGGGAACAAAGCGACGCTTTATGTCGGCACTGGGCGCCGCATGGAAGACGCGAGAGGTGCACTTGTCTGGGCTGACACCAGGCGCACGTAGCAAAAACGAAATTTCAAACGCGTGCCGAAACGCCACAGAAAATACAAATACGCCTGACGACTCGTACGAGCGACACCCCGTATACGGGGTGTTACAAAAAGGTACGGCCAAACTTTCAGGAAACATTCCTCACACACAAAGAAAGAAAATATGTTATGTGGACATGTGTCCGGAAACGCTTACTTTCCATGTTAGAGCTCATTTTAGTTTCGTCCACCTACGCTCAATGGAGCACGTTATCATGATTTCATACGGGACACTCTACCTGTGCTGCTACAACATCACGCACGATGGAGCTCCTGCACATTTCAGTCGAAGTGTTCGTACGCCTCTGAACAGCAGATTCGGTGACCGATGGATTGGTAGAGGCGGACCAATTCCGTGGCCTCCACGCTCTCCTGACCTCAACCCTCTTGACTTTCATTTATGGGGGCATTTGAAAGCTCTTGTCTACGCAACCCCGGTGCCAAATGTAGAGACTCTTCGTGCTCGTATTGTGGACGGCTGTGATACAATACTCCATTCCCCAGGGCTGCATCAGCGCATCAGGGATTCCATGCGATGGAGGGTGGATGCATGTATCCTCGATAACGGAGGACATTTTGAACATTTCCTGTAACGAAGTGTTTGAAGTCACGCTGGTACGTTCTGTTGCTGTGTGTTCCCATTCCATGATTAATGTGATTTGAAGAGAAGTAATAAAATGAGCTCTAATATGGAAAAGAAGCGTTTCCGGACACATGTCCACATAACATATTTTCTTTCTTTGTGTGTGAGGAAGGTTTCCTGAAAGTTTGGCCGTACCTTTTTGTAACACCCTGTATATTAACTTGCAGTTATCTGTGCCGTGATTGGCTGACGGAGAACAGATCATCAGGCAATCGTCATATCCGGTTTGATAACGCTGACTGTTTGCGGTGAAACGAGCGCTCTATCATTTGAGGCGAACGAGCGTGCCGGGACTTGCACCAGTTCACTGCTACTGGCGCCACGTCGTCATAGCGCGCGAGTATTGCACCATAGTTAAGAATGGAATTACACCATAAAGTAGCTTTTCCGAACTCTGTCACCATCTGCTTCCGTATATTAATGTTTAAATTATTAAATCTAAGATTGATCAGATGAATGTTTCGCTAAATACATTTTTTTAAGAAATAAATAAGTGGCACTAAATAATGCAGCTAGAAAGCTAAAGACTGTTCATATTGTGCAACTCTATGTCGCAATCAAAAGTTACGAGTCTCAACTTGGTCGGAGCAATATTTTGGTCAGAATCGGCGTTTTTACGAAAAATTGAAGGCGCTAAATGTTAGGCTCAGAAAGATGAAAATTGCTATGTAACCTCGTTTCATATAGAAACTATAACTGTGTGACTCCATTGAGCTACGTCTAATAGTTTTCAAGTAATATACTAAAAACTAAATTTGGAACAAAAAGATCCTAATTTCTAATAGATTAAGTACAATTTGTATTTATGGTAAACTTCTAATGGCAGCACTTGATTACATTCAATAAATAACATAACTGTACCAAGTTTAAAGACTTTAGTGAAAATAACAATCAATACAAGGACCGTTAAACAAGTAAGGCCTAGTTCAGAGGTCATGTTGCACTGTCAGTTCCGTTCTAAAAATTGCAGCCGGGAAAGTGTGAATGCAGTCGAACTGAAACTTTTTCAGCAATTACAGTCGACTTAATTTCATTCACATAAAACTTACGAAGATTGCAAATTGTTTCACGACAGAGTTATTAAATAATAAATGTACGAAAAATCAGTCATTTCTATGCTGCTGAGTGCGTGTGCCTGCAGACGTCAACCGCCCGGCCGCCCACTGCTACGACCGCAGAGGCGGTGAGGGGGCGAGCTGTCAGTCTGCTCTCGTCAGTCAAACGCCGGTACACGCGCTGCCTTGGATGACGTCAGAGCTAGAGACCTGCGATACGCTTGTTTTCGGTGCAAGTAGTAAATGAACTCGCAAGGACTGTACACCGTCCTGGATCGCTCAGATTTGACGGAAGTAACTGGTGTGTACCGCCTGTAATGGCTCTGAGCACTATGGAACTTAACATCTGAGGTCATCAGTCCCCTAGAACTTAGAACTACTTGAACCTAACTAACCTAAGGACATCACACACATCCATGCCCGAGGCCGGATTCGAACCTGCGACCGTAGCGGTCACTCGGTTCCAGACTGTAGCGCCTAGAACGGCAAGGCCACTCCGGCCGGCCCGCCTGTTATGTTGACAAAACCGCGCGACAATGGGGTGAGATTATTTTCCACTTTTGTGGCGAGCAATTAACATTGATGATCAGAGATCAGGACGATAGACCATTTTACTTGAAATTTACCGTAGAGGTCGCATCTGAACTGCTAATACTGTTGTTCATGATGTGATTATTATCATTATTATGTTTGTGCGTGTGAACTTTTACTGAATATATCAATCAGTTAGAACCCAAAACTTTTGTTTACAGTCGTAGTTTCTGAGTTAGCTGAGAAACAGCTAGCAGGAACATTTCCCTCCAGTGAGTACAGGTATAACGTGCACTTGCAGCCTGGGAATTGTTGTCAGTACGTTATCCATAGCTTTCTGGCTGATCGCAAAAACAGTTTTCAGGCTCTCCTAAAAACGGCGATGACCATAATATTACTTAAACCGACGTCCCACAGGTTGTGTGCCGTAACAGCCACACATTCCCCCCTACACTGCGTAACATTTGCTGACGACACTGCAATGCCACCCGCAACAATCAAGTGTGTAGAGAAACCCCAGGAAAAGCGGCAAAAACTGGGATTCTAATTCCACACTACAAGACGCTCTGCGTTGTAAATTCATGAATAAACTTTCTTAATCACCGAATTGGGCAAAATCTCCGAAGCAAACAGCTTGAAATATCTAGGGCAAATTGTTCCGTCCGTGAGGGTAAATGGGTCAGTTAAAGGAGAAAGTGCACAACTACGAGGAGCACACAGGCGTGGCTGCAGAAAACAAAGAGAGCTGGATGAACGTGAATTTAAAATCAAATGTACCGCGAGATAGGAGGATGCGGAAATGTGCGTGTATGAGGAAATGGGGATATTACAGCACAGCTGTTAAAGCCGGAGCTCTTTAAGGATGTGAAACCAGTGTAACTGGTGGTAGACCGCGAATAAAAATTATTTAAAAACTAGAACGAAAAATTCCCACACGAAATCTTAGCACAAAACAGACTATGGAATTTGGGTGAAAATAACTCAGAGAACACCTACCGTATCAAAAGAAGAACAAAATCACACATACAGTTAGCTTCAGAGAAAGGACAACAGCCCAATACGCTAATTTCTTAACTCGCCCTTCCCGTTAAAAAATTGCAACAGCTAGATAAAAGGAGGTCACGAAGACCTAATAGAAACTGGTAGCACTATTCGCGAGTGGAAGAGGGTTGAAGGGATCAGATTGCGGTACAGAAAGTACCCTCCGCCACACACCATTAGGTGGCTTGCGGAGTACGATGTAGGTGTAGCGTCACCGCCAAAAGCCAGTGAACGTACGGAGGAGGTTGGGGACGAACAATAAGTTCAAATGTGATCCTGAGTTACGCGCAGCGAGTAAACAAAAATAAAAGGTACACGTCTGTGAAAAACGCAGCATTTTCTGTGTGACTTCTTAAAACGTAACGGTGCAAAATGCGCTGCCGGTGTACATAAGCATCAGCTGACGCAGGATCGGATAGAGCTGCTAAAATTTCAAGTGTCCCGGCGCCCGCCGTACTCTGCGCAGCTCCGTGCATCACCGATTAGCTAACTGTACGACTAACTATTATGTCGGCCATCATTACAACGTCTTATCGCATTCTCGAAACGATAAGACCTGAATGTAGAACATCAGCTATGCGAATGTGAGAAGTGGCCTGGGGGCAAACTCTGCTAAATACGCGGCGCCGTGAGCCGACCGGCTGGAGGCAGTAGGAGCAGAGACGCACACACGTGTAAACAGTGACTACGCTGGCCTCGTCACCAGCAGTAGCAACTCGGCTGCCAAAGGCGGCCACTCCTATACTGTGACAAGTTTCAAGGGGCCGAGGTCAGCTGCAGTGCGCAGTTTGCTTCTAGTCGAATAGCAGTTCTGCACAGTGACCTACCTCGTCACATTGCTTATACATCTACATACAGTATAGAGTTTCAACATCTGAACTAGTTCCACTACGCTTTATGGCTCACTCACGACGTATGTTGCAGAAGTTAAGACAATTATTTCAACGAAGCATAAATAGCTCTATTATACCTAGTGTGCTTTGCAGGATACCACAAATTTTTTCTGTTTTTTTTTTCTGTTTCTCTCGAGTTCATTACAGAACTCGGGAATCAGCGAAAGAATCTTCTGGCGCAATTGCAGACACTGAAACGGCGGATCAAGTTATTGTCGACGCGACAGCCGTGTCTCTCAAAGATGCTCTTGAGTGTGTCAAAATGCCGCTCATAAATGTTTAAGAAATGAAAAAATGAACAATTATGTCCCATGTTGTAATTGTTGTGTTACTAGAGGAGGCCGAAATGCACGCGTTTTAGCTCACGCAGGCTGGCGTGAGGAGGGAAGAACTATACTGACGTGAGGTCTGGAACATGGCAAGGAATTAGAATTCAGAAAGGGGACGTAGCTAGTTTGATATTCAACTTTAATCCATTAAAGATACACGTCGCACTTGACGGTACATGATTCACAATATTATCTGTTCAGGATGCATTCTAATTACTGAATATGGCGCTTTGCTACGTCGTAGCAAATGACGTAGCTGAAGGCTATGCTATACTGTCGTCTCTGCAAATGAGAGCGTATGTAGTCAGTGAACCATCGCTAGCAAAGTCGGCTGTACAACTGGGGCGAGTGCTAGTGAGACTAGACCTACCGCGTGGCGGTGCTCGGTCTGCAATCACTGATAGTGGCGACACGCGGGTCTGACGTATACCAACGGACCGCGGCCGATTTAAAGACTACCACCTAGCAAGTGTAGAGTGTCTGGCGGTGACACCACAGTAATAATGTTGTATCAGTTCAGTATCAGAGAAGTTTGCTGGGACATCCACATGGAGCCTCTTCTGGACAGCCTGCAACAGAGCGAAGAGGTGCTAGATGTGATAGCCTACGCTGATGACCTCCTCCTGCTGGTCGGCGGCCGAAGTCGCGAGGACATAGAACCGAAAATAGAGAGAGCAATAGACAAACTACAACTATGGTGCCGCAACACCAAGATGACTATCTCACCAACCAAGTCGACTTACCTATTAATCAAAGGACAGCTAGTGAGATATCCGACCGTGAGAATTGACGGTACGCCAGTTCTTCGGAGACGAGAAACGCGCTACTTGGGAATCATCATCGATGAAAGGTGGAACTTCGCGAGGCACATTGAAACCGTAACCGTAGAAAGCACTACAACTACTAAACAACCTCATTTCCATCGGACATAAGAGATTTCAGCTTCCGCCTCATCTAATTAAGCTTTATCATAATAGTATACTGACGTCGATAGTGGGTTACGGCTCGGCAGTCTGGGCTCACAGGCTCACGAGAGTGGTGCCCGCCGTGACGGTGAGAGTACAGAGGAACATGTCACTAAGGTCCGTGGGAGCATACAGAACATCTCCGAGAGGAGCCCTGTTAATCATAATAGGTGTCCTCTGGATATAAAGATAAGGGAACAGGCCGCATGGTACTGGGACAAGAAAGATAATATCACAAAAGTAGAGGAAATTATTGGGGCACCAGTTAGGGAAAAGGGGGAGATAAGGGGAAGGGGTGAAGATCTATGGCAGGAGTTATGAGAGTCAGATGAAGCTGGTAGAAGAACCTTTCAATTCCTACCAGATGTTAAGGAAAGAATTAAAATGAGATACTTCGAGCCAACTCGGGAATTGTTCCACTTTCTCACTGGTCATGGCCCCTATCCGACTTATCTATGTCGGTTTGGGAAAAAGGGGACGCCCGCGTGTGGCTGTGGCGCATCAGAGGATACTCCTGACCATGTGGTTTACGAGTGCCCCCTTTTCGATGATGTAGCAGACACACTGAGACGACAACTACCAAGTACAAACACCTATGACCTACTAAGACAAGAGGAGACCTTTCAGAGACTGCCGGCCGAAGTGGCCGTGCGGTTAAAGGCGCTGCAGTCTGGAACCGCAAGACCGCTACGGTCGCAGGTTCGAATCCTGCCTCGGGCATGGATGTTTGTGATGTTCTTAGGTTAGTTAGGTTTAACTAGTTCTAAGTTCTAGGGGACTGATGACTTCAGAAGTTGAGTCCCATAGTGCTCAGAGCCATTTGAACCAATTTTTCAGAGACTGAACACGCTAGCCAACGAGGTATCACAAAAAGTATTAACAACTTTTCTGAGAGACCTTCGTGACTAGATAACTAGAAATCGCCGATCGCGACCACCACCCCAACCCCATACCGCCTGTTCGTGGACAGGTCGACTTTACAGTTGGAATCCGCCACGTGCAGGACTAGGGGGACTGCGGTGATCATCACGAACTGAGACAACGAACCAACAATGACGTAGAATAGGTAGTAGATTTAGTTAAATAGAAGAGGATAGTAAGTTGGGAACCTGCAGCGATAAATAAGTTCTTGCCTGCCCTGTGCCCTGTGCTCATAGGGATTAGCTCTATGAGCTAGGCACCCTAGTAGGTTTATATTATTAACACTGGCACGACTGTAACGCTGCAGGCAGTCAATACTAACCGCTCGTAGATACTAGAAATTATGCTAACACTAGTAAAATTAGAAGTAGTCTGCCTAGTAATAAATATACTACTGTCTGTAGTCAAGTAAAATGTAGAAGGTGCCATTATAACACTAAGAAATATAAGACCCACTAATCATTAAGGTGGTGGGTTATTTTGTATAATTATTACTATTATGAAAATAAAGATTTTTTTAAAAAAATAAGTTTGCTTCCAGAGCCTTGTTGATTACTGTGACATTCAAATACGTGGCAGTAGTACGAGTATTGCGAACCTACAACAAATCTTTGCGAAGTTGTCGAATATTAATCTCTTGTTGTGCGGTGAATTGCTATCGAAAATATTTTTACCCGACATGATTGAAATTCGTCTACTGAAGAAATAATTCTACAAGCATTCTGACACTGACCAGCCAGAAGATTGTGACCACCTGCCTCTTGCCGGTACGTCCACCTCTGTCGCGAGTAAAACAGCGGCGAAGCGTCGGGGCACGGAAGTAATGAGGCATTGGCAAGTCGCTGGTACCAACCACATCTGCACACCCGTGTGACCAGATTCCCGCAGATTCCAGGGAATGGGGCGATGGGCTCTGAGGCCACGATCAGTCACATCCTAGATGTGTTCGATCGCGTTCAAATTTGGCGAGTTGGGGGCAGCACATCAACTGGAACTCGCCATTGTATTCCTCGGACCACTCGTCACGCTCTTTGACTTGTGGCATGGCGCATTATGTTGCTGTAAAATGCCACTGCCGTCGGTGCCTTGCGCGAGCTGCACTGGAGCCACGGATGCCCACACGAATGTTCCACAGAACACACTGGAGCCGGAGTGTTGGGCGCACTGTGTGTTCGATCACACTTGTAAGCTGCCGAGAATTGAAGTCCGATGTCGGTTCCGCCTGCCCTGTTTTACAGACTAGCCAGCCCGCGACGCCTGGACGCGGCTTCCCCTTCGCTTCGCCAACGCATTTAAAGACCCTCACCACGGCACTCCTCTAAAACCCGGCAAGTCGAGCAGTTTCCGAGCCCCCGCAGTTTACCCTCGGTCAAACTCAGATAGATCGCGCGCACTCCTCACTCAACCCGCTGAGTCGTACTGCACGTACCGTGCGTGTGTCTGACTAGAAGCCATTCCTCGCCAGGCGACGCTGCTATCGCCTGGACGATTCTATGTCGGTAGCAGGTCGGCAGTCACAATGTTCTGGCTGATCAGTGTACGACTGAACGATAATGAAAGTTCGAATTCGACGCAGAAATAACGTAAAAAGTATCTCTGATCCGTAAAATTTACGAGGGCTGGGTTTTATGAAACACTAGTTTAATGTGTTGCGAGATAAAGAGGTGTGTGAGGAATCTATTACGGTAGCACTAAGTTAAATAACCGATCAGGAAAGAAAAACATCGGTAAGTTAAAACGCTATTAGGAATTCAGATAAACGGCGAATCTGTCAGGTCGCTGCAGTGCAGTCACTGAGTGTCTTTGGACATCACAACAAGAAAATCAACAGTAGCAAGAATCTTGCGGGACTCAGACGAATATTGTAAGGTCTTAGGAAGTGTGAACCTTCAGCCTTTATACATCTCCGGAAAATGACGTTATGCTGAACCACGTTTACGTGAAAGACGCTGCATTTTACATGCCTTCCAATATAACAAACCAGCCTACTCCGCAAGCCCGTATACGGTGCACGGTGGAGGGTACCTCGTTCCAACATTATAGACGTCCTGGTCTACCGCATTCGTGTGTTCATCGAGGGCCACGCGAGTGTACATGCCCGCGTCTCCCTCGCCATCACTACGTGAAACGTAGAGACTGTTGGCTTCGTGATGGTCGCACAGTCATTTTCGAATAGTGACACTCTGAGTGCACGGAACTGGTTTTCGCGAGAAAACAAGGGGACGCGCGGCGCTAGGCGTGGATGTGATTTTCAGGCGCTTTGCCACATCCCACTAGGTGAATACCGGATTGTTACCCGAGTACCGCCTCCGTTACACGACATGGGAAGATTTAGAAAACTTTCGCACACATCCAAGCGAACAAAACTGCACGCAGACAGCTGGGGTACACACATTCCGTCCCGGAGGCAACAGGGCGGCTGGACGAAGGCCGTCCGGACACCACCTAAATTAACCGTGCCCATTCTGATATTAACCGTGCAGACTCCGCGCAGCTGCGGAATAAAGACACAAGAAAAACAAGCCTTTCACGAAAACGATGCCGTCTTCAAAAAAATGGTTCAAATGGCTCTGGGCACTATGGAACTTAACATCTGAGGTCATCAGTCCCCTAGAACTTAGAACTACTTAAACCTAAGGACATCACACACATCCATGCCCGAGGCAGGATTCGAACCTGCGACCGTAGCGGTCACGCTGTTCCAGACGATGTCGTCTTCATACCATGTGTTGTGTGTCAACAGGTAGCAGTCTGCAGTGACCGCAGCGGCTTGGGGCAGCTCCTTTTGTATCATCGCGAAACAGGGAGGAGTGTGTGTCACGGATACGATAGGAGAGTTAGGTGGCAGTCATTAAAACAAAGGCATCTTTCGTTGCGGCGGGATCTTTTCGCGAAATTCGAATCTGTAAAGTTCTCCTCCCAAAGTGAAAATATTTTATTGACACCTACCTGCACACGGAGGGCAGATCATCGTCATAATCAGAGCTCTAACGGTCACATTGAAGTGTTCATTTTTTCCGCGCGCTGTTCGACAGTGGCACGGGAGAGGAACAGAGTGAAAGTCGTTCAATTAATCCTCTGCCACGCACTTAAGTGTGAACTGTGGAGCAGTTGTGCAGATGTTTGGTACAACAAGAAAGGAAAATTAAGGCATGGAACGTCGCAAATATGGTGGAATACTCGCAAGTCGTAGTCTTCACTTTTTGACACGTGGCCACCTGGAGAGAGAACACAAACGTGGGCAGGACACGTAAGCTAAATACAAGTACCACTTCATTTCACGTAAAAATCAGGAAGTGAATGGTTCTTGCGTTAAAATGAAACGGTACAAAATCTGGGATCATGTAATGAAAATGCCTGTCACGCAAGAGCGATAAGCGTCTCCGCTAATAAATATGAACATTGCAGCGCGAGAAGAGCGTATACTGATCACGCTGCTGCTTCGGAAAGACACCAACCCCAGCAACTTGTGAAACCGTTGTTCAGCTTCGCTGATAAAATTATAGCTTCGAAAGCGATAGGCAGTACCGTCGCAGTGCTGACACATCTCTGTTTGCGATAACGGACAACTGTTATCTGACTGCGCAAGAAGACAGTAAAAGCCATACGAAGGTCCAACCCTACCGCATGAAACAGGTGATGCATCCAGCTGATTCCAGTCCCTACGACGAGTTTGGTTCCATACCTGCGAACAATGAAAACAGTACATTACTCGAGTGTTTAGGATTAAATTGCTACAAGCGCGTTCTGCGGTAATTAGATATAATTTGCAGTGTACGTGTAAACAACAGTATAGCCGGCCGTCTACGGGACACACTTTCCCATACTACTGGCGCTCCAGCGGCCAGCAGGCCGACAGAGACAATACCGGACGCTGCGTCCGTAAGAACTGTATGATGATGACGACGACGACGACGACGACGACGACGACGACGACGACGATTGGTTTGTGGGGCTCTCAACTGGACGGTCATCAGTGCCCGTACAAAGTCCCAATTTTTACACAGTCCAATCTAGCCACTGTCACGAACGATCGTGAAAATGATGGTGATGGTGGTGGTGCTGGTGGTGGTGAGGACAACACAAACACTCAATCCCCGGGCAGAGAAAATCTCCTACCCTGCCGGTAATCGAACCCGGGACCCCGTGATCCAGCCACTAGACCACGAGCTGCGGACGCAACTGTCTGACACGTCCCTTCACACACCAGGCAGAACGTACTATTTGGGGTGAGATCGCTGACACTACTACCGAGACATAAGCGAAAGGCTGGACATCAATGGCTGCTTGTCTGTTACAGCGACAATACAGTTCACTACTAGTTTCGGACGTCAGGACACATATTACGATCTATAAAAACACCAAACATACAGAATGCGCTTTATCTCAAGCAAGCATCCAACTGCATACACAATAGCTTTTTTAATAATTTTTTTTAGGTAATTTCAACTAAAGGAAATACGAATCGGTATTTCTGTGAGTAGGGGAACTACTCTGATACCTGTGACTGTGGAATCTATGTTGATTTTTAAACAGCAGACTTGCCCTCTCTTCCTTCCAGAGGAGTCATTAAGCCTGAGCATAAATTACGTTCTATAACTGTACTAACGTCACCGACACAGGCTTGCCTATTAACCCTCAACTACATTCGTGCAGCAATTAATTACCTCACGCGTCGCTCTTGTTTCCAGTTCCGTCACTCCTCCATTCCGCTCCGATGTAGTCTTAGTACCGCCTACAGTTTTGCACTGTGCACGTGCCTGCTAACCAGCGACCATTCTTTCTGTACAAACGTAGAATTTGTGGTCGAAATCTACCCTCGATATGCTGGAAACATTAAACGTTTAAAGCCGATGGCAGGCATAAAGCGTCATCCGAAATAGTACTGAATGCTTTCTCAGAAAATTATTTTGAACAATTACGTCATAAGCCTACTCGAAGCGTAAACGGTTGCGAAAGCACACTTGACTTCTTACCAACAAATAATCCTGGGCAAATAGTGAGTATCGTGACGAATACAGGGGTTAGCGACCACAAGGCAGCAGTTGCCAGGCTGAATACCGTAACACCTACAACCATCAAAGAGAAACGCACAGTATATCTATTTAAAAAAAGATGTGGAGATGTTTTTAAAAAGTTAGTATCGACTGCAGTTGAGAGATATATATACCACATAATAAGTGATGGTACTGATCCCCCATGGTACATAAACGGGTCAGATCGCTGTTGCAGAAGCAACGAAAAAAGCATGCCAAATTTAAAACATCGTAAAATCCCCAAGACTGGCAAAGTTTTGCAGAAGTTCGAAATATAGCGCGTACTTCAATGCGAAATTCTTTTAACAATTTTCACAACGAAACTCTGTCTCAGAATCTGGCAGAAAACCCAAAAAGATTCTGGTCATACATAAAGCACTGCAGTGGCAAGACGTAATCAATACCTTCAATGCGCGATAAGAACGGTGAAGTCACTGATGACAGTGCCACTAAAGCAGAGTTATTACACACGGTTTTCCGAAAGTCTTTCTCCAAAGAAGACGAAGTAAATATTCCAGAATTCCAATCAAGGACAACTGCCAAGGTAAGAAGCAAAGAAGTAGATATCCTTGGCGTAGCAAAGCAGATTAAATCCCTCAGTAAAGGCGAGGCCTCCGGTGCAGATTGTATACCTTTCAGAGTACGCTGATACAATAGCTCTATATTTAGCAAATATGTACAACTGCTCGCTCATAGAAAGATCCGTACCTAAAGAGTGGAAAATTGCCCAAGTGACACCAATATCCAAAACGTGAAGTAGGAGTAATCCGCTGATTCACAGGCCATATCACTAACGTCGATTTGCAGTAGGGGTTTGGAACATATACTGTGTTCGAACATTATGAATTACCTCAAAGAAAACGATTTATTGACACACAGTTAGCATGGTTTCAGAAAATATCGTTCTCGTGAACCACAACTAGCTCTTTATGCTCATGAAGTAATGAGTGCTATCGACAGGGGATGTCAATTGATTCCATATTTTTAGATTTCCAGAAAGCTTTCGACACCGTTCCTCACAAGCGTCTTCTAATCAAACTGCGTGCCTATGGAATATCACCTCGGTTGCGCGACTAGATTCGTGATTTCCTCTCACAAAGGTCACAGTTCGTAGTAATAGACGGAAAGTCATCGAGTAAAACAGAAAGAATATCCGGCGTACCCCAAGGAAGTGTTATAGGCCCTCTATTGTTCCTGATATATATTAATGGCGTAGGAGACAATCTGAGTAGCCGTCTTAGATTGTTAGCAGGTGATGTTGTCATTTACCGTCTTGTAAAGTCATCAGACGACCAAAACACGACTTGCAAAATGATTTATGTAAGATATCTGTACGGTGCGAAAAGTGGCAATTGACCCTGGATAAAGAAAAGTGTGAAGTTATTGACATGAGTACCAAAAGAAATCCCCTAAATTTCGATTACGCGATAAGTCACACAAATATTCAACTAAATACTTAGGGATAACAATTACAAATAACCTAAACTGGAACGATCACATAGATAATATTGTGGGTAGAGCAAACCAAAGACTGCGATTGATTGGCAGAACACTTAGAAGGTGCAACAGGTCTACTAAAGAGACTGCTTACGCCACGCTTGTCCGCCCTATTCTGGAGTACTGCTGTGCGGTGTGGGATCGGCATCAGGTGGGACTGACGGATGACATCGAAAAAGTTCAAAGAAGGGCGGCTCGTTTTGTACTATCGCGAAATAGTAGAGAGAGTGCCTCAGACATGATACGTGGATTGGAGTGGCTACCATTAAAACAAAGGCGTTTTTCGCTGCGACGGGATCTTCTCATGAAATTTCAATCACCAGTTTTCTCCTCCGATTGCGAAAACATTCTGTTGGCACCCACCTAGATATGGAGAAATGATCATCAAGATAAAATAAGAGAAATCAGAGCTCGCACAGAAAAAATTTAAGTGCTCGTTTTTCCCGCGCGCCGTTTGAGAGTGGAACGGTAGAGGACAGCTTGAAGGTGGTTCATTGAACCCTTTACCAGGCACTTTATTGTGAAGCAGAGTAATCACGCACACGTAGAAATCCACCCCACGAAGTTTTAACTTTTCTTACTTGTCACCATAAATTGATTTTAATTATTTCAGACAGAATGTAAGTGTGGAGTTATTATTAGCCAGTGAAGACTGACTCAACGGATTCAGTAGATTCTTTTCAAGAAGCAGCCGACTTTAATAACAGTGAAACAGAAATATCTGATAGCTGGACTGTGTGGCCGAGCGGTTCTGGGCGCTTCAGTCTGGAACCGCGCGACTGCTACGGTCGCAGGTTCGAATTCTGGCCCGCATCTCGTGGTCGTGCGGTAGCGTTCTCGCTTCCCACGCCCGGGTTCCCGGGTTCGATTCCCGTCGGGGTCAGGGATTTTCTCTGCCTCGTGATGGCTGGGTGTTGTGTGCTGTCCTTAGGTTAGTTAGGTTTAAGTAGTTCTAAATTCTAGGGGACTGATGACCTCAGAAGTTAAGTCCCATAGTGCTCAGAACCATTTGAACCATTTGATTAGAAATGTCTGATAATGATACTCACGGGGAGAAATAAAGGACGATAAGAAGGTAGTAGAAAACCTAGAAATAGTAAGGGAATCTGGCTGGTTGTAAATAAGAATAGTAAGATACCACATCGAGATTTTATAAAAACAACTCGGGATGGCTTTGATCAAACCAAATATCAAAGGCAGGAAAATGAATTCCACTACTTTTTTCTCGGGACTTGCAAACTGTTATTAACGAAGTTCTTTCCAAAAATTTTCCGTATGACAGCAGGGTCGACGAATCGGCCGTGCACGTGGAAGAGGGGCAGAGTGAGCCAAAAATTTCGGCGGTGTCAGTCGCGATGCCACGTGTGTCAACGCGTTAAAGGCACCAGAAACTACCGAAACAGATTCTAAACGTGAAAAATACGTTGTCAAAATGCGTTCTATTAGGAAGAAGGTACGTCTTGACTGTGATGAATGAAAATAAAAGAGCTTAGTTGCTCCGTTCACGTACTTAGTGTCACTTTTTACTGGAAGTCTTTATTTTTTTCTTTTAGTTTACTTAATTGAACATTATTTGATAGCAAAACATGTTCGTGAACAGTGTTCCAGTAGATTTTCTCTGTTTTCCTTTAATTCCAGAAACTCTGTTTAAATGGCCGTTGTTAACTTTTTTGGCTTGTTTGATGCTGGCTACCACGAATTCCTCTCCTGGGGCAATCTGTTCATCCCAGAATAGCACTTGCAACCTACGTCGTCAATTATTTGCTGGATGTATTTCAATCTCTGTCGCCCTCTACTGCTTTTACCCTCTACAGCTCCCTTTAGTACCACGAAGCTTATTCAGTGATGTTTTAACAAGTATGCTATCATTGTTTCCCTTCCTGTTGTCAGTCATTTCCATGTATTCCCTTCGTCGCCGATTCTGTCAGTCCACTGAATTTTCGACATCACCTTTAGCTTCAATTCTATTCTGTTCTGATTTTCCCCACACTCCACGTTTCACTGTCTCTCAATGCTGTGCCCCAATTTCTTCCTTAAATTAAGACCTATGTATCGTACCAGTTGGCTTCTCTCGGCCAGGAGTGACCTTTTCGCCTGAGCTAGTCTGCTTTTTATGTCCTCCTTGCTGCATCCATCACGTGTTATTTTGCTGCCTAGGTAGCAGAATTCCTAACTCCGTGGTCGCCAATTCTGATGACGAGTTTCTGCTACTTTTTGTTACTTTCGTCTCTCTTCGACGTTAGAGTATTTATTGTTAGTGAGACCATCTTTTCTTTTATCCATTCCGTAACAAAATTTTATAGAAACATTGGAGAGAATCAGTTTCAGAGGGTTTCTGTTTTCGGGGTGGTAGTGTACTAGTGTCAGTGTACACAGCGAGTGTGGTTAGGAGTTAAGTGTGTGCGTCTGTCGGACGACTTTTCCCGCAGACGGCAGAGACGTGCCATCCTCGCTCGCTGTAGCAGCTACGGTAAACTGCGCCGCAAGCGGAGCGAGATCTGCCGCGGAGTCTCTGGAAAATACCGATAAATAAATCAAGGAGGCAAAACCTCGGCGTTAGATTCGTAAAGAGAAAGGTAACATCGCAAGCAGCAGAAAGTGGTCGCAACTGATGTGTACTAACAGCCGCACACCGCGGACATCGACACCGTAAAGTGAGTGAACCACTTGCGGGCCGCTTACAAGGCCACGCCAGTACAGCAGAGTGCAAATGGAAAACGTTCGAAGCGTTATTTTTTCCCACAAAACGAGTGTTCCCTGTTGCACGTCGGTAGATCTGCTCCACGCGCCAAAACGCGTACAAAGCCTTTCAAACGTTCGTCAGCAGACGGCGATGATTTTTTGTGCCGAGCTGAGTTTTCTTCTGGAGCTCAGAAATTTTAAAAATACGCGGACCGGTTTCTGTGGACTACAGTCCTAATAGTTAAAACCTAATGCTGTAGTTCTGTGCTTGTGTTATCGGAAATGACACGCTGTGCGTCAGTGTTAATGGCACTTGGAGCAAATACTTCCTCACTGCTGTTTTGTCGATCACTCACCGTGGCGGTTTACACTGCGCATCATCGCAAAGAAGGAAGCAGCAACCAGCCGCCACTGGTAATAATAATGCTGTTTACTTAGACGAATAGCGCCGTTAGCGGTTCAGAATAGACAGGTTCATCCTCAGACTGGTGTTGACGTTTACATATCATTACTAACGTAAGCAACAACAAATGTATTGTCTAAAGAGGAACCAGTCTTTCGAACCCGGTAACCACACTATTCGCGTAAACGAACATCATTACTAGCAAAGACTCAACCTGTAAACACTTACTTCCACTTGGAACGTTTTCACGAATTTCTAATTTGTCTCATTTTTCGAAGTGATGCGATGAGCAAGGTAATTCTGGGCATCATCAGAGCATCTTCTACATCACTATGCACAAACACAGTGGCATTGTTTCTTCATTCTCTTGACAAATGCCTGACGTGGCACTTTTAACGTTTTCCAGTTGCACCTTTCAGCTGTCGTGCACGAAGACAATGCAGGTTATCGTTCAGAGCTCAAACCTGGAGGAGGAGGACATTAGTGTTTAAAGTCCCGTCGACGACGAGGTCATTAGAGACGGAGCACAAGCTCGGATTACGGAAGGATGGGGAGGGAAAGCGGCCGTGACCTGCCAAAGGAAACACCCGTCATTTGCCTCAAGCGATGTAGCGAGACCACGGAGAACCTAAATCACGATGGCCGGACTCTGGTTCGAAACGCCGGCTCAAAGCTCTATCTTCCACTGTCTCCTGAAGAGGAACAACATAGCACGAGCAGTTTCACGAGAATCCACAATTTCGCTTAACGGCGAAGCACTCGCCCTCTACCGCTATTTTACACGGCCAGTTAGCGCCCGTATGTCCTCGTTTGGCGCATCTTTGGGTCCACGTGAGACCAACTGTACGTGCTGGACCCTGTGAAACATCAACACGATGTCACCTGGATCACAATTTGGCATATAGAGGCCTTTACAACATCGATTAAGCCTAACTGGCGTCGTCGTCGTTGTTGTTGTTGTTGTTGCTGCTGTCTTCAGTCCACAGGCTGGTTTGATGCAGCTCTGCACGCTGCTCTATCCTGTGGAAGTCTCTCCATCTCCGAGTAACAACTGCAAATAGCGTACAGACAATATAAAAAAATAGCCCACGCAGTCAACGTATGGCGAGTGCCTTACATAGGAAACTACCAATGGTGTTTAGGAATGAAACAATAACGATTTTTCTCTTTTACTTCTATTGTAGATTACGAAGATGATTACTGCACGGTTGAAACCGGTAATCTTGTTTAAAAAGCTTTACGATCGAGACTATTACATGAAAAAGCCACGGAGTTGCATCTGCTACCAACATGCAATCTTCCTTGTCACCTTACATCTGACAATTCACGCAATGATTTTGTTAAGTTGGTCGAACCCATTTAAATGATATCGATAAGTGGCGAATTATGTGTGTGTTATCTTTGACTGCTTCTCCATCTTTGTTCCTACACGCTGTTCAGATCAGTTCCGTTTCGTCCATCTTCATTATGTGCGCGCTAACATGTTCTCAGTACCCTCGGAACCTCAACAGGTTTACATGAAACACTCGTCTCCTACGGTATTTGTTGTGCTGGCGGCAGTCCACGGCGCCAGTGCTGCCGCCCAGTCTACGTGGACGCTTCACCACCATCACAGTCACGTCCTACAAGACGTTCTCAGAGTTTTCGACGGGGGCCAGGTCGGGACGAACCCGAGGCGCCGGGCCGGGCCGCCGCAGCCGCGCCAGCGCTCGCCTGCAGTCTGGCGTTGTCGTGCTGGAGGCGAGGCTGCTCGACGCGCGGGCGGACGCTCCCTGCCCGCAGTCATCCAGTCCACTACAGCTCGCTGTCTCTCACGCATCGACACAGCTCCGCTACACACCGCTACAATTCCGAGCCCCCTAGCGGCAGAGGGCTGCAAATATATCTAGACGTGAAGGATAACGTTTCTTTTATTTAAAAAGCTTTACGAGTTTTCATACGAAAATTAAGAGGCATTACTTTTCAGCACGCCTTCGTATAAACCGTCACATGTCAAAAGAAAATTTAAATACCTTAAGAGTAATGTGTAAAATGCCACCATATTGTAATGTTTTTCACTGAGGAACTGTGTTACATTTCTAAATCAAATGACAAAGTTGACATCCAGCAGGTAAGTAAACCGCACAAACACCTGACTGCGAAAAAAGGCACCGAAAACAGGAACCAGCTACAACTTTATCCACGTTTGTAATGCTAGTCCGTATACTACCGGTCCGAAGGTAAAAAAAAAAAAAAAAAAAAAAAAAAAAAAAAAAAAAAAAAAAAGGGGACTGCATGGGCGTAGTGTGTTCGATGCAGATAGGACAATATGAGAGCTCCAGCGCTTGACTAACAGAGCTAACAACTGCCGCCGAACACAAAGCATTGGTCCACACAGAGTCCGAGAGACACATTTCTGCTTTCTTTTCTGTTTTTCTCCCGATACCGCGAAGCGTTTCTGCGCATTTCTTTGCCGACATCGCCGAATTTAACTTATTTCATTGCTAGTTTTGCGTAAATAAGCATCCGACAACTGCAACACGAGATTCGTTACCAAGCTCGGCTGCTGAGTGTGAAACTGCCCGGCTACACACACTACGGTCTGGCCGTTAATACTCAATGACTAGCACAGTCTTTCTTTCGTCACTATGGCGTCTTAATTCGTACATGTGGAAATCGCCAATCACCGCGGTACGCAGTTCGCGTCAAACAGTAGGTTCCCACACAAAAACTGGCTCGCTAAGTCACGAAGGCAAACGGGTTGCCACGCCCGGTACGACAGTTCCTACTACAGCCCCAGACTCGACGTTATACCTGCGCACAGGTCTGTCTCCTGCTTCGTACCACTCTCTATTTCCTTACCTGAAACTTTTAGTAACAAATCGGTAGTTCGTATAACGCAATGATTAATTTCCCCATCGCGGGCAGCCTTCTTGGCCGAAAACTCTACCGTTTCGTTTCGCTAAAATCCGCAAAGGAGGTGGGTGAGAAAGTGGTCAGCAAACCGGACTCGCATTCGGGAGAACGAATGTTCAAACCCCGCCTGCCCATCAATTCGTGACTTCCCTAAATCTCTCCAGGGAAATGTTGCATTCGTTCCTTTGAAAAGAGCACACCGATTTCCTTCCCCACCCTTTCGTAATCCAAGCGTCTCTAAGGACCGCACTGTTGACAGGGGACGTTGAATTCTGATCCTCTTTCCTTCCTTCCTTCCTTCCTCGAAAGCCGCAAAGCGTATTTACGCAGCAGAGGAATACGGTCGGCTCCTGTAAATCGCACGAAACGGGGTGCCCACTGCTTCCGTTCTATAGATGGTCCAGCTGAGCTAGCGCTTCTCCGGAAACGATCCGTTCCCTCTCTCACTCGTCGGTAAGCAAATTGGAGACACTGTAGTACGGCAGTCCCCTCCGCTGTTCGGGCGGGCAGTGACGGCCGCAGGAGCCACAAAGTGTCCTTTGTTTCTGGCAGGAGGGCTCGAGTAAGAATGCCAGCCCAGTCCCCTGCATCCAGCGAGGCCCCTGAGTGCGCTACACGGACCTGCAGAGACTCGGTGCCCACCGGCAGCTGCTGGGCTCACCACTGATCTGCACTCGACACGAGGGCGGGGCGCCAGCCGTTCGGAAATACGTCGGGGTGGTTCTGCAGGCGTCCGCGGTGAAGCGCAGCGAGAGAGCCACGGGGGTGCTCCACACACTGCAGTGGGGGAGAGGGGTGGCTCGTCGCTGGGAGTCCGAGGCCAGGGTCTGTCGCGCCGTCGGCGGAGAGGGCGCCGGGGCCGGAACACGGGACCGGGCTGAGTGACGATCGACAGGGCGACCGGCCGTTCCGGAAAGTGCTACGTGTGGGATCCGAACAGCAGGCCTGCCGAATGCCGGGCCCAGCCGTGGAGCTGACGCCTTACATGTCGTCACAAACAGGTCCGAACTTTTCGACACAGCGTACAACAGACACAGGTGGATCGTAAGGCCGTAGCAGCGTCAGTGAATACGGGTGGAAACAGGAATACAAAGAAAGGCACGGAGGTCTTTCTGTTTAGCAAGAGCGACAAGTGACTGATTTGAGATTATCCGACAGATCGCCTCCAGGACTGTCAATGTTGAGCATCACCGGACAAAGCTCAAGAGCATCAAACAATACGATTTAGGCAAGTACGGCCGCAGTAAAATATTGAGGGATGGAAAAGACCCACGGTCGTTCGGCAACCGTGTTAGGCAAGCGCAAAGATCACTGCAAATTTAAACGCAGCCAAAGCCTCACAGAAAAACGAATACCAAACGAAGCCAAAATTAGCATAATGAGGGGCACGCGGGAAGTGTTCAACGAATATCAGCTCGAGGGAAAATCCTAAGAAATTCTGGTCTCATGTTAAATCAGTAAACAGATCGAAACCACCTGTCCAGGCACACACTGACCGTAACGGCAATGAAATAGAGAATCACACAAAAAGGACGAACTACTACATGTATTTTTCCAAAACTGTTTCACAGAGGAAGATCGCGCTGTTGTTCCTCCTTTAAATCGTCGCACTAAAGACAAAATGAAGCACGTCGAAGTAAGTAGCCATGGGACAAAAGGCAAGTGAAATCGGTCAACAGGGGAGAGACCACTGGATCTGACTGACTGCCGGTACCATTCTACACAGAGTCGGCGAAACAAGCTGCTGCAGTGCACCGCAGCTCGCTGCTGGAGCGAAGCCGTCCTTCGCGCGCTCGCGTGAGACCCAAAACGTCAGTAGTGATCAAAATGGGTTCCGCAAGCAGCGGTCGCGTAAAACTCAGCTCGCTCTGTTGGCCCACGAAACCCAGAGAGCGGTACGGATAGGGGCGCCCACGTGGATGCCGTCAGTTCTACAAGGCCGCCTAATGAACAAAACACGAGCGTAAGGAATATCAGAAAAACTGTGTCACTGCATCGAAGAGTAAAATCGGGCGCACCCCGAAGGAGTGTTGTGGAGATCCATTAATTTTCACAGTGTAATATAAATGACATACTACACAATGTCGGAAGTTCCACGAGGCTTTTCGCGCAATATGATGTATATAGAGAAGTGGTGGTGGTGGTTAGTGTTTAACGTCCCGTCGACAACGAGGTCATTAGAGACGGAGCGCAAGCTCGGTTTAGGGAAGGATTGGGAAGGAAATCGGCCGTGCCCTTTCAAAGGAACCATCCCGGCATTTGCCTGAAACGATTTAGGGAAATCACGGAAAACCTAAATCAGGATGGCCGGAGACGGGATTGAACCGTCGTCCTCCCGAATGCGAGTCCAGTGTGCTAACCACTGCGCCACGTCGCTCGGTTACAGAGAGGTCTCAACTCCTGAAATTTTAGCGAAATACGAGAACACCAGCGGAGTTTTTTTGAGGGAGTGATAATTGACCATCATCATACACAAATGTAAAGCATTGTTCATAAATAGGCAGAAAGACCCTTTATTATACTACTAAACAATTACATAACATTTACTGGAAACAGTTACTTTGATAACATATGTACGAGTAGGTGTACGGAACGATTTCAAGCGGGTACGCAGATGGCAGGCAGATTCATTGGAGGAATCCTCAGGAAGTGTAGTTAATGAACAAGAGAAGGTGGCTTACAGAGCCCTCGATCGATCGGTACTCGAATACTGCTCGCCAGACATGCCTGATAGAAGAAAGAGAAAGTACCAACAGGAGGGAGAACAGAGCATTTCATCACAGGTTCATTCAGTGAGCACCGAAGCGCCGCGGAGATGTTCTGCAGACTCTAGTGGCAGACCCAACGAGAGAGTCTTGTGAGTTTTAGTGCTGAACTGGCCACGCCTTTCACCGCGTGCCGGGCGTCGCTTCGGTGTCAGGACACAGCACACTTCCAGTTCCCCCGTCCCCAACTGCGGCTCAATCCCGCGAGAGCTGCTCTCTTAAGCCAGAGAACTGACTGGGTACAGAGCTCGTCGGCAGAGAAGGACCGGCAGGATTTTCCAGTGGACTAAAGCTTTAGATACGAGTATTACTCGATCCTTAATTACGTGCAACTACGTGCTTTATTTCCTGCCATTTCCGAGGACATAACTGCCAGTTGTAGAAATGCGGAAAACGCCCCGGTCTGAAATCCACCGTCACTGGTTCGCCGGTAGCTGGGCAAAGGCCTCGCGGCGACTGCGACGAATACCGGCGTGCGGGACGGGACGGGACCGGCCCGGCCCTCCTGCTACCACACTGTGGTGCGACCGTCTGCCGAGGCGCCACCGCAGTACGCTGAACGACTGCGACTGCCTCCAGTCGGTATCGCCAATTGTCAAATCGCACACCAGTGGCTCTTCCTGCCTAATGCATTACTCTTACTCACTCGCATTTTGCTACAGTCTTCAGGCCTTGCAACGAGTTTGCGACACCTGTGCGGAGTCAAACTGTAACGTATCTCTTTAATTATACAGTTAGATTGACTGAAGCAAAATTATTCTGTTGTGTAGCCTTGTACATTACTATGTGAATTTGAATAGGGAATTTACTACAGAAGATATCTCGGGTCGCCACCTGAATCGACCTACCATTGAATTACCCTGAACATTTGCTCGCATATAAAATCACACAAGTGAGAGCTGGCCAGGAAGCGCCTCGATAGGAAAATTGATAAACAGCGAGTGTGTTACCGAACATCAGCAATATCTTTTACTAAACATTTATTTCACGGTAATTCTTTAAAAGGGAAACAAATGAACAAACGTACATTTAACGGGAAAACCTACCATGGAGTGCTGGTACTGAATAGTCCTGGTAAAACGGACTGAAATGTATACTTGAACAACACGATCATTTGAAATCGGGAGAGCTGTGGGAAAGATGGATTACATATGCACACATTCATACTAACCATTCATCGCAAAGAACTAATTCAACAATTTAATAAAGGAAACAACATCTACATAGGATCAGAGGGAGACTAGCTTCAATGGTCGGATACTTTAACGCAAAATTATTCCAAAATTTATAAAAAAGTTACGAGAGACTGTAATTAAGAGCAATGAATAGGAACTACGCCCTGTGAACAATTCTTCCAAAAGATATGCGCCCTCTAAAATCAGTAGTAGCATCGAGTGTACGCACTGCAAAGAAAAATCAATAAGATATAAATCACGACGAGAAAGATCACGAAAACAAAGAATAGAGAACCACAATTTATTTAAGACAGGAAACTGATTCATTTACAAGCACAAAATACTAAAGCAGAATTTCACGAACAAATCACACGGTAATGGCTACCAACCGTGCAAAAAGAAAACTTACTCAAATCTGCACGAACGACAGCGGCCTTTTTCTTAATATGACTATGGAATGTTAAAACCGTATGCAAAGCTCTTAATCAGTTACACGATTTATTCAGGAATCTAGTCAAGCTCATACATGCACCTGGCCCCGTGCCCAGCAATCCCAAAATTATAGAGCACAAGCAAAACACTGCTATAAATTCCAGAAACCACAAATTATTCTCCATACCTGCCTCCCAAGACGTACCGTGATATTAACGACCCGGTGAAGCCGAAACTTCCAACGCCAAGGACTAAAACCAGATGCCACCTCTTCGACGACTGCGACTGCTCGCCACTCACCCACAGCCCCTCGCCGCGGACCGGAAGCCGGCGCGGAGGGAATATGCGCGTTCTACCTGTGCCAACTCCAACAAAAGCAACGGACAATCGCTCGCCGGTCTCTCTCTGACCCAAAAGCGTTCTCCTTTGCTTTATACAAAAGTTGGCCCGAGAATCTTACCCCGAGTCCATAGACATACAGGCAACCCCGTCAGACGAAAAAACACGCTTCCAAGCAGACAACCAGACGGGTGGAACAAGGAAAACATAGCGTGACTAAGCAAATATACGACGATGCTTTTCTGTTCGAAACTCGTAATATGCGTAGAGCTAATGTGGAAAATGATTTAGATACAAAAAACAATTCAGATATTGCAATTTGGTATTGAAATATGACTCTGGCTGCCAGATATAGCATTCAGCTGATCATTCTCTCGATGTGAATTTGTAGGAGCACCCACACCTACGTGGTGCTGTCCAGAAACAAAGTCTGTAGCAACACTGAAAGTCAATGCAGACTTGTGCAGAGCCTTGTGTGGAAATGCAACGTGCTGACATTGCTGTGGAGCCCAGGACACACCAGCTACTGGACCTCCAATCAGCTGTACGTTTGCTTCCTGAAACAAGAGAGACTGTCAGTTTAATCAAACAGAGTTCATTGTTGCCGATTCGTTTCTGCAAAAAGGAAAAAGAAAAAAAGAAACGGTCACATAACGGTGTCTTCAGCTCCAGTACATCTTACTGTGGGAATGTTGGATAAAGGACTGCTGCATATTCAAGGAAGCACGTCTGAAAATCAAAAGTTTCAATGCTTTCACGATGATTTTGTCGACGAATGTCTCGATATAGAGCGTAGGCCAAGAGATACGTGGAACTGAAATGGAAGGCGCCACGGTACTGACAAAAGCATAGAAGAATGGAACCGAAGGATAAATACATCAGTATGAGGTTCATCCAACCATTTACTCATTTGTAAGATATCTTCGAGAAGATGCAGAGTTCGATGGCCACCAGTTTAACAGACAAATTAGAAATTTCAATGGGAAAAGAACAAAGAAGTCAGAAATTAAGAGCGATTTGACTACTGGAAAAGCTTTAAAAAGGCTCCAAACAGATGGCAACTTAAAATCGTTTATAAATTGTATGGTTTACACACAGAAATCACAAATAAGAAGGAAAACGTGACAACTATCGGAAATTACGTAAATACTGAAAAGTACACTACTGGCCATTAAAACTGCTACACCACGAAGATGACGTGCTACGTAAGACGCGAAATTTAACCGAGACGAAGAAGATGCTGTGATACGCACATGATTACCTTTTCAGAGCATTCACACAAGGTTGGCGCCGGTGGCGACACCTACAACGTGCTGACATGAGGAACGTTTCCAACCGATTTCTCATACACATACAGCAGTTGACCGGCGTTGCCTGGTGAAACGTTGTTGTGATGCCTCGTGTAAGGAGGAGAAATGCGTACCATCACGTTTCCGACTTTGATAAAGGTCGGGTTGTAGCCTATCGCCATTTATCGTATCGCGACATTACTGCTCGCGTTCGTCGAGATCCAATGACTTAACAGAATATGGAATCGGTGGGTTCAGGAGGGTAATGCGGAGCACCGAGACCCAGAGTCTGCTACGTCACTTGCCTCGCACACGCGTCACGCACAGTTGCAGAAGAGGTACGATCAAATTACCCTGACGTGTACGAATTAATCTCCTGTGGCAGCAAAATCTACGTGGAACCTGCGCCACCGGTACAGACATTTAAAGGACGAGCACCCTCACTGCGCCCCCCCCCCCCCCCTCAGCCTGTTCTTAGCGCTGCTGAGTGTTACTTCACAAACTGTATCGAAATAAGGACAATCGTTTGTGAGCTCGATAGCGATGAATAAAGTGCTGTCAAAACTGTGAAGGAGCTCTTTACAGATGCCTTATTTGGAAACTGCTTATGCATCAACACGAACTTTTGTACGGTATCAAAAGTGATCTGACTCGAAGCTTCCGGTACTCGGATACTGTGCAGCGTGGGCCGGGTCGAGCTGGTCACCGCCTCACTGGAAAACTGCACACTCTTCTTCAGTGGAGCCCTCGGTACCCTACAATGTGCAAAGTTAGTCACAGTCCTCCTGGGAATGCCACAGCATTTGAGGACAATCGACCCACGCAGGTCTGCAGTGGGATCACCGCCATCAAATGGGCTCCTGTGACGTCCTGTGATGTGCAGAGGAGCTTTTCCAGGTGCAAAACCATCCTAAGCGACAAGTGTATATCTCAGAAAATAGAAATCTGAAAACGCACCTTGTGATCCAGTGTAACTCTGCAGAAACTGAAGATCGACACGATCTGTTAACCAATCTGGACTACTTTACACAAGTTGTGCGAAGTAGTAAAAAGGTGGCTTTATTGTTTGGGCAGGTGTTATTCTTTTCACTCTACTTCGTTCTTTACACAGTTATTTTGAAACACTGCAAGACGTGTGTACTGTCAGTAGAATAACACTCGTCCCACAGCACGAAGACTCTTTCGAAGGCTGACAGAATTTGGGGAACGAACCTCAATCCGCCCTCCTCACCAAAAATATTTGGCACGGCAACATATTCGCGCTCTTTGAAAACAGAACACTCTAAATCCTTTTACCCAGTCTCTCTTTGCAGTTTGTCCTTCATACTCGGCACCTCCCTCTCGCTGTCGCTGCCTCCCGTTTCTCCCACTGATTTATAGGTTTAGTCCACTGCCCCTGCCACTGTCTCCTTTTGTCTTTCTTTCTCTCTGCCACCGTCCCCAACATGCCTCCGCAGATCAAAAATCCTGGCGGGGGAGCGTACAATTGACTTTTTCCCCTATATTCGTTCCCTTCTCTTTCCTGCTATAGCAAGATATGCTGCTTATGTGTAACTAACTCTTTAGGTCAGTAAAATTTTGGGTTATTTATTTACTTGGACACATTTATGTACTTTCATACATACAAACAAGTAATATGCTCGCATAATACAAGATTAACACAAAATCGTTTGCTTTCCTTTTTTCGGATACTTTGCTCGTCGATTGCAATTCATTGAAATACCCAGCTGATGATTTGTATTTTAAAGGGGTAAAAAAGTTATTAGAAATATTTTACTGAATTTACAGTTTTTCCAGTCTCATGTAGTGTTTTGCAGTTGTTTTAAGTTCTTTTCAATCATGTTAAGACTCCTTGCAGCCCATGTTTCGAGGCGCCTCACTCCAGAACCGCTCTGGGCATATTTGTAGGAGTGAAGTACCTGTTATGAAAAGACACTGCACCGTAAAGTTTTATCGGTGAAAAAATATGTGAAAAAAATATGTTAATAAAAAACATAACCGGTGCTGACAGGTTGCTAATAAGAAAAAGACTTTAGTTGAACTACTTTATTGCATCACACGTTCAAGGCGTCCCACATCAGACGATCAAAATTGGACGTTGACAGAAAAATACCAGTCATCCGATGATGGGCCACGTCCGAAATGCATAACGCAATAAAGAAGTTGAGCTAACATCTTATGACTTATTAGCAACCTATCAGTGTTCGTCAGTTTTATAGCCATCAATATGGTCACAAACATTGTAGAGGACTTCTTGTCTTGTTTCAAAATAGAAACAGCGCCACCTAAAAATATAATCTGGCTAACTCGGAACACTTGCGGAGACCCTAGAACCCCCGCCATGTGTTCACTGCCCAGTTACAACTGGCTTTATGCCTCAGAATGCACAGAACTTACGTGAGTAAGTACGATTATTTTGACGCTATGGACCTCGGTAATGGGTACTGATAACAGGAAAAAGGTTTCAAAATTTGCTGAGAACATCATTTTAAGAACATATGGTAAAAATTTCGACGATCTGCCAAGGACAGAAATTAAAGACGTGACCGTCTCCACAACTGATACTTTTGTTAGCCAAAAATATGGGAGGGGTCGGAGGGGGGGGGGGGGTTATCTCAGTAGACGCTCATGAAAGTGTGGTGGTTATATAAACTGCCTCAGCTCCACCCTAGAGCACACCGAGTGCAGAAGAAGCAACTGAGTTTGTCATTTTACCTGGGCTGCAGGAAGCGTGTGATGTTTAAATTTTCACTGTGTACTGCAGGATGGATACAGTACGCCCGTGCTTCCAGTACGAATACAACCGCTTGCTAGGCCAATGGCTATCCAAAACACTCCAAGCCCCAACTCTGTGATCAATAGAACACTGTGGCTGGGATATGTTTGATAAACTGACAACAGCGCTGAATCTGCTACAGTCAATTGTAAACCTGGAGAGCACCAAAAGACGTGCTGCAAGATGCTTTTGTCTGCGCCACCACGAGCAGCAGCAGCAGCACAGCAGCAGTGTATCCTGCCTGCCACAGACGGCGCCTACCCGCGGTCCCACGTCCCTCCCGCGGCAGTAGCCGCTCCCCCACGTTCCTTCCGCAGCAGCGGCGCGGGAATGGCCGACTGGCTTCGCCGTTTCTGAGATGTCGGCTGGCTTCCAGGTGCCGGCCGGGTCACAGCTTCGTCAGAGTCGCTCGTGTCAGTGGGTTGTCCCATTTGCGGCCCATTCCGTCACTAGAATGGGTCCCCATTCGTCTCTGCTCTACCTGGGTCATCACTTTCTCTCTTCATCTGACATCGGTACTTACACATCCAGTCCTCAAGTATTGTTGGATATATTCCAAACTCTGTCTTCCCATACAGTTTTCACTCTCTACTACAAGCTATTTCCTGATGGCTTAACACGTGTTCTGTAATCTTCTCCTTTCTTTGTAGCAGTGTGTCCCACGTATCACGAAATGCATCCCCAAACTGAAATACCGCTTCACATCAGCTGTGCATTCCATTAATGAGATGTGAAAATGTGCGCAGCAGACCAGGACTCGAACATACATTTCTCGCTTACTGCGAGAGGTCGCCGTAAGCACTTCGGCTATCTGCACGTGCCTCTCCCAACCTTTCATATCCCGCAGACGTCCAGGTCCTCCATGCTCGCACTTCGTGATCCCGGAGAGAGGGAGAGAGAGAGAGAGAGAGAGAGAGAGAGAGAGAGAGAGAGAGAGAGAGAAATTTTTACTATCGTCATTGTAGCCCATAGAGGCATAAACACCAGTGCTTCCAGAATCAAATTTTCACTCTGCACCGGAGTGTACGCTGATACGAAAATTCCTGGTAAGTTGGAACTGCCTGTGGGACCGAGACTCGAACCCGGGACCTTTGCTTTTCGTGAGCAAGTGCTCTGCCAACTGAGTCATCCAAGCGCGGCTCACGACCTTTCCGCACAGCTTCACTTTTATCAGTGTCTCATGTCGTACCTCCCCAGTTTCACACAAGTTCTCTTGCGTAAGTTGCAGGACTAGCACTGCTGGAATGAAAGATACTCCAGAGACTTGGCTTAGCCACAGCCTGGGGGATGTGCTGAGCAGCTGAGAAGCAGAAGTAAAGATGTGGAGACAGGTTGCAATTCATGCTCGAGTATCTCAGTTTGCAGAGCACTTGCCTGTGAACGGTATACGCGTTAAAACCGCTGCTGCAAGACTGACTACATCGAGTGTTTGTCCGCTATAATGGTGGGTAGTTTCGCAGCTGATCATTAACAGCTGGATGCCGGAGGTGAGACATTATCTAGTACCGCCATGCAGCTCGCACACAACATGGCGCACGTTCGTCCGGCTTGCCTCACGTGTGCTGCGCAGCCTGTCTCACACACACACACACACACACACACACACGTGCTGCGCTGCTAATTAACACCCCAGGCAGCCTGGCGGACCCCCAGTTAGCGCCATCGCCAACACCGAAGCGACACACTGCAGGGCGACCCGATACGCCAACGTCCAGAACGAAAGTGCGCGGTGTCTTATCGTGAGAAAATATCGTCGCTACAGAAGGCTTTTACAGGTGGTTTTGATTTCCCACGAAGCCCACTTTCCCCGCCGTTCACTCCTAACGTTCGACCAGCTTCTTCCACTCCTGTGCGTGCTCGTCACCTACAAACCGTTGTCCGCCGAGCCGCTGTTTCCTCCTGCAACAGATAGACGCCGCGGTCGCCGGCCGCTGCCCTGCCCCGGCGTCTGGACAGCCTCGCGCCACGCCCATTCTGGGTGGTGCGTCCCACTTTGCTGACGGTTTCGCACTACACATCAGCGCTAATTGCTTAGAAAACGTTCTGTTAAATCGACCAACACAATGCCCTTTTGTCTTCCACATTACGGTAGCAACTTTTTTCGGCTCGATTAAGCAAACTGCTAGAAACGTTTGGTTACGTTGAATTCCGCCACTCAACTGACTGCTGTTTTTGATACTGCACTGGTGCAGCATATCCAACGTCTCATTGCCCGTAAGAATGAGGGAAAGACAAATCGCAGTTGTTACTTTATACATTTTACTGGTTGTTTAGCTCGGTCTGTGTGGATTACATTAGTTTAAGAAATACACGAACAGGCCGCTTTTCATGTATTTCTATTCATACCGATACGCTTTTTGGAATTCCGCCGATCTCCAATTGGCTTAATACGTGTGTAAATCTTCAATCGACACATCGTCTAAAATACTGACTGCAAATTGGATGCTGCAGCTGCCCTTCGCAAAACAGCAATTTTGATCAACTGCTACACTTCGCGAGTTGTACATCGATATAAATAAAAAATATATATGTTCGTTTCTTCAGAATCTAAAACCTGCTAAAATTCGTCACCCATTGCTTTGAAATTCTGACACAAACGTGTTTTTATGTGTGCGGTGTGGTGTTTTGACTTTACGGGCGCTCAACGGCAAGGTTATCAGCGCCCTGAAAGATTTCCTTAAGTCACAAATGCGGATAAAATCGCTGAAATTGTTGCACACACTGAGGATGAAACCTACGAAACGACACTCGTGCACTCACTTCCACCAAACCCGCATTCATTCACACAATCACACTACCTCACACGTCCTAAGACAACGGAGAGGGTGAAAGGTTCTGTGCCACAAAATACACGCAAAACGACAGATAAGCTGAAAGAACGGCACAGGCAAATGTGACCGACTGACAACCTACAAAAACTGCATGATCCTGTCCCCCTGTCAACATGTTACTTTCATTTACATAAATTCTCGGGAAAAATGTTGGGACAGTTGACAAAAAAGTTAATAACATTCGTTGGAAAGTCCATTAAAATAGAGGGCAGCTCTGTCGGCAAGACTCACGCTATCCTCTGGTTTGAAAATAAAACAGTCGGCTGCACGCCACAAGCAACGCACCGCACCGCACCACTGCCGGGTTCTCTGGCCGGGGCAGGAAGCCGCGCCTCCTCATACGGCTGTGGCCTATGCAAAGACGAGTGAGCACGGTTACATTTGAATACGCGCGTTTGTTTTCGTAAAGGATGGCCAGGAACAGTCTCAAAAGCTTGTAACGATGTTCCAGTATAGGTTGAGCGGGGAAATAATTGTTAAGAAAAAAAAGTTCGATCGTTGTGTCGTTTCCGATTTAACCCTTTCAGACTTGAATATTTTCTCGGAAAAGGAATTTTTTGCTGCTTTACTGCTTTTAGGTGACTTTTTAATGATTTCAGATGCAAGATTTAAACAAAAGTATGTACCAGTTTTCAAAACATACCTTGTAATCTTTGTTTCTTTTTATGGACTGCAAAAACTAATTTTGCAATGAAACTTCCTGGCAGATTAAAACTGTGTGCCCGACCGAGACTCGAACTCGGGGCCTTTGCCTTTCGCGGGCAAGTGCTCTACCATCTGAGCTACCGAAGCACGAATCACGCCCGGTCCTCACAGCTTTACTTCTGCCAGTATCTCGTCTCCTACCTTCCAAACTTTACAGAAGCGCTCCTGCGAACCTTGCAGAAGTAGCACTCCTGAAAGAAAGGATATTGCGGAGACGTGGCTTAGCCACAGCCTGGGGGATGTTTCCAGAATGAGATTTTCACTCTGCAGCGGAGTGTGCGCTGATATGAAACTTCCTGGCAGATTAAAAAAAGTTTGGAAGGTAGGAGACGAGATACTGGCAGAAGTAAAGCTGTGAGGACCGGGCGTGAGTCGTGCTTCGGTAGCTCAGATGGTAGAGCGCTTGCCCGCGAAAGGCAAAGGTCCCGAGTTCGAGTTTTAATCTGCCAGGAAGTTTCATATCAGCGCACACTCCGCTGCAGAGTGAAAATCTCATTCTGGTAATTTTGCAATGTTCACTGTTATAATAAACTGGCTATTCAATAATTACCATGCAAAATAATATAATATTATTCATTTATGCAGTGGAATATAACTAAGCAAACACTTGTGTGTTTGTTAAGGCGGTCAAGAGCTGCTGCGCACTGCTACATTGCCTTGGTGACATCTGTACGTGATAAAACGACTAAACGTTCACAAATGTGTGCATGAGGTTTCCACTGCGAAAAAATATTTCTGATGCAACGAAGAGACAGTAAAATTTAGTGTACACAACAGTAGACGGTCTGAGGGGGTTAATTACGAGGCCCACGAGAAAGACAGGCCGCGGCGCGTACGTCACGAAGGTAGTCATGAACTCGCTCGCTGGCTCAGCTCAGCAGACAAAATGTGTTTCTAAACCGGTTAACTCGCAGCTGGGCAGGTAAGTACTAACGAGAATTGCATCTTCCACTGGAATATGCTGTTATGAAGTCTTACTGATTAACAATACTACAGCAAAATTTAATTTAAAATGAATACTCGATATAAATGGTATAACGACTTGTTTATAGCATTTAGTCTCTTCTGCTTAACAGTACTCATTACATGCTGCAAGTGGTGCCTTATGTTACTGATAATCATTTTAGCATGATTTTATTTCATTGTACGCCAGTACAGCTGTAAAAAATTATAAGTAGGCCCATGTACTTCCCATCATTATAGGACTAATAACAGTAAGATTCCATAACTGCAGATTCCAGTAGAAGATTCAGTTTTAGTTTGTACGGACACGCCTAGTTACGAGTTAACAGGTGTAGAAACGCATTTTGTCTGCCGATTTGAGCGAGCGCGGGCAACACTACCTTCGTGACGTGCGCGCCGCGGCCTGCCTCTCTCGTAGGCCTCGGTTAATTAACACTGACGTCAGCCAATCGGGTCGTTGGGCGCAGGTTCGGGCACTTGGACGCGCTGGAGTATGGCGCAGCGCACAGGCGTCTGTGGGTCCGTGAATTACCACCTAAAATGCGCCTCATCCGGTAGGAGCAAAAGCAAGTTGTGTTTCCGTTTGAGGGAACCAAAGGAAGGTCACGTTTCACGACACTGGCTGGCAGGCCGCTCGAATTTCTGCGTGCAACGACCTGCCTGGCCAACTTCAATGCTAATTCAATCGGAATGGGCGCAATGTATATATATTTTTTCCTCAATAACTATTTTTCAGCACAACCTACACTGCAACACTGTTCAAAGATTTTCAGATTGTATCTGACAATGTTTCCACGATACTCTAATGAAGATTCGGGCGAACTACGATATAAATAAAGGGGAAACGTCATTACCAAAAATTTCGAACAGTTCTTGACCGATTTACTTCACAGTTTTACATGATACACTATCAAACAATCAGACGGAAAGGGGCTACTTATTTTTATACGACAACTAGCTTATTCCTAAACAAGCTGGTTTTAGACCTGGAAAATCATGTACTAGCCAAATTCTGCGCTTAACCGAACGCATAGAGGAAGGATAAGAAAATAAAAAGGTAACAGAGCTAGCTGTGGTCGACCTTAGCTCTTCATATGATACAATTAACCACAGGCTGCTGCTCCAGAAGCTCTGTAATGAACTCACAGACTATCAATTTGTTAGGATTATCTAGTCCCTATTGCAAAATAGACAATTTTATGTTCTCCTCAATGGGAAAAAGAGCAGATGGAGAAACCATAAAAATGGTCTGGCCCAAGGAAGCGTTTTGGCGCCCTCCCTATATAATTTCTACACCAACGACCAACCGATGGCTAAGCATACAAAACATTTTCTGTACGCGGATGACCTGGCCATTACAGCAAAGGGGAGGGCCTTTGAGGATGTAGAACAGAAGCTGCAGAAAGCTCTTAAAGAAATGTCAGGGTATTATAAAGACAACTTCCTTAAGCCAAACCAGTCCAAAACAATTGCATTTGCCATTATATACACTATAATACAAGTAAACAAGAACAAATTACATCTCTGAGAAAAATGGGCCTATGCCATATCTTTTTGTCAAGATATTTGTTACAGGCAACAGTTGTATAGCATACGCTGGATGCTGACAAAGTTTCGCTGTCAGAGTGTAAATTAATACAGATTGTGTAAAAGTGTGTGAAGTGATGTACCCACTGGCCAACAGAAGGGAAGCAGACAGATGGACACTAACGAAAAAACGCCGCCTATATTGTCGCATTAAGTAAAAAACTAAATTTACATCCATATCGACAGATAAACAACAGTCACGGCGAAACATTAAAGCGCGTTCCATATTCTTGTCACAGAGCCAGCATTAAGCTAGAAATAATAATGTAACTTCCTAAAAAGGTTCGAAAACCGGCTCATGGAATAATAAATAATTATTCAAAAAAGTGATTGGTTGCAGTTTTATGTGTTTACATTAAGCTAAAAATATTTAATGTATACACCCAACTGACTTCAGCAGTACTTTCAGAAACTGTAAGCAAAACATAACTCTGCACAGACGTTGACTCACGATGCAAACAAACACGTCAGTCGAAAAATGGCGCATGCTACACTGTTTTTGTGCAAAACACAAAGGAAGCTCGTTTGTGCCAAAGCTGGTAAATGCGAGAAATTGGACCACGAAGAAGCTGAAAACAAAGCAAGTGCATCCAACGAGTAATACATTGTCAATGAACAATTCGTGAAGTATAGTAGTTAAACAGAGTTCTTACTCTGCACATGGTTGCTGCAGCATCCAAATTGCAGTCTACGTTTCTGACGCTATGTTAATTGAATATATCTATTACGTCAACTGAAGACGGGCTAAAACCCGAAACGCCTATTGGTACAAACAAATATACATAAACAGTGCCTGGTTGCTGTCTTTGTTAAAAGAAAATCATAGCCACTTTATCGGCAGCGGTCTAACCGACTGTCAACACCTTCTAGCAAGGTGTGGAGTTCGTCACCTTGCGACATTCGCCCGATAAGGAATAGAGGGAGGGCTTGGTATGTTTTATAAAGGTTTTGTGGGCGCTAATTTTATTTTTTAAGGACAAACTTGTCGACTATCTGGGTGGCTTCACACTGTATTCTGTAGACCCGACAGCCGTCCAAAACCGCTCGTCCGCTTGACACCGTTTGTTCTTTGTTTTGGTCGGTAAGCATTTTCGGTACACCAATGGCACACACTCTGCGGATCTGGAGTTTTTCCCGTGCCTCCGCGGCAGCCGCACGAGTAGAGGCGTGCGCTCGCCAGCCAGAGCACTGAACGCACGGCAGCTGGTGGCCTCACTCGCTGCAAGCTTCTGGTCAGCAGGCCAGCCACGCCTCTACGGCCGCTTCCGAAGCATCAGACACCGCTGTCTGACCTTCCCCTCACTCATCAGTATAAAACGACGACCTGTGTGGCATCAGACGCAATCAAAACACACATACACACACGTAACGGAATATCACGAACTCACATAAAAGTATTCACAGCATTTCACCACGTGTGTGGTGGTGTTAACATTTACATCAGTCAACAGATTCGTGACAGTTCAAGTCTACAGTGTTACTTATGTATCATTGTATTTGGTATATAGCAACGCGACAGTGGTCAGACGACTGAAACTGGTTGTGCGAATGAAGTATTTCACCAGCAGTTCAAGGCGGTAATCATTAGAACATTTTTCAAATATACGAGAGCTTCGGGCCACCACCTCCTGAAAATATATAAAGATTTTTCGCTGCTTCCATTTTAGCTTTCTCCCGAAAGCAAAATGTCTTTTCTTTGATGCTTCGTTCTGCACCACGGATTGGCCAGTAAAAGCAACAGTTTGAACAGAATTTTGTAGTCATTTGTTGTTGTTGTAATCGGAACGAGAACGACGTCTGCCCAAGGTTCTCCGCGTCGTTTGGAACAGCTCGTAAGCAGTTTTTATTTCAGCTGACATCGCATAAACGAAACGCAACGAATCTGTGTAGGGAAACAGAGGAGACACACACAGCACACCGTCGCTGCAGATAGGTTTGTTTATCATCGAACAGAAATGAACGCTGGCCTCGTGTGTAACTGGTACCGCGTTCCACGCCACGAACCGAACATTGCCGAAGAATCTGTCATGCACATCTCCCCGACAGATTAGGCGTGTGCGCCAATGCGGGACACGAACACAGACCGCCGCCCCTCTATCCTCGCGGGTGGCCCACGGCGCCTCACACCTGTCCGCCTTTCGACGGGGCGCTGGTTCCGCTAGGGAAGCCAGGGAACCTGAGTAGAGCTTGCAAAGCTAGAGATGAGTGAGGCTGAGGGGGCGGCGCAGTGCCTCAGCGATACAGATGGCCGTACCGTAGGTGCAACCACAACGGAGGGGTATCTGTTGAGAGGCCAGACAAACGTGTGGTTCCTGAAGAGGGGCAGCAGCCTTTTCAGTAGTTGCAGGGGCAACAGTCTGCATGATTGACTGATCTGGCCTTGTAACACTAACCAAAACGGCCTTGCTGTGCTGGTACTGCGAACGGCTGAAAGCAAGGGGAAACTACAGCCGTATTTTTTCCCGAGGGCATCCAGCTTTACTGTATGGTTAAATGATGATGGCGTCCTCTTGGATAAAATATTCCGGAGGTAAAATAGTCCCCCATTCGGATCTCCGGGCGGGGACTACTCAAGAGGACGTCGTTATCAGGAGAAAGAAAACTGGTGTCTACGGATCGGAGCGTGGTATGTCAGATCCCTTAATCGGGCAGGTAGGTTAGAAAATTTAAAAAGGGAAATGGACAGGTTAAAGTTAGATATAGTGGGAATTAGTGAAGATCGGTGGCAGCAGGAACAAGACTTCTGGTCACGTGACTACAGGGTTATAAATACAAAATCAAATAGGGGTAATGCATGACTAGGTTTAATAATGAATAAAAAATAGGAGTACGGGTAAGCTACTACAAACAGCATAGTGAACGCATTATTGTGGCCAAGATAGACACGAAGCCCACGCCTTACAATAGTACAAGTTTATATGCCAACTAGCTGTGCAGATGACGAAGAAATTGAAGAAATGTATGATGAAATAAAACAAATTATTCACTTAGTGAAGGGAGACGAAAATTTAATAGTCATGGGTGACTGGAATTCGGTAGTAGGAAAAGGGATAAAAGGAAACATAGTAGGTGAATATGGAATGGGGCTAAGAAATGAAAGAGGAAGCCGCCTGATAAAATTTTGCACAGAGCACAACTTAATCATAGCTAACACTTGGTTCAAGAACCATGAAACAAGATTGTATACATGGAAGAGGCCTGGAGATACTAAAAGGTATCAGATAGATTATATAATGGTAAGACAGAGATTTAGGAACCAGGTTTTAAATTTTAAGACATTTCCAGGGGCAGATGTGGACTCTGACCACAATCTATTGGTTATGACCTGTAGATTAAAACTGAAGAAACTGCAAAAAGGTGGGAATTTAAGGAGATGGGACCTGGATAAACTGACTGAACCAGAGGTTGTAGAGAGTTTCAGGCAGAGCATTAGGGAACGATTGACAAGAATAGGGAAAAATAAAGTAGAAGAAGAATGGGTAGCTCTGAGGGATGAAGTAGTGAAGGCAGCAGACGATCAAGTAGGTAAAAAGTCGAGGGCTAATAGAAATCCTTGGGTAACAGAAGAAATATTGAATTTAATTGGTGAAAGGAGAAAATACAAAAACGCAGTACATGAAGCAGGCAAAAAGGATTACAAACTTCTCAAAAATGAGATCGACAGGAAGTGCAAAATGGCTAAGCATAGATGGCTAGATGACAAATGTAACGATTTAGAGGCTTATCTCACTAGGGGTAAGATAGATACTGCCTACAGGAAAATTAAAGTCACTTTTGGAGAAAAGAGAGCCACTTGTATGAATATCAAGAGCTCAGATGGAAACCCAGTTCTAAGCAAATAAGGGAAAGCAGAAAGGTGGAAGGAGTATATAGAGGATCTATACAAGGGCGATGTTCTTGAGGACAATATTATAGAAATGGAAGAGGATGTAGATGAAGATCAAATGGGAGATATGATACTGCGTGAAGTGTTTGACAGAGCGCTGAAAGATCTGAGTCAAAACAAGGCCCCGGGAGAGACAACGTTCCATTAGAACTACTGATAGCCCTGACAAAACTCTACCACGTGGTGAGCAAGATGCATGAGACAGGTGAAATAGCCCCGACTTCAGGAAGAATATAGTAATTCCATTCCAAAAGAAAGCAGGTATTGTCAGATGTGAAAATTACCGGACTATCAGTTTAATAAGTCACGGCTGCAAAATACTAACATGAATTCTTTACAGACGAATGGAAAAACTGGTAAAAGCTGATATCGGGGAAGATTAGTTTGGATTCCGTAGAAATGTTTGAAGACGTGAGGCAATACTGACCCTACGACTTATCTTTGGAGACAGATTAAGGAAAGGCAAACCTACGTTTCTAGCATTTGTAGACTTAGAGAAAGCTTTTGACAATGCTGACTAGAATACTCTTTCAGATTCTTAAGGTGGCAGAGGTAAATTACAGGGAGCGAAAGGCTATTTACAATTTGTACAGTTATAAAAAGTAGAGGGTCATGAAAGGGAAGCAGTTGTTGGGAAGGGAGTAAGACAGGGTTGTAGCCTCTCCCCGATGTTATTCAATCTGTATATTGAGCAAGCAGTAAAGGAAACAAAAGAAAAATTCGGAGTAGGAATTAAAATCCATGGAGAAGAAGTAAAAACTTTGAGATTCGCCGATGACATTGTAATTCTGTCAGGGACAGCAAAGGACCTGGAAGAACAGTTGAAAGGAACGGACGGTGTCTTGAAAGGAGGATATAAGATGAACACCATCAAAAGCAAAACGAGGATAATGGAATGTAGTCGAATTAAATCGGGTGATGCTGAGGGAATTAGATTAGAAAATGAGACGCTTAAGTTACGTTGTGCAAGACGCGACAGTTGGCTGCGACTTTTTTTTTTTTTGCATGTTTCATTCCAATCCCTTATGGGGAGAGGCGGGCGCACTGATGGCCTAATGCCATTTTGACGCCTTAGCTTATCTTACTTTGATACTGTTTGGACTCTCTTTATTTCAGCATTGGGTGGATTTCTTATACACTACTCTTACACGCTATTCTTAATTCCTATCCGTATTCTATTGATATCTAATTCTTTAGGGGATGTATTCTACTGTTTGTCTAGTAACTTTAAACTTTTTTTTTTCAGCTTATCTAGTTTGGAGGAGTATTCACAGCCCTGGCATTCGCCTTACTGCTGAGGGAAACCTCCTTAAAACCTCAGCAAGGGTTGGGTGTTTTCTTTGTGCTTCTTTCCATTTTTGTATTGTCTCTGTTGGTTTGCTTCATATATTCTCTTCTGTTGGGAGCAGGTGCTGTAGTATTCGCTGGTCCTTGTTTAGGTTCGCTATTTCTTCGTTTTGTGGTTCTACAATGTCTACTGCTGCTATTATGGTTTGTGTAGGTATTGTATATCTGTATGCTGGGAAGTTTGCGGTGTGGTATTCCTTTTTCAGTTCTTCTGTTGTGAGGGTGTTGCTTTTTAGTCTATTTAGTCCTATCCTATAACTTAATTCTATTAGTCTATGCGATATTGGTTCTATCCTAGATTGGTCGTATACTAGTGATCTTCCTGTGGTGCATGGTACATTCAGCGCAATTCGTAGGATACGCCTTTCAGTTGCACACACACTCTGGGTTTGTTGGTTGTGTGTCATCCAGACTGGGGCTGCGTATTCTAGTACTGGTCGAATGAACGCCTTATATGTGTGCAGCATTGTCTCCGTGGTAGCTGCATGTCCCCTAGCCCTGATAATCTTCATCAGCCCCATTCTGCGCCGCGCTTTCGCTAGTATTTCCGTGACTGCGGCGCTGCCCCCTCCTCTTTTCCCACCCTGGCAGACGGCGGCACGGCCGCAACACGACAGGAGTCGTCGCCGTTTCCCAAGCTCAGGTCGGCGGCGGCGGATTCAAATACATAAGAAAAATAAGAATTCCGATTTTCTTGCTGTAAAAAATACTGTATGTTAATGCAACAAAGTTACATTGGCTCCCAGAGTTAGTTTTTCGATACAGATTCTCCTTTTACTTTAAAAAATTGAAAAGTATCTCTTCCGGTTTTGCGTGTTTTTTTCGCTGTATATTACTTCTCTATCAATTGTGAGGAAAGTAAAAGGCACAAAAAATTGATGTTTGCGTATCTTACAGTTTCACATCACAGCTTGATAATGAGGTGTCTATTTTTCCGATATTCGTCACAGTTATCCCGATACTTAATTTACAAGTAACCTACTGCATAAAATTTGAATTGTGTACAGTGAAAAATGTGGTCGCTGGCTACTTTACGTATGGTTTACGTTAGGTCATACATCGTTGCCGATGAAAAGAAGCTAACATATCGAAATTATTTTTAAAGTTGAGATCAGAATGATATCGAACTCCGTTACCGAGATTTGGGCTCATATATCTCCGGGAGCGTCGCGACTAGCCGCCAGTTCTGTCGACACGCAACGAGAATCGTGAGGTCATCACACGATAGAGAATGCATCTGTTTTGTTTCGCTGACACATTTGGACCTAATGAAACCATTTTATGTCATATATTTCTCCGGTATGAGTTACTAATATTTCTCCATATGCTCTTGACAATTTCATTTAAAATGCCACGAAATGTAGGTTTCTTAAACCCAAGTGATCAAGCAGAACCCATTTTCGTGGTTTTGCTGAGGCATCTGAACCTGTTCCAAGCTTTCTTTCTCGTTTATTTCTCTGATACGAGTCCCGAATATTCCTCCATCTGTTTTTGCACATTTTACCTAAAATTCCAATGAAAGATAAGTTTATTAACAATAAGCGCACACTTGCGTCATTGCATTGTTTCAAGTTCCTGACAACAAGATAGAGTTACACCTTAAACATCTCTAGAATTTTCATTCTGAACGTCTACAGTATACACTGGCAGAAATGTGGAAGAAATAATGTCCGTGCTTGTTCACAAAATTTCCTCAAATTATACTTGTCAGTTTCTCCCATGCAGAAACTTTTGGAACAAGCTAAGGCAACTTTCATAGCCGACTGAGTCTTTATTCCCATCCAAATGAACTTCCATATTCATATATTCTGACAGCATACATCGTTATGGATGACATGAACATTTAATCTTGCCAAGCTGCACTCAAAAGATGACTCCAGGATTTACAAAAGACGAATTTCAATTGTGAAGTGTGTCAGACCAGAAGGGCCTTGTAAAATAGTAGTGCACTTTTGGCACAAGTTTTTTGAGCACCATCTTCTACCAATGAACTGAAGTGAATGTGACAAATTACTTATTGCAGCATACTGTTTGCGCAATCTGTTGAGAAACGCCTTCCTCAAAAACGAACATCTATTGATTACAGAAAGCTGTACAACAATCTGGTGGTGGTTTTTCACAACTAGAAGGTATCAGCAAGACACCAATCTACTGTTTACTTTCAAAGTGAAGGTATTGTAAAATGTAACTTTCTCGTTGTACTTTAGATTGTTCATTTTATAATGTACTTGCCGTTTTCAATTTTTATCGTCACAAAAAAGAGTAATGCGAAAATTGACCTTCAAGTTCATTTTCATCATTCTAATTCTACATCTGCATGGATTATACTGATTTTCATAACAGGCCTGAAAAATTTGCATTAATGGGAAAATATTATATATTTCACTCACCTGCCAGTTTCAACTGTGCACCAATTTCTTCCCAAATTGTGTCTCTGAACATAGTGTCTCTATATTTAGGGTTCTTCAAATCGTAAAGGCGAGGATGTTGCGGGACCAGCTCACAGACCATCACATCCTGTGAGTGGCTCATTTCAGTTTTCCTACACTGGCTCGACATCTTTCTGGCAGCCGCACGTCTTTGTGTCGTGCGACTTCCGTCGCAACACTGCTCACTGGTGCAGTGCTGCGGCAGCTGCCGCAACAGTCGCGCGTCGCATCCCAAACTCGAACTGCGAATGCGCCAGCAGGCAACTTCTGACGTCACGTAGCGACCCGTCGCAGTCGCTAGTGTGCGTCGCGTCTTGGACAACGTACCTTTGAAGTAGTAAAGGAGTTTTGCTATTTGGGGAACAAAATAACTTATGATGGTCGAAGTGGAGAGGATATAAAATGTAGACTGGAAATGGCAAGGAAAGCGTTTCTGAAGAAGAGAAATATGTTGACATGGAATATAGATTTAAGTGTCAGGAAGTCGTTTCTGAAAGTATTTGTGTGGAGTGTAGCCATCACATAACTAATGAGGAGGTACTGAATAGAATTGGGGGAAGAGACATTTGTGGCGCATCTTGGCTACAATAAGGGATCGGTTGGTAGGGCATATTCTGAGGCATCAAGGGATCACCAATTTAGTATTGGAGGGCAGCGTGGAGGGCAAAAATCGTAGAGGGAGACCAAGAGATGAATATACTAAGCAGATTCAGAAGGATGTAGGTTGCAGTAGGTACTGGGGGATGAAGGAGCTTGCACAGGATAGAGTAGCATGGAGAGCTGCACCAAACCAGTCTCTGGACTGAAGACCACAACAACAGCATACGGTATAATACTCCGGCTGTACCGGTAGCCTTTAATTCTAATTAGTGTGTTCCCGCGGAAACAGCAAGTTGGAATAAGAAATTATACGGACAGCTGAGAAGGGGAATCGCTGTGCGAGACTGTGGTTGCGTTCTCGTGCTAATGGGAGTGGTAAACCGTTACAGAAAGATCAGAGTAAGTTACAGGGCGACGCCGCAGCTGAACGATCAGCGATGTCAGTAGCTGGTCAGTCAACAGCAGCGTGCAGCGATAATCAGCCACCAAAGGATGGCGGCATAGTAGATTATTACAAATAGAAAAGAGAAGAAAATGCGTCGAATGAAACTGCTATTCTGTAAGAATACCTATGTGCATTGCTACTGATGTATTCCCTGCCGAATTGACTGGATCGGTATTTTCTGACAGTAAAGGCTCGTCACTGACTTTAATTGGCACCTGGATGTGCAAGTTAACGCCAAATAAAGTAGCGTGCATTTTAGATTTTGTTACAAGTGATTTAGTACACTGGTTAGTACGGGTTTATGTCGTGGAACGATAGGGAGAACTTGTCAGTGTATTTTAGTGTAGGACTTGTCAGAGTTAATTCTGGACGGAGAATAAGCGCTGTACTTTCGTGAATAACAGTTCGTTTATCCGATGCAAGCGAGCTATTCGGAGTCAGCGGTGATTCTACAACAGACTTGAACACTGGAGTTCGCAGTCAGCTGTCCCTGTGTAGTCAGGTACAGTGAAGCGCGGCTGGGACAGTGGGTGATTACGGGCACGGCCGATGACTCCAACTAGACGCACCTGGGCTGCTTATGGGCCCTTGGGATGGCGGAACAACTAATCACGAGCAGAATTGGAGCACGGAGGAAAAGGGACGCCGCCGCAGCGCTCGGACGTCTGTGCACAACTCTGTAAGCTATGCGCGTGCATTGAAACTGCTGCAGGCGCCTGCCGTCGGACCGAGGTTACATGCGCGTCTCGTTCCGCGTGAGACCCTGGCCGACTTCCGGCGAGTGAGCCACGGAGGGCCGCGACTGCGCGCCCCCCGGCCGCTCCCTCTCGCGCCGTCCTCCCTCAGCGCCACCGCACGCACGCACTCACTCACTCACTCACCGGCGCGCGCCGCAAATCCGGTGGTCGGTTCCTTCACTGATTTGGGGGGAAGGGGACCAAACGGCGAGGTCGTCGGTCCCATCGGATTAGGGAAGCATGGGGGAGCAAGTAGGAACCACCGCGGCGTTTGCTTTAACCGATTTAGAGATATCACGGAAAACCTAGATCAGGATGGCCGAACGCGGGTTTGAACCGTCGTCCTCCCGAATGCGAGTCGAGTGTAATTTTTATAATAGAATAATTGCGAGTCTCGCAGCCCGACCGTGACGACGGGGCCGTGCCGGACGAGGACGGCACGCGGGCCTGCCGGCAGAGGCCACCGGTTCGAAGCCACGACGGGGCAGCAGTTCTGCGCACCCAGTCGGCACAGCGGGTCACGCCATCTCCTGCAGTTGTTCAGGGGTCAGAGGGTCGCCTCCCGTGCACACCGGTCGCCGTCCACTTAAGGATGGCGCTCCATCCCCAGTATCGGCCATTTTCTTCCGGCATAAAACAGGTGTCAACAACTGCGCTCCCCTATGCACCCTTACTCTTCTCACATCGACTCTCCTGACGAGAGGGAGAGACATCATAAACGTATCGTGGCCATCTTGAAAAAACTGCTCTCTGAATTTGCCCAAAGGGACTTCCGTTAGAACGATGACATTGTTCCCACAAACACACTCGCCTAAATTCCCCGAGCATATCTACTTCACTTTTTACCTCGTATTTGCTAATTCTCGCTCTTGTCTGTCTGTCCGTCTGCTTGGTAGAAAGTTTGAAAGAGACTTTAAACTAACTTCCCGATGGACTAGAGAACTGAAATTTTAAACATATGTCAGAAGTGCGTCACTGTGCCGGTCTGTTAGGTACAAACGTCCCAATGAGATACAGACTAGAAACTTAAACATGTCGCAGAACTGGCTGACAGCTGAAGAAAGCTAGTTTGTTAGCAGACTGAGACCATCAAATAAGAATATTAATAGGAAATAGTGCATTAGTGACAAGTGATTCGACGGCCTAGGAGACGCCTACAGAAACAGAAGCCCCACACAACAGCAGCGGGTCCGGAAGTACCGTCCAAAGCCATCGGCGGACGGTTACGGCGGTGATTCAAAAACGCAACACTTTGAATTTTTAAATCAGGTCAACAATAACTATACGAAAATCAGAAAATGAAACAGTTGTGCCCATGGAAGCCGTCAGGCAAGCCACCTGCAACTTTAGCCGTTTAGTACCACAGAGTGCACACACACGCACGCACACGTTCACAGCGCCGACGCCCCACGACAGGGCGGCCGCTTCTCGGGTGTTGCACGCACCGCCCAGTCTGCCGGCGAGTGACTGGCCGCGGCTCAGCTCACCTCACAGCCGAGGCCGGAGCTCGCCACACCTGTATGCACTCACGACCTGTCATCAAAAAGCAATGGGAACGTTTGGTTTTCTTAAAGTATCTCTATTTATTCGTCAACACCAACTTTGCCCCATTCAAAGTAATCCCACTCTGAGACAAAACACATGTCCCAGCGGTTTTTCCAATCTAACAGCCACCTCCGGAACTCGTGTTTCGTTGTCGTGTTCAGCTCTTTCAAGTTGTGATTTTATCTCATACGCAGTGACAAAAGGAGCTCCTTCCACTGTCCTCTTCACAGCCTCGGGAATAGAAAGAAGTCGCTGGGGGCCATGTCCGGCGAAAAGGGTGGCTGAGGCAACATAACGGTTTCGTCTTTCGCCAAAAACATCGCGCATAAGCACTGAGGTGACAGCAGGAGCACTGTCGCAGTCGAAATTGCACGAATCGTTTCGCCACAATTCTGGTCTTTTTTCGGCTCTCTTCACACAAATGCCGCATAACTTCCAGGTAGTATTCCTTATCGATCGTACGACCGCACGGCAGGAACTCGTGATACACCACTTCATTGTAATCGAAGAAATCAGTGATAAGATCCTTCACGTGTGATAGAGCTCGTCGAATAATTGTCGGTCTCTGCCGCTCGCCTGAGAAGCAGCGGCTGCGGTCTCGTAAACTGACACACGGCCGGGCGAGCGGCGTGCTCACCACACGCCCCTCCACATCCGCATCCAGTGACGGTCGGTACCGTTGGGTCTTCACGGCCTGTTAGGGAGGAGTTTAGTTTCGTTCTCTGCTCTTCAGGCAGTTTCCGCTGTGACGACTGCGCCTCGGTTTCAGCGCCCACGGACGTTTAGTCACCTGTTGTAACCTTCTCTACAAATTCTGCAACGTTGTCCACTTCAATGAGCAATTCCTGAACTACGCCTAAGCGGCGTTGTTTCTGATCGAAATTCAACAATTTCGGAAAAAAATTTACTGCTAAGCGTTTAATGCGCAAAATATCCGAAAAAATTTCTTAGCATGAACCAAAGGATATGCCGACATGATGAGAAACCTCTGTGATGGTGATTCGGCGACTTTCTTCAGCTCTTCCGCACTGTCGCCAGTACTTGACGTGCTAGGGCGTTCACGACGGTCGTTGTCTCCGTCTTCCCCACCCTCTCTGCAACGTTTCTACTACTCGTAAGCCCCCTTCTTACTAATAGTAGTAAGACCCAAAAGCCACAGAACTTTATTCCACTTTTCAAGCAAAATTTAATGCTAATCCATCTTTTTCAAAGGTAAAAATTCGCCGGGCACTGAAAAACACGTATAACTCTTTCGACTGTTAAAAATAAACTAAATATTCAAAACCGAAAATGCAAAGACACATTAGGAACGTGTGTACCGACAAGATTTAATTTTTTTTAACTCGGATGTATAAACGCGGCGAAATGAAAAAATTCCCGTTACTTTTTGACCACACCTCGTACAGTGCACGATCAGTTGAAGCGTATCCGGTGACGGCTATGTAAGGCGAAACTGACGAGGTGCAGCCGCCACTATAGCAGGAGGCGGGGACTATTGTGTCTTCAGCAGAGGTGGGCTGACGACAGAATCCGTCAATCAGGAGGGCTCTGTCTGTCACTTCGAAAGTGGACTTGTCACATTGGATGTCACCTCAATAACAAACCCATGTAAAAACCATTTACCCTGATGAAACTGCTCAAGTCGACTGGATGTCACCTGAGCAACAGGCCCATCAGGGGCATTTCACCCTCTAGAGCTGTTGCTAATGAGATGTGAAAACGAAGCGCCTCGCACTAAAGCGAGACAAGGTACACCTCACGGAGTGCGTGACACTGTACGGAGGGCCAAGGACACTGCAGCTAGTGCACAGGAGGTTCCAGAAGTCGGCCACACCAGCCTGTCCACCGGTACCTGCGATGTATTCTGGAGAAGGCCGAAGCCCATTAAGTTTCCTATCCCCGTGGCTTTCTCCCAGAGTTCAGTACCGCAGCTGACTTCTGACTGGCACGCAGTGTTCCGTGTTTTAATGCTGAGATAAACGAATGCACTGAGACCACCAAAGGGAAGCCTTTACTGATTTACAACGGGCATCACTATATAGCGGACTACACAAACGAGAAATGACTCAATGGCGCTGTGATAACTTTAAGAAGAATAAACGCAATTGAAGACTATCCACAAAAAATAACAGTTTTAGGGAAAGGTAGCCACATTTGCCTTCCGGAAGAAACAACAAATGAAGAGGAAACATTTTGTCAGCGTAAAGTAGCGGGCAAAAGAAACAGACGCTGAGTTTACGTTGAAGAACTACAGCAGCTCTTCAATCGGTGCTACGACGTGATAACATCGTTACCATCATACAGAAGTGCGAGACAATCGTTACATCGAATAAGGTGAAAATACTAGTATATGGGATCTACACCAGATCCCGCCGATTCTGGAGGGATATTCTTCCAAGAAAATAATTTACTGATGAATGATGGTAGCAATTTTTTACTTGCAGATTATAACAGGGGACCAAATCACGTAATACTGGTGTTTATCAGCGAAAAGGGAAAAGCGTGTTTATCAAATTGTGACTCACACTTTCTGGACAGAACGTTCAAGAGTTCGAGCAAGCAGTTTGGAGAATTGTTTATACTCCACGCCGACCTTAATAGTTCTTGGGAGGAAAGAAACACTTTGCTGCCAAATAAAAAGCGATAAATATATCAACATTTTTAAAGCTATTTACGCTAACGGGCCTGGATGGAACCTCTCATCTCTGATGATGGACTTGGAAATTGTCATCGCCCAAGCAGCTAACAGTTTGTTTCCAGGAACAGAGATTGTTGTTTGCAATTTAAGTTTTAATCAATATTTGTGGAAGCAAGTACAGTGTTGCAGTCTCGTTCCAGCCTATAGGTATAAAGAGGAAAACCGCTGTCACTTACGTGTTGCTTTTATGACTATTTTTCGACCAATGACTCAACAACGAACATATACCAAAAGAGATGTCAATCTGCACTGGAAGCCGCTGTCGCACTAATAACGTCACGGAAGGACGGAACCGAAGAATAAATACATTAATATCAAAAGTTCATCCGAATGCTTGACCCTTACTGAAAAATCTTCGGTAAAACGCAGAGTAGCACCACCACCAGTTTGACGGACTAATTTATAACTTTGATGGAGAAAGAAGAAAAAAGTCAGCAATAAAGATTGACGAACGACTGCAAAGCCTTAATAAAAAAAAAAAAAAAAAAAGCCTCCAAACTGACGGAAATTTAAAATGATTTCTGACTTGTGTGGCCTACGCAAAGAAGATACAATGACGAAGAAAACTTCAGATTCATTTAAAAATTTGTAAATTTTTAAAATAGTTTAATGTAATCATTGGAATTGTTGTAAATAAATTTAATCTGGGACTGAAAGAGACTACCTCTTCTTGCTGGTCGCTGGAAACGACTCAAAGTCGGCTAAGTGTCTCCCGAAATTTGTAAAATATTCCCTAACCAAGACTGACAAGACTATCTCAAAGGCCGCGCATTTTCTACGGAATAGTTGCAGCATTCGCATTGAGAGGTTCTTAGAATCAAAATCTGTATGGACGGACAGCGAATACAAAATCTTTGCAATGGAAACGCAGGCAGATCACATGCTATTAAATCCATACTTCCTCACTCAGTTAGAAAACGGGCAAACCAGCGTGAAACTGGTAAAGACAAAATACATTATCATAATAAAGAGACAGGTCGTAGTTTTGCAACCTTTGAGCATACGTCAAAACTAATTCCTAGTAACCCATGTCGTAGACTGCAGTAGGTCCGTTGAGGATGCGGCTGGCCAAGCAAGCGCGCTCGCGGTAAAGTGGGACGGCCAGGTGGTGTTAACGCTGCGCAGAAGTGCCGACAACGTGCTCCCTTCAGGGGAAAGACCACGAATAGGTTCACCGTAGCCTCGCATACGAACATACGGCATTTATGGCGCGGTGATTACGGGGAAACTCCACCCAAAAATATAACTTTTTTTCTACTTTGCGAACAGCAACCAAATTTTAAAATCGTATCAACTATGTAAAGACGTAGCAACACCCAAGTTTTCAAGTCCGTAACTTCACTGGTTTTCGAGTTTTGAATTTTTAATATGGTTTTAATCGTAGTCTTGAAAAACCAACGTTTCGTATTCGCAGCACATTTTTCACATGCCTGATTTTGTAGGTACATTGACAAAGCACAGTTCAATGATTCTATGTATTCATTTTATGAGAAATATTAATAATTTGTTTTCAGTGTTTATTTAGAATTCAGCATTAAATTTTCTTTAATTATCGGCAGATAAATGTGATGATAAAATAAACAAATTATATTTTCGATAATATTAGTGCACAGAAGTATGCAAACACATCAAGACTACTTCCAACAAAAACTTCATTCAGACTGGTTAATATTTATGACAAAAACTTGGCACTGAGCTTAGAATAACAAATTTATGATGGATTTTAACATTTTATCAAAAAATTAATGTTACTACAAGACACACAGGCGATAGGCAAAATAATGTGAACAGTGGCAGTAATGGGATGGTTGTGTTTGACGGTCAATAACTCAGGTAAGTCACGTGTCGCGCTGGACTGTGCGTGTTCAGTACGGACTAGGCATCCGTGCAGGTTGTTTACGAGTAGTGGACACTTCTTACATGCAGTCAGAGGCCGAGGTCGACGTGCAATGAAAGACCGAACAGAGTTCCAAAGAGAGATTGTGGGTGCTAGCTGGAGCATCAGTAACCGAGACAGACATTGAATGTTTCAAGAGCAACTGTTTAAACAGCCATAACAGACTACACAAAACATGGAAAGACATCTTCGTGTAAACGTAATAGTGGGCGCAAATCAAAACTAAATGACAGAGATCGCATACGCTAACACGAATTGTGTCAAAACAACACGAAACTACGGCGGCTAAAGTGACTGCAGAGCTCAATAGCCATCTTCGAGACCCGGTATCTATCTACACTGTCCGTTGAGAACTCCATACAGCGAATATTCATGACCGAGCTGCTACACCGAAGCCATTAGTGACTGCAACCAACGCAAAGAAGCGTGAAACATGGTTTTTTATTATTATGGGTTTAGGGCGCAAAACTGCGACGTTTATAAGCGCCCATTCTGTGACTTAGTGAAGAGTAAAAAACCGAAATTTAAATCAGCAGCAATGGGAGCAAAACTCAAGAGGGAAGGAAACTAAAAACGTAAGGAAATTTTAGAAAACCGCCATTGACGGGAGATTGTTTTCCCGGAAAAGAGCTTCAAATGACCGATGTCATCTCACACACACTTATAAACTCAAGCACGCGATCGGCTGAGCGCGTGTCCTCTGCTAAAAGGGAAGATATATCAGCCGACAGTTGTAAATAGACGCGTAGCGGATTAAAATAGGGGCACTGAAGTGGAAGGTATCTCACCGTCCACGGTTGAGTGCAGTTGAGGCAAAGTGGAAGAGGATCGCCACTTAAAAGATGTCGATGGCTAAAAAGACAGTGCCCTATCCGGAGTCTAGTTAAAATTACCTCCTCCTTACGACGAGTTCGGGAGGAAGACGTCCAAGCACAGGGAAGAGCTTTCACGTCCGTAATTTATTATCGGGAAGTGTAGACCAATGGGCAAGCCATAAAAGAGCAACACGACGACATAAAACACTCCGTAGATCGGCGAAGGGAACCATGCAAACAGCAGGCTGAAGAAGGGATGCAGCCTTGGCAGCTATATCGGTCGCCTCGTTTCCGCGGATACCAACGTGTCCTAGGATCCACAGGAATGCCACAGACGCCCCCAAGTGGAGCATGTGGAGGCAGTCCTGAATCCGGTGGACCAGAGGGTGGACGGGATAAAGAGCTTGGAGACTGAGGAGAGAGCGGAGCGAATCCGAGCATATAATATACTGCATCCGCTGATGGTGATGGACGTATTGGGCAGCCTGGAGAACAGCGTAAAGCTCCGCAGTAAAAACCGAACGCTGGTCGGAAAGTCAAAATCTAATAGGGGCGTCGCCAACAATACAGGCACTCCCGACACCAAAGGTAGTCTTTGAGCCGTCAGTGTAAATAAATGTGGCATCCTCCACTTGTGCGCACAGAGCAGCAATAATCTATAGGGGGGGGGGGGGGGTACTATCCTCGGGAAGCTGACAAAGGTCACAGTGGAGGCAGGTCCGGGGGCGAAGCAAAAGAGGCGCCGTACCCCTATCTGTCATGAAAGTTTTAGGAAACTGGAAGAAAAATGGAATGTAGCAGTTGCCGGAAGCGGACTCCCTGCAGAGGAGTAAACTATGCTTCCATAGTCGAATTTAGAGCGCACTAAGGCGCGATGTAGGCGGAGGAGGACCACTCGGTCCGCTCACCAAGAGGTATCACTCACAACACGGAGGGTGTTGAGGGATCACAAACAGCGAGCCGAAAGATACGAAACGTGGGAAGACCAGCACCGTTCTCTTTCAAACGTAAGTCCCAAGAATTTATCGACGTCCGCGAACGGAAGGTCAACAGGGCCTAGATGTAGGGAAGGCGGGTAAAACTCAGTACGACGCCAAAAACAGACACAGTCTTACTGGGGGAAAATCGGAAGTCGGGTTCGATGCTCCATGAGTGGAAGTGGTCGAGACATCGTTGAAGACGTCGTTCAAGAAGGCTGGTCAGTTGAGAGCTGTAGTAGATTGTAAAATCGTCGACAAAGAAGCAGCCCGAATCATACGGAAGGAGGCAATCCATAATCGGAATTATGGCGATGGCAAACAGTACAACACTTAACATGGAGCCCTGGGGCACGCCCCTTATATGAGCGCTCTGTCAGAAATTCACGGCTGAAATGGGATAGCCGACCTCGAAAGTCCCAAGATAACAGTGTGCAGATGCTGCCAGTCCTCAAGCAGGTATCGTATGCCCTCCTCATATGAAAAAACATAGCTACCGTTTGGCGTTTCCTGAGAAAATTCTTCATGATGTAAGTGGAGAGAGCAACAAGATGGTCAACTGCGGAACGATTCTTTCGGAAACCGCATTGGGCAATTGTTAAAAGATCTCAGATCTCCAGCCACCACTCTAGACAGCAATTTACCATACGCTCCAAAACCTTACATACATTACTCGTGACAGAGATTGGGAGATAGCTAGAGGGCAGATATTTGTCGTTCTCAGGTTTCGGAACAGGAATGACGATAGCTTCCCTCCAACTTCTGAGAAAGGTACTGTCGGTCCAAATTCGATTACAAAGGCGAAGAAGGTAACGCAGACTACGGTATGATAAACTGGGCGTGGATGCCATCCGGTCCTGGGGCTGAAGAGCGAGGCGAAGAGAGTGCGTGTTGGAGTTACCGCATAGAAAAAACGGTATTACAGCTTTCGCGATTTTTAGAGGAGAAAGCAAGAGGTCGCACTTCCGCTGCTCGTTTCTTCGGGTGAAAGGCTGGTGGGTAATTTGAAAAGTTCGTAATCTCAGCAAAGTATTGACTCAATGAGTTAGAAATTGCGATTGGGTTCACTAAGGTATCTTGCGCGACAGTTAGCCCAGAGATCGGGGAGAAACTAGACGTGCCAGATAACCCTCGAAGTCGGCTCGAAACTACAGAAGAGGGAGTGAAGGTGTTAAAGTAGGTGGTAAAGAAATCCCAGCTTACCTTCTTGCTATCGCGTATGTGACGGCAACGCAGACATAACTGCTTACAGTGGATACAGTTGGTCAACGTAGGATGATGGCGGAAAACGAGAAGAGCACGTCTCCGCTTGCGTATTATGTCACGGCACGCCTCGTTCCACCAAGGAACTGGACGGCACGGGGCAAAGGGAATGTATGAGGTATTGAACGTTGCACAGCTGTAAGAGTAACTTCCGTAACATGAGTGACCCGCTCATCGATGCTAGGAAATTGACCGTCACCAAATGATGCTAGAGAGGAGAAAAGCTTGGGAAAATTTCCAGCGTCTTGGGAGCATAGATGGTAGTTGTGACTGTAATCGAAGGACACATGGAAAATGGTCACTCGAGTGTGTATTAGCAAGAGCGAACTATTCAAAGCGCCGAGCTAGCCGAACAGTACCGACCGGAAGGTCCAAATGAGAGTCGCTTAATATGGAGGCAGCCAAAAACGTAGGTTCCCCAGTCTTGAGGCAAACAAGATCCGCTTGGTGGAAGAAGTCAATCAATAGTGAGCTTCTCTGACAAGGACGCGGAAATCACCAAATGGCGTTGTTTGAAGTCCCCAACCAGCAAATATGGGGGTGGAAGCTGACCAAGGAGATAAAGAAGATCGGCTCTTGCCATTTGTGTGGAGAATGGAACGTATATAATACAAAGAGAAAAGGTGAATCCAGAAAGGGAAAAACGTACAGCGACAACTTGGAAGGAACTGTGTAAGTGGATTGGTGATAATGGATAGTGTCATGGAGAAGAATCATACGTCCCCCATGTGCCAGAAAGCCAGCAACAGAGGGGAGATCAAATCGGACTGATTGGAAATGAGGGAAGACAAAGCGATCATGGGGATGTAGCTTTGTTTCCCGAAGACAGAGGATGGCCGGGGAAAAGGATCGTAAGAGGATCGACAGTTCATCTGGCTGAAGCGACTTCCGCGGTTATTCCAATGGATAATTGACATAGGGTGGAGGAAAAAGGGAAAATCTCACCACGGTTGCCATCAACTCAGCGACCGCTGAGAGTCAGTGGCCTACGGCGTGGAATGGCATTCATCCAGAGGCAGAAGATCCTGACCCCGTAGGTTGTTCGGGGGCAGCTCCTGCCACTAGTGATAGGTCGCCAGCGGTGCGTCTCGGCGGCACGTTAGATGGCCGAGTGCGGTTACGGCTGTGTGGCGCTGTAGAAGAGACACACCGTGGCGGACAAGGGGAGGAGCTGTGTTTCTTGGAAGCAGGACGTTGAGGTGCGGAAGGAGTCGATGGTTGTGAGGTCTGGTCGATCTGAAGACCGTGGCGGTAAAGGTGAGATCGCAAGTCTGCGAGGCTACCTCCTTAGTAGGTCAAGGAGAGGCGAAGACAGTACTATATTTACCCGCTGGCAGCACAGTGCACTTTCTACTGGCGAATAACTTATGAACAGCAAAGGTAGACACCTGTTCCTTCACTCGTATTTCCTGAATAATTCGTTCATCTTCAAAAACGGGGCAATCTCGAGAAAACAGTATGGTCGGCCATACAGGTGATGCAACGAGGGGATGGAGGTGGATGATCAGCCACATGCGCATCCCTGCCACAGGTAACGCGTTTAGCCAGGTTGGAGCACGACTGGCTGGTATGATTAACCGCTGACACCGATAGCAACGCTTAGGTTTGGGGATGAAAGGGCGAACTGAAATTATTTCATATACCACTTTAATGTTCGATGGGAGTTGAACTCTGTCAAACGTCAAGGAGACAGTGTGAGTCGGTACCAACTCCTTTTCAACCCTTTACATTACTCGAAGTACGGCCGTTGCTTCCTGGTAAGACAGGGAATTTTGAATGTCCTCATTGGATAATCCGTCACCTGATCTTGTATAAACCACCACGCACGATGAATTTTCCACACGAGCAGGGAAAGTGTGTAGCAGTATAGTTCGCAGCAATTTATGTGCCTGGAGGGCACTGTCTGTTTCTAACAAGGTGCCGTTTCGTAACCAAGAACAAGACTTTAGAACCTGCAATTGCGTCGACAACCTTTCTGAATAATGAAAGGGTTGACTGTGGAGAAGTCTTGACCTTCGTCAGAGCGAGGAACAACTGGGAACTTTGGCACTGATTGAAGAATCGTCCGTGACAGACTCATCTTGTAGGCTGAAGTTGCAGAAGTATACGAAACCACTGCGAAAGTATCCCCCATGATTCCCGGCGTCTCCAATGTAACGCTCCTTCCTTGTGGGGGGCCCTCTCTGAGGGCACGCCGGCCTTAGGTGATTGTCCACACCTCATGTCACACCTCCCGAGAAACGGACGGAGGGACCAATCGGCCTTGTCTACCCAGGGCGGGGGAACAAAGAAAAAGAAAGAAAAGAAGAATTCTCAAACGTCACAGTGGAGATGAAGGTAAAGAGAAGAATCAAAGAAAAGAGAAGGACAAAGTAAGTACAGAGACTCTCCCTTATAGAGATAAAAGAAGAGAAACCACGTCTTACATTCACAAGCGTCCGTCTCGGGACGTAGACGCAAAACATACTCCCAACTCTCAAAGAAAGGGACTAGAGGAAGGGAAGGGAAGGGGGAGGATCGGGGACAGGGAGGGATGTGGAAAGGGAAGATAAGGAGCCTGGAAAGGAAAAGAGCTGCACCAGCTCGGCGTCCCGTGCTCACCACGCACGTATCCACAAAAGAGTTGTGGAACCACCCCAGGGGATGGTAAAACATGGTGTGAGGAGCGTAAATCCTTAACGACTGATCAGTGGTGAAACGTCATATTTCCAATGAGTCAAAGTTTTCTTTATTTCCAACATGGGGCCGTGTTTACATCTGGAGAACACCAAAAGAAGGCTAGAATCCTGCTTGCTTGATTCCAACGGTTGAGCACGGAGCTGGAATTGTGATGGAGTGGGCAGCCATATCAAGGTATTCTGCTGGTCCCATCATTACTCTCAAAGCCCATGTTACGGCCAACGATTGTGTGAATGTTTTAGGTGAACAGTTGAATCACATGATTCAAATGTTCTTCCCCAACAATTATGCCATAATTCAGGACGATAATGCACCCATTCAGACAGCCAAGATAGCACAATCGTGGTATGAGGAGAATGCAACGGAACTGCGGCCCCTTGCCTGGCCAACACAGACCCCGGACTCCGGAGGAGATTTCGGCCTCCTTCGTCAGTACAGGAGTTAGACGACGTTCTGATCGAAGAGTGGCATAACATTCCACTGGAGACTATACGATCATTATATGCCAGTATTCCAAGGAGAATCACAGCTGTATTAGGTGGGAAATGGGGGTCGAGCCTCTTATTAATAAACCATTCCCATGTAAGTACAGCTGTTGACATTATTTTGCCTATCGCGCGTATACCTATTAAAATTCACCGGCACCATAATATTTTCTCTTCCTCCTTACATGGTACTGCTTGTTGTAATCTGAAGATCAGGGTAGTCTTTTTCTCGAATTTTCAAAATAAAAACCTACTCTCAGTCTTCTTGAAGGAGGTGCGGTGGTAGGGATATCTGACCGTACGCCACTGCATGTTTCGTCGGAGCTTCTTGGTTGTACTGAACAGGACTTCAGTGTATTCCCTAAATTTATATTTACACGCTCAACAAGCAAAGCAATTGATTTTCAACAACTGGCTGCCAATTGTTTCGCTTCAGTTTTCCTCGAAATCTTGTAGCTTGTTTTTTACAGTCTGAGTTTATGCCAAGTTCAGAGTGAAGATGGTTCTGTTTGACGGCGATAAAAAATCAAAAATTATTTTTGGCATCTTTAGGTGTGCCACAGCCCTTTGTGCAAAACATTTCTTAGACGTACTTGTAATTCGAATACAGCCACGTCGTTTTGTGATTTAATAGTAAACACTCTAATGATGTGAACTACCGATTAATTTTTTTTAAATTGACGTTTTAGTGTGAACTCTCCCTTTAAAATGAAGAGTAGCTGTTTTGAAAGAGTTGAAAAGTAGCATTATAGTCGGATTGGGAAATTCAAAGTGGTCGGACACATCAACGTCAAAGTATCACTGCAGCATACCTAGTTTATATGTTAGTTTACTGTATGTGATGGTATCTTGATACACTTAGTGTTCTATTAAAGTGCTTCAAAAACTTTGAACACAAAAAAACGCTGTTAAGCGATATGACTCAAGAAAGTATTCATCAGAAGGGAGCAGAGAAATAAACGGAAGTAAATGTCTCAATAGTTTTCCGATCATTTTCAATATGAAAACACATTTTTGTTTCCAAGAGTACCTGCAGTTAGTTCAATTTACCATACTGTTTTTCAGCTTGCAAAGGGTTGCGCAGTCTCACTGATTTCCAGACCGTGTCGTGAGTGTGGAAACTCTGGTACAATTAGAACTTTTACACCAACTGTGTGAAGTTTGCGTGATTAGAGAAATTAGTCTCGTAGACTTGTGTGTGTTCAGTGTAAATTTTCAGGACTTAACAAGTTTGCAGCTACGATTACAAGTAGGCGCTGCTTACTTTTCGCAGTGAAGGAACCAAATCCACCCACAGACGCAGGCTTCAGCTTCAGAGCTTGTCTTCGAATTAGCATTGAACGAAAAGTGGTATCAGACATTGGTCCTTTAGTGAAAAGCATTAGTGATATTCATTGATCTTCTGTGTTTTTATGTCTAATGTTTAAATGAAAGGGTAACGAAATGTAAATTTGTCAATTTAAATTTCGCCCTCAAAGGGCAGCATCATAAGGCTGCAACCATCTTAAGAAGTAGCATGTTTCTTACTCAGCTGGCCCCCCGTTCCTAGCAACATCAAAATATTAAAAGCGATGTTAAATTTCACTGTGAGTAGCCATTCTGTTGAACTCGAGTGCTCATTGATAGAGGTGTTGAATTTGCCACGAGACGCGTCAGCGAGCCACCCTGGAGCGATGCGCGGCCGCTCACTGCCGTGGCTCGCACGGCCACCTGTGCTCAACTGCCCGTGCCTGCGAACAGCCGGTTAGACCGGCGAGTGTTCCAAGCCCCGTCTCGCCTATTGACGGACAGGGACCGTCGAGCGCTCAAGAGGGTGGCTGAGGAAAGTCGTATGAATTAGGCGGAAGAAATCTCTCTCGAGTCCCCAAATGCTAAGAAACGCCTGAGTCGGAGTGACGAATCCTGCTGTTCCCCGTGGCAGTGCGATGGAGGGGTCTGGGTTTGACGAGTGCCTGGAGGGCGTTACCTGCCCGCCATCACGGAGGCGCTGTTACGGTAAGGTGTGTTCTTCGTAGTCAGGCTGTGGTCGCTTTATTCTGCTTAAGGAAATCCTAAATGCGTGAGGATATGAAAACGTTTTACAGTACTGTGTACTGCGTGCAGTGGGGAAACAGAGATAGCGGCTATCTGCAGGACAACGCACCCTGTCATAAAGCGCCATCTGTGAGGCGATGGTTTGTGGACAGCAACCACTCCTGAACTGGACTGGCCTGCCGAGAGTCCCGATCTGAACCCAACGGATCGCCTTCTGGGTCAGTCAGAAAGCCGACTACACACCAGAAGCCAGCGCAAGACACCGTCGCCTTCCCTGGTTTCGTCTCCTGGGGAATAATGGGCTGCCACGTCTGCACCCCTGACTGAGGGTGTCCCCAGCAGAGTTAGAGGCGTCACAGAAGGCGAAGGGCTGACATGGCGCATATTAACGTCCACCAACAGGTCAGGGTGAAGACAGTAGATGTCAAATCGTGTGCAGCACGTAACCTCAAAGATGCTCCAAGAATTGTTAGTGGGTTTTCATCCGAGCGTCTGCGGCACGTTGAAGCAAGATTTCACTCTGTTTCTTACACCACCTTTAGGCAAAGTGGCGACTCACTTTATTTGATTTTGCACATTTTAGGCAATTTCAGAGCATTTATTCTGCTCTTGCAATAGCGGAGATTTTCATTTCCTCATATTTCCTAATCACAAATTTCGGAACATTGTATAGTTTACACGATTCCTAACACTGTCTGCTGTAGTACACATTAACGAAATGAATTAAATTTGTGGAAACAACAAGTTGAGTTGCGCAATGAAGGAGAATACGAGTAACGAACGGAACATGCAGAATACAGTTAAAGAAGGGAACAAAAACTTAAGTTCCCATTTCTACAAAATAATTTTTGTAAAAAGAATTACAGGACAGCTTGAGAAGAACAATAGCTACCTCTGTCTCCATTCGGATTTCGCCAACTGTCTGCACATGAAGTCTGCAAGCAATGACGTTCGTATCGCCCAAGTACAGAAAACCGGAAACTAAAGTGTCGCGCCTACGAGGTGTGTGAGAAAAGGACGAGGCTGCAACAGTGCGAGCGGCCTGGCGACGCCGCCTGTGTACAGCGGTGTGCCACTGCTCACCCCTCCCAGGTGCTCGGCCCGAGTTTCACCTCCGTGCAGTCGTCATCAGCACGTCATCACTGACACTGTGTTTCTGTTGAGTGTCACGAGGATGGAACGGCGGAATTTACAGCAACGTTAAGCCTCAAATATGTGTGTTAAACTTGGGGAATCTGCGAGTGTGATCTCTGCAAACTTGAAACAGGCCTATGGGAAGCATTCATATTAAATTTAAAATACCGACGCAAAAGTCGAACGTGTGCGCGCCGTTGTGAGGTTCATCCTCCAGGACAAACTATCGACCAACTATTCGGCAGTCCTGTGGGTGTAACACGGAATTGATTCGACCTCGAGGTCAGCGTCACTGTTAAAACCGGAGAGTGATGGCAGATACCGCGGTTCTCCGTTACGTCGCAGCGTTACGCTCAAACTAGTTGTACACGGCTGCTGCAATCGCTACTCGTCAGGGTAAACCGCTGGTTGTCGTCCTCTCCCTAACAAGAATGAAAAAGATCTAGATTAGGAATTATTTCCAATCCTACAAACAGTACGTGTACGCCGTAGTATCGAATGATCGACTGTAGGAAAGGTTCCGAGGAGAAGTTGATCTTAAGTACAGTGACAGAGGACGGCGGGTTCAGAGGACAGCGCAACGAGGCCTACTGCACTCGGAACTGACACAAGACCCCTCCCGGAACTCGGAGGTATGGGCCACACTGGACGAGCCGGTGAGGAGGCGCGCCTTACACGGCTGCACGTACCTGCTGGACAGCGGACAGAGCCGTTCCGCCGTCGCCTCCCTGACACACGCACAGGTCCTTCGCCACTAGAAGACCAGTCCCGCGTGCCGGACGGCCAGCCAACCACCAAACCTCACACACCTCTACGCCGGCAGTGCGGAGGTCCTCCTCTCTCGCCGGCTGCTGGTTACTGACTGACTGGATCAGCTTAGCAGCGCGTGCGGACAAAATACGCGTCAGCTCTGCTCAGGTGCCGCTTCCTCAGCACTATACAGCCCGTGTCGAAACCTCCCGCCCGGTCAGTCTTTACTAGGAAGCACCTCCGCAGCACAGTATGCGGCGGAAACGACCGACACTGTACTCACGGGTAGTGTCCAAAGGCAATTATCGTACTCGTAAGGGCATAGGAAGAGAAGTATCGAGACTTGTCTACGATAAAAAAAGTTACAGTAGATACTCTCTATCGCCTCCACTCCGCCCACCTCTGCTTCGACTCGAAAAGTCCCCTGTCGACGTCTCTTGCCTTACGAATGTGCTACCAGATTTGAATCGCTAATAACTACGAGACTAATAATCCACAAAAAATGGTCGAGCTCACAACGGATAGGTCACGACTGTCCGTATTTGTCACACTGTGTTAGCTTCGCCTGTAACGTCATCGTACCAGTCTTGACACATGCACGTGATTGTGTAAAGTTAGGAAGTAGTGCAGCATGGAAACGCGTTTAGGAACGGCAACCATTAGGGTTTCGTTCTTAAGACAATCCGCAGCACTAGTGGGGCCCAAAACGAGGGAATAAAAATATTCCCAGGAATTTAAGCCAAAATCGGTGTTAAATTGAGAATTATAAAATACTGAAAGATGTCTCATATGACTCCTAGATACGCTCGGAGTAACAAAAAGGGTAAGTCGAAAGGAATCAAAAACCGTAAAAAATCCACTGTCGAGCGAATGAACAAAACGGTGCGAAGCGATTACGTCCAGCTGGCCTATCGGCAACGCCTGGTGCCTTGTAGACGCTCGTGTTGGCGTACCACCGCCCAGTATCGTGTGGCACCCACCGAAGCTCACTTCGTTCGTATACGCCTGTGACGTGTTTCAGGCGGTCGTGGATTTTATGAAAGGTGTCGCTGCTGATCATGCCCGGTACGCTTGTTCCGTTTAATGAGCCGACACACCCATGATACATGTGGTAAATTTGTGATTTATGAATTCCGTTATCATTATATTATTCTACCTACTGTATTAAAGTGACGGCTAAATAAATTACGTACATATTAATACGACAGAGTAGCTATGATTTCAAAAAATGGTTCAAATGGCTCTGAGCACTATGGCACTTAACATCTGAGGTCATCAGTCCCCTAGAACTTAGAACTACTTAAACCTAACTAACCTACGGACATCACACACATCCATGCCCGAGGCAGGATTCGAACCTGCGACCGTAGCGGTTGCGCGGTTCCAGACTGTGACGCCTAGAACCGCTCGGCCAAACCGGCCGAGCTATGATTTCACATCGACGTTTTCACGACGTATCTAAGAGGCGGTCCCGAATTGCGCACGGATTTTTTTTTTAATAAGGTCTACTCACAATTCTACAATAGGAAGAGATTCTCAATTTTGCAACTTTTTAAAAAGATTTAGCAATATTAGCGGTGCACTCTCGGCTGTTCTGCCGAGTTACTGTTTCCATTTTTGTTGCACGATATTTCGACGACCGACGATGCCACACGTTCTTCAGGTGCTGCGAGTTTTGGTGTACTCGCTGCCTGTACTCCATACGCATTATGCCCTTCTTTCGGAGCCCGCAACGCTATTCCGCGAATAAGATGGCCTGTTAGCTCTTAATGAACTGATTACCGGACGCCAAGCGTTGTTTAAATTGAAACCTATCGTAACAAATACGTCGGAAAACCTGATAAACAAGGCTTGGGGCTACTTGGGGAGGACGGAGAAACGACGGAAATGCCGGAGAACTTGGGGCAAACGGGATGAATAACTTTCGACATTAGAGGGGAATATGGAGAATATCTACTTCGACGGAGGTGTGTTACAGTTACGGAGTCTGAACAAACCACCCACAGCACAGTCCCCGTACAGCCTGCCTTTGCATCGGAGCTGCGGCCCGTGTATGGGGGAGCGCTGCGACAGGAAGGCGCCAGTTATCGGGGCGACGCGTGCGTCCAGCCAGCGGCGGTTAACCTGTCACCGCCGGCAGCAGCACAGGGGGGGAAAATAACAGCGAGTAGGAGATGCACAAGTGACTGCTGAGGATGTTGCGTTGCGCGATGATTTGTTAAGTAGGGACGGAAGCGGCCCTTGTCTGCAAGTGGATGGCTCCCTCCAGACTACCCCCTGTGACCCTCCTAAGAGTCGTCAGACGGCTTTTTCCCCTTTTATACCGAGTGATATTTGCAGTTATGCTTTTGTGGCGTCTAAGTGGAGGCACCTCGACCAGACGCTGTACTTAGTGCGACACTCGTTTCAATAGATGTAATGTCACACGGGCAAGCAAAAGAGCGGCCTCAGATTATCCACATTTGCCACGTTATCGGCAACGAGCACATCAATTTTTAATAGCGTATAAAGCTTATTTCACCGTGAACGCTCACACAAACCGTTTAACGGCTGCCTGGGGGGGGGGGGGGGGGGGGGGGAGACCCCGGACCGCCACCGCTACGCGCCGCCACTACGGACACAGGCGGCCGCGTCTCCCGCCTGACTGCGCACAGGCCGGCTTCTCTGGGCTCAGATAACTTTCGGCTCTCCTTCGCCCTTTATTAGACAACACTTCTGTCGGGCAAAGTCAAAATTGAACAATGCTTACAGCAATACGTTTCAGGCCTTGTCCTTGGATGGGCACTGACGCGAGTAACATTTAACCTCTCTCGTCTGAGAGTACTCTGTTCTAGGTGAATAGCGTGCCTCTTTAGCAGACTTCGTGAAAGGTTATGTGACCATCTATCTGTTACAGGTGAAGCAATTTCTTTGGATTCTGTAATACTGCTTTACCTCGTGCTACTAAAACTGCTTACCACCGGAAAGGGCAGGTCTCGAAGGTGAGTCAGTATGCAAATACGTTAGAGAAATCTTGGCTCGGACATTGCAGATGGAGTAATGTTTTCTCACCTCCCGTGCCAGTGAATGATGCGCGACATGACACTTTTGCTGCCGTCCAGAATATGCGCCATAGCGAAGATTCTACGTTTTGCATAGCCAGGATTTTGCGTTTTGGTTGCCACGCTATTCGACGGTAAAATGTGGACACCCTCTCTTTCGCACCAAAAAGCAAATCTTTAAGACATCTCACACGAATTATTGCAACATTCAAACATTTCTTCAGACACAGAAACAACATTGCACCTTTTACGGGCAATAATGCTTACAGGCCTATATTTGGAAAAAATGTCTCTGCAGCTGCTCACATGAACATTTACCTCCATATTTTTTCTTCGCAACATTTCAATGTGCAACCAGTAAATGGTAATGGTATTTATAATGCCTCTTCACCTCACGAAACCGAGATCAACGAGTTTCGCATCTGCATTAATCACACAGAGACATGCCTTCAATTTTGTTTTACGAAACAAGCTTCTTCCTTCCAGATTGGCACAACTGCGCGACATCAATTCGCTGGTACGAGTCTCTTCTCAACCTGACAAGAAATTACAAAGTGTGAACACACTCTGGGATTTCCGGCCACCCGAATGCCTCGCCGGCCCGAAGTTGCTCCACAGCTCAGTGCCGTCGAGTCCAAAGCGCTCGACGAGTTCATGCGTCTGCTCGGATGGGGAGGCCGACTGTCTGTGGTCGGCGGTGACAAGCGAGGCACACGGCCTGCAATATTTCTCAAACGATTTTAAGCAAACTATTCGGCAAAAAAAACTCCATTTTTGCGTTACTTATAGCTATATATGTTGCTGCTTATGAAATTTAGCAAACATACAGAATTTCTCTTTAGACTTGGGTGGAGCTCTCGATATGGCACCACTCTCGAGAAAATTACTCACGCGTGCCCTGCTCCCTGCACATCTACCGGCCACGGTATTTTGGGCGGGTCCACATTAGGTCATGTTTACGCCACACTCTTGGCGGAAACCGAAAAGTGCGTCGTTGAGACGACAGATACTCCAACGTGCTACAAACCAGGCTCAAGGGCTTTCAGCGATATAACAGGTTTTTTGGTACAAAAAAAAATTCCAACTTTGTCAAGTGCAACACCTGAACAGTCGCTACAGCACTACAGGAACTCCCACACATTCAACATCTCTACATTCCGTAATTTCTTGTCAGTCCGACAACATACTAATAACCTCAAAATTTCACCATGCAGATATTTTACTCTCGCAAAAAAATAATTAGTTTAACTTAAAAAGCCGGCCGGAGTGGCCGAGCGGTTCTAGGCGCTTCAGTGTGGAACAGTGCCACCGCTACGGTCGCAGGTTCGAATCCTGCCTCGGGCATGGATGTGTGAGATGTCCTAAGGTTAGTTAGGTTTAAGTAGTTCTAAGTTCTAGGGGACTGATGAACTCCGATATTAAGTCTCACAGTGTTCAGAGACATTTGAACCAATTTTTTTTAACTTAAAAAAGCGCTGATACCCATATTGCAGCAATTAATGTATGTTTTGTATCAAAGATATACAGATGTACATCTTGCTATAACTCAAACAACAGGAAACATTCATCACACCGCCCTAAATCCAAACATTACCATCCACTCCCTTCAACTGCTCTTCCAGGTCCTTTGCCGTCTCCGACACAAATGAACACGGCATTTTTCCACTTTGCCTGTTATCTACTTCAACTTTTTCTTCGTTTCTAGATTCGCCTTAATCCATTATCGAGTGTTTGGCTGGAAAGATTTACCATGCGTATAAAAGTGGCGGAATATTCACATTATGTGCTTAATTTGTTTTTGTTTACACATTTAAATGTCCTTGATGGTTTCACAGTTATCTGGTGAACGTTATGAGGGAAATTACAATCTCACCGGCAAATCTGAGTTTTTTTACTACTTGTCTATAAACTTTAATTCCTTTTCCTTGGTTTCCTCAACACAGAGACTGAACAACGTCGGAGACAAGCTACATTCGTGTCTTTTCGCAAAATTGCTTTCCATCGCAGGTCTTTCGACTCATACAACGGCATTCTCGTTTCTCTACAAGTTGCAAGTAACCTTTCGCTCCCTGTATTTTATCCCCGCAACCTTCATAATTTCAAACGGTGTAGTCAACTGAACATGCCCCGCAACCTTCATAATTTCAAACGGTGTAGTCAACTAAACATTGTCACAAGTTTTCTTTAAATGTAAAATTATTATAAACGTCAATTTACCTTTCTTTAACCTGTTTCAAATAATGAGTCATACGGTGAGTTTTGTCTCAAGTTTCTACATTTCTCCGGAACTCAAACCGATCTTCTCGGCGGTTGCGTTCTACGAGTCGTGTCATTCCACTTTGGATAATTCGCGTTAGTAGTCTACAAGGAACACGCTCGCCACCCCTGATTCTTAGAAGAATCAAACTCCTCTTTATAGAATCTTCAAACGTCTGGTTACTTTACAAATGACTTGATGTGTTAAATATGTTACGTTTAACATATTATATCTTTGAGGATGAAGACACAAAACATTATGTTGGTTTTATTACATTCGGATTGTTTACAAACAGACTGAAAATGCCAGAACCAAGAGTGGTACACCAAAAAATAAGCCCCTTTATATGTTTCAGTACGGCATCTTTTGGCAAATAGTGGGTAGTTCTTACAAAGCTTGTCTTTCGCACTTTGAAATAATTTTGCACGTAAATTCAGAGGTGTGCAGCGTCCGTCCAAAAGGTTCGGAGCGTGATTTTATTCCTGGCGTGAGAGTACGGTGGCAACGTGAACTGACAACTGTACACAACAACAGGTGTGCAATGAGTGGTGAGGAGGCAGCGTTAAGTGGTGGGCGTGCGGCCGTAGTATGTCAACGTTGTTTCAGTCACAAATCGCAATAACTGTACACTAAGCGTTCAAGTCATTCTGCAAAAACACTAGGAACGTCCCACAAAAGTACAAGTACACAAATTCACATAAACGGTGTAAATTTTGAAGACGTAACCGACATCCAAGCTGATGTGATGCGGGTGTTGAACAAAGTCCAGAAGAAGGACTTTCCTGACAGTTTCGCCCGGTGGTGTGAAAGTGGTGTGCTTTGTAGTGAAGTGGGTGGAGGCTAGCAGAGCTCCTGAAGCACTAGCGCTGCCAAGGAAGGCGTTAAGTGGACACCGTCTGCAAAATCAAGAGTTAACAGTAAAGAAGACATATACTAAAACGTCATGCCTGATGTTTTAAGTTTTACTGGCTGAAGAGCGAAATTTTGATAAACTATAAACTTTTTCCCTTAAAATTGTTCTGTGAGCGGTTTCAGCGAAGAGAAAGTTCTGTATAGGTATGAAACAGAGAAAACAAAATTTACTTTGACCCAAGAGACCATTAGGTAGGCAACCTACAATCGGGACTGGGTGTCCAGTCCAGCCATTTAGTGAGAGAGATCCATTGCTTCTCGAAGTGAGGGTTTCATAATACTTAAAGCTTTCAGGGAGGACGTTCCTATGTCTATGGGACCTAGAAATTAAGTAGGCTATTAGCGTCAGGGGGTTACACAGTTGAATACAGAATGCAGACCACTTGCTCGGCTACATTAAGTACCGCTGGGGATGCAAGGCACGTTTACACACCGGGTGCCCGCTAATTGAGGGTAGGTAAGGCAGCAAGTCCTGACGGTAGAGGCAATATGGATCACGTGGACTGTAAGTGAGCAGCACTCGCCACGCCACTGGAGCGTAATCAGAAGACAGGCCGGCGTGCAGCTGGAGGGTGGGAAGGGAAGCGCTGCCGGACAATTCGCGAGGCGCGCCGCCAATTGGCTGTTTGCGCGCGGCCCATCAACCAATCAGCGCGATCCGCAAACGGCGACCGCGCCAGGAACTCGCTGCAGGGGACAGTGGCGCGAGGTCGAAGAGGGCACCGCGGCTGCAGGGCCAGGCGGCGGGCGACATCTGACGAAATAACAGCCCAGTCAGGAAAGACCAAAAAAGGTCTACGAACAATATGTTAAAAGTCCCAAGCGGTCGGGTGTGAACGCGGGGGAAGGGAAGTTGAAAGGCAACGATGTTACCCTTACGTTTAACTCGAAAACCGCATATGGTAGCGAAAATGTTTCACAGCGCGAAATCAAACTACTGCGCGTTTGCAATTTAGCTTTCGCTCCATCAAAAAGGGTGATCGTAGGACAGCAAAACTGTGTGTAAACGTTTTTCGTCATATTGGGAAGAGAAATAGCGAATAAATATTAAAATAATCACATTTCAACTCCCACGTACGATGTTTACGTTCCAGCCTACGAACGTCGCTCACTGTGGCGGCCACCTGCATCCACGACAGCCTGGAACGGCACTGGAGAGAGATTGCTCTGCTGTTGCCTCTAACGACGGCTGATCACGGAACGTTCAACTGTAGCGACAGCTCGTACGCTGAAGATCGAACACTTCGTCCAGCAACCAACAAGTTGTGACGCCAGTCGGCTGTCGGGCTCTCGCAGTAGCAATTCCCAAATCGCCAGTTGATCGGAACTCCCAAACCATTTTCTTCAGTCGCGATGCGGGTAGAGCACCTCCCCGTATTTTTCTAGTGCGTCGGTACTCGCGAAGAGGTGCTGCTGTGATAAAACAACTTTACGAGAATAGCCCTGCTCACGTTGTCCAGAACCATGCTGACTGTCCGCGACTGTAACACCCACTGACGCTTGTGTTCGAGCCCTACGTCGCCGCACCACTAACGGCAAGTCACGACACTGAACACTAACAACAACGCAATTCCACGGCGCGCAGTCTCAACATCCACACTGGCTCAAGTGGCCAAAGCGTAATTATAACCACCGTATACATTAAATTTCCTACAAAAAACGTCCTTTCATTTTTCTCTCTGAGTAACAGACTTCGAGTTGCTGGTGATGGAAAAATTGGAGACAGTGTCTCAGAGGTATAAAATTAATGTTTATTTTAAATCAAGTGCGCTAAGAACAAATACTAAATGTGTGCACCACATGTAAGTGCACTAGAACCTTACGCAGGGACAAACTGTGTGCTGAGGCTGGAAGAGGCGGCGGCGTCGAACAGGTGGTTCCCCACTCTGTGTGACCAACTGCAGGTTGTTCCACAAAGCTAAACCCATTCTTCCGTAGCTCATACACTAAATACAGGTATGATATGCTAACTGGAATTACTGCGCTAACGCAAGATATTTTAGGTAGATCTCAGCACCCTGTTCTCCGCGGTCCGTAGCCGTGCTGCACCGCAGCTGGAGTCTTCTTTTACTCACCACGGGCCCTGCTACTTTTTTAGTTTACGACTGTGCCTCCCCAGCATTCGTGCCCTGTTCTCTTGTGCGAGTAGACAAAAAAAGTTCACCTAGGTCGTGTCTGTATAGTGGATTTATTTTCAGTTTATTAAATAATTGCTAATATTTGTTAAGTATGTAAAACGAATTGCTATAAAAATGGCTGAGAAGCGTAAAATTTTCTAAGCCTGTAGTTGTCAGTGACGTTTGCAGTGTTTGTGATACGTTGCTCTTAAATCACTGACAGCATACTGTACAGCCGTGTAACTATGTTTCAGTCACTCGCTGATGTATTAATGAGTCATCAGCGAGCTCCTGCACTTTTCTAACCATCAGTCTGCATCGGGAACGGCTGCACCCAGTGAAGTCACTTGGCACACATCCAGGGTATACCTCCCGAGCTGGATGTGAGTATGCGCTGGTGGTTTCGAACTGACCATGTTCCAGTCTATAGCAGCAGTTTCCTGTAACGCACTGCCTGACTTACGACGAAATATGGCGAGTTTCCATTAGACACGGGTGACCTGCTTCAGTCGCACAGTGAGCTGACTTAAGCCTGTGGGCCTCTTCACACGTTGGGAGAGCCGAGGCCGGAGTGGGGGCGTCTGGCGCCCTCGTGCTGTGGCCAGTACTCGAGCCAGTGACGGCGGAGACAATGAAGTCGACACTCTCACGGCATGTTACACTTGGGGCACGTGCTTTACAGTGGTAAACCATTGAAAGCCCAGATGTTGGAACTTTTTTATGCAAGAGCTGATTAACTGCAAATACGTGCCCACTGAATAAACTCGAAATAATTCCAGTACACAGGGTAGTCAGAAACAGTCTGCAGATCTTGTAAGACTTTGCGGGAGAGGATGTGCTGAGAAATAATCGTTAAGAAAAAAAATTCCATATGTTGCGCCGTTTCCGGGTTCATTACTTCCGAAGTCAGCCAATCGGGCAGTTGTCCGCGCGAATTCAAGCAGAGCGCGCGCTGCAGCGCTCTAATACACGGACATCTGTGGGTCCGTGAGTTACTACTCGCTGAAATGCTCATTACGAGTTAAAATGTGCCTTTTTCGGGGGTGATTAATTTAAAGTAGACGAGCAAAAGCTACGTCTCTTCGGTTCGACGAAACCAGACGGGGAGCGCCTCTGGCAGGATGCTAGACCACCTGACCGGCTAACTTCAATCCTAGATGACACTGACACGGCGCAACGCATCTCTTTTTTCTTGACTGTTATTTCTCAGCACAATCTCCCCTGCAACACCCTTACAAGTTTTTCGCACTTTTTATGACCAGCCCGTACGAACCAGAGCTCAGTGAATTTGTGTACACACACGAGACAACTGCACATGAGATCCTGGGGAGGTACCGTCTGTATGTAAACTGAAAAGCGAGCAAGAGTTCGCGGTGGGGGGGAGGGGGTACGTGCCTTCCCCGGAAGAGCGCCGCAGCTGCCGTACAGCTCTACTGCACGAACTTCCCCTCTAGCACTGCACAACAGTGTGCATGGTTTACACAGGTTCTGCCCATATGTGTTTCTTGCGTTAATACTGTCAGTAATCGGTATCTGTATTCCATGTAGTGTTAATGCCGTTTGTGAAAAATAAAAGACCTCCGGGCACGTTTGCGCACTGCGTCGCCAGTGATTCGTAAGGCGAGCGGCGTAATGGCCGGTATAACTTTGTGAAATGCCATTCAGCTGCTATTTGTGTCGTAGTGCGGTAGACAGCATAGGAAAGTGTCTGCTCGCTCTTCATTTCGCTGACCTATGAAAGAGGGAAGTGCGTAAACACAACCCGGTAACCTATCTTCCCTCGCGCTTCCATCCTCCATCCTTCCTCCAACGTGTTACAGGCCTATGAAATGTATTCGCAGTTCCGAATGTGGACGATCCTGAGCTCTGTAATGGAAAGACGATAATGAAAATTTGTGCCGGACCAGGAATCGAACCCGGATTTCCCCTCATAGAGAGCGGTAGTCTCAGCATTAGTCTATCCGAGCACAACTCAGTGCAAGACCCAAACTTCGATAATAGGTCGTCAGCCGTGTGTCTGCAGCCTGCACTCTTACATCGATAGTGTGTATTCCCGTACAGGGGAGACTCATTAATTGAAAGTCACTTGTCCGGTGTCTGCAGTACTTGCGTTGTTACGAACATCGAAAACTGAAATATGATGTTACAACTCCAGAATAGAATTTATCCCTTACTACTGCCTACTGCACTTAAAAATTTCTACATATGCGTAGTATTTGTTCTCAACAATTTCTTTAACAGTAAACAGTAATTTTATATCACTAAAACAGTATTTTAATAACGGCGATTTTTCCAACGCCTCCGACGAAAAACTATTTGTCCTAGAAAAATAATTTAATGTACTTTAATTTTTTACTAGGAAACATTTTCCCTAGAAGCAACCGTTTTCAATTTAGTCAAGAAAAACGTTAACATCAGATCCTTAAAACGCTCCCCCACACCCACGCTCGCACCCTACCGCTCGGTATTTCCAGTACGTCGTTCATGACATTCCTTCCTACCATCGTAAAAAAATTAGCGACTACAAGATTTTTCCCCCTATTTTCCTTCGTTGACAAGTATAACATGTGCACGTTGTCTTACGAATTTTTCTTCGTTGACGACTATAACACACACATCAAAACAAGTTTTGCATCACCCCGGTTCCCAGAACGTTTGAAGATAGGCGCTGACTGTGGGTATTGATCCACGAACACAGTCCCTTTGACTGTTCAGATATGTCACTAAACCTGCCCAAAGATGTAAACAACCACGCATGAGCAATGCCTATTAGACAGAGGGGGATCCGACAGCCGATCCGTTCCAGTCATTCCACCAGGAAGGAGGTACACGGCTCGTGTTGTCTGTAGTTCATGCATGCGTAGACGGTCAATACCGCGGTTTGATCACCTCCGCATTATTACTTTGTGCCAGGAAGGGCTCTGAAGAAGGGAAGTTTCCAGGCGTCACGGAGTGAACCAAAGCGATGTTGTTCGGACATGGAGGAGATACAGAGAGACAGGAACTGTAGACGACATGACTCGCTCGGGCTGCCCAAGGGCTACTACTGCAATGGATGACCGCTACCTACGGATTACGAAAGGCGCTGTAACGGTTGTTTGATACGTGAATGCCATCCTCCGACCGATAGTGCAACCATATCGGCAGCATATTGGCGAGGCATTCGTCTTCATGGACGACAATTCGCGCCCCCATCGTGCACATCTTGTGAATGACTTCCTTCAGGATAACGACAGCGCTCCACTAGATTGGCTAGCATATTCTCCAGACATGAACCCTACCGAACATGCCTGGGATGGACTGAAGAGGGCTGTTTATGGACGACGTGACCCACCAACCACTCTGAGGGATCTACGCCGAATCGCCGTTGAGGAGTGGGACAATACGGACCGACAATGCCTTGATGAACTTGTGGATAGGTGCATCAATGGAAGAGGACGTGCTACTGGGTATAAGAGGTACCGGTGTGTACAGAAATCAGGACCACCACCTCTGAAGGTATCGCTGTATGATGGTACAACATACAATGTGTGTGTATACGCACGCTGTTTTCCCTGAACTAATGTCACACAGTAGGAGTGGGATTGTTCGGCGGGTGACAGTTGGCGCCTCTCTCTCTCGGGTGCACCCTAACAGCCTGCCGCCGCACAAAGTGCAGTTGGTGACGTGGGGCTCAGAACACTGGTAAGCTTCAAATGATTTTGTACTGCGACACTCAAGGGGCTGGAGATTTTATTGCAGTGTTAATTGCAGGAAAAAGTTCACCCAGAAAGTTATTAAACAGTAGGTGATACAATTTCCATTACGTTTTTGTGTGTATTTCCGAGATGACGGAGAGATGGTAATTGTAGCACGTTAATCGTTAGGCAGGAAAGTAGTTTTGGGTGGTTTTAATTTTGTTGCAATTTGTTTCTAACTTAATAATTATTCATCAGGTTACGCTCCATTCAGAGGCTGTTGCACGCAGCGACCGTTATTTTGATTTGTAAATAATAGATTCAGTGAATTGTGTACAAAGCCAGACCAACAGGCATTACATGCATTGACCAAAAAAAGAATACTGCATTGAGAATGGCTAGTTTCTAGCTGAAATCTAGATCTGCCAATAAAAATTCCAAAGGACGACTGATAGCTGAAAGCTATTATTGACAAATTAATAATTATTTACGTTACAAAAATGGCGGCTACTATTAAAGAGGTTCATTGGTGTGTAGGAGGACTCCATTTGCGCAAGGAAATGGTAGCACGTCTGGCGATAAGAAACAGCCAGGCAACGGCGGTGTGGCAGATTTCTGGAACACATTTAGAACGGATCACCATTTTTGCTAGCAACGTCCATTTTGGGTGGCAGCGGGAAACACACCGGCGCCGCGACAGTAGGCTGTCGGACTCTCACTACCTGTGTGTGTGTGGTGGAGCAGCCAGCACGTGGCTGACCGGACCGCGGAGGAGCTGCCCTGCGCGCCGCCACGCCAGCCCGTGCCTGCTTGCCGCGGCCTACTTCAATCGCAGTCTGACAAGTTACTGTCTACACCAGTACGCTCCTCGCAGCTCTTTACGAGCGAAAGAAATGTACGCTCTTCCAGCGATTTCAGCGTGCTTAAGAACACGCAATTCTTTGGAGCACAACAGATCTGAATTATCGAGTCAGTGCCGCGACTGCGGTCCGGCCCGGAGAACCTTCGCCCACCCGCCACTGCTCGATTGCCGCCCCTATTTAGGACGGAGCGCGACGCTGCGCTGGGTGCCGGCTGCCTGGACAGCACCGCAACGACACAGCTCGTATCGCTAAGGAGCTATTTGTGGTGATGTGTGGGCACGGTACTACTACTGCATCCGTCGAGTAACAGTATTCCCTCACTTCGTCCGTGACCGCCAGTTTTGGTGTTAACTCTATTATCGCCAACTTCTTTTCTCTCAGTCGTCATTATTTTCGCCCGCACGGACTGCAGCCCACTACGCCCCCCTCCTCAGTCGACGCCCAGCCCACTCCGCGTCCCCCCTGAATCCGAGCACCACTGCGGGGGCTCTGCAGCGGTTCCTGTGGTTTGTCGCCACTTCATGTTCTGTGCTCAGCAGGCTGTTCATTCCATTCAATGTTTCTCCTGTACTTCTTCGTTTCCACTGACGGTAGGCGTGGCCGCTCACCTCATTCTTACTCTCGCAGGTGCAACTTTCTTCGGCTTTCACTTGTTAAACGAGACGGTGTGGACAACGTCGTGTGCACAGTCACCGTTCCTGTGACTCACTATTCCTGAGGAAGAGGACTCAGTGTAGCGGAGGGACCACTTGGAAGCGAAGAACATGTCGGATTCAAAGAACGCCGCGGCGCTTGCACAGAGCTTCAGAACGGCCGACGGCGGCGGCGTGAAGGGACGAAGAACCGGCCGCGCAGTCGTGCCCTCATCGCAGAACCAGAAATTTCCGCCTACCGTCGGCTGCCCGCACTCCAGCCACTGTTCAGCAGCGCAGCATTCTCCAGCACACAGAGAGCCTGGGCCGGCCATTTTCGACCGAAGAGTCTGACGGCAGAGTTGCCAGTGCGTCATTACTGCCATTACGCGTACATTTATAAATAAACGTAGTGTCATCTCGTAGACGAACTGCACTGTATCCCTCCTAACTGAAGTTCTAGTACAAATATAACTATTCTCGTGCATAAAGATTCTAGGTCTGGTGGTAAGAATGACTTAGAATATGTTATAATTGTCTACTACACAAACAAAAATTGATGTTAACAGGCAGATGTCCCAACTGCCCCGCTCGCCAGTTTCAGTATTTTGTGTTGTATGCTAAATAATTACAACAATTACCTCTGCGAAGTAGCGACAGCGTTAGGCTGGTACTGTGCAAGTTACAGGACCCGTTTTACACTGCTGCCACATTCGACAATCTCGAAAAGTGGTCCTCAGATCAACGTGCTGCAAGAGACAGTTACGCGGTCGAAGCAGGTACTCTAGAAGCGTAAATGTATTTGCGCCTCGCAGCGAAAATTGTTTCGACAACAACAACGATGAGTGCCGTCTCCATGCGATAAACATATCTTACTTCATAAAAAGTCACAAGGCAGCTCCGACATCGAAATGGGTGTCACTGGTCAAAATTCGTCGGAGGTGTAACAAAAAGAGAAATCGTGACCCCTGACTAGGTGTACCTCGAAATTAAAGCAAATGTTACGAACAGTTTTACTGACTGATGTACGTCTTCCATCGTCCACTACTTGGAGTAGTACTTTCTCCCTACAACGTCTCCATTAAGATAGACACATTTTGCGCCACCGCTGAATCCAACACTGGGATGGCGTGTCGACTGCTGCGGTGTTCCGTGTTGGGCACGTCAAACACGATCTGTCACCCTGAGCACGTACGTCACTTCCGGTCGACGTTCTCGAAGTTTACTACTCGCGTGGTCCTGCTATGCTGTGCCGCACTACCACACCCTCCGATGTCTTCACTCCGTTGCGATGTACTGGAGCTGTTACCTGTCCTGAACAGCTTCAGCTTTAGGATGTACATTAATTTCGTGCAACCACTCTGCTTCCTACTTTTTGGAAGTCAGGTCGTCTACCAGCGTAGGTTCTTCTTTTGCCCATTATCAGCTTGTTGCAGCAAAATACATGCAGCACACGCGACGATTATTAAATCCTCTTCTTCCTTCGTTATACAGGCCGGTGAAATTGTAATTAAAACGCTAGTTCATAACAATAACAAAACGAGAGAAACGTCGGTAAGTTATCAGAGCCAACTGCGATTCCACTCGGCCGGATCCCTCAGCTCTTCGTTTGGTGTGAATGAGAAGCCGACGCCAACGCATTGCCGAGCAACGTTCCGACTAATCCATCTCTATCGTTCGTCGGTCTTCGTTCACCTCGCGAGTACGCGCCTTAAGAGGATAAGAGTGGAACATTTTGCACAACACTGACTGTCGTACGCACTTGTTTAGAGCTACTCTCAAATCGCCTCTGTCCCCAAGACGTGTGCTCTCCTGCCGAGCGCTCTTTGGATGGATTTGGATCGCTTCCAAATGCACGCGTCACTTCTTTCTGCTAGCAGCTTCCCTGAGAGGGATCAAAGTTCAAGGCAAACAGCCGCTGGCGCTAAGGTCCGCTAAGGAACACACGGCCGCTATTGGCGGTTGTGGTGCAGAAGCTTCAGGAGACCCGATCAAAGGACTGGACAGCGAACGTCGCACAGGTTAGGCTTTCAGGATAAACGAAGCGACGGCGAATGTAGTGAGGAGGACTAGAGAGCACGACGACGACTCGTGTTTAACATCGAAACAGGGAACGTAGTACTGTAACAAGTGAAACACTGTTCCTCCCACTGGTCGAGGAAGATAAGACGTCTGAACTGGCACAGGCGAATCAAGTTGTCTCCAACAAAAGACCTGTATCGACACCAGATCCTGATCGGGAAATGAGGAACAAGTCTCTGAACCTATAACTTTATACCTGAACCCAAACAACAAAGTGCTTGACTGTGGATCACAGCTGAGCAAGGAAGACGGCCACGTTGTCGGTTCGCCATTACCCACCGCGCACATACTGGAGCATCAGTACAGAACGATATGGCGACAATTTGTACAACACAGAGACCACACTCGTTTCTTGATTGCTTGTTGCTTTGGCAGCCGCTCTGTAAAGAAGGATCTGTCGATTAGTGTGTTATTCTGATCAGAATATAGAGCACAGCGCTGTGTGGAAGTGAAAAGGGGAGCATCAAAAACCAGACACAAAGAAAGCAGCACCATTAGAGATGCGAGTAGCCACGTAATAGGGGTGCGAGGATAATTTTTTAATGCAGGTTGCATACATTCAGGAAACAGCGCACATTCAGGGCCAAACCTATTGTCCTCTCTTCATTGAAAGGCCCTTAACCTACTGTTCTGGTAAGTGGATTATGACTCCCTGTGGATAATCCGTCCTTCTGGGAAACCTGCAGCCACACCTCCCCCTTATTCTCCCCCACTCCTCTCGTAGATACAAGCACAGTTTAGATATCAAATTAATTTATTAATTAAATCAATCAATTAATTAACCCCCTCCTCTAGGATACCCCCCGCCTTCCCTCATCTGGAAACCGATAGGAAAGAGACTCAGTTGATTGGCTATTTGGTAGGAAATCGATTACAGTGTTTCGAATACTGTTTAAACAAACAATATTCCACACATTGCCTTGTCTACCAGAAATTGTTTAAACAAACTATGGTACATAAGGCAGTTTCTGAAAGATAGTTTATTTACTTATTTAAAGAACTTGTCGGGAAATTGGCTGCAGTGTATGGGGTACTGTTTATTTAAAAGTTCTGAGGATGACAAGGCAGTATGGAATATTTAAACAATTGCAGCACTCTTTTATCTCGATCGTGCAAGGAATACCGTCACCATAAGTCACAGCACGTAATGACACTGTTGAAGATCTTTCGGCCGCACAGCACGCGCCGTCCGCCGGCCCGCACACACACAGCACCCCTCTGACATCTGACAGCCGGCCGGAGTGGCCGAGCGGCTCTAGGCGCTTCAGTCTCGAACCGCGCAACCGCTACGGCCGCAGGTTCGAATCCTGCCTCGGGCATGGATGTGTGTGATGTCCTTAGGTTAGTTAGGTTTAAGTAGTTCTAAGTTCTAGGGGACTGATGACCTCAGATGTTAAGTCCCATAGTGCTCAGAGCCATTTGAACCATTTAGATGTTTCAAACCGTAACTATCAGTATTTACAATGTGCTTCTCTGTCCTCTCCACCAATCACAACCTCGCAGTGTCAGCTAACAAATACTCGTACCTTACGGAACAGCTGCTATATGGTTTTCTAAAAACATTCTACCGTGTTTCTGTTGAGGTAACTGATACATGCTAGCTGACTGCTGTCTTTGATGCTTCCCTGCAAAAGAGAGCCGCGCGGGATTAGCCGATCGGTCTTAGGCGCTGCACTAATGGGCTGTGCAGCTGATCCCGGCGGAGGTTCGAGTCCTCCCTCGGGCATGTGTGTGTGTGTGTGTGTGTGTGTGTGTGTGTGTGTGTGTCCTTAGGATAATTTAGGTTAAGTAGTGTGTAAGCTTAGGGACTGATGACCTTAGCAGTTAAGTTCCATAAGATTTCACACACATTTCAACATTTTTTTGGAAAAGAGAACCATCTGCCTCTAAACTGGCATGGATCTGCGTTGAAGGATGACAGTAGATGAAGTGACAGGTTGAGAACGGTAGTAACAAAGTATGATTTAATGATAGACTGATGATGCATTCTAGAGAGAGGAAATATTGCTTCAGGTATTTATCACGCATTTAATCATTTTTTCGGTTGTTCTCTCAGGGTATGTCAGTTGTGTGGTATAACTTGCTATCCACCTGTATACAACTGCGTGTGATTTAAAGTGCTGTCTGCCTGCAATTGTTAACAGCAAACATCTCCGTAACACTATCAGCCGATGACTTGCAGCGCATGTGTGATGAATAATGTTCAGCGATGGAAAACCTATTTCAACACCCTTCTCTAGGTGAACGAGGATGTACGTGTAGTACTCCATTTCTCGATCACACCTTGTACGTAAATCGAGGCTTCAGTTTCATATAGGTACAAAGCGACTGCTACTATACTTTTCATGATCGTCCTATTCAAAATGCATGCTTGTGAATCATCGGGCAGAGAGCAGGTCCTAGGATTTCTTAGTAGTGTGGTGTATAAAATGCGCAAATAATTTTCATAGAAAATTGAACAGCACATGGGTATGTCAGCAATCTGACCATATACATATGGGAAACTGTGAAAAAATATGGAAAATGATATAAAATCGGTAAATTCTTGGAAAACAAGCCATAATCACGAAAAATTTATGTGAAACGTAAAAATTGAGGGAAATATGATGAAACATGTAAAACCGCGAAAACCTAGTGAAATTATGGAAACTGGCTGAGAATACATAAAATCAGAGAAAAATACCATGAAATGAGTACTGAGGAAAATCAATGAAATTGTGTTTTCTGGAGGAGGAAAGTAGACTGACGCTACACGTACACACCTTAAGAATGGGAAGAGGAGGCGTTCTAGAAACGTGGCGTCAAGGTGAAACGGGAATAATAAGCCGCACTTCAGCAATACAGCCTAACACCGGATCACCTACAAGTTCGTCACCACAGTCTGTCGTTGAGAAACTTGCAGGGAGAATGTATGTGATGTGCTGGAAATATATTTCTTACATTGGAATATTAACAGTGTTGCATTCCACATGACTAATTGGTCAGAAACCGCACAGCTCTAGCATTATAGCCTGTTTATGTGGTGAACTGCTTAGCCTTTGGAATCTGTTTATGTTCCACGATCATTTCTTTCTCATATCTGCTCGATACGGACACCAAACACCGGAACAATACTTAAGAATTGATAGCGCAGTTGGATTTCAGTAAAATGTTTCAAACTCTGTCCGTCTGCCGGTCCACCATGCGTAAAGCACGCGTTTCTTCTTAATTGTCCGTCATATCATCACACCATAGGTATGGGGTGCCACCATACTAAAAAAGTGCACATCTGGAGAGATAGATGGATGCCGTCAGTAAGATTGGTTTGGAACCGTCTTCACTTAACAGCAGGGGTTAATTAATTTATTTATTTACTTAATCGGTTAATTTGATATCTAAATGGTGGTTGTATCTATGAGTGGAGGTCACAGAGGGGTGGGGATTGGAAGGGGGGAAGGGTGGTGGGGGAGTTTTCTCAGAAAGATGAATCATCCCCAGGGGGCCATAAGCCACTTAGCAGAACATCAGGTTAAGGACCCGTCAATCAAAAGAGAACAAACCATTTGCCCCTGAATGTACTCAACCCACAAATTGTGCTCGCACCCCTGTTACCCCATTACTCGTGTGGAGATGCTGCCGAAGATTATTATTAATTGAGTGGAAGATAAATTACGAAGTGGACTACTACTAGGAACACTGGGTGAGGAAAGAATTGTGAGGAAAAAACATGCGACTTTTCTGTGACGTATCAGACTGACATGAAGAAGCTTCAGCAGCCGTGCACTCCAGTCCCACACAGAGGAAGAGTGTTTTATCGCGTAATAGTCGTGTTTCCGATCACTAAGTAATACAGCATACTTACTTTCGAATCCAATGATAGTAATTAAGAGACTATTGCAGGTTAACAGGTTAGTAAATTTGATCGGCATATTTATAGAGTCATGTAGACCCAGTGATGTAATTCCCAGGTCAAGGACCATAGGACGGTGGGGGCGAGTCGCATTTAACATCCTCCGATCAGTTAAATTCAGAAAGCCATAGGGCGGCGTAAATCGGTAGCGTCAGGAGCTGCTGCGTGCAAGTTTGCGGTGCACACACGCCGTCGCTAAGGCAGACCACAAACTGTTTTCTTCCCGCGGTCGTTTCTCCTGGCGACGCGACACCTTAGCTGACTTGGAACTCGTCTTCACTGCGAACACCGGCAAACTCTGCTTATATAAACACGTGTCAGGTCAGCAGTAACGACACAGCATAGGAACAGTGGGTGTTGTTGACGATCCAACTGATGATGAGCAAGCCGTTCCGGACGCTGGTTTCTCTGATTTCGGCTCAGAGGACGCGGTGCCACTCTCTCTCTCTCTCTCTCTCTCTCTCTCTCTCTCTGTCCCGCCTCGTCAGCTGCCGGCACGGCGCACCCATCGGTGCTGGCGGCGTCCTGGGAGACGACGCCCTGTCCCTCTTTGCGTCCGTATCCCAACTTCTCCTGGCCGGCTACGCTCTGTCTCGGTTATTTGCTATTCCCAACAGCTCAGCTCGTTTCAGTGGATACCACTCTCTGGGAGCTGGACGCTCTAGCATTTTTCACTTTATTGTCATTCCGTGTTGTTAACTTTTCGTACATAATGAACAGCACACTGACGAGTAATACAGAATTGTGGGTTGCTTTCGTTTCATAGTGTAACTAGGCTACCTCGCATTTAATCTGTGTTTCACGCTCCATATACCTTCACTGCTTTAAATGCCTGTCTCTTATCTGTCTGTAGTTTCCCCACGCCATGACCTTCCTCCGTATCGCTTACTCTGATAACAGAAATACCTGTAGTACGGAAAGGGGCCCGACGTCTGCACCGTCAGCGGACGGAAGATCTGCACTCGGGAATTCTTTTATCTGCTAACAGGGAAACTGCAACAGACACGACAGCTGATTATGCCGTCAATCTGCATCTCTTCACAGTAACTCAGTGCTACAACCAAAAGAAGAGGTAGTTTAGTGGCATGTGTGCTATGGTGTCGAGGAATAGTTGCTCGCGCTGTAGAAGGAACAGTAGTGGGGGGAATACGAGAAACAAATTGAAGAGGGAGTTTGGTATAGACCGAAATTTTAACACCAGAGAGAAAAATATCAGATTCACCACTCGCTATTCCTGTAACGAACTCCCCCCAGAAAAAAAAAAAAAAAGTGAAACCCTTTTAGCTCTGAAGAAAAGTGCGTGGATTTGGTTAATTGATAGATTATCTCGTTGCCGGTATTACCTCCGAGAAGTCTGTGAACGCCCGACTCGACAATTCTTCTTAGGTCTGTAGAAGAATTCAATTTCTACCAAAACAAGGACTCAGCAACTCTGATTTTAAGTAAGGCTTTTATTATGCGTTGAATTACAAAACGTGATCCGAGGTTAATCAACTAGGTACACCTCGTGTTTAACAAAAGTATCAGTACATCAGTATTTACATTATCATCATAATTTTCTGGTCGTTGGTATTAGAAGATTCTTTTGCTCCTCCGATTACTTTGCACGGCAAGATGCCAATTACAGCATTAATGTTCTTGATACGGCACGCAGCTCGTGCAGAAAATCTCAGACCAAAGTAATAAAACATATCAAACAAATCTTGCTCCTTTGCAAATCATCTTACGTAATGTTTAAACTTTTAACTTCTGGACGACTGTTCCAGATAAACAAACGAAAAGACCTCCTAATAAAGCTTGTTCATTTATGATAAAAAATAGTACGGGATTTCACCCTCGATCAACAAAACGATTTTCCTAAAAAACATTGGGAAATCTCGTACCCTCCCAACAGCCATTATCGAGTGCTGGCTTTGAAAACTTGTTGCACCTTCGAGGAGAGTTATGTTATTCGACGGAGTGACTACACATCGTGAAGAATTGCTCTCATTTCTTCTATTGTCCCATGAAAGGGAAGAAACTATTTTTAATTGAACTCAAAATCTTTGAGCAACTCAAGGCAGAGTTGAACTTTGCAAATCGCGTGTCGACAACCGAGGTGCATCGACTTGGCAGGTACACGCTACATCTCGGCGGCAACTTCAGATTAAATCGCCGTAAAGGAGGGAGAGCTACTCAGAGATGTAGGGGCTCGCGACGGAAAGGATGCCGTGGCGGGCCGCTTCTAACCACCCGCAAGAGTGAAGGCGAGGAAAAACCTGGAATGAGATAACTGGCTGACACTACGCGAGCGTCACTCATGCATTTGGTTTGAGAACAACATGAGACTGGAGGGGGGAATCAGTTTCAGGAAACGGTTTTGCACGTAAGAGGTGGACGGACGGACCACATGGCCCTCTTCCTCTGCTCATGCACGCACGCGGACGCGCCATTGTCCGGCGCTGGCTTTGTGCAGTCGGCGGCCGCGCCATTAATCTGACAGCCGGCGGCGGAACAGTGCTCTCTGATGAGGCCGCGAAGCGTGAAACCTCGCCGGCGGCTATCGCGGCCGCACGCGCGCGAGCGGACCGGAAACACAAACCGGCGGTTAGCCGAGGACAATGCGGGAAAATGGGGGCACGTCGCCTGCGTGGACGAGCTGAGGGCATTCACCAACGTTATTATAAAGCAGCAACTGGCCGATGGGCGAGAAAACGGGGAAAGGACACGGATTATATTTAAGTGTTGTGGAGAAAAATTGTTGATGTGTACTGCACTGACACATCGAGAAGTGATGGCGAAATTGTAACAATAGGAGAAGAAGCACAATTAATGGAAACGATAAGAATGAGGAAAACATGCTCGCTGGGCGACAGATACGAAGAGTCATGGAAAGGAAGATTTGAGGGAAGAGAGGGAGAGAATGCCGGATTCCATAAAATGTGGAGCATCTGAGCAGCAGAAGGGACCGGAGCGGAGCGGGGCAGGGTGGAGTGGGGACTGTAAGAGTCGCTACGGATAAACCACGGGAGAAATGCGAAGCCACGAAAACAATACCGGGCGCACTGCTGCCATTCCAACTCAGATTCCAGTTCACACCACTTTGCAGTTTTTGTGTCAATCACATTGCCTGCTGACTCACGGGACAGACCTTTGCACCGCGGGAAAAGTCGAGGTGCTTACTGCGAACTCGGCGCGGGACTTTCATACAGTATACACGAAGATACTCACTACACCAAGCAGGCGGTTCTGTTTCTGATTATTATTATCTTTCTTTCCTTTCTCACACGTTATGTCTGGTCAAAAATGGAAAGTGACGCGGACCTTGATCAAGGGTGACTTCCTTTTAACTCTACGGTATATGTTACATTGCATTTAGGAACTTTCGGGTAATTGAATATGTATCAATAATTACGGATTTCTGTAGTTGTATATATAAGTTTGGATGTAGCTGTATTGCGTTGATGTACTGGTGGATATTGTGTGGTATGACTCCCGTAGTTGATAGTATAATTGGTATAATGTCAACTTTATCCTGATGCCACATGTCCTTGACTTCCTCAGCCACTTGGATGTATTTTTCAATTTTTTCTCCTGTTTTCTTCTGTATATTTGTTGTATTGGGTATGGATATTTCAATTGGTTGTGTTAATTTCTTCTTTTTATTGGTGAGTATGTCAGGTTTGTTATGTGGTGTTGTTTTTTCTGTTATAATGGTTCTGTTCCAGTACAATTTGTATTCATCATTCTCCAGTACATTTTGTGGTGCATACTTGTATGTGGGAACGTTTATGTTGTAAGGCAAGCTGTTGATGTATTATTTTTGCTACATTGTCATGTCTTCTGGGGTATTCTGTATTTGCTAGTATTGTACACCCGCTTGTGATGTGATCTACTGTTTCTATTTGTTGTTTGCAAAGTCTGCATTTATCTGTTGTGGTATTGGGATCTTTAATAATATGCTTACTGTAATATCTGGTGTTTATTGTTTGATCCTGTATTGCAATCATGAATCCTTCCGTCTCACTGTATATATTGCCTTTTCTTAGCCATGTGTTGGATGCGTCTTGATCGACGTGTGGCTGTGTTAGATGATACGGGTGCTTGCCATGTAGTGTTTTCTTTTTCCAATTTACTTTCTTCGTATCTGTTGATGTTATGTGATCTAAAGGGTTGTAGAAGTGGTTATGAAATTGCAGTGGTGTAGCCGATCTATTTATATGAGTAATTGCTTTGTGTATTTTGCTAGTTTCTGCTCGTTCTAGAAAGAATTTTCTCAAATTGTCTACCTGTCCATAATGTAGGTTTTTTATGTCGATGAATCCCCTTCCTCCTTCCTTTCTGCTTAATGTGAATCTTTCTGTTGCTGAATGTATGTGATGTATTCTATATTTGTGGCATTGTGATCGTGTAAGTGTATTGAGTGCTTCTAGGTCTGTGTTACTCCTTTTCACTACTCCAAATGAGTAGGTCAATATTGGAATAGCATAAGTATTTATAGCTTTTGTCTTGTTTCTTGCTGTCAATTCTGTTTCCAGTATTTTTGTTAGTCTTTGTCTATATTTTTCTTTTAGTTCTTCTTTAATATTTGTATTATCTATTCCTATTTTTTGTCTGTATCCTAGATATTTATAGGCATCTGTTTTTTCAATCGCTTCTATGCAGTCGCTGTGGTTGTCCAATATGTAATCTTCTGGTTTACTGTGTTTTCCCTTGACTATGCTATTTTTCTTACATTTGTCTGTTCCAAAAGCCATATTATTAATAATAATATTATTATTATTAATAATAATTTATTTACTATCGCCGCCAACGGCCAACATCGACAGCGGCTAAGGCTGGGTCACAGTGTCATCGATATCGGTGGATTCCGGCGACGACTGACATCGGCCGAACATGGCCGATCTTTTCAAAGCGGTACACGCCACTACGTGCGCGGTCACCCTGTCACCGATACCATCGCCCGAACGCACAGACTTCGGACGGTAATCGGTGAAACTCAAATCAGTTTGTTGTTTTCGGTCAAATTGACCGGCGTTCTCACACACGAAATACGAACTGTGAGAGACTGGTAAGTTTAGTCCATAGGAGGGAGAGTTTGTGGCGTCCTAAGGATGAAAAATATTACAGCTGCGATGTAGTTCGGAATGAATGGACTGAAATCGAGGTTTACTGGAAACCATAAGTAGACAGAATCTTTGTCGGAAAATTTAGGCGTAAATTATAACTTCAAGAAGTAGTGTGTTCGAGTGTGAATGCTTGTAGTTATTGTACTGCATATTTTTTGTGTTTTCGTAGGTGACCATTAGCCGTCTACAGATTATTATTACTGCTTACTTTTTTTGTGACAGCAATGTGGTGATTCTGTCGTATGAAGTGTGTAATAATATTCGTAGAACTTGTCTGATTACTGCGATAACTGAGGGCAGTGTGCACAGTACGGCACTCACCGCATTCTTTTCGAGACAGATACCACATTCACTTGGCGCCGTAAGAGCAAAAGCCGCAAAGCAACAGTCGCCTCTAAGTAAAGACGCGTCGTAGTATCCATCACACCCCAGGAGGTTAAAATCTAACCTACTCCACACACTAACCTGAACCGTCCTAACCTAACCTAACCTGACCTCCCTGGTCCCACCAAAAACTGGACGTCCTGTGAGCAAGGTGTCTACCAGTGTTAGCAACCTTGTCGGTGCCACTGTGAAAGCAGATAAGAGCCGGCTGCAGGGGCACGCGTGTCGCGTGACGCTGGCCGACCCGCTGGCTGCCCTGTTTGAGTCCAGTACAGTACAGTTCTTTGCTGGATAAGCTGCCAGTCGAGCCGTTCTGCCTATTGGATTTAGAGCCTGCATCTACCCGGACGTCATTGTTCTCGTATTTTCTTTTCATTCGGTGTTCTGCCCGCGTTGAAGATAGCTGTGTTTATGGATTACGCATTCGTGTCGGGATCGCACAGAAAAACCTTCTATTCCGCTATCTAAGTATCGCCGTGTTCACTTTGTAATCTCGCCGTACTGTGCGTTTGCCCAAACAAACTTCCTCCTACGCTACCGTATCGTGGGTAGTCTATCACTTCCTTCAGTACCGGACGTAATTAAAGCTCCGTAATTTCACTGCCTTCATTCCAACAAATACAAATACATCGCGTCGAGACAAGTACTTGCCGTGCTCATACACTTTTAGTGTTATTTCACCACCACAAACAGGACAGCTCTCACTTACAACACGAACGAAAACCAGACACGTGTTTTTAACATCAACTATACATTTCTGGCAAAAATCTGTTAGCTTTATTTTCACACTCCTTAAAGATTTCTCTCGGTTTCTCCATTCCTCTTCTGAAAAACAGCCACAGTGTCTGTTCGCTGCTCTAAGCGAGAACACTAATCACGGTTCTTCTCGAGCAACTACACACCAAGTAAACAAAGACCTTCGAGCACAGAACACTACACAGACCAAGACGACGAAAACCACAGCACTTGGAGTAAACAGTTACGTGACAAAAGTAATGGGACAGACGTCTGCACGCACACAGTTGGCGGCAATGTCGTGTGCTGAAGCTGCGAGAGCAGAGTCCACTGGCGGAGCAGTCGTTTGTTCTCAGGTGACTGACACGTACTCACCTGACTCGTGTGATCACAGCCGCACTTTCAACGCGGATTGGTAATTGAGCTAGCAGCACGGAACATTCCAACTGGGAAGTCGTTAGGGAATTCAATATTGAGAGATCGACAGCGGCAAGAGTGTGTAGAGAACAGCAGAGCAGCACGTTGGTCGGTGTTGACACACTGCGGAATAACCTGAGAAATCGATGTGGGACGTACGACGAATGTATCCGTTAAGAGTGCGCGGCGAAACCTGACGTTACTGCGCTACGGCAGCAGAGGACGGACGCGAGTGCCTTCGTTGACAGCACGTCTCCCGCAGCGCCTCTGCTGGGCTCGTGACCACATCGGTTGGACCCTAGGCGACTGGTCAGATGCGTGCCCATTTCAGTTGGTAGGAGCTGACGGTAAGGTTCGAGACATTGCGCCAGCTCGTGGTGGCTGCACAATGGTGTGGGCCGCGTTTACGTGGAATGGGCTGGGTCCTCTAGTCCAGCTGAACACACCACTGACTGGAAGTGGTTGTGTTCGGTTACTTGGAGACCACTTGCAGCCATTCACGAAGTTCGTGTTCCCAGACAACGATGTCGTGTCACAGTTCCACAATTCGTTTGAAGAACATTCTGGACAATTTGAGAGAATGATTTGGTCACCAAGATGGCCCGAAATTAATCCCAACGAAGAACATACATAGGACGTAACCGAGAGGTCAGTTCGTGCACAAACTCTTGCATCGGCAACACTTCCGAAATTATGGACGGCCTTAGAGGCAGCGCGGCTGTGTGTTTCTGCAGGGGACTTCCAATGACTTGTGGAGTCCTCGCCACGGCCAGTTACTGCGCCACAGCAGGGCGGGAGGAGGTCCGACACCCCGTGACTTTTGTCACCTCAGTGTGTATCGACCAGACGAGGCACTGGCCGTGTCCCGCAGGCACGCTGCTCCCTCGGCGACCGACACACTCGATCCGTCCGGCTGGCGGAGGCTGCGCTGTCGCGGGTACCCAGCCGCACCAAAACCGCCCACTGTTACATTCCCGGCCACCTCGTCCGCGAGAGAAGCTGACACAAAGTAAAGTGCATCTCACAGATTATCGGAGCGGCTCAGAAAACGAAAGGACATCTGCGGATGTGGCGGGAGCCACGTCTCACTCCGCTACGAACACTGGCTCGAGAGCAAAAGTACCTGTGGGTGTGGCTGGAGTCTCGGCAGCGAGCACGCGTAGCAGCGCAACACGCAGCGCCTGGAGAAGGCGGCTAGTGGAGGCTGACACGCTGCGTCTGCGGCCATCGTCTCGCCTTTAACCTCTGCTGGGGACACTTCCGATGACGTCTCTGAATGTCTGTGGAGGGATGGGAGCCCACACTTCCTCGAGAGCGGGAAACCGGAGAAGGTGGTGATGTTGGAGGCTGGCGTCTGGTGTTCCGCTGGCTTCGGATCGCTATTCTCGGCAGGTGAGTATGTTACGGAGCTCTTATTGTCCACAAACCACTGCCTCAGACGCGCTTCTTTATGACGGGCTGCACTGTCATACTAATACGATCATCGCCTCTGAACTGTCATACTGTAAAATGTGTTCATATCCTTCTGAAATCCTCGTCCTCTTAAACGCAATGAGAGGAGAACACTGTAACCGGGAAAGACATAACGTAACACCACGTCTGCCGTACTTCACCGCTGGCATTACAAGTGACATCAGTTATCGTTCTCCAAACAAGCGCCAATACCGGACTGCCACAGGTTACAGCGTGATTCGTCACTCCAAAATCGCACGTTTTCGGTAGCGTCGCTCTCTGCGCCGCCTCAGCCACCGGCTTGCCAGGGACTGCTGCGACATTCTGCCGCGTTCTTCCTGCCTGCCTCTACGCAGTTTTAGCCGATTCGGAATGCCCCTGATGGATCTGCTACTCATGTGACACCCAATGATCTGTAACCGTTCCAAGTGACTCGGTTCTCATAACGTACCTATTTTGCTTCTCTACAGACAACACCGTACACGCCGATTTCTTCTGTAGTGGCGGGGTCCGCATCTCGTGGGATCTAGTGGTCAATTCCTCATTACGTATATGTGTCCCGATACTTTTGAAGAGACAGTCTATCGAGATGAAAAATGTAACAAAAAACACGCTGAATGCCCGAAAGCACACTTTAATCACTCAAACTGACAAAACTTGTGAGAGCAATTATGCGGCAAATTGGCAGTGTAGATGTATAGGAAGACGACTCAACTATGAAGAAATAAATGTCGCCCACTAGATAGATAAAAATGTTGATCACACTGCATACATTTCAGTGAACAGAAAACCTTTTCTTCCGTTTTCTACCGAGGGTTTCCACTGCGTCGTTACTGGCATATGAACGTTCAGCTTTACAAGGGTGAGGTACTCACCGCTAACCACTCGCGCTGTGATTACGGGTAGCAATCTTTCAGCTCTTGACTGCCTCCTCCTACGTTGAGCTGATGCTCTGGGGACCTCCTTACCTGCAAAACAGGAAACAACACTTTGAGAGCCTTCACTTAACACCAGCACACTTTATTCTATTCCGTTCACAATCAGGTCTTCACTCGCACGAAGTGCCATCAACTGGGGATCTCAAATTCATTATATCTTTCTACATTTCCACGAAAGACGCTTCCAATCAAATCGCGTGCCTGTTAAGTATCGCTTCAGTTATGCGACTAGATTCCTTATTCCCTGTCAAAGACGTCATAGTGCGTACACTACTGGCCATTAAAATTGCTACGCCACAAAGATGACGTTCTACAGATGCGAAATTTAACCGACAGGAAGAAGATGCTGTGGTATGCAAATGATTAGCTCTTCAGAACATTCACATAAGGTTGGCGCCGGTGGCGACACCTACAACACGCTGACATGAGGACAGTTTCCAACCGATTTCTCATACACAAACAGCAGTTGACCGCCGTTGCCTGATGAAACGTTGTTGTGATGCCTCGTGTAAGGAGGAGAAATGCGTACCATCACGTTTCCGACTTTGATAACGGTCGGATTGTAGCCTATCATGATTGCGGTTTATCGTATCGCGACACTGCTGCTCGCGTTGGTCGAGATCCAATGACTGTTAGCAGAATATGGAATCGGTGGGTTCAGGAGGGTAATACGGAACGTCGTGCTGGATCCCAACGGCCTCGTATCACTAGCAGTGGAGATGACAGCCATCTTATCCGCATGGCTGTAACGGACCGTGTAGCCACGTCTCGATCCCTGAGTCAACAGATGGGGACGTTTGCAACACAACAACCATCTGCACGAACAGTTCAACGATGTTTGCAGCAGCACGGACTATCAGTTCGGAGTAGAGATGGGGGATCCGCTCTTGAACTGATTCATAGAGTTGAATCTTTCAAAGGAGTGTACAATCAGTGATTCAGAAAAAAAAAGAACGGTAGCTCCAAACGTTTCCCACGGCAGAGAGAGAGAGAGAGAGAGAGAGAGAGAGAGAGAGAGAGAGAGAGAGAGACGGAGCATATCAGCAGCGCCTCTGCTGGTCACAGCACAGTGCACGCCACACAACACAGGCAGCGCCGGCCTCTGCCCTGCTTCTACCTTGGCTGCCTGCATTGTGCAGTGCCTCATTGGATTTTGTGTTTCACATATGCCGTGCCGTCTCTGTGCGTCATCTGCCGCGTGCAGTGTCTGGCGCAGCTTAACTTCGCATCGCACTCTGTCAGCGATCGTTTCAGTCGCACGTCCTGCCCTCTGGGCAGTTAATGTGAGCAACAGGACAGAGAGCCACCTAGCGGATAACATAGGAACTACTTGCAACAACCTGCTCGCAAGGGAACGGACGATTTGTCTTGGAGCGGTTGAGTGGTGGCCGTTCACCACTCCCCCCACCCTCAGAACTCGCCCGCTCAACGCTCACCCCACCGTTCTCGACTCCAGAGCGTTGAGCAAAGCAACTCAGGTGTCACTCTGGTCTCTGCGGTCTTAGCTCACGCAGTAATACAGCTCGCGGCTCGACCTGCTCGACTCAGTGCTTCTGCATCGGAGTTCGTCTCTACTGGAAATTGTTCTTCGTAGTAAAACCGCTATGTATATTACATTATTATGTTATGTATACATCATTTGTTTTTATTTTATTTTTACTTGTTTAAACTGATCAGATTAGGTTCCTGCCGACTCCTCGTACTATAGGATTTTTATTATGGACACTCGAATTTACGCTTTAATTACGAGCGAACCGATAAACGTATCGCAAAATGTGATACACCAATATTTTCCTTGTTCTATTCTGCGTAAGGCTATATGCAGCACTTTCGTTTTACAGTCAAATTTATATTTTTTTTTCTTATTCTGGTACGGATTTTGCGATTTTAGGCGTCTTCCGAAGGAAACGTTCACTTTAAAAATATATGGCTTGCGATGTATTTGTATGAGGTTAATGAAATTTTAATACATTATAGCCAAATATATTGTTAATGTAAATCTCAAGTTACAACATTTTCCGATCACCCAAAAAACCACGATAGTGCAAAATAAATCAATAATCAAAAACTTCGTCATATCGTGGAAACTTCAATAAACAATACAAAATTCTTACTCATTATCTGTGTTACTTCAAAACAGGATCAAATAAGATCAAAATACAGGTATAGTACTGGAATAAACCAAGTTTTAAAGGGCAATGTGCCTTCCATTTATTTTCTATTGTAAATGAGTGGTGAGTCATGAAAAAGAGCTAATTCATTTCAGGGAGTGAACAGTTCTGATCCGATCTCTGAAAAGAACAGTTTTGGCCATCTCTAGTTCGGAGACCGTGGCTGCGCTTACCCTTGACGCTGCATCACAGACAGGTGCGCCTGCGGCGGTGTACTAAACGACGAACCTGGGTGCACGAATGGCAAAACGTCATTTTTTCGGATGAATCCAGGTTCTGTTTACAGCATCATGATGATCGCATCCGTGTTTGGCGACATCGCAGTGAACGCACGTTGGAAGCATGTATTCATCATCTCCGTACTGGCGTATCACCCGGCGCGATGGTATGGGGTGCCATTGGTTACACGTCTCGGTCACCTCTTGTTCGCATTGACGGCACTTTGAACAGTGGACGTTACATTTCAGATGTGTTACAACCCGTGGCTCTACCCTTCATTCGATCCCTGGAAACCCTACATTTCAGCAGGATAATTCACGACCGCATGTTGCAGGTCCTGCACGGGCCTTTCTAGATACCGAAAATGTTCGACTGCTGCCCTGGCCAACACATTCTCCAGATCTCTCACCAACTGAAAGCGTCTGGTCAATGGTGGCCGAGTAACTGTCTCGTCACAGTACGCCAGTCACTACTCTTGATGAACTGTGGTATCGTGTTGAAGGTGCATGGGCAGCTGTACCTGTACACGCCATCCAAGCTCTGTCTGACTCAATGGCCAGGCGTATCAAGCCCGTTATTACGGCCAGAGGTGGTTGTTCTGGGTACTGGTTTTTCAGGATCTATGCACCCAAATTGCGTGAAAATGTAATCACATGTCAGTTCTAGTATAATATATTTGTCCAATGAATACCTGTTTATCCTCTGGATTTCTTCTTGTTGTAGCAATTTTAATGGCCAGTAGTGTAGTGCTCGATGGAAAATCATCGAGTAAAACGTAACAGATATCTGGCGTTCGCCAAGGATTTGGTGTAGGCCCTCTGCTAGTGGTAATCTATGTAAATTATTTACGAGACAATCTGAATAGCCATCTTAGTTTGTTGATTGTGGTGTTACTTACTGTCTAGTAAAGTCATCAAAAGCAACAGCAAAATGATTTAGACACTATATGTCTACCGTACGAAAACTGGCAATTGTTTTCAATAAGAAAAAGTGAGAGGTCATCCACATGAGAACGAAAAGAAATCCGTTAAATTTCCGTTACACGATAGATCACACAAATTTAAAGGCTGTGAATTCAACTAAATATCTAGGAATTCTAGCCGAGAGGTCTAACGCACTGCAGTCATGGATTGTGCGGCTGGTCCCGGCGGAGGTTCGAGTGCTCGCTCGGGCATGGGTGTGTGTGCTTGTCCTTGGGATGATTTAGGTTAAATAGTGTGTAAGCGTAGGGACTGATGACCTTAGCAGTTAAGTCATATAAGATTTCACACACATTATTTTTTTTTGAACCTAGGAATTCCAATTACGAACAATTTACATTGGAACGATCACAAACGTAACGTTCTGGGGAAGGCGAAACAAAGACTGCGTTTTATTGGCAGAACACTTAGAAGATGCAGCCAAGTCTACAATAGACGCTGCATCGCTTGTTCGTCCTCTGCTAGAGTACCGCTGCGCTGTGTGGATGTGCATCAGATAGCACTGACGCAGGACACCGACAACATTGAAAGAAGGGCAGCTCGTCTTGTACTACCGCGAAACAGAGCATGGAGTGCGCTGGGGTGGCAGCCATTCAAACAATGACGTTCTTCGCTGTGGCACAACCTCCTTATGAAATTTGGACCACTTGTCCTTTCTTCTGAATTTGAAATAATTATACTGTCGCCAACCTACATAGGGAGAAATTACAAGCGCCACAAAAGAAGAGAAATCAGCGGTCGTACAGAATGATTTAAGTTTTCATTTTTCCCACGTGCTGTTAAGAGAGTAGATAAATAGCCTGAAGGTGGTCAGAAGAACTCTCTGCGCCAGACCCGTAAGTGTGAATTGTAGGTTAGTTATGTAGATGTAGGTATGTGAAAGGTACAGCAACGCGGAGATGTAAGAGTCGCACGACAGTCGTCAGGAATTTTATGAAAGAAAGAAAGAAAGAAAAGAAAGAAAGAAAGAGCCGACACCTAGCATCCGTGCAAGTGACTCGCCTCGCTGCGACTGCGGACAGCTGCCGCTCAGTGGGGGTGTGGGTCGGCCGGGCAGCGCGCCGGGACAGTCCGCGCATCTGCGATGAACACTGCGTCCGGGTGGCGCAGTGGGTGACGCAACTGCCGAGCAGGCAGGAGATCCCGAGTTGGAGTCTCCGTCCGGCACACATTTGCACTCGTGGGCGCTAATTCCGCATAAAGTCCCGATGCAGCTGATATAATTAATGGAACCCCACAGTGCTGCCAAACATGCGACCTCTGACGAATGTTGGTGTAGTGTCGTGTTGCGAAGGACGAGTGTAGAATGAAGAGAACTGGATGAACACGGAAACTGTTATCTGCAAGTAGGTCCATGTCAAAGAATAGATCACGATGGAGAATGGAGTGGAATACGTAATTACGAGCGTAATGGAAACTAAGTAGTGTAGGGGAGCCCTGTAGGAAGGCTAGGTGAATGGTTGGATGATATTATCCTCTTGAAAAAATGTCTGGGAAAAATTTGGAAATCGGTATTACGGTAAGGCTGTCCGATAACTTTGATACTTGTAACGTACATCTCGCGTACGGACATTTAGTCCAGTCGGCCGCTATACTATACCATACAATAGATCTCAATTTTGTGTACTTTTAGTTTGTTGTATGCAAATGGTTGAAATGGCTCTGAGCACTACGGGACTTAGCTTCTGAGGTCATCAGTCCCCTAGAACTACTTAAACCTAACTAAGCTAAGAACATCACACACATCCATGCCCGAGGCAGGATTCGAACCTGCGATCGTGGCGGTCGCGCGGTTCCAGACTGTAGCGCCTAGAACCGCTCGGCCACCCCGGCCGGCTGTTGTATGCAGGTGGTCTGTACTGCATAAGGTATGTTTTAAACTTCGAGAACACTATGCTAACTTTGTGGTAGCCGAAATTTTCGTACTTATTTCAGTTTTTCCCCTCTAATATCTTTTTTTCATTGCGTCCTACGAGAACCAGAGCTTTCTTATTGAGTCTAAAATTTTCTACAATTTTCACTGAACAAACGTATTTCTACACCACACACGAACCGAGATAAAGAGCTTCCGAATGGCAAAATTGTCAGACTATCAAAACATCGCAAAAAGGATAGGTTTTAGCATTGTAATTTGACATTTGCACTTAGATGCTGAACGACTTAGCATGCTTATGACAGTATTACAGGAGTCGAATACACCAATACTTGGCAGCGATGTCGTGGAGTACTGAATTTCGTATTATTTCCTTTTGTAAGCGCTGAAGAAATAAAATAAAAAAAATTACTTCGAGTGATACGTTAAGAATCGCAGTAAATGTCGTGATATTTGAGTAGGAATGTAAAACAAAATTTCCTAACTGACACTCCTCGAATTATTTTTTATTTCATTTCGTAAATGTACGTAAACTAAAATAACACATAATTAATATTCCATCGCATCACTGTGACACAGATTAAATGTGCGTCTTTAGAGTCCTGCAGTACTGTGTCACACATGCTAAATCCAACTAAATGTGAGTGGAAAAAAAGGAGGTCAAATGGCTCTGAGCATTATGGGACTTAACTGCTGAGGTCATCAGTCCCCTAGACTTAGAACTACTTAAACCTAACTAACCTAAGGACACCACACACATCCATGTCCGAAGCAGGATTCGAACCTGCGACCGTAGCAACCAATGTGAGTGCAAGCGTCTATGATTTTCAGTAGTGCTGAAGACGAATGTTATGTGTTCAAACGCAGGTAATACGTCAGAATATATTATTCTCCTCATTAACCCCGCCTGGGACCGTTTTCTTGTTAAATTTAACAACTGTGTCATTCTGTTACTGTTGGGGTGAAAAACAGTAGCAGAGGTAACGCTCGTTGTATCTGTACCGTCCATGAAAATGGAGCTGTAGCTGCGAAACGTGTTGGAAAATACTTAGAAAGTAAAAATTTTGTGACTGAAGATGGCCGGCCGTGGTGGCCAAGCGGTTAAAGGCGCTACAGTCTGGAACCGCGCGGCCGCTACGGTCGCAGGTTCGAATCCTGCCTCGGGCATGGGTGTGTGTGCTGTCCTTAGGTTGGTTAGGTTTAAGTAGTTCTAAGTTCTAGGGGACTGATGACCTTAGAAGTTAAGTCCCATAGTGCTCAGAGCCATTTGAACCATTTTTTGACTGAAGATGGAATATTATTTATAAAAGAATTCATTAACCTAGAAGTTAAAGTCACGGACAGCCCACGACTTAGTACCTATTAATAATACTTGAGTAGCTTTCAACGTTGAATTTGCAGAATTCCTGAAGATCGATTTTTTTCTTTCAGTCTGACTATGCCCGGGCAGTAGAGATGTGCACCCTTAGCACGATTCACATGACCTGCTGTACGGAAGTACGACGACATTTTCTGGACACTTCGACAAGCAGGTTCAAAGTGCCACATGGCTTCAGGTTTAGAACAGTTTTTTTCATTAGTGTGGGCACCTGGATTAATTCACAGATTTGTCTTTCCTCTGAAGCTCAATACCTCGCAAAATATCTTGTGCACCGGTAAGTTTAACCAGCACAAACTGAATGACATTTAACTCTGTACAAGACAGTTCTACATGCTTTTTGTCTTAGGACAGCAGGAAAAAAATACGAAATAGAGTCAAAATTTCATGGTTTTCCCGTTCTCCCCAAGTTACGAAATGGTACTAAAAGTCGAAAACTTCGATTCCACAATACACACCAACGACATGCAACATACTAAACGCTCAAAAAATTATAACTCTTTTGCAAGGCATTCCCCTTGCAGACTGGAGCAATTGTAAATGCGAATACGATGAGAAGACTAGGGATTCTACCTCGGCGCTCTCGCGAAGAGCTGCTGCAGCTATGAAGTACCCTCCACAGCACACTGGACAATGGCTTGCGCGGCATGTTATCGCCGCTGGCGGAGGTGAGGGCGTCGAACTGTGCGGCGATATTCGAGCAGGGGTACAGGACAGACACACGTAAAGAAGACGAATGAGACGACTGGATTGGGGAAACCACCTTGGATATAAAATGCAACACAAACTGCGTTACAACGAAGAGGCAAGTAGACAGGCACAAAAACCAAAGCCTGCACAAAAAAAGAACACAATTTAATTTCTCTTATCGGGATGGGGACAATTTTCAATTTCACAGATTTCTCAAGACTGCACGAGACTTTATGAACACATTTAAGAGCGCAATCGTGTTTAATTATCAGCACTTTCCCAGGGACGCGCAGATTGTCACGGTGGAGGAAATTATTGCTTACCGTACAGCAGTTATTGCATAAGGCGAAAACAAAGAATAAAGCGCCGACTGCTATCTCGGATAATACATTTTTGTCCGCATGACGGAGGTTCAAATTGCTGCAGATGTACTTTGTTTCAAACGCGGACGTTCAGAGTTACGTAAGTTTATTTTTTGCACAGCGCGGAGATTTCTAGGCTCCTATGGACATGGAAAACACACACAGCGCCGACTACAGGCCAGATTGTAGATAAATGATGCTGCTGTCTCCTGCCCGAAGATTGGTTTCCTGCAGCTGTCCGCGCCGATCTTGCGAGCTGCAACCCACATCCATTTGAAGTTGCTTACGTTGTGTATTGGAGCCTAGCTCTCCCTTTACAATTATTCCCCACACTTTCCTCGATTGCCAAATCGATGATTCCTTGATGGCTGAGTTATTTCCAACGAACAAATCTCTTCTTTTAGTCAAACGGTATGGCAAACTTGTTTCCTCTCCAGCTCTATTCAGTTAATTACGCGATCCACACATTCCATCTTCAGCATTCTCCTGCAGCGCATCATTTCAAAAGCTGCTCCTCCTCCTCCTCTTGCCTGAATCGCTTATCGTCCATGTTGCACTTCCGTGTAAGGCTGCAATCCGTACAGATACCTTCAGAAAAGAGTTCCTAACACTTAAATCTATATCAGGCGATAAAAAATTTCTCTTCTTCTGAGAAGGCTTTCTCGCTACAGTTAATCTGCGTTCCACATCGTTTTTACTCGAGACACCCTCACTTGTCTGCATAAATAAGGAAACTCACGAACCAGTTCCGATTGCTTCTGCATCACCTAATTTAACTGGACTACATTCCACCGTCACACTTCTTTAATTTTTCTGTCGTCGATCTTATAAACTGTTTTCAAGACAATAGCCGTCCCGTTTACCTCACCTCCGCAGTCGTTTACCGGCACTGACAGAATCACAAAACAATCGGCATAGTTAGGGACTTTTGTTTCTCTCCGTTACTCACTTTTGCAAACTTTTCTTTGAGTTCGTTTACTGTTTACTGTACACACAGGTCGAATGAGACTAACAGAGCCACTGAGAACGCGAGAGCTGGTTCACTTGCGCCAGGGACGGAGACGATAGCAACTGCGCAGTCTGGCGACAGCGCAGAGTGGAGCGAGACGGGGAGGCAAGGGAAGCGGCCAGCACAGCACCGCACCGCACCTCAGCTGCGTCGTTCGGGAGGACCGAGGGGCTCCCTCCACACGTCCGTCTCTTCCTTTATCGAGTGGCCATTTCTTCATTATTGCATCTCCTGCGTTTTTAGTTGACTCGTTCTTCATTCCGTTCACTCGCTCTTGTTCGATTTCGATTATGAGGATGATTACGTGTCTAAAGGGACTAAACTACTGGTCTATAAGTCCCACCTCATCGTGAGAGAAACACCTGAAGAAAGTTGGGACTTGGCCGCACCAACTACATAAGCAAGTCAAAGAGTTTAAAAGCGCGTGACACTAGTTATAACACGATAGGTAAGAGAAAAAACCCAGGCAGCAACTGGCATAAGAGGGTCTAAAGGCACAAGGTGAGGGGAGAAGAGGGTAACTAGCGGTCGCATGGGGGTAGCCGCCACAGGGGCAGACTCTCGCTCACATAACCACCCTTTACGCTGGAAGTGGAGGAGTATTACAGTCTAGTGTAAAATCCGCTCTCCCTCAGCAAATGCAATACTACTGTAGTGGCTGTCTCGTCATCTGCAAGTATCTGAGGTAATGAGGCAAGTGAGCTGAGAGCTAGCCGCATTCCCCTTGTGGCTGATATATAGTCAGCACAGCACAACTGCATCTTTCCGAGAAGTCTGGAAAGATGTATGTCACACTCTCTCCCGCTCTCAACTTCTTTTGGGTCGTAGTAGCCTGCCATTCCAATTCCCAGAACCTGAAAATATTGTATCCAAGTTGTAATCCTAAATCTGTGCCCGCTATCCCGACGTCAAGTTGATCTCCTGTCGTTGCGTCCTCAGCTACACGGTCGGCGAGCTCGTTTCCTATAGCGCCTATGTGGCTCGGTGTCATTGTCTTTCCAGAGCTGTAAAGGTCAACCAGTTGGTCCTGGATGTCGGCGATCAAAAGATTTTTGGGATTGCCCAGCGTTATGCCTTTTAAGCAACTCACGGGATCGCTACAGATCTGAAACTTCGTCGTGACCTGGGATTTGAGTTAGCGCAAAGCCTGAGGGAAGGGAACCACCTCTGCAGTGTATACACTGCAGGCATCGGCAGAGACTGGTCCTCGCGCCTCCTTGAACGTGCAAAAGCGTAACCGACCCTGTCGTTGACTTTCGATCGGTCTGTGCAGATGTGTACCTTATCGGAGTAATCGTCGATGATCGAGAGAAACAGCTGTCTGAGGAGGATGGGATCAGCATCCCTCTCGGGACCACCCGTATCACAGGACAGGGTGACGAGGGGAAGCTCCACAATCACATACTAACAGAGGTTCTTGGAGGTCCTTCAGCAGACGCTGGTCTGCTTAGTTTTGGGCGATGTGCAAACAGTCTGCACTGTCGGTTCCGGAACACAGTTGAGTGGCATTAGTGAGTAGGCGCCTGACAGGCCGTGACAGCTTGACTCGCCACAACCTGCTGTCGTCCGTCCCGCAGCAGTGGGACGCCGTCGCCAGGGCTCGTACGGAAGGCCAACCGCACGCCAGTGTGGTGAACAGGGTACAGCAGGCTCAATATGGTCGATGCAGCCGACCCATAGGCAATACATTGTCCGAGCGGGATAAAAGCAGCACTTTGTAACTTCTCAGAACAACTGTGCGGTCCGCGACCCAGAGGAGTGACTGAGGAAACGGACAGCGCTCAGCTTGTTCATACAGGTTGCCTTGTTGTCAACGAACGACTTCAAGTAACTGGTCACCAAGACAAATTTCTGGGCGCCGGTGCACAGTTTGGACAAAAATGCACAACTCTAGATTTAGCAGGAGGAAATTGATAGCTGTGATTCAGGGCCCAGTCATTGACTCTCCAGACAGCCCCCTGAAGTTGGCACTCAGCAATGCGCTGTGATGCAGAAGCGTACTGCAGGCAACGATCGTCCACATACAGTGACGGAGATACTATGGGGCCCACTACAATTACGATGCTATCGATGGCGATAGTAAACAGCGTTACGCTCAGAACAGATCCCTGAGGGACTCCAGTTTCCTGTACATATTTGTTGCCGAGAGTCGAACCTACCGGACCAAAAAAATCGCAGAGATAGGAAATTCTGGATAAAAATGGGTAAACTGCCCCAGAAGCTCCACTCGTGCAGTGCAGATAGGTTGTGATGTCACCAGATGGTATCGTATGCCTTCTATAGGTCTAAGAACACGGCAGTCATATGTTGGCGACGTGCGAAACCATTGCGCACTGCCGATTCCAAACGAACCAAGTGATCTGTGATGGATTTGAAAGACCAAAGCCGCTTTAGAGTCGAGATATATGCCCTCCAGCTTCAAGGCACCAACAAACACAGCGGTTGACCTTTCATTCGAATAGCTTACACAGCCCATTCGTCATAGAGATTGGCCGGTAGTTGGTTTAAAATATGCGGTTGCTTTCCCAATTTCAGAACAGGAAAAATACGACCTTCCCGACACTGAGGAGGAAATACTCCCTCCCGCCAAATGAGATTAAAAAGCCCGAGAATATGTTTCATGTTGTCGGTACGAAGATGTTTGAGCATTTGGTTGTGGATTTTGTCTACACACAATCCAAGTGCCACGAAGCTCTCTTCAATTTCAAACCATTTTCGAAATTTGGACTGCTAGTTCTTTGCCTACGCCGTTCACCATCCACGACCGGTAATTTATAATTTTGTTATAATTATGTATTAAAATTAAGTTCCAATTCGCTGGAACATATATATCACAAATAGTACTTGTAAATGCCAACATTTACGTTTGTGCAAATACTTCTGTACGGCAGTCTTAATGAAATAAAATCGTAAAATAAAATCGTAAAAATAAATTAAATGTATTTAATCTCCCTGTACGATTTCCGCTTTCAGCTTCTGTCCCACAGCAAGTGATTCTCTGCACAGGTTAGACGGCAGTCTCACTACCAGCTGCAGTCCATTCTAATCTGTTTCCTTCGTCAAACCTCCAACTTTTTTAGTTCTCCTTTCGAAAATTTATGAGTCGCCTGAAGTTTGGTGTACACGCGGTATTTAAATAACTCGCGCACCTCCGAGACTGGCGCCACTTCCACTTCCTTCGTACTTGTAGGGCACTGAAGTTCTGTACCCGCTGGTTCGAATCTCACTAGTAGAAACTTTTCTTTTCTTCGATTTAAATTCCACATATATCAACGAAAGGAAACGTAATTAACAAACATCGAATCAAATAAAAATGTTCAATTTTTTTGACAGTCCAATCTAGCCACTGTCACAAATGATGAGGATGATGATGAAATGATGAGCACAAAATAAACACCCAGTCCCCGGGCAGAGAAAATCCCCACCCCGCAGGGAATCGAACCCGGGACCCCGTGATCCAGAGGTAGCAACGCTAGCCACTAGAACAGGGGGTTGTTTTGGAGGGAGGAAACCAGACAGCGAGGTCATCGGTATCATCGGATTAGGGAACGATGGGGAAGGAAGTCGGCCGTGCCCTTTGAAAGGAACCATCCCGGCATTTGCCTGGAGCGATTTAGTGAAATCACGGAAAACCTAAGTCAAGATGGCCGGACGTGTGATTGATAGCCACTAGACCGCGAGCTGCGGAGAAAATTAAGGGAAGAACAGGCCGCGGCGGGCACGTCACAGCACGCGACACTGCAGGTCTCGACGAGTGCCAGCAGCCGTCTCCGGCGGAGAGCGACGAACTAGTGCACTTCAGACGAGTTTAGTAATTCTTGACTGCTCGTTTAACTGCGTGTAATCTCTCGACAGCACACGAGGAATTAGAGACCTGTGGTGGCGCCTTTTTAATTGCATACACATTTCCCCTGGGCCCTGCGTGGAGTCGAGAGTTCGGGAAGAGTGGCGGGCAAGTCGACTAGTGTGACGTCACAAGTCCTCCGCACGGCCCGCACGCCTCGTTGGCCCCGACGGCGAGTTCTCCAGCGCTGGCAGGCACGCCCACCAGCGAGCGAGGGGAACACGGCGTGTCAGACTACAGGAACTTCTCGTAGCTGCCGTGGTGATGGGCACATTCGAGGTTTTGAGATCTGCTGAAGTACGGCTAATATGTTGTTTTCCCTACTATGTTTTACAATGCATCTGCCATATGCCTGGCATCATGTGCCATTCTGCAGACATTGTTCTTATTGTTGTTGTTTTCAGTACGAAGGCTGGTTTGATGCAGCTCTCCATGCTGCTACTCTATCCTGCGCAAGGCTCTTCATCTCCGAATAGCTCCTGCAACCTACAACCCTCTGAAACTGCTTACTGTACTCGTCTTTTGGTCTCCCGCTGCAATTTTAACCCCACGCACTTCCGTCCGATACTAAACTGGTGACCGCTTAATGTCGCAGGTTGCGTTCTTTCAACGATCACTTCTTTTAGTCAAGTTATGACACATTTCCTATGTCCTCAGATCTATTCAATGCCTCATCGTTGGTTACGTGATCTACGCCTCTAATCTTCATCATTCTTCTGTAGCACCACACTTCACTTCATAAGCGTCTACTCTCTTCTTGTCTGAAGTGCTTACCGTCCACGTTTCCCTTCCACGCAATGCTGCACTCCAGGCAAACGCCTTCAGAAAAAGACTTCCCAACACTTACATTACATGTCAACAGAATTCTCTTCTTCGGAAACGCTTTTCTTGCTATTGCCAGTATACACTTCGTATCCTCTCTGCGTTGGCCAACTTAATTTTTTTACTCTCCAAATAGCAAAATTCGTGTCTTCCTTTTCGCGTCTCGTTTCCTAATCTAATTCTCTCGCCATCACGTCATGTAATTGGACTAAATTTCATTACCTTTGTTTTGGCGACCAACTGCTCTCCCAAGCCGTTTGGTGTGTGTGAGACAGAATTACAACGTCATCAGCAAACCTCAAACCTTTTTATTAAACGAGATGTTCAAAACACCATAAACTGCAGCTGAACTATTTACTTGCTGGAATCTATAGTCAGTGGCACATTATGTACGTATTACGTATCTCTTGTACACGATGAGTAAAGCTCCCGGCTGCAGTGGTCGAGCGGTTCTAGGCAGATGTTAAGTCCCATAGTGCTCAGCGCCATATGAACCATTTTTGTACAGTTCCAACAAAATATCACACCACAGTATTTCTGATATTTGCTATATGTTATGCAAAGGTCGGCTCCCTTAATTAAGAAGAACATTCATAACTTTACAGTGCTCATAATCTGAAGATATCCGTTCAAATGTATCGAAACCAGTCATTTTAATAAATGAGATATTTTGCGATCTTGGCTGCTTTTCTAACTGATCACCAAATACAGATGACTGTTAGCTCGTTACTATGTTCGTTAGAACAATGAACATCTTACAACTGCGGAGCAGCAAGCGTTAACGATTTGTACTCAAAGGTTTTACTTTTTCTCTCCAAACTTTAATCGCTCTCCCAAACTTTTCTTTGCTTCCGTTCACTGCTTGCTCTGGGATCGACTACAACGCCGTCTCATTACCTTCTAAAACCACTGCTTGGCTTTCATGCTCCTGAACTGTTTGTAAGTGCCGTCTAGTTCGTGTACAAGTTGTGCATACCGTTTGGGTGGTTGTATATTACGTCCGCTACCTTCACGATTTAGAAAAGTGGATTCCAATCCATACCGTCAAAATCCTTCTTTAAGTGTAGAAATGCTGTAAGCGTAAGTTTGGCTTTCCTTAAACTATGTTTTATGAGTAGTCGTAGGATCAGTACCGCCTCGTGTGTTCCTACATTTCTCTAGAATCCAAACTGATCTTCCCCGAGGTCGGCTTCTACTAGTTTTTCCATTCTTCTGTAAAGAATTCGTGTCAGTGTTTTGCAACCACGAGTTATTAAACTGACGGTTCGGTAATATTCTCACCCATCAGCAACTTTCGTCTTTGGAATTGGAACTGCCACGTTTTTCTTGAAGTCTGAGGTACTTCGTCTGTCTCATACATCTTGCACACCGAATGGAAGAGTTCTGTCAGGGCTGGCTCTCCGGAAGGTATCAGTAGTTCCGGCGGAGTGTTGTCTGCTTCAGTGGCCTTGTGTCGTCTTAGTAACGTGGACCTTTCACCGCTCTTATCGCAGTATCGCGTCTCCCATTTTATGTTCATGTACGTCCTCTTCCTGCAAGGTCATTTGCAGGCACTGTTTTTGCCTCTCTATAGTGACCTAACGGCAGAAACTGGAACAGTGTATTTTAGAAGTCTACAGTCAAAAGCAACCACGGGGTCAGTTAAGAAAGTAGTAACTTTAACGTTAAATAAAATCGGAACAGTAATAGAAAAATCGACGCTGTCCATTGCGAAGCACAGACAGACAGAGAGCCAGCCATCCACCGCCGCGTCCCGCACGGCTACTGCCAGCCGGTCCCAGGATTGTCCACTCGACTGCGCCGGTGCCCGCCCCCTGCGGCCAGGTGTTGACTCTGGGCGACTTCACAACCTCAGAGCCAAATTTGAGGTCGCATGTCTGCGTGGCCGTGTCCTTGATGGAGCGAGGTGTAACAAGAACTGAACTATAGGTGCCAGACGGGAGAACACAGGGTTGGCGACTAGCCAGTAACTTGCGAGCTACTGGATAAGGCACTTTTTCCTTCACCCGAATATCTTGAACAGCCCGCTCATGTAGATACACAGGACAATCCCGGGAAGAGGCGGCATAGCCGCCATTGCAGTTGATACAGCGGAGAGAAGGGGCGGATATTCGCCCACGTGTGCATCCATGCCATAGGTTACGCATGTGGCCGCGTGTCTACAAGACGTTCTAGTGTGATTGAACCGATGACACTGGTAGCAGCGAACTCGGACTCGGCATTTACGGCCGGACTGTGATGATTTCATAGTCTGCTTTAATCTTGGATGGCAGCACCACCCTATCAAAGGTGAGGAAAAGAGTGTGGGGGGACCAAGGAGGAATCAACCTCTTTCATTACACGATGGACACCAACGACATCCCGATCAGAGAGCCAAGATTGTATTTCAGCTGCGGTTAGACCATCAATGTAGCTATGGAGAAGTGAGGCAGCAAGTAGTTGTGCTTGAGAATCGGAAGCCGTCTCCAAAAGAAAAGTGCCATTCCGTAAAAGAGAGCAGGATTTCACAGGACCAGCAATGGCATTAACACCTTTCTGAATAATAAACGGATTGACCACGGTTAAGGACTGACCATCTTCAGTATGCGAGACCACAAGGAACCGTGCTGCAGCGGGAAGGGTCTTCGAATCCGTAGTCTCATTACGTTTACGTTTCGTGTACGTCGATGGAGAGGATGACTGACTTATCACGAGGAAATCCCCCGCGATTGTCAGTGTCTCTGATGGCGCGCTCCTTCCAACTGGGGGCCCCCTTCACAAGGGGGCAGACCCGCCTTAGCCTTACGTGATTGTTCACGCCTCAGGTCACACCTCCTGTACACCTGATAGAGGGACCAATGGGCATCTGGAAAGGTTACAACTCAGGCAATCACCCCTCCCTGGGCCTGGTCTGTACGAGGGGGTAGGTGCGAACCCTACCTGTCGACACGGGGCTCGGAATTACGCATTACCCAATCATCTTTTACTCGTCAGTAGCGCACAAGGAGGAAGAAGAAAAAAGAGGATCCTCAAACGCCGAAGCGAAGGAACGAGAGGAGAAGCGAAACGAAGAAAGGAAAAGGGACAGAACGCAGAACATTCCCAATAATATCTCAGACATGTTGCCCAAGGGAGGGGAAAAAGAATAGCAAGAGGATAGACATACAGCACGGAAGGGAAAAAGTGCTGCAAAGGCTGGGGCCTCCGTGGTAGCCAAGCACGAACTCGCCAAAGAGTGGCGAGGGGTGTGGCCTGCAGGCCTGGACACGGCGCGGTCCTCTGTAGTGTAGCGGCGAGAGGCGCAAAACCACACAGCGTAGGAGGATACAGCACAGGATATAGGCGCGGGATGTGCCAGGTAACCCCGCCTCCCTGGGCGCCTACCGCGCTGGGCCCCTGCGCTGCCGTTCCCGCCTGGGTACCGTTAATTCCTTCCTTTATGTGAACAGGTATGCAGTCTAGAGCTTTTCGTTGTTCAGTCGAGTGTTGGTTCGGTGTAGACACGCGTTGTTATTGTGTGAGATTTTGCTGTTGTGCGTGAAAGCTTTCGAATGGGTATGTGTGTGGCGTACGGTTGTAATAACCGTAGAAAAAAAAAAAAAGAAAATATCGAGAAGAATTTCTTTCCACCGCTTTCCTAACGATCCAGAACTGAAGGAGAAATGGATTCGAGCGATCAGAAGAGACAACTAGAAATCTTCAACTCACAGCCGTATCTGCAGCTGTCATTTCAGCGAGGAAGACTTCGAGAAATCTTCTCCTTTTCGAAGATATTTGAAAAAAGATGCAGTTCCATCGATATTTAGTTCACATCCACCACATCTACAGCCATCAACATCAGCTTCAAAGGTAAGAAGAGCTCTCAAACGTGTTACTTCGGCTATTCCATCGTGAGTGCCCGAAAAAGTACTAAAAACTGATTTAACGATAACTAAAGAAAAACTAGAAAAGACCCAACAAAAACTAAATGAATCTAGAAAAAAACTGCGGAATATGAAACTGAAACAAAAGAGACTGCAATTAAAAGTGACTAGTTAAACAGATATCGTTACAGAACTAAAAAGAAAAATTCTTATTCAGTCAGAGCACGGCGATTTGTTGTGCAACATTTCTCCAACATCATTGTGTCTTGTGCAGAGAGAGTCAGAAAAGCGTGTGAATCCAAACATTAAGAAACAGTACGATGACTGCATACGGAATTTCGCCACGACGTTGCATTTCCTCTCTCCTAAGGCTTACAACTTTGTACGACACACTTTGCCGACTTGCCTGCCACATCCACGAACAATTGCTAGTTGGTTTTCTTCCATCAATGCTGAACCAGGTTTCAGCTCCAGAAGTCTTCCGGGTACTGAAAGAAAAATGCAAACTTCATCATGGACTTGTGTGCAGTTTGATATACGATTCAATGGCCATTCGACAGCATATTGATTGGGATGAAAAAAAGTTGTATGGATACATGGACCTCGGATGTGCAAATACGGACGACGGAGCCTCAATTGCCAATGAAGTGTTTAGTCATTCATCTCGTGTGCATCAATTCATTGTGGAAAATTCCTCTGAGTTACTGCTTCATTAAAGGGATCACTAGCGAACAGATTTATTGTCTGATTTCTCAGTGTTTGCAACTTATGTCAGACATAAACATAATATTCATCTCAGTCACCTGTGATGGTACTTCATCCAATTTTGCGTATTTCGGAAAATTTGGTTGTAATTTCAAAGACCCAAAGCAGCTGGTAACGCATTTCGAAACAGGACCTCATCATGTCAATGTGTTTTTCGATCCATCACACATGCTAAAGTTAGTACGCAATTCTCTACATGACTTGCAAGAATTAGTGGACTCAGATACGGGGAGAGGTATATGCTGGAAAGTCTTCGATAAACTGTTACATTTCCAACAAATGGAAGGTATGAGTGTGGCTAATAAAATAATAAATCAGCATGTCTAGTTCAAAAATCAAAAAATGAAAGTGAAGCTAGCAGCTCAGTAGCTTAGTAGGAGTGTGGCGGATGCACTGAAATATTGTGAAATGAAAGGCATTCCAGGCTTCGAAGACTGTCATGGAACTATCAAATTCGTAAATATTTTAATGATTTATTTGATGTACTAAATTCCAGAACTATTAGATAAAAATATTTAAAACAAGCAATAAATGAAAATAATGAACTTGATGTTTGTCCAACTTTAGAGAGAGCAGAAACTTACATTCTGCAACTAAAAGAAAAAAAACGGCAGACTAGTACTCAATGGTCCCCGTAAAACTGGTTTTGTGTGTATTCTGATATGCATCAACAGCATGCGCAGAAAGTATGTCAGACTTATAAAAGAGGAGAAGTTGCTGAAATATATACCCATGTATAAAATATGTCAAGACCATTTGGAGAGATTGTTCTGCTATATCAGAAGGAGAGGAGGAAACAACGACAACCGAAGTGCTTACGAGTTTTGCCACTTGTTCAGGAAAATTATTGTGCATAAGCAGTTCCATGACAGTGATGTTAGCAGTGGAAATGTAATAGCACTTGATAAAATTGACCTTTTGGGACTTGGAATTGGAACTAAATTAAGCAGTGAAGATAAAATAAATGTGTCTACGCCTAAATCAAGCTTGTTGGACGCAGAAGTTTCAAGGGGAAGTGATGAAGATGAACCCTTCTTACCAATGGAGCCAGTTTTTTCCACGTTAAGTATGGATGTTGTGGAATACACTGGAGGATACGTTGTGCGGAGCCTTGGGCGGAAAATAAAATGTGAAGAATGTTTGGTGGCAATCAGTGGACATAACGAAAATATGCCTTTGAACTTGGCTGTCAATTTGGTTTCAATTAAAAACCGTGGAGGGTTGGTGCAGCCTTCGTCTGATGTGAATCGCATATGTAGGATTTGTGAAAACATTTTTAAGACAAGCACATTGAAAGGGAGACCAAAGAGCAATCTTACCTTTTATTGCAACAGTTTGCTCAACCAGTGCTCAAATCTCAATTTATTTGTCGACTCGCCACACTTGTCAAATGGTGGGGAAGACGATCACAGAAACTGGATAACTGACAGCATTGGGAAAATTTATTTTAGTATTAAAATCAAGAAAAATATATGTGTTAAAAATCAGAATATTGAGGAACAAAAAGTTAAAAAAATAGTTCATTTCAAAGGCCAATAATAAAAATTTGTTAGAAATAATTAAGCTTACTCCTTCATTTATTTACTCATTTTAATTTATGCTAATGTTCAAATTAATAAGAGAGTAATGCTGAATTATGCTAGGATTAAAAACAGCTTTTCCGTTATGATTCCTAGGAAGAGAATGGTGCAGAGAGACAATGAAAAAGAATTGTTCACAACCTATTTGCTTTTTCCGTTATTTCTTTTGTGAATATATTAACCTAACCTAACCCAACCCTTGCGCTCGCCACCGCGTCGCGTTCCGCTGTGCGACCCGCAACCACCACCTGCAGCAGCAGCAGCAGCAGCAGCAGCCGGCGCTCGTCGGCTGGCGCGGCGGCCACAGCTAGACAGCTCTGCGGCGTTCTGTGTCTCGCGGCGGTTGCCATTTCAAATTGGGCGAAAAAATGACAAAATCGATCTCGTATTTTTTTAAAAACCATTAATAATATTTACATGTGTTAATTACTGCAACAGGAAACAACTTTCTTAAATTTATCTCTCAAATGTTTACTACTTTTTCCCGTTAAAATTCGCAAAGTTTGCGTTATTTTCCCCAACGCGTGTACTTCAGGACCAGTACGTTGGATTTCCGTGAACTACGATTCATTTTGAAGCTGAATGTCTGTTGTTCGTGCAAATATATGACAATTAATGCTAGTTACAGAAATCGTTCATTAGTGTTTTAAGCGTAAGTACAATTTTCATAAATATTAAAGGTCCGAACACCCTTTTATTATTTCAGTTTTAGGCCTCTTGTCTCGAATAACAAGCATTTACGCTGACGCTCTACCAGGGTGCTGGTGGGCTGCCGGCAACGTGAGCAGCAGCCGATCAACGGCGGCCTCCCTACATTTCATTCACAGCTGTTTTATTTTCTTTACTGCTCTCCATCGAACAAACCATAAACTGGTTTACTGATACTGTTTTTCAACTCAACATAACATAATTCTATGCCATTTAAAATGGTGTTTCTCAGAAAAAGTCACATGTTGAAAATTACATTACATTTAAGTTCTAAAAACATCGCATCAATATTACCTCAACATATAAAATATCGCCATTTTGTAACTTATTTGAGAATTTTACTTTGAACAGTTTCTGAGCTAAGAATGTCAGTATCGCTCGAATTTATTAAAGTGTGGTAACTTCGATCCTTTTTTTTAAAAAAAAAACACCATAACACACACACACACACACACACACACACACACACACACACACACAGAAACTCTTGTTTATCACACCTGCCAGTGTTTACTTAACGTCTATTTGAGATGATAGAAAACTGACTAATCCCAACAAAAGTGCAAGGTTTTCTGCTCTCCCAAGTGAAATGGACAAGTCTATGCAAATACAGAACCCATGCCAATATCATTAACACACTTTGTACAGGCGTACCAAAAAAGACCTTGGTCTTGCTCAGCCGGTTAAGGAAGAAAAAAAATAGCTGTTATGCTGTTACAGCAATTTTAAACGACGGCTGCTGTAACGTGTATTTACTTTCGATCAAGCGACCTTCTCCGAGCCACGACCGCCATTACAACAGGATACAGGAATGTTCCGTGCAGTCACGTTGACCTAACTATTACGTAGGTGCTCGAGTTCGTAGAGTTTTTTTGTTTTGCACGTTGGTATTGCGGTTGCTGCGGATTTATTTATCGATTGTCATTTTTTATTTGTAGTTAACTGATGCTACTTGAATTTACATGTTCTCATTCTGTCATTTGGAGATCGTGAGCGCAACTGTGGACGCTAGAAAATGGAGTGCCCAGTGGAAATATCGGAACATTTCTGACATATCCGTTGGTTTGGGTTGACGGAGAGCTGACAGTAGCGGAGGCTACCAGAAACGATAGTTTCCACGAACGCTTCCACGCGATATACCTACAAGAGGTCCCATTTATCTTGACCACCCTAAATAACGGTTTGTCCAGATGCAGATTACAAAATGTTTCAAGCAAATGTTCTTTAGCCGTCAGGGGGATATCAATCAGCATGATTGCCTTCGTTGTAGCTTTGTTTTTTACAAAGATATGAACAGCGGTATGACTATTTTAAATAGCACCCTGTATTTTTTATTCGGTAATTCATTTCCTCTCCTAAAGACCTACTCAGAAATGTAACACAGTGTACCATTCACTGAAACACAACGTTATTAATTACATAACATCGACGTTGACGCTCCCTGCGCTTAGAACCGGTACTCGGGGTAATGGAACACATCCACGTGCTCACGTTGACAGAGGACAAATGTAAAAATAAGTAGAATGCACATCCGTCATTCCGTCAACCATCGTCAGTTGAATTGTGTGATGCTCATCTATGGAGAAATTAAGTTAGCAGAACAGTAATTGCAATACTGTTTTCTTGTGTACGGGTACATTTACTACAATAGTTTAGTCCTTTTACGTACTGTTGTGTAGAGTAGGCATACATTAAACGCTGTCCTCCTTATAAATTGCATCGACTTAACGTTTCTTTTATTATTGTTGTTGAAAGTAAGCGAAATGCTACGCAGGCAGCGGAACTGTACAGAGAGCGATATCCTGACAAGAAGCCGCCTTCCCGAAGGATGTTTTCTCGTCTTGTTGCAACGCTTGAGGAAGCGGGAAGTTTCAACCCACGACAACGCAATCATCGTAGCACTCGCACAGGCGAAGCTGCCGAAGTTTCTGTTCTCGCTTCCGCAGCTTTGAATCCACGTGTGAGCACACGACAGCTTGAACACGAGACTGGCATTCCTAAAATCAGTGTACATCGTATTCTTACACGTCACCGGCTCCATCCTTACCATGTACACCTACACCAAGAACTGCATGGCAATGATTTCAACAATCTTGTACAGTTCTGTTAGTGGGCACAGCAGTAAATCCTCGCCAACCCGAACTACTTCTCCAATGTTCCATTTACCGATGAATGTTCCTTCTCAAACAAAGGACAGGTAAATACAAGGAACAAGCATTATTGGTCCAGTTACAACCCACGATGGCTTAGACAGGTGGAACATCAGCGTCAATGGAGAGTTAACGTCTGGTGTGGGATGCTTGGTACTACAATTATTGGCCCTTATAATATCAACGGATTCTAAACGGCACAGCGTATGCCAGCTTCCTAAGACGAATTCTTCCTTCTCTTCTGGATGAAGTGCCGCTAAGAACCAAAATACTTATGTGGCATCAACACGATGGAAGTCCAGCACATAATGCCTTGCGTGCAAGTCGTGTTCTGAACCGAAGGTATCCTGCCAGGCGGATTGGTCGAGGAGGAACAGTTGCTTGGCCTGCTAGGTCTCCTGATTTAAATCCTCTGGACTTTTTTCCTTTGGGGATGCATGAAAGACGCTGTCTATCGTGATATTTCAACAACTCCAGAGGACATGCAGGAACGTATCGTGCTTGCTTGTAATTCTCCCCAGCAGGCAACACTGGAAGCAGTAAACAATTCCTTCATTCGACGAGTGCACCAGTGTATCGATCGGTGTCCAGGGTCACCACTTTGAGCGCCTTTGAATGTTCTACGCCTGGGCAATGGCACAGGAGAGTCAAAGTCATTTTTGTGTTATGTTTTCACTTGGTTTTCATTTGTTTTCTGACAACTCCAGCAAGTAGACGAGTTTGTGATCCCGGGCTCAAAGTTAGTGTTGTGTTATGCAATTAACAACGTTGTGTTTCAGTGAATAGTACACTGTGATACATTTTTGAATAGCTCTTTAGGACAGGAAATGACTTACCGAAAACAATGCAGGGGCCATTTAAAAAGGTCATACCGCTGTTCAGATCTTTGTAAAAAACAAAGCTGCAACGAAGGCAATCACGCTGATTCATCTCCCCCTGACGGCTAAAGAACATTTGCTTGAAACATTTTGTAACCTGCATCTGGACAAACGGTTATTTAGGGTGGTCAAGATATGTGGGACACCCTATCGAACGTACTGTCGCGGAGCGAGATATCGATTTTGTTTGCAGCGATGACAATCTGCGGCAAACCGAATCTAGCTTCGAGCGACACCACTTACACATAATAAGCGGTAAAAAATATTTACTTACAGTAGTCTCATAGAAATGAGAGAAGCAGCTACAGTTTCCAGCAGTGATAGTTTCACATGGCGTGATTTGATTCCTACGTTGAGTACCATTGAAAATTGTTTTGCGCGCACCATCTGCTGCCGGATCACACTAGAAACTGTGTAGTTTGTTATGGGGAGAATTGCGTCAAAATTGGTTAAAAAAAGTAGCGATTGTGAGTTTATATTACACTTGTATTGTAGCAAATGTCGGAGAAGAACAAGTCTAAACACACGGTTTGATAATTCTAAACTGACAATACAGCACAGCATCATCTTGGTTTCCTACTGAATTAAAGATTGCATACTGGAAAACACAGCGACGGAAGCTGGACTGTCGATTAATACTGGCTGTGACTATCACGGTTTCTGTAATTGTGACTAGCGACAGTGGTCCAATAAATGGTGTCAACAAGATTGAGGAAATAGATGAGTCGCAAACAACAACCCGAAAATACAGGAAAGAGCCGCTTCTCATGAGCGAAACTGAACAGATTTGGGTATTCGGATGCATAGGAAGACACTCGAGAAAATGTTTCATTGTGAAAGTTTATTACAGGATTTTAAAAAATCGAGTGCCTCTTACAAAGAAGTTCATCTTGCCCGACATCAAAGTCATCACAGATGGATGGAAATCTTACAACGCTTTGAAGTAATACAGATTTCACCACAAGTTTGTAAACCATTCTTCATATAACCAGTCTGGGCACACACAGGACATCAGCCATCAAAAAAAAGAGGACGAGCCCGAGATGAGCTGTATACTCTTCAATACATGTGCTTCCATAATTTGCGCTTACATGGTATAAAACTTCCCTGTGAGACTTTGCCAATTTTATTAAGAGATATTGCTAGAGTGCGACCGGCTATGGAAAAACAGGACTTCTACCGGCAGCATACAAACTATGAAACTTCCTGGCAGATTAAAACTGTGTGCCGGACCGACACTAGAACTCGGGACCTTTGCCTTTCGCGGGCAAGTGCTCTACCATCTGAGCTACCCAGCTCCTGCTGTCAGGAGAGGTTCTGTTAAGTTTGGAAGGTAGGAGGCGAGGTACTGGCGAAAGTAAAGCTGTGAGGACGGGGCGAGAGTCGTGCTTGGGTAGCTCAGTTGGTAGAGCACTTGCCCGCGAAAGGCAAAGGTCCCGAGTTCGAGTTTCGGTCCGGCACATAGTTTTAATCTGCCAGGAAGTTTCATATCAGCGCACACTCCGCTGCAGAGTGAAAATCTCATTCTGGAAGCAAACAAATTACTTCGAATTGTCCAGGACGAAGATATCGATGACTAGTACGGTTCAAATGGCTCTGAGTACTATGGGACTTAACTTATGAGGTCATCAGTCCCCTAGAACTTAGAACTACTTAAACCTAACTAACCTAAGGACATCACGCACATCCATGCCCGAGGCAGCATTCGAACCTCCGACCGGTCGCACGCTTTCAGACTGTAGCGCATAGAGGCAAGAGGAAAGGTTCATGCTTTGACGGGTGATACTACTGGTGATTCTGAACAAAAAACTTCTAATAAACATATTCCCCTTTCCTAGCCATCTCCAGGTAAACCAATGAAAACAGCTAGGAATAGGAAAGGTGCAGGTGACGGTAAATTAAGATACCGCTATGCTACGGTTTGTTTAACTGCGTACGGCTCCTCACAGAAGATGTTCAAACAGTCCACTGTCAACATCAATGCATTTTGCTGCTCTTGTAGACAGGTGTGTCGCCGATCGGAGTTCAGTTTTGCATTCCTTTACCTGGGCACAAGCGTGTAAAATACGAGCGAGGAGTCGCTCTCTTGTGTCCACTCTGTTCTTGCAGACGTCGCTCCTCGGCCACCCCCACAGACAGTAATCCAGTGGGGTAAGGTCGGGTGACCAAGCAATGACTCCACGGAGACCAGGATACGTTGTGTTGAGATACTGTGTCACTGGCCGTACGGAATTTGTAGGAACTCTGTCATGCTGGAAGTACGTACGAGCTCGTGTTGCCAAAGGGATATCCTCCACGTATTCTGGTAGCACATTTTGAAGAAACTCGAGATACCGTGTCTCAGTAAGACGGTTATCTAAAACAACTGGACCGATAAGTTGGTCATTAGTAATACCGCACCACACGTTGACTGAGAAACGTCGTTGAACATTCGTTTCCACAGTAGCGCGCACATTTTCATTTGCCCATACATGAGAGTTGGGCGTGTTGTTGATTCCGTTGTGGGTAAATGTTGACTCATCAGTGAACAGAATACGTGGAGTTAATCGCTCATTGGCAACGATCCACTGACAGAATTCTTGCCGGGCGGCATCATCTCCTTCACGCAAATGCTGTACACTCTGCCGATGAAAGGGACACAGAGGGTGCTCGTGTGCTGCGCGTATCACTCGTGTTTGTGGAATACCAAGATGGGCAGCAATTCTTCTAGAGCTAGTAGTAGGGTTGCCTTCCACGACTTGAAGAATGTTCTCAACTTCGTTAAGAGTTTGTTGTACGGGACGTTCGGAGACAACATTTACGCTGGGAAGCGTGCCACGCTCACGTAATCCGTGAAACACCCTGCTATCTGGCACTCTGCGATTCGGAGATCGTTGTTGGTATTGTCGCACAGCAGCTCTGGAATTCCCATTGGACAAACCATACAGAAACACCATGTCAGCGTACTCTGCACGTGTGAAGATCCGTGGCATTTCCACTGCACAAAACTGCATTCGTTGTTCACGTAACAACACTGCAGTACCGTGCACTACAAGCACTGTCGGACTGAGACCTGAGGTAAACAACTGCACCACGCGAAAGTGAACTGCGGTTTTCCTAGTTGTTTTAATTGGTTTACCCCGCAACGGTTAAGAAAAAGGGATACGCTTATTAGGAGTTTTTTTGTTCAGAATCACCACTAGTATCACCCCTCAAATCATGTACCTTTCCTCCTGACTCACCCTGCATATCGCTTGCAGCCAGAAACATTTGTTCCGTGTATGGGTGTCATTCCACTGGACAGAGTACGCCAAGAAAACAGTTTTTCTATTTTTAAGGATGATCTTCTCGACGTTAGTGAATCTCCACGTTCAGGAAGACCTTCGGGTTTGGTCGTTTAAACGCATTAGTCCACAATTACCCTTGCCAGTGCACTCGAGAACCGGGAAATTTGATGAACTGTTATGATAGCACCATCGTGCGACATTTGCATATAATGGGGAAGGTTCAAAAATTTGTTGGACGTGTGCCTCACGCTCCGAGCCACAATCACGAAAATCAGTGTGTGGCTGTATGTGCGTCTCTGCTTGCTCGTCATAAAAGGCCAGTGAACAACACCGACCATTCGTGTCCTGTATCATCTTTGTGCTAACACAAGGAAAAGAAAGGAATGGCTGAGCGCAAACAGAGCAGCGACTGCCCGTACAAAGAGCTGCGCGCATCGCAGGAAGACTGGGCGAAGTGGTGCTACTCCTCGGTAACGCCCGCCCGCATTCTGCTGCACTGACAGGAAATAATATACGCGAGTCGGTTTGGGAAGTCATTCCGCACATACCTTACTCACCTGATACTGTGTCCTCAGAATCTTACTTTCTACGCTCTTTATTGAACAACCTTCAAGGAATCTCCCTTGCGGATGGAAATTCGCGAACACGGCTCGGCGAATTGCTCGCCTCAAAACCACGTGAGCTCCACAGGCACGGAATCGAAAAGATATCCCAACGTTGGTAGACTGTTGTAAATAGTGGAAGGTGAATATATTATTCATTACTAGAGCCTCCGTTAGTGTATCTGTCGCGTTTATCAAACTTTGGAAAATGCTACGAACTTCTGCACCAACCTAATATTAATCACTGGCAACATCTGTTACTTGGACATTTTTTTCTGTTAGCCGCCAAGTGCACAAACTGGCAGTCTAGTGTACAGTTCTCCGAATCTGTCATGAAAGTCTGGTGAGCAGTAGGCGGAATGCTGCACTGCACTGTCGATTTGTGGACACGGCGTCTAAAAGAAAGACAGACGTCGCCACTGGTGATTGTGTATCTGACCTGATGTTGGCGGCACCCTGTACCTGAAGGGCACCGCTTCACCCGAGGTGCTTGTCCGTGACTCAACACACCATCGTAGTATCTTCTGGTCGCTTCGTGAGGCCGTTCTTTAAAGACACGGAAGCTGCTCATCTCTGTTTACACAACACATTTTGCTAAAAGAACACAAAGTTCTGGCAACTCAAGCACCTCGTCTTCCAAGTAACCGTCCGTCCTTACGCGCCACCGCCAGGCTGTACGGAGAGCTGCCAGCGAGCCTGCTGGCCTCTGACGACACTTGCTGTCGCGCTTTGTACTTCGCACAGAGAACTCGGGGCGGACCAGCGGCCGGGACCCCTTCACCTTTCGCACTTCAGCCGCTGAATAGCGGCCTGTGAGAACGCAAAGACCCACATTATTTATAAATTTCTTCCCTCACTCTGTTTTCCGCTTCTCAAATAAAACAGTGAGAGAACAGCAATTACGAGAACAGTTTTAAACGTGGGTCGCCACATTTGCCACCTAATTTTCGTTTTCTCTACCAGAGCGCTATTGTGCTTCCTTCTCTTTGTCAGTTCTCTGCCGCCTCCAACTCTCTCTCTCTCTCTCTCTCTCTCTCTCTCTCTCTCTCTCTCTCTCACACACACACACACACACACACACACACACACACACACACACACACACACACACACACGCGCGCGCGCGCGCGCGCGCGCGCGGCAAGCCTTACGTCGAAGGGTAGACAACGCTGCTGTGGTGAGTCCCAAACCCTCGGAAGACGGACGGCTTCGTGGAAACTCAACGCTTACATTATTCGAATAGCTGATTAAATGGAAAACAGACGCATTGCAACGCTCAGAACATCAACCACAGACCGAGTAAGTATTACTAGGACACAAAATAAGTCAGATTTACTTATTGACCAGTACAGAAGTACACATCGTGTAGCCAGTGGTGACAGCAATGATACGTGCCTATTTATTGCAAATCACTGCACTTAGCATGTACGTGGAATCACAAGTTATAGTATCACTTTACAAAGTGTAATGCAAGCTATGAAATAAATCTGGGTACCCATTGCTGCGACGGCTCGAGGAACATTATCCAATAGTAATATTATGTTCATTTGCCGGTCAAATTCTGTAAGCGAGTCTATTAGTTGGAGCGGAACAATACTTTCTTAATTAGGGGAACATTGAATAGTCGAAGTAACGCAGAAACTCACATTTCCAAATAGCCTGACTTATCGTTTTCGTCTGCGAGAGCGCAGCATTATAAATAACATCGTTGACTTGATAGCGTTCCGCGATTTTTAACAAACTTGTGTATTCCGTGACTTTACTAATGAGTTTTTTTTCTGATAAAAGACTTGACTGCGGAAGGACGTATTTTCAAAGGAGGTGTACTACTAATCTTTTTTTTTTTTTAAAAAAAAAGAGGAACGACAGCCACGATTGCTTAGATATCAGAAAATATTAATTTTTGTCAATATACGCTCTTGTAAGAAGCTCAATATATACTGAATGGTTCAAATGGCTCTGAGCACTATGGGACTTAACTACTAAGGTCATCACTCCCCTAGAACTTAGAACTACTTAAACCTAAGTAACCTAAGGACATCACACACATCCAAGCCCGAGGCAGGATTCGAACCTACGACCGTAGCGGTCACGCGGTTCCAAACGGAAGCGCTTAGAACCGCACGGCCACACCGGCCGGCAATATATACTGACAAGAACGTTTTTATGAAATAATAATTATCTTAAAACGTAAAATTTTCTCATTTCTGAACTGAATATTATGCTCATCTTTCCTCTTCTATTAATTACGATACAAAGTGCAAGCAAGCACAATACTTAGGATTTTGGATACTCGGTTTTAGTGTGTGATTCCTATTTAATAACAGGGTCTTTTGAAATGAACAGATTCTCTTTTGAAATGTTTTTTTTATTCCAGTCTCTGATCACAATATCAATTCTTCAGACGATGACCGGTTTCAGTCCGTAATGACCATACTCAGATCTAAAATATATAAATATACACATCCGGTGAGCAGTGTGTCTTTCAACATAAAACAGCAATATGTATCACAATATACTGTCATACAACCAGGGAAATGTACAGATAAAATATGGTATAATGTACCTTTTTTACACAATGTCGCCGGCCGGTGTAGCCGTGCGGTTCTAGGCGCTTCAGTCCGGAACCGCGTGACCGCTATGGTCGAAGGTTCGAATCCTGCCTCGGGCATGGATGTGTGTGATGTCCTTAGCTTAGTTAAGTTTAAGTAGTTCTGAGTTCTAGGGGACTGATGACCACAGATGTTAAGTCCCATAGTGCTTAGAGCCATTTTTTTTACACCATGTCCTAATGTGATAAGGCCATAATGGCATAGTCAAAACATATAATCAGCACATCATCGTCACATAGATCTAAAATAAGGTGTAGAATAGGTCACATTGCCAACATAGTGATTATTGCAACTGGCTACATAAGTACAGTAGCAACCAGAAACCTGTTTGCCTACGTCCTCCTTAGATGTCGCTACTGTGGGCTTACTTAGATGTAGTCATCATTTATGGAAAAAAAAAAATACTGATAAAGACACATTAGGTAAAATGTGTGTAGCAGACTTATTAAAATTTATGAGTATCATAGAAACCAATTGTAATACATTAAAAGATGCAGTTACCCATATAAAATTATTAAAAGCAAATATATGAAGAGAATAGGTCCAACCCTTTTTTATGGCGAATTTACGGTCAACAAATTAATATACGTAATACATAGCCTGTGGCAACCTATAAATTGCTTATGAAAGATAAAATGTGTATATGACGGCTGAAAGAGACACAGATCTATGATTAGCGCCCTCTGTAGGGTCGGCCGCTAGGATGTTATATAGGCGCGCACCGATCGTAAGAACTTAACCACTGGAGGGCTTTACATAGATCGTGATATGCCTCCCACAGAATACGTTTAAACAACATACAAGCAGTCAGTAAATAAAATTATACAGTCTGGCTATACAGGCCATGAATAGGTAGGAGAAAATCAGTAACAGGATTAGAGCAACTAATGTACGGAAGTAAGGCAAATGCCTACTGTTCTCAACATAACTCATCAAGTAAGGCTACGACCTGCGTTCCCTTACCGATGTCAAAATTTTACGATGTCAGTGCAATCAAAAGATGCGGCAATTTGTGTCACATATTTTGATAATCGCAAACTCATTCATGTAAACCTACAGAGGAACCACCTACGCACACGTGTCGCCTGGTGGTCCAGCGCTGGAGCGCGTCCCGCGACACGGAGAGGTCGCGTGATCGAACCTCAGACGGCTCAAGGGAGTTTCAGTGTTCGTTTTGACACAGCCTCTGAGCCACACGAAACTACCACCACCACCATCATCTATACACATATGTAATTACATTTGCTCGCAACCCTCAGAGTGCGAATCCTACTCGCTTATTTTTAAAAAATAAAAATATTATTTGTCTACATCGGTGTTACTCCATTCAAAACAGTCCTCATAACGTCTTCTGAACTTACGCCAGCGCTTTTCACAATCCCTTGTCACTTCAGGAATTCTTTCGCCTTCTTGTTCTCTGCCAACGCGTTCTTAACTAGTGTATATTTAACAAAACGCAGGGCTTTAAACTTTTCTTTATTTTCTGGAAACAGAGAAATGTCCCTTGGGTTCGTCTCGGGAGCATATGGAGACGGGAGCAACACAACAAGGAACATAGTGTGAGCCTGTAGATTATCATGACGCACATAACCACGAATTGGAGTCCGCGCGGTTTTTTTCTTTCGGATTGCTTCATACAAACGGTGTTTAAGTTTTAAGTAGAACTCCTGAAGTTGTCCTCACAAGGGAAGAGTCAGATACAAACGTTGACTTGGAGATCTACGATTTGAGTGACGTCACCTCCCGCTATTTCACACCGAGGAGCCATTTCGTCACTTGAAACACCAAGTTAAGTTCTGCGATACTTCGGCAAGTGCGACGTACACCAGAACCAACAAGAACCAAGAGCACTCTCGCTGTACGTCACAAGCGGAACTTACGAGACGCGCTGGGAACCTGCTGTTTCCAGCTGAAGCCCATATTTGGTGGGTGTTATAACTTACGTGCTGTCAATATACGCGGTTTATAAACGTCAGCACGTTGAGGATCTGCCGAAAATGCGTCGCTACTGGTGCGACTGATTTTAATAAAATGACGGGAAACGTCACGGACGTGGCTGCCTCGTCCCGGATCGACCTCGTGGCAGTAGCCGGAGTGCAGTCTGCCGTTAAAATCGAATAAAGCAGTGAGTACGACATTCACATTTGACGAGACTCGAATGAGAATGCTTTCACTCGGGCGACTCAGTACGTAAATCCGTGTTTGATCAGCAGTTGTCACACGTTTCGGTAGTTCTGCGTCGTTTCTCACTTCATCTGGGGACCAGTGAGCGACTTGCACTCGCCGCTGTTTCCATTAAAAAGACGTCACTTATCGGAAAAATTTTGCCGTCTCGCATTTCGCACCCCAAACGTGCGAAAGAATTCCAAGGCCTCGCCCGATCTATGCGGCAATACCGTGTCATTCTGCGATCGCCGGTAATCCCTTCTTTCCCTCTGTCCACGTTTCATCGGATGACGCGGCACCAGGACGCTCGTCACTTTCGGCGCATTCGCAGCCCTCCTCGAGACGCCTACAGCACCCGTGAAGCCCTGTTTTGGCCGTAGCGGACTCAGCAAAAGCAATATTTAACATTCATAGAAGTTTGCAGCACTTTATTCCCTTCTCATAGTAAAATTTAGTACAGGTTATGTGACCCACTTCAATACAAAATAAGTAATCGTCGATGATCGCAGAATACGTGTTATCTATTCGACAGCTGACAACAGACTGTATATCCGACGTGATTATCGGTGCACAGGTACGTTTCGGACGGGGAAAGAACAGCGAGAATTGGCCTAACGCGACAAGCGGAGTCGGCGTTACTTGTCGTGCCGGTGGTGGGTGAGAGGTGTTTGCACAGCGCTGCTGGGCCGTGCGTTGACCCCGCGGGGGAGGCCCGGCTGTGGCTGCGGCTGCGGCGGCCTTGGGCGGCATTCCTTGTACAGCACGGCTGAGCGGAGCGGACCAGCTGCCGCAGCAGTGGAGGGGGAAGAGGGGCAGCGCGGCAGCCGGCACCTGCCGGACCCCACCAGCACAGAAAAAGGAGCCGACCATCCAGAAGTGAGTGTTAACTTGGCACACGTACACACCGTCGCCAGGTGTATCTGTGCGATTATAGTTGCAGTTTACTGTTGTCATCAGCCCTCGTAGGGTACAAATGGTGCGTTAACAGCGAAAGGTACTGTAAGACACTTTGCGGGGCACTCGAGCGCGACGGCAGCCAGCTGTCGGGCTGGACGGGAATGTGAGGGCGGGCGTGCTCGCCGTCAAAGCGTGCCCACCACAAGGGGCGACCGCCGTACAGCGGACCGAGCACACCGTAACTCATTCACATCTGCGCCTGCCGTCCGGCAACAAGTATCGGACTCCCTGCAGCATTCTGCCACCCCTCACCACCACCAGCAGCCGCACCACGCAATTACCGGGAAACGCGTAGGCTGCCGTCAGCACCACAACACGAACAAATGCGTTTGGACTGCGGCCGAATGCCGCGGGACCCTGTTCACAGGCGAATCGTGCTTCTGCACCGCCCCGGATGCCTGCCGTCGGCCAGTAGCTCCCACTGTTCCCATATTCTGCGGAGCCACAGTGGTGTCGGAACGCACCGGTTCTGACTCCAGGTCACGGCTGGTGGTGACTGAGGAAACTGTGACGTCGCAGGCAGCCTGCGTCGTCTCGTTGAAAACACCTTTGCTGCCATGTTTCAACAGCACAATTCTCGTCCAAACATTGGACGTGTCTCTATCAATCACCTGCGTGACGCCCGTATGTTCCCGCGGCCAACGCCGTGCCCACGTGTGTGTGATAGATGTTCTGTCCGATCAGCTATAACGTCAGCTCCGTCCTGGCGCCAGTATTCACAATGTCGAGGACCAGTTACAACTCTTGTCTCTCAGATGAGGAAACGACACTTCTATGACACGCTTCCCATAGCCGAAGCAGTGTCTGGACCAAGCCAGGTGAAGCGATACAGCCAACTTCTTTGCAAATTCGATTCGATTCGATTCGATTCGATTCGATTTCCTCCTAGACCCTCTCCTCTCAAGCCATCGAGTTTCGTTTCGTTCCCTCCTCCCCTTCCACGAGCTTCTTTTTTTTCCAGGCAGTGAAGCATCGCCGTTAAATACATTTGTTTGGACCCACGATGAAGCGCATCAACCAATAGCTATACACTTAAGTCTTGCAAGAACAGGTTTGATTTTTCCAGCTTCAAGTTTTGCTGCCAAAACTTTGCTATTATTCCCCACGTTATGACGTATTCTTTTCGTTTAAAGAATTCTACTTCGTGTGTCGAGTGTCTGTTCCTTACGATCTTCTTTTCTTCCCTGTTCGCAGTCTGTTACTTTAACTCTTCCAAATCTTCCTCGACCTCTTTAAAATAGTTGTTCTTCGTATTATGTTTTTCATAATCAGTCGAATATTAGTTTCAGCAGGCGGTCCCTCGTACTATATGGGAAAAAAAGTTTGTCCTTTTTCCTACTGTGTCTACTACTGACTCGTTGTCCCGATATACGTACTGGTTAGGTGCTAATTTCAAGCTCTCAAGCTGTTCCTCTACTTGGTGTTTTTCAACTTGAATAGTGTTTCGCTGGCGAACGTTTCTTCAACGCCGATCGACTTTCGTCAGTACGTCACTCGATCTTGCAATGACGCACCGTCCTGTGATTCGACAGTGACCTCACAACAAACAAAAATCAACCCCCTTCCCTCCTTACACACACACACACACACACACACACACACACACACACACACACACACGAGAGAGAGAGAAAGTAAGTGTGTGTGTGTGTGTGTGTGTGTGTGTGTGTGTGTACCGGAGACGCGTGCTGAGCTGATGAATTTGGCAATCCTCTGCACGGGCTCCGCACGCCCAATGTACGGAGAACAGTGTCATCGCCTAGCAGAGGTTGGAGGTTGCCAGGTGCACCGGGCTCGTACTCCTCTGAGACTGACTCAAGACGGTAGCCCTGGAGCTGTCCCGCCTGGTCCACAGCTTCCGTGGTCGGCCAGATGATGATGATGATTGGTTTGTGGGGCTCCCCACTGCGCGCTCATCAGCGCCCGTCGGCTGTATGACTAGAGACAGCCTCCAACAGCTGACATTCCGGACAATCAAAAGCGTCGTTCCATTAACAAGATCCGGTACAGTTTTTGGAATGGATACAACACTTATAACTGTACCGATACGACGATGCTGTCGCAAAGGAAGTATCGAAACATAGTACCGCAACGTATTAACAATTTCCTGATCACAAAAGACTAACCTCGAATCCAACGCTGCGTATGGGATATTGCGCTCTGTTTCCACGAACCGACTTGAGTGCAGAAACAAAGAGAAACGTGAGCAGCAGAGGACACGTACTCCGGACAGCAAACATACACGCTCCCTGACGCACACTGTCACCGTGCACCATCGGAGGCTGTTACGGGCAGAGCAGCGAGCAGCGACACGGCTGACTGGCCACCCCGCCACGAGGCACAGCACGCCGCGCCCGCCTCCCGTACTCTACTCTACTGCAGCACCCGCCGCGCTCACGCATCCCACTCCCTCTGCGATTTTCCCTGCTTCTTAATGTCTCAACAATATAATCACTACAGTTTTAGTCTGTATAATAATTATTCTTTCGCATCTTACATCATAGTCCAATGTTCATTGTATAATAATTTCTTATTATGGAAAGTTAACGAATGTTGTTTGCGCCAGAGAACCGAACCGTCGAGTGTAACTATCGAATGTCGAGCAGGTTGGTTGCCAACACGATAGCGAAATCTAGTTCGTCAGAGCGATGCGATGACTGCAGACCGAATTTCAGAAAGTCCTGCCTGTGGAAGGTGTGAGGGCGGAAAAGGGGTGTAAGCCAGAATGCGCGAATACCAGCACTTGATTCATCCAGTATTTGAAATGGCTCAAATGGCTCTGAGCACTATGGGACTCAACTGCTGAGGTCATTAGTCCCCTAGAACTTAGAACTAGTTAAACCTAACTAACCTAAGGACATCACAAACATCCATGCCCGAGGCAGGATTCGAACCTGCGACCGTAGCGGTCTTGCGGTTCCAGACTGCAGCGCCTTTAACCGCACGGCCACTTCGGCCGGCTAATCCAGTATTTGAGACTCAGAGCACTTAGTTACTTGCAACAGACTTTACATTTACACGAAATTTCAAACTTTGAGAAAACTTTTGCTGGCTGACAGTCCCCACAAAATGTGGAAAGGAAAAAAGTTCATCGTTTACTTCATTTTCGCTGTTCAAGTAGTAAAGCTGCAGCATCAGGCACGACGTTTAAATTCGTTGTTATATCTTTGCTGCTAACTTAATTCGCAGCACGTTTCGGAGACGGTTACCACAAATGCCGCATAATATACGAGCAAAATTATATCACTGTATGACACGTATTCCAGCAGATATGACGTCACAAAAATTGAACTGTATGAAAACGAAACCGCACGGGAAAATTCGCTAGACAAGGAAGGTGAAATATGTGTACAAATACGTGCGAAATACGTATATGTGATCTGACGCTGACGCTAGAATCACGAGTCTGTCCTTGGCTCGTGGTGGTGCAGTCTAGATAAAATTTGTCATTCCTGCGGTTCCTGTAAGAGAGAGAAATATACAGGGTGATTCAAAAAGAATACCACAACTTTAAAAATGTGTATTTAATGAAAGAAACATAATATAACCTTCTGTTATACATCATTACAAAGAGTATTTAAAAAGGTTTTTTTCACTCAAAAACAAGTTCAGAGATGTTCAATATGGCCCCTCCAGACACTCGAGCAATATCAACCCGATACTCCAACTCGTTCCACACTCTCTGTAGCATATCAGGCGTAACACTTTGGATAGCTGCTGTTATTTCTCGTTTCAAATCATCAATGGTGGCTGGGAGAGGTGGCCGAAACACCATATCCTTCACATACCCCCATAAGAAAAAACCGCAGGGGGTAAGATCAGGGCTTCTTGGAGGCCAGTGATGAAGTGCTCTGTTACGGGCTGCCTGGCGGCCGATCCATCGCCTCGGATAGTTGACGTTCAGGTTTCATAACTAACCTTTTTCGTAGGACTCTCCATACAGTTGATTGTGGAATTTGCAGCTCTCTGCTAGCTCTGCAAGTCGATTTTCCTGGGCTGCGAACAAATGCTTGCTGGATGCGTGCTACATTTTCATCACTCGTTCTCGGCCGTCCAGAACTTTTCCCTTTGCACAAACACCCATTCTCTGTAAACTGTTTATACCAACGTTTAATACACCACCTATCAGGAGGTTTAACACCATACTTTGTTCGAAATGCACGCTGAACAACTGTCGTCGATTCACTTCTGCCATACTCAATAACACAAAAAGCTTTCTGTTGAGCGGTCGCCATCTTAGCATCAACTGACGCTGACGCCTAGTCAACAGCGCCTCAAGCGAACAAATGTACAACTAAATGAAACTTTATAGCTCCCTTAATTCGCCGACAGATAGTGCTTAGCTCCGCCTTTTGTCGTTGCACAGTTTTAAATTCCTAAAGTTGTGGTATTCTTTTTGAATCACCCTGTATATTACCACTCTTGTCGATTGGTCCTGCCTGGTTTAACCTGAAAAAGAGAAAGACACATTCTGTTGAGGGATTAGTAAAACTTAATCCCTCAGCAGGTCAGGCCGACGCGTGGTTGGCCTGTGGTGAGGTTGTTGGCCCAGTCCACGGATGAGCCGGTTGCGGGAGCGTCCCGTCTTCTCGTAGAACTTCCTGGCGATGGCGCGGAACCTGTCTCGGAGAGGCAGCATCTGTATATGTAATCTGTGCGTATGCGGGGTAAGCTGCACGACAAAAAAACTACTCTTAGGCGCCTGGGTACATTTCAACAAAGTCTGGTACAGATATCATTGACTATATAGAAGGAAATATTGTGGGGATAAGATCCAGCAATCTCCTTATGGTGCGGGGCCGATAAAGTGGAGAGAGGACGGGAGGTGGGGGGGGGGGGGGGTGGGAAGACAGCCAGAGACGGGGAAGGAGGAAATGGACACAAATATGGAGGATGCGGAGATGGAGAGAGAGAGGGGGGGGGGCGGTGAAATGGACAGAGGAAGGGAAGAGGAGGAGATGGGCAGAGACAACACAGGGAGCAGCAGATGGGCAGACAGTGGAGGTGGGGAAGAGGAGGAGATGGACAGAGAGGGGGGGGAGGAGGAGGAGGAGATGCACTGGAACAAATACGAAGCGGAGCAACGCCAGGCACTCAGCTACTTAGTAGCTGACACATACCACACAGCTGAGCCACACAATGTTTACCTCCCACAATGCTATCAGCTTTCATTTGGCCTACGGATGTGCGGTGTAAACTTCCTTCCGCTTTGATTAGAAAAAAATGTTTTAGTTATTTTGCTGTCAAAATTAGAAGGCATAGGACAGTCTACTTGCGACAAAACAAGAGGGGGTTGCGTTGTTTGGGGAAAGAGACCAAACTGCGAGGTCATCGGACTCATCGGATTAGGGAAGGATGGGGAAGGAAATCGGCCGTGCCCTTTCGAAGGAACCATCCTGGCATTTGCCTGGAGCGATTTAGGGAAATCACGGAAAACCTAAATCAGGATGGCCGGACGCGGGATTGAACCGTCGTCCTCCCGAGTGCGAGTACAATGTGACAAAACAAGAGTGCGAGCTAACTTCCAAACTACACGTGCCACATTACTGAAAATGCAAACCGCGCGATGAGTGACACTTGGCCGATGAACGATTTTTCTATTTCTGTCCGCTAGTCTTCACCAGCGTAACAGAATAATGGTGATCAGGTGTTGTTCTGAGATCACATGAACGCCGAGTTCAGTGTTCGTCACGTTGCAGCAGAGTGCACGCAGTCTCACTGCAGTGACCACCACCCGCGTCTCCAAGCTCCGGCCGGCCGGCCGGCCGCTTGCTGTGCGTCAAACTGTCTTCCGTCGGACACACGCGACCTTCCCACCTGCACGGTGTTACACGCGACCTTCCCTCCTGCACGCCACCACTCGCTCGCCACGCCGCCTGCAGCCGGACTCACTGTGGGTGTGCTGAGTGGCCGCGACTGTTGCACGCAGCTACCTTCGGAGCTTCCTGTATTACGCACGCCACCTACGCTGCAGGCTCGCTCACGCGGCAGAATCTAGGCAGGCCCGAATGCCGCCACACCACGGGAGATTCCATCTGTTACGTACAGGCTTACAGCCGTTTAGACGCGGTAACTTATCCGAGAAGTGCGGCACGTCACGGAATCGACCCACGGCATCCTGGCTGCAGCTCTACAACGCCGCTGGAACAACGTGCTCTTTGTCAGGCAGAATCTTCTCGTGTCATTCAGGTCGATCTAGGACAGCCAAACAAGGATAGATCCCCGGCATCGAACAGTGAACGTGTCAAGTCTTCGGCTACGACCGGGATGACAGCAAATTCAGTGAGGCAGATGCAGGCGGAAGTCCAGTCGAGCTGACCTGACCTGACCTGACCACACCACTGGTCGCCGCCGTTCTCCCCGGCCGGCCAGTGAGCTCGCACCTGCTGCCAGCTGGGCGCGTCGCCTGCTATTCTTATCCGGCCGCATCTGGCTGCCGGCTCACAGAGGAGGCTGCTGCTCAGGAATGTCGGGGAGGGAGGGAGGGAGAGACCGGCCCTAGTTCTCAGAAGCAGTTAGGCACGGTCATCGTAGAGTATCTCCAAACGTACGCACCGTTCTCTGTTACCGACACCCACGGCGAGAGGTTACAGTACAAGGTAGTCGTAGAGAACTCCGATTTCATTTTAAATTCCATTTTTTATTATGTGCTACAACTTAACTTGGGTGTCTGCGTTCCTATGTTTCTTTTAAAAACATATCGTGTTGCGTTTCGTCGAACGAATAAACTGTTGTACGGTGGCCTCTGTTTCTTTAAAACGGGTACCTCAATACTCGCATTCGAGGATGTGATCTACCGGAGGCACCTCCAGACACGAAACGAGAACGGAGCGGGGACTCGACTCACATTAGATTCCCAGTGAACGTCCAAGTAGTTTTGAGATTTCGCGACAAAAGGCTCTGCGCGCTCTTGCTAACGGTCGGCAACTAATACCGAGCTGACACGTCCGTCTGTGGGTACGGGGAGGATGACTTTTTTTTTATTAAAGTTTGTAGAGGATAAGACCTGTCCCTGCCCTTCCTGTGGTAGTGGCGGTACTTTTATTTGTAGTACTAGAGATGCAGTTTTGCTACCTCCAGGCACTCTAACCCAAGACGGACGGAGCAAGAAAGACAGAATGCGCTGAGAAGAATGCCCAATAAGGGAACTAATCGCTAAACTAATTCTATTACTATTGTAGGCGTTAAATTTACTAAAAAATTCTAAAAATGTCTGCGACACAAAATAGCATGTAACTGGATGACAGACTCTTGGAAAACAGGAGAAAAAGAGAATCGAAGCGTTTCTGATGTGCTGTTACACAAAGATGTTGATTACCTGCACTGATACGATACGAAGAAGTTGCCCGCAGAACTGATGAAGAAAGAAACGTGTAGAAAATTGCTGGCAAGTTTATACATTAGGCAAAAACTTGCGTCGTAATACAACAATGGTGCGAAAAGTGCCAATCACCCTGAATAAACAAAAGTCTCAAGTTTTTCACATGAGTACCAAAAGACATCCGCTAAATTTCGATTACGCGATAAGTCACACAAATCCGAAGGCTGTAAATTCAACTAAATACGAGACAGTTACAAATAACTTAAATTGGAACGACCACATAGATAACGTTGTGGGTAGAGCAAACCAAAGACTGCGATTGATTGGCAGAACACTTAGAAGGTGCAACAGGTCTGCTCAAGAGACTGCTTACGCCACGCTTGTCCGTCCTATTCTGGAGTATTGCTGTGCCGTGTGGGATCCGCATCAGGTGGGACTGACGGATGACATCGAAAAAGTTCAAAGAAGGGCAGCTCGTTTTGTATTATCGTGGAATAGGGCAGAGAGTGCCGCAGACATGATACGTGGATTGGAGTGGCTACCATTAAAACAAAGGCGTTTTTCGTTGCGGCGGGATCTTCTCATGAAATTTCAATCACCAGTTTTCTCCTCCGATTGCGAAAACGTTCTGTTGGCACCCACCTACAGAGGAAGAAATGATCATCACGATAAAATAAGAGAGATCAGGGCTCGCACAAAAAAAAAATTAAGTGCTCGTTTTTTCCGCGCGCCGTTCGAAAGTGGAACGGTAGAGAGACAGCTTGAAGGTGGTTCATTGTATCCTCTGCCATGCACTTTATTGCGAATAGCAGAGTAACCACGTAGACGTAACCGAAGCAAAGTCGTATCACATGAATACCTGGGAGACCCCGAAGGGCAGGTTTAGCCGTCTAACTCAAACGATTTTTCGTATCCTCCGCGATGTATCAGAACTGTGTGGGTACATGTTGAGTATACACTATGTGATCAAAAGTATCCGCACACCCTCAAAAACGTAAGTTTTTCATATTGGGTGCATTGTGCTGCCCCCTACTGCCAGGTACTCCGTATCAGCGACCTCAGTAGTCTTTAGACATCGTGAGAGAGCAGAATGGGGCGCTACGCGGGTCTCACGGACTTCGGACGTGGTCAGGTGATTAGGTGTTACTTGCGTCATACATATGTACGTGAGATTTCCACACTACTAAACATCGCTAGGTCCACTGTTTCCGACGTGATAGCGAAGTGGAAACGTGAACGGACACGTACAGTAAAAAAGCGTACAGGCCGACCTCATCTGTTGACTGACAGAGACCGCAGACATTTGAAGAGGGTCGTAATGTGTAATAGGCAGACATCTATCCAGACCATCACACAAGAATTCCAAACCGCACGAGGATCCACTGCAAGTACTATGACAGTTAGGCGGGAGGTGAGAAAACTTGGATTTCAGGGTCGAGCGGCTGCTCATAAGCCACACATCACGCCAGTAAATGCCAAACGACGCCTCGCTTGGTGTAAGGAGAGGAATATTGGACGATGGAACATTGGAAAACCGTTGTGTGGAGTGACGATGTGGCGATCCGATGGCAGGGTGTGGGTATGGGGAATGTCCGGTGAACGTCATCTGCCAGCGTGTGTATGCCAACAGTAAAATTTGGAGGCGGTGGTGTTATGGTGTGGTCGTGTTTTTCATGGAGGGATCTTGCAGCCCTTTTGTTTTGCGTGGCACTATAACAACACAGGCCTATATTGATGTCTGAAGCATCTTCTTGCTTGCCACTGTTGAAGAGCAATTCGGGGATGGCGATTGCATCTTTCAACACGATCGAGCACCTGTTCATAACTCACAGCCTGTGGCGGAGTGGTTACACGACAATAACATCCTGTAATGGACTGGCCTGCACATAGTCCTGACCTGAATCCGATAGAACACCTTTGGGATGTTTTGGAACGCCGACTTCGTGCCACGCCTTACCGACCGACATCGATACCTCTTCTCAGTGCAGCACTCCGTGAAAAATGGACTGCCATTCTCGAAGAAGTCTTGCAGCACCTGATTTAACGAATGCCTGCGAGAGTGGAAGCTGTCATCAAGGCTAAGGGTTGGCGAACACCAAATTGAATTCCAGCATTACCGATGGAGGGCGCCACTAACTTTTAAGTCTTTTTCAGCCCGGTGTCCGGATACTTTCGATCACGTGGTGTAGTTGACTGTGTGTGTGTGTGTGTGTGTGTGTGTGTGTGTGTGTGTGATGCTGATGAGACAAGGGACGGGGCGAACCCCGGTGCCGGCACACGGCCTACTGTTCTCGAACAGCACCGAGAGAGCCGCCGACGGACTGTGTGGCATGGCTTGTCTCGAAGTAAAAGGCGGAGGCTTAATAAATGTATAGAGGGAGATGATCCACGCGGAGGACTTATAGAAACTGCAACTTCCGTGGCAGAAAACAGCGAGGAGGAAGTCCACGCATCAGCAGTTGCAGCTGCTCCTGGGGGCCGTCACAAGACATGTACTCACAAGTAACCGTCGTGCGACGAAAACTAACGGCGCAAACTAATTTCTCAGAATTCTGGAAAGAATTTTAATTCATCATGTGCAGCGGAGGAGACGCGTGTGTCCAGTGTAGGCGCAGCCAAGAGAGGAAACAGCTGTCCCTGTACCGTTAAAGGATGGCTACACTCTACTGGCACGGAAGCTTATTTTCGAATACAGTGTGTCTTTAAGATGGAGCTGGATGAAGCAAATACGTGGAAAGAGGTCTACATAGTGAAATAAAAGAAAGGTCGTTTTTATCTGGTCAGGGCAGGACACAGCGCCCGCTTGTAGAGCCGCTCTAGCTGACAAGTTGCGGCAGTATCCACGGTGTTCGTCGGACTTTGGCTGCGACGATGCTGGACAGGGGGTGACAGGGTAACAGCCGGCAGGTGTTGCTGATAGTGGTCCGTTTGTGTGCCTCGCGTACAGCCCGCCCAGCAGGGAAAGCGGCGCGTCTCCCGAGGTCGCGGCCGCCGACGCGAAAGCACAACAACGCTCACTTCCTAACGACACGTACTTTCTATTCATGTCAAATCATTTCAGAGTGCGTTTGGAGAGAGGATTATCAAGCCATCTGTGTTAGGAGATTTTCCAATTACTAAAACAAAAACAAACACACACACACACACACACACACACACACACACACACACACACACACACACGTTCTATCATAAATATGGAATATTTGGTTAATGACGTATAGCATGAGCACGAGAGAACACACCGTAGCGGATTATTATGACCCATCAGTGGCGACATGGAGGAAGACGCTGAAGTAAGGGTTGACATAATACAGCAGGCACGTCACCACGAATAATTGAACAGCCGATCCAGAACAGTTTCTCATCCTCACCCTCAAAATTTTACCTGTTCGCACATGCAACCAAGTCCGTGGAAGGAAACAGTGATTCCAATGTAACGGTTCTCGTAGCGTTAGACGGATAGGGGAACTAGGGGGCGCAACGGGACACTTCCCGTTTAACAATCTTCCTAAAATGAACGAACACAAGATAACACTTCTTAAAGGAATAAAAAAATCACCTTGCCGTCTAAGTTAGCGGACTTTACACGAAAACCACTAAAAACTATACGTTATCTTTTATATTTTTTTCGAAGAAACACTTTCATATACCCCATTCTGCCCCACACACTGGACAGAACGGGATAACGTAATTTTTGTGAAATTATTCCGTGTGTAGTTATTATGAATATCATCTTAACCCCAAGTTGTTTACTAGACAATTAAAAATAAAAATATGGAATCACTATAAGATCGTGAACAGTAAGAAAATATTTCAATGTAATTTTGAAAACTGTACACTTTTTAAATGCGTAACACCAATTTACTGTTACTTCACTGAACCCCGTCGCTTGTGCACCGGATGCATTTTCTGGCTTGTAAATAAACATAGGGAGCCTCGTAATGAATTCTACAACCAAGGCCTGCTGAGCTAGACAACTGTATTCTTCAAATCTGTGTCGCAAGCCATTTCTTTATGCTAGCTGGTATGTTAATGAACTGACAACGAGGTGTTCCACCGGTGGACTAAAAAATATGCTCGCCATTGACTTTCCTGTAGTCCGCCGCCGCCCCGGTAGCTGAGTCGTCACCTGTCAATCCAACTACTTACCAGCCTTACTAATGTAAGGTCACACCATCTGAAAAGGCAAGGGGGAAATATGTAGTTTGAAATGTACTTGCGTCAAAAAAAGATTGGGTAGAACGGGACATCATCGCATTCTGCCCCGCCCCAAGAGCACGTTTCAGGTTAACAGCCTTTATCGAGCACAGTAAGTGACGGATTTTGACACATTATGTACCGAACGTATAGCGAGTAGTATGTACTTTAAGTTTATCTGTCATTTAAACGCGCACAATTAACGACTTATTTTGTGAATTAATTCACTAAAAGTTACGTTAACACAACTGGAACGCCAAAGGCAACAGTTCACTAACAGGTCGCGCTCCAAAGCAAGTGAAAATGGCTGGGGCACCTACCTACTTTCCTTTCCATTCAGCTAGATGTCACATCGTCAGTAGGTTTCGGCATTCTGAAGGCTAGAAAACAGCACAACCCCGTTTTTTTTTTTTTTTGTTGGGTTTAAGGGCGCTCAACTGCTGAGGTCATTAGCGCCCAGTCACTGTTGTTAAAGCACATGGAATCTGGTAAAACTCAAGGGGATGGAGGGGACACAAGAAGGACCTGACAAAGATGCAGACAAAATAAGTAAAAAGATTAAATGTGTTTGGACAAGCCAGTTAAAGTTATAAAACGCAGAATACGAGCAGCTGCTCGAGCGTCATCAGCTAAAACATCCGGTAAAGTAGATGGCAGGGACAGGACAACACGAAATTGACTAAAACGGGGACACGACAATAAAACATGGCGCACTGTTAATACCTGACCACAAGGGCACTGCGGGGCTGGGTCACCGGAGAGCAGGTAGCGGTGGCTAAACCGGCAATGCCCAATCCGCAACCTGGTCAGAAGGACCTCCTCGCGCCGAGATGGTCGGGAGGATGTTGTCCAAGCAGTTGGTAGCGGTTTCACTGCCCGGAGCTTGTTTCCTTGGAGGGATGACCAAGCATCCCACCACAACGACACAAGCCTCTTACAGACAGCCCCACGAACGTCGGATGACGGGACACAATGGGAGGCTGGCCGAGGCAGGAGGACTGCAGCCTTGGCCGCAGCATCTGCAGCCTCATTCCCAGGCACTCCCACATGTCCGGGAACCCACAGAAAGCTGACAGAACCACCGTTATCAGCGAAATAGTGGAGGGACTGCTGTATCCGTTGAATCAAGGGATGGACCGGATAGGGAGCTCCAAGGCTCTGAAGAGCACTGAGTGAGTCAGAGCAGAGTACATATGATGAATGGTGGTGGCGGCGGGCATACTGAACGGCCTGATGGAGAGCAAAAAGCTCGGCCGTAAAGCTGGAACATTGGTCGAGGAGCCGGTATTTAAATGTGGCGGCCCCGACGACAAAGGCACAGCCGACACCATCGTCAGTTTTGGAGCCATCGGTGTAAATAAAGGTGTGACCGGCAAGTCGAGCACGAAGTTCGGCAAACCGTGAGCAATACATTGCAGCCGGAGTACCATCCTTCGGGAGTGAGCTGAGGTCGAGATAAATATGAACCGGGGCCTGGAGCCAAGGTGGTGTCGGGCTCTCACCCTCTCTGAAGGTGGTAGGGAGGGCAAAATCCAATTGTCGAAGCAGGCGACGGAAGCGGACTCCGGGGGGCAGCAGGGCAGACACATACAACCCGTACTGACGGTCGAGAGAATCGGCGAAGAAGGACTTGTAAGAGGGGTGGTCGGCCATAGACGACAGCCGGCAGGCATACCGACACAGCAGTACGTCGCGCCGGTAGGTCAACGGTAACTCGGCAGCTTCAGCATAAAGACTCTCGACAGGACTAGTGTAGAAGGCTCCGGTCGCAAGACGTATCCCCCGATGGTGGATGGAGTTGAGCCGGCGTAAGAGGGACGGCCGAGCGGACGAGTAGACGAAGCTCCCATAATCCAGCTTCGATCGGACTATGGACCGATACAAGCGAAGCAGGACAGTGCGATCCGCTCCCCAAGATGAACCGCTAAGAACTCTGAGGACATTAAGGGAACGTGTACAACGGGCCGCCAAATAAGAGACATGTGGAGACCAACACAGTTTCCTGTCCAACGTGAGCCCTAGAAACTTAGTTGTGTCCACGAATGGGAGAACAACGGGACCGAGATGTAAGGATGGCGGAAGGAACGCTTTATATCGCCAAAAGTTGATACAAACCGTCTTTTCTTCAGAGAACCGGAAGCCATTTGCCACGCTCCATGAGTAGAGGCTGTCTAGACAACGCTGAAGGCAGCGCTCCAGGAGGCATGTTCTCTGGGCACTGCAGTAGATCGCGAAGTCATCGACAAAGAGAGAGCCTGAGACATTAGATGGAATGCAATCCATAATTGGATTGATCGCGATGGCAAAAAGGGCTACGCTCAAGACGGAGCCCTGAGGCACTCCGTTCTCCTGGAGGAAGACGTCGGACAATACGGAGCCCACACGTACCCTAAACTTTCGATCCGTTAAAAAGGAATCAATAAAAAGGGGCAGGCGACCGCGTAGGCCCCACCTGTGCGTAGTGCGGAGGATACCTCCTCTCCAACAGGTGTCATAAGCCTTCTCCAAGTCGAAGAACACGGCTACCGTTTGGCGCCTTCGCAAAAAGTTGTTCATGATGAATGTCGACAAGGTCACGAGGTGGTCAACAGCGGAGCGGCGGCGACGAAAGCCGCATTGGACATTAGTAAGTAGCCGTCGAGATTCAAGAATCCAGACTAACCGAGCATTAACCATCACCTTACAGACACAGCTTGTAAGAGAAATGGGGCGGTAACTAGAAGGAAGGTGTCTATCCTTCCCGGGTTTGGGTATAGGAACAACAACGGCGTCACGCCAACGCATGGGGACTTGACCTTCGGTCCAGACGCGATTGTAGGTACGGAGAAGGAAGCTTTTGCCCGCCGGAGAAAGGTGTGCCAGCATCTGAACGTGAATGTCATCCGGCCCCGGAGCAGAGGACCGGGACAGTGCAAGCGCACGTTCGAGTTCCCGCATAGTAAAGGGGGCATTATAGGTTTCCAGATTCAGCGAGTGGAAGGAAGGTCGCCGAGCCTCTTCTGCCTCTTTCCTGGGAAGGAAGGCAGGATGGTAATGGGCGGAGCTTGAAACCTCCTCGAAAAAGCGGCCAAAGGCGTTGGAGACAGCCACCGGATCAACAAGGACCGCATTACCTGAGGTCAGGCCAGGTACCGAGGAGTGGGCCTTAATGCCCGACAGCCGGCGCAGGCTACCCCAAACGACGGAAGAGGGAGTAAAACTGTTAAAGGAGCCGGTGAAAGAGGCCCAACAAGCTTGTTTGCTGTCTTTGATGACTCTACGGCATTGCGCTCGGAGTCGTTTGTATTCAATACAATTCGCCAGCGTAGGATGGCGGCGAAAGGTGCGTAAAGCACGTCGTCGAGCACGGATAGCGTCCCTACAAGCCTCGTTCCACCAGGGGACGGAAACGCGACGTGAAGAAGTAGTACGAGGAATGGAACGTTCAGCAGCATGGATGATAACAGCCGTGAGGTATTCGACCTGACTGTCACAACTGGGAAAATCGTGGTCCGGAAAGGTCGCCAGGGATGAGTAAAGTCCCCAGTCAGCTTTCAGTATGTTCCAGCTCGAAGGACGTGGGGATGGGGTGTGGTGCAGGAGACGAACGACACAGGGGAAGTGGTCGCTCGAATAGGTGTCAGAAAGGACATACCACTCGAACCGACGGGCAAGAGTGGTAGAACATATCGAGAGGTGCAAGTGGGAGTAGGTATGAGTGGAGTCCGAGAGGAAAGTCGGGGCGCCGGTATTGAGGCAGACAAGATTGAGATGGTTTAAGACATCTGCCAAGAGTGAGCCTCTTGGACAGGATGCAGGAGAGCCCCAAAGGGGATGATGGGCATTGAAGTCGCCAAACAATAAAAACGGCGGGGGAAGCTGAACGATCAGGTGCATCATGTCAGCCCGACTAACAGCAGACGACGGTGGAGTGTAGATGGTACAAACTGAAAAAGTAAAAGCAGAAAGAGTAATGCGGACAGCTATTGCTTGGAGTGGGGTGGTCAATGGGATGGGATGGTAATAGACGTCGTCCCGAAGGAGCAACATGACCCCACCATGAGCTGGGACACCGTCCACAGGGGTGAGGTCATACCGCTCCGAGGTATGGTGGTTAAGGGCAATACGGTCAGTCGGGCGCAACTTGGTTTCCTGGAGTCCAAGGACGAGCGGACAGTGCAGGCGGAGGAGCAGTTGTAATTCCTCCCGATTAGATCGAATACCTCTTATGTTCCAATGAAACAACGCCATCGCTAGTCAAAAAGTCGGGGGAACGAGACGGGGGAAGGGCTGGTCACCTCGACGGCCGCGGAGGGCCAGGTTGCGAGGGAACAACGCTACAACAGACGGGAGGCGGATCCGGTTCCATCGACTAGTCGCCAGCTGCGGCCGCTGTCCCTGGTGGTGTAGGAGGGGCAGCATCATTTGCCGACGAAAGGCCAGCTGAGCGCCTGGCAGCAGAGCGTCCCGGCGAAACTGAGGACGGCCGGGAGCGGCGACTCACGGATGGAGCGACAGTCGAAACGCGCCGGGGTGGAGAAGGGGATAGAGACTTCTTCTTGGAGGCCTTCTTGGAAGGCCGAGGAGGCACAGGGATGGTGGGCTGGACCCGAAGAAGGTCCTCACGCGCGGGGTCCGTTTTGGAACGCCGGACCACGGAAGCCGGGGTCCGGAGCGTTTCCCCGATGGACGCCTGAGAAGAGGATCGCTTCTCAGGTGGCGTGTGGGGAGAAGGAGGAGGAAGGGTGGCCCCTGGGGCAGAGGGGGTGGGGGCCACGGGGGGGGGGAGGATTTGGAAGGGAGGGATTTGGGAGGCGGAGGCAGAGCCCCCTGATGGGCGGAGGAGGCGGAGGGGGGACAGGAGAGGGGTGAGGATACCGCGGAAGGAGTGGACACAACTGAGGCAAACGAAGTGGTCAATGGCACGGGATGGAGGCGGTCGTACTTCTTCCTGGCCTCAGAATAAGACAGCCGATCCAAAGTTTTGATTTCTTGTATCTTCTTCTCCTTCTGATATGCGGGGCAGTCTGAGGATCTAGGCGAGTGGACGCCAGGACAATTAACGCACCGAGGTGGTGGGGTGCATGTATGTTCCTCACGAAGAGTACGTCCACAATCGCCACAGAGGGGCTCAGCCTCACACCGTGACGACATGTGCCCAAAGCGCAAACACCTAAAACAGCGCATAGGAGGTGGAACGTAGGGTCGCACGTCACACCGGTAGCACATTACCTTTACCTTCTCCGGGAGAACGTCCCCCTCGAAGGCAAGGATAAAGGCCCCAGTGTCGATGCGACGGTCTTTGGGGCCGCGCTGGACTCGCCGGACGAAATGCACGCCTCGGCGCTCCAGGTTGGCCCTGAGCTCCTCATCAGATTGTAGCAGGAGGTCACGATGAAAAATAACCCCCTGCGTCCTATTGAGTGCAAGATGTGGGACAATGGAGACTGGGATGTCCCCTAGGCGGTCGCACGCCTGGAGCGCCGCCGACTGTGTGGCGGACGTGGTCTTGATAAGAACGGACCCTGAACGCATCTTGCTGAGAGCCTCGATTTCCCCGAAGATGTCCTCAATGTGCTGAACAAAGAACATGGGCTTGGAGGTGGCGAATGTCCCCCCATCGGTTCGAGAACAGACCAAATAGCGGGGGAAGTACTTCGCTCCAAGCCGGCGGGCCTGTCCCTCCTCCCATGGAGTGGCCAAGGAGGAAGGGGCAGGAGAACCAGAACTAGAAACGGTACCTTTTCTTTTGAAAGACTCGGCCGCAGAGCGACCCGATACGTGGTGACGTTTCATCTGCGAAACGTCTGCCCCGATACCACCCACTCCGACCAGGGGCTCTCCCCACGGGCGCCACCCAGCCGCAGCAAGGGCCACCTGGCAGGATGACCATTGCCGGGAGTCCTGATGCCCCAAGGGGATGGGCATCTACTCCTTGGCCGACGTGGGGAGGGTGCAGCTCAGGTATCGGCAGTACGATCCCTGTGTTGTCAGGGGGCTACAACCTAGAGGGTACATGACGACCCCACCACAACGGGCTGGCTACCATGCTGGATTTCTGGTGCCATGGAAAGTCCATCATGATCGCTGGTGCAGATGGAGACGCACTATGGGCGTAACTTGGACAACCCAAAAGGCGTTTAGGCCCAATTTGAGTAATAGTGGGTATGGTTACAACGCCGGTGCAATGCTGAGTGCCAAGGTCTGAGTGCACTTAGGACCAGTGGTACACCACGTAAGGTGTCCTTCCCCAAAAGGCTCGTACTTCTGTAGAAATTTAGAAAAATGGAGGTCAAACCCCAAGGGGGACCATCACATGGAAGGCCGAAACGGTTGAAACTCCTTTTAGTCGCCTCGTACGACAGGCAGGAATACCTCGGGCCTATTCTTACCCCGGACCCGCAGGGGGGACAACCCCGTTGAGTGCTCTGTCCAGTCTGCCGCGAGTTCCCCCACTGCAAACGTTCCACAATCTCGATTCGTTGATTAAACGTACTAACTAACCGGAAAGAGCTGGACAAACTGAAGTCCCCTTGCAGGGGCACAAACCGACACAGGTTGTACCTAAGAAGGGCGGCCTCTCACGTTACGGTCCAGGATTTTCCACTTCGGCCTCGTTGTGCCGACAGGGAGAGAATTCAGTAATAGATATCTATAACGTAGAAACTAAACTAATAATGTGAGGAACAGTTAGCTTGCATATTTTCGATGTTTTCAGATCTCTGCTAGGCTCTGCGTGATATATGCAGTAAAACACAGTTTTATGTTTGTCTTTATTGAAATAAGTTTCATCGCTGTTGTGGAATCCACGGTTGGACGTTTATTTACATCCTCTGATGAGATAAATAGCCGAAAGAAGGAAACAGAATTAAACTCTAACGTCTGGCGTCAAGCGTGCGAAATAGGACGACAGAAGCACATTTGTAGTGCAGTATATTTTAAGTGAGAAACTGAGAAATACGAGGTGCATTCAAGTTCTAACGCCACCGATTTTTTTTCTAATTAACTACTCACCCGAAATCGATGAAACTGGCTTTACGTCTCGACGTAATCGCCCTGCAGACGTACACATTTTTCACAACGCTGACGCCATGATTCCATGGCAGCGGCGAACGCTTCTTTAGGAGTCTGTTTTGACCACTGGAAAATCGCTGAGGCAATAGCAGCACGGCTGGTGAATGTCCAGTCACGGAGAGTGTCTTTCATTGTTGGAAAAAGCCAAAAGTCACTAGGAGCCAGGTCAGGTGAGTAGGCAGCATGAGGAATCACTTCAAAGTTGTTATCACGAAGAAACTGTTGCGTAACGTTAGATCGATGTGCGGGTGCGTTGTCTTGGTGAAACAGCACACGCGCAGCCCTTCCCGGACGTTTTTATTGCAGTGCAGGTAGCAATTTGTTCTTCAAAACATTTTCGTAGGATTCACCTGTTACCTAGTGCCCTTTGGAACGCAATGGGTAAGGATTACGCCCTCGTTGTCCCAGAACATGGACACCATCACTTTTTCAGCACTGGCGGTTACCCGAAATTTTTTTGGTGGCGGTGAATCTGTGTGCTTCCATTGAGCTGACTGGCGCTTTGTTTCTGGATTGAAAAATGGCATCCACGTCTCATCCATTGTCACAACCGACGAAAAGAAAGTCCCATTCATGCTGTCGTTGCGCGTCAACATTGCTTGGCAGCATGCCACACGGGCAGCCATGTGGTCGTCCGTCAGCATTCGTGGCACCCACCTGGATGACACTTTTCGCATTTTCAGGTCGTCATGCAGGATTGTGTGCACAGAACACACAGAAATGCCAACTCTGGAGGCAATCTGTTCAACAGTCATTCAGCGATCCCCCAAAACAATTCTCTCCACTTTCTCGATCATGTCGTCATACTGGCTTGTGCGAGCCCGAGGTTGTTTCGGTTTGTTGTCACACGATGTTCTGCCTTCATTAAACTGTCGCACCCACGAATGCACTTTCGACACATCCATAACTCCATCACCACATGTCTCCTTCAACTGTCGATGAATTTCAATTGGTTTCACACCAAATTCAGAAAACGAATGATTGCACGCTGTTCAAGTAAGGAAAACGTCGCCATTTTATTAAAACAGTTCTCATTCTCTCCGCTGGCGGTAAAATTCCATCTGCCGTACGGTGCTGCCATCTCTGGGACGTATTGACAATGAACGCGGTCTCATTTTAAAACAATGGGCATGTTTCTATCTCTTTCCAGTCCGGAGAAAAAAAATCGGAGGCCTTACAGGGGGTTCTGAGCACTATGGGACTTAACATCTATGGTCATCAGTCCCCTAGAACTTAGAACTACTTAAATCTAACTAACCTAAGGACATCACACAACACCCAGTCATCACGAGGCAGAGAAAATCCCTGACCCCGCCGGGAATCGAACCCGGGAACCCGGGCGTGGGAAGCGAGAACGCTACCGCACGACCACGAGCTGCGGACTCGGAGGCCTTAGAACTTGAATGCACCTCGTAGAGTATTGCAGGGTATCAGTTCATGGTTTACAGCATTTTTTTTATTAGAAACTCGTAAATGGAATTGAAGGAGGCATCCAAGAGAGAGAGAGAGAGAGAGAGAGAGTTTTTAATTAGACTGAATATCTGCATTTCTACCTGTCACCCATTTTATGTTATTCGGCAAATGATGAAACATTTTTGCATACTGAACACCTTTCTGAGCCACACACAGCTTTAAGAAAGGGTAATGTTGTACGTATGGACCTCACTGTTCTTATTAAATTGTGACGAATTATTTACGATGAATTTCATTAGCGAAAATATTTATTGTGACGGCACAGTTGAAGATGTACCTACATAACGTCCGTTGGTGAACACCACCTATTATTCTTACTGCTCGCTTTTGTGCGATCAGTACTTCCTTTCTAAGCGACGAGTCACCCCAGAAAATTATTTCGGATATTTCGAAGTAGAAATATGTAAAAATACGTCAGGAGGTTTATTTGTTTGTTTCCAGGGCTAGCAATTATACGAAGGGCAAAAGCAGCTGAATTTAATAGTTTGAAAAGCTGAGAAATACGCTTCTTCCAGTTCAGGTTGTCATCAACATGTACACCCGAAGGGATGTGACATTCCGCTTTCCTACAACCGTGGAACGATCAGTCGAAATCGCGTCTCTGGATCTGGCAACAGTTGCGACGCTGCTGGTGCAGCTGGGAAAAAAATGCATTGCGACAAGAAACGTCAGTATAAGTCTACTTTGACATTAGCTATTGTTGTAGTTAACATGTTCTGGACATTTCGTACAGATCTGTGGGTGCAATGGATACACACGCGCGGGAAAGACGGTGATCGAACGGTAAAACACGATCAAATAAACCTGATATAAACCAATAAGGCAGCGCCCGCGTATTTCAAATTCACAGAATTGCCAACCTTCATATTTTCAAAAGAAACACACAAATGCCCATCGAAGAATCCACAATTGCGTCTGGATGTGCTAACGCATGTCACTCACTTTCATACACGGACAGAACGTTATTTTGATTTCAGTACAACTGTGGTCTGCCTTTACGCGAAACCTGTTAATTTACATTCGATGATTTGCTTATACACCCTGAAAAATTACAAGAAAACACTAAACGAGAAACTCAGAAATGAAACTGTCATCCTTCACAAATTTCATAAGCTTTCTCAAACAGTTTGAAACGCCGTTCACAATTTGCGCAAGGACGAATTTAAAACAAAACGCGATTTTCTTATTTGAGTTAAAATCAGTGCCTCCTAAAATAAACCGCGTGGCGTGATGATACTTTCGCACCGAACATTACTACAGTAGCTACTGTTACAGTACTCTTCCCACCGTTTACACTGTTCTGTACGGGGCCTGCGTCTGTCTTCACATACAGCTGTGCAAGGCTACACTCTTTATACGTTTCTTCAGAAAAGACTTCCCAACACTTAAATTTATACTCGATATCAATAATTTTGTTTTCTTCAGAAATGATTTTCTTGCTAATTCAGCCTGCAATTTATGTATCTATAGTTTACCCCTGGTCACATTTCATGTTTACACGAACTAAGTCACTCAGGCGAGCATATTTTACAAAAATCTGTCATCCATCAACTTTTACGTGATATCTCCACCGACTAACAGATGGATGGTGGCCAAGACGTTCGCAGAGCGGTATAAATACAAAGAAATAACCTGACTGATACTATCTATTCCATACCCAGAAATGATTAATGGCCACAGCCACAAATTTTAAAAAGACAACACACTCCAATACCTGAGGAAGCAGCAAGTTTGAACGGATTGTTTATCAAAAACACTTCCACGATTGGAAAGTCGCGGCCCAGATAAACACGTACTCAGTTACGGAGCAAATACCGTAAACCTGGATGTGTTTTGGCTGACAGAAGACGCACCAGACAGCTGGCAGCACAGAAAGCCAGAGACTTGCAAGACAGCCACACATTCGCAAACCGTCAATAAGAGACGGTGTTCGTAAAACACACGGGAGACGCTTCGCCTCTCCTTTCACACAAAAATAGGAGCGCGAGTGCGAGAAATACACGAACGAAAACAGACACGCGATCTCACGACATATCTGCTGACTTTCCAACACCGCAATTTCCAAACAAACAACTCCAGAGAATGTCTTAGATCAACAGAGGATGCTTCGTCAGCAGAAAAGAAGCACTGAAATATTTTGTAGACGCCGACCTACATAGGAAGAAACGATCACCAAGTTAAAATAAGGGAAATCAGAACTCGTACGGAAAGATATAGGTGCTCGTTCTTTCCGCGCGCTGTACGAGATTGGAATAACAGAGAATTGTGAAGGTGGTTCGATGAACCCTCTGCCAGGCACTTGAATCAGATTTGCAGAGTATCCATGTAGATGTAGATGTAGAGAACTGAAACTGCCCACTGCAAACAAGCATGGTAGTGGGGAATGTGAGAAGAATCCTCCCTCCCTCCCTCCCCCCCTCCTCTCTCTCTCTCTCTCTCTCTCTCTCACACACACACACACACACACACACACACACACACACACACACACACACACACATATATATATATATATATATATATATATTACTTGCACAAAAATTCTAAGGGAACAGATTTTTTTTCAGCTCCAGTTACAGGAAGAAGGGAACTATTTGAAAGCTACAATGAGAAGACACGTTTACTGTGTCAAAGCGGTAGAAAAAAGGATAGTTAATAAAAAAGATCTCTTCTCGTTCGTAGAACACCACCGCGAACCGCATTAGCAGAATTTTATGAAAACAAGGTACGTACAGGGCATTCAAATCAACCAAAGTGCAGGAATACTTTAATCACGAAAAACGACCACCGCGCGCCTCCTCCAATGAAGGGCAACAAATTCGTAGAGCTGAGAACAGTTTAAACGGCAGAGGGCGACTGATGGTCGCCTGCGTCACCCATCTACCACCGGACGCTGCTCGTTCCACATGTGTGTTAACAAAGTTCGCCTGGAACAGCATCTGGAAGCGGGCACGGCACTAGTAGGATTTCACAGCAAATGAGTTACAACAATAATTCGTTATCGAGCCCCTCCAGAAGAATTTAATCTGTTGTAAATCACCTCTGTTCTCTACTGGTATATTGCACCCCCACTCTCGGATACGTCATACTGTAAATGAATCTCAATATGGAGAAGCAAATAAATTTGAATCTATTTGTTCCAACACATTTCACCATAAGGAGGTTGGATATGGGGGAGAAATAGTCGCTTCGGGAAAAAAATCAACCATCTTCAACCAGAAATCAAAAATCTATTTAGCTTCTCCCTCTCCCGCCCCCAAAAAACAAATCCATGCCTAGAAATATCATGCCAAAAGAAAAAAACTTTTATTAGGTATTACATGAATACTCTTCAGCCATAAGTTATTAAAATTGTTAACTATGGCTGGCTTCTGATTTTAGCCTATAAACTGCAGGATGCAGGTGTGCCCCAACTTCTTGCAGCTAAGACAGCTTACTGCGCTGGGGAAGTACAATCAACTCGCCAAAGAGCCTGAATATGTCAAGATGTTTTGATTTAAATGTCTTTGAAGCTTCCAGGTAAGTCAAAACGCTAGTTTCCTCTTCATACATGCCGAACTCTGTGCAGGAGATATTGGCCTTTTTTGTGCTATGATAGGAGCATTTTTTATTCCGGTTCCTAACTTTTACTTTAGCATAATTTTGACATTAGACCTACATAGCTTGGCGAACGATGTGGATTTTTGTTGAATTGGGATTCTACCGATCCGTTAAAGGTTTTTTATTGTCATTCGAATCATGTTGGTTATACCCTGGTAACTGATACAGCTTTCAGAAAAGAACAGGACCACCAAGAATTATACAGTATATATTTGTCTACGAAATTTGAACCGATTCGCACAAGTTTGAAACATAAAAGTCACGCGCGTAAAAAACGCTCACAAAAAACTTCATTTTACACATAAAATTCGAATGAATATAGATTTTTGAAAGCAAGGTTTCAATTTTGCAGTAAACATTGATTTTTATTTAACTGATTCACTTTAAACCACTTTCGCGCATTCAATCCACCTAATAATGAATTTTACGTGCCACATTTAGGTCGACTTTAAACCATCGTATTTCGACAACGGATATAGATTACTGGATAGAAAAAATTTCGTTTTGACTTTATCCATTTATCTACCTTCTTGCAAAGTTTGAAGTATCCATACGCAAATAATATATACAAGTGGCGCACTTAAAAAACATCCCAGAAAAACGCGTTTTTTGCACGTTTTTACACGTAAAATCCGAACCGTGTGCCTACAAATGGTGCTACTGGTTAAGCATTAATTTCAGCCCAATTAAAATCTCTTGCAAAAGGAATTACTCTATTCGCACAATTTGTCTAGGCGCCGGCTCCGGTTCGTCGTTCGAACCGTGCTTAATGTACTGTGACACAGCTACAGTAAGGCAGGTGTAGGAATGCCTGTGCAAATGGTCGTTGGTCTAGCCTAAATCAAAAACATTTGACCCCATGTTCCTTGCTCAAATAGGAATCGACCACAACGACCCCTTCCCCCCCGCCCCACGAAACCACCATTCTGCGCGCCCCCTACTCCTACTGTTACGACTTCTGCACCACTTGTTAGCAGCAGACACAGTGGCTGCGCCAAAGACTGAGACGGCGTGGAGTTTTGCAATTATTTATTGAACTTTCTTTACAATTTCTCCCTCGTCGTCGCTCCCAGCCCTGCGGATCCCTCCGCCTGGCTGCCGCTGTGTAGATTCTCCGACAATGCGAACAACGCGCGCCGCTGACCGCACTCGGAGCCTCAGGGCACCGGTGCTCCGCTGAAGCCAGGACGGCCTGTGGCTGAGATGAACTCGTCCACGCGCCGTGGGGCCAGCTGCCGACGCCTGCTGCACCGGCGGCTGGGAAGCCGTCAGTCGCGATGTCCGCGAGCTCCCGTCACGCACGGACGACGCGCTGTGGGGCCGGGTTGCCGTGAAGTCATGGAATCAGTCCCCGGCGGCGGCGGCGCCTGTGACCGAGACCGCGCTGCGGCCGGTCCTGCTGGAAGTTCTCGCTGTAGTTAGTCAGCCACGGTGTCGACCGAACTCGGGCCGACCCCCAGAGCTGAAGTTGACATCTGGCGGCGAACGGATGACTGCTGCGAGCCGGAACAGACTTCCGGAATCGTCACCTATGAAGATTGAACATTCGGACACGGACCACGTCCGTCCTCAGATCCGAACTGCTTCCTAATGGCTTCTGTCCGTTGATGCCTGCGCTCCACTATTTATATCCACCAGGAGGACGTTTTTTACCATCGGTGGTAGCTTTTTGTTATTGCTCCCGCAGTATATTGCAGTGTAACTTAGCGTGCTGGCCTCACTTCCCCTTACTCGGCACTCTCCAGGCTTCGCTTCGCTCGGCACTCGGTCTGTGTGCGTCCTTGTGTCAGTCTATTGGTAGACTGCTGCTGTCACAGCAAGGCTATCTGTGCCTGCCTACTTCGCAACGCCTCGGGCGTCGGCGTGCCTCTGTTACCCCATTCTCCACTGCACGAAGCAACACTTACTACATGTGGCCGCAACAATACGTATTTGTTACAGTACTTCCGCGTTGGAACGATATGTTCCTCACAAATTCTTTTAGTAACAATTTACTGCTGTCACTACCATTAACATCCAATTTAACTCTCTAAGTGACGAAAGGTTTTTTTTATCCACCATACCAAAGAAATATATGTCAGTATGTGCTCTTTGGGAACAAAATGGATAAACCTGCTCAATTTATTATGTAGTTCAAGTATACCATGACTTATTGGTATGTATATTTACCACCCCATAAATCAGGGACAAAACAATTATACGTTGTAATTCCAGTGGCATCTATACATCTATTTACCAGTGTTAGTTGAAGAGTTAATTCCTTCTGTATATTTTCCAACTATGGCAGCTAACCGCTCCGAAACACCCACTGACAATATCTTTATAACAGTGTCTAAAGTTGTAGCCGGTGTAGCAGTGTTACATCTCAAGGCTCGAAGCAGCTCTCCGCGCTGTTCCATCGCCACTTCAGCCCGCATTCGTCTGAGCCCCGCTCTGTGTATCCGAGAGCCTTGGTCTCTCGCCATTTTGCCCTCCCCCGTCCTTTCATCGACTTTACGGTTCCTTGATGGCTCGGGACGTGTATCTAACTGACCCCTTCTTTTACTGAAATTGTGCCATAAATTTGCCTCCCATGCCATGCAAGCGGGCCCGGGATCGATTCCCGGCCGGGTTGGAGATTTTCTCCGCTCGGGGACTGGGTGTTGTGTTGTCCTCATCATCATTTCATCCTCATCACCGGCGCGCAAGTCGCCCAATGTGGCGTCGTATGAAATAAGACTTCCACCTGGCGACCGAACTTCCGTACTGGGGCCTCCCAGCCAACGATTCCATACGCTCATTTACATTTTTTGCGCCATAATTTTTTTTCACACCAATTCGATTCAAGAGCCTCCTTATTAGTTATTCTGACTACTCATCTAATTATCTTCGCCATTCTTATACAGCACATCATATTTCTAAAGCGGACATGTTCTTGTAATGTGAAGTGCCTATCATCCTTCCGTACAAGACTACACTCCAGACAAATACCTTCGGAGAAAACTTCCTGACACTTAAGTTTATATCCAATGTTAATAAACACCCCTTTTTTTTAGAAATGATATCCTTGCTATAGCCAGTCGGTATATTCTCCTCTACTACTCTCAGTCATTTCTTTTGCTGCCGAAATGGCAAAAATCATCACCATAGTGTCTTAGTTCCCAATCTAATTGATGCCTGATTTAATTCGACTACACCTTATTACCACACATTAAAGTAAAATATACTTTATGTTCATCACACAACCTTTTTCTTGACCACTATCATTCGGCTTAACTCCTCTTCCAGTCCTTTTCGGTTTCTGACAGAATTACAAAGTCAGTTTCATACCTAATTTGTAAGATTAATCGTAATGACTCTCTTTAAATGCGGATTTGCGTCAGTAATTCCTAACCACTACCTTCCAGAGATTACAAATATAGAAATTCTTCTACGGAACAAAAAGAATTGTCAAGGAGAAGCTTTTTCAGTTCGTATTCATTTGGCAGTTTGTCTTTAAGTTTCTGTCTGTCACACATTTTATATCACTGGGTAAGTGTTCAAAAACTATCGCTGCAGCATTTTGCACCTCTTTTTGTGCCAAAGACAACCTTAATGTGGCAAAAATAATGCCATTTTTCTTCTGATACTGTAATTATGTACATTATTGTTTCTTCTGAACTGTAGTGGATTATTCAGAACAAATTTCATGAGGGAATAAACACACAGTGAAGCAATAGTCAAAACGCCAAACTCGTTAATCAGATATTACAAGCTGATCATGGGTGAGCATCACATAATATTCTTACAGCATGTTTTTGAGCAATGAACACTTACTTCCTCAATATTGAGTTACCTCAGAACATTATTGCACATGACATTTTGAATGAAAATACGCGAAATACGTCATCTTACTGATGTCTCTTCCCAAGGTTTGCAATGATTGGAAGTGTAAAAATATTGATGAATTACGTTTTCTTAGGAGTTCCAAAATGTGCGTTTTCAAGTTTAAATTCTCATCAATATTGACATCTAAAAATGTTGAAGTTTCTACCTTACTTATTGTTCCTCGACCATTGGTGTAGTACTTCTAGATGTGCTGAACTGAATATACTGTCTTTCTGAAAACAGAAAAACCCCTGAACAGTACTTTGACGAACTTTATTTACTGTTCCTTCTGTTGCTTTATGTATGTTTGGATTGATTACGATACTAGTGCCATCAGCAAAAAGAACTAAGTATGCTTGCTGTATATTAGACGGAAGGTCGTTTACATATGAGGAACAATATTGGACCTAAGATTAATCCTTGTGGAATCCCACGTATGATTTCTCCCCGTCAGAAACATCTTCCCTGTTTACATTCTCTGTATTATGAAGTATAACTTTTTCGTTCTTTTAGTTTGGTATGACATCCTCGGTTTGACTATGCCATCAGTTCCATAAACCTCAGCTTATCTAGTAGAAAATTGTTACACAGTCAAATACCTTACACAGACGACAGAAAATTTTGCAATTTACTGTTTGTAAAATTTGTGGAGTGAATGTATCAATGGCATTCTCAGTTGATCAACGCTTATGAAATCAAACTTGTGACTTACTGGGGTTATTACTTCTAGAATATACCCACCTTTTCAAAATTTTTGGAAAATGTCAGAAGTGAAGCAGGTCGGTAGTTGCCAACACATCTCCTATAGCTTTTCTTATACAGGGATTTGAAAAGGGCATATTTGAATCTCTCCGGCAACATGCACTGATTAATGATCCACAACATATTTCAGAAAAGGAATTGTCGTATGGTCACAAGTCTTTAGTACTCTGTTGGAAACACCGTTAAACTGAAATGAACTTTTGAGAGAATAATTAATTTAAAAAAGAAGACAAAGAATGAAGCTACACACCACGACGGAATTATCCGAACCGGACGGAAGACGTCATGTACGCGTACAGAAAAAAAAATGATTACAATTTCAGAGAAACTGTCTGATTTAAACAAGGAACTGATCACGTCATAACGCGCTGGTCCACTTCTGGCCCTTAGGCAGCCGATTATTTGGCCTGATATTGACTGGTAGTTGTTGGGCGTCCTCCTGCGTTCCTAAGCATTTTATGGGGTTCTTCCGTTATTATTAACCTCCTTCATAACAGGGTGCCTGAATTCTGCTTCTGCCCTGTCTAACAGCAGCAGCCACAGGGGTTTTTGCTTAGCACGGTGATGGCCCCCTCGTACATTTTCTACAAGAAGCTCAGCCGATCTACGTTTCTTCTCTTATTCACGTGTAGGCCATGTCTGGTATACCGCCATCTACTCACACCACACACTGTCTGACTACTCTGCAGTAACATCCACACCCAACGCAGATTAAATGCTTAAAAGTAGAATTAAATCACCGAATACAGTTTAAATTACACGAATTTTTACAATGAAATGAATACATTTAGCTGCATACAGGCGTTGATATAAGTCAACAGGGACAGTTGAAAATGTGTGCCCCGACTGGGACTCGAACCCAGGATCTCCTGTTTACATGGCAGATGCTGAGAGCCACCGAGGACACAGAGGGCAGTGCGACTGCAGGGACTTATCTCTGGCACGCCTCCCTTGAGATCCACATTCGCAACTTATTGTCCCGCACTATATTCATAGTGCCCCTGCCCAGCATACTCATTACTCGCGCAACTCTTTTTCGCTAAGAAATTTGTCTGTTATCCACTATAGGCCGATTAAAATTACTTGACAGCTGACGCGTCGCTCGCTGCTGCAGTGCTGCCACACCGGCTGCCGGCTACCGCTCGGTTGTTGGCGACACTCGAACGCGCCGCGGTGCTTCACGAATGCCGCCAGTGTGTGACGTGGAGCAGTGCCGGAAGCGGCCGCCGCGAGGTGCGTCGCAAATGCGACGTGCTCTGTCGACTGCTGATCTAAAGTGACCAATGGCTGAACTGCGGCAGACGACGCGTTTTGTAGCCACGAATTTAAACTCGTGTCCAGAAAACGACGGTCAACAATCTGTGGCGGAACCAAAATCACTGTCACTTTATTCACGGTGATTAAAGCTAACCTTTAACAGCAAACGTAAGAAAGAAAAAAACACGTTTCTGCGCTAAAAGCAAACCGTAATTTGTCGCTCACTTTCGTTATCACAAACTATCCTTGCACTGGCTACACGAACCGCTCCTTTGTCGACAGATCAGCAGTCCCGTCTGGCACTCGGTTGCAGATAATAGGCAACACAGGCAGATACCAAACGAAAAAGAATGATACGAAGGAAAAAAGAGCAAATAAAAAAGCGAATGATGAAAAATAATGCAGCACAAAATAAAAACAAAAAATGCATTTAAACCAATTAACCGAATAAAAATAATAAATCTTTTGGTCATATTTAGAAATAAAAAATTCCTCAATAGTTGATGAGGTTCGAACCTACGATCTCCAACACAGCAGACTATTACGCTAACGATTGCGCTATGCCACATGACAATGTTAAGTTAGTTACACTTACGTCTTTGCTGACCCAGTTGAGCGATGAATTGGAGCCTCAAAAAATTCAGCTTCACTGAATGCCATACAAAGCTTATTTAATGTAAGTCTCTCTGTGATTATGGAAACTGTATACGTGGCTATAAATCGCGTCCTGTGTGGAGATATTCAGTAGTGTTTCGTTAGTGCCGTGTGCGAAATGTGTGTATTTCATTAGCATCGGTGTGTGTGTGTGTGTGTGTGTGTGTGTGTGTGTGTGTGTGTGTGTGTGTTTGCTGTAGTTACTACGTGCCAGACCCACGATATAGTAGCCACACAAATCAAGAAAGAATGCCGGACAAGGAATTGGAAGTGCTCTGACCATGTGTTCTGGCAGTTTGCCAACGACGAACTGTTCAGCCGTGACGTTGAGCGCTCTCGTTGGAGGAAACCAGCTCCAACGCGTGAAGTGGCTGCAACGCGTGAAGTGTTAACTAAACGCTACGCTACTACAAAAGGGCGCCGGCGGTGTCAATCTTAAGGCTGGAAAAATCCCCATCTTCAACACTGTAAAATTTATTCATGCAAAAGGTGCCCATTCTCAGCAACTATTGGGAGTAAAATTTTGAAAAGAATATGTCTTTTAGGTTACACATTTTAACCACTTTAACAGAAAGATTTCTAGAAGTGCTGACTAGTTGTAAGATAACTATTATCCATGTAAAAACAAAAAAATTGTCTACACTTTTCTATGTATATATGTCAGTAACTTCGAGATTTACAAAATAAGAACACCTGTCTTAAAATATGAACAACACTCCCTACAATTTTGAACAAATTCTAGCTACTACGAAGTAAGAAAAATTACACTTCATTCTTACAAAATACAACTTACGGAAAAGAGATGTCAATGCGTCCCGGCTCCATATGATGGCTTGTCTGCAGGCTCTTTCATCTTACCTCGCAGTTTCAATTTTACAATTTGTCTGCGCCCTCTTGCCTCGATTTTAAGGTCTGTAATAGCTGCCTCTGATGCTGTAACTCTTTTTCCATCTAAATTTAACATTTATTTCCCTGTCGAACAACCAACAGTTTGCAGTAGTCTTTCAGGATTTCACACTTGGCGAAACTTTCTTCACTGAACATTGCCTCTGCATCAATGACACCAAAATGCAGTGTACTAATTGACACAACGACTGCCGTGGGAACTCTGGCCCAGTCTGCGCTGTTCATGGACTCATTAGAATTCTGGGTGCGGCCATGAAGGCGTTTCTTCAATAGTCTTACATCTGATAAATCTTTGAAAGTTTCTTTCAAGACCACCACTACGGCTAAAGGAACAGCTGGTTTGTGAATAAATATCTCACCATTCTCCTGTGTTCTAATGTATTTGCACCATGAATCACTACCTGGACGGCACGGGCCATGAAGGGATCTATCCTCTCTTGAAGAGAGACAGAGAGAGACAGAGAGAGAGAGAGAGAGAGAGAGAGAGAGAGAGAGAGAGGACTAAGCTGTCTATACGGCTTTTCTCACATCAAAATTTCTTGTATCTTCTACCCCACCAACATTTGGCCTGACAGCCATGCCATAATAATCTCGAATTTATCTACAGGACATTCTGGAGTCTATTCTTACCATCTAATCCTCTGCTTTCTTCCAATTTCTTACACCTTGTATGTAGTTTTCAGTCGTCGCTTTGTAAATGACCTGTGTGCTCCAGTTGAATTTTCTCCGTACGGCTGCTCTTCTTCAACTGGTATGAAAGCATTTGAATCCTTATCTTCTAACTAATGCACTCGGAGGCGGCTGATTCAAAAAACAAAGCCGGCCGCTGTGGCCGAGCGGTTCTAGGAGCTTCAGTCCGGAACCGCACTGCTGCTACGGTCGCAGGTTCGAATCCTGACTCGAGCATGGATGTGTGTCATGTCCTTAAGTTAGTTAAGTTTAAGTTGTTGTAAGTCGAAGGGATTGACGACCTCAGATGTTAAGTTCGTTAGTGCTTAGAGCCATTTGAACCATTTTGAAAAAAACAAATTTTAGTCTGAGAACTGTCGAAATGTATAGATCCATGCTCCGCACAGTGTTTTCTTTAAATGAATGAATAAACTAGAAATAAGGCAATAATATGTATGTATTGTATGTCACTGAATTGGGTTAATTCCGTTGATTAAGATCAATGTAAAACACAAGAACTGAAAATCTGAAGATTTCAACCTGTCAGGGGCCCCTTACGGACAAACCCACTGACGAGTAATTATTCCGCCAACGTTACACTCCGACACCACCAACGACGCTTCGGACTATCAGCAGAGGACGGCCTGGCGATGTCAGAACAATGTCCAAGGACACACGTAAGCCTTATCTCTGTCTTGACCGGATAATTATTGCAAACCGCACCTTCTAGTGCACAGATACATCAAAACAAATCGTCTTAAACCTGTAGTTCAATTTAGCAAATTAGCAATTGGCCAAAGATTAGTTTTAATAGTACGAGCCAATTAGCAGTGTTGTGCCTTGCTTTCCTTATGAGTCCGAAGTAACGCACTCACCCAGCTATATACACGGATGTGGTTAAACGTGGTACCCCATGATACGTAAAGGCTGTACCGTAAAGCAGATGAATGGAAATTCGAATATCGTGGGTAAATACTTAGGAAAGGGAAATATTATGGGCAAATACAGACCAACATTCCATCGAAGTGGTCGATCTACACAGTTAACAAAAATAATAGGAAAAATAATTACTATACCCTTAATCAGCACGACATATAATCGTTGTCCTGTGAGCTTCATCGAATAGACGTACGAGATAGTGCTTAAAGTGAACATAGCGGACTAACGGCAAGAGATACAAAATACGTTTTCATTGCGTGAAAACACAAAAAAGAATAAGAAGAAGAAGAAGAAGAAGAAGAAACGAAAGGTCGAAAATTATCAAGTATTACCCTTCAGCATGACCGTCTTTGTCCATCGAAACAGTGTCAATTATAAATAGTAAAGTTGTTGAGTAAAATCCCTACATCACTAAGAGAATATATATATATATATATATATATATATATATATATATATATATATATATATATATATATATCGAATGTTCTCAGAATTGTCAGCGAAGGCAATAGTCGATCACAATTAGTGTCGGAAACAATTATGCTATTGACTAACAGTGGAGACCCTGACTTTCTACATTTTCAGTGCGAAACTTGACCAACCTAGATACTAGATCTCCTTATTTACAGTACACTTCTCACAAAAGACAGGGATCTAGGATCCAATGTTGCTCACATGCACAGTTTTAACTTGTGACATATCATAAATCATTTTCAGGTTTACAGGTGTGGTACGTGTATAAACGCACTTTGCTATTTTAAATTTGAGTATGAATACATATATTCCAACATGACCTAAAAGAGAAATTTAATAACCCTGGGTGACCAGCTTTCTTCATCTAAACTTATGTCCGTAAAATACGACATCCTGTTGTTGTTTTGGTCATCAGTCTACTGACTGGTTTGATGCGGCCCGCCACGAATTCCTTTCCTGTGCTAACCTCTTCATCTCAGAGTAGCACTTGCAACCTGCGTCCTCAATTATTTGCTTGACGTATTCCAATCTCTGTCTTCCTCTACAGTTTTTGCCCTCTACAGCTCCCTCTAGTACCATGGAAGTCATTCCCTCATGTCTTAGCGGATGTCCTATCATCCTGTCCCTTCTCCTTATCAGTGTTTTCCACATATTCCTTTCCTCTCCGATTCTGCGTAGAACCTCCTCATTCCTTACCTTATCAGTCCACCTAATTTTCAACATTCGTCTATAGCACCACATCCCAAATGCTTCGATTCTCTTCTGTTCCGGTTTTCCCACAGTCCATGTTTCACTACCATACAATGCTGTACTCCAGACGTACATCCTCAGAAATTTCTTCCTCAAATTAAGGCCGGTATTTGATATTACTAGACTTCTCTTGGCCAGAAATGCCTTTTTTGCCATAGCGAGTCTGCTTTTGATGTCCTTGCTCCGTCCGTCATTGGTTATTTTACTGCCTAGGTAGCAGAATTCCTTAACTTCATTGACTTCGTGACCATCAATCCTGATGTTAAGTTTCTCGCTGTTCTCATTTCCACTACTTCTCATTACCTTCGTCTTTCTCCGATTTACTCTCAAACCATACTGTGTACTCATTAGACTGTTCATTCCGTTCAGCAGATCATTTAATTCTTCTTCACTTTCACACAGGATAGCAATGTCATCAGCGAATCGTATCATTGATATCCTTTTACCGTGTATTTGAATTCCACTCCTGAACCTTTCTTTTATTTCCATCATTGCTTCCTCGATGTACAGATTGAAGTGTAGGGGCGAAAGGCTACAGCCTTGTCTTACACCCTTCTTAATACGAGCACTACGTTCTTGATTGTCCACTCTTATTATTCCCTCTTGGTTGTTGTACATATTGTATATGACCCGTCTCTCCCTATAGCTTACCCCTACTTTTTTCAGAATCTCGAACAGCTTGCACCATTTTATATTGTCGAACGCTTTTTCCAGGTCGACAAATCCTATGAAAGTGTCTTGATTTTTCTTTAACCTTGCTTCCATTATTAGTCGTAACGTCAGAATTACCTCTCTCGTCCCTTTACTTTTCCTAAAGCCAAACTGATCGTCACCTAGCGCATTCTCAATTTTCTTTTCAGTTCTTCGGTATATTATTCTTGTAAGCAGCTTCGATGCATGAGCTGTTAAGCTGATGGTGCGATAATTCTCGCACTTGTCAGCTCTTGCCGTCTTCGGAATTGTGTGGATGATGCTTTTCCGAAAGTCAAATGGTATTTCGCCAGACTCATATATTCTACACACCAACGTGAATAGCCGTTTTGTTGCCACTTCCCCCAATGATTTTAGAAATTCTGATGGAATGTTATCTATCCCTTCTGCCTTATTTGACCGTAAGTCCTCCAAAGCTCTTTTAAATTCCGATTCTAATACTGGATCCCCTATCTCTTCTAAGTCGACTCCTGTTTCTTCTTCTATCACATCAGACAAATCTTCACGCTCATAGAGGCTTTCAATGTATTCTTTCCACCTATCTGCTCTCTCCTCTGCATTTAACAGTGGAATTCCCGTTGCACTCTTAATGTTACCACCGTTGCTTTTAATGTCACCAAAGGTTGTTTTGACTTTCCTGTATGCTGAGTCTGTCCTTCCGACAATCATATCTTTTTCGATGTGTCCACATTTTTCCTGCAGCCATTTCGTCTTAGCTTCCCTGCACTTCCTATTTATTTCATTCCTCAGCGACTTGTATTTCTGTGTTCCTGATTTTCCCGGAACATGTTTGTACTTCCTCCTTTCATCAATCAACTGAAGTATTTCTTCTGTTACCCATGGTTTCTTCGCAGCTACCTTCTTTGTGCCTATGTTGCCCTTCCCAACTTCTGTGATGGCCCTTTTTAGAGATGTCCATTCCTCTTCAACTGTACTGCCTACTGCACTACTCCTTATTGCTGTATCTATAACGTTAGAGAACTTCAAACGTATCTCGTCATTCTTTAGTACTTCCGTATCCCACTTCTTTGCGTATTGATTCTTCCTGACTAATGTCTTGAACTTCAGCCTACTCTTCATCACTACTATATTGTGATCTGAGTCTATATCTGCTCCTGGGTACGCCTTACAATCCAGTATCTGATTTCGGAATCTCTGTCTGACCATGATGTAATCTAATTGAAATCTTCCCGTATCTCCCGGCCTTTTCCAAGTATACCTCCTCCTCTTGTGATTCTTGAACAGGGTATTCGCTGTTACTAGCTGAAACTTGTTACAGAACTCAAATAGTCTTTCTCCTCTTTCATTCCTTGTCCCAAGCCCATATTCTCCTGTAACCTTTTCTTCTACTCCTTCCCCTACAACTGCATTCCAGTCGCCCATGACTATTAGATTTTCGTCCCCCTTTACATACTGCATTACCCTTTCAATATCCTCATACACTTTCTCTATCTGTTCATCTTCAGCTTGCGATATACTAAAAGTCTATAAAAAATAACTTAACGCGCTTAAGACGTACCATATCGTGAAACTTCCTGGCAGATTAAAACTGTGTGCCCGACCGAGACTCGAACTCGGGACCTTTGCCTTTCGCGGGCAAGTGCTCTACCATCTGAGCTACCGAAGCACGACTCACGGCCGGTACTCACAGCTTTACTTCTGCCAGTACCTCGTCTCCTACCTTCCAAACTTTACAGAAGCTCTCCTGCGAACCTTGCAGAACTAGCACTCCTGAAAGAAAGGATATTGCGGAGACATGGCTTAGCCACAGCCTGGGGGATGTTTCCAGTTTTAATCTGCCAGGAAGTTTCATATCAGCGCACACTCCGCTGCAGAGTGAAAATCTCATTCTGGTACCATATCGTGTTGGCTGTGTTTATGGTGACTAATGACACGAATCTATGAGAACGTTCTAGTAAGTAGGAGTTTCTCTCCGAAGCGATTTAAACTGGAAAAAAAAATCCTCAGACAGAAATTTGGCTGTAGGGAAGGTTGCGAGACCCAGTTTTAACTGGAGAATCCTACAGGAAGCTTAAGGGTGAGCGATTAAACCGCCAGGTTCTCTCTCGCCGGTGAGTCAGTCAGTCGCACGTAACATGCAGCACCGCTGCTGACGAGCCGACCACATCGGGCTGGCTCGTGTTTCGCGCCATGTCGTCAACTTGGGCCGCGGCTGGCTGCTGCTAAGAGGTCACTCTGCACTCTAGCAGTGCCTTGTTTGACTGTTCAACACCATCTTTCCATAAAGACTGCGGGTAGAGGGAGCGTTCACGCCAGCAGTGGTGAACGCGCACGCACGGCCCATCTTGAAGTGTCTGCACTTTGCATAAAGATCTTTGCTCACATCCGGTAGCATCATCAACGGTGCCTAGGTGAACACGTATTTTGAGAGGAATTTCCAGGTGCTGAGTATGAAAGGGATGCCGCCACCTAATGCGTGCGGGACCCGAAGGGGCACCTCTGTGTGGTTTGACAGCTGACGGCCGAATCACTTCGCAGGGCTGCCGGTGCATCCCGACTTCTGGGAGCGTCAGCGGTCTGATGCACAGGGGCGGCGGGCGGCGCCTGCGCGCATTTGTTGCATTATTTTGCAAGCGGGTCTGTAGGCTGTGCTATGTGCTATTTGGACAGTTTACGAGTACTGAGCATGTCTACACAACGCTGTGTTGCATTATTTAGGAGCAGTTTGTAGGTTTGTACTGAAGTTATTTCGGTGTAGTAGTTTGCATGAGTGTAGACTCTGGAATGCATTACATAAACAGCCTATATTAGCAAGTGTGTCTGTTGCGTTATTTACGAGTAGTTTGCAGGTCTGCAGACTGTGTGACGTGACCTAAGGATGTCAGAGCGTGTGTTTTGTATCTGTGTAATAAATACAGTCCATCCCTAAATAAATTGTTCGAATATAAATAAAGTACACTCCTTCCTCTCTCCACCAGCCCAGTGCAGGCTGAGTCCTTTTCTCACCAATCCCTAGGAAAAGGTGGCACTCGGGTGACTTAGATTTGTGGAGGTAGCCCAATTGACATATCTTCCTGCTATTTTTTTATGTTAGAAGAGGTAACTGTCGTGCGATGCATTATCCTGTTGGAATTGGAACTTACCGATATTTTTTTTGGGAGTGGGGAGGGAAGGGAGGTTAGGTTAGTAGAAGAAGCCCAACTGACCTCCTTCCCACCAGAATTCAAACCTCCCGAAAAAATTCGCCATCTTGGATGACTTCACAGCCGCCATCTTAGATGATGTCATGTGCTGTTGCCAAGTCTACCCACCGCCATCTTGGATGACGTCAACGCCGCCATCTTGGATACATCTGGTAACAATGGAAAGTGGGGCAGAACCACTTTGCCCCAATACTGTTTACACATTCGTTTCACCAGCTACTACCTCCCACTACATCATGCCAGGTATTAATACCACTATTTGAAAGAAGGCTATGTAATTATTAATGACCTATTTAACCTATATTACACTCTTACGAAACATAGATCTTTTAAAAATAATTTAGTTCCGTGACCCAAACACAAGTGGACCCTTTTTTCTTTTCTGAGAGGTCAAAACAAACCACCACCAGTTTGGGAACCACTACTTTAGCAGATTTGTTGCTTCTTATAAGTGTTCCGCCGATAACATTGTGTCTTTGTTTCGCTTTCCCCACAACATCATCTATGTAATCGTACCAATTTAAGTTATTCGTAATCGTAATCCCTAGAATTCACAGCCTTCAGGTTGTGTGATTTATGGTGAAAGAGCAATTTTGAGGATTTCTTTAGCACTCATGTGGATCACTTCACACTTTTCATTATTTACGTTCAATAGCTACTTTTCTCACTATACAGATATCTTGCGAAAATTATTTTTTCAATTAGTTATGCCCTTCTGATGACTTTATTACATCGCAAATGACGGCATCATCTGTAAACAATGTAGGGGGGCTAGCCAGACTGTCTCCTAGGTGGTTTACATAGAGAAGGAGCAGCGCAGGGCGGGTCTACAAAACTTCCTTGGGGAACGCCAGGTTTTACTTCTGTTATACTCGATAACTTTCCGTCAGTTATTTCAAACTGTGACCTTTCTGACAGGAAATTCCGAATTCAGTCCCACAAGTGAAGCGATAGGTACCCAATTTAATTATAAGTCTCTTGGGAGGATCGGTGTCAACAGCCTTCTGGATATCTGCAAGCACGAAATGTATTTGACATTTCCTGTCGATAGCACTCGTTACTTCCTGAAAAAAACTACGGGGTGTTTAACAAGAACGACATCTTCCGCTTCCGTGCTGAGTATATGTCAATAGAACATTTTCTTCGAGGTATTTCACGACGTTTGAACACGGTGTATTTTGAATACTTGTAGTAATTGTAAAATGAGTAAGAGCGTGACACAAATGAAGGATTTTATCAACAGTTGCCTCACATAGCAGCTTCTCATCTATTCCCAAATGCAGAAACGTGATTTCAACAAACGTCAGACGGCAGTAAGAAAGCAGAATGTCGCATGTAAAAACTTTAGGAAGGAAAAGGTTAGTGTGACCGGTGATTCGAAGAAGGAAGATGCGATTGTGCGCAGCTGTGACAGGAAGAGGGAAACGACGCCGGCGAGGCAGTCCGTGCCTGGCCGACCAGGGCGCTACCCCGGGCGGCCGCAGCCAGTGTCTGGACGGCTGAGCTGCCGCCGGCAGACGTATCACAGCTGGGAGCCCAATGCGTCATTCCTGGAAATGGAAACGACGAGCTGGTAGAAGCACACAGTTACAGTCGAGTGACCGAGTACCATCTTTTAACTGTCCTCAAACTGGTGATCACAGGGAACGAGTTGCCGACGTGAAGAATGACGAATGGTTCCGGTGGTTGCGAGTTTATGCCAAACTGTATGTCCCGCTGTCGACTGGCCGCAGGGGGACAAGGCTACACACAGCAGGGACCGGTGTCGTGTTAGGGCCGAGGCTCGGCTCGGTGACATCTGTCTACCACCGAATGCGCACTCGCTTATCTAAATCACAGAGCACCCCACACGCCCTGTGCTCATTTTATCGGAACACTTCGCAACAAGTACGGCCTAGCGACGCTGCGGCTGCACGTGCTGTGTGAGGCCGGCGAGTAGTCGCGTGTGTGTGGCAGTGGGGGCTGAGGCGGTCACGCGTACACACACGGTCCCCCTACACGGCTGACCCCGGCAAGCCGTGAGCGGCACACGAGCAGCAGCGCGGCAAGTATTTGCCAGGCCGGTTATAGTTGCTTCAGGTAGCTATAACAAAACGTGGTCATTTATTTACGAAATGTATTCGCAAAGCTCGAATACCACATTACATGAGTTGCACAGTTTACTACAGAGACACGGAAATTTGTACCAGACCGGGAATCGAACCCAGATTCCGCACTTACAGCGAGCGGTCGCCTTCACCACTTCGGCTATCGGCGCACGGCTCTCGGATCGATCCGAACCTCCGTATGTCATTTTATCTACATCCCCTACTGTTCGTACACCGTTCTTGCGATTCCTGCAATGTTTTTTTCTCCTCAGTTTGCCTTCCTCTGGCACTAAATAAAGTTGGTACGGTGTGCGCATTTGGCTCTGAGCACTATGTGACTTAACTTCTGAGGTCATCAGTCGCCTAGAACTTACAACTAATTAAACCTAACTGACCTACGGACACGACACACATCCAAGCTCGAGGCAAGATTCGAACCTGCGACCGTAGCGGTCGCTCGGTTCCAGACTGTAGCGGCCACTCCGGCCGGCGGTGTGTGTATTTGACAGTGTCTGTATAGTTCGATGGAAATGTCCTTCAGACGTGCATTCTCTTCCTAACTACTAGAGACATCATCTTCGGAGACACAAAGCTTTTCATAAGGGCACTTTATAACTTGCGCCCACTGCCTCTCGTGGCCGCTGACTGCGCTGCGCTGCTTCGGCCAGGGGTCTGGGGAACCAGCCGCACCTCTCGCCACACAAAGCAGCTCATTCCTGCCTGCCCTGCGCCGCGGTGATGGAATCCGCTACTTTCCCTGTGCCATTCACGTGGCAGCAACTGTCACTTGCTTAAAATGTGGTCATACACTGGACCAATGGCAACCCCGAAGAACTTACAGTTACACCGCAAATCATCGTCTTTGTGGGAACTGACCACCGACCGTAACACGAACAAGAATGTAAAAAGGAAGAAAAAGAAAAAATGGTCGCACGAACAGGTGGTTGAAATATTTCTAAACGGTATCCCAGCTACAGACCCACATGTAATAAAAAGCAAGCTACAAAATTTCAAATCAAGTTTCAGAAAATAGAGAGAGGTGCAACTCTCCGAAAGAACCGAAAAAAGAAGGAAAAAGGGGGAAGGGGGGGAGGGCGAGTAACTGTACAAAACAACGTTATGATGCGTGTCAATAAAAAGCTTTTTGTACTGGCTTCATTATTATATTAGCTGTAACTGTGTTACGTCCATTGTTTTACAGCTGTTACCAGTTACTAGAATACAATAATGCCTATGAAGGACGCACTGTACACAGTACTTTCGACGAGACGAGAGTTGGCCGCAACTCGTGAAGCCCGTCGCATCGCGTCTCTGGCCCACAGCCCTGGATTCGCGGATGGAGCGGGAAACTCCGCCGATTTGCGCCCAGCACGGAAGCAGCCGGCCCGAGTGCAGATGCGGATGGGAGCTCAGGGGCTGCGGTCGGCGGGTCACAAGTGTGGGCGGGTCACAAGTGTGGGCGGGTCACAAGTGTGGGCGGGTCACAAGTGTGGGCGGGTCACAAGTGTGGGCGGGTCACAAGTGTGGGCGGGTCACAAGTGTGGGCGGGTCACAAGTGTGGGCGGGTCACAAGTGTGGGCGGGTCACTCTCGTGTGCCGGCCGGCCAATGCACTCGGCCTGTAGTGGCCGTGAGAGACGCGGCAGACAAAGCCTGCGGTGTCCGGCTGCCGAATGACGTCTACAGCAACTTTTTTTCCCTTACTCATAAAGACACGTGCGGTCAGCACAACGCAAAAGTGCTTCCGCCAAAATGATTTACCGCCCGAATGTTGACGGCTCATTTGGCGAGACAATAGTTTAAATACAAGTTCTCGCGTCAACGCTTTCCTCATTTTACGACCCTGTGATGTCTCGCCGTTCTGTCGGATATGAAAAGTGAAAAGAAAACTCGTCTCGTACAGGAGACACAATCTTTCACATTTTTTCACAATCTTAATTGGGGAAGATATTTCGCCACGCTACGTACAATTACGTAACTAATCGCAGAACAAGAGCTGCAAAAAGTCATTTCGCAGAGGAGGATTACCAGACACACGCATTGTCATTAAGTGCAGACTGCGAGGTAACGGCGCCGTGCAGCGTCGGAACGAGTGCCGTCCACCGGAGCACGGTGGACGGCTTCTGAGGGCTTTCTCGGACAGTCCCCACAGTCTGTGCTGTACTGATAGTTGCTACCGCTAAGGATGTCGTGTAACAGCGTGTATCAATGCGACGTGGGTCGAATGTGACATGTGTACCTTGCTAATACAAGCACTTGAATATTTTACTGCAACTGATACGAGTTCCGAATTTCGGATCTGATTACGGCAGTGGCTGGAGCGTGTCACCAATGCAATAAATTGAGGAAGAAGCATCGACAAATATGGGCTCTATTACTCGCACGAGCTCGCGCTTAAGTTTTCTTCGCGTAACTACCGGGCGATCAGGCAACTTGTTAGCTCCGCGACGAGTGACGGAGCCGCCTTCCCCGCGCGCTGTTACGCGTATTCGGTACCTGGAGTCCGAAGAGACTGCTCGGGCGCCAGACACAGAGCACAGTGGACAGCACCTCGCAGCACCCGACGAAGACGGCTGGGTCGCCCACCGAAATACCGCGCACAAGAACGGAGCGGACGATTTGGAACTCGCCCCCCTTGCCTGAAGCTGTCACGTTCGAGATCCGAGAGTGTGGGCAGGAACTGCGCGCGGGGAAAGGAAGAGGAGCAGGCGGCGGTCGACGGCGGAACACTCGCTGAGGTTTCGCGATAAACGGCTCTTCTGTGTACACCCGCTGCTGGTCAGCACCTACTGTGGCTCTCTTCAAACTGAAACGTGTGTCGGTGATCGAAGCGGGGGAGGAATGAGGGGCAAGTATCGCTGCCCGCTTCCCCCTCCTGGGTGCAGCATTGTTAAGATGTAAGTGTATTTCGGACTACGAACACAAACACTGGTTAAGTGTCGCTGGTGTGAGGTTCCGTACTTGCTGAAAAAAGACACTCTTCTCGGCACGCGCGATGCAGCCTACTAGCCCAGTGGCGGCCTAGACAGCGTATAGCGAAGACGCACAGAACTAGGTGGCCGCCACAGCTGCGGGATTACGGCGCTTGTGCTAAGCGTCGATGCCCGAGGGGGCGCGTCAGAGGCCTGTTTGTTTTGCACGACGCAGTTTGGGGATCGCATTTCGCTCAGCCGCGCAGGAGTCTCTGTACTGCGGCCACTGGCTACGGCGATGGAACACAGAAAGAGTACAACCGTGACTACTGCACAGGCCGTCTCCAGCTCTTGCCACCGTATCTGCGAAGGAACTTCGGGAAATGCTCGTAACGTGCCCGCCTGACTTACAAGAAGGCAGCAAAGTACTGGTTGAGCAGCAACGATTGCCACGACGTTAAGAATCTTCTCACGGGGATATAGACTACAAACGAGAAAAAAGTAAGGAACCGAGATCTCCCAGTCTTGCTGATACGCTGCGACGACACCGCAGAAGGAAGACGAATCCACAACGCATCGTCCCGAGGCTCAAACAGAGGCCGGTATTACGACACCGCAACCACTCGAGAGGTGCGAAGAGCGACTCAGGCGAGGAGGGGTAGGCGAAAGGGCTGCGCAGGGTGTTGTCTGGAGGCAACCGACTCAGCACGGAAGTACAAGACGAGGCAGGCAGGCAGGCAGGCAGGCAGGCAGACAGACAGCCAAAGCGGCACGTGGGGCACACCACGCTGCCCTCCCGGCGCTCTGCAGTGGACCAGAGTCCGAGAGAGCGGCCACACGCGGCCACCTGACGCCCGGCTGCTGGCGGACGAGGCAGGCAGCTCGCCCACGACACGAGGCGGCAGCCCATGCACTCGGACCTCAGCCACAAACTGTTATACGCAGGCAGTTTTGCGGTGACAGGCACCTCGGTGACTGGTGCAAATAGCCATGGCGGAGGCACACGCAGGTGGCTGGTTTGTAGCAGTAGCTGTGGTGTTAACGATGCTGAAGGTGGCAGCATTAGTACTGACACTAATAGGGCCAGTAATTTTTTTAACTTTCAAACGCAGCCTCGTTCTTATTTAACTTTAAGTGAATGTATAATGCAATTGGACACAGAAAATACGGTATACTTTAGATCACTAACTAACAGACTACACTACACAGTAAGTGGATAGACAAAAACATAAATGAATAAATAAATATGCGGGGAGAGTTCTAGCCACAGTGAGTGTCAGTGTCTGCAGTTACCGTACCACACACACACACACACACACACACACACACACACACACACACACACACACACACACACACACATCCTTTACGTGTCACGGTTTGAAATCGAAATATAGCCCGGGGGACGCAGGGCAAGGTGTCCACTTTCTATCGTTTTTCATGTGCTCTGCGAAGTAGAACCCAAAGTTCTACTTTTTCTTTCTTATATCTGAAATCAATAATTGATTTGAACAATTGAACGAGTAGTTGCATTACTGTCAAAGATGTGCTTATGCAGTTAACCTCAATTCCCCCAAATTCCCAACATTAATGCCATGGCCAACGTTTTCACATTTCGCAACGTGATAGTTTTAACAAACACTTTCAAACAAGTGACAGACTTACATTTATTCAGTGAATAGATGTTTTGTGGGGTTCGTACAACCAGATTTGTCATTAGGCAAATAAAGTTTTGCGTATAAAAAGAGAGCTCCTGTAATAAATATTACGTAAAAATATGCACATATTTTTACGAGACAGATTTTATCCTTATATATTTATACAAAAATAAGTCCTCTGAAATAGAACACCCTTCGCATTTCTTTGGTAACTACACCAGTTCTTAGCCGTTGCCTCGTTTTAAAACAGCTTTACCAGTGGAACGAATTGCTACTTCTTTTGCCAGATCTTCACCTGCAACCAAACGCTGCGTAAGACTTCGCTGTACAGTAATGAAGCTACCGGTAGTGAAAACAGAACAATTAAGGTAAGTCGAACGGCACTATAGATGTCCCCTGCTCATGGGTGCTGCGACCAGTCAGCTGATAATAATAATGATGATGATGGTGATGATTTCATGTGGCTCACGTACCTGGTGCAGGTCCTTCTACTGGACGCCAATTCGGCGATCTGCATGTCTCTCACCACCCCAGTTAACCAACCGGGCAATGTCTACCTACAGCCTAACGCGAAATCCCAACCAGGTGTAGTTTCTGGCGACTGCTGACATCGTCGGGAAGTGAGGGCTGGGTTAGAACGCACAGTGAAAAATCCTCGGTCTCGCGGGCACTCGGGGACATGTTTGTTGAGTCGAGACCCACGAGAAAGGCGGGCCGCGCCGCGTACGTAACGACGCTACGCCTGACCTCGGTCAGCTGGAGTTTCTGGACCTGTTAACTCTGAACTGGGTGTTTAACATACTAACCAGAATTACATCTTCTATTGGAATCTGTTATTATGAACTCTTGCTGATTGCAATATGCTGTATTTTAAGGTCTACGCCCGACATAAATGGTATAACGGCTGTTCTGTTTAACAGTACTCACTTCGTACATGTGGTGCCTCGTGCAACTCAAACTCAGTTTACGACAGTTTTAATTTTATTTTACCCCAGTCCAGCCGTAACAGATTATTAGTAACCCTATGGACTTCCCATCACCGTAGGTTTAATAAACAGTAAGACTACATAATAGCTGATTCCAGTAGAATATGTGATTCTCGTTTGTGCGTAAATACCCAATTACGAGTCAGTTCGAGTGTTGAGCTGAGGCCTACATTCGTGACGCACGCGCGTCGGTTTCAACCCAATGACGTCACGCGCGGTCTGTGTCATGTATGGTCTAAGCACGTAATGACGCGGGCAGGGCCTTGGAAGGCCTCGCTGACACACACACACACACACACACATACACACACGGCGGCGGCGGCGGCACGGTGTGTGTGTGTGTGTGGCGCCACCTGTTCCGGGGCCAGGCGGGACGCGAGCTGCGTGCTCAACAGGCAGGCCAGGGCTACACGGTGAGGGGGGGGGGGGGGGGGGGGGAAGCAGCCGCCAACAGCTGCTCGCCAGCGACAGCGACACTGCGCCCACCACTCAGCGTGCAAAACAACTCCGGAACCACGCCGCCTGCTCCTGCGCATACTAATCGATATGTCGTCCTCAACTGGATCAATTCGACAGGTGCCAATGGCCTGTCCGAAAGCTGCGACGCCACAGGACCATAGTGAAACAACGCGATATCTGCAGGTCGGGGACCCGCATTGGCACAAATGTAACGTGCCGAGCATGAATACGTCAAAAATTGCAGTACTGTTTCATTAAATTACTGGCGACAAATTAATGAAAAACGTTTCTAGGGGTAACCGCCTGGGGTCAACGACGTATGGTGCAATGCCACATAAAACAAATGCAGGAAAAGCTGATGACAGGCCGAACACATCTGACGACCATAATTCATCCACGAAACAAGTCGCTAACAAAATCCATGTTCGACCGATTCTTGAGAATTGCCCCAACTCTAGGATCCTGGGAGGCTCGAGAAGTAATCAGGTTGTGAGAGAAACAAGTGAGTTGGATAGCTGATCAGCTACGGCAAGTGCAAGTTAGCACCAAGTGCTGGAAAGGGGGAGGGGGGGAGGGAGATACATACTTCCTCCCTTCAATTCTTATGATTTAAAATTAATTTCTTCCTAAAATGATTCACAAACGTGATAAAGTAATTACTGCAGATCAACAGTTTCCACACAAATCGATGCTTTACAAAAATTTTAGATGTGCTGATATTTAGAGTTACAAAGGCGTATGTTTCAAGTTTTTCGAGCAATTCTAAATTCTGCTCTAGAACGTTGAAAATTTAACAAAGAACATGGAAAATTTAACAAATTATCAACCCTTTAGGGTCAAGGTCGCTTGAGCAACGAAAGGTACCAAACGACTGCAAAAACGCGCAGGTCATTTCCGTTTTCAAGAAAGCCCGTCAGACAGATCCACACAATTACAGACCTGTATCGTTGACTTCAATCTGTTATAGAATTACGGAACATATTTTATGCTCTAGAATTATGACGTTTTTGGAAAATGAGCGTCTCCCCTATAAAAATCAACATCGACTCCGCAAAACAGAGCCTGCTGTTCCTCCACGAGATCCACACCGCAGCGGACAACGGCGCTCGGGTTGATGCCGTGTCCCTCGGTTCCAGTGAGGCCTTTGACACCGTCCCGCATTGCCGTTTAATGAGGACAATACGAGCTTACGTAGTATCGGAGCAGACTTGCGATTAGATTCAAGACTTTCTTGCCGATAGAACTCAACACGCCGCTCTTGACGGAACTAAATCGATACAGGTAAAGGTAATGTCCGGGGTACCACAGCGACGGGTGATACGACCGTTGCTGTTTAATATTTAAAGAAATGATCAAGTAGAAAGCGTCGGACGCTCTTTAGGGCTATTCGCAGATGATGCAGTTGTTTATACCAAAGTAGCAACGCCAGAAGATAGTCAAAATTTGCAGAACGACCTGCAGAGAATTTGTGATCGGTACAGGTTCTGGCAGTTGAGCCTGAAAGTAAATAAATGTAACATATTGCGCATACATACGAAAAGAAATCCACTACTATAAAACTACGCTACTAATGACAAACAGCTGGAGACAGCGCCTGCGGTAAAACATCAAGGCGTAACTATCCAGAGCGACCTTAAGTGGAATGATCGTATAAAACAGATAGTGGGAAAAGCAGACACCACACTAAGTTTCATCGGAAGAATCTTAGGAAATGAAACTAATCCACGAAAGAAGTGGCTTATAAGGCGCTTGTTCGCCCCATTCTTGAGTACTGTTCATGTGTCTGGGATCCCTATCAGGTAGGACTGACAAAGGAGATAGAGAAGATCCAACTAAGAGCGGCGCGTTTCATCACGGGATCGTATAGGTGACGAGAGAGCGTTACGGAGATGCTACACAAACTGCACTGGCAGACGTTACAAGAGATGTGTTGTGCATCACGGAGACATTTGCTACTGAAATTTCGGGACAGCACTTTCCAGGAGTCGCACAATATATTACTTTCCCCCATATACATCTCGCGTGTTGACCACGAGGAGAAAATTCGAGAAATTAGAGCCAATACAGAGACTTACCGGCAATCATTCTTCCCACGCACTATTCGCGAGTGGAACAGGGTTGGAGGGATCAGATACTGGTAAGGAAAGTACCCTCCGCCACACATCATTAGGTGGCTTGCGTTGTATCGTGCAGATGTCGGTGTAGATGAAGCTAAGACCTATATACTGAGCACTATATTCTGGCTGTACAATCATACAGTTCTGCCAAATTTCAAGGAAATTAATGTACCGTTAAATGGTGGAGCGGCGACAGAAAGCTCAGTTGGAACGACTACGAACGACTCAAAAGTTATGCTCAGAAAAACGTACAATGTATATTGAATGGAACAGAGAATCAAAATTTGAACAGAGTGTTATTCAAACAGTTATCTATTGTAGAAAAATATCTAGAAGTAGATACAATCCGAATTGGGAGCGCCACTGGAAATTTTATGTCGAAAGAGGGCTCTTTTCGGGTAGAGACTTGGGTGCGCAGGCGACCAGCTGTGGAGTCTGCCGGCAACCCCGGTGTCGGATCGGTCTGCTGCAGACTCGCAGCGGCGACATGGCTGCACAAGTGGACGCAAGCGGAGAAACGTCACGGTAGAGGCTGGCACTGTATAACGGTGACCTTGCGTTTCTACTGCGTGTATCTGCGTGTGCGATGCCTGTTCTTGGGGACGTGTCCGAAATAAGAGACTCACCACCATCGCGCAGACGAGACGAAATTAAAATTCGAACCTCTGCGACGATCGAGCACTGAAATAAGTTCAATGACGACAAGTGAAAATTCACCCCGGACCGGGACTCTAAATTGCATTTCCCGGTCGCTTCGGCCTCTAGGCTGTCCGAGCACGCCTCACGACCAACCCAAATTCCCAGGTTGTCGCGCGCTACTGACGCAGTGTCCCCTGCCCATTTAGTGCCATCCGGGCTAGCAGCCTCACGCTGATTCCCACCAGAGGTTGGACGAAGAATGCATCTGAACTGAAGGATCATTAACTGCCGTCAAGGCGCATATACATTGATTAGCCAAAACGTTACATGACCTCTGCCCAGCGTGACTCCGGATGTCACCTGGTGGCGTTCTAGGCACGTGAAGCGGTAACGAAAGTACACAGGCGGGGGGTGACCCTAGCGAAGATATGGGCTGCAGCTCGGAAAATCTACTGAGGTAAGCGACTCTGACAAAGGGCAGGTTATTACTACCCAGAGCATGTGAACGAGCGTCGGCGACGCTGGTCGAATGATCAAGTGTTAATGTCGTGAGCATGTACGGAAAGAGGTAGCAGGACAGTGGAACTATCACTAGCCTCTAAATGGTTGGGCGTCCACGGATCCTCAGAGAATGTGGGGTTTTAATTTTTTTTCTTAATGGCTGTGAGCACTATGGGACTTAACTTCTGAGGTCATGAGTGCCCTAGAACTTAGAACTACTTAAACCTGACTAACCTAAGGACATCACACACATCCATGCCCGAGGCAGGATTCGAACCTGCGACCGTAGCGGTCGCGCGGTTCCAGACTGTAGCGCCTAGAACCGCTCGGCCACCGTGGGGTTTGGAGGCTTGCCTGGCCTGTGAAGTAGGATAGACGGCGATGTGTGGCACCTCTGCCGAGAAACACTGCTGACGCAGCCGCAAGTGTTTCGGAGCACACCGTTCGCCGTACGTTGTTGAACACGGAGCTTCGCAGCAGACCACCCCCACGAGTTCACGTGTTGACCCAACGGCATCGTCAGTAACGATTTTAGTGGAAACGGGACCGTCGAGATTGGACCGTCGACCAATGGGAACGTGTGGGCTCGTCGGGTGAATCACATTTTTGCTACACTAGCTCGACGGTCGTCTCCACAAACGGCGTCGCTGTGTCGAACGACTGCTCGGAAAGTGCAGCGCGCCACGGACGCACGCCGGTGGGAGCAGTATATATACCGTGCTGCGGGAGACGTCCTCCTGCGCTCGCCGCTACGGGACCTGTGGGAGCAACTGAAGACACGCTGACAGCTGCGAACCACCTGCACCACTTCACGCTCGATGTCTTCCCCGACAGCGGTTTCATCTCTCAGCACCATCCGTGTCTCGGAGCCAGAACTGTGCTACAGTGATTTGAGGAGCATTACAGTGAACTCACGTTAACGTCTCGGCGACCAAATACGCCTGACGTAAATCCTACGGATCCCATCTGCGTCGCGAACGGGAGCCATCAGCGCGTACGCAAAGCAGCGGCCCGTTATTTACGCGAACTCCACGACCTGTGCGTGGACGTCTAATGCCACGTACCTCCACAAACCTACGACCAAACTGGTGGACCCGCGATCGCAGAACGAGCGATGTATTTCGTTCGAAAGACAAACAGCCAAGGAGTTAAGCAGCTGGTCAAATGTTTTGGCTCATACGTGTATTTATATGTGGTGTCCGTTCTTTCTTACAACAGAAACTAAAAACTATGTAAACCAACACGCCAGAACGCAAAAGTGATTCGCAAGATTGCGCAAAAATTGAACGAACTGACTGAGGAGTGGAAGCAACAACAAATTACGATTTTGCAAGTTATCCTGAGCGAGTGGAAGCTTCTGAATGTGAGGAACAGCAAGGACAATCGACGCACACGCGCACTAAACTCAACGGAGACCACGTACTGCTTCTGTGCGCGTGCGATCGGATGCAATTAGACGGAACTTCCCGATCAGACGCCCCTTCCGTGTTGCCTGCTGCACGTGCCACCAATTGCCGACAAAGATAAAACTTCTCACCAGGGTACTTTGCTGCCTCTGATGAGGTTCGTGCGATGCCTGGCTGGACTGGTACAGTTAGACATAATTTTCTGTGTTGAAGTTATGCCTGTACTGAATGTGGTGGTGGCCATTTCTAACACCTTCTGTAGTATACAACAGTGCCGAGAAAACACGTTATGTTTCCTGAACTTACAGCACGCATGCACTGACTGCTTCGATCTTACTGATATTCCAAAGCTTTCACCTTCTCAGTATTACTTGCAAAACTATAAGTTCCTGTTCCAAAGCAGTTCTACTTCGACGCCTCTGCCATCTCCTTTTCATGACCCCGCGTATTCACTGTCGTCGAGACTAGTTCCGCCCACGAAACCTTCGGCTGAGCTCTACATCCGCAGAAACATGTAATTTGACATCATTGCGAGTATCGACGTTACTCCAAGTGCCTGCTGACGCTGCACACGCCACACCGTCGTAATCCAGACCTGCGCAGGAACGGCCCGCTGCCGCCGCCTCGCCACTAGGAAACCCCTCGCTACTCTCCGCCAGCCGCAATCCCCAGGGGGCGAGCAGACAGAAGGTGATGGCTTCCGCGGACGAACAATGCCGCCCCCAGATGAGGGGGCGGGACCGGGCCGCCCGCAGCACTCTGCCACGCTCCCCGCCGCCGGCTACCGCCCACCTCATCGCACCGCGGCGCGGCACGGCACGGCACTAGCTGCGTAGTTCTGGTGCTGCAGTCTCCAAGAGTTGTCTGCTACTACAGCCTCTCAAGCTATCCGAGAATATTTCTACCCGAAGTTATTAATATTAAATATAATTTGCCATTTGGTGCGTGTAGCGGGGGCAGAAGGGAGATCCTAAATAGACGGTGGCGATGTCACGGTGCAGGATTACTGCGCACTCTACAGCACAAAAACTGGGCCACCGCTGAATTCATATGCGTAGGCCGCACCTTGACTCTATGCAACCAACATAGCGCAGCTGTGTCGCCATTCCTCTAAGCGCTCTACAGTACAGTCGTCTAACTGTACACAGTGGCTACCACTAGAGAACACTTCTCTCTTTACGGCCGTCAGTCCAGATGTAAACCAATACCGTCATACAACAAATACTGGAAAACAGGTCATTAGAGACGGGACTGACCTTAACGCTTGTAAATTAAACTTCGCAACAGTAAGAAGTCTTATCACACTCATTAAAGGACATGATCAGTTTTTGTTCCTGAACTCACTGTAAACCACGAACTGTTCAGCAGTATCAGATTACAAGACAGAATGTCTGAACCTGCAAATAAATGACGATACGCTTAGTACTGCACCACGTACCCTATGAAGCTTACATTTCCCCCGAGAAGTAACCACGAAAGGTAAGTATCATAGTGCAATGCACAAGTGTGAAACGCCAAGAAGTCAAGGTGTGGTGATGGACGGGGAGTAGAACCCAGTACCTCTATTAATTGTTAACAAAGCACGATAAGATGTCAGACATTAAATATTTTCACCAACAGCAAGATATTGAAACCTGGACCGACAATACAAATGCTTTTTGCGTGACCTATTGTCTTGTACGTATAAATAGGCATGAAATATTCACTGTTTCTTCAGCAGTAGCGAAATGTGAACATCTTCGGCTAGAGGTTTTGTGCTGCCTGAAAGTCCAAAGCCACGCCTATCGTCGTCGTTGACCCAACACGAAGAGGTGTCAACTATGAAATTCCCTTTCACGAGTAGTTAGGATCGCGCCGTCCGTGCAGACCTAGAGGAGTCTGCCATCGCCAGTAAACAACGAAATGATGCGACAGTATCATCTCGAAAGAGTCCAAATCCAGAGAAAAACTGGAATCGGAGCTCGAATCCCAGTCCAATCACAATATCTTCAAAATCTCGAGGTCACTTAAAATAAGAAATGAAGGACCGAAGACCTCACATGACGATTGGTTCGTGAACTAGAATAACATTGCTAGTGCAAGAATACTACAGACACTGTCTCTGTAAGCAGCCACAACTAATTCAACTCTGTTACAGTCAGTGACGAATGGACATGCTTAATGTTGATTCGGAACGATCGCACAGTGGTGCGTTCTTTACTTGGAGTTAGTGGATGTGAAGTGGGTATGTTTGTGGTTGTCGAAAACTGGTAACCCCAGCGGGAATCGAACCAACACCGTAGTCATTACAAGCTAGCCTCAGACCAACTAACCACCGAATTCTGTATGTGTTAGCATCACGTTTCTGTTATAATGCGGTACACAGCACACGGTACGAGATGTGTTGACTTCCACTTGAGCTGCTGTTGTGAATAACCCATCCGTGGTCTAATAGTCAACGCAATGCAATTGTTTCAGACACTGAGTACATTTTGTAAGTGCTCAAAATGTGAATGATAAACTACAAAAAAAGGCTCCGAGTGCTATGGGACTTTACATCTGAGGTCATAAGTCCCCTAGAACTTTGAACCAATTAAACCTGACTAACCTAAGGACATCACACACATCCATGCCCGAGGCAGGATTCGAACCTGCGACCATAGCAGTCGTGCGGTTCCGGACTGAAGCGCCTAGAACCGCTCGGCCACCACGGCCGGCGACAAACTACATATACACAATTATTTGGCAAGGTTGACACCAAAACTGTCTACTTTTAAAATCCGCTTAGTTGTCTTGGTAGAACATATATTTTCCTAATGCGAGATAGAACAGTTTCCTGTGTTGTGCGACTGCTAGCTAGTTGAAATATTTTGCGGTAGCTACGTTTGTCACGTGGGTATTCTTTAGCTTATTTTTCGTTAGATATTTGAATAAACGCCACCGTCCCGTCCAAACATTCTGCAATGCACTTCAAATGGCGGCATGAACAGAGGCGGCACCTCCCGGCACCGTCTCGTATCCTTGGGAAGAAAGTTTCGACGGTTGACGCATCCGTCCGTTGTTGGTCACGTGACTCCCAAACTCACTTGCTCCCGATACATCGCCATGCGCACATCTCCACATCTCGTTTCGTCGTGGCTTTAGTTGTTGATAGCAGTTGCTTAATGTTCGTTATTTCTTGTAAATTATTTCGTTTCGTTATTTCTTTCGTTAAAATTTATATTAAATGACGAAAGATCAACTAAAACAGTGAGACAGCAGTCTAAATTGTACGTGAGTGTACTAAATTACTTGCCCTCTACTACATTTATGAAGTGGATTTTTATAGATATCCGTATCGTATTTAATATTTTACAATGAAATGGACTACTATATGGCTGCAACTGGAAGTGAAGAAAGTATTGTGTGTAGAATCAGGTTGACTAGTGAGTGAAATTTTTAGTGTAGTGTTTGATGAAGAAATGGGATGAAACCTTCAGACATTGCAAGTTGTTTTTAAATGTGTGTTTGTGGCAGACTTATTTAAGTATCTCTCTGGATTGTTTTGCCAGCATCAGTTGTCACTATTTATGTGGTTTCACTAGCTAACACTGGCACAAATAAGGCACTTTAACGATTGGGAGCCAAATACAAGGCGTAAAGATAACCTTTAAATCTTCAAGAGAAAGGTATTGCGGGAAATGCGACTACCCCACAAAATTTGCACTGGACAAGCTACTAAACTTAGCCTTAAACAAACTGATGGCAGGTCGTAACTCTGAGTTCGTTTTAGTAACTACGGGTGCAGTTTAACGTAACAAATGAAACTGATGGTTCGACTTTCTTCCCTGTACAGTGAGTTAAATTCCCCTTGTGTACCACGTAGTTACATGTTTAAGACCCGCACTCTTTTTTACGTCGTTTAGCACGTCTGTGTTGCTTCTCTAATATACAAGCTATCCCTGCGCCCTGCAGACCACAGCAGTCCAGTAAACGTCATTTAACGTAACAAATACGCACTCCAGCACTCACGTGTTGTGTACCGGGTGACAATTGTTGAAATATATTAAATAAAACAGCCGTAACTTCTGTACAGTTTGCGTCAGGACGTTCAAAGTGCAAGGTTGGCCGCGAGGCATGATGGGAATTAGTATGCGCATGCGTGGTTTGGTTTAGCGACGGAGTCCGCTTTCATTTGGATTGGGTTCATCACTCAACAAAATTGCCCCATTTGGGGGACTGCGAATCCGCGTTTCGCGATCGAGAAGTCTCTTCACCCTCAACGGGTGACTGCGTGGTGTGCAAATGTGCAGTCACGGGATAATCGGTACGATGTTCCTCGATGCACGGTGACTACCGAACGGTACGTGAAGGTTGTGGAAGATGATTTCATCCCGATTATCCAAAGTGACCCCGATTTCGACAAGAAGTGGTTCATGTGAGACGTAGTTCGACCCCATCGAAGCAGGAGAGTGTTCGATGTCATGGACCTATGGGGACCGCATTCTGGGTCTGGGGTACGCATAGGCCTCTGGCGTAGGCCGCCTCGATTGGCCGGCATGTTCTCCGGATCTGAACACATGCGACTTCTTTTTGTCGGGCTGTATTAAGGTGCGCAGAAACAACCCCAAAACCATCGCTGAGTTGGAAACAGCCATCCTGGAGATCGACAGCATCGGCGTTCGGACACTTCAGCGGGTCATGCAGAATTTCGCTATTCGCCTGCGCCATTTCATCGCCAATGATGGCAGGCACATCGAACATGTCGTGACCTAAATCCGAATAACTGTAGTGAAGTTTACGTGTTAAGTGTGTGCACGCTGTAGTTTGGAACTAATTTAAGTTTTTTTTCATATAGTTCAATAATTGTCACCCTGTATGTGCACTTCGCACTTAATAACAGAAAATCATCTTACGAAGATCGCAATTCTCGAGAAAAGGAGAGAGAGTTGAGGAGAGCCATGCGAGTTGAAATCACGTGACTTGAACTGACTTGAAGGGGGCTGTCACGTGACCGACAGCGAGAATAAGTCTTGTGACGTTGCCGTGAGGTGCTGTGACGGCCAGTGGGAACTGGCCTCGAAAGTCAGCAGCGGATGGCCTGCTCGTGTTGTAGCAAAATGTGTCTCGCTGCGACAGTTTATACTACAGACCTGAGTAGCAAAGACGAAGCGTTTGATCCTTCACGGGGTGAGCGTGGCAGCGCGGCCTGGGCCTGCACCAGCCGCCGGTCGCGAGCTAAGGCCGGAGGCGAGGCGAGCCGAGCCGAGCCACTCGACACAAACAGCGGGCATCCCATACCGCGCAGGAATGCTCCCGAGGAGGACGGACGACTGTGTTGTAGCCGGTCACCCTAACTGATTCGTTGCATCTTCTGCGTATACTACCAATAAAATCCGGTCTTTGCGTTTCCTTCCACACGATGGCTCTAATGTAAGTCATTCGTGATTGTTGCTCCTAGATATTTAGCTGAATCGGCAGTGTTTCAATTTGGCCAATTTATCGTGTTAAGCGAACTTTAAGGGAATTGTTTTGGTATTCAAATGGAGAACCTCACACACTTTATTGTTTTGGGTCAATTGTCACGTTTTGCACCTTGAAGATATATTTTCAACATCGTTTTGCAATTCGTTTTGCTCTTCTGAGGAGTTTACTAGACGGCAGCATCACCTGCCGCAAATCTAAGAGAAATGTTCTGATAGTCTGCTATATAGTTTAACATATATAACAAATAGCGGAAGGTCCACATCACTTTACTCGCAGAATCACACACGTCGCTTGCATTTCAATAGTAACGTCCCGTCAGTTACTGTCGACTGTGACCTTTCACATAGGAAATCACGAATCCAGTCGCACAACTGAGACGATAGTGCATAGGGAAGCAATGTGGTTGGAACCTGCTTATGAGGAATGATATCAAATGCCTTTTTGGAACTGTATAAAAATGGAATCAATTTGAGAACCCCTCTACGCAGTAAAGGTGATGCTTTCCAAATCCATATTGGTTTGATATCAATACTTCATACATTTCGGGGTATTTCATAACGAAGTATTTGTTCACACATCCTGCTACAAGTCGATGTCAATGAAATGGATATCTAACTCAGTGGATTGCGTTCATTTTATTTCGTGTGTATTGCTGTGGTCTGTGCAACTTTCCATTCGTCTCCCTCACTCCTCATGACGTAGTAGCAAAAGCAATTAAGCTGCTGCATTGTCCATGCACAAGATGCGCCCCAAAATTGTTAGCCCACTCATCTACATCTACATGGATACTCTGCAAATTACATCGAAGTGCCTGGCAGAGGGTTCATCGAACCACCTTCACAATTCTCTATTATTCCAATCTCGTATAGCGCCCGAAAGAAAGAACACTCAAGAGAGGGACTACGTGTAGAAACATAAGCACCTGTAGAAACATAACTGTTCTGCTTTGACTATGACAGGGACACGACAACATAGTGGAACAAAAAATGGTTCAAATGGCTCTGAGCACTATGGGACTCAACTTCTGTGGTCATCAGTCCCCTAGAACTTAGAACTACTTAAACCTAACTAACCTAAGGACATCACACACATCCATGCCCGAGGCAGGATTCGAACCTGCGACCGTAGCGGTCGTGCGGTTCCAGACTGTAGCGCCTAGAACCGCTCGGCCACTACGGCCGGCAACATAGTGGAACGTGTCTGTTGACGCCGTCATAGTTTTGTTAGTTCCTGGAATGAGGGAATTATCTTGAAAGATTCACATGATATATTGATGGTATACTAATAAAAGATTCTGAATGAATTCCACTGCCGTGTGTCATCGACATACAAATACATGTTTACAGACGGGGGGGGGGGGGATTACTTTCACGCAGCAAACACAACTAATCTCGTTGTTTACAATGCGAATTATCTGTACCAGCCGTTCCAAGGGCAATGAGGAAGCGATGAACGCAGCAGTTGATCGCTTGCTCCATGAAAATCTTGAAGCGCTGTAAGACGCAGTAGCTCTCAGTTCAAAACTGGCACGCACATAACATTCAACGTCCTATGTGAAAGAGCTACAAACAGCTATATCTATAACTCAGAACGACGTTTTTAGGAATTTTGTCATCATACCATGTCTCGCTACGTTCAGTATAACATAAAATACTGTGGAACTTGGACTGAAAATAGACAAATCTGTTAGTGAAATTGTATCACTTAAGACTCTGTTAACTGTGTCTCATTCGCCAACTATTCTCACAGCCACACTGTCATATTTACGTTGTGGTCCGGTAAAGCTAGCTGAGTACGACTGAAGACTAAGTTTAATTAATACAGAAATTAGTTTTGTGCTTTTAAGATGGGGAACCAGTTGCATTAGTGCAGTGCATATTAACAGCGTTTCCTATTAAGTTATTGAACAAAACAAACACAAATATCAGAGGAACTGTCAACAATGTATTCCATCTCGTTATCGAAAACCGTCTGATGATTCGCAGGTAGTTTTCCGATCCCACGCATGTTGGGACTTGCTGATCTCAATCAAGCCACGTTTAAAGCGTAATCGCGAAAACAAAACGGATAAAAACGAAACAAATGGTGGTTGATCGGTAAGTGGAGAGTGAGGTGAATGCATGCGGGTGCCACATTAGAAGACTTGCGGTGCGTGTGTTCGCCAATCAAGCTTCTCGGTGCTATCTTCCAGGTCGCATTTACTCTGCGACTGCAAGGCATTTCACTCGTAACACAAAACTCCTTTGTGCCACCAGCTGTATACCAGTAACAGTACATTTTGTGGACATACACGGGCCATTGTTTAAGACAATGTTTGTTTGGCTCACCCACTACTTTCTCCTTGTCAAGTTACCATACGATATTTCAAATCGCCATCAGACCGTGCTGATTTAGGTTTACGGTGACTTCCTTGAATCTATTACGGCAAATGCCAGGATCAATCCTTTGGAAGGGCACAGACGGCTTCTTTACCCACGCTTCCTAGTTCGAGATTCAGCTTCACGTCTAATTTCGTTTTCGATGAGACGTTGTACCACAATCCTCTTTCCTTCTTTTAACCACAATATAACTACCAAGGCAAGTGTCGCACGAAGGTTAATCAGTCGTCACACTTGACAATTATTCAGTACACTGCCACTGACCATAGTAATAAATCGCAGATCCGTCCTTCATGAACGTCTGTTTGTCTTCCTGAATGTGGTCATTAATTTAAGACGACCGTACTTGAAACGGTACAACTTGACTTTCGAGACAGCACTTGCTCCGTGCAGGACACAGGTGTTTCGAACTGCCTCCACTGCTTTCACGCTTTTGTTAAGCATACACAGTATCACAAATGTTAAGTCTTTACTCCATTTTAGACATGGTTTTCTAATGCGTAAACAACTCTCCTCATTATATCAAAAATGAGAAATATTGAAGTTGCCATTGTTACGAGCTATACTACGAACTTGAACGAAGTAAGACCGTAGTTAAACACGCTTAAAGCAACATGCCGTACAAAATAGCCACACAACATGCTGACGCACGGTATTATATCGTACGCAACGCTACGAAATGTTACACTTGTTAATTCGAGCGCAGAAAAGTCCGCTGGAGATGGGAGGCCCTCTGCCCGACGTGTCAGTCGCTGGAACTGGTCTGGTCTTAACCGCGCCAGACACCCACGAGCCCTTTCACAGACACGTTTCCGCATCATTTTTCTATTACTGGCTGGTTAGAAAATGAACGAAACTGTCTCTGACCTTCTGTCAGACTGAGGCTTTAAAAAGAAATGAAAAGGATGGGTTTGATATCGAGGCTTTGCGTGACGTTGGCTGCTAGACCACGGATAGGTTATTCACAACAGCAGCTCAAATGGAAGTCAACACTTCTCGTACCTTGTGCCGCGTACCCCATTAGACAAGAACATGATGCTAACACATGGGAAATTCGGTGGTTCCCGGTGCAGTGCTAAACGTACGGTCATTCATTTGCGGTTTTGTAAACTGAAACTGGTGAACTGAGAATGGCTCGTAATGGCTAAGGTTTGGGATCGATTCCAGTTTTTAATAGCCACAAATATACCCTCTTCACCTCCTTTAACGACAAGTAACGAAAGCAGGCCTGATCCGTGGTAGCAAATCAACATCAAACATGAAAATTCCTTGCAGATTTAAACAGTGTGCCGGACCGAGACTCGAACTCGGGACCTCTGCCTTTCGCGGGCAAGTGCTCTACCATCTGAGCTACCCAAGCACGACTCACGCCCCGTCCTCACAGTTTTACTTCTGCCAGCACCTCGTCTCCTACCTTCTCATTCTGGAAACTTTAAACATGTCCATTCCCTACTGACTGGAACAGTTGGATTAGTTTTGATTGTCAGGCGCGGAAACCGCTGCTTGCAGAAAATCTGTCTCAAATAAGCTTTCTTACACTACTAGTAATGTTATTTTAGTTCAAGAACCAAGATCACGTAATGTGATAGGACTTTCATTCCTACAATATCATAATCACAGAACACTGGGTCTTTCTGGCTATATACTTGCAATACGTCACATTTACTTACGTTGAGGGCCAGTTTCCATTCCGTGCACGAAGCGTCGATGTGCTGCAGGTCTTCCTGGATTTCGCTACAATTTTCCAGTGTTGCGATTTCTCTGTATAGAAAAACATCATCCGCGGAAAGCCTAACGGGACTTCCCAAGTTATCCAGTACATCGTTTACGTACATTGTGAAAAGTAATATTCCTCGTTCGAAGTCAACTTGTACGTTTGAAAGTTTCTCTCCGCTGACAACGACACGAAGTATTCTGTCAGCCAGAAACTCGGCTGGTCTGACACACTGTGAGCTCATTTGGAGGCAGTCTGGAAATGCATCGAACACTTCCCGGCTGCAAGCCTCGGCCGCCTTTATCTGTACTGCTTTCTGGGTCTCGCGGACGAGCAGAGCGAGCTGGGTTTCACGCGATCGTTGTTTTCGGAACCCATATTGATTCCCGCGGAAATTTTCGCTTTCCAGAAACGTCATAATATGTGACTATAAAACATGTTCTACAATTGTACAACAGACCGACGTCAGAGTTGCAGCATTTACGAGACGAGAATTTCTTTTTTTCCTTTGCATCGAATACGGGCGGCACACGTCGCGCTTGTTGAGAACGCTTCGTTGGTTACTCCTCGCAGTTATGACGTGCTCGGAAATTCCTCTGCGGCCGCCGGGAGCAATGCGTTCAGACAGCTGGCCGGCTAGGATGTGCATTCCGTGCGGGACGCAATCCGAAAATAGACCGCTACGTGTTCTAGTTGGAGCCGCCGGCGTACACCGACGGAAACGAATCTGTGCCACGGAACAGCAAACGCATTCCGCTGCTGCGGTCATAAATTGTGAAATGTTACGGGAAATAACGTACTTCGCAGCGATAATATAGTTGTTACTCGAACATACGATGCAACTATTAAATGTCTTTAAATGAGTTCCGCGGGGAACGTGAACAACTGCAAGCTGTCTAAACGGCCCTCCCTCAATCATCTGTCAACAACCATCCAATGACGATGGCCCGCGAATACGAGTCTGAGGAATTACACCCAATAAATGCACCTCTTCGATAACTCCGGAGAACAACTGACAGCTGAACGGGACACAGCTGTCGACAGTATTCGGCCGCCCGACAACACCACGAGACTCCCAAAGAAGAGGCCAGCAGAGGGATCGAAGCGTCCAGTTTTGCATCAGTTTGATGCGCAATATGGCGCGGTATAGTCAAGCAGCACACGTTACCTTGACTGAAAACAAATAACAAAACTTGGAACAGATTTCTCATGCACTTCAGTAAAATGTTTCAACGTCAGCATTATATCGCTGCACGTTTTCCCCATAAGATTCGAATACCGTTAAAAAAATACGTCTAGATTTAGAATGAACTGTATTTGCTTCGATATCTCTTTGGCAAAATATTAGCCAGACGCCCCTCGACGTGCTCTCACTTGCAGAGTGACTCTGGTTTCGGTACTTATTTCAAGGCTTTCCTGTCACTTACGAAGTCTGAATAACTGACCGGAATGCGCCCGTTTAAATCCGTCAACAACAGTCGAGATTCCGGTCGGTTTTACGGCAGGCTGAACCTCTTCTTTTACAAAGTCTTTCGTTTCCTAGTAAGGGGAGCAGAGTGATTCATAGCCAAAGTGAGTCAACGTTCAGGGAGAGGAATTGAAAGAAAAAACTGTAGGTCTGCTGATAACACTGTCATTCTCTCAGAGACGGCAAAGGACTCGGGAGACCAAATGAACGGAGTGGATAGCGTCTTGAAAACAGGTTATAAGATGAAATGAACGAAATTAAAACAGGAGTGGCAGAATGTAGTGGGATTTGCTATCTGGGCAGTTAAGTAACTGACGATGGCCGAAGTCAGTTATTTACTTCCACAGATCATTTGAACTACTCTTTCATCGAAATGATGCGGAACAAATCTGTCGTGGAAGTAGAGGACATAATGCAGACCGCCAAAAGCAATAATATCGTTTGTTAACGCGCAATATAAATTCAAGTCTTTTGTGGAACTACTTGTCTGGAGTGTACCCCTTACAGAGCAGTGAAACGTGTAGGATAAGCAGTTCAGAGAGAAAAATAATAGAAGCTTTTGAAATATAGTAGTAAAGAACAATGCTGAAGATTAGATGGGTAGATAGAGCAACTAACCAGAAGGTGCTGAATGAAAAAAGGAGAAAAGGAAACCGTGGCACACCTTGACTACAACGAGGGATCACTCGCCAGGGCACATCTTGAGACGTCGAGTAATTACCAGTGTGGTAGCAGGCGGAAGTTCTGGGGGACGGGGGTGATCACTGTACGGGCAGAACTATTACCCGTTTCATAATGATTGAGGACGTAGGTTGCAAGTGTTACTCTCTGAGATGAAGAGGTTAACACAGGAGAGGAATTCGTGGCGGGCCGCATCGAACCAGTCAGAAGTCCGATTAAAGAAAAAAATAAATAAATAATTTGAGCCCTGGTTTTGAGCTCATATTCAGGTCACATCGCGTGACCAGCAATCGTACAAACTTCCCTCAGCATAGTTAAAAAATACAACCTTACTCAACCTTCAGACGAGTTGTCGTTCCTTTCAAATTAGTTGTTTTATCCTAATAATGGTGGGCGTGGATAGCTGCAATTTGCCTAATGGTGGTAGATACTAACAAGACGAAAAATCTAAATGATGTTGCCCTTCACAGCTGTTATGTTTTTATGCACTTAAATCTACATAAAGTGCTAATATCGCATATTTAATTTTTTGTTTATGCGTTTCTACGCGCCGCCTGCTCGCGTGTGCCATGTTGCTGGACCTCCACTTCATTGTTGCAGTGTTTACATCGCGGCTTAGCGACAGCTAGGAAACAATCGTGCTCCCACTCGCTGTTGTGTATTAGCGTGAGACGATGTTCGTTAACATAATTAGTTGCCTCGTACCTGTGTGAATCGAGTCATTGTTTGCCGAGTTGCGGCAGGTCTATGGTGATGAGTGCGCGTGCTCACTTTGAGGTCGCGAGCAGCTCCGTATCAGAGGCAGTAAAGAGAAATTCCGAATGTCTCCGTATTGGCGGAGGTACAGTGGAGCGAATTTCGAGAGAATATAGAGAAACTTCGTGTCTTATATAATCAAAAAGGAGTTCCGCCAGGCGAGAGATGTTTGCATTGGGCGAGTTTACGCAGGAATTCAGGAGGAGGAAAATCCACGACTTCCGTGTGGAATAGCAGTTTCCAACAGTGACAGCAGTGTTGGAAAAGTTGACGAATGAAGTGGAAGATTTTCCTCAAATGAGTGAAGCAACTTTTTCGCGTGCTATTCGAGAATTGGGCTTCGGATACAAAAAGTTCGACAAAAACCTGTGCTGATGGAAAATAACCAAGTAGCAGGAAAAAGAGGCATCACTTCTTGCAAGAAACAAGACACTTTCGCAACAATGGATGGATTATTTATTACAAATCTGTTAGGATAAAAAAAATATATATCCAACCTATAAATGATTGCCCGAAGATTTATTAAAGTGCAGAACTTAAAGTAAGATCAACAACAGAACAATTATATATATATATATATATATATATATATTAAACTTCACGGATCTCTAATAGAAAGAACAAATACATCAAACATTAACTATACGTCATAGATACTTGCGCACATGTAACAAAAACAAATATGAACTTGTAATATTATTTACAATCCTTTAACAAAATCACTCCAGAAAGTTTGGTTAGCACGAACAAAATATACCTTAAACATCAGAAGATGTTTACGGTTACCACAGAAGAAGTGCTGAAGAGTGATATAGCTGGAAAGGAAGGATTCAAACACTGTCCCGTTCTGGAAAACTGATTATAATGTGCCACATTGGGAACGAAGACTGGTTCGTGCAAAATGTTGACTTATGTTTTATTGGGCAAAAAGGAGGTGCAGATTATCAATGTGAAATGAACGGAAGACGCTACTAAGAGTGGTTTTGGAGCGTTCTCGAAAAATTACCAAACAGATCTGCGATTGTTTTAGATCAGGCTCCATATTACAGGTGATAAATCGAGTATCACGAAATCTATCTACGAAATGGAGAAATGATTCTATTGCTGAATGGATGGAAAGCAGTAACACAGAGATTCCGTCTAATGCCACATCACATGAGGAATTTACTAAAGCTGGCCTACTGGAGCACGTGGGATGGCACTTCAGGGCGCAAGAATACGTTTTGGAAAGTACCTCGCGTTCATCGCACAAGGAGATTAAACTTCTGTGGTTGCCTGTAGCGCACTGCGAACTGAACGCACTTGAGCATTTGTCAAGAGCAAGGTAGCACAGCAGAACAAGACTTTTAAAATAAATGATACTTTACAGTTTTGTCGCTCCGCTCTAGAAAGTGTTCCCCTAAGTGTGTGGAGAAATTCAGTGAGTCATGTATGCAGATTTGAAACCAGTTATGCACAAAGAGCCCACTGTCTTGACAGCATCAGAACCGTTGGTGATCCAAGCAGACGACAGCAATAGCAGCAACGACACCTCAGCTAGCAGCGAAAGCGATTAAGGTACGTTTTATTTTAGTCATCATTTTTTACTGCAAAATTTATTCGAGCTAAGCGACTTGTCCATTTACTGTTGAAATGTGCTACACAACTGTTCAGCTATTGTGAGCTGCTTGCATATCGTGCATTTATTTGCAATTTCCCGTATTATTTCCCTCTACTAGCAACAAAACCTGGACGCGGCTACGCTGTGCTGGAATGCGACTACAGAAGTTGCCGCTCTTTGCTGACGAACAGCCGCCTATGGCGCACTCAAACGGCGGAAACGGCGGCGCGGTGTGAAAACTAAGCTACGGCTATTGACATTTGCTTTAGGAACTCTTACCTAAGAAACACGAGAAGTATTCATTAGTTAATCTGTATGATGTAAACAACAAAAGTTCGAGCTAAAAACCAGTGCCTTCTCCGACGCCGTAGCTACAATGGTGAACTCGATCGCAGCATCTTGCGTTTGTCATTATAGCGATGAAAAGATTAATTAAAAAATAACGAAATAGAGCAACGTTGTATCTTTGAACTGTGCAAAGCAAATTTTTCTCCTGTTTAAGATCTGATTTTTGTGCCTCCCTAAAGTTGAGGCTAGTCGAGAAAGCTAGGAATTTAAATATTACCGCATATGTCGCCCCAATTTCAACTAAGATGTAATATTCGTACACTAAATAAAAATAGACATTTCGACGATTCCGGCCAGTATAATATGTCGAAGTTCGTAGTGCGATGTGACCAGAATGTGAGCTCAAAGTCAGGGGTCTGTCACTGCCTCGGCTGCAGTGAGCAGCATGAAGAGGAGGGTGCGGGCTGCAGCGGTTACCCGGACACGGTGACGGGTGGGCTGCACAGGGCAGGTCAGAGGGCGCGGCCGCATCAAAGCAGTCAAGACGACGGCAACAGCAGCAACAACAACCACCGAGCAGGCTGGGAGTGGGGTAGAGGGTGTTCCCAGTCGGGAAGACGGGAAGTGGATTTGCGCAGCCTGACCTGTGGGTATGAACCCATGCCTGGGAGGGAGGGGGACGGGGTTTGGACTGATGTGAGGACTCTGGACTACCGGAGGCGCCGATGTCACAGTGTCGCGATACTGCAGAGACGAATTAAATCAGCGTCTCGTTATATCTTCAGTTAGTACATTCACTGCAATTCTGGAAGCGATTTCTCCTTTTTTCTTTCTTTGAAAGTGAGAATCTACAAACTATACACCTTTATTTACATATACGTATTACCAAAAGTACGTAAAAATGAGTTGCATCGATGTTAGTATGATGTTAATGCAACGTACTTTCCAGATGTACTGTGGCCTGCTGGTTAAGTACCTTTACTCCGAATGTAAGGGTTCTGTGTTCAAACCTGCTCTCTAATAGTTATTTTTGTTTCTTCGTGGAAAAGTGCTAAGCTGCAGCGTGGTCAACGCTAAACTCGATAAGTTAATTGTAAGATTGCGCTAACCTCATACTTGTCATTTCCATACACATTACGAAAAGTAATACTGCGTTTCCCCGACAGTGTTGTTACGTTAACTGTGACGTGGTTCTGTCATTAGAGTAGTGCTGTTCCGAACGCCGAGGTGGAGCTCACCACTGACACGCGGCACTCTACGACGTGCCGCAGTCTAAGTGAAGGCTGAGTGAAGGAAGGCTGCTGCCGCCGCCAGAGTGGGAGTGGACCCGTCACTTCTGGCACGCTCTTTTGTCTCCTCCTTTCGATCTTACAACTTCTTTACCCAATTTATCGTTGACCACACTGCAGCTTACCGCATTTTCACGTGAAGAAGGAATAAAATGACTATTACAGCATTACGTTCGGAGGAATGACACGTATCCGGCAGAGCTACAGCGTAACTGGGAAGGATGTTGCATCAACATCACAGTAACATCGAGGGAGCTCGACGTTACTTTTCTTAATACATACGTAAATAACGAGTGTAAAGTTGGTAGATTAAAAAACTAAAAAATAGAAAGAAAGAAAGAAAGAAATTGCAATGAATGTACCAGTTGAAGAAACGATGAGCCACTGACGTAATTCGGAGGCGCCCGCTGTTTCACCTGGGGACGAGGCAGGCCAACCCTGAAACAGGAAACAGCCCTGCCCTACCTCGCCTCGCAGGGAGGTCCCAGACCTCGCGTGAAATGCACTGCTCGACTCACTGTGGTACACTAACTACGACATAATCAACTGTTACGCAAATAAAAATTGTGTTAACGTCTTACACAGCTATTCCTGTACCAAGAGTGTTAAAAAATAAAAAAAACACAACCTGGCCAGGTGGGAGCAGAACTCGCGCACTCTGGGTTCCGTACAAACTTAATTGTGTGTATATACTGGCAGTTCATTTATTTCGGTAATCCAGAATTTCGACCATTTTTGACTATTCAAATGGCTCTGAGCACTATGGGACTCAACTTCTGAGATCATTAGTCCCCTAGAACTTAGAACTACTTAAACCTAACTAACCTAAGGACATCACACACATCCATGCCCGAGGGAGGATTCGAACCTGCGACCGTAGCGGTCGCGCGGTTCCAGATTGCAGCGCCGAGAACCGCTCGGCCACTTCGGCCGGCGCCTGTTATCGACACTGACACTGGAAAGATATCGGTTCCAGAATGTTTTACTTTTGATGGCGGATAACAAACGAGGAAAGAAATATCTTTTTCGTCTCACATAATTACAAATTAGCAACTTTCGGATTTTTTACTTTACTTGTATAGCGAAACCTTCCTTCTTGCCCAATTTAATAATTCTGTGCCAACGGGAAGTACCCTACAAGTCTTGACGAGTGAGTTTTCTAGATCATATGTGACATAAATGGTCGTAGCTTTTGACTGAATTGTCACAGAAACTTAACATTTTACACAACCAAGGGACCGCTGGCCTCAGTATGTGAGACACATTTCAACTCGATACGTCTACCCGTTGTCGAGAAAAAAGGGTTTTTAACATTCGGACGGATACACAACAAAGTTATGCTATAAGTGGCGCATTTGGCGTAAGGCAGGTATCACTGCGGCACAAGAAGCAAGCTCGTATCAGAGAAAAAAAAAAAAGGAACGAAAAACAAACAAAGTCCTGTTTATGGAAAGTTGCGATAAACAAAACTTTCGTCTTGGCACAAGATACTGTCCTCTCATTGGTCGGTCTCTCTCTCTCTCTCTCTCTCTCTCTCTCTCTCTCTCTCTCTCTCTCTCGGCGGTTATTGTTACTGTATGTCATGTGTGGCCCAAAAACTTCTACCAGAGTGGTCCAGGTCGGCTAAAAGGTTGAACAGCTTTTCAGAGGCAGTCAAAAGTTTCTTAACATAATGAAATCGCTGTCGACGCTTTTTTTTTACGTGAAAACCATAGTTTTCCTACTGAACAACAGCTCACATTGCCATAACTGTAAAAAAATGGTGCACAGTTTTCCATTGCGTTTCCCCAGTTTATCGAAGCCCTGTCGCAAGCAAACTGTTGTATACTAATTAGCATTGTTTTTTCAATGTTCCACAGTAATGGTCGCGACATGCAGATTATGCACTCTAACCTAAGAAACGAGCCATTATTTTCTTGCGGGTATCGTATCTTACGGTGCCGTATACGCATTTTGTATTTCGTCGGTGGACTTTGTTTGAGCATTTCCTTACGTCAATTGAAACAAGCCTGTTGTTAGTCAAATTCTGCGGAAGAAATCGGCAACAAGTATTTCACAACCACACATTTGAGCGAAATAGAATGTCTGCAGTTTTCGCTGTACCTAAGGATCGCTGATTCCACGCCACCGTAAGTCAGTCAGTCAATCAACCAGGTCGGGTACAGAATCGATGTTTTTTTCGAACGACCATCGATTTTGACCCACCTTCAAGAAATTTCTTGCTGAGGCAAATCCGAGGGCAATGAAGCGAAGCAAACGTGAGCAGCCTTTTCTGAAGGCTACCGGTAGAATGGGTCGGCGGGAGGCGCCTAACAATAGCTGACGTTTCCCTAGCACCAAGACAAATCGTGACAGCAATCTTTACGCACTCGCGACGTGTTCTATTCAGCAAAGGCCGATCTGTATGTTGCCGTGTTAACTGTTTGTCGGCTTCGAAACCAACAAATGCAAGGTAAGAGCTACTACTGACGCCTTACCCAATTATTTTTAAGCGTAGGTTGCCACCCGCGCTTGCTATACAGCGACCATACTGCCGATCCTCCCATGGGATGTCACTGTTCTCTCGGCATAAGATGCCGAATTTTACGCCTGGCCTACACAGACTTTATATTAATAGGAAATGTCTAGGACGTAATAGGGAACATTTACAACTTGTGGAATGAATTGTTTTCTAGGTTCCCAAGAATACATCATACAACACAGAAGTCTCAAACGGCGTCTAATGAAGAACGATGAAAGAAAGCATGGGCCCACAAAGTAAGTACTATTTATTAATTACAACGTTTTCTTTCACTACGGAGGAAAATTAGAATAGTTTCCCACCGCAATATTTTTTCAAATTAAAAGTTAACGATTCGAAGACAAAGTTGTTGTATGGTAAGTAAGGCTGCTCGAACTGCACTTTTCCACTTGCTTCAAACTTTTCTCAGTGACGAATAACGATATTATTATTATTATTATTATTATTGTTATGTACCCTTGGTAAAGAGATGGAGAAACAATTGGTCGCCCACGCAAGGAACTTGCAGATGTATTTCAACCAGCCGGAGAAACTGTATGCTGGCTGGTATTCCAATTTGAGGAAAGCAATGTAATTTCTTCAAAAGAAAGAACATGGCAGGCTGGGACTGATTACAGGCCTTTCTGAAACGTGACCTACCTCTAGCAAGGAAAAAGCCGCAATGCGTCTATTGAAAGGGCAATGACTATGAATACGGAAGCAAATGGAGCGTATTTGTCTTTAGTCCTGGATGTATTAACAGCAAATTGTTTGTTGGATAAACCTGGGCACCTGTACAACATGGACGAAACTGGCTTCTACATCTACATGCATACTCCGCAATCCACCATACGATGCGTGGCGGAGGGTACCTCGTACCACAACTACCATCATCTCTCCCTGTTCCACTCCCAAACAGAACGAGGGAAAAATGACTGCCTATATGCCTCTGTACGGGCTCTAATCTCTCTTATCTTTGTGGTCTTTCCGCGAATTGTAAGTTGGCGGCAGTAAAATTGTACTGCAGTCAGCCTCAAATGCTGGTTCTCTAAATTTCCTCTGTAGCGATTTAGGAAAAGAACGCCTCCTTTCCTCTAGAGACTCCCACCCGAGTTCCTGAAGCATTTCCGTAACAATCGCGTGATGATCAAACCTACCAGTAACAAATCTAGCAGCCCGACTCTGAATTGCTTCTATGTCCTCTGTCAATCCGACCTGATAGGGATCCCAAACGCTCAAGCAGTACTCAAGATCTTCCAGATGGATACCAAAAATGGTTCGAATGGTTCTGAGCACTATGGGACTTCTGAGGTCATCAGGCCCTTAGAAGTACTAAAACCTAACTAACCTAAAGACATCACACACATCCATGCCCGAGGCAGGATTGGAAACTGCGATCGTAGCGGTCGCGCGGTTCCAGACTGTAGCGCCGAGAACCGCTCGGCCAGTCTGGCCGGCGATGAACCCAGGTCAAAGTGATACGGCAAAGGGGTCCTTCTACTCCGTATCAAGTAACTTCCGGAGTAGAACGAGAAATGATACAGGTTGTCACTTGGTGCAATGTTGAAGGCAACTTCATTCCTCCAGGATGTATTTTTTAAAGGTGAGAGAAAGAAGCCTGAACGATGAATGAGAAATCAGGGTATGTGAACTCTAACACATTGATGAGTGTGATGAAAGAGCAGTTTATTCCCAGGAAAGAACAAGGAAGTGTTCCTAGTGCTCGGTGGGTACTCGCACACTACCGAACCAGATGTTGCAGACCTTGCTACGGGAAACTATTTGATCACGATTTGTTTTGCTCCACATTCAACGAAATACCTTCGGCCTCTTGACAGGAGTGTTTTCAAATCACACAAACGAGCTATATCCGGAGCAATGCGCAAGTGGAATTTCATTGTCTCATCCTGGACGTGAAGTCTTCCCCAGTGAAGCACGGAAGAAAGCTGCTGTTCCGTCCACAGCTCAGTCTGGTTTTGAAGCATGCGGCTTGTACCCACACAAACCGGGAAGAGTTACGGAGGAGGCACTTCGAATTACTGAAGTGCTCGCTAGAGCCGTGGCAGAGGGTGGGGGCGGGGGTGGGCCGGGGCTCCTCCCCCGCAGAAACGCGACGAGGCGGGGGGAGTGGGAGTGAGCCGGCGGCAGGAGCGCGCTTTGTACACATTACTGCTGTGTCTCGCCTGGATTGGGCACCATCCAACCGGAGGAGAAGAAAAACAGTTAAAAGTTCTCACAGAGCAGGATCGAACAGAAGATGCGAGATCTGGGTCACAGAGAATTGAAAGCAAGACATCCGCTCCAAGTTAGTCCAGGATTAGTCAAGCAAGCAGATCAGCAGATGACAGAGTAAGTATAGTGTGCCGTGCGCCACGAACTAATGCGGTAAAAATGGACGACAGGAGGACTGGATTCAGTGTGGCACTTGCAACAGAATTGCAGTGTGCAGTAACTGTGCAATAAAACTGATTTCATCTCGACGCAATCATATTATTTGCTGCTTCTTAAATGCATTTATATGTTTGTTTAATATTTTCTTCTTTATAATTACCTTTTCGAAATATGTACTTGGCTATACTGTATTATAAATGCACAAAACTTGCACTGGAATCTGCTTCCTAAATAACTGGCATTTCACCCCGCTGTGCTCGGAGTGAAATACGTGAACTACATTGCTCATACAAATATTCAGAACGCGCATAATTACTGATGGTAGCGTGGCGCCAACTGCCCTCTACATAGAATAGGCTTCTCAGTGAAAACCACTTTATTGGCGAACCTGAACTGCCGGCTCTTAACTCACCTTTTGATCCTCCGAACCTTGAGATGGGGGATCTTCCCCCGACCCACTCTACGGAACAATTGGGGTACGCAATTCGACGCACTGCTGTCGAGTTAGGCATTTACGAAATTAGTAAGAAAAAAAAATACTTGCAACGACAACCATCGCGTCAAATTTCACATTTTTGAGCACAAGTCTTTGCTTTTAAGCTCGCTGCGGACGACCTAGTCGTCCACTACCCGAACAGTCGTCGCTTGCAGAATAATAAAGTTTTAAAACTTCGGTAACGTGGAACCTGATAAATAGTCGTTAGTAGGGAGTGGCGTAGTGAGGTGTACTCACTCAGTGCTCGCCGCTGCCGCGATGCAGGCGGTAGGCGCGTGGCCGCACCAGCCGCGCCACGAATAATCTGCGCGCGCGCTGCAGCGGCCCCGGTCCCGCTGCATTCCGCCGCCGGCGCCCGGGGGCGGGGGTGGCGGCAGCGCGTGCGGGGGCGGGGGGCACCCGGAAGTGGACCTGCCCGCGTCCTCCTCAGCGCCTCAACAGACTGGCTCCGAGGCTGAGACGTGCGCAGTGCCGCCACATTCACGTCCCGCCGTGCGCATATTGAGACCCGTGTATCATTCTTTGCCTGCGACGGTTGGCGACGCACTGCGCTGACTGAATCGAGGCGCGCGTCCTGTAATCCCTCTCAAACGACTTCACAGAAACTAATCGCTTATTTTTACGTTACCTGCAACTTTATGTGTTAGCTTTACCGTGAAGTCCACATCACCTCGCTAATGGTCATACTTATTCGCATTTAAGTAAGACACTGCGAGAAATTCGAAAAGTTTGCAACGAAAAATACGGGTCCCTATGATATTGCGTTTGGTGCATAGTACACCGTATGTTCTCGTGTATGAGACGCAACAAGAATATTGATTGTTTCTTTAGGGTTGCCCCCAATCTCGAGAAAACGGATTTTATGTAGTACATTCGCTTTCGATCGCACGTGCACGAGGGTGAAGTATTCGTAACATCCCTCATATCTCCTAAACTGGTCGAGATGGCGAAACAAGATTCTGCCAATGATAGTGCACAAGGAAGAGAGCATTTTGTCAAAAGACCAACACACAGAACTTTCTTACCTACAGGAGCATACCAAAAGCTATACACTTTTTTTCCTCAATCCAGTACTAAATTTTTGAGTATAACTATCAGCAGCTAATTAACAGAGAATTTCCCACCACGAAAATAAACGTAAAATTTCTTCTCTTACGTCACTGTAAACCGACACAATGACGTTTCCTGTAAGTTATTTACTTCTCTGTTCGCTAACTGCTTTCTTAATGAGGCACAATGTTCCGGGAATCTGTCGCAATAGCTGCTAGAACGTGTGTTTATGCAAATTATACTGTGTTTTAGCAAAAGGATCACAATTAAACCCGTCAACAAGACAAATGTAGCCATTACTTATAAATGATGATACATCTTCAAATGAGAAAAGGTTAATAATTCACACAAAAATAAATCGCCAATTTTCTTGCAGTTCTGGCAAACCCAACGTATTTTCAACAGTAAACGACTAGAGTGGAAACTTTCTGGAAGATTTTCTCCTCGTATATCTGAGAAATATAAAAATAATGAGGAGTGTGTGCTTCACGTGTAGTGACGCGCAAGCGCCAGACGTTGGTAGGAGTGGTTTTGGCTTGCCAACCTGACACTTATCTGATTCACGAATAAAAAGGTTATTAATGAGAAAAGTGAACAGCTGATCCTCTGCACAACATGACGGTCAGTGTATTGGCAGCAGCTGAGAACATGGAAGGTCGCCAGGTGTGCTTTGCGAGGGGAAAGAGTTCACGTCGTTCGAAAAACATTGTCACGAGTTTAGTTCTCCCCTTGTCAGCAATACACTTCGACAAGTAACACATATGAAATCACCACACTGTTTCAGGGTACTCATACTTACGGAATAATACCGACCACTTCTTCATTTGTGTAGCCTTGTGTATAATTAGTTTATTAATGCTGATAATGGGTAAGCAACCACTGAAACGCTTTTTCTCGTCACTACGCGCCATTTGAAACATTGTCATTTGTTTCTCGACTGTTTCGAGCTTGTACTGAAAATATGATGTCGAACTGCACGTAGTGTAGTATTGCTTATTACATCCGAAATAGCCGGCCGGAATGGCCGAGCGGTTCTAAGCGTTTCAGTGTGGAACCGCACGACCGCTACGGTCGCACGTTCGAATCCTGCCTCGGGCATGGATGTGTGTGATGTCCTTAGGTTAGTTAGGTTTAAGTAGTTCTACGTTCTAGAGGACTGATGACCTCAGATGTTAAGTCCCATAGTGCTTAGAGCCATTTGAACATCCGTAATCACAGTCAAACTTGTATGCTTCAGACCTTGGACGCTTTTTACCAGGAGCACAAATGGCGTACACCTGTGGAAATTCCCACTTCTGGAATTTTTGTGGCAGATCATACAGATGCGGCAGCGCAACAGGAAGCACGCAGACAATTTGGAGTTTTTATGGGTGCAATAACAGCCCCTACAAAAGATGTATGGGAGTCACGGGTTCTGTTCTGACTACTTTCTTTAATGGCGCGTTTCGATGTGTACATCATCAGCTTTGTTTCGCACTCTCTTATGGATAAGATACAAGACTCCATACCTGTGTATGAATCGTTATCCTTAAGCTTCATTAATATGATAATGTACAAATCGAAACGCGTCACCAACTAAAGTAGTCACCACGTAACCTGTGACTTCCACCCGTCCTTTTTGTAGCGGCCACTGTAGCACTGATACAACCTTCAAATAACGTAAAAATGGGCGCGTACTTCTTACGTGACTCCACGTTGTTTCACAGTATAATATCCAAAATTTCCTGCCTTGGTTCTGGCTCACATAATTTTATAATATTCCTTACCATTTCACTACCCTCGTCCTTCCTAGCTGAACACATTATGAAAGCAGAATATAATTATAGCCCCAGTGCTTAATGGCTCGCCAGTCTTTGAATTGTACATTGTTTTTGACAAAATAAAAACAATAACGAAACAAAAAAGCAAAACTATACAGATATAAGTAACCGAAAAATATAATACTGAAAAAAACCGAGAGTGTAAGTGCCAAAAAACGAAACACTACTCAGTGACAAAGTTGAGGAGTAGGGCAATATTTTTTCGGGTGGTGCACATTACCAGTGGCCACAAGCGCGTGTCGATTTGCGCTAAGACAACCCGCCGTCGTCAGTTCAGCCGGCGGTTCTCTGAAAGCTGGCTGCGTCTGACACCACAGTCCGGGAAGACAGCGTCCCCCCACACAGAACGCCGGCTGACGCGCGAGGGAAGGCGATGTCACGCGGCCCCCAGGTGCTCTGCAGTTTTTCTCAAACCAATTCCGTAAAACATCGAATTTCTCACATCTCATAGCCTCATTCGTCAGCTTTGCAATTTCGTTAATGGTCACACTTACCGTTATATTGCAACATGAAGTAACGTACTAAACGAAATTCGAATACCCAGAATGAGATTTTCACTCTGCAGCGGAATGTGCGCTGATATGAAACTTCCTGGCAGATTAAAACTGTGTGCCGGACCGAGACTCGAACTCGGGACCTTTGCCTTTCGCGGGCAAGTGCTCTACCAACTGAGCTACCGAAGCACGACTCACGCTGCCACCTCACAGCTTTACTTCTGGCAGTACCTCCTCTCCTACCTTCCAAACTTTACAGAAGCTCTCCTGCGAACCTTGTACAACTAGCACTCCTGAAAGAAAGGACATTGCGGAGACATGGCTTAGCCTGGGGGATGTTTCCAGAATGAGATTTTAACTCTGCAGCGGAGTGTGCGCTGATATGAAACTTGGGAGCTTGGGTAGCTCAGTTGGTAGAGCACTTGCCCGCGAAAGGCAAAGGTCTGGAGTTCGAGTCTCGCTCCTGCACACAGTTTTAATCTGCCAGGAAGTTTCGAAATTCGAATAGTTTGCAGTGAAAATATGGGTCACTCCGAGTTTGCTTTAGCTGTATATTGGGTCAAACATTGCTGCATACGAAACGTACCTAACGTTTTTTCTTCTTAAAACTTCACGCAAGATCTATGTCCACCTCCAATCTCAAGAAAATGAACTGTATGTAGTGTACTCATTTCCGTTTGTGCGCGCTAATGATAAGGGAATGTTAAATATTGATACTACCCCTGGTATCTCTTAAATGGTCCAAGGTACTGATATCACATTTTGGCAAACGGCAGCACACAAAGAGGGCAGTATTTTGCCATATGCTAAATATACCAAATTACCGACAGACGCACTCCTACGACCGTAACAGGTCGGTATAATAGGCCATAGTAAAATGTACGAGCCGGCCGCGGTGACCGAGCGGTTCTAGGCGCTTCAGTCCGGAACCGCGCGACTGCTACGGTCGTAGGTTCGAATCCTGTCTCGGGCATGGATGTGTCTGATGTCCTTAGGTTGGTTAGGTTTAAGTAGTTATAGGGGACTGATGACCTCAGAAGTGAAGTCCCATAGTGCTCAGAGCCATTTGAAAATCTACCAGGATGGACAGAGTGCAACCAACCTGCTGACGCATTCCTGTGTCTCGCTAAGGGTCGGTGAGGACGCAGAGGCAGGCGCGTCTGCCACTACCTGTGCTCTGGTTTCGTATCGGCTACACATGTTGACAAGTCTAATAACTGCATTTCACTGCGAAATGGGAGCTAGTTCAATATCGCGAAAACACGAATGCTTCGGGAATGAACGCAGTGAGCATCAATTATCTGCCAGTGAACCGTCAACTAGACTAGGTAACAGCACAAAGCGCTACTTACTCGTGTGCAGAACGGAGAGCAACGAATATGCGCTTCACTTCTCGCAACGGCAATGGGGAGTCTCTCACCTGCAAAAGAGCAAGGAAGAAAATGTGATGAACACGCAACGTAAATTAGCAACACGGCAAACAGCAGCTGCTGGCAGATCTCCGCTTCAGTCTTGGCTACTGGCTACTTTGTTCCGCAGTACGTCGTATCGCTGAAACGCACAGGGAGATGGAGCAATACTTAGCGTCGAGAAAATGTACAGCCAAAATGGTGGACTCAACTGGGCTTTCACTGCTGTCTTGGAACGACTGTGTTTGATGCGCGACGAGAGCCACTCTGGACACGAGTGGACGAGACAAAGTGTTCGTGGGCGCTGGCGAACCTTCCGTCCTCACAGGAGTGGCGCGACCAAACGGCCGAATGAGATGAGGCACACGAACACTTCTCACGACAGCGTTAGCTACCAGCTCTAGTCGTTCCGTATAGAATCACATCGCAGAAGTGAATATTCCCAAGGACTAAAGATCGAGCGAGTCTTCTTTTACTGCAGTTGGAGATATTTTTCTAGTTCCTGAATTGCATGTAGAAAGGAGGGAGAGAGAGAGAGAGAGAGAGAGAGAGAGAGAGAGAGAGAGAGAGAGAGAGAGAGAGAGCCAGCCGTATGCTGTAGACGGACATGCGGGTCGCCGGTTCCCTTACGGCCTCCCGGAGGTTTTTATCTAAGATTGGTAATTTCTGGAAGAGTTTTGCGTCCATGGTGCTCTGCCGTCTACACGATGTTAATGAATGATATATATCTAACGAAATACGCTAATAGTATGTCCCAAATCGCCGCTTTTAAAAGAGAAGAAAAACTGGATTCTTCTCTAGCTCATACCTCCGGTTCAATTGGCAATAGAATGGTAGGGTCAAATGTCTTGGGCAGCCCTTTGGCTACGGCGCAAGGTATCGATATTTTTTTTCAACTTTTATTTCTCAGCACAACCTACCGTGCAATACCCCCAGAAACTTTTCAGGCGCTGACTACCCTATATATTTTTCGACAGGCGCTGCATTTTAGTTCATAAACTCCAGACCAAGAAAACACCGTGAGTTGTACAGAATAGCAAGTGTGTAGTCTTTTCCGTTCCGTGATGTCAATCGGATCTGTAGGTTCGTTTTCCGTACGGCACACGAGTGAATTACACTTATGTACTGGGCAACACAAAATTGTGGAGATGTCTCACGGTCAGCTACATACAGCAGACGGAATTCAGTGTTACGTGTTGTGTACCTTCTGCATGACCGCTCAAGACGGGCAGCCTCGTCTGTGTCGGTGTACATCTACACAACGTCATCCGTCAATTTCTGGACGCTTCTGGGACTGACTTACTAAACGGGTAGTTCGCTAGCACATGCATGTAGTGACAGTTCATTCTTCTCAGATTAGAAGGTAATCCAAGATTATACCAAGGCATTTTCGAAGAAAAAGTTTGGATTAACCTTCCCCTGTTAGCAGTGAGTGTCGGGCACGTACGGTGTACACTAGGGCCTGTCACACTGCGGCCCGAGTTGACGCAGCCATGTTTACTCGGCGCTGCTCGCACCGCACACAGCTGCCGACGTTATCGGCAGCTGTGGTGTGGTTGTGGCGCCTGCGAACCCCAGCCCAGCCCAGCGGCGAACCCGCGCGTCACTTGTCCGAACACGAGGTCGGTCCTGACACATACATGCAGTGACTATGTTGGTTGTTTAGAGGCGGCGGGGGGAGGGGGAGGGGGGCGGACAAAACAGCTCCGTCACCATTTCCTTCTTCCTATAAAAAATGTACACGAGGGAAACAAATAAAACAAACAAGACTTACTGCATAAAACCTGGAAAAAAGAGAAACAACGCAAGAACTACAGAAGGACAATAGGCACTACAATGGACAAAATAAGACAAGAAAACGACAGAGACGCAAGGAAGAGGTAGAAAACAATATAGCAGGCGACCATGGCTGGCTGATCACGATAATAAAAAAGGATAAGCCAGCCACTCTGCAGCCCATTAAAACCTCCAGCGTAAAACCACTAGGGTAGAGAACACAGATTGAGAAAGGTCATGGACTAAAACACAACGATAGAAGCAACAACCCCCCCCCCCCCACCTATAAAATGTAAAACTAAATCAGCCGATGAGCAGTTGTCCGCTGACAACAATGGTAACGAGTCTGGTAACTGAAAGTTCCGTCGCAGGGCAGCTAAAGCGGTAGAGTGCAACAGAGTGTGGGTTAGCGTCAACTGGCCGCCGCACCGACGCGACACCGGGGCGGGGCGGGTCTTCACGGCAGAAGAGGGAGTCGCGACTCAGCCGGGCGTGGCCGACGCGCAGCCGCCACAGGACCACAGAGTCCCTGCGAGTGGCCCGCACGGAGGACTTCCACACATTCGTAGGGTCCTTCACGGAACGCAGTTTATTGGGCGTACATAGACTATGCCATTCGGTACGCCAAATCCCAAAAAATCCTTGCGGGTGACTCTGTACTAAGGAATCCCAAAATCCTTGCGGATGACTCTGTACTAAGGCTGGTACACACTATGCCAACGAACGACAGCCAACCGCTTCGTTAGCCGATACTTGCTTAGTGTGAGAGCACGAGAAGCGGTTGACTTCGTTCGCGGTCCGTACTGTCGGCAGTCGGTTGGCGTCGCGACCCCTCTCCTAGTGTGGATGCCGGGTCGAATACCGGTTGGTTCAGCAGTGATTTGTCGTCTCTCTAGAACCGGTGTTTATTTAAGTTTTCAGGGTAGCCAGAGGGCGCGCACTTAGTATGTTTCGTTAACCGCTTTCGCTGTTTAATTTAACACGAGCATCATCAGAAACTCTGGAATTTACAGTTTAAACTACAGCAGTTGGCTGTCAAATAAAAAGAGCGAAACCAGTCAGTAACGCGTACTGAGTGCGACTTTCGTCTGTCCCGAGGAACTTCATTTCAGCAGTCGTTGCTTCCCCCGGAGGCAATGTCGGCCCTCGTTAAGCGTGTGTATTTATTGTGTTTAAAAATACTGGTGCATAGAGTGGAATATGGAGAAAGCGTTAGACCTGGTTGACTTTTATCGTGAACGGGAATGTTTAAGGGCTCCTATGAACTGCGATTACAAAAACAAAACTGAAGAGACTATACGCCTGGAGGTAAATAACTCAGCTATTTGAAAATGACACGCACGATATGAGAAAGGAAATGTCTCCACTGACATCTTTTCGCCGTGAACGACGAAGAGGAACAAATAAAACTGGGACTGACTATTAACCTTGTGCTGCAGGTACAGCTCTCCTAAAAGAGGTGTCACGTTAGCAAATTTTAGAGCCTACACAATTCTATAGTAATTCCCAATCTGTTGCTTTCACTAGGGAAAAAAATTATGAAACAACCCACATTCCGATTCAGCTTTTAAGTAAACGTTAATTTTGTCTCACCACACTGCTCCCTACATTTCAGAAGACAGGTCGTCCACCAGCGTCGTTTCTTCTTCTTCTTTTTCTCATCATGTCTTACAGTAAAATAAATGCTGCTTCTGCGACGACTTCTAAATCCACATCTTCCCTCGTAACTCTGGCCGGAGCCCCCTGGGCCCGAGCCCTTCGCTCGGTGTGGGTGGGAAGGCGAACGCCGGTGCACTGGCGACCCTTGCTGTGTGTGTCGTCCGCTGGCGTCGTCTAGTCCGGCGTGTGCGAGCCTGCAGACGACGCAAGTCTGACGCACGTCACACTGTGGAGTACCGACCACGCCCCACGACAAGGTGAACTGTGAGAAAAACATAGCGACACTGCGAGTCTCCTGCCAGCAAACACTGAAGCTCTTGCGTATCTGAACAATTTCGAAATTAAATATGCGACAGGACGTCACCACGCAATATGCAGACACAAATCTCCGAAGTTTCTAAATGTATTCATGTATAAATTAATTGATACTTCTGAAAGAAGACACCTGAATACATAGGAAGGTCAGAACGAGCTGGCGGCATTAATTACCTCGGAGAAATATGAAAACTGGAAACTAGCTGCAGAGACGCCAAAAATTCGGGCGAGAAAAGACGGCCAATGGTTTGCGCACGAGCCGTGCGTTATACAACGGAAACGCCGTGTGCACGCGAGCGAAACGGAAACACTACAACACGGCAACTAAAACGAAGTGTATCTTCTTTTCAGTCGGGTTCGCAGCAACGAGTATCATAAATACGAAATTTTGTAATGAACAGTCCCATGTAAGCTGCAAAGCGTGTAATTAGTAATCCTCCTCCTTTACTGCAAGCCTGTTTCGGCTACAGCACCACCCTCAAGTAAACCTGTACTTGTTACATTTGGTGAGTCTCCTTAAGTTTATAAAGTTGTACAGAGAGGTGAGTTTCCAAACGTACTTACGTCTAGTTGGAATAGATGACCCTATTGCATCAGTGAGAAAACTGTCGACAGTGTATTTGTTGCTAGGTCGCAGTAATGACATAAGTTTTGTTTGTATAGAATATTTTTGAGAAATACTTTTGACAGCTGGAATCATATTTTGTTCTCGTTGATGCTTTATGTTTACCGTGCAATCTTTGCTAGTGAGTAATGTTAGCTGGGGCATCGGGAAGAATTAGAAATACACGCACATACAAAAAATTGTCCAAGCGATAAATGAACAAATCGATCTCAAACACACAAAATATCTGGGAAATTTTATCGACATTTTGGAAAACGAGAACGGATAAAAATCGCAGTAAAGAGGAAAGCAAAGATAGCCACAAATACAAATAGTAACAAAATTATAAAAGCACTGAAACGCAACTAACATCACATTGTATAGCAGAGAGTGCACTGTAAATATAAAGCACCGACGACAATAAACTGTCATTCCAGCAGTCAAAAGTACTTCGCAAAAATATTCTATATGAATAAAACTTACGTGATTATAGCCATCCAGCAACAAATATATAGTCGATAGTTTACACACTGATGCAATATTAGACGTAAGTAAGTATCCAAACTCAGCTTTCTGTAGAACTTTGCAAATGAAAGGAGACTCACCAAATATAACATTTACAGGTTTACTCGAGAATGGCATTATAACCGATACAAGCTTGCAGTAACGAAGAATGACAACTAAGGTATTTGCAGCTTACCTGGAATTGTTCATTACAAAAGGAAGTATGTCTGTATGACAGTGAAAGCGTTCGAATGATGGAATGTCTAAACTAATGGAGGCGCAGAAATTTCGAAATGCGTGTTCTCCGCAAAGTAATGGATCCAAAGATCACTGACGGACAGTAGGCTGTAGGTCACCAGGAAAGGAAGGAGCGCACCACGAAAGAGAAGGGTTGCCCGAGGCGGTCACGAGGAGGAGGAGGAGGAGGAGGCCGACACACGTCACACCAGACAGGTGTTCCACGGAAGTGAGACACGATGTTAGAAGGGCCGCACTAAACCGAGGAGGGACACCTCGGGCCAAAGTGAGTACATGTCACGTCAGTGGTGCTCAGCTGGAACAGGGGGCGCGCACAGCGAGGAGGACAGTCTTCTTGTAATGTCTTAACGTGCACTTTAATAGCTGTTCTCGAATAAAAAGGAGAATTTCGATGTAACTCTGTTATCTTACTTTAATGAAAATGATTTGAATCTGACACGCATCTTTGAGGTCTACGGTGTAGTGATTTATCTCCTGTCTAGTTTGAAGAGCATCCCAATAATAATGTTACGTTTCAATTTTAATATAAATTCCGACTTGTAAATGATGTAGAGTTTGTAAAAAAAATAAAACATCGCTACTAATTCTCTCAATCCTGAACATTTACAACCAGCCTCCAACCCAACCGCTCCCAGGCTATGTCTGACATGTTTCCTGTAATGAATATTTATTTCCAGAGAACTAATGTCTGTCAAGTGACAGTCGCTAAGCAATACATCAACACTGTATCATGTTTAAGAAACATCCCTTGACGTAAAATGTATAAGTTTTTCAGACTCAAAAACAATTGTGCACACGAAGTAAAGAGACGTCCGTGAAACCGGATGTAGTGTTGATCCGTTACTCGACGTCGGTCGCTTGACGGACACTAGCAGGTCGGAGACAGAGACGCACGGAAACAGCCTCGGGCAGTTCGACATTGCCTGTCCGCCTAAGGCCTGGCCAGACAGAATCCGGCCTGCCGCTGCGACGGACGGCGCAGCGGTGGGCCGGACCCGTCAGCGGCCAGGGACGCCACACAGGCAACGGCCAGCCGTCCGGCCACAGCGACTCTTGATGCGTCAGCTGTTACACTGTGGAAAGGGCCGAACCCCATTATTAAGCTTGCATGCGTAGCGCGATTGTCTTGGCGTTAGACGATTTGGAATCTTCACGCGGGACACGTTATCTTTGTGGGAGATCATTTTTTTTTTTTAATTGAGAAATGAGTAGTTCGCTCTAGCGATACGAAATGGCACCAAGAAGAGAAGATGTTGGGTGCACGACATTAATAGCAAGAGAGAAAGCTTAGGAGAATACCATCGTCTGTGTATTGATCTAGAGTCTGACGAAGATAGGTTCTTCAAATATTTTCGTATGTCGCGAGAATGTTTCGAGGAAATGCATCATCCCGGCGGGGTCGGGGATTTTCTCTGCCTTGTGATGACTGGGTGTTGTGTGATGTCCTTAGGTTAGTTAGCTTTAAGTAGTTCTAAGTTCTAGGGGACTGATGACCATAGATCTTAAGTTCCATAGTGCTCAGAGCCATTTGAACCATTTGAAATGCATCGCCTGATAAAAAGGTAGCACCGAGAAGTGCAGAAGGAACTGGAGAAAGCCAATTGATGCAAGGCACAGACTAGCCGTTTGTTTGAGATAAGTTTTACCGTTTGTAGCCTCTTTGTGTTCAAATAGAAGTCATATAAATTATTCCATTTTAGTTTTGCTGTCTCATATGAAAGGTTCGGCGGAAGAAAGTGCTATCCCACAACGTAGTTACGAGTGCAGTGATAAATTTATCTGCAGTGTTTACGAATACAGCAAACGATAGTAAGATCTAGTTCCGTATGTCCCGCTAGAGAGAACTTTGTACTTAATAGATTGTTTTGTTTCATTGTATTCATACCATTCTCATTGAATTTAAACAAACATATCTTTGGCCGTTAACTTATCCATTCGTTCTATCGGCATAACAGATTTTAATCTTTTCCAGATACTTGCCTACAGGCGACAGTCACCAGATCATAGCTTTCTCTTTTCGGTTAGGACATTCAACAGTCTCAGATATTGTGAAATAAGTGTGCCAGACAATATGGGCTGTTCTACAGCCCAAGTATTTACATACTCCTACAACAGAGATGTGGAAGAAATCTGAAGGACGATTTCTAGAACTTTGAGGTTTCCGGACTGCCTTGGAAGCATAGACGGTAGGCCTATCAGCTTAAAATGCCCGAAGGATAGTGGATCCCAGTTCTTCTGTTACAAACAGTTCTTTTAGCTAGTTCTCCTGGCGATCGTTGATCCATACTACGGTGTTTTCAGTAGTTGATATTGGAAGTTATGGACGTCACAGTGACAACACTATTTCTGAGAATTCAGCTTTCTATCAAGAGTATGTCGAGGGCAAAAGTATTCTACCTCCAAATCAGGATCGCGTGTATCAGACAAAAAGTTGTATTCTCTCACCGCCTCTGTGTCCATGACGCATGCACTACGAGCTGCAAGACATAAACCGCCTCAAGCCGCTGCTTCCAGTGTGACAGCAGAGCAGTTGAATGCGCCAACAGAGCAGCCGCTCCGGCTTGCGGCGAATCTGTAATCTGTGACAACCCGGCGGCGGCCGGTGCGGCAGGCCGCGTGCCGGTGCGTCAGAGCCGCACTCTGTGTGACCGCCGCCATACAGTAACGAGCGATTCAACAGTGCGGCCTGCCGGCTGCGGCTCAAGGCCACAGGCCGGACGGCCAGGCCGCATTCTGTCTGGCCAGGCCTTAAGGCGTGAAAGTAACGACCGGAAAGGCGGGACACCGTACGAGCCGCCCACCACAGAAGCGTTACATGCTGCATCGCTTGTAATGCGCTACGTTGTCGAAAGAAAAGCGAGTTTAGTCTTCCAAACGTGCGCCGTCAACGGCAGAAATAGCGCGAGGCATTCCCCGAGAAATTCTTTACGAGCGGATTAAAATTCTGGCGGGATCTTCAGTACTTGCCCGTCCCGTTGGGCGTGCTAAATCTACAAATGTAAGAGAAACGAGGGGAAGCAATTCGAGAAAAATATTCTTTGTACTACCGTAATCAGAAGACCACTTTTATTTCATGTCTTAATCTCGAGTTTGGAAGGGGCGTTAATTTGGTTTCTTGGAAGTAAATTAGTTGTTTGCGACGGCCGCCTGCACGCCCGCCGCCCGTGTCGACGCGGCCCCGCCAGCTGCGCTGCACGCACACAGACCACCTCGGCCGCACAGTGCCGTTCACTAACGCCTGGCCACACAGCATCAACAACGCAGATTCTCTGCCACCTGCAGCACACCGGGGTCTGAGAGCTGCGCCCCCTCCCCACCGTCACTCAATCCGTACACTGACCAATCTCTGACGAAAACCTGGGAAAATTTGGAAAGGCCGCTTAACACCAGGGACGAGAAATATAAACTTTTGCAGTCTGCCGACGATGATGTGTCACACACGGCCGTGGACTTAGAAGTGCAATTCAATGGAATCAATAGTGTCTCGAAATATGGTTGTAGATGAACGTCAACAAACGTAAAACGAGAGTAATTCACTGTAATCGAACTAAATTACGTGATGGTGAGCGCTCTCCCTGTTCCTAATCTATATAAACGATTTCGGAGACAATCCGAGGAAGCAACCCTATTATACTGTTTGCATATGATGCTGTATCAATAGATCAAAACTAATTGAAGGATGATTCAGACAAAATACACTATGTGATCCAAAGTATCCGGACACCTCCAAAACCAAACCTTTTTCATATTAGGTGCATTGTGCTGCCACTTACTGCCAGCTACTCCATATCAGTGACCTCAGTAGGCATTAGACATCGTGAGAGAGCAGAATGGGGCGCTCCGCAGAACTCGCGGACTTCGAACGTGGTCAGGTGATTGGGTGTCACTTGTGTCATACGCCTGTACGCGAGATTTCCACACTCGTAAACATCCCTAGGCCAACTGTTACCGATGAAATAGTGAAGTGGAAACGTGAAGGGACACGTACAGCGCAAAAGCGTACAGGCTGACCTCGTCTGTTGACTAACAGAGACCGCAGACAGTTGAAAAGGGTCGTAAGGGATAATAGGCAGACATCTATACAGACCATCACACAGGAATTCCAAACTGCATCACGATCCACTGCAAGTACTATGGCAGTTAGGCGGAGGGTGAGAAACCTTGGATTTCATGGTCGAGCGGCTGCTCATAAGCCACACATCACGCCGGTAAATGCCAAACGACAGCTTTCTTGGTGTAAGGAGCGCAAACGTTGTTTGGAGTGACCAGTCACTGTACACAATGTGGCGATCAGACGGCAGGGTGTGGGTATGGTGAATGCCCGGTGAACTTCATCTGCTAGCGTGTGTAGTGCCAACAGTAAAATTCGGAGGAGGTGGTGTTTTTATGCAGGGGGCTTAGAGCCCTTGCTGTTTTGCTTGGTACTATCACAGCACGGGCCTACATTGATGTTTTAAGCACCTTCTTGCTTCCCACTGTTGACGGGCAATTCGGGGATGGCGACTGCCTTTTTCAACACGATCGAGCACCTGTTTCATAATGCGCGGCCTGTGTCGGAGTGGTTACACGACAATAACATTGCTGTAATGGACTGGGCTGCACAGAGTCCCTACAGAAACCCCTTTGGGATGTTTTGGGACGCCGTGCCAGGCTTCACCGACTGACATCGGGACCTCTCCTCAGTGCAGCACTGGGCTGCCATTCCCCAAGAAACCTTCCAGCACCTGATTGAACGAATGCCTGCGAGAGTGGAAGCTGTCATCAAAGCTACGGGTGCACCAACAGCAAATTGAATTCCAGCATTACCGATGTAGGGCGTCACAAACTTTTACGTCATTTTCAGCCAAGGTGTCCGGATACTTACGATGACATAGTGTATATGTACGGTGCGGAAAATGGCAACTCTAGATAAGCAAAAGTCTGGCGTCATTCACGTGAGTAGTAGAAGAAATCCGTTAAATTTTGGTTACACGACAAATCACACAAATTTAAAAGCTGTCAGTTAAACTAAATATCTAGCAATTACAAATACGAAGAACTTAAATCGCAACGAGCAGCCAGACAGTGTTGTGGGGAAGGCAAACCGAAGACTCGGTTTTGCTGGCGGAACATTTACGAGACGGAGCAGGTCTACTGAAGAGAATGCCTTCACTACACTTGTTCGTCCTCTGCTCGAGTACTGCTGTGCTGTGTGGTAGCGTTACCAGATTCGATTGACGCTAGATATTGAAAAAGTCCAAAGAAAGGCAATCGTTTTGTATTATCGCCAAATAGAGGAGGGAGAGAGCGTCACGGACATGATAAGCGAGGTGAGACGGCAATCATTAAAACAAACGTGTTTCTCGTTGCAGAGAGTTTTGTCACGAAATTTCAATTACCAACATTCTCCTCGAATTGCGACAGGGTTCAAGACTTCTTTGCAGACAGAACTCAACACGTCGCTCTCAAGGGAACAAAATCGACAGATGTAAAGGCAATTTTCGGAGCACGCCACGAAGTGTGACGGGACTGTTACCGTTCACAATATATACAAATGATGCCGTAGAAAGCATCGGATGTTGTTTAAGGCTGCTCGCAGATGATGCGGTTGTCTTTATCAAAGTAGCAGTGCCAGAAGATAGTAACGATTTGCAGCATGACCTCCAGAGAATTGATGAATCGTGCGAACGTAAATAAATGTAACACACTGCGCATAAATAGGAAAAGAAATCCACTACCGTACAGCAACACTATGATGACAAACCGCTGGAAACAGTATCTACCGTAAAATATCTAGGAATCACTATCCAGAGCGACCTTAAGTGGAATGAGCATGTAAAAAAAATGGTGGGAAAAGCAGATGCCACACTCTCATAGGATGCCTCTTAAGGAAATGTAGCTCATCCACGAACGGAGTGACTTGTAAGGCGCTTATTCGATCTATTCTTTAGTACTGTTCGCCTACCTGGGAGCCTCGCCAGGCAGGGTTGATAGGAGTGGGAGAGGGAGAGAGGGGGGAGAAGTGGGTCTAACGCAGAGCGGCGCGCCTCGTCACGGGATCGTTTAGCCGGCGCGATGCTAAACAAACTACACTGGCAGACGTAACAAGAGAGGAGTCGTGCATGACGGAGAAGTTTGCTGTTGAAATTTCGAGAGAGCACTTTCCGGGAAGAGTAGGACAACATATTACTTCCTCCCAAATAGACACTGTTGAATGAACACGGCGAAAAAGTAGAGCCAGTACAGAGGCTTATGGATAATCATTCTTTCCGAACGCCATTCGCGAGGGGAACGAGGTTGGAAGCATCAGTTACTCGTACCACAAGTTGGTTGGTTGGTTTGGGGGATGAAAGGGACCAGACTGCTACGGTCATCGGTCCCTTTTTCCAAATACAAAGAACACCCACAGAGAATAAAAACTAGGAACAGAATAGATCACAGACGATACAGAACAAGAGAAACTGAGACAAAGACAAGACAAAACGAACTAAAACCACACAGAGTGTGACAGTGGTTGGCCGACCATAGAAATAAAAAAGGAAAAGCCAACCACTTAGAAACACATTAAAAAATCAGTTTAAAATCATAGGCCAAAGGCCAGAATCAACACAAAACAATAAAATAAAACAGAAACACTCAGATTAAATGATAAAACCCCCCTGCCCGAATAAAACGTAAAACTAAGTCAGCCATAGTGGAGTCGTCTGTTAGAAGGGCAGGGAGCGTATCAGGCAGCGCAAATGTCTGCCTGACCACAGCTAAAAGGGGGCAGGCCATCAAAATGTTGGCCACTGTCAAAGCTGCCCCACATCGACATAGAGGAGGGTCCTCCAGGCGCAGTAAATAACTGTGTGTCAGCCGGGAGTGGCCAATGCGGAGCCAGCAAAGAACTACTGAGTCCCTGCGAGTGGCTCGCAGGGATGACCGCCACACAACCGTCGTCTCCTTGACATCACGGAGTTCATTGCGCGTTGTCAGTTCGCGCCATTCACCGTCCCATAGCGCCAAGATTTTGCGGCGAAGACTGCCCGCAAATCAGTCTCTGTGAGGCCAACGTCCAGAGATGGCTTACTGGTGGCCTCTTTCGCCAGGCGGTCAACATGTTCGTTACCCGGGATACCGACATGACCGGGGGTCCACACAAAGACCACAGAGCGGCCGCAACGGGCAAGAGTATGCAGAGACTCTTGGATAGCCATCAACAGACGAAAACGAGGGAAACACTGGTCGAGAGCTCGTAAACCGCTCAGGGAATCGCTACAGTTAACGAAGGACTCACCTGAGCAGGAGCGGATATACCCTACGGCACGAGAGATGGCGACCAGCTCAGCAGTGTAAACGCTGCAGCCATCCTGCAAGGAACGGTTCCCTTGAGTGAGCGCATACCCGACACGACCAGCAACCATCGAACCGTCAGTGTAAACAATGCCAGAGCCCTGATACGTGGCCAGGACGGAATAAAAGCGGCGGCGGAAGGCCTCTGGAGGGACTGAGTCCTTCGGACCCTGTGCCAAGTCGAGCCGAAGGCAAGGGCGACGAACACACCATGGGGGTGTATGCAAAGTAGCCCGGAAAGGAGGTGGAACAGTGAAAACCTGAAGCCCAGAGAGAAGCTCTTTGACGCGGACCGCTATTGTACAACCAGACCGGGGCCGACGTTCTGGCAGACGGACGACCGATCGCGGGAACAGGAGACGATAGTTTGGATGCCCGGGCGAGCTTAGAACATGGGCAGCATAAGCGGCCAGCAAACGTTGGCGCCGGAACCGCAGTGGAGGTACACCTGCCTCCACTAGTACGCTGTCCACAGGGCTGGTGCGGAAAGCACCAGTGGCAAGGCGTATCCCGCTGTGGAGAATTGGTCCAGCACCCGTAACGCAGATGGGGATGCTGAGCCATAAGCCAGGCTCCCATAATCCAGACGGGACTGGATTAACGCCTGGTAGAGCCGCAACAGGGTAGATCGGTCGGCGCCCCAGCGAGTGTGGCTCAAGCATCTCAGAGCGTTGAGATGCCGCCAACACGTCTGTTTCAGCTGTCGGATATGAGACAGCCAAGTCAACCGGGCATCGAAAACCACCCCCAAAAACCTGTGGGTCTCCAGCACAGCAAGGAGTTCGTCGGCAAGATAAAGCCGCGGCTCAGGATGGACTGTTCGGCGCCGGCAGAAATGCATAACGCGGGTCTTGGCTGCCGAAAACTGAAACCCATGCGCTACAGCCCAAGACTGCGCCTTACGGATAGCGCCCTGTAGCTGACGTTCAACAGCTGCAATGCCAGTAGAGCTGTAGTAAAGGCAGAAGTCGTCAGCATACAGGGAAGCGGAGACAGAATTTCCCACGGCCGCAGCAAGCCCGTTAATGGCTATTAAAAACAGACAGACACTTAAAACAGAACCCTGTGGCACACCGTTCTTCTGGACGTGGGAGGAACTATACGAGGCCGCGACTTGCACGCGGAAGGTACGACACGACAGAAAATTGCGGATAAAAATCGGCAGAGGACCCCGAAGACCCCATCCATGAAGCGTAGAAAGGATGTGATGACGCCATGTCGTATCGTACGCCTTCCGCATGTCGAAAAAGACAGCGACCAGCTGCTGAAGGCGGGCAAAGGCAGTACGGATGGCCGACTCCAGGCTCACCAGATTGTCGGCGGCGGAGCGGCCTTTCCGGAACCCACCCTGAGACGGAGCCAGAAGGCCCCGAGACTCCAGTACCCAATGCAAGCGCCGGCTCACCATCCGTTCAAGCAACTTGCAAAGAACGTTGGTGAGGCTAATGGGACGGTAGCTGTCCACCTCCAGAGGGGTCTTTCCAGGTTTCAAAACGGGGATGACAACGCCTTTCCGCCACTGCGACGGAAACTCCCCCTCGACCCAAAGACGGTTGTAAAGATCGAGAAGGCGCCGCTGGCAGTCCACTGAAAGGTGTTTCAGCATCTGACAGTGGATGCGATCTGGCCCGGGAGCGGTATCAGGGCAAGCGGCAAGGGCACTCTGAAATTCCCACTCACTGAATGGAGCATTGTAAGATTCTGGGAGGTTGGTGCGAAACGAAAGGCTCCGACGTTCCATCCGCTCTTTAATGGAGCGGAAGGCCTGGGGGTAATTCGCAGAAGCGGAACTCATAGCAAAATGCTCTGCTAAGCGATTGGCAACGACGTCGGAGTCAGTACAAACTGCTCCATTCAGTGAGAGCGCAGGGACGCTGGCAGGCGTCCGATAGCCGTAGACGCGTCGAATCTTGGCCCAGATCTGCGAAGGAGTGACATGGAGGCCAATGGTGGACACATACCGCTCCCAGCACTCCTCCTTGCCTTGGCGGATAAGGAGGCGGGCCCGCGCACGCAGCCGTTTGAAGGTGATAAGGTGGTCTATGGAGGGATGTCGCTTGTGACGCTGGAGAGCCCGGCGGCGATCTTTAATCGCTTCAGCGATCTCAGGCGACCACCAAGGCACAGCCTTCCGCCGAGGGGACCCAGAAGAACGGGGAATGGCAGATTCGGAGGCAGTAACGATGCCGGTGGTGACCGATTGAACCGCCGCATCAATGTCATCAGTAGAGAGAGGCTCTAAAGCGGCAGTGGAGGAGAACAAGTCCCAGTCAGCCTTATTCATAGCCCATCTGCTAGGGCGCCCAGAAGAGTGACGCTGTGGTAGTGACAAAAAGAGCGAAAAGTGGTCACTACCACACAGGTCGTCATGCACACTCCATTGGACAGACGGTAAGAGGCTATGGCTACAGATGGAAAGGTCAATGGCGGAGTAGGTGCCATGCGCCACAAGTGTGTGAAGGCACCATCATTTAACAGCGAGAGATCGAGCTGCGACAATAAATGCTCAACGATGGCGCCTCGACGTGTTGCCACTGACCCACCCCACAGAGGGTTATGGGCGTTGAAGACGCCCAATAGCAAGAAAGGTGGCGGCAATTGGGCTACCAGTGCAGCCAGGACATGCTGCGAGACCTCACCATCCGGTGGAAGGTAAAGACTGCAAACGGTAACAGCCTGTGGCGTCCACACCCGAACAGCGACAGCCTCTAAAGGTGTTTGGAGAGGGACAGACTCGCTGTGCAGAGTGTGAAGGACATATATGCAGACGCCACCAGACACCCTTTCATAAGCCGCCCCGTTCTTATAATAACCCCGATAGCCACGGAGGGCGGGGGTTCGCATTGCCGGAAACCAAGTTTCCTGCAGAGCAATAGAAAGGAAAGGATGAAGGCTGATAAGCTGGCGGAGCTCAGCTAGATGGTGGAAGAAACCGCTGCAGTTCCACTGGAGGATGGTATTGTCCATGGCGGAGAAAGGCGTGACGGGACTGGGAAGGCAGATTACGCCGCTGGGTCACCTGCTGCCTTCGATTGAGCACCCGTGCTAGTGCTATCCATGGGGTCTGAGGGACTGGCGAGATCGAGGTCCTCAGCGGACGCCAGGATCTCCACCTCGTCCTCAGACGCAGAGCTGGAAGGTGGCGGTGGGGTGGCTGCCACCGCGAATTCCTTGGGCTTAGAGCTCTTCTTCTTTGATTTCTCACGCTGCTCCTTGGGTTTAACTGGCTGGGAGGGCTTCACTGATTCAGTCTCCGGGACTGAGGAGGATCGTGAAGCCCTTCGACCAGGTGATTGCGGGCACTTACGCCACTGTCGGTCGTCAGCCTTCCCACTGGTAGAAACCAGGGAAGGGAGGGACCCAAGGGAACCCTTGTGAGCATGAGAAGCAGAAGAAGTTGGACACTTCTCCGGCTTAGAAGCAGGGACGGACGTCCCCGATGGGGGGGATGGCGTTGCCCCTGAGGTAGGTGGCGCAGGAGCAACCCGGTGGGTAGAGCCCCCCACTGGCAAGGGGGCAGGAGGAGTTGTACCACTCAGCGATCCGGCCGGAAGTCGCGAAACTGATGGGGCGAGCACAGGTGTTGTAACAGCGGCGTAGGATGATGTCATTCTCACGGGATGTAATCGGTCGTATTTCCTTTTGGCCTCAGTATAAGTCAGTCGGTCCAGGGTCTTATATTCCATGATTTTGCGTTCTTTCTGGAAGATTCTGCAGTCTGGCGAGCAAGGTGAATGGTGCTCCCCGCAGTTGACATAGATGGGAGGCGGGGCACATGGAGTATCGGGATGAGACGGGCGTTCGCAATCTCGACATGTGAGGCCGGAAGTGCAGCGGGAAGACATATGGCCGAACATCCAGCACTTGAAGCACCGCATCGGGGGAGGAATATAGGGCCTGACGTCACATCGGTAGACCATCACCTTGACCTTTTCCGGTAACGTATCACCCTCGAAGGCCAAGATGAAGGCACCGGTAGCTATCTGATTTTCCTTCGGACCCCGATGAACGCGCCGGACGAAATGTACACCCCTGCGCTCTAAGTTGGCGCGCAGCTCGTCATCAGACTGCAAAAGAAGGTCCTCATGGTAAATAACTCCCTGAACCATATTTAAACTCTTATGCGGTGTGATCGTAACAGCAACATCCCCCAACTTGTCACAAGCAAGCAACCGTCGTGACTGGGCAGAGGATGCCGTTTGGATCAGGACCGATCCAGAGCGCATTTTTGACAAGCCCTCCACCTCCCCAAACTTGTCCTCTAAATGCTCGAGAAGAACTGAGGCTTTGTGGAGAGAAAAGACTCCCCATCAGCTCTCGTACAAACTAAGAATCGGGGCGAATAACTATTACCTCCATCCTGAGACTTACGCTCCTCCCACGGCGTGGCCAGAGAGGGGAACGTTTTCGGATTGTACTTTTCGGCATTAAATTGAGCCCGAGAACGCTTAGAGACTGCTGGCGGCTGGCCGCCAGCGAGAGATGATGTACCACGCTTCATTGCGGGTCATCCGCCCTGATGCCACCTACTCCGACCAAGGGCCCTCCCCACGGGCGCCACCCAGCCGCAGCAATAGCCACCTGGCAGGATGTCCATTGCCGGGAGTCCTGATGCCCCAGGGAGACTGGCATCTACTCCTTGGCATACGTGGGGAGTTAACGGCGCAGGCATCAGTAGAGCGATCCCTGTGTTGTCAGGGGGCTACAACCAAGAGGGTACACCACAACGGACTGGCTACCGTGCTGGATCTTAGGTGCAAAACTGTCCAAGGTCGTCGTCGCAGTTAAAAGAAACACTGCAGAGTGCAACGTGGGAATCGCACCCAGGGACGTATCCTCGCCCAAAAGATGGAAAACGAGCGGGACACCATTGCAACGACGAAAAAGCCGGCTAAAGGTCTCAATGCACGACGGATACAGTGCACCATGTAAGGCGCCCTTCCCCAATTGGCTCGCTCTTCGGAATAATTTAGAAAGATGGAGGTCAAACCCGAGAGGGGACCATCACATAAGGCCGAAACATTTGAGACTCCTTTTAGTCGCCTCTTACGACAGGCAGGAATACCGCGGGCCTATTCTAACCCCCGAACCCGCAGGGGGCGTACCACAAGTGCTCTCCTCCACGCACCATTATAGGGCTTGCGGAGAATTATAATAGATGAATGCGAAAATATGTTGTTGACGCCTACCTACATAAGGAGAAAAAAATGGTTCAAATGGCTCTGAGCACTATGGGACTTAACATCTGTGGTCATCAGTCCCCTAGAACTTAGAACTACTTAAACCGAACTAACCTAAGCACATCACACACATCCATGCCCCAGGCAGAATTCGAACCTGCGACAGTAGCAGTCACGCGGTTCCGGACTGAGCGCCTAGAACCGCTAGACCACCGCGGCCGGCCATAAGGAGAAATGATCCTCTTAGTACAGTAAGAGACACCAGAGTGTCGAACGATAGAGAAATAGTGTGGAAGTGATTCAATGAACCTTCCGTCCGTCAGGCACTTACCAGTTGATCGCAGAGCAGTCGTGTAGATGGAGACGCCCTATGAGGCGGTGGTGGTGCTTTGGGCATGCATTCCGGAAGTAGGGAGTAGGTGATCCCCGGTGACGAAGCGAGTGACTCGAGTTGCGATACGGAAGGCAGAGGAAATCCCGAGTGAGCTCCCGTGAGCTGGCCGCGAGTTCCACTCAGGCGTCTTGTTGGTGTGCTCTGCGAGTGGCGAGGAGTCGCAAGTGTGGCCTTGAACGGTAAGATAAGGGTTCCGAGAAAGGACGGCGATACGAGCTGCCCGGAAGAGGTGGTTAGGGAAAAAGTGACGTTCTTCGCTAGGCCATCTGAACAGTAATATACTTCATTTTTATTTATTAAAATTGCAGCGAAATAGCCATATACAGTTACTTTGCTTAACATTTCACATTTACATTTTTGCATATTCATTTATCGATTTCACTCTTTTACTGCACAGTTCTATGTGATATCGTTCACAGGCTTCGTTACACAGTTCACATACACATGTCGCGATTGGGTCATGATAAGTTTTGTTCTTGCAGATTAGATGATGAAAGCCGTGAATAGAAAGTCTAGTTACGACATGTCGCTGTTCGAAGTTTGGTGCTGTCCATGAGCGGTTCGTCATTGCTTCGGTGCCATAAAACTCCGGCCATATTTTTTCTCGTTTCTCCTCCATGATCCTCAGTTGCTTTCTGGAAGCCCTGGTGTGTGGCATCATATACCGAAGTCTGATGTCTTCAATTAGGGATGTCTCTCTCGCAAGCAGGTACACTAGTCTGTGAGGTGGTCCCATATAACCTCCATCCCATAGGCCAGGATTGGCAAGATTTTTGTTTTGAATAATTTCATGGCTGTTTCTAGACTGAGTAGGCGGATGTTTTTGATGTCCTGTATTGCTATTATTGCTTGGGCTGCACGTTCTGTTGTGTGTTTTGTGAAGCATTTGGCTGTTGGTTGCAATATACTTCATTTGTATCCCTGCAATCTGAAAGTGTTCTTTTTCCTGTTGACACTGAACACTGTCAACAGTAGTTGCTGATGGTTAGCTGCAGGTGGTATGCCGGATTGTCAGCGGCGAATCTTCGCAGACAGGTGGTCGAGACTCGGAATGTTATTTGAAGGTAGTTAAGGCAGCAACAGGGCTCTTCAGTCTCGACTTTCCGGTTGTGAAATTTAACGCCGTCTCTCGGGTTGAAACGAGGCTTGCGATCCTCGCTCGATCTGATTGGATAGTGGGCGACGATAGACAAGTAACAACAACAACAACAACAACAACAACAACAACCAGACAGCCGTCGAAGCCTGTCCACCCAACGTCTAGCAGCCTAAGAAAAATTTCCTGACGTAGCTTAAGTTGCATTCTACGTGCCGTGCTGCATTCCGCCCGCGCCCGTGCGCAGCGCTATTTCCTAACACTCGCGTCTGTCCCGTATGCAAAATCAACACTAGGCAATCACGGGCAGTAAACGTCCGTCCGCTGGTGTGACGAACGGCAGGAAGCAGGTGTCGCTACCCCTCCCCTCCCCCCCTCCCTACCAGTTCCCGTCACGTGGCACGGCCGCCACGTAGAGCACACACCGCCGTCAGGACAAACATCTGGACAGAGAAGGGTGAAGGGCAGGGGGGGGGGGGGAAAGGGGGCGGCGTAGCACTGGCGGTTCCGTACAGCTGGAAGACAGCCATCAGAGGCCCTACTCTGCGGCCCTATTCTGTATCTTTCCGCCATTTTGCCGATCGGTTCGGTACGCCAGCGCACCGAACGGTCTTGTTTTCGAAGGAGAGCCCCAACATTATTTTGTAAGCATTTCGGAAGCGATGCCGAAAGGTCCTAGCGAACTGAAACGCTGTTGTCAGTTCTCCTCGCGCCAACCAGTCAAAAGCAATCTGCGTAGGATCCGGGCATGCACACTGCAGCGCCACAGCGGCACGAACTCGAAGCGGCTAGCAGCCCACACATGCTGGCTATTCTTCACAGTACCGAAAAGTGTGATTAAAGAGTACGTAATACTGTTCAAATTTCGCTGACCACGTGCTTCCATGAATGCAAGATAACGATAAAATATTGACTGTGTTCTGGAGACTGTCATAAATGTCACATTATGTCAGTTTATTTTCATTCACATCGTCGTCTTCTTTTGGATGTTACGTTTCGGAATATGAGTTAGGAATGGAGTGTAGTACCACACTGCACAAATACATCTATAGAAACACCCGAAAAATTAGTCATTTTTTCTGTTTTCCGTCGTTCCTTAGTTACTTCAAAATTGATGGAGGTACTTTCCATCTAATGCCACTCACTGAAGGCAGTTTCTTTGTAGCCATACGCGTTTCGCTTCTTTTATTCGTGAAGATGCTTCACAAATAAAACTAGCGAAACGCGTGTGGCAATAAACAAACTGTCTTCAAATAGTTGCATAATCGGAATACATCTCCACGAACCTGAAAAGTTGTTTAAAAGAGCGTCAAAGTATAAGATGATGATGCATAGACTGTGGTTGTATCTCGCTCCTAGAGACCCAAATCATGAATTAGCCTATTGCCATATATGACACATCAACGATTTGGTTCATAAAAATAAAATAAACGCCTTTTAGAGAGCATGTGGCGAGTGCACCTATAGAACTTCGCTGTAGTTTATAACACGCATCTGATAAATCGAAGTGTTTCATGTATTGTGGTACAGTCTGAAAATATTGTGGCAGGAATCTTTCATCTCTGTCTACTGTTAAAGATTCGATCGCGGATAAATTCTTGGGACTAGAGTATAAAAACGACTGCCGCTAGTTTCATTCGCAGTAATTTAAGTTGTGCTCTTAGGTTCCTGTCTGACCACACTCTCGGAAATCGCTACGTATTCAGTAAAAAATGGTGAATTATTTGTGAAAACAAAAGTATAAATACGATAACGTTGAAAGCTGAGGAAGTGAATTAAAATTTGTGCTGCAGCCGCCGGGACTCGAACCTGGGTCTTCTTGCTTACCAGGCAGATATGCTGACCATTACACCACCGCAGCGCAAATTTTACTTCACTTCTTCAGCTTCCAACGTTACCGTAGATAAATTAGAGACTTAAATGTCTCAGGGAAAATTTAAGAAAAAAGTATAAATGTCACTGTTATTGTTTCACGCACAGCAATTTCATCTTTCATTTCTTAAAGATATGGAAGTCACGAAATCGAAGAGACTCGTTACTGAGAAAGCGCGCTCTTTCGTGTAAATAACGAATATTTCAGAAAACTGCTTAACTTTGACGATTAACGAAGTCTCAGAATGTGTTAGAAACACGAAGAGGAAAAAAGGAAATACTTTCGTACCGTGTGGTATGCAAACCTACGACCTTCAAAACGGCAATTCGTTGCCTCACCGATTTCCCTTTATTTCATATAATTCCAGTCGAGAGAGACGCAGGCTGACTTTGTTGCTGAATGATACGGGCGTAAGCCGTAAATGAATGAAATTTTGGAAGGTTTCCTCTATGGGGCTTCACAAAATTCCTTTGCATTGGTACTTAAAAGTTTTAAACGCGTTTCGATAATTAATAAGTAAACCATTTCCGGAAAAAAGTGCGCAAAGTCACTAGTAATTTCAGGTAACACTCATGTGATATACGTAAGCAGAGCTGACCTTTTGAAATTTAATGGTCCTTCATTTCTTATTTACATAAAAATAGTAGTTATTTTGTGAGAATATTGACCAAAACTGTTTTTTCATGTTATAATCATTCACAGTAACAACAATACAAGTCATATTTCTAACAAAGGAAAATAGTCTATTATGAACTCACTTTCCACCCGGACATGGTGATTCTTCAGTAACACAATCACTAAATCCGAAGCTAAAACCGCTCAGTACGTTTAAAACAACAAATTGTAGGTGTAACCAAACCACACCGAACCGAACTAGAGTGCCATACCGAAATCCAAAACCTCTCGGTACAGTTGTCGAAAAATCGGTCAGAGGACCGATCGGTAACAGGGCTTAGAAACTTACTGAATAGGAATTTCGGATAAAGAACCGAAAATGACGTCACTAACGAGGCTAACCTACTGCAGCGATCGGTACGAACGATACAGAATAGGGCACAGTACCGAGACTGCAACAAAGCACACACCATGGTACAGAGACAGCTCGTGACGAAAAGGACACACACATTGACCTATTACGGGCCACAAATTTATTATTTTATTAATCACCCTTTTCTGTGATAACCTGAGTGATAAACGAAAGAAAAAGCCATTTCGAAAAAACTCATTTAATTAGTACAAAAACTGCTTAGCTGCCGTCAAATCTGTCTCCTTCCTCGTGGTCCACTGCATTTCGGTGTTGATCCTGTTTATTTTGAAAGCTACATCACTATCCTCTTTCGGGCATCCAAAAGCGAGAGCTTATTTGGTTTAGCAACCTGATATACGCACCACGTGCTTACTACGCACATAACAATAATCTGGGCGAATAACGGCCACCAGATCTTCTCTGATCTCGCCCTCGTCCTATAAAATGATATTTAAAACTGCTACATAGTAATTTTCACTTTGAAATCTCACGGACTCGTAAATAATGGTCCTCCACCAGGTACAGAACACAATGTGATTGTAGCGAAAATTTAGACCGAATCCACGAAGAATGAAAATGTCGAAGTTCTTGAGTGATGTGAACTCGGCCGTAGAACTTAATACGCAACTTTTATATCTTCATATGTGCTTTGCTCCTGATGTCCTGCTGTCCCTGATGTCCTGCTGTCCATAATATGTTGCTGTAAAAAAATTGTAGCAATCTTGCCACATTGTGGAAATCATAAATGAAAGTTCAGGAATAGCAATGAATTCTCTTATAACTGCGTAGGCGTTACAAACTGACTACATCTTGACTCTCTGAAAACTGCCTATAATCTTAAATTCTGTGCTGTCTCGGCCGTCAGACATCACACTGTCTATTGCTTGTAGCTATCTTTTCCAAAGCCACATTCATCTTGTAACAGACGTCCCTCGTCTAACACTTTTAGGCCAAAGCAGGACAGTCAGCTACAATCCAAACAATGGCAGGCGGGGTCTAGCAGGACGAGTGGAGCACAACACGACGCCGAGTTCCTAGGGATGATGCCTTTTCGATATTCTTGCCGCGCCAAATGAAAACAAAATTTTCTGTGAGCGCAGTTTATGCTTGCGCCGCACTTTTTCGTAAAATCGTCGGGACGAAATCGTAAGTGTCTCGTATTAAGTACCAATCTGTTTAAACACAGTGGTTGTACGCAGTGGTAGTGTAGTGGTTACAGAGCAGATAATCCACAAGTTTGTTCCTGCCACTGGCCGCTGTGTGACCGATGGGCCAGCTGAACGCAATCGCTATGCGCCCTTCTTTCATTTCCTTTTCGACGCTGCTGTCGCTCTCACATTCGCTTAGCACTGGACATTTTACGACTTTTGCATTCCTTTCGATGTGGTCATTCCTCTGAGTTCCGTTTTCGGTAATTCCGAGCATATTTACGAGCCACATGAGACAACACCTCACTATTCTGAAATTTCAATTTAATACCGACTTTTACTTAAATTCCGGCGAACAGTACTGTCTCCCTTTGGGTGCTAGTACTACTTCGCAAGCTCTTCACAACGACACCCGAATCGTCTCCACGCTGTACCAGTTTATAATTAACTTTACACGAGGCTAACTCGTAACAAATCATGAACATGTTCCTGCACTGGTACAGTGACCTCGTACGCAGAACAAATATTGCGCGACAAACGATTAAGACGTGGTGTACCCGCTGGAGGCTTAACCATTGTTTGCGCATGATTAGTCTCGTAGTTATTAGCAATCCAAATCTTTGGCACACAAAAAAGTTCGACAAACAAGTTAGTATGTGCTTTAACGTCAAAAACGTTCCGGCAGTCGGTTATCGTTGACGAAAACAAAGGATGCTATCTCCTTCTTCCTTTTTTTCCCGTGGAAACGTCTGTTTCCTGGTCGGTCGAACTTTGGTGTGTGACAAATCGTTAACAGCTCTACGAGACTGAAAATACACGAACAATGCTTGAGCCCGTAATGGACAGGGCGTGTGTGTCGTGCAGTACTGGCTAGCACGTCGATTCGGGTGTCATTGTGAAGCGTTTGGGGACCATTACTAGGAACGAAACTGAAAAAAAAGGTTTTAAATAGAAAATTACACAATAATGAAAGATGTCTCACGTCGCTCGTAAATATGCTCGGAATAACAAAACGTAAGAGGAAAGCTCGCGTTGAACTCCAGTGCCGAGCGAGTGGGTGAGCTACGGTAGCGTCGGAGAAAGTTACGTAGTTGACCCATCGGTGATGCAGCGGCCAGCGGTAGATCACACTCTCGGTTTATCTATTCTGTCACCATTATACAACTGCTCTGTGCAAGCACCGTATTAAAGAGACTGGTAAGTAAATTACATACTAATACTAAACACCTGCTATTTCAGCGCGACGTCTTTACGAAAAGTGTAGAGCGCACACAAGAACTGTGCACCCACAGTTTTATTTTCATTTACTTAATTTCCATTCCCATCCGTAACAGACGATTTCTGAACCGCCTCAGGGTTTTTTTCCTTCCCCCCTCCAGCCAAACAGCCTACGAGCTGCTACCGGGTGAGGGGGGAACACGTGGGAGAGGGTCCCCAGTTCCGGCAGTGTCCCTTCAGCCCAGGGGGAGCTTCCCGGCCTCGCCAGACCAGTCCACGTTCAAACCGCGATGGACGTACCCGCGCGCGGACTCTTCGAGGAGACCCGAACGTTGCTGGGTTGCTTTCACCATCGCCATGCGGTGTGGTTAGCGAGCATTTCGCTCTCATTTAAGTATATGACCGAAAGAGTCAGCCTTCAGGAATTGTGAAACTAACCCTGTCGTCCACGACGGTGTGCCACAAACGGCGCACATTCGCCAAGAGATGGGGAAATTCAAATTGTGCTGAATTAGGTCTAAGCGCTGTAGTGTACGAGTGAGACAGGCGAGAACCCACGTCATAGGGAAACCCCGTAGTAGACGCTGTCTGTGGTCAGGGAGACTTAGCAGTGTTAAATTTGGCGGACTGAAGATCGGCCATAAAGGGAAACATTTATGAATACTATTTAATTATGTAGTAATTCAGGAAATGAAGCCACAGTTATTTTAATCAACCATCCTTCATAAACTTTCATGGTGATCCCAATGAAACTTTAATATCGATCATACCTATAATAGTTTAGGATTTACCGCTAAAGTGAAATTAACAAGTTTTGTAACAAAGACCTGAATTCTAAAATATGAACGCTTTGGTCGATCTTAAAGATCGACATGTCATATAGAAGCGCATCATTAATATGACAAATATTGTAAACATCAATTCTGTAACTATTTGTTTAAGAGATATAGTAAATTTAAATTAACAGTATTTTCAATTAAGCATCAGATCATCATTACCTCCACACAAAACACACTGAACGATGACAGCGTGAGCCCTTACTGAATCATTAGGTAAAAGAATATTTGTTGTAAAGTTTACTACATAACTTACTTCTGTTCTTCATTTATTTTTTTATCAGAAAGCACACTGAGCAAGGCTACTGGCCGTGACAATCAAAGTTAAGAAGGAAATTGTAGTGGTTTTATGTAAAAGAATTTAACGTTTATTACGTAATGGACACTACTGTTAAAGCGGGCGGCCGGTCTTTAGGCAGCTGGGAAGTGAGACGACTCACAAAGTTTCGCGTTGCGTGACATCGCGGGACTCTGAGCGGTCTCTGAGCGGCGAGCAGCCGCGCGCCTCGTGTGACCTCTTCTCAACTTTTCGCGTAGATAACGAGGTGGAGTACTGGACTTTTATTTCGCGATGAGATTGTAAATGACCGAACTGTGTCACATGGATATGCGCTCGAGGGTAACAGTAACTCTAAATACGACCACTTTCGATATTAGTTAGCTTTCTGAATAAAAATTATTCTAACCAAATAGCACTGTGTGGCCTACATCATTTATGGGTCGTTAATTTAGCTCCCGATATTATTATTACTGTTTTTAAATGTTATATTAACTTTGTATGTTTCGTACAATTTCGCAAACTTGCCATCAGCCAATTTACCCAAAGGATCACAAATGTGTCAAATTTAAAGCGTTTAATGTGACACGTGCGGTTCAACCCCTAGAAAAGTTTGAGCCAAGACATTTTGACGAAGAGGAACCGCATGTGAGCCCGAACATCTTTGGAATGTTAGCTCACAGCGGGGCAGAGTACCTGGCGTGATTGCACGGAGGTGCCACTGAATAAACCTGTGCTTCACTTACGCGGTAACTGAACAACGGGCGTTACGTTTCTGCAGTGCCGAGACTGCTGGCTGTCCCCTATCTTCGAGGTCTTCCTGATGTTAGCTTTCAACAACATAGCGCGCGACCGGATGCAGTCGGTGTTCCTCTGACCTATTCCGATTCGTGCCTGAACTGTCGCCCTGGCCAGATCTCCCGCCGATGAAAACACCTTGTCTCGCTTTGACGAGACACTGGCACACCGACACTGCAGAGGTATCACTAATTGATAAATTCTCGCACAGCGTGGAAGGACGTCCACACGCGTCATGTGAGCTGAGCTGGACTCTGTCCCGAGCCGGGTTAGAGCCGCTGGTGCTGCTGCCAGACTGAACATCGCAGCCTGTCTATCCTCACACCACCGCTTCCCTACCACCCCGTATGAGCAAGGTGGGTGAAACTCCGTTGCGGCACACCAGCGTCGCCAGCAGGCTCCCAGCGTCGAGACACTACGGGGAAACTCGACGGGTGGGTCACTAGCGTCGCAGGCGTCCACGCCGTCTGACAGCATGACGTCACGATAACGCCAGGCAACCAGTCAGGGGCCGCGAACAACATCACTAGTTATTACGACAATCAATCGCTCCTGACCAGAGTATAAGGGTTTTGGTCGGAATGCAGACATTTTATTTTAATGAACCCATGAACCGTGGACCTTGCCGTTGGTGGGGAGGCTTGCGTGCCTCAGCGATACAGATGGCCGTACCGTAGGTGCAACCACAACGGAGGGGTATATGTTGAGAGGCCAGACAAACGTGTGGTTCCTGAAGAGGGGCAGCAGCCTTTTCAGTAGTTGCAGGGGCAACAGTCTGGATGATTGACTGATCTGGCCTTGTAACATTAACCAAATCGGCCTTGCTGTGCTGGTACTGCGAACGGCTGAAAGCAAGGGGAAACTACAGCCGTAATTTTTCCCGAGGACATGCAGCTCTACTGTATGATTAAATGATGATGGCGTCCTCTTGGGTAAAATATTCCGGAGGTAAAATAGCCCAACATTCGGATCTCCGGGCGGGGACTACTCGAGAGGACGTCGTTATCAGGAGAAAGAAAACTGGCGTTCTACGGATCGGAGCGTGGAATGTCAGATCACTTAATCGGGCAGGTAGGTTAGAAAATTTAAAAAGGGAGATGGATAGGTTAAAGTTAGATATAGTGGGAATTAGTGAAGTTCGGTGGCAGGAGGAACAAGACTTTTGGTCAGGTGAATACAGGGTTATAAATACAAAATCAAATAGGGGTAATGCAGGAGTAGGTTTAATAATGAATAAAAAAATAGGAGTGCGGGTTAGCTACTACAAACAGCATAGTGAACGCATTATTGTGGCCAAGATAGACACAAAGCCCATGCCTACTACAGTAGTACAAGTTTATATGCCAACTAGCTCTGCAGATGATGAAGAAATAGATGAAATGTATGACGAGATAAAAGAAATTACTCAGGTAGTGAAGGGAGACGAAAATTTAATAGTGATGGGTGACTGGAATTCGTCAGTAGGAAAAGGGAGAGAAGGAAACATAGTAGGTGAATATGGATTGGGGGGGAAGGAATGAAAGAGGAAGCTGCCTGGTAGAATTCTGCACAGAGCATAACTTAATCATAGCTAACACTTGGTTCAAGAATCATGAAAGGAGGCTGTATACATGGAAGAAGCCTGGAGATACTGACAGGTTTCAGATAGATTATATAATGGTAAGACAGAGATTTAGGAACCAGGTATTAAATTGTAAGACATTTCCTGGGGCAGATGTAGATTCTGACCACAATCTATTGGTTATGAACTGCAGATTGAAACTGAAGAAACTGCAAAAAGGTGGGAATTTAAGGAGATGGGACCTGGATAAACTGAAAGAACCAGAGGTTGTAGAGAGTTTCAAGGAGAGCATTAGGGAACAATTGACAGGAATGGGGGAAAGAAATACAGTAGAAGAAGAATGGATAGCTCTGAGGGATGAAGTGGTGAAGGCAGCAGACGATCAAGTAGGTAAAAAGACGAGGGCTAATAGAAATCCTTGGGTAACAGAAGAAATATTGAATTTAATTGATGAAAGGAGAAAATATAAAAATGCAGTAAATGAAGCAGGCAAAAAGGAATATAAACGTCTCAAAAATGATATCGACAGGAAGCGCAAAATGGCTAAGCAGGGATGGCTAGAGGACAAATGTAAGGATGTAGAGGCTTGTCTCACTAGAGGTAAGATAGATACTGCCTACAGGAAAATTAAAGAGACCTTTGGAGGGAAGAGAACCACTTGTATGAATATCAAGAGCTCAGATGGCAACCCAGTTCTAAGCAAAGAAGGGAAAGCAGAAAGGTGGAAGGAGTATATAGAGGGTTTATACAAGGGCGATGTACTTGAGGACAATATTATGGAAATGGAAGAGGATGTAGATGAAGATGAAATGGGAGATAAGATACTGCGTGAAGAGTTTGACAGAGCACTGAAAGACCTGAGTCAAAACAAGGCCCCGGGAGTAGACAACATTCCATTAGAACTACTGATGGCCTCAGGAGAGCCAGTCATGACAAAACTCTACCATCTGGTGAGCACGATGTATGAGACAGGTGAAATACCCTCAGACTTTAAGAAGAATATAATAATTCCAATCCCAAAGAAAGCAGGTGTTGACAGATGTGAAAGTTACCGAACTATCAGTTTAATAAGTCACAGCTGCAAAATACTAACGCGAATTCTTTACAGACGAATGGAAAAACTGGTAGAAGCCGACCTCGAGGAAGATCAGTTTGGATTCCGTAGAAATGTTGGAACACGTGAGGCAATACTGACCTTACGACTTATCTTGGAAGAAAGATTAAGAAAAGGCAAACCTACGTTTCTAGCATTTGTAGACTTAGAGAAAGCTTTTGACAATGTTGACTGGAATACTCTCTTTCAAATTCTGAAGGTGGCAGGGGTAAAATACAGGGAGCGAAAGGCTATTTACAATTTGTACAGAAACCAGATGGCAGTTATAAGAGTCGAGGGGCATGAAAGGGAAGCAGTGGTTGGGAAAGGAGTGAGACAGGGTTGTAGCCTCTCCCCAATGTTATTCAATCTGTATATTGAGCAAGCAGTAAAGGAAACAAAAGAAAAATTCGGAGTAGGTATTAAAATCCATGGAGAAGAAATAAAAACTTTGAGGTTCGCCGATGACATTGTAATTCTGTCAGAGACAGCAAAGGACTTGGAAGAGCAGTTGAACGGAATGGACAGTGTCTTGAAAGGAGGATATAAGATGAACATCAACAAAAGCAAAACGAGGATAATGGAATGTAGTCATATTAAGTCGGGTGATGCTGAGGGAATTAGATTAGGAAATGAGACACTTAAAGTAGTAAATGAGTTTTGCTATTTAGGGAGTAAAATAACCGATGATGGTCGAAGTAGAGAGGATATAAAATGTAGACTGGCAATGGCAAGGAAAGCGTTTCTCAAGAAGAGAAATTTGTTAACATCAAGTATAGATTTAAGTGTCAGGAAGACGTTTCTGAAAGTATTTGTAGGGAGTGTAGCCATGTATGGAAGTGAGACATGGACGATAACTAGTTTGGACAAGAAGAGAATAGAAGCTTTCGAAATGTGGTGCTACAGAAGAATGCTGAAGATAAGGTGGGTAGATCACGTAACTAATGAGGAGGTATTGAATAGGATTGGGGAGAAGAGAAGTTTGTGGCACAACTTGACTAGAAGAAGGGATCGGTTGGTAGGACATGTTCTGAGGCATCGAGGGATCACAAATTTAGCATTGGAGGGCAGCGTGGAGGGTAAAAATCGTAGAGGGAGGCCAAGAGATCAATACACTAAGCAGATTCAGAAGGATGTAGGTTGCAGTAGGTACTGGGAGATGAAGAAGCTTGCACAGGATAGAGTAGCATGGAGAGCTGCATCAAACCAGTCTCAGGACTGAAGACCACAACAACAACAACAGCGACACGGCAACGAGACAGAGTATCACAAGCTGCGACATGGTCGACAATAAAACAGTGATCCAGAAAGTGTACAATAAATTTATTTTATTTCCGTCTATGACAGTAAAATTTTTAAGTCCTTAAGATTACTGGTTACGGTCAGCGACGGCCATCTTCAGGTCCGCAGCAAAACATGGTAAATAAAAAAATAAAAAAAATAGAAAAGCTAGTGGATTGTCTACGCGTTAAAATAATAAAATAGGCCATAAAGAAAAGTATTACTGACATACAAGTGTGCGAAACGTGACGAAATGTACCTATTTTAAGAGATGTGCTAATAAATGAAGCCACAGTGGCATCGTCAAAAGATACCCACGAAATCAGCATAGCACCGTAGCATACATTTGAAGTATGGCGTAATTATACTAGGCCACAGTGTCGTCGGAGTCACCTTGTTCAGAACGCTGCTGTTCATAGCAAACTGCACAACAGCTGTCACTAAATATTTGTGTCGTACGCTCGTTAGGTGTCGCTCCTGTTATGTCTCACTACAGTCTGTTATGTCGTAACTTTGGTTTCTTGCCCTACTTCTTTTATCATTTTTATATTACTCTGTTAGCCCAATAAGTTTGATCATATGGACGTTTTTTGTTTAAGATCGCCACAAGAGCGTATGAGAATTACATATTGCCACTCAACCATTTCCTCTTTAACATTCTAAATTCAAATGTGTTTTTAATTTATTGCATTTTATCACTGTAATAACCTATACATCCGGTAAGCCCACCACAGACTTTACCTGTTGTATTCTTTTTCTTGGTGCATCTTGTCCTATAATATGGCTGACGAATGTATGCACACTTACAGTACGACTCCGCTTTCACTTCCAGCACTCAAGGGACGCATGCGACGTTTCCTCGCTACCACTGTTGCTGAGAATCTGCGAGGAATTTGAAGCGGCCTTCCTGCGACTTTTCTTACCTCCCGCGTCTAACTGAACCATGTAAATTGCTAGCACGTACAACGTGCAAACGCTATTAACTTTATGTTGTTCTTCACGATGAGCAATTACTAGACAGCGGAAAATAAAACGTTGTACGCACAGCATAAGTTTTTATTGCAGTGCACACTCACAAGAGAGAGAGAGAGAGATACGCACAGCATAAGTTTTTATTGCAGTGCACACTCACAAGCGAGAGAGAGAGAGAGAGAGAGAGAGAGAGAGAGAGAGAGAGCAGAAGATAGAAATATGGCAACGGCACGCTATGAATAACACCAAATTGAAATATCCCCACTCATCAGATTTCATTGTCATTGCTGTGAAGAAAACTTTCCCCTCCAAGACGGGTGCGATTAATCAGGTCACGAGAAATAGACGCAAATGATGGGAAAAAAACTAGAACTTCGTCCAAGATTCTCAGCAGGTACGAAACGGAACGAAACTCCGGGAAGGACCGACACCTGGGGCGGTGTCGTACAGGAAACTCGGCCTGCACACGCCAACACTGCAGGCGTCTGTGGCGGCGACGAAACGGCCGTACACATCCCAGAGGAAAACTACGGGGGAAGGTTCGCGCAGTCGCAAATCTTTGTACAGTGGAAGGAACGAGTGTAATCGATAACACACTAAAAATGCTGACCAAGTGACCAGTGGCGTCTGAGCTTCATAGTGGGGGTGGACGGCCGCTTGGACGTCACCATCTTGTGCTTTTCTTCGTTATCTGAAAAATCGTCGCTTCTACCGATGATGATTCGCAGTACAGACAGAGGTCTGCAAAACGGGGAGCGAGCAGGTGATTCCCCACTCGCCTACGCAGCTACAGGCTGTTTCACAAGTTCACACCGCCACTTCCGCAGTGCGAGACACTGCACAGACGGGGTTGGGAGAGGGGTGAATTATTTTAAAATGAAGTGTGTTAACACTACACGGAATGCAGATATCAGTTACTCGTGACACTAACGCAAGGAAAGAGTATGGGAAGAGTCTACGTAAATCTCTGGACGCTGTTCTACATTGTTAGAGAGGAAATTTATTCTTTGGTCATCCCGTACGGTAGCTTTAGGCGACTTCAGCTTCCACCACCGAGAGTGCTGCTCGCTCTTCTGTTTACAGACACAACTGGGCAGAAAATGCCGGCGACGTACGGTCTGTCTTGTGAATTTCTGTAATAATAACTTTGCTGACCTCGCGTTTAGCTAGCGGAGTTGTTTATTGGTGAGGACTTATTTTCAGTTGTTAACTGAGTCATTATGTAGACAAGCAAAGCATTACTGGTGGAGGTGATAACTACCACACAGACGACTTTCCAAAGTGTAACACGCTTTTATGCATTCGACGATGTCGATTTCGCCGGCCGAAGTGGCCGTGCGGTTAAAGGCGCTGCAGTCTGGAACCGCAAGACCGCTACGGTCGCAGGTTCGAATCCTGCCTCGGGCATGGATGTTTGTGATGTCCTTAGGTTAGTTAGGTTTAACTAGTTCTAAGTTCTAGGGGACTAATGACCTCAGCAGTTGAGTTCCATAGTGCTCAGAGCCATTTGAACCATTTTTTGAACGATGTCGATTTCGTTGGCCCCATCGTCAACAGCTGCGATACTTTTCGCAGCTTGAGGGTATCAAATGCATCGGCGCAGGCTAAGCTCTCCAAACACCCGAATACGGCCAGAGCTAATAAGTAGGCCACCTAGGTGTTACGGAACTTCGGATATTTCAAGACACGTCAAGCAATGCATTACATCACCCAACTGTTCTAGATGTAAACACGGTTAGTCACATTCCAACAGACATCTCGACAGCCACCCTGCACCATACACTGTAGCTGTGTGCTGAGTGGTTGTACTTGGTTCAGCGCGCTCTCCTAGTGCCTGCTGTGCTTGAATTGAAGAGATTTATGCCGCCTCCCAGTAAGGCTACTGTTGGTGAGAGAAATGGGGCAACATTGTGGTCGTTGCTTAATTCACTACTACGTGACTGTAACACAACTACACATATCTCTGCAATACGCTGTCAACGACGTACCGCACCAAGGTGGCACATTTGCCAGTCCAGTACCTTTCCCACGAGCACTGCATACGTCACTGACAACTTCACACTTACAAATTAAGCACCTCTCAGCCACTGTTTATAGGTATGTCTTTTGGATAACTTGTTTTTGTTGTTGTTGTTGTGGTCTTCAGTCCTGAGACTGGTTTGATGCAGCTCTCCATGCTACTCTATCCTGTGCTAGCTTCTTCATCTCCCAGTACTTACTGCAGCCTAAATCCTTCTGAATCTGCTCCGTGTATTCATCTCTTGGTCTACGTCTACGATTTTTACCCTCCACGCTGCCCTACAGTACTAAATTGGTGATCCCTTGATGCCTCAGAACATGTCCTACCAACCGATCCCTTCTTCTGGTCAAGTTGTGCCACAAACTTCTCTTCTCCCCAATCCTATTCAATACTTCCTCATTAGTTATGTGATCTACCCATCTAATATTCAGCATTCTTCTGTAGCACCACATTTCGAAAGCTTCTATTCTCTTCTTGTCCAAACTATTTACCGTCCATGTTTCACTTCCATACATGGCTACACTCCATACAAATACTTTCAGAAATGACTTCCTGACACTTAAATCTATACTCGATGTTAACAAATGCCTCTTCTTCAGAAACGCTTTTCTTGCCATTGCCAGTCTACATTTTATATCCTCTCTACTTCGACCATCATGAGTTATTTTGCTCCCCAAATAGAAAAACTCCTTTACTACTTTAAGTGTCTCATTTCCTAATCTAATTCCCTCAGCATCACCCGATTTAATTCGACTACATTCCATTATCCTCGTTTTGCTTTTGATGGTGTTCATATTATATCCTCCTTTCAAGACACCGTCCGTTCCTTTCAACTGCTCTTCCAGGTCCTTTGCTGTCCCTGACAGAATTGCAATGTCATCGGCGAATCTCGAAGTTTTTACTTCTTCTCCATGGATTTTAATTCCTACTCCGAACTTTTCTTTTGTTTCCTTTACTGCTTGCTCAATATACAGATTGAATAATATCGGGGATAGGCTACAACCCTGTCTCACTCCCTTCCCAACCACTGCTTCTCTTCCATACCACTCGACCCTTATAACTACCACCTGGTTTCTGTACAAATTGTAAATAGCCTTTCGCTCTCTGTATTTTACTCCTGCCACCTTTAGAATTTGATAGAGGGTATTCCAGTCAACATTGTCAAAAGCTTTCTCTAAGTCTACAAATGCTAGAAACGTAGGTTTGCCCTTCCTTAATCTAGCTTCTAAGATAAGTCGTAGGGTCAGTATTGCCTCACGTGTTCCAACATTTCTACGAAATCCAAACTGATCTTCCCAGAGGTCGGCTTCTACTAGTTTTTCCATTCGTCTTTAAAGAATTCGTGTTAGTATTTTGCAGCTGTGGCTTATTAAACTGATTGTTCGGTAATTTTCACATTTGTCAACACCTGCTTTCTTTGGAATTGGAATTATTATATTCTTCTTGAAGTCAGAGGGCATTTCGCCTGTTTCATACATCTTGCTCACCAGATGGTCAGTTTTGTCAGGACTGGCTCTCCCAAGGCCGTCAGTAGTTCTAATGGAATGTTGTCTATTCCCGGGGCCTTGTTTCGATTTAGGTCTTTCAGTGCTCTGTCACACTCTTCACGCAGTATCTTATCTCCCATTTCATCTTCATCTACATCCTCTTCCATTTCTATAATATTGTCCTCAAGAACATCGCCCTTGTATAGACCCTCTATATACTCCTTCCACCTTTCTGCTTTCCCTTCTTTGCTTAGAACTGGGTTTCCATCTGAGCTCTTGATATTCATACAAGTGGCTCTCTTTTCTCCATAAGTGTCTTTAATTTTCCTGTAGGCAGTATCTATCTTACCGCTAGTGAGATAAGCCTCTACATCCTTACATTTCTCATCTAGCCATCTATGCTTAGCGATTCTGCACTTCCTGTCTATCTCATTTTTGAGACCTTTGTATTCCTTTTTGCACGCTTCATTTACTGCATCTTTATATTTTCTCCTTTCACCAATTAAATTCAATATTTCTTCTGTTACCCAAGGATTTCTACTCGCCCTCGTCTTTTTACCTACCTGTTCCTCTGCTGCCTTCACTATTTCATCCCTCAGAGCTACCCATTCTTCTTCTACTGTATTTCTTTCCCCCAATCCTGTGAATTGTTCCCTTATGCTCTCCCTGAAACTCTGTACAACCTCTGGTTCAGTCAGTTTATCCAGGTCCCATCTCCTTAAATTCCTACCTTTTTGCAATTTCTTCAGTTTTAATCTACAGTTCATAACCAATAGATTGTGGTCAGAGTCCACATCTGCCCCTGGAAATGTCTTACAATTTAAAACCTGGTCCCTAAATCTCTGTCTTACCATTATATAATCTGATACCTTTTAGTATCTACAGGGTTCTTCTATGTATACAACCTTCTTTTATGATTCTTGAGCCAAGTGTTAGCTATGATTAAGTTGTGCTCTGTGCAAAATTTTATCAGGCGGCTGCCTCTTTCATTTCTTAGCCCCAACCCATATTCACCTAGTATGTTTCCTTCTCTCCCTTCTCCTACTATCGAATTCCAGTCACCCATGACTATTAAATTTTCGTCTCCCTTCACTATCTGAATAATTTCTTTTATCTTTTCATACATTTCATCAATTTCTTCGTCATCTGCACAGCTAGTTGGCATATGAACTTGCACTACTGTAGTGGGCGTGGGCTTTGTGTCTATGTTGGCCACAATAATGCGTTCACTATGCTGTTTTGTAGTAGCTTACCCGCACTCCTATTTTCCTATTCATTATTAAAGCTACACTTGCATAACTTAAGAAGTGCAAATAACTACTCACTTAATGAACTGAAAATAACTCCACTATGCAAAAAGGAGCTCAGTGAAATTATTTTCTCTGCTCGCGTAACAGAAGTGGACTGGACAGGAACTGCTGGGAAGAAATAGATCGCCTGTAAAATGAAAAGTCAGCAGCGCTTGTGGTGGGGGAAGTTGCCTTTCCCAGAAGAGCGGTTCAGCTGCCGTAGAGGACAACTAAAAATCAATTTTGCCTCCAGCAGTGCAGAACACTGTGCAGAGATTACGCAGAATTTGTCCAAATGCGTTTCTTGAGTCAGTATTTATAGCAACTCGTATCTGTGTTCCAAGTAGCGTTAACGCACTTTGTGAAAAATCTCTGGGGGTGTCTGCGCACTGCCTGATATGGCGAGCTGCGGAAGGCTCGATATACGTCTGTGAAACGACCTGTCGTTGCTTCTTGTGCAGCGAGAAAGGAGGGGGGAAGCGCAAGACCACAATCCAGCGATCTGTCTTCCTCCCCACCTCTCTCACGCTCCACCCAACTAAATCCTCGGAACACAGTTTATCTCTTAATAAAGCACCACTGCACTTACATGTAGTACACACATTTAATGTTTGATCCTAGCGCACTTCATTTAACTAAACATTAGTTTCATACTACTAAAACACTACTTTTAATAATATGTGATTTTTCTATCGCTCACCACGCGGAAACTATTAATCCCAGAGGAAAAAAAAACACAGCAGGATATTTTTTGTAGGAAATTTAATGAAGTTCAATTTTTTACTAGGAAAGATTTTCGCTAAAGGCTCCCTTTTCGACTTATCAACGAAAAACTGAAAAAGATGACCTTTATACTCCCCCCTCTCCGGTCAGGATTTTTAGTACGTTGTTCACTGCTCTGCGTCCTACACGTGAACGATAGTTAATTATTTCGCTTTCGCTGACCGGACTACTAAAGCTGTGGTGCAGACGGCCTCCCAGACCAACAGGTGGCTACAGAGCGGCCCGCTGCTCGGTCCCTCCCCTGTGACGTCACCGGAAGCCGCCAGCAGCCGTCACTGGCCGCAGCTGCCGGGAAGCCGCTGCCCTTGTCGACACCAGGGCAGACGACACGACACGTTACGTAACGTGGCGAGGGCGGCGCAGACAGCCGCGCGTCTACGGACACGCACCTCTGCTCACGGCACGCTGCTGCTTCAGTCCACAGAGACAGCGCTCCACGCTGAAAAGGCCTCTCCCCACCTCTGCCTAACTACCGTGACCTACGTCCTTTCGAGCCTGCTTACTGGATTCCAGCCTCAGTTTCCCGCACTTCCCTTCATTACTAAATTGATAAACCCTCGATGTCTTAGGATGTTTCCTATCAACTGATTCATTTTGCTACTCAAGTTGTACAGTGGATTTCTTTCCTTCCCAATTCGATTCTACACATCTTCATCAGCTATTCGATATACCAATCTATTCTTCAGCATTCTTCCGTAGCAGCGCAATTCAAAGAGCTGTTTATCGTCCCTGTTATACACTGCAATTGAAAAAATAACTACAGGGATTATAAACGGATAGAACTGTATAATGTATAGCGGTTCACAGATAAGAATTAGAGAATGTGAAAGAAACTTCAAATTTTCGATCTTTGCGGAACTACTGGGATAGAGTGAATGCGAAGCCGACGCAAGTTAATATTCTCTGTGGAATGCCGGCACAAAAATTTACGGTGCATCTATCTTCGCTGATAACAAAATTAGGCATTGACTGATACCACACCTTGATTATGGATTCCAAGGATTATACACTATGTGATCAAAAGTATCCGGACACCTGGCTGAAAATGACGTAAAAGTTCGTGGCGCCCTCCATTGGTAATGCTGGAATTCAATATGGTGTTGGCCCACCCTTAGCCTCGATGACAGCTTCCACTCTCGCAGGCATACGTTCAATCAGGTGCTCCAATGTTTCTTGGGAAATGGCAGCCCATTCTTGACGGAGTGCTGCACTGAGGAGAGGTACCGGTGTCGGTCAGTGAGGCCTGGCACAAAGTCGGCGTTCCAAAACATCCCAAAGGTGTTCTATAGGATTCAGGTCAGGACTCAGTGCAGCCCAGTCCATTGCAGGGATGTTAAAACGTCAATGTAGACCTGTGCTGTGATAGTATCACGCAAACACCACACCATAATACCACCGCCTCCGAATTTTACTGTTGGCACTACACACGCTGGCAGATGTTCACCGGGTATTCGCCATATCCACACCCTGCCATCAGATCACCACATTGTGTACCGTCATTCGTCACTCCACACAACGTTTTTCCACTGTTCAATCGTCCAATGTTTACAGTCCTTACACCAAGCGAGGCGTCGTTTGGCATTCACCGGCGTGATGTGTGGCTTATGAGCAGCCGCTCGACAATGAAATCCAAATTTTCGCACCTCCCGCCTAACTGTCATAGTACTTGCAATGGATTCTCATGGAGTTTGGGATTCCTGTGTGATGGTCTGGATAGCTGTCTGCCTATTACAAATTGCGAATCTCTTCAACTGTCAGCGGTCTCTGTCAGTCAACAGACGAGGTCTGTAGGCTTTTGTGCTGTACGTGTCCCTTCACGTTTCCATTTCACTATTTCATCGGAAACAGTGGACCTAGGGATGTTTAGGAGTGTGAAAATCTCGCGTACAGACGTATGACACAAGTGACACCCACTCACCTGACCACGTTCGAAGTCCGTGATTTCCACGGAGCGCCCCAGTCTGCTCTTTCACGATGTCTAATGCCTACTGAGGTCGCTGATATGGAGTACCTGGCAGTAGGTGACAGCACAATACACCTAATATTAAAAACTTATGTTTTTGGAGGTGTCCGGATACTTTTGATCACACAGTGTATCTTTCACCGCGATGGAGCAGCACCAGATTGGAATACGGAGGTGAGTAAGTTTCAAGTCGATGTCTTCCACATCGTTTGGTCGGTCGTACCGGACATGAAGACGCTACAGTGCTCTTTCCCACGTTGGATCCGCTGAGCTGCCAGACAAGGGTTTATTTTAATGGGGTTTTATTAAAGGCCTTGTTAAGTGCATCCTTCGGCGAATAGTGTTTCCGATCTCCAAATCTGATTTTGCAATGCGCTCGATTCACCGAGGAAAAATGAATCAATGGCGTGTAATGGATTACCGCTTAGATGTTCTCCATGCGAGCAAGGGATCTCATACAGAAGACCCATAAACCAAATAACGTTTTTAAAACTTTTATATTGTCTGTAATGTTTATCAGCGTATCGCTGGGTACTGAACAGATAAAGCCGTTTGTAATCGCTATATTTATGCGAAACTATCTCCTATTTCCGCACAAGCCCCTTAATAAGTGAGTGGACAGTGCCAAATTTTTGCTAGAGAAGACAAATACTGCTGTTTTGGTACAATCACCAAAGTTAAAAGCGGACAAGTGCGAGTCGGACTCGCGCACTGAGACTTCCGTACGGGCCTACGTTATGTGTACAGGTGATAATAGTAATTATTTCGTGTGGCTCACTTACCTGGTGCGCGTCTTTCTGTTGGACACCACTTCGGCGAATTGCGTGTTAGTGACCTACCCCAGTTATCCAGCCTGGGAAAAGCAGCCCACATTGTGACGTGGATTCCGAACCGCGTGTCGCTTCAAGCGCCTCCTCACATAGTCGAGAGGTGAGGCCTAGGTTAGAACGAAAACTAAAATCTCTGGGGTACGACCTAGATTCGATCCCGCAATCTCCCGCTTTGCCGCCAGGTGTCCAGGCCCGTCATCTCCACAGACGGTTCATTTGTGGGTTCTGATGAGGGAGTTTGCGTGTATCAAAATGTGTGACATTCCTGCGGATGGATGTATCTTTTGATTGCATTGACTTACAAGTATAAATTACTGACTGCGCAAAGGGACCGTAGACCCTACTATTTGACATAAATTTCAACTTGATAACACAGACAGGCGGTGGAGAAGGTGGTCCTATAAAGGTTACGTTTATGCCGATTGAGGTACGGGACCGAAAAAATTACGTCGAAGTTTACGCGTTTTTCCGCAGGTGCTTTAAACAGTATGTTCCAGAGTTAGGTGACGCCGAGTGCGAAAAAGCTTGCAGCTTCAGCGAGCTGACAGCTGTTTTGTTGCGACAGCTGTGCCTTTTGTTTTCCGTGTAGAGGCGGTGTCAGGCTGCCGGCAGAGCAGGAGACACGCCGTGTGCGCCGTGTAAACAGCACGCAGCAGGCAGGTGCCCACTGTGTGGTGACGTCACCAGCGCGCAGAGGCGTCGGACGCACCCTTCTGAAGATCCGGTGGGCGCATTTGTCGGAGGTTCTCGTTCTTGCTCCTTTGGTTGTAGGTTTGATATCTGGACACTTGGTTCACACACACGGTGACGCTCGCACGGGTGGCGGTTCCACAATTCGAGCTGACGCAATCCCTCAGACGAAAATCCCTGGTGAGGGAGAGTCGACAAGACGACGAGGAAACACATCACGACTACCCGGGCCGCGCACTTGTCGGTCCTACGGCGACATTTTACGCGGCACGAGAGACTTCTCTTCGCTAACCCGGCTAGACAGTGTTCCGAGATGTGAAGGCGGTTACACTGGAGGGCGGACCAGCGAACCGAGGAACACAGCCAGGGCAGTAAGCTGGCCCAGCTGCCGAGGTCAGCTGGAGGGGGAGGGGGAGGCGCCACGCCCCCTCTCGGCATCCACCCGCACAGCAACACGAACAATCTGTCTCGCCCGTGTTGGGCGCTCAACATTGTCACTGTTTAAACAACGGGTCACTGCACGGTATGGAGGACGCCACCAGTCGCTTTATAACGTCCCTTAGTTTTTTTTTTTTTTTTTTTTTTTTTTTACCATCCACTCAGCCAAGTTTTCTAGCTGTTGCAGGCTCAGTAACAGATGGCGGGCACACACAAGAACCTGGTACACTGTATAAGACGAGCACAGAGCCCACATTAGGCTGACGGAACGGGGTCGGGGTCGGAAGCCAGGCGCTGCACCGTGTGGCAGCACTCGGCAGAAAGTCGTTGCAAATTACCGGAGTCCTCTGCCTGGCTGGTCAGTAAGCAACCTACTTTGCACAATCCTCTGCCGCGGTGGACAGAGGAAGAGGTGTGCATGCGTCTTCCGACCGACGTGGCAACGGCTGCTCAGGCGGCTTCCTCTCGCCTCACGGTGGACAGCCCGCGCTTTGCACCTGGGACGTCCTCTGCTCCAGTTCTAACACTGTTTTTTTCTTTTCAATTTTCGCCATATTTTTGTATTTGCCTATTGTTCGGGGGAACATCATAAGCAACCACTCGTCCTCGTGGACAGTGCCCTCAGCGCCTGGACAACATCTCACGCGCATCAGGATGTGAACTATCCAGATAGAGTGAAAGAGTCGGAAAATGGGGTGTTTAAATTATTCTTGCAATGTTTGCACTTCAAATAGTATATTTCTACAAGGGGGCTTCCAATAAGTAACGCAACACAGGTTAATTTTATTGAGGATTCCAATACACTGTATTATTCCCCAATCGTTTGGGACAGGGTGGGGGGTGGGGGTGACGGGAATCCAGCAGGCACAAACTTTCGAGTATTCTAACTGGTGGGCGGCTGTGTCGGCACTATCAATACATACGTCCAGCTGAGCACCGAGGTGTTCAGTTATCATCCTCGATCACCTCACCTCAAGTGAGAGTGTCTGCACGTTCCAACACTCCAAGTGTCACAGCTGCACAGCCGACACGCCAGAGGTCGGACAGATTCTCGCAACCTTATCGCTATGACAGACGCGTCGCCCAACGAATCACTATGCCTATTTTGACTGCCAGATCTCCGTAGACATTCTGCAAGCGCTTACGAATATCTGCGATGCTCCGGTTTTCAGCCAAAAGAAACTTAATGATGAAACTTCCTGGAAGATTAAAACTGTGTGCCGGATCGAGACTCGAACTCATATCAGCGCACACCCCACTGCAGAGTGAAAATCTCATTTTGGAAACTCTATGACGGTTCTCTACTTGCAACGCAACTGCGTTACGGACGCCATTTTGAAGGCTACGTATAGTTATCGGAACTTCATGAAACTATAGGCGCTGAAGCAGGAATATTCCATGACGTCCCACAACAAAGTCCGCATTTTTTCAAACGAAATTGGCCCAGGGAAAAGGGTGTTTCCTTACTTATTGAACATCCCTCGTACTAACGCAGACAACACATATGAAATAGAGTATAAAAGGAATTTAAAAATAACCCTTTTTCCCTGGTTTTAATCATAACGAAAACCTTGTCATGACTGCCCACCCTCATCACACGCATGAAACTTTTCAGAAGCTTGTAAGTATAACGCACAGCAAGATGCCAATGTGAGTAATGTACCAGGACGGTAATACAGATACTACCCGAAAAAGATTAAAAAATTAAAACTATTTCCAAAAAAATGGCTCTGAGCACTATGGGACTCAACATCTTAGGTCATAAGTCCCCTAGAACTTAGAACTACGTAAACATAACTAACCTAAGGACATCACACACACCCATGCCCGAGGCAGGATTCGAACCTGCGACCGTAGCAGTCCCGCGGTTCCGGACTGCAGCGCCAGAACCGCTAGACCACCGCGGCCGGCAAAAAACTATTTCCACATTTACACTTTAATGTCAACGGTTCAGACCTACTAAACGGCAGCTTTCATGCCAATTCGTAGGACACTAGACGAAGGTAGCCTTGTCTACTATTACCAAACTACATAAAATCTTGTTTCTTAAACCACCACCACCGCAACCGAGTGGTACATTCGAGACTTGAAAAGAACTACCTCTGCGACTCTGTGGAACCGCCACCCTTCGCTATGTGTGATGAGGACATATCTAGAGGTCAAACCTACAACCTAAAGGGCAGCATCGAAAAGCTCCCACTAAGCCCCCATAGCATGTTGAGCCCTGGCGCAGAATGGTTCGTCCGACAAGTGAACTGGGCAATTATTCATTTCTCGCAATCAGTAGTAGAAAAATGCACAAAGTTACTGAAAGCTGATAAATACAAATGTAAGGACTCTGGCGCTCTTAACTCGATGTGACTGACGTAACCACCGCAGTCCTCCAACTGCGGGGTGAGGCAGGGGGGGGGGGGGGGGGCTGGTGGTTAGCGACGCAGTCTACACACTGCCTTAGGCTACGGCTTGTCACAGATCACGTCATGGGGAACCCCGTCGCAGCGCAATCACAGACCACTCACTCACCCTTCGCTTCGCGGCTAAGTACCCACACGTCAGGCGCTTACAAGGCCATCACGGCCCCGAGTGCACACTGACCAGCCAGAACATTATGACTATCTGCCTCATAGCCGGTATGTCCACCTCTGGCACAGATAACAAGAGGCGATGCGTCGAGCCATGGAAGCAATGAGGCCTAGGTAGGTCGCCGGAGGGTGTTCCCACACCGTATCAACACACAAGTCACGTAACTCCCGTAAATTCCGGGGAAGGATGCGATGAGCTCTGACGCCACGTTCAATCACGTCCCAGATGTGTTCGATCGGCTGCAGACCTGGCGAGTTGCAGGGCCAGCACATCAACTGGAACCCGCCACTGTGTTCCTCTGACCACTCCGTCATACTCTTGGCCTTGTATCCGTCAAGCAGTACAAGTGTCAAGGTGCTGCTCCCCTGGAAGACGACGGTTTCGGCACGATGAAGAAGGTATCGGGATTCTTCAGACAACGCAACGCTTTGTCACTGCGCCGACGTCCAGTGCCGATGGTCACTTGCCCACTGCAGTTGCAGCTGCCGATGTCGTGGTGATTAGCGCTTGCATGGGTGGGGGGCGGGGGGAGGGGGAGGGGTCGGCCGCGGAGCCCCACCGTTAGGAGTGTTCGGCGCACTGTCTGTTCAGACACATTAAAGTCTGGTGTTAGTTCCGCCGCAGTTCGCAGCCTGTCCTGTTTTACCTGTCTGCCCAGCATACGACTTCTGACATCTCTGATGAGGGATGGCCGCCCAACCCCATGGCGCCTGGACGTGGTTTCACCTCGGTTTCGCCACGTGTTGAAGACACTCACCACAGCGCTCCTCGAACACCCAACAAGTGGCGCAGTTTCCGAAACTGCTCGTGCCGACCCTCCGAGCCATCAGAATTTAACCTCGGTGAATGATGATGATGTTTGGTTTGTGAGGCGCTCAACTGCGCGGTCATCAGCAACCGTACAAAGTCCCAATTTTTACACAGTCCATTTTCTTTTTCACAGTCTAACCTGGTGACTTTCACAAATGATGATGATGACGAAATGATGACGGCAACACAAACACCAAGTCCCCGGGTAGAGAAAATGCCCAACCCGGCCGGGAATCGAACCCGGGACCCCGTGAAACAGAGGCAGCAACGCTGGCTAGCCCATAGACCACGAGCTGCGGACCTCCTCGGTGAAACTAAGACGGATGGCGCGGCTTCCCCACTCTGCACGTGGACAGCGCGCTCACTGCCACTGCATGCACCGTGCGTGTGTGAGCGGCTGCCATTCCTCGCCAGGTGAGGCGTTAATGAAGAGTATGCTGTCTTCATTCTTTCGTGAATGGGTCGCTTATAAGGCATCGCTTTTAGCCTGTTATTGTTTTCAGTTTCCACTGCCTGTCGTTCGCAGCTCTGCCCTTTTGCCCCACCTTTGTGTGGCTTTGCTGGATGCGTCTCGGTCCTGTCAGTTTGGCGACACTTAACTGCTTGAGGTCTTTTTCTGTTTGTACCAGTCTCGTCTAGTACTCTTCTTTTCCAAGAATGTGTGAAGCTGACGAGACATTCTATTTATGACCCGGATTTTTCGCATACGGTATGTTAAAGAATTTCCTGTAGATTTTCACATTTGGGTTCGGGAGAAATTTCCACCTTGTATTGTTGGTCCTAATATTTTCATTATAATTATGGGTTCCCTTACTTCTAGCTGCTGTTTTTAAAAGTTTTCTATTGGGGACTAAGTGTGTGATGTGTAGAGAGCTTTTTCTAGATTTGCCAGGTGTCCGCCCCCCCCCATATATATATTATATATATATAATGCTACTCGTACCTCTTTCTCCTATGTTTTCTTCATAGCCTGAACGAGCCCATTACAGAACGTCGCTTAAGTTCAGAGCGAGCGCGGCAAAAGAGAATGTGCAGATCAGTCCATGTCAATACGCCCTGTTCTTGATTAAGTGGATTCAAAGGATACATATCAACACTGAACTACAAATTGTTATTTCTTCGTACGTCTACTCGAAATTACCAAAGTTATTCAATATCTCTTCGTTTTTCGTCCTAGAACACTACATAATTGCTTACTTCGGTTGTAATTTCTCATGTTGAGAATTGACACAGGATCATACGTTTTACTGGGTAAAAAAACTTTCTATAGCCAAACTGCTATAAGTACTTCTTTATACTTGACAATCGGTTTCCACAGGTATCTTCTGGTCTTAAAAAATTATTGATACAAAACTTGTTCATTGTGAGTTGGAACATCATGCCAAGTTGTCATATTACTGAATAAAATGTAGCACATTATGCAAAGATTTATGAGAAATAATAGTAGTATTCACAGATGATTAATAAGTTATAAAAAAACATAAAATACAGTGAAATGTACAATAGTAGATCTGTTTACGTTAGCTTGGCGTGTTCCATTCATTGATAAACCACCTTAGACGGCGTGTATGGTACAACAGTTCTACCAATTAAGCCCCTTCATAAGGAAGGTGACAAGACAAAATTGAACAATTACCGTCCAAGTTCCTTGCTGACATTTTTTCCAAAATATTCGCGAAAGTATGTGTTCGAGATTAGTCTCTCAGAGAAGTGCAAATAATTTACTTAGCATATCAAAGTTTGAATTCCAAAGGGGTTGCTCGACTGAGAATGTTTCTTATGCACTCGTTTATCAAATAGTACAAAACTTAAGTAACTGAGTATCGCCAGTTGGTATTTTTCATAATCTTTACAAGGCATTTGATTTGCACAATACTGTTACTCTCCTAGAAAAATACAGGTTTTATGGAATATTTACTAAACATAACGCAAAAGGTTGTGCTGAATCATTCAGAAAATGTCGGTAGAGCGCAACATTTTACGGACTGTGGAGAAATCACAAAGGGAGTCCCACAGGGTTCAATTTCGAGTCCACTCCTACTCCTTATATACGAATATAACTTTCTAGTTAACGTTCAACGAGCAGGATCGGTACTTCTTGCAGACGAATTCGTTTGGAGGAAAAGACCCAGAAAAGAGTTGGTAAATATTACCCGAAGATTTATAGAGTGGTTCTTAGAAAACGGCCTCCCCCTAAATTTTGAAATATCATAGTGTATTCAATTCTATGCAACAAGTAGAATCATACCAACAATTGATGTAGCACTTCAGCAGGAGACAGTAAATAGGGTAAAACGCTCCTAATTTTTGGGTGTGCACACTTCTGAAACCTCGAATTGGAATACAAATATTACCGAGCTTCTCAAACAATTAAGTTCAGATACTTTTGCTCTTCATATAATTGCTAAGCTTGGAAACAAACCTATCAACCTGTTGGAATATTTTGCTTATCTCCACTCAATAATATCTTACGGAATAATTTTCAGTGGCAATTCATCACTTGGAAAAAGAAAGTATAGATGTGGTGTTCACCCACGGATATCACGTAGGTACCTCTTCACGGAGCTAGGCTTTACCTCGCCATCACAATACATATTCGTAAATAATCCATGACAATATAAGAACAGCTACGTACACTAGAGGAAAGAATTATCTTTTAATACACGCTACTAAAGTTGTCAGTGGCTTAGGAAGGAGATCAATAAGCAGCAACAAAAATATTTGATCATTTTTTCCAATAACAGAAAATGTCTCACCGGTAGCAAAGCAAAATCAATAATCATTTATCCTGGACAATAATAAGTCCACTGACGAATTTCTACTTAAAAATCGGTAGCTAGAAAAAAGCACGTGTTTTTAAGTGTATTGCACGAGTAGGACTAAAATAATAATGTTCTCATTAACGTTAACACTAATCACGTATACATATCCTGTAAACTGACTCGTTCCACAACATTTCGAAAAAAGATTCGTTCAAACGATCTATGGAACATGTAACCAACAGAACAGGAGACGAACGGATTTCCTGTTTTACTTGTTTCAAATTACATATGAAACAGTATTTTTCTGGACTGCTAAATAAGATGGCCGGGTGGTCACCGATAACTACAGTAATGGATATTGAAGCTCATGCAATTAAAGCTACGAGAAAGGAGTTTTCCGAAACAATCCATGTGGGATTCAAACTTTGATACGCTAAGTAAACTGTTTCCACTTAACTGTGAGATTAATCTCTAATACATTACTTATGCGAATATTTTGGAAAAAATATGTCAGCGAGGAAATTGGACGATAACTGTTCAATTCTGTCTTGTCATCTTCCTTATGAAGGTGCCTTTCCGTTGCTATTGGCACTTCACTCTACGTCTGCGGAAGGCTATACAATAACTGAGATTAACGGAGGAATACAGGGGGCAGAGATGAAGTACACACGTGTGCTGTAGCAGCACATGTTCCGCCAGGGTTGAGGAAGGCGCGGGGGATGGTAATGGAGGAAATGCCGAGTGGAGAAAAGCTCACGAAATTCGAGAACCGTGTGGTCAATCAGTGGATGGAGAATCCTAGTATACCAGCTGAAATGTGTAATGTATATAAGCAGCAGCAGCAGCACAGAACCACGAATGCTGTCCAAGGTTGGCGCAGACAACTAAAGTCCTCGACGAAATAAAAACACCCAAACGTATACTTTCTGACAATTAAGCTCAAGGAGCAGGTAGTAAATGCTGCGTTTGAAATTAAAACATATTCCACTGTCTCTTAAAAAATGAATAAAAGGAGATACGGACCTCTACAAAAGGCTGGAAGCGACTCTAGGAAAGTAGACGGTCCAGTCGGTCAGATTACCGCGACGACCGCCGACGTGCGTCAACCGTTCACAGGCGGCAGGTGGCACCACTGGCAGTGGCGGGTACACAAAGCGTGGCACAAAACAGTGCAGTCGTCGGAGCTACTGATCTAACATACAAAAGGCCACGAGCACTGGCTTTCGGACCAAGGGTTCAAGCGCTTCCGGAACGGCCGAGTTTGTGAACTATTTGTGCCGCCGTGGTTAAAGTACACCGTGAATGATAAAATGGCGCCATCCAAAACCGGCACCGGGGTAACTGTAGTGCACCACGGGCCACACACGACGGCTGCAGAGGCGCGTACGGGCGAATAGACAGACGTGCAGCTGTCGGGCATCGACCCAGGGGCTGCCAACAGTGTCGGCCGGAATGCTGCCGCGCACGGGCCACTGCGGCAGGCGCCCAGTTGGTGCAGCCATTCCGATCCCCTGTTCATCGGCGACGCACACCAAAACGCCAATGGACGTCCACTGAGTGGCGACACGTGGCGTTTTCAGGTGAATCAAGTTTTATGCTCCATCGGACAGATGGCCATTGGATAGCTGAAAGGGTCTAGGTCAGAGGAGGGACCGTTACGGTCTGGATAATATTTTCGTGGCATTCCGTGGCTGATCTCGTCATTCTCGAAGGTACAATGGAGCAACACAAGCATCATTTTCGGGAACCTTGTCCACCGTACACGCAGTTCGCTTTTCCTCGGCACGACGGCATCTACCAGCAGGACAATGCAACGCATCAAACTGCTCGCAGTGTAAGTGCCAGGATGAACGTCGGCAGCTTTTGTAGTCCCGTCTTCCTCAGTTGCGTGCAATATTACGATATGTTGATAATTTTTACTTTTGGACCGTCTAACTACAGCTGAATGAAACACAATTTTCGTGCCATACGCGTTTTGGCTTTATTCTCTGCAAAGCACCTTCAGTGACAGTGGAGGTTTTTCTACGTGTCATGTTTCTGTTTCATTTTTGGTGCTGTTCCTCTTCTTACAATTCCCTGCCACTCGCGGTTTTTGTTTTCCACATTTCACAGCACTAGGAACTGAACACTTGTTTCGATGCAATGTTGCATCAAAACAAGTGTTCAAGCTGAGCTGACGGTGGCGACTGGAGCAGGAACGTGATTCGTCCTGCATCGTCGCTTGTCGTATCGTATCGCCAGCGGCATCATCCCAGTAGGAACACGAGAAGTATCGTGTCGCGTCGCGTCGCGCTACCTTTCCGCACGTCTTGTCGCCCCCATGTGAACCGTCGCACCGCACTTACAGAAGAGGCAGCCAGCGGCACGAGTCGGCGCTTCCCGCTGCCTCGGTACACCGACTGGCGGTTGCGCCACGCTGCGGCCCCCACGCAGGCCACGAGGTCGGCCAAGGGGAGTTGCGCCATCTGAGAGGACCCCAGACCTGCCCGGGTCAGGGGAGAGCTGCTCCTCCTCCTCCTCCTCCAGCTGCCGCCGCCATACTGCGCTGATATCCCCTCCCCCTCTACCATGCAAACCTACACGAACGGCACTAAGCGGCACCTCCCGTTACCCACAAACATTATTATCCGCTTCTTTTCGTTCATCATCATCATCATCTATGTTTTTCCAAGCGTTGCCACTGCGTGACAATAACGATTTACATAAACCACTCCAACGTTACCGCAAAGCCGTCCACAAATTCATTCCCCGTCCCAAATGACATCGGCATTGCACTCGTGTATTGTGTGTTACGATTCTACGCAAACAAACAGCGCGGGTGATGCTTTGCTTTTGTGTCGGCACGGTGCACTGATAGTGACGGGCAGCAGGCGCACAAACGACGCACACGGGCAGACATCACACGCAATACCAATGTAAATCGCAGCAGCTGAAAATTGGGAATACATTTCTGGAACAAGGACTGCTATGCAAGAAAAAAAACACAATTTCATTATTTAAATCATTCTTATCCGCTTCTTTTAAACTCTTTTACGGTGCCTCAGTGCTTAAGCCTGGGATTGTAGGTTTTTTCTGTTTCTTGTGTCACTAATTCTTTCAGCACTAGATGTGAGCTGACGTAACATGAAAAACGAAAAATCTGCACCGCGGTCCCGAGGCGACGTCACATCGATACCTGTGCACTGCGGAGCCCAACTCCGCTGGCAAAGTGTCCGAGGTTGTTCGGGGATAATTTCTGAGTATTTTTGCTTGTCTCCGGTGACCCACAGTAATGACGCAATTACCACTTATTCGATTTCTTACTACAATTACCGTCGTTTCTGTGAAAGTACCTCCACAACAGTGAAAAAGACCGTAACATTGGAACACCAAACTGTACGACGCACGACACGGAGTAACGCTATAACCAAAGTACTGTGACAAGGTTGCCGTCGCTCCGGAACCTGTTACACGAGGTGCACACCGGCCACCTCTTCCTCAGTAAAGCCACCAGTGCCGCAGTGTACCACCGTTACAGTAAACCCTGCCGGAAAAAAGAAATCGCAGACGGAACCGGGCGGTACTGAATGCACCCTCGACAGTGAAGTGGGCGTTACTGTTTGTGCACACACCCCACACCCGCCACCTTTGCACTATTGCGCAGATATTTACAGTTAAATCTAGATACAAAGATAAATGTGGGTAACAACGACCATAAACTAGTCCCTAATACGACAAGACTATCAAAATATTCTTCAGCATCCTCCGAAATTTCGTTTGATTGTCAAGTCGGCTTCACCCTGTAAAAATGGCAAGTTGGAGCGGTGCGACGACGCCATAGCTCGCCCCTATTGATCCGCCCACACCTGTATCTACATACTGTCACTCAAGACGTTTTGAATAGCACTTGCGTTTGTTATCTTCACACTTTACGGTGGACAAATGGGCGCAGAGAGCGGAGAAAGTGAGGCAGCGCTTGGTCTGCCTTTGTAATTCGCCGCACTATGTTGTTGGTTGGTTGATTCGACCGAGGGGACCAAACAGCGAGGTCATCGGTCCCACCGGATATCAGCGAAGGATGTGGAAAGTAGTCCCTTTCAAAGGAACCATTCCGGTATCTGCACTGAAGCAACTTAGCGAAATTTTAGGTGCTTTGCTGGCCCTACGCCGCTTAGCGGTTAGTGCTATGAACCAGGTACGCTCCTTATTTTACTTTACGTCACTTCTTACTCGAGCTCGGGAAAAAATCTAAACGTAGGTTTCTTCTCCTTCTTCCACCGCGCCTTCCGCACATGGTCAATGTGTGGGCGAAACGGGTCGCAGTTAAACAAGTCTCTTGTGATTGCATCTGAAACGAATTAAGAGGAATGTATGACATCTCGTCACGAGTCTCCGTGGAAAGAAAGTAGCTTGTTTCACACTGTTTTCGACCGCGACGGTGCCTCAGGGTTTCGCAACAGCGAAAAGCACTGTCCCACAGGTGGTACAGGTCATAAAGATATGTTCAGAACCATGAAGTTGTCGAGATATCCGTGAGCTCACAAACCACTCTGACCGCCCTTCCTCCTCACAGAACCACCAACACGCCGGCCTATCCTCACACGCGGCAAGGCTGTGAGGGGGGCGCCTTCCTTTTGCCTGCACGGCAGATCTCTGACGAGACGCCGTTGTGACCGATTCCACAGTACTGCTCCAGCACTGGCAGACGTGGAACGAATTCAGGGACGCTCCGGCAGGGTCGTAACGGTTCGGTACAGCTCACACGAAAGTGTGACAGGGATGTTCGGGAACTCTGCTGGAAAGGTGACATCGATTCTCACGAAACATTGCTGATTAAATTTAGAGAACCGAAATTCGAGAAAGGTTGGGCGACAATCCTTCTCCCACCACCATAATACGAGGGCTATTCAGAAAGTAGAGAACGTTTTGGCATTTAAAAAAAAAAAAAAAAAAAAAAAAAAAACGATCTACAAGAAATACATTTTATTATATACATTTGAAAGAGCGACTGACATATTACTTTTCCTGATAGTCACCAAACACATTGAGTCACTTATCATAGCAGTCGACAAGCTTCGAAAGACCTTCGTCGTAAAATTATGGCGCCCGATACTTCAGCCAGCGAGTCACGCCCGCCTGGAGTTCCGCGTCGTCACCGAAGCGCTGCGTTGCAAGCCAGTTCTCCATCTTTGGGAACAAGTGAAAGTCGCTTGGTGCAAGATCGAGGCTGTAGGGCGGATGAGGGAAAATTTCCCATTTGAATGAATTAATGAGTTCTTTAGTGCGGTTTGCCGTGTGAGGTCGGGCATTGTCGTGCAAAAGCAAAATTCTGCACGGCAGCATTCCTCGGCGTTTGTTTTGAACTGCTCTTCCAAGGCTGTGCAAAGTTTGACAGTACCAGGCAGAATTTATGGTTGCTCCACGTTCGAGAAAATCAATAACAACTACACTTTGCCAATCCCAAAACACAGTCGCCATCAACTTTCTTGCTGACAAGGTTTGCAAAAATTTTCTTGGTTTTTGGGGGGACCTTGTGTGCACCCGCTCCATGGACTGTAATTCTGTCTCGCAATTAACGTGTTTCACCCAAGTCTCGTCACTGGTTACGATTCGATCCAGTAATGAATCACCATGTTTGTGGTAGGTCTCCAGAAATGTCAACGTTGCCCCCATTCGCTGTTCTTTATGGTGCTGTGTAAGCATTTTTGGGCACCCATCGTACACAAAATTTGTGGTAGCCTAGCTTCTGAGTGACAATTTCAAACAACAAAGTCCGTGAAACTTGTGGAAAAGAAAGCGAAAGTTCCGTTAGTGTGAAGCAACAGTTTTCACGAATCGTTGCATCAACTTTAGCGACAAGACCGTGAGTCACCATGCCTGGGGATTCCACTCTTCTATTCATCATTAAAGTTGGTTCGCCCATTTTTAAACCGTATGCACCATTTCCGGACGCAACATTCACTCATTACGTTGTTTCCGTACACTTTGCACAGTTCACGATAAATTTCTATAGATTTTAGGTTTTTTGCCAACGAAAACCGTGTCACTGACCGCACCTCTCAACTGGCGCGATTTTCGATTGCAGCTCGCAATTCAATTTCGAGTATCGAAAAATGCAGACGCGCAGAGACGTTCCCGCTGTCACGAATGGATGCCGACTGAGCTGCCGAGCACGCACGTACCAAAATATACGCGATCGGCGAGCGCCTAGACGGAAACGTTCCCTACTTGCTGAGTAGCCCTCGTATCTGGCGTAGCGATCGTGAGAATAACAACAGACTGGGGTGCCAACATAATTGAAACACCGTCCCTTCTGTCTCGCTCATTACGCCGATGGAATGGCACAGAAGATCCGTAACACTGCAACGAAGAACCCTCCACGCCACATTGTACAGCGGCTTGCGGGAAACATGTATAGACGGGTATGACCTACCCCAACAGATGGTATGTCCTCTTAGTCAAAAATCAAAAGGAATTGGGCCGGGTGACTGGAAGCGCCTCAGATAATCCACTCACCGCTCATCAGGCGTAGCGTGTGTCACTTACTGTCGGACGAGGCGTACAAAGTGGGGTGGCGTGCCGTCGAGCGTGAACCGTTCCTGTTGTCTTTCTGCACAGCTAACGTTCTGCAACCTGTCGCGCACAAGCTGGTAATAAACAACAGCTGTTAAGGCATCCGCCAAAGATCATGGCCCTGCGAGGCTGTGGCCCACAGTCCCTATGCACACACTGATGCTGAAGCGAACGTCGTGCCTCGTTTCCATGAAGGCCCGATGGGTGATTTGTTACCCAACTTCCTGTGCACCCCGCCTATTGCGTAAACGGAATGTAGGCTATGCTGAGGTCCAAACGCTCAAAAGTAATGTCTAATGCAGAAATGCAGCGCTGAAGAACCAGGAACGTGACTTCTACCTACGCAAACTTGTCACGTTTGTGACCACTCCTGCTATATGGACCACGGATTTATTATATTCACTGTAAAATTCTCGGCAGCGGTCGATACGATTGTCAGCGATTTCATTAAACCACATATTTAGGCCATTTTCGCTTCACGTTACTAGTCTTGTTATTGGAATCTACGAGGTTGTTTAGCTTTGTTATAGGCATTACTTCGCTTTTACCCAGATTTAAAGAGATTTCAGAAGCATTAGATCAAGTGCAAATTTCGTGTAACTCTTTCTGCGTGGCCTCATGATCGTCCAATAAATGCTGTTGATAATATTTGAAAGCGTTTACACATACCAATAAGCGAAACATTATGACCACGTGTCAAGACATTCCTAATTTTTAATGGTATTGTTTTTTCCCTTTTTAACATCACTTTACTAAAAATCGCTTTGCCTCTTAGTGAGTTTGTTCTACATCAAATGTACAATCGTACACCAGTTTTACTCTGTTACGCTACGTATTTACGACTATTCCAGCGTCGGTACGGGAAAGCCAATGGGGAACTCCAGTGGGAGGTGGCGGCTCTGACAAGGGGCAGCTCGCAGCTGGCAACGGACGCCTCGGGGACGGCTGAGGAAGGAAACTGGCTGAAGGGCGGTGGGGGTGGGCCGTGGGCGGCCGGCACTCGTCACAGAGCGTGCGAGTCGGCGGCCTGTCCGCCCTGTGAGGCGGAACAGAGCACAGTGCAGGCACAGTGCACGCATAAATACGTTCAGGGCACGCACTTCTAACATGGGGTTCCGCAGCAGACGATGCTTGCGTGTTCGGATTTTGGCCCAACGACAACGTCACTACACGCGCACACACACACACACACACACACACACACACACACACACACACACAAACAAACACACTCAAACAAACACACACACACACACACACACACACACACACTTAGGATCTCGTCGCCATGCCTGTGTTCGCAGAGAATTGCTTGTCTGAGGACTGCAGCTTCACACTTTCCGCTGTCTGAAGCCACAGCTGCTTCAGAACACGCCCGGAGCGCTGTGTGAGGTCAGGTCAGGTCATTTCCGGCCTCGCACAAACCTGCGTCATTCCAGAGCCGCCCTGCTGCAGGGCGACACCAATCCCCTGCCGACATCATTACCGCACAAGACTGAGATCTCCTGTGTGCGTTTTGGTCAACTTGCACGTGCTTTTTCAGCAGTAGAATATACGCAATTTGTTACTACCTTATTAACGTGTTGAATTATTTATGAACGTAATAGGTGTTTTATAGAGATGGGTCGTTCGTGAACTTACGGGTCCAAACGAACGGTTCATCAAGATGAACGAAACGAGCGAAGAACGAATTCTAAGGAACGGTGTTTCATAGTTCACTTCGGTCGCGGCTGTCCAATTATAGTTCCCGGGAACGGGAAAGGGTCGGTCTCGTTCCAGCCTCGGTGCCGTTCCCGTCTGCCTCGGTCTCGCTCGGCCGGACTCGTCCTCTTTCGCGTGGCCACTCGTCTCAGCTGCTCATACTTCAGTATCGAGTTGTTGTTGTTGGTGGTTTCGCTCGATTCGCACGCCCATTCTAGGTCTGTTTCAAAACTTTTTTGAACTCTTAACTTCTGGTTCTTTTCGTATTTTATTCAGCGTCCACAACCGGTAATTAAAATGTATTTTATAATTACGTAAATTACATAAAAATTACGTGGTCTGGTAACAAAACGGCGTACCAGCTTACTTCACTACTTCGATAAACAGCAGAAGAAATACTTGTAAAAAGGCAAGGATTTTTGTTACTACACATGCAAAGGACGCCGGCACAGCACACAAGAGTGGCCATTTTACGTCTTTATTTGATCCAAGGTAAAAGAGCATGTTCATTGTTACGGAAGGCAGACCGATTTAGAACCGAATGAAGCCCGCGTTCGTAATCGAGTGTATGGCATCATATTTTGTAAAGAGAATATGACAACTATTACGATATTATTTCGGTGGTAAAGGGTGGCGCACGAAAAATTGGTCCCGAGTACTAGACTGCTCATTGTCGCTCACAAATCGTCATCTATTGTTCCGAAGTTCTTTGCGTTAGCGTATTTGTCATTTCTTCACTGGCTAATTATTACATGTTTATCTGTTCTGCTAGTAGCGGTCAAGAAATCGTGCGTAATTGGCGGGCAGTCTGTACACGGGGCCGGTTTTTCGTGTGCCACCTCATATTATTTCACTGCGATCAGCCACATCACGCTGCAGTTGTGTAAACGAGATGTTTTGCAGAATCACGAAAATTACAAGTGTGTGAGAATTCTGTTATGAATAAAAACTCAGCACTCCAGGGGAGAGGCAAGTGCCTCCCTCTTGGCGCCTTCCATCTTCTGTCACCTATGCCATTAATCTTGAATTTTTCATAAGAACCAAACACAATGAACAGTGAACGAGTAAAAATGAACGGTTTCCAAAATAGAGCGATCGATGAACGATTTTGCCCAACTCTAGTCTTTGCAAGCCAGTCTAACTAAGAAAAAGGAATTTCAGGCTAACTAAAAGCAAAACGAAAAACAGGTAAAGCAACGAAAAGTCCCTGTTAATATCCGAATAACTATTTCTTCCCGCTTTCTCCCATTAGTAGCTGTATCTAAGAGGTGTCTTACGCAATCGCTGCTGACCGCAATCCGCTAGTTGCCTAAGGATGGAAGCAAAGAAAGATCACACCGTGAAATGCCACTGTGGGGGGGGGGAGGGAGGGAGGGAGCAGAGACGTCTCGCAAGATGCCTGTCGGCGGTAGCACGACACAGCACAGCACAGCGCAGCGCAGCGCAGCGCCGCACTCGCCCGCCTGCTGTTGGGAGTGGGTCCCCTCCCTCCGTACACACGGCAGCACCTTGGCGCTGGCTCGCTGCGCACTTACTGGATGTGACGCAATCCTCCAGGGGTCGAATTACTAACAGTGGACGCGAGAGGCTGGAGCCGCAAAAATGCTCGAGAGGTGTCCAGAAGACCCCTGCCTCAGAACAAGTACAAAAAGCTACTTATTAGAACGACAGTAACAAACTATGATGAACAACAAGTTTGTGTGACCATCCTCCGCAGCAAGCATACAAATATTTGTTTTGTAAATAAAACTGCCTTCTCCTGCTGCTAGTTGCTTTATTTATCCCATACGCGTGTCGCCTTCTCCTGTTCTAAGGCATCATCAGTGGGATCTATAACGATACAGTTTTGTTAGTTATAGATTATCATACAGTTCACTTCGTGATTTTTTGTAAAAAAAAAAAAAGTAATTACTTACGATTTGCTGATCTGCGTTTCCTCACATCTGGTCTGGAGGTCGCACTACCACTTTTATCACTGCCATATAATCACATCTTTGTGTTCTCGCCTTCCATACACTGTTCACCATGTTCCTCACTCTTTTTTGTGGTGGACTATTGTTCTTTTATCACTCGATACAACTATTTCGTCGTACACTGCTTTTCCAAGCGTAAATATTGCGACTCAATTACGTGTTTCCATCTTCTTTGGTATGTTTACCTATTTGTTGCCAACCTAACGAAGTATATGTTCGATACTAACCTCTATTTATGATGTGTGTGTGTGTGTGTGTGTGTGTACAGGGGGACAGCGCCGACGCTTTTTTTTTGGGGGGGGGGAGGGGGGGTGTACTAGCTGTTACCGAGTGGCTGAAAACTTTGGTGACAGCTGTTTTGACTTTTCGTTTCAATATTCTGTGGAGGGGTTCATGGATAAGTGAGTGTAAAGATGTTGGGTTCTATTATTATTACATTGGACAGTATTATTATATTAATACTTTTTCCGAACGTTATTCTATTATTTTATCTATTAGTGTAAATAATGAATTGAACTGTTTGATAATCTATAACTAACAAAACTGTATCGCTATAGATCCCACTGCTGATGCCTTAGAACAGGAGAAGGCGACACGCGTATGGGATAAATAATTTAACTAGCAGCAGGAAAAGGCAGTTTTATTTACAAAACAAACAAAACTGTAATGAAGTTATTAGCACGGCAGTATTTATTATGGTAGTGCAACCGTCACTGAAGTATACGAAATACACTATGAATAATAACTTTATATGTTTTCTGACATTACACAACACACATTGAAATAAATGGTTGTAGCTCCGTCTTAACTTGCATTGAGAAGTATCTTTTTTATATCTTGATGGTGACCAGTTTCAGACACGTGTCCACTTTCAAAGCATCCTTAAGTGTGTCAAATAGAGGCGACAGCCCTGTGCAAAAGCTGCCTCTGTAGTGACCAAAGCGGTACTATGGCCGACTCAACAACTGCAAATGGACACACGTGTCTAAAACAAATCACCATCAAGAAATAAGAAAGATACTTCCCAATGCAACTTGAGACAGAGCTGGAACCATTTATTTCAATTATAAGGCAAATTGCGGGCCTACTTTCCCCTGCAGCATACTGAAATTCCGTAAACAAGCATTGAATTTTGCTGGCTCAAATCTCAAGTTCTGCTCATCGAAAAAACTCTTTACAAATAATTACAATATCTTTTTTACAGACATTCTTCAATGCATTTGCTCCATTTTGACTACTTTTTCTGTCTAAACATCACTTTTTCGGTGATTTTTCCAGTTTCCACAATCGTTGCTGTTGGCGAGTAGCTCCAGAACGTGTCTTGCCTTGCAGAACACTGTTTTCGAGGCGCGTAACTGTTGACTCTTCTCCATCAGAGGATGTATCATTTCTTGCCCTAATGCCGCCAGGACAATCCTCCTGGTATCAGATCCGTTTTCTTGGTAGTCGGTATGCTGCTGTGAAAACAAACACAGCGAATTTTGTAGGTGCGACATCCGTTACGTTTGTCCATAAGTCCTGACTTGTGTCTCGTATTTGTTATGAACGAGCCTCCAAGTCAACAGAATCAATTCGTGATTACTTTTATTACTCTTTTCGCGTTCTCCGTCTGCTTTGGTGCTGTGATACTTTTGTTCCTTTTCGGCACATAGACTCAAGTTGTGAAACTACCTTCAGAACCATACGGTAAGGATAAAACTGCTGTGGACTTCGAAGCGTTCATTGCCAGTGGAATTTCCTTGTTTTGTCTAAAAGTTCCCAGTGCTGTAACGTTTTTCTGCAACAGTTCTTCAAATAATGGAAGATTTGTGAAAAAATTATCCACTGCAATATTTGTTGAGGTTCCTCTGAATCTCAAAACAACCTGTAGTATTTGTTGCGTGTATTTGGCTGACTTGCAATACGAGGCGCATGGGCTGCTCACTCTGAATACGAGGTCGCCGAGATCTCGTCACGCGGCGGAACACGGCAGGTTTTAAGTTTAACGTCTTCACTGCAGTCGCTTCGTGTAAAATGGCAGAGGCTCAGACACACAGGGTGATTGAAAAAGAAACAACATATTTCAGTTGCTTGTTACAGACAAACCTTGAAAGATAGAAACGCATTGCGCATGGCACTGCCTAGAGGAATGTTGACGCTATACCATACACTCAGCTTCAGCACAATGCCTTGCTCGACGTACATCGAAACGGTAGTCCATTTCATCCCAAGCACAAGTCAACAAGTCCCTCTTTATTGAATATTGAGCTTCAAGATATCAGTTTCTCAGCTCTGAACAGTAGCTGCCATACTCTTATGTAAACCCACAATAAAAAAAAATCGCAAGGTGTGAGGGCCTGGTCACCTTCTAGGCCAGAGGCAACGAGTAAGATACTGCTGTCCACCTCTTGCAGTCCTACGTTGTGGGATACTGACGTGGAAGTGAGGCGGGACGTCGTCATGCATAAAAATGAAATAACTGAAATCCCCATGAAGCCGAGGAAACGAACAATTTTGCAGCATGCCCAGGTATGAGATTCCTGTCACACATTGCGCCGTACGAAATAAACGCATATAAACTCTGCGAACAGATACGGCACAAAACACATTTAGTCTCTTCCATGTTGGACAACGACGCCAGGATTTTGTGAGCTCGAACTTCTTACATTAAGGTGGTTTACTTTACCCTACAGACGTAGTGTCAGCTCGGCCGAAAAGATGAGTGGTTTGGAAACAATGTGCTCTTCCGTATCTTCGAGAACTGAAATGCAAAATTCGTACCTTCTGTTATGATCGCCAGGACGCAATTGCTGCAGTAACTGCAACTTGGATGGCTTCAATTGCAGGTTCACTTCAGCCCACGCCACACCTTTCTTTGGGAAAGTTAAAAGATCCTGGCCTGTCCGCCATGGGGACTTCCGCCTCCGTGTAAACGCATCTCGGATACGCTCGACATTTTCGTCGGACGTGCGTGGCCTAGCAACCGACGGCCTTGCCGCAGTGGTAACACCGGTTGCCGTTAAGATCGACGAAGTTAAGCGGTGTCGGGCTGGGCTAGCACTCGGATAAGTGACCGTCCGGTCTGCCGAGAGCTGTTGGCAAGCGGGCTGCACTCAGCCCTTGTGAGGCAAACTGAGGAGCCACTCGGCTGAGAAGCAGCGGCTCCGGTCTCGTAAACTGACATTCGGCCGGGAGAGCGGTGTGCTGACCTCGTGCCCCTCCATACCCGCATCCAGTGACGCCTGTGGGCAGAGGATGACACGCCGGCCGGTCGGTATCGTTGGGCCTTCGTGGCCTGCTCGGGAGGAGTTTTTCATCGCCTGGCCTAGCAGTGCTCTTTCCTTTGACTATACAATCAACTTGTAAGAATTTTGTATGCCAGTCACAAATCTGCATGTGCAGACGCGGCTTGTTGCTGAATCGACGGTGGAATGCACGTTGCATTGGAACGATGGACTGACTTCCCGCGAAGTCCAACACACAAAATGATTTTTCTCCTCGTGTAGTCGCCACGTTGCGACAAACGAACAACAGCCCAACTGTGTCAAAACTCTGAACCTTCCTCTATCCAGTGACATACTCAACGTGTTTCTAACTTTTGCGGTTTCTCTATAACATACAATTTAAATCTGTCCTTTCTTTCTGTATCACCCTGTATATGTGAGCAATTGATAGAGCACATGCATAGGCGGGCGAGGTAATACAGAAGAACACAGAGAGCCACTCTGACCTTGCTCCATTAGTAAACGGAACAGGTCAGAGCGGCTCCTACAGCCACAAAGTACTGCCCGCCACTGTCGAGTGCCCTGGTGGAGTGTACAGCGCCGGAAAAACCGCTCCAGAACCGTGTTGTGGCACCAAGGTACAATATGTGCACACCGAGGGGCTGCAGTGTTTAATGACTGATTTGTCACCGCCATCGGCGAACAGATGACATTGAGGCGGCCCGTCTGTGCACCCTCTGTTCTCACTCTACAAGCACCAACTGCAGTGAGTTTAGAGGTGATCACTCACTCTACGGTACGACGACACCCAAACCACGAGTACGTACTCCTCTTGGACAGCTTCAGCCATTTGAACGGGTCACGTTGTGGCCCCGCGGGAACCCGGGTGGACGTATCCGTGGACTGCAGCTCATGTTGGGCACAATGTACCGGTTGTGTATCTATTTCAACAGTGGTCTGTGGAACATACCCGCAACTTTATACCACGTTCTGGACGTCAAGATGAACACACTGTGCGAGAGCGCTGACAGCCAGGGACAAAACCTGGGTACATGTTCCAACTGCTAGTTAGTTACCAACAAGTAACTAACATCATTTGAACGATCCTTTTATGGAAATGATGCGCTAGGAGTCGGTTTACAGGATAGATACACACTGAGGTGACAAAAAGTCACGCGATACTTCCTAATACCGTGCCGGACCTCCTGATTCCCGGCGTAGTGCACAGCAGCTCGGGGTGGCGTGGACTCAACAAGTAGTTGCAAGTCTCCTGCAGGAATACTCAGCCATGCCGCCTCTGTGGCCGTCCACAACTGCCAGAGTGTTGTCGGTGCTCGATTATGTCCCGTAAACGTTCGACGGGATTCGCGTCGGGCGATCTGCGTAAGCAAATCTTTCGTTCGAAACGTCGAGAACGTTATTCAAACCTATTGCGAACAATTCAGGCCTGGTGATATGTATGGCAACGTGAAGTCCACGAATGGCTGCACGTGGTCTCCGAATAACCGAACATAAACGTTTCCAGTCAATGATCGGTTCAGTTGGACCAGAGGACCCGTCCATCATTATGGAGCCACCACTAGCTTGCAGCAGTGCATTGTTGACAATTTGGATCCGTGGCTTCGTGGGGTCTGCACCGCAATACCATCAGCTCTTACCAGCTGAAGACGGGACGCATTGGACCAGGGCACCATTTTCCAGTCGTCTAGGGTCCAGCCGACACGGTCACCGGGCCCAGGAGAGGCGCTGCCGGCGATGTTGTACTGTTAGCAAAGGCTCGCGTCGGTCGTCTGCTGGCACGGACCACTAACGCCAAATTTCGCCACTCTGTCCAAACGGATAGGTTTGTTGTGTGTCCCACATTGATTTCTGCGGTTATTTCACTCAGTGTTGTTTATCTGTTAACACTGGCAACTCTAGGCAAACGCCGCTGCTCTCGGTCGTTTAGTGAAGGCCGTCGGCCATTGCATTGTTCGTGGTGGGAGATAATGCCAGAAATTTGACACTGTGGATCTCGTAATATTGAACTCTCTAACGCTTTCCGAAATGAAATGGCCAATACGTCTAGCGTTCAAACTCTTAATTCCCGTCGTGCGACCACAATCACGCCGGGAACCTTTTTATATAAATCACCCAAGTACAAACGACAGCTCCGCCAATGCACTGCACTTTCACACCTTGTGTACGCGATATTACCGCCATCTGTATATGTCCATACAGCCCTCCCATGGCTTATCACCTCGATGTACACAGTTAGTGTTAATACTCATGAAACCACACATCAAAAATTTTTCTTTTACTGTCACCAGGGACTACTTGGAACCGTCTGCTTGCAGCAGCACTAAGAACACGCTTGAATCTGACCAGGGTGCTAACGATACGTCACCGTGAGTCGTGGCTACGCCGGTGTCGTGGCTACTCTGTTCTCTTCAGTGGTCAGAGAAGTTTCTGTCTGTTCGCGAGGGTTAGAAGTAAACGTATACGACGTAGACCTGGTGAGCTGCCTGTTCAGCGGTGCGGTCCCATCCCAGACTTCAGGGAATTGAGGTCCGAGTCGCGGCCTCCTACGATATTACCTCCACTGGGCGTTACACTGCACCTCGCTGCTGCACAGGAAGGTGACGCGCTCTTTCAGCGGGACAGTGCACGTGCACACGCGACGTACCGCGCTACTCGTGGTGTACGCCAACTGCCTGGCCACACAGATCACCAGATCTCTCACTCGCCAATTGATCAAGCGGGAACTTAATCGTTCTTCACGGTCTGCACGACCCATTGCCAAACTGCAGAAAAAGGCGCCTGATGCTTGAGACAATCTATCGCAGGGTGCCATTCGGCACCTCTAAGATCACTTGTGTGCGACAATAGACGCCTGCGTTGTCTCCAGAGGTCGGGTTGCGGGTACACTGGGTAACGATGCGACAGTCCACATGGTTCAAGTGGGTCTGAGCACTATGGGACTTAACATCTGAAGTCGCCAGTCCCCTAGAACTTAGAATTACTTAAACCTAACTAACCTAAGGACAGCACACACAGCCATGCCCGAGGCAGGATTCGTACCTGCGACCGTAGCTGTCGCGCGGTTCCAGACTGTAGCGCCTAGAACCGCTCGGCCACACGGCGATGCGACAGTGAAGGATGCCCATCCTTCACTGCGATGTGTGAATAATTTGGTCTGCTGAATTTTTTCTGCTACAATGATAAACTGTCACCTCACTTGTCAATAAAATAACCTCGTTCCTGAGGGTGCTACGTGGACAGCTTTGGAGTACTGTCAGGTGATTAGTGAAGGAATTACGCTAAACTCGATGGTCGGGCCGGTACGCAGATGGCCGTCGTTGAACCTGCTGCAACAACAGCAGCAGCAGCAGCAGCAGCAGCAGCAGTATCCAGTCCGCCCGTGGAGGTTGTGGAGTGTGGAAGAGTGTGGAGGACGCACGCCAAGCGAGAGTTCGTGGCTCAGGTGCAACAGCGGCCAGGTGGACCCCGGATATACACAGAGGTACCCGCAGTGCGCTGTTCAATCTACACCTGTGTCAGAGTGGGCTGTCACACCCACTGTAAGGAGCGTACCTCCAAAGTATTAGACTCATTCGTTGCTAAAACAGGTGGTAGACTTCGGTTCAATGGCAGGAAAATGGCAAAGTGCCATCAGTCTGTAAAGGTGACGACTTACAAAACAATCGTGCGAGGCGTACTGGAATACTGCTCAGATGTGTGGAAGCCATACCAAATAGGAATGCCAGGGTATATAGAACGTATATGAGAAGGGTAGCGCGAACGATCACTGGTTTGTTTGAGTTGCCTGAGAGGGTCACGAAGATTGGTTGCACTTAAACGTCAGGTGCATTGCGAAGTCCTACTTACAAAGTTTGAAGAAGTAGTATTAACTGATAATGATGATGATGGAGAGGGTTTTTTGGGCGCACGACGGCAAGGTCTTCAGCGCCTGCTCAATAAAGGATTGAGACGGGTATCAAGAAAATACTCAGAACAGTAAGATAAAACAGAACGTAAAACACATAACAAGACTGAAAAAATATGTGCCTACCCACACCGAAACGTGGGACGAAGCATGCCTTCAGCCGTAAAACACGGACAACGCAAAAAAGAAAGTGGTAGAGGGAGCTAAAACAATATAGCAGATGGAAGTGGCTGGCTGACCTCAAGGAAAAAAGGGAGGAGCCAGCCACTGCACTACACTAGAACCTCCAGCCTAAAAGTTTAGGCCAGAGTCCAGACACATCACGAAACTTTAAAACCCTAGACACACACGTCTCATCATTAGCTAAAACACAGGGCAGGTCCCCATCAACTTGTGCTTCTGCCCTTGCATCACGGTAAAAATGCAGTCTGTTAAAACGTGCCGGACAGAGATGTGCACACCACAAGCATCACAAAACGGGGGATCCTCCCTCCGTAATAGAAAGCTATGTGTGAGAGGACAGTGCCCGATCCGAAGACGCGTGAGGGTCACTTCTTCCCGCCTAAGCAACAGGCAGGAGGAACGCCACGGCCGAGTTGTTGACTTCACCAACCGCAATTTATTGACCGTCACCGCCAGCCATTCTTCCTCCCACAACTCCATGCACTTCTTGTGGAGTGCAGAAATGACAGACTGCAAGGGAATAGAACACTGGACCATATCCTGCTCAGTATTAAGTGAGGAATCTAGGAATATATTAGAATCTCGTAACTATGGCCCCAGTATACGGACCTGACACCACATCAGAAGAGCAAACAGGCATTCAAAAGGTATCTCTTCGAACACTGTAGGGGCTAATGGATAGGAACAACCTGCAGCAGAGGACAATCGGAAGTACCCTCCACCATGCATTTAACGCTGCTTCACGCAGCACTGAAGTAAATGTCACGAGACTATCAAATTTAAGTTGAACGAATTCTTCAGCACTTTTCACTTACTCTGATATTTTTTTTATTGTTGTACCGAACACGCCTACAACAAGCAACGCAGTTGTTCGAAGACCACGCCTGTCAGTTTGGAACAGGCTTCAGTTCGTTGGCGCACTGAGTTCCCAACCGATGAAGTACCCTTCGCACAAAGTGCACCATCTCACGCTGTTCCACAAAGCAATAAGGGAGAGGGCCTTCACCGTCGACAACTGTCGGCGGAGATGTCGGCTCTACAGAACTGCTCACACAGAGTCTGCCTCCGCACAGTGCATGGCGGAGTGTACTGTACACTACCCTGGTCATTCCCTTCCACCGTCGATATTTTGCCACGATATCAACAGAGAGAGGAAGCCAGCACATCACTGCTGACTATCAAATTCATTCCTTTTAAAATGTTAAAGTAAATTCTTTCGACTGGCGACACCCGAGCGAGGTGTCACATTGGTTAGCACACTGGACTCGCATTCGGGAGGACGACGGGTCAAACCCATGTCCGGCCATCCTAATTCAGGTTTTCCGTGATTTCCCTAATCGCTTCAGGAAAATGCCGGGATGGTTCCTTCCCCATCCTTCCCTAATCCGATGGGACCGAAGACCTGAAAGGTCTTCGAGATGAGCAAACGTAGTAGTTGTAGGCAGTGGAATTTCCTGTAGGGCATGCGGATAGAGTGTGGATTCAGAATTTTTCACAGTCATCAGCTACCTGTTCATTATAAATACACTGTCCTCCTTCATGCATTTATACATTTCACATAAATTTTCTCAGCGTGTTATAATCTTAGGTGGAGATTTCAATTTACCAGATATAGACTGGGACACTCAGATGTTTAGGACGGGTGGTAGGGACAGAGCATCGAGTGACACTATACTGAGTGCACTATCCGAAAATTATCTCGAGCAATTAAACAGAGAACCGACTCGTGGAGATAACATCTTGGACCTACTGATAACAAACAGACCCGAACTTTTCGACTCTGTAAGTGCAGAACAGGGAATCAGTGATCATAAGGCCATTGCAGCATCCCTGAATATGGAAGTTAATAGGAATATAAAAAAAGGGAGGAAGGTTTATCTGTTTAGCAAGAGTAATAGAAGGCAGATTTCAGACTACCTAACAGATCAAAACGAATATTTCTGTTCCGACTCTGACAATGTTGAGTGTTTATGGAAAAAGTTCAAGGCAATCGTAAAATGCGTTTTAGACAGGTACGTGCCGAGTAAAACTGTGAGGGACGGGAAAAACCCACCGTGGTACAACAACAAAATTAGGAAACTACTGCGAAAGCAAAGAGAGCTTCACTCCAAGTTTAAACGCAGCCAAAACCTCTCAGACAAACAGAAGCTAAACGATGTCAAAGTTAGCGTAAGGAGGGCTATGCGTGAAGCGTTCGGTGAATTCGAAAGTAAAATTCTATGTACCGACTTGACAGAAAATCCTAGGAAGTTCTGGTCTTACGTTAAATCAGTAAGTGGCTCGAAACAGCATATCCAGACACTCCGGGATGATGATGGCATTGAAACAGAGGATGACAAGCGTAAAACTGAAATACTAAACACCTTTTTCCAAAGCTGTTTCACAGAGGAAGACCGCACTGCAGTTCCTTCTCTAAATCCTCGCATAAACGAAAAAATGGCTGACATCGAAATAAGTGTCCAAGGAATAGAAAAGCAACTGGAATCACTCAACAGAGGAAAGTCCACTGGACCTGACGGGATACCAATTCGATTCTACACAGAGTACGCGAAAGAACTTGCCCCCCTTCTAACAGCCGTGTACCGCAAGTCTCTAGAGGAACGGAAGATTCCAAATAACTGGAAAGGAGCACAGGTAGTCCCAGTCTTCAAGAAGGGTCGTCGAGCAGATGCGCAAAACTATAGACCTATATCTCTGACGTTGATCTGTTGTAGAGGTGGCTTACAAAACACTCGTTCGACCTATACTTGAGTATTGCTCATCAGTGTGGGATCCGTACCAGATCGGGTTGACAGAGGAGACAGAGAAGATCCAAAGAAGAGCGGCGCGTTTCGTCACAGGGTTATTTGGTAACCGCGATAGCGTTACGGAGATGTTTAACAAACTCAAGTGGCAGACTCTGCAAGAGAGGCGCTCTGCATCGCGTTGTAGCTTGCTTGCCAGGTTTCGAGAGGGTGCGTTTCTGGATGAGGTATCGAATATATTGCTTCCCCCTACTTATACCTCCCGAGGAGATCATGAATGTAGAATTAGAGAGATTAGAGCGCGCATGGAGGCTTTCAGACAGTCGTTCTTCCCGCGAACCATACGTGACTGGAACAGGAAAGGGAGGTAATGACAGTGGCACGTTAAGTGCCCTCCGCCACACGCTGTTGGGTGGCTTGCGGAGTATAAATGTAGATGTAGATGTAAACCTCGCTGTTTGGTCCCCTCCCCAAAATCAGTCAACTGGAGTCACTGACAACAGACTCAAGGTACGTTGCCGCCGTCGGCTGCGTCGGAACACGCGAGCAGTCTGCGCCAACGCGTGCTCCTACTATACTCGTATACAGAAGAGTCTTCAACGGGCTGTTCTAAATAAGCGAGCAGACTAAACAATTTACGCCATCATTTAACTGCAAAAGATTATTATTCACTTTCCCATTCCATTCGCAACTGTTGTTGTGGTGGTCTTCAGTCCTAAGACTGGTTTGATGCAGCTCTCCGTGCTACCCTATCCTGAGCAAGATTCTTCATCTCTCAGTACTTACTGCAACCTACATCCTTCTGAATCTGCTTAGTGTATTCATCTCTTGGTCTCCCTCTACGATTTTTACCTTCCACGCTGCCCTCCAATACTAAATTGGTTATCCCTTGATGCCTCATAATATGCCCTACCAACCGATCCCTTCTTCTAGTCAAGTTGTGCCACAAGCTCCTCTTCTCCCCAATTCTATTCAATACCTCATTACACATGTGATCTACCCATCTAATCTTCAGCATTCTTCTGTAACACCACATTTCAAAAGCTTCTATTCTCTTCTTGTCCAAACTATTTATCGTCCACGTTTCACTTCCATACATGGCTACACTCCATACAAATACTTTCAGAAACGACTTCCTTACACTTAAATCTATACTCGATGTTAACAAATTTCTCTTCTTCAGAAACGCATTCCTTGCCATTGCCAGTCTAAATTTTATATCCTCTCTACTTCGACTACAGCGAGAGAAAAATGTCTGCCGGTACGTACGCTTCTGTACGAGCCTCGGCTTCTCTTATCTTCTCCTGCGAGATTTGCAGCCACCGCTACCGCAACGACCGACGTAATGAGATTGCTTTCGCGATTACGCGTGTTTAATGACGCTATATGAGGCCGGTCTGTTTACAATTCCCTGCCATTAATGTAACGACAGCCGCCGATGTTAAGCGCCTCTCATTTCGCTTCTGAACAGCGAATTAACGAGCGGTTGAAAGCGAGCCCCTCCGAGGGATCACCTATCTAGCGTGCGCACACACGCACCACAATGGCGACGCGGCAGCCCCAAATGACGGGATATGCGGCGCAGGATATAACGTGTGTGTGTGTGTGTGTGTGGTCGAGGGGTGGTGTCAGAGACTGAGAGAAAGACAGAGAGAGAGAGAGAGAGAGAGAGAGAGAGAGAGAGAGACTAGAAGGGCACCACCGAAGTAACTGAAAAAAAAAAAAAAATCATCGTTTGTGTTTGACGCACAGTGCACGACGAAGTAATTAGTGAATGAGATGAAGCTCAACGATTAGAAATAAGGCGAAAAACACCGGCCATGTTTTCTTCAGAGACCCATTCGGCATTCGCCTTAAGCGATGTCGGCCAACAACAGAAGCGCTGAATGTGTTGAGGCCGGCAGCGGCGGATTACGACAGCAAGCGCACAATTTTTGTACGGGGCGAAAAATGAGTAGCGGAAACCTACGCGCATCAAAATACACGATAAAGCTCGTCGAAGCGTAGGCCTTGCAGTTAACAAGACGCCGCAACAAAATCTGTCCGTGCTCCTTTACACGCATGTACCTCATCCCCCAATGACGCTGCGCGAGGTAAATTACGAAATCTGCGCAAATTCGTCCAAATTAGAGGAGGAGATTATGGAAAATCTAACATTTCAAATTCATCCGTACCAACTAGGACAACGTCTCGTACGGATCCCGGCGGCAGCCCTTAGAGACACACTGACTGTTACCTCGCTGACGGGTTGTTTACAGACCTATACAGGTAATTACTGCTACAGTTCTGCTTATGTTATCGCGTCTACTTTCGCCCGTGCCACTTTTCGCTATTAACGGCGACCCACCACGTATACAAAATAACAGAATTTTTTCCACTAAACTGTTTTAAAGATCTCAGGCATTACCTTACATGCAAATGAATTGTTTCTTAATATTTGGCACTGCAATTACATTTAGAAATTTATTTCATTAACACAGGGGAACGCCCATGGAATGCTTATTTGCAAAAGGAGAAAATCTTTGTTCCCTAAAAAACAACCCTCTACAAGATACGTCACTTGCGCAGAAACAAGTTCTGGAACCGAGTCTCACGGCCGAACGGGGATTCGAACCGACGTCCTCCTGCTCCACAGTCCGGTGTCTCCCTTAAACAGGACGCCGTCACCTCGGAAGCTTCACCCGACAAGCAAGTTGGTCGCCGCGTCGTAATTCCAAACAACAGCGACGACAACGATGGTCTTTACACGCGAGTTGAAACATTGAAGCTAAAGCCGTTACCATAGCTTGGGGCCGCTTTTCCTCAGCGAGAGACGCCTGTGATGACAGCTAATCATTCGTATTTTATTTCACACTGTTGGAGTCCCGAAAACGCAGAGAGGAAAAGTGGATCTGGAGTGTGATTCATTTGTAGCGAGTTTATATTTCAGCACCATATGCGAGCCGAGCACAGAAACAGGAGGAAAACCTTTACAAAAACAAAGTATAGGATGATAGTACGCGTGTTGAGATGGGGAATAACCTACATACTGGACGGAGCTATGAAGGGCAAAAAACTGTGTAGGATGACAGAGACTGGAATATATCCCGCCAGTAACTGATGACGCGAGGGCCACATCGAACAAGTTAAGTGCTTGCAGGCAAGGGGATGTCCTACCATCAACTACAACCTTACGATGGGGGGAGGGAGAGAGGGAGGGAGGGAGGGAGAGAAGGAGGGAGGAGCATCCAGCCCATCCGAAGACTGTGGCTGACGTTGACGTACTGATAATCTGCCCTTGATTCCCACACACACACACACACACACACACACACACACACACACAACACACATATTCTAATGCGCAATTATGACCGGTTTCGGCCTTAATCGGTCATCTTCAGACAGTGTTAGTCGTGCGTGCTCTTTTGGTAACGAAACATTGCCAAACTGAACGCACTGCCAACAGTAACGAGCCTGTTGCAGAGCCTCGAGGTGCGCCATACGCAAGTTTCGCTGCTGGCCACGTCTTATCACCAAGTCCCCAAGTTTCCTGTCGGTATGACGGTTGACTTCAGTCGCTTTCAATTTCGTACATTCAGTAAATGAGTCTCAATTGCGGCGGTGCATTCTATTTTAAACAGAAACACCAGGACCTTCCCTCTGTGTGTACGCAAAGTGGAAAACGCGCCGCAGATGTTCCAGAAACGTTGTTTACGGTTAAATGACAATTACACTCCTTTTGTTTATTTCAAACTAGTTGGGCATCTTCAGGGAACAAGTGATTAGCACTGAGAGGGGCACTAGTTCTTAGATAACCTCGCAAAATTTTATATTATAAGCATTTCACTTGCAATATTGTGTACTTTAATTTTTTATTGTGCTTAACATTGTCCCTTGTGCAAAGTGTAATTTCAACATTAAGAAACAAACCGGGTGCATGTTCTATGGAAGTGGTTGTATCTTTGTTAATCATACGAGCGTTTGGTTACTTAAGAATTAGTGTCCCTTTCAGTGCTAGTCAGTTGTTTCCTGAAGATGGCCCAAAAAGTCGAAAAGTAGTTTGAAATGAACAAAATAACGTCCGTGTTATTTAACTGTTCTACCAAGAAGTAACGGAAGAATCCATAAACAAACGGTTGTTCTTAACAGGACGAAATGGACACACACATACAAGTAGCTACTGAACTTCCCAAGGCAGCGTTAGAGGAACGTCTCCGCCTTCTGTATTTACGTACCGTGTACTGGACAACATGGGAGAAAAGCGCGAGGCTATCCGCGGACGGTGCTGTTTGTAGTCCACGGGAAGGTCGTAACGCCAGAAGGCTGGGGATGTGCAGAGGCTGGCGCCGGTCAACCGTGGTCGCGATTACATGTAACATAATGCGCTAAAATGGGCGCACCAGTAAACCACTGGAGACAGTAACAACGTACTGCAGGAGTAACCGCTCGCAGCGGCCTACCTCGGAATGACGAGATAAAACTAGTTCGTAAGAGAAGCAAGTGCCTCGCTAAGATTCAGTAGAGAGATCCCAAGGAAAGACTTCCAAAATCCTCGTTCGAACTATTCTTCAGTATTGCTCACTAGGTAGGCTTAATAGAGGGTATACAGAAGATCCAACGAAGACCACCAAGCGTCGTAAAGCCAAGAGAGATACTCGGCAAGGCTCTACACAAGAGGTGGGAGATGTTTGCTCTCGACATTACGAAAGCGTATAATTTAGTTGAAGTCGGTCAGCGTATTACTTGTCACATGGGCTGTCTGATCAAAACCATCCGGACGCTCATTACTCGACATTAACACGTGGTACGTCCACCCTTAGTCTTTTATGACGCCTTCAACTCTTTTGGCGACAGTTTCAGTGAGGCATCGATGTCTGTGGAGGAATGGCAGCGCATTCCTCCTCAAAAGCTGAAACCAGAGAAGAGCGTGACCACGTAAGCTGGGCTCCGGAGGTGTTCCATTGGGTTCAGATCGGGATGCTGGGCACACCAGTCCATTTCTGGAGTGTTACTGTCCACAAAGCACTGCGTCACAGATCCTGCTCTACGAAGGGGTGCCTGTCATCCTGGCACAAACGCTATTCGTATCCGAACTGCACTCTTACTGTACGCAGTACAAAATGCTGTAATGTATGTTCATATCCTGTCCTCTTGAACGTCCTCATATCTTAACACTACCTCACCCGTACTATTTCCCAAACCCAAAGCAAGCCATCGGATCGTCGCACGGCGTCGCGCGTTTGATCACCCCAGATCACTCGTTTGTGTCCGTCCAGTGTTCAGTGGCGTCCCTCTCCAAATAACCCCACGCATCGCTCAGCTTTTACAGGAAAGTGTTGGTCACGACGAGCTGCTCCACCGCTGTACGCCCTTCTCTTTCACTACCTACGCACAGTCACTGCGCTAGCTGAACTGCTGCCGGTAGCACTCTGTAATTCTCGAGCGATCGCTTCCGCTGACTTGGCGTGATTTTATACGACCACCCTTTGTGATGCTCGACGGTCCGTGAACGCCACTACACGAGTTCTGCCTGGTCTCTGTAAAGCTGCGGCCGTTCCTTCGCATTTCCACTTGACAATCACCTCTCCGACAGTCGACTTCGACAGCTTCAGAGGGGCACAAACGTCCCTGATGTTACTTGTTTGAGCTCTACCGACCCACCCAGTCTGCGGTTACGGTCTCTCCACTGACAATACAACTCTTTTTTTTTTCTTTGTGTACTGGCGGTTCCGCTTCTTGTCATATCTAGCGTCCAATCCTGCCTTCCTTTCGATCACACAGTGAATGTCTCAATGTCTCCCTAACTGATCACCAAGATGAAATCGGAGAAATTAGACCTTCGTGGGAGGGGTTCTTGGGGCTGCGACGAAGCCGACAACTCGCGAAAGGTCGAGTACTCGAATTCCGTGATTATCCTCGAGGCGAAAGAGTGCGATTTCCGCCAGGCAGGCTGCCACTTCAGGGTCAGACAACTGACAGCTTGCGGCAGAGCCGACAATAGTAGCGCTACACCTTGTCTGGAGACGCGAATTTACCGACATGCAGGACAGTGCTACTAAATATGGAGAAGAGTGCAAAAGTAACTTGCAGTGCGGCGAGACACTGTTAGTTTATGAAAGCTTTACATTCGGAAATTATAGGAATGGGAAATATACTTGTGGTTATTGTTGCAGATTCTCGAACAAGAAAAACTATAGCGCCGGCATTTTTACGACAGGAAGAGACGATGTTTGTCCACACGCGTGGAAAATCACACTCTAGATTCATCTTCAGTAGGAGGATAGCCATAAAATCAGTAACAAATTAAATAAAACAGAAATGAATGTACTTGACGCATGAAGAAATTGGAGGTGGGTTTTGCCTGAAGATCCATTACTCGCACTGTTCGCTGTCCACCCCACGGAAAGTTACATCGACATTTCTCTCTCTGATTTTGGACAGTCTAGTCCTCTGGCTTCAGAGCACGGCAGATGAGTGGGACACTGATAATTCCCGTTTCAGCACCTTGTTCCAATTGGTTTACCTAAAAATTTAAAGTTTCGTAATTTGGGAGGAGTACTGCGCCTCACAGGGGTAAATTATGTCGGCTCTAGTTCCCTACTAAAAACTGGTAAACAAACCAAGACAAATATTCATCCAGGAAAAAAAAGACTGCAACGGCAAAATAGTGAAATGGAATGACGGCACTTTTTCAAGCGTATTTCATAGAAAACTGAAGTGTTGTCGTTAAATATATTTTCTTAATAAAAATACTTTCCACTGAATCTTTTTCCATCATTCTTGTGTTGCTGAAGGTATTTACGACGGTAAATTACGTTCGATTAATTCTTTAATAAAAATGTAATAGTACTTATCTTCTTAGCTTCACGCTGATGCATCTCTAAAATGTGGTCTCCTACATATCTATAGCGGAGAGTGGCCTGGGGGAAACGACAGGTCCACCTTCTGCTACAGTTTGGGGAGTCGACGTTTCGGCAGTTTTAGGCTACTCGCGGACTTTAGAGCGAGGCGGTTGCTCCCGTGCACCATTCGCGAACTGACCAGCAAAGTCTGGTTGTGACACACCGTAGGGCGTGCGTCTGGCGAAGCACAGCTGCAGATCCACAGATCCACCGGCGGCAGTTTGCCCACCTCAAAGTTTAGTGTGGAGCTGCAGCTGCAGCAGACGTAACGGCAGGTTGGCAGAAAGAAATCCCCCGCCCGCAGCGGAGATAGCGCCGCCGTATCACCGCCTTATCGCATCTCACGGCTTGTCAACATTACAGAAACGAGACCGTTAAGAAGTGGACGTTTGAGCTGCGAACGCGAGGAAAGAATTACATGGTTCGCCTGCGGGGCCGCACGGAGGATACTGGCAAACGAGTGGGGGCGCTGTTGCACCGCCTAGTACAGTCGTAAAATGGATATGATGATGATGCAGTGACCACTACTGACCACTACTGTCACTATTCTCAAGCCGTGTAGGTCCCTCGTAAGAGCGGGCACTTTCGTTGGTTCCGGCCAGCCTTCTGCCAGGTGGGTAGCAGGGATCCGGCGTGGCCGCCACCCTGCCCCTCCTAGTGCCGTGGCGGAGGAGCACTGCAGTCCAGTCGACAGCACCGGTCACAGGCACGCACCACTGATTTAAAAAACACTTCTTTATGTCACTAATACGGTAGCCTCTAATATTCCAAAGATCGGCGTCTTCAGCCATTTAATGTGCATTGGTCGATAAAGGCCTCACACTGATATCTAGAAGCACACCAGTTTACAGCAGGAAATTTGTTAAATTTACTTAGAGGACACAAGTTCATCTTTACCATTCTATTTATTACTTTTGCTATCCGTCCAGTTGTAGTAATCACTTGCCATTCTAAAAGCAACTACACTGCCGCAAAATAAATAAATACACAGTACACCTGGAGAGACGGCCGCATACCACGCATGGACGACAGTAGACTTACTGACAATGGTTTCGACATCGTCCGCCAACAGAGTGCACAGTGCCACAGCGGCATCTGTGCGGGAACGCTCACAGCCAGAAGGAGCCTCAGTGTGATGCAAACGTACGAAACGAGCAGACAACTGTGTCACAGAGACGCAACCGTGCTCGCTACAGTCAACTGAGCAAGTTTGGAAGGGTTCAAACTGTCGCACACCAGATGCCGGCACGGTCCTTGCCACACGAGCTGTACGCCCTGCGTTAGATGAGCAACGATGCTACTAGTACAACTGGTCACGTGAACATTCTCGCACCCGTAGACGAAGTTCTGGACGCCCTCAAGGCACAGACACCTGCCAGAATCGCCATATTGTAAGGGCGGCAGTCGCACATCGCACAGCTGCCACGGCACAGATAGGAGGGCACGCTAGCCGACACGTGTCAACACGAAACAGTTATTAGCGGTGGGACTGTGGGCACGCACACCTCTAGCCCGTCCTCCACTCGCGCCGTGGCGTCGACGTGCGCGGCTCCACTGCCGCCGTCAGACAAGGTAGAATGCCGCGCCACCGTCTTCAGCGACGACAGCAAATTCTGCCTGCACGCAAAAGTGACGCTAGTTTGCGCACACGGCGTACACCTGGAGAGAGAGAGTGAGTGCGGTCTCGTAGAGCGTATGCATCCGGGACGCACTGCCCCCCCCCACCCCCTCCCCACCCCCAGGCCTTATGGTCTGGGGAGCGATAAGCTGCAACTCTCGTTCACCTCTGGTGTTTCTCGATGGGACGCTAACCGGCGCTCGGTACGTGCAGAATCTTTTTATACTCGTTCTTGCAGCGGGAAGATGATGTGTTGTTTCGACAGGATAACGCTCGCGCACACCATTTCTGTGAAACAACGTGCTGTAGCTTACCTAGCCAGCGTCATCTCTGACTGGTCTCCAATCTAGCGTGTTTGGGATATGATGGGACAAGGAGTGATTTGAGCGACACTTCGAACTCCCAAGTCTTAACACAACAATGTGAAGAGGAGGATCGGGCGTGGCGGGACGCACCCCAGGACAATATTCGCTGCCTTCACTCATCGCCTGCGCGGCCGCCCTTGAAGGCTACACCACGTACTGAACGGGTCGATAACTGGTACCTGAGAACGGCTTCTGCTATTCGTCTGTAAATGTAACCTCGGACCTTGCAAAGGCGACACACTACAAGCAGGTTTTAATACAACACAACTGGAGTGTTTTAGCGAACGATTAGTTGGTAGTAGCTATTGCTATCAGAATAAATCTTACGAATATGGATTCCATTCGGCACAACTAACACCTGTTCAGTTAGACTTTCGACCACGGTAGTAATGAGAACAAACGTGAAGCACTGAACGAATCTGACGCACGACTTACGATCTACAATGGCTCACACCAAATCAAATACAAAAAATGATTCTTAGAAACAAGTGACGCAAACATCCAATACACACTTTTTTTGGTTTAGTGAAAAACTACAGAAAATATGAACATTACGTACTATAAATAATTTGTCACTTTAAAAATAGCACAACTAATATTTTTACGGTCTGTTTAATTAGCTTTGTTCATGGTCTTGGACGACATCTTAACTAGTTCAGCTCTAAAGAAAATTGGGAATCACTGGCCTAGAATGACCCAATATCCTGGGGCACAAGTCAGTTGCAAGTTTTCTCAAACTATTTCCAGCGAACCATTCAGTAAAAAGATTTCTTCACATTTTATAGCTTCATATCGCAGCTTCATGGTGCACCGCCTATCTTTTCGTCAATTTTCAAAGTTATCGTGGTACTTGAAACTAAGTAACCGACCGCATGAAATTAGAAGAGTTTGCAGTGAAATATATGAGTCGCTACGAGCTGCATTTTGGGTCATACACCGGTGCATACAAAGTATAACTAATATATATCTTCCAGCTTGGTACGAGACGGATATTATCTATATCGAGAAAACAGATTGCACGTACACACTGGCTTCCCGCAGTAATAGTGAACTACTCACATCCGTCCTATCTTATAAACGATTCAACATGTCGACACTAGTTTTTGGCAAAAGATAGTGTGCAAAGATGGGAGTATGTTGCCATGTCTTTAATATGCGACACTTCATTATCTACCGCGCTGTACAAGAAGCTAACGAAAAGTTTTTAATCGAATAATCGATAGCTGGTATAAAGAGAAATATACCGAAGAGACAAAAGTCACGGGATAATGATATAGTCTACACTTATACATTTGGCGGTAGTATGGCATACGCAAGGTTTAAAAGGGCAGTACATGGACGGAGCTGTTATTTGTACTCGGGTGATCCGTATGAAAATGTTTCCAACGCAATTATGGCCGCAAGACGGAAGTTAGTAGACTCTGAACGTAGAATGGTAGTTGGAGCTAGACGCACCTGACATTCCATTTCGGAAACAGTAAGGGAATTCGACATTCCGAGATCCACGGTGTCAAGACAGTGCCGACAAAACCAAATTTCTGCCATTACCTCTCATCACAGACAACGCAGCGGCCGACGGCCTTCACTTAACGACAGAGAGCAGCGGTCTTTGCGTAGGATTGTCAGTGCTGGCAGACAAGCAAGACAGCGTGAAATAAGCGCAGAAGTCAATGTGGTGCGTACGACTGACGTATCCGTGGCGTTAGTGAGCTATGCCACAAGACGACCGACGCGAGTGTCTTCGCCAACAGCACGACACCGCCTGCAGCGCCTCTCCCTAGCTCGTGACCGTATCGGTCGGACGCCAGACTGGAGAACCGTGGCCTGCCCGGATGAGTCCCGATTTCAGTCGGTAAGAGGTGATGGCAGGGTTCGAGTGTGGCGCAGACCCCATTAGGCCACGGTGCGAAGTTGTCAACAAGGCACTGGGCAAGCAGGCGCTGGCTTCGTAACGGTGTGGCGTGAACTGATCATTTAGTGCAAATCTTTATGTTCGGCTATCAGTTTAATAAGTCACGGCTGCAAAATACTGACGCGAATTCTTTACAGACGAATGGAAAAACTGGTAGAAGCCGACCTCCGGGAAGATCACTTTGGATTCCTCAGAAATGTTGGAACACGTGAGGCAACACTGACCCTACGACTTATCTTAGAAGCTAGATTAAGAAAAGCCAAATCTACGTTTCTAGCATTTGTAGACTTAGAGAAAGCTTTTGACAGTGTTGACTGGAATACTCTCCAATTCTGAAGCTGGCAGGGGTAAAATACAGGGAGCGAAACGCTATTTACAATTTGTACAGAAACCAGATGGCAGTTATAATAGTCGAGGGGCACGAAAGGGAAGCATTGGTTGGGAAGGGAGTGAGACAGGGTTGTAGCCTCTCCCAGATGTTATTCCATCTGCATATTGGGCAAGCAATAAAGGAAACAAAAGAAAAATTCGGAGTAGGTATTAAAATCCATGGAGAAAAAACAAAGACTTTGAGGTTCGCCGATGACATTGTAATTCTGTCAGAGACAGAGACTTGGAAGATCAGTTGAACAGAATGGACAGTGTCTTGAAAGGAGGATATAAGATGAGCATCAACCAAAGCAAAACCAGGTTAATGGAATGTAGTCGGGTGTTGTGTGCTGTCCTTAGGTTACTTAGGTTTAAGTAGTTCTAAGTTCTAGGGGACTGATGACCATAGATGTTAAGTCCCATAGTGCTCAGAGCCATTTGAACCATTTTTTGGAATGTAGTCGAATTAAATAAGGTGATGCTCAGGGAATTAGATTAAGAAATGAGACACTTAAAGTAGTAAAGGAGTTTTGCTATTTGGGGAGCAAGATAACTGATGGTCGAAGTAGAGAGGATATAAAATGTAGAGTGGCAATGGGAAGGAAAGCGTTTCTGAAGAAGAGAAATTTGTTAACATCGAGTATAGATTTAAGTGTCAAGAAGTCATTTCTGGAAGTATTTGTATGGAGTGTAGCCATGTATGGAAGTGAAACAAGGACGATAAATAATTTGGACAAGAAGAGAATAGAAGCTTTCGAAATGTGATGCTACAGAAGAATGCTGAAGATTAGATGGGTAGATCACATATGTAATGAGGAGGTATTGAATAGGATTGGGAAGAAGAGGAGTTTGTGGCACAACTTGACAAGAAGAAGGGATCAGTTGGTAGGACATGTTCTGAGACATAGAGGGATCACCAGTTTAGTACTGGAGGGCAGCGTGGAGGGTAAAAATCGTAGAGGGAGACCAAGAGATGAATACACTAAGCAGAGTCAGAAGGATGTAGGTTGCAGTAGGTACTGGGAGATGAAGAAGCTTGCGCAGGATAGAGTAGCGTGGAGAGTTGCATCAAACCAGTCTCTGGACTGAAGACCACAACAACAACAACTTGGAGACCATTTAGAGCCAATCGTAAAGCAACGATTGAAGCTTTATGGACGACAATAAGACGTGTCGCCGAATCGCAACTGTTCGCAATTAGTCTGAAGAACATTGTGGAGAATTCGATCGAACATTTATGGGACACAATCGAGAGGTGAGTTGGTGCACCGGCAGGACCACAGAGGCGGCGCGGCTCAGTGTGCCCGCAGGGGGCGTGCGGCGAGTTATTGGGCCCGCCCCACGTAGAGCTGCCGGCCAAAACGAGGTCCGACGCGGTATCGGGAGGTATCCGACGACTTTGGTGACCTCAGTGGAGTGTGGGTTTGAAATAACGTAACTGGAGAAATTACACGACTATTTCTGTACCGAAAGTGAGTTTTTTCGTAAGATATTAACTGACTGTTACACAGTTGCTTGTTTAATACACACTCTTTCAGGACTCCGCTGCGTTTGCCTCTGCATAGGACGGTAGTGAGGAGCAGTTCTGTAAGGCAAAAGAAGCAAAATTTGTTTGGCAACGACAAAAATTTAGACGTTACGCAAAACGCGCCACTGATGGCGCTTGTCCGGAAAAAGAGAAAATCTAACGAGTCCGGCGAAATGAAGTCGCAACTTCTGTTCAAATTTCGGCAGAATCCTGTATCCGCGTGTATTTTTAGTAACGGTGCCTTGACATTCAGACTTACCGTATGATTTTATTTCTACTCTTCAATGGTGTCTGCAATATGAAAAACACTTTCAGCAAATACTGTATGACGTTTTTGTAGCCGTGCCTGTCGAGAAAAGCACTGCACGCTGTGTGTGTGTGTTTTTAACAATGCACTCCAATACTACACACACTGTGTGGTCGGTGTAACAGCGAGGAACGAGGCTGTCGTCGCCTCGACGGTTGCTTCGAACGCCGCAGTGCCCTCGCTGCCACGGTCCCTCTGGAGACGGTGAATCGCGTCTCTGAACCGACTTACCCAGCCAGTTAACGAGGGCTTCCGACTAAGCAACCACTCGGTAGTGAGTGTACAGAGAGTATTGGAAAAAATGATGTTCCTCGTGTTACGACCCACACAAAGCACCGGGAGCTCAGCCGAGGCGCTGCGCTGTCATCCCGACGAGTGCGAAACGTGTTCTGCAACGCTACTGGGAGGGAGCCCACCTCCCACACCACCTCAGATACCGCTGGCAGAGTCTCCGTTCAAAGGAGCCGATGACTCTGTGGGCAGCTAAATACTGGCAAGGTCCCTCCAGGGGACACTGTCCACCATGACACGTCTTCCGGCTGACACACACACACACACACACACACACACACACACACACTGCTTCCTCCGACACGTATCTCACGCGACGGCCACGGCACTACAATTAGAGAAACTCTACCCCATGTACAGTAGGGAGCACCCTGCGGTGGCTGGCTCGTTCCGAGGTACCCACGTGATTATGTGTAGCAGTAGCACTGCATATTCAGCCGAATGCAGCGCTTCCACCAACACACGCTTATTACACGGGGCATCGAGCGCAATTTTTGACTGTATTGAAGATTTTATTAGTAACTTGAATACATCGTACTAATGTTCCACAATTATTTCTTTAATAGTTCTTTATGGACCAGCTTTCGGCTTCTCAGGCCATCGTCAGATAACTTAATACTTAACGGATAGTCCCCACAAATTCTGTGGAAATTCGCAGCTGTACAAAGGTTGTTGCACAAATACAAGTCAAATATTGTACAAATGAGTAATGGCATAGGCTACTACGTCAGACGGACAAACTGTGTCGAATTTGATGAAAAGACCGAAAAAAAGGGGGGAGGGCGTGCCTTTAGTTCTTTAGAACAGTGGAATTTATAGAATTTCCTCTGTAATCTGTGTGGCAAATTATATATATCAATGAGGTTGACCTATGGCTACAAGACTGACTGAGCATGAAAGGAGTTTAAGAATGAAAAAGAAAGATTCCACCTTTGCTCAACATGCACAAAATAAATGTCATTCATATGATGTGACTTGTGATGTTCTCCATAAGGGAACTAAAGGCAGAAACTAACATAACTTGAAATTCAGGCCCTTAATAAACATCAATTAAACAGTTCTGATCTGGTACTTAATGACTGAACACAGCTCCATTACTCACCCTTATTAAAGTAGCAACAGCCAGCTATCACTCCTCTCAACATTAGATGATAAGCTTGTTACAACCATTCCACCTCCACATTCCATAGACTTCTTACTTGCCGCCCCCCCCCCCCCCCTCCTCCTCCTTTTTCCGGTCTTTTCACTACATTCGCCAGTTTGTCCATATGACATAATAGTCTGTACCATTATTCACTTGTACAGCATTTTTGACTTATACATTTATATAGTTTTAGTATATGAATATACTGTATTATAAGATTTATTTGTTCAGAGCCTCTCTAGGTATTGCATTAAACTTGTCGTTTTGATCGATATAGTCACAAAATGTCACATATCTTTGTACAACAATCTCTGTGCATCTATGAATTTTCTTTGAAGTTGTGTGGACTATCTGGTTACTATTCAATTATCTGACGATGACCTAAGCAGCCGAAAGCCGTTCGTAACGACTATTAAACAGATAATTGTGGAACTGTACTATTGTGCATTCAAGCTATTAATACGTCTGCGTTTCTCCAACAACCGACGGAATATTATATAAACATTATTGAGGATTTCTTGTTAGGGGGAAGGGCGCAACATGTTAGATCTTGCGCTGGGACCCCTGCTGTTCATTTTCTACGTTAGTGACCTAGTGGACAGTATTAATAGTAAACCCCGACATTTCTGCAGATGATTTAGTTATTTGTAATGTAGTACGGTCAGAGAAGGCAAGTTGCACAAATATTCAATACGAGCTTGATAAAATTTCAAAGTGGTGCAAAGACTGCAAACTGACTTAAATTGTTCACAACTGTAAAACACTGCAGCTCACAAAACGGAAACACGTAGTATCCTGTGTTTATGATACGAGTGAATCACAACTGGAATACCCCGATCTAACTGTGCATATAGAGTGGAACCACCGCGTGGGCAGTCGTGGGGAAGGCATGCAGGCAGCAGAATACTAGCGGTCTTCTGTCAGCAAAGGTGAAGAGACCGCTCAGACAGAGCATTAAAGTATTGTAAGACTTTAGTCTTTGTTGTAGTCTCTCATAGTTTTCACTGTCTTCGTACACGTGTGGTGTAGTATTTTTCACATTCGTGTTCGCATAGCACACATGAACACTCTTCAGCCATTTCGTTGAATTTATTGAATGTGCACCAACAAATTCCAAGAAGCGGTTGAAAATTGTAAACGTACGATAGGAGGGCAAGGACATTACACAAAAAAAGTTACTTAAGTGTATGATACCCGTACTAAGTAGGGCAAAAGGAGAATATTTAATCTGTATAAAGGAGGACAGCACGATTAGTCAGAGGTTTGTTTGACCCGTCGTAGAGTGATACGGAGACGTTGAAATAACTGAACTAGCAGACTGTTTTAGATAGCTGGAAGCCTACCTGCAAAGTTTCAAGAAACACTTGTCAATGAGGACTCTACGGATATGCTGCAACTCCATTCGTATCGGTTCAGTAGGCATGGTGAGGACAAGATTATACTAATTACAGTTCGCAAAGAGGCGTTTAAAGTGTCATTCTTCCAACGCTCCGTAGATGTGTAGAACGCACGGAAGCCTCTATGACTGACACTTCACAGTACGGATGCAGTGTAGAGAAATCACAGCTGATATGGACGATAACCGACAGTCGCACTTCCCATACACCATTCGGGAATGGAACAGGGAAAAACGGGGGCGGACTTAACAGTGCTCTCGAAAGTATCCTCCGCCACACACCACAATACGATTTGTGGAATATACACGAAATGAACCTTCGGACACAGGAACTGGGGAGCAAACTGTACGTACCCTTTTGAAAGGAGCCACCCTGACATTTGACTCAGCTTTGGACGTAAATCAGAGAGTTCGAACCAAGCTCGAATCAAGAGGCTGGGCCACCGCGTCACACCAAGCACACGAAGTAGTGTTGCCTGTGCATATCCTCAGCCAGTCTGAGTATCAATCAGCACAAAAACTGGAGGGAGGGAGAGGGGGGGGGAGGGAGGGAGGGAGGGAGAGGGGGAGAGAGAGAGAGAGATGGTAACCCGCAAAAGCAAAAGTGAGGTTGAATGGGTTGGAAGAAACGAACAGGCATGTAGACAAAAGAAAATGTTAGACTGGGAAATAGTGGAGAATGAGAATGCAGCAGAGCGGAGACGGGCGCGCTTCTCAAAAGCGTTGAAAGAGAACTGATGTGGAAGGAGTGAAGCAATGTGTTCTCGCACTGAAAAGCGCCAAGTTACACAAAGCGGCAAGAAATGAAAGTTACGAACTGGTTGCAGGCTGTGAAAAGCAATAAATGAATGAATGAAAGAGAGAGAGAGAGAGAGAGAGAGAGAGAGAGAGAGACGCCCATTTTCTCAGCGACGTTTCTTACGAAGCAATCAACGCGTTGCGCCCTGGGAAAGCTGCACGTAAGGACATTCAACTTTACCCTTCGCCCTTTCTACTGCCTGCGGAATGAACTAACTGCAGTGCTATCCGCGTTAATTGCAATTACTTGACTCCGTTAGGTCCTGAACAAAGTTACACCGAGCTGTCAACTGCAACGATTCTTTTTTACTCAACTGCTGTAACAACAGGATTCTCTTCGTATGTATCTTTGCGACCCAGTGTTTGTTAGGTAAGATTTCAATGCGAAAATAAATGTAGAATTCAAACAGAAATATAAATCTTAGTATTATATACCCAACCTGCGAGTTGGCATTACAAGGCAGACGCTGCACGATCTGCTACAGGCTGCGCTGTAAAAATTTTCGGAATATTTTGTGCTTCACGGCGCTTCAAAATCTTCACATATTCGGTGTATTTTTTTTTTTCGGGTATGTTTGGGAACTGGGCCGTCCGAAGTCCGGTCACTTACCTTAAAAGCCTCGGATGTATGAAGAAAATTCATGAGGGGCACATATAGCAATGTAACGCTATAATTGCTTATTATATACCGAATGATTTTCAATTGTGATTATATAAAGTGACCCACAGGCGCTGCTTAAGAACAACTTTAATTACACGACCACACTCTTCTCATTTCAACAAACCTACATGCCTATATCGTATATTTGCTGTTTCAGCAAGACGGTACATTTACTGCCAATAGCAATTATTTACACAAACTTGCCAATTCAGAGCAAAGAGCCATTATCCAACGGTTCTCTGTGCATTCATACGAATGGTAGGTATGTGTTGTGGCTTTTTTCACTGAATTTTTACCTTGTTGGCGATTACATATACCAACTGACAAAGCCGGAATTGCCCGGTTATTCATTCTGCCAACTTCCTATTAGACACAGAAACAAAGAAAATGAACTATGCTCGTAGTGTATGATTGCAAAAATTTCATGTCCAAGTATTCGTGAGAATACCTCTGAAATTATGAAATAGTCGTACAAAGAAATACGCCTAGTGTGCAGATGTACAGGGTGTTTCAAAAATGACCGGTATATTTGAAACGGCAATAAAAACTAAACGAGCAGCGGTAGAAATACACCGTTTGTTGCAATATGCTTGGGACAACAGTACATTTTCAGGCGGACAAACTTTCGAAATTACAGTAGTTACAATTTTCAACAACAGATGGCGCTGCAAGTGATGTGAAAGATATAGAAGACAACGCAGTCTGTGGGTGCGCCATTCTGTACGTCGTCTTTCCGCTGTAAGCGTGTGCTGTTCACAACGTGCAAGTGTGCTGTAGACAACATGGTTTATTCCTTAGAACAGAGGATTTTTCTGGTGTTGGAATTCCACCGCCTAGAACACAGTGTTGTTGCAACAAGACTAAGTTTTCAACGGAGGTTTAATGTAACCAAAGGACCGAAAAGAGATACAATAAAGGATCTGTTTGAAAAATTTCAACGGACTGGGAACGTGACGGAGAAACGTGCTGGAAAGGTAGGGCGACCACATACGGCAACGACAGAGGGCAATGCGCAGCTAGTGCAGCAGGTGATCCGACAGCGGCCTCGGGTTTCCGTTCGCCATGTTGCAGCTGCGGTCCAAATGACGCCAACGTCCACGTATCGTCTCGTGCGCCAGAGTTTACACCTCTATCCGTACAAAATTCAAATGCGGCAACCCCTCAGCGCCGCTACCATTGCTGCACGAGAGACATTCGCTAACGATATAGCGCACAGGATTGATGACGGCGATATGCATGTGGGCAGCATTTGGTTTACTGACGAAGCTTATTTTTACCTGGACGGCTTCGTCAATAAACAGAACTGGCGCATATCGGGAACCGAAAAGCCCCATGTTGCAGTCCCATCGTCCCTGCATCCTCAAAAAGTACTGGTCTGGGCCGCCATTTCTTCCAAAGGAATCATTGGCCCATTTTTCAGATTCGAAACGATTACTGCATCACGCTATCTGGACATTCTTCGTGAATTTGTGGCGGTACAAACTGCCTTAGACGACACTGCGAACACCTCGTGGTTTATGCAAGATGGTGCCCGGCCACATCGCACGGCCGACGTCTTTAATTTCCTGAATGAATATTTCGATGATCGTGTGATTGCTTTGGGATATCCGAAACATACAGGAGGCGGCGTGGATTGGCCTCCCTATTCGCCAGACATGAACCCCTGTGACTTCTTTCTGTGGGGACACTTGAAAGACCAGGTGTACCGCCAGAATCCAGAAACAATTGAACAGCTGAAGCAGTACATCTCATCTGCATGTGAAGCCATTCCGCCAGACACGTTGTCAAAGGTTTCGGGTAATTTCATTCAGAGACTACGCCATATTATTGCTACGCTTGGTGGATATGTGGAAAATATCGTACTGTAGAGTTTCCCAGACCGCAGCGCCATCTGTTGTTGAAAATTGTAACTACTGTAATTTCGAAAGTTTGTCCGCCTGAAAATGTACTGTTGTCCCAAGCATATTGCAACAAACGGTGTATTTCTATCGCTGCTCGTTTAGTTTTTATTGCCGTTTCAAATATACCGGTCTTTTTGAAACACCCTGTATAAGCATAGCTGCTCCGCGAGTGTACAATGCGATTTTGCTAGCGTCTCAGTGGTCGAAAGCTTTCAAAAGCGCTGACATGTGTCAGAGATTTCTTTACGTTGACATGTGTCAGAGATTTCTTTACGTTGACCCGATTGTAGGAGTGTCTTAGTAATAAAGAATAGAGGTATTAAAACTTCATGTCTTTGTTTTCACGCAACTCAGCGTTTATGAGCTCATATTTCTTTAACCGTGTGTCATACAATGATGGGTCTGTTTACGTACATTCAGCGGCATATGTGGATATTGTCTGCCTTAGTAGCAAAGATGTAATACATTTAAACATCATGCACGATACAACAGTTTTTCACACATCTCAGTATTTATGACGTATCTTCTGAACTATGATACGTTATTCTTACTCCTACAGCCATTGTTACCCGACATTAAGGGATTGTGTACGGTAAATCTTTGGTTGAAATCAGTCCCGTGGTTTTAGGAGAGCATGTGGAAACAATATGAAAAGAATAGCTGCTACTAACCATATAGCGGAGATGCTAGGTCGCTGATAGGCGATAAAAAAAATGTTAGAAAGTAAGCTTCCGGGCAACAAGGCCTTCATCCGAAGTAGACAAAACTGTGTGTGTGTGTTTCCGATGAAGGCCTTATTGGCCGAAAACTTACCTTCTGACAGTCTCTTTGTTGCGCATATTGCCACCCAACATCTCCGCTAATATGGTGAAATAGCAGCTATTCTTTTCATGTTGTTGTTTTTGTTGTCTTCAGTCCAAAGACTGATTTGATGCAGCTCTCCATGCTACTCCATCCTCTTCATATCTGCTACCTGCATCCCTCTAAATCTGCTTACTGTACTCATATCTTGGTCTCCCTCGACGATGTTTACACCACACACTTCCCTTCAGTACTAAATTGGTGATCCTTTGATGTCTCAGAATGTGTCTACCAACCAATTCCTTCTATTGGTCTGATTGTACCCAAATTTCTCTTCTCTCCAATTCTGTTTAGTACTTCCTCATTAGTTACGTGATCTAACCATCTAACCTTTAGCATTCTTCTGTAGCACCACCTTCTACTCTCTTCTTGTCTAAACTATTTATCGTCCATGTTTCACGTCCATACATGGTTACATTCCATACAAATAATTTCAGAAAGGACTTCCTGACACTTAAATCTACATTTAATGTTAAATTTCTCTTCTTCAGAGCCGCTTTTCATGCCATTGCCAGTCTGCATTTTATATCCTCCATACTTCGACCATAATCAGTTATTTTGCTCCCCAAACAGCAAAACTCATTTACTACTGTGAGTGTCTCTTTCCCTTATGTAATTCCCTCAGCTCCACTTGATTTAATTCGACTACATTCCATTATCCTCGTTTTGCTTTGGTTGGTGTTCATCTTATATCTTCCTTTCAAGATACTGTTCATTCCATTCAACTGTTCTTCCAAGACCTTTGCTGTCTCTGCCAGAGTGCAATATCATCGGCAAACCTCAAAGTTTTTATTTCTTCTCCATGGATTTTAATACCTACTCCAAATTTTACTTTTGTTTCCTTTACTATTTGCTCAATATACAGATTGAATAACATCGGGGATATGCTACAACATTGTCTCATTCCCTTCTCAACCACTGCTTCCCTTTTGTGCCCCTCAACTCTTATAACTGCCCTCTAGTTTCTGTACAAATTGTAAATAGCCTTTTGCTCCCTGTGTTTTACTGCTGCCACCTTCAGAATTGGAATGAGTATTGCAGTCCACTTGTCAAAAGCTTTCTCTAAGTCTACAAATACTATAAACATAGGTTTGCCTTTCCTTCTATGAGAAGTCATAGGATCAGTATTGCCTCGTATGTTCCTACATTTCTCCGAAATCCAAACTGATCTTCCCCGTGGTCGGCTTCTACATATCATCATCATATTCCACCTAGGATTCTCTATTATTTGATTTTGTGTAAAGTGTTTAAAATGATCATGGACTAGTTTTCTGCAAAATGCCTCTTCTTAGTTATAAGAAAATGTAGGATATTTAAGTCTGCTCACCACAGGGTACAACACCAGAGAAAAATTTAAAATATGGATAGGAGTTGGTAAGCAAGGCATAATGTTCGAAGTTTCAAGTGTAGGCCCACACACTGATAAGAATTTACATTAGGGAAAAAACCACATTTTAGACTAAGTTGTTAAAATAACTCAGTTCAGCCACTTCTTCACCTCATGTTACTGCAGGCCACTAAGATAAATCAGGAAATTAATCTAATTTGTTTTTTTTTTTATTCAGTAATGTCATTTGGAATTTCTTTCTGGAGTACTTCATCTTTGAGAAAGTCTTAATTGCCAGCAGTGTGCCCTAAAAATAATGTTTGGTGTTCTCTCTCAGTCACATGATGGAAAATAGTTTATGATAAGTATTTTAACTACACCCTTACAGAACATACTTTATCCCATTAAACTTAGCTCTTCTTCGGGAAAAAGTGTATAACACAGAAATATGAAAAAAATTAGTATTACTCTCTTGAACATGACATAGTGACAACTTTCTCAGCAAATGGGTATTACCCTACTTTGAATGCTTTAACCATGAAGATTGGTTTTGGTACTGAACATGTACACATGTAAATAACCTTCAAACAGAAATATATAACTGCATTGTGGTAGCTGGCCTTCTCTGCCTACAGAAGAGTAATTTTTTGTAAATAATTTATTAGAGTTAAGGAGTGATGACATATATAATTACAACACTGCAAGAAAAATTACAATTATTGTGTACTAACAATGGCACTAGCTCAGAATGGGGTAAGTAATCGTGCTGCCGATCGTTTATCACATTCACAATGTTATTTATTTATTCGTCCTTACACCATTTGGCACATACTATCAAACATGGCAGACATATTACACATCTAACACCTGTCAGGCATATTACACATATAAAACATGTACACAACAGGTGCACTGCCTGACAGATAGGAAAAATAAATCTGAAAACTCACTTTTGGACGACTACTCCTGCATCACAGATTAATTTTTACTTAGAAACTTGGGTTGTTTAGTGCAAAAGTGTTGGAACTTGTACTATTAAAGTAATTACTGTTTTCCGTTTATGTAATCTCACCTGTAAATGGTCAGCGTGCAGCCATATTTAAATACCAGTTATTCATACAATCGTTTCGTATTCCTCACAGATTAACCTAGTATATGGTTAAATACACCAATAAATTTTAACATAAAATCGTCTGTCACTGCAAATGATGCCTTGTTTGAGAGTTAAATTGTTTTTTGTTTTTCGAAATGAATCCTTTTGCGAGCTAGTTTCTGAAACAGATTCAAATTTTTTTGTTACGTTTGTTCATTTTAAGCTTCAATGCACGCATAACTTTATGACTGCAAAGTTATACAAGAGGAAAAAAATAAACAAAATTATCCTAATACCCTTTCACCATCTATCACAAATCACATTGGAATGCTAGTTAAAACACTACGCTCCTACACTGGATTGCTAGTTAAGATACTATGCTGTTCAGCAGCAATTAGAGCACCTATAATAAATCTTAATCAGCTGACACTGACTGAGTTTACACCTCCGCAAATGTCAACAGGCTGGTGAAACTTCGTGCTTGAAAAGCCCTAAGAAATTCTTATGCTCACTTGCAGCTTACGGCTGCGTAATGCAATTACATTGTTTCTTGCAGTAAACTAACGTAGCACTATTTGTAAAAACTATATAACGAGCCAACTTCATAAAGATCACAGACTGTGATGTAGATTCCATATAACACGTACAAACTACACATGATTCACTGGTTAGGGCTGACCTGTGGAAACAAAAATCATTTACAGCCAGGACATTCGCACGTGTTGGTAAACAAGCATAAAGAGAACGCACAGACCTTTTGGTGTTGGGAGCTTTATCGACAAGTGACGAGCGAAGGAGCAGAGTTTAATTAGCAACTTGCGCAGTGCAGCTGATCAGATCATAACGGCAACATGCATTCACACAATAAAAACAGTTGCAAACATGAAATCTGAATACACACACACACACACACACACACACACACACACACATACATGAGCACAGGACACTGGAGATAATCTTATTGCACTTTCGCACATAAAAAAAATAGTGCCTAGCTTTATTTTAATACTACATTCGCATCAAACGCATTTCAAACAGAAACGGCTACTTTTTTGATGTGTTTACATAAATCATTTCAACACATATTTTCTGCAATGCTATGTGCTTGTTCTCTGATAAAAAACACACACATTTTCGGCAATTACGGTCCAACATTTATGTTCTAAACATTTAGTCTAATCTCCGGATACAGATATAATTGCAAGCGTATGAAAGATTGTAATTCCTCAGCATATCACTAATTAAAAGATCTGGAAATAGTCTTAAAGTGCAAGGTACGTCCTCCTGCTACAGATAAACTGCGAGCATTAGCCATATACCAGTACGATCATTTTATTTACATATAACGCTTTAACTGTATCTTAACTAATGTGAATATTTGTCGTCTGAAAACATCACCTCGAGGGTAATATTTACGTAATACGCGTCTGCCTAGCTTAAGCAGAATTAGCTACGGTTAACATTAAACGCAGAATAGAATGTCTTGCAACTTTCATACACCTCAGTTGCAAAATTTTTCCTACAATTTGTCAAAGTAAGCAAGTGTGCATTACCTGTTTATCCGTGAAAGCGCAGCAGAAAAACCCGTTGCATTCCTTCCTAGAGCCACTGGATGTCACGCTGTTCCTTCGTGTATTAGAATAAACGTCACTTTAACAAACACCATCACCAACTCATCATTCACAGCAACACTTCACCACTGCTTTCGAATCAAACTTCCGGGAGCTATCCGCAACAACCAACACTCATTTGTCGCCATTGCAGCTGCACTGCAGTGCTGCCAACTGCAGGTCCGAAACATAAAATAAAACTGTAGTAGTTCCATCCGACGTTTTTTGAACTCTGGAATGGAATCAATAAACTGTTATCCCCACAGTCAGTCATTGCAGTATAATCTGGTGTTTGATCAAAACAAGGTTGCTCAATTATCTTCATTATCTTCTCCTATATACTTCATCTTCACTGAAAAATCACTCGGTGATTGCCACAGCCTGACACAAACATATGACAGACAGGCATGAATGTATTTCGAATACAAATGTTTATGTATTTTTGTATTGTAATTCCCCAATGCAAGGGCATAATATCATATTAAGAATTCCGATTTATACACAAGGCAGTCAGTTGTAAAACAACGTCTCATGGCGAATTAAAATACCGGTGCCGGTAGCGTAAAAGTGACATATGGTCTCCTTAAAGTGCTTAATTATTATAATTATTGTAATGTTGTTTCTGAAAACACTGATGATCACATTGTGGATTGTAAACACGTATTAGTTGTGTTCGTGGCTGTAAATATAATTCATCAACAAAATTTTCACCACCGCTCCGATTTTATCTACATATCGAGAGCCATGAAGAAACTTCGATGATCAAGCAATTAGAATACATGTCATGAGCAATGACTAATAAGTACTGCAGCTGGCAGATGAGCACTTTTCTACACAATTTTTATTTGTTATCATTTACTTTTATCGTTGTTTTCAAGCAGATTCTCCTTACTTTATTTTGCGTTACTTGGTATATGTTCTCCATACTCACGCCCGTTTTTATTATTGTATTTCTAATTTACAATCCGTACCGTGCGTGAATCATACAGACAATTGCCCTCATTAATAGTTCTCTGATTTACAGATTTTTGCTATCGCTATGGTTCTTGTTTGTTGTGTTGGATCATAATGAATTAACTAGAAACCTTCTCACATTGTTACTTACGACCAGTATGGATTGCGTTAGTATAAAAATAATTTATGACTGATTAGCGCGAAAAATATAAACTAATGGAAAACAAGCTTACATGACATGATAATTACATGATAAGCTATATATTTTTTGGCCTAATTCATTTACAGAACTTTAGTAATATCGGGAAGGAGTGAATTATCAAATAGGCTACAGAGGTCAGGTTTATCCACGCGGAAATGGAAACGACCGCTTGCCTTTATCCCTTTGCGCCGAAGCCCAGTTTTAAGCCAGAAGCAATGGAACTAAAACCTCGTATAGCCATCCTGATATACTTCTCCTGCTTTTCTCTTAATACTTTCACGCGAACATCGGTAACATTCCGCCTCTCCCGGCCCCATACCTCCACGTTTCACCAAATAAGTTTGAGCATCTCGTCGTCACCGATTTTAGTCTTGACGTCCGTTAAATTATAGCAAAACCAATGCTAAAATCATGAATCCTTAGAAACATCTTTGCTAGCCGTATCAGCAGCATATTTTTAAATTTTGGATGTTGTTGTAAATCAGAAGACTGGTTTGATATAGCTGTCCATGCTAGTCCATCCTGTGCGAGCCTCTTCATAACTTTTTATTTATTTATACAGAATCATGAGAAGGAAAGTTGCTACTCACCATATAGCGCAGATGCTGAGTCGCAGATAGGCACAACAAAAAGACTCCCACAATTAGAGCTTTCGGCCATTAAGGCCTTCGGGTCAACACACACACACACACACACACACACACACGACTGCAGTCTCAGGCAACTGACACCACTGCCTGAGACTGCAGTCTTGTGTGTGTGTGTTTTGACGAAGGCCTTAATGGCCGAAAGCTTAGCAACTTTCCGTCTCATAATATTGTTACATTCCATCCTGGATTTTCCATTGTTTGATTTTTATTTATTTATTCATACAAGATCATCTCATAACGATATAGTAATTATGAAGGTAACACAATGAAAATCAACACTGTTGCTCAAAATATATATACGCACAAAACATATTAAAATGCCCTATGAGGATAGGACAGGTGCTTGCTCATGCCTTGATGAAGGAACCATCCTAGCATTTGCCTGAAATAATCCAAGAAAACCAAAGAAATCTAAATCAGACCTGACAGGGCAAACTCTCTCTTCCTGAATGTGGGGTCAGTGTATGAAACGTAATTCTGCTTTCACCACTGCACATATTGACGACACCCATGGTTTCCTGGACTATGGATATGTTGCCATTCCCTTGCAGTAAGTCCAGTCTCTTTGGTAAGCTGATTCCTGGCCCGTAAATGTGCAACTGTGCCGCATGCATGTCTTCATGTCTCGCCCTCAGTCCACTTGAAAAACTGATTTAGTATCCCCCCATGAGAGTGAGATGTTGACCTCAGGAGAACAACATCATTATCAAGCACTTTAGATCCTGACATGTTATTTTCTTGTTTGAGCACATTGTGTTTATATATTGTAATGTGACAAGGTACTGTAGTGATCCTCTTAGATTATTAACCATTGCTCTGAGACCTCTAAGTAATCTTTAATTGTATATTATACATTACTTATGAAGAATGTTTTAGCAGTCTTTTTAAATGGATATATTTTAGTTATATTTTTCATTTCCTTGAGCAATTTATTGTACAGTTTTACCCCTGATATAAAATGCTGTTTAGAATTCTTCATTTAGTTTTCCTAGGAAAATGTAAGCCCACACTGTCTCTTGTCCCATGATTGGTTATAGAACTTTTTAATACTTTCCCAGATATGCACAAGAGATTGATAGATGTACTCACTGGGTGCAATAAGAATACCTAGTTCATTACATACATTGTGTGATCAAACGTATCCAGACACCCCCAAAAACATACATTTTTCATATTAGGTGCATTGTGCTGCCACCTACTGCCAGGTACTCCATATCAGCGACCTCATAGTCATTAGATCGCGTGAGAAAGCAGAATGGGGTGCTCCGCAGAACTCACGACTTCGAACGTGGTCAGGTGATTGGGCGTCACTTGTGTCATACGTCTGTACGCAAGATTTCCACACTCCCAAACATCCCTAGTCCACTGTTTCCCATGTGATATGGTGTGATCATATTTTTCATGGAGGGGACTTACATCCCTTGTTGTTTTGCATGTCACTATCACAGCACAGGCCTACATTGATGTTTTAAGCACCTTCTTGCTTCCCAATGTTGAAGATCAATTTGGGGATGGCAACTGCATCTTTCAGAATGATCGAGCATCTATTCATAATGCTCGGCCTGTGGCGGAGTGGTTACATGCAATAACATCCCTGTAGTGGACTGGCCTGCACAGATTCTTTACCTGAATTCTATAGAACACCTGTAGGATGTTTTGGAAGGTGGACTTCATGGCAGGCCTCACTGACCGACTTCGATACCTCTCCTCAGTGCTTCATTCCGTGAAGAATGGGCTGCCAGTCCCCAAGAAATCATCGAGTACCTGATTGAACATGTGCCTGCAAGAGTGGAAGCTGTCATCAAAGCTAAGGGTGGGCCAACACCATATTGAATTCCAGCATTACCGACGGAGGGAGCCCCGAACTTGTAAGTCATTTTCAGCCAGGTGTGCGGATTCTTTGATCACACAGTGTAGCTCTCGACAGTGAGCCTGACTACTACTTCTAGTTATTATTCTTACAACCCATTTCTGCAGTTTAGAAACTATGTCAATTCGATCTCAGAAAAAGAGTCCCATGGCGAAGAACAGAGTCCATCTACATCTACATCTACATCTACATCTACATTTATACTCCGCAAGCCACCCAACGGTGTGTGGCGGAGGGCACTTTACGTGCCACTGTAATTATCTCCCTTTCCTGTTCCAGTCGCGTATGGTTCGCGGGAAGAACGACTGTCTGAAAGCCTCTGTGCGCACTCTAATCTCTCTAATTTTACATTCGTGATCTCCTCGGGAAGTATAAGTAGGGGGAAGCAATATATTCGATACCTCATCCAGAAACGCACCCTCTCGAAACCTGGCGAGCAAGCTACACCGCGATGCAGAGCGCCTCTCTTGCAGAGTCTGCCACTTGAGTTTGTTAAACATCTCCGTAACGCTATCACGGTTACCAAATAACCCTGTGACGAAACGCGCCGCTCTTCTTTGGATCTTCTCTATCTCCTCCGTCAACCCGATCTGGTACGGATCCCACACTGATGAGCAATACTCAAGTATAGGTCGAACGAGTGTCTTGTAAGCCACCTCCTTTGTTGATGGACTACATTTTCTAAGGACTCTCCCAATGAATCTCGACCTGGTACCCGCCTTACCAACAATTAATTTTATATGATCATTCCACTTCAAATCGTTCCGCACGCATACTCCCAGATATTTTACAGAAGTAACTGCTACCAGTGTTTGTTCCGCTATCATATAATCATACAATAAAGGATCCTTCTTTCTATGTATTCGCAATACATTACATTTGTCTATGTTAAGGGTCAGTTGCCACTCCCTGCACCAAGTGCCTATCCGCTGCAGATCTTCCTGCATTTCGCTACAATTTTCTAATGCTGCAACTTCTCTGTATACTACAGCATCATCCGCGAAAAGCCGCATGGAACTTCCGACACTATCTACTAGGTCATTTCTACTAGTCCATGAGAATAATACTTCACCACAAGACATTGGATGTAACAAACTGATGATAAAACACCAAGAGCATAACATGCTGATGGCATACTTTTTGCCAGTATTTTTGTGTGTTCATTCCAATTAACTGACAATCAGTATTCATGTCTGAAAACTTTGTGTTTGCTACATAATATCTGCATTTATCATCTATGATTAATACGACAGAGTTGTTTTCCCTGCTTATACTGAAGAGCCTTCTGTTCCTTTTCTTTGTGTTCAATGTTAATTTATTACATATTACTCAGTTATACACATTCTTGAGGATTTCATTTCTTTTCTCTAATAGGATTTCTGGTGTTTTATAAGTGACTTTGATATTGCTGTCACACCAGTGAAGAGAACTTTTTTTCCATGTCTAATATGGCTTGGAGAGTGACATACATTTAGAACAGAATTGGAACCAATACATACCCTAAGGGACACCTATATTTATGTTCCTTGTTTGACAATTATTTTATTAAAAATTTATCATCAGTAGATGCCTGAACTATCTCTACATTTTGCAGTCTGTTTTCCAAGTAAGATTGGAACCATTTGTTTGCTGTTCATCTTACACCTAGTGCTTCTAGGTAGTTAGTCATATTTTATGGTCAACAATGTCAAAAGCCCTGGCCAAGTCTAAGAATGTACGTATAAGACAATCATTCTTGTTAGAAGAGTCAATACCACTTTTGTGAACTCTGTAGTGACCAATATTGTACTTCTCCCATTTCGGAGAGTAAACTGTGCTTTGTCAAAAAGGCTGTATTTATTCATGTCATCAGCCTATGTTTCTTGATTGATTCGGCTATTTTGAGAATGTAGACAGTAGTGAAACTGGCCTGTAATTTCCAGTACTTACCTTTCTTTAGTAAGGACACAACTCGAGCATGCTTTAGGTACTCTGGTAAAATACCTGAACCACAAGACTCATTTATTATATTTGTTAATGGGGCTGAACTGCCTGCCTTCCAGCAAGAGGCTGGAACTTTGTCTATGCCTACTGACTTTTTATTTTTGAATTTCTATATTGTTTTCCGAACTTCACAATCTGTTGTGGCAAACCTCATCATTGAGCTTACTGTCTAAATATCGTTGTGCATGCTATATATGTTTTAGGAAGATTTTGCTGCAACTTTTCCGCAGTACCAGAGAAGTAGTCATATACAAGAATTTCCAATTCCTCATCTTTGATTTGTATGTTATTATACTTGTGACTGTTCTACCCAGTTTCACGTTTCATGACATCCCACACTCTTCTCATTATATTTTCTGCATTATATATTACTTTGGATTTTTTCTTATTTATTTTGAAGCAAGCAGTTCCCTCCTGTATACATCTTTAGTGTAATTATTTTCTAAAGAAATGAGAAACTGAAGTGTCTGGGAGGACTTTCTAATACATACAGTTATCCATCTATTTTCCTTTCACATCTACAAATATGTGTATTTTATGGAAACCATTGTAAGGTGCATGTCAGAGGGTATCTCCCATTCTACCAGTTATAAGGATTTTTTCCTGTTCCATTCCTGTACAGTGTGCGAGAAGAATGATTATTTAAATGTCTCCTTGCATGCTGTAATTAATCTAATCATGTCCTCATCATATCCATGCAAGCAAAATGTAGGGGGCTGTTGTATATTCCTAGTCATAGTTTCAGGCCACTTCTTGATACTCTATAAGGAAGCTTTCTTGGGATAATTTACATCTATCTTCAAGTATCTGCCAGTTCCATTATTTCAACATCTCTGTAACACTCTCCTGAAGATCAAGCATACCCGTGACCATCATGCTGCCCTTCTCTGTGTACATTCAATAACTCCTGTTAGTCCCATCTGGTAGGGGTTCCACACAGTTGAGCAATGTTCTAGGATGGGTTGCACAGTTGATTTGTATGCAATCTCCTTTGTAGACTGATTGCATTTCCTTAGGATTCTATCAATAAAGCAAAGTCTGGTACCTTATTTTCCACGACTGAGCCTATGTGATTGTTCCATTTCATGTCCCTATCAAGTGTTACACCCTGGTATTTGTATGAGTTTACCAACTCAAAATATGATCATTGATACTATTTTCATAGAATACTATGCTTTTTTTAAAAATTATTTTGTGAAGTGCATGATTTTGCATTTCTGAACATTTACAGCAAGCTGCTAATCTTTGGACCATTTTGAAATCTTATCCAGCTATGACTTAATATTTGTGCAGCTTATTTCAGGCTGTACTTGAGTGTAGATAACTGTGTTACCTGCAAAAATTCTGAGGCTGCTATTAATATTATCAACAAGGGCATTTGTATACAATATGAACAGAAAGGGACCAAACACATTTCCCAGGGGTGCACCCGAAGTTACTTTTACATCTGTCAATGACTCTTCATCTGAGATAAATTGCTGTGTCCTCCCTCCAAAAATTCTCCATTCCAATCATAAATTTCACTTGTACGATTGTATCTTTGATAATAAACAGAGGTGTGGTACTGAGATAAATGGCTTTCAGAAATCGAGAATACTTCGTCTACCCGACTGCCCGGATGCATGACTTTCATTACGTCACATGAGAAAAGTGCGACGCGGATTTCACACAATCAATGTTTTTGAAATCCGTGCCAATTGGGAAGGAGGTTATTCTGTTCGAGAACCTCATTATGTTTGAGCTCAGAATATTTTCTAAAATTCTTCAAAAAAATGATGTCAAGGATACTGGAGAGTAGTTTTGTGGTCACTTCTGCTACCTTCTCGTTGCCGTGTGTGACCTGCGCTTTATTCTAACTACTGGGCAGGGTTTTTTGTTCGAGGGATCTACAATAGACTGTACACGGCTCAGCCATATTAATGAGACCACCGCCTACGTTTGATGTCAGTGTGCAGTAACCACTCACAGACAGCAGGTGGCAACACTAGCAGTGCGGGGTACGTAAAACGTGTCCAGAGGACACAAAAAACAGTGCAGTCATTGTCGCAATGTGGAAACGGAGCGACTTACCTGACGTGCAAAAGGTCACGATACGATCGTTGGATTTGGGCCACAGGTTGAAGCGTTTCCGAAATGGCTCGGTTTGTAAACTGTTCGCATGCTGCCATTGTTAAAGTATACCGTACTTTGGCAAAAGAGTGCTATCCAAAATCAGTGGCGAGGCAACTGTCGTGTACCACAGGCCATAGACGGCAGGGGTGAAAAATGATCGCAGAGACGTGTACGGTGGAATAGATGTGCAAATGTCAAGAAACTGACCGCCCAGCCGAACCGAATGGCTGCCAGAAGTGTCTCCTCGATGACTGTTCCACCGACACTGACGCGTATGTGCCTCTGCAGCAGGCACTCGGCTCGTGCTCCGGTGCCGATTGCTGTTCGTCGGTGACAAACACTGGAATTTGCATCCCTGTACCACAATTGGACATCCACTCAATGGCAACAGGTGGCCTTTCCAGCAGAATCACGTTTTATGCTCTACTGGCGTGAAATGTACGAAAGCAGGCAGCCTGCGACAATCGTGGGAAGTGTCTGGGTCAGTGGAGGAAGCATTATGGTCTGCAGAATATTTTTGTGGTATTCCCTGGGTGATCTCGTCATTCTGAAAGGTACGACGGATCGACAGAAGTACCCGTCTATCCTTGGGAACCGTGTCCACCTGTACGTGCAGTTCAATTTTCCTCAGTGTGATGGCCTCTACCGGAATGATGAGCAACATATCGCACAGCTTTAAATGTACATATGTGGTTCAAAGAGGACCAGAACGAGTTTATCGTACTCCCCTGGCCACTAAACTTCCCAGTTTCAAACCCGATCGAGAATCTTCGGTACCGTCTCGATCGGACTGTTCGCGTCGTAGATCCGACTGAGAAACCTAGCACAGCTGGCCGTGGCGCTGTAATTGGCACGGCTCCGAACCCCTGTCCGCGTCTTCTGGAAGCTCACTGACCCTCTTCCTGCACGTCTTGCAGCAGTCTGCACCACTGAAGGTGATTTTTCAGGCCTGTGAAATGTTGTCACATTACTGTGACTGGACAGAGGGACTATATCACATTTAAATTTAGTACAGAAGCTGACTGGTATTCTGTGGGCCCTGGAGGTCTTAACAACTTCATTTGTTCCTCAATGCTGCTGATACTAATACCGGTTTCACTCATCTTTTCAGTGGTATGAGAATTAAATTGGGCAATACTCTTGTGCTTTCCTTTGTAACGGAACTTTTGAAAACAGAATTAAGTATTTCTGCTTTTCCTTTGCTACTCTCAGTTGCATTTCCTGTCTCGTCCACGAGTACTGGACACTAACATATGATCGGAATTTCCTTTGATTTTGTGAAAGCTCTTTTGACCATACTCTGTTACGGTATGTTAGTCACTGATGGCTTCACGCATGTTTTATACATATTTTTCAGTAGTCTCTGTTTCTTTAGAGAGACAGTATACAGTCGAGGGTCCCTCCCGTCGAGGTCCGTTCTACTGGGTATGTATCTATCCGGTTCTTTTAAACTTGAGCCAGAGTTCCGATACACGCTCCTGTCCTTCGCTGGAAGTTTAAAGTTCCTCATTGAGATATAACACTTCTGCCTGTATGTCTCATTTGCTGAACGTAAAAATCTTTCTACTTGTTTCGGTTGCCCTCTGTACTTTGGTATTCATTGTTCCTATAACTGCCTGATGGTCACTGATACCAGTTTCGATATGGACATCGTGAAGTTAGGTTTCTGTGTGGCCATTAGATATAATACATTTCCATCATGAATGGGGATCTAAACTAACTGTTTTAGTTATTTTTTCAGAGAAGGCAATTCTTAATGTTCCACAGTATGTCTTGTCATACCCACCATTATAAAACTGTAATTATTCCAAATGACTGTTGGATGGTTAAAGTCTCTTCCAACTATTACAGTTTAACTGGGGTATTTACATACAAGTGAATTGAGATTTTCTTTAAGGTTTCCAATTAGATTTGAAGGTGAGACTGATGGTCAACAGAAGGAGCTAATTATAATTTTATACCCACTATTGTTCTGAGTCTTACCCAAAAAATCTCACATGGCAGCTTTGATTTCTGTATCAGTGGATTTGAGTTTCACAGTTCTACTGTGACAAATACACTGCTTCCATTTCCCACTAGCCTAGCCTATCTGATCCATATATTAATACACAAAGGAATTGCCCCACAAACATATACTTTCCGTGTACGGTTAAATTTTCCCCAAAGATCTTACTACTGTCAACTTCAGGTTTTAACCAGATTTCTGTACCTAATACTATGTGAGCTTTGCTGCAATTTTAGGAGTCCTTCAGACTCTGACACATTGATGCGGATGCTTTGGCAGGCTGCTCTTGGGAGGAGGGGGGGGGGGGGGGGGAGTTGTTTTGAGCTCACATTGATACTTCTGCATTCCTCACAGCTGTCATTATCTGGACTGGATGGAGAGTAGCATAATCTAAAAAACATCCCACACACTGTGAGCTACCTGTGCAGCTGCCTCCGATATGGAGCAGCCACCTTACACATTTAGTTCTCAACACTATGGAAGAATTCTTAGTAAGTCACAGCCTAGCTTGTCACAGAACATTCACAGTCTCTGATTCAGGACTTTCACTCAACACAGGAAAAGGGGGCTGAGATGTGTTCTGGGGCAGTGCTGCAGGCCGAGAGCTTCAACAAGACTCTGTGAGGGAAGCTGTTCTTGCTGACCTCCTCTGCTAGTTTCTGCAGTGATCCGAGTATGACTCTGGAACCCAGATGACAAGCATCATTCGTTCCAATGTGCACCACACCGTGCAGTTGGTTGAACCCCGTTCCTTCGGCGGCTGCCAGAACAGCTTCTTTGACACGCTGAATGAGGCCCCCAGGCATACACGCTTAGTGCACGTGGTGTTGCTCCTCATCACATTGCTGCCATTTCCCTAAGGGACACCATTACTCACTGTATGTTTGAACTGCTCGCAGTTAACACGCTCCTAACCTTTTGCATTCGCCTCCGTTTGACACAGGACACAGCAGGTGAAGTCGATCTTGCTGACTCAGTTTCATTTTCAGCAGAAGACAGCACCTCAGACCTGTTTGTTAGGTGGATGGGTGTAACATTCTGGGTTCTCCCTGGTCGCTGTCTCCCTGCACGAGATTCCAGACATACCACTGACATGCCGCTCACAGTCGAGTTGATAAGTAGTGGTGTGTCCTTTATTTCCTGTAGACAGTATCCACAGAGCAGCTTAGATGTTGCTGCTGAAATGGCTACTTTTGGGAATGTTTCCTCAAAAATTAATTTAAACAAGGTGCAGAATTTAGAGAACTTACCATTTACATTGTTTTACAAACACACTTCATCCAAGATTTGATTAACCAATGCCTTAGAAAAAGTATGTACGTTACATTCCTAGAAGATCCTTTTGAAGGCCTGCTCTTTTGTGGGTTTTACCAAGTCTGTCTTTCATTTTATTATCGACAGCAATGACAAGAAATATTTTACAGTTTTCCACGTCAACATCTGTAAATGGTCCAACACTGCTGCTGAAATTTTTGATACGCCAGTGGCAGAATTTTTCCTTTGTACCACACTGGAAGTGCTCAAAATGTTTAGGAAGGTACTACTAATTTCACTTTCAACCATCAAGTTAATATTCACACACACACACACACACACACACACACACACACAAAAGAAAAAAAATGAATGTGGAGTAATGAAATTTTGGAAATGCATTTGTATAGGTAACATATTTAAGTGGTTAACATTGCGAGATCGCAAGGTAAGGTGTGAGATAAGCCATTGAAAATATGAAATGCCAGTACATCAATGATCAGTGTAACCACCAGAAAGTTGAATGCAAGCAAGCAAACGTGTACACATTATATTGTACAGGTGCCAGATGTCAGTTTGCAGGATGGAGTTCCACACCTGTTGCACCTGGTCTCTCAATTCAGGGAGAGTTAGTAGTGGTTGTGGACGACGCTAGAGTTGTCATCCGACGATGTCCCGTATGCACTCGATTGGAGAAAGATCTGGTGATCGAGCAGGCTGAGGAAACAGATTGATGCGCTGTAGACCGTGTTGGGATACGACAGCTGTACGTGGGCAACTGTCGACCTGTTGAAAAACACCCCCTGCAACACTATTCATGAATGGCAGCATAAAATGTCGAATCACCAGACTGACATACAAATTTGCAGTTAGAATCTGTGGGATAACCACAAGAATGCTCTTGCTGCCATACGAAATTGCACCCCAGTCCACATCTCCAGTGTGTCTAGCATGCAGACAGATTAGTTGCAGGCCGTCAGCTGTCCTCCTCCTAACCGACATGCAGCCATCACTGGCACCAAAGCAGAACTGGCTTTCTTCAGAAAAAGCAACAGACCTCTGCCCTGCTCTCCACAGAGCTCTCGTTTCACACCACTGAAGTCGCAAATGGCAGTGGTTTGGGGTCAGCTGAAAGCACGCTATAGGGCATCTGGCTCAGAGTTGTCCTTGAAGTAACCGACTTGTAACAATTCGTTGTGTCACTGTGGTGCCAACTGCTGCTCAGACTGCTGCTGCAGATGGAATACGATGTGCTGAGCCATACGCTGAACACGATGGTCATCCTTCTGGGTAATGCCATGTCGTCGTCCAGAGTTTGGTGTTCTTGTGACTGTACATTCTTGTGACAACTGCTGCCAGGAATCGTGTACAGTGGCTACATCCAGTTTCTGGTAGTCCTATTACACTACCTCCTTCAAACTCAGTGAGGTATTGATAATGCCTTCTTTGTCGCCTTATAGGATTTCTTCACAAACGGCAACTCAGCACATCCAGTCCGAGGTAACCGCATGAAATTTGCATTCACATAATCTTTTACATGCAGAAAGAAGCCTACCAACTTTCATTTATGTTGCACAACTCGGTCCTGGTGTTGTGTTTTTTTCTGTCAGTGTATTATTGTATTAGATTTGGGGCTGAGACTCTTTCCAATAATTTTTTAAACAGAGATTCACATTACCAGTAGGTGAGCGGCACACACAGAATGATTATCTTCTTACCGATGTCTAGCTTTGTTAGTACAATGGCTGCCAGTTCAAAGTGTTCATGTATGCTCAGTGTGATCAATTCTTCAAATGTGTGCCACCTCTGAAACGTATTTGTGATGCCCCAAGAGTAGCAGCTCACACATTCAGGTGTCGATAGCACTATGTGCGTACACCTGTGCTCTGTAACGCTTACCAAATTTCTGAGTTGTGTGCGAACTCCAGTCTGGTATATTTATCTTTCATGTACACACTGAAGATGTCTCTAAGTGTCTAAGATACTCTTAAGGGAAGGGGATCTGTTGCTATCATTTATCCTGAAAACGGCCTAGTCATCCTACCCGTGAGAACAGGATTTTGACAATGTGTGCCCCCAACCTTCCCGCTATACTCTCACTGACCAATCCCATCAGCCTCTCTTTTCCTGTCCTGATGAGGTGCAGACCGTACCTAGTGTAGCCCCATATCCCAACAATACCCCCTGGCACCAGTGCAATGTGTGCGCATTCAGCAGTCACGAGCACCATTTACAACTCCACACTGACTTGCCATACGGCACTGCCGAAACAAAGCTGATTGTGCCACTGGAATAGGTCGACTGTGTTCACGTTGGTGCTACCAGTAAGGAAAGTTATCTTATTCACTTCGCCACCTATGCTGTGAACCCTGTCCCTATCCGAGCGGTTCCCTGCACCACCCACTAACACTACCCGCTCATCCTTTGTGAAATACTTACTCAAATTCCCTGAATCCTCAATCTCCTTATCAGGCATTTGGCCAGAAAGTATCGGTGACCTGAAACTCCTCCCCTAACTTCTCCTGTAACTGAGGGCCTACATCTCTGCCCTGACTGCTACATAGCAGCAGGTTCTATTCTTCCAAACATTAGTGTTATTTCTAGCCTGTAGAATGTAGTTTATTTGTCTCATAATGCATAGTACAAATCAAAGATTTTTGTACTGGAGACATGTCAAGTTACCTTAAAAAATAAAGTTATAATAATTCACATATTCAAGTAGGCATTTCTGAATTTTTAGACATGAACAATTTAACAAAAAACATATAGGCCTATAACACATATGTTCATTTTGAAGCTTGCAATGCAATTTGTACAATATACTGTATTAACAATTTATTATACAATATATAATCTTTATTGTTTCTTTTCTTTTCAAACTGTCAAACCATTCAGCATGAATTCTTCAATTGGTTAATAACATTTTTCCACTAGTGTATTAAATAACAATCTTTTCAGTGGGTCAGACTCCGTATTTAATAGATTTGTGTTATTTAATGTATTGTAAATTTTTAATTCTGTGTACAATGATGTATGAGTGTAAAGTTTTAAATTATGAGAGGGAAGTCTGAAACTGTGCCTGTGATGAGTACTTTAATTGTGGTTGAAATGTAACTTGTCAAGTGAGTTTTGATATTTACATATGAAAATAAAGATTTTGTAGATGTACAGAGAAGAAATGGTTAGTATTTTTAATCTTTTAAATAATGGGCTACATGATGTTCTTTTTTGGACTAAACACATGTTTCTTATCGTTCTCTTCTGAAATGTAAGTAATCTCTGGCTGTATGTAGAGTTTCTCCAGAAAATTATTCTGTAGCGAATTGTAATTTCAAAGTAGCTGTGGTAGACTGTCTTCCTGGTGTTCATAAGGGTGGAACCAGACAAGACATTTATCGCTTAAGCTAGGTTGTTTAGTTTGTTTGCTAATAAGTCTACACGTGAATTACAATTTAAATTTTTGTCAAGATTAAGACTATAAATTTTACATAGCTTGTTTCAGTCACTTCCTGATTACTGTGCACTATTTTTATGGGAGATGCTGATGATGTTTTAGCACTGAACTGCACTAATTGTGTTTCTGCCAATGGACAGAGTCTGGTGCACAATTCCTACTCCCACACCAGCTTGAGGCTCCTCACCTCTCAACTCTGCCTGCTGGAAATGTAGTAGGTGAATATGGACTGGGGGTAAGGAATGAAAGAGAAAGCTGCCAAGTAGAATTTTGCACAGAGCGTAACTTAATCAAAGCTAACACTTGGCTTAAGAATCATGAAAGAAGGTTGTATATGTGGAAGAGGCCTGGAGACACTGGAAGATTTCAGGTAGGTTATATAATGGTAAGACAGAAATTTAGGGACCAGGTTTTAAATTGTAAGGCATTTCCAGAGGCAGATGTGGACTCTGACCATAATTTATTGGTTATGAACTGTAGATTAAAACTGAAGAAACTGCAAAAGGGTAGGAATTTAAGGAGATGGGACCGGAATAAAGCGAGAGAACCAGAGGCTGTAGAGAGTTTCAGAGAGAGCATGAGGGAATGATTGACAAGAACAGGGGAAAGAAATACAGTAGAACAAGAATGGGTAGCTTTGAGAGATGAAATAGTGAAGGCAGCACAGGATCAAGTTGGTAAAAAGACGAGGGCTAGTAGAAATCCATGGATAAGTGAAGCAATATTGAATTTAACTGATGAAAGGAGAAAATATAAAAATGCAGTAAATGAAGCAGATGAAAAGGAATACAAACGTCTCAAAAATCAGATCGACAGGAAGTGCAAAATGGCTAAGCAAGGATGGATAGAGGACAAATGTAAGCATGTAGAGGCATATATCACTAGGGGTAAGATAGATACTGCCTACAGGAAAATTAAAGAGACCTTTGGAGAAAAGAGAACCACTTGCATGGATATCAAGAGTGCAGATGGAAAACCAGTTCTAAGCAAAGAAGGGAAAGCAGAAAGGTGGAAGGACTATATAGAGGGTCTATACAAGGGCGATGTACTTGAAGACAATATTATCGAAATGGAAGGGGATGTAGATGAAGATGTAGTGGGAGATATGATACTGCGTGAAGAATTTGACAGAGCACTGAAAGACCTAAGCCAAAAAGAGGCCCCGGGATTAGACAACATTCCATTAGCACTACTAATAGCCTTGGGAGAGCCAGCCATGACAAAACTCTACCATCTGATGAGCAAGATGTATGAGACTGGTGAAATACCCTCTGAATTCCAGAAGAATATAATGATTCCAATCCCAAAGAAAGCAGGTATCGACAGGTGTGAAAATTACTGAACTATCACTTTAATAAGTCATGGCTGCAAAATGCTAACATGAATTCTTTACAGATGAATGGAAAAACTGGCAGAAGCCAATCTTGGGAAAGATCAGTTTGGATTCCGTAAAAATGTTGGAACACACAAGGCAATACTGGCCCTATGACTTACCTTAGAAGACAGATTCACAAAAGGTGAACCTACGTTTGTAGCATTTGTAGACTTAGAAAAAGCTTTTGACAATGTTGAATGGAATACCCTCTTTCAAACTCCAAGGGGACAGGTGTAAAATACAGGGAGCGAAAGGCTATGTACAATTCGTACAGAAACAAGATGGCAGTTGCAAGAGTCGAGGGCATGAAAGGGAAGCAGTGATTGAAAAGGGACTGAGACAGGGTTGCAGTCTATCCCCGACATTATTCAATCTGTATATTGAGCAGTAAAGGAAACAAAAGAAAAGTTTGGAGTAGGAATTAAAACCCATGGAGAAGAAATGAAAACATTGAGATTTGCCGATGACATTGTAATTCTGTCAGAGAGAGCAAAGGACCTGGAAGAGCAGTTGAATAGAATGGACAGTGTCTTGAAAGGAGGATATAAGATGAACATCAACAAAAGCAAAATGAGGATAATGGAATGTAGTCGAATTAAATAAGGTAATGCTGAGGAAATTAGATTAGGAAATGAGACACTCGTGTTAGTAGATAAATTTTGATATTTGGGCAGCAAAATTAGTGATGATGGCTGCGGTAGAGAGGTTATAAGATTAAGACTGGCAATGGCAAGAGAAAACGGTTTTGGAAAAGAGAAATTTTTTAACATTGAGTATAGATTTAAGTGTCAGGAAGTCTTTTCTGAAAGTATTTGTATGGAGTGTGGCCATCTATGGAAGCGAAACATGAACGATAAATAGTTTAGACAAGAAGAGAATAGAAGCTTTCAAAATGTGGTGCTACAGAATAATGCTGAAGCTTAGATGGGTAGATCATGTAACTAATGAGGAGGTACTGAATAAAATTGGGGAGAAGAGGAATTTGCGGCACAACCTAAGAGAAGGGATCAGTTGGTAGGACACGTTCTGAGGCATCAAGCAATCACCAATTTAGTATTGGAGGGAAGCCTGGAGCGTTAAAATCATAGAGGGAGACCATGAGATGAATACACTAAGCAGATTCAGAAGGATGAGGTTGCAGTAGTTACTCAGAGGTGAAGAAGCTTGCACAGGATAGAGTAGCATGGAGAGCTGCATCAAACCAGTCTCTGGACTGAAGACCACAACAACAACAACAACAACACTGCAACACAGATCAGGAGAATTCAAATTTACTCATGTATCCTGCTATGAAGTGGCTAACATTATAAAATCCCTGAAATATCTTAAATCTGTGAACTGGGGTGAAATTCCAACAAAAATAATAAAGTCAGGATGTGACAACCCAGTCCGCAACATAATAAATCAATTGTTTGATGAGGGCTGCTTTCCAGGGCAGGCTGAAAAATGCAGAAGTTTGGCCTGTCCATTAAAAGGGCAGACAGAGGAGATTGAAAATTTTCACCCAGTATCAATGCCGCCAATTTTTCTAAAGAATCTGAGTGAACAGCACATAACCAATTAGAAAAATATAACAAAAAACAATATTATTCTTAATAATCAATATGGATCCAGAAACAGGCAAAGCATTGTGCATCCTATAATGAACTAATCACTAAAAGAACCAAACGCCTCGATAACAAGGAGTGCATATACGGTATCTTCTGTGACCTTACTGAAGCATTTGATATGGTAAACCATAAGCAGCTGTTCCTCAAATTATCTTCACGTGGCTTCCATGAAAAATCCTTAAGTTAGTTCTAATCCTACCTCAAAAATAGAAAACAGAGGGATTTATACAACATAAGGGTGAGAAAGCCTGCTCCTGTTGGAAGGAAATACAAGCAGGCGTGCCCCATGAGTCCAGACTAGGCCTGTTGCTGTTTCGGTATTATATAAGTGACATATCTGGTAACGTAACTTCAGATACAATTCTGTATGCAGATGACTCAACAGCAGTAGTCTGCTGTGAAAACACTAAAGAATTAGCACAGAAGATGAAACAAATTTTCGAGAACTAGACAATTGGATAGATAATAATGCTATGAAACTAAACATAACAGAAACACAATTGTATACTTTAGGACCAAACGATCTGTTGAATATATAGCACAGGTAAGTTATGAAGGCAGAGAACGGATCACTGCAGAATCTGTTAAATTTCTTGGAGTGACTATAAACAAAAGCTGATCATGTAGATTGCTTACTAAAGCAGTTAAAAATGTAAAGTATCTGACTTAGGCATTAAGAAACTTGTGTACCATGCATATTTTATATTAGTTTTTGGGGTGTAGAAAAAGGAAACCTTATCAGTGCTCAAGCTACAGAAAAAAATTATGAGAGCAATGACTAGAACAAACAATAGACAATCATGCAAACCTTTATTGCAAGACTTGTCTTACTGACAATTCCTTCTATGTTTATGTAAGCAACACTTTTCTTTGAGCTATTACAGTGCAGATGGTTTTATAAATGAGGAAGACAAGTAAGAGACATTATATTTGATTTGTTTTTCGGTTTTTTTCCCTAGATTTTCTTCTATGTGTATGCACATGTTCTCTTTTAATGAAAGTGTGTGTTCTTTTAATGTGTGTCCATACTTACAAATTATGTACATATTCATGTAAACTATGTATCTAAGTATTTAGGTGAATAATCAATTATTGATAATATAATGTAAATGAATATCCCGTCCAGCAAGGCCCGTCTGACCTGGGGTTCTGGGTGACTTTTCTAAACTGTACCCCTTTCCCTAAACCTTTCCAGTCATTTTCCTTCACCCCTCTTCCTTCCCCTTCAACTCTTCCACCAGAAGAAGGAGCCACTGGCTCCGAGAGCTTGTGAAAGTTAAATCCTCTTGTGTGCACGTGTTCCCCTGCCGCCGCCTGGAAAGTATTTAGATGTATAGACGTGTTCCCTTTTTATGGAAGTATATATTCTTTTTTGTATGTCAATCTTTATAAGCAACAGAAACAAATATGAAAAATACTTAAAAAGAAAAAGTTTAAATCATTATGGAAAATATAAGAAACAGGAAGAAATTTAACATGTATTCATCTTTTTATGTTGCAATGTGCTGGGTGCATGCATACGGTTTATTTTAAAGTATCTTTTTTTGATGTATATGTATGTAGGCATAAAATTATTCATTGACGAGTCACCAATGTTTCAATGAAATGATTGTATTTAATATGTCATGTGATAGTAAAGATTCTATTCTATAGAATGTAACCTGTATCAAGTTGGATCGGTATTACTTTAGGCACTCCACAATAGCCTGGATCGTGCACATTAAGCTAACAAACAATTTCTATCTACAATATATCACTCTCTTTTTTAACCACACTTACACTACGGAATTACTATTTGGGGGAACTCCAGTAGCAATAACACAAAAATAATTTTTGTGTGGCAAAAAAAGCTCAATAAGACCATCTCGAATAAGGAACAAAGTGACTCGTGCTGAACTGCGTTATTTCATCTAAAAATGCTGGCATTTCTATCCGTGGGCACAGAAAAATAATTTCATTACTCAAAAGCAATATACCACTGGAAAATCTGCAGATGTTGGTTCACATGACACAAGAAATGAAGGCCAGCTGAGGAGTACACCACACAGACTAAAAGCCCTCGATACCGAGCTGTACAAGTGGTAAAGCGTCTTCCTGAGAGCCTGCAGGACAGAGTGAGCGAAAAGACATTCCAAAAACTTTTAAATGATTACCAAAAGAAAAAATAATTTTGAAGTGTAGAGGAGTGATGTGTAAATAATGAGAAACGTTATTATTACCTGTTTGTATGTATGCACTGTAATCACATGAATGTGTTATATCCATCACAAATTTTTGTATGTATGTTCTGTAGTCACTTCATGTAAAGAGTATGTAAATAACTTAAAGACCTAATCAAGAGAAATGTATAAGCAACATTATTATCAGTTTAATGTTTTATCCCGTAATATAGAGGATAAATATTTTAAGACATTGGACTAAGTTGACTTGTCCTATATTACAAGTATACACCCTATACATAATGCTATAAAATGGGACCAAACAAAAATAAATAAATCGACAAATATCCAGTCGCAAACAGACGATCATTTCTACACGTATAGACAGCTTATCTGGATTCGAGGACTGGACTTCTTGTTTACAGCATTGCCGGCAATGATGTCCACTATGAAACTTCCTGGCAGATTAAAACTGTGTGCCCGACCGAGACTCGAACTCGGGACCTTTGCCTTTCCCAGGGAAGTGCTTCTGTAAAGTTTGGAAAGTAGGAGACGAGATACTGGCAGAAGTAAAGCTGTGAGGATGGGGCGTGAGTCGTGCTTCGGTAGCTCAGGTGTTAGAGCACTTGCCCGCAAAAGGCAAAGGTCCCGAGTTCGAGTCTCGGTCGGGCACACAGTTTTAATCTGTCGGGAAGTTTCGTATCGGCGCACACTCTGCTGCAGAGTGAAAATCTCATTCTGGAATGATGTCCACTTTTAATACACACTGCAGGCAAGCGAAATAGTAGCTGCAACCCTTCTCTCCTCCCTTCCTAAGAACTGGCTGTCATGTTGATTTTATTCTGGTTCTTTGTAGCCCATGTAATCACAAAGACTGATGACAGCTAATTGTTACTATAAAAACTTGGAATATTTTTTGAGAGCTGCTATGTGACAGTATATGCATCCACTCATTCCACATGAAGGCTCCCCTTTGTGATGGAATATAAATAACGTACTGTAGGGATGAATGAATGGTTTCAGAATATCACTGCTGGATGAGTAATTTTGATACATGATGAAGGAGGAAACAATAGTGTCACTAACATTCTTAAAATAAGAAGGAAATATATGATACGGGAAAGCCTTGTGCTTTAAAGACTAAAAATTACCCCTCACCATACAATGGACATGTTGTGAGGTACTCGGGAACATAAACAAGATTTAGAATTTGTCGCTAAATTGTTGGATGGTATCCTTCTTCAGAGAAAGAGTTGTCCCGGGTAGAAAATATGCACGATGCAGACTGCCGATGACACAGCAGCTCTCACTGAATACGGATGGGAAATGAGTCGTGTGGTTAACAAAACAGAATAAGTACTAGCTCATACATAAATAAAAAAGAAAGTGAGGTTACGGTGTATGAAGCAGGTGTATGTGCTGGATGGCTAAATATACAATGTGGACAAGAAGCTGTTCTCTAAAGGAAAAGAGGAACAGAGAAAGAAGGAACATGGTACAACAAAGATGTAGTATCAAAGTTTGCGCAAGGAGGGCAGAGTGGGTGGTAGTAGGGAGAGAGGGAGGGAGAGAAAGAGAGGGGGTGGGGATATATATATATATATATATATATATATATATATAATGAATATATATATTTTACCATCTACTTCTGGATCTGTGTATGAAATGCAGATAGTGGAGAAGACTGGAATGAAATAATGCTGTCAAAGGGGTAGTAGGTGAAAAGAATTGAAAGGCAGGATTAGATTACAAGTACACACCTGTAAGGCAGATTTGGAAGCAGCTCTAGCAGAAGTCAGAGTGGTGGATGCAATTAGGTACCCCTCTACAAGGCGTGATGTTTCAGTCAGTTGATTTGTAGGGCAGCAGATTTGTGGAGCCAGGTGGATATCTGCTGATAAATCATAGAAGCAGTGCTGTGTAGGGCATTTATTCAGTGCGTACAGTACAGCAGTCCTATTGTCATCTCGCTGAGGTCAGTGGCCAGGGACAGATGCCAGCCCCGAGTGTGGGAGAGTGCCGAAGTCGGTACCCAGCCTTCAATAACTCGGCCAACTCACAGTGTCGTCCCGCAAAGTGGGCAGTGGTGGGGCAGTCTCTGGGAAGTCGCTCACGACAGCAGGCAGGGAGGCGCAGCTAGTAGCTGGGAATGCCCGGATACACGGAGCCGAACTGGAGACGCCGGAGTAGTACGTGGCGACAGTGGCCCGCAGATTCGAGCCCGGAGTAGCAGAGTGTGCCTGCACGGGGCAGGTGGCAGTTGGGCAGCTAGTGTGGCCCGGGTGTGAAATGCGGGCCCTCGGTTAACGGCCACAGTGTCGGCTGCAGCCACCCCACAGGTGGCTCCCAGCTGGAAGGCGCGAGTTCAGCTACCGGCGGCACCGAGGCTAGGCACTGCCGTTCCGCAGCCAGAGGAGGCTGTGCGTAATAATGGGATGCCGGGTGCCTCACGTCAGGTTGACGTCTGTCGCAAAGTACCCTACGGAGCCGGCTGCAGGTGCTGAGAGGCACTATGTAGGTGAAATGGGCAGTATTTACATTGGCTCGCTCTGTCACTTTGGTGGAGGGGGGGGGGGGGGATGCCCTGCTGGCTTCTTGCATCAGCCTTTTGTGACGGCTGTCCAGTTGCTTGGCTGCAAGTTATTAGTGCCAAGTTTCAAAGCAGTTAAAGAGGATAGCTGGCACATGAGAGCTGCTCCATCAGCCCAATCTGATGGTGGATGACTAAATCAATATGTGTCACACATGTGCATCTGAATATTTTTGTAGCAGCATTATTCATCTTTTTTCTGGGTGAAAGTCAAATTTAAACAAGAGTATTTTCTCCAGATATTATAATCACAAACAAAATTTTCCTCCTGTACTTTACACATTCCTCTACCTATGAAAATGGTAGACAATGTTGAGAGTGAGCATGAAAAAGGTATTAATGGAATGAAACTAAAATTTTACAAGAAACATTATTTATTCACTTTCAGTTTACATAACAATAAGATTGCAGTAAAAGTAATCAACATCATATCGATAAATTACAATTAACATGACTTTCACTGAAGAACTTACCAACAGATAAACACTGAGACACAATATGCATATATAACAATATCCAGTTACTGAGATTGTTGAAGATAAACAAATATGATGTGAAAACTGCTACTATTAAAATAGTTAAATGGTTCCTCAATATAATTTGTCACAAAAATTATGGTTCTTTTTTTCAGTAATGCTATATCCCATATACATCAAAAGACATAAAAAAATATTGTGAAACTTCTGAAATAACTGAACACTGTCATCCACAAACTATTATTTCCGTAATTTGTTTCAGGGTAAACACATTTGTAAATGGTTAGTATCAAACAAGGAAGCTAGATGCTAACACTGTGCAAACATCTCTCTGTTCCTCTGATTACCCAAATCCCACCAAGCTTTATAATACAATTGTTATTGCGGTCCCTGTGTTGTTCAGAATTATGGTGCAGGCACAGCAGCAACTACAGCCAGTATGAAATACATGAAATGTTTTTGTAGTTTCGAATATGGACAACTATCAGCTATATAATGGTATGACAATAGTGAAAATTTGTGCCAGACTGGAACTCGAACCCAGATTTCCTGTTTATTATGTGTGGTCGGCTAATAGCAAGGTGAAAGCATGTGATAAGAGGGAAATCCGGGTTCGAGTCATGGTCCGGCACAAATTTTTATTGTCATTATTTCATAATACAGGTGACGGTCATCCATATTTACAACTGCAAATACATTTCATGTAAGCTTGATGACAGTATGTTATATATCGTCACAGTGGACAAATGCCCAAGTCTAAAATGGATGCATATCTCCCTAGACATGGAAGTTGTAACAAAATGAATGCCACCTGATTTAGTGCAGTTGTTAAGGAGAACAGAGAATGGGTAGATCATTGGGCAAGCTGTACTTGAAGACTCGAAGGTATTCCAAGCAGAAACAAACTCAGTTTCAGAAATTATGACATCTTATTTCCACCATATTCTACATTTTAGCTTGAAGTTGAACAGACACACAGTAAATATGTGCAGAGCATTGTGGCACAAGGAAACATTTTGTATGAAAATAATAATTCAGTTGTAATCATTAATGAAACACTTTTTTATCCTTAGCTGACAAAACAAAACTAGGGTAATATTGTTTCTTAAAACCCCAAGGAGATGTTTGAATGACAGCATCATAACACAGGGTGATGGTATGAAATTTGGGAAAAAGTAAGCTGGTATTTTTTTCAAGGAAAATAATAAATCATTTTTCCATTTGAGATTAGAATATGAGTAACTGTCATGAAAAATGTGTGGTTTCAGCAAAGATCTGCTTCTCCCCTTGTCCTCAAAACTGGTGGTTTCCTCTCAGAGTGATCTGCCCTCCATTTTTAACCTTGCACAATCTATTCCTCTCTCCTTTCTGTGGAGGGAACTATTAGTTCTAAAATAAAGAACAGTGTACATAATTTTACATACATCTGTTGGCAGTACTGTCATTTCTTTGTTCTGGCTAGCAGTTCCCTCTTGTAATTTCATGGTTTTCCTGAGAAAATTTGCCTTTTGATACAGCTAGAGACAAGCACAAGAAAGGCCAGCCAGATGGTTATTATTTAACAAGGTACAATCATTTCCAAAATGACGAAGATGCGTTTGTCGAAATCATCGGTGTTCTCCACATTGTGGTTCAGCTGCGAGACCTGGATTGTAAAGCTGGTAACGAGAGCAGAATTGGTGCCTTTGAGATGTATTGTTGGCAGAAGATGGCACACATTCTGTGGACAAAAAGAGGAACCCAATGCTTCCATTAAAGAAGAACTTAGCATCACAGGATGTTTACCTTCCTGTGTCAGTCAAATATACTTTCAGTTCCTCGGGCACATTTTGAGAAGGGGATCAAACATTTTAGAAAAGACCAACCCACAAGGCAAAACTGACGGCAGAAGACCAAGCGGAAGAGCAGCGAGTAGGCTGTCAGATCGAGGGAAGGAGGTTGCCGACCTACCTCTTCGCATTATATTAAGAAGAGCTGAAGACCGCTGTGGATGCAGACGTCAAATTGAAGATTCAGTTACTGAAGAAATGAGGTCACTACACTTGGCAATGAATAAACTGACTAATAATGATGAATGAAAATTTGTGCCACACTGGTACTCAGACCCGGACTCCCTCTTTATCGTGAGCAGCCATCTGAGGACACCTCCGTACTGTTGTTCCCTGCTACAGTTTCTGAACACTGCTACCAGAGGTTCTACTAAGGGGTGTGGAAACAGAACAGAAGAGCACCACTGATAGATATGTCAGTTTTAATGAGAGTTTTTAAAGGCATACTCACGTAGCACAGTCGTCAAGTGGCTGCTTACGACAAGTGAGAAACCTGAGTCCGAGTCCCAGTATGAAAAAATTTTTAATAATTACAACATATTGATTAGATTACTGATTTCTGACCAGTTTTCACTGATATCATTTCATGTCTAGCATCATCAGGGATTTTATCTCTTAAGTCAATTTGTTTCATTTCAGTGAATCTAATTCCATAGAGCAAAAGTTGAGACTTATGCTTTTCAAATTGAAGGTTTGATAACTGGAGGTTAATCAAAACCATAGTCTGGCTGGAAAAATTACGATAGAGATAGGTCACTCAGGCTCTCAGATCGTAATGAACATTCACAGAATAGGTTAATGATAGCAAACTCTGCTCGAATGTTACAGTTGTGTTCAATAGTGAGCTGAGAGTTTCTAAAGATTGACAACTATAATTAAGACTGTATATGGATGATTAAGTAATAAATGGAGATATAAGTAAAGTACAAATGATAATAGCAAGAAGGAGACAGAGAATTGTGATAAATTTAGAAAGTAACTGAACAATTTGTAATGTCTTGCTTTGCCAGGATCTATTATAATATTACTGATGCAGCAGTGTACACTGACTGGTGAGTCAGTACGCTACCAGATACAATCAGGTCAAACAGGCTGCCTCAGTGTCTGAAGAACATAAACAAAATACACAAATCCAGAAATAGACTGAAACACTTTTTGAATTTTGCTTGCCCATACAGAGCTATACCGAAAAGCACAGTATGATGACTGTTTATTACCAAATAGTAAGCTGTGACACAAGCACAGAAATGCATGCGAAGAATTTGTTTTGTGCACAAATACTACTGTGATAATACTTTTATTATATATTACATTAAAGATTCTTTCTGTTACATTATAAACAACGTTCAAGTGGTATATGTAGTGTACAGTGTAGTGCGGTGAGATAAGTGACTGTTTTTCGCTGTATTCATGTGTAGCCCATTATGTACTGTTGTACTAGATACTATGTAATATGCCAGTATATATAAATATGGTCTTGAATATAATAAGAGGGAAACATTCCACGTGGGAAAAATATATCTAAAAACAAAGATGATGACACTTACCAAACAAAAGCGCTGGCAGGTCGATAGATACACAAACAGACACAAACATACACACAAAATTCAAGCTTTCGCAACAAATGGTTGCTTCATCAGGAAAGAGGGAAGGAGAGGGAAAGACGAAAGGATGTGGGTTTTAAGGGAGAGGGTAACGAGTCATTCCAATCCCGGGAGCGGAAAGACTTTATGTGTATCTGGGCGAGTGTATACCTGTCTCTTTTTCCCCCTAAGGTAAGTCTTTCCACTCCCGGGATTGGAATGACTCCTTACCCTCTCCCTTAAAACCCACATCCTTTCGTCTTTCCCTCTCCTTCCCTCTTTCCTGACGAAGCAACCGTTTGTTGCGAAAGCTTGAATTTTGTGTGTATGTTTGTGTGTCTATCGACTGCCAGTGCTTTTGTTTGATAAGTCTCATCATCTTTGTTTTTAGATATAAATATGGTCTTGTTTTTACATATGTGTTTTATGAAAAATTTAAGCATTGTACACATACTGTGTGACATTCCTACATGTAAATTGTCTGCAAGTGAGCAAATGAGATGACATTATATGGCAGCATGTGACATTCTGCCTGTGGCTTCCCTGAGAAGGCTATATGTGTTCCAACTTGTACACGACGTAGCTGCCTGATCTTCAGGACAGCTGGCTTATAACTTGCTTGCTACCTATGTTACATAAAAAAGCCATTAAAAATATGCAAGTAAGAATTTTTTAAATACAGTTTATTTTACCTGAGATATCTCATGAAGTGTCTAATATTTACAGCTGTTATGCTTGTATTTATAACCAATATGTTATTTACAAAAATGAACATACACTATTGAAGGACGGAATTCTGGACAGAATTATTACTAATAATGAGCAAAGCTTTTATTACTGTCACCTTGACTTTGGATCATTCAGTTTCATCCTTCATGCCTTCTTCAGATGATCAAAAACGTTAAACAGAAATATGAAACAATGAGGCGTGTATTACGATACGAACAAGTGCTTATTGCATCCACGACTGGGTGTAGAAGTAGACGACGTGCCTTATGGCAGCATGGTTCTGTGTGTTACTTAATGCTTCATTCGTCACACTGGAGTAGCTTTTCTTTCAGTTCATCCAATATTTCAACAAACCTAAAAAAAAGATAAGTTTTATTTTTTAATCATATGTTGAAGATGAATACTTTTGCAGCAAACTTTGGCTTTATAAGTTGCCATTATTATAGTCTCAGACTATGCCCCAACTCAACAATAAAAGTGACTGGAGAAATATTAACTTAATTGCCTGAAAGATTATTTATTTATTTAGCTCCTTTGATGAATGCAGTACAATATACCAGATGATTGAGGCAGGAGACAAATTATAGTATTCACAAGGGAAAATACCACATTAACATGTATATACACTATGAATTCATGTATTAATTTACTGAACAGAAACTATTGAGAAAATTTAGAGAACTGGCATTTGAAGCTGACTGCCAAACAATTCCATTGCTGTCAATGTACGTTGCCCGTAAGGGCCTCAAAAATAAGATACGAGAAATTTGGGCTCACACAGAGGCATATGGACAGTCATTCTTGCCTTGCTCTATTTGCGAATGGAACAGGAAAGGAAATGACAAGTACTGGTACAGTGTACCCTCCACCGTGCACCGTACGGTGGCTTGTGGAGTATCTGTGTAGCTATAGATGTAGATGTAGAACAGAAGCAATGGTACTGCAGATATTCTATACTAGATATTTCAAGAGTCTTGTTTCTTATGATACATTTTATGATTTTCTCCTTTTAATCTAGTACTGTGATTGTGTATGTCACCATTTTTTTCTGATACTATTTTCACCCTCCACTACATTTTTTAATACACTTTAGTGTGTCTATAATATAGATGCACAACAATGGTAGCACTTTAAGTATTTAAACCACAGTTTATAATTCAGGAGTAAAGGAGACCACTCACTGAATAGCAGAAGCATTTAGATGTATGCAGACACACGCAAAAGAGAATGAAAACTTTGCTGGTTTTTGGAGGAAATCCTTTTATGGGCTACAGTACAAAACCACACACACTCACTCCAATACGTCAAAGGATTTCTTATCAAAGCTATCAAAGTTTTCATTCTCTTTTGTGTGTGCCTATTGATGACTCAACATTTCTACTGTTCGGTGAGTGACCTCATTTACTCTTAAGTTATTATCTTCTCTAGAACTTTCCTTACTATCTTACTATATTTAAACTATAGTTTACTCGGTTGTGTATCTGAGCTGCCTTTTCAATTCTAAAGGTTACCTGAGCAGAATATGAGGCTGTATTTCAGGTAAGCACGAAAATATGCACAGTAACCGCTAATTAGTGGTTGTGCCCTTAAGCACCAGTTACAGACCATCATTACCCAGTGGCTCTGTGGTAGAGTGCCAGACTACAGATCCAAAGGTCTCATATTCGATCCCTAGTCAGTCCTGGAATTAATATACCTCATGACTAACTGAAACCCTCAGCTGCCGACAGGTGTTGTCGATATGCTTCGATGTGGACAGCTGAAAATGTGTGCCCTGATCGGGACTCGAACCCGGGATCTCCTGCTTACATGGCAGATGCTCTATCCATCGGAGCCACCGAGGACACAGAAGAATAGCACGACTGCAGGGACTTCTCCCTTGCACGCTTCCCGTGAGACTCACATTCCCAACTGTCCACAATTGTACATATGTAATGTTCCTTATAGACATTTGCCCATTCACTCATTACTCGTGAACGCTTTGGCGATTCCCATAAGAGTTTGGGCAACCTGTGCACATCCGCATATATATAGTTATAATAGAAGGAAACATTCCACGAAGGAAAAATATATCTAAAAACAAAGATGATGTGACTTACCAAATGAAAGTGCTGGCAGGTCGACAGACACACAAACGAACACAAACATACACACAAAATTCAAGCTTTCGCAACAAACGGTTGCCTCGTCAGGAAAGAGGGAAGGAGAAGGAAAGACAAAAGGATATGGGTTTTAAGGGAGAGGGTAAGGAGTCATTCCAATCCCGGGAGCGGAAAGACTTACCTTAGGGGGAAAAAAGGACAGGTATACACTCGCACACACACACATATCCATCCACACATACACAGACACAAGCAGACATTTGTAAAGGCAAAAGACTGTATATGCACAGTAACCGCTAATTAGTGGTTGTGCCCTTAAGCACCAGTTACAGACCATCATTACCCATCATTGCCTTTACAAATGTCTGCTTGTGTCTGTGTATGTGTGGATGGATATGTGTGTGTGTGTGCGAGTGTATACCTGTCCTTTTTTCCCCCTAAGGTAAGTCTTTCCGCTCCCGGGATTGGAATGACTCCTTACCCTCTCCCTTAAAACCCATATCCTTTTGTCTTTCCTTCTCCTTCCCTCTTTCCTGACGAGGCAACCGTTGGTTGCGAAAGCTTGAATTTTGTGTGTATGTTTGTGTTCGTTTGTGTGTCTGTCGACCTGCCAGCACTTATATATATATATATAAACAAAGATGATGTGACTTACCAAATGAAAGTGCTGGCAGGTCGACAGACACACAAACGAACACAAACATACACACAAAATTCAAGCTTTCGCAACAAACTGTTGCCTCATCAGGAAAGAGGGAAGGAGAGGGAAAGACGAAAGGATGTGGGTTTTAAGGGAGAGGGTAAGGAGTCATTCCAATCCCGGGAGCGGAAAGACTTACCTTAGGGGGAAAAAAGGACAGGTATACACTGGCACACACACACACACACACATCCATCCGCATATACACAGACACAAGCAGACATTTCTTTCTCGAACGCTGGAATCCCTACCCAGTCTGTTACCCCCGGAAACCATCCTTGTAACCATTGATGCCACTTCCTTATACACAAATATTCTGCATGTCCAGGGCCTCGCTGCGATGGAGCACTTCCTTTCACGCCGATCACCTGCCACCCTACCTAAAACCTCTTTCGTCATTACCTTAGCCAGCTTCATCCTGACCCACAACTTCTTCACTTTCGAAGGCCAGACATACCAAAAATTAAAGGGAACAGCCATGGGTACCAGGATGGCCCGCTCGTACTCCAACCTATTCATGGGTTGCTTTGAGGAAGCCGTCTTGGTTACCCAGGCCTGCCAACCCAAAGTTTGGTACAGATTTATTGATGACATTTTCATGATCTGGACTCACAGTGAAGAAGAACTCCAGAATTTCCTCTCCAACCTCAACTCCTTTGGTTCCATCAGATTCACCTGGTCCTACTCTAAATCCCATGCCACTTTCCTTGATGTTGACCTCCACCTGTCCAATGGCCAGCTTCACACATCCGTCCACACCAAACCCACCAACAAGCAACAGTACCTCCATTATGACAGCTGCCACCCATTCCACATCAAACGGTCCCTTCCCTACAGCCTAGGTCTTCGTGGCAAACGAATCTGCTCCAGTCCGGAATCCTTGAACCATTACACCAACAACCTGAAAAAAGCTTTCGCATCCCGTAACTACCCTCCCGACCTGGTACAGAAGCAAATAACCAGAGCCATTTCCTCATCTCCTCAAACCTGGAACCTCCCACAGAAGAACCCCAAAAGTTCCCCACTTGTGACAGGATACTTTCGGGGACTGGATCAGATTCTGAATGTGGCTCTCCAGCAGGGATACGACTTCCTCAAATCCTGCCCTGAAATGAGATCCATCCTTTGCAGTTACGCTATTCTTCTGTGTCCTCGGTGGCTCAGATGGATAGAGCGTCTGCCATGTAAGCAGGAGATCCCGGGTTTGAGTCCCGGTCGGGGCACACATTTTCAGCTGTGCACATCGAGGTATATCAGCAACACCTTCCGGCAGCTGAGGGTTTCAGTTAGTCATCATTTATTCCAGGGAAAAGCTGCACGGTCAACAACAGTAATCTGTTCTTTCGAGAACAGTTACTGTCTTCATATATTAATATACATCACTCATCACGTCTTCCATCTCTGCCAATGTTTGTTAATGTGATAAAATGCTGAGTTACATCATGGTTCTGAATTCAACTCCAGGTCTCCCTATAACTGAGTGGGTGAGACAGATCAGAAGTCTCAGGTAGGCAACGGCACACCGACTCTGACAAGATCGTACCTAGTGAAGCACGAGGTGTTCAAACCAAACCTTGGGTTGATGACAGCTATTATGTTATTTTAAGGATCTTTAAAAGATAACAGCATTTACTTTGATTGGTTTTGATATAATCAACTTGTTTATTTTTCTTTAAGCATATTGCCCAGTATACCACATAGATGGAGTTCAGGAGCTTCCCCACATAAATAAGACATCTGTCACGTTTTAGTTGAAGGTGCACAGCAGAATACAGGGAACTGATGAAGTCGACGCTCTAGCCTGCGTACACTGGTTCAGTGCCACCACACGATCTCCTACATAATGTAAGGACAATAGTCAGGGTCCAATGGGACAAAAACTTCCAGCAGTCTTATGAAATTAAAGTGGGGCACTATGCTGCAGTGGAATCTAATCTCCTAACATATCCTTCATACAAAAACTGAAGATACTGCAAAAAGTTTATAGTGACAATGACACGACTTCGATTCGATCACGGGAGATTCCAGCACATCTCTACCTTCTCAACGTGATCACACCATCTTTGTACAAGTACGGGAAGACTGTTACACGAGACATTAAGAAACTACAAAACTAATGTAGTGTCTGATGTCCTCTGGCACTGCTTTACCAATAAACATTAAAAACCATTTAGTAACAGAAGACATAAAAGTGTATAGGCTCCTATATGATTTTGTAACAGAGAGACTAATAAGAGTAAAGGTAAAGTGACTTCTTATTTTAAAATTTAAATTACAATACAGTACATGTATGTTAATTTTCATAGATCGTTGATTTAATTTCATTTTAAATGGATTTAATGGATAATTGTTGTATTGTATGGTTCTGTGGGGGGTGGGGGATTTTTGATAGTATACAGGAGACAAGTGGAAAAGAATAGCAAGTTTTCATGAATGCGGTGGTAAAAAGACAATACTCGAGTGATATATTTGCCTTTTATTTGAAATCAGTTAACATTAAAGCTTTATACAACACACTATTTCTTTCTCAGAAATAAAGCTGTGGTTCATACCATATAAAAGACATTGCAGTAGGTGCTCCCGAGGGATTAATACTGTGCAGCCCACTGGAGCCCAATCTCAGACTCTCAACTCTCACGGGAGTTGAGTGTACCTGGTCAAAACTGCAGTCTGCCAGAACTTGGGCCAATACCAACATCGTATTCTCAACATAAATGGTTTCCAGCACAACGTTAGTCTAAAAACTTATGATGTGTTCTGACAACACGGTAATTATCTTCACACTTCAGAGAGAGGAGGAGGGTGAAAATGAATGTCTCAAACACTGAAATTATAAGTGTTTACCATAAAACAATCTTACTTATAAATCATTCCAAAACAACATCTACAATGTTTAAAATGAAAAAGAATGAACTGTATAAAGTAAATATTAAAATAAAGAGAGTGACAGTCGAAAAATAAGTGGTCAGAGTTGTTAGCAAATGATGTAGATAAGCATGTGACAAGGGGACAGCACACAGATACACTGCGTGAAAAGATAACCACACAGATCTTTCAGATCTTCATGAACTTTCAAATCTACCAGATCCAAAAACAGCATAACTTGAGGATGAGAAAGCTCTCAGGACAACATATTACAGACTCATGTTACAGTATCTGTTTAATTCAATTCAGCTATGGAAAAATGACAAGCTCTGCTACTAAAACCCTCAACATTACACAAGTAACCTTACTCATTCTACTCCACAGATCTCATCCACAAACAAATCCTTCTGACAACTCACAAGCATCCTGCTCCTGGCCAAGGCCACTGCTTTCTCTAGCTCGCACCTCGGATCACCTTACTTTGCCTTCACGATCTCGGTAGCATCCTCATCAAACTGTATGACATTCTGAGATTATTATTTGCACCCTGAGTTTCTTACTTCTGCAAATCTTCTTGTCGTAATATGTGTCTCGTTCCCCCACCCACTACCACTTACTCCAGCCACACCACTGGTGAATCCTACAACATAATGCACAGTGTTCTGAATAGGAATAACATCTGGGACCTAGCTGGTGAGTGTGCTTTGCAGCAAGACTCGAGTGAAGTGAATGCTCATCTTATTCAGTTCATCTATGGGAAAGCACCTGAGTTGCTCCACTAATGAACCCTTTGACACCTAGAGAAATGACTCCATTCAGGTCTTTCTCTCCCACCTTGTGCTATTCATATCATCTCACCATCTACTAGTTTCCCGGAATTTTGCGGATGGAAACTTGCTCTCCAACATATCTCCACATCCCAAAATCCTTCTGGACTTAACCTGTGTTAATAAACAGCCTTCCACTCCATTTCTTTTATTTATTTATTTTCTGTTTTCATTCTGCCCCTTCTCCTCTCACATAAGCTTTTTCTCTATTTTATTCCTAGCTACTTTTCAGTTTTTAATTACTATACACTGTTCATGTCACTTATCACCTCTCTTCCTCTATCCACCTTTATTTCTCACTCTGTCTTTGTATTGTTTCTGGACTGACAACAGGTGGTGCCTTCTTATCCTGGAATCTGAGAGACACACTTCTCCTTTCTAACCTTCCTTAACCTAAGTCCCAATTCTTGAGGAGGGAACTAACTATTCTGAAAACTAAGAATGTGTCTACTGGAAATTCTAAAATCTTGCCTCCTGAAGGGGAGTTTTGGCCAGAGCCGTTGTAATTTTATAGAAAGTTTTTTAATTCGAGAAAGACCAGTGTGATGGACATTAAAAATACCAACCAGACAGTCCTGTCGACTAGTTTTTATACAAGATAAGTCCTGTCGACTAGTTTTTATACAAGATAAAACAATGGAAACTAAAGGCTGAAATATCAGCAATGTAGGAAAAGATAGATTGCTACTTAGCATAAAGATGGCATGTTAAGTTGCAGACAGACATCATTAAAAGACACAAACACCCAAGTTTTTGGCCATAGCCTTCATCAGAAAAACAAGCACACACCTCACACACATATGACTGCCAACTCCAGCAGCTTGGATCAGAATGCAACTGTTACATGGGATGAAAGCAGCTATATGGAGAGGGCATGGAGGAGAAGAGATAGCAATGTACAGGTGGGGAGAGAGAAGAACTCTGTCTGGTGGAGTGTGCAGGGACTAGACCGCCAACAGGCGAAGCATCAGGAGGTCGTGGAGCAGAGAGGTGGGGAAAACAGAGCAAAAAAGGAGAGGAGCGGGGAGAGATGGGTGGGTGCATTGGCAGAGGGCAGCAAACACAGAGGGTGGGAGACGAGAATGTGGAGGAGGTGATACGACAGAGAGGGTGGAAACTGTTGGGTGGAGGGTGTGGGGACAGTGTGTTCCCTTAAGTTTGAGGCCGAGATAATTATAGGAGCTGAGAATGTGTTTTAAGCATAACTCCCACCTGTGCAGTTCACAAAAGCTGGTGGTGGAGGGGAGGATCCAGATGGCTCAGGTAGTGAAGCAGCCACTGAAATTAAGCACGTTGTGCCACAGGATTGTCTACTTTGCTCTCAGTTACAGTTTGGCAGTGGTCGTTCATCCTGGTGGACAGCTGGTCGGTAGCCGTACCAATATAAAGAGCTGTGCAATGACTGCAGCAGAGATGGTATATGACGTGACTGCTTTCACAGGTCGCCTGGTCCCTGATGGGTAGGATAAATCTGTGACAGGACTGGAATAGGAACTGCTGGGTGGGTGGATTGGGTAGGTCTTGCACCTGGGTCTTCCACAAGGATATGATCCTTGTGGCAAGGGATTTGGAGTGGCATAGGGATGGACTAGGATGTTGTGGAAATTGGGTGGGCGATGGAAACCCCCATTTAGAGGGATGGGAAGGATCTCAGGTAGGATGTTCTTCATTTCAGTGCATTATGATAGGTAATCAAGGCCCTGCCGAAGGGCTCAACCACATCCTTCACCAGGGCTTTGATTACCTATTCCGGTTTGCCATCATATGGATTGCAAATACAATGTGTGTGTGTGTGCTGTCTATTTCCAACGAAGTCCTTGACGGTTAAAATACCACTTTCTGACAGTCTTTTTGTTGTGCCTATCTACGACTCAGCATCTCTGCTATATGGTGAGTAGCAACTATCCTTTTCATAATACTGTTACATTCCAGCCTGGATTTTGTATTGTTTTATACACAGGAAGAATCATAAATGGAACTGCAAGTAAAAATGAATGTAAAAAAAAAGCATTAACAAAAAAGGAAGTCTGGTAACCAGCTGAAAAGAATTGGAGTGCAGTTATAAGATACAGAAATTAAATAACTAGAAAACAGATTGTCATGTAAATAAACTATACAGTGGGAATGAAATTCAATTTAAAGGAGGAAAACATTAAGTTTCAACACCTTGCATATTCCTGTTCTTGATCTTACAAATGGTTCAGCTAAGAAATTGGGGGACACTTTAAAGATCAAAGAGAATTAAGAAACTAAACAAGGATTGAAATAGTGATGGTTTCTGATTATGCAAGGGTCCAAACATAACAGTCTAACTCTTAATTTCATGCTTAACAATTCCAGATAAATACAAATTACTTATAAATGACTTACAGGTACCAGAGAGCACACATGCTAGATTGAATTCCTAAGCAGGTACGGCTAGAGGACAAATGTAAGGATTTAGAAGCATTTATCACTAGGGGAAAGATAGATACTACCTAGAGGAAAATTAAAGAGACCTCTGGAGAAAAGAGAACCACGTTTATGAATATCAAGAGCTCAGACGGGAAACCAATCCTAAGCAATGAAGGGAAAGCTGAAAGATGGGAGTATATATAGTGTCTATACAAAGGAGATGTACTTGAGGACAATATTATAGAAATGGAAGAGGATGTGAATGAAGAGGAGATGGAAGATACGATACTCCAAGAAGAATTTGACTGAGCACTGAAAGACCTAAGTTGAAACAATGCCCTGGGAGTAGATGGTGTTCCATTAGAACTGCTGATAGCCCTGAGAGAGCTAGCCATGACAAAACTATCCCATCTGATGAGCAAGACATAAGAGGCAGGCGAAATAACCTCAGACTTCATGAAGAATTAATAATTCCAGTTCCAAAGAAAGCAGGTGCTGACAGGCGATAAATTAAGGAAAGGAAAACCTACATTTATAGTGGTTGTAGACTTAGAGAAAGCTTTTGACAATTTTAGCTGGAGTACTCTCTTTGAAATTCTGAGGGTAGCAAGGGTCAAATAAAGTGAGCAAAAGGCTATTTACAACTTTTACAGAAACCAAATGGCAGTTATAATGGTCACAGGGCATGAAAGGGAAGCAATGGTTGAGAAGGGAGTGAGACAGAGTTGTTGCTTATGCCCAATGTTTGAGGTTTGCCGACAACATTGTATTTCTGTCAGAGACAGCAAAGAACTTGGAAGAGCAGTTGAACTGAATGGACAGTGTCTTGAAAGGAGGGTATAAGATGATCATCAACAAAAGCAAAACGAGGATAATGGAATGTAGTCGAATTAAGTCGGGTGATGCTGAGGTAATTAGATTAGGAAATGAGACACTTAAAGTAGTAAAGGAGTTTTGCTATTTGGGGAGCAAAATAACTGATGATGGTCGAAGTAGAGAGGATATAAAATGTAGACTGGCAATGACAAGGAAAGCGTTTCTGAAGAAGAGAAATTTGTTACATTGAGTATAGATTTAAGTGTCAGGAAGTCGTTTCTGAAAGTATGTGTATGGAGTGTAGCCATGTATGGAAGTGAAACATGGACGATAAATAGTTTAGACAAGAAGAGAATAGAAGCTTTTGAAATGTGGTGCTACAGAAGAATGCTGAAGCTTAGATGGGTAGATCACATAACTAATGAGGAGGTATTGAATAGAATTGGGGAGAAGAGAAATTTATGGGACAATCTGACCAGGACCCCCGCTACCTTCATAATTTCAAAGACACTATTCTAGTCAACATTGTCAAAAGCTTTCTCTGAGTCTGAAAATGCTATACATGTAAGTTTGCCTTTGCCTCATCTGTCTTCTACAATAAGTCATAGAGTCAGTATCGGTTCACGTGTACACACATTTCTCTGGAATCTAAACTGATCTTTCCCGAGGTCAGCTTCTACCAGTTTTTCCATTCTTCTCTAGAGAATTCGTGTTCGTATTTAGCAAACATGACTTATTAAACTAATAGTGTGGTAATTTTCACACATGTCAGCAAGTGCTATCTTTGGCATTGTATTTGTTATATTCTTCTTGAAGTCTAAGAACATCTTACAAAATATGACATATTTTATAAACACTATTTGGTTTCCTGCAGATAAGAACAAAAAGTTCTATGGGATATTCTGTGATGTGATAAAAATCATTAAGTTCCGTGAATCACTAACTACTTCATCACAAATTACCAGTAGCATAATTTGTCAGAATTTCTACCGGTGATTCAGTGGACTACAATCAAATGAATGTTACGGTCTGTACGTCGAACTTTTGAGATTCGATCGTCAATGAATTGCCAGAAATAGAACTGTATGATGACCTGATCAGTCATAGCAGAAGTTTCCAGTTGGATACTGCACTGAATCCTCTCACTGTAAAACACCTCGGGCTGCATAACTGATATCTTTGTGGAGTTTTACTGAATTTAGACGACTGACCTGATATCAGTTATGTGAGCTCTTGGAGTGTAGTGCAGAGACTTACAACAGAAGAACACATGGTCAAGTAATGCCTGCATGGTGATTTGAGAGTAAATGAGCCGAGAGTACTTTCAACAATTTGCTCGTGCCAATGGCCAGAAGACTTCACTGAAATATGTGGCAGAAAGTTACTGACGTGTGGCGGAACACTCGATAAATCACAGAAGATCTACACACAACTTTTAGGACCTGGCTGACAACTCACTGCAAAACAAATCTGGCGCCAGACTGACCTGAGGTGGAGGCTGTGCGGCGCTGACAGGCTGCCGGACCAGGGGGTCAGAGTCGCACTCTCGTCACAGGCAGACTCCGAGCGCTCTCCGCCTCTCCCCTGCGAGACCTGCCGGTCCTTCGGCGAACCGCTCGGATACTGCACATCTGTACCGGACGACGCCGCCGGCCGGACAGCGCGGCGGGACCTCGGCTTCGTCTTCGGGACGGACGAAGAACTGGCAGAATTGTACGATGTTCTCGAGGCTGTAATCGAGCTAGAAATAGTTTCGGTGTAGTCTGAAGAAGTCGGGCACTTCTCGAGAAGCTCAACATCACCTCGCCAATGGTGGGGCAACTCTCCGGTTCCGAGAGGAGGTGTCGAACAGGATCTTTCGGCAGAGCCGTCTGTCACGGGCCGTCCTCTGCAGTGCGACTCGTGCCGTCTGCCGGACTGTCGCTCTGTACGCTCTCTCTGCCTCTGGAAATGGTCGGTAGGCTCGTAAAGGTTCTCACTGGAAGTGCATCTTCTGTGTGTCTCGGACCCGACACAATTTTTCACACTTTTGTTCTGTACGTAATCGTCCTCAGATTTCTGCTCAGCGTCCACACCAATAGGTACAGAACTGCAGCTTCTACTGTCTCTCCTCGTTTTATTGCAGCCAATATAAGTATTTGTGGACGGTACAGGGGGTACACGGGACGGATGCAGAGTTTCCCGAGTGTGTGGAGTGGCGGTGCCGACGTCTACACCATTTGTCTCATTCTCGCGGCAGCCACTATTATCGACACTTAAATTGTCCGTTTCCTTGCGTGCCCGTGATTTTTTCTGCGACTCGACGAACGTCCGGAGGTACGTGTGGTGGTGACAGGAGTGCGAGCAGCAGGCGATGTCGACGGCGCTCTCCTCGTCGGAGGTGCTGTCGCCACCTCCGTCCGGCCGGCTCTCGCCTCCGCGACCCTTCGCCTGGAGGCAGGGGCCGAGGTCGCTGTCACACATCTGGTGAGACTGCGGGCACTCGCGCACCCCACCTGCGCGCGTTGCCGTCTGCACGTTTAGTGCTCGTCGTCTGTGCGGGAAACTGCTGTCACTCTCGGTCGGGTTTTCCCTCGGTGTGGACTTGCTTGACGGACAGATCACAGTTTGCAGCTGTATACCGGGCTGAGAAAACTGTCCCCCGCACACCCCGGTGGACCGGTCGTCGCCAGCGTCTGCACTCGCACTGCTCCTCTGCCTCGCCTCGACCGACGTGCGAGAGGACTCTCGTCGACTGGCATCGTGAGAACTGTGGGCGTGAACGCGACGAGTCGCTTGTGCCCGAGCGCGGAGCCCTTCCGAGGTGACTGGCGTCGTCAGGTCTCTGTCACGTCGACTGTTTCCCGCAGGTGACAGCTCTCGACTGGGTACTTCTCTGACTTCGATTCTCACTCGGCCGATTTCTGTCTGATTTTCAATTATGGATCTGTAATTAAGGAAAACATCTTACAACTGACTGGGGTAATGTTCTTATACATAATATAGCATTTCAGTACAATTTTCCATCGTTACAACCTCTCGATACGCCACAGCATCATCTGCAAAAAGCCTCAGTGAACTTCTGATGTCATCCACAAGGCACTTATGTATATTGTGAATAGCAACGGTCCTATGACACTCCCCTGCGGCACACCTGAAATCACTCTTACTTCGGAAGACTTCTCTCCATTGAGAATGACACGCTGCGTTCTGTTATCTAAGAACTCTTCAATCACACAATTGGTCTGATAGTCCATATGCTCTTACTTTGTTCATTAAACGACTGTGGGGAACTGTATCGAACGCCTTGCGGAAGTCAAGAAACACGGCATCTACCTGTGAACCCGTGTCTATGGCTCTCTGAGTCTCGTGGAATAATAGCGCGAGCTGGGTTTCACACGAACGTCTTTTTCGAAACCCACGCTGATTCCTACAGAGTAGATTTCTAGTCTCCAGAAAAGTCATTATACTCGAACATAATACGTGTTCCAAAATTCTACAACTGATCGAGATATAGGTCTATAGTTCTGCACATCTGTTCGACGTCCCTTCTTGAAAACGGGGATGCCCTTTTCCAATCGTTTGGAACGCTACTCTCGTCTAGAGACCTACGGTACACCGCAGCAAGAAGAGGGGCAAGTTCCTTCGCGTACTCTGTGTACAATCGAACTGGTATCCCATCAGGTCCAGCGGCCTTTCCTCTTTTGAGCGATTTTAATTGTTTCTCTATCCCTCTGTCGTCTATTTCGATATCTACCATTTTGTCATCTGTGCGACAATCTAGAGGAGGAACTACAGTGCAGTCTTCCTCTGTGAAACAGCTTTGGAAAAAGACATTTAGTATTTCGGCCTTTAGTCTGTCATCCTCTGTTTCAGTACCATTTTGGTCACAGAGTGTCTGGACATTTTGTTTTGAGCCACCTACCGCTTTGACATTAGACCAAAATTTCTTAGGATTTCCTGCAACTCAGTACATAGAACTTTACTTTCGAATTCATTGAACGCCTCTCGCATAGCCCTCCTCACACTAAAATTTCGCTTCGCGTAATTTTTGTTTGTCTGCAAGGCTTTGGCTAGGTTTATGTTTGCTGTGAAGTTCCCTTTGCTTCCGCAGCAGTTTCCTAACTCGGTTGTTGTACCACGGTGGCTCTTTTCCATCTCTTACGATCTTGCTTGGCACATACTCATCTAACGCATATTGTACTATGGTTTTGAATTTTGTCCACCGATCCTCAACACTATCTGTACTTGAGACAAAACTTTTGTGTTGAGCCGTCAGGTACTCTGTAATCTGCCTTTTGTCACTTTTGCAAAATAGAAAAATCTTCCTACCTTTTTTAATATTTCTATTTACGGCTGAAATCATCGATGCCGTAACCGCTTTATGATCGCTGATTCCCTGTTCTGCGTTAACTTTTTCAAATAGTTCGGGTCTGTCTGTCACCAGAAGGTCTAATATGTTATCGCCACGAGTCGGTTCTCTGTTTAACTGCTCAAGGTAATTTTCAGATAAAGCACTTAAAAAAATTTCACTGGATTCTTTGTCCCTGCCACCCGTTATGAACGTTTGAGTCTCCCGGTCTATATCCGGCAAATTAAAATCTCTACCCAGAACTATAACATGGTGTGGAAATCTACTCGAAATATTTTCCAAATTATCCTTCAGGTGCTCAGCCACAACAGCTGCTGAGCCAGGGGGCCTATAGAGACATCCAATTACCATGTCTGAGCCTGCTTTAACCGTGACCTTCACCCAAATTATTTCACATTTCGGATCTCCGTCAATTTCCTTCGATACTATTGCAATTCTTATCGCTATAAACACGCCTCCCCCTTCACTGTCCAGCCTGTCTCTGCGGTATACATTCCAATCTGAGTTTAGGATTTCATTACTGTTTACTTCTGGTTTCAGCCAACTTTCTGTCCCTAGTACTATATGGGCGTTGTGACCGTTTATTAATGAGAGCAGTTCTGGGACCTTTCTATAGACGCTCCTGCAGTTTACTATTAGCACATTAATAATGTTATACCCTGTTGCATTTTGCCTACTCCTACCTTGCCGCGTCTCAGGAGGCGTCTTGTCGGGCCTAGGGAGGGGATTCTCTAACCTAAAAAACCCCCGTGTGCACTCCACACGTACTCCGCTACCCTTGTAGCCGCTTCCGGCGTGTAGTGCACGCCTGACCTATTCAGGGGGACCCTACATTTCTCCACCCGGTAGCGGAGGTAGAGAAATTTGCACCCCAGATCTCCGCAGAATCGTCTGAGCCTCTGGTTTAAGCCTTCCACTCGGCTCCAAACCAGAGGACCGCGATCGGTTCTGGGAACGATACTACAAATAGTTAGCTCTGATTCCACCCCACGAACGAGGCTTTCCGCCTTCACCAATTCCGCCAACCGCCTGTACGAACTGAGGATGACCTCTGAACCCAGACGGCAGGAGTCATTGGTGCCGACATGAGCAACAATTTGCAGTCGGGTGCACCCAGTGCTCTCTATCGCCGCCGGTAGGGCCTCCTCCACATCTCGGATGAGACCCCCGGCAAGCAGACACATTGAACACTGGACTTCTTCCCCCACCTTTCCGCTATTTCCCTAAGGGGCTCCATCACCCGCCTGACGTTGGAGCTCCCAATCACTAATAAACCACTCCCCCCGTGTGCCTGCTCGGACCTTGCTGAAGGAGCGGCCACATGTCCACCCACAGGCAGAGCGGGCGATGCCACACGGCCAGCCTCCACATTGACCCTCCGCCGCTGAACCCGCCACTCCCCTTGGGGAGAGGGTGGCCCAACCGCGTCCGGTACCCGCGAAGATGTCTCGACAGCAGGGACAGTGTGTGAAGCATGTAACACCTGGGGTGTACCTTGCGACGCACCAGACTCCCCACTGCCGCCACACTCCGAGGCAGCAGCCTGAAGACGGCTGACCGCGGCCATCAACACGTTCAGCTGTTCGCGAACAGTGGCCAGCTCCTCCTGCGTCCGTACACAGCAGTCACACATCCTATCCATCCTAAGAAATCAATTTACTGTAGAGAGTTAATCAACTTTTAACTAGACTGCTAATTCACTAAAGGCAGCTGACTAAACTGACTAAACTGTGGTTGCTAGCCGCTTCTTGTAGACAACAATGAAAATAGCACTACCTGTCTCTGGACTGTATTGAAAACAAACACTAGCACTACTAGCACTGTGGCTGACTACAGGGACTCTCTCTGACTGTATTCAAAACAAACACGAAATCTATGGAACACTATTACTAGCACTCGACAATTAAAGCTTCCTAAAAGCAAAAACACACGGAAGAAGAAGTGACAAGTAAGAAAAATACAGTTAATACTTAAATTAACGTAGCTCGCTGCACAGCAGACGTGAAGCGGACGGCAGTTACGACGACACTGGAATGAGGTGAAATGATATTACTGAAGAAATGCACTCACATGCTGATCTCCAATGGAATAAATATGTAGAGACAATTAAAAATTTGTGGCCGATTTGGATGTGAACCGTGACATTCTGCTTTTTTTAAGCACTCGCCTGAACTAATACTCTATCAGCTCACAAAAATCAGCAAATGTGGGCTTCAGTTGCAGTCCAGCACAAATTCTCTTTAGTCATGACACATTTTGTTACATGGAATGAAGGACACGATGGGGAAGAAGTATTTGAGAGGTGTGTAAGACAGATGGGCCTATCGTACTTGTTCTTATACCATTCCTCACATTAATATAAATTTTTTCCTTTATTTGGTTTTGTTTTATTGCAAAAAAACACATATATATATTACTTATAGAAAATATTTAATTTCTTATTTGTGCTTTATTTCAAGGAAATTTATTATTCATTGGATAGCTTTCGGACTACATAGGATAATAGTGTATTTGTTTCTTATGAAAACATTATCTTTAAAAGAATACACTTGATTTACAAGTCATACAAATCACAGAGAGATGAAATTTTCAGTTGGTGGTTAGCTGCCTATTTCTAAAGTAACATAGCTCATTTAAAAGATGCCATTCTCCTCTTTCTGTCAAATGTCTTACTTTTTCCAAAAGTTTTTTATTTCAAAAGTTGTTTGTTTTCCTAGAATGTTTCAATCTTAAGTAATAAATATTTCCAAAATTTAATACCATAGTTTTGTAGTCCAGATTTTTCCGATTCCAAAAATGCCCACTTTTACAATAATAATTTGCTAGTTGATTGATTATTTAAAGTAGATAATTTGACCTTCTCAAAATCATTTGGTGGGCTTTGGGAATCCCCAGGTAAATAGAAATTATCATCACAGAGTAGTAGTTATGATTTTTGCTATATTCTAATTATATAGGTCATAGTTAAATAGACTTGCTGCTTTACCCGCTTCATCTTTGTGTCCTCTAATTTTGGCATAGTTTATGTGAATTTTCAGTCTCTGATCAGATATCAAAATGTTAACAATGTGTAGCGAGTTGACACACTGTATATTTATCTTTGTGAGACTGTGTGAAACATTCTGCACTTCGCCAGCGATACATATATTTTGTAACTGTGTGACAGGGTGTTAATGAATGTGGTTTGCCTATGTGTTACAAGTGTTTAGACTGTTACTTGTGACAAAGCGGATCAACAGGTAAGGAACACTGATTGTACAGAGTGATTATAAGTAAAGTTAAACTTTCAAACCACTGTAGAAATAACAGCACTAGTCAGAATAGAGGCCAAAAACCTCATAAAAGCATCAATCAAAATCAAATCGGATTATTAATTTCCGTGTGGCTGGCGCAAAACATGTTCAGTATGCTGTCCACCGTTTTCTGCAGCAAGTTGAAATCGAAAAACAGCATGTTCCACAACTGATGGCAATGTTTCCAGGGTCATGTTCAGAATGCGCTCGCAATGCGTGCCTTCAATACAGCTAAGTTTGCAATCAGTACACTGAACACATCATATTCCAGACAGCCCCGCCCCCCACAGCCAGAAGTCACGAGGATGACGATTAGGTGATCGGGATGGCCGGGCTCTAGGGAAATGGCGCCTGATCATTCCGAAATGGCGCTTCAACAGTTGCCTAACTGGATTTGCGATGTACGGAGGTGTGCCATCTTGCATAAAAATGATCCCATCGACACATCCACACTGTTGGACAGCTGGAGTGACGTGGTCGCGCAAAAGACACTTGTAGCTCTTACCAGTGAGGGTACAGGTAACAGAACCGGAAGCACCTGTTTCTCTGAAAAAATTTGGCCCTATGATGAATGATGCCATAAACCCGCACATTTGACATTTTCAGGAAGAAGTGTTACTGGTTGGTTTCCATGTGGATTTTCCATTGCCCATATTCGACAATTCTCTGAACCGACGTATCCCGTCAGATGCAAGTGGGCTTCGCCTGTCCACAAAATCTTCCACGGCCAATCATTGTTCACTTCCATGTGAGCAAGAAATTCTAAGGCAAAGGTCTCTCTCGCTGGTAGGTCAACAGGAAGCAACTTGTGCACGTGGGTAATTTTGAATGGATGGCAAAGAAGGGCATTTCGTAGGATTTTACGCACCATGCTCACGGGTATGTCTAACATTCGGGCAATTCTCCGTACACACCAGCACTCGTCTCCTCCTGCACTGCTGTGGCCACTGCTTCCACCGATGTCGAATCAATTCATTTCTTCCCTCTACAAGGTTGCACACCAAAAGAACCCGCCTTTTCGAATTTCCGAGTCATTTTCTCCAGACCCACGGCAGTCACTGGACCAACATCTTTTTTCAAACCGTTCAGTGCCCGGAACGTGAGCACAGTCATCATTCTTGTAATACACTTTTACAAGCAGAGGGCGATCCTGCATTAAGACAGTCGTGGCAAATGTCACACATGCGAAAGACGGAAAAGCCGTGTACCCGGCGTGTTTATATCAACTTCAATGACTCGTGCGCATGACAGGTGTTTTCATTTACGTATTCTGACACATACAATGCTATCTATCGATCAATTTTTACACTATTCTCTTTCTTCTGCCACACGTTTGCCCCCTTCTCTGATAATATTCCATTGCAATTTGACGTCAATCAGACCATTGGCATTATTTCTACCGCATTTTGAAAGTTTAACTTTAATTATGATCATCCTGTAAATAAATATGAAGATATCAAAAATCAGTTACTGCATTGTGGTTTACATTATTTGACATATGATTGTAAGATATTTTCACAACAGGATTATGATCCCGATGATGATGATGATGATGATGATGATGATAATCATGATAATCTGAGTGACAGAGATGTTATGAAAGCAGAAGAGTAGGTGAGCCAATCTATATGTTGCAGACTATCTCTTGGATTATTCAACCTGTGCATTAAGAAAGCAGTAAAGGGAACAAGAAGGAGCTCGGAAAAGGAACTGAATTCAATAAGAATAAATAAAAACAATGAGGTTTGCTGATGACTTTATAATTCTTTCAGAGATAGGAAAGGAGTTGGAAGATGAGTTGAACAGTAGATGAACATCAACAAAAGTAAAACATGGGTAATGCATAGCATGTGGTCAGGTGTTTTTCTTTCGAGAAAATGATTTAAAAATCAGTAATACACAGGTTTTTAGCAGGGTTGGAACTGGATATTTTTAATGGCTACTTACGAGCTGTCATTTGCCTTCCAAAATATTAAAAATACTCCATACGCATATATCTAGGCCACCTCCTACAAACTACTGTACGGGGCACCCTTGCATTCCAGTGAGGGTTCAGGGACAGATGACAGTGAATACAATGAAGCAGGTGATTAAGCTGGTCCCACGGCAGGCCCTGGAAACAACTGGGATGTGTGGAGTGGAACTCCTAAAGCTCCACCAGTGTTTGTGTTAAACAAGAAACACAGTCAAAATTTGACATGAGAAAATTTTGCTGACAACAGGCATGTTGATTTATTTATTTACCTTGTTTCTTCCTGAAGGAGTACCTCACATTATTAGTGGCATATATGTAACTCAGGAAAGATGGGGGAAGATTAACCAGGCTTGCAAGATGGAGGTATGCACAAGTCTGTTTCTGCATACTGACTTGTCATTTTCCATAAGGAGAGCATTGAAAGAGTACCAGTCCTTTTTACACTGTCACATACTTGTTATCTATTCTGAATGAAGATAGATTTCGCTGTTACTGAGGCATCGTCACTTCTGAGACAACTCACTGCAATCCAGAGACCAATCCTACAATATTAGTACAGTTGTGGACCATTTCTGTGTCACTGAGTGCAATAATTACATTACAGACAAGAAGCTCTGCATTGACAAATAAACAGTTTTGTGATGCTGTTGTTTTTCAGATGGTATATCAAAACTGAAAAACAAATATGTTCCGTAACTTTATGAACTCTGTAAATCCAAAGATGTGACACCTATAACAATTTGAGCTTCTGTGTTTTCTATTAGTGCTTTGAGCTATGATTCTTTCCCAAAAGAGCTACAACAATTCACATCTACAATACCCATTGTCACTAGGTCTATTCTTGCCCTGTGTTTGCCCTGCACCCACGTGCCCTTTCTGTAGTTTCCTGAGACCCTCTAAACAAAAAACTGCCCAGTCCTTCCACACTGCCCCCGCTACCAATTTAGCCACTTCCTCAGAGTAGCTTATTAGGGTCAATTCTGTTCCTCCTAAACATCAATGACTTTCCCAATAGTGTTAGCCATGTTGACAAACTCTCTTTGCAGATGGCAGCAATATTACAGTCACTGAGGAAACAAGACAATTCCAGGCAGAGAAAGCAAGTGAAACCCTCAAGGAAGTTTACAGTGGTCAATATGCGAAACTGACACTGAAAATAAAGAAAACAAATGCAACGAATTTCAGTACGATGAGGGAAAATGACACTGTTAAATTAAATGTAGATGGCGCCCCTATAGACTTTGTAACAAACACAGAATTTCTAGGAATGAATATTGATGCTCAACTGAGATGGTGGGAATGCACAAAGATATCTGCAAACAAATTATATCAGCATATCACACCATTAGAGTTCTGTCATCGGTGTATAACAGCCAGTGTCTTTTAGTTATATGCTATTCATATCTACATTCAGTTGTTAGCTATGGCACTCTTTTCTGGGAAACAACTATACAAAATGTGAACACGATTTTCAAACTGTGACAAAGGGTCATAAAAATAATAAACAAAAATAGCAGTCAAGTTCATTGTAAAGATCTGTTCAAACCATCGGGTAAAGTGAGAGAGTATACTCCCCTGTTGTAAACTCCTTCTGTATTTTATCCATTCATCGTCTCATCTCCTTCTTTAAAAAATGTTACTTTCACAGTACATTTTTTTCACCTCTCAGTTGTGCACTTTTTCACACTTTTTCTCTCAGAGGTTCCCGTACCTTACTTGGGAACACACCTGGTCTTTCTGTTTGGCCTTGCACAGGCTCCTCTTGTAGTTGCTCTCCATCTGTCAACTTGTGACTCTTCAGTTCCTCTCCCTGTGAATTTAACTCACAGGCTTGTACCCCGCATTTATGTTTAGTGAACATTGTGCTGTGATGGTGACAACAGTTTGGAGTTACAAGCAAAAATGTCCACTTAGGCACTTAAAACAACATCGAGTTCCATTTATGCAGTTTACTGCACAATGTTAGCCAACATCAGCAATATTGTTGAGATGCACTGAAACTCTATTTAAAAAATTAATGTGTTCATTTACGTAATCCGCTGTCCTTTGTGTGAACAGCTCATATAGCGTAACGCACAGAATGCTGTCTTGAGGGACAGAATTGGACCTAAATCAATTCCACACACTAGGTTAACGACTGTTGTTTTGGCACACCAGACATTCTGGGAGGCATTTAATTGAACTACATTGTGCATTGTGTAAATATATTTGAAGGTTTAGAGCAATCAGTTTCATTGCTGAGATAGATAATAGGAATGCAATTCATTGGCCTGACCATTCCTATACAGGGTGGTCAATTGATCGCTACCGGGTCAAATATCTCGCGAAATAAGCGTCAAACGAAAAAACTACAAAGAACGAAACTTGTCTAGCTAGAAGCGGGAAACCAGTTGGCGCTATGGTTGGCCCACTAGATGGCGCTGCCATAGGTGAAACGGATATCAACTTCGTTTTTTAAAATAGGAACCCCCATTTTTTATTACATATTCGTGTAGTACGTAAAGAAATATGAATGTTTTAGTTGGACCACTGTTTTCGCTTTGTGATAGATGGCGCTGTAATAGTCACAAACATATGATTCAGAATTTTAGACGAACAGTTGGTAACAAGTAGGTTTTTTAAATTAAAATACAGAACGTAGGTACGTTTGAACATGTTATTTCGGTTGTTCCAATGTGATACATGTACCTTTGTGAATTTATCATTTCTGAGAACGCTTGCTGTTACAGCGTGATTACCTGTAAATACCACATTAATGCAACAAATGCTCAAAATGATGTCCATCAACCTCAATGCATTTGGCAATACTCAACAGCGAGTAGTTCGCCTTCCGTAATGTTTGCACATGTATTGACAATGCGCTGACGCATGTTGTCAGGCGTTGTCGGTGGATCACGATAGCAAATATCCTTCAACTTTTCGCACAGAAAGAAATCCGGGGACGTCAGATCCGGTGAACGTGCGTGCTTCGACGACCAATCCACCAGTCATGAAATATGCTGTTCAATACCGCTTCAACCGCACGCGAGCTATGTGCCGGACATTCATCATGTTGGAAGTACATTGCCATTCTGTCATGTAGTGAAACATCTTGTAGTAACATCCGTAGAACATTACGTAGGAAATCAGCATACATTGTACCATTTAGATTGCCATCGATAAAATGGGGGCCAATTATCCTTCCTCCCATAATGCCGCACCATACATTAACCCGCCAAAGTCGCTGATGTTCCACTTCTCGCAGCCATCTTGGAATTTCCGTTGCCCAATAGTGCATATTATACCGGCTTACGTTACCGTTGCTGATGAATGACGCTTTGTCGCTAAATAGAACGCGTGCAAAAAATCTGTTCTCGTCCCGTAATTTCGCTTGTGCCCAGTGGCAGAACTGTACACGACGTTCAAAGTCGTCGCCATGCAATTCCTCGTGCATAGACTTATGGTACGGGTGCAATCGATGTTGATGTAGCATTCTCAACATCGACGTTTTTGAGATTCCAGATTCTCGCGCAATTTGTCTGCTACTGATGTGCGGATTAGCCGCGACAGCAGCTAAAACACCTACTTGGGCATCATCATTTGTTGCGGGTCGTGGTTGACGTTTCACATGTGGCCGAACACTTCCTGTTTCCTTAAATAACGTAACTATCCGGCGAACTGTGCGGACACTTGGATGATGTCGTCCAGGATACCGAGCAGCATACATAGCACACGCCCGTTGGGCGTTTTGATCACAATAGCCATACTTCAACACGATATCGACCTCTTCCGCAACTGGCAATTGGTCCATTTTAAAACGGATAATGTATCACGAAGCAAATACCGTCCGCACTGGCGGAATGTCACGTGATACCACGTACTTACATGTTTGTGACTATTACAGCGCCATCTATCACAAAGCGAAAAACGTGGTCCAACTAAAACATTCATATTTGTTTACGTACTACACGAATATGTAATTAAAAATGGGGGTTCCTATTTAAAAAACGCAGTTGATATCCGTTTTGACCTATGCAGCGCCATCTAGCGGGCCAACCATAGCGCCATCTGGTTTCCCCCTTCAATCTAGACGTGTTTCGTTCTTTGTAGTTTCTTCGTTTGATGCTTATTTTGTGAGATAATTGACCCGGTCACTATCAATGGACCATCCTGTATGCTGTAGTTGTGTATTGTGTTTCAAAAAAACTTTGACATTTCAGTTACTCATTTCAACCATTTCAGCAAGGTGCTTATAGGGAGTGGCGAGTAATGTCCTTTAGTCCCTGGTTTTACAAACAACAATCCTTCTTCCTTTAATTTTATGGAAACTAGCAACTTTCGGCTACTCTTGCTGCTGTTTAGTAATGTTTCAATGCATAGATTTTGTACATAGGCTGCAGTTTTGTCAGGGGTATAGCATTACAAAAGATGTCCAAAGATAATGCATATTCTCTGCACATGTAGGCTTCCACTACGTGCAAAAAACACTTCAGATGCACAGCCCATCTTTTGCTTGAAAGTGTTTTGATGAACCCTCTGCCAGATGCTTGACTGTGAACTGCAGAGTAATGATTTAGAAGAAGATGTGGAATTCGTATAGTAACATATTCTAGTCCGGATAAGTACTTTACTGAAGTTTAATTGGATCCACCCCACTGTACCTGTTACTACTGTTTTTTTCTGTTCTATTCACATATGGGATGCAAGAAAAATGACTGTTTAAGTGCCTCTGTGCATGCTGGAATTGATCCAATCTTGTCCTCATGATCCCTATGGGAGCAATACATACAGACTTGTAGTATGCTCCTAGAGTCACCATTTGAAGCTGATTCTTGTAACTTTGTGAATAGGCTTTCATTCGATAGTTTACACCAACCTTCATGATTCTGCCAATTCAGTTCTTTCAGCATCTCTGTGACTCTCCCATGGGTCGAACAAAACTGTGATCATTTGTGCTGCTCTTCTCTGTATATGTTCAATATCCTGTGTTAGTTCTGTTTGGTAAGAGTCCGATATGCCTCAGCAATATTTTAGGATGGGTTGCACGAGTGTTCTGTAAGCAGTCTCTACTGTAGACTGATTGCATTTCCACAGTATTCTACAGATAAACAAAAGTCTGTCATCTATGAGGTTCGTTCAAATGAAACCTGGTCAGTGCTTCTACCTTCGCCTTACACGGAAGGCGGCATCACGTGACTGTTGGTATGGTGGCGCCATCTATTGGTAGGATGACTGATGAGTGCACACTATTTGATGTTGCATAGTGCCAGTGTGGTTTCATGCCGAAGAGAAGGTGGTCACACAAGTTATTGTCCACTACCGAACATGCAGGCGAGTAAGCAGAAACGAGGAGTGATTCGATTTTTGACAGCGGAGGGAGTTGGAGGCTGCGAAATGTATCGACAGGTGAAGGCTGTGTACGGTGAGTGCAGTCTGAGTCGTTCAAGTGTCGTGGAATGGCGCAAACGATTCCTCGAGGGGCGCGACTCACTGGAAGGCGATGCTCGTCCTGGACAGGCTCATCGTGTCCTCGCACCGGAAGTGGTTGCAGAATCACCGTGGACCATATACATCAGTTACTAGATATTAGGGTGGGCGCCGCCCACACCATAATGCATCAACACTTGAACTTTCGAAAAATCTGTGCGCAATGGGTTCCCCACCAACTGACCGCCGAACAGCGCAATACTCGAATGGCGTTGTCTTTGAGTCATCTGCAACGTTATCGTGAAGATGAATACGGCTTTCTGTCACATGTTGTCACAGGTGACGAAACATGGTGTCACCATTTTGAATCGGAAAGCAAGCGTCACAGCAAGCAGTGGAAACATGCGACTTGACCACATCTATTGGTTCTGGTAAGATCACGATGTTCTTCTTTTTTGACCACAAGGGCCCACTGCTTGTCGAGTTCGTGGAACGGGAACCACCATCAATGGCTAGCGTTATCGAGCCGCGTTACACAACCTTAGATGAGCCATCGAGTCGAAATGCCAACGCATGTCGTCCAACGGCGTCACCCTCTTGCACGACGATGCCCGGCCACACACGGCCAGTGCAGTGAAGACAGCACTGCAGCGGGTTTGGTGGGAAACACTGGAACATCCACCGTACAGTCCCGACCTTTCACCGTGTCACTTTCACGTGTTTGGACCTCTAAAACAAGGTAGTCGCGGAAATCGATTCGCAGCTGACGACGAAGTGTGTGGCTGGGTCCAGGCCTGGGTCCGACGGCAGCCTAGTAGCTTCTTCAAGGGGGGAATCGACAGGCTAGTGTCGCAATGGGATACATAGGCCAACAGCTTTGGCGAGTACTTTTGAGAATGTGTACTGTGTATAACTACGTTTTTGAGTTAATAAAGTCGTTACCGTTACTTTACACTAGTGACCGGGTTTCGTTTGAATGCCCCTTATACTTTACCTATGACTGAGTCCATGTGATCATTCCATTACATATCCACAGAAAGCGTTTCTGTGTAATATTATATTGATAGGGCATTTGAGTTTTTCGTTTTGTGAAGTGCATAATTTTGCATATCTGAACATTTAAAGCAAGTTGCCAATCTTTGCACCACTTTGAAATCTTATCGAGATCTCACTGAAAATGCAACTTCTTTCCCACAATACTTCATTGTAGAGAACTGCATCATCTGCAAAAAGTCTGAGGTTACTATTATTGCCGTCCGCGAGGACATCAACGTGCAACGCGCACAGCACAGGTCCCACCACCCACCCCCCTTACACTGCAGGCAGCAGCAGCTGGTGGACGCGGCGGCCGCAGGCAGTCGTACCTGAGCGCAGCGGCGGCGAGCTGGCGCACCTGCCGGTACCAGCCGCCCACACCTTCTGGGGGAGGCAGGGTGACGGGCGCGGGCGTGTCCGACACCAGGGCTGCCAACTGCTGCAGCAAGCTCCCGAGGTCCAGAAGCATCTCCTAGGAGAGAGGACCAGCAATGCCAGGGAGTAACGAAGGCAGAACACCAGCTAAGTGATATTTACCACAATATTCTAGAGGTGGGAGTGAGACATAAGTAATTTAAAACAATTATATGAGGACTAAGACACAAGTAAAGAAGAAATAATTAAAATAGTGAGTAGCTTAAAGGATTCACATGCAGCAGGATATGATGGTCTTCGTCTGGACATTCTTAAGAAATGTATACATAAAAGTGCAATACCTTTATCAACAGTTATTAATTCTCATATGGAAGATGGTCTATTTCCAGATGAGTTGAAAATTACCCGAGTTGTGCCTATTTTTAAAAAAGGAAACAGGAATTTAGTAGAAAACTTTCGACTCATTTATGTTCTTCCAATAATATCCAAAATCTTTGAAAAAGTAATATACATAAGAATCTGGAACTTCCTGGTACGCAAAAAAGTGATTTCTAAGGGGCAGTATGGGTTTGTCAAGGAGTTGTCCACCATTACAGCAGCATCCAACTTAATCGAAGGGGTCACTCAAGCAATAGATAGTAAAGAACATGTATGTGGCATCTTTCTGGACTTACAAAAAGCATTTGACTGTGTTGATACGACCATATTGCTGGACAAACTGTGGAACTATGACATTCGAGGCACAGCCGATGATCTGATGAGGTCCTACTTGACAAACAGGAAGCAGTTTGTGTCTATTAGCACTACAGAGGGAGCATACAAATCAAACACCACAGGGGTCAATATTAGGACCACTTCTTTTTATTATTTATGTAAATGATATTCAGTTCATAACAAACTATGCAACAGCTATCTTATATGCAGATGATACCACATTAATATGCTGCAATCCAAGCTATTCACAGCTTGAGGTGGAATCCAATACTGCAGCAGGCTTAATTCTGCAGTACTTTAATTAAAACAAACTAAAATTAAACGTAAATAAATCTGTGTATATTGAATTTGATCTTGGGAAGCAAAAAACTCATGAAAACCAAATCTTAATGGGTGACGAATAAATTAAAAAACAATACTCGACCAAATTTCTTGGCCTGACACTTGTTGCAGAGTTAAACTGGTCTGATCATGTGAATGATATTTGCAAAAAGCTATGTACTACCATATATGTCCTAAGAAAACTGACACCTTTTTGTAACATCACCACTCTGAGGCAAATATATTTTGCACTATTTGAATCCCATCTAAGTTATGGGATAGAGGTATGGGGATCCAGTAGTAAAGGTAATATGAAAAGTGTACTTATCTTACAAAAGAAGGCACTTAGAATTCTGGGAAAGAAATGTGCCAGGAAGTCCTGCAGAAATTTGTTTAAAGAATTTAAAATACTAACTGTTCATAACCTGTATGTGCTGAAGATAATCATTATGACAGAAAACAGTAACAAAACACTTAATAAAGAAATACACGATCACAACACTAGAGGTAGAGAGAGACCCCACATCATCTCTCATAGAACAACACTTTATGAGAAAAGCTCTCATTATGTAGGCATAAAACTACTCAATTGCTTGCATCCTAATATCTCCAAATTGCCTATTACAAAACTAAAAATGAAATTAAAATTATGGCTCCTAAACAATCCTGTATACTCAATAGATGAGCTTCTAGATTTAGTACACTCGTATGATGGAAGACCATCTATCTAAAAATATATGTAATCTCAGATCTTAGACTGTGTCACAAACTGTAAATATTTGAATGTCAGATATGAATACTGTGTTACAAACTGCAGATTCCTTAATCTAAGTATGGCAATAACAAATTTTTTTTATGTATAGTCCATATATGTAACTCTGTTCTCTCAACTAAATTTAGATAAAGTTGTGTAGATTAAAGTGCCAGACAATAATATGTAACCCTAGTAAGTAAGGCTCTGACTTATCCAGAAGGCTGGAACAAAAAAAAACCTTTTTTTGTAATCAGTTGATGTTGGATCAAAATAAATAAATAAATAAATCAGTAATTTAAAACAATCATATGAGGAATAAAGTCCAGCGGTCTAGTACAACGATCATTTCTTTTTGTAACCGTTTACGTGTATCGTCCCCATTATACAGGGTGAGTCACCTAACGTTACCGCTGGATATATTTCGTAAACCACATCAAATACTGGCGAACCGATTCCACAGACCGAACGTGAGGAGAGGGGCTAGTGTAATTGTTTAATACAAATCATACAAAAATGCACGGAAGTATGTTTTTTAACACAAACCTACGTTTTTTTAAATGGGACCACGTTAGTTTTGTTAGCACATCTGACCATATAAACAAATACGTAATCAGTGCCGTTTGTTGCATTGTAAAATGTTAATTACATCCGGAGATATTGTAACCTAAAGTTGATGCTTGAAACCTACGACGTTCAGTTGCGTCTTTTAACAAACACGGGCCACGGTCGGCGAGCAGCATCTGCAGGGACATGTTTACGATGACGACCGTGTTTACGAGTGTGGCTGTAGTGCACTGTTGTGGTTTGGTCTAGCTGTCGCAGTGTCCGCATGTAGCGCTTGCTGCTGTTGTTATTCTGCATTCGTCTCCGCACGCAGACCAACTGTAGTACACCCTGTTACCAGACGTCTGTGATAGTGTAGTGTTGTAGGAACTGTGACCATGGTGTATTGGAACTCTGAAAAGGCGGAGATGATACTCATCTATGGCGAGTGTCGACGAAATGCAGCTGAAGCCTGCAGGGTGTATGCCGAACGGTACCAGGACAGAGAGCATCCAACGTGCCGCACATTGCAAGACATCTACCGCCAACTGTATGCAACAGGTATGGTCGTAGCACGCAAACGGGTCTGTAACAGGCCCGTCACAGGAGAAGCGGGTGCAGTTGGTGTGTTAGCTGCTGTTGCCATGAACCCACACATGAGTACACGGGACATTGCGAGAGCCGGTGGACTGAGTCAAAGTAGCGTCATGCGCATACTGCATCGTCACCGCTTTCACCCGTTTCATGTGTCGCTACATCAGCAATTACATGGTGATGACTTTAATCATCGAGTGCAATTCTGTCAATGGGCATTAACAGAGAATGCGTTGCAGTTCTACCTGCCTACCGATGAAGCGGGTTTCACAAACCACGGGGCAGTGAATCTACGGAACATGCATTACTGGTCCGTGGACAATCCTCGCTGGCTCAGACAGGTAGAGCGACAGCGACCGTGGACTGTAAATGTATGGTGCGGAATCATTGGCGACCACCTTATTGGTCCTCACTTCATTGCAGGGGCCCAAACAGCTGCAACATACATCGCGTTTCTACAGAATGATCTGCCAACGTTGCTCGAAAATGTCCCACTGGAAACGCGTCGACGTATGTGGTATCAGCATGATGGTGCACCTGCACATTCCGCAATTAACACTAGGCTGACCCTTGACAGGATGTTCGACGGGCGTTTCAAAGGACGTGGAGGACGCATATATTGGCCAGCCCGTTCTCCTGATCTTACACCTCTGGACTTCTTTCTGTGGGGTACGTTAAAGGAGAATGTGTACCGTGATGTGCCTACAACCCCAGAGGATATGAAACAACGTATTGTGGCAGCTTGCGGCGACATTACACCAGATGTACTGCGGCGTGTACGACATTCATTACACCAGAGATTGCAATTGTGTGCAGCAAATGATGGCCACCACATTGAATATCTATTGGCCTGACATGTCGGGACACACTCTATTCCACTCCGTAATTGAAAACGGAAACCACGTGTGTACGTGTACCTCACCCCTCATTGTAATGTACATGTGCGTCAGTGAAAAAGACCAATAAAAAGGTGTTAGCATGTGGACGTAATGTGCTGTTCCAGTCTCTTCTGTACCTAAGGTCCATCACCGTTCCCTTTGGATCCCTACATAATTCGGTGCTCTCCGATACACACGATCGAACAGCGGAGTGGTACTCAAGCGTCAACTTTAGGTTACAATATCTCCGGATGCAATTAACATTTTACAATGCAGTAAACGGTACTGATTACGTATTTGTTTATATGTTCAGATGTGCTAAGAAAACTAACGGGGTTCCATTTAAATAAAACCTAGGTTTGTGTTAAAAAACATACTTCCGTGCATTTTTTATGGTTTGTATTAACCAATTACATTAGCCCTTCTCCTCACGTTCGGTCTGTGGAATCGATTCGTCAGTTTTTGATGGCGTTTACGAAATATATCCAGCGGTAATGTTAGGTGACTCACCCTGTATATGGAACACTAAGAAAATCTGAGCAGGAGTTGAAATGTAGCAAGATAAGGTTGGTTCCACTTTCTACATTCTTTTCATTTCTTTTCTCAGTTATAAGGGTAATAACTAAATCACATTTACTTAAAACATCAAGAGTCTTACTGGGGTGATATTTCTTTAAGATTTATTGCTTACTAATTCATCTGAGTTATACTATGCTATGGTCAATTTAGTTTATTAAAATACTTTTTCTTTTGAGAGAAATCTGTAATCTGTTATGTTCAAATTCTATATGGTTGTAAAAATGTAGTGGGTAAATGATTGTGCAATTAAAGAGAAACATAGCTCATTTGAAAGCCCTACTTTTCCTTTTTCAAGTAAGTGTTTTACTTTTCCTGAAAAGTCATTAACTAAAAAGTTACTAATAATTAAAGTTCACACCTATCACGGAATACTTTTGTTATTTTGATCATTAAGCTTGTCTAATTCGTAGAAATGTCGTAATTTTATTGTCCATAGTTTTCTTACCTATGAAATACCTTTGGTTGTCAAAATAATGTGTTAATTGAGAAATTAGGCAAATTAGGAAAATCTTGAATATGTGAAATTTGTACTCTGATAAATACTTGTAGAAGCATACATCTGGTCACAAAATAGTTCCTATTATTTTCTTAATTTTCTGGAGAGGGATTGGGGAGTGGTTGACCAGACCCCCAGTGAACAGTAAACAAGAAGTTGTATGTTAATATAGTTTAAGCTATTTTTAAGTAACACTTTTCTGCATCTATAAATGCCTGAAGATGAACATCCCAGAAATACCTTATACTATGTTAAATTAAACATAAAAGAAATAAAAGTGACTGGTAACAGAAAATACAAACAAATAATTACTCCACTCAGTTACGGTTCCCATACGTAGCCCGTATGGCCACAGGAAATTAAGGTGCTGGAAATCGGGAAGAGGAAGAAGGAGACAAGAGACTGGCTTTCCTTCCACACGGTGCCCGGGACCGCTCACACTCAAAATTGCGAGGCTACGCGAAAAGTCCAGCATAAAAACTGTCTTCCGACCACGGCCGAAGATGAAAGAGTGTCTTGGCTCTGTGCTGTGAAAGGTCCACTGAAAATGGACGCACCAGAAATATACAGCACTGCCTGTGAATGTGGCCAACAGTTCACTGGGCAAATGCAGCGCTGCATTTCAAAGCACTGCGAGGGGCACATCGAGCACGTGCGACCGGGACAGAGAAATCAGTGCTAGCAGAGAGCACAGCCTCAAGGAAGGCCACAGCCCTGCTTTCAGAACACCGAGGCGCTTTGCCGAGCAACCGACTACTGGGACTGAGTCGTAAGGCAATCCATTGACATAACAGGTTCACGACTACCTTGTCATCCCCCCCACAACTGCAGCGTCAACCCTCAACCCGCTTCCCCACCCGCCATAGCAAATTGGAGAGGAGCACTCCGCTAGTATAAACATTACAGTTTAGGCACATCTCCACACTTTGCCAGAGGATGACGAGTATGACATCTGTCGGTATTGTAACACGGCCACCCAGCTGGAAACCCGAGAGCTTTTCACCAACAGCGTACTCCGGGAGAGCTACACTTAGATACGATTAGTGAAACTCTAACAAGTAAGATACGTCAACTGAAGTTAATGAAAGAAATCTTTCAGCCATCTGACATTAGGCACGACTGTTTCACTGTGTTTTAGAAGGAATTCTGGATTTTGGAGATAGTAAACCACGAAAATCAACAAATAACTATAGGAAGAGAATAAAATCGAAGTAAGCTAAACTGTCTAGCTTTTGCAGTTGTTTTTGGAATATTTTTAGAAAACCTTAGAGAACTAACTACACAATTAAATCTCCTGGAAAGAGTAACGCATACAATTGGTCTCAAGATATTACCTCGAGAAAAAGCAGATTCATAAAACTACGCAGAAACACCAATAGATAAAATTGAGTGAATAAGTAAATCTAAATATCTTGGAGAAACAATATAGCGGAATGGACTAGAAAAAATTGCTATAGATGCAAGTTAGTAAAACGGAAGGAGATAAGGTTTAGCTGAAAGTCTCGCAGCAATGACTTTGGCTGAGATTTTGTACGCAACACTGAGAAAAACGATGCTACGGTAACTCGCACAATTTTCTATTCCTTCTTTTTATGAATCGGGCAAACAATGGCCGAGTTCCACTGGTATGACATCACTTCCTTCCTTTTTTCGCATTTGAACGAAGAGAATGGTTCAAATGGCTCTGAGCACTATGGGACTTAACTTCTGAGGTCATCAGTCCCCTAGAACTTAGAACTACTTAAACCTAACTAACCTAAGGACGTCACACGCATCCATGCCCGAGGCAGGATTCGAACTTTACGTTATTTATTTTGGAACAATTTATGTTGGGATCGATTTTAGATAGTATATTTATCACACTGATACAAAACACACGCTCTGACATGCTTGAGGTCACGCAACACAGCCTACAGAACTGTTAAACTACTCCTAAATAACGCTCTGCAGACACGCAAACAACTCCTAAATTACCGAAATAATTTCAGTACACAGCAAACAGACATGCAAACTCCTCCTAAATAATGTAGTACAGTGATGTGCAGATACGAAATATACTCGTAAACTCTCCAAATAACGCATAGCACAGCCTACAGACCTGCTCGCAAAATAATGCAGCGGACACGCAAATAACGTGCGCATGCACTGCCCCCCTCTCTACTGGACCACAAAGAAAACTACTGCACATGCTCACAAAGTGACGCGGCTGTCAGCTGCCGAGCCATGCGCAGGTGCCCGTACGGGTCCCACAAGCATGATACACACTTGAACGCTAACACGGGTCTACTCCAGGTACTGGAAGCCTTCCGCGACGCACGGATATACACAGACATACAGAAAATAGAGAAAACGCTTTCAAAATGTGGAGGTGACTGGATACTATCGAGTACAGTGCTATACTGTGCCTCCGGATCAGTGCTTTTGAACTGGGTGTTGGCAGATGTACTACATTTACAAGCAACTCTTGAATAGATAACGAGAAGTTATGTCATGATCGCATGGATGCAACTGACATACAAAAATCGATAGAATTGCGAAAAATGACGAGGGGTGGGGGATAAATTGACCGAATATACACCAAAATGCGGGGAAAGTGATGTACTAGCGTATCTTCTGGTTGGCGCAGAGCAATTTGTACATGGGAACAAGAATGTGGCACCAAGATGAATTCGAGAAAATGTCAACATGGAAGCAAAGGGATTCAGGGAAGCAGTCGATTTTTTTTCCGTCGGGGCAGCATTATACTGTGTGTCTATTGAGGTACCAATGATACACGTGAGTTGACTACTGTATTTGACGCTTTTCAGGAAGACAGAGAACCATCTGCCTCTAAACTTACATGCATCTGTGTTAAAGGATGACAGAGAGTGTACTGGGTGATCGATTGAGATGGAGCTGTAACGAGGTACGGTTTAATGGTGGACTGATGATGCATTCTAGGGAGGGGGAAGTTTTGTGAGGTGCAAGGTTTGATACGGTTTGTCCATACTGCGTTTCGCGGGGTTTTACCCAAGTCCCGTGCACGGCTGGTGCCTGTAGGCCGGCAAACCCGGCGCACAGCGCTGTCCTGCGGGTTGCCACGTGTAAGGGGAGGGCCAAAATCACCGCCCACAGCCAGTAGTATATTCGCATCAGCGCCACGCCGGCCACTCCCTGGTATTCCTACGCGAAGCGACCTTTGTAGGAGCGCCTCCTGCAGCTCTGGAACAGTCTGATGCCAAGTGTGATCCTGAGTCCTACTGCAGTAAACGGCGGGTCTGCGACGTAGAGCTGCCGGACCGGGACGACGCCGTTGCCCCACCGACTGTGACCGCGACCGACTCCGACCTTGCTGAGTAACCTATGGTGACACACTATGTGCTTCCTCTCGCACTCCTGCAGAACTGTTCTCAGCCAGCGACAGTTATTCTTATTAGATCAGAACGATTTCCTGTGTCCTTTCAGAATAAATCAGTATTCTGTTCTTCAGGTATCCTTGTTGCCTCTCACAGAAATAAAATTACATTGTTCAGTGCTATCTGGCCACCTCCTTATTTTATGCGTGCACCATTCCACACCGGGATACTTTACTTACGATACTTACATGGGCACCCTCGGAAGAGAGGCTATTTTATCGCAACGGAACACTGTTCGGTAAATGTAGAACATGTTTATAACTCGAGGAAGACCTGTACGACTGTTCAATTACCGCCACTGTTTCTGTAAAAGAGGGACCATGACTATGAGGTAGCAGAGATTAGACAGCGCACAGAGGTATAAAGAGAGTCACTAGTAACCTCTCGTCGTTAAAGAATCGAACTTCCATAAACGTTCGAAATTGTGTTTAAAGTTTGTTGGATGTTGCTTAGTGCTCTCACTATCTAAAGCTGAACGTGTACACAGTGTGGGTAATTTGTGCTCTGCTTTTTTTAAAAGAAAAATGTAGTATTTCGCGCATCTCGATGATTATGACGTCATATCTCCTGAATTATTTGTCGTACAATGAGATAATTTTACAGGTTTATTCAGTGTTGCGAATAGATTTAGCAGGGAGCGAGTAATAAATAAAAACATCAATCATGTTGCTGAATATATTTTACTGCTTGAACAGTGAAAATGTAATAAGCGATAAACTTACTTTGTTGGGGGTGTCAGCGAGAAAAAGCTTCGGAAAGATTTGAAATTATGTGTAAAATGTGTCGGAAGTCACTAAATGCTCCCATTTCAAACACTGGATGGATGTAGTCTCCAGACATATACGTACGAGTACACACTTTCTAACTCGAGTGAGGGTACAAAGACCGAATTAATAATTCAGGGGTTCGTAAAACGTCTGCCTCCTTAATAACTCTTATAAGAAATCGTGGCTGGTCGGTAGGCAGTCGAATTCAAGTTGTGTTACTGGTGCTCGCCGGAGTACTGAACCGATTCTTCGTGCTTTGTGTTTGGACTGCTTGAGGCGCTCCTGCGGCCGACCGAACCGTCCCGAGCAGCCGCAGTCTGAGCAGCTGCACGATGGCCGCAGAGTGTCGGATGAGGTAAAGGAGGACTCTGACAATAGCCTCGGAACAGTTCAGTCACGCTTCTTGTTAGTAATAACAAGTTTTAACCTGAGTTGTGAGTTCGAGTCTGTCTGCAATCCGCCGAATAAAAACATATATTCTTCCAGGAAAGCTGAATAGTTCTTCTTTGTAAAAAGTAACTTTCAGGAAGAACTTCTGGAAGAAGTGGGGAGTTCTGCCAGCTGAAGGCAAAAGCGTGCATCAAGACTGCGAAACCCTCGCACTATTGTACTTTCATTATCCCGCTAAACTCTTAACGTAAGGTTAGACGTTTTAAGGAGTAGATTTTAAAAATTCGGTCAGTCGCTACTGTAACAAACTCCTGAGTTGTGTCAGCTCAGACGAACGTAATACACTGAATCTTCATCAGAAACCGTGAAGTAGTAGTTTCGCAGGTACACGAGACACATTCACTGCCTTGCCTGTCAGACCTCGCCTGTTCCTTATTGAGAGGTCTTAATGCACGAAAGCAGTTCAAAGCTACCGTTCGTATCGCGAAATCTCCACAGTTACGTTCATCTGCATGTAACTACTGTGCAATTCATACCTAGGTGCGTGGCAGAGGGTTCATCGACCCACGTTCAGACAATTTATCTACCATTCCAGTCGCGAGCAGCGCGTGCGAAACATGAAAATTTAAATATTCCCTTGCGATCTCTGGTTTCTCTTAATTTATTGTGATGAGGATTCCACCCTATGTAGGTTGGTGTAAAAAAAAAAAAAAGAAAAACAATTCAGCAGTCGCAGGAGAAAAATGGTGACTGAAATTTAGTGAAAAGACCTGACCTCCACGACAAGAGCCTTTGTTTTATTGACTGCGAGTCCAAGCTGCGAATCATATCCGTGTCACACTCTCCCCTATTTCGGGATAATACAGAATGTGCTACCCTTATTTCAACTTTTCCGATGTCTCCCGTCAGTCTTGTGCGGTAAAGATCCCATACCGCACAGAAACACTCTGGCAGAAGACAGGCAAGCGTAGTGTAGTTAGTATATTTAGTGGATTTGTTGCCTCTTCTAAGTGATCTGCCAATAAAATGCAATCTTTGCTTTGACTTCCCCATAACATTATATATGTGATCGTCCCTATTTACATTGTTCGTAACTGCAATTCCTAGGTATTTAGTTTAGTTGATAGCCTTTACATTTGTGTGATTTATTGTGTAATCGAAATTTAACGTAGTCCTTTTCGTACTGATGTGGACGACTTCACACTTCCTCTTATTTAGTCACTTGCGTCTTTTCGCAGCACTCAGATATCTCGTCTAATCATTCTGCAATTGGTTTTGATCTTCCGATGACTTTACTACACGGTAAATGACATCAACTGCAAACAAGGTATGGCGGCTGATCTTATTATCTCCCAAACATTTATATAGAGCAGGAACAGCGAAAGGCCTGTAGTAACACTTCCTTGGTGAACGCTAGGTACGACTTGCGTTTTAGTCGACGAATTTCCGTCGGTTATTGCGAACTGTGACATTTTTGACAGGAAATCACGAATCCAGTAGCACAACTAAGACGATACTCGACAAGTAAGAAAAAAAAAAAGAGGTTAAAATGGCTCTTAGAACTACTTAAACCTAACTAACCTAAGGACATCACACACACATCCATGCCCGAGGCAGGATTCGAACCTGCGACGGTAGACTGTAGCACCTAGAACCGCTTGGCCACTCCGGCCGGCTGACAGGTATGCAATTTGATTACTTCTTGTGAGGAACCGTGTCAAAAACCTTCTGCAAATCTAGAAATACGGGATCAATTTGACCTTCTCAATAGCACTCAGCACTTCGTGTGAGTAAAGAGCTAGTTCTGTTTCACAAGAATTATGTTTTTTGGAATCCTTGCCGACTATGAGTGAACACACCGTTTCCTTCCAGGCAATTGATAATGTTCGAACACAGCATATGCCTGAAAGTCCTACTGCAAATCGACGTCAGTGATGTTTCCTTTCTTCAGTATCGGTGTCACCTGTGGAACTTTCCAGTCTTTGGGTACGGATCTTTCATCGAACGAGCGGTTGTATATAACTGTTAACCGTGGAGCTATTTCATCAGCTTAGTCTGAAAGAAACCTGACTGGTATACAGCCCGGACCGGAGGCCTTGCCTTTATTAAGTGATTTAAGTTGCTTCGCTACACATCTACATGTAAGTTACTAATGTTCGCAGATGTTCTTTACTCGAACTCTGTAATATTTACTTCGTCTTCTTTGGCGAAGTAATTTCGGAAAAGCGTGTTTAGTAACTCCGCTTTAATGGCGCCGTTATCAGTAACATTAAGATTTTTATCGCGCAGTGAAGGTATCGATTGTGTGTTACCACTGGTGTACCTTACACAAGACCAGAACCTCTTGGGACTTTGCGCCACATTTCGAGCCCTGAAGTCCGCACTGACTGGACGCCGCATCCGCACACCGCCGGCTGTTCGCAGCAGTGGTTGTGGCGCCGGCCAGCTGCCACGGACACTCCGCGGGAGAAGAGGGGGTCATCCCACCACTTGTCTCGGCCAGCTCTCTACGGGCTGGTCCGTCCTCGGGTCTCCCTCAACCCCTGCTCCCGAAAGCGCGCGCACGCACGCGCGCACACACACACACACACACACACACACACACACACACACACACACACTTTCTCTTCCCTCGATTTCAGAAGTGACCATACTGTAATGCGTCGGAACGCGTCCCTTCCTTTACCCAAGTTGTCCCACACACTTCTTTTCTCTGCCATTTAATTCCGTACCTCCTTGTTACTTTTCCCGTCTTACTAAATCTTCAGTACTCTTCTGTAGCACCATGTTCCAAATCTTTCTATTTTCTTCTTGTCGGAATTGTTATCGTGCATCATTTACTTGTGACAAGGGTACACTCCAGTTAAACACTTACAGGAAAGTCTTACTAAAACTTCAATCCATATTACTGTTATTTTTCTGTCGTCGATATCCGTCTTAGAATCCATTGCGTCCGACTGACCTTCCACGTGTCGACAGAATTCCAATGTCATCGAAGAACGTCGATCTTTTTATTTCTTCTCCCTAAAGTTTAATTCGCTTTCCAAATTTTTTGTCGGATTCCTCTGCCGTTCGCTGTATCTACAGACTGAACAAGACGGGCGACAGACTCACAAAAGAAAAAAAAATGTCAAATGTGTCTGAAATCTCATGGGACTTAACTGCTAAGGTCATCAGTCCCTAAGCTTACACACTACTTAACCTAAACACACACACCCACGCCCGAGGGAGGACTCGAACCTCCGCCGGGACCAGACTCACAGTCCATGACTGCAGCGCCTAAGATCGTTCGGCTAATCCCGCGCGGCGACAGACTCACAGAGCCCGCCTCACCCCCTCTTTACTTCGCGCTGGGTCTGCCTGTTTTTCCTTTGCTTCGCTTCCTACATCGTTTCATTTCATTTTTACTCACTCAGTAATACGGCCGCTCCTTGCACTAATTTAGAGTAGTTCTCATTTCACACCTACGCTTTACAACAAACTTTAATTATCAATTACTATATCAAGAACTGTCGTAATTTCCATAGTCTTCGGACTTGGCCACTAGTTAAGCGGGTACTTAAATCTGGAGATGGTTGTTGCTATGAGGTTCACAGACCGTTTCTCCTCAACTTGCGGCCTGCTCTGTGGACGAGTTGTAAACAGACTGCCGACTGTGCGGCGGCTGCCCCGCCGGTACGGTACTCTGCTGCGCCCCTGGCCTAACACTTTCGCCGGCTGCCGCTCGCGATCATCGCCGATACACACACACACGGGCGAGCGCGCGCTGCTTTCTCCGCCGACTAACGGCGGGCATCGGCGGCCACGTCCACGTGGGCGAGTTTCCCCGCGCAGCCTGCGCTGCGGCGTGCCTGCGCCCAGTTGCCGCTCGCTAGCCGCCCCCCTCACGTACTCCCACTACCGAGCTGCCCTGGCCTCTACCGATGCGCGGCGAATTTCCTCTCTTTTCTGCTCGTCTCTGTTTCTGCTATTGCACTGATCATCCCTTTTCAACTGTTCGCTGCGAACGCTTATTTATGGAAAAACAACGAAAGAAGAATTCTTTTTTCCAAATCGATATATTTCCTTCCTTCTCGGAGCAATTGCCACTTTCCGTTCCGTATTCGTTACCCTTTTCTTCCAGTACTCTTTCACCCGTTCACCGTGATTTTCGATCTTATCTTCTGACCACTCGAGAGCAGATTTTTTAATCTTCCAACTTGAATTCGCTCCGTACTCACTACTTTTCCTGTCAGTTCCTTCATATTACTTTGTAGCTTGCGCATCCAACTTGTCGCTGACTTTTCATTTCACAAATATCTCATTGGTGAACCTACTGTCTTGCTTTCCATATAAATGTTCACGTCTAGCGTAAATGTTTCGCAGTACAAAATTAAACGACATTAAATTTCCTGGAAAAAACGTCTTCATTTTTTCTCGAGAACTAAAATTTTCCGCGTTACAGGACATGGAAGAAGGCACTGTGTTAATAGTGTCTTAATGGTATAAAATTAATTTTCTTTTAAAATAAATTGGCTAGAGAAGAAATACTAAATGTGTGCACCACATCTAAGTCCAGTAGGGCCGTATTATGGGTAAACTGTGCTCTGCGTGTGTAGCACGACGAAGGTACGGGGCATTGTGGGCAGGCCGAACACAGGAAGAACGTAGATACAGGAACCATTGGTATAACAGTTGTAAATTGTAGCTGTGTTGGGAAAGTGCCAGGGCTCCAAGCGCTAATAGAAAACACTGATGCTCAAATCGTTATAGGCACTGATAGCTGGCTAAAGCCGGATATAAGCTCAGGCGAAATTTTTGCGAGGATAAACACGGTTCGCGTGCTTGTTGCTGTTAGAAGTAGTTTATCTTGCCGCGAAGTTCAAGCAGATACTTCCTGTGAATTAGTATGGGCAGAGGTCATTCTTGGAAACCGGAATAAAATAATAATTTGATCCTTTTACCGATCTCCCAATTCAGATGATACAGTTGCTGAAAGCTTCAAAGAAAACTTGAGTTTGATTTCAAACACGTACTCGACTCATACGATTATACGAATAGTTGGTGGTGGCTTCAATTTACCCACGATATGTTGGCGAAAATACATGTTTAATCCCGGAGGTACGCATAAAATATCATCCGAAATTGTGCTAAACGCATTCTCTGAAAATTATTTCGAGCAGTTAGTTCATGAGCCCACGCGAATAGTAAACGGTTGTGAAAACACACACTTGACCTCTTAACAACAAATAATCCTGAGTTAATAACGAGCATCAAAACCGATACAGCGATTAATGAACACAAGGTTGTCGTAGCGAGACTGAAAAAATCCTCGAAAAATAAGCGAAAAATATACCTATTCAAAAAAGCAGATAAAAATTTACTTGACGTCTTCCTGAGAGACAATATCCACTCATTCCATATTAATAAGTGTAGACCAGATATGGCTTGAATTCAAAGAAATAGTAGCCGCAGCAATTGAGAGATTTATACCAAATACATTAACAAACGACGGAGCTGATCCTTCTTGTTACATACAACGGTGCAGAAACAACGAAACAAACATGGGAAATTTAAACAGACGCCAAATCCCCAAGATTGGTGATCTTTTACAGAAGCTCGAAATTTACAGGGACTTCAAAGGGAGATGCTTATAACAGTTTCCACAGCGAAACTTTGTCTCGAAACCTGACAGAAAATCCAAAGAGATTCTGCTCGTATGTGAAGTATGTTAGCAGCAAGAAACAATCAATGCCTTCTCTGCACGATAGAAATGAAGATACTGTCGAAGACAGTGCTGCCAAAGCAGAGTTACTAAACACAGCCTTCCGAAACGCCTTCACAAAAGAAGACGAAGTAAATATTCCAGAATTCGAATCAAGAACAGCTGCCAACATGAGTAACGTAGAAGTAAATATCCTCGGAGTAGGGAAGCAACTTAAATCACTTAATAAAAGCAAGTCTTCTGGTCCAGACTGAATACCAATTAGGTTCCCTTCAGCGTATGCTAATGCATTAGCTCCATACTTGACAATCATATACTCCCTCAGGCATGGGTGTGTGTGTTTGTCCTTAGGATAGTTTAGGTTAAGTAGTGTGTAAGCTTAGGGACTGATGACCTTAGCAGTTAAGTCCCATAAGATTTCACACACATTTTTTGACAATCATATACGAACGTCCGCTCGACGAAAGATCCGTACTCAAAGACTGGAAAGTTGCACAGGTCACACCAATATTCAAGAAAGGTAATAGGAGTAATCCACTTAACTACGGGCCCATATTATTAACGTAGATAAGAAGTAGGATTCTGGAACATATATTGTGTCCGAACATTATGAATTACCTCGAAGGAAACGGTCTATTGACACACAGTCAAAACGGGTTTAGAAAACATCTTTGTTGTGAAACACAATTATCTCTTTATTCGCATGAAGTGTTGAGTGCTATTGACAAGGGATTTCAGATCGATTCCGTATTTCTGGATTTCCAGAAGGCTTTTGCCACTGTACCACACAAGCGGCTTGTAGTGAAATTGCGTGCTTATGGAATATCGTCTCAGTTATGTGACTGGATTCGTGATTTCCTGTTAGAAAGTTCACAGTTCGTAGTAATTGACGGAACGTTCCCCGTGGTAGTCTTATAGCCCCTTTGCTGTTCCTTATCTATATAAACGATTCGGGAGACAATCTGTGCAGCCGTCTTCGGTTGTTTGCAGATGACGCTGTCGTTTATCGACTAATAAAGTCATCAGAAGATCAAAACAAATTGTTAAACGATTTAGAAAAGATATCTGAATGGTGCGAAAATTGACAATTGACCCTAAATAACGAAAAGTGTGAGGTCACCCACATGAATGCTAAAAGGAACTCATTAAACTTAGGTTACACGATAAATCAGTCTAATCTAAAGGCCGTAAATTCAACTAAATACCTAGGTACTACAATTACGAACAACTTAAATTGGAAGGAACACATAGAAAATGTTGTGGGGAAGGCTAACCAAAGACTGCGTTTTATTGGCAGGACACTTATAAAATGTAACAGATCTACTAAGGATACTGCCTACACTACGCTTGTCCGTCCTCTTTTAGAATACTGCTGCGCGGTGTGGGATCCTTACCAGATAGGACTGACGGCATACATCGAAAAAGTTCAAAGAATGGCAACACGTTTTGTATTATCGAGAAATATGGGAGAGAGTGCCACAGAAATGATACAGGATTTGGGATGGACACCATTAAAAGAAAGGCGTTTATCGTTGCGACGGAATCTTCTCACGAAATTCCAATCACCAACTTTCTCCTCCGAATGCGAAAATATTTTGTTGACATCGACCAACTTAGGGAGAAACGATCACGAGGATAAAATAAGGGAAATCAGAGCTCGTACGGAAAGATAATAGGTATTCGTTCTTTCCGCGCGCTATAGAAGATTGAAAAAACAGAGAATTGTGAAGGTGGTTCGATGAACCCTCTGCCAGGCACTTAAATGTGATTTGCACAGTATCCACGTAGATGTAGACGTGTCAGGGAGTGTAGGTGGCCGGATTCTGCTGGTGCGCATGCGTCCTTCATGGGACCGCGCACTGAATAGCGAGCAGGCCGTTACGTCACACCAAGTCGTACCGACCCCTCCGCAGCTCGCCCACGAATCGTTGGCGACGCAGTGCGTGGACATGCCCCAAGGGGGAGGGTTGTTTATTTTTTAAACAGTGTTTTAACACCACACTGAGTACAGCTATGAATTACTAATAAGGCAACAAACGCATATGGATAAAGTCTACATAAATCTCTGCACAGTATTCAACACTGCTACACGGTAAACTGATTCTTAGTCACCCAGTACGACAGTTGTACACTCCTCCGGGAAAAGAGACTCCCCCCCCCCCCCCGACAAGCACTGTTAACTTTTCCGTTTGGAGACAACACTGTAACTCGCCAACATTTCCTGAGCAGTTCCATTATGTGAGAAGGCAAAAGAACATGACTGGACCCGTGTTTATAGAGTTTATTAATTTATTTGCAGTTGTTAACTGAGATGTTAGGTAAAAAAGTTCAACAGTTGTAGCTGTTAACTATCTACCACAATGAAGAGCCTATTCAAAATGTAACATGCTGCCAATACGTATTCCACAATGTCAATTTCATTGTTTCCTTTACCAACAGCTTGAATACTTCTCAGAACATGACGAGTATCGGATACATCACCTCAGCCTCCGCTCTCCAGACACATGAAGAGGCTTCAGCTGCCTCCCTGTGCAACAGAAGCAGGACCGCTAGGTGGTATGGGACTTGGGACAACATTCCGAAGTGCAACGCACTCGCCTGCCCGTTGTTCAGTCTGCAGTCCTACGACCCACAGCAGTCAGTCCCTCAAGGCACCCGAACACAATTTATCCATAAACACGGCGGTTCTCCTGCACGTCGATGTGGTGCCCACATTTCATATTTGTTCTTAACTCGCATCATTTAATAATAAACCTTAATTTCATCCATTAAATGAGACCCTTTTAGGAAAATTAATGTACTTTAATTAGGTACCAGGAAACATTTTCGCCAGAAACCGAAGTGTCTGAGTTATTCAAGAAAAGCGTAAGAAATGAGCTGCGATTTGGTTGAAAATGCTGTGACACGACGCTGCCATTTGGATGCACTTCTAATCAATAACTTTACTTATGTCTTGACCACACTTAATGTACATTATTTTAAGAACGCCAACTATAACCAATTCCCTTCCACCCCTCTAGTAATCTTCATAACTATAACTTTTATTAAATATTTATGAAATTTTACTGATGACAGTAATTTATGTGCTGTAAGTTGTTATAAAAATAAAATAAAACATTTGTTTGTTAACAGGTAGGTGGTCCCAGCGTTCTTTCAGTACATTAGTTTCAACCACTCAAAAAAAGATTTGTTACACTTTTTTTGTAAAGTAATACCATTTTGTAAAACATTGTAAAGTGATTTCCATGTTTGCTGATGAAATCGTTTTATACGATGTAACGTTGAGAATTGTGGTTGTAAAGAAAACCAAATTGCAGGCTGTACCACGTACTGAGCACCGCCTTGCGGTTTCGTCACTTAGGTTCCAAAATTTGTCCTCGGTAGGATTTTGCACTTGTTTCGTGATTGAGAATGTTGCCATGATACAATGTACCTAATGATCAATTTTATGCTGGCGTCCGCCGGCCGGGGTGGCCGAGCGGTTCTAGGCGCTACAGTCTGGAACCGCGCGACCGCAACGGTCGCAGGTTCGAATCCTGCCTCTGGCATGGGTGTGTGTGATGTCCTTAGGTTAGTTAGGTTTAAGTAGTTCTAAGTTCTAGGGGACTGATGACCTCAGAAGTTAAGTCCCATAGTGCTCAGAGCTATTTGAACCATATGCTGGCGTCCTGCTCACTCGTCACCTGTAGGGAGCGTAAAGAATGCTGCTTTAATTTAGAACAAGTGTCGCAACCGATGGGCGACATGCAAACAGTAACTAATGTCCAAACAGGCGATGGGTATGGATCGCTGACAACTGCTCTGCGAGCTCCGGTCTGCAGCTGCCCGAGTACTGGGCCGACACTCAGCGGCCGGAGCTGGCAGGAGCGGCGCCTGCGTTCTCCCCCCGTAGAGGCCGCCCGTGCACTGCTGCCGTGCCGTCCTAGTCGGCGCACCATTCGCCGACGTCGCTTCACCGCCTTCTTCTCTCTTGCGTTCTACATCTTCGTTCCGGCGCTTGTGGCTACGCCAGAACATTTGATGTTATTGTCATGGTCTTCAGTCCTGAGACTGGTTTGATGCAGCTCTCCATGCTACTCTATCCTGTGCAAGCCTCTTCACCTCTCAGTACCCACTGCAGCCCACATCCTTCTGAATCTCCTTAGTGTATTCATCTCTTGGTCTCCCCCTACGATTTTTACCCTCCACGCTGCCCTCCAACACTAAACTGGTAATCCATTGATGCCTCAGAACATGTCCTACCAACTGATCCTTTCTTCTCCTCAATCCTATTCAATGCCTCCTCATTACTTATGTGATCTACCCATCTAATCTTAAGCACTCTTCTGTAGCACCAAATTTCGAAAGCTTCTATTTTCCTCTTGTCCAAACTATTTACCGTCCATGTTTCACTTCCATATATGGCTACACTCCATACAAATACTTTCAGTAATGACTTCCTCACACTTAAATCTATACTCGATGTTAACAAATTTCTCTTCTTCAGAGACGCTGTCCTTGCCATTGCCAGTCTACATTTTATATCCTCTCTACTTCGACCATCATCAGTTATTTTGCTCCCCAAATAGCAAAACTCCTTTACTACTTTAAGTGTCTCATTTCCTAATCTAATACCCTCAGCATCACCCGACTTAATTCGACTACATTCCATTATCCTCGTTTTGCTTTTGTTGATGTTCATCTTATATTCTCCTTTCAAGACACTGTCCATTCCGTTCAACTGCTCTTCCAAGTCCTTTGCTGTCTCTGACAGAATTACAATGTCATCGGCGAACCTCAAAGTTTTTATTTCTTCTCCATGGATTTTAATACCTACTCCGAATTTTTCTTTTGTTTCCGTTACTGCTTGCTCAATATACAGATTGAATAACAACGGGGATAAGCTGCAACCCTGTCTCACTCCCTTCCCAACCACTGCGTCCCTTTCGTGCCCCTCGACTCTTATAACTGCCATCTGGTTTCTGTACAAATTGTAAATAGCCTTTCGCTCCCTATATTTTACCCCTGCCACCTTCACAATTTGAAAGAGAGTATTCCAGTCAACATTGTCAAAAGCTTTCTCTAAGTCTACAAGTCGCGTTAGTATCTCGCAGCTGTGACTTATTAAACTGATAGTTCGGTGATTTTCACATCTGTCAACACCTGCTTTCTTTGGGATTCGAATTATTATATTCTTCTTAAAGTCTGAGGGTATTTCACCTGTCTCATATATCTTGCTCACCAGATGGTCAGTTTTGTCAGGACTGGCTCTGCCAAGGCTGTCAGTAGTTCTAATGGAATGTTGTCTACTCCGGGTGCCTTGTTTCGACTCAGGTCTTTCAGTGCTCTGTTAAACTGTTCACGCAGTATCGTATCTCCCATTCCATCTTCATCTACATCCTCTTCCATTTCCATAATATTGTCCTCAAGTACATTGCCCTTGTATAGACCCCCTATATACTCCTTCCACCTTTCTGCTTTCCCTTCTTTGCTTAGAACTATGGATGACATAATACTGGTAAGCTAGGAAGGCATATTCTAGTCGTTGTACTATGTCTCATATCAATGGTGAACTCTATCATAGTTTCATATCTTCAGATAGCAGTTTTGTATTGTATTTTGGAGCCTTTGAAAACGTCGGAAAGTCGAAACTCGTAACGTTGTCGGAAAAATAAAATAGTGTGTTTAAGACATAGGAAGAATTATTATAAGAATGTGACGGTGGGAAACCCTCCCCCAACACCCACGGTCACGCCCCACTACTCAAGATTTTTCAGTACGTTGTTCATGGCGCTCCCTCCTAGCACTGTACAAAATTTTATCACTACTCGAATATTTTCCCTATTCGACACTTTCTGGTTTTCCTTGACTGGTGTATGTGCCGTTATTCCTAACATTTGTTCTGTCTCTCAATACTTGTATCAGGTTCGGCCAGACTTCGGTTCTGGTTGAGATTTGCTTTGTATGCTGATTCCACGAGAGGCGTTTATCTTGGGTGAGTCTTAGCCACCCGGCAGTCTCTCTTGCTAAGACTGTCTGCCCGTTAGTTTTCGCTTTGTGTCTGTTTGTTTCTGCTTCTCCTATAGCTTTTCTTTTGCGCCTTTTGCTTTCTGCCTCGTATTTCGTGTTGGTTTGTCGTGATTAAAGATTGTCGATTTTCCACCGGCTCAGCCAGCTTTCCGATTGGTTTAAACAGTCACCGATCGGTGTGTGCTTTCGTTGGCGCCTGTATCCCCAATGGTCGTGGCCGGCCGGAGCGGCCGAGCGGTTCTAGGCACTACAGTCTGGAACCGCGCGACCGCTACCGTCGCAGGTTCGCATCCTGACTCGGGCATGGCTGTGTGTGATGTCCTTAGGTTAGTCAGGTTTAAGTAGTCTAAGTTCTAGGGGACTGATGACCTCAGCAGTTAAGTCGCATAATGCTCAGAGCAATTTTTTGAACCCAGCGGTCGGCCGTGCGGCGCTAAGCCTCGACTCCGTTGTTTTGTTCGTGGGACGTCTGGCCTACAGCGCCTCTACAGTGCAGTGGAGGGGGAGGGGGAGGGTAGGATAATCGCTCCCGGCGGTACTGCTGCCACTGGAGACAAAATTTTACGCTCTGTCTGGTTGACGAATGGTCTGGAAGGGCGGTTACCTAACGCGTTCCACAAGTGTGTGCTTGAACGGCGATTGTGAGCGGTTTGCGGTACGGGCCTCAGAGTCCCAGATTCTGGCCGTCCTGTGTCTGTAAACAGGCCGGATGCGCACTCCAGAATGCTGAGATGTCTCGCCACAGCACCTACCGTGGAGCGATACTTTCGGAATCGCGCTTGGCAATCCGCCGTGAGGTAAGATTTTTCGGCGAATGCTCGCCTCCAAACCGTTTCCGTCGGTTTGCCTGGCTTAAGGCGAACGTCACACACACACACACACAGAGCGGGGCGCTCCGGCCACGACGCGCATCAGCCGAAGACGGCCGACCTCCTCGAGCACGTGCGCCAGAAGGTGCGCGGTCTCGGTGCAACCTGTGAACATTCATGCCTCGGACGACCTCGTACCAGTTTCGTTTCTCGGCTCGATTGTGGCGACGTTCCGCCGCGCAACACATGCATTTTGAGAGATTTTTAAGTTTACAAGTAGTAGTTTTGCAGGATCCTGGAGGTGACAAAGATAACAATATAGTCATGTCTCGGATATCGCTACTTTACTAGTGCAAACTGCGAGGTTCAGAACAACTTAAAAATTTGATAATAATAAACGGTAGGTTTGTGATTTAAATGACATCTAATACGATGAGCGAAACTAAGTTTACTGTACGTCATCTTAATATTACTTTATAAACGTTCTGTGGCAGTTTAGCCATTCCAGCCTCACGTATATATTTTATGGAACATGTCACCCGCAACACAGGCAGAATCTTCAATCGGAAATCTATTCCCACATTATAAGCTCAAAATATGATGTGTCACAATGAGAAATGTGGTGTACGTCTAGTTTGATGCTTAAAGTTATCGTAGTGGATCTTTTTTGAGTTGTGGCAGATGCGCATTTAGCTGCCTACGAATTATTATTATTATTATTATTATTATTGTATTGTATTGGTAGTGTATGCAACTATCGAGTTATTTCTGTTGTATGGCGTGCTTTGCATCTGTGGTGTATGTGTTTACACTTTTCACTGATTTAGGTGTTCAGAGAACGTTATTCTAAAATTTATCTTTGTGTTTTACACATGTAGTGGCTGACGTTTAACTGGCACACGCCTGTTTTGCTGAACTTGTGCAGAATGTTTGTAGTCTCTCTTTTGAATGTCGTTACCAGTCACATCGAGTATCTGTCTCTATGTCATATATTCGTAAAACTTGCCACATTCTTTTGCAGGCAGAACTGTTTCGAACTTACTTAACAGAAGAGATTTTAACCACCTGCATCCCGCCAAAAACCGACGAAGGAGCTGGGACGCACCGGGACCGAGTTGTCGGCCGATGCCGCCGGGCGCCCTCTGGTGACCGTCGTGGCTGCCACTGTGAACGCAGCCTCAAAAAGGCCGTCCTCACACGTGTTTCTCATGTCGACGCACGCCACGCGTGTTTGCTGCAAATTCTGAAACGGCGTCCCTACGTGTACGAGTAACACGACACAACGAGCTGCTCCTCGTCTGTGTGCTGTCACCTGCTCACTCTTGGTGGAGCCACTGTGATGTTTACGCGGGTTCCAGGTTACGTCGGTGTGCCGGAAAACAAGGCCGCTGCCAAGGCTGCAGTCGTCCTACCCCTCGGCCCGCCAACTTCTTCCGTTCCCTCTGTGTTGTCGTCTGTCAGCAGGTGGCGCCACTCTGCCTCCCTCCATGACAGCATGCTGCGGCTTATTGAGCCTCGCCCAGCAGCTCGGACGACCTCCTCCCGGCCGTGAGGAGACCATTTTAGCCAGGTTGTGTATCGGGCATTGCCTTTTTAGCCATCGCCATTTAAGTTTCCCCCCCCCCCCCCCCCACCACTTTGTGCTCATTGCGGCCAACCTTCGACGGTCCGCCATTTCCATACGTCACAGCTTGGGTTTGCCGTCTGGCTTATCAGCCGTTTTAGCGAACGACGAGGGAGCTGTCGACGACGTTTTACTTTTTATCCGTCGTAGTCATACGGCGAAGGACATTGGATTTTTAGTTCAGGACCTCCGTTTCTCTATGGCGTATTTTAGAGACCTCTCTCTACGTCCTCGTTTTAGCTTCCGTCGATTGGGATTCACGTGTAGTCGTTTTTAACTTTTCTCTTTGTCTTCGTGTTCTACAGTTCTGACATGAGCACGTATAACCCCAGTTGTTGTTGCGCCCTGAAAACCAAAACAAAACAAAGCTCGTCGCCGTCATCTGCGAGATCAGCGCTCCCCAGCGGCAGTCCGCGACTCTATCTGGCGCGTAAAACGACACGGTTTCTTTGGGAAAATTGACGCGCCTAAAACCATCGACGTTAACTCTGTTAGCGACTGTCGAAGAAGAGCGAAGAAAATTCTGGACTCGTCGTCGACACTGGGGAAACACCCCAATTGTTGGCCTTTGCAACAAAAAATTGCAGCAAATAAATGGCTCTGAGCGCTATGGGACTTAACTTCTACGGTCACCAGTCCCAGCAAATAAATTATAAAGAATAACAGCCACTCGTGCAGATAACACTTCTATTAAGTCAATAAGAAAGATGAAGAATCTTTTAGAAAACAAAATGTGGGGAGGGTGTGAAATTCCTGCCTATCCCTTCACAGTTCGTGAGGCTGTCAACTGCACGACGGCTTCAGCGCGGCGACCAGCTCTACCATAGGTCACTGTACCTACAAATGTCATTATCTGATGTTTATCTATAACAAATTGGAACACAATGTCGCGCTGCTGATAGATCATCGTTGCGCCTTAGCAGTGAAACGGTATACTTTCATAGCACACAAGTTATAGCACTAAAAACACAATTACAGGAAGAGTTTTCGGGAGATCCTCTATCTACAGGTGCTTTGAAAGAGCTTACGTTGATAGCACGTAGGAAACCCAGCAAATACCTTGTTCATCGCCATACAATATGGTGGCTCCTAAGGTCTGCTTTCCGTAAAGCTACTCGTCCACGTCCCGTGAGAGGAGTCCTAGTAATTCCTCATGTTTCTAGTCTGTTCTTTATATTTTTTTATGTTACTGTCGAGTTTTACAGACGCCTTAACCATGTGGTTTCACCTCCCCTGGGCGCCATTTGGTTTAGTTCGCAGCACTTAATGCCTGGCGCACAAATTTTCCCTTTAGTATGGCTTCTTCCGCTCCTTCGCTCGTGTGTGAAGACCTAATATCAGACACAGCATCCGACTGTCACGAAAATCGCCGGTTAACTCGACTCGTATGTCGTCGAATCGGGGTCTCGCTATCACGCTCATTAGCTAACTAGCCCTGGTCGCCACGGTATTGTACACTGGGCGGGATTATTGACGATTGGCGTGACTGTTGATAATGTCTTCGAAATCTAGAGAACCCTCCACGATTTAGTGCTGTCACCTGTGGAGCAATTCCCCAAGCGGAGACGATGCTCCTGATAGAGTTTTACACTGATTATGCTGCGGCATTAGCGCCTTTCATAGCTGGTGCACAAGGCGTGGCACGTAACTCGGTAACGACGAAAATTTCGTAAACAGGTATACAGTACTTATGGAAACCAAGTTCCTGGCGAATGGCAGTACGGAAGAGGGTTAGTAATTTCGTGTATTCGTAACATTTGCACATATTTTATCCACAGAAGATACGGAGGCAACTAGGGGTTTACTTCCTTTTTTTAATGAGGCGACACATTTTTGTCAACAGCTTTGGAAGCCTCTCGGACAGAGGTGTTTAGTGGCGTGACGCCTGTTACGACTGGCTGTCTTCCTCGATGCGCGTGTCGAGGCGCCTCTGCCTGGCCTGCCGGAGGCGTGGGCGTCGCGCAGGACTCGCCCCGGTGCTGGAGACGCGGCGCCCGGCGTCGCTGTTGCGTGTGGATTCTGTGTCTGTTTTTAACTGTGTGCGACGTACGACATTCCCTAACAAAGAAAAAGTTCTTTCGTTTACGGTGGACTTGGTAGAAATGCCAATGAAGCCGTCAGTCCGTATTACATACTAGAAGGTGTCCTAATCGGCGACACTTGTCCTCACGGAAGGCGACTGCGAGAGTCTGTAAAAACAGCTGACTCGCACGACACGACACGACACGACACGAATGGAGAAGGGAACTGCCTGCTGCGCCGTGGCAAACCAGCTGCCGCCTGAGGTGAACGCGTGTCGGCAGGGGGGTGGGGGTGGGGGGGAAACAAAGTGCCGGGGGCCTAGTGCTGCCCAGCCTGCTCTGACGTCACCCCAGCCACGTGGCACTGCGAGTGGCGCCGGCAGGTAAACCGATTCACTAATTTCCTCGTGACACAGGGACCTTTTAATGTCGGGAATAATATTTACATTCAGAATGCAAAGTATCAGACTACATTAGGTCAGTTCCGCTCCGTCGACTTCAGAGAGATCGGTCTCCGCGATACGGAAACAAGTCAATGAGGCACACTTTACTTAAATACAGTACAGTTCAATGATCTAAACCTTTCGCTCGCACATGTCGGTAGTGACTCACTGAAGTTAATTTCTTTTGGTTATTTATTTATTTAGCGTATGCTTATACATGCAACATTACTACATCAAGTGTTAGACATTAAAATCTTATAACAATCATGAATATAATTTATGTTTATATTGGTCAGTTAAAAGGTTATATCGAGGTTTGAGATCCATTCTAGCGCCGATGGGGATGCCTCCAGGAAGTCGGACCAGTTCCCTGCATATGCTCGCAAGGAGCATTCACCGTGGATGTGTTGGATCGTCTGTCTAGGGGCACCGCAGTCGCATTCTGGTGACATCACTCTTCCCCATTTGTGTAGTGAATCCGCACACCTGCCATGTCCAGTACGTATTCGATTTAATGCGGACCATGTTTTCCGTGTTAGTTCCATTCCAGAGATGTTGCAGTTATAGCTCTCAAACCAGGTCTGTAGTTGGTCATTTGTCTTTTGGTTCCAATCTAGTCTCCATTGTTTCATGTGGTCATAGTTATTATTTTGAAGCTGCTCAGCTGTGCGTATGGGTGGCTTTCTTGATTTCAATCGAGTGTGTTGCAGTTTTTCTTTTGGTATCATATTAGAATTGCGATCAATTGTCTGTATTTAATTTTTTGTTATTTAGAACCAAATACTACGGTGATAACGATATTACCACTTCCCTTTTGTGAACTGTTATGGGTTGCCACAAGGAAAAAACGGCGTTTTCTTCAAGTTTTTTTTACCACAATGTGAAAACAATCCTAAAAACTTGGTTTATCACACAACAAAGAAATGAACTGACAGAAGTCACAGTAGTACGTACTGTAGAAACGATGCAGTGTGTCCCGACTTTACAGGTGGCAACAGCAGCCATCTCGCTGCCTACAGAAACTGACTTTCGTAGCAGTTTTTATAAAAATGGTACAATGTAGTACCATTAGACGTCGGGCACATCCAGTTGATGGTAAGTATGCTTCCACCAAAAAACGCAAATTTTGTGGTAAGTATACTCGTGGAAAAATTACTGTAATGGTAAGCATACTTCCCACTGACCTTTAAAATAAGGTATTTTGGTGGTACGTTTACTTACCGCCCCTCAAAGGAACAAGACGCATGCCATGACAGTTTAAACCTCTACTTCACAACAAAGAGAAACTACAGCTGGTGCAGCGGGTTACCACCAGATGCCAGGGGTGTACATGGGTCGTACACGTACTACATATTCCCCAAAAGGATTGCCGTCATAGCGACAAAGTCGCTAGAACTAACGGATTTTATGAACTTTCGACGCACAAAATTCTGGTTTTAGTGGGAAATAAACTTTAGCGACTTCTGGCGACTTTTTAGGGAGGTTCAAACAGAAGCAAAATTTCTTAGTTTAGAAATTAATAATGTGCGACTAACCAAACACAAATAAATAAATAAAATATAATTATTACATTCACGCACTCATCCATTCAACTTCTGATACTGGGAACCTCAACATCGAATCAAATAAAATGGGGATCCTCGGTACCAGGGACATTCTCTCCAAAACTTTCGAAACTGTACAGGGAAAACAACGCAAGCTTTTCAGAGCCGCAGTGATGCTAGCGCTCGACTGTAGTGACGCGTGAATGGCATCGGATAAGCCGAGAAACAGATGGGGCTGCTTTGGAAGACCAGTGTTCGCAATAGTTGGAAAATGTATTTAAAACTGTATACCGTATCCTTTTAATTTCAACACATAATAATGATATCTCACAGAAATATAACACGTGCTGTTCACTGTAGTAGAGGCGTAATCCTGTCATCGAAAATGCTTTTAGACGAGAAATGCATTGTAACCTGACTTGTTTAGGTTTCAAAGGAACTGACTGTGAGTGTATCTTTCGTGATGCACTGGGCCGACTGCAGTTTGTCTAGCGTGTTCCTTTGCTGATTTCAGACTCTTGACACAACTTTCACATTCAGAGAGACTAGCTGCTGCTACTACTACTTCTTCCAGCCGCCCTCCTGCCATTGTTCTTGCTTCTATGCCTTACTTGTATCTATTCTGCTTCCCAGGTATCAGAATGTGTATAGCCTTCCGATTCTGTTTCCCACCTGTGGCATTTAGACCTCTCGCATGTCCACCTGTAATGCTTTCGTCTTACTTAGCCTACGTCCATTTCTTAAATTACACTTAGCACACGTTACCATATAAACAGCAAAAAATGCAATTCCTCTTCACTTTGGCTATATAACACCGCTACGTACTTAGTGTTGTGCTAACTTTCTGTTTTAGTAAATATTAACAGCCTTTTACTTCCATAATTCCCTTCTGGGAAGGGAAAATAAAAGATTACTCCGGGGGGAATAACTCAACGTCCGCAGCTCGTGGTCGTGCGGTAGCGTTCTCGCTTCCCGCGCCCGGGTTCGATTCCCGGCGGGGTCAGGGATTTTCTCTGCCTCGTGATGACTGGGTGTTGTGTGATGTCCTTAGGTTAGTTAGGTTTAAGTACTAAATTCTAGGAGACTGATGACAATAGATGTTAAGTCCCATAGTGCTCAGAGCCATTTGAACCATTTTTGAATAACTCAACGCGTGGTTATTGTACCGCAAAACAATTTTACATCACCAGTATCTGCTAGAGACTTCAATTAACTCTCCGTTTATACTCACATAATTCAGTCTAATGCGATCCAAAACGCTTCCTTGCGTTCATGAAATTTCTTATGATCTGTTAATTTTTACGATTTCTTGGCAATTTAAACACGGCTATCTTAATTATGCACAAAAACTACATACTTCCTTACTCAATCTAGTACGTATACACAAAAATACGCAGATGTGTTTGATTTTCTCTATTAATGAAACTGAACTAGCTTTGCACACTACTAACACAGTTCAATTTCCAACATCGACCACTTGACTGATGACTGTAAAAAATGCTTTAAGAATTCGGAAAATGACATGAAAAAATGACTGACATGAAATTACATACGAGGGTGAGTCAAATGAAAACCTTAAATATTTTAAAAAATATTATTTATCGTGTGCAGAAGTGGTACAAAGCTGTATCACTTTTCAACATAATCTCCCCCACGGCAATGCAAGTCCTCCAGCACTTACCAAGTACATAAATTCCTTTACAAAAAAATTCTTTTGGTAGTCCGCACAACCACTCATGCACCGCATGGCGTACCTCTTCATCAGAACGGAACTTCTTTCCTCCCATTGCGTCTCTGAGTGGTCCAAACATACGGAAATCACTTGAGGCAAGGTCTGGTGAGTATGGTGGATGAGGAAGACACTCAAATGCAGGTCTGTGATTGTTGCAACTGTTGTAAAGGCAGTGTGGGGCCTTGCATTGCCATGTTGCAAAAGGACACCTGCTGACATTAATCCACGTCGCTTTGATTTCTTTGCAGGCCGAAGATGATTTTTTAGGAGATCTGTGTGTGATGCACTGGTGACAGTGGTCCCTCTAGGCATGTATTTCTGCAAAATGACGCCTTTTTTGTCCCAAAAGAGAGTCAGCATAACCTTCCCTGTTGATGGTTCTGTTCGAAGCTTCTTTGGTTTTGATGACGAGGAATGGCGCCATTCCTTGCTCGCTTTCTTCGTGTCCGGTTGGTGGAAATGAACCCAGGCTTCGTCCCCAATAACGATTCTTGCAAGGAAGCCATCACCTTCTCGTTCAAAGCACCGAAGAAGTTCTTCACAAGCATCAACACGTCGTTCTCTCATTTCAGTACTCAGCTACCGCGGAAACCATCTTGCAGACACTTTGTGAAACGAGCACATCATGCACAAAGTGGTGTGCTGACCCGTGACTAATCTGTAAACATACTGCATTGTCATTCAGTGTCACTCTGCGGTTTTCCTTCACTATGGCTTCAACTGCTGCAATGTTCTGTGGCGTCACAACTCGTTGTGCCTGACCTGGACGAGGAGCATCTTCCACTGAAGTTACACAGTTTGCGAACTTCCGACTCCATTCGTAGACTTGCTGCTGTGACAAACATGCATCACCGTACTGAACCTTCATTAGTCGATGAATTTCGAAAGGTTTCACACCTTCACTACGCAAAAACCGAATAACAAAACGCTGTTCTTCCCTGGTGCAAGTCATAAGTGAGGCGGCCATCTTTATGCTGATACTGCGACGGTATGTGTGCATCTGCACTATGCTGCCACCTACAGGCCATTCTGCACGCTGTTTGTAGCACGCTTTCCAACTTACAGGATAGCGGCGCGAAATTTCGATTTGTTATTACAAATTTAAGATTTTCGTTTGACTCACCCTCGTAGAACCAAACGCACACAGCTAATAAATTATATTCTAGCACCTCATTCCAAAAAGGAATTCTTAAGTATCATAGCATCAAAAATATAGTTTATTATGAGATGAATTAACAGGTGTAAACATTAGGAAATGATTCGGGATCGTCGTAAGACATTTTAATTTAAAAAACAAGATATTGTCTGCGTTTTTAGCTTGCAGTCGCTGGAGACTTCTGATGCCGTTGGAGTGGTATCAGCACTGATGCGAGTGTTTAGAGTTCGAGACCTCAAACTACAAAATTTAATTGCAGTACGAACCCATAATGCACCTGTCACGACTGGTTCCAGGCACAGCGTGTATACAATTCTGAAAATGCAACATAATCCTCCATATATGATTACAGTACCTTTTGCCTGTCTGTCATTCAATACAGCTAGCGGTAACGCACGCATCAGGAATCACTCTGCCACGAAACGCAGCGTTTCTGGACCGTGAAACCTACACCTGGTTCTCATACTCGACAACGGGCAAACTTGGTATAAACTATTTTTGAGCTAATTAATTGCGGTGATGCACTGAAGACGTGTGACACACGATGACTATCTGTCTAACCGGCTATAGCAAGAATTCTGTCGCAGTGGGATGCATTAAAATTGCATTGTATGACTACTGAAGATCGATGTTATAGGTACTCGGCTCTAGATTCTATATGTAGCTTTTGAAAACCGTTCTCGGTGAGGTGCAACAGACAATCGAAATCTTTGAGAGACACAAAGCAAAACCCGCAAAACTTAACTTCTTTCATGGCTTTGCTACGTTCAGCCTGCCAAAGAATTCTGTTGCCGACGGCAGGAACAACTGACCAGCGCCACATGCATCTCAGAGTTAGAAACCACATTAAACCCATCCCCTACCTCTGATATCTTTTTGAGTCACACGTGCAGAAACTTTCAGTAAATCATAATGTCAGTATTGCAGGTATAAAAGAACGGTGTACTGATTTTAATGTGACGTTAAGAGACGAAATCCGAAAACGACTCCCAGTGAATTAGAAAGCTTTAGAAAAAATGAAACTCTTGAGAGGGGAAGAAACATTGAAACAGTCAAGACACTTAATTAATTTATCTTTTACGGGAAATGGGATACGCCGACGAAAAAAGTGACAAAATCGTGCGGCAGTGGCAGACTATTTACTTCGTTGACTGAAATCCGCTAAACGGGGACACTATTAGCTTTTGGGCTAAAGTAGCCGAATATAAGAACGCGCTACTGCTGTTCCAGCCTTACCACATTATTGCTGTTCTATCCTTACCACATTGTGACGCCGAAGTATAAAGTGTATTTAGCTCCGTGAATGTTGTGAACAATAAACTACGGAACAGACTGTAAATTAAATTCTTCTCATCAGAAACGAACTGAAGATTAAAAACATGAGAGCCGGCCGCGGTGGTCTCGCGGTTCTAGGCGCGCAGTCCGGAACCACGCGACTGCTACGGTCGCAGGTTCGAATCCTGCCTCGGGCATGGCTGTGTGTGATGTCCTTAGGTTAGTTACGTTTAAGTAGTTCTAAGTTCTAGGGGACTGATGAGCACAGCTGTTAAGTCCCATAGTGCTCAGAGCCATTTGAACCATTTTTAAAAACATGAGTTGCTCGAATTATGATCTCCCAGAAGATGTTATTAACCATCTAGGTAAAGCAAGACCAAGAGAAACTGGAGATACTTAAATTTCTTCTTCAGTGAAGGCAGCTTATGATCCTGGAGACTTCTTATATGATTTTGAAATTTAGGTAAAAGCATCTAGCTGATAATTATATTTTATTTTATGAAAGCGTAGTGTAATACCTACACCGTGACATGTTACATCAAAAGTCAAATCAACGTATACCCACCGCGAACAACTTTTACTATGGGACCAGCCCCAAAATCGCAAAAAAATTGTCTGTTTCATACTTTTTTTGGGCAGCATTGACTTTTTTATATGGAACATACGATTTTTTTTAGATTTTAGGATTGGTCTCGTAATAAAAGTTGAGTAATGATTGAATTATCTGGGCTTTCAATGTAAAACGTTTAAAATGACACAGTGTATATATTTTATTTCGTTAGTAATCTCATGCACATAATTACAACTAGAAAATTTTAAACGCTATAAGTAAACTTTTTATTTTGTATTTTCAGATTGAACGCCTGAGACACGAATAATTTGCAGTTCCGGTTGAGTGGAGCATTTAAGGGAGCATCGTTCACGAATTTAATTTTTTTTCGGATTTTTGTAACTTTGCATACGTTAGAACTAATTTTTTTGTTAAAAATAGCAACACACATTCATTACCGTACATCAATAAATTAATGTGATTTTTAATGTTTCATACCAAGCTTGTAAAATAACACTAGAATAAAAGCAAAATAGTATAATTGAAAAATCTTGTACCACGTGATTGTCTGGCAATAACCAAGAGTTGAAAATAATATAATTTCCCGCCCCCGACTTTACCTTTGCCCTTAAGAAAGTTTAACGACGCCTGGCGGATTTTTGGTGAACGTTATTTTACGTATATAACGGAATTTTTAACACCAGCTAGCGACTTATGCAACGGTACCACTGACTCCCATGAACGCAGTAAATAAATACAGTTAGTCGTAAGTATATATGTACTTTCTGCAGCCGGTGAAAGCGTAAACAATATTATTATTGTATTACAATTAATTTTAAGAGTTTGTGTGAAGATACTATTTAGTGGAGTAGGAGGTGACTAGTAGAGTTGATTAGTTCAGTCTATAACGCCACCATGTTACCCCCAGGACACTTTATACGCTCTTTGCAGTCATTTTCCCGCCCGCCTGCGCACCCTACTCCTTTCAGTGCTGATGTCGAGATCTCCGAGTTTTTGAGGAGGTAATTTGTTGAATTAACACTTCCCACCATTTTTTGAGAAAATGCAAATACTGGCGACTATAAAGCGATACTAACGAAAATTTATGTTTTGAAGCTGTTGCTAAATACCAAGTTTTCTGAAGATGTCCGCACAGGATGTTCTAGAAGTAAACCCAGATATAATCCGTGTAACTAACATATTTTGAAAATACTATCCCTGGCGCAAGTTTGTATACTTTGACATTGCAAGTGAAATATCATTTGTGTATATCAGAAACAAGCTTGTGGTTTACTATTTCTGATTGCTTCAGTTCTGAATGCTTATAGGAAAATGTCCAAAAAAGGATTTACACCCTCTGCTTTCTGTCATACAGGTAAGGCGAGAACCACGAAACTCGTGAGTCAACTACTCTGTGTGCGTCAGGATATCACGGATTACATTTCCAGAACAATTATCGAAGCCAAAAACTGTTTACACTGGAAATAAATTCACGCTTAATTGGTTATGCTTAATCATCTGTCGGTATGTGGGCCGGTGGCTCCGTGTGCAAGTACTAGAAAACAAATAAAACAGTCTGGGGTTCGATCCCCAGTTCTTCCTTGGATTATTTCTGCCACTTGTCGCTTATTTCACCTTTGGCCAACGATATGTTAACGTAAAAAGTTCCAAGCTTCACCATATTCCAAGGTCCATGTTACACTGTTTGTCCCCCCCCCCCCCCCTACAACTGGCTAACTAAACCACTTGGTAGGTCTGAGGAAGAGAAGGGAAGACGACTTCCAAGAAGACTAAAGCACTGTAGTGTCGAAACCATCCTCAGGTAATGACAGCTTTACTTTTTACAATATATCCATGTCCATCATTGTACGCCTCTCACATAGAGCTTCATTTTATTGAGCACGAGGACTTACTGACAGTAGAATCTATCACTGAGGGCCGAGGATGGTAATAGCTGGTATGTCTCCTGTATGGACAGAGCTGGTAAGTGCCCCCAGTAGCTGAGTGGTTTGCCGGCACTGTAGCTCAGCGTGTTCGGTCAGAGAACTGGCTGGTCTCTGTAATAAAAAAACTGAGTGAAGGGATCGATGAGGTACTTTAACGGATGTCGTGTGACGTCAGCTACGATCAAATGCAACGAGAAAAAAAAGTGGACAGCGGGACAGAATGTCAATCCTAAGGGTCCAGGTTCGATTCCCAGCTGGGTCAGAGATTTTCTCCGCTCAGGGACAGGGTGTTGTGTTCTCCTAATCATCATCGTTTCATCCCCATCGACGCGTAAGTCTCCGAAGTGGCGTCAAATCGAAAGACTTGCACCAGGCGAGCGGTCTACCAGACGGGAGGCCCTAGTCACACGACATTTACTTTTACATTTAGCTGGTAAGTACCTGGTAGGTCTCCTGTATGCACAGGGTCAGTAAGTACCTGATAGGTCTCCCGTATGGACAGAGCCGGTAAGCACCTGGTAGGTCTCCTGTATGAACAGAGCTGGTAAGTACCTCGTAGGTCTCCTGTATGGAGAGAGCCTGTAAGCACCTGGTAGGTCTCCTGTATGGACAGAGCCGCTGAGCATCTGGTAGGTCTCCTGTATGGATAGAGCTGGTAAGTACCTGGTAGGTCTCCTGTATGGATAGAGCCATACCTGGTAGGTCTCCTGTATGGATAGAGCCGGTAAGCACCTGGTAGGTCTCCTGTATGGATAGAGCCAGTAAGTAGGTCTCCTGTATGGACAGAGCCAGTAAGCACCTGGTAGGTCTCCTGTATGGACAGAGCTGGTAAGTACCTGGTAGGTCTCCTGTATGGACCTGGTAAGTACTTGATAGATCTCCTGTATGTATAGAGCCGGTAAGTACCTGTAGGTCTCCTGTATGGACAGAGCCGTAACTGGTAGGTCTCCTGTATGGACAGAGCCGGTAACTACCTGGTAGGTCTCCTGTATGGATAGAGCCAGTAAGTAGGTCTCCTGTATGGACAGAACCGGTAAGCACCTGGTAGGTCTCCTGTACATATAGAGCCGGTAAGTACCTGTAGGTCTCCTGTATGGATAGAGCCGTACCTGGTAGGTCTCCTGTATGGACAGAGCCGGTAAGTACCTGGTAGGTCTCCTGTATGGATAGAGCCAGTAAGTAGATCTCCTGTATGGACAGAACCGGTAAGCTCCTGGTTGTTGTTGTTGTTGTGGTCTTCAGTCCTAAGACTGGTTTGATGCAGCTCTCCATGCTACCCTATCCTGTGCAAGCTTCTTTATCTCCCAGTACTTACTGCAACCTACATCCTTCTGAATCTGCTTAGTGTATTCATCTCTTGGTCTCCCTCTACGATTTTTACCCTCCATGCTGCCCTCCAATGCTAAATTTGTGATCCCTTGATGCCTCAGAACATGTCCTACTAACAGATCCCTTCTTCTAGTCAAGTTGTGCCACAAACTCCTCTTCTCCCCAATTCTATTCAATACCTCCTCATTAGTTACGTGATCTATCCATCTAATCTTCAGCATTCTTCTGTAGCACCACACTACGAAAGCTTCTATTCTCTTCTTGTCCACACTATTTATCGTCCATGTTTCACTTCCATACGTGACTACACTGCATACAAATACTTTCAGAAACGACTTCCTGACATTTAAATCTATACTCGATACACCTGGTAGGTCTCCTGTATGGACAGAGCCGGTAAGTACCTGTAGGTCTCCTGTATGGACAGAGCCAGTATGTACCTGGTAGGTCTCCTGTATGGATAGGGCCAGCGTCGCCAGGCGCAGAGCAGACAGCCGATAAGCCGAGTCTCCGGACAGCACCCTCACATTTCTAGCCCGTTCTGCACGCAGCCTCCTCTGGAACAACAGAATACTTCGCTTTACTAGGGACAACATGGTCCAAAACAATTGTATGGATGATGGAATTCTATCCATTCTACGGGTTTCTTTTCTATAGCCGGCCGGAGTGGCCAAGCGGTTCTAGGCGCTACAGTGTGAAACCGCGCGACCGCTACGGTCGCAGGTTCGAATCCTGCCTCGGGCATGGATGTGTGTGACGTCCTTAAGTTAGTTAGGTTGAAGTAGTTCTAAGTTCTAGGGGACTGATGACCTCAGCAGTTAAGTCCCATAGTCCTCAGACCCATCTGAACCATCTTTTCTATAGTGGAAATTTCCCATCACACTACTTCCAAGTGATGCAGTGCCCTCAGAGTATAGATTTGACACGGATAATTAAATTTAGTAAAATAATGCTACGTCTTCAATTAGATTTCATCAGAATAGTGAAAAATTCGAAACTGAAAGAGGAGCCTGGCAAAGAGATTCCACGTCACCAAAAGTATTCTCATCAATCCGCGAGGAAGCTTCCAGATACCTTCACTGGGTACACAGAGAAGAAACACAGGTTACTGCCACGTGTCTGAAGCACCTCCGACGTGCGTCTGGCCTGTGGTGCATGCATCGCTCCGACAACGTGCTGGGGCTGCTGAACCACTGAGGCAGACCACGCGGCCTCTTTCTACACTCTGCTGCAGCACGGTCGTCGGTGTTTTGAACAATTCTTGTAAGAGAATATTTCTGCTTTTGTTACGTGCCGTGCTATACACTGAAGGGACAGAATGAACATACTGTTATAGAAACGTACATGTTTCGGCTGAAGGTTGTCGCAATATTCTGTGAAGCACATTTTGGTGACTGCGTATTACAGGATTCGTCACTGTTCTGCATCTACATCTACATGCATAATGGGCAAGCCACCGGCGAATGGTACCCAGCAGCAACGTGGCAGTCATTACCTTCCCTGTTCCTCTCGTAAATGGAACGAGGGGGAATCGACTGTGTCAATGTCTCAATACGAGCCGTGTTTTCTCTGATCTAGTCTTCGCAGTCCTAGCACGAGGTGTATGTAGGCGGAAGTAGAATCATTCCGCAGACAGTTGCAGGTATTTACACAAAAACAAATGTAACTGAGGTAACGAACCGAATGAACGATAATTACGTTACTACTCTGTAACTAACCACCAGAGACCGTCGATTCCTTAAGCAAAATACTCAGAAAATGTTAGTGAACAAGATGCGAAATTTTATCGATAGAGCTCGATTTCACCGTGTAGAGATGTTCATGTCTCACTTTGAGGAACAACTGGCTGCGACAGGGGGAACCCGCTGGTGATCAGGGAGAAAACAGTTACCATCCAACCATGATCTAGGGGAGCAAGCAGACTACTCTCCTCGCCAGAGCAGACTGACATCCAGATGCCATACTTGCGAACAAGCTGCGGAGCAGACTACACGTGCAGCTCCTGCATCATTCGGGAAACACACACACCGTGCAGTGACAGACAGCGATGTGACTGCGCTCCCATATCGCACTCACTAACAGGTAGTTGTCACTTCATCACTATTCCACAACGGTTTTTTTATTTTACACATCTAGTACTTAGGACCAAAAAGAGGAACAAATCTCCATGGTCTTGCAACGTCAGTATATGAAATTAACATCAGAAAAGTTAATAACCGACAAAATAAAATTCACACGAATCCCATGTAGGTGAAAAGCTGCTGAGTATATATTAATATAACCAATACTATACCCCAGGAGTGTTCTAATTTTTTTTCTGAGAAAATTGGCGACTGAACAGAACGAGTAATCCACGAGGAAATTCTTTGCTTTATTCTTGAAAGTGCGAGGATTACAGCTAAGATATTTTTAATTCCTGCGGTAGCTTAATGAAAAGGAGTGCAGCAGAATGCTGAACATCTTTATGCACAAGAGTCAACAAGGTGCGATCCAAATGCAGGCTGCATTTCCATTTCAAATTAACTGAGTGCAGTCTGTTAATTCTTGGGAATAAGCTCAAATTTTAGTAGTATGCGGAGACTTCTGGAAGCGCATGCATTGTTAACAGATTTGCTCCCTCTGTCCTTTTACGACATCATCAATGATGTCACACAGTGCTGTCGATTCCCCCATCTCACACAGGTCAGTTACGCTAGGTATAAAAGACCGGAATTTTTTAAAAAAAAGCAGGAAGTTAAAAATGCGGGACATTCAAAATAGTCCAACTGTGAGATTTTCACTCGGCAGCGGAGTGTGCGCTGATATGAAACTTCCTGGCAGATTAAAACTGTGTGCCGGACTTTTTTTTTTTTTTAAAAAAAAAAGACATTTTATTCTATTACCCTTTATATTCCTAGTGTTGGTTAATATTACTGTCATTTTATAGGTTTCCGTTTTTATATTTTTTCCTTTTTCGTTTTTCTCTTATTGTTGTTCCCGAGACTCGAACTCGGGACTTTTGCCTTTCGCGGGCAAGTGCTCCACCATCTGAGCTACGCAAGCACGACGCACACCCCGTCCTCAGAGCTTTACTTCTGCCAGTACCTCGTCTCCTACCTTCCAAACTTTACAGAAGCTCTCCTGCGAACCTTGCAGAACTAGCACTACCGAAAGAAAGGATATTGTGGAGACATGGCTTAGCCACAGCCTAGGTGAGAAGCCCCTGATAGATTGAAAGGCACTGAAGTGTGCGATTTTTCTTCACCGAAATATATTCAGATGAAAACTTGTTCTGTTTAATCCGACTTATGCATATAAGATGAGAATGCAGAAGTCACACCGTGCATGTGATCATATTTAATGGCACTCAGCTGATACACGCAACTAAAAGGTTATATCGCTAACGTCGGTTGGCTGCGAAATTGTTTAATATGTTTTATGATAAAATATTATGAAGTAGCTGTGAGGGGGAGGGGGAGGGTAGAATATCAAAATGCATACACATTCCGTAAACAATGTTCGTGTGAAGGTCAAATTGCTCTGTTCATCCACGAGACCCAGAAGGTAGTAGATGCTTTGTTTCCTGGCTTGTGGTCAGTTCCATGATGCCATCACAAGAGTAAAATACAGAATATCACACCACGTTTATGACTGTTTTGGAGAATTTCCAGCGAGCCGCTGTTCTAAAATCGATCCGCGATTAAGACCTTAGGAATGTGCCTGTGTAAGTACCTGCTGCGTGAGGCCCTATGTTGGAATGTGCTGTATGTTCCAACACGCCCAAGACAGACATCGTGACGATGTTGTACTGGGAGCGGGGAGTACGCACTGAGGAGGTCCGGCACACAGCACAACAGAACGCCAGCGAGTTAGAACGCATTTTTGGTAGAGGAGATTGTTTAAACTATGATGGCAGAGGCTGGTGGGTGGCGCAAATTATTTGAACTGTAATGTCAGAATGCCAATGTTTAAACTTTGAACAGCTGAGCTAGCAACATTTGTAAACTTAGAGGACGTGGGCTGCCAATTCTTGAACAGAACTGAATTGTCCGCCCCTGGTACCTGAGTGGTCAGCGCAACGGAATGTCATACCTAACGTCCCGGGTTCGATTCCCGGCTGCGTCGGAGATTTTCTCCGCTCAGGGACTGGGTGTTGTGTTGCCCTTATCATCATTTCATCCTCATCGACACGCAAGACGTCTAAGTGGCGTCAGCTCGAAAGACTTGCGCCAGGCGAACGGTCTACCCGACAGGGAGGCCCTAGCCACAGGGCATTTCCACTTCCAACAGAACCGAATTGAATTTAAAACAATAAGATGCTGTATGACATAAGTGTCAGCTGTTGGGCATTGGCAAGCGAAGTGTAACAACGTAGGAAAGGCAATGCTTTTTCGATTTCCTGCCACTTTAAACTTTATAACTAACATTTTACTTACACAGAAAGGGCATGTGCTTAGCGAGTCTGAACAATCCAAGGGCCTAGGTGTTCAGATAGACGGTAAGTTGTCGTGCAAAGTTCATGTTTAGGATCTTGAGCAAAAACTAAATGCTGCTGTGTTTAACTTTAGAACAGTACCTACAGTAAGTAGTAGTCCAACGCGAAAGGGACTATGCTTTGCATATTAAAAAACATTCAAAAGCCAAGGTCGCATTAAATATGTCTTTGTTTAAGACAACCAATTTGAACAGTCTTTGCTGTCGTCTTCATGTCTTAAACATCTTTTGATGTAAAACACGTTCATTTTACGGGGAAGCTGATGCACAAGATATCAAGTGGATAAAACTCAGCACATTATAAAAGTTTATCATAATGTGCTGAGTTTTGTCCACTTGACATCTCATGCGTGACGTTAACAATAAAATGAACATGTTTTACATCAAAAGGTGTTTAAGACCTGAAGACGACAGCAAAGACCGTTGGAACCGGTTGTCTTAAATAAAGAAATATTTTATGCGAGTTTGGATTTTCAGTGGTTTTTAACAAATAAAACAGATCGTCTTTCAGTACAATATAGTTTGCATATTTTCATTTACTTAAGACATACGACATTATACTGCGGAAACTCTTCCCGTTGACAAACGGTATTTTTGGCTCACTACCGAACAGTTCAAGCAATGTGCGAGCATCTTACCTACCCCTGTTCAGGAGTCTGGGAGCTCTGACAATGGCCTCGCAATACACATTTCCTTTAATATCGTTTGATGTGAACTATAGTAATATGAGTTCTGGTAACACTTGCATTATTGTCAGATTTCCGCTTTCCTCCCCCTATGACACCATCGATGATATCACACATCGTTGCCGCGCGGGATTAGCCGTGCGGTCTCAGGCGCTGCAGTCACGGACTGTGCTGCTGGTCCGGGCGGAGGTTCGGGTCCTCCCTCGGGCATGGGTATGTGTGTCTGTCCTTAGAATAATTTAGGTTAAGTAGTGTGTAAGCTTAGGGACTGGTGACCTTAGCAGTTAAGTCCCATAAGATTTCACACACATTTGAACATTTTTGAACACACATCGTTGCCAAATCCCTCCCCCCCCCCCCCCCACGCCTTCTCTGACATATGCCAGTTCCCCTATGTGTAAAATAGCAGTAAATTAAAAAATGGTGGAAACATCAAAGTAGCCAAATTATGCTAATGCGTTTTCCCCCATTCCTATGACGTCACTGTGTTGGGCTAAGTATAAACGAGCAGGGAATTAAAGATGGTGCATTGTTCTCTTGGTGTGAAATTCTAGGACGGGCTGTATGACGTCGGAGATGGCGATTCAAGATGAGTGATCTTGGAGACTGGCGCATGCTGTGTGATGTGAGAAACAAAAATGGCTATTCTGGTGTACTGGCATAGCCTGCATGGTTGCCAGATCGCTTGTGCTACATATAGACTGAAACCCTGTGGAGCACGACGGAGCGGCCTGAGCGCAGAAACTCGCAGCAGGTCTCCACCAGGCTCTACCACCACCCCGGGTCGTACAGAGGCAGGGCTTGTAAAACACAAACTTCGCCAAAAAGGAAAAGTACGTACACTCGAAGGCGAGTAACAGCCAACAGTCTCCTGTTTATTTTAACAGCACCGTCTCGAGATGGAGAACAGCGTGGTTACGTCCTCGGCAAGCGTGCAGAGTACAGGCGCCATTTCACAGCGTGAGGCAATTGGGGAACGCATTACTCCTACCCTTTTGATTTAAAGCCCCATATATATATATATATATATATATATATATATATATATCTTTGTTCAAAGAAGTACCGTAACACACCTCAAGTACAATGAAGAGCACGTACCACAAGCACAGCAAAATGCGGCACCTTTATGGTTAGCCTTTACCTCCTTCCGTTGGCCTGCTAATATGCTCTGGACTCAGACCAAGAATGTCCACCTGAAGATGATGCCGTGGACCATCAAAACGCGTAGTGATACAATAAAGGAGTGCAGCTGTTTCATTAACAAGTGATTATCAATGGCGGTCGTGTTGACGCCGTCCTTTACACATGAAAAAATTATCGAAGCAACATGCTGCTAATAACACACAACCTCAAAAATGTGAAGCACCCAAAAGAAATATGCATGACTACTTTGCAGTTCACATTTAAGAACCTGGCAGAGGGTTCTTCGAACCACCTTCAGACTATGTCTGCACCGTTCCACTCTGAAACAGCGGGGGAGGGGGGGGGGGGAGACGACAACGACGACGACGATCACAAATCTTTCCGTGCGAACTTCGACTTCCCTTATTTTATTACAATGAATTTTTCTCGTTACGTAGGTGGGTGTCAACAAACTATTTTGGCAATCGGAGGAGAGCGTCGGAGATTGAAATTTCAGGAAAAGGTCTCGCCGCAACAACAAACGCTCTTGTTTTAGTGACTGGCATCTCAACTCTGGTAATATATCCGTGACACTCTCTCCCCCATTTGCGATATTACAAAACGAGCTGCCGTTCTTTGAACTTTTCAGGTGTCCGTCAGTACTATCAGGTAAGGATCTGTCTCTACACAGCAATACTATAGCAGAAGACGGACAAGCGTAATGTAGACAGTTTCTTTATTAGACCTTTTGTATTTTCTAAGTGTTCTGCCACTAAATCACAATCTTTAGTTTCCCTTCCCTAAAACATTATCCATTTGAGCGTTCTCATTTAAATCCTCTGTAACTGTAATTCCGCGAGTTTCTGCTGAACTGACGACTTTTAGATTTGTGTGATTTTCTGTGTAACCGAGATTTATCGGATTCCTTTTCGTACTCATGTGTATGACCTCGTACTTTTCATTACTTAGGGTCAATTGCTACTTTTCACACCATATATGTATCTTGTCTAAATCATTCTGTAATTGATTTTTATCATCTGATATTTCCCTAGGCGGTGGGCAATGTAATTTCCTGTATGTACACGCTTCAGCTGGTATCCAATGATAACAGTTACAGTTGTCTTGACGGGTAGAGCGGCCACGAGAGACCGTTAGTATTGTTCGTGTTTAGCGTCGTCACGCGAACAGCATCATCTACTGAGTGATCGCTCGACGGACACACAGACGTTACCTATGCCTGTGAAACAGGGTTATGAGAGGGGCCCCGTTGTGGGTGACCATTTGACCGGCTCGTCGAATTGCGCAATACCCAGATTTGTGGGCCGCTGGATGTTGCAGTGGCCCGATGCTGGACAGCACGGGGATGTGGCGGTAGGCATACTCACGTGTGAAGCTTCTGGTGGGCCACATCTGGCCACATCGTGCACCGTCAACCCTTCACATTTGCGGCCAGCGTCCCAAAGGCGTGTAGTGGACTCACTGCGTCAAGTGACACCTTAGACTGGAGACTACCCGCAGTCGGGCTACGAAATTATTGATTCGTGTCTGGACTACTGTTACCACGACTTGTCAACTGTTTAAATGACGATCTGTAAGGAGAATTGTTTAGCTTAGGATAGGCACTACGGAATTCTACGAGTGACTGCTATAAGCAGCCTCACATGTCTCTCCACGACTAGGAGCTTTCTAGCAGGCAATTTACTTCCCTTTGTCCTTGCCTCTCGGTTTCTGACATGACAGAGCTGTGGCAGTATTCGCTGGCCATCCATCTTGGATTCTAATCTTCATAGAAGGGCTGCACCAGTAACGCAGATCCGTCGTCTAGGATTCTGACGTCATAGATATGCACCGGTATTCGCTGGTCCCAATGCTGCATCGCTATTTTGGATTCTGAGGGCTGCACCAGTATTCCAGGTCAGCAAAATTTGGAAATTTGTGGTAAGGACTCATGGGACCAAACTGCTCAAGTCATCGGTCCCTAAGCTTACAAAATACTTAATCTAACTTAAACTAACTTACGCTAAGGACGATACACACACCCATGCCCGAGGGAGGACTCGAGCCTCCGACGGGGGAAGCCGCGTGGACCGTGACAAGGCGCCCTAGACTGCTCGGGTACCCCGCGCCACCCAGATCAGCAATCTTGGATTCTATACTCAGAACAAGCAACCTATTTCCAATACCATGACACAGCACCATTTTGGATTTTTGGATTCCCACCAGTTTATACATAGGACAACACCCCTACTTATACAGTGATGTCATGAGACTGAGGGAAAACACAAGCTATTTTTTAATTTCCAGGCAAATTTTGAATTTCCCACCATTACACACATAGGAGAATTGATCTTTGTTAGAGAAGTGGACGGAGAAGAGGAGCCGGCCGGAGTGGCCGAGCGGTTCTAGGCGCTAGAGTCTGGAACCGCGCGATCGCTACGGTCGCAGGTTCGAATCCTGCCTCGGGCATGGTTGTGTGTGATGTCCTTAGGTTAGTTAGGTTTAAGTAGTTCTAAGTTCTAGGGGACTGATGACCTTAGAAGTTAAGTCCCATAGTGCTCAGAGCCATTTGAACCACTTTCAGAGAAGAGGTCGGGAAATCCGATGAGTCATCGATGATGTGATTGTTGACCTCATGTGGAGTCATGCAGCATCGTGTTATTTCCATCAAAAAATCTGGAGCCTGCATTCTCCCCAAGTCCATTTGCGCTATGTTTAAACGACTCCCGCCCCCAAACCCAATGACATTAAAGTTTACACAATTTCCCCTCCACACCAGTTATCCTAAGTTCAAAGTGCTGAAAAAATTCACTTACCGGAAATTTAAAATAATGGACAGTCTGGTGTCAGAACTATAGACCTCTTGCACTAATGTTTAAATGTGTATAAGCCACTGATGCAGAGTGCACGGTTGTCCAGGCACTGGCTCGTGCCAACTGCCGCCGCACTGCTCTCTGCTGTGCTGGCTGCGCCCCTCAGGCCAGCTGACCACGCCAACCTCAGCCCTTCTAGCCCCACACGACGCCACGTCGCCCCACATCAGCAACAGCTTTCTCCTTCACGCTACGTATCTGCCTCCAGTTCTCCGCGGTCTCAGACGTGTTGGGGCACGCAGTACATTCCAACACATGACGTCACTTAGGAGGCGCTTACACAGAGGTGTTCAGGTCTCGCTTTTCAGGCTGCTCAGTAGCTTACAGTGTCGGCGAACGTCCAGACAGAGCACTGAGACAGGGGCCAACACCATCACGCACGCTGCACCACATGGCACTGATGTCGGAAGCTGTGTTAATACTCACTAAAGGAATGTGTAAAACTACTCTCTAACCGAGAACTTCCCTCTGTGTGAGGAACGACACGCCATTTGTTTCTAACTCTCCAACCTAATCGTAGATCTAGATTGATGTTCTGTATTCTATTGAGTATGATGACAGTGCAGAACTACATCGAACACAGTATCGACATAGACAACTGTAACTAATGCCATCCAGGTTAGTGAATGAACAGAGCGAGGTTCCTCACCGTTAAGAACAAAATGCTGTTTGCTAGCAACTCTTAAATTCAGTTAGAAATGTCGTGTGATATTCCGTATTTTGCTCATGTGGTGACATCTCGAACTGGCCGGACACTGTATCTACCGCCACCTGGGTCTCGTGGACGAGCGGCGCGAGCTGTATTCCAGACAGTCAGTGTGTATGGAATGCGTGATGCTGTCCGGTCTCCAGAAAGGCGAGCCACGCGCTCCAGCCCAGTGTGAGCGGCCAGCGCCTCTGCAGGCCTGCCGGCCAACATCATTCAGATATCACTCACATCGTCAGATTCCTTTGCTGGAACTATTTAGAAATTCGCTGGAATGTTAAAGTCTTAAGTATAATGTAAAATCATTTACAACTGATATGAGGAATCACCTAAAAATCACTTCAAAACGCAGTGCTAGGGCTTACATGTAATCGGAAATTACGCTCCAGTGAAGAGCTCGACTGTAACCGTCTGTTGGATGAAACCGTGGGAAGCTGTACCAGAAAATCTCCCTCTCACACCCCTTGTTACGAGACTGTGCATATACATGTCGCTAACAGTTTCGAGAGTTTTCTCCGCAGTGCTATATTGTGATGATATTCACAGGTCCACCTAATGTTAAATCCCGAACGAAATTACCATAAGAAATGTGCTGGAGAATTTTCGTCTATGGACTAAGCTATAAGACTCGATGGTGGTCGTGCAGACAGAACCAACTAACGCCGGTGTTCATCACACAAATGATTAAGAAATCCGTGGGAATAACTTGACGGCTCTGTCTGTCGTTAAGACGTGGGACATTCGCGGTCCAGTGCAACCAGCTGTGTTGCGTCTTCCAGCAGGCTGGGTGTCTCTGGTACAGAGGCGAGCCAGCACTCTGTTCTGTTCGTGACGTCAGTAGAATACCTGGAGCGCGCTGTTAAGTTCACAACTCGGCCACTGCTGCGCTGCACGCGTCGCCTTGCGCCTGGCAGCTCGCTGGCCAGTGAGGTGCGCGTCGGTGAGAGTCGTTTCTGTAAGTGCAACAGCTAATTCTCAGCATCTAGGTTTCCGGAGAAGTGAAAGCGCAATTAGCAGCCAAGTACGTAAACATAATGTATTTGACATATGCAGTACCGCTAAACACGTCAAACTGCGTGAAACGTATCGAGCTGTTGCGATTACGATCGTGAAAACCTTTCACAGTGTTGAGTCTTTGCTGGCTTCGTGAAGTATAGGAGGTGATGGGACATTTAGTTTTCTTCGAAACATGGAGAGGTCGTTGTGTTACCAGCACCAGTATTCATCAAAAATGTGTTTAGATCCTTTAGCTTCCAAGTTGTTTTGGTTTTATGTCTGTAACAGAAATGGGAACACCTTAACGTGATAATTCAAGGAACAGTACTGCCACATGTTTGAACTGCACGTGTCTAGACATTTGGTTGACAGTTACTATGTGTGAGAGAGATTGCAGTGATCTAGTGTTCTGCTCTGGTCTTGTTGATGATGTTCGTGAAGCATACTGTTTAAGTTTGGACTTACTGCTGTTGGCCGGCAGAGGCGCTGGCCGCCCACACTCTGGGCTGGAGCGCGTGGCTCGCCTTTCTGGAGACCGGACAGCATCACGCATTCCGTAAACACTGACTGTCTGGAACACAGCTCGCGCCGTTCGTCCACGAGACCCAGGTGGCGGTAGATACAGTGTCCGTGACCTCCAGCCAGTGCTCAGTACAGTTCCGAGATGTCACCACATGAGCAAAATACGGAATATCACACGACATTTCTAACTGAATTTAAGAGTTGCTAGCAAACAGCATTTTGTTCTTAACGGTGAGGAACCTCGCTCTGTTCATTCACTAACCTGGATGGCGTTAGTTACAGTTGTCTATGTCGATGCTGTGTTCGATATAGTTCTGCACTGTCGTCATACTGATAGAATACAGAACATCAAACTAGATCTACGATTAGGTTGGAGAGTTAGAAACAAATGGCGTGTCGTTCCTCACACAGAGGGAAGTTCTCGGTTACAAAGTAGTTTTATACATTCCTTTAGTGAGTATTAACACAGGTTCTGACATCAGTGCCGTCTGGTGCAGCGTGCGTGATGGTGTTGGCTCCTGTCTGTCTGGACGTTCGTCGACATTGTGAGCTACTGTGCAGCATCAAAAGTAAGGCCTTAGGAACACCTCTGTGTAAGCGCCTGCTAACTGACGTCATCTGTTGGAACGTACTGCGTGCCCCAACACGCCTGAGACAAATACACGGTGAGGGGACTGTCGCTGGTGAGTGTCGGCAGACGGGAGCGCGGAGTACTGGAGGCAGATACGTAGCGTGAGGGAGAAAGCTGTTGCTGATGTGGGGCTGTTAGTGCTGAGGCTGATGTGGTCAGCTGGCCTCAGGGGACGCCACTGGCACAGCACAGCTGGAGTTGACCCGAGGGCTCCAGTCAGAGCGTAGCAACCGTGGTGCTCGAAAGAAAGAACACGTCTCACACTTCTTTACCAACTACACATCGCAATGACGAGTGCTGGACAACTATACAGGCTGCATCAGTGAGTTATACAGATTTAAACTTTACAGCTAGTAGTCTACAATTCTGACAGCGACCAGACTGTCCATCAATTTAAACTTGTGGTAAATGAATTTTCTCACAATTTTTAAGTTAGAATAATTGGTATGGAGGAGAAATTGTTTAATCTGTAATGTCAGGGGGTTGGGAGGAAATCGTTTAGATATAGCAAAACTGGACTTGGGGAGAGTGTAGGCTCCCAATTTTTTAACTGAAATAACATGATGCCGTATGACATTAAGTCATTGAACTTTGAACAACAACTGTTTGAATGGTGAGGTCATATGGGAATTGTTTAACTTAGCACAGGCAGTATGGAAATCCACACTTTGATCAAGTGACTGCAATAAACAGCCCTACATATCTCTACAGGACTGGGCACTTTCTAGTAGGTCAGTTAGTTAGCATCTTGGTTTCTGACACCAAAGAGCTGTGTCAATAGTCCCTGGTCATCTATCTTGGATTCTGATCTTTATAGTGAGGCTGAACCAGTATCCCACGTCCATCATCTCGCATTCTGATGTGACAGAGTTCTGTGAGTGTGCCCTGCATTTTCAACATAATAATAATAATAATGTCGTGTGACGAGGGCCTCCCGTCGGGTAGACCGTTCGCCTGGTGCAAGTCTTTCGATTTGACGCCACTTCGGCGACTTGCGCGTCCATGGGGATGAAATGATGATGATTAGGACAACTCAACACCCAGTCCCTAAGCAGAGAAAATCTCCGACCCAGCCGGGAATCGAACGCGGGCCCTTTGGGCTGACAGTCTGTCGCGCTGACCACTCAGCTACATTTTCGACATTATAGTAGGGCTGCACCAGTATTCCGGGTCAGTCATTTCTTATTCTATACTCAGCAAAAGTGACATATTTCTACCACTATGACAATCCACAATGTTGGGTTTTTGAATTTCTCGCCAAATTCATACTTACGACGACTGTCCAACTTCCAGAGTGACATCACAGATGAGGGGCAAAATGCTGGCTATTTTTGAATTTCTTCCAAAATCTGAACTTCCCCCCCCCAAAAAAAATGCACTTCCTGTCATTACAGGGCAATTTACTTGAATCAGCGGCCTGCAGGGGGGAGGAGTGGGGAAATAGAGTGACTCGTCAATGATGTCATTGATCCCCTAATTTGGCCCAAGACCAGCCCAGTGTAGCTGCTTATGAACTTGATGAGTGTGTGTTGACATTCTGAGGAGAGGTGGAATTCTTCCACAACGTTGTTACTGTGAGAGTACCCATCGGATAAGAATTCAGGTAATGGCTGGTAGGGGCACAACGAACTGTGACGGCGCTATGGTGTGTACCGACATTCAGCACTCTCGTGTGTTACCCCTCATGTGACACACATGGCTTGTGCCTCCATGAACTGTCTGCGTTATGATGAGATATTCCTGTGGTTGGGAATATCCCCAACTTTGTCCCGGATGGAGCGTGTGTGCGACCAGCTGTCCCAGCGTCAGTGTCCAGGGTATCGAGGATCAGTTACAAGAGTTGTGGACCAGCTTGCCTCAGGAGGGGATGAGACACACAGGCCACAAAGGGTGAAGTGTCATACTGATAAGTGGCCTCATATAGTCAAGTTCTTTGTGAATTTGATGCGGTTTTTGAACCTCTGAGATAAAACCACATAGCCTCTCAACCTGTGGATCATTTCGGATTCTCGTCACGTTCTGGGAGATTGTTATTCTTTGTCAGGTAGTGTATGTGACATGCATCACCCGTATGACTGCCTCTACGATGGTAGTTGTGCCATATCGAGGCTGTAAACTTCTAGACCGATGAACGTTTGTGGCCTACCCATCACGCTGTCACTAAGGAGTCTCTAGAGCATTGTGAGGTTCCACTGTGTTTTTACATACCCAGGTTCTGTCAGATAATTACTCTATATCCAGATACAGCTGTCTAGCATCCATTAGTTCGGAAACCTTAGGCACTGTTGCAGAGAATAATAGACCAACATGCTGACAGTTTACACTGTTAACCCACCTTTTTTCTTACATATTCTTCTTCATACTCCACTGAATATATATACAAACCAATTGTTCAGAAGTATCTGTATATCTACTGATGGACTTAAATGTGGGGTGCGTCCGCCCTTCAGATGTGTGTGTGAATTCCTAAGGGACGAAACTGCTGAGGTCATCGTCCCTAGACTTACACACTACTTAAACTAACTTATGCTAACAACAACACACAGCCATGTCCGAGGGAGGTCTCGAACCTCCGACGGGAGGGGCCGCACAATCCGTGACATGGCTCCCTAAACCACGCGGTCACTCTGCGTGGCTCCGCCCTTCACATTTATACTGGCTTCAACTGTATTCGAGACACTTTTAATGAAATATCTGAATGTGGAGCAGTTTCAGGTCATTCTTCCTCAAGAGTCGAAACTAGAGAAGGTGGTGGCGTTGAATGCTGACGTCAGAGTCACTGTCGAAATTCTAACTCTTTCCAAGGTGTTCCGTTGGGTTGATGTCGGGACTCCAGGCAGAGAACAGTTCATTTCACCGTTTTATGAAGGGATGCATTATCACGCTGATACAACCGTTGTATCCCAATTGTTGCTGTACTGCACGTATTACACGACAGAGAAACCTGTGTCCGTATCCTTCCGCGTTTCGTGTTTTCTTTAGTATGGTGACGGGACCATTTCCTAAGCACGAGAAACATCCCCATGCCGTAAGACCACCTCCTCCATGCTTCACTGCTTGTAGGAGCTCACATTTTCCAGGCGTTTTCGCCCAGCTCAAACCCTTCCACTGGTTCGCCACAGTGTACAGGGAGGTTCGCCTCTCCACAACACTCGTTTCCAGCCACCCACTGCCCACTGCGTCGCTTACCACTGACCACAGAAACCTGTGACTCTTTGGGAGCTGCCCTTTGTAGCTTCCTACGCACACTCACCGTGCTAGTGGACTGCTGATTTCAAGCGAACTCTTCCGAGGCTCAGCGGTCCGTCTGCCAGTACACGCGCTCTGCCTGGTCTCGGTTCAGCTGCGGCCGTTCCTTCGCGTCTCCATTTGACAACAGTCGACTTTGGCAGCTTTAGAAGGGTCGAAATGTCTCTGATGGATTTGTGGCTCAGGTGACATACAGTGACTGCTCCACGGTCGAAATCACCGAGTTCTGACGACCGCCCCTTTTCTGCTGTTACTGACTGTTTCTCTGTTCACAACACACTGACACTCTACGCCTCGTTTTACACTGGCAGGTCCACCTCCCGTGGCATTTAGTGGCCAATTCCGCATTACGTAGGAGTGTTCGGACGCTTTTGAGCAGATACTGTGTATATTCATATTCGCAGGCAGATAGCAGTATTATACACTCCTGGAAATTGAAATAAGAACACCGTGAATTCATTGTCCCAGGAAGGGGAAACTTTATTGACACATTCCTAGGGTCAGATACATCACATGATCACACTGACAGAACCACAGGCACATAGACACAGGCAACAGAGCATGCACAATGTCGGCACTAGTACAGTGTATATCCACCTTTCGCAGCAATGCAGGCTGCTATTCTCCCATGGAGACGATCGTAGAGATGCTGGATGTAGTCCTGTGGAACGGCTTGCCATGCCATTTCCACCTGGCGCCTCAGTTGGACCAGCGTTCGTGCTGGACATGCAGACCGCGTGAGACGACGCTTCATCCAGTCCCAAACATGCTCAATGGGGGACAGATCCGGAGATCTTGCTGGCCAGGGTAGTTGACTTACACCTTCTAGAGCACGTTGGGTGGCACGGGATACATACGGACGTGCATTGTCCTGTTGGAACAGCAAGTTCCCTTGCCGGTCTAGGAATGGTAGAATGATGGGTTCGATGACGGATTGGATGTACCGTGCACTATTCAGTGTCCCCTCGACGATCACCAGTGGTGTACGGCCAGTCTAGGAGATCGCTCCCCACACCATGATGCCGGGTGTTGGCCCTGTGTGCCTCGGTCGTATGCAGTCCTGATTGTGGCGCTCACCTGCACGGCGCCAAACACGCATACGACCATCATTGGCACCAAGGCAGAAGCGACTCTCATCGCTGAAGACGACACGTCTCCATTCGTCCCTCCATTCACGCCTGTCGCGACACCACTGGAGGCGGGCTGCACGATGTTGGGGCGTGAGCGGAAGACGGCCTAACGGTGTGCGGGACCGTAGCCCAGCTTCATGGAGACGGTTGCGCATGGTCCTCGCCGATACCCCAGGAGCAACAGTGTCCCTAATTTGCTGGGAAGTGGCGGTGCGGTCCCCTACGGCACTGCGTAGGATCCTACGGTCTTGGCGTGCATCCGTGCGTCGCTGCGGGCCTGTCCCAGGTCGACGGGCACGTGCACCTTCCGCCGACCACTGGCGACAACATCGATGTACTGTGGAGACCTCACGCCCCACGTGTTGAGCAATTCGGCGGTATGTCCACCCGGCCTCCCGCATGCCCACTATACGCCCTCGCTCAAAGTCCGTCAACTGCACATACGGTTCACGTCCACGCTGTCGCGGCATGCTACCAGTGTTAAAGACTGCGATGGAGCTCCGTATGCCACGGCAAACTGGCTGACACTGACGGCGGCGGTGCACAAATGCTGCGCAGCTAGCGCCATTCGACGGCCAACACCGCGGTTCCTGGTGTGTCGGCTGTGCCGTGCGTGTGATCATTGCTTGTACAGCCCTCTCGCAGTGTCCGGAGCAAGTATGGTGGGTCTGACACACCGGTGTCAATGTGTTCTTTTTTCCATTTCCAGGAGTGTATGTTCACAAATACTCCTATGCAGATGAAGTAGTTCTGAAGGAGATTCAGTTTCGGTTTGCGTTTAAAGTAAACCCAGCGTTTCCAACTATCTACAGAACTGTGCGTAGGACGTTGTACTGCGTGTGCTGCACGGTGTCCGTACCACACGCCTCAGTGCAACACTTCCTCCCTCAGTGGCGAGTTCTCCCAGTGTGTGATGCCCTTAGATACTCAATGACAACAGGAAACGTAAGTCAACTTGTAACAAGAGAAGGACGACAGTTAAAAAAAGTAAAGATGATAAAACCACTTTTCGAGCTCAGTGATTTTTTTATGTAGCCATTCCGCTCGTTGGGAGTCCCTGTCCTAACGCAGTCTACTTGTTAAACGAAACTGTCTCAATCAACAACTCCTTGACTGCCTTCACACATATTCTTACATACACGATTACAGTTCCTTCAACGCTGTGTCATTTCTTCAGCTATCGGTGAAAATTTCCGAGTTTTGTGTAGAAGCTGCTAATGGATATTACAGACTGAATTGCATGACACAAGACCTATTTTCTCAGTTACCTTGCTTACCTTAAGGACGTCGGTCTTCCTTTTCAGGCGCTGGTATTCTCTGTGTGGCACCTGGAAAAGAAAGAAAGTAACAAACTTTCAATGAGGTCAGATGTATAGCGTGAACAATTATGCGAATGCCAAGAACTGCAAAGACGGCAACATGGAGAAAATAACGATACGACACAAGACGATTGGCGATTAAAGTAGTGTGAAGTAGCTCAGTTCGTAGGCATAGCAGAAGAAAACCTACAGTACAGAGTTAACCGCGAGGAATATTTATACAAGGTAGATTGCTGTAATTGTTACATGCTGATTGAAATAAATGTGCAATGAATTTCCCAGTCCGTTTTGAACCGTCCGATTGATTTAGTGTGGGTGTGATGTGAGTGCAGCACATCAGGCCGGAGATGAAACCACAAGCAAGGCAAAGCGTGGAAGGAGCAAAGTCTTGGCGATCTCACCCGCTGCAAAAGTTATGGTCTGTGCTTTCTGGGTAGCAGTGGAGAGTCGTCTGGACGAACTGAACGGAAAAAAGGGCGAAGAGAGGACTGGATTGCAAAGGAAACTAAAATAATTTTTCTTCACCACAACGTACCACCACAAAGTTGTTCTTTGCAGTGAGGAAAACGTATGGATCTGACGTACCAATTGAAAACATGCGCGGAAAAACGGGCTAACCCTCAAACGTAAAAGCTAATGTGGTATTTAGGCGTGAGACCAATGTAAATTTTGATAGTTCCCGTACACAGCAACAGATGGCATCATTTATCTCTAAGCTTTTACGTTTGAGGTTAGCCCGTTTCTCCGCTCATGTCTTCAATTATTGGCCCAACCAACGTTTCCACTACGTTTCCAGTCACCTGATTTACGCTTATTTCTACATCTACAGAAATTACTGGCTCCGAAACAGTTTGATTCCAATGGACCCGCGGGAGATTTTTTTAGACAAAAAGCGCGCACCGGGAACGGAGTTTGGTCACTGGAAAAGTTTTACACTGTGCATTCAGCTAAAAGCGGACTGCGGTCAAAAATAAGCGAGTTTTCATCTACGAAGCCGACAACTCGAATGTATACGTTTATAAAAATCACTGTATGTTCGTTCCATATCTCCAACGAAACCATTGGATCGATTTCAACCAAACTTGGTAAGTTTATCTATTACTGTCTGGAAATAACTACTGTAAGAAAAAGAACCACTGTAAGGATAAAGCCGGCCGCGGTGGTTTCGCAGTTCTAGGCGCTCAGTCCGGAACCGCGCGACTGCTACGGTCGCAGGTTCGAATCCTGCCTCGGGATGTGTGTGATGTCCTTAGGTTAGTTAGGTTTAAGTAGTTCTAAGTTCTAGGGGACTGATGACCTCAGAAGTTAAGTCCCATAGTGCTCAGAGCCATTTGAACCATTTTTTTTAATTTAGTGTAAATACATAGGGAATATACTTTATTTCATGCAAAGACACATTCATTTTCGTAGAAAACTTACTCCTTCAATGTGCGCATCTGCAGTAGTATCACTCACTATGATTATACTTGATGGCAGTATGCCTTACAAGCATTACACTGGTACTACGTGCTTCTGATTGTTGCACAATGTATTCTAGGTGGATGTCTGAAGCAGTGTGACATATCCTCATTTTTTGGCATTCTATGTCCTCTTTTTCATCTTATTCACCATAACTTAACCGTACGCTTTTCACTATCTCTTCGCCTGTTAAAGTTTGGTCGTAAACAGTTGCTCGTCCAACACTGTACTCAGTAGCAATGGCTTTCTGGCAAGAACCTGAGTGTACCTTACCTCTAATTTTGTACTTCTGCTTGAGGTGTAGCAGAACGTGTTTCCTTTCACACTGAGGCGCCAAAGAAACTGGTACAGGCATGTGCATTCAAATACAGAGATATGTGAAGAGGCAGAATACGGCGCTGCGGTCGGCAACGCCTATATAAGGCAACAAGTGTGTGGCGCAGTTGTCAGATCGGTTACTGCTGCTGCAGTAGCAGGTCACCAAGATTTAACTGAGTTTGAACGTGGTGTTACAGTCGGCGCACGAGCGATGGGACACAGCATCTCAGAGGTAGCGATGAAATGGGGATTTTCCCGTGTGACCATTTGACGAGTGTACTATCCGTTCTTCCAGGATTCTTTTCTGGCCCCAGCGATGTCGGAAATTTCCGACATCGCTGGGGCCGGAAAAGGATCCTGGAAGAACGGGACTAACGACGACTGAAGAGAATCGCTCAACGCGACAGAAGTGTAATCCTTCCGCCAATTACTGCAGATTTCAATGCTGGGCCATGAACAAGTGTCAGAGTGCGAACCATTCAACGAAACTTCATCGATATATGCTTCCGGAGCTGAAGGCCCACTCGTGTACCCTTGATGACTGCACGACGCAAAGCTTTATGCCTCGCCTGGGCCCGTCAACACCGACATTGGACTGTTGGTGACTGGAAACATGTTGCCTGGTCGGTTTCAAATTGTATCAAGCGGATGGACGTGTACAGGTATGCTCATGAAATCATGGTCCCTGCATGTCAGCAAGGGACTGTGCAGCTGGAGTGATGTGGAACCCCTGATACGTCTAGGCAGGACTGTGACAGGTGATGCGTACATAAGCGTACTGTCTGCACACCTGCATCCATTCATGTCCACTGTGCATTCCGACGGACGTGGGCAGTTACAGCAGGACAATGTGACACCCCAAGCATCCAGACTTGCTGCAGAGTGGCTCCAGGAACACTCCTCTGAGTATAAACACTTCAGCTGGCCACGAAACTCCCCAGACGTGAACATTATTGAGCATATCTGAGATGCCTTGCAACGTAGTGTTCGGAAGAGGTCTCCACCCCCTTGTACTCCTATGGAGTTATGTACAGCCCTGCAGGTTTCGTGGTGTCAGTTCTCTCCAGCACTACTTCAGCCATTACTGGGGTCCACGCAACGTCTTGTTGGCGGCACTTTTGCGTGCTCGCAGGAGCCCTACACGATATTAGGCAGGTGTACCAATTTCTGTGGCTCTTCAGTGTAAAAGCCGTGACACTGAACCGTAATGGCAGCCACAATATCAAACATATATAGCATTGTTCAACACCGTAATTAACTAGCAACATTTGTTACACACGAGAATTCGTTATTATATGCCTCAGTTCTGCATGAGTGACCACAGGCTGGACGTGGGCCAGATTCCTGGAGGCCGGACTTCTGAGGGCCGGCTTAGCGGCTGATTACTGTGCTGACACAGACAATTTTTTCTTCCATGTACATACATTAGTTCATCAGATGAAGATTACTTTCAGGATAAAACTTTCGGCTATCACATACATTTTTTTACACTCAAGGTAATACAGAGAAGAGGAACTTACATTTTCCACTGTGTTTCTATTAGGTTGGAGCATAAGTTGGTACAGTTTTTCTGTAAGTTCGATAAACACAACAAATACACATAACAGACGTTCTAGTCATCAATAGCATACGCTCCTTCACTATTTACAACAGTCTGCCAACACTGGGGTAACTTTTAGATTCTTCGACTTAGAAATCATGTGGTTCTGAAACGAAGAATTTGTCGAGCCATTTTGGAGCACATTTTCATCCGCAAAAGATTTTCCTTGAAGGCTGTTTGATAGGGAGCAGAAAAGGTGAAATTCTAAGGGCGCAAGATGAGGTGAATAGCGCAGACGCGCAATGACTTCTCGTCCCAACTCCCGTACAGTCTTTTCCCGTCAGTCTAGCAGGATGGCAGCGGGCTCTGTCGCGGAGCAGCGTCACTTCACGCAGTCTCCCTGGTCGTCGTTCTTGGATTCCGTGCGCAAGACGGCTCAGTTGCTGGCAACGAATGTCAGCAGTGATGGTTACACACTCAGCACTGCCGCTGTTCCACCAGATGCATAGCGTTATCTTTTGTGGACGCGCGCAGGTCTTTGTATGGGGAGCTGCTGCTTTGTTTGTACTCAACCATTCCTTTCTTTTGCTTATGCTAGCGTAAAGTCACCAGTAACCATACCGAATAGGAATAGTCGACTTGTTCAAGAGCCAATTGATGACGAGGAAACAGAGATGCACTTACGGTCACCTATTGATTTTTGTGATGTTGGCTTAAAGCATGCGATACCCATACACCTGTTTCCTGGAATGTTGCACGATTGCGGAACGATCACGTTCATCACATTCGCCAGTTTTCGAGTACAGTCAAGTGGATAACTCTGGATTAATGCGTTTAAACGATCTTCATGAAACCCCAAAAGTCTTCCTGAATGTGGATTGTAATAACGTCAAAACGATCCAAGTGAAAACGAAAAAACCATTTTCTGCCCATGCTCTGTCCAATGACATTATTCTCACACATGGCGCAAATGTTTCTGGATGCGTCTGCTGCTGTCACCCTTCTATTGAACTGAAACAGGAGAATATGTCGGAAATGCTCTGATTTCTCCACTTGGCGCTCGATTTCCTGCAACTACATCTACATTCATACTCCACAAGCAAACTGACGGTGTGTGGCGGAGGGTACCCTGAGTACCTCTACCGGTTCTCCCTTCTGTTCCAGTCTCGTATTGTTCGTGGAAAGAAGGACTGTCGGTATGCCTCTGTGTGGGCTCTAATCTCTCTGATTTTATCCTCATGGTCTCTTCGCGAGATATACGTAGAAGGGAGCAATATACTGCTTGATTCCTCGGTGAAGGTATGTTCTCGAAACTTGAACAAGAGGCCGTACCGAGCTACTGAGCGTCTCTCCTGCAGACTCTTCCACTGGAGTTTATCTATCATCCCCGTATTACTAAATGATCCTGTAACGAAGCGCGCTGCTCTCCCTTGGATCTTCTCTATCTCTTCTATAAACCCTATCTGGTACGGATCCCACACTGCTGAGCAGTATTCAAGCAGTGGGCGAACAAGCGTACTGTAACCTACTTCCTTTGTTTTCGGGTTGCATTTCCTTAGGATTCTTCCAATGAATCTCAGTCTGGCATCTGCTTTACCGACGATCAACTTTATATGATCATTCCATTTTAAATCACTCCTAATGCGTACTCCCAGATAATTTATGGAATTAACTGCTTCTAGTTGCTGACCTGCTATTTTGTAGCTAAATGATAAGGGATCTATCTTCCTATGTATTCGCAGCACATTACACTTGTCTACATTGAGATCGAATTGCCATACCCTGCACCATGCGTCAATTCGCTGCAGATCCTCCTGCATTTCAGTACAATTTTCCATTGCTACAACCTCTCGATACACCACAGCATCATCCGCAAAAAGCCTCAGTGAACTTCTGATGTCATCCACCAGGTCATTTATGTATATTGTGAATAGCAACGGTCCTATGACACTCCCCTGCGGCACACCTGAAATCACTCTTACTTCGGAAGACTCCTCTCCATTGAGAATGACATGCTGCGTTCCTAGCGTCCACTGCTCCAGTCACTATCTCCAAATGTCAAAATGACAATGTATGAACTCAAATAGCAACAGTGAACTAGAAATAAAAAATGACAATCGATAAATAAACCCATAGCAACCAGGATACTAACATGCAAAACAAATCGCTAGGAACTTGTGCACCAACCAAATGTATACACTTCGTACTCTTTTATACAATATTTGCATTTTCTTTCTAATTGGTTTCATCATCATTTAAAACATAGAGTATTGACGTTTTTCTTCTTTCTGATAATATTATCTATAAACAATGTATATATGTGGGAAATAAGAACTAGAAGCAGCAGGTGAAGAGAAACCCCCACCCCATCACACACACAAACAAATATATACAATATTTACACGCACACACGGTGTGTAGTCGTGTTCATGATACACACAACGTATTATACGCACACATAGTGTGCTGCGCTCTCTCTCTCTCTCTCTATCTCTCTCTCGCTCTCTCTCTTTCTCTCTGTCTCTCTCTCTGTCTCTCTCTCTCTCTCTCTCTCTCACACACACACACACACACACACACACACACACATATGCACACATGTAACAAGTAATTCTTCCAACTATAACGCACATACTCATACTTAAACATTAACTTTCTACGAGTAAATGTAAATGCACTTCCACACACTCAGTAGCGCCATGGTGTGAGTGCGGTAGGGTGTCGGTCCCATCCCCACAGTTGACCTGCTTGTCGTCATGACGGGACTGCCCTACTTTCAGCTGCACTGCCTCCTACCTCAACAGCTCTCGATCACAAAAGATTACCTGGCAGACCAAGTGTGGAGCTGCGCCCGAGTCCTCGAGTAGGCACGTCTCGTGCTTCTCGATCGTGACAGCCTTTGAGGCAGCGAGATGAGCACCCTCAGCCCACCTATGGGCAGCACCTGCACCTGTGCGGCAGGACTACTCGTATGTGTTTGATCTGAGCGCCACAAACTCCACACCATCTATCTCGTCTTTCATCAGGCCGATAGCCCTCTTGTTTCAAAAAGAATTACTGGGTGTATATCCAGATGTGTCTCATTCTTCTTGATTGTAGCTCAGTTGCTTCATAACCGAGCGACGTGGCGCAGTGGTTAGCACACTGGACTCGCATTCGGGAGGACGACGGTTCAATCCCGTCTCCGGCCATCCTGATTTAGGTTTTCCGTGATTTCCCTAAATCGTTTCAGGCAAATGCCGGGATGGTTCCTTTGAAAGGGCACGGCCGATTTCCTTCCCAATCCTTCCCTAACCCGAGCTTGCGCTCCGTCTCTAATGACCTCGTTGTCGACGGGACGTTAAAACACTAACCACCACCACCACCATCAGTTGCTTCATATGGATTGCAACATTTAACCCAATAGACGGAACTCTCTGTATCCACAAAAAGTAGCTCGGGATCGGCGTGCAGCGACTATTCCTTCACTGAAGATGGTGACCACTGAAATTTGGCCTGATGCTGTAATCTCTTACACCATGACACCCATCCCACCAGTACACTAAATGAATTTTGTGGTATTCTCTAACATTTTCCATGGTTTTCCCGCAATTTGAATTGTTCATTAACTTATAGTAACCTGTTGGAACATGATATGTTGTGAGAGCCCTGTGTTTTCAGCCAGCAACGCTGCTTGAAGGAGATCCCACAGGTGATACTAACAAGTTCCATCCTCGGTCTCAGACATTGTTGGAGGTTTCTGCAATGAAGAAGATGTCGCTGTTTGTTGCCCAGCGTTGTGAACAATTTTGGAATGGAACTGTTTAGGGTACTAGGCGCACCAGAGGTTGTAGCAAGTCACTGTGCACGTCATACAGACGGGTGGGGTATGTCGGTTATACCTCCAGAGCATATCCCTCACCAGCATCTGCAGCAACATCGTGGATATTTGCCTTCAATCTGGTGACTTGCCCTTTGGACATCCATCGAATCGCTCAAAATGGTAGATTTTGTTGCACGGTTTGCCTACAGAGGTTGTTTACGTCAAGGTAGAAGATGTAGCTTAAATCGTCAGATAGCCGGTACTCATCCTCACTCATTCAGGGGTTATTTGCCTTAGTGTACCTATGCATGCACCGGGTGCAAATCCCGAGCAGCCTGTCAAATAGTAAAGTATAAAGTAGTTTGACCCTTCTACTGTTCAAAATTAGCCAGTCAGTGCCCCAATCACTTAGACTGTTGCTACTCTCCAAGGGCGAGAAGAAAGACTACATGTCGATAAAAAATCACGTCCTGCCTACTTTCTGTCCTAATGTCGAAATATTGTGGTACATGCCGTTTTTGTCGTGATGCCTCGATTCGTTTACCGAGCGTGATTATCTTGAAATGCACGTCACTGACTGCTGGTACATTTGGAAACATCTATCGAGGATAAAAAGTTCTCAAAGTTTAAGACTGACCGCCGCTGGGAGCGTCCAGTACGCTGACTTCGAGTGCCTGCTGGCTCCTGTGCTGTGCTTTGAAGACGACGCCACCTCCTCCCAGACTAACTGCACCGGACTGCACGTACCGTATACAGCGTCATATCGAGTTGTATGCTCGTACGACTCCAGTAACAATAAACTCGAATCATATGTCGGGGATAATTCAGCAAGATGGTTGCTCGATGAGCTCGAAAGAAGTGCATGGGAAGTTGCCGGGATTTATCGCAATAATTCCCTACGATCACCTTGCAGGAGAATGGTGGCTTGTACGAACAGGTGTTCGAGTCGAGACGCCAATGTCATCTAAAGGGGAAGTTCCTCACAATGCTTGCAACTTGAAGTAGCAACCGCTACAGCACCTAGCCGTCTGCTACCACAATGTGGGCAGGTATGACGCCGACTTTCTCATTCAGCACTAGGGTGGCTTTGTTCACCAGGGCCACGTATAATGATGACGAGGAAGGAGGCCTTCCCAAACAAATACCTGGGTTCGATGGAGAGGCTCCACGAAAGCACATTACTTGACATATCGCATTCTCCAATAAACTAACAGGCAGCGGCATAATCACTGCAGAGTATGAGCATGCTGTGAATGTTTACCAGTGTTCGGCATCCCTAATTTAGGAGCATACGCAATATTATGCATGAAAGCAGATGTAAACCAGCTCGTGGAGAAGTTCTGGAGTGTATGCCTGGGCACATAGTACCTGGAACCTGTCGTCTATTACAGCGCTTTCGTGGTATGAAATGTTAATGAAGAAATGTGTCAGCATCAAACTATTGACCGATGTTGTCATACTGCTCTTCTTAGAGCGTTGGATTTGCAGTGACTTTGTCAGTGTGTGCACATGTATGCCAAGGTGAATAAGACGCAAACGAATGAGAGCAATTACAGACCGTCTGACAATTTAAGTTGAATCCATTACCTGGATGTAAACAACCTCTACAGGCAAACCACGCAGCAAAGTCTACCATTTGAAAAGTTACGATGGATATACAGATCGCCAGATTGAAGGAAAATGTCCTTGATGTGGCTGCAGATGCCGGTGAGGAATATGTCCTCGAGGTAGAACTGACAATTCCCACCTATTTACATGACGGGGACAGTAACTTGCTGCTACGTCGGAGGCGCCCAGTCCCACGAAATGGCTCCATCCCGAAGCTGTCGACAATGCTGGGGAGCAAACTGTCACATATTCTTCGTGACAGAAACCTCCAGCATGTCTCAGGTTAGGGATGGAACTTGTAGGTATCACTTGTGGGATCTTCTTCAAGCAGCGTTGCTGGTTGAAGGGGTACATTGCTGTAAACACTGAATGGAGGGCTCTTGCAACATGTGATTTTGAAACACATTTTTACAAGTTAATGAACAATTCAATATTCGGAAAAATGTTAGAGAATATCGTGAAATGCATTTAGTTTACAGTTGGGATGGGCGCTATGGCGCAAGAGATTACATCGTCAGGTAAATTTCGAGGCAGTCACCAATCTTCTATGAATGAGTACTCACTGCGGAGATGTTCAAGGTTTCACCGCAGTTCACGAAGCCTGCCTACATCAGCATGTGTCTTTGGGACCTCTCCAAACTCCTTCGCTTTCACTTTGACTCGAACGTCACAGATAGCAAATTATTTTGTTTGGACACAGGAAGTTTCATCTACTGGGTGAAAGGCTGTGGTTCATATGAAGTTGTTGTTGCTGTCGTCTTCAGTCCTGAGACTGATTTGATGCAGCTCTCCATGCTACTCTATCCTGTGCAAGCTGCTTCATCTCCCAGTACCTACTGCAACCTACATCCTTCTGAATCTGCTTGGTGTATTCATCTCTGGGTCTCCCTCTACAATTTTTACCCTCCATGCTGCCCTCCAATAATAAATTTGTGATCCCTTGATGCCTCAGAACATGTCCTACCAATCGATCCCTTCTTCTAGTCAAGTTGTGTCACAAACTTCTCTTCCCCCCAACCCTATTCAATACCTCCTCATTAATTATGTGATCTACCCATCTAATCTTCAGCATTCTTCTGTAGCACCACATTTCGAAAGCTTCTATTCTCTTCTTGTCTAAACTATTTATAGTCCATGTTTCACTTCCACACATGGCTACACTGCATACAAATACTTTCAGAAACGACTTCCTGACACTTAAATCTATACTCGATGTTAACAAATTCCTCTTCTTCAGAAACGCTTTTCTTGCCATTGCCAGTCTACATTTTATATCCTCTCTACTTCTACCATCATCAGTTATTTTGCTCCCCAAATAGAAAAACTCCTTTACTACTTTAAGTGTTTCATTTCCTAATCTAATACCCTCAGCATCACCCGACTTAATTCGATAACATTCCATTATCCTCGTTTTGCTTTTGTTGACGTTCATCTTATATCCTCCTTTCAAGACACTGTCCATTCCGTTCAACTGCTCTTCCGAGTCCTTTGCTGTCTCTGACAGAATTACAATGTCATCGGCGAACCTCAAAGTTTTTATTTCTTCTCCATGGAGTTTAATACCTACTCCGAGTGTTTCTTTTGTTTCCTTCACTGCTTGCTCAATATACAGATTGAATAACATCGGGGAGAGGCTACAACCCTGACTCACTCCCTTCCCAACCACTACTTCCCTTTCATGCCCCTCAACTCTTATAACTGCCATCTGCTTTCTATACAAATTGTAAATAGCCTTTCGCTCCCTGTATTTTACCCCCGCCACCTTCAGAATTTGAAAGAGAGTATTCCAGTCAACATTGTCAAAAGCTTTCTCTAAGTCTACAAATGCTAGAAACGGAGGTTTGCCTTTCCTTAATCTAGCTTCTAAGAGAAGTCGTAGGGTCAGTATTGCCTCACGTGTTCCAATATTTCTACGGAATCCAAACTGATCTTCCCAGAGGTCGGCTTCTACCAGTTTTTCCATTCGTCTGTAACGAATTCGCGTTAGTATTTTGCAGCTGTGACTTATTAAACTGATAGTTGGGTAATTTTCACATCTGTCAACACCTGCTTTCTTTGGGATTGGAATTATAATATTCTTCTTGAAGTCTGACGGTATTTCGCTGTCTCGTACATCTTGCTCATCAGATGGTACAGTTTTGTCAGGACTGGCTCTCTCAAGGCTATCAGTAATTCTAATGGAATGTTGTCTACTCCCGGGGCCTTGTTTCGACTTAGGTCTTTCAGTGCTCTGTCAAACTCTTCACGCAGTATATTATCTCCCATTTCATCTCCATCTCCATCCTGTTCCATTTCCATAACATTGTCCTCAAGAACATCGCCCTTGTATAGGCCCTCTATATACTCATTCCACCTTTCTGCTTTCCCTTCTTTGCTTAGAACTGGGTTTCCATCTGAACTCTTGATATTCATACAAGTGGTTCTCTTTTCTCCAAAGGTCTCTTTAATTTTCCTGTAGGCAGTATCTGTCTTACCCTTAGTGAGATAAGCCTCTACATCCTTACATTTGTCCTCTAGTCATCCCTGCTTAGCCATTTTTCACTTCCTGTCGATCTCATTTTTGAGACGTTTGTATTCCTTTTTGCCTGCATCATTTACTGCATTTTTATATTTTCTTCTTTCATCAATTAAATTCAATATCTCTTCTGTTACCCAAGGATTTCTACTAGCCATCGTCTTTTTACCTACTTGATCCTCTGCTGCCTTCACTACTTCATCCCTCAAAGCTACCCATTCTTCTTCTACTGTATTTCTTTCCCCCATTCCTGTCAATTGTTCCCTTATGCTCTCCCTGAAACTCTCTACAACCTCTGGTTCTTTCAGTTTATCCAGGTCCCATCTCCTTAAATTCCCACCTTTTTGCAGTTTCTTCAGTTTTAATCATATGAAGTAATTAGGTATAATGAAGAAGATTTCGACACATCTGATATGCGGCTGGTAATCCTTTTAGAGTAACACCACAAATCAAAAATGTTCTCAGTCTGAGGAAAGACGAGGCGAATGGTTCGCAGATTGTGGAGTGTGTAGGGCTTAGATGGAAGATATACTCATACCACACAGGTGGAGATGCCACCCAGAGGCAGGCTAGCGTTGCTCCAAAGGCTCTCAAGACGGAGGATTACGAAAGATGCCTACTCGAAGGCTCTGGTGAGCTTCACCAGGTAATCATCCAGTTAAGAGGTCATGACGTACAAACTGCACCGAAGCTTCGCGTAGGGCTATCGCATCATGACGACAAATGATTCATGTGTGGGGACAGGATCAGCCACTACAATACTCTCACTATTCATTGGAGTCACTGAGTGTGTGGAAGTGTATTTTTTTGTAAATAGTTGATGCGTACGTGCGATTGTGTGCAGAATAGTTGGATGAACCAATGTCATTGTTTGTGTGTGTGTGTGTGTGTGTGTGTGTGTGTGTGTGTGTGTGTGTACGTAGGTTTTTGTACATCCGCTGCTGCTAGTCCTTGTCTCTCATAAGTATTCCTTACTTAGAAAAAAATGATCAGAAGGAAATGATTAAAACGTAAGTACTGCATATAGAATGACCAGAAAGAAAAATGTAAATACTGTACGTATTAAATGATGATGAAACCAATTAGAAAGAAAACGTAAATATTGAATAAAACATTAACAATGTATACAGAAACAAAATAGGAAACGTAATATTTAACGTCTTCTTCTGAATACTAGCTTTAGTGTAAACAAATGTATCTGATAGTTATAAGTCATCAGATAAGAATAACTTTGCAAATAAAACCAATGTGTGTGTGTGTGTGTGTGTGTGTGTGTGTGTGTAAGAAAAATCGCTGTGTAAATACATGAACAAAAAATTGTAAAAATTAGCTTTGTGAAATATTCTATATAAGAAAAATACAACTTTGCTAGATACATCATAAGAAAGAAATAGCTTTGTAAATAAAAGAAAAATGTTGGTAAGCAAAAAAAATTATTATACAATTTGTATTGGAAAAAAAAGAAATTGTTAATAATAAGCCAAAAAGTTAACTTGTCACATCATCGTTATTATTTCAAAACCGTTTCGCTATAGGTGCTCAGACATCGAATGGAGAGCCCTGCAAGCAGTTGCGCTACTATTGCAGATACGCTGATGACACGTTGTGATTAACAGAAGGAACTAATGATGACACAGATGCAACTGTAACACAGTTCAATAGTGAAGATGCAAAAATAAAATTTGCGGTTGAAATCTGGTTTGCGAAGTTCCATAAATTTCTTCAATCTACATATCAGGAATGAAAAGAGTAAACATACCATACGAATTTTTCGAAAGAACGCTTGGTACACTGATGTCATTTTAGCTTACCATTCTAACCATGGCAGTCAACATAAAAATGCCTTTTTAAACTTTACCATTAATAGGCTATTTAAGCTTCTAGTATGAGATTACGAACGAAAAACAGAATTTGAGGTTATTAAATATATTCCAAAAATGAACAACTATCATAAAGATTATGTAAATAATATTTACAACAAAATAACAAAGGCAAGAGAACTGCAAGGAATAAATGTTGTGACTAATAAAGGTAATGATGGCAGCAAGATTTTCATTACGTTGCCGTATTATGACGCTATTAGTACCAGATCTATTTCTAAAAATCAAAACAATGTCGTTTCTTTTCCAAACGAAAGTAAACTTGGTCATGTGCTACCTAAGGAAATACATAAAACTAATTTTCTCCACGAATCAGGGATATACAAATTATAATGTCCCACTGCAATGAATGTTACGTGGGGCAAACTGGGAGAAGGCTTGAGGTCAGATTTGACATTAGAGAGGAGGGACACGGTTGAGGAATGAGATTTGGCAGCCCGTCGTGTTGACACGGGGTGCTGCTACACAGGCGGCCGATGACGGGAGAGTCCTGCATCTGCTAGAGGTGGAGCAGACTCCTCACGCCACCTTGCTCAATGAGCGGCCAGCAATGAGAAGAACCCATTTTCTTTTTTCGAAAGGCGCCTAGCTGCCAAAAACAAGGGGCTTTCACAGGTCCGCAGAAGGACACGCAACACCTCCTAAGTATGGCCCTACGTAATGCCGTGTCGTAGCTCATTAAGTAGGGACAGTATTCGTCGCTCACAACCCATCTGTACTACCACTAACACCAAACCGAGTTACGTATGTTCCTATAATAGACAGTGATGAGCTTTATAAGTAAAGTTGTACGTTGTATTCCTTGACATCGTAACACTGGTTTATACTTGACAACCAGATAAGTTACTCCTCGTAATATAAGCCCAGTTGGGAGGGATAATTATGCACTGAATGTGTGACACGGATCTACAATGTACAACCTGTTTTTTTAATTAGTACTGATTTTAGGTTTTACACAAAACAAATGTTATTAGTATTTCAATTTACGCCACCCATTTGTGGATTGTTCCTTCTGGTTTTGTGATAATTGCCGCGTGTATTTTAGTATTTCCGGATGCCATTGTAGTTTATGTCAAGCTACTATATTTTATTTTTTAAATATTCTTTAAAGAATGTGGTACACAAATGACAATAATAAAGAGGGCGTTAATTACTACTGACGTCACACACTGAGGTTAGCTACATGGTAACACAGGCATCAAGCTCAGTTTAACTGTTTGTTATCTGTAATGGCAGAGTGGTACCACGTGCGATTTTATTTACGTTGAGTCATGATGACTTGGATATAACTGGCACATAAACTTATGTTTTACAAGCTGATGTATTTTTGATCTACTTTTAATTTATGTTTTGATGTCTGATTCTCGTCTTGTCATTTTATTCAAGTAGCATTGAAGGTAGCTACACAGTGCCCTCCGCCACACACCGTTGGGTGGCTTGCGGAGTATAAATGTAGATGTAGATGTAGTAGCTGAAATCGATCTGCAATAAACAGATTGCATCTCGTAAGTAATATGTTGTAGAATTTACACAAATATCTAGAGGTTGTAACCACAGATGTCATTATTTGATATTAAGTATAACAAATTCTGCCTATAATGTTGAGGTTTTGATAAATAATCTATGTACGGTGGCACTGGACCGGAATACTTCCACAGCACGCAAGTTATAATACAAAATGAATGAAATACGAGAAGGGTCTAACTACCGACATATAGTTTTCCGTCATTTTATTGTAACAAATCGTAAAAAAAGCGACGCGTTTTGAAGAGACTCTCAATGTACCACTACTATGAAACAGCTTATGTTCGTAGCACATATGTTACAATTTAAAAACCACCAAATACGGAGTTCAACGCCGTTTGACTTAATCCAATATGGCATCTCGTAAGTTCAAATTATGTCGCATCCGACTGGGGTGCTCCTCTCTTCCTCTCTTCACGCTTCGCGTTGTAGTGGGGCCTGAGATTCCGCGTCGTGACGTCACCAAACGCGACCACCGTCCCGTCCCGTGCCAGGACGCCTTCAGCGAGCACTGGGGTGGACACCGGACGCACGATCGCTGTTCACATCCCTGTCCGGCCGTCTCATCCACATTTACGTTTTCCGTGGTTACTTACATCGCGTAAGGCAAGATGCCAGGATGGTTCCTTTCAAAAGGGCAAAGGTCATTTCCCGCCTTAACTGTACGAAACCCACACTTTTGCTCCGTCTCTAATGACCTCAACATCCACAGGTTCTTAAACCACAGTCTCGTTTTCTTCATTTCTTCCTTTCTCGTTTCACAACCGGCTGCATTCCCAACTCGCACCCTATACCAACTGGCCCATTTCCCACACCTTCTGCTCTTCCTTAGGCAGTTTTGAACACCTAGCGTAAAGCAGAAAATACAACCCTCTTATCTCGAATCCAGGCACCTTGCGCCCACAACTCTCCGTCCGGTCCATTCTCCACTGCTCAGCAGTTGCCCCGTATTCCCATTCGCCTGTTTTCACGATCATGGCAGTCACCCTCTTGTTCCCGCTCTCCGTGTCATTCTCAGCTGTCCATGCTTCCACTTTCCTAGCGGCAGATCTTTCACGATTGCTTTTGTCCATCGTCCTTGCTCCGTTTGTCGCAAACGGCCATACCATTGAAGACCTATATTCTCAGTTCTTTGTTTCATATTCCTCATTTCTTCTCCGCTCTGTTCTTGAGATTTGTGGCTGCCCTTCTTATTCCGTCCATCTCTAGTGTCTATACGCTACTTCTCTGCAGCTCTCCCATCTAAATCTACATCTATATACATACTCCACAAGCCACCATACGGTGCGTGGCAGAGGGTACCCTATATCACAACTAGTCTTTTCCTTTCCCGTTCCACTCGCTGATAGAGAAAGGGAAAAACGACTGTCTATACACCTCCGTATGGGCTCTAATTTCTCGTATCTTTTCTTCATTGTCTTTATGGATAACGTATGTTGGCGGCAATAGAATCGTTCGGCAGTCAGCTTCAAATGCCGGTTCTCTAAACTTTCTCAATAGCGTTCTTCGAAATGAATGTCTTCTTCCTTCCAGGGATTTCCACTTGGGCTCCCGAAGCGTATCTCTAACACTCGCATGTTGATCGAAACTACCGGTAACAAATCTAGCAGCTGCTCTCTGAATTGTTTCGATGCCTTTTTCAATCCAACCTGGTGCGGATCCCAAACAATCGAGCAGTACTCAAGAATAGGTCGTCCTATATGGGGGCCTCCTTTACAGATGAACCACACTCTTCTAAAATTCTCGCAATAGACTGAGGTCGACCCTTCGTCTTCCCTACCACAATCCTCGCAGGCTCGCTTCGAAAGTTGTGCCCAGATATTTAAGCGGCGTGACTGTGCCAAGCAGGATACTGCTAATGCTGTATACAAACATTAAGGGTTTGTTTTCCGTACTCATCCGCATTATCTTAAATTTTACCACATTTAGAGCTAGATTCTATTTATCACACCAACTAGAAATTTTGTCCAAGTCGCGTTTTATCTTCCTAGAGTGACTTATCTTCGACATCCCACTGTACACCACAGCATCATCAGCGAACAATCGCAGATTTCTGCCCAACCTGTATGCCAGATCATTTATGCATATAGAATATAGAAACGGTCCAATCAAACTTACCTGGTCCATTATGCAGCATTATATGTTATTTACTTTACACTATTGTTTGCGGAATCCTTTATTTATTTTGATATTGCTCTGCTCCAGACAACTCCTTCGTTGTTCTTTATGCTCTTTGTTAGGCGGCGAGGATACACATCTGAGCATACTGTAACAGGTCGACCACCCCTTACGTGTTCAGAACAATACGTCTTTGCCTCACGTAGGTCGCAGTAGGCACTATCGATAGTCGTGCGCCCAGTGCTAGTCGAGCAGCGCGTATTTCGGCAGGACGAAAAATGGCTCTGAGCACTATGCGACTTAACTTCTGAGGTCATCAGTCCCCTAGAACTTAAAACTACTTAAACCTAACTAACCTAAGGACATCACACACATCCATGCACGAGGCAGGATTCGAACCTGCGACCGTAGCGGGCGCTCGGCTCCAGACTGTAGCGCCTAGAACCGCACGGCCACTCCGGCCGGCCTCGGCAGGACGGCCGACCGCGTTTACAATTGTTTAACGGATGTGTACGTCACCCAACGCCGTGGGCCTGACCTCCAGCAAGTATGTAAATGGCGTTAATTGAGTTATTTTTTTGAGGTGTTTAAGTGTTCATCTGTGCACCGCGATAACGCGACAACCGCGCCGGACGCTCACGATTTGGACTGCAATGGGGATTGTGTATTCAGAGCCACGTGAAGAATATTGGCGTGTGACGACCTTAATAGGCCACCTGTGATGAGTTAAGCGTTTTTATATTGTCAGACGTTGGGAGTAACTGCCTCATTCCTGCTTTTTAAGCAAAAGATATAGAACATTAATAAAAAGTATGTACTGATCATTGCTACCTGACATCCTAATTACCTTTGTTGGATTTGATACCAAACAACTTCCGTGCAAATACTAACAGATCAGCCTTTATCAGTTGCACGCGCTCAAACTATTTTAAACTGTTAGGCTATAATCCACTATTCATTAACGGTGGTTTTTTATACGAAGTGTTTCAACCCCAACCGGTGGCCAAGGGTCACCACTAACAACAGAGACGTCCAGCTGATCGGCTAGCTGTCTGACTGTGGTCCGCTGATCACCTCGAATGAGAGTGTCCGCACGCCCAACATTACAGGCGTTAAAGCTGTGTGCGGCCAGCATGCTTCGGACAGATTTGCGTGACCTTGCTGTGATAATGGCAGACGCCTTGCCCACCGCCTGACTTTGCTTTTGCTGGCTGCCGTATCCCCGTAGACATTCTGCGAGCGCCTGCGACGCTCTGGCCTTCTGCCGGTGACGGCTCTCTGGTTGGAGCGGCCCTCCTTTACAGGCGCCATCTTGAGGACTACCTGTAGTGCCGCCACCTATCGGAACTTCGTGGAAGAGGAGGAGCTGAAGCGGGAACACTCCACGAGGTCTCTCACAACAAATTCCGCATTTTGTCAACCGAAACTGGCCGAGAAAAATTACTGAACGGCCATCGTATACCCGTTTACTCCATAACTTCACACGGTGCGTACATGGGTACAGAATCAAACGCTTTTCCTAAACAGACAAATATTGAATGTACTTTTTGACCTTTAGAGAACGCCTTGTCACATACTTGTCTAAGGCTAAAATATGATTTATTCGAGAGCGACCAATCGTAAAACCTGCCTGGTCCTCTCGCATCTTTCCCTAAATCTCATTCTCCAACCTGCTTTTCAGTGCAGTGCTGATAGACGACATAAGACAAATCCATCTACAATTTTTCATGTTTTTGGTTTTCTATTTTTATAGATAGCAAATATGTTGGATACATACCAGTCTGTTGGTACTTGCTTTCCCTCCTGTATCTGTTTCAACAATTTAAATGTCTCACCACAATTTCCATCAGAACTCCCTTCGGTCCCCTTTTCATTTCTTGTTTTTCTCAGCATTTCTTTTACTTCATAGTGTAGTACAAGTGCTGTATAACGTAAGGTACTGCTCTTACTGTAGACTTCGAAAACGTGCTGCTTTCTTTTGTCTCAAATGGCTCAAATGGCTCTGTGCACTATGGGACTTAACATCTGAGGTCGTCAGTCCCGTAGACTTAGAACTGCTTAAGCCTAACTAAGGACATCACACACACATCCACGCCCGAGGCAGGATTCGAACCTGCGACCGTCGCAGCAGCGCGGTTCCGGACTTGAGCGCCTAGAACCGCTCAGCCACACCGGCCGGCTTTCTTTTGTCTGCCAGAAGTTCTTCAATGTTCTTTTTGTGCTGTCCAACTGGTGGAGGGCGGGATAGCTAGCCATGCCGACACACGAGTACAGCTGTGGCACCAGCCGCGGCCTGCAGCTCTGCGTCCCACACACAGGCCAGTGTACGCCGGCCCTGGCCCGTCGTTCTGCTGCCTCACACTCAACACTACACGACTGTTGCAGTTACTCAGGATCACATAATTCTAAACAGCCTTTCATCTCAGTCGAAAATATTACTGTTTTTAAGAATCACCAACGTCACCGTTACATCGTAGCAGCATCGACACGATCACTTTTAACTGTCCTTCTTATCACCAGTGTTATCCGCGTATTTTGCTAAAAGACTCGCTTTACCCGCTGCCAGCCTGAGATGCCGGCAGAGGGAGGAGGCGCGGCACCCACCGTGCAGCCGGCGCCCCTCTCCACCAGCGGCAGCCACTCCTCGCCTCCAGCGGCGGTGACGTCACACGACCGCTCCTGAAACACCAACAGCGCCCAGTGCCTGACGTACCTCCTAAACAGATACGAATATTAACGTTCAGCTGCCTCCAATTGCCCCACAAATGAAATTAATTGGCCGCCAGCATCGCTTTGAACTACTCACCCCAAGAGGGAAGGGTGATTTTCTAAATCCGAATCATCGGTTCCGTATGTTTCGAAGACCCGGCAGCCGTTCATAGGAGCGACGATCTGCAGGGACATCAACGCCGTTTAGTCATTCCTACACGGAGAGGTTAAGACGCTCACTGGATGTACAGCACAACAAAACAAAATACCTGAAAACACTTAGAGAGGGAAAGACTAAGTACTAAGAGGGGCACGCCAACATAAAGTAACAGTGAAGATTCTCTCCTCGTCTCCGGTAATTCGCGCCCCCGTGCCTGCACGCACTCAGAAGCGCAGTCTCAGCGACAGCCTTCGAAGAGCGGGTCCCGCCCGGACACGCCACAGGGTTCCTCCCTGGGGTACAGCTGTCCAGCAGGTCCTCCTTAAGCCACAGAATTCAGTAGCCAGTGCCGAGCGACGTTCGAGCAACGCCACCGGACGGCGATCTGGAGTGAAGGATGGAGCTACCCCCTGTGGCAGCAGCTGGGACAGTCTGGGTGTGGCGATGCCTGGGAAACTTTGTCTGCCGTCACGTCTGGCACCAATAGTGGTGTTACTGTACGGAGGCGTTTCTCTCGGTCGAGCTGTGCTCCTCTTACTGCACTTAAGAAAACGCTAAACACGGAACAATATGAACACATTTTACATACAGCACTGTGTACTGCGTACAGCAGAACAACATTGCAGAGAGGACGATTCTTTGTATGCACCCTGTCGTAAAGCAACATCGTTGAGACAGTGGTTTGTGCACAGTAACATTCGGGAAATGGACTGACATGTCCAGTGCCCTCAGATGAAACGACTGGAATGTCTCGGGAATGAGTCAGAACGTCGACTCGGCTCCAGACCCCGGCGTCCAACATCCCTAGGTTGTCTGATGTCTGCTGTCGAGCAAGAACGGGCAGTCGTTGCGCCGCAGAAGTTGAGACACCTCACCGGAAGTGTCCCCAGCAGAGCTGGAGCCGTGATAAAGGCGAAGGGTCGACGAACCGTACGGGTCCTCTCGGTCACACGGCGTGACGTAGCCAGCGTGTATCCGCAGTGTGCTCGCTGCTACATGCCGGGCGTCCCTCCCCCCTCTGCCGCCACTACAAGGCCGAAGCCCCCTGCTGCATGTCCGCCCGATTTCTCCCCTCTGTCGTTGCAGTCGCCATTTGGAAAACTCGGCTGTCGCAATGCGCTCGACTTACGACAACACTGAGTGTACACCACTGAGCGAGAGCATGCTGCAGCGGAGAAACAGGTCTAGAGCGAAAATTGTGGTCAGTGGGATAGAACAGATTGGTGACTAGCTGATGCAATAATGTGGACAGGACGAGTGGAATAATTCCAGTATGCAGGAAACGAGCTCACACGAAACGCGGTAGAATGAGAAAGCAGAGTAGTATAAAAGAAGAAAGTTTAATTTTAAGAACTGATATCGCATACTCGTACGGAAAGGAGGTTACTTTCAGAGTATGCTGACACAATAGCTCCGTATTTAGCAATTATATACAACCGCTCGCTCATAGAAAGATCCGTACCTAAAGACTGGAAACTGCTCAAGTCACACCAATACCCAAAAAGGAAACTAGGGATAATCCATTGTGTCTCTTTGGTACTGTGTATGAAATGTGTGTATTTCATTATCATCGTTGTCTGTGTGTGTTTGTGTCGTTTCTGGTGTTGTTATCATGTGTGATGAAATACGACATGAAACTGCCACGCCCATCGTTCGGGATGCAAACACATCGAAAAAGAGTGCCGGTCAAAGAATCGGAAGTGAACTAACAAGCTGCTGTGGCAGTTTAATACCGGCGAACGGTTGGGGCGTGATGCTGAGCACTCTGATTGGAGGCAATCGGCTCCAAGGCGTGAAGTATCAACTATCAAGTAATTTTAATCCGACTATAGTTGCGCAGAGATGAACCAATTGGCGTAGCGTACGAGAAGATGGAGCCCAGCATCAAATCAGCCGATAGACTGCCGATATTAAACTATGGACAAGAGAAATAACATCTAGACTAACATGAACATGTACGGATATAACCGAATGCATCGTGCTGCAGGAATAACCACTATTGCCAGGTTAGACGTACTGCGAAAAATGTCTACCAGTATTCACCTGAAGCCATCTGAAATGCAAAAACAAGAAAAAACTACTTGTAGGAAGTCCTGGAAAATTAGATGCCTGGTTCATATTCATTGGAAGAATCTTAAGGATGCTATTCACTCACAAAAAAAAAAAATATTTACAAAACACTCGATAGATCGGTTCTTGAGTGTTGCTCGTCTGTTTGGAGCCTTAGCAGGTAGGATTAACATTTGAGACACGTAGTATCAAAGAAGAACGGCGTTTTTCGAGGAAACGAAGTTTTAAATCGCATTTCACACCCGGTTTACCCCTAAAAGAAATTGGGTTTTGAGAAATGCTTCTTCGGCGGGTGTCTACACAGTATACAAAGAATGTTGCCTCTGAATTTCTGTTTCTCGGCCGTTCGTTTAGCCGGAGAGCCGAGTCGCTAAATCGGTGAGGCACCGCATCTCCGCACAAAAAACTGATTTACCGTTTTTATTCATTAGAGTAGAATCCTGCAAAATCCTGTCTCACTTGATGTCTACGTTACATAACACATATTTCCTCAATGTATGATGTTTCTATGTCAACAGTTTCAAATCAACGTTGACAAGCCAGCAAAACTTTGACCGTCATTTAATCCTCTCACGGCTGAGTTTAGAAAAATCCATACTTCGCATGCACCGACCTCACAAAAAAAAAGTATGTTTCCTCCAAATTTCATGTTTCTAATGCCAGTGGTTTAGGCTGTACTTTGTTAGACGACTCAAAAAGTTTCTCTTTTTATACAAACAAATACAGTTTAAGTGCAAATACCGCAGCAAGTGTAAATATCTTTTAGTAAATGTAGCCAATATTAATCAGTTTCCTAAACTGAGGCATTAGCTCAGTCCATAGCTAGCAACAGATGCATCCAGATTTACATACACAATCCGCAAGCCCCAGTAAGGTGTGTGGTGAATCGTTCACAGGTACCACCCCTCGTCATTCGCTTTGCCAGTCCACTCGCAAATACAGCGAAGGAGAACCTTCCGCACGAACCCTCATTTCTCGTATCTTGTCTTCGCAGTGCTTTAGACGAGATGTCAGTAAATTTTGTTAATAGCGTTCCTCGAAAAGAACGTCGTATTTCCTGCAGGGATTCCCATCTGAGTTTACGGAGCATGTCAGTAATAGTCGCGCGTTGTTCGATGCACCGGTAACAAATCTGGCAGCACGCCTCTGAACTGCTTCGAAGTGACAGGGATCCCAATCGCTCGAGCATTACTCAAGAATGGGTCGCAATAGGTACTGTACGAGGTGTCCTTCGTAGATGAACCACATTTTCTGGAATTCTCGCAATAAAGCAATGTCAACTATTTCGGCTCGCTTACTACTGTCGTTACATGCTCGTTCCATTTCGTATCGCTTTGCAAAGCTGTGCCTAGGTATTTAACTCAAGTCACCCTGTCAAGCTGTATTCCAGCACTGCAGGATTGCTTTTCCGCGTTTAGAGCGAGCTCCAATCCCAGGTCAGGCTTTCTGTATCCCGCACACTCCGGTGTCTAACACACTCGTACTACATCCGCTTTAGGGAGTGCGTGCGAGCACATACTTGGGCTGCTGTCAACACCAGCTCGGTGATGGGCCACAGTGTTTCAGAACTCCCAGCGTGGCTTCCGGGTGCCGGTCCTGTCGACGTTCACCGCCAGCCTCGTCGCCCACCTGTTCCACAGACACACCGCTCGAGAGGGGCGGCAGGTTTTTAGATCCAAGGGACCTCTCAGTACTGACTGTTTCTCCTCGGCCCCAATCAGTTCACGGCAAACACATCCTTCTTACCTAGGGGAGCTTCCTGCCGACCACAAAACGAGGTTCTGTGACGACAAAACATTTAGGGGGTCGAAATCCATCTTTCGTTAGGAGTTACCTTCTACTTATACATCTGCACGTACACCGCGTTGTGACCTGACAGTGCGAGGCGGAGGGTACTTACGGTACCAGTAACCGATTTCCCCCCCCCCCCCCCCCCCCCCCCCCTTCTCTGTTCCATTAGCGCAAGGCGTGTGGAAAGATTGATTGTATTAGCTCTAATCTATCGATTTTTTCTCGTCGTTGTCGCGAGACGTATGTAGGGGCAGTAATACGTTTTCCGAGTCTTTTAGGAAAGCGCTCACTCCAAATTGCAACAGTAAACCTCTGTTGTAGCGTGTGCTAGTCTAGCCTGCGGAGCAGACTAAACGGTTCTGCGACGAAACGCGCCGCTATCCGCTGGACCTCTAAGATCAGCCCTGCATAGCTAGGGTCCCAGATTGATGAACAGTACTCGAAAGTCGGTCGAACAAGTGCACTGTGAGCCACTTCTCTAGTGGATGACTCACATTTCCTATGGATTCTTCCCGTGAGCCTCATTCTGGCTTCTGATTTTCCTAGTATTTGTTTTAAGTGGTCATTGTATATAGTTCAATTCTTTTATCTTGGCGGTTCGCGCATTCCCGCCCAGACGCGGGAGATTGCTGCGTTGCCAGTTGTACGCGCCAAGAGAAGCAGCGCCATAGTATAGTTCGCAAACTTACGTTTAGGGGAGGAGCGCGCAGTTTATAAAGTAAAGCCACCACGATCGCATTAACCCTTTCGCTGCTACAGAGACGTGCTCCCCGCATTCCACGATGTGCGCGATTTTGTCATCACTGCACTGCTCGCCTGTGCAGACGCATGGTGTTTCGACTGCTTTGACACACTTTATCATTCGATTACACATAAACTATTTGGCCCAAAAATTTGATTTTTGCACATCTTCTTGACTGATACCTTCCCCCCCATAAATGACTTAATTTTGTTTCGATGTTCAACGCAGTTATTGTGCAGCATTAAATGTAGCAAATCATTGCACGAAATTTTGAAGAGTTTGCAGAGGTAAAAGTCCACAGCGTATACTTTCTGTATGGTCGATTTTAGTTGCCACTAGAAATTTCAAAAAATTACGTTCAAACGAATAAAATTCATGAAGTAAGACACTTCGATATTGTTTTTAAATAAAGAAAATATTAAACACCAATCAAGGCTTGAACTTTGAACCTTTCGCTTAGCAGCCCTACACTTTAACGATCACGCTAACGCAGCTCGTCGTTCAATAGGACTCCTGGAGGTTTCTAAAATGTCACGCAAGATACCGACAAACACTGTTGGTATGATTATGAATTACTCACGTTTCGTCGAAGTACAATAGGAAATAAACAATTACCGCTGTTCTTTATTGCGAAAAAGCGGTTAGTGAGAATGATACAAACACCTTTCCTTGCTATCGCCTGAATTAGGAGGCTTATTGCTTGTTTGGTTTAATTAATTAATAGAATATGAGGCAATTGGTATAAAGAATGCTTTTTGCAAACTTTCTATAAAAGAAAGTCTGCTATCGAGACATTGGTTTTGTTCAATTTGTGTCGCGAATAGTAGAAGATAGAATTAAAATCATGTAGGCCGTAGGCTGGAAAATTATTGCTACAGATCAAGCGAGGCGGACGTGACCAGACTATCTCATGTGTAATGTGTAATGTGTACTCGACTAACAAGAGCGGAGTATGCAGGATCACGAGGCTCAAGCACAGTTAGTGGCAACCCTTGGACACAGCAAACAGTGGAGAATGGCTGGTTCATCACGTAGGCATCACATGCTGCCGCGTGACTAGCCTACTCAGGGCTCAAAGTTCGGGGGTGCTAGAACCTTCTAGAACAAGTGGTGCCGGCTGCACTACCCCCTATAAAAGCGGATAGCCGCTAGATCGAAGACAGTGATGAAGTGAGGTACTTAGGACGCCGGTCCACTTTAGTCGGCGTCGGGATGCTGCAAGAGTTGCAGGAGAGTATTGAGCACAGCAACAAGTAGGGACTTAGGCTGAATCGACACAGCTGACTCTTAGTCTGGTGCGCTCGCCTCTGCTGTATTAGGACTTAGGTTTGGGAAGTTAGGAATGGCAACTGCTTAGCCAGATAGACAATCATTGGAGACTGTATATAGAATCTTATTTAAATCACAAGTGCCAGGGGTACTTCCAGTATAATTGTTCTATACATCGAGTGTTCATACATGAAAGCTTCCCTAAGATCCTATCCGAGTTCCGTACTCTAGCTCACCTTGCAGCCTTCTCTACAACGGAGCAGTGAGGAGTTGGCGGCCCACACCACCGAGACCTCATGCCGGGCCGCGCACCTCCCTCTCAGGACACGTCAGTGGGACACGACAAATTACTTTATTTATGACTGAACCTTTCTAAAACTGAAGACACTCGTCTGTCCTCTACGCTGCAGTCGAGCTCTGGCAACGTTTTCTGTTCATTGGCTGACTGTGTTTTGTGACGTCAGATGCGTAGAACGAACCTAAACTCGGCCGCCGTCATAAATGACGCGCACTTTAGTAGCTGATTTCTTCTCATGTTAGATTTATTTTTGTTCAGGATCAACTGTCAGAGCCTGTACCATTCATCTGTCCTCTCTAGATTCTTCTACAGATCCGCACTGCCTTCTGGCGTCGCTACTCTCTTGGACAACTGCATCACCCGTGAACAGGCTCATGGAGGTTCCGTAGCAACAGTCCATACACACCTGCTTCGGCCACTCGTGAAATTACCTTTACATCTGTGGTTTTTGTTCCATTCAGGGGACGTACTGAGGTCTGTCGGCAAGGAAGTCCTCAACCTAGCCGCAAATCTGCTCCGATACTCGATAAGGTCGTATTTTTTTCACTAAACGGCAATGCGGTACGGTGTCAAAAGCCTTTCTGAAGTCAAGGAACACGGCATCAACCTGCTACGGCGCTGTGGATCTCAAGGAGGAACAGAGGCAGCTGAGTTTCGCAAGATCTCTGTTTGCGGAATCAATGTTGATTTTTGTCTCGTCACTAGTCCACAGTCAACGGACCATTGTGTATGTTGTTCCTCGAGTTAGGCGTCTGCGGTTGTTCTTCTGGAAGCTTCCATATAAAAGTCAGACGTGACCATCCACTGGTTGTCCACACACACACACACGTGTCAGCGCGCCGCCTGCGCTCGCCTCGGCCATCCAGCAGACCTCCCTCCACTACAGGGAGCCACCCCAGCACCACCGGCGCAGCGCACGCCCCGCCTCGTGCCTTCCACTCTGGTCAGCCCCTCGGCCCGTTACTTCGTTTCCTCGCCTCACTCAGCTCCTCAACCGACGCCGATTTCTGAGCGGTTCTCGCGTTAAATATTCACGTCTCAACACCGTATAATATCCGACCACTTTAGACAAGTAGTCTCTCAGGAGATCTGGGACCACGTCTGCCACTAAATTATTTCATTTCTTTTCTTCGTCGCCAAAAATTTTCCCTTAGTTTTTCACCTCTCATGCCCGCATAAGTGCTTCTAATCGATGATATTTTAGAATGCTGCGACATTTTAAATTCGAGCTTCTATCACGAAACTAACAAGGGAACCTCCCCATCGCCCCCCCTCAGATTTAGTTACAAGTTGGCACAGTGGATAGACCTTGAAAAACTGAACACAGATCAATCGAGAAAACAGGAAGAAGTTGTGTGGAACTATGAAAAAAATAAGCAAAATATACAAACTGAGTAGTCCATGTGCAAGACATGCAACATCGAGGAGAGTCTGAGCTGAGGAGCGCCGTGGTCCGGCTGTTAGAGTGAGCAGCTGCGGAATGAAAGGCACTTGGTTCAAGTCTTCCCTCGAGTGAAAACTTTACTTTCTTTATTTTCGCAAAGTTATAATCTGTCCGTTCGATCACTGACGTCTCTGTTTACTGTAATAAGTTTAGTGCCTGTGTTTTGCGACCGCACCGCAAAACCGTGCGATTAGTAGACGAAAGGACGTGCCTCTCCAATGGGAACCGAAAACATTTCATCGCAAGGTCATAGGTCAACCGATTCCTCCACAGGAAAACACGTCTGATGTATTCTATACGACACTGGGTACGGCATGTGCGTCACGTAACAGGAATAAGTTGTCGACCCACCTAACTTGTACACTTGGCGAATGAGTAAAAAGATTCTTCTACCTTGCCCGATTTAGGTTTTCTTGTGGATGTGATAATCACTCCCAAAAAAGTGATGAAAACATAAGAGTGTGTCACATAAACTGCAACAAATGAATGCAACAGTTTCACAGTCGCACAGTTTTCCCTGTGCTCTGTCAAAACATATGTTTTTAACGTTTTCAATTTTTCCGTGTGTAGACCGTCAAATCGTACAGGGTGTTTCAAAAATGACCGGTATATTTGAAACGGCAATAAAAACTAAACGAGCAGCGATAGAAATACGCCGTTTGTTGCAATATGCTTGGGACAACAGTACATTTTCAGGCGGACAAACTTTCGAAATTACAGTAGTTACAATTTTCAACAACAGATGGCGCTGCAAGTGATGTGAAAGATATAGAAGACAACGCAGTCTGTGGGTGCGCCATTCTATACGTTGTCTTTCTGCTGTAAGCGTGTGCTGTTCACAATGTGCAAGTGTGCTGTGGACAACATGGTTTATTCCTTAGAACAGAGGATTTTTCTGGTGTTGGAATTCCACCGCCTAGAACACAGTGTTGTTGCAACAAGACGAAGTTTTAAATGGAGGTTTAATGTAACCAAAGGACCGAAAAGCGATACAATAAAGGATCTGTTTGAAAAATTTCAACGGACTGGGAACGTGACAGATGAACGTGCTGGAAAGGTAGGGCGACCGCGTACGGCAACCACAGAGGGCAACGCGCAGCTAGTGCAGCAGGTGATCCAACAGCGGCCTCGGGTTTCCATTCGCCGTGTTGCAGCTGCGGTCCAAATGACGCCAACGTCCACGTATCGTCTCATGCGCCAGAGTTTACACCTCTATCCATACAAAATTCAAATGCGGCAACCCCTCAGCGCCGCTACCATTGCTGCACGAGAGACATTCGCTAACGATATAGCGCACAGGATTGATGACGGCGATATGCATGTGGGCAGCATTTGGTTTACTGACGAAGCTTATTTTTACCTGGACGGCTTCGTCAATAAACAGAACTGGCGCATATGGGGAACCGAAAAGCCCCATGTTGCAGTCCCATCGTCCCTGCATCCTCAAAAAGTACTGGTCTGGGCCGCCATTTCTTCCAAAGGAATCATTCGCCCATTTTTCAGATTCGAAACGATTACTGCATCACGCTATCTGGACATTCTTCGTGAATTTGTGGCGGTACAAACTGCCTTAGACGACACTGCGAACACCTCCTGGTTTATGCAAGATGGTGCCCGGCCACATCGCACGGCCGACGTCTTTAATTTCCTGAATGAATATTTCGATGATCGTGTGATTGCTTTGGGCTATCCGAAACATACAGGAGGCGGCGTGGATTGGCCTCCCTATTCGCCAGACATGAACCCTGTGACTTCTTTCTGTGGGGACACTTGAAAGACCAGGTGTACCGCCAGAATCCAGAAACAATTGAACAGGTGAAGCAGTACATCTCATCTGCATGTGAAGCTATTCCGCCAGACACGTTGTCAAAGGTTTCGGGTAATTTCATTCAGAGACTACGCCATATTATTGCTACGCATGGTGGATATGTGGAAAATATCGTACTATAGAGTTTCCCAGACCGCAGCGCCATCTGTTGTTGAAAATTGTAACTACTGTAATTTAGAAAGTTTGTCTGCCTGAAAATGTACTGTTGTCCCAAGCATATTGCAACAAACTGTGTATTTCTATCGCTGCTCGTTTAGTTTTTATTGCCGTTTCAAATATACCGGTCATTTTTGAAACACCCTGTACATATGTCCAAGCAAATCTGAACATGTCCTGGAATTTTGGAGAGCGAAGTTGATTATGTGTGAGTGCCTGAACTTTGATAATTGACACGGACGGACAGATATTTTGTCTGAAAATAAAAAATTAAAATTTTCACTCGAGGGAAGACTTGAACAAAGGGCCTCTCATTCCGCAGCTGCTCACTCTAACAGCGGGACTACGGCGCGCCTCAGCTCACACTATCCTTGATGTTCCCTATCTTGCACATGGACTACTCAGTTCGTATATTTTGTTTATTTTTTCATAGTTCCACACAACTTCTTCCTGTTTTCTCGATTGATCTGTGTTCAGTTTTTCAAGGCCTATCCACTGTGCCAACTTACAAGGGAACCTACCCATCGCACCCCTCTCAGATTTAGTTATAAGTGCCGACTCTGTAAAACGCCGATACGCCCAGAACTTACGTATGGTTTAGAAACACGGACGATTACAAAGCAGAGTGAAAACAGACTGGGAGCATACGAAAGAAGTTTATTGAGGAGAGTCTTTGGACCTATGTACGAAAATGGGAGTTGGAGAAGGCGAAGGAATGACGAGCTCTGTGACTGCTACAAGGAGAATGATGTGGTCACGTTCATAAAGTTGTGTAGGTTGAGATGGGCCGTACATGTAATAAGACTCAATGGGACAGATCTTGCAAAGAAAGCCTGCTGCAGTGAACCTGGGCGAAGAAGGGCAAGAGGACGACCGAGTTTGAGATAGAGTGATGGGGCTAGAGAACTGGAGGTCTACAGCGAAGTCCACAGAGGAACAGCGGAAAATTCTCGAGGACGCCAAGTCCCATCCTGGGATGTAGTGCCATTGGAAGAAGCAGAAGGTTGATCCTTTTTCATTAGGTGTAGTATTGTGTGGATCTTAGGCGGCTTATAAAAGCAACATTTGTCCATGGGTGGTTCCTGAGAAAACCCTAAAATTTATACGATTTTTGAGTACCAGAAGTTCAAATTGTAGGGATGGCCACTACTTTAATTTCTATTTATGGCAGACGATATGTTCTTAAGATCATATTTTCAGGGAACCTTAAAACTTTTCTTGGTATCATCATCCCTTACAGACAGGGAGGGGCTCAAACTTACCGCACTTGCGCACACGAAATTTGCGTGTAATATCTGGTCTCAGGTGTAAACGTAATTTTAGTTGATGTAGTGAATACATGGTAAGGGTACTTTATTTAGTGACCGTTGTTCTATAACTTTTGCTTTTTGGATCTTAAGAAAATTATAAAAATAAATGTCAAGAAATTGGCAAACTTTGTGACAAATGTTTATCTGTGTATGCGTAAAGCAAAACCCATATAACTGGTCAAATTTGTAACGAAGTTGTGTGTCATAAAGAAACATCAAGTCAACCAATAGCTGAGAGCGACGAATTTTATTCTTCTTTCCCTGTCTTTCAATGAAGCTACATGTCACAATGCCCTCCTGAGCTGGGGGGTAAATTTATGACACTTATTATTCCATATTCTGAATAACTGAATGCGTATAAAGATTTTTGTACCAGAATTAAAGGATAAAGATTATAAAATGTATATATGTGGAAATTAAATGTCGCAGTACATATTTGTGTAAGGTTACGTAAGAAAAAGTCTAGTGGTGTCAGAAACTTTTACGGTAAAAAGAAACATTGTCAGCAGATCTTTTTTTCAGTTTTCGTTTTTTTTAAATTTCTTCACTCCATCCAAATTCCCTCAACAAATACCAACAGAACTGCCAAAAGCTGCTGACATCCTTAGGGAAAATAACAATAACGATTTTACTGGTGTTCAAAATTGTTATGATCACACACATAAATTCAAGAGGTTCTCCAAGAGATTTTTTCCCCTTATCTTGGATGTACTTTTTTTCGGTCATCATATCTCGTCAGTATCATATGTACAGCCGAATTTTTTCTTAACGGCTGGTATATCTGCGCAATTTCCGTCAAAAAATTAATTCGCTAGTAACTGTCGTCACATATTGAGGTTGAACAGTGGAAAACACAATTACTGTTCCGTTACGCTGTGGGCGGTAAGTCACGAGGAACGACGTTAATCGTAAAATAGCGAGGACTGATCATTCGGGGCGTCCTAAACTGGAATGACCGCATGAAACTAACTCTACGGGAAGCCGAAGCTAGGCCGGCAAAATCTTAAGAAAATATAACTCATCCGCGTAAGAAGTGGCTTACCAAACACTTATTCGAGGAATTTAAGAGTATTTTTCCATCAGTCTGCGTCCCTCACCAGCTACAATTAACTGGAGGGATAGACAAGATCGAACGAAGAGGGGCATGTTTCATCACGGGATCGTTTAGTCGGCGCGAGACGTTACAGAGCTGATCGAGCAGCGGACACTACAAGGCAGGCGTCGCGTATCACGGGAAGAGTTACTGTTGAAATTCCGGCAGTATGTTCGAAGAAGTGTTAAACAACACATTACTTCCTCCCATATACGTTTCGCGAAATGAGCACCACCAGAGAATAAGAGAAATTCAGAGTTATTATGTAAGTTTGACGACAGTTGTTCTTTGCACGCACAACTTGCGAATGCAACAGAGGAGTGGGAAAACGAGGCTGGTAGCAGAGGAACCCGCCGCCACACATCGACGAAGTGGCTCACAGAGTATACATGTAGACGTCAACTCGCTACCCGCTCCCACAGCTTTACTTCTGCCAGAGCCGGCAGCTGTGGCCGAGCGGTTGTAGGCGCTTCAATACGAAACCGCCCGACCGCTACGATCGCAGGTTCGAATCCTGCCTCGGGCGTGGATGTGTGTCATGTCCTTAGGTTAGTTAGGTTTAAGTAGTTCTAAGTTCTAAGTGACTGATGACCTTGGATGTTAAGTCCCATAGTGCTCAGAGCCATTTGAACTTCTGCCAGTAGCTCACCCCTACTTTCCAACAGCAATAGTCGTACTTCACGAATTTTTTTCCAGTTGTACAGTAACTGTCACACGAAGGATTCGCGGTTCGTGTTTCTTTACGCGGAACTGTCGTCAGCTTCATTGTGGTCGGCGAGTTGTGGGTGACGTTACGCAATGTCGCGCACAACGCGACGAGGAAGGTGGAAGTGTGCGAGCCGGAGACTGCGGTAATACGTGTAATGAAAACGGAGTTTCGCCGGGAGTCGGGAAAGCGGTGTGGCTTTTCTTTGCCGCTCCTCCCCTCCGCGCGCCGCTGAAGAAATGCGGGCGGCGCCGAGCCGCCACCGTTCGCCCGCCGAGGTTTCCCTCGCTTTTTTCGCGCACCCTGCCCGCTTTCGCCGCCAGCTGCCGCCGCACAGTGCGCTAATGGCCGGTTCATCGATACGCCTGCGGTTCAGCGGAAACAGCCCGCATTCCGGGCACTTGGCGCCCCGGGGAATTGCCCCGGCCCTGCGACACCAGCGGGCCTTCCGCGTGCGCAGCTGAACCGTCTCCGTAGCGTGCTGCCACTTCCCACTCTGCTACAATCACGTCTCGTACTCCGCAAGCGGTGGTGGTGGTTAGTGTTTAACGTCCCGTCGACAACGAGGTCATTAGAGACGGAGCGCAAGCTCGGGTTAGGGAAGGATTGGGAAGGAAATCGGCCGTGCCCTTTCAAAGGAGCCATCCCGGCATTTGCCTGAAACGATTTAGGGAAATCACGGAAAACCTAAATCAGGATGGTTAGAGACGGGATTGAACCGTCGTCCTCCCGAATGCGAGTCCAGTGTGCTAACCACTGCGCCACCTCGCTCGGTGCGACCATTTAAGATGTGTAGCGGAGGGTTACTCCGATACCACGATCATTTTCCGTGTAAATATTCCAGATTTCGATTCAAGAAGCGCTGCCAACATGAGCATTTACACTGAAAAGGCAAAGAAACTCAGAAGAGTGTTCGTGGAGCCACTGTGTACCAATTCTGGACGTGTGGAGTGTCGCATTGTCCTGCTGGAATTGCCCAATTGCCGAAGTCCGTCGGAATGTACAATGGACATCAGTGGATGCAGGTGATCAGACAGGATGCTTACGTATGTGTCAGAGTCGCATCTAGACGTATCAGGGGTCCCATATCACTCAAATTGCACACGTCCCACACCATTACAGATCCTCCACCAGCTTGAACAGTCCCCAGAGCCTCCACCAGCTTGAACATTCCCCTCTTTACATGCAGCGTCCATGGATTCATGGGGTTGTTTTCATACCCGTACACGTCCATCCGCTCGATGCAATTTAAAACGAGACTCGTCCGACCAGGCAACATGCTTCCAGTCATCATCAGTCCAATGTCGGTGTTGACGCGCCCAGGCGAGGCATAAAGCTTTTTGTGGTGCAGTCATGAAGGGTAAACGAGGAGGTTTTCGGCTCCGAAAGCCCATATCGATGATGTTTCGTTGAATGGTTCGCACGCAGACACTTGTTGATGGCCTAGCATTCAAATGTGCAGCAATTTGCTGAATGGCTGCACTTCTGTTACCTTGAATGATTCTCTTCAGTCGTCGTCAGTCCTGTTCTTGGAGGATCCTTACCCGGCCGCAGAGATGTCAGAGATTTGAAGTTTTACCGGATTCCTGATATTTACGGTACACTCGTGGAATGGTCGTACGGGAAAATCCCCACTTCAACGCTACCTCCGAGGTGAGGTTCTGTGTCCCATCGCTCGTGCGCCGACAATTACATGACGTTCAAACTCACTTAAATCTTGATAACCTGCCTTTGTAGCAGTAGAAACCGATCTAACAACTGCGCCAACCACTAGTTGTGTTATATAGGCGTTGGCGACCGCAGCGCCGTACTCTGCCTGTTTGCATGCCTCTGTATTTGAATACGCATGCCTTCAGTGTAGACGTAGACTTGGTGCTTCAGTGTAGACGCAGATACCGTCGGTCTCGGGAAGCAGCTTAAAGCGCTTAATAAAGATAAAGGCCCAGTCCAGAAAGAATACCAGTCAGATTCCTTTCAGAGTATGCTTACGAAAGAGCTCGACTTTTAGCAGTTACATACAACCACGTGATGCATAAAAGATTTGTACCTTAAGGTTTGGAAAGTTACACAGGTTTCACCAGACCCACCTCATTGAAGTCGATTTGCAGTAGGAGTTTGGAACACGTACAGCGTTCGAACATTATGTGTTACCTCGAAGATAACGGTCTACTGACACACACTCGACACGGATTCAGAACATATCGTTTTTGCGAAACACATCTAGCTCTTTATTCGCATGTAGTAATAAGTGCTATCGACAAGACATCTCAAACTGATTCCGTATTTCTAAATTGCCGTAAGACTTTTGACAACGCTCCTTGCAAGACAGTTCTCATCAAATTGCGTGCCTGTCGCTACAGTTGTGCGACTGGATCCGTGATTTCGTGTGGGGAACGTCACAGTTGGTAGAGAATGATGAAAAGCCATCGAGAAACACGGGTATGATAACTGGCGTTCCACAAGGAAGTTTTATACGCCCTGATCTGTATAAACGATTTAGGAGACAATCTGAGGAGTCCTCTCAGACTGTCTGCTGGCAATTAACGTCCAGTGAAGTCGCCAGAAGATCAAAAGCAATTGCAAAATAACAGACAAGATATCTGCATGGTGCGGAAAGTGGCAGTTGACCCTGACCAAAAAAAACTGTCAGATCCTTCCTCTACGTGATTACTAAAGGGAATCCGTTAAAACTTCAGTTACATGACAAATAGTACAAATATAAAGGTTGTCGATTGAACTAAACATCTACCGATTAGAATTAGGAATAATTCAAATTGGAACGATCGCACACAAATTGTTGAAGGTAAGATGACCCAAAGATTGCGTTTAATCAGCAGAAACCTTAGAAGTGCAACTGATCAGAGACTGCCTACTCCACACTTGTCCGTCCTCTGGCAGAGAATTGCTTCACGGTGCACGATCCGTAACAGATAGGATTGACGGAGGACATTGAAAATATTCTTAAGAGAAGGGCAGATCGTTTTTTATTATCGTGAAAAGGAGGATACAGTGCCACGAATGTGGTATGGGAATTGTGGCGATAATCTTTAAAACAATGGCTGGATCTAGTGATGAAATTTCAGTCACCCACGTCCTCCTGCGAATGCGAAAATATTTTGTTGACACTCACCTGCACAGTGACACACGGTCATTGCAACAAAACAAGAGAAATCAGAACTCGGAGGGAAAGATTTAAATGCTCGTTTTTTCCCGCGCGCTGTTGGAGAGTGGAACTGTAGAGCAATGGCTTGAAGGTAGTTGGTTCGATGAAGCCTCTGCCGGGCACTTAATTGTGAATTGCGCAGTAGTTGTATAGGGGTAAAACCGTAGGAGACGGGACGTGTCAGCTCCCCATGTTTTTCTGCTGAGGCGTTTTAAAACATTCAATGATTTGAAGCCCTTTGTTCTCAGGTCTTTCAGGTGCGGGAGCTACGTCAATTTCTAGTAGGTCCAAGAAGCACACACGGTGTTTAAAGTTTAAAATCGTGTTTCGCACTCGTGAGATCCGATGAGTGAAAACTGCGACGAACACGGTTTAAGTTGAGACAAGCAGTCTTCTCAAGCGAGAACCTAAAAGCAGTTTCAGTGGCTCACATTTGTTGCCTGCTTACGGTTGCCTTGCAGCCGTTGTAACGCAGGGGGAGGAGCAGACGATCGCTTTGTCGTCCACAAACAAAGACCCTGCGGAAGACATGGCAGTGACAGCGACTGCAAAGAAAACGTGACGCGGAGCACACTGTCCTGCCTTCGCCTCGGCGGCGTCCCTACCCTCCTGAACACAGCGGCGGCCAACCGAAGCGCCGTCACCGCGATGTCGTCAAGGAAGTGCCGGACGACAAGCGGGAGGAGTCCACGCGAAGGATGGTGTCGCAGGCGGTACGGTTTCTTAGGATCGAACAACGCACCAACCAAAGGGTTTGTACCGCCGGCTCTGGTAGAATTAAGTTGTTCAGGGCAGAACGGCATCGCGTGAAACCGCACTGGCGGAGACACAGGTGAATGCTGTAGCGGGGACCACATACAGCAGTACATTACCAGATTCATTATTATTAGATCAAATTACTGTTAAAACATGTACACTGAACTTTATTTTAAAAGGTACCTATGCACTTTATAAGAAAACTGGTCATACAGTTATATATAATCACCAAGAGCAGTAGCTATGTGCCATATAAATACTAATATTTATAAATTATATAGCACATAGGTGCAGTTTACGTATCTCGAAGAATAAGGATGCTTAGCTTTAAAAAAAAAGAAATGTTTCCTCACCAGAGTAGAAAATAAACTCGAGCTACCCCAAGCCAATCAATGGTCTGTCGTAATGGTCACCTGCGACAGCTAGATACAGTCAACTGCAGATTTATTCGATGAGATTTCGGGATTGCAGCCGGATCACGTTGACTTCTTGCCACGATATTTCGTCTGCCATCTTCAGGTGAGTGTCCGTCACTGGAGACTGCAAGTTTTTTTCTTTTTTTTTCTTTATTGAGTTTCGATTCCCCCTAAAGGGGGCGGGCTGGCAGCAGCTTATTACGTCGCTCTTCAGCCTACAGAATTTGTTTTAAAAAGACGAAGATAATAAAAAAATAATAACAGTTGGCGATAAAATCGGTGACTTAAAGGTAAAATGGCAGAAAATTCTGGAGCTTAAAACATAAAACACAGGGTTGATGATGCTGATAAAATACACAGGAAGCAGAAAATAATAGACAGACAATTAAAAAACACGGCGACAGTCTGGGTTCTGTTCGCAAGATATATAAAATGCACACCCAGCGACAGCATGATTTCTGTTCGCAACACTGTGGAAAGACGCACAACACTGAACACTCACTTAAACACTGCACTAAAAAGTTGGCACAAATAAGACATACCACACCCGAGAGCAGGTGGGGGGAAAAGACTGCAAGTTCCCGGATTCAACTTTATAGCAAAAAACTGGCGCGAAAACGCATGCGCATTGGCCTCCGCCGCAGGAGCGTCCTCTATGGAAACCCGCGCCCTCTGGAGCTACTGTTGTATCTATGGAGCGCAGGGCGAATGCGTTAAGCTGGAAACGACATGTCCGCCCTCTGTCGGAATGCGCACCCGCGTCGCTAAAAACAGACGTCAGATGTCGCCAGGCGTGTCGTTACAAATAAACTGCCTTCTCCCAGAGGAAATGAGAGAGATCACCGGGTCCCAAGCCTTGTTCACTTGAAAATTGCCGTCACGATTTATAAGATTTTGCGCTAGGCGTATCTCCACAGATTCTTTAATTGCTGAATCCCAGAACGTTTTTGCTGGGGCAGAGATTTTCGTGGCAGAAAAATCCATAGCGTGTCCTGTGGTAATAAAGTGCTCAGCTACGGCCGACTTACTGGGCTGCGAAAGGTGAGTGTGGCGTTCGTGTTCGACGCACCTTTTATGTACTGTGTGTGTCGTCTGACCGATGTAATCTTTGCCACAACGGCAAGGAATTTTATAGATCCCGGCCTTTCGCAGACCCAGATCGTCCTTCACCGAACCGAGAAGAGCACTAATCTTCGCCGGTGGCCGGAACATTACTTTAACTTGATGTTCCTTAGTAGTCTGCCTATTTTAGATGAAAGGTTGCCGTTTAATATGTGATTCGTTTTCTCTTACGTGACCACTCAGCTCGCTTTCTGCCATTCATAGCGTTGGATAATGTGCAGTTGAGAAGAGATTCTACTTCTACACTAACCGGCTGGCGTGGATCACGGCGCTCGCTTCCAGCTGCAGGTTGCCCATCTAAAGCCTAGACGACGCTGCAACAATGTCGCAGGTCTTTGTTGCGGGGCTACCCCTCCCCTCGCCCCCACGCACAGTGGTTGGTATGAATAAATCGCGGGATGTACTTTATTCTGGGAATTTCGGGTAACATTCTCGGTTTCGCGTGAATGAAACGAGTCGGAGAAGACACTTCGCCTGGGAATGTTCTCAGTTTGAGTAAAGGAGCAGGGAAGTTGCTCAACGCGAAGATCAAGTCCGATTTCGTACGAATGAAACAAGAGAAGTTTCTCACAAGCGGAGAACATTGTCCGTTTCTTGAAGTGAGCTCTGTAACGAGCTTCGAGCTGAGATTCAGTTTTACCGAGCTTTTATTATGAAAATGGCACAATTTATGTTGCTCGAAAAGACCCAAGGAATACAGAAGAAAGATATTCTAGAAACTTTAACATCTTTAACCATAAAAACATTACTTTGCTGGCGAGTCACAACAGTAGTTAAGTAACAAAGTTACCATCTCCACTCACATTAATGTCGCCACCTGTCAAAAGCGTGAAAATGGTCCCCAAGGATAGATGAATACTTTGTGTTGATCCATAGTGCCTTCTATAATGACGAGGTCACACAGGGAATGCGACAGAAACGTTCCCCAGAGCATAACGCGCGCAGGTTGTTTGCTTTCAGACGGATCACGCCGTACACGCCAACGGCCTTCTGTGCGATGGAGCGCAAGACGTGATTCGAGTGAAAAGGCGAAATGTCGCCACTCAGTGGACGTCCACTGCGGTAATGGCGTGCAAATTCCAGCCTTTGTCGACAACGAGCAGCAGCCAGCGTGGGTGCACGAACCAGAAACCTACTGCGGAGGCGGCGTTGACGAGACGCTGTTAGCAGCCGACTGGTTCACGTGGCGATCACTTCCTCGACAGCTGCACACCTGTTGGCCCGTACACACCTCAGCGGACGTCGTTCACCCCTGTATCTATGGTCCGTGGTACACCTCAGTTGCTTCAGTGGCGGCCATTTTGCCATGCCCGGTGTACTTTAACCACAACGGCACGCGAACAGTTTACAAACTTAGCCGTTTCGGAAAACGCTTCGACCCTTGGCCCGAAAGCCACCGGTCACGCCCTTTTGGACGTCAGAAACATCACTCCGTTTCCCCATTACCACAACTACTGCACTGTTTTCCCCGTCCCCCGAGACGCTGTATATGCCCTCCTCTGCTAGTGCCGCCTCCTGCCGCCTGTGAGTGTTTACTGCATGTTGACGTCGAACATAGGCGGTGGCCAGATTACTGTGGCTGGGCCGCGGATACTGTCAATCTTTTGGAAATTTCAATAAGGTGCCTTATCAGTTAGTAATTCCTAATGAAGTTCATCTCGGTTACTCAGTCCGTATCACAGAAAATAAATACTGTTGCTGTACTGAGAGGTCTGTTTTTGTATCGCTTTTGAAGTTCCTCCCAGTACCGGTCGGCCTTCTGAAGTTACGTCTTCTCACAACACAAGTCTAATCTTTTGCTATGTTGGAAATAAGTTGGCGGATCATAAAAATTAATATCAGGTTAATTAAATACCCAGCGATCTGTTTCTCTTAACGAAGTCGCATGAGCGACTCCTTATGTATATGACGCGCGAGTGAATTATTATTTGATCGCAATGACAGAGTTCCGGTTTGGAGTAGATGAAAATGTGATGTATTTTTAGGACTTCGTTCGGATCTTCAATAACTAAAGAGATTGGCGCATGTCAAAAATACGGGAAAATCGTCAGAAAACGCATTACCGTAAACTATCTGTAATCGTCGTAATAATTTATTGGCGCACATAAAAATGAAGTCGAAATATAGTGCGGCTCTCCCAGACACTGATGCCCGTTCCACATTTGCACAGTGAGTAGTCTGGGCCGGCTGGAGTGGCCGAGCGGTTCTAGGCGCTACAGTCTGGAACCGCGCGACCGCTACGGTCGGAGGTTCGAATCCTGGCTTGGGCATGGATGTGTGTGATGTCCTTAGGTTAGCTAGGTTTAAGTAGTTCTAATTTCTAGGGGACTGATGACTTCAGAAGTTAAGTCTCATAGTGCTCAGAGCCATTTGAAACATTTTGAGTAGTCTGTCTACTTCGGAGAGTTGAGCGAAACGTGAGATGACGCGCTCGTGTTTGTGGCGGACTCGGCACACGGCGCACACCGACTTCATTCTCTAGGAGGAGAAAGAACTCCCCCGTCAGAGAATATGCTTTGAATTTTTTATTCATACGAAACTGGGAACTTTCTCAGGGAATGTGGTTTTACTCTGAGAACTCTCTCCGGAGAACGTTCTCTTTTTTATTGATAGAACCCATCGCCTCGCCCCTGTTCAGGACAACCCCACAAGGAAAGAGTCATGTCTGCACTACAAAGTGCAGTGCTCGAAAAGTCTCGGGAACTAGCCTACGCAGGCCTCTGTTTCGCTGTAGCTTCTGATTAAAAATCGAAGCAAACAAAAACGGAAAAGATGGTGCGTACGAAAGCCATTCAATCCTACCAAAGAGAACCGTGCCGTAGTCTCGTGAATACGTCAAAACTGGAAGATGAGAGCGGGTTTGTTAATCTTTTAACGATGACACAGACAGTGATTTTGAACACATTCTGAGAATGGTTCCATGTGAGATTAGCTAGCTGGTGGAGATTACTTTACGAGTCTCACGTATACTTTCATGATGTCTGTAGAAAGTGTATCTTTATGCCGGCCGGAATGGGCGAGCGGTTCTAGGCGCTACAGTCTGGAACCGCGCGACCGCTACGGTCGCAGGTTCGAATTCTGCCTCGGGCATGGATGTGTGTGATGTCCTTAGGTTAGTTAGGTTTAAGTAGTTCTAAGTTCTAGAGGACTGATGACCACAGCAGTTAAGTCCCATAGTGCTCAGACCCATTAAAACCATTTTTTGTATCTTTATTTGTCCCTTAAGTGTGTGAACCCATCGCAAGTGTTTTGAAAGCATACATTAAGATACCAGGAAAATTATCACATTTTTTTCTAATACAAATTTCTTATTGCTTTATTTTTTGTTATTTGTACACTGTAGGTACAAAATTTTAGTGAAACATAGCACATAAGAAACACACAATAATGAAATAAAACAATACAAAATTATGAAACACAGTAATGAGGTATTGTATAAACTTTATAACGAAACATTCTACAAACGAGACCCATTTCATAATTGCAAAATACAAATGTATACTACACATGTTTTATGTCCGCTTGTACTTGCATACATACGATTATACGTTACACTGAGGGCCAGTACCGCTTTCAGAAGCGAGAGATGCAGAACTGAAACCGTTAAAGACTGGTTACCTGTTGAAATGGGGCTGGGAATATCCTAGATGTGCAGAGAGAGAGAGTTTACACTTCCATTTGGTGGAATGAAATATCCCGAGTCGTTTAATGGATAAGCTCCTTTTTGCAAGCTGAATAGAATATCGGTAGTGCTTTTTTTTCTTTTGCTGGCATTACTTCCATTTTCGGCTTATCGCCCGTTCTCAATGGGTCTGCAACAAAGTCTCAAAAAAAAAAAAAAAAAGTGGTTCAAATGGCTCTGAGCACTATGGGACTTAACATCTATGGTCATCAGTCCCCTAGAACTTAGAACTACTTAAGCCTAACTAACCTAAGGACAGCACACAACACCCAGCCATCACGAGGCAGAGAAAATCCCTGACCCCGCCGGGAATCGAACCCGGGAACCCGGGCGTGGGAAGCGAGAACGCTACCGCACGACCACGAGATGCGGGCCAACAAAGTCTCCAACAACCGTGAAACACTCTCAATTTGTCATTGGTCTGGTCATAGTTTTCATGTATTGCAATGCTTCATTTGTAAAAACATGGGATCCTTCACGAGATTTTGAGCACACTATAGGTACCCGGAAAGAAGCAGCATTACTTTCTGTTTCACATAGTGACTCTTCTTCGCCTCGAACCTCTAACAGCCGTCTTTGCGTGTCCGTATTGTTTTAATTTTAATGCCGGTCATCGTTTGTCGCAGTTTCTGTATTCGATGTACGAGAGTTGGAACTTTAATACTGGCAACTATTTATTTACAGTTCGTACAAAATAGATACGTGTTTGAAAGTTTTGCTAACCTCCAAAGTAGCCACCAGTATTGTTTATAATCCGTTGCCAGCGATGTGGAAGTCGCAGGATACTCTTAGCAGTGCCGGTTATGTTGACAGTGCCAGCGCCGCGGTCTATTGCCCGACAAATTTGTAGCATTTCTGATCGAATGCCGTGAAGTGTTTCCTTCAGTTTACAAATCGAGTTGAACTCATGAGGGTTTAAGTCAGGGGAGTGCAGTAGGTGGTATAGCACTTAGCAGCCCCATCAGTCAAATAAATCAGTAACAGCTTGCTCTGTACGTGCTTGAGCATTGTCCTACCTGCGAAACGATGGTCAGGTCCTGCGGGAAGTGTCATCACTTCTGTCTGTATGCTGTTCAGTTTTAGAAAAAACCTACGACCAGCTTAGAGACAGAAGTGATGACACTTTCTGCAGGATCTGACCATCGTTTTGCAGGACAATGCTCAAGCACGTACAGTGGAAGTTGTTACTGATTTGTTTGACTGATGGCGCAGACCCGACAAAGGAATGGACACAAGTTGTCGAGGCACTGCGCAAGCTGCTGATCGCTGCATAATGCCGCGGGCTGTGTTTACACGGAACGGACTGCGTCTTCGGATCTAACCGAAATGATCAGCGACGGGAAATTCGGCTGCTTGTAGACTACTTGCAGGCAAAAAACGATGGAATTGCAATGGATGACAATGCGCCAAGTCGCCGAGACACAATTGTTCGCGACTGGTTCCAAGAACTTTCTGGGCAATTCGAACTTACGATTTGGCCATCGAGATCAGCCGTCACGAATCCCATCGAACATTTGTGGGACATAATCGAAAGGTCAGTTGGTGCACAAAATCCCGTGCTGGCAACACTTTCGGCTTGCTTAATATTCCTGCAGGGGAGTTTCAACGACTTGTTGAGTCCATACCACACCGAGTTCCTCCACTCTGCTGGTGAAATGGAACTCCGACACGATATTAGGAGGTATCCCATGATTTTCGTCACCTCAGTGTTTGTGCTTAACGTCAAATATTTGACACATTTACTCTCTTTTAGAATAATGAGACGTTTGAAGCTGTTTTATAAAACTTGAACTGTTTAAAGAATTCAGAGTTTACTGTTTATGGTATGGTCCAAAGATCGTGGTGCCATTATGAAGCCCGCATCTCGCATCAGTACCACAGATGGTGGCGAGCAACGACGAACGAGAGGAAGTGGGGAATGAACGCCCTCTCTCGCTGCGCCGCAACGCCACCGCACGGAGGCCGACGTGTAGCGAGGAGAGGAAGGCTGGGGCCAGTTCGTGAAGTCTAATCTGGGTAGGACCCGTGCGTTACTCACGGTTTAGATTCGACGGTCATTCTTAAGTTTGTAAACTTTGCACGTCGATAGAAAAGTTTAATAAACGTGTGCATCAAGTGATGCTTTCATATTCAAAGACATTTGTAAACATTCGGCGTATTCCTGTGGCAACGGATTCTATCAAGTTAAGTGAATCTTTTTATCAAACTTGTAATGAAGGGAACCAATATTTCATACGTTGTAGTTCCACCTCACCATCTTGCGGAGGAGCTAGAGAACCGACAGTTATACCGATCGCCTTTAGTTTCGTCAGGTCACACAGACCTGAGTCGAAACAAGGTCCCGGGAGTAGACAACATTCCATTAGAACTACTGACGGCCTTGGTAGAGCCAGTCCTGACAAATCTCTACCATCTGGTGAGCAAGATGCATGAGACAGGCGAAATACCCTCAGACTTCATGAAGAATAAAGTAATTCCGATCCCAAAGAAAGCAGGTGATGACAGATGTGAAAATTACCGAACAATCAGTTTAATAAGTCCGGATGCAAAATACTAACGCGTATTCTCTACAGACGAATGGAAAAACTGGTAGAAGCTGACCTCGGGGGAGATCAGTTCAGATTCCGTAGAAATATTGGAACACGTGAGGCAATACTGACCCTACGACTTATCTTAGAAGCTAGATTAAGAAAAGGCAAACCTACTTTTCTAGCATTTGTAGACTTAGAGAAAGCTTTTGACAATGTTGACTGGAATACTCTCTTTCAAATTCTGAAGGTGGCAGGGGTAAAATACAGGGAGCGAAAGGCTATTTACAATTTGTACAGAAACCAGATGGCAGTTATAAGAGTCGAGGGGCACGAAAGGGAAGCAGTGCTTGGGAAAGGAGTAAGACAGGGTTGTAGCCTCTCCCCGATGTTATTCAATCTGTATATTGAGCAAGCAGTAAAGGAAACAAAAGAAAAATTCGGAGTAGGTATTAAAATCCATGGAGAAGAAAAAAAAAAAACTTTGAGGTTCGCCGATGACATTGTAATTCTGTCGGAGACAGCAAAGGACTTGGAAGAGCAGTTGAACGGAATGGACAGTGTCATGAAAGGAGGGTATAAGATGAACATCAACAAAAGCAAAACGAGGATAATGGAATGTAGTCGAATTAAGTCGGGTGATGCTGAGGGAATTAGATTAGGAAATGAGACACTTAAAGTAGTAAAGGAGGTTTGCTATTTGGAGAGCAAAATAACTGATGATGGTCGAAGTACAGAGGATACAAAATGTAGGCTGGCAATGGCAAGGAAAGCGTTTCTGAAGAAGAGAAATTTGTTAACATCGAGTATTGATTTAAGTGTCAGGAAGTCGTTTCTGAAAGTATTTGTATGGAGCGTAGCAATGTCTGGAAGTGAAACATGGACGATAACTAGTTTGGACAAGAAGAGAATAGAAGCTTTCGAAATGTGGTGCTACAGAAGAATGCTGAAGATTAGATGGGTAGATCATATAACTAATGAGGAGGTATTGAATAGGATTGGGGAGAAGTGAAGTTTGTGGCACAACTTGACTAGAAGAGGGGATCGGTTGGTAGGACATGTTCTGAGACATCGAGCGATCACCAATTTAGTACTGGAGGGCAGCATGGAGGGTAAAAGTCGTAGAGGGAGACCAAGAGATGAATACACTAAGCAGATTCAGAAGGATGTAGGGTGCAGTAGGTACTGGGAGATGAAGAAGCTTGCACAGGATAGAGTAACATGGAGAGCTGAATCAAACCAGTCTCAGGACTGAAGACCACAACAACAACAACAACAACAGGTCACAACACGCGACGTGGTGACGGCGCAGTGTGATTTGGGCAGTGCGAACAGCAGCGAGCCGGTGTGCAGGCCGGAAGGGCGCCAAGCAGAGGGAAAGCTATCGCCGGGCGCCGTCTTCCCACGGCAGACCAGCGGAAAAACTGGCCGGCAGCGCGGTGAGGCGACCACAGCCGGTGGATGGCTCGCTCCTCTGTTCCACTCCAGACGCGCCGCCCCGAGCGATTAACAGACGTCCAGAGCCGCTGGTTGGCGCGCGCGATCCAAACGTAGCATCAGGATCCATTTTACGTTGCGACAGAGTAACGTACGGCGAGACTGACTCGTAACAGAATTATAAAAGCTACAGGGAAACCGTAAAACCGCGCCCTGCGGTCGTTAGGGACGGGAGACCCGGCACCCGGTGCAAGTGGACTCTGCTTAGCCGGCAGCTGATGGGCTGCGCTTACCCGCCGGGCACTTTCCCTACGGCGGCAGGTATCTTCTGTCACCTGCTCCAGATAAACTTTGAAACTCCTCTGTACGTTTGCACCCTCATGTTTTGCCCACAGTATTGTTCCTCTTATAAGTCGAGTTTATGTTTTAGATACTTGGCACGTTTGCACTACGATTCGTCCTATCACGCTGTCTGAACGCTCTGTCGGCGTCTCCGTACCTCTGGAGACCTGTGTCTGTCATCGTTCACGGGTGTGGAACCAGACGGTGGTGCACGGTGCAGCGGGTCTTTACCGCCCCGCGTGGGAACGCTGCTCCTTGTTTTCGGTTTGGGAGGCAGCATGCTGCATTCTGCTTGTCGCTTTGTCCGGTGCCGGTGTCTTTGCAAGCTGGTTCACGCCTCCCACACTGACGGAGATCATGGGTGAGCTCTATTCAGTTACTTGCCACCATGTGTAACAGCCACGTCTTAAAAGGATAAGTGTCTGCACAGCTATTGTGAGGACTTCTTTCGAATCCGTCGTGTCGTAAATTCAAACTTATCATCCTCTACTGCAATATACCGCTAATGATTTACTGTCTTGCTACAAGTCATGTACACACAGCATGTAACGACGATCCTGTGTTCGAGAAACACACACACACACACATATACAAATATTTCGTACAATGCAAGCCATTTCATTCATTACGTTACGCCGTGCTGCTGTGCCGCCGTCTTGCTCGCGCCTGTTGCTGCAGGCTGTGCTCAGCAGATGTGGCACAAACACACCCACCAGAAAAAGTTAAGCGTATAATTGGTTCTCGTATCTTGAAACGAGGTGGACGTCTCATACTGTATTTTTTGATAACACAGAATACTACACAAAGTGAAACTACAGTATATGTTCTCTTGGAACTGATTATGAAATGAAAAAGGGTCGTCCTCCAATCTCGATGCACTCTCGAATACGACGAGGCTCGCGCAGCACAAACTGATTGCAGGCGTCTCGAGAATATCGTCCCACTCCTCAATGGCAGCATTCCTGAGAGCTTCAGCCGTTAACGGAGGTGTTGACGACTAGAAATCACTCTTTTCAGCAACCTGAACGCATGCTCTATGTAATTCATATCCGGTGAGGCTGCTGGCCAACCCATTCTTCGGATCTCGCGTCCTGTCAGATACCGACACACACTGTGAGCGTCATCATCTTATAGAATGAACCCTTGCCCTACAGTCTTTGCAAAACCACTGGCAACGGCTCGGAGAATGTTGTTTTCATACACTGCAGCAGTCGTGGCGCCTTCAGTTGCAACGGGTGATGTGAGGCGGCCACGCACGATACCTCCCCACAGTACCATCTCATCACTGATGGCGTTGCACAGTCACTGAGGCACGACTGCGTTCCCCCGTTCGCCTCCACACGCGAACAGAGTTGTCACCACGGTGCGAGCCCATTCGCACTTCGTCTGTGAACAGCGTTTTGGTCCACCGGTCTCGTGCACTACGTTCACGTGCTCCAGCCCACCTTACACGACCAGGCCTGTCACGTGGACGGAATGGTGGAGTCCTGGCTGTACAGCCGCCATCGTGGAGAGTGCCGCGCACAGCTGGGGTACTTGCGGCAACCCCTGTGGGCTCTCCAAGTTCGTGGCGCAGAGTAGCCGCTGGCTCCGTAGTGTGTGTCCGTGCAGAGCTGCTGTAGTTTCGCGTGGACGGCCTTCGCGATGTCCGTCCGCTACTGAATGCGTCCTACGGAACTTTTTCCACCGTCTTTAGACAACACTTTGATTAAGGTGAACAATTTTCGCAACGTCAACTTGTCTCGGGCTTTGCCGCACCAGTGTGATGAATTTGATACGGTCTGCAGCAACGGAGAGCCTGTTCCGCGGCACTGTGCTACACTGCGAGGCACACGTTGACATGAACTCAGCTTTGGTGTACTGCGTTTGTTTACAAGCCGTGGCTGGGCGGCCCCGGATGAGGCACAGTGGCAACGACGAGCACGTTCGAATTATGTACACAACCACCTTCCTACACAAGCACAAAAGGAATGTTCACACTGACTGTTAGTGGGTAATTTGGAAATGTGATTAACTTTGTTCGGTGAGTGTAGTTAACTGCTACCACTGCAAACCATTAGCAATAAATATTCTGTTCTCTTCCTGGGTTACGGTGGTGAAGAAAAGCAAGACGTTGGACACTGTTCTGTTAGACTGACGATTTCTGAACACAATATATAGTGTTCTGCTGTATTTGTATTACAGATATTTTCTCTCGATCACGTGACAGCGAGAGCTCACTACTACTTGGAACAGTATGTCGAGAATTTGTTCGTAAAGCGTATGTTTACCTACGAGGTTTAAAAAAAATGGTTCAAATGGCTCTAAGCACTATAGGACTTTAACATCTGAGGTCATCAGTCCCCTAGAACTTAGAACCACTTAAACCTAACTAACCTAAGGACATCACACGCATCCATGCCCGAGGCAGGATTCGAACCTGCGACCGTAGCGGTTCCAGACTGAAGCGCCTAGAACCGCTCGCCCACACCAGCCGGCTCTACGAGGTTTCATGCAGTGCTTGATTTAATACTTTAGTGATTACACATGCTATGGACGTTCCTCACCACAGCTCTTGGTTACAAGTTGAAGCAGTACACACAATACACGCTGAGTCACCAAAAACTCGCACCGCAGATGTTGCGAAAATGGAAAGCAACATTGATGAGCGGTTTTCACAGAACGGATTAGTAGCCAGGGACTCGTGCTGTTAGCTAATCAACAGATTGTAATAATACATATGAAGTTTACTTTTTGTGCTAACATACACTTTTTAAATGGAACAATGCCTGTTGATATTAACAACCTAAAAGTAGGGTAAATTAGAGTGTCAGGGGTGTTTATTATAGGAGGCTAGCGTGAGTCGTTTAGGAGGTATCCTATTGTCCATACCTATGGAAGCACATATCAAAGAACAACACAAGCAAGCGGATGCACTAGTTGCGTGGATTGTGACCACCACAGACTGTGTCGGAGACGACGCGTCCAGTGCGGTGTGGGACGACTCCTGCAGCACACGTGCCCGCATTTCGGCGCAGACGCCCGACCAGGATGCAGGCCGTCGGCTGTAGCTGGTATGTGCTCGTAGACAGCGTCTTTCAGCTTTCCACACAGAAAAAAAAGGTCTGTCTGCGTTCAATCCAACGATTCGGAAACAATTGGTGAAGACATGCTGTAGAACAGGGGTCTCCAAACTATGGCCCGCGAGAGCCGGTCAACCGGCCCGCGTTAGCTGGCCGGACACCCCCGGTATCCGGCCCGCCACATATTTGAGGTGGTGCCTATACTGGCAACAATCGAGTTTCGAGGCGACCATTACACCGCGACATTGTCGGAGCTCTATCTTTACAAAGTGGAAGGTCACGGTTAAACTTGTGGCTATCCACAATAAACAGACAGGCCATTCTCCGTGCGATAGCAGAAAAAAAAGAAAGAACGGTTCACAGACTAGTTGGGGGAAAACATTTTAAGTGAAAAAAATTCTTTGCGTTTTATTCTACTCACGAGTCTTTCAAATCGACGCCACTTCGGCGACTAGCCTTAGTAATCAATCATTATGGAAGATGCTTCTTAAGCGAGGTTTCACTTTCTTTTGATTACGTTGTAAAATACATATAGAATGTGCAGTGATACACTTTTTTGTCGGTGAAATTCGCCAGAATAAAATACGCCAGAATTTCGGTCACGTACGTTCACCAATCAAAATTATGTAATTAAATAAAAATCGTAGTTCGTTTCAGTGCTAGCTATTCCCACAACCTTAGATTTTTGCGATTTCATCTTTCCGTGTTCATGGAGTGCTAGGGTGCTTTAATCTCACTAGGCAGATCTTCGCCCTTATGACTTCGTGGAGGAGACAATGTGGCCCGCGGACTAAACAGTCTGGAGACACCTGCTGTAGAACGTCGTACACTACGGGATGGAAGCCATCATGCTGATACCACAAGTTCCTCTTAGTCTGCCGAGGCACATTTTCTGGCATCCGTGAAAGATGGTCTGTTAGGAGGCTGCGATACTTTGGCGCGTTCACTGTTCTGTCTGTGAAAAACGGGCCTATGAACCGATGGTACGCCGGCCGCGGTGACCGAACGGTTCTAGGCGCTTCAGTCCGGAGCTGCGCCACTGCTACGGTCGCAGGTTCGAATCCTGCCTCGGACACGTATGTGTGTGATGTCCTTAGGTTAGTTAGGTTTAAGTAGTTCTAAGTTCTAGGGGACTGATGACCTTAGAAGTGAAGTCCCATAGTGCTCAGAGCCATTTGAACCATTTTTTTAGAATCGTGCAACAAACATCACTGACATTCTAATTTACCCCTTTTGACTCTGTTAGTGTCAATAGATGTTGTTCCATTTAAAAACGTATATATAATTCCGTAGGCTTCCGTGGCCAGAGTCAGTCGACATAAAAGTTTTCTGGGTAAGGTACCGCGTCATAATGTAAAAACTACTGCTGCTGAAGAAAAACCAACGTTTCAGCCACGATTGCAGCGGCCTTCTTCTGGGTCTAAGAAGGCCGCTGCAAACGTGGCCGAAACGTTGGTTTTTCTTCAGCAGCAGTAGTTTTTACATTATGACGCGGTACTATACCCAAAAAACTTTTATAAAAACGTATATGTTTGCGCAAAAAATTTCACTCTTTAAGTATACGGCACATCAATAGCACTTTCCATATCCGCAATATTTGCGGTGCACGTTTTAGGTAATTCCTCTTGTATAACTTTTAGTGATATTCTTGATGAATGATTATCTGCTATTTGATATTGAAATATCTAGGCATGCAAAATTCATTTCCGTTGGGCCTACATTTAGTGTGTGTGTAGCCATTTTGTTGAAAATTATTCTTGGTTTTCTGGGGCACAAATATTGATATATTAGAGCACAGGTTAACAGGTGACCACTCTGGTAGTTGGTGGGATCGACGAATCGGCTGGTAGCCCAGCTGAGTGTACGAGGTGTAGGGTCTCTGCATCGAGCGTGCCCTTGCCATTGACTTACAGGAAGGTTCAAATGGCTCTGAGCACTATGGGACTTAACATCTATGGTCATCAGTCCCCTAGACTTAGAACTACTTAAACCTAACTAACCTAAGGACATCACACAACACCCAGTAGTTACAGGAAGGGATGGGAGAATCGGCACAGAATCCCTACCTGTGTGGAATGAGTGCACAGTCTTCCAACATGATGCTGATGATACTTTTTCACACTCTGGCTGTTAGTAACATCGATGGCGAAATACAGCCGGTGACGAAGTTTTCCATCAGTAAGATTCGAAGTAACTGCCTTCAAGACGAGTGTCAAAGCAGAAGCGGATTTTAACGCAATGGACTGTAAGGCGGGGTAGACTGCACTGCTGAATAGGTTTGGAGCAACTGCTCTAGCTTAATATTCTGACAACATTCAGAGCATTACAGGCGGAACACTAGCTCAGTTGGAGAAGTATGAGCGAAGAAAGCGAGAACAGAATGTTAGAGGAAGCGTTCCAGTGCTGGCCTTGGGTAGTCTGAAGAAAGCAAGCAGAAATTATACGATGTCTCCCACCACACTTGAGTCCATTGAGTGAACCGCGTGGCTCTGTGACTGAGAACTGACAAACTGGCTCCATCACGTCACGTCAGGGAGAACTCTACATTCTTTTCGAGGCTGCGAAATCCCTTCCTTTTGTAGTGACGAGTGAGCGATACTTGTGGCCTTCACTCCAGTTCCAGTCGAACCCCCGGACTATGAGGGAAAGTCCCTCCAAACGCTTCTACATTTGTGTTGGCAAGTAGGAACGTGGACGGGGCCATACGTGGCGAAGATCAGTAATGGCAGCATTAGGTTCTAACTGTTTCTATCCATCCTTGTGCCTGTGGAAGGAGTTGGACTGTTGACATGCGAAAATAATGCGACAGGTATAACCTTCTGAAGAAGGGCACTTGAGAGGTGGCATGAGCCCCCTCTCATATTTCTATCTTACGATTCTCCTCTATAATTGCATGCGGTGGAAAGTTGCTACTCCTTCACACGCAGACTTCCCACGCAGCGTCTCTCATCACCCGGGTGGTCCGGTGACAGGCGGGCTCTGCTGACTTTGAAAGGGTAAGCCGACGGGTGTGAGAGAGTCGACTGAATGCTTTCCAGACGCCGACATGGTCAAGAGGCACGCCCGCAGGGGCCTGAAGTAGCGGCTGGGCTAGAGGTTCCGTTACTTCACAGAAACTTAGCGAAAACACTTTCTGGCGGGCTACCAGCGAGGCGTGGGAATGACTTGTGTACCCAGGCAGTTGTGGCGGGAAAATTCCCGCGCTTTCTGCAAAATAGTAACTGTGATTGGCTTGCTCAGGGCATAGCTCCGTGACGTAGCAAAATCAGCGCAGAAATTGGCGCCAAGAATCTCCATTGGTAGAATGGTAGTGCTCGGGCAATAGAGGGGAATTTTCCGCCGGTTTTCGAGTTGCTGATTGGAACGTTTAACCACGGCCACTGTCGTGGGGGCGGGAATGTTGTGTGTTCGGCCTGTACGGGTGCTCTAGGTAGTCGGCTCTCGCTTTTCGGTTTAGGACGTCGAAGCAACCAGCCATCGCCTCCGGTACGCCAGATCGTGTTCTGGCAGTTAAGAAGACAGTTTGGTAAGGTATGTCCGCAGCATCGGCAGACAGGGATTTTCCTAGGTGATAATCAGAGCTCAGCAGAGCGCGCCTGTTCGTCTTTTTCTAACTTTGTTCTGTCTTGGGTAGCAGCAATTAATGTTGGGTTGGCTATGTGTTTTCTCTAAGATTTGAGTTGCAAGGAATTGGCTGCACATACCACTTCATCATAATCCTCACAATCTAGTTTAGGGACAACTTCACATTCACAGCGTTTGTTTGAGTATCCAATTTGAGCCAATTTGATGTATTGTAAATGTTTCATGTGTTTTTGTTTATTATTTTGTGTTTAGTCTTAATAAATCATATTGTTATTTTGGACAGAACTTTCATTCTGTTAACCGGGAGAGCAACCCTATCATTCCTCACTATGTTAATGAAACCTTCGTTTATTTAACTTATTTATCAAATTAAATTATTGCAGGTGCCAAACTCTCTTCTACTCCACTGGCAGGGTTGATTAGAGTCAGTTCTCGTATTTTTTTTAATCCTTGTGCAACAGCAAAAGTCGGAGTTAGAATAGGGGGGGCTTAGAGCATCATTTACATATGTAGATTCTAGAAGAATTTAGTGTTAAATACACTGCTTGCCCCGGCACCTCGCATAAAATGGCGACCCTTAGCCTCGGATCTTTCCTGTGAATCGCTGATAAGCTAGTATTATTAGTAGTAGGGACATTCAGAATTTTTTTTGCTTAATTTTTTTTATTGATTAATACCCAAGTTTTTTTCTGGTAGTTCCGCGTTTAGTTTTAAGTAGCGGCGCATGATTACAGTTTTTGTTTTCAGTGTATATATTCTGGTGTTCATTGTTTTTGTGTTCCTTTGATGGTGTGTCCGTATCAAATCACGCTTTGTCAGGTTTGTGTGCGGTTTCTGTACCACAACAAATCGTGCGTATAATTACAGCGTTGGAGAGGCGTTGTTGAAATTTTATGTCTATGTGTAAAAATATATGGAGTAGATTAATTTTATTGAGCATTTTAGATAAATTTGTTTTTCATGAATGATAACGAGAAGTAAGGCACGACTATTATCGAGCGAAGCTAAAACAAAAGAGGATAGCATAATGGATAAGGGGCAGTTTACCGACGGGAATAGGTTCGGAGATGAGATGGGCACATTTTTAGCAGGACAGTACGCCAGGGTCATTGATGAGGAAGGTGATTTGGACGCGATCTCAGAGCAGCGTTGCAGCCGTGATTATGATAAAGATTTAGAGGATGAAACAAAGACAGGCACACAGGTCGAGACGGTAGCAGAAGTTTATAATCAAACGAACGAGAGCAGACAGGGGCTAGCTCGGCCACGTCAGAGCTCTAGCGCCCAGGTGTCCAGAGTTACATCTCCCACGTTTGAAGAGGATCAAAAAGATGACGTAAACCCAGTACTGAGCTTCCTACGATCAATGAAAGAAGAAGCTGACGAACAGCGTAAGAGGGAGAAGGAAGAAGAGGAGAAACAACGTAAGAAGGAGAAGGAAGAAGCTGACGAACAGCGTAAGAGGGAGGAGGAAGAAGAGGAGAAACAACGTAAGAAGGAGAAGGAAGAAGCTGACGAACAGCGTAAGAGGGAGAAGGAAGAAGAGGAGAAACAACGTAAGAAGGAGAAGGAAGAAGCTGACGAACAGCGTAAGAAGGACACTGAGGCAATAATTTCGCATATAGGGGAATTCGTGGGGAATTACTAACAATAAAGAAAGAATGTGGAGAAGTAAAACAAATGTCAATGGCTGCACAAAAAGTAGCAGGCCTGGCCAAAACGGCAGCAATAGGGGCAATGAAAGTCGCGGAAGCAACTTCTAAACTCGCAGGGCGCTTGCGACGTACAACACAATCCCACTCAAAATCCCTAGCATTCGTAAAAACTCAAGGTAATATCGCGGTCGCGAACACCACGAAACGAATGGAAGAAGTAGAGAGTCGGATAGCAAAACTAGAGCAAAACGGGCACACGAGCACTGCGCGTTCGGATACCCATGATGGAGTACACAGAATTGTGTCTCCGAGGAAAAGCCCGCCGTGCTCTAGCCCAATGACCGAGTGCGGAACTAACAATGCACACGCAGAAACAGCGAGTAATAGCTCCAATAATTATAGCCCACTTAGGAGAGTGAATTCTGAGTGCCACTTCCACTGTGATACAGAGGTAGCACATCACAGTTATCAGCAAGATAGAGCAGGACACTCAGCAGACGTGCAAGTATCGGAAACGAGTGACAACACCAGTGCGAGGATCAGAACGGATTTTGATCACAATCACTTCCTGTCGATACTAAAATTCCAGAAGTTCAAAGAAAATGGAGGGTCGATGCATCCGAAGAGCTGGGTGATGCAGTTTACAAATTCATGACCGGCATCATGGCCAACCCAGGCAAAATTAGAATTCATGTGTGGACACATCGAAGGCCAAGCCGCGGAAAAGATGCGAGGTGTGGCAGCGACGTGTCGGACTTACCAGGAATTTGTTGGTGCATTCCTGCGGACCTACTGGTCAAAGGAAACGCAAGACAGGATTAAAGAGGAAATAATATTTTGTCCTGAACTAGGAAGTGTCCGGGCAGAGGAGCGCAACCAAATTTCTTGATGATTTACTCAAGAAGAATCAGTTTTTAGATAGTCCATATAGCAAGGGAGAAATCATTAAATTTTGCTTTTCCAAATTGCCAGTTAGGCACCAACAGTCACTTGTCGGCAAGTGTGGATCTGACATAGAAGCATTCAAGAGTCTATTGCGCGAACTCGAAGTAGTCTTTGATAAACAAGACGCAAAGGACAGGAAGAAGGGGCAAAGTAACAAATACCACGGGCCAGGAAGAGAAGACGACAACAGATCGCATAATCGCACTGGTCAGTTAGGAAACCGGGGTTACGGAAGTCAAGGTTACGCTATTCAAGGTTATGGAAACCAAAGACACGGAAACCAGAACGTCAGGGAGCAGGGTCAATCTAGACAAGGAATCTGGGATAGGAGGAATAACGAACGGCAAAGCGACCGTAATTGGAGAGAGCGAAACCAAGGACAACAGTGGAACCAGGAGATTGAAACTAGACCCGCAAATCCTAATGCACGTCAGAGGAGGGGGAGCTTAACAAGGGATTGACGCCAGACTAGTGCGAACACAGGCCGCCGGAATTTCGCACGTAATCTCGGACCTGGCCAACTACGGATGATACATTACGAAGATTTATCAGAAATCCTGCTCGAGGAACATAAAGCAACTCCTCGACAAGATCGGCAGCCTCTTATCACAGTAGCAATAGCTGAAAAGAGTATGAATGCGATAATAGATAGTGGAAGCTACATAACAGCAATATCTGAGGCAGCATACAAGAGGTGCTCTCAGGAGATGGACTGGCCTGTTCTATCGGTTAAGAAAACCAAAATAAAAGGGGCATTAGCGGGTAAATGTACGGAGGGCACCCAACAAACAAAGACTGGAATTCTCCTGCCAAGGACACAAAATAGAGTCTAACTTCTGGATCGTGCCAAATCTGGCGATCGACATGATAATAGGAACGGACTTCCTAAATGAACATGAAGCGATAGTTGATCTAGGACGAGGTGAAGTGGTTTTGAGGAAAGGGAATCCCGTCCACATTAAGTTCGACTACCAGCTGATCCCAGCTCAACTACCGTCTAACTGTGTACGGATAAACTAAGCGTGTCTGAAAGACAGAAAGGAAGAACAGGTCGACGTTGTGGGTAGGGGAGAGGACACGGATGAGAATGAAGTCGGAATAGTGGGAGAAATAAAGGAGAAAATAGGAGAAAAAGTGGAAGCAATAAAGAATATAAGGTGCGACCACCGCAAAGAACTTCATAAATTACTAGTAGAACATGCGGAGGTCTTCCTTCCCAAGACAGGATCAATAAAGAATTTCCAATATGAATTTCGTGTATGTCCGCACAACCAGTTTCGTGTGCCACCCTATCCAATCCCCTTGGCATATCGACAGAAAGTAGCAGCTGAAATTACGCGAATGCTGAGTGAAGGAATAATAGAACCTACGGCTTCAGCCTATAATAACCCGTTAAGAGTAGTCGAGAAGGCAGATGGTAGTATTCGTTTAGTCTTGGACTCGCGACAAATTAATACCATAATAGAACCCGAAACAGACAGACCGGAACGATTAGAGGAACTCTTACAAAACTTCCATGGAATATCAATCTTCTCATCAGTTGATCTAAAATCAAGTTTCTGGCAGATCGAGCTCCATCCCAATTGCATACAGTACACAGCCTTTTTAGCATTTGGAAGATGTTACCGGTTTCGTCGTCTCCCATTTGGTTTGAACATTTCGTCTGCCGCATTCATTCGGGGGCTGGACGGCATACTAAGCGACAATTTGAAACGTCATGTCACCAGCTATGTGGACGATTTGCTGATCGCGGAGAAATCTTGGGGAGAGCACAATGCGGTCCTCGGTGAACTCCTTGCGACATTCAAGGAATACGGAGTGACTATCAATATCGAAAAATCGAATTTTGGGACGTCCTCTGTCAAGTTTCTGGGACATATCATCACGGGTGAGGGCATTGCGCCAAATCCTGAAAAGATCGAAGCGATTGAAAAGTTTCCCATTCCTACGACAAAGAAGCAGTTAAGGGGGTTCTTGGGGATCATAAATTTTTACAACCGCTTTATACATGTCATAACTCAGAGCAGTCCTAGGTTGCATCAACTTACAGGAAAGAAGATTCTTTGGGAATGGGATGAGGCGGCCGAATCCGAATGGAAAGCATTAAAATTCGCATTATTACGAGCACTCATCCTATCACACCCTAATTTAGCAGAAGAGCTTTGCATAGTAACGGAAAGTTCATACTCAGGTCTGGGTGTCATGGTGTTCCAAGACTATGTACATGAAGGAAACAGGGTGTGGAAGACAATTGCGTTTGGTAGCAGAGTACTAGCCAAGAGTGAGAGGAATTACTCAGTAACCGAGTTAGAGGCGCTGGCTATTGTATGGGCGTTTGAAAAATTCAGATACCTTCTGTTTGGTCGCAAGACGAGGGTCTACACAGACCACAAGGCACTCGAGTTCCTGATGACTGCAAAGCTTAATCACAGGCGGCTCATTAGGTGGGCATCATATCTGCAGCAGTACAACTTTCCGATAGAATATATCCCCGGCAGTCAGAACATTATTGCAGACGCCTTATCACGGTCACCGATCGGATTTGAGCACAACATGGAAGAAGATCTGGAGGAAAAACACTACTGCCTTTTCTATATGCAGAAAGTAGCCTTTGAAAATTTTATTACCTGTAGTATGCAGGACATCAAGAAGAAGCAAGACAAGGACCCTGCCCTAGTGTTATTGAAACAGAAATGGATAGACAGAAGACACGCCACCATCAGGCAGTTCTACCTCTTGCGGAAAGGCATAATTTTCCACCGAAATTATGCCAATGACACTGAATGGGGGTATGCATCCCTGAACACCTAATAAACAAGGTTATATGGCATACTCACCTCAGCTATGGACACTTCGGACCACGCAAGTGCAATCTCAAGCTAAGGACCATGTGTTACTTTCGAAACATGGAGCGTCGAATTCGGAGGGTACTGTCGGTGTGTAAAGACTGCCAAAAGGCTAAGCACACCGCTGTGAGCATGCAGGCACCATTATACCCAATCGTACCGACCAAATTAAGACAATTAGCAGCAACAGATTTGATGGGACCTTTGCCAAGAACAAGAAGAGGATATACTTACGTATTAGTGTTTGTTGAACTAACGTCAAAATACGTTACCTTTACGCCACTGAAGAGGGCGACAGGACGAACTGTATCACGAGTCCTAATCCGGGATTTCCTACCACAGGTTGGTCATGTGAGTAAAATTATTTCTGATAACGGGCCACAGTTTAAGTCAAAAGCATGGAAGGAGACGTTGCGTGGATGTAAAATTGATCCCATTTTTATATCTTCACACCATCCGAGCTCGAATGCTGCAGAAAGGGTTATTAAGGAACTCGGAAACTTGTGCCGGTTGTACTGTAACAAACAGCACACGACATGGGACGTTTTCCTTAAAGACTTCCAGGAGGTGATCAATGAGGCACCCCATGGGATAACAAAATTGGCACCCATTACAGTACTGAAAAACCGGATTCCTAAGGACTTGATAACCGAGGTCGTAAACTTCCCACCAAGGGCGCGAACGCAGCACCAAGCCATAGTGGATTTGGCTCTCAAGAGGATACGGGCTGCAGCAGAGGTCAGGAAGAGACGTGCCGACAGGGGAGCTCGTCTACGACACTTCCAAATTGGACAAAAGATGCTCGTGAAGTCTTTCCGACTTTCGAACAAACAAAAAATGAAATGCCAAAAATTCTATTCTGTTTACAACGGCCCGTACCGTATAAGGAGAGCAGCTCACCACAATGCTTATGAATTAGAGACGCTGAAAGGAAAGAAGTCCATAGGACTCCACCACATCTCTCACATAAAGGAGTTCGTGGAATAGTAGTAGTGTAAGTGGTGTACATAGTAAAATGGGCAAATACATGAACCTTGCTATAGTAGTAGTGTAAGTGGTGTACATAGTAGAATAGGCAAATATATGAACCTTTCTTCGGGGAACGATAATCGTTGCATTAATAGATTAAGATTGCTAAAGTATTAACACGCTGCGTTGTCTCGCATAAGAATTTACTGCTGCTATACTTTTTTTTTTTTTTTGTTTCTGTTCGCGACTTCCAATGTCGATGGAGTAGGAGGCACTACCTTTCCATGAGCAACGTTTTAGTCCTTTCCTGTCTGGTGTCCATGTTGAGGGATAATGATGAGTGAGGAGATGTCGCACAAACGGGTGCATACAAGAACGTGCTCTTAGAAGCGTTCTGAGAAGTCGTGATACGCTCCATAGCGGCCACAACCAGTTCGTGACGTTCATACCAATGCTTGCAGGCACGCGTCAGTGCACTGCAAGATTGTGGTATATTGCGTGATTTCGAGGATGAATATGGGCAGTATAGTTTTTACAGTGATGCGCCAGCATCGTTGTCTTGCAAGTCGGGGTGAACCTGTGAGCGTTTGACTCCAATGGTGCCCTAGGGCCTAGACGGTAGAAATGCGGGCATAAAGCCTACCATGCCAATGTTCTGGTTGGGGATTTAGCGTGCTGCTTGCGACTGTCACAGATGAATAACCAAGGAATTATACTTGGAAATTCGTGACATACTGTGTACTGATGTGTGGTGGGCGACGGAATCCTCAACAGGAACCAGTCCTGGCTTGGTCATATTACATTGCTTCTGGAAAGGTGTGCTTTGATCGCGAAAACTGCATCACATAGAGAAGGAAGTTGCAACTATAAAAATATTGTCGTGTATAGCCATGGCTAACCCAGTCTCTGGAGTTTCAGTGAGGCGTAATGAAAACTCGGAGGTCATGCCGTACGGCGCGCACATCACTGTCGGCAATAGCGGCGAGCAGCGAGACATCTCAACGTAACAGGAATTATGTAAGAGTATTGTATAAGGTAAAAAAAAAAGGTACGATAGATTTAACAATAACTAGATTAATATTGTGGCGGTTTTCTACCACAAGTGTTCAGCAGAGCGCGCCTGTTGAGATGCTATTTTTCAGGTCAGCAAACCAAAGACCCGAGATGGAGGGACGACGGGCGAGCAAAAGTAGCATAGTTGCATGTTCTTTATAGCACAGTAAAACTTAGACCAGTATAACAACATAATTTAATTAAAAGACATAGAATGTAGATCGTTGGCAAATGGTAGTTAATTCTTGAGCATGTCTACTGTCGATCTATATAATTAATAGTAATATTAGTGCGGGCCCGCACATTTAGCTGTTCATCCAGTGTAGCGTCACACACCATGTACAGTAGTGAGACCGGTCTCTATTTTGTTATAATGATAGCCATAGATTAATAACTATAAAAGTAAAATAAGAGTGTCTGAAATGACAGACCATCAATGTGTCATTATGTAAATTTATTGTAACATAGAAGGTCATGGGAAAAAGTTAGGCATAATATTTTTGTCAGAACTGTGCAGATGACAGGTATCGTGGCAATGCAGAGGCCAGCCAGCGCAAAAACAAGAGGTCTTCGGCTACCTGCTAGAAGGCGAGCGTCCGGTCCTGCAAGCTGACAGTTACCGGGGCGTATACCTGAGGGATTAGGCGGGATCCTCGCCGGGCCACAAGCGAAAGTGAGGCTGGCCGTTGACACTGACACGTGACCCACACGCGACAGCCTGCTAGCTCTCCGGACGTGGCAGCCGTTTGGAGGGATTCCCTGCGGCAGACCACGTTGTCGTGAGTACACGAAGAAGATCACATATCGTGTCAGAACCTGCGCCTCATGTGCCTCAGGACAGAAAGGGACGCTATATACTCACCTGTTTGGGTTTTTACAACTCACTAGCATTGGCCGATCTGCATACACAAAGCAGTATCGTGCCACACTAACTGTATGGTCTCATTTATAACTTCTCCTCCCTATTACAGAGCAGTTTTAGCAATCGTCACTCCTAGTTCGATCCTGTATGGATGACCTCACACACTTGTGGAGTCACTCCACGTGCCATCATCCCTCGTCGAACTGCAATATTGGGAAACGTAAAGTACTGTTCAGCGAGAGAAGAGACCTAGACTAGTGATGTATCCCAACAAGTAGACCTCAGAGACAATTAATCGAAGTGAAGAGAGCCTATCACTGTGTCTTCCTACCGTACTGCCGTGATCATGTGCGTAGGTCTTGGTGCAATCTCAAACAAAGTACTGCAGATGCTCCAGCACACCCTATTGCCGTTGCAACAACGTAGCAACAACACCCGACGTTTAGCCCTATGTGATGACAGTACTGTGGAATTTGTGAAGTGCTTCGAATATTTCTAACAATGTGATCTAGTGCCTCATTCTCAGCACAGTCGTGAACTTTGTGCAATGTGCAAGCACAACTTGATGCCCCATGAACCTTGTTTTTTTTTCTTAAATTTCTTTCTCTAGTGTTGTTTTTGTAATGTATGTTATACCTTGTATGTGTTTGTGTTTTACACTGTAATTCTTATTACAAATTACTGTATTGTTCTCCACACCATGTTTTTTTTTATTTTGTATTTATTGTTGTGTGTATGCAAACAGTGTGCCTGAAGTCCCCATAAACTGAAGCAGATTCCACCACTGTCATTGTGAATGGACCATCAGTTCAGGGAACATTTTGTAAAGGTTATTCTTGCTGCAGGGAGACAGAATGAATCAGAGGTTGTAATTAGATTCTGAAAGCACACAAAGAGATTGTTAACTTAAATAGTATCATGTGTGAGTGAGTTCAGGTTAGTTTAATGATTAAAATTGTTGTAACATCTTGGGCATTTAATTGCGGAGCACTCCAACTCTGATTGTAAAGAATAAATTGCTCCATATATGGCTCACATGCTCGGGCCATATTTAGAGAGTGAATGTCTGTGTGAATCGGTGTTTGGAAGGGGCTCCCTGGGTATGGATGTGTGATGTGAGTGTTAGTGTTCCATATTAAGAAGGTGAAGTTGACTACATCATAAATAATCCTCCCTCTATGAGCTGCATTTTTCAGTTGCAGTGATTTTCTTTACAGAGTGCGGCATGTGCAGCCAGTTTGCGAGATTGTTCTTGGGCGATTGACTCACTACCTTGCTCCTAAGTGAGCCAACCGCTCACCAATTACAATCTAAAATGGCGTAGGGGCTATGAGAGGTGGCATGAGCCCCCTCTCATATTTCTATCTTAACGATTCTCCTCTATAATTGCATGCGGTGGAAAGTCGCTATTCCTTCACACGCGGACTTCCCACGCAGCGTCTCTCGTCACCCGTGTGGTCCGGTGACAGGCGGGCTCTGCTGACTTTGAAAGGGTAAGCCGACGGGTGTGAGAGAGTCGACTGAATGCTTTCCAGACGCCGACATTGTCAAGAGGCACGCCCGCAGGGGCCTGAAGTAGCGGCTGGGCTAGAGGTTCCATTACTTCACAGAAACTTAGCGAAAACACTTTCTGGCGGGCTACCAGCGAGGCGTGGGAATGACTTGTGTACCCAGGCAGTTGTGGCGGGAAAATTCCCGCGCTTTCTGCAAAATAGTAACTGTGATTGGCTTGCTCAGGGCATAGCTCCGTGATGTAGCAAAATCAGCGCAGAAATTGGCGCCAAGAATCTCCATTGGTGGAATGGTAGTGCTCCGGCAATAGAGGGGAATTTTCCGCCGGTTTTCGAGTTGCTGATTGGAACGTTTAACCACGGCCACTGTCGTGGGGGCGGGAATGTTGTGTGTTCGGCCTGTACGGGTGCTCTAGGTAGTCGGCTCTCGCTTTTTGGTTGAGGACGTCGAAGCAACCAGCCATCGCCTCCGGTACGCCAGATCGTGTTCTGGCAGTTAAGAAGACAGTTTGGTAAGGTATGTCCGCAGCACCGGCAGACAGGGATTTTCCTAGGTGATAATCAGAGCTCAGCAGAGCGCGCCTGTTCGTCTTTTTCTAACTTTGTTCTGTCTTGGGTAGCAGCAATTAATGTTGGGTTGGCTATGTGTTTTCTACAAGATTTGAGTTGCAAGGAATTGGCTGCACATACCACTTCGTCATAATCCTCACAATCTAGTTTAGGGACAACTTCACATTCACAGCGTTTGTTTGAGTATCCAATTTGAGCCAATTTGATGTATTGTAAATGTTTCATGTGTTTTTGTTTATTATTTTGTGTTTAGTCTTAATAAATCATATTGTTATTTTGGACAGAACTTTCATTCTGTTAATTGGGAGAGCAACCCTATCATTCCTCACTATGTTAATGAAACCTTCGTTTATTTAACTTATTTATCAAATTAAATTATTGCAGGTGCCAAACTCTCTTCTACTCCACTGGCAGGGTTGATTAGAGTCAGTTCTCGTTTTTTTTTTTTAATCCTTGTGCAACAGCAAAAGTCGGAGTTAGAATAGGGGGGGCTTAGAGCATCATTTACATATGTAGATTCTAGAAGAATTTAGTGTTAAATACACTGCTTGCCCCGGCACCTCGCACACTTAGCGACAGAAACCGGTTAAGAAATAAAATTTCTTCTATACAACTGGTTCCTGATCATTTCGATAGACAGAGATCCCCCGTATCCTCCAGCTCGTGTGGTAAATGAGTCAGGATGAATTATTATAAGTAAGTTTTATTTTTGTTAGCATCATTTACCGATTTTTTTCTTTAAATACAGGTCATTAAAGAGGAGAAGTTGGCCACAGCACAGTTGTCCGAAACACCCAATATTCACATCGAGCGATTTACGAGATCTACGGGAAACGTGAAAGAAGTTCATAAGCTGTTCTACTGTTTCATGTCACTTTCGGGCCTGCTGTCGTCGAATCTTGTGCACTGCCTTGAAGTCGTGCTATGTGCGACCTTACAGTCCCGGTACCGCTATGGTTTACCACATTTAATGATCGATTCAGATTACTGCGTAGGAAGGACGGTTGTCCGCAAGCCTTCATATGAACTCTGGGTATTTTTTACTCTCGAGTCAACACTCCCATCGAGTGCCACGATGCTGTCCTTCACCTTTTACTACATCTTGCCGATCTCTCCATATCCACTTCACTTCCACACTCTGTTTCTCGCACTCCACTCTCCGTCTGTCCCTTACTCTATCCTTCCCCTCTACAGTGCATACGTTCTCCCCTCACGTACTCTTCTGTACGACTGACACTCTATCTGTCCTCATAGTTTTCAACATTCTTTTGCTTAACCCCTATAAATTCTTCTTCTACGGATTTCTGATGATCCACGTTTCACTTCCACACAGTGTATGCTCCACACGTACACTATCTGATCGAAAATAACCGGACACCTCTACGTAATGCGGAATTGGCCACTAGATTATACGAGAGGCGGGGTCGCCGATATAAAACGAGGCTGGCAGCGATGCGTTGTCAGTGGGGAATCAGTAATAGTGGACTGTGTCAGTCAGTGATGTCATTACATGTAACAGTAAGAGATCCGCAACAGACCCATCAGGAACATTTCATCCATTCTTAAGCAAACCAGCTCGACAGTTCGTGATGTGACTGTGAAGTGGAAATGCGAAGGAACATCCGCAGCTGAACCGAGGCCGGACAGACCTCACGAATTAACGGACAGGGACCGTCGAGCATTGCGAAGGGTGGATGTAAAGCGTCGCACAATTAGCGGAAGGAATCACTCGCCAGTTCACAAAATGCAACGAGCAGTCTAGTGACCACAATGACTGTGCGTACAAACATAAAAAGGATGGCTTACAGCGAGAGAGCAGCTCCTCACAAGCCACATATTTTTCTGAACAATGCTAAGCGACGCTTGAGGTGGTCTAAAGGGTGCAGCCACTGGAGACTGGACGGTTGGAAACGAGTGAAGTGGGCAGATGAGTCGCGCTACACCCTGTTACAATCCGATGGAAGGGGTTTGGGTTTCGCGAATCCCTGGAGAACGTTTCTTGCCATCATGCGTAGTGCCAACAATTGACTACACAGGAGGTGGTGTTACGGTGGTTATTGTGTGATCCCCATAATGCGCTTGAGAAAAAGCTCTATGCCGGAAGATAAGAACACATTTTATAGCATTGTGTACTGCGTACAGTAGAGGAATAGTTCGGAGACGACAACTGATTACATCAACGTGACAGTTCACCCTGTCATACGTGACGCAATGTTTTGTGTACGGCGACATTCCCGGACTGGACTGACCTGCCCAGAGTACCGCAAGAACGCAATGGACACGTTGCGATGCGTCAGAACGTCGACTTCGCTCCAGACCCCGACCTCCAACATCACTACCTCTTATGGTTTCCGTTCTTGAGGAGGAATGGTCTGGCTCCTCCACACACATACAGACACCTCACTGAAAGTGTCCCCAGCAGAGATCAAGCTGTCATAAAAGCGAAGGGTGGACACGTCCCACGTTAACATCCACTAGCAGCTCTCCGGATTCTTTTGATTACATTGTACATTTCCAAGAAGTTCCTAATGTCCGTATCGGGAGCTGACACCAACAGAGTTCCTTTAACGAAGGGTGCACTCCTGTCCTATGCCATTCTATTTCCGGCGGCCTCCTTGCTGGGGGTATACAGCGTGACCTTTCTTCCAAGATGGGAGAATTGCTCCACTCGTTCCGCTGCTACGCCGTATCCAATTTCGATGTGAGGAAAGCCGTTATTCTCCTCTCTACAGCTCTCCGCCACATTTCCTTGCGTTTGATTATCCTTAAGGCATATCTTGTTCGTAGTAGACTGCCCATTCTTGACAATGCACTGACAAAGTGATCTGTTTGCAGCTGGTCACATTTTCATATAATTGACCATTCGAGAGTCAAGTCTCTATTTCCATGTTTGCTCCTCAGCTCACTGCTGCCATAGGTTGGCTACTGAACTGAGACGCAATAGGTAAATATATGTAGCGCTCCAGTGAAAGATCAGTATCAGGTGCAGCACCTCACGTCCATATGTGCGGGTCGTTTTTATTTTTATGTCCATATTTATTACTTCTTGGCGTCGATATACTGCTAACTACATTGTTATTTAAAAAGTTAACCAACATAAATAATATTTAGAATGGTATTTACATGGATTTTTCGATTATGTATTATAAACGTACATACAAACTTCATTATCATTTATTTAACATGTGAAAATAACAGTCTGGTGCATAGTAAGTGATGAACACAGGGCATTAGCGGCAGGTTTTTGGAACTTATCGCTAGAGATGAATAAGTAATTGAAATTATTTGAGATTAACGGTGTTTCTCCACTTTATCGGAGGTCTCTGGATATTATTTATCGAACCAGCATTTCATCCACGGCACGCTACGAATTATAAATGAAAGACGTATCTTCTAGTGACATATCACATCAGCCCACTCCACTCCCACTACACAGACAGTTCACTTACATTCCAAATGTATGATTGAATTCTCAGATTACTATGTCGAAATGTTTAATTAGTTAGATCATAATTTGTCCAGCTGCTAAAAAGTTGAATGTATGTTTAAATACAGACATATAGCTGTTGCGAACAGTGGGCTTATTTCATAGATACTTGTTTCATAGATACTTGTTAAAACTAAAGAAAAAAAGAAGGTTCATGATTGTAAATACATAAAACTGGAACCAGTCACTTTTTTGAATAGTTATTTTTTATTCTGTGAACCGGTTTTCGATCCGTTTCAGGTTCATCTTGAGATAGTTTTCTGGAAGTTACATCACTATTTGAAGATGAATCTGAAAAGGTTCGAAAACTGGTTGACGGAGTAATAAATAACTATTCAAAAAAGTGACTTGTTGCAGTTTTGTGTATTTGCATTGAATTAACAGTGACGGGTTCTAAAATATCCGTAATGGATAAGCTTAATGACGTCATGAGCGTACGTGTCATCTATGGGCATGGGCCATGCTAACCTTCTCTGTATTGTTTTTGTTGTATTACACACGGTGTCTCAGGACGAATGGACAATGTTCAGAGATATGAGAGGAAGGATCATTCGAAGGAAAAAAGTTTAGTAAACATAAAATGCATACCATAAGAGCTATGAGGAGTTGTTCACCTTCAATACTGTGGAACTTGTACTGCACAACTGCTCCTAGCTCTTAAGGCATACACCGCGCGGCTCCCCCCTCCGGAGGTTCGAGTCCTCCGTCGGGCACGTGTGTGTGTGTTGTCCTTAACGTAAGTTAGATTATGTACTGCGTAAGCTTAGGGACAGCCGAGTTCCGCAGTTTGGTCCCATAAGACCTTACAAAAAATTTCCAAAATCTTCTTGAGACATACGTTTTAGAGCCCAAGTTTATTAAACTTTAAACATCCCTGAACACTGATCATTCGTCCTGGGACACCCCGTATATACCGGCGAAGCGAGTAGAATATAGGTGTCGAATACAGATAGCCGGTTAACGGTGACGGTTTACTTTTCAGCAGTCAGTTGTCTGTCTCGAGGGAGTCAATAAAGTAATACCGCTGGTGTGGCTCGGTGTTTCGCCATCTTAGAATTTAGAGACGAAAGTCCTGTGCCGCCCATTAAACACTTTTGTGAGTGCCGAATTGAACCCTGTCGCGATTGCAACCGAAGTGAAAGTGGGGCGGAGTGACGCGGCGTGTTTCCTTTTCTTCTTCCTCCCCGCTGTAGGCGGGGCGCATTGTCGGCCGGTGAGGCTGCGCATTCCGGCAGGCGCGCTCGGGTCGCGCGGACACTTGGGACCAGAGCCGGCCGTCCTCTACATCTACATACATACTCCGCAATCCACCATACGGTGCGTGGCGGAAGGTACCTCGTACCACAACTACCATCTTCTCTCCCTGTTCCACTTCCAAACAGAAAGAGGGAAAAATGACTGCCTATATGCCTCTGTAGGAGCCCTTATCTCTCTTATCTTATCTTTGTGGTCTTTCCGCGAAATGTAAGTTGGCGGCAGTAAAATTGTACTGCAGTCAGCCTCAAATGCTGGTTCTCTAAATTTCCTCAGTAGCGATTCACGAAAAGAACGCCTCTTTTCCTCTAGCGACTCCCCCCGAGTTCCTGAAGCATTTCAGTAACACTCGCGTGATGATGAAACCTACCAGTAACAAATCTAGCAGCCCGCCTCTGAATTGCTTCTATGTCCTCCCTCAATCCGACCGTGATAGGGATCCCAGACGCTCGAGCAGTACTCAAGAGTAGGTCGTGTTAGTGTTTTATAAGCGGTCTCCTTTACAGATGAACCACATCTTCCCAAAAGTCTACCAATGAACCGAAGGCGACTATCCGCCTTCCCCACAACTGCCATTACACGCTTGTCCCACTACATATCGCTCTGCAATGTTACGCCCAAATATTTAATCGACGTGACTGTGTGAAGCGCTACACTACTAATGGAGTATTCAAACATTACGGGATTCTTTTTCCTATTCATCTGCATTAATTTACATTTATCTATATTTAGAGTTAACTGCCACTCTTTACACCAATCACAAATCCTGTCCAAGTCCTCTTGTATCCTCCTACAGTCACTCGACGACGACACCTTGCCGTACACCGCAGCGTCATCAGCCGTTAATCTGGCAGTGGTCCCCAAGCAGCGCACACGCCTGTCTGCAAGCGACTGCCCGCACCGCTTCGTTGCTATGAAAACGCCAACTCGTGTAACGAAGCTTTACTGTACAGACATCTGTCTACAAGTGCATGTATCGTCTGCACAACACCGGCTCTTTCTCCCCTTCCCATAAGCGTGTCTAGGCAGCGAAAAAATTCTGCGTGAGCCGTTCGTTTCCGCGCCTTAGGTTTTTGTGAAAACGTCGGGATACAATCGTAACCATTGCTTCGTATCGATAGGTAATTTAATTATCAGCCTCTTTAACATAGTGTCTTTCATGAAGAGTGTTATTTTAAAAAATTGTAATTTGTAGTTCCTAATACATTTTTGTGAGTGGTCAAGTTTGAACGGGATTCTACTCTAGACGACCAGAAGCCACCAGAAAGACAACGCAAAGCGCGAAGTGAGTACAGCGTCGCGGTAGCAGCGGCCAGCATTGAGGAAGGGGCGGATGTGTCAGTTTCGTGACGAACTCGACGGTCGCGCCTACCTGACACATTATCCTGGCGAATCTTAGCAAAATATTTCGGCCTGCATCCATGCAAACTTGTATTGACTCGAGCCTTGGGAGCGACTGACGTTGAACAGTGTGAATAACAGTTGGAACTATCGTGTACGCCAGTGTGTTCCAAGCCGTGGTGGACAACTGAACGATATTTTGTTCACAACATAACTGTAATGTCTAAGCTTCGAGATAAAGAACAATTTACCTCGATACGTTGAGTTTTTTCCATCTAATTTTGAAAAGTATTAGTATCATTGAAACGCCCTTCAGAATGCTTACGCAGACTAGCATAATGGTAGGAGCGGTCTGTGGTAGCTAAAGTAAGGAAAAAACTAACTGTCGCATGATGTATCACCGCCAAGCAGTGTAGCTCGATTAAACTAGGACCGCACACAGAAAGAACTGGTACTCTGTAATACAGAAGGTAAATGGAAGAAACAGGCAATGAGATGAAAAGAAGTAGTACTTTCATTCAAAGACTATAATTACCTCGAAGTCACCCTGATGAATGACGGTGCCCTGGACATTACAAACAGCGATACATCGTTCTTAATAGGGCGTCTGATTATCACGGACGGCAATGCCTGCTCTGAAATGTTCCGTTTCTCCAGCAGCGCGGTTGAGAAACTGCTGGCTGGTAGTTGGTGGCTGTAATACGGCCTCCCAAGGCATCCCACACGTGCTCGCCGGGAACGGTCAGGCCAACAAGATTCGCCGAATATCCTCTCGTTCCAAGAGCTGCCCGATGCGGTCGCGCATTGTCGTCCCTGAAAATGAAGTCAGGGCCGAATGCACCGTTGAAAAGACGCAAGCGGCGAGGGAACACAATGTCACAAAAACGTTCGTTGTTCCGTCTTCATCAGATTTGGAGGTGAGTAAGCGGCGCGAGCAAGATGATGCCTCTGCACTGCATAACGCCTGGACCACCAGAACGACCATGTTAGGCAAAATGGACGTACCCCCATATGGTGAGCGGTGGGAACACACAATATACCGGGGGACCCACACGTTGCAAAAACGCACAACACTCTCTTGCAGTGAATGAGCCACGGTGGAACTGAGTGAGATGCATGACGGAACACAGGTGAGCTTTGCTTAAGGGGCTCCGGAAAGGTTCAAAATCGCTAAACGTTCGATTTTTATTTTTCTGAATTTTATTTAAAATATTTTTGAAATATGTTCTGCAAGGGCGTGACCCATTGTTGCGCTTTTAAACTGCTGTCAAATGTTCTACTCATCAATCTATATGCTCATCATGTACATTTTAGTGATGTAAAAGAAATAAGTGTTACAAAATAAGTGTTGTGACTAACCAGTGATAGTTCGAGATATATCGCTCGCTCGATTGTCATCTGATTCATATTTATTTCCTCTTTTGCAATCCTGAAAATATTCGTAGTGAATTCTGCTCACTGAAGTCTCTGTTTCGTTGAAGGATAATCATGGGTAAACGTAAAGTTTTTGCAAACTGTGTATGGTGTTTTCATAGTAGTGAAGGCAGTTTTTAACTCTCCATAAAAAATCACGTAGGACTTGCCGGTGAAATGGAACTGAAGTGTGGTAAGTGGTCGTGGATGCCCACCATTTGGGACAGTGTTGCAGTCACTCCAAATGAAAAAAATGGTAGCAAAATCTATGAACACAACATAAGATTGTTTATGCTTTGCTTACAGCTGGTAAGGGTGCAACTGCAGGTGCAGTTCTCTGTGGCGTGATGAATCTTCCAAATCCCCCAACCAAGTTTACAAACTATAATACATTTATAATGTCTGAAGTAGAAGATGTCAGTATAGAAGATATAAAGAAACCTATGGAAGACGCAGTAATGGAAAACAGTCGTGATAGGGACTTGACTGTAGCATTCGATGGTATCTCGCATAAACGGGGACACATATATCTTCATGATGTATTATCTGCCACCAGTACGTATACAGGGAAAATGTTAGATATAGCAGTAATATCTAAATATTGTAGGTGTCCACAAAAAATAAAGATACGCATGAAAATAATTGCACAGATAACTATAGTGGCAGTAGTGGAGAAATGGAAGTGGCTGGTGTTGCTAGTATATTTGCGTGTGATAAAGACCGATATGTGAGTTACCGTGGTGACGGTGATTCTAAAAATTTAAGACATATTCAAAAATGGAAGCCCTATGGTGGTGACGTTGTAGTGAAGAAATCTGAGTGTATTAGGCACGTAGAAAAACGAATAGGATCAAGACTTTGGCGAGTGAAAGCTTCGTACAGAAAACAAAAACTCAGTGATGGTAAAGGGCTGGATGGGAAGGGAAGGTTAACTGACAGTGTAATTGACAAAATACAGAACTGCTATGGAATGGCTATTAGGCAATGTCAATGAAATGAAGAAGGCTGTTTGGGCTCTCTTTTTTCATACATTTTCAACCGATGAACGTCCCCATAGTTACTTGTGTCCCAAAGGAGAAAACAGTTGGTGTAAGGAATTGCTAACTGGTGAAACATAGTCTGCCTGATACGGTAATGGAGGTGATAAAACCTATTTCCAGAGACTTAGGAGCACCTGAACTGTTGAAGAAGTGTGCTCAAGGAAAACCACAAAACCCTACAGTGTAAATAGTGTTATTTGGTCAAGATATTGGGATAGAAACACTTCACTTTGGTGTGCGTGGTGCTGTTGCTACTTTCGGTGATGGCAGCGTTGTAAGCTGCAAAGTATTTCGAAGTATGGGAATGAAGATAGGTTTCAACATGGTAGGAACGATGCCTGCTGTAGACGAGGAACGTCTTCGGGCTGTAAATGGCCGAGAAATACGAGGAGGAGGACAAAGGAAGCTGGAGGAGGAGTTTGCAGGAGATCTAGATAAGCCATCCTATGGACCTGAAATGCACAAAAAGGCAGACCAAACTTTGTCGCTCGATACGCAAAAGTTTTGTTCTTTCATACAAATCACATGTTTTTTCAGGAGCTACTACACCAATTTACTTCAGATTTTCAGGAAATGTTACACAGCCCCCTCAGCGTAACGTTACCACAGCCTTTTTTCAAAAACCTATATACTGTTGAATTTATAAACAGAAAGTGGCACAATCCCTGTGTTAAGTTTTAGCCAATACTCCAACAAATAATGTGTAAAAATTTCAACTTCCTAGCTCAAATATTTCCTGAGAAAACATTTAATTCATAAGTGCTATTTTAACATTGCAAATATAGGGTTTTCCGGAGCCCGTTAACAGGATTACGTGGTCATTATATAGACTGTGGATGACAAGCACCAATTCTGATTTCAAGTTGCGGCTTTTGAAAGTATAATGTACAAAGAGTCAATTTTTAGAATTTTACTACGATTTATTGTTAGCATTAACCGGTGCTCGAACTGGTGGGGGCCCACCGCCAGTCGGAGGTGTTACAGGAACATATCTTGTGGACCATACGCAGCTAGGCGCGTCGTATTGTAGCTCGGTGGGCGTCACAAATCGTGTACACTTCAGCCAGCTGACACAGAGTGCTTAGGGGGATTCGGTTTTGCGGCTGCGAGTGGCCGGCGGCTAGGTGGCGGCAAGTGTTGGCGGCAGAAGCAGCTGCAGCACGCAGGGAGCTGGCGCGCGCTCCGACACGCGCTCTTAACGCCGCTCCTGACGCCGGGCTTCCTTCCGCCACGGCCCCGGCAGCGGCCGACACTGCCTCCAGATGTGGGGCTGTTCCTCAGGAGCTCGAAGCATTACTAATGGAGGGCACGGCAGCTGGGTGGGATTTCATAGACTCCCGTGGAGTCACACAGCAATCAGTCCAACAGTTTACTACGGCAAGCTATAAATAAACAAAATATACATGGTGTCGAAGGCTTCCGTAGATGTATTCGTAAGAACGGTAGTCGTCCGTAATAAAGATAAATTACACGATTTTTTAACATTAAAAGCTCATGTACCCACGTCCTCACAAGAATAACACAGAGAAGAATGGAAAAGAAAAGAAAATGTGTTAGACGATCATCAGTCTGGCTTTAGGAAAGGTAAAGGCGCCAGAGACGCAATACTCATAACGGTTTCATAGGATTTGTCGACCTGGAAAAGGGTTCCACAATGCGGAATAGTGCATGATGTTCGAAATTCGGAGAAAAATAGGAATAAGCTGTAGTAGGGAAAGACGAGTAATATGCAATGTGTAAACAAACAAAGAGCGAACAATAAGAATGGAAAGCCAAGAACGATGTGCTCGGATTGGTTCAAATGGCTCTGAGTGCTATGGGACTTAGCAGCTGAGGTCATCAGTCCCCTAGAACTTAAAACTACTTAAACCTAACTAACCTAAGGACATCACACACATCCATGCCCGAGGCAGGATTCGAACCTGCGACCGTAGCGGTTGTACGGTTCCAGACTGAAGCGCCTAGAACCGCTCGGCCACACCGGTCGGCTGCTCGGATTACAATGGATGTAACACAGTCATTGTAGTCTTTCGCTCCTAGTGTTCAGTCTATGTATCGAAGACGTATTTTCTTATTTAGTTTATATAAGCGTAGTATGTTTGTTCTTTTCACACGTTGCACGTTATAACGCTTTCGTGAGTTTGATCGATGGAACAACTAATTAACTAACGTAAGAAGGAAAAATAACGTACACTGTCCTTCAGTGAGCCTTAATGAGGCACAAAAACTAGTGAGATATTCAGCTTTAAAAATCTGTAACGATTTACCCAAAGCTGGCCGGTGTGGCCGAGCGGTTCTAGGCGCTTCAGTCCGGAACCGTGCAACTGCTACGGTCGCAGGTTAGAATCCTGCGTCGGGCATGGATGTGTGTGATGTCCTTAGGTTACTTAGGTTTAAGTAGTTATAAGTCTATGGGACTGATGACCCATAGTGCTTAGAGCCATTTGAACCACTTACGTAAAGAATTTAAGCATTAATAGAAAATTAACATGTACACAATTTGTTATCGAACTTGCTTGACAAGAGGAATTTCGGAACGTATTATAATTGCGCGCGCCTGTGTATGTATGTATGAGAGAAAAACCGTAAGAAATATTGCACACTAGCCGATCAAAGGCATTCTGATGCCTATTAGTGGATACTAATATATGGGTCGTCTCAGCCCGTTGCCTTTACAACTGCTTGGACTCTTCTGGAGACACTTTCAGTGAGGTCTCTGTGTGTGCGGGAAGCTGGGGTCTGGAGTGAAGTCTGCATTCCTCCTTATCCCAAAGGTGTTCCACTGGGTTGAGGTGAGGATTGTGGAAAGGCCAGCCCACAGGAAAGTTACTGTCCACAGACCTTTGTCTCGCTTGCTTTGTGACGGGGTAATGCCACCAGTCACCATTCCCAAAGTCTTCCTCTGCCGTACACCGTACACAATGCTGTAAGATGTGTTCATATCCTTCACATGTAGCGCTTTCTTTAAGGGACCACGCCCTAACCACAAGAAACACACCCCACACAGTAACACGACGTCTCCCGTACTTGGCTGTTAGCACTACAAGTGGTGGCAGGTAACAGCTGAGACAGTTCGCGTGTGCGGCTATTCCTCAGAAGCTGGTAGCATTGCTAATGAAGGACACTGCGGCTGAGGTGAAATGTCATGTAATGCCGCGGACTCCTCGCGCCGTACATTAGCTTCCTACCTTTTCGGTTTCTGGAACCAGATAGTAATCACTCCAACAGTTTACAATGACAAGCTGTAAATAAATATATAAAATATACAAGCTGTCGAAGCCTTCCGTATATGTGTCCGTAAAAACGGTAGCCGTCTGTAATAAAAATAAAGTAGACGATTTTTTTAAATTAAAAGGTTGTGCATCCATGTCGTCACAAGAATAACGTACAGAAGACTGGGAAAGAAAAGTAAAGTTCGCCTCTCGTGATCGTGACGTCTGGCGGCCGATTCCGCATGACACAGGAGCGTCCCGTAGTGTGAGCGGGACCGGACGGCAAGACGCAGTAACAATGTTACTCAGCGTGATACGCACCCGTCCTTACTACAGCACGGGGTGCATTTCCATGCAATGCTGTGCACCAAACGTACGTTCTCACTAACGTCTTAGTCAAAGTAGGGAGGAAGTTTGGTACTAGCAGCCTTGTTCTAGCGAGGAATAGTTTCTAAAGCTGTTCTACTCTGCTGTCATGTGTTATTTTGCCTCCGAAGTAGCAGAACATCTTCATTCTGCCTACTTCGTGGTCCGCAATCTTGGTGATGTTAACGTTTCTCACTGTTATCATTTCCGCTGCTCCTCATTACTGTCCTCTTTCTTTTGTTTACTCTTAATCCATAATGTGCACTCGTTATACCACTCCGCCCAACAGATCTTGTAATTTTTCTTTGCCCTCTCTGAAGATAGCTGCCATCAGTGAATTTTATCACTGACGTTCTTTCACCAAGAATTTGAACCTCACTCACGGACCTTTTTTATTATTATTAGGTTAGCAACTTGTTTTATAATTGAAATAAATGCTTGTAGCTCCTTCATAAGTTACACTGAGAAGTATCTTTTTTTAATGAATAAATAAAAAAAGGTAATTGTCAACGCTATTTATGACGGAGCTACAACCATCTGTTTCACATATCTGGAAGATTTATGTGTATGAAGTCAACAAACAATTCTAATACTTTTGTGCGATAAACACTATTCGCCAAAGTTAGGAGCTTCCAGGAACATAATCCCACATAACATCAATGAATGCAAAACATATTGATTTACTGACCTCTGCAGTCCCCAGACCTGGCAATTATTCTTACCGCAAAAGAGGCCACACATAAAAGTTATAGCAGGTCTACTATATGGTTTTCGTCCTCATCAGCATCTACACCTAACAACTTACAATTTTCTATTCTGTTTATTACTCCTTGTTGGTATAGTTGGCTAACAGGTGGTGGGGCACTTTTGACAGTTCACGTCTCGGTGAAATGTGTTCTTTACGAATTTAAAGCTGGCACATTTCTGCAAAACCATTCAGTAACTGTCACAAAGCATCTTTTGCTAGTTTGTCTCTTGATGGTCGTTTGCTAGGATTCACAAAATGCTTTTACCATCTGGAAGCAGGGCTAATTCTGCTCCCTGGCTGAAATAAAATAGCAGATCGTTAACATAAAGCAAGAAAAGTAGCTGGCCAGTGGCCGAAGACTGCGGCACTCCCATTACGAGTTCTCCCCATGCAGATGATGTGCCGTCACTCCTTGTATTACTCGAACAGCCTAAGGTAACTATATGCATTCTGCTTCTTAAATAAGAACCAAGCAGGTATTTCTTGAACTACATACTCCACAAAAACTTAAATGTCTAGTTGATTATTATGACTGGCACTATCAAATGCTTTCGGTTAGTCAGAGAAGAACCCAACTGGTGATTTTCTATCATTCAAACATCTTATTGTGTGCTGAGCAAATGTATAAATAGCCCAATCAGTAGAATGACCCTTTTGAAAGCCACACTGTACTTTCCTGAGTGTCTCATTACTACACAGGCGGGTGACATTAAGTTGTCAAAAATGTTAGAAAATGATGTGAAGAGCGACACCGGCCTGTAGCCATCGACTCCTGTCGAGTCGCCCTTTTCACAGAGAGGTCTAACAATGGTATACTTCAGAAGCGCTTTTAACTGCAGCAGTTAGTCGTCTCTTTTACGTTGTTGCCTCGGAAAGAATAATTTTAAGGGCACGAAATTAGAGGTGGGCGAAGTGGCTGTCTTTACGGAACCGTTCCTTTTACTTGGGAACCTGAATACTTGGGAACATTAAAGATTGTTCTCACTATCGCTAAGACCGTTTATCTGTTTTTTCTGGAAAACAGAAAAACTCATTCGTATTTAATAGTTCACAAAAATTAATTCATAAGATGAGAAAGAAATGTTTAGATACAAGATAAATAAGGTGTAAAAACAATAAACTATGCGGTACGTGTTAACAACGCTCAAGGGAAGGGAGGATCGTAACAGGGGACTGAAATCAGGTAAGTGAACTACTGAACTACCGTTATACGAACGGGCTGTACTCAGTAACAAGGAAGGAGAGATTCGTGCATTCGTATTCTAATTCCCAGTAGGTAGGGGAAGCGAAAAGTAAAAGAACAATAGTGCACCAAACGAAAGGCCGCTTCAGACAATTCCTTTCCGAGAATAGTTCATTTGAACTAATTCGTTCGTGAACTACGCATCCCAAAGCGAGATGTTAACGTCGCTCGCCCCACACGTTCGGGAAGCATGATGACTATGAAAAGCAATGCGACGACCTGGAACTACATTTCTGGTAGTAGACATTAAGATACTGCAATGTGTTGGCTGAGCGATGGTCATTCGATTGAGCATCATTCGGAAGGGAAGAATATTCTCATTTTTGTAGAACTGATTAGTTATAGTGTGTGCTTAATCAGTACATTAGTTCTGATAAAAGTGGCCCTGTCTCGGCGTAAATTACTGTGGACTGACCATCTCATGGATCCCCTTCACCATCTACTAAGTCATGTGTTGCTTCAAAAGTAATTTTCTGTGTCGCTTAATATATGCTCTGCAAAAAGTGAAAGTGCCTTGTTACTATTGTATTGACCCGGTAAAACAACGGAAAATGCCCCAAATGACAAGATAGTCAGTACATTGGTTTAATTACAAAGTGCTCGTTAATAACTTTTCTGATGTCTAGACCACACTTGCGCGTTTTCATTGTGTCATTTTAAAAAGCTACAAAATGCGTCCAAAAGATCACTTTATCTCACAGCATTTTCATGCACATTGCTGTTAATTACAAAGAATGGCCGCAATGTTAATGTTTCCACAGTCAACTGGCTCGTAATGTTTTGGAACAATACCTTCAAACGGCTAAATATGAACATTTAGTTACGAAAAGGTTCAATAATTCTGACTGCAAAACGTACTGAAAGTGTGCTTGCTGGACCCATTTTAGTTTTCACTAAAGTGAGCGTGTGAAGTCTCATTGTCTGGTTGAGCCAATGACTTACTGAGTCGAGATCAAAAACATTTTTCATCTGTCCCTTCCGGACTTGCGACCGGTTTCTCTATTATTTAATGTTTTTACACATGGATTGTCGGTAGCGTACTGTCCCAGTAGTGAATTCCCACACTGTTGTTTAATGGATAACACAAACTTACCCAAAAGTTAACCGAGATAAGCAGTGAAGTATAATTGAAACTTATTTCGACAACAGCCTCAATAATCCACTAGAGGCATCGGGATATCACGATAGCCGTTGCATATGTTAGACAAGTGTTAGAACACAATTAAGCCTTTTCAGAATAAAAATAATTGAAGTATCTATTAAATCAGTAACAGTTTCATTAAAAATAATCATCAATATCGTTGAAATGTCACTTTGATAGACTATTAATGTAGACAGCTCACGTGTCTGCAGCTAACCAAGGCTGTGGTAAGGTGACCAAAGTTAAAGAGATGTGGACCGAGACTCGGGAAGTAACAATTAAAGGCAGACAATCAAGAATTAAGTGTAAGGAGTCGTTACACTGACTGGACGAGCCAGGTTGGGGGCCGTGTGTGGCGGAGAATTGAACACTTGTCATGTCGGTAGCCAGTAATCCCTGCACGCGTAGCAAGTTATTTTGCGGTACGGAAAGCCTTTAACAATTCAAGAAAAGTATTCTCGTCCGTGAGTGTACGGAATTCTGACGAGTCATCCCGACAGAGTTGCGGTGTTGTGAGCGTGCAGTTTTCATGCGCGAAAAGAGGGGGTCAGGCAGTAGCAGCGGGAGGCACAAACGAAACGACCGACTGGCGAAATGAACGTGATACCTATGGATCGTGCAACACTTCTGAAGCTCTGCTGTTGGGTAGCTTACTGGGTAGTGGTCGCAAGCTAAGGCGTGACTGTTCACCCTCCACGTGTCATTTGGCTGATCACAGCATCGCGTTCTACGGCAGCAGTGGTCGAGAGAAGAAGACAGAGACTCCACAGCCACTTGACAGCAGAGTTGGGTAGCGGCCGGCCACTAGAGCAAGTCACTGGCCTCGCAAGTTCGTAAGCTGAGTAGAAGCGCGTTAACTACTCGGCGTATTTATTACTGATAATGTGTTGCTGAACTGTGATATGCACTACGATCGACAAGTGTAAGTTGAGGGCTGGCGTACCGGTCAGAAGGTCGAACGAATTAGTCAATCGTGTGGAAGTATAACGATGTGTCATCATTCGTGACTGCATTATGACCACAGTTGTGGCAAGAACTGCAATGTTGAATAAATTAATGGCATCCCTTAAAAGAATTTGCGTACCCACTACTGGAAGAGTACACCTACAAATTTCCTGCAAGTTTCAGTCCTAAATTATAGAGGGAACCTCGACCGAGAGGGTCATCAGCTTTCGCAGACGCAAAATGAGCAATTGGAATGGTGGCGACGTGTGTGTGACGTTGTACACGCCCACATGCAGCTGTGAAGCTGCTCCAACTGGGCACGCTCTCACGGGTCTTAAAGTAGCGGGGTGTCGCGTGAGGAATACGAGACAGGTGTGTGGACGCGCCCGCAGGAAGTTTTGCACAACACTATGGTAGGTGTCCACATAGTGTGACGTCTGCCTGTCAGGACAGGGCTCCGCTGCTAGACGCGGGACCACACCCACGTGTGTCTAGCTGTTCCCCGCGTGCCTCGTCACCCTGATATCATTGCTTTGTTTGATCAAGTTACTTGATTACAGGAGATGCGAGATATCTGGAAAGTAACCACCATTGGACGTAAAATGTTCAAACAGTTAACGAAACATATTAGAAAAAATTTCGAACTGCGCTTTTGTATTACTACTTTACACTATTACATTTCAAATTTACGCACTTGTTACATTTGTTAACAAGTCGACCTCTTCGTAAAAATCTGTTACCATCGACTGCATCTCATTTACTTTACTGATGTCTGTACAAAAATTGTTTAGTCACGACCTCGTGAAAATCAACCAGGAAATTGTGAAAAGTTCTCCGACAGTGCTCAAATTATGATACACCGGCTTTGTCATTTCTCTACAGCAGTTCACTGATCATTACAAGTGAACTCCGCCTCCGTCATCATCGCCTCCCACCGTTAAACGAACGGCAGCTCTGACACATTTGGTCCGTATTGTGGAAAAATTTTGCGGCGAACTTCAGCAGTGTCACCAGTGTTGAGATATTTTTGGCCAATAAATACTATATTACAGGACGCATTTCACATCTCGTAGGATTCTGAACTGGACCGCTCGTTCTGAGCGGCTACTGCACGTGACCGAGAAGCGGAATGTCTCTCTCATTGTCGCAGCTCCATAAACGCACAGACGTACTGCGCGACGCCGCACCGCGCCGGTCGGTGTACGGGCTTCTCCGTGCCCCCAGCAGCTTCCCGCGCTACCCGAAACTGACGGCTGCTTTCCGGATAGCTCTAGCAATAATCGCGTGAAGCGTTACTGCAATCATTCTCGCTGCGCTCCGACGATCTGTCGCTTTATATTCGTGCAACTCGCGTTTTCATTCTCCTTCTTGCCTTTCTGCCCGTCCAGTAATGTATGTTGGCGACCGCAAGACGCTTCTTTATTCTGTAGTACACGGTAATCCTGCCCACTGCTTTATATTATCTGACCGAGATATTCTTCTCTGCCGTTTTCTTGCTCCCTTCTATTATCAACTGTAGAACTATGTATTTGGTGTCTGGAAAACACGTGTGCTATTTATGCAGTTTTCCTTCTTTCATGCACTGTTGAAGTTTCCCGCTTTTTGTGCATTCGGCGCGACACTCTGGTGTCAGTTATTTTTGTTATCCGCGGCATTTTAAGCATTCTACGGAAAATCCACTTTTCAGGGGCCTCGATGTTTGCTGTCGTATTGAGTTGGTGCTTAGGTTCGTAGCGTTTTTCCAATAAACGTAACACACATACACAACAGAGACTTTAGTCATGAATGATATATTGTCCTTCATCATTTGCAAAAGTCTGCCAACGCTGGTTGACTATTGGATTCAACGACTGTGGGAAGCACGTGGTTTTGAGGCGTGGAACTCGTAGAGCCATATTCGGAGGGCGGAAAGGAAGTTCCAGAAGAGTCGTCGTACGGAGACCGGACAAGACGAAAATCTGACAGAGCGAGATGAGGCGAATAAGGTGGGTGCGGAACGACTTCCCAGCGCAACTCACGTATAGTGTTTTCTGTGAGTCGAGCGGAATGCGGGCGGGCTTTGTCGTGGAGTAGCGGACTTCCTGGCCGTTGTTCTCAGATTACGTCTGCGAGACGCTTCAGCTGTTGACAGTAAACGTCAGCAGTGATGGTTGCACCTCGGGGAAGCCATTTGTAGTACACGACGCCGTCGCTGTTCCACCAGATGCATCACATTGTGCTCTGTGGGTGCGCGCAGATATTTGTACACAGTGAACTGCTGCTTTGTTTGGGCCCAGCTATTGCGCCCTTCTCCTTATGTTAGCATAAAGACACCATTTCTCGCAACCAGTAACGATACAGGACGGGAATAGCCGACGTTGGTCACGAGCCAATTCGTGACGAGCAAGCAGAGATGCAGATATGACCACCCACTGATGTTTGCCATTTTGGCTCAGAGCATGCGGTACCCAGACACCCGATTTTCGCATCTTCTGCATTGGATAGAAATGTTGCACGACTGTGTAATGATAACAGTTCGTGACATTTTCCAGTTCTCGAGTTCACTGACGTGGATCTTTGTGCACTAACGCGTGGGCTGGTGCGCTGCTGGCGCCAGTCTCCATCGATGCTCATAACGGTCGTCCGAGTCGATTTTCGATCCCTGCATGGCTCCGTACCCTTGACGGATGGCTATTCAACTGTGAGGCGCGCGCTCCCTGGCAGTTCAGTTGGGGTACCAGCTGTGTCAGCGACAGTCACGTGTGGCGTGGCGTGGTGCCTGCACGAGTCGGTTCGGCGAAGGAGCGCGGGCCGCTGCTGCGGCGCGTTTAGCCGTTGTAATGCAGATCCGCTGCCGACGGTGACTCGGATTTCTTGGATATGTGAAGGACAGGTTTCCTTCGTGTCTCTTTCATGTAATTCAAAGTCAGTGAACCGGATCGTCGAAGTGTTCGTCGGTGGGTAACTGAATACCCCTGTGGACTGAAACTGTCTCGGCTGTTTCAGTTACCTTTGATCTGGCTGCCTGATATGTTGACGGCATTTAAGGGACTGTTAGTGACGCACAACCGATAGGCATGAAGCCGTGTTTAATGCGTACCAAGTAGTGCGTAAGTTTCTCCCTGGCGTTCAGAAACGGACCGAAATATTTTCCCTAAATCCTTTTCTGTTTTATTGTTTTACTTGTCGTTTTAGGGTCGTTTAATAAAATCTTAAGATCCACTGTCACGTATGTCAAGTCTGCTCAAGGTTCATTTGTGCCGCGTAGAATTAAAGGTTTATTGATAAATGCTTGGGTTAATGTCCTTGTGTATCTGTTGCGTCAGAATGTAGTCTGCCGCTGATGAGTTTACGTTTTACATAATTGGCGGTGGTCAACGGGAGCAAGCTCCGATCGACGTATAACGGTGGAAGAGTGAAAATTAAGGACCTGGATCGGTGTCTATGCTTATGTTGTTAACGTGCGGCAATTCCATCTTGCCGGTGGAGCGTAGTGGTTTTCTGCAAGCTTACTTGTAGATCCAAGTTGAGTATATTATTTCACCTTCTAGTCCGTCCATCTCCTGTATCTGTTAGAACCTTTCGGTTTGCTCACGCCCTACACCAATTTACCGTAAAGTTGAGGGGGTCCCATGTTAAGACGATTTCATATGTTATTATTATATTGAATATATTATAATACTGTTAAATTGTCAGAAATTTTAAGACCAACTTTGGAAAGATCTGAGCTTATTGGACTTAGGTGGATTAATGTTCTTACCCGGGTCCTGAGTTACATGAAAACCAGTTTCTATGATAGTTGAAGCATGTTTGAGATATGATTAATTGGGGTTTTATGAATATTGTTTTAATTAATAAAAGTTGGCTAAGCAAATTTTGAAAGATCTGTATGCATCAAGAACTCATATGCAAACCCAGTTCCAAGCAAAGAAGGAAAGGCAGAAAGGTGAAAGGAGTATATAGAGTGTCTATACAAGTGCGATGTACTTCAGGGCAATATTATGGAAATGGAAGAGGATGTAGATGAAGATGAAATGGGAGATATGATACTGCATGAAGAGTTTGACAGAGCAATGAAAGACCTAAGTCGAAACAAGGCCCCGGCAGTAGACAACATTCCATTAGAACTACTGACAGCCTCGAGAGAGCCAGTCCTGACAAAACGCTACCATTTGGTGAACAAGATGTATGAGACAGGCGAAATACCCTCAGACTTCAAGAAGAATATAATAATTCCAATCCCAAAGAAAGCAGGTGTCGACAGATGTGAAATTTACCGAACTATCAGCTTAATAAGTCACGGCTGCAAAATACTAACGCGACTTCTTTACAGACGAATGGAAAAACTTGTAGAAGCCGACCTCGGGGAACATCAATTTGGATTCCGTAGAAATACTGGAACACGTGAGGCAATAATGACCCAACTACTTATCTTAGAAGAAAGATTAAGGAAAGGCAAACCTACATTTATAGCATTCGTAGACTTAGAGGAAGCTTTTGACAATGTTGACTGGAATACCCTCTTTCAAATTTTGAAGGTGGCAGCGGTAAAATACAGGGAGCGAAAGGCTATTTACAATTTGTACAGAAACCAGATGGCAGTTATAAGAGTCGAGGGGCATGAAAGGGAAGCAGTGGTTGGGAAGGGAGTGAGTCAGGGTTGTAGCCTCTCCCCGATGTTATTCAATCTGCATATTGAGCAAGCAGTGAAGGAAACAAAAGAAAAATTCGGAGTAGGCATTAAAATCCATGGAGAAGAAATAAAAACTTTGAGGTTCGCCGATGACATTGTATTTCTGTCAGGGACAGCAAAGTTCCTGGAAGAGCAGCTGAACGGAATGGACAGTGTCTTGAAAGGATGATTTAAGATGAACATCAACAAAAGGAAAACGAGGGTAATGGAATGTAGTCGAATTAAGTCGGGTGATGCTGAGGGAATTAGATTAGGAAATGAGACACTTAAAGTAGTAAAGGAGTTTTGCTATTTGGGGAGCAAACTAACTGATGATGGTCGAAGTAGAGAGGTTATGAAATGTAGACTGGCAATGGCAAGGAAAGCGTTTGTGAAGAATAGAAATTTGTTAACATCGAGTATTGATTTAAGTGTCACGAAGTCGTTTCTGAAAGTATTTGTATGCAGTGTAGCCATGTATGGAAGTGAAACATGGATGATAAACAGTTTGGACAAGAAGAGAATAGAAGCTTTGTAAATGTGGTGCTACAGAAGAATGCTGAAGATTAGATGGGTAGATCACATAACCAATAAGGAGGTATTGAATAGAACTGGGGAGAAGAGAAGTTTGTGGCACAACTTGACCAGAAGAAGGGATCGGTTGGTAGGACATGTTGTGAGGCATCAAGGGATCACCAATTTAGCATTGGAGGGCAGCGTGGAGGGTAAAAATCGTAGAGGGAGACCAAGAGATGAATACACTAAGCAGATTCAGAAGGATGTAGGTAGCAGTAGGTACTTGGAGATGAAGAAGCTTGCACAGGATAGGGTAGCTTGGAGAGCTGCATCAAACCAGTCTCACGACTGAAGAGCACAAAAACAACAACAATGCATTCCCTTAGTTGTGGAAGTAGTTTTAGAGTTTTGATGTGAATTATATGAAAAACAGTGTCAATGTAAGTTATGAAACTTATGAGGTTTAGTTAGGGCAGTTATATTTTATTAATAATAGTTTTATGTATATTGTGTTATTTAATGAAAGTTGGTTAAGCAAATTTTTAAAGATCTGAGTTTTTTGGACTTAATGCATTCTTTAGCTGTTGGAAGTAGTCAGAGTTTTGATGTGAGTCATGTGAAAAACTGTTCCATCCAAGTCATGAAGTTTGTGTGATTTAGTTCACTCAGTGATAGTTGATTAATGATGCTGTAATGAACATTGTTTTAATTAATGAAATTTGGTTGTGACAAATTTGAAAAATTAATTTGGTAAGAGCAATACGTTTATAATAAAGAAGTGTGTGGCAACTAAAAACTGGTTATGTGTAATTTCGATGTATCAGAAGATTTAAACGATCTTCATCAAAACCGTGGAGGTCTTCGTGAACGTGAAGAGTCGCTGAAGTAAAAATGATCTTCCTGAAAACGAGAAAACAGTTTTCTTGCCGTGATCTGTCCAACGGCTTTATCCCCATACAGGGCGTAAATGTTTCTGGCTGCCTGCGCTGCTGTCACCCTTCTACTGAACTCAAACAGAAGAGGATGTCGGCAGTGCCACGATTTCTGTACTTTACACTCCATTTCCTAGAGCCCACGGCTCTAATCACTACCTCTAAATGGAAAATGACAACAACAGTGTAGAACAAGTAAATAGAGGCAATCGATAAATAAAGATACAGCAACCGGAACACCAACATGCAAAAGAAAAATGCTAGAAACTTATGCACTAAGGTAATAATATTTCCTGTCGATCCTTGGGAACCGCTTAGCAGTACGTGCGAGATGTAGCATCTCAGAAATCGCTCTCTAAGTTTTTATTTGTTATTAATTAGAAATGTCGCACTCCACTCCCTCGATTGATAATTAATAATGTTGATTTGCACAGATTAGTTTCACAACGTAGGCAACGGAGTAGAGGCAGAAGGACGGCGGAGTCCACCCACCCACACTGACCGCCCACCGGCCGTGCCCCGGGACGCCCCCCTGCCTCTCATTATTCTCGGCGACTGGAGGCGGCACCCGCGTAATGACAGACGTCGCGCCACGACACGGAGAGGCCGCCACGGCCTGCTTTCATTTCCGCCGATGTCGGCGAAAGCAGCACCGGCCGCGTAATTAGCATAGGCCACCTGTCTGTGTGTCTCTGGCTGTGACCGGCTCCCTGGTTTCTCCGGGCACGCTGTCGGCCGACGCCTGGCCGTGCGCAGCCGTCACACGGACTCACTCTCCAGAACGCCACGGCGGCACCCTGCCGCACTGCGGTCCCGAGCCTTACCACCGGACTACGCCACACCGCCACACGGTCGGACTCGCCCCACGGCAGGAGGAGTGGCGGACAGTCTCCCCGCACAGAAGCGGCGAGTTCAGCTAACGGTGGCGGGTGCGGACAGCGATCGCGCATCCTCTTCTCCAAAGTAGGCCGCAAACGCTCGATAACATTCAGCTCTGGTGACCGTGGCGGCGACAATTCAGCCTCGCGCTCCCAAAACCAGCCGTGGTCGACGCGAGCTCTCTTGTACCGGAGCGCAGCACCAAACACTGCACCACGGGATACACCTGACCAGCCACAATGCTCTCGTCATTCCTTGGCAGTAATTCGACCACGATACGGTTGCCCAAATCACCACCGAAACCCCGCCAGGTTTCACTCTCGGGACACAAACTCGGCCAGGAATTCGAAATAGCCTACAACAAGATTCATTACACCAAATCCCTTTCTTCCGTTGCAGCATAGTCCAAGTTTTATGGCTTCGACGGCAGTTTTTCTGTTGCGCGCATTTGCATCAGTCGCGACTGATTTCCGAATTCCAACTCGATCTGCAAATTCGCTGCTTTTGAAGCTCCGTTCGTGTTGTTTCGGTGCTGGCAGGGTTCGCGAGTGCGACATTGAATTCTGCAATGATTTTTGCAGTTCTCGTCCCCTTATTTTCCGTCACAATCCTCTGCAATGACGCTTTCGTTAACGCTATGACTTAGCGGATGATGTTTCTCCGCTTTCCCTGTTTGTGGTACAAATCTTCGGTACGGTGAAACACATGTCCACCATAGGACCACACACACTTTGCCCACGTTCGAACACACTTAGGTCCGGCACAATGTGTGGTGTCACCGCCAGACACCACACTTCCTAGGTGGCAGCCTTTAAATCGGCCGCGATCCGCTAGTATACGACGGACCCGCGTGTCGCCACTGTCAGTGATGGCAGACCGAGCGCCGCCTCACGGCAGGTCTAGAGAGACGTACTAGCACTCGCCCCAGTTGTACAGACGACTTGCTAGCGAAGCTACACTGACAAATACGCTCTCATTTGCCGAGACGATAGTTAGCATAGCCTTCAGCTACGTCAATTGCTACGACCTAGCAAGGCGCCATTTATCTTTTGCTGGTTCTCGTATAAAGCCTGTACCGTCAGACCTATGTTCTCCAATTATGGAATAAAGTTAAGTATTCTACCAGTTACCTCCTGTTTGCTAGTCTTATTTCTCTGACCTGTTCCAGACCTCACGACCGTTTGCGTGAGCTTTAACAGCGTGCATTTCGGCCTCCACAAGAAACACGGTGTTAGCACTTATGTCAACACCTCACAATGCACTCACAACTGCAAAGAACAGTGTTCTGAGCACAACTTACACAAGCAGCATACTGTGGGCATTGCAGAGGCGCCGCTCTTCGAGAAATACAACAGCGCCACCTGCAGACTTGCTTTCCATACTCTTGTCCGCCTCCTGTGTCACAGTTACAAACTATAGCTCTTGAGGCGGCCTAACTCAGAGCGAGAATATCCAGATTGTTTTTGTTCAGTATTTCAGAAAGAGTCAATCTTAACAAACTTTACAGTTAATTTAAAACGTGTGCCAACTTTTTCTCGCTGAAACCCCACCCGCAGAAAACAATGAACGGAAAAAAGTTCGGCGCTTACACTTCCGCTGTTCGTGGAGCATCAGACACGACGTCTTAGTTTAGTATTTGTTTAATACGAACTCTATTCCGCAACGCATTTCTTACACAGTATCCCGATGTACTACTCAATTTACCTGCAAAAATATAGCACGGTATCACATATAGTCCAGGTACTAACAATGGAGTACAAAGTACCCACACTATATTGATCCAGGGTTTGATGAAGACAGCACTTACTGACTTGCAACGGAATTTAAACTTAATTTCAAACCTTTTCCATTTTTTTATGTCACTTACGTGCCTACCGTCACATGCTTCATACATTAACTCATTCGAAATGTAATCGGAAGTTTTAAGCTCTTTTACACACTGGACTTGGATCATTTAAAGAATCCGGGGTTTACAGGTCATCGAATACTAACCAAGATACGGTCACTGGAAGTTTTCTGGGAGATATGTCAATGTAGAATGAAGGCTTTCACGACCGGTTGACATGGCTGTTGATATACTTTCCGGGATGTGAGGTCGTGGTCCAAGAACTTTTCTGCTCCTTACGTTTCGTCCAGGACTGCGCTGGACTTCCTCAGAGGCGCTGCTCCGCTGAGTCTTGCCGACTGACTGGTCGGGTGTCTGAGAGCGACTTATATATTGTGAAAAAGGGGGGCGTGGTTCAGGTAACACGTGATGAGCAGTGATAATCCATAGCAAAGATAAGGTTGACTATCGATTACCACCTTGTCAAAGATAAAAATTGTTAGCAATTTTGTAGAGCCACTGTCCATATATCACTGAGTTTCATAGCCTCCTCTTTTCTATTAAAATTATCGTTATGTTTATAAATTTCGATAGCTTCTCTATAAATCCATGGATAGTAATTTAACGTTGTAGATAAAACTTCGGTATCCGAAAACTTCACTTGGTGGTTGCCTGGTTGAAGAGCATGTTCCGCTACAGCTGTTGATGTTAGGGTGCATGTGTCGTTTAAGAAGGGACTTTTTGATATTCCGGCACTAAGGAGTGAAATAAGGGATGAAAGGCTTTGAGAAACTATGTCGCTATTAAGGCGATTTTAAAGATAGAGCTACGAAAATTGGTATTTGGTTTCTTGGTCAGAGATGAAAAAAAGGTATTTCATTATTAAAAATTCAACCCCTTTGGGGCGAAATAGGGAATGAAACATTTTTTTAAAAAATCAGTATCACAGAACAACTAAGACAAGGTATTTTTAAAGCTCATCTACGAAAATTGGTATTTGACTTTGTAAGAGGTCCGAGCAGATGTAATTTCGATGTATTGCTCATGCGCTGCCTGCGATATGCAAGGTATAAGAGAATCGCTGACCAGAGAGCAGCATTGACTCAGTAGGAACTGTGTAGCTGTAGCAGTAAGTTGTTGCTAGTCTGCGCTAGTCTGGTGTGGAGTCTGATCTGGTCTGGTATAGTGTATCGTGTTGGCTGGGCCGGTCGCGGTGCAGCGATGCCGGAGCCAGAGTATTATTGTATAAGGTAACAAGCAGCCTCGCGCATATCTAGTAATGTTATGTGAACTCCCATGTAAATCTTTTAAAAATGTCCTAATAATAATCTTTGTCACATAAAGTAATTTCTAACAAGCATTCATTTCAATTTAAAGAATTTACTAATTTCTCCAATCCATGATCATTCCGATTGTTGCAAAAGAAAAATCAGTTGCTTCCTTTCATAAATGACAAATCTATCGGCCAGCATTGCACAGACCTGTGCCGGAAAAAGTTATTGTAAGAGCAGACAGTTGCCGACTTTACTGATGTAAGAATTTTTGCTTTTTATTCAGAATGATCTTACAGGGCCAAGACGCAGCACTGCTGTCGCACAAAATTTACCAGGTTACTGAATTTATTTTTTATTACGAGCTTTAGGAATTTTTCTGTTTCGAGCTTACATAAAATGAGAAAAGAATTTTGTGGGTACATCAAATGGGAAACAAATTTTGTGTGGAGGTTAAATGTGAATGAATTTCTGTCGGGAGATTATAAATGGGAAGCAATTTTGTTCTGAGGTTACACTAAAAATTAGAATCATATTATTATTGTTAATAAAAAAATTTTGTGGGGAGGTTGCAACTTCTCAGTTAAAAATAAAGAAATACGTATTTCAATATTTTTTTTGGAAATTCAGGCTCCAAGGGGTTGAAACAGGATATGGCAATCTGTATGGAAAAATTCATTTTTAAAGCTAAATCTAAGAAAATCTGTATTTGGTTTCAACTCGAAAAAAATTGAAACCTTAACGAGAAGAAACGTTTTACAAAAATATTTTGTGAAAGCATTTTTAAAGCTAAATCTTTCAAAATTGGTTTTTGGCTTCTCGGTTGGAAATGAAAATATTACGTGTTCCAGTATGTTTGGAAATTCATTGCGTAAGGGGGCGAAATAGCGAACGAAAAATTTTAAGAAAATATTTCGTTATATTAAAAAATTTTGAACCTAAATCTATGAAAATTGGTATTTCGCTTCTCGGTTACATATAAAGAAATATTTGTTAGGGGACGAAATTTTGTACCGAAACGTAACCACAATAACGCAAAAGGGATGATTAACAAAGATCTTGAACTGTAGACACCAGAATCGCGATATGCTCAGAAACACATTCAAAAAAGACCGTGTTCCTGTAGGCCGAACTGGCCCGAAAAGTTTCGCAGGCTGTTGCAATTTGTGAACAACTTAAAATTTCGACCAGTGAAAAAAAATAGTGTACAGACAACACATTGCACACTAGGGAAGCGGTGGGCGCTAAGCTAGTACCATATGAAAGTGTGGAAACGTGTCCTCTGTCGTCTACACCAAATACAGACGTTATAACAGAGCCCTGCTTATTAAGTTATTTATTTATCTTATATGTCTGTGTAGTTATTAATTCGCAACTGCAGCCAGTGCATGGACTATCCGACTGCAGGGTCGGAGCTTATGGTTATTATTTGCAGCGAGTCAGCTGCAGCAAGTGCGGCTCGACCCTACGACTACATCGAGCTCTTCCTTTTAAACAGAGCGGTGCGTACCCAGTCTACGTAAGGTGCGAGCAACGTCAGGTACAGTCACAACAGGTTTGCTCGTATGGAATGCTGTCGAGAGAGAAACTGCTCAGCAGGAAACCGTTAGGTAGCGTCAGATAGTCCAGTCGATTACGTACGACGACGAATCAGAGAGCGGCTGCAACACACACTGCAACTGTCGCTTTATTTCACACGGAACTGGCCCCACACTTACACCCATTCCAGATGAAACGACTTCGGCCGTGAGAAACGAGTGCGGTCCTCCTGCGCTGCCTGTACAGGGGAGTTTCCTAAACGGCTGAAAACTGCAGCGGATGGTCCTGAGGGGAAGAGGACCGAAGAAGGCCGGTTCGGTCCGTGAACGGCAGTGCTGCGCGTGAAGGTGTAATTTTCGAGGGGGTTTTACTGATCACAGGGATGATGGGCAAGTGTTCCGTAGCCGTCGGCCTAACAATCAACTGGAAGAACGGCCATATTGTGACTGTCGTACAGTACAGTACAGCCTCAAAATTTAAACACAATACAGTTCCTCCAGCTCAGATAAATCGAGAAAATCAGTTGGTTCTTTTGCATTAGGTGTGATCTAGCGTGGATCTAAGACAACTTACATTAGTTCATGGGCGGTTCCTGAGAAAACGCTGACAAACTATAATTGTTGGGTACAAAATATACCAACTGTGGGGATGGTCACTTCTATAACTTCCTTTCGTGGCAGATCGTCGAAATTTATACCTCATGTTCTTCAGAAACTCTTTTAGATATTATTATCCCTTACCAAGGTTCAAATGTTGAAACTTACCGTACTTAAGTAGAAATTCGCAAAAACCGATTTTTAGCCGTTTCTGCACCATGGGCCATAATTATCTAAATAACTAAGAATAGCAAACGGCTAAAATTTTAATTGTACATTCTTTACATGTTCATGTAGAAACTCTATTTTCGAAAATCTGTACCCGAAAAAGTATAATATCTGTGCGGATGGTCAGTTCTACAGTTTCTATTCGTGGTAAATCGTCGAAACTTTTACCCATGCTCTTAGGAAGATGTTCTCGGGAAACGTTTAAACTTTTTATTACGATAGCATTATCCATTATGGAGATGCAGAGGTTCAAAGTTACCGTACTTTATGCACACTATATCCGGTCTGAAGCGGATATAGGTTCTACAGTCATGACAAGGACTGTCAGATCACGAAACTATGTTTGTAGTCAGCAGTTTTTCCACCAATAAGACTTTATGACCCCCTGTAAAGTATTTTTTGTGCCTCACTTCGAACGCATTTCCGGCCATATGTCTATACCAATTTTCTTGTTCCATGTTGGCCGGCCAGTGTGGCCGAACAGTTCTAGGCGCTTCAGTCCGGAACCGCGCTGCTGCTACGGTCGCAGGTCGAATCCTGTCTCGAGCATGGATGCGTGTGATGTCCTTAGGTTAGTTAGGTTTAAGTAATTCTGAGTTCTAGGGGACTGATGACCTCAGATGTTAAGTCTCATAGTGCCCAGAGCCATTTGAACCATTTGTTCCGTGTTCTCTCAGGGATCGTTTCCTACAGTTTTTCGTCGTTTAGCAAAATCACCCGTTTATAGGCGGCCTATAGACAGTCTAGAGATAGTTGCACGAGGCATCTAAGAGTGAAACTTCTAGGAAGATCAAAACTGTACGCCAGACGGCCATTCGAAGCCGGAAACCCGCCTCGTGTTAGTGCAGCAAGTTGTTGTTTGCTCTTGCTGTGGCTACTGTATGCACCGGAGCTGGTCTACGGGGGAAGAAAGCAGCTGCAGCCTGGACGAGATGGACCGGTCTCTCGCCAATCCTCGAGGCTGGCTGCGACGGCAGCCGTTGCCGAGCTCGAGGCTCTGGCGGCGGGCAGCGTGGCGAACTGGCCGCGTGCAGTCGCCGAGCCCGACTGGCCGAGAGGCCGGCACCTGAAGTAATTCCGCGGAGCGGTCTGGACGTCGCGGCCGGCGTCACTCGGGGTGTGCAGGGGGGCCGCGCGTCCACTGGACCGGAGCCCGGGACAGCGGCTGCCGCTGGAACAACCGCTCTTCGGTTATACCTTTTTTTGTTTTCTCCAATTTAGCCTGACTATTAAAACAGCTCAAAATAACAGACTTCTGAAATAACTAATTTTCGGTTTTTTAATTCTAAGATTTCCAGTAGTAAACGTACAAGTCGAACAACGATCGAAAAATTCCAAGATCTCCTCAGATTTTTGCATTATATGTTTCAAAACACCGAGAATCGAAATAACAAATAAAACACCGAAATAAAAGAAAACTTCATAAGAATATGGTGTTCGAATGAGCAAACACCATTGGTGATCTTGCAGCTCTCGGAGAATGAAATTACTGAGAAATACAGACCTTGTAGCTGCTTGATAAATATCAACGGGGACAGTTGAAAATGTGTGCCCCGACCGGGAGTCGAACTCCATATTCATATAGATTAGGCTCACCGGCCAATGATCGTCTGCAGTGCGGATGCACTCACATTGCTCAAACTGTTACGGGATTCGGTAGTTTGACTGCCGCGAGAAATTAGTGGGCAGGGGCACTACAAACGTAGTGGGTGGACCGTAAGTTGGTAGTGTGGATCTCACGGGGAGCGTGACAGGGTTAAGTCTCTGCAGTCGCACTATCCTCTCTGTCCTCGATGGCTCAATCGGACAGAGCGTCTGCCATGTAAGGAGGAGACCCCGGTTCGAGTCCCGGTCGGGGCACACATTTTCAACTGTCCCCGTTGATATTTATCAACGCCTGTAAGCAGCTACAAAGGTCTGGATTTCACAATAATTTCAAAAGAGAACTTAGTCCGTATACTGCTGGCTGCTTTTCTCGAAAAATAATGAGGGACTGAACACTACAAAAAATCGCCAGTGTTCTCCTACTGATCCTAATCTTTTGAAGCTCTGTTCAAAAATACCATTGTAATCGAGGATCATACAACTACTTGGGCATTACGAATAGCCATTGCTAAGGGTGAAATCTGACGTTCGAGAACTCTTTTTTTTCATGTTATGTTGCCTGCTTCCAAAGGCTGCAGACAGACAGAGGCATATTATGTAGAAGCAGGCAGCTACTTTCTATTTTTATTACTAACAATAAATGAATTGTTAAGATTCTAATTTCTACTGCAACCTACTTTTCGTTTTTATTTTATTATTTTATAGAAATCGTAGATAAATAACAAGCGCTTCTGTAAAATTTGTAGCGTTCTCTTTCTTTAATTATTTAGAATGAAAAACGCGTTTTATAGTTAATACATTTATTTACTTTCGAAGGGCAATTTGAATACAACTGATTTTTGATGGAAACAATACAACTGATTTTTGATGGAAACAATGAAAACTCTATTTCAAAAAAGTTCAGATGAACAGTTTAGATACCGTAGTAGGCAAAATAGAACATTTACCAGGAACAATTACTTGACAATAATTAAAATTTCGGTAATGAATTAATCCATTGGCCAAAATTTACTGTCGAATCTGTTCATAAATACTCGTTCTGTAATGTATTGATTGTAGGTCGATTGACTACTTCTCAAGAGAAAAAAATGGTTCAAATGGCTCTGAGCACTATGGGACTTCACTTCTGAGGTCATCAGTCCCCTACAACTTAGAACTACTTAAACCTAACCAACCTAAGGACACACACATCCATGCCCGAGGCAGGATTCGAACCTGCAACCGTAGCGGTCGCGCGGTTCTAGACTGCAGCGCCTAGAACCGCTCGGCCACCCCGACCGGCGCCGCGCCTCACGTCGTGTGTTTTGTCGCTAGTTTGTAAGCGTCGGCACTGCTGCTCAGATAGCACCGAAGGCTTTCCCATTTCTTATAACAACCCAATATTTCACAGCAATAGACATTGCTAGTTAAAAAAAAAAGTTTTATTTGAAATTCAAAAATTTTAGCACCACTGCCACTACAATTTAATATACCGATTTTTTACCCGGTTATTAGTAAAAAAAAATAAAGAACTATTATAACCGAGAGGAAACAAATACCGAAAAATGCCGGGTTATTCGGAACTAAAATGCCGGTATCAGTTTTAACCGGTCACGTTTCCCCATCCCTGACCAGAGGCGCTGTTTCTGTGTGTGTGTTTCGGAAGTCGCGAGAACACGACCCTCGGTAATGAGCCGAGCAGTTCTGTTATATTCACCAAACAGTTTTGGCAGCCAACATACAAAGTAGCAGGAAGCGAAATCCCCCACCACAGAAGAGCAGTTGCCGAATGTGGGTGGCGTGCGTGCGCGCTTGCAACTATGCAATGGCCGATCACTGCTACGGCAGCGTAATAAGAAGACTTTAACAGATACTAAATACTCAGCTTGGTGTGACGAACAGGCGTTGCAGTACAGCGAACGTTCTGGACGCTCGTGTAGTGTAGACCCTGTGAGCAGTGACTGACTAACCTAATAGTCGTTCAGTGTGGACTGCTGTCAGGCTGTTTGTAGACGAGGCTCAGTTTATGGTTAACACTTTGACCGTCCGATAACGACTCGTTGGCAGCTGCTGGGCCGTATACCAACGGCACCTGCGGGTAACTTGCTGCAGATAACAGGCGAACGGCGGGAGAAGGAAGAGTGGTGTGCGAGGCGTGGGGAGCAGCACACCTGACCTCTGGTGAGGCTTTGCCCGCGTGCTGGAGCCCCGCCCGGTCACAGCTGCGCACCGCGCGACGCGTGGCGGTGGACACGGCCAACTCCTCCCGGTGCGGAAACCTGTCAGCTTCCGAAATCGCAAACATGTAAGTGGGCGTGGATTTCTATCTACATCTACATCCATACTCCGCAAGCCACCTGACGGTGTGTGGCGGAGGGTACCTTGAGTACCTCTATCGGTTCTCCCTTCTATTCCAGTCCCGTATTGTTCGTGGAAAGAAGGATTGTCGGTATGCCTCTGTGTGGGCTCTAATCTCTCTGATTTTATCCTCACGGTCTCTTCACGAGATATACGTAGGAGGGAGCAATATACTGCTTGACTCTTCGGTGAAGGTATGTTCTCGCAACTTTGACAAAAGCCCGTACCGAGCTACTGAGCGTCTCTCCTGTAGAGTCTTCCACTGGAGTTTATCTATCATCTCCGTAACGCTTTCGCGATTACTAAATGATCCTGTAACGAAGCGCGCTGCTCTCCGTTGGATCTTCTCTATATCTTCTATCAATCCTATCTGGTACGGATCCCACACTGCTGAGCAGTATTCAAGCAGTGGGCGAACAAGCGTACTGTAACCTACTTCCTTTGTTTTCGGATTGCATTTCCTTAGGATTCTTCCAATGAATCTCAGTCTGGCATCTGATTTACCGACAATCAACATTATATGATCATTCCATTTTAAATCACTCCTAATGCGTACTCCCAGATAATTTATGGTATTAACTGCTTCCAGTTGCTGACCTGCTATTTTGTAGCTAAATGATAAAGGATCTATCTTTCTGTGTATTCGCAGCACATTACACTTGTCTACATTGAGATTCAGTTGCCATTCCCTGCACCATGCGTCAATTCGCTGCAGATCCTCCTGCATTTCAGTACAATTTTCCATTGTTACAACCTCTCGATACACCACAGCATCATCTGCAAAAAGCCTCAGTGAACTTCCGATGTCATCCACCAGGTCATTTATGTATATTGTGGATAGCAACGGTCCTATGACACTCCCCTGCGGCACACCTGAAATTACTCTTACTTCGGAAGACTTCTCTCCATTGAGAATAACATGCTGCGTCCTGTTATCTAGGAACTCCTCAATCCAATCACACAATTGGTCTGATAGTCCATATGCTCTTACTTTGTTCAATAAACGACTGTGGGGAACTGTATCGAACGCCTTGCGGAGGTCAAGAAACACGGCATCTACCTGTGAACCCGTGCCTATGGCCCTCTGAGTCTCGTGGACGAATAGCGCGAGCTGGGTTTCACATGACCGTCTTTTTCGAAACCCATGCTGATTCCTACAGAGTAGATTTCTAGTCTCCAGAAAAGTCATTATACTCGAACACAATACGTGTTCCAAAATTCTACAACTGATCGACGTTAGAGATATAGGTCTATAGTTCTGCACATCCGCTCGACGTCCCTTCTTGAAAACGGGGATGACCTGTGCCCTTTTCCAATCCTTTGGAACTCTACGCTCTTCTAGAGACCTACGGTACACCGCTGCAAGAAGGGGGGCAAGTTCATTCCCGTACTCTGTGTAAAATTGAACTGGTATCCCATCAGGTCCAGAGGCCTTTCCTCTTTTGAGCGATTTTAATTGTTTCTCTATCCCTTTGTCATCTATTTCGATATCTACCATTTTGTCATCTGTGCGACAACCTAGAGAAGGAACTACAGTGCAATCTTCCTCTGTGAAACAACTTTGGAAAAAGACATTTAGTATTTCGGCCTTTAGTCCGTCATCCTCTGTTTCAGTACCATTTTGGTCACAGAGTGTCTGGACATTTTGTTTTGATCCACCTACCGCTTTGACATAAGACCAAGATTTCTTAGGATTTTCTGCCAAGTCAGTACATAGAACTTTACTTTCGAATTCATTGAACGCCTCTCGCATAGCCCTCCTCACACTACATTTCGCTTCGCGTAATTTTTGTTTGTCTGCAAGGCTTTGGCTATGTTTATGTTTGCTGTGAAGTTCCCTTTGCTTCCGCAGCAGTTTTCTAACTCGGTTGTTGTACCACGGTGGCTCTTTTCCATCTCTTACGATCTTGCTTGCCACATACTCATCTAACGCATAATGTGCAACGGTTTTGAACTTTGTCCACTGATCCTCAACACTATCTGTACTTGAGACAAAACTTTTGTGTTGAGCCAACAGGTACTCTGAAATCTGCTTTTCGTCACTTTTTCTAAACAGAAAAATCTTCCTAACCTTTTTAATATTCCTATTTACGGCTGAAATCATCGATGCCGTAACCGCTTTGTGATCGCTGATTCCCTGTTCTGTGTTAAGTTTTTCAAATAATTCGGGTCTGTTTGTCACCAGAAGGTCTAATATGTTATCGCCACGAGTCGGTTCTCTGTTTAACTGCTCAAGGTAGTTTTCAGATAAAGCACTTAAAAAAATTTCACTGGATTCTTTGTCCCTGCCACCCGTTATGAACGTTTGAGTCTCCCAGTCTATATCCGGCAAATTAAAATCTCCACCCAGAACTATAACATGGTGGGGAAATCTACTCGAAATATTTTCCAAATTATCCTTCAGGTGCTCAGCCACAACAGCTGGTGAGCCAGGGGGAGAGACATCCAATTACCATGTCTGAGCCTGCTTTAACCGTGACCTTCACCCAAATCATTTCACATTTCGGATCTCCGTCAACTTCCTTCGATACTATTGCACTTCTTATCGCTATAAACACGCCTCCCCCTTCACTGTCCAGCCTGCCTCTGCGGTATACATTCCAATCTGAGTTTAGGATTTCATTACTGTTTACGTCTTGTTTCAGCCAACTTTCTGTCCCTAGTACTATATGGGCGTTGTGACCGTTTATTAATGAGAGCAGTTCTGGGACCTTTCTATAGACGCTCCTGCAGTTTACTATTAGCACATTAATATTGTTATTCCCTGTTGCATTTTGCCTACTCCTACCTTGCCGCGTCTCAGGAGGCGTCTTGTCGGGCCTAGGGAGGGGATTCTCTAACCTAAAAAACCCCCATGTGCACTCCACACGTACTCCGCTAACCTTGTAGCCGCTTCCGGCGTGTAGTGCACGCCTGACCTATTCAGGGGGACCCTACATTTCTCCACCCGATAGCGGAGGTCGAGAAATTTGCACCTTAGATCTCCGCAGAATCGTCTGAGCCTCTGGTTTAAGTTCTAAGAGATTCCGGTCCTCTAGGCGACTGTTGCCGTTTAAAATATCGCACGGGTTCTCAATAGGCAGAGACTTGAGTTTAGGTCGCGCAACCAAGTAGCCAGGTGGACGGTCGTGTTTCAGGAACGAGGCGGACTAGGCAGGCTTTAAGGAATGCAGTGCGTGTCTGGCCGTGTCTTTGCATCTAACGGCATTGAACTGTATTCCTGTCCTGTGGTTGTGGAGATTGCCGCGCGGGATTAGCCGTGCGGTCTCAGGCGCTGCAGTCACGGACTGTGCGGCTGGTCCCGGCGGAGGTTCGAGTCCTCCCTCGGGCCTGGGTGTGTGTGTTTATCCTTAGGATAATTTAGCTTAAGTAGTGTGTAAGCTTAGGGACTGATGACCTTAGCAGTTAAGTCCCATAAGATTTCACACACATTTGAACATTTTTGGTTGTGGAGATTATCGCCACAAGTAGTTAGGAGCCGGTTAGAGGCGTTGTACGAACTGTCAACGCTGAAAATCTTCCAATGCAGCGGATGATTCTCACAATCTTTCCGATAGCACTTGTATCGCTACGGGACTTTCAACTATTGATTTTGCAGTTGTGAGAAGTTTAACCCCGTCTCGCGGACCGACGCGAGGTTGGCGACCCGTCTTTAAACTGATTTTACACGTGTAGCAGTACAGAGAATTAATCGGCAAGAGCCAATAAACGTTCCCTATCAGATCCGCAGGCGAGTACGTCGCTTCTGCCTAGAGTACCGTGTGTTCTGTCCGCGGCTGTGTGTGCCAAGTCTGGCGACGCCCCGGAAGCTACGAGACACGGACGAAAGGGAAGCTTCTGCGAGGTGTGGCACAGGTGTGCTGTAGCAGGAGGTGAGGGCCCGTCGCGTGTCGCGCCTCGGTACCTCAGTAGAGTTAAGGTAGTTGCTTCTGCATACGTCAGGCAAGGAAAGTCAACAATATGAACATTCTGCATTGGAAATCATACATAGTGCAGAGAAAATTAAAATTATAGAAGACAGTGCGAAAACCGATGGACAGTTCCATCCCAACCCAAATATTTCCATCCGGTTTTGAAATTATTTCGAAACTCTGCGGGAAGTTAGACGAGTTGTGAAAGAAAAGAAAACCGTGCAGATACTCAGTTTCTGAAAGAGGAATCACTGACACATCTTGGGTAGAAAAGTTAGATCTTAGCGCAACGCATGCTTCTAACTAGAGATTCACTGCCAATCATCGATCAGAGAGCATTCGGTACGTAATTTTTGACGGCATTAGTAATGAAAATAAATATGGTCTCTAAAGTATTTGGAATATATTTTTGGCTACAAGTGGGAAGAATAAGAAGTCAGGGCATAATACTCGTGGTCAACGTTACTCAAGCACAGGGACAAGAGGAGGAAGAGCTGACTGGAAATGTCACAGGAACTGCGAAAGTCGTGTCACATGTACACTGCCATCACCTAGTGAAAATGAGACAGGTGGTAAAGAAGATAACGCACGGATACGCCAGAGAAAAAATGAAACTAAAGAAAGTGTTCCAGAAAAGGGATCTGAAATGCCGGCAGCTCTTGTACAAACGAAGGGTTCACCTTTAACCCCCCCCCCCCCCCCCCTCCAAAAAAAAGTGTTCTCGACATTGGTCCATTAACATCAATTGTTTGAGTGGTTGTGGACTAAATCAAAAGAGATAAGAAGAAGTTTTCAAAAGCAATTTTTACACTTGCAAGATTCGTTTGCAGTTTAATGCTAATTTCAATAGCATGAGCTGAATGTGTCACTAGTACCCCGTATGCAAATACTGTAGACTGTTTCGTTTCATGGAGATTTGTCGTTTTTGTTTGTGCTCTAGAACGATGCCACATTACTCGAACCGACAGTTTAAAGTAATAGTAAGTATATGTCAAAAGTGTTTCAGATATTGTTGCTGTGGTCTTCAGTGCAAAGACGTTTGATGCAGCTGTCCATGCTATTCTATCCTGTACAAGCCTCTTCGTCTCCGAGTAACTACTGCACCGTACATCCCTCTGAATCTGCTTACTGTATTCATCTCTCGGTTTCCGTTTACGATTTTTACCCCCCTACGCTTCCCTCCAGTACTAAATCAATGATCGCTTGATGCCTCAGAATGTGTTCTACCAACCGATCCCTTCTCGTATTCAGCGTTACCAGAATGTGCTCTCGATCCAGATACATTGCTAAAACGTTCTGGTGTGCATTTTCCAATGGTGAAACATGTTTCATTTCTACAGTTCATTATCAATCTCGTAACACGCAATGTTATCATTTAGAACTGTAAACTACGCAAAAATAATCTAAAACGCAACAACACAGAACTGCTAAATCTATCAACTGTAAAGCAACATTATATCAATGTACGACTTATTGAAATAAATCATACAAGAAGCATTGTTGTACGTGGAAAGAAATAAAAAAATATTGCAATGTAAAAATAAGTCGGTAAGAGCATTGCTTTCGAAAGCCAAGGTTGCAGGTGCGAATCGGCGTATAGGCAGACAGTTTTAATCAGCCAGAAAGTTAACAAACAGCAAGGCGAAAAAGGTTCATTGTGTGTGTGGTTAGTATTTTGTTGTGTGTTCCTCTGGCCTGTAGCCGGTACGCCGTGCCAGCGCGGCTGCCCTGGTGTCGCCACGGCGGCGTTGCTCGTGTTGCGACAGGAGGGCGCACGGACGCTGGCTTACTGGAGCTGCGGCAGCGAGCCGTAGCCACAGCCAGAGCCAGAGGAATGCCAGCTGTGCGCCCTGCGGAAGAAGGGCGACGGGCCAGTCACATATACCGCCATCTCGTCTCAGAGGTGTGTTGGTGGCATTGCCACACGTTATTACGGCGAAATACACCGCGCAAAAGAAAAAGTGCCACTTTCTCAAAGTCCCGCAAGTGTCTCCCATTGCGAGGCGTAAGTTTTAAGTTTGGCTGAGACGTGCCTACACCGTTCCCCTGTAATGGAGCAAAAGCGTGGCGCCCTCGGGCTCGACGAAGCTTCGAAGATGTAGACACCCACGAAGAAAAGCTCACAGCTCACAAGTTCTTGTGGGATGTACGGCGGGTTAATGATGCCTCATTGGTACCAAATTTGACCACAATTCTGCACAACGTTGTCGCGGACATGTCAGAAGATGCCAAGGTCGGCACACCCCCCGTCATCCACGATTCGGCCTCTAAGACGGTGGTCAGAGCCGCGACAACCGAGAGAAACACTTCAGACACACCGCTGGTCATCATCGACACGGAAAGCCCTCAGGAGGTGGCTTTAAGGGCGTCAATGGAAGCACCCCTCCCATGAGGTGTCCATTTCCACACATTCCGCTGTCGAAAACGACAGCCTACAGTGCGATGAACGGGACGACGTTTCTGACTACATCTGACACTGCTGCATCCCCCAGGCGATTCAACCGACTCCAGGGACATCGTGGGGCTGCAGCCACACTGAAAGCCATATCACCCACCTGGAGTGTAGTGCGGCTCTGGTGCCACAGGCTGGAATCACTTGGGACGGCTCATTCGACGAAATTTGAACGTAGTCTGAAGCAGCAAAGAGTGTTCACGCTTTTTCAGCCCCTTCTCTGTCGCCTCCTCGTGTGGCGTAATCGAGGAGTGGTGCGACGTTGACACCTGGCTCCCAGACCTGTCGGAACGGCACCACCGTCGCTGCCGCCCACGCACCTCTGTCGTGCACGTAAGACACGTAGGCCGACCCGCAACCATCCGGCTGACTGCTGCTCTAGCGGCTGAGGGAGGGCGACCGCTTCGACACCCCTTACCTTGCCAACAGTCGTTTTGACTTAATGCCCAGGGATAAGGGGTGCTTTCATAGACGCCCTTCCATCGCAATGGGAGATACTTATGGGGTTTCGGAAATGTGATACCGTTTTTCGCGCAGTGAACAAGTGGAAACCTTCACACAAGTAGTATCGCGCATTGTAGAAAAGAGAGCCCGCCCGGTTAGCCGTGCGATCTAACGCACTGCTTTCCGGGCGGGAAAGAGCGCATGGTCCCCGGCACGTATCCTCCTGGCGCACTTGTGTCGAGGTCCGGTGAGCCGGCCAGTCTGTGGATGGTTCTTAGGCGGTTTTCTATCTGCCACAGCGAATGCGGGCTGGTTCCCCTTATTCCGCCTCAGCTACACTATGTTCTCCACGTTCGCGTACACCACCATTACTCTACCACGCAAACATAGGGGTTACACTCATCTAGTGTGAGACGTTCCCTGAGGGGAGGGGGGGGGGGCACCGGGCGCCGAACTGCACAATAACCCTGGGTTCGGTGTGGGGCGACAGATGGGTGAAGTGGACTGCGGTAGTCGTCGTGAGGTTGTGGACCACTGCGGCTGCGGCGGGGACGGAGCCTCTCCGTCGTTTCTAGGTCCCCGGTTAACATACAAGGAAAAGACACGTGCTCGATAGCGGTACCCATAGCTGAGTGTCCTCGGTTCCACTGTGGCTGGAATTTTTCCGTTACAGTACCTTCCCATGTGAAGCCGAGGCCGTTAATGCATGTCTGTGGGTCGACGCTTGCTCGTCTGGTGGCGGATGAATGTTTCACTGCCGGTATTTCCCCGGCAAGGGGAGAAGAGGTGCGGTGACGTAAAGCTGCTGACCACCAGTCTTCGCGATAATGTCCTGGATTAAATTCCAAAGCTCTCCGCAGTATCTCACGGAGTGATGGTGACCCGTCTGTCGGACGGGGAGGTTAGGTTCGGCGGCCCCCTCGAGGCGTTTCGAGAGAAGCAGGTAGCGTGCCGGCACCGGGATTCGAACCTCTCCCCTCCCAGCCTCTCATCCCGACACTGCACTGCAGACGAGCTCTCGCCACAGGTGCAGACTGTCACTGCGTAAGAGATCGGAGAATGGAGGCGGCGAACCACCTCCACTGCGACCCCGCCACCAGCGGCGATGCAATGTCCCTGGATCCGTTTCCTGAGTATGGGATTAACTCATTGATTCTGAGTAATGTTTTATGCACGTTTATTTCATAAACATTTGTTTCTAAAATAATACAGAAACGTCATCGTTTCACTCCGATCCAACTCGGATAAAATGATGAGAAAGTTGTTAATGAGCAGAGCGAGATGGTGCAGTGGTCAGCACACGGGACTTGCCTTGGGGAGCGCAACGCTTCAAACCCCCGTCCGCCCATCCAGATTTAGGTTTCCCCTGATAAAAAATCACGAATATTATTTAATTAAACACTGTTTCTGTCGGGACTAAACAGGTGTTGAGGCTTCTCCAGATAGATTATACAGGACTACTGTAAATGATTCGTGCTTTTTGAAACATCTATGTTTTCCACAGTATTGCATGTACAAAGACGACTAATGCGCGAATAGAACCGTAAACTCACCAACTTCGCACTGTGCGCACCAGTTGGCGTCAAGAGTGAAGTGCCTTGTCAAAATGACGACAAAGTAAGAACAGAGTTTGTGTGTGTTGGAATACGCGAGATGTTAATCTGAACAGTGCAGCGCGCATTCGGAAGGAATTATGGAGAAGAAGCGCCATATAAAAAGAGCACTGTGCACATGAACGAGATTCGCAGAAGGTTAACGTTTTCTGTGCAACCTAAACGACGAACTTTCGCATCGCTGGATCTGGCGTAGTGGCGAAGACGTGGATCTGTTCCCTAGGCGCCCCAGGTCGCCTGATCGGCTCTCTCCTTTGAGGCTGCATTAAGGACTGCGTTTAGCTGCCCAGCAACACCGCAACAACGCATGCTCGCCGCTGTGATGACCGCTGACAGCACGACGCGACGTGAGGCGTGGAACGAACTTGACTGCCGCCTCGGACGCGTGTCGAACGACCAGAGGGGCACCCGTACAACATTTCACGCAAACTCGTTGAGTTTACGGTCCTATTCATCCATCAGTCATATTTTTACAGCTAATACTTCGGAAAATATAGAGCTCTGAACACGAATGAAACATTTATAACAGCCGTGGATAATTGTTACTTGTTTTGCCGAAAAAGTCTCAAATTGCAGCTTTCAAGCAGTCAGCCTCAGGGACAGGATTCAGACGTTCCGACTGGTCATTTCCTCCTCGTGCTAATAGCCGGCCTCTGGAAAATGCTGCTTCCTAACAGGAATTTCAGGACGTTTGTCTCCAGCAGATGCCGCATAACACCTGTCTTCGTGGGGAACTCACTCAGCCCTCGAAGCGAGACATCACACTCCATTTTAGACCGATTACGTGAAAAGGTGTTACGGGACCAAACTGCTGAGGTCATCGGTCCCTAACCCTACACACTACTTAATCTTACTTAAAATAACTTACGCTATGGACAACACACATACCCATTCCCGAGGGAGGACTCGAAACTCCGACGTGGGGGGCTGAATGTCCTCAGGTCCACTGCTGGCAGAATTTTTCGTTACACTACCCTACGTTCCAAGATGGACAAAAATAGTCGTAAGGTATCATTGACTGCGAGACTCGAACAGTTAGACTGAGGCGCCTAGTTGGAAACAAAGGGTTTTCTTCCTCCGCGCACAATGGCCACTTCCATCGTCTAAATATGAGAGGTGTGTTATCTGTTTGGTCAGTGTAGTAGTCGACTACAGTATTTCTGCACGTGGGTTGAGGGCTCTTCGGTTGGCTTGTGGAGAGACAGCTCGGTGTAATGGGTTTTGAGGACGTACGTGCGCACAGCCGAACTCAAAGCACTGACAGCGCGATGCCTTTTCCTCTCTCACCACCATACTTGTCTGTCTGCGTGTTTCCGGTAACGGCCAAGAGCGATAATATCGTGGTTGGGTACAGTCTGATGATGTGTTTATGTTGGACGATGATGATGATGATGATGACGATGATGAGACAGCGGCACACAGGCTAGTACCCTGAGGTGGCACCCATGCTGAAAGCCGCTTTATGTCGGACGGATCACCGTCAGCGTGAGATGCGCTCCTCACCTCATGACACAAAAAGAAGAGGACGCGTGGTCGGGAGCTTCATGCCACCACCTCTGCTGTTCTTACCAAACAGTACTCCGTCTTCAGGCCACGAGTGGCCGACCGGGACCATCCGACCGCCGTGTCATCGTCAGTGGAGGATGCGGATAGGAGGGGCGTGGGGTCAGCACACCACTCTCCCGGTCGTTATGATGGTATTCTTGACCGAAGCCGCTACTATTCGGTCGAGTAGCTCCTCAATTGGCATCACGGGGCTGAGTGCACCCCGAAAAATGGCAACAGCGCATGGCGGCCTGGATAGTCATCCATCCAAGTAACGACCACGCCCGACAGCGCTTAACTTCGGTGATCTCACGGGAACCGGTGTAACCAATGCGGCAAGGCTGTTGCCCTTACCAAACAGTGGTGGTGAAAATTTCATCGAACACCAGGATTCCATCCGGCTTTCCTCAGAGTCGAGCGCTAGCCACCTCAATAGGGAGGCGGTCAGCTGGACAAAATCTCGTCTACTAACGTATTCGGTCCGCTGGCTGTGGCGTGCGTCACGGCCGGGAAAGAGGCCGGATTCTGTCTGAGGTGGCCCCTGTGAAGACGGGCCGCTGCTCTGGACCGCCGGTCACGCCTGTCCCTGCGACCTTGGGTGGGAGAGCCCGCTAACCGAGCGTACGCGGGTGACTTTCCCCGCTGCCGCTCCTGGCCGGCAGCCGGGGTCTTTGACTCCCGCCGCTCGCCGCTCGCCGCTCGCACGGCCGGCTGGCCGCGGCTGCCGCCTTAGTTCCAATCTCTCGCTCTGTCCCCACCCCGTCTCCCGCTGCGCCGCAAGAAGGCGGAAAGGCGGCGGCCGCGGCCGATATAAGCGCCGGCGGTCCCGAGCCGCGCGTCCTAGACAGAGCAGCCGGTGCCGCCGCCCCAGGGACTGTGCGAAAGCAGTGTGCGCGAGACGAGTGAGCGACCGCCCTGTGATACGGTGCCTGCACGACCACGACATGTGAGGACTCTACTGTCTAAGCTCTTCTCCTATGTACGTGTCTGTATAAACGTCGTGTGTGCCGCCGGTGCTCCGGTGCTACCGACTCCGAGTGCGCGCTTACCTTCCACCACTACTGCGCCGCCACCTCCACTGGTCGGTGCTGGAATGCGTGACTAAAGTAGTGTGTGTATGTGTCACCCGTGGAAATACCAATTCGTCGGTATACTGTGTGTGTCTGTGTGTCACTTGTGGAAACCAATATGCTGGTTTAATTATTCGAATCAGCAATTTTGGAGAGTTTCGTTTCGTCTCACTATCTCCATCAGTGATACCTGCCCATACTCAGTGCGGAAAAGTGCCGAAATCCACGCGAGCATGTGGTACGAAAGAACGAGTTTTCTCTCTGCAGCAGAGTGTGAAATTTCCTCTCAGATGAAAGCTGTGTACCGTAAACGGTACTCGAACCTGGGACCATTCCCTTTCGCTGGCGAGTGCTCTGCCGACTGAGGTACCCAAGCAGGACTGGAGACCCGCCGTCACTGCCTCGCGACCGCCAGAGCCTCACCTTCCTCCTCGCAAACTTCACGCGAGCTCTCCTGCTGTAAACATCGCGCGACTACAACTCCTGGAAGAAAGGAGGATGTCTTGACATCAGCGCTGAAGAGTGAAAATTCAATCCCGAAACAACCCCCATGCTGTTGCTACTTAATAGTTCAAATGGCTCTGAGCACTATGAGACTTAACATCTGAGGTCATCAGTCGCCTAGAACTACTTCAACCTAACTAACCTAAGGACATCACATACATCCATGCCCGAGGCAGGATTCGAACCTGCGACCAGAGGGGTCGTGCGGTTCCAGACTGTAGCGCCTAGAACCGCTCGGCCACACCGGCCGGCTGCTACTTAATGTCTGCGCAATATGCTTCCTTCCAGAAGTAGCTAGTCCGGCAAGTTTCACAGGAGAGCTTCTATAAGTTTGGAAGGTAGGAGACGAGATAACGGTGGAAGTAAAGCTGTGAGGACGGATCGTGAGTCGTGCTCAAATAGCTCAGTCGGTAGAGCAACTCCCTGCGAAAGGCAATAACCCCAGGTTCGGTTCGCTTTCCGGCACACTCTTTCAATCTGCCAGGAAGTTTAGCGTGCCTTGAACTTCATTTCATCTCAAATATCTCCGTTACTCCATAATCAATCGACGGGGCTAGTGGGACAGGTAAAACGTGGAGCCAATTTTTTTCCCCCTATTGTAACACGAAAATGGACCATTTCCCAAAGTATGTCTTCCCATCTGTAGCCTCTAACAATGTGTATCAGAACTAATGCAAATTAAATAGCAAATCCTCTCGCTGAAACGGCTATCCCATAACACTACAGACTCCTATGGTATTACTGCCTGGGAGACCCTGAAGGATAGTTTCAGCCGACTAGCAGGAAACATAGCGCAGTGGCCGATGTGCGACACTTGTGTCTCGGTTCTATCTGTTGATTATAACTGTAGCTAATTCTACTGGCTGTATGTACACAGCGGGGTCATGACTGTCTTCCGAGAGACGTGGGGTCCCGGGACTCATCGTAGCAGTGCCCATCCGACGGACGGCTCGCCACCAGCAGGCAGCGTCGCGTGCCGTCCGCACGATGAGCCACAACACCGGCGCAGAGTCTGCTGATGACTCCACCACCTGTCCCTCACTTGCCAGCCAAGTACCAGAGGGATTCGAACCGCCTACCTCGGACACGAGCTCCGCTGCACAGTCGTGTGTGTCCGTGACCTCGTCTGCAGAGACAGGTTATTACCGTCGGTGATGACTGCAGACAGATCGACGACGAAGTGCGTTGAAAGTCCATCCCAGAAGGTTTTTGTCAACGTCATTCCACATTATTTTCCTTGTAACACGAATAAGGGACTTTTTCCGACGTATGTAAACCGCTATCTTCCTATCAGCAGACCAACAGTGTGTAATAGCAGTAGTGGAACACGCTGCTGTTCTGGCCGCTTCAGTCTGGAAGCGCGCGACCGCTACGGTCGCAGGTTCGAATCCTGCCTCGGGCATGGAAGTATGTGATGTCCTTCTGTTAGTTAGGTTAAAGTAGTTCTAAGTTCTAGGGGACTGATGACCTCAGAAGTTAAGTCCCATAGTGCTCAGAGCCATGTAACAACAGCACTCTCACAAGTGCTCCTGGCCATCACCTCAAGCCAAGTCGCGGAGTTCTGATACTTCCGTTCCTGTGTACGTAGATGCGAACTCTACACGCTGCGTCGTATACTGTGTTGTTCTTTTTCGCAAAGGAAACAACTTCCCCTCCGTCTACAGCCGCACGCAAATCCGAAACGAACTTTGTTTTTTTTACTGTACACTCCACTAGCTCTTCATACCTCGCTGGTCGCTCGGGAGTACTCTCTAATACTAAAATCGTTACTTAAACATCATAAGGCCGCATTCTACAGCAATACTATTTGCTACTACACGATACAAGCATAAACGTATATATATATATATATATATATATATATATATATATATATATATATATATATATATATGTGTGTGTGTGTGTGTGTATGGGGAAAGAGAAAAGTGTATGTCGCGTCACATGTGTAAAACAAAATACATTTCGTCCATGGCTGCTAAGTAATTCCATAAAAGTGACTCACGGAATATCAACAAGCAGCTACAACTCAGCACGCCCCGGCGGGGTCAGGGATTTTCTCTGCCTCGTGATGACTGGGTGTTGTGTGCTGTCCTTAGGTTAGTTACGTTTAAGTAGCTCTAAGTTCTAGGGGACTGATGACCATAGATGTTAAGTCCCATAGTGCTCAGAGCCATTTGAACCATTTGAACTCAGCACGCCAGGCCAAAGTTTACGGCGGTCAATGACACTGAGATGACTCGGATATAGTTCGAAATAGAACACATTAGTCGAACTATTTCTGGCAGACTGTCCCAACAAACATAAATTACACCCTAGCGCTCACCAGATAACTTCATTTTATATAACAGAAGAAGAAAGTCGCACCGAACATAAAAAACTAATGACGCCTCGTTTCCTCTTTCTTGTGTACAAATTGATGCTTATGCGTGTGCGCCTGAATGTGTGTTTGGTGAATCCACTGTGGCATAACAGTTTTCCTCCTCGTAACGTGCTCTGTGCCGACACTTCTAAACTACTGAGACAGCTTCAGTCCGAGAAACGCATCGACGCGTTTTGCACACCACCCTGGTATCTTATGGACGACTCCCTACAAGTCTATATCTGATTGTAATACAATCGGGAATGCCACGAGGCCGCCTTCAACTCCTTTGTAAGACTTAAGCTTTGCTGTTTTTCCACACAAGCTGTCTAATGTGATGTTCCAGGGTCCAGTCTAGTCTGTGTGACGTCCACCTTTTACCAGTTTTTTCTTTAATTCTAACTACACCAGACAAGTACCTTGCGCACAATCGGCTGTATTGCTCGCTCAATAATCCCAAGGGGTTGGCGTATAACTGCATTCACTGCTTACGCGTAACTATACTGACTGCTCGTGTACAACTATAGTCACTGCTTATACATAACTGAATTCATTGAAACTTCCTGGCAGATTAAAACTGTGTGCCTGACCGAGACTCGAATTCGGGATCTTTGCCTTTCGCGGGCAAGTGCTCTACCAACTGAGCTACCCAAGCACGACTCACGACCCGTCCTCACAGCTTTACTTCCGCCAGTATCTCGTCTCCTACTTTCCAAACTTCACAGGACCTCTCCTGCGAACCTTACAGAAGTAGGACTTCTGGAAGAAAGGATATTGCGAAAATGGTTCAAATGGCTCTAAGCACTATGGGACTTAACATCTGAGGCCATCAGTCCCATAGACTTAGAACTACTTAAACCTTACTAACCTAAGGACACCACACACATCCATGTCCGAGGCAGGATAGAAACTGCGACCGTAGCAGCAACACGTTCCGGACTGAAGCGCCTGGAACCGCTCGACCACAGCGGCCGGCAGCATACTGCAGAGACATGGCTTCGCCACAGCCTGGGGGATGTTTCCATAGTGAAATTTTCACTCTGCAACAGAGTGTGCGCTGATATGAAACTTCCTGGCAGATTAAAGCCGTGTGCCCGACCAAGGCTCGAACTCGAGACGCGATACTGGCGGAAGTAGAGCTGTGAGGACGGGTCGTGAGTCGTGCTTGGGTAGCTCAGTTGGTAGAGCACTTGCCCGCGAAAGGCAAAGGCCTCGAGTTCGAGTCTCGGTCGGGCACACAGTTTTAATCTGCCAGGAAGTTTCATATCAGCGCACACTCCGCTGCAGAGTGAAAATCTCATTCTGCAAATATTTTTTTATTCGCAACAGTTAGCCACACCTCCCAGCCTCTCTGTAGTCGTCGCTCCGACTTAAGACATTTATCGTGGCGTTGTACAAGCTTTCCAGTATCCTCGTCGCAGAAAGTAGCCGACTGTGCTTTCCGCCAATTCTCTACGCTGGTCTGACTTTCGTTGTTTGTGTTAAAATATTGTCTTCGTAGCCAGCGGTTAATGTGAGAAGAGATGAACAACGGATGGAGCCAATTAAGGGCTGTACAATGTGGGTGATGAAACACTTCCCATCGAAAAAGCTGCAGAAGCGTCTTCATTGCCCCTGCAAAATGCGACTGAAAATTGTCTCGAAGAAAGAAAAGCGTAACATTTATGTTATGTGGGCAGCATAGCTTCAGGCGAAATCTTTCGCCAGGTCGACATATTTGGCGGGAGACACTGTTGTCTTAGGCATTTCCACGTGATCACTTTGCGCTCTGAACTGAAAAGTGCGCCGTGAAGCGATCGACCGGCACATTAAAGACACTGTCCAACACATCTGTGCAAAGTTCCATCGGATTTTCACTATGGCTTCCATTTCGCGCCAAATCGGACCTTACTTTCCGAATACGCCTCGTGTGTAGGCGAAAAGACAGAAGGACTTTCAACTGTGTGCTCAGATATGAGAACCACTCGCAGCTAATGGAAACTTTCTTTTCGATCAACAAGACACACATGCCTTACGATAAGCATTTTCAGTGCAACGTCGTGAAGAAAGCTGACTGGCATAACAAACAGAACGAACTATTTTCTCACGAGCCGCGCCGACTCATACCAGCAGCACGACGTTGTCCAGCCTGTGACAGTTTGCTGTAGAGTTCGGACATGTCACACGCATGCGGTTTTAATGTGCCATTCGATATACACTACGCGGAAATAATTCAAACACAATGACACAGACCTTTAAAAGAAAAGATCTCGGGTTTGCCGCCAGAGAATATTGTGCAAATCTCACAATATTTGGGCGATACGACTGTTCCACATCGTCAAACGTTAGCAGCCGTGACCACAGCAACTATCACTGCCTGAAGATGTGGAACAGTCACAAATATTGTGAAACTTGCACAATTTATCCAGCGGCAAACCCGGGAAGTGTTTTCGAACAGATCCGTCGACAAGGCTTGAAACGACACAACGTGTTACTTCCCCCTACATAAGTCTTGTGAAAAGATGTCGGGTGGAAGAATCAGAAGAATTATGGCTCAGTGGAGGCTCACTGATTCTCGTCGAGTACCGTTCCCAAATGGAACGGAAATGGGTCGTGGGGACGGGAGGGGAGGGGGGAGCGGAAGTGCAAGAGTGACAGTGGCGCCGGACCCCGAGTACCCTCCGTAACGCACTACACGGCGGTTTGCAAAGGATACGTGCTGGTGTAGGAAGTCTCGCCCCTGTTGCTTCAGGTGTATAGCAGCAGACACCTTCATACTGCCCCCTCAATTGATTTTAGCTCTAATTTACAGGATTGCGCTTTGTAAAACAAAATTTATCTTTTTTTCAGATAAAGCCTATTCAGTGGAGGGTGCGGTGCTATGGAGTGGCGGTAAGCGGCCGACGAGGCAGATGAAGATGACGCGTCAGCAGGTGTTGCTGGTGGTCGCGCTGCTGGCGGTGGCCGTAGCGGGGGCGGGAGCGGGGGCGGCAGGCGGGCAGCCGCGAGACAAGCGAACGCTGGACCTGCTGCTGCGGGGGCTGGCGCAGGCGCTCGGGTGAGTAGCGGGGGCGGCCCGCCGCCTCTCGAGGACAAATCACTCACCCCTGAACATAGTCCCCTTCTACGGCTACACATTTTTCCCAAAGCTCCGGACATTCGTTAAACCTCCAAAAAAATAGCAGTTTTCAAGCTCTCTAAAATACGCCTCTCTTGACGGTGACTTCTACAATCCGGCATTTTTTTTAATTATTTTGTTTTACCTGCCAGAGGAAGACGTCGGAGGGAGACAGGTGTGACATATACAGGACGCGTGGTATCAATGTGTGTGTAAACTTGTGCAGCTTTGTTGCGACAATTCTGGACGAATTTGTTGGGGCGTTGTCGTACTGAGCAGTTGTTTTCCCTTCGTGCAGCGGGGCCGCGTTTCTTCCAGTTTCCTGTCGAACCGATCCAATATACCATCCACTGAATCACTGCAGCACTGCCCGGTAACGGTTTCTCTTTTTACTAGTAAGTCTCGCAGTATGACACCCTTAGCACCACGAAATAGTCGGCTTTACAACTTTTTCGGCCGATGGGACTCTTTCCGCCTTGATGGCATGGGATGCAAAACGTCCTCCAGATCTCGCTTAGATCACCACCAAACACGGCTGCCGAGTTTACGGCCTTTGGTGTCAAAAGCGAACTCTGCAAAGAGCCTAGTGGGACCAAATACCTTAAAATAATGCCCTGGAATAGCCATACCTGTACAGTGTCACACGAAAAAAGATATTTATTGCGCCGTACTTGTATAGCATCATACGAAAACGATATTTCTTGCGTCATTTGTCATCCCAAGTCAAACTTGAAATTTAAATAATCGGCAGATCTGCTTTCAGTCTCACTGAGTCGCAATGGTAAACATTCTCAGGCTGTACAGCGAATGTTTGTTTGACGTACAACTTGAAACGCCGGACCTACATGCAGTTATCACTCATGGATATCTGAAGATATATAAATTCTGAAATGCGTCAAATGAGCAATAAAGTCATTCCTTGCCTGATGTTTGATTTTTATCGTAGCGACCCAGTCAGCTAGAACGCAAAACTACTTATTATTTTGTTGTGTGTTCCGAATGAGGGAAGAATGCCATACTCTATGCCTTCATACACGTGAACCAATCTCTTTGAGTCACTGTCGTGATCCGTAAGCGAGATATACTCTGGTCCAATGAAAACAGCAGCACAGACTTACTCGGACAATAGTTTCCTAAATTTACCCAACAACGCTTGGGAAGGAAAGTGTCCGCTTTCTTGCAGAATTCCCAGAGCACCTCTGTTACACTTCTGGATGAGCTATACTAATCTCTTAGGATCCTACCAACGCGACGGCTGCTGTGAAGTGTAAGTGCTACAGACTCCAAACTCTGGAAGAATGTCACTAGCATCTCGTGCTCTACTTCCCCTACAGACGGACCGCATTTTACCACAACACTTTCAACCAGACTGAGTCTTCCAGCGACCTTCCATCACGACCGCATTACATTTCATACCGCCTGTCAGCGTTATTCCACGCGACGTAGGTGGAGTGTTGTCCTCCCGATGCTTTTCAGTTATCCTGTAGTCGCGGGTGACGCCGTCGTACAGAGGGAGACTTCGCAGAGGGTCCACGCGCGGTGCAAAGACTGCCAGTTGACCCTCAACACAAATACAACGCCCATACAACACACTGAGCATAAACGAGCAGCCAGATCCTTTATTGTACGACTGCACAGTTGCAGTACTGTCACTAAAAGGAGTCACTATCATACAGTATCTACCAACAAGCGTACGGAACGAAGTAAAGTACAGAGACCATGCAAAGCAGTTTGCAGGTAAGTAGATGCCAAACAGAGATTCATTAGAAGAATTCTCAGGAAGTGCAGCCCACTCTAAAAGATATGATTTACAGAACCCTCGTTCGACCGGGACCTGAATATTGCTCGTCAGTCTGGGGTCCGTACCAGATAGGATTCACAGAGGAAACAGAAAGAGCTCCAATGAAGGGCCGCGCGTTTCGTTACAGTTTCATTCAGTAAGCGCCAAAGCGGTTCTTTTTGCTACGGGAATTACCTCACACGTCCGGCGGCCCGCGACATCACTCAGAGGCGTAAGATGGCGCTGCGCCTGCCAGCCGTCGCTCCCCACGCCCGGTCTGCCAGTGGTCCTCTACAGCAACGGCCTTCCCCTGTCTCTCCCGCAGGTACGAGGTGAAGCCCATCAGGGGCCGCGGCGTCATCCCGGCCACGGACCCGCCTCCGCGCGCCGCAGCCGGTGGCGCCTCTAGCGGCGCCCAGAAGGACCGCGAGTCGACCACGCCCAGCCTGCCGGAGCCCGTCACCGACCCCAGGTAAGCAGGCGGTTCCCGTTCATCTCGACCATCGCAAATAGCTAGCTGTCCAGAAGATGAATTAAAAAGCTATCACGCGGATGTTGTTTAGCTACCGTGGGAACATTAACCAGGACGACTGGCCCTCTTCTAACTTCGTTCGTTTCCTCCATTTCAAATAGCTGCCATACATTTTTAATTCCGTAATACACTTCCTCTCCTCATGAGCTGTCCAGAAACGTAGTGCTGTGCGTCATTCACGTACACACGACGCTACACAAAACGCAACTCACAAATGACTGACTCTCGTGTGCTACGACATACCACGAAGTGACCAAAGTCATGGGTTACCTCCTAATATCTCGTGGGACCTCCTTTCCGAGGCCACAGTGCAGAAGCTCGACGTCGTATGGACTCGACGAGTGGCTGGAAGTCCTGAGTCTTGCTGCCTCCATAATTGCGGAAGTGCTGCCAGTGCGAGGTTTTGTGCACGACCTGACCCCTCGATTATGTCCGATACAAGTTCGACTGGATTCGTATCGGGCAGTCTGAGTGGCCAAACCGTTCTCGCGAATTGTCCATATTGTACTTAAAACCAATCGCGATCAATTGTGGCCCGACGACATGACATCATTATTTGCGAACATGAAATCCACGAATGGCTGCAGATGGTCTCCGAGTAGCCGAACACAACCATTTTCCGTCAAAGATCGGTTTAGCCGGAACAGAGGAGGCACTCCATTCCGAGTAGAGACAGCCCACACCATTATGGAGCCACCACCAGCCTGCACAGTGCCTTGTTGAGAGCTCGACTCCTTGGCTTCGTGGGGTCTGCGCCACGCTCGAACCTTACCATCAACTAAAATCGGGAACGATTTTTTTTTAAATAGCTATTTTATATTTTTTAATTTGGTAATGAAGTTCACCTCCTCATGTCCAGAAACGTAGCACAGTGTACCGTTCACGTACACATAACGTTATCGAAAACGTAACTCAAAACTGACTTTCAGCCTCGTGTTGTAACACGCAGTGAAGGTACCCGGAAAAGTGAAACCCGTCCAATCGCAGTAAATTAAGTGGAAAAACAAGGAAAGTACACACGGGTCATTCAGCCGACCGTTTTCGGTAAAATGTCTGTGTCAGCACAGTGTTGGACACAGGAAAAAGGGTAGGGGTTGTACACGATGGTTATAATCACTAAAATACTTTACTATATGTAAAAATGATAGAAGGTTGTATACATGGAAGAACCCTGGAGAAGCTAAAAGGTATCAGATAGATTATATAATGGTAAGACAGTGATTTAGGAACCAGGTTTTAAATTGTAAGACATTTCCACGGGCAGATGTGGACTCTGACCACAATCTATTGGTTATGACCTGTAGATTAAAACTGAAGAAACTGCAAAAAGGTGGGAATTTAAGGAGATGGGACCTGGATAAACTGAACGAACCAGAGGTTGTACAGAGTTTCAGGGAGTGCATAAGGGAACAATTGACAGGAATGGGGGAAAGAAATACAGTAGAAGAAGAATGGGTAGCTTTGAGGGATGAAGTAGTGAAGGCAGCAGAGGATCAAGTACGTAAAAAGACGAGGGCTAGAACAAATCCTTGGGTAACAGAAGAAATATTGAATTTAATTGATGAAAGGAGAAAATATAAAAATGCAGTAAATGAAGCAGGCAAAAAGGAATAGAAACGTCTCAAAAATGGGATCGACAGGAAGTGCAAAATGTCTAAGCAGGGATGACTAGAGGACAAATGTAAGGATGTAGAGGCTTATCTCACTAGGGGTAAGGTAGATACTGCCTACACAAAAATTAAAGAGATCTTTGGAGATAAGAGAACCACTTGCATGAACATCAAGAGCTCAGATGTAAACCCAGTTCTAAGCAAAGAAGGGAAAGCAGAAAGTTGGAAAGAGTATATAGAGGGTCTATAAAAGGGCGATGTACTTGAGGACAATATTATGGAAATGGAAGAGGATGTAGATGAAGATGAAATGGGAGATATGATACTGCGTGAAGAGTTTGACAGAGCACTGAAAGACCTGAGTCGAAACAAGGCCCCCGGAGTAGACAACATTCCATTGGAACTACTGACAGCCTTGGGAGAGCCAGTCCTGACAAAACTCTACCATCTGGTGAGCAAGATGTATGAAACAGGCGAAATACCCTCAGACTTCAAGAAGAATATAATAATTCCAATCCCAAAGAAAGCAGGTGTTGACAGATGTGAAAATTACCGAACAATCAGTTTAATAAGCCACAGCTGCAAAATACTAAGACGTATTCTTTACAGAGGAATGGAAAAAATAGTAGAAGCCGACCTCGGGGAAGATCAGTTTGGATTCCGTAGAAATACTGGAACACGTGAGGCAATACTGACCTTACGACTTATCTTAGAAGAAAGATTAAGGAAAGGCAAACCTACGTTTCTAGCATTTGTAGACTTAGAGAAAGCTTTTGATAATGTTGACTGGAATACTCTCTTTCAGTTTCTAAAGGTAGAAGGAGTAAAATACAGGGAGCGAAAGGCTATTTAAAATTTGTACAGAAACCAGATGGCAGTTATAAGAGTCGAGGGGAATGAAAGGGAAGCAGTGGTTGGGAAGGGAGTAAGACAGGGTTGTAGCCTCTCCCCGATGTTATTCAATCTGTATATTGAGCAAGCAGTAAAGGAAACAAAAGAAAAGTTCGGAGTAGGCATTAAAATCCACGGAGAAGAAATAAAAACTTTGAGGTTCGCCGATGACATTGTAATTCTGTCAGAGACAGCAAAGGACTTGGAAGAGCAGTTGAACGGAATGGATGGTGTCTTGAAGGGAGGATATAAGATGAACATCAACAAAAGCAAAACGAGGATAATGTAATGTAGTCGAATTAAGTCGAGTGATGTTGAGGGTATTAGATTAGGAAATGAGACACTTAAAGTAGTAAAGGAGTTTTGCTATTTGGGGAGCAAAATAACTGATGATGGTCGAAGTAGAGAGGATATAAAATGTAGACTGGCAATGGCAAGGAAAGCGTTTCTGAAGAAGAGAAATTTGTTAACATCGAGTATCGATTTAAGTGTCCGGAAGTCATTTCTGAAAGTATTTGTATTAAGTGTAGCCATGTATGGAAGTGAAACATGGACGGTAAATAGTTTGGACAAGAAGAGAATAGAAGCTTTCTAAATGTGGTGCTACAGAAGAATGCTGAAGATTAGATGGGTAGATCACTAATGACTAATGAGGAAGTATTGTATAGGATTGGGGAGAAGAGAAGTTTGTGGCACAACTTGACCAGAAGAAGGGATCGGTTGGTAGGACATGTTCTGAGGCATCAAGGGATCACCAATTTAGTATTGGAGGGCAGCGTGGAGGGTAAAAATCGTAGGGGGAGACCAAGAGATGAATACACTAAGCAGATTCAGAAGGATGTAGGTTGTAGTAGGTACTGGGTATGCAGAAGCTTGCACAGGATAGAGTAGCATGGAGAGCTGCATCAAACCAGTCTCAGGACTGAAGACCACAACAACAACAACATGTAAAAATTACTTCAATTAATGTTTTGCTACCGTACAGTCACCAAAGACGGCTAGCGCTTCTATCTTCTGTTCGCTGGTGAACGTTGTACTGCCACAGACATTTAACATTCCACCAGTTTGAGCAGTCCCCAGAGCCTGCACCAGCTTGAACACTCCGCTGTTGACACGCACGGTCCATGGTTTCATGACGTTGTCTCCATACCCGTACACGTCCATACGCTCGATACAATGTGAAACGAGGCTCGTCCGACCAGGCAACATGTTGCCAGTCGGCAACAGTGCAATGTCAGTGGTGAGGGGCCAAGGCGTGGCGTCAAGCTTTGTGTCGTGCAGTCATCAAGCGGACACGAATCGACCTTCTGCTCCGAAAGCACATATCGATGACGTTTCGTTCCACGGTTCGCACGCTGACACTTCATGATGGTCCAGCGCTGAAATCTGCAGCAATTTGCGGAAGGGTTGCACTTCTGTCACGTTGAACGACTCTCTTCAGTCGTCGTTGGTTCCGTTCTTGCAGGGTCTGGTTCCGGCCACAGCGATGTCGGAGATTTGATGTTTTACCGGATTCCTGATATTCACGCTACACTCGTTAAATGGTCGTACGGGAAAATCCCCACTTCATCACTACCTCGGAGATGCTGTGTCCGATCGCTCGTGCGCCGACTATAACACTACGTTCAAACTCACTTAAATCTTGATTACCTGCCATTGTAGCAGCAGTAACAGATCTAACAACTGCGCCGGACACTGGTTGTCTTATATAGGCGTTGCCGAACGCAGCGCCGTCTTCTGCCTGTTTATATATCTCTGCAGCTGAATAAGCATGCCTATACCAGTTTCCTTGGCGCTTCAGTGTATATAAATGATTCAGGAGACAATCCGAGCAGCCCTCTTAGACTATTTGTAGATGAAGCTGTCACCTGTCGTCTAGTAAAATCATCAGAATATCAAAACCAACTGCAAAATGATGAAGACAAAATATCAGTAAGGTGCGAAAAGTGGCAACTAAATCTAAATAACAAAACGTGTAAGTCTTACACGTGAGTACTAAAAGGAATCCGTTAAATTTCGGTTACACGATAAATGGAACAAATCCAAAGGCTGTGAATTCTACTGAGGATCTAGGCATAAGAATTTTGATTTAGCCGTAGATGTAGATATGCATTATAAAAGAAGGAAAAGCAGGATATAAACGTTAAAACAAGTAGGACCAGTTTGATATGCGTATGTACGAGACAATGTCGCAGAGCGTTATGTAGGCAAGTGGTGCCGCTCTCGCAGGATGTTTTGTAGGCGGCGGCCATTTGCGAGGCGGTCGGAGGGGCGGAGGGAGCGGTCCAGGTAGGCTGTGACGTAGTGAGCGGCCAAACTGGGTGCAAATTTCACTAGGTGCAGTTTTCATATAGCCGTTTTGAATACCAGTGTTTCATTGGACCCCGTCCCGTTTAAGGGGTTATGCCAGTGCCTTCCTGCGAACTCTGAACGGACTCGCCCAGCCAGTCATACGGGAACATACAGTGTAAGAGCACCGTTGTTCCGTCCCACAATTAGTCCGTCTCAATGTATTCACAGCACTGCGAGACATTTCTGCTACCCGTAGATGAGAAGCTGTGTTATCTGAACAACTCCTAGTTTTCCAGAATGAATTTTCATGCTGCAGTAGAGTGTCCGCTGGTATGAAAATTGCTGCCAGATTAAAAATGTGCGCCATAGCAGGACTCGAACTCGGAAGGTAAGCCGCTTGTGCAGTCCATCTGCCCTCTTAGCTATGGCTCAAATGGCTCTGAGCACTATGGGACTCAACTGCTGTGGTCATAAGTCCCCTAGAACTTAGAACTACTTAAACCTAACTAACCTAAGGACATCACACACATCCATGCCCGAGGCAGGATTCGAACCTGCGACCGTAGCGGTCGTGCGGTTCCAGACTGTAGCGCCTTTAACCGCTCGGCCACTCCGGCCGGCCCCTCTTAGCTATAATTGCGGCTGTAACTCATGTCCTACCTTCCAGACTTCACACACACGTTCTCCTGCATGTCTTTCGAGACTACTATTCCTGGAAAAAAGTACACTACTTAGACACGGTTTAGCCACATCCAGCCGGGAAATTTCAGTACCGAGCTTTGTCTACTGAAGTATTGCACCAACTCTATCATCTCGACATCGTCATAAAAATACCTGCCGTGCATTTGGCTTTGCTTATTAGGAAGCGCAAGAGTGACCGGATTCTGCACGTGGAAAATGAGAGAGAATTTTATGTCCACAGAAGCCTCGGTAACCTCTTGGAGTCTCGTCAGTGGATTCTAGTAATGTATTCTCGTATTTGATCAGCACTTACAGACATAATTCAGTCTGTAGTATAGAAGAACAATTACGAAAGAGTCCTAACATGAGTTTGGCCAGTGATTTCTATGTTTTTATTTTTTTCTGGGGCAAAAGTGTTTGCAGATCTTACCCTCCTCTTTGTGCTCATGGTCATATCGACGCACCAAACGTCTAACTCTGGAAAGCAGTTTCCCAGAAGACTCGTCAAGTTTAGTACACTTTATCAGCCTCAGGCTTACAGTGCCATTTTCGTCGAGTACCTAGCGAGATAAAAGCACAGACTGACTGTGGAGCGCAATGACACATGGCGCCCACAAACAAACATCGAGTGTCTCGCTAACCAATGAGCAGTGTCAGAAAGCATGGCCAGGGACAAAGGTGGAAATTGTAACAGTGCGACAGCACGAAGAATTGAACACTTACTCAATGCGAACGTAGACGGAGTGAACGAGAGGCGGGCTCGTGCTAGAGTGCGACTGACTTCGGAGTCAACGTGGTCGAACTAGGAAAGCTTTGAATCCAAAGACACTGTCCAGAGCGTGTGGTACTCACACTGCTTACGATGGATTCGCGAATCTCTCCGATTCTCGACCGCGAACAATTCTTTGTCTCACAAACGAGCTCTCCACCACATACGACGGAGAGGTGTGGTGCGATGCTTAGTCCAAGCAGCAGTGTAGAACATGAAGCTCCAGCCAACAGCGTCATTCTGCTGTGTGAGCCTGTAGTTGCACTTTGATGTGCACGTAGAACATTTAGCGTTGATGTATATGAACGTTTAGTTATGGTGATATTACTTAGCCACTATAGACTCTATGCGACAAGTATTTTGTTGAGAAGTGACACACGCAGTTTTCTGTGCACATACTATGGAAAATCAGACGCAGGCATGGGTGCCCAGCGTAGCGTTCACCTAAGCATTGTCAGTTAGCAGGGTAGGCAGTGGTGGGAGGGTGAGGTGTAGCACGGAGAAGACAGGACACTGCTGACGATTCTCCTCCCTGTCTGTGCAGATCGCCTCTGCCTGTCGCCTTCTTACGTGCACCCCACTATAGCCGCGTTCTGCAGAAGACTGGTGCTGTCAAGACTCAAGCACTGCATATTTCAGGGGCACGAGATAGCAGCGCACCGAGCCTCCATAATCTAGAAGTTAGTGCTGCTGATAACTGTCATGGAGGTGAAGGGTTCGATTCGCAGTAATTTTTCTGCGATAGATACATCTGGAGCGACATCCAGTCACCGTCGTGAGCCAAAAGGAGAAGTTCTGCGATTCAATCACTAATGAATCTCAAACGCAGCCCACCAAAGTAGGGTCAAACCGAAGGTGTGTACCAGTCGGATGGCCTCACTGTGTTTGTTTATTTGCTACAATGATGACTGGTACGCTCTGTGCAGGGTGCGCCCGCCGTACGACGTGGACGACCTACTGTCGTACCGCGGGCAGGGCCGGCAGCAGCAACAGCAGGGCGGGACTTCCCCGAGCTCTGCGCCCGCGACTCCCCCCACCACCAGCGCCAGCGCGGGGCCCGTGCTGCCGACGCCGCCGCCAGAGGACTCTGCCATCAGCCAGTTCGTGCGCTCCAACGCCGGTTCGCTGCTCAACGCCGAGTTCGACAGGACGCAGCTAGGCCGCGGGCCCGGGGGCGTCAAGTGCAGGGAGGAGCTGGTGCCCGCGCTGCCCCACTACCCCAGCTACGGGCCCAGCTTCGAACCCGGGCCACACCACGACTACCAGCAAGGTGAGGAGCCAGCGACTAACACCTACACTCCGTCAAGTATGTCGCACAGGTTTTGTTTTTATTGAAACCAATATCAACGTTTGTCGGCTAGTATTTTAGTATCACCAGGAAAACACTGTGACAACCAGATCCCGTATCCGCACTGGGAAATGACATGTCAGAAACTATATTCAACAATTTCCCAGAAAAGGCATACTCTTCCAGGGTATATCTGTCTTTCTTCTAAGAGAAATAAAAAGCCGTCATCTATAATATTATACAGCATATATAGACGAAACTTTGTTAGTAGTTGTTTCCAAAAATCTCAAAAACTTCTTGACAGATTTATTTCAAATGATGCAGCGTTGCATGAAGTCGTAGACAGATTACCAAAACATTCAGTCTGCCTAGTGTTGGGCGACTTCAATGCACACACCGGAAAGGAGGAGGAAAATCGGTCGACTATCGGCCCAGACAGTCTACATGGGGAAAGCATGAAAATGGTGTCTGACTGGTGAATTTTGCTCCCGACGGAAGAATGACCATTGGTAGCACGTATTTCCCTCGCAATATGGATTCCGCATTCTGAAATTATTCACCAAATGGCGAAAGAGAAAAGCGGTGGCTCGTCACAACAAAAACTTGCTTCCAAATCAACAAGTGGGGTGGCGCTTCTAAGAAACAGTCACGATTCTCCCACCGACTGGGATCACAGCAGAGTTGAAGAGAAATGGTGGCCACTGCGGAAGGCTATCAAGCACATTGCAAGTGAGAAACTGGGACGACAACCTAGGCCAGTGAAAAACCCGTGTTTGATGAGTGTAAAGGGGCGGCGAAGAGTAGGTTCAAATGGCTCTGAGCACTATGGGACAGAACATCTGTGGTTATCAGTCCCTTAGAACTTAGAACTACAAGATTCGAACCTGCGACCGTAGCAGTCACGCGGTTCGAGACTGAGCGACCAGAACCGCTCGGCCACCGCGTCCGGCGCGAAGAGGAGAATGGGAAGAAGATTGGGATGGCTGAGGAATTCCACTGAAAATGCACAGCTGGAATATGCTGTTGTTTTTGTCTTCAGTCCTAAGACTGGTTTCAAGCGGCTCTCCATGCCACTGTATTCTGTGCAAGCCTTTTCATCTCCGAGTACCTACTGCAACCTACATCCTTCTGAATCTATATACTGTATTCATATCTTGGTCTCTCTCTACGATTTTTACACCTCACATTTCCCTCTAATACTACAGCGGTGATTCCTTGATGTCTCAGAATGTGTCGTATCAACCGATCCCTTCTTTTGGTCTAGATGTGCCTCTAATTTCTTGTCTCCTCAATTTTATTCAGGTCCTTCTCATTTGTTACAAGATCTACCCATCTAATCCTCAAGATTTTTCTGTAGCATCGCATTTCGAAAGCTTCTATTCTCTTCTTGTCTAAACCGTTTACTGTCCATGTTTCACTTCCAATACTCTCAGGAAAGACTTTCTGAGACTTAAATCTATATTCGACGTTAACAAATTTCTCTTCTTCCGAAATGATTTTCTTGCCATTAAGTGTCTACATTTTATATCCTCTCTACTTCTGCCATTTTTGCTGCTCAAATAGCAAAACTCGTGTACTACTTTAAGTGTCTCGTTTCCATTATCCTTGTTTTCCTTTTGTTCCGTTCCACTCAAGTGCTCTTCCTTTGCTGTCACTGACAGAATTACACTGTCATCGGCAAACCTCAGAGTTTTTATTTCTTCTCCCTGAACTTTAATTCCTGCTCCAAATTTTTCTTTTGTTTTCTTTACAGTTTGATCAACGTACAGATTGAAGGCTACAAAACCGGTTTCACTCTTTCTCAACCACTGCTTCGACTCTTGTAACTGCCATTTGGTTTCTGTACGAGGTGTAAATAGCCTTTCGCTCCCTGCATATCATTCCTGCCATCTTCTGAATTTGAAAGACAGTATTCCAGTCAGCATTGTCAAAAACTTTCTCTAAGTCTACAAATGCTACCAACATAGGTTTGCCTTTCCTTAATCTCTCTTCTAAGACAAGTCGCCCGGTCAGTATTGCCTCATATGTTCTTACATTTCTCCAGAATCAAAACTGATCTTCCGTGAAGTCGGCTTCTACCAGTTTTCCCATTCTTCTGTAAACAATTCGTCTTACTAATTTGCAACGATGGCTTATCAAACTGATAGTTCGGTAATATTCACATATATCAGCAACTGTTTTCTTTGGAATTTTAATTATTACATTCTTTTTAAAGTCTGAGGATATTTCGCCTGTCTCATACATCTTGCACACCAGATGGAAGAGTTTTGTCATGGCTGGCTCACCCAAGGCTATCAGTAGTTCTGACTGAATATCGCCTACTGCCGGGGGTCCTGTTTCGATTTAGATTTTTCAGAGCTTTATCAAATTCTTCTCGCAGTATCGTATCTCCCTTCTCATCTTCATCTACGTCTATTTCCATTTCTATAATCTTGCCTTCTTGTTATATCCATTGTACAGATCCTCTATATACTCTCTCCACCTTTTAGCTTTCCCTTCTTTTGTTAGTACTGGTTTCCCATTCTGAGCTCTTTATATTTTTAAAGATGCTTCTCTTTTCCTCAAAGGCTTCTTTAATTTTCCTGTAGGCAGTATCTACTTTTCCCCCACTGAAATATTCTTCTAAATCCTCACATTTGGCCTGTAGCGATTCCTGCTTAGCCATTTTGCATTTCCTGTCAATGTCATTCGGTGCATTTTTAAGTTTTCTCCTTCATCACTTAAATTCAGTATCTCCTGTATTATCCAAGGATTTCCGGTAGGCCTTGTGTTTTTACCTCTGCTGCCTCCACTATTTCATCTCTTTAAGTTACCCAATTGTCCTCCACTGTATTCCTTTCCCCAGTTCTAATCAACAGTTGCGCAATATTCCCTCTGAAACTCTCAATAACCACTGGTTCTTTTAACTCATTTTGGTCCCATCTCCATCTTTTTGCAATTTATTAATCAACAGTTCAAAATCCAACAATTGTGATCAGAGTCCACATCTGCCCCTGGAAATGTGTTACAATTTAATATCTGTTCCCGAAATCTCTGTCGTACCATTACATAGTCAGTGTGAAATCTTCTGGTATCTCCAGGTTTCTTGCATGTATACAATTTTCTTTTATGATTCTTAAACGAAGTATTAGTGCTGATCAAATAATGCTCAATGCAAAATTATACCAGGCAGCTTCCTCTTTGATATGGCATATACGGTGGAAAAAAAGACGGAGAGGCATCTACATCTACATATATACTCCGCTAGCCACCAAGCGGTGCGTTGCGGAAGGCACTATTCATATTTTGTACTCGTACATTAATGGGGATTTTCGCTTCGCTAAACGCAGTAAGTTAAGCTTACTAATATTGATAGATAACTGCCAGTCATTACACCACGCATTTATTTTCTGCAAATCCTCATTGATTTGTTCACAACTTTCGTGTGATACTACTTTTCTGTAGAGTACAGCATCATTGGCAAACAGTCTAATGCCGCTGTCAATACCATCAACCAGATCGTTTATGTAAATCGTAAAACGCAGCGGACCTATTACGCTGCCCTGGGGCACACCTGATGTTACACTTGTTTCTGTTCAAGTCTCCCCATTCGGGACGACATACTGCTCTCTGTCTGTCAGAAAACTTTCTATCCAACCGCATATGTCATCGCATAGACCGTAAGCGCGCACTTTTAGGAGCAAGCGACAGTGAGGAAATGAGTCGAACGCCTTTGGAAAGTCGAGAAATATGGCATCAACATGGGAGCCGGTAGCTACAGCCTGTTGTATATCACGCACAAAGAGGGCCAGCTGTGTCTCGCATGACCGCTGTTCCCTAAAACCGTGCTGGTTTCTGCAGATGATCTTCTCAGAGTCTAGAAAGGACATTATGTCTGAACACAAAATATGTTCCATGATTCTACGACAAATCGATGCCGGTGAAATTGGCCGGTAATTAAGTGCATCTGGTTTTCTATCCTTTTTAAAATTGCTATGACCCGGGCCTTCTTCCAGTCTCGTGCAACTTTCCGCTGTTCCAATGATCTCTGATAGATGATGGATAAGAATGGTGCTATATTTGTAGCGAAGTCAAAATAAAATCTTACGTGGAGACCGTCTGGGCCAGATGCCTTCCTGGCGTCTAAGGATCTTAACTGTTTTTCAATCCCAGATACACTAAACACTATGCCAGATATCCTTGCGTTTGTTCTATAATTGTAAGTGGGAATGGTGCTGCAATCCTTTACCGTAAACGAGTTTTTGAAAGCTAGGTTTAGATTTTCGGCTTCTGTTTATCATCTTCCGTTACATTACCCGTATTGTCAGCAAGAGAACGTAATGAATTATTTGTAGCGTTTATAGATTGTACGTCCGACCAAAATTTTTTGGGGTTATTTTTAGAATCTGCAGATAAAACATTGCTTTCAAATTCGTTGACCTTTTGACAGCTGCTTTCATTTCGCATAATATCTGTTTGTCAGCGGGGCAGTGACTACCTTTAAAACGACTGTGAAAAATTCTCTGCTTTCTCAGCAACATCCTAATATGTTTGTTGAATGAAGGTGGAACCCTTCCCTCCCATATATTTTTGCTAAGCACACATTTCTCTAACACGTGGTGGACAATATCTTTAAATTCCGGCCAAACAAGTTCAATATCTTTGTGTCCTGCGGTGAATGCTTGGAGCTGACAATGAAGATATTCAGTAATGACACTTTTATTTGCTTTCCCAAACATGAAAACTATACTCTGTTTCTTTGGTTTTTTTGCAACTTCCACTGACATAGAAGCCACAACGACATTATGCTCGCTAATACCTTCTTCCAGATTAACTTTCTCAAAAAGATCAGGCAGTTATCATACGGCATGTGAAACGACGACATGGCAAAGAAACGTTGAGGGAGATTGAGAATTCAAGGAAATTATCTCGATCTTTCTTTCGGCTGACAAGTTTTGCGAGAGGTATTTATAGACTGCAAACTGTAATCATAACGGATGATGAGGAAACAATGCTTTCTTCAGTGCAGCAGGCAGATGCCTTTGCAAGATATTTTGACAAAGTACTAAATCATTAAGATCAGGTAGAAACCAAAAAACCGGGGAGATTACAGGTGATGGAAGAAGAAGTTCTGGAGTTAACAGCGGATGAGATAAAAACCATCCTGGAGACCCTTAAAAAGAATAAGGCTCCAGGCGTTAGTGACATCAATGAGGAGCTGTTTCGATACGGAGGGGGGGGGGAGGGGGAAGGGGAACGGTGATAGAAGGTATAAGATAGCTTATGGCAGCTGACGAGGTCCTCTCAGAATGGAAGAAGGCAATTGTATGCCCGATTTTTAAAAAGGGCGATACCACGGAATTATAGGGGTCTCGCTGCTGGAGACAGGATATAAAGTTTACACCACTCTGACGTTAAGTGCACTAAGACCACCGTACGCGTACACCAGTGTGCATTTACACCGGAACCTTCAACCACTGACCACTTCTTCACATTGAGACAAGTGATGGAGAAGTTTTATGGATTCGATAAAGACCAACACCTTATACTCATTGACTTCCGTCAGGCATGCGACAGCATTTATCGGCCAGCTCACTGGAAAATAATGCACGAGTTCAACATACCAATGAAGTACATTAGTCTGACTGCTGATTGTTAGAACGGATTTCCAGCTACGCTTTGAAAATCAGTTGTCGGCGCCCTTCACAGTTAGGAGTGGGTTGAGACAGGGCGATCCTCTGCCGCCTGTTGAAGATGGCGCTGAGAAAGGCGAGACGTGCTGGGGCCGTAGTAGGGGGCGCACGTGGCCAGGTACATCTCGACTTGTGCTACAGGCGAGCAGACCGGGGCTACTGGTCAACAATGGGAAAACTAAGTATATGGTAGTCTCTCGTCGACAAAACGATATGAACGCCATCGGTACAGATGGTCACAATTATGAAAAAAGTCGAAACATTCAAGCAACTGGGGTCAAACTGATGAATAAAAGTGAGTCAGAGAAGGAAAAATAAATGCGAATCGGCTGTACTACAGCCTAAACAACATATACATGTCACGTATTATATGCCAGGAAAGCGACCGGCGATAATGGTTGTGGGACATGGACGAGTACACTTACAATGGAAAAGCGCATTCGTACATCTGAGAGGAAGATATTTAGGAAAATTTACAGTCCACTACGCAATACAGGAACTGGCAGATGGGAAACGAGGCACAATGAAGATCTGTACCGGCGGTTTCAAAAAGCTGATACTGGGAGAGTGAAAAAATTATAGCGGGCAGAAAATGTTGTCCGAACAGAGGGCACTCTCCATAATGAAGTATTAGTACACCAGCCAACTGGTATATGGCCAAGATGTCGTCCGCGAATAAGTGGAAAGGCAGAACTTTAGTGACCCTGGAAGAAACAGATACAACAGCCAACACTGAGGAGGCCCAAGACAGAAGCAAATGACCTCACACATGTCATCATTTCTGTGATCTTACGATTCTTTATAGTCCTGATTCGTAGACTGGATGTATTGACTATGGCCTGTTTACGTGCAATAAATGACGACACACACACATACACACTTTGTTAGCAAAAATCTCGAAACGTTCTTGACCGATTTGCTTCAGATTTTTTTTGACGATACTCTAATAAAAGTTCGGATGGAACATGGGTTGCACAGTTTTTTAAAAACAACAATGTACAGGTTTCTGTTAAGATGGACTGCGAGAAAGAAAATGCTGTGAAAAATGTGCCGTTTCGTTTTCTTTCTCAGAGTCAGTTTTAACTGGGATAGCAGATCTTCTAACTATTAGACGAACACTTTCCCCCATATACGAGGGTAATCTCAAAAGTAAGGTCTCTTATTTTTTTATAAGTACAGAACTTTGTTTCTGTGGCAGTTGGTCAGGCTATTATGAAGAGTGCTTCACGCGCTGTGTGTAAACATGCATACGCGGCGCTGAGGCGCTCAGTCTTGTCTTGGCAGAAGTTGAGAATGGAGCTCCCGTCGGATGTTACCGCCAAGTGCGAATTGCGCGCAGTTATTCGGTTTTTGAACGCAAAGGGCACTGCGCCGATTGAAATCCATCGCCAATTGACGGAAGTGTATGGTGAGTCGTACACGGATGTCAAAAATATTCGTAAGTGGTGTAGAGAGTTTGCAGCTGGTCGGACCGAAACTGACGACGAACAAAGGAGCGGGAGACCGTCAAATTCTGAGGAGACAGTGTTGAAGGTCGAGCAAAGCATGCGTGAAGATCGGCGGATCACCCTGGATGATCTCTGCACGTTGGTTCCTAAGGTTTTCCGAAGCACCGCTCACAGAATTTTAACGGAAACATTGAACTACCGGGAGGTGTGCGCAAGGTGGGGGCCACGCATGTTGACTGAGGACCACATGCGGCAACGAGTTGATGCTTCCTGCGCATTTCTTCACCGCCTTGCAGCCGGACAACTTTCTGGACTCAATTGTCACAGGTGACGAAAGCTGTGCATACCACTTTATACCTGAGACCGAGCAACAGCCACACCAGTGGCGGCATCCTTCTTCGCCAAAGCCGCGGAAATTCAAACAAACGCAGTCTGCTGGTAAAGTCGTGACTACGGGTTTTTTGGGATCGGAAAGGGGTATTGTTGGTCGATTTTATGCCCACTGGGACCACACTTAACGCTGACAGGTACTGTGAGACTCTTAAAAAACACAAACGGGCAATTCAGAACCGCAGAAGAGGAATGTTGAGCAAGGTCCACATTCTCCATGACAACGCTCGCCCACACATAGCTCGGCAAACCGTTGCTCTTCTGCAACAGTTTCAGTGGAACATAATCACCTTGACTATCACCTGTTCCCTAGGTTAAAAGAACATTTGGCCGGAAAGCGATTCAGCTCCGACGAGGTGAAAGAAGAGGTTCGTAACTTTCTGCACAGCATGGCGGCGAGCTGGTATGACATGGGCATACAAAAACTGCCACAGCGTCTACAAAAATGCATCGACGGAAATGGTGATTATGTCGAAAAATAGCTAAATGTTCGAGCTTTAAACTGATGTAAACCATTGTAGAAATTAAGACGTCTATGTACTTATAAAAAAATAGGAGACCTTACTTTCGGGTTTACCCTCGTATAGTCTTTCCCTCATATAAAATTTTAAACAAGAATTGTGTTCATTACTATGTGCTCTTTTGCTTTCTTCCTTGCAATCGGTTTTAACAGAAAAAAAGAAAGTTGTATTAAGTTATTGGATTTTGCTTTTGATTACAGTACTACTACGGAATCTGAATCGTCGGAAACTTTGTCACCCTAGGCATTCGCAGGTTAAAACTTTGACACATACTGTCACTGGAGCTACTGAGTCACGGATCGAGCACCTCGGGAGGTGTCTCTCACACCACCGTGTAGCAATGATCCATTCATTTTAAGTGACTTCAGTTCCCAATCAAGGTTTCGTTTGCAGTTAGAAGAAGGGGGGAAGAGGAGGCGGACAAAGAGAGGGGGCGGGAAATGGACAGAGAGAAAGGAGGGGGGGTAGGAGGAGCTGATCAGAGAGTGGGAGGAGGTGAAGGACAGAGAGAGCGACACGAGGAGATGAGGACGTACACACAATTCACGTACATATTCACCATGCTCATACGACGTGCTGAATTCACAGGCGCAGGTCGCCATTATATTTTCCAAATAAAAGTGGGTCTTCGTTCCCAAAAATGCCAGATAGTCAGGAGGGCACTTTCCTTGGTGACCGTTATCGTCCAGCTTTTTGCTGTTACAGTCATACAGGTGGAAATAAGCTTTGCTGACAAAAACAAAGTTTTCAGAATGTCCAGATTGTGCCTCACGAAACAAAGAGTTTTGGTACAGAAAACTGCTCTCGCTGCCGTGTTACTGTTTTTGAGTAGGTGCAGCTTATGGGGATGATATTTTTTCCTCACTGGATCCAAACTTGTAGGCTGGACGTCTACAGTGATAAACTCTTCGCGCTCGAGCATCGAAGACTGCATTCCGACAGCCCCATTCACATTCACCAAGTTCCGTCGTGTATAAACTCTTCCTTCCTCTCCGTACCTGACATCAAACTCGCCGCTTTTTGGCACTGGGAGCGGTGAGCGTCCATGTCGACGAACAATGAGCTGACGTCTGAGGAAAACACTGCCCGTCAGCGTTAAGCTTCGTAGCGTCTGTAAGGGCTTTCGAGCTGTCCGCACTTGACGCGGCTGTGTACTGGGAGCCGACACCACTAGATACCAGTTAAGAAATTTAAATACAGCTGCAGATGATCAGCGCCTGGTGCAAAGTTTGCCAACTGGCCCTGAACAAGAAGAAAGTCATGTAAAAACAGGAAAACGTGACTACGTGATCTCCAGGAGGCCAGTGGAATCACTGAAATGCACAAATTCATTTGACATTTTATATAGTTACATTTTTCGCTGCAGTAGCATATACAACTCCTGTGGAACATACCATTTGGTTTAGACTCTCTATCACAGACCAAAAGAAAAATAGCAAGCTGACAAGACAACGCTCACTGGAATGTCATGAACTTCAAGAACTTCTGTTGTGGCTGTAGGGAGGCTCGCCAAACCGACTGGACCTCTTCCATTTTCTTGGCGCTTACAGGACTTGAAACTCCGTGTCCGCACACGAATTTCCTAAAGCTGTACGACGCTGCTCTTAAAAATTCTTGAATAAAAAAAATAAACGGCACCTTTAAGATCAGAATGTTTCCGAGCGCTGTTCAGTACAAATCACTCGTAATGTCCTAACGTAGTTGTCAGTAGGTGGCTGCGTTACGTGAAATTCTGTGTTGCGAAGTCGTTGGTTCGAATCTTGTTGGTACCAACTTCTTTTTTACTTCTCTGCAAATTTACTAAAAAATGGAAATGTTAATTAACAAACACTCAATCACAATTTTTTAATAAAAATGACATTTACATTTTTCACAAGTTGCGGGTCACAATAATGTAGTCCAGTGATGCTATGTGAACAAAAGTATCCGGACACCTGGCTGAAAAGGACTTACAAGTTCGTGGCGCCCTGCATCGCTAATGCTGGAATTCAATATGGTGTTGGCCCACCCTTAGCCTTATTGAAAACTTCCACTCTCGCAGGTGTACGTTCAGTCAGGTGCTGGAAGGTTTCTTGGGGAATGGCTGCCCAGTCTTCACGGAATGCTGCACTGAGGAGAGGTATCGATGTCGGTCGGTGAGGCCTGGCACGAAGTCGGCGTACCAAAACATCCCAAAGGTGTTCTACAGGATTCAGGTCAGGACTTGTGCAGGCCAATCCATTACAGGGACGTTATTGTCGTGTAACCACTCCGCCATAGGCCGTGCATTATGAACAGGTGCTCGATCGTGTTGAAAGATGCTATCGCTATTCCCGAATTGCTCTTCACCAGTGGGAAGCAAGAAGGTGCTTAAAAACATCAATGTAGGCCTGCGCTGTGATAGTGCCACACAAAACAACAAGGGGTGCAAGGCCCCTCAATGGAAAACACGACCACACCATAACACGACCGCCTCCGCAATTTACTGTTGGCACTACACACGCTGGGGAAGTGCTGCCGCACGTGGAGTACGATATAAGTTCTGCGATATTTCGTCAATGTGCAATCAAACGTTTTACCAATTAGAGACAACATCGCTCTCCACGTCACAAGCATAACTTGAGAGTCGCCACATTGGATTTCGTCGTTCAGATCATCTCCCGAAAACGCGACGTTATTGCTACGACGTGCCGTAATAATACGACGCGAAACCTCGTATCGGGGCTTAAAGAATTTTCTTTTTCGGTTACTTTCGTATTATAACTTGCTCGTTATTAAAAGTATACCGTTTCAAGGCAATGACACATTGAAGATTAACCAAAAACACGATCTTCTTGGTACAATTTGTTAAAGTTAAACGTCATTTAATGGCATATCACAGATTAAAGCCTTCAGGAGATTGTAACACGAAAGGCATTTTTTTTCTACGCAGGTGCAACGGAGTGCAGTGAATAGAGGCAAAGTTACGAAGCAATCTGTAGCTGGTTCCTATCTCGCTATATCCCGAACTTTTTTTTATTCACTTTCACGTTTTGTAGAAAGTTATGGGGCTTTGGTATTAATTTCACAGATGTGTCTCCTTTAATATCTAACGCTATATAAATGTAAGTGCACTGTCTCTCAGGTATGACTTTATTCGATTTTATGAGATTGCCAAGGAACGAACACCAACGAATTGCAAAATTGCTTTCTATGTCAGTGGTTGATTCGATCGCAATTCAGTGTTTATTCATTCATCCAAAAAACATTCTAAATTTTGGGACACACAAATCTTTTACAGTCATGTTTTGTCTCTCTCTCTCTCTCTCTCTCTCTCTCTCTCTCTCTCTCTCTACACACACACACACACACACACACACACACAAACACACACACACACACACACACACACACACACACACACTTGCGTTAGGTACAGAAAACCTAAGAGTAATATTGCAGTAAATTAATGATTTTTCATCTGTTTTTATCTACAAGGGGGCAGTAAAGTGAGAAAGAGACAGATGGAAAACATTTATCGCACTGTGACACTGTAAGGAGGATGTGTAAGGGCTTCACAGCGAAACTCCTGCAGCGTACTCGGGACAGACTAGGCAACGAGTGGGCGCGCGTTCTATTGGCAGGCCTTTCGACTCCACTGATTACACATCCTCCATATGGCCCCGACCTCTCCCCTTGCAATTTCCGTATTTTTTCCCACACCTGAGTAGACAACTGCAGGCATTTTTCTATGAAGGCATTGACCGTCTTGTCTCACTATGGGATAAGTGTATTAACAGTAATGGCGATTACTTTTGAGATAACAAACAGTTTGCTTACTTTTTTGCGCGTGTCCCGTTTTCGTCTGAATGCTGTTTATATATTACGGACAGGACAACAAGGGTAAGATACAGACGAGGGAGGAAATGTGCGTTTTAATAGAGCTAGTGTAGGAATTTTATGCCTGTCAGGTTTCGTAAACGAAATGTGTACTTTGCGAGCTGGGAGCAGCCGACAACTGCCGCTGGAGAGTGTTACAGTAGCAGACCTCGTTAACCAGCACCCCCAATGTTGCGCGGCCGATGTGTTCGTAAGGGCGGTATTAGTGCCCGCATTCACATTGACGTCAGCTGCCTCGTCCTGTGTGAGGATAGCTTCAACCTGAAAATCCTCATTCCAAAAAGGGTGAAGAAACGTACTAGTCTTCCAGCACACATCCCTCATTATGAACACAGTCCTAAAAGAAGGCTATTCAGACCCACAGAGAGCAGTCTTTCTTCCCGCTAATGGGGTAGTGAAGGCGGAAAAATAAGTCTCGTCCAGAATATTCCCTCATACACTGTGAGGTGGTATGATGAGTAGAGATGTGGGTGTAACAATTGCTTTCATATCTCTTTTCAAGCAAATATTATCAAAGTGTCGTCAGTATTTTCTCGGCGGACTGGAAAACTGTACGAAAGTTTTAGCAGAAATTTTTTAGTGATATCAGTCATCTACTGGTTGATTCAGCCTGTAACAATTTCCTCGCCCGCGTCAATTTCTGCGTCGCAAAGCATCATTACTGAATTATTTGTTGTACATAATCCAATCTCACCTAGTCATAGAATTTTTTCTGTCTACATTTCCCTGTAGTAGTTATTTAACCAATGTTTTAAGATTTGTCCTATCATTCACCCACTTCTTGCATCTAGTGTTTTCTGCACATTCCTTTCCCTATCGGTTCGGTAGAGGACCTCTCTATTTATTATCTTACGAGTCCAATAGATTTTCATCACTGGTCAGTGATAGCACATCTAAAAAGCTTCGATATTCCAGTTTTAATATTACGAGCCTCGAATACTGCTAATCTGGCACGCTGTCTTTCGCGTAGGCGAGGGCCATCAGCGGGAGCCGGACTACAGCACAGAGTCCTCCGGGCCACAGCGAGCCCCTCACGAGGCTTCCCAGCCCCCAGGTGAGGACCTCAGTCAGCAACACGGGCCGGAAGAAGTCGACCACGCAGGACCGTTCTCCGGAGGACCCAGTCCACAGGAGGGCCCCGGTACTGGTGGGCGAGGCGAAGGCGAGGTGCCACAAGTACCTGACTACAATTCTGTCGACAGCCGAGCGAAACAGCCCGAGGAGAATTTCGCCGACGTTCTGTTCGGGCCTCTGGTACCGGAGCAGAAGCAGGCAGGGCAGGGACAGGGAGGGTCACCGGAGGGCCCTCGAACTGAGCAGCCGGGGGACTCTGAGCGCGGCTACTTCGGCGTGGTGCTGGGCGCCCCGCTGCAGACCAGCAGCGTCAGCGAGCAGCAGCAGCGCCACCAGCTGGACCGCGAGCAGGAGCAGGCGAGCCGGCACGGCGCCTACGTGGGCGTCGTGTTCCGGGCGCCCCTACAGCAGGCGCGCGGCACCCAGCACGAGCGGCAGGTCAGCCACCGCGGACCGGCCAGCGAACAGCTGTTCCAGCAGTGGGCCTCGCCAACCGTCTACCCCTCTCTGCAGCCCTACTACTTCAGGTGAGCACAGCCTCGTAACTTTCAAGAGATGACTGCCTTCTTACGTATAATGGAGAAAAGGTGTTGATGTACTGTGACTGTGAGTTATTAAAATACCGCATTTCGTACATTTATGCTGCGAGAAACAGGGAATATCGGAAACAAGGTCAACAGTTGTTGTGTATTCAATTTTTAACAAAATTAGATCGAAAATACTATAATAATTAAGGGGAATAAATGTTTTAACAGCTGGTTATAAAGTACACACAGAATATTTTCAATTATGCTTTTAACACCAAAAGCCAAAACAATTCTGAAAGGACCAGAGTGGATACAGATTTAGAAAAACGACAATGGGTGATACATTCATTTTGATGTAGTGAGAAATACAAGAAGAGAATTTAATAAACAGACACACACAGCTTTTATAGGCTATATCAAGGCGTTTGACAGATGAAACAGTACAAAACTCTCGCCAATATGACAAGAAAACAGAATTGTGTGACACTTGATATTGAACATAAAAACACAATTTTTAATGAAAACAGGGTACAAAATAAGTAAAAACGGCATTGTAACTAACCAAGGAGTTAGACAAGGTTACAGTCTTTCTCCAATTGTATTCAGTTTATATATAAATGACATGATTAAACATGCACTGAGGAAACAAAAACACCAATGGAATAAAACTAGATAAGGATCATCACATAAAAACATTCATGCGTGCTGGTGACCACTCTGTAATAACTACTTCAGAAGAAGATTTACAAATAAATATTTTTAAAGTAAAGCAAATTGGTGAAAATTATAATTTAAAATATCTCCGAAAAGACAAAAGTAATGGGACATCGAGGAAAACAATAGGAACAACCAAAAATAGTGACAGAAAAAAAAGCAATTGAACAAGTAAGTCTTTAACTATCGGCGCTGGGACATTTCTTTTGATCATTATAAAGATACGAGGTGCATTCAAGTTCTAAGGCCTCCGATTTTTTTTCTAATTAACTACTCACCCGAAATCGATGAAACTAGCGTTACGTCTCGACGTAATCGCCCTGCAGACGTACACATTTTTCACAACGCTGACGCCATGATTCCATGGCAGCGGCGAAGGCTTCTTTAAGAGTCTGTTTTGACCACTGGAAAATCGCTGAGGCAATAGCAGCACGGCTGGTGAACGTGCGGCCACGGAGAGTGTCTTTCATTGTTGGAAAAAACCAAAAGTCACTAGGAGCCAGGTCAGGTGAGTAGGGAGCATGAGGAATCATTTCAAAGTTGTTATCACGAAGAAACTGTTGCGTAACGTTAGCTCGATGTGCGGGTGCGTTGTCTTGGTGAAACAGCACACGCGCAGCCCTTCCCGGACATTTTTGTTGCAGTGCAGGAAGGAATTTGTTCTTCAAAACATTTTCGTAGGATGCACCTGTTACCGTAGTGCCCTTTGGAACGCAATGGGTAAGGATTACGCCCTCGCTGTCCCAGAACATGGACACCATCATTTTTTCAGCACTGGTGGTTACCCGAAATTTTTTTGGTGGCGGTGAACCTGTGTGCTTCCATTGAGCTGACTGGCGGTTTGTTTCTGGATTGAAAAATGGCATCCAACGTCTCATTCATTGTCACAACCGACGAAAAGAAAGTCCCATTCATGCTGTCATTGCGCGTCAACATTGCTTGGCAACATGCCACACGTGCAGCCATGTGGTCGTCCATCAGCATTCGTGGCACCCACCTGGATGACACCTTTCGCATTTTCAGGTCGTCATGCAGGATTGTGTGCACAGAACCCACAGAAATGCCAACTCTGGAGGCGATCTGTTCAACAGTCATTCGGCGATCCCCCAAAACAATTCTCTCCACTTTCTTGATCATGTCATCAGACCGGCTTGTGCGAGCCCGAGGTTGTTTCAGTTTGTTGTCACACGATGTTCTGCCTTCATTAAACTGTCACACCCACGAACACACTTTCGACACATTCATAAATCCATCACCACATGTCTCCTTCAACTGTCGATGAATTTCAATTGGTTTCACACCACGCAAATTCAGAAAACGAATGATTGCACGCTTTTCAAGTAAGGAAAACGTCGCCATTTTAAGTATTTAAAACAGTTCTCATTCTCGCCGCTGGCGGTAAAATTCCATCTGCCGTACGGTGCTGCCATCTCTGGGACGTATTGACAATGAACGCGGCCTCATTTTAAAACAATGGACATGTTTCTATCTCTTTTCAGTCCGGAGAAAAAAAAATCGGAGGCCTTAGAACTTGAATGCACCTCGTATATAGAACGAAAGAGCAAAATTTTAGGGTGTGTGGAACAATAAAGAGATCAACAAACCAGTAAAGAAATGCAACTGAAATACAGTAAGACACTACATGTTCCACTGTTTCTTTACGGATCTGTGGCTTGGATAGCAAACAAGGAAGACATAAATCGAGTAGTGACGTCAGAAAATAGTTTCTTCAGATCATAAAATAATTCCAGTCCATCACTGTGTGGTGATACAGTAACCTTATTATGGCTAATATTAAAACAGTTATAGTTTGCACAATGTTCTTTATTAACTCAAGAACGACTCATTTTGCCCAGGTACGAGCATCGTTACGCTGTCTGGAAGCATAAGTGGGGGACGATATTACAATTAACCAACCGCGGTCATATCCTGGACGACCATAACAGCAAAGCCAGAACCGGAAAACAGGCAAAATCAAATGCCTTAGCAATATATATGTCAACTGACGTAAAAGGTTTTAATGTTACTGCCAGGTACGACACCAAATGAAATAAACTGACAGACAAACCACGAAAACAGAATGGAGAAAAGAGCGCCAGGGACAGGGAGCGGTGGAAAACAAAAGGAGAAAATGGCAAAGCCGAGCTGCCTCACAAGCACTGGCGACAACTGGCTTAGCAGCGCAGAATAAGACCACGTGCACAAGATGTAAATATCGTCCCAGAGCAAAACGGCGCCAGACGCACGTGCGCATACACACAGAGATCAGTTTTTCGGTAAAAGATAGATTAAGAAACAAAGATATTAGAAATGAGCTTAAAAATTGCAGTAACAGAAAATATCGACACATATAAGCACAATGGAAGGAACATGTAAACAGTATGGAACAAGGTAGGCATCCTAAAGAAGATTTGCTGTATATACCCAAAAGTGTAAGAGGTGGAGATTGGTCCACCTACGGAGTGATGGAGCTAGGAAGCTGAAGCCAGAACAAGTTTCTCGTGCCTAATCCATGACTGTAAGTGGTTGTGGTGGTGGTGGTGGTGGCAACTGAAAAGTACTTCCTGTTCGCACCTACGAGTCAGTCCTACTCGCTACTGTCGTCGCCAGGGCGTAATTCTGGAAGCAGGTCACAGAATCTTTTTTCCAGTCAGCCGTTCCCTAATCATTCTGAGCGGGTGACGACTGAAGTGAAATAGGCCAGTTTCTGTCATCCGACACTCCTGCAGCCAGCCCGTCACTCCTTCGACACTCCCTTCGTTGGTCCCTCAGACGCCACAAAGGAGAACTTTGTCTGTCAGCTTTCTTTACCAGATCTGACTTTTATGTTGAGGGGATGCTTCTCGCTGACAGATAGGTCACAACAGTTAATCCAGGCATACTACAAGTGAAAATTTTAAATAGGAAAAAGGTTTTAACCGACAATAAAAAATCCTGGTGGCGCGTAGGCGCTTGCGGCTTCCACACAAAATACTGAAGTATGTATAGTTTTTTCAAGTAGAATGATGGGCTTTTCTAACAGCCTGGCATGACAGTTGAGTAAGCGATGTTTACAGAGTAATAACTGATTGTAATTGCCTTTCCTTTCAGCTTTAGGACATTTCTGGGATATTTTTCCAGAAAGTTTCAGTGTCATCATTAATGAACGTAATATTAGTGTAATCATTTCGGGATCTTTTGAATGGCTTTGAAGAAAGTACACAATTCCATTAAAAAATGATATATGCTTCAATATCTCAGTTGAGACAAACGTTTTTAGTATTACGAGTAGGATAAAAATAATGTGCCCCCTGCCCACTAACATTTGCTGAATATCTCGTTTCAGTATCTTGAAGTGTTCTCGATATAAAAGGGGTACATGTTGTAGGTGGATCACTGCAAAAGTTTGGGGGTAGTAGCGAGTTACGGCGCAGTGTGCACTGTTGTCAGACTTCCAATGACGCCACTACATGATGACATTCACCATTGCTATCTTGGATTGCCTGCCATAGACAAATGGGCTGGATATGCTGGCACGGATTCTACACTTAGCACAAGTGACGCAGTTTCGCCATCTTGGATTTACTGCCAATAGGAAAATCGCACATCTCTTGAATTTTCCACCAACTTATACTTTGGGCAGTTGTCCTAGGCCCATCATCTCGAATTTTTTATATTTCCGCCAATTTTTGAATATCCCACAAGTTTCACCATATCGGACTGTGACTTCAGTGGGGTGGGGGAGCAGTGGACGGAGAATTCTGACACGGTTGCTCGAAACTATCAGAAATCTGGCAACACTGCACACTGCACTGGAACTGGCAATTCGCCACTACCCCTGTATACTGCCCGGATCGGCACACTTAAAGACGCGTGCCCGCAGCTACACGGTACCGGCGTGGGTGTCTCGCCGCAGCGACGAGGCCGTGGACGCCCCCGCCCAGCACCACCTGTCGCTGCTGGAGGAGCCGCAGCACAGCGCCGGGGGCGGCGGGTACTTCCCTCACGGGAGCAGCCGAGGGGAGCACGACGGGTCCGAGCGGAGGGCGGGCTTCAGCGAGGAAGACCTGCCGGAGCCTCTGCGGCTGAACAGGCAAGAGGACGAGGAGGAGGAGGGGGAGGGGCAGCAGGAGGAGGAGGCAGAGGCAGAGGAAGGGGCCGACTACCCAGACGAGGCGGCGCACCATCAGCAGCAGCAGCAGCAGCAGGACTACGATGAGGTGAGCTCAAAGCGCACAGCCGCGCCGGCAGACCGCACGGTGCAACTTACACGCCGCTACTCGGCTCTCGGGTCAAACTGCAGGCATCGACTAACGAGAGGTCACAGTGTGCGGAACAGTGCTCTAACCACTGCGTTTAGCCAATGGTGCAATGGGAGGGAGCGAAGCCGCAATTTTTCAAAGCATTTATTTTGATATAACGGATCGCGACTGGTTGCAAGTCAACCAGAAATAAATCACCGACACAAATTAAACTTCAGCCATACATTTACCGTTCTTAGTATGCCACTTAACACACATACTCTGGCTACCTTCCAACCCTTCAGTACCTCAAGTCCCTCGAGGCTGATCATGATACTACGCTGGGAACTGTCCAACTAAGGGTGCCCTTCTTCGATGGCTGCAGCAGTGATTTGAAGAGCCAAATGACAACAGTCGACTGAGTTAGGCATTGGAAAACAACAGCTCGTTCACATGCAGACTTACACATGGGGTGAATTATAGATTCAGTCTTCTGATCGGGACCACCCTCTGGAACCAACCAAATGCAAACAGTCTGCACAGTCAATCACAGTTTTGCGTGTTGACTGAATTACAAGTTTTTGCTTTCTAGGAGAAACCAGTCTGCTGTTTTTCTGTCGGTTGCACCATCTATCCGCTCTTTCTACTGAAACTATGCCTGAGTGTTTTCGTTGCCTCAGCTACAGACGGAAAGCAGTCTGTAGTACTCGCTTTAGCTGAGACTGGTGTATAACTAAGATAGCCCTACTGCCGAGGGCACGTGAAGACATCTGAGGTGGTAAGCCAAAATTAAAACAAGCATTATATGTATTTTAATATGCAGCGAATAGACTATAATTCTTTTTTCGTCACTTACAACTGATTAGTATATTTCTGTGGATCAAATTCTCACAAACGCAATTAACATATAACTGATTACACAGATGTATCATTGAGGGTACACAGTTGAGCATAAAAGTTTCCTTCGGGGGACGTCAAGATAAATGGAACACTGCCGTTTTACTGAAAATGTATGATGATGTCTACTAACTAAAAATCATTTGAATCTACCCTTCAAACACATATTCAGCTATTTATTTGTGTGGAAGGTAAATATATTGTGCAGAAAACTCTTTTACATTGTCCACCCTTTCAAAACGAGCAGGCAGGCAGGCGGAAGAAACGCTACCCAAACTCACACATCGGTACTTGAATTTAACACTTAAGACTACCTCAAGTCATCACTGTAAATGATCTGTAACGAAGTTCCCTCCCCCCTGCACCATCTGTGAGCGACAATTTACTGAAGTCATCCAATCACCGGCGGATTCAGTTCTCAGCTCAAAAGCTCAATCGTTTTCCCGTTGTTAAATCAATACCCAGTGTCGGATGCGAATTTCTGGACCTACGTCATCAGATGCAGAATTTTAGGGTTCCCCTAAATATGTCAGACGTGCACTACACGCCACAGGCGGCTACTAGGGCAAACAAGTTGAAACGTCCCCTTAGAAAAATAATGCAGGACTGTGCTTAAACTGACACACAATATTTTTAGCGCAACGCAATCTGACTTTCAAAAATCCCTGCAAAAGAATGGCCCTGACTAACATTAATCTATACCTTTCACAAATCACTTAGCTCACCAAAAATCTCCGTTACTCGAACTACTGCACTACAGCGAGCGCCACTACTGCCAGCTAAATAAAAGATTCAAACTACGGAAGGCACTAACTACTGATAGGCATAGTTAGCAAATGAAAGATTTTTGTAGAGAACAAACAATGTATTTACCTTAATAGTCATAATATATATATCAGTTCATGACATCCAGTCTAACAAATTTCAAAACTCCGCCATCTCTCTCCCCACATCCACCACTGCTGGCGGCTCACCTCCAACTGCGCAATGCTACGCGCTGTTCAGATCCAGCTGCCGCTGCCCAACACTACAATGGCAGACAACAATGCAAACTAGCCACAGACTGCACACAGCACAGCCAGTGATTTCCATATAGAGCGCTACGTAACGTTGCCAATAAGAAAACATAAACAGCCTACTTACATAAAGAAAACATAAACAGCCTACTTACATAGCCCCCATGCTCCCCACAAAAATTTTTACAAATTGTTTTGGGCAGTGGCCAATAATGATTTGAAAAAATCTTTCATAATTACAATAACGAAGATATCAAATGCACACACTTATTTATACAATGTTGGTCAAAAGCTAAAATTTTCTCACAGTCCATAAAGACAGTCCAGATTGTTCATCACAGTAAAATTTCAGTTTTTTTTTTTTCAAAGTCTGAGCAGTAAAAGACAATGCACACGGAAGTAGTGGATTTCCATGCTGTCTTGAAGAAGTAGTGTTGTCCTTCCAACTGAAAGACAGTGTTGACTCTTGACATGCTCACAGGTAACGGGCCACAACAGAGTAAACCTACAGCAGAGTCATTCGACGTTTTGAAGAATATTGGTAGGGAGGTCATCACAGAGCAGACCCACTGTAGTCCTGGTAGAGAGTATGGTATTGGTGGGCCACCAGAGGTGCAGACCCACTGCAGTCCTTGTAGAAATTGTGGACAGGCCCACTGTAGTCCTGGTAGAGATTGTGGTATTGGTGGGCCACCAGAGGTGCAGACCCACTGTAGTCCTTGTAGAAATAATGGTATTGGTGGGTCATCAGAGATGCAGACCCACTGTAGTCCTTGTAGAGATGGCCAGCAGCCATCTGTTGTGACTGTGCGGGTGCACAATCACCATTGAAGAGTCTTGCAGTTAATATAGCAAGTCCATAACCACTACTTGTGAACTCACAAAGTTTTTGGAATTGTCCTTAGAACCAGCAATGCTGTTATCCAGTCCCTTGCGGAATTACTAACACACGTGCAAACACTAACAGTCCCTACTACTCACGTATTTTCATATAGTATGACCAACAGAAACGTGTGCAGTGAAATGGAACTTACAAGTTACTTAATTTGATTAACTGCTGTCAATTACAATTTTATAACATAAGAATACAATTACAAAGGCACAAAATACATCATTAAAGAACATAACAATACAGATAACATTTGTAGTAAAAGCTTTACAAAAGAATAGAAATAACATATACATCAGTGATACAAGAATTATGACATAAGTAAATAAATAAAATAATGAGAATAGTTTTCGAAACATTAATTTCACACATGAGAGTTGAAACAGAACAGAATTAATAATGTGTAAACTTCTTTACAAAGAAAATTACATATTATAAATGCAAATTATATTTGAGGATAACAGTATTCCTCGTCATTAGTGAATGTAGCTTAGTACCAGAAAAATTCTACAACATAAATCTTATCAGATACACATATAAATACAGGAAGAACATAAATACACAAGGGTACACAAACATATAGCGGAATAATACAAGGAAAGGACAGGGTTTGTTTTACTGCAGTATTTTGCAAACAAAACTTTCTTTACTTCTCGGAGATCTCCCTTCGTTCTTCATTATTTCCAAAAGTCCTATCTATACCTGCTTTGTGTACTTTTTCTCGTATAGCCTCTCAAAGCATTTCTTGAAATTCATCGCAACTCATTCTCTTATAGGCTACGCCCTCTTAAGCTAACTTAAATCTACTGAGCTCAGATGCTAAACTAAGGGACGAGGCAATGCAGCAGCACAAAACAATTAACGCAGACAGCAATGACAAAAAAACGCAAATTGGCAGCAGCAGTAAATCTAAATTAACAGAGAAAATGCAACATTACAACTAATATGAGCCAATGTGCAGCAACAAGAAAAATAAATCAGTAGTAAAACTAGCTTAACAGAGTAATACAAAGTGAAATTTAGTAGCACTATGCCTGGCAAACAGCAGTAACTTATAACTAAACATGACATAGCTCAAGCAGAAAAAATATTACAGTAAAAACAACAATGCAGATAAGGGAAATGTATATTCACATCTTAATGTCTATGTAATTAAAGTGGTGCACCACAACTTATTCTACGAAAAATATTACCAAGTAGTTGAAAAGAAAATTATGTATGCAAGTCCTGTGAAGGGAAATGTCTTTTTGTGCTCCTTCGTTTTTTTTTTAATGTTATTGTTTACTGGATGAGTAGGCATAAAATATCTATATTAGTACATTCATAAAATTTTATTTTAAACAATGCTGCAGTGCAGCTAGAAACTAGATATTAAAGAAAATGATAGACATAAAAATATTTCTCGTCATTTCATTAGGCATTGCAGTAAATATCATAAATTAAGAGCTCCACAGTGTTATCATGTTTTCAAGTTTGAGGGTGTCGTATTTACGATGCTTTCTACAAAGGAATGTCAACAGCGAGGATAATGGCCTCCTTTCTTTTTCTACCTGTGCCTCTGGAAAGGCACACCCTAATGGCTTTTTCTCCAGGCGTCTGACACAGCTGGATGCCCACGACGCATTACGTGCAGGTGGTCACTTAACTTTCTTATGGAAATATTTACGACAGCAGTTTCCGCTACAGTGACAGTCTCATATAAATATTTCACAGGTCAAGAATTTGCGTTACAAATCTGTAGGAACAAAATCCTATAAATATAACAGTGTCCAAAAAATTTTCGCCGGCGTTGTGATACATTCATGCATTTACACACATTTCACTACTCATTATTCCTTACCTTATCTGTCGACACTTCTTCAATATTTCATCATAACAGATACGTAGCTTAATCAAATAACTCATATAGCATCAGCTTATTGATCATAAACATACCGCAACAGCATAATACACATAGTCATCGTAATAATAACATCATAACACCTCAGTCAACTCTCACAATCGTCGTAGCTTCTTCCAATAATTAAAAAAAAATTCTCTGCTCATGTCAAAAGTGTCATCTGCCTCAAACGTACTTTAAAAATCGTGATCCCATACCAAATATATCATTCAAAGCTCTCATAATATCACAATGGGTCCGAAAAAATATGAACAGTTCACAAAGTACAGACAAAAATACAATTTCGTAAGTGTGAAGTTATCCAACGGTGTAATTACATAAACATCTGTCACTGCCATAGTAAAAAAAGTTTGTCTCTCTCAGTTAAATGATCAGATAGCTGTGTAATTTGTGTTAGAGAAATATGGTACCGATGGGTAAAGTTGTATAAGCAAATACCATATTAGCTAGGGCTCCTTGTGCTTGCCAAACACATGGTACACAAAGTAGGCATGTACCCCCCTGAGGATTAATGTAATTATACCCTCAGGTGTTATAGATTACAGCAATGGAATGAAATGTGTTACGGAAAACCTTTGTATCATTGTACTTCAAATCTTTTTAAAAATAAATGTTTTAAGTACAAAATTAATCACTCAAATACGTGTCCTGTAGCGCTAAATGTGCTTCTTGCTGTAAGATAATCTCTGTGGAAGTGTCGTAGTTATTTTCCTCCGAAAGCTAAGTTCTGCAGAAGTCAATGTACTTACCTCATGATAAACAAAAGTGAAATGCTTTGCGTATAGATATCTTAGTTATTACGCTTATTGTTGTGATGAAGAAAGTACTGTGCTGTAACGTATTGTTGTGCTACGAAAGAGGCTGTCTCATTGTAGCTATACCACGAAAGTTACTATTAAAACATGTTTTACTTTCCAGAAGAATTCAGAAAAAACTGTGCAGATATAAAACAGATACACCGCAAAAGCAACATTGTAAATTGTCACTCATTAGCAGCGTCGTGATAAAATCGTCTAGCTGTCACACAAACCAACCACTGTGTCATCTGTTCACTATAACAATGCATTCGTAATTTATGTTTAAATAAGTTCTCTTGGTTCTTGACTGGATATTTAACTTCAAACACTGTTGCATGTTAACAGATACTAAGTCTGACAAAGCATACTGGTAATGTAAAGTGAAAAGTTATATGGCAAAGACAAAGTTAAAAAGCAGATTATCTCTCAATAAACGGTTTTACATGTGAGATGTGGTGTAACCCTTTGTTCTTCTCAGTACGCAGAGTTTCAACTTGAATGCAATTATCATGCGGTATTCGTCCGTAAAGAATACTGGAATTTTGCTCAAGGTTAGCGTCAATGTTATTTTTCCCTGAGCCAGCGGGCGCAAGTGGCTGCCTGCGGTGTGAGTCATTGTCTGTTTCTTTGTTGGCGTGCGTCGTTACTGGGATTAGGAGACCTAACTTCTACAAATTCGCCTTGCCGAGAGGGCCCTGTTCTGTTTGAGTCCCGCCAGTTCTGATGAAATTCAGGTCTGTCGTTTTGTCGGTAGTTTACATAGTTTCTTTTTTGTCGGTCATGTGGTGGAGAATTTCTTCCTGAATCATAACTGCGCGCTGAACTGTTGCGTCTGAAGTTATTCTGTCTCCCGTGATAATAATAGTTCTGGTTGCCATATTGTCTGTTTCTATGATTGTCTCTGTCATACTCATTACTACGGAAATGCAATCTTTCCCTGTGATTATTACTACTCTGCCAACGGTTGTCATACGGGTGGTGTCTTTTTTGGTCACGATTTACGTTATAAGAATAGCCTTGTCGTGTATTATTTCTGTCATCGCGGAATTGTGACAGATGTGACCTGTAATTGTTGTACTCCTGTTTTCGCATTGTCAGTGTCAATTTACAGTTCTTGTAAAAGTCCCTGAAAAGCTTCAGTGTCGTCTTTGCAACGTCCTGCAACGTCGTAAATGTTCAGGCAGTTTGATTAAGCAAATACGGATGAGTTCTGAGGGGCTGTATGGGTTTCAAAGTTACTGATTCTTATGTAACATGTCTTCAAAATATTTCATAAGACTGGAAAATTCAGATTGTTCGAAATGTTTCATCATTATGATGCCATGTTTTACTCGGTCTTGTGTAGCTTGAGACCAATACGCTGAGAGGAAGGCATGATAAAATTCTCCTTCACTGTGACAATCGTGAATTACCGATCGCATTCTTACAGCTGGTTCATTCTCCAAGTAGCCACACATCAATTCTAATCTGTGTTCTAATGACCAGTTGGGAGGAAAACAATGAGAAAATTGATGGAGCCACGCGTGTGGATGAATGTCGTTGGCAGAATTCTTAAACGTTTTGAATTTACGTGTAGTAATGAACAGCTTATAGTCAAAATCATCATGTCGGCGAGTCGCATGTCGGTCATTGTTACGTCGTGTCGGCGGTTCCATCTCAAAATTCGGTGCACATTGCCAATTTCTTTCATAACTTCCGAAATGCCCTGTTTTATTATTTTGTGGCTGTTCCGTATTTCTATGTCCCTCTTCCCGTATTGGGGCGCGAGTGTCCTCTGAAATACGTAATTCTTGTATTACCTGTGTCAGCTGATCCTGTACTTCTCGGATTTCTCTTTGGTGTTGCGTATTAATTTGATTCTCATTTTGTTTGAATTTTCTAATTTGTTCGCACTCTTCTGTGTCATTAAAGACTACCGGTTTTGTGTCATTCAGATTATCATCTACCTTCGTAGATAAATTATTTAGCTGATCCGAAAGTTCAACTACTTTCTCTGATAATGAACTAATTTCCTCCATGTGTCTTTCTGAACCAATTTTCAGAGTATCTACTGTGTCCTTTAAGTTTTCATGAGTTTTTGAAAGTTGCGTAACCAAATCGGTAGATGCAACTGAGTCAATTTTAGCTTGCGAGGTCTCATGATTTTCATGAAGAATAGTTTGCAGTTCTTTTATGGCTGCTTCGTGATTCTTTAATGCATTTTCATGCCGCGAAAAAATAGGTTGGAAATGCTCACAAATTTGTGTTTTTACGTCATTACAGACTTTTTGACATTTCGATTCAATGTTATGTAACTCAGCAGTTAAATCTTCACGTGTTTGTTCAAGCTTATGTTCCACTGAGTCTAACTTTTGAAGCTTTTGTTCCATTGTGTCTAACTGTTGCTGTGTTTGTCTCTGGTGTTGTTCCATTGCGTCTAACTTCTGAAGCTTTTGCTGTGTTTGTCTCTGATTTTTTCCGTTGTGTCTAACTTTTGAAGATTTGGTCCCATTTGTTTCTGATTTTGTTCAAGCGTTGTGTCTAACTTTTGTAGCCTTTGTCCCATTTGTTGCATTAACTGTAATAACAGTGCACTGGTGTCTGAAACATGTTCCTCAGTGCTTTTCGGCAGTGAATTTGCACCGGCAACATTCACATTTTGACAAGCGGAAAATGTGTCTTGACTCATTTGAGAAAACGGCGAGAACCCAAAACCTGAGTCTACAGTATTTGCAATATTGTGTTCTGTCATTCCCGATTCCTGAGGCGAGCTGTTGCCGACCGATCGATCGATAATGCTTCCCTGTTCACTACCTGTTTCACTGTCTACTCCATTATTTGACGCCCGCTCCATTTCCCTATGCACAGTTACCAAATTACTACTTTGAATATTTGTTAATTCATTACATGGTGGCGTTAACACACTGCTTTCGTCTTCACTGTTATTTCTCAGTTTACTTTGGAGCCTAGTATTACGTTTTTCACAAGCCATTACTGTCACAATATTTCACACGACAACACAGAAAAACACAATTTGACGAGCAAAAATAGGGGAACACATTAACATAGCACTGAAAATAATATCTAGTTAATTGCAAGCGCAGCTGCGAAATACTTGGTGCAAATCTACATGCATGCCACAACTGTTTTACTGTACAAGAATGAAAAACTACAACTACAAAGGAAATTCTCTCTACTATTACGCGCTAGCAATAAACAATAGCTACACTAATTACACAAACTACAAGGAAAAAAATCAGAAGATTCCAGTGAGGCATCCTCGGCTAAGGGTCGACATATGAAACGTCCCCTTAGAAAAATAATACAGGACTGTGCTTAAACTGACACACAATATTTTTAGCGCAACGCAATCTGACTTTCAAAAATCCCTGCAAAAGAATGGCCCTGACTAACATTAATCTATACCTTTCACAAATCATTTACCTCACCAAAAATCTCCGTTACTCGAACTACTGCAATACAGCGAGCGCCACTACTGCCAGCTAAATAAAAGGTTCAAACTACGGAAGGCACTAACTACTGATAGGCATAGTTAGCAAATGAAAGATTTTTGTAGAGAACAAACAATGTATTTACCTTAATAGTCATAATATATATATCAGTTCATGACATCCAGTCTAACAAATTTCAAAACTCCGCCATCTCTCTCCCCACATCCACCACTGCTGGCGGCTCACCTCCAACTGCGCAACGCTACGCGCTGTTCACATCCAGCTGCCGCTGCCCAACACTACAATGGCAGACAACAATGCAAACTAGCCACAGACTGCACACAGCACAGCCAGTGATTTTCATATAGAGCGCTACGTAACGTTGCCAATAAGAAAACATAACCAGCCTACTTACATAAAGAAAACATAAACAGCCTACTTACAAAGTACGTGTGACGTGCACATGGTGATATTTTCAGGTTAGCGGATGAGAGATGAACTGCTTGTCAAAATGGAAATTACAACAGCCACAATGTTCTCAATGAATGCTCGTCCTCGTAGATCGGATATAGAAAAGGTTAACGTGATAATGCAAAACTGCGGGAATGCTTCCAGAATTAGAAGCGTTATTGAAGGTAATAATGCTCGCATAGTATTAGGAACAAGACGTCGGTCGAAACCTAAAGTGAATAGAAATTAAATTCTAAGTTCAGATTGGGATATTTATCGTAAGGATTCCGAATACGAATTAATTTGGGTGTAGTTAACCGTCAAAAGTCGGTCAAAAAATGCTGATCGGTGCTTTTATAGACTGTCTAGGTTAGGAGCTGTACTATGCAGAGCGCTTCAGATAAAACTTGCAGAATATAGTGAATATCTTTCCTCTCATGGTGTTGTGACTGGGTGAGGGGTTGACTTCAGTTTGTCATGTATAGATTGGGAGAGTTGCGCTATCACAACTGACGCCAGAGACAGGAATTCGTGCGACATTATTCTAAATGCCTTGTCCGAAAATTACTTCGAGCAGATAATTAGAGAACCAACCAATGAAGGTAACGTCTTAGACCTGCTAGCAAACAAACAGACCTTAACTTATCGAATCAGTAACTTAGAGGAAGACATCAGTAATCATAAGCCTGTGGTGGCAATTATGACTACGGGTTTTACAACGAAGGTAGTGCTGTATCTCATGTAGTGAGATGCCTAAGAAGAAACATGTTCCAAATCAACAAGAGAACTGTTTATTCCAAACAAAAGGACATTGACAAAACCAAACTCTCTCAGTCTTCTACCAGCCCTTCGCCTGGAAAACAACAAAATGACGCAGTTAGTAATCCGACGAAGTTTCCTACTGGAGAGTGTACTTGGCAGCAGCTGGCCGCCCAGAGAACTGCCGACGAGTGGGGCTGCGCCGCTATAAACAGTCGGTGCGTGGATCTGCTTCGGCAGAGGAAGTAGAAGAGGAGCTGTGGTTGCGCCAGCCCCGCCGCCTACCTGTCGTCATGTCTCACCGGCGAGGCAGGTGACGCCTTGGAGGTATGCACACACGCCGTGCTCCACAATCCGCAGGGTTGCCGGACCGTCAGGCGTACTGCTGATATGTGGCACAACAAGATCTGCCTACCCCAATACATGAGCCTTCCCTTATTTGCCACTGCTACCGGATGGGCCACTTGCGCAAGCCACCGAGGAACCTGACTGTTGGAGCAGTCCTATGAGAGAGTCGAAGGCTATTCGGATGTTTAATGGAGGGACTGGTTGCTGAGCCTTAGCTACAAAACATGAAGCAGCTGCTCAGACAGGGTGAAAATGTGCCGAGATACTCGCTGAACAAGGTGCCGCTCTGCCATTGCACTCGCAATGACGATAATAATAGGGTCTGCCTACCCCAATACACGAGCCGTCCCTTACTTGGGTATTTTCGCCACTGCTACCGGATGGGCCACTCGCGTCTAGATTGATTATCAAGCATATCGGTTTCGCTTCACCATCGTTCCCTAATCCGATGGGACCGATGACCTCACTGTCTGGTGCCCTCCCCCGAATCAACCAACCAATCGAGCAGTCCGTGTCCGGCTATCCTGATTTAGGTTTTCGTGGTTTGAAGATAGTTTTGCTCAGCAAGAGTGACAGGACACAAATTACAGTGTATCTGAGTAGTCATGAACCAATATTCAATGATGAGGACGAAGATGTGGAGCATAAATGGAAAAATTCGAAAGCATCATTCAATTTGCCTCACACAAGTATTTTCTGAGCAAGGTGTTAAGGGATGGGAAAGACCCACAGTCGTTTAATAGCTGTGTTAGAAAAGTGCTACGTAAACAAAGAGAGCTTCATCAGAGATTCAAGAGAAGTCAAAACGTAGCTGACAAAATGAAAACGAGCATAAGAAGAGCAATGAAACAAGCGTTCAATGACTCTGAGAGTAAAATTTTCTCAACTCATCTGAGTAAAAATCTTAAAGAGTTCTTCGTCTTACGTAAAATCAGTAAGCGGTTCGAAATACTCTATTCATTCACTCAGTAATCATAGTTGCACCGAAACGGTAGGAGAGAGAGAGAGAGAGAGAGAGAGAGAGAGAGAGAGAGAGAGAGTCGAAATCCTTTCAGTCGTCGTACGAACATCGAATTGACACACTGAGATAACGGATCGCGGGACAGAAAAGCAACTACAATCGCTCAGAAGCGGGAAGGCATCACCACAGACGCCTACTGCAGCGGCAACTCCGCAGACAGACAGCCGATGTGGGTCGCCGGCTCCGCTGCGGAGTCTGGTCGACGCAAGAGTGTTTAAAGCACGTACCACAGCTGACAAGCAGCCCGACCATCAGAGGGCATCAACCAGCAGCAGAGGAAGGGGGCGCGTCGGTCAACGCACTATTTCCCGGCGATCACGTGTGTGCAAACAGTCCCGGCTAGATAAGCCGGCGCCCGGCCGTTCAGCGGGCAGTTCTCGACTCGCCGTGCGCGAAGACCGCCCGGTTCAGCGGTGTGCCACCTCGACCATCCTCTCTTACGCAACGGTTGTGATACGTCGCTTCCGTCATGTCAGCCGACTTAGACGTGGAACAGTTGTACGTGTATAGAGTCGAAGGGAACTTTGACTACAGGAATTAGTTGTTATTTGCTTGATCCTTATTGTTTTTTTTTTAAGAGTGTTATTGTTGGTGGGGTACTGTGTAGTTTCCAGCTGCAGTTGGCAAAACGAGTTGGTTCTTGCTCTGTAGATTTAGCAAGATGAGATACAGATTCTACAAAGATTATGCGAATGAACTTGCTCCCCCTCTAGGAGCAGTATATCGTACATCGCTGGAGCAACGAAAGGTACCTAGTGACTGGAAACAAGCACAGGTCATTTCCCTTTTCAAGACGAGTCGTAGGACATATGCACATAATTGCAGTCCTACATCGTTGACGCCAATCTGTTACATGACGTTCTTGGAGAAGTAAAATCTCCTCTATAAAAATCAACATGGATTCCGCATAGATCCTGCGAAACTCAGCCCGCTCTGTCCCTCCGTTAGATCCATAGCGCTGTAGACAAACGTCGCTCAAGTTGATTCCGCGTTCCTTGACTTCGAGAAGGCATCTGACACCGTCCCACACAGCCGTTCAGTGAAAAAAAAGTGATTATGGGATCTTATTTACAACTGGATTCACGAATTCCTTGGAAATACAACTCTACGTGTCGTCCTTAAAGGAACAAAATCTACAAATGTAAAGGTAATTTACGGATTACGCCACGAAACTGTGATAGGACCTTTACTGTTTACACTGTATAGAAATGATGTAGGAGAAACCGTAAGCAGCCCCTTAGGGCTGTTCAGAGATGATGCGGTTGTTAATAACAAAGTAGAAACGCCAGAAGGTGGTACAGATTTGCAGAATGACGTGCACGGGATTGATGAATTGTGCACGCTCTGTCAGGTGACTCTGCAGGACAATAATGTAACATATTGGATACGCAAACGAAAATAAATCTACTATTGTACAACTACAATATTGTTGACGAACTGCGGGAAACAGTATGTACCGTAAAGTATCTACGAGTAATTATCCAGAGCGACTTTATGTGGAATGACCACGCAAAACGTTGTAGGAAAAAACATAGCCCAGACTGAGCTTTATAGGAAGAATCTTAAGGAAATGTAACTCATTCACGGACGAAGTGGCTTCGAAGCCGCTTGTTCAACCGATGCTTGAGTACTGCTCATCAATATGGCATCATTACCAGGTAGAACTGATAGAGGAGAGGGAGAGGGAGGGAGAGAGAGAGAGAGAGAGAGAGAGAGAGAGAGAGAGAGAGAGAGAGAGAGAGAGAGAGGGAGGGAGGGAAGTAGATCCAACGAAGAGCGGCGCGTTTCGTCACGGGATCGTTTAGAAGGCGCGAGCGCGTTACGGAGATGGCCAACAAACTCCATTGGCATAAGTTACGAGAGAGGCGTTGTGCATCACGGAGACCTTTCCGGAAATTTTTGGACGACATATAAATCCCTCCCAAACACATCTCGTTTAAGAACCACGACGAGAAAAATTCAGAAATTGAAGACGATACAGAAGCTTACCGGCAATCATTCTTCCCACGCGGCAATTGCAAGTGGAACAGGGTAGGGGTAGCAGAAGCACCCTCCGCCACGGCTTTAGATGCCGACGGCTCTCTGCTGTCGCCTGTCGTCACTGCGATCGTCGTTCCCATATTTGGTTTTTACTGAATGGCAGTAAGTGGCTTTTAGTTGTGTCTTTCTTCCACAGTTATGAGTTGGAATTTACTTAAGACTGAACTTAGTTTCTGAATGAAAAGGTCGAAACGCTCAGTGGCGTGGGAATGGAAGCTCTCTATAAGTGTAAAAGAAGGTAAATTCAATACCTACAATGATGATTCATATTGTGAAAGCATATTAATTAAAGAAATTCGAAAAAAAATTGAGGAATGATGACAAATATTTCTCGCAAAGAGAATATTTGTGTTAAGTGGCAGCATATGTTCGAGTAGGAATTCTTTAAGTCATACAGAAATTTAAAAAATTGTATCTTGCACGAGATTTTGTTCACGCCGCGTTAGCATTTACGGAAAGATAATTATAGCTTATAATTGTTGATTTATTTAAACATAAATGTGTATGGTAGCACAATTTTATACCCTTTTCAACCAAAAAAATGCATTTTTAACGCCGGAAGTATGAAAAATTTGAATTTCTGTAACTAAATACGCGAATTTTGAAAATACTTCTCTTATAGAAATATACTTCCTCCTATTCGCCTGACCTCGAAGTAAGACGATTTATTTTTCTCTAAAAAAATTGACAGCTCATATATGAGACAAAAGACTGGAAAAGTATACGAGTGATATCACTCCAACTGATATAACTAAAGCAATCGTCAGAGATTTTTCAGTCGGTTGCCTCTCATTGCGTGAAAGCACTCAGACAAGGACAGCGAGTGGGAAACATCCATACAGCTGAGGTGGCCGCAGGGACTGGTTTCGCTTTGTTGTTTCCCTGGACTGACAAAAACAGACTGAACGAAAAGACGGTCGACCGGCCAGTCGGCTGCTGCTCCGTCAGCCACTCGACGCCCGCTGTTTGCAGGAGGCGGCGCAGCAGGACGACGCGCCGCCGCCCCCGACACCGCCACCGCCTCCTCCGTCGGTCCCGCGCAGCTCGCCTAGCCCGGCGCCAGCCGCCCCCGGGGGCAGTGTCCCGCCCCCGGCCGCCGGCTCGCTGCGGCCCTCGCTGCCGCTGCCGCTGTCGCCCGCCTCCACGCACGCGCCGCCCATGCTGCAGCTGCTGCAGCAGCGACAGCAGCCGCCCCCCAGCGCCGGGGGCGGCGACGGCGTAGCGGGGGCGGGCCTGGGGGTGGGCGTGGGCGCGCTCTGGCCGCCGCCCCCGTTCGACTCTGCGGCGGCGGCGCTGGCCTCCGGCAGCAACAGCAACGACCTGCTCGCCTCCACCGAGAAGAGGGCGGCCGGCGCGCACGCCTGGGGGCGGGACCACGCCTCCGGCCTCTGGGGCAACGGCAAGGTACCGGCAGCTCCGCCACCTCTCACACACTGGCCCGGTGAAGGCAAACGAGCGACAGCCAACAGATGGGCCCGAACGTCGGTCGCCGGTGCACTAGCGTTCCACCTGTCATCCACACCGCACTGAGGCCTCGGAGCCGAGGGACTGCGCGATTTGGAATCGCAGATGGCTCTGATAACTTGTCGAGGTTACCCCCCAATCTGTTGTTATGCAGTAGCGTTTTAATAACAGTTTCTATGGCCGATATTGTGAGGGAGGAAGAGGATTTAGCAGTCTCGCATGCGCAGCATTTATTTTACTGCCAGCAGTTCATCATCGGATAACGAAGTAGAAGAAATGACGCTAGAGGACGGCACTTTTTCCAAAATGTAGAGCGCAGCGTGGTGGGACGAAATTAATATCTGACCTTAAAGCTCAATCGGAATATGGGTTATTTCCTAATTTTTTTGCGAATGAGAGCTACAGATTTCGGACTGTTATTGAACTCCGTAGGCCCTAAAATCTATAAGATGACACCTCTTTTAGGAGAGCTGTACCTGCAGTAAAAAAGATATTCGTAAATATTGCATTTTCTTTTTCACGCCGTGAATATTATTTCACAGCAGCTCACCGATTTCCATCCAACCGTCTAATCTTTTTAATTTATTTTTTACAATTGCAGTTCACAGGGTCCCACGAACATTGGCATTCACGACAAAACTATCAGCTTCAGCTTTGTGTATTCCACTCAATACCCCAATAGTTTTAGACAGAATAGCTACATACCCGTCCTACAGACACAGTAAATGGCTAGTCAACCGACGATCAATCGTCCCGGCGTGCACACCAGGAGGCGGTTCCCGAGACCAACTCGCCGCCAACGCTTTGATGCTAGCGCCGGTAGTCCGAACCGCAACCGAGGCCAACCGCTTTGTTGGCTCCGATTTGCCGTCCTTACGCACTAAGCAGATTTCGGCCAAAAACTGTTGGTTGACGTTCGTTGGCCTTCTTTCATCTAGTGTGTACCTCGTTAACAGTCGGAGCTATTCCGCGCCTTTATTGAAAGTACACGTTGCAGCTGTTTGTTAACAGACTTCAAAATTACTCGTAATTGAGTCGAAACCGGTAGTTTAAATAAAAATAGAACAGAGACAAATGAGCAGTCTTCAACGAACTGTGACAGAAGAAATCGGCACTGCGATTGTACAGAGTGCACTTGATGGAAGCATTGCGAGAAACAGATTGTGAGAAAAGAATACGATACTGTCGATGGTTTCAGGGATTTCTTATTCAGCGTCCAAACATTCTCCCTATAACTTGGTTTACAGACGAGCCACGGTTCCATCCGTGAGGTTATGTCGACACACAAAACTGCTGATACTGGGCTGCTGTAAACCGCCATATCATCCACGGCGCAGCGCTTCATGATAAAAAAAGGTTGGCGTTTGGTGCGCTGTGTCAGCTTCCAGCAATGTTAGCCCCATTTTCTGTGATACGACTGCAGACGTAACAGTTTATACGGGCGTCTGCAATACATTTGTGGAGCAGCTGGATGACGTCGAACCTACAGAAAGCCGGAGCAATGTGCCTCACCTACAACTCTTCCATGCAACTTGTAACCAGTTTCTCTGGTCCCGTAATCAGCTGACCTAACTAACCCGGATTTTCTTCGTGGGGGTGCAAGAACAGAACTGTGTGAGGGCATCACACACGAAATAAGCAATACTGGAGAGGATGCACTTCACAGAACGTCGCGAAATATAGTGAAACGCGTACAGAAGTGAATCGATGCTGATGGCGGATACTTTCAACATTTGCTGTGATGACTTCGTATGTATGTATGTAATCTCTCAATTGTGTATAGTCATCTCCCAAATTTGCAAATGTCTCCCATTATTGGTTTAAATGTTATGACTCATTAGAAGGGTAACAGTTTACAATGTACCACAGTTGTGAAGGTGAGGTCGAGATGAAGAGTATGATGTGCGGCACTTGCGATCGATTAAGCCACGAAGCAGCCTCAAATTAGCCCACAAAACCCACTTAAGCTACGGCGTATGCGCCCTGCGGTAAGATTTTGCTAGCATCGCCCTCGAATACTAAAGACTCCTTGTCTTTGCAGTTGACCGAGCGAGGTGGCGCAGCGGTTAGCACACTGGACTCGCATTCGGGAGGACGACGGTTCAATCCCGCGTCCGGCCATCCTGTTTTAGGTTTTCCGTGATTTCCCTAAATCGATGCAGATAAATGCCGGGATGGTTCCTTTGAAGGCGCACGGCCGACTTCCTTCTCCGCCCTTCCGTAATCCGATGAGACCAATGACTTAGGTGTCTGGTCCCCTCCCCCCCCACAACAACCCAACCCAACCCAATCCTCTCTGCAGTTAGAAGATATAAAATTGATGTTTGCGTGAACTTTATTTCAACATATTGTGAGCTTTAACAACATGAAATTAACGATTAAACAGTTTCCTTTTCTGGGCTTCTTAGTACCAAACTACTGCGCTGGTTTCGATTGAAATTTTTACATAGCGTTACAAAAACCTTCTTTCATTAGGCTCACCGGAAAGTGTAAATTAATAATCTTAAGGAAATAAGAAACTAAGCTGGTGGTGTAAGAGAGTGACAGAAACCGGAAATATCGCGCGACATGCATGCGCTGCAGGTAGGGTGGCCTTTGGAGGTTGTTTCCCGGTCTGGTGGACCACAAGTGTCCCGTATCAGTTTGTTCGCCTCAACTTCCTCTAGACCACTGTGGTCCGTTGTAAACAGTTGTCATTTATACCACCTATACATTGCCGGAAAAAATTAGCACACTCTTTTAGAAGTTTCCAATTCCCTCGTGATACATTGTTGGAACAGTGGATACGAAGTACGTGAAATGATTACATCTACAGATTAACAGCACAAGCGGTTGTGAGGTATCAGGTGTCGGCCCATGCTGAGACACTCAAATCAGTATGTGGTGTAGCAATGCAGATACTGATTCTGGCATCCAGTCGATCGTCCTGGGATGTGTTACTCCACGCCTGCCCAACCTGTTGAAGTAGTTCTGTAAGGGAAGTTGCTGCACGCCTTGCAGAGCACGCGGACTTGCACGGGCAGTGTGTGGATGAGCGTTGTCCTGCTGGAACAACACATCACCTCCCTGTTCCAAGAACAAAAGAATGGGTCTAACAACATTTTGCACGTACTGAGCGCTGGTTAGCGTCCCCTCCAGAAACACCAAGGTGAACAAGAGTTGTAGCATATGGCACCCTGGACCGTAAGTTCTGGGGTGTGGCCGATGTGTCACGGGCGAATACACCCTATGAGACATTCTTCACCATAGCTACGTCGTACGCGCAAACGACCGTCAACTGCGTGCAGGCAGAATCTGCTTTCATCGCTGAAGGCCACGGCGCGCCACTCCATCTTCCAAGTGATCCTCTAACGTGCACGTCGATGCCGTGGCGTGGGTGGAAGGCGGGCTGGAGGTGTGCGTGCCAGTAGTCCCACTGCTAATAACCGGATCGCAAGACTTCATGGTGACATGGCGGTGGATCACAAGCCTCTTATCTGTGCTGTGGTAGTTCTACAATCTGTCATTGCTGCCATTACAATACGGCAATACAGGTCGGCGTCTCTAGCACGTGGCCGTCCGGAACATTGTCTACGGGTGTGGTAATATACACGTGACCACTGATACCGGCATCGTTGCACTACTGACGCAGCACATAGCGCATACAGCTTGCGTTGTAATTCTCCGAAAGCACATTTCCACATTTATAAATACCGGGTGATCAAAAAGTAAGTTGTTTGTTTTGTTGTGGTCTTCAGTCCTGAGACTGGTTTGATGCAGCTCTCTATGCTACTCTATCATGTGCAAGCTTCTTCATCTCCCAGTACCTACTGCAACCTACATCCTTCTGAATCTGCTTAGTGTATTCATCTCTTGGTCTCCCCCTACGATTTTTACCCTCCACGCTGCCCTCCAATACTAAATTGGTGATCCCTTGATGCCTCAGAATATGTCCTACCAACCGATCCCTTCTTCTGGTCAAGTTGTGCCACAAACTTCTCTTCTCCCCAATCCTATACAATACTTCCTCATTAGTCATTAGTGATCTACCCATCTAATCTTCAGCATTCTTCTGTAGCACCACATTTCGAAAGCTTCTATTCTCTTCTTGTCCAAACTATTTACCGTCCATGTTTCACTTCCATACATGGCTACACTCCATACAAATACTTTCAGAAACGACTTCCTGACACTTAAATCTATACTGGATGTTAACAAATTTCTCTTCTTCAGAAATGCTTTCCTTGCCAGTGCCAGTCTACATTTTATATCCTCTCTACTTCGACCCTCATCAGTTATTTTGCTCCCCAAATAGCAAAACTCCTTTACTACTTTAAGTGTCTCATTTCCTAATCTAATTCCCTCAGCATCACCCGACTTAATTCGACTACATTCCATTATCCTCGTTTTGCTTTTGTTGATGTTCATCTTATATCCTCCTTTCAAGACGCTATCCATTCCATTCAACTGCTCTTCCAAGTCCTTTGCTGTCTCTGACAGAATTACAATGTCATCGGCGAACCTCAAAGTTTTTATTTCTTCTCCATGGATTTTAATACCTACTCCGAATTTTTCTTTTGTTTCCTTTACTGCTTGCTCAATATACAGATTGAATAACATCGGGGAGAGGCTACAACCCTGTCTTACTCCCTTCCCAACCACTGCTTCCCTCTCATGTCCCTCGATTCTTATAACTGCCATCTGGTTTCTGTACAAATTGTAAATAGCCTTTCGCTCCCTGTATTTTACCCCTGCCACCTTTAGAATTTGAAAGAGAGTATTCCAGTCAACATTGTCAAAAGCTTTCTCTAAGTCTACAAATGCTAGAAACGTAGGTTTGCCTTTCCTTAATCTTTCTTCTAAGATAAGTCGTAAGGTCAGTATTGCCTCACGTGTTCCAGTATTTCTACGGAATCCAAACTGATGTTCCCCGAGGTCGGCTTCTGCTAGTTTTTCCATTCGTCTGTAAAGAATTCGTGTTAGTATTTTGCAGCTGTGGCTTATTAAACAGATTGTTCGGTAATTTTCACATCTGTCAACACCTGCTTTCTTTGGGATTGGAATTATTATATTCTTCTTGAAGTCTGAGGGTATTTCGCCTGTTTCATACATCTTGCTCACCAGATGGTAGAGTTTTGTCAGGACTGGCTCTCCCAAGGCCGTCAGTAGTTCCAATGGAATGTTGTCTACTCCGGGGGCCTTGTTTCGACTCAGGTCTTTCAGTGCTCTGTCAAACTCTTCACGCAGTATCGTATCTCCCATTTCATCTTCTTCTACATCCTCTTCCATTTCCATAATATTGTCCTCAAGTACATCGCCCTTGTACAGACCCTCTATATACTCCTTTCACCTTTCTGCTTTCCCTTCTTTGCTCAGAACTGGGTTTCCATCTGAGCTCTTGATGTTCATACAAGTGGTTCTCTTATCTCCAAAGGTCTCTTTAATTTTCCTGTAGGCAGTATCTATCTTACCCCTAGTGAGATAAGCCTCTACATCCTTACATTTGTCCTCTAGCCATCCCTGCTTAGCCATTTTGCACTTCCTGTCGATCTCATTTTTGAGACGTTTGTATTCCTTTTTGCCTGCTTCATTAACGGCATTTTTATATTTCCTCCTTTCATCAAGTAAATTCAATATTTCTTCTGTTACCCAAGGATTTCTAAGAGCCCTGGTCTTTTTACCTACTTGATCCTCCGCTGCCTTCACTACTTCATCCCTCAAAGCTACCCATTCTTCTTCTACTGTATTTCTTTCCCCCATTCCTGTCAATTGTTCCCTTATGCTCTCCCTGAAACTCTGTATAATCTCTGGTTCTTTCAGTTTATGCAGGTCCCAACTCCTTAAATTCCCACCTTTTTGCAGTTTCTTCAGTTTTAATCTACAGGTCATAACCAACAGATTGTGGTCAGAGTCCACATCTGCCCCTGGAAATGTCTTACAATTTAAAACCTGGTTCCTAAATCTCTGTCTTACCATTATATAATCTATCTGATACCTTTTAGTATCTCCAGGATTCTTCCATGTATACAACCTTCTATCATGATTCTTAAACCAAGTGTTAGCTATAATTAAGTTGTGCTCTGTGCAAAATTCTACCAGGCGGCTTCCTCTTTCATTTCTTAGCCCCAATCCATATTCACCTACTACGTTTCCTTCTCTCCCTTTTCCTACACTCGAATTCCAGTAAGTAAGTATAAATTTGAAAACTGAATAAATCACGGAATAATGTAGATAGAGAGGTACAAATTGACACACATGCTTGGAATTACATGGAGTTTTACTAGAACCAAAAAGATACAAAAGTTCAAAACATGTCCGACAGATGGCGCTTCATCTGATCAGAATAGCAATAATTAGCATAACAATATAAGAAAGCGAAGATGATGTTCTTTACAGGAAATGCTTAATATGTCCACCATCATTCCTCAACAATAGCGGTAGTCGAGTAATAATGTTGTGAACAGCACTGTAAAGCATGTCCGGAGTTATGGTGAGGCATTGGCGTCGGATGTTGTCTTTCAGCATCCCTAGAGATGTCGGTCGATCACGATACACTTGCGACTTCAGGTAACCCAAAAGCCAATAATCGCACGGACTGAGGTCTGGGGACCTTGGAGACCAAGCATGACGAAAGTGGCGGCTGTGCACACGATCATCACCAAACGACGCGCGCAAGAGATCTTTCAGGCGTCTAGCAATATGGGGTGGTGTGCCATCCTGTATAAACATCGTACGTTCCAGTAGGTGTTTATCAGCCAGGCTGGGGATGATGCAATTCTGTAACATACCGGCGTACCTCTCACCCGTCACGGTAGCAATTACAAAACCAGAATCACGCATTTCCTCGAAGAAAAAAAGGCCGATAACGGCAGATGTGGTAACCCCCCCCCCCCATACCGTGACTTTCTCGTCGTGCAATGGAGTTTCCACGACAGCTCGAGGATTTTCGGTAGCCCAAATTCTGAAGTTGTGGGCGTTGACAGACCCTCGGAGCGTGAAATGAGCTTCGTCGGTCCAGAACACGTTACTCAACCAATAGTCATCTTCCGCCATCTTTCGGAACGCCCACACCGCAAATGCCCTCCGCTTCACTAATTCGCCAGGTAACAGTTCACGATGCCAATGGATTTTGTACGGATAGCATCGGAGGGTACGCCTAAGTGGCAACCAAACAGTAGTGTATGGAATGCCGGTGCGACGAGCGCTGACTTCCCCGTCCATAGACGAACCAGCTACAGTCTCTGTTTCTTCCTGAACTGTCTCAGCAGCATTACGCCTTGTGCTCGGTCGGCCACTACGGGGCCTATCGTCTAAACAACCCGCGGCTTCGAACTTCGAAATCGATCTCGCCACAGCTGCATTTGTCAACGGACTTTTACCCGTTCGAATCCCCTTCCTATGGCGATAGGATCGTAACGCTGAACTAGCACATTTCCCATTCTGATAATACAGGTTCACTAAAAGCGCCTTTTCAGATAACGTCAAAATGCTGCGACCGCTGGCGCATCTGATTCTCTCTCTCATTACAGCTCCTTTTACACGCGATTGTCATACGCAGTCACTGACGTTTTGCTGTCCAGCGCCATCTGTTGGACATTTTGTGAACTTTGTTTTCTTTTGGTTCTAATAAAACCCCATGTGATTCCAAGCATGTGTGCCAATTTGTACCTCTCTATCTACATTATTCCGTGGTTTATTAAGTTTTCAAATTTACACTGACTTTTTGATCAGCCGGTACATGCATCAAAATGTAGGCTATGTTGCAGGCTAAGCACTTTATCTTGACTACTGGCCGCTGTCGCCTGCTGCAGCTGGCCGCGTCGCCCACGGCGGCGGCAGCGCGCGGCGTCCCGAGCGCCCAGTTCCCCGTGCACTACGGCGTGGGCGGCCCCAGCCCGCTGCTGCCGACGGCCGCCCCCGGCGGGGCGGTCGCCACCGAGGCTGCCGCGGCCGCCCGCAGGCTGGAGCTGGAGGCGGCGCCGGGGACGCCGCTCACACTGACGCCGACGCCCGCGCTCGACGCACAGCTGCCCTGGTCCTACTACACCGACCCGGCCGCCCACCGATACACCGTCGCAATCTCGACGGCCAGCACCCGAGGTGAGCACCACACCGTATTCATTTTTTGTACAGGGTCAACCCGAACCCAACAGAGATCATTGCACATGACGTTCCAGGATGTTTTCTAACTAAACACAGGGAACCTAGATTTCTAATGGCTAATTAAAGAGATTTTTCGGCTTGCTATCTCAGTTACCTTTGCTTCAGTGAGAAATACCTGTGCAACAATGACGAAGCCTGTAATACGTGAACACATACAATACAAAACACAAAGTCACGCTACAACCCCCGTGCACAGTTGCCGCCTGACGTGTCTCGCTGTCAGTGTGGGAACAACTCGGCTCGGCATCATTGTCCCACTCTTTGTTGCACTGAATGAACCTCTGCACGTTGCATGTGAGGCAAATCTTCAACACTGTAATAGTATTGGCGTTGTGGACAGTACTACAGCCAGGGTGGAGTTGTAACACTTTATCCTGTGCGACTTCTGTACAGAAGTTGCTGACAGCATCTCAGTGTGTCTCTGTGGTTTACCCGGGCATTGGTTGGTCCCTGGGCATGACACTCAGTGGAGTGCTCGCCTCGAGGCATTGCACGCATCGCCAAGGCAGCGGTGTCGCCTCAGTCGAAGGCTGTGGGATTTGTAACTCCTAGCTCGAATAAGAGTGGAGATAGAAGCAGAAACGTGTTTTTTCAGCCAAGCGCCCACTGACTGCCCTACGCAGCATGTGTGTTTGTGGGAATAGTACTGGCCTGCCTTATTGACTTGTTTTGCAGGGCAGCCTATACGTAAGGGGCAAAAAAAAAAGTTTTCAAAGCTCTGACATATAGGCTGCCATGCATGACATATATATTGTGGGAGTAGTATCGGCCTCCTCCATCAAAAAAGTTGAGATAGACAAGTGAAGGACTGGAGAAAAGAGTGGGGCTGTGAGGGGATGCATTTGGACATGGGGGTCCAGGAGTGGATAGACAGAGAGTGGGCAGGAAGGGACAGACAGAGAGAGGGAGGGGAGGGAAGGGAAGAACAGGAGGGACAGAGAGAGGGAGGGGAGGAGATGAACAGACTGAGGCGAGCAGGAGGAGATGGAATGTTAGATGCTGGCAGGAGGAGATGGTCAGACAGAGAGGAAGGAGGAGTAGATGGAAACGGAGGACAAGACAGCAAGGGAGGAGGATATAGGGAGTACATAGAGGGGAGGAGGCGATGAAAAAGAAGATAGGGAGGAGATGGACAGAACAGTGGGAGAGGAGGAGGAGATGTATAGAAAGGGGAGGGAAGAGGAGTTGGTCAGAGAGAGGGAGGAGTAGAGGGGCAGAGAGATGCGGCAGAGGAAATGGGCAGAGAGGGGGACATGATGGGTGAAGAGAGGGAGGTGGAAATGGGCAGAGAGGGGAGAGGTGCATGGCCAGAGATGCTGAGGAAGAGATGGGCAGGGGGACATAGAAGCAAGGGGTGCACTGAGCAGATGGTTTGAGAAAGCTTTGGACAGGGAGAAGAGGAGATGGGCAGAGGAGGAAGGAGAGCAAGAGAGGGGGAGGAAGAGATTGCATTACGTGTGGCATACACGTATGCACCTGTTGGGCTAGCATGTAAATAGATGTACAGAATTCACCGGTTTCGCTGTTAGCTGATTCCGTGACACCTTCTCCCCCTCACGTGTCAGAGATGAACACTGTAGTCTCAGTATATCCCATTAAAAACAGGAAAAATCGCGGAGCACACGAGACTCGTCTTCCGCATGAAGCAACCAACAAATGCTGACAGGTACTATCTCACATGGCAGCTAGGTATCTTGTTTTTCAGAAAACCTGAGCCCTGTACATACTATTTCCTTATTCTGTATGGTAATGGCATTATCGGCGATCTGCCTGCTCCATAAGGCTGCGCTGACGTCAGCAGTACATTCAGTCCATCCTCCGGCACCCCACCACACAGTATGTCACGTCAGCAGCTAAACCTCTTCTTGCTCGCCACTGGGCCAGCGTTACGGTGTTCGTGCAGCTCTTGTGCGTCTTAATTTTTTTCTGCTTCTCCATCTTGTCGTTCTTCATCGATTGCACAAATCAACGTTGAAAATCACCACCACCTCCTTCCGAGGATTAGAAGTTGTAGACACTTGCTCCTGTCTCTATCGCCGATCCATTCATATCTTACAAGATCTACCTAGTTTTCTCTTTTCAGTCGGCCGATAATTTACTATCGTTTTTGGCAATCTGTTTTTTGTCATTCTATCAACACGCTCCTTCCATCGTGGCCAGGTATGGCAGAGTTTTGGAAACATTATTATAATGAAAGTGGCTAGTGGTTTTCGGCATGTTCAGCCTCGAGATGAAAAGCAAAATTCCGTATCACTTACAATTTTCACGCAATTAATAATAAATATTTAAAAGAAAAATGCATTTTAGCCATTTTAATGATGGTTGTTTCGTGCAGGATTAAAATTAAGAATAACAGGAGGTTGTAACTGCAGTGGCACAGGTTGCTGTACATTGTAAATGTTGTTTGGGGCCTCTTCTTTATACGTGAGGACCTTGTTGATTAGAAAAGATAATTCTAGTACCACTTCTACACATAAAGTTGGGTCTAATTAGTTTGTGAAATACTTTACCCAAACAGGCATCTACACTACTGGCCATTAAAATTGTTACACCACGAAGATGACGTGTTACAGAAGCGGAATTTAACAGACAGGAAGAAGATGCAGTGATATGCAAATGATTAGCTTTTCAGAGCATTCACACAAGGTTGGCGCCGCTGGCGACACCTACAACGTGCTGACATGAGGAAAGTATCCAACCGATTTCTTATACACAAACAGCAGTTGACCGGCGTTGCCTGGTGAAACGTTGTTGTGATGCCTCGTGTAAGGAGGAGAAATGCGTACCATCACGTTTCCGACTTTGATAAAGGTCGGATTGTAGCCTATCGCGATCGCGGTTTATCGTATCGCGACATTGCTGTTCGCGTTGGTCGAAATCCAATGACCGTTAGCAGAATATGGAATCGGTGGGTTCCGGAGGGTAATACGGAACACCGTGCTGGATCCCAACGGCCTCGTATCACTAGCAGTCGGGATGACAGGCATCTTATCCGCACGGCTGTAACGGATCGTGGAGCCACGTCTCGATCCCTGAGTCAACAAATGGGGACGTTTGCAAGACAACAAGCATCTGCACGAACAGTTCGACGACGTTTGCAGCAGCATGGACTGTCAGCTCGGAGACCATGGCTGCGGTTACCCTTGACGCTGCATCACAGACAGGAACGCCTGCGATGGTGTACTCAACGACGAACCTGGGTGCACGAATGGCAAAACGTCCTTTTTTTCGGATGAATCCAGGTTTTGTTTAAAGCATCATGATGGTCGCATCCGTGTTTGGCGACATCGCGGTGAACGCACATTGGAAGCGTGTATTCGTCATCGCCATACTGGCGTATCACCCGGCATGATGGTATGGGGTGCCACTAGTTACACGTCTCGGTCACCTCTTGTTCGCATTGACGGCACTCTGAACAGTGGACGTTACATTTCAGATGTGCTACGACCCGTGGCTCTACCCTTCATTCGATCCCTGCGATACCCTAAATTTCAGGAGGATAATGCAGGACCGCATGTTGTGGGTCCTGTACGGGCCTTTCTGGATACAGAAAACGTTCGACTGCTGCCCTGGCCAGCACATCCTCCAGACTCTCACCAACTGAAAACGTCTGGTCAATGGTGGCCGAGCAACTGGCTCGTCACAATACGCCAGTCATTACTCTTGATGAACTGTGGTATCGTGTTGAAGCTGCATGGGCAGCTGTACCTGTACACGCCATCCAAGCTCTAGAATAAGATTTTCACTCTGCAGCGGAGTGTGCGCTTACGTGAAACTGTGTGCCGGACGGAGACTCGAACTCGGGACCTTTGCAGGAGAGCTTATGTTAAGTTTGGAAGGTAGGAGACGAGGTACTCGCAGAAGTAAAGCTGTGAGATCGGGACGTGAGTCATGCTTGGGTAGCTCAGTCGGTAGAGCACTTGCCCGCGAAAGGCAAAGGTCCCGAGTTCGTGGTCACGGCACCACTCCAAACGCAGCATACGCGTGGGGCGGCAGTTCGCTGATCCGACTGCTGCCAGTCTCTGACGAGTGGCAGAATGTTGTACAGTCTATTGCTTGTTCTCGGATCGCAGGCGCCGATGTGGAGGGGTTAGAATGAGCTCGGCAGGCAGTAAGAGACCTCCTCTCGTGGTGGTCAGACGGAACCTCGGTGAGAGTACACGTACCCTCATGTTCCCGTGTCGCCCGACATCATCCCACTGTCACCTCGGAATGGCCTACCCATTTGGATACTGCACGAATCGACCAGCTGGCCAAATGGAGATCCAGAATGGGGGTCCCCGATAACGCTGTCTCTCACGAGTACACGGCATCTCTGTGTCCTTAACTGTGATCCCTCAACACCTGATGCTGTTAACGTCTCTTATGTACCCCATCATGTCGGGTAACAACACCACATACGAAAAACGCTAATAGAGTCTTGTGGCCATTCTACCTGTGACAGATAAATGAAATCCTAACGATGGTGTGTATGTGTACGAAGTCAGAATGTCATCCAATTGTGTGTTCCAGATGCTCCCAAATATATGCATTTTGATGATTTTCTAGTTGTTAATTAAGTCACAGGGTGCACTTAGTAGAAAAACTGTTGTCAAACTTAAGTTCAGGGCCCAAAATTCCATAGGATTAGGCTAAACCTAACAAAAAGTTAAATTAGTTGTCTATGTTCTTCTCATATTTTCTAATCGTATGATAAATGTTGTGGACTGACAAGACAGCCAGTCCACAGTGACGGGTAACCGAAAGGCACGCGTTTACACACGCCGGCTGGCGTTAGGTCTGAAACAGGATACGTAATGAATGCTATAAAGAAAAGTACGTAGCTGCTGGAATACTTAACTTTAATCTATCATTTGTATACAGCATTCTTGATGATACAAGTGAGACTCGCTCTAGAAATGGTTAATGGCGCCTTGCTAGGTCGTAGCTATGGACTTAGCTGAAGGCTATTCTAACTATATCTCGGCAAATGAGAGAAAGGCTTCGTCAGTGTAGTCGCTAGCAAAGTCGTCCGTACAACTGGGGCGAGTGCTCGTACGTCTCTCTAGACCTGCCGTGTGGTGGCGCTCGGTCTGCGATCACTGACAGTGGCGACACGCGGGTCCGACATGTACTAATGGACCGCGGCCGATTTAAAGCTACCACCTAGCAAGTGTGGTGTCTGGCGGTGACACCACAATAAAAAATTTTCTTCGTATTTTTTTTTCGTGAAAGTTAAATAATAATATTCACAAAATAGACATAAATGAGGAGAAAACAAAAATTGATGAGGGTACAATGAAACTACAATACAGGCAGGAAATGCTGTAGATCGATAGCCACATGTGTCAAGAAGCAGATGAGTTTAAACATCTGGAGGTGGTAGTAAACATAAGAAATGATAAGAAACAAGAAGTAGAAGCGAGGATAAATGCGGCATCCGGAACGTCATATTCACTCAACCAGCTACTGTCATCCAAAATTTTTCTAGAAGAAGAAAGATAACGTTACATGAAATTATAATCAGACCAGTATTACTTATGCTACAGAAATATGGAAAATACATAATAACGAAGAGAGAAAGATAAAGGTTTCGGAAAATAAAAACCTGCAGAAGATAGTTGGGCCAATGTACGAGGGAGGAGAATGGTGAAGAAGAAAGAACACGTAGCTCAGAGGACAACATAACGAAGGAGATGTTGTGCCACATCTGTAAAAGGGAGCAGGGATCAAGACTGTGAGGGGTGGACAGAGCTTGAGACAGGCGGTAAATAAGATGGAGATACCAGTTGGCCAAGGATCTTGCGCACACTAGGAGCGAGGGAGGAAGACGTCAAAGGGCAGAAAGGCCTGGAGGACGCTACTTGACGAGGCCGAAACCTGACTGCGGTTTGTGTGTGAGCCAGGAGAATACGAGGACGACTAAGTGTATAACAGCACGGTTTCTCCGTCCATCCGTGCACGCCACTGTAATTCCGTAACTCACCCCCCCCCCCCCCCCCCAGCGCTATGGGGGCTTAAGAGGCGTGGTAGATCTCTAGCCGCCATCTATAAAGAACATATCGGTTTGCAACGGCAGGGTTCGGTGTAAAAAGAGGGCATCGCACCAACGGAAGCAGCTGGGAACCGAGGGCCGAAATGAACGAGACCGGCCGGGTATGTGCCTTCCAGAATGTTCCGTCATCCTGCTGTGGTGGCGAAACCCTCCAGGTGAGAAACGTGTATATGTGGACGATGGCAAGAGACCTGCGTTAGCATACTTTTGGAAATTGATTACTTCGGATGAAGGAAAGGTTAAAAGTGACAAGAAGTCAGATAAATGCAACTGAAAATGAGCTGTTTCAGGTAGTGAAAATTGTAGATCAACAGTATGCCGAAAAGTAAGAGAGGAGGAGATCTTGCTTGCAGTGAACTGAAAGAAGAAAACAGAAAGAAGGGCAGTGAAGAAATGATAGTGAGAACCACGTTTAGCTTCACAACGGAAGAGAATGAACCAACTGAGAAAAAAAATTAACAGATGACAATGGAGCGAGATGCTGAGCAAGCAGACCTACAGAAACTGCTGAAAAAAAAAAAAAAAAAAAGATTACGAAACGAACTACGCAGAGCTAAAATGACTGAAGTTCGTGAAAGACAAGGACCGCAAGTCCACGAATGAAACAAAAGTGTACGAGAAATGCAAAGCAGAAGAATCAGAGATTACAGTCTGACGGGCGAAACAACCCGATCTACAAGAAAACGAAAAAGTCAGCGACAGGCTACTTTATTTCAAACTAGCGAACCCGGCAACGCTTTGCAATAGCTAAATATGTAAAATATGTATGGGAACTGTATATACGTCCTAACTCCTTGACGCCGATCTGTCTGTCCACCTGTTCTCCTCGCCCTCTCTTTGTCCATTTCCCCTCCCCTCAATCTCTCTCCATCTCCTCCTCACCCCTTCGTCCTTCTCCTGCCTCCCCCTCGCTGTGTCAATTTTCACCGCCCCCCCCCCCCCCTTCACTGCCGCATCTCCTCTTCGCCCCGGCTCTCTGATCTTCAGCCTTGTTTATTGTTATTGCAAACGATATCTCTATTGTGAAATGAAATCACTTAAAATGAACGGCTAAATCTGTTCGGATCATTAATGTAAGGCAGGCTCAACAAACAATCGCGTCTGGCAGTGTAGTTCAGCGCCCCGTAGGCGACGGTGCGTCGCCAGTGTCGGCACATCGGCACAGGAGCGAGAGAGAGAGAGAGAGAGAGAGAGAGAGAGAGAGAGGGAGAGAGAGAGGGAGAGAGCGAGAGAGAGAGAGAGACGGCACGGCACTGCTCCGCGCTGGACTGCCCCGCGGTCAGGTCCAACGGAAACAAAGTAACAGAGGAGGCGCAGCTCTGTAAAAGGGGTCGATGAGCAAAGCATTTACTGTTTACGTAACGTGTGGCAGAATTACTGCACAAAGCTTTAGAGAACGATATCCAAAACAGGAATCGAAGAACAACTCGGTAGTTTTCTGACCCACACGTTGATTCTATTAGCATTGCACTTGCACACTCGTCATACGTGCAGTAGGCGTCTTCTGAAAGATATATCAATACATATTCTATTTTACATACATAGTCTATTTTAGAAATAATAGTATCATGCAAGAATCTGAACTGAACCAGTTAAGAACTTTTCGAGATGTTTGCTAACAACGTTAAACTACACCTTGTCTTTATATAGTAGTATAGATTAGGGTATTGTGGAATACTTAATTGGATTTAAGATCATTTAAGATTTATTTTGAGCGATTGGTAATATTTTTGACCGTGGAAATGGAAATGAGCGTTTGGCGTCATTGGCCGGGAGGCCCCTCGCGGGGCAGGTCCGGCCGCCTTGGCGCAGGTCTTATTACATTCGGCGCCACATTGGGCGACCTGAACGCCGGATGGGGATGAAATGATGATGAACACAACACAACACCCAGTCCCTGAGCGGAGAAAATCTCCGACCCAGCCGGGAATCGAACCCGGGCCCGGAGGACGGCAATCCGTCACGCTGACCACTCAGCTACTGGGGCGGACATTTTTGACCGTGAAATAGTTACATAATTATGATTTTTTTAATGTTCATTTCTTCGATGCGTTCAAGTGATCTGGAATTTCTCAGAAAATTAATAAAATGTGAAGATCAAGCGAAGCGGCGCTCTTAAGCTAGTATTTTAAATGAACAATTGGAGCTAACGCGAGGGGTATTCCAAACCAACATCCGGTGACCAGTATTTAACAGATGGTGGCCCTGAAACAAGTTTCACGCACGCAGCGCTGTCTGCAGACTATTTAGGAAACTAGTGCAACGTTGGTTTGTTTGAGTAGTGGTTGGCCAGGCGGTGAGAGCAGATGCCGCCAGTGGTGATGCGCCCGGTGTGATTAGACTTTTGCTGACAAAAGGATCTTCAGCTGCTGAAACCGTCGTGAGTTATGCCTAATGATAAACCTGAAATAACGAATGACAAACAAGTTCGAAAATGGTATCGAGAATTTCAAAATATCCGTATTCACGATGAACAGCAGGCCCAGTACTCCGGCTGACATCTCTGATCAAGTGAATCAAAAAATTTCGAAGTGACCGTCGATTGACAATTAGTGGTCTGACTAATGAATTCCAAAATTTTGTTCGAGCCTCAATTTACGGGACTGACATCGGACAGCTTGGGCATCGCAAACTGTGTGCGAGGTGGGTTCCAAAAATGCTCGCCGATCAGCACAAAGAGCGAACAACTCGTAGTGCACGACAGTTTCTGGAGGACAAGATGGAGACGATTTACTTTCCCACGTGGTTAAGAGCGACGAGACGTGGATGTTGTACGCCGACGCAGAATTGAAACAGAAGTCAGTGCAGTGGCGCCATTCAAGTTCACCCAAGCCGAAGAAGTTTAAGGTATCTCTGTTTCAGAACGGAAAAACGGTGGCTATTGTTTTTTTCTTTTCGGACGACGAAAAGAGCGCCCTTGATCGATTTCCTGTATCGTGGATCAACAATTACAGCGGACGTATAGTGTGAAACGCCCATGTATCTCAGTCGCCCGGTCGACAATCGACTTCGCGGGAAACTGGCACAATCCTCCTTCAAGACAACGCACGCCCTCAGACCGCTGCTAAAACGAAGGAGACGAGTCAAGGTTTTTGTTCGGTATTTGTTGATCATCCTCCGTACAGTCTCGACCTTGCACTGAGCGACTATTTCCTCTACTTTCATTTGAAAAAATGGCTGAGTGGACAACGATTTCGAAGACTGGCGTTAACAACTGGTTGAACACCCAGGCAGCAGACTTCTATGATGAGAGGCTAAAGAAGGTGGTCAGCTTTAGAGAAAGTGTGAGGATATGAACGGCAATTACGTGGAAAAGTAAGGTAGATATGAGGTAAAATTCATTGAAGAGCCAAAGAAACTGGTGCACCTGCCTAATATCGTGTAGGGCTCCCGCGAACACGCGGAAGTGCCGCAAGACGACGTGGCATGGACTCGACTAATGTGTGAAGTAGTGCCAGAAGGAACTGACACCATGAATCGTAAAGGGCTGTCCATCAATCCGTAAGAGTACGAAGGGGTGGAGATCTCTTCCGAACAGCACGTTCCAAGCATCCCAGGTACGCCCAATAATGTTCATGTCTGGGGAGTTTAGTGGCCAGTGGAGGTGTTTAAACACAGACGAGTGTTCCTGGAGCCACTCTGTAGCAATTCTGGACGTGTGGGATGTCGTATTGTGCTTCTGGAATTGCCCAAGTCCGTCGGAATGGCCGGCCGCAGTGGCCGTGCGGTTCTAGGCGCTACAGTCTGGAACAGAGCGACCGCTAGGGTCGCAGGTTCGAATCCTGCCTCGGGCATGGATGTGTGTGATGTCCTCAGGTTAGTTAGGTTTAATTAGTTCTAAGTTCTAGGCGACTGATCACCTCAGCAGTTAAGTCGCATAGTGCTCAGAGCCATTTTTGAACCGTCGGAATGCACAATGGGCACGAATGGATGCAGGTGATCAGACAGGATGCTTACGTACGTGTCACCTGTCAAAGTCGTATCTAGACGTATCAGGGGTCAGGCATCATGTTTCCAGTCATCAAAAGTCCAGTGTCGGCGTTAAAGGGCCCGGGCGAGGCGTAAAGCTTTGTGTCCTGCAGTCACCAAGAGTACACGAGTGCCTCATTGGCTTCAACGGCCTATGTCGATGATGTTGCGTCGGATGGTTCACACGGTGGCCCTTGTTGATGGTCCAGCATTGAAATCTGCAGCAATTTACGGAAGGGTTGCGCTTCTGTCAATTTGAAAGATTCTCTTCAGTCGTCGTTACTCCTGTTTTTGCAGGATCTTTTTCTGGCCCCAGCGATGTCGGAGATTTGATGTTTTATCGGATTCCAGATATCACGGAACACTCGTGAAATGTTCGAACGGGAAAATCCCAGCTTCATCGCTACCTCGGAGATGCTGTGTCCATCGCTCATGTGCCGACTATAAAGCACGTTAAACTCACTTAAATCCTGATAACCCACCATTGTAGCAGCAATAAGCGCTCTAACAGTTGCGCCAGACACTTGTGGTCTTATATAGGCTATAACCGACCGCTGCGCCGTATTCTGCCTGTTTACGTATCTCTGTATTTGAATAGGTATGCCTGTACCAGTTTCTTTGGCGCTCCAATGTTATGTATTACTGTCAATAGAAATCTTTTCTCAGGAGCTCATTTCTTTACGAGCGAACGAACGTTTGTTTTGAAATACCCCTCGTAATTAGACCGGCCTTGCAACCTCAGCATCCTCCCGTCACTTGCAGGAGTGGCGCCCAGCGCGCAGCCGCTGCGGTCGACGCCCGCCACCTGGACGCTGTACGCCGCGGCGCCCACCAAGGTGTACAAGAGGCACGCCGTCGCCGCGCGCACCTGGGCCTTCCGCAGCGAGCGCGAACACCTGCTGGTGCTCTCCAGCCGCGACGACGGCGATAGCGACGGCTCCGGCTCGGAGCCGGCGGCGGCGGCGGCCCGCCACGTCGCCCCCGGGAGCCGGCCGATGGCTCACTCCGAGTCCTTCGCCAGCCTGTGGAGCGACTTCCTCGCCAGGCTCTCCGCCGACGACGACGGCGACGGCGACAGCGACGCGGCCGGTTCGGACGCCGTGGTTTCCCGGCAGGCCGTGTCCAGGACGGCCAGGAGCGGCGGCCACCACCTGCCCACCTACCACCGCGACCCGCTCGCCTACGTCAGCAAGTACGTCCCCGACGACGACGACGACGTAGCTGCTGCCGGCGGGTTCGTCGGAGCCCGCTCCGTGTTGGGGACCAGAGTGGGCGAAAGCAGATCTGAGAAATCGGAGAAGCCGACCTCAGACGAGGCATCCACAGCAGACAGTAAAGTCGAGGCGGTCACCTGGCCCAGCTACGACGATCCCGTCGTGTACGGTGACGCCCTCGAGGGTAAAGAGCGGCACTCCACCGGCATCCCGGTACCAGCTGAGCAGCGGCCGTCTGCGGCACGGCCGGCAGAGGAGCGACTGGGCGCGGGAGACGGCGGTCGTCCGGACACCGGGAAACAGACCGAGCACAGTAATGCCGGCGTCACTACACTCGGTACCCTACAAACTACTCGTGAGCAAATTGGGGAGGACAGAGACCGAGAAGCGTCCAATCGGAAACTACCTCCAAATGGCGCAGGTGCGCCGGATGAGAAATCGGGCGACGAGAATGAGACAACTGGCGAGAGCAGCAAGCCCGACGAGGGAGCAGCGAAGCGGGAAGACGAGCGGACCGACTTCGTGCCGTACTTCGCGCGGCCCGAGCACTACAGGATGAGCTACGGGCGGGCAGAAGAGGGCGAGGGCGAGGGCGAGGGCGAGGAGCGCTCTGCGCAGCCTGAGGCGGCCGACCTGCAGGAGAGGGGCAGCCGGCAGAGCCGCGTCGCGGCCACACCCAGGTACCCTCGCCTGCGCTGTCCGCCTAGTTTCGCTTTCAAAGTCACGGGCAACTCAATTCTGAACCAGCTGCATACTAACTGGAAACGGCTATTTCTGCTTCAGATAGCGAATATTCGACAAGCACGAAATTGACTTCAGACATGCCACAACGAAGCGTAACAGCATTTGTAATGTTCTCCGTATACGTACACCGTTTATAAAATAGTCAGCAACACTGTAAGTTGTTCACCGACGCTGCTGTTAGCTGCATGAAACAATCGATGTTGGACCATCGTAAGAAAATAAAAGGCAAAAAAATGGTTCAAATGGCTCTGAGCACTATGGGACTTAACTTCTGAGGTCATCAGTCCCCTAGACTTTGAACTACTTAAACCTAACTAACTTAAGGACATCACACATATCCATGCCCGAGGCAGGATTCGAACCTGCGACCGTAGCAGTCGCGCGATTCCAGACTGTAGCGCCTAGAACCGCTCGACAACACCGGCCGGCAATAAAAGGCACTTGCAAAAAATTTTCACTGGTTGCAACTAATGGCATCCCTCTTTAAATATAGGTGATGAATAGCAAAACTAAAAGATAATTAACAAGAGTAATCAAATTTCTGGAATACATCTGTCTAGGTAACATTTTTGGAGACTAACATTTCAACATCACAGGTTGATGTAAGCGCGAAATAAGCCATTGGAAATGTAAAATGTTGGTACAGTAATATGCTACCATGTTGAATGCAAGCCCGCAAACGTGCATGCACCGTGTTGTACAGGTGTCGGATGTCTGTGCGATAGTGTTCCACACCTGTTGCACTTGTCAGTGAATACAGGGACGATTCATATTAGTAGTGGATCGCGCTGGAGTTGTCGTCCAATGATGTCCCATACGTGCTCAATTGGAGACAGATCTGGTGATCGAGCAGGCCGAGACAACCGGTCCACACTCTGTAGATCTTGTTGGGTTACAATACCGGTATGTGTGTGTGAGCGTTATTCTGTTGGAAAACACCTCCTGGAATGCTGTTCATGAATGGCAGCCAAAAGGCCTAATCACAAGTTTGAAATACAAATTTGCAGTGTTGGTGCGTGGAATAACCAGGAGAGTGCTCCTGCTGTCAAACGAAATCGTACACCAGACCATAGCTCCCAGGGTAGGTCCAGTGTGTCTAGCACGCTGAAAGGTTGGTCGCACGCCCTTAGCTGGCCTCCTTCTAGCCAAAAGACAGATATCACTGGCAGCGAGGCAAAACCGGCTTTCATTAGGAAACGCAATGAGCTGTCGCTTGACACCACGGAAGTCGCAAATGGCGGTAGTTTCGGGTCAGTGGACTGCAGGCTACACGGCGCCTGGCTCAGAGCTTTCCACGGGCTAGCCAATTTGCAGCAGTTCCTTGTATCATACTGCTGCGCCAGAGCCACACGCCGGACACGACGGTCTCCCCTCTCGGTAGTGCAGAGAGAGCCCAGTCTTCTCGTGACCACCGCTGCTATCAGTCACGTACAGTGGCTCCATTTCTGCCAAGCCTTTCTGCAATATCCAGCTTGTCGTATACGACCTCGTTCAGCCTCAGTGACCGTGTTGATAACGGCGCCACTGTTGCCTTAAAGGCACTCTGTACTAGCATCAACTCACTACGCCCAGTCTCCCAGGTGACTAACGCTCACCAACAAACTTGTCTGTCATCCTCGTAGTGGCGCTACTAGCGCCACTCTCACGCGATTGCCGAGAAATCTGAAGAGACATCTTTTAGAGGCAGAAACACGCCGACCAACTTTCGTTTATGTCGGTGTTGCGATTTTTTTTCCCGCCAGCGTATTAATAAATTAAACATAATTCCCACAACTAAGAGAAAGAACCGATAGAATTCCGTTACAGGATTACAGGCGAACACGTAGAGCAGGTCACAGTGTATACGTATTTAGGAGTAGTTCCAAGAAGCGATTGAAACGGAACGAACATGTAATAATCAATCGTAGGGAGGGTGAACAGAACACACTGATTCGTTGGACGACTTCTACGCGTCTGGAATGGAAACTGCGTACGAGTGGCTGGTGCCACTATTGTTCCAGACGTAGGAGGAATCCGGAGACAGGTAAGTCGACACAGCCCGTACGTCTAACAGAGATGAACGGCGAACTCAAATGGCGATCTCTGGAAAGAAATCGTCGCTGTAAAGCCTGCTGGGTGAATTTAGTGAATCTGTATTTTAGGAAGACTGCAATTTCGCTATAGCTGTACATCTCGTTTGTATCATGAGCATGAGGTAACGGAAATCGGGGCGAAGGCGGGGGCGGGAGCCTACATAGAGTTTAAAAAAATTGAAAAAAAATTGATGAAATATTGTGTGACATAATTTGTCTAAAAGTAAGAAATAGAACGTATTAGAGAAAGACTTGACGAGCCTCATTTGTCGTACATGACTATGAGCATCATTCAAAGATGCGTCATTATGTTTCACTAATCTGTTATATTTCTTACTTTTAGACAAATTATTTCAGTAAACATTTGAGCGACGTTCTTTCAGTGTTTTTAATTTTCATGTTCTGTTCAGAAAACAAGATCTTACTGACACCTTATTTGTTTTCCTAGCGTCTTCCGCTCTCTACATGTCCCGAATATAGTACTCGATTCGAAGGAATGATTACTTTCAAGCAAATAAACCCATCTTTGCAAACGTAGCCCATTCTTCGATTTCCTGCTCTTACACTCCTGGAAATTGAAATAAGAACACCGTGAATTCATTGTCCCAGGAAGGGGAAACTTTATTGACACATTCCTGGGGTCAGATACATCACATGATCACACTGACAGAACCACAGGCACATAGACACAGGCAACAGAGCATGCACAATGTCGGCACTAGTACAGTGTATATCCACCTTTCGCAGCAATGCAGGCTGCTATTCTCCCATGGAGACGATCGTAGAGATGCTGGATGTAGTCCTGTGGAACGGCTTGCCATGCCATTTCCACCTGGCGCCTCAGCTGGACCAGCGTTCGTGCTGGACGTGCAGACCGCGTGAGACGACGCTTCATCCAGTCCCAAACATGCTCAATGGGGGACAGATCCGGGGATCTTGCTGGCCAGGGTAGTTGACTTACACCTTCTAGAGCACGTTGGGTGGCACGGGATACATTATGTTGTTGTTATGGTCTTCAGTCCTGAGACTGGTTTGATGCAGCTCTCCATGCTACTCTATCCTGTGCAAGCTTCTTCATCTCCCAGTACCTACTGCAACCTACATCCTTCTGAATCTGCTTAGTGTATTCATATCTTGGTCTCCCCCTACGATTTTTACCCTCCACGCTGCCCTCCAATACTAAATTGGTGATCCCTTGATGCCTCAAAACATGTCCTACCAACCGATCCCTTCTTCTGGTCAAGTTGTGCCACAAACTTCTCTTCTCACCAATCCTATTCAATACTTCCTCATTAGTTATGTGATCTACCCATCTAATCTTCAGCATTCTTCTGTAGCACCACATTTCGAAAGCTTCTATTCTCTTCTTGTCCAAACTATTTACCGTCCATGTTTCACTTCCAAACATGGCTACACTCCATACAAATACTTTCAGAAATGACTTCCTGACACTTAAATCTATACTGGATGTTAACAAATTTCTCTTCTTCAGAAATGCTTTCCTTGCCATTGCCAGTCTACATTTTATATCCTCTCTACTTCGACCATCATCAGTTATTTTGATCCCCAAATAGCAAAACTCCTTTACTACTTTAAGTGTCTCATTTCCTAATCTAATACCCTCAACATCACCCGACTTAATTCGACTACATTCCATTATCCTCGTTTTGCTTTTGTTGATGTTCATCTTATATCCTCCTTTCAAGACGCTATCCATTCCATTCAACTGCTCTTCCAAGTCCTTTGCTGTCTCTGACAGAATTACAATGTCATCGGCGAACCTCAAAGTTTTTATTTCTTCTCCATGGATTTTAATACCTACTCCGAATTTTTCTTTTGTTTCCTTTACTGCTTGCTCAATATACAGATTGAATAACATCGGGGAGAGGCTACAACCCTGTCTTACTCCCTTCTTAACCACTGCTTCCCTTTCATGTCCCTCGACTCTTATAACTGCCATCTGGTTTCTGTACAAATTGTAAATAGCCTTTCGCTCCCTGTATTTTACCCCTCCCACCTTTAGAATTTGAAAGAGAGTATTCCAGTCAACATTGTAAAAAGCTTTCTCTAAGTCTACAAATGCTAGAAACGTTGGTTTGCCTTTCCTTAATCTTTCTTCTAAGATAAGTCGTAAGGTCAGTATTGCCTCACGTGTTCCAACATTTCTACGGAATCCAAACTGATCTTCCCCGAGGTCGGCTTCTACCAGTTTTTCCATTCGTCTGTAAAGAATTCGTGTTAGTATTTTGCAGCTGTGGCTTATTAAACTGATTGTTCGGTAATTTTCACATCTGTCAACACCTGCTTTCTTTGGGATTGGAATTATTATATTCTTCTTGAAGTCTGAGGGTATTTCGCCTGTTTCATACATCTTGCTCACCAGATGGTAGAGTTTTGTCAGGACTGGCTCTCCCAAGGCCGTCAGTAGTTCCAATGGAATGTTGTCTACTCCGACTCAGGTCTTTCAGTGCTCTGTCAAACTCTTCACGCAGTATCGTATCTCCCATTTCTTCTTCATCTACATCCTCTTCCATTTCCATAATATTGTCCTCAAGTTCATCGCCCTTGTATAGACCCTCTATATACTCCTTCCACCTTTCTGCTTTCCCTTCTTTGCTTAGAACTGGGTTTCCATCTGAGTTCTTGATGTTCATACAAGTGGTTCTCTTATCTCCAAAGGTCTCTTTAATTTTCCTGTAGGCAGTATCTATCTTACCCCTAGTGAGATAAGCCTCTACATCCTTACATTTGTCCTCTAGCCATCCCTGCTTAGCCACTTTGCACTTCCTGTCGATCTCATTTTTCAGACGTTTGTATTCCTTTTTGCCTGCTTCACTTACTGCATTTTTATATTTTCTCCTTTCATCAATTAAATTCAATATTTCTTCTGTTACCCAAGGATTTCTACTAGCCCTCGTCTTTTTACCTACTTGATCCTCTGCTGCCTTCACTACTTCATCCCTCAAAGCTACCCATTCTTCTTCTACTGTATTTCTTTCCCCCATTCCTGTCAATTGTTCCCTTATGCTCTCCCTGAAACTCTGTACAACCTCTGGTTCTTTCAGTTTATCCAGGTCCCATCTCCTTAAATTCCCACCTTTTTGCAGTTTCTTCAGTTTTAATCTACAGGTCATAACCAATAGATTGTGGTCAGAGTCCACATCTGCCCCTGGAAATGTCTTACATGCGGACGTGCATTGTCCTGTTGGAACAGCAAGTTCCCTTGCCGGTCTAGGAATGGTAGAACGATGGGTTCGATGACAGTTTGGATGTACCGTGCACTATTCAGTGTCCCCTCGACGATCACCAGTGGTGTACGGCCAGTGTAGGAGATCGCTCCCCACACCATGATGCCGGGTGTTGGCCCTGTGTGCCTCGGTCGTATGCAGTCCTGATTGTGGCGCTCACCTGCACGGCGCCAAACACGCATACGACCATCATTGGCACCAAGGCAGAAGCGACTCTCATCGCTGAAGACGACACGTCTCCATTCGTCCCTCCATTCACGCCTGTCGCGACACCACTGGAAGCGGGCTGCACGATGTTGGGGCGTGAGCGGAAGACGGCCTAACGGTGTGCGGGACCGTAGCCCAGCTTCATGGAGACGGTTGCGAATGGTCCTCGCCGATACCCCAGGAGCAACAGTGTCCCTAATTTGCTGGGAAGTGGCGGTGCGGTCCCCTACGGCACTGCGTAGGATCCTACGGTCTTGGCGTGCATCCGTGCGTCGCTGCGGTCCGGTCCCAGGTCGACGGGCACGTGCACCTTCCGCCGACCACTGGCGACAACATCGATGTACTGTGGAGACCTCACGCCCCACGTGTTGAGCAATTCGGCGGTACGTCCACCCGGCCTCCCGCATGCCCACTATACGCCCTCGCTCAAAGTCCGTCAACTGCACATACGATTCACGTCCACGTCCACGGCATGCTACCAGTGTTAAAGTCTGCGATGGAGCTCCGTATGCCACGGCAAACTGGCTGACACTGACGGCGGCGGTGCACAAATGCTGCGCAGCTAGCGCCATTCGACGGCCAACACCGCGGTTCCTGGTGTGTCCGCTGTGCCGTGCGTGTGATCATTGCTTGTACAGCCCTCTCTCAGTGTCCGGAGCAAGTATGGTGGGTCTGACACACCGGTGTCAATGTGTTCTTTTTTCCATTTCCAGGAGTGTAGTTTGGCTACGAAAATCTGGACAAAAATCCACTGTGCAATACACAGGGAACCTTGTTTTCGCTCCACTGAAATATTTGACCAAAAATAGAAGTTGGGAATGAAATGGATGGGAAAATCGGTAAAATTAGTACGAAGTGCTCTCCGCTAAACACTGTAGACTGGATTGCAGACTATATAGGCAGGTACCCTGGGACGCTGTGCTATTTCTGTTTAAGTTGAATGTCACAGTAACTACGATCGTACGCCTCGACCTGACATACAGGGCACGTTTTCAGGAGGAGGCCGTGGTACTTCCAAGACCCTGGGCCGCGATACGGCGGCACCGGAAGGCGCGAGCGCCAGCGACAGCAGCAGCAGCCCCAGCCGCCGCAGCGCCACAACCACCGTCAGAAACTCGAGCAGCACCAGCAACAGACCCACGCCGAGGCCGACGTGTGGGAGTACTACGGCAACCCCGACAACTTCTACATCCCTCCGGACACCCTGTCGACCATAGTCGTCGAGAAGCAGGAGAAGGGACAGGGGGAGGGGCAGGAGAAGGAGGGGAAGAAGCGGGGGGGCGAGCCCCAGGCCAGGGCCAGCGCGGCCGCCGGGCGCAGCAGCCGGGAGTCCGACTGGCCGCCCCTGGGCTTCCGCAGCAGCACCCACCACTCCGGGCCCGCCGCCGGAGGCCCCGGGGGGCGAGGCGCGGCGGCCGAAGCGGAGGCGGCCGGGCCCTCCGCTGGCGAGCAGTGGTCGCTACACTACCCCAGTGGCAATCCTTACCACAGCGACTACGAGTACCCGAAGGTCGAATACACACCGCCGTCGGCCTCGGCTCCTGCTGCCGTTGCCGCGTCTACTGCAGAGGGTTCCGACGGTAACTACCCCTGGTCTCTGTACACTTCACCGTCTCATTATTTTGGATCTCGCAAAACGAAGGTCGCCGAAAAAACTGGCGGAACTGCTCCGACCAGTCCGTCCTCCGAGGGCACAACTGGGAACGGTGAGAAGGCTAAGGGTAAAGGTGCCGTCAGGGAAGGAGGCGGCGCGCCGAGCAAGCCGCCCACCCGAGGCGCCGACCCGCTGTGGCACCTGGCCATGAGGGCGCTCGCCCACGCCGCCGCCGCGGGGAAGGCGAAGCCGAAGCCCTCCGGCGCGCACGAGAACAACAAGGCCGAGATCCCGAAAAAAGGCGACTCCCTGCAGTATCCCGGCTCCCCGTCCCGTGCTTCTGGAAGCGAAACTGTACCAGACACCTCGAAGAAGAGTGACGCTTCCACCGACACTGCCCCGACAAATCCAGTTTCTTGGTTCTCTGGAGAGGGCACTTACCCTTCCCGTCAAACTTCGAGGGCTTCTTCAGTCATTAACCCAGCTACAGCAACGACTTCTACAGATGACCGAAAACATGGAGAGGTGTCAACAGATGCAGCTGGTGGCGATCACTGGACACCGTACACTGGCCACTTTAGCCAGAATGCACACGCAGGTGAGTGCTAGTGAGACATTTATCATCTCAGGTTCGTCAGCTGACGGTTCGCCTGTGGCTTTACCGTACACCCTACATCATTGTATTTAATAATAATGAACTGTTTCTATTGACCTATGTCTGTCTTTTCCAGTTAACCGACACCGTAAAACACTGAGAGTTAAAACGAAAATTTGAACAACTTCTTATCGTACAACATAAAGCCCACCGGGACTATATTTACTAAAACCATCAATAAGGGAGTCATTTAAATTTGTTTACTCCACAAGTACAAAGCCTTGATCCAGCTTAGCCTCTGTTGCATCAAACTAATGATTTCTTCAACTGGATGAACGCATTGTGTTCCAGGTTAGTTTCTCCACGAGCTTACATTCCGCAACAAGAACCCTTCACCAGTCCATCAGATACACATGTCTTCTAGTCCACGATGGACCCCCCTCCCCTCCGTACAGCCTGTGCATCCGGCAGATTCAACAGGCACATCGTTTCGCCTCCATCACATCCCGCCAACAGTTCGCATCGCAAAGATTCTGTGGCGTCTCCCTCTCACACCATCCGTTACTGAGGTTCGAAGGACATCTCTGTGAGGCTCTTCCACTTCATAAATCAACACTTGACGATGCTATCATTTTTTTTTTCATTCCGTCTCTATCCGATACTGTCGAGTAAGACTAAAGAAACGGGACGATAGAGCGTTTCCTTGTTACAAGTCTCCCTGCAGTTAATGGCAGTATTCTGTTGCTAAGACTTCCCTACATATAACAGCCTAACGAAGCTGTCAGTGTTGCGTACTCCACGAGCTTATTGTGCTGCTTTATTATCGAGGGACTTCACTGACAGAGAGACGCTACAAAGCAGTATGTAGTACACGTTCACTTCTGAAACTAGCTGGTCACATTTTCTTAAAAAATAGTAAACCGCTATTTGACTGTGTATTATTATATTTATCTTTTGTACAATCCAGATTTTGGCTTGTATGCCTTTATCAAGTACAATGCTAAACGTTGTAGACCGTTATTATTATGACTTAATAATGGTGTAACAGCCTGTAGCACTGTATTTGATAATGGCATACAAGGCGAAATCTGGATTGTACAAAAGATAAATTTAATAATACACAGTCAAATGGCGATTTACTCTTTTAAAAAGTATTGCATGACTGACTGAACGCCATCGAAAACTTTCCACCTGGTCACAGCTGTCTGCGAACCAGCAATCGAGATATGCGGCAAGACGTGAAAGCTCAGAGCTTGGCTCTGACTAACGTATCACACCAAATACGCACGCTTTCCTTGCGCTGCTGTCCAGATCCAAACGTGGCGTTCCTCACAGCTACGGTCCTCCAGTAACTATAGAGGGACGATGGAATAATGGATCCTCCCAGTTGTTTGCAAAAAAAGACGCGAGCAGTCCCACTAGAAGGAGAGGTGCGGGGCGGGACTCATCACAGTGACGTGGCAGGAGATCTAAAAGTGAAGGAATAGCCGCCTAGTTCTACGGATCTGGTGCCCATTTTTAGAACTCTTCTAGACCTGCACTTGGGTTTCCCTCAGCATTGTGACCTGCTGTCCGAAAATCTCTGGAACCACTTAGTAGTCTGCCGCGTCGAAACCAAGCTGCGTGCAGTGTAGAGCCAAACATATGTTCTATCACGGGCTTTATTACTGTGGAAGAAATTTTTCTGGCATCTTATGCGCTTTCTTGATTTCAAAACTTCTCCACTGATATACAGTATCTGATGAAAAGTGTCCGGACACTCCCATTGAAATGCAGCGACACCGGACCCATCAGTGTAAAAGGCTGCGGGGAGTACCGTGTTGTTAAGTAGAAAAGCAATACGAGCGAACTGGTTTCGTCAGGAGAGGTCAGTCACATCGGACGTGGACTACTCGTTGGGTGTCACCCGAGTCACGAATCCACCAGCGACATCGCAACTCTTCTGCAGCTACCCAAATCCAGTGTCGGTGATGTGTCTGTGAAGTGGAAACGCGAAGAAACAACCGCAGCTTATCCGAGAGCAGGCAGACCCCTGTGTACTGACGGCCGGGGATTGTCGAACAGTTCAGAGGGTAGTTGTAAACAGTACAGCACGAAATAAGTGGAATGGATCACTTCTCGAGTCCCAAAGTGCTACCTGGAGTCCAGCTAGCAAAATGACTGTGCGTAGGAAGTTAAGAGAATTGGATACTAGGGTCGGTCGGTTGATGGGGAGGGACCAAACTGCTGGGTCGTCAGTCCACTAGGGTTGGGCAGCTCCTCATAAGCCACACATTTCTGTTGACTATGCTGGCGATACTTGAGGTGACGTAAAGAGCAACGCTACTGGACGGTGGGTGACTGGAAACGAGTGACAGATCACTCTGCACCCTCTGGCGATCTGATGCGGTTGTTTGTGTTTGGCGAATGCCTGGGGAACGCCAGCTGCCACGGCATTCAGTGCCAACAGTGAACTACGTAGAAGTCGTGCACGATACGGGGAGGTTTCTACTTTTCTGGTTTCGGCTCTCGAGGATGAATGGCTGCCATACCTCCACAGACATCGGGGTACCTCGCTGAAAGTGTCCCCAGCAGGGTCTTACCCGACGTAAACGCACAGGGTGGGCACCCCCTGTATCAGAGTCCACTAATAGGGGGGACATCTTCGATCAGATAATCTATTTTGGATGTTAATGTTCGCCGTATGTTTTGTGTTTAACTTAATGACTTTTTTTATGCTGCACACTGCAAATCGTCTCTAGAAAATTCATTCTCGTTTCTCGAATATGTACTCGTATAGCTATTGGTGGTTGAGAGTACGTGTCGCAGTTCTTCCTCGGCGTTTCTGCCCGCAGACGCCGGCTCCGGCTCCGGCTCCGGCAGCGCTGCGCCGCCGTGGCCCCCGGCGGCCTTCTTCAGGGACGACTACGGGGTGTCTGACGCCGGCGGGCCGCCGCACAGCCGCCAGCTGCAGGTGAGCACGTGGTCCGCCGTGGCGCTCCCAGCTGTAGCTTCGTGCTCGCGACTCACCTCCACTAATTAGACTGACAATTAGCCGCCTGCTCCACGCCTTTAAGCGGGATGGAGTACGATGCTTCCGAACTATCGTGGGGCGGAATCTCTTTCCTTTGTTTGCACTTGTTAGGCGAACTGCTGAGCACGGCAGGCGTAACGAAAAAGGTTTTTATTACTTAGTGGCACAAAAACTATAATAATTATTTAGATCATAAAAACGGTAATAATTAAATGCCAATGACCGAGCGATTATGTAAGTTGAAATTGGAGAGGAGGGAAAGGAAAGCAAAGGGACAAAACGAAAGGAAAGGGACGGAAGTCATGATGTGAGCTGCATCAGGACCTACCTTATGCGGAGTGAAACGTGTCCGGCCCGGGATTCGAACCTGGGGCCTGCTGCTTACTAGGCAGCTGCGTTAACCATTGGGCCACCCGGACACAGTGTTCATCGCAGCTACGCGGACTGTCCCGGTACGTCCGTCACCCCACCCACACTCCCACCTAGCGCCCCCTGTCTGCGATCCCCGTCAGTGTCCTCTACCCTCGCTACTTTTGAGATTATGTGAATGCGTGGTATCTGTTCTTTCCGTCATATCAGAAGAAACAGACGCCACGCATTCGTATAACTCGGTAGTTGTCGAATATTCTATTATACAGGGTGAAACACTAACTATTACCACTAAAAATTACTCCGGAAGTATGACAGGACCTGAAAAGTTGGTGGGACAAGAGTTGCGTGGCACAACGGGGGTCATAATATGACGTTGCTTTATTGTTGCTAGGTGGGGTCGCTTCAGAGATATGAAGATCAACTTTGTTCTTTTAAAATGGGATGCTGCAGTTTGGTTCTTATTTTCTGATAACGGCTATCGAGACGAATCAAATTATTTGTAACATTAAGGTCTTTGAAGGTCAACGAGGGTCACAAACGTGGCACGAACGTCCATTCACAGAAGGTGAGAAGGTGTTCGAAGTGATGACCATTGGTATCAATGCAGTGCTGCAATCTTCTTATCACGGATTGAGTGATATTCCTTACCACTTCGGCACTTATCGAAGCCCATGCTCTGAAAATTCTCTCTCGTCTATCGTGCAAATAGTAAATATTCTCCGAATACGGGTTATGCATCTAATGTGCCACTGACATGTAAACACCATTCGACGGTTTCGCAATACAACACTAATATGAACGGTAAGACTAGTATCGTCGAATCAAGCGAATGAGAATGATGTATTCCTTCGAAGAACAAGTCGATATGCTTGTCATTTAGGGAAAATGCCAAACGAAATTCAATGAGAACTTGAGACATACGCTTATACGAATTCGGAAACATCGCTCACGCGAAACTCAGTGCTCTTTCCTATCGCATGCAAGACTTCAGTGCCACGTGTGGAGGTAACCAAGTTGTTTCGGAGTTTCTAGACTTTCGGAAAGCTTTTGACTGAGCACCACATAAACGCTTTCTAACGGAAAAACGTTTCTGTGGGAAGACAGTTTTAACTTGGCGAAAAGTTTTCTGAAGTACACTCCTGGAAATGGAAAAAAGAACACAAGGTTCCCTGTGTATTGCACAGTGGATTTTTGTCCAGATTTTCGTAGCCAAACTACACTCCTGGAAATGGAAAAAAGAACACATTGACACCGGTGTGTCAGACCCACCATACTTGCTCCGGACACTGCGAGAGGGCTGTACAAGCAATGATCACACGCACGGCACAGCGGACACACCAGGAACCGCGGTGTTGGCCGTCGAATGGCGCTAGCTGCGCAGAATTTGTGCACCGCCGCCGCCAGTGTCAGCCAGTTTGCCGTGGCATACGGAGCTCCATCGCAGTCTTTAACACTGGTAGCATGCCGCGACAGCGTGGACGTGAACCGTATGTGCAGTTGACGGACTTTGAGCGAGGGCGTATAGTGGGCATGCGGGAGGCCGGGTGGACGTACCGCCGAATTGCTCAACACGTGGGGCGTGAGGTCTCCACAGTACATCGATGTTGTCGCCAGTGGTCGGCGGAAGGTGCACGTGCCCGTCGACCTGGGACCGGACCGCAGCGACGCACGGATGCACGCCAAGACCGTAGGATCCTACGCAGTGCCGTAGGGGACCGCACCGCCACTTCCCAGCAAATTAGGGACACTGTTGCTCCTGGGGTATCGGCGAGGACCATTCGCAACCGTCTCCATGAAGCTGGGCTACGGTCCCGCACACCGTTAGGCCGTCTTCCGCTCACGCCCCAACATCGTGCAGCCCGCCTCCAGTGGTGTCGCGACAGGCGTGAATGGAGGGACGAATGGAGACGTGTCGTCTTCAGCGATGAGAGTCGCTTCTGCCTTGGTGCCAATGATGGTCGTATGCGTGTTTGGCGCCGTGCAGGTGAGCGCCACAATCAGGACTGCATACGACCGAGGCACACAGGGCCAACACCCGGCATCATGGTGTGGGGAGCGATCTCCTACACTGGCCGTACACCACTGGTGATCGTCGAGGGGACACTGAATAGTGCACGGTACATCCAAACCGTCATCGAACCCATCGTTCTACCATTGCTAGACCAGCAAGGGAACTTGCTGTTCCAACAGGACAATGCACGTCCGCATGTATCCCGTGCCACCCAACGTGCTCTAGAAGGTGTAAGTCAACTACCCTGGCCAGCAAGATCTCCGGATCTGTCCCCCAGTGAGCATGTTTGGGACTGGATGAAGCGTCGTCTCACGCGGTCTGCACGTCCAGCACGAACGCTGGTCCAACTGAGGCGCCAGGTGGAAATGGCATGGCAAGCCGTTCCACAGGACTACATCCAGCATCTCTACGATCGTCTCCATGGGAGAATAGCAGCCTGCATTGCTGCGAAAGGTGGATATACACTGTACTAGTGCCGACATTGTGCATGCTCTGTTGCCTGTGTCTATGTGCCTGTGGTTCTGTCAGTGTGATCATGTGATGTATCTGACCCCAGGAATGTGTCAATAAAGTTTCCCCTTCCTGGGACAATGAATTCACGGTGTTCTTATTTCAATTTCCAGGAGTGTACAACGAAGGCTGTCATACGGGATGAAGCGTCATCTACATACACTGGCGTAATATCTGGTGTGGTGAGCCCCGGGGGGGGAGTCTGATAAGAATTTTGCCGTGCATGTTATACATTAATGACGTAGCGCTCTCTGGATTTTACCGCATGAGGCACACATGGTGGATGAAATTGTATCCTGTTAAAATTGGCAGTAATATCGAGGTAGGTTTCGAAGAAATAGCAGCCTCAAGGAACAACAGGCAAGCAGCTGTTAGTGGAGAGAAATGCGAGATTGCGCACCTGAGCAAACGTGAAATCGCTTTCACTACAGGAGGAATGTGTTGCAACTGGAGTGATTCGTGCCACACGAAGATCCGGGTGTAACGGTAAACAGACGTAATGGTGGTAACGAGAACGTGGATAACTTGGAGGTAAAGCAAATGTGGGGCTACGACTCACTGGTAGGGTACTGGCAAGTACAGTTTGCCTACTAAGGTGTTGCTTGAGAACCATTGTACGGCGCAGTCATCGAGGGCATTGAAGAGAGCGTGGTAAGGGGGGGGGGGGGGGGGGCGGTCGCAGGCCCCACCTACTGGCGATGCTGGAGCCTCTCAACTGTCAGAGACTCGAAGGCAGGCGCGGTTCTTGACGCGGACAGCTGCTTGGGCTACTTCGCGGAAAGCGTTTAATGGCGGAGACTAGCGATATTTTTCAGATCACTACGTACAGTGTGATACCACGCCGATCTTACGAACTTTCAGGGATGCTGCGGAAGGGTAAATGTACCAATTTGGCAGTGGGCCTCTTGCACTGCCAGCTCCTTGTTTTCCATATCTTGGGAAGAGGAAGTACGGCCAAAAACAAGAATAAAAGTACACTTAAGATGGGCTCCTTACGACCTTTTTTTTTTTTTCACTAGCTGCTTATATTTTATGTCCCACCGTCTAATTTCTTATGGTGGGTCGTATATTGCCACTTAGCCGCTGTGACTGGGTCCGGGGTCCGCAGTGACTGAAAGTAACACCACACCGGCTCCCGTCCCCACTCACACCGTTGCCCGTGTCCCGCCACGTGGAGGCGAGCTCTGTTTAGATCCATTTGACATTTTTTTTTTGTGCAGCATTAGAAAAACGTATAACTAATACAAAATCAAGTAAGATATTAATAAACAAAACGAAATTAAATATTTAGAAAGAAGGAAGGAAGAGAACTGAATAAAGAAGTTATAGGTATAATATTGCCCGTCACCTGGTTGCGGGCGGCGGCCCGGGTCTTGGAATGAACCTCAAGACGCTGGCCGTTGCTCACCATGCCTTTAACATCCACTATCCTAAAAACTACCTTAACTAGAAGAGATTAGGGTACGTTAAAGCTAGAAACTAAGACTAAGACCTCCATGTCCAGCCTACTAAACTATTTACGATATACAATAGAGAGGTAACTGATTTTGTGCTTGGCTCAAAGTTGCTAATGAAAGGGTACTCGTAGTAAAAGTAATAAGGTAATGACGCTAACGGTTTGTGTTGAGCCTACAAGGCTCCTAGTAGAGTACATCAGGCGCAAGCACCTCCCGGCCCCGCCGACAACACGACCTGAATGGTGGTTTTCCCCGATCTACCATAGGTATCCGTCGGGTTGGGCTCAAAAGAGAGGAACCACAATTAAGATCCTTCCATCCAGGACGTGCGCCGCCTCTTACCAGGGGGGCGTGGGTCCCTTGAAGAGGTGCCCAACTTTAAGCTTCACATGAGAAGTTCTTAGTATAGTGGAGGTTGAGGTATAGGCTGTGTAGGTTAGTTGTGCAAACAGTTCACACTGAGCCAATGAGACTTACAATGATACGTGGTGTGGCAGTTAGCACCTTCCGGCCCCGCCAGCAACACAGCCTGAGCGGTGGTTTTCCCCGATCTACCATAGGTATCCGTCGGGTTGGGCTCAAAAGAGAGGGACCACAATTAAGATCCTTCCATACAGACTGTGCGCTGCCTCTTAACGGAAGGCGTAGGCCCCTTGAAGAGGTACCTAGCTTTAAGCTCTTATTACACATGGAGATGCTGTTAACTATTTACATGTAACGTGCAATCTGTTTTTAGGATTGTGTGTGACTTGTGCACCTCTTGTCGGTTGTTCCACTCTATTCTTTGAATTTAACTTGGTTGACACTATGGATCATCCGCGCTGGACGCTTCAATATCTGTGTTGGTGTCCTGGTCTGTATCTGTTTCTTCTTCATCACTCGTGGTGCTAATCATATCTGTGTCCCCCTGGGCATCGTGACGTCTGTTTGGACGGACTTGCCTTCGGTAGGGTCTGTTGCGCAAGTATTCTATTTGTTGGATCTTCGAGATTTCGTCCGTTAGTTTGTTGAGTTCAGTCCACCTTTCCGGGTCGCGAATTATGGCATGTAGTTCGTTCTGTGTGTTCAGGCGATTTATGTGTACTGAGTGTCTTATGTTCGTGCGTTGTCCGCAGAAGAAGACAGTATGTTCAGGGCAACCTTCTTCCCCGCATGTGCATCTATTAGTCTGCTGCAGACTCACGCGGTACAGGTGCGTGGGATAAGGGCCATGTCCTGTGATGAAATGTACCATACCGCGGCTGGGATCAATATGTTTTAGTTTTAGTCTTTCCCGGATGTCAGGGAAGAAGTTGTATACACGGCGGCCCTTATCGCTGTTGGCCCACTCGCTCTGCCAGGTATCCACTCGCCATGCTCTGAGTTGGCGTGTTGTCTCAATCGGTACACCAGTGATCTGCCGAACCTGGTCTATTCTCCCCATCCTAAGCCAGTACATTGCTGCGCGGTACCTGATGGTGATATCTATGGGGAAAATTCCCATGACGACACATAGTGCGTCATTTGATGTTGTGTTAAATGCCCCTGTTAGTCGAAGTAGAACACTTCTTTGGCCTCGACGTACAATGGTTCTGTTGGTTGAGAGATTTAACCTGTGGGCCCACGTACTGGCAGCAAAGCATAGTACTGACTCGAAGAGAGCGCAATGGTATGTTCGTGTCACTGACAGGGGTAGTCTATGAACTATGAGCACTTGTCCATCTTCACTACTGTGGAACACTTCTCTTTTACTGTCCACGTGCAAACAGCTCTTAAGGTATGCATTTCAGAGCCGATGTTTTATTGGACGTTTTTCTTGTTTCCGCCCATACTACCACCTCGGAAAGTTGCCTACCATAGAATCTTAGCAAAAACTGTACCGGTACATGTATTACACTGTCTGAATCGGAATGATTTCCGCTCGTAACTTTCGACTTGGCAGTTTGGGAGCGGCGTCCCTTACCTGAGACTGAGACCAAGCGAGGTGGCACACTGGACTCGCATTCGGGAGGACGACGGTTCAATCCCGCGTCCGGACATCCTCACTTAGGTTTTCCGTGATTTCCCTAAATCGCTCCAGGCAAATTCCGGGATGGTTCCTTTCGAAGGGCACGGTTGACTTCCTTCCCCATCCTTCCCTAATCCGATGAGACCGATGACCTCGCCGTCTGGTCTCCTCCTCCAAAACAACACTACCCAATCTGAGATTGATACATTTACTTTCCTGAATCACTCCTAAAAGTTTGTTACATCATCACGGAATCTGGCCTAAAGATATGGCGCGAGGAAACAGTCCGTCGATCTCTCCACACTGGACAGGAGCTTACGCCCAAATTTCCAGATGTCAAACACTCAGATCGTTACCAAACTTTATACGACGATAGAGTATCAACCAAAACACCGATCCAGTTCGCGCTGTGTGCTGTCGTCCAGTACAACATGTGTAAACGGTAATTAAAAGTAACACCAAAACTACGGAGTACAGGAAAGGCGTACCTGTGAGTGACAATTTTGTAGATCTCCAGTGGGTGAGTTGGTAGAGTGCAAATTCGTCATACCAGAGATCCGGCGTTCAAACCCCACTGTTATTTTAACTGCTTATGAGTGAGACTGTTATACGGGAGAACATTTTCCTGATATGTAAAATGACTTTTCGGATTTCGTACCTGTGTTCTTTTGACAGTACGCTTTTGCTTCGTTAGTTGAAACTAGCAAACCTATACAGGACATTAGTATAGAGAGGTGGAGTTCATCCAATTCTTTTCGAATGACGCCACGTCTGATAAAGTTCAGTAGTTACAAGCCCAACAAAAACCAACACCGATGCCATTACAGAGGGAACGATTACAGAGGGAACGATTAATCAGGGAGAACACTCGTGTTGAAGCAACTAGTGCGTTTCTAGTCTTCACGGAACAAAGATAAGCGATCGGAAGAGGAGAACAAAGAAAAAATTGCACCATACTTGCGGAAGTATTAATAGTCCCATACAAAAGTTTCACGCATAATACAGTAAAAAACTGGCATTATGGGGGTTTGAACCTGTGACCCTTTCGCTCCATAGTTGTGGTGTCACTTTTAGTTAACGTTTACGGCCGTTCTGCTGGACGACAGCACGTAGTACGAACTAAACAGGAGTTTTGGTTGATACTCCATCGTCGTACATTATTTGGTATCAATGTGAGTGTGTGACACCTGTAGGTTTGGGTGTTAGTGAAGGTCTTCGAGCGACCACCGCACGGTAAGGTAGGCGTAGCGGACTGGTGGGTCCATGTGAGCGACTGGCGCCGCGCCGTATGGCGTGCTGTGCTGTGCTGTGCCTGTAGCCTCGGCGTGTGTTGTCGTGTTGGAACAGGCCGGCCCCTCTGAGTCGCCGCAGCCGCCGCAGGTGACGCAGACGACGACGACGACGACGACGACATCGACGTCGCGGCAGCGCGAGTCGTCTGTGGGCGGCTTGCTGGGCCTGCTGCTGCCGCTGCCGCTGCCGCGCTTCCTGCTGCCGTCGCCGCCAGCTGCAGCCGCGCCCACCGCCCAGGAGGTTCTGCGAGCCGTCAGGCCGCAGGTAGGCCTACTGTCTCTCCGTCTCTGCACTCCACACTTCCCTCAATCCGACGCCGACTTCGTCCACTTGTGGCGCCGTGCGTATCATGTATCGCAGCCAGGGGTGTCCGGCACTTGCGCTAGTGGGACACCCGCAATCCCTCTAGTAATGTTCACGCTACAGCTGCACAGTTATTTATTTACTGACAACAGTCTTTACACTACACGATTTCGAGGGCCCAGCCCGACCTTCAGGTTTATCGACAAATCGAAGGTCGAATCGTCCGTGTCAAAGCTAACTTACAACGCAACACTTCCGCCATTCGTCGCTCTTACAGATTGAAAGTTCTTTGTTGTGCGGTCAAATCTGGATATTCAACCTCACGAGCTGTGTACAACAGATGTCGTGCCTTGCAAGTTATCTTTGACACGGACGTCGCTACATTCCGTTTATAAATACACCTGAAGATGGGGTCGACTTCCAGAAATCTGGTAGTGTAATGATTGCAGTCAATATATCACTTTGCAACTGTAGCCGATTTTCCAATCGTCAACATTACAGGGAAACGTTTATTAGTAAACACGCATTCATTCTCTGCTCTGCTACACCACCAACCATCTATACTACTAACCCTTAACCCGGTGCACAATCCAATCTGCAGCCTACCTATATAATCGCTTCCTAGTAGCCGCCAGGCGCACTTTCTGCGTTGTTTTGGCGTACATTTGCAGTGTGTAGCTGTAGCCAGCATGTGCGCATTCGCTTCAGCGCTACCAGACCAGTCCAGTACGATATATGCTCTAAAAGCTAATGCCTTGTCGATTCAATCACTCTTTTGTCTGATTGTCTGTTAGTTTGCTCCATGCAACAGTCACGTCCTATCCTCTACTCGATGTCTTCCGAATACTTCATCCTAGGCCGTCTTTTCCCTTTCTTTCTCAAATGCGGAAGGGAGCTGGTGTTGAGCGGAAAGCTACTCAGCAATAATGAATTTACTAACGTTTCTAAAAACACGAATGAATTTATTTTTAAAAAGCGAAAATCCAAGAGTAAAGACTATATTTCAATAACACAACTGATAGCAAACACCTCAAAACGGCAACAGTATAAAATCACTTCCTTTTAGTAAAGAATATTAAATGAAATAAAAATACATTGACATTACAAACAGTAAAACATAAGCTCAAATCATTATGTCACAAATATGAACCATCGGCCGTTGCCAGTAATTATCAAAACGCCATTGTCTTCGAAATAGCCAAAATGACTGAAAAATGCGGTTCAAACTTATGATGATAGAGGCAGTGACAAAGGCAACGCCATTAGCAATAATTCCTTCTCCTCTATTAACATAGGATGGCGGTTGCCACTACCACAGTGCAAGAAACCATCATTAAAAATTTCCATCATGGTACACAGGCACCTTTAACGAGATCACAGTTAACAAGAGATACAATCACCTATCCCGTAACACAGAAACAACTCGTTAATTATGTACTAAAAATTAAACATATTACAAGTGCAGATACAGGGTGTTTCAAAAATGACCGGTATATTTGAAACGGCAATAAAAACTAAACGAGCAGCGATAGAAATACACCGTTTGTTGCAATATGCTTGGGACAACAGTACATTTTCAGGCAGACAAACTTTCGAAATTACAGTAGTTACAATTTTCAACAACAGATGGCGCTGCGGTCTGGGAAACTCTATAGTACGATATTTTCCACATATCCACCATGCGTAGCAATAATATGGCGTAGTCTCTGAATGAAATTACCCGAAACCTTTGACAACGTGTCTGGCGGAATGGCTTCACATGCAGATGAGATGTACTGCTTCAGCTGTTCAATTGTTTCTGGATTCTGGCGGTACACCTGGTCTTTCAAGTGTCCCCACAGAAAGAAGTCACAGGGGTTCATGTCTGGCGAATAGGGAGGCCAATCCACGCCGCCTCCTGTATGTTTCGGATAGCCCAAAGCAATCACACGATCATCGAAATATTCATTCAGGAAATTAAAGACGTCGGCCGTGCGATGTGGCCGGGCACCATCTTGCATAAACCAGGAGGTGTTCGCAGTGTCGTCTAAGGCAGTTTGTACCGCCACAAATTCACGAAGAATGTCCAGATAGCGTGATGCAGTAATCGTTTCGGATCTGAAAAATGGGCCAATGATTCCTTTGTTAGAAATGGCGGCCCAGACCAGTACTTTTTGAGGATGCAGGGACGATGGGACTGCAACATGGGGCTTTTCGGTTCCCCATATGCGCCAGTTCTGTTTATTGACGAAGCCGTCCAGGTAAAAATAAGCTTCGTCAGTAAACCAAATGCTGCCCACATGCATATCGCCGTCATCAATCCTGTGCACTATATCGTTAGTGAATGTCTCTCGTGCAGCAATGGTAGCGGCGCTGAGGGGTTGCCATGTTTGAATTTTGTACGGATAGAGGTGTAAACTCTGGCGCACGAGATGATACGTGGACGTTGGCGTCATTTGGACCGCAGCTGCAACACGGCGAACGGAAACCCGAGGCCGCTGTCGGATCACCTGCTGCACTAGCTGCGCGTTGCCCTCTGTGGTTGCCGTACGCGGTCGCCCTACCTTTCCAGCACGTTCATCCGTCACGTTCCCAGTCCGTTGAAATTTTTCAAACAGATCCTTTATTGTATCGCTTTTCGGTCCTTTGGTTACATTAAACCTCCGTTGAAAACTTCGTCTTGTTGCAACAACACTGTGTTCTAGGCGGTGGAATTCCAACACCAAAAAAATCCTCTGTTCTAAGGAATAAACCATGTTGTCTACAGTACACTTGCACGTTGTGAACAGCACACGCTTACAGCAGAAAGACGACGTACAGAATGGCGCACCCACAGACTGCGTTGTCTTCTATATCTTTCACATCACTTGCAGCGCCATCTGTTGTTGAAAATTGTAACTACTGTAATTTCGAAAGTTTGTCCGCCTGAAAATGTACTGTTGTCCCAAGCATATTGCAACAAACGGTGTATTTCTATCGCTGCTCGTTTAGTTTTTATTGCCGTTTCAAATATACCGGTCATTTTTGAAACACCCTGTAAGTACTATCGCTATGCAGGAAACTTTGACTTGACTACTGAGGCATAAGATTTTTCTTTAGTTTTTTTTTTGGGGGGGGGGGGGGGAGGAGGGGGGAGACATGCAAATAGTTTAGTAAACAGCCAGAGTTCGTGATACTACAGGTAACTATAGACATACCTCAGAAATGAGGTAGGTAGATTTAACAAATTTTCACTAACTATAAAGTACAAATCGTAAACCAGAATAATTAGATTCTAAAGTCAATTTGGAAGAGTGACAGCTACAAGCCCAGACACAAATCGACAGAACTGAACTCAAGTAGTACCAGGCAAAACCCTTATAAATAACACATTCATGTAGAACAACGGCCAACCAGGATACGGAGTCAAAATAGCCACTACTCGACACGAAGTGACGTGCGCACTGATCGGATGCTCACCGTGATTTCTGTTAACATCGCATCGACAAACCCTTGCTTAGAGAGCACCGATGGAAGAAAGTAACGACGGTTACTCGTAGGCGGAAACCCACAGGTGTCATCGAGCAGCCTCCACCACGTTCAGTACTTGCAAAGGTCACACTGGACTCCAAGCCGGCACAAACTGCCTGCAACTTCAATAGCAGATACTGTGCGTCCTGCGGCAGTAGCTTTAAACACTCGGCCCCGCCGCCGGCAGAGGCTCCTCTCCTGGCGACGGGCGCCGGCAGCTGCTCGGCCACGACGGCCGTGTCACGCTCAGGTCGCCGCCGCCCTCGACTGCCTCCTCCTCCTCCTCCTCCGACCTGCCCTCTACCGGCGACAGTAACGCTCCGTGCGCTCTTGCGCCCAGAGCGATTCCAAATCCGCGGGAATCGCGCGAAATTAAACGCGAGCGCACGGCACACTTTCGCAGCATTTTCCCTTCGAGAACATTCTCGGTGAACGTGTTGCCGCTGACAAATTTAATTTTTCTCGTTTTCACTCCCACTAATAATATCTCTTCCGTGACCTCTCTCGAGATCTCGGAGTTGGTTTTCTTTCCGTCCAGCTCGTTCTTGTCATTTTCCACGTTATCGACAAGTCTGACTTTATGGCGTCAGTATTCGTATATTTGGTGGTTAAAGTGTTTTTGTTGGTGATAATGCTTGCTGTGCCAACGCTATTCTTCTTTTTTACAGCCTTTAAGCCTCTTCCGCACTCTGTGATTATACAGGGTGTTACAAAAAGGTACGGCCAAACTTTCAGGAAACATTCCTCACACACAAATAAAGAAAAGATGTTATGTGGACATGTGTCCGGAAACGCTTAATTTCCATGTTAGAGCTCATTTTAGTTTCGTCCGTATGTACTGTACTTCCTCGATTCACCGCCAGTTGGCCCAATTGAAGGTAGGTAATGTTGACTTCGGTGCTTGTCTTGACATGCGACTCATTTCTGTGAACGTTTGGGCAGTCATTGTTGGTGATGTCTCGATTGGGCCCCATGTTCTTCCACCTACGCTCAATGGAGCACGCTATCATGATTTCATACGGGATGTCTACCTGTGCTGCTAGAACATGTGCCTTTACAAGTACGACACAACATGTGGTTCATGCACGATGGAGCTCCTGCACATTTCAGTCGAAGTGTTCGTACGCTTCTCGACAACAGATTCGGTGACCGACGGATTGGTAGAGGCGGACCAATTCCGTGGCCTCCGCGCTCTCCTGACCTCAACCCTCTTGACTTTCATTTATGGGGGCATTTGAAAGCTCTTGTCTACGCAACCCCGGTACCAAATGTAGACCCCTCGTGCTCGTATCGCGGACGCCATTCTCCAGGGCTGCATCAGCGCATCAGGGATTCCATGCGACGGAGGGTGGATGCATGTATCCTCGCTAACGGAGGACATTTTGAACATTTCCTGTAGCAAAGTGTTTGAAGTCACGCTGGTACGTTCTGTTGCCGTGTGTTTCCATTCCATGATTAATGTGATTTGAAGAGAAGTAATAAAATGAGCTCTAACATGGAAAGTAAGCGTTTCCGGACACATGTCCACATAACATATTTTCTTTCTTTGTGTGTGAGGAGTGTTTCCTGAAAGTTTGGCCGTACCTTTTTGTAACACCCTGTATAACCGAGGTAGCAAAATCGTTTCACCAGCTGAGTTTTGATGTCACGAATTTTTAGTTCGGTTTTCACTCCTCCCACATTTTTCCGTACTAGCGTTTCTTTTGTTTTCCGTTCTTTCGCTCTTAACTTCGACAGTTAAAGAGTACGTGGGACTTGTGTTTGGGAGTGTGCGGCCGGCAGGTGCGCATCAGCGTGGCGCCGGCGGAGGGCGGCGGCGTCGCGACGGTGGCGTCGGTGGAGCCGGTGCGCTACCAGTTCAGCACCGAGACCACGCTGCTGGCGCCCCTCAGCACCGGAGGCCTCTCCAGGGAGACCGTCTCGCGCACCTCCAGCCTGCACGTCACGGGACACTTCCAGGTAGGCGCCGCGGCAGTAAAAACAAATCACTGGGATGGACGAGCCACTGGAGCGTCAGTTTTCGCTGAACATTCGGCGACGGAGATGACCGCGCGTTGTCGCCCTGTTCTCTTCCTGAAAACTTTAGGGACTTCCCGATGAGGCTTTCGAGGCACAGTTAGTCCCGAAGCTACAAATTCTATGTGAAACACCCCTATAGTGTCAAAAAACCGGCATAGATCTCACTTCCGATTGGCTCATTTTCCATTTCTAGGAACGAGCAAAGTTTGCCGCGTGTCTCTCCAAACTTTGGCTCTTGTTCCACCATCGTATCGGAAAGTCTACGACTCGTCCCCCGTCGTAACGCGACTGAGGAATTTTTGGTAACCTCCACAACATCGAGACGCGCTTCTTTTCTTCTGGTCGGGCGTGACTTCCTCTTAGAGCAACTCGGCACACACTTTTTGCCAGTCCAAATCGTGTAGCAAAGACTTCACTCTTTCAACGTGGTCCTCCTCTATTCGAGTTCGAGAACACCCTGCACTGCACGAACTCGGTCTTCACTTCCTCGTGACTACACTTCGACAAGTGACGAGTGGAAAAAGGAAATGCTGTAATTGCCAAACCTGACGTCACTCAGGATTATGAAGACTCTGTCGTACATAAATGAAAAGAAAAAAAATGGCCACGTGTGAGTAGGACACGCACTCTGGGAGTTGAGACGACGCGTAACCGTGCATACAGGCAGACGATTTGTGGCTGTTATCGACAACTGATACTGGCAAGGTAACGGGCCCGGCAATCCCGAGACTTTCAATAATGTTTCAGTTTTAAGTCTGAAGTCGGATACCAAACGAGGAAAGAAATATTTTCGTGCGATATATTTACAAATTACCAATTTCCTGACTTTTTTCCCTTTACTTGCACTGTGAAGCTTTCCTTTTTCGAAATCCTGCGCTTCTAGGTGAACAGGAAGTACCTTACAGGTTTTGATGAGTGAGTTTGCGACTGTCGAAATATTTGACATAGGTGGCCGTAGCTCTTGACTGCCCTGACTCAGACACTTCAATTCTTTGCTTTACCAAGGGGGCCTAGACCCTAGTATGTGACATACACTTCAACCTGGCGTGTCTACTTGGTCCTCAGTAAAAGGCTTTTTAACCGTCGAACGGACAGTCACCAAAGTGATCCTACAAGGGTTCCGTTTGTACCTAAAAATAGAGGAGGTATTCTCTAATACCACCGAATAAAAATGCCCATTGAATCAACACAAAAAATAACGAGAAAAATTAGAAAATAAATAATCGTACGTTGTTGAGAAAGTTCTAAGTGCCATGCCAGGAAACTGAATGTTACTAAGTCTTTACAAGTTTATTCTTGCAAAGAACAAGCCGCTAACCAGCCACTGTTGCTAATGCTATTTATTTACTTTACCTTCAGACGGCTGTTCTCGTTTATATTACATTATTTGTTGTTTACATTGGTTGTTGGCTCTTGTTCCAGCAACGAATGTAAACAATAACAAAAATAACATACACATCAACAGCGGTCTGAAGATGAACTTGTCGGTCCGGAATAGGTAAAGGCGCTGTTCCTGCAATTGAATAGTTTATTAACAGCGGTTTGTTGCTGTTGTCTTCTTTGCAAGAATCAACTTGTCTCAAATAAGGCATTTTCGACAAAGTTTTTGTTCCAAGTCCCATTACTTTTAGGGCACTAAATTTATTTTAAGCTAATATAAGTACAGAAATACAGCATCAGGCTTTTAACTAGCAGAACTATAGATGGAAAAAAGCACTTCCCACATCTTTTAAATTTTGGAGGCCCAGATGGAAGCACAGTTTAGACTGTGCATAATATGCTAACACGTTCTCCACGGTTTGGCACCTGGATCACATCTATAGTCATGTTAGACAGCACCGAGAACACAACAGCACTGATAACACGTTTTGTGAAGAAAAAAAAGGCACTTAGAACGTTTTCCGTTTCCACTTTTCGTATGAATGGGCAGAAGCATAAAAGTTCTAATATCTGACTCACTGAAAAGTACCCTCTTCCACGTATTTCACTGTGATTTGCAGAGTTTGTTTAGTAAACAGACATTATCGACAACTTTCTGCTTCTTAGAAGTTAGCGTCTGCAGAAATTAACATTTAACTAAAAAAACTGTGACTAATTTCTGTTTCTTACAGATTTTCTTTCTTTGTTGTTAAGGAAACATTTATATCTTCTAACAATAAGTATTAAAACGGACGGTTTGACAATTAAGATGTTATAGATATAACACAAAAATTTTCGTGTAGTGTATTTTAGAAGAATTCTAAATTTATATCTGTTCAATAGATAGCGATTTGGCCAAATCTGACTTGAGGAAGGCCTTTGTGTTGTGACGGAATCAGTGCTCTCGCTACCTCATTTACATTACGCTTTGTATCTCTCTGTTCGTGCAGGTGAATCCGGAAGACAAGGGCGACGCAGACGCGGCAGCGCAGCCCAAGTCGCGCATTGCTGCCGCCGCTGCCATCTAGGAGGCACGAGTGCAACCCGCTGCCGGCGCTGCCACCTAGTAGCCACATGCGCAACGAGTGTCGCTTCTCGGGTTTCTGCGTTCAGATACTTCGTCAGGCGCCAACATTTTAAAGAGTTTAGCGAAAGATTGTTGTTTTCTTATTTTCCTTATAGAACTATTATTTCAGTGACCTGGCATCGGCTGTTATCTGCTAGTGCTAATTTTCTATGTTAAGTTTTACGTCTGTTTGTTGTTTACCTATCTGTTTATTGTGGAATTTATTTATAGCGACTGATTTGAAAGAGTACAATATATGGAAGATGTGCTGCACTGCGGCAGCTGTTGTTAAAGTTTCATAAAGAAATCTTTGAATACAAACTTGTTTTGGAAAATGTTTGCTTTCATGAAAGAAGAATATGTTGCAGTAACAAAAATGTCGCCATTGTTCCCATGTTGATAATTATTAGTTATGAAACATTTGTTATTCCGATATCCCGTTTTTGCGTTGGTGTTTGTGTTGACTGAAAGAAACTGGGGTACAGGACCAGTATTTTCTCGCTCGATTTCATGCTGCATTACTTTCACGTTCATTTTACGCCTGACTGTGTGGGGAGATAAAACAACATCCATAACTGTTGAACTTAACAATTGTAATTTGCAATGTCTGTTGCACCACGAAGAGCACGTAATATTATCGTTTTGGTAACACACCCTGTGTTTTGTTTCGTTACTTATAACTGTTCTCACTGCTTTCTCGCTGGTTTCCAGCTCTTCTCGTATTGTGCCGAATTTTTCATCTGTGCAATCCTATTTCATATCCTAATATTTCCCTCTTCCTCCTATTTTTTCACTCCACTGTTCCTTTAAATTTTAAGTTAATTTTGCCTTAATATGTACCGCCTGATCCGTACTTTCCCAGTCAACATTTCTTCTTCAAAAATATTTTTGGTGATATCAGTGTTTTCTATCAGTTTGGAATCCCAACTTAGACGAGCTGCTTCGAATTTGCGCTGAATTTTCGCCGTATAATGTTGTACTGTAATTTTATTCATTTCCACATTTTACTTACACACAGCGTTAGATGTTGACGTTTCTACTACTCTTGCAGTTCAACACTTGCGGTGCTTGTTTGCGAGATACGGAGGTGAATCGGACCCACGGGGTTTCTGCGGGAAGAATTTACGACATTTGCTGTGCCAAATCATTTTCTCAGGTTTGGCTACTTAAAATATAACGTTTCTTTATTTCGTCATTCGGTGGAGTATGATAAACTAATGGCCTTTACCACGTTATTAGAAAATCGAAGCTTCACGGCCACTGGAATAATGTAGGGACGTAAACAAAACCCTCCACAGGACAAGCCGCGTAGTCCGTTCCTGAGACCGCGTTTAGATAGACGTCGGCAACTATCGCCAGTCGCCGTTGCCCGACGACATCGACCGACAGCAGTCCGTCCGCTCTCTTGCGTCACTTTTGGGAAGACCGAGAGTGGGATCTCTGCTATCAACGGGCCGGCCGTTGTGACCAAGCGCTTCAGTCAGGAACCGCGCGACCGCTACGGTCGCAGGTTCGAATCTTCTCTCGTGCTTGAAAGCGAGTGAAGTCCTTAGGTTAGTTAGGATTAAGTAGTTCTAGGTTATAGGGGATTGATGACCTCAGATGTTTAGTCCCATACTGCTCAGAGCCATTTGATCATTTGCACCATTTTTTGCTATCAACGATGACAGAATCTGTTCCAATCTTCCTGGGCGGTATGGCTGCGACGACGCCTCTGTGCTTGGGGACGAGTGCTGAACTGCGACTTTTGCTATTTAAAGTACGCTGAACGCCCATCAATCAGATATACACCGATCGGCCAGAACATTATGACCGCCGACCTGCTATCGATATAAACCCGTCCAGGCGATAGCACCGCCACCTGGCGAGGAGTGACAGCTAGTCAGACACACGCACTGTGCGTGTAGTAGTAGTAGAGGCGCTATATCACGGATTGCGCGCGGCCCCTCCCTCTGGTATGGGTGTCTGTGTGTTTTGTTCTTAGCAGAAGTTAGTTTAGGTTAGTTTAAGAAGTGTGTAAGTCTAGGGACCGATCACCTCAGCAGTTTGGTCCCTTTGGAATTCACCCTTTTTTTTTTTTTTTTTTTTTTTTTTGTAGACAGCAGAAGGAGCGCGATGTAACTGAGTTTGACCGAGGGCAGATTGTGATGACCCGGAGACTCGGCACTACAAAACTTTTCGGGTGTTCGAGGAATGCGATCGTGTCTTCAACGCGTGGCGAAACCATGTCCAGACGTCGTGGGGTTGGGTGGCCACCCCTCACTACAGGTGTCCGACATCGTAGACTGGTAAAGACACGCGGCGAACTGTGGCGGAACTAGCATCAGACTCTAATTCTGGGCAGAGTAAAAGTCTGTCTGCATCGAGCACTCCGCAGCTTAACACCACGACTTTGGCAGCTACGACTGAGATGAGCATGTGACCATCGTCACTGAACGTTGGCGCAGTGGCAAAGTATTTGCACGTTCTGACAAGTCCCGATACCTTCTTCATCGTGCCACTGGGAGGGCGCCAGTCCGTCGTCTTCCGGGGGAAGGTGGTTATACCGGCTATTAGCTAGGTGGTAATAATGTTCTGGGTTATAAGCGCATATCTGTCTCAAAAAGAACTTGGCGAGTGCTGGACACGCTTTCCTCAGTTATTGGAATAACCAGAAAAGTTTAGCGAATATATGAATTGAAGACAGAAACGTTCTCTCACATATGATTCGTGGTAACACTGAAAAGCAAGATTACAAATACTCTACACAACTTCAAATAAATTCAGTGAAACAGAAATATATCACTAAACTTTCAATAACTGTCATTGAGCAGACGTGTAAAAGACAATCGTAAATTTTAGAATAAGATGCTCTGAACGCCTAAAGTAGTGAAAGGTGGAAAAACGTACACCATATTTGCAAACCACTTCATACAGCGGAATCACCACCGTACCCGTAAGGAAAAACACCAATAAGCAGTAATACTAATTCTTAGACAGCTAATGCCCATCTACCACAACCCAAAAAAGGGCAACTACAGTAATTTTAAACATTTTTTTTTTGAGATTATAACGTAGATGTAAAATTTCCGATTCAGGTTCTATGTTGCAGGTGACTTGCTATATTAATAATAGACATGAGGCTGAAACGGCTAGACAGCCAGAGAACATGTAAAATGCAATAAAATGTACCTTTCAGTAAATTATTATTACATTTTTAAGTTGTTCGAAACTTGTGGTTTCCAGTAAAGTAGCGGCTTCAGGCCACAAATTCCTAGACACAGTCCTGTTGTTACATTCTCATTCTCAGATTGTCAGCAAGTCCTCCTTTCTCGTAACAAACTTAAAAAATTCTCGCAATTCTAGTTTTGCGTGTGGGAATGAGGTCCGACTGCACCGAAGAAAACAAACTGACGTGAATTCCACCTATCGTCGTCCGAAGTCGAGATGGGCTGCAGCGAGACAGACGCGCACGTACTGACGTGTTGGTGGGTCTGCCGTGTTCGGCCGGTGTTGGTCGTCGGCGGAATCCCCCGATACGGAAGTGTGACGCGCGTTCAGACATCCGGCATTCAACTTAAAACTGATCACATGAGCCGTGTTATCGTGATTTATAACGCAGCTTTCAAGTGACAGTTGTCTAGACGCAGGCAAACGCGCATTGGCGCGCGATTCGGAAAGCAGATGCCCTTCACTTGGCCGCGCCTTTCAGACGTGTTTTCTGTGTATTCTTTTCTCTGTTGGACGCTGCGAAAAATGTGTCAAACCGGAGGCAAGAATAATGACATCGAGCTAATAATTAGCGGAGTAGAGAACAAAACGAGCATTTTCGAATACTGCATCGGAATTGCACAAAAATTAAATTCTGAGATGGCCATTTTGGGAAGAATCGGTTTGATCTTTTGTCAGACCTTTGTCTTAACAAGTATGCTTTTGTTCATATCGTACGATCTGTATATTTAAATGTACCTATATTAACAAAATGATTGCTAAATTTAGCAAGAACGTTATCCGCTGATAAAATGGGTCGTCCATTTATACTGGTGAAATGTCTTCGTGTTTAAATGCATCTCGCATTCGAACACTATTGTGAAACACTGTAATAGCTTTTACAACGCGTTCGGCAGAATCCACGCTGACACCTAATAGGCGATATACTATTGTCCACTTATTAAACGCTAACCAAAAGTACACTCAACATACCAATTTGCTAAAAATAGCGAATAGCAAATATCATTTTTTTCACAAGTCAACTACGTTGCACCGTATAGCCTCATTAAATTGTGCATCTGCCCAAATGCTTCGTCGTCTAAATTCATATGAGGAAGTGTTGTGTCGCGGTTTTGTGCTAAAGGAATTTCTTTCGGTATATCTACATATTTAGCAATGAGTTTCTTTAATACAGAACGGAATCTCTGAAAATTCCTGACGTGGTGTCTTTTCCATAAGCGCGAATGTCTGCCCAAATAAAACGATAGCCTCACAAAGCGGCAACATCAATAGAGAACAAAATGTTTGTAAGTGAAGTACAGGGACATTTAATGTTCTGGATTCTGACGTGTTGACCATCGAGAGCTCCGATGCACTTAGTAAACATTGCGTACGGTTCAAATCCTTGACACATTTCAATCCATTTTTCTGCACCTGTTGTTAGCCATCACAAAGTCTTATTTTCATCCAGATAACAGTGCGTACTTGGCGAATTACCCCAGATATAGTCAATTTTTCGAGTTTTATATGAGTACAGTTTAGCTCCACAACTGAAGAACCTTTTACAAGATATCTGAAACGGAAACAGAGTGCGCGGAGTGACTGCAGAGTCTCCGCCGCACGCCCTCTGAGCCCTCCGCGTCAGCGTTACCCTGCCTCATCTCAGCTTATAGCCTTAAGGCACCAGCGAGACAAGCCGCCGCCTGGGAATCCCAGTGCAGAACTTGTATACAGCGTGTATCACAACTGACACGGCTAAAAGTGAACCAGCGAAAAGGGAGGAGGACGCAGGCAGAAGCGCCAAACTGTACGTCGCTCGTGTGGGAAAATGTTGTCGACGCGTCCCCGATCACGCCAAAAGGTGTCAGAGAACGTCGGCCGGGCTGTCGGCGGACGTTACCGGCCGGCCTCTGTCGGCCGGTGTGAGAGCAGCGAGCGAGCCGTCGGTGGCGGCGGCAGGTCACACGGCGGTTCCAGTCGCCGTCTGGACAGCCGGATTTGTGGTTCCCTCAGATCCCGAACGAAAAATTCGCGGCTGCTCCCTACGACACCGACACGGTCAGTTTTCCATCTTAAGCCCCTCTCTTAAAGATCTCGAGGTCGACGGCTCGCTTAAGCCCCAGTCTACCGTCCTCTTAAACCCAAAGTCCCAGCACGTACGATTCGTAGCTCCGTCTGCACAAACGATTCCCTCTGTACGCCGCCCACAGAGCAAGAGACAGTCGGCTCTGTCAAAAACACTCAGAAATCTGTAAACCCCACCCCCCGCCAATCTCCACGTCCCCCCCCCCCTTCCCACGATCCGAAGCCTCGCATCTCTCGCCGCCAACCCTATTCTTAACCTCTTGCTTACGTATGCACAAAAAAATAGGCTCTCTTCCTGTTCAAACGCTTAGAGACGTTCATATAAATTCAGCACCGCCTGTTACTTCGTCACCACTGCTCGTATCGTTAGCCTCGTGATCAATTAACCAAATTTTTACTCTGGCGTCCATGCTCCTTACTCATCTCGCCTGCATTCGGCCGCCATTAGTATCCTCCCAATCGTAATGCTCGCCACTTCGCTCCGATGGAAGGTACTAGTGCCTCTGCGTCATAACAGACATCTCTGATCTAATAATCGTTACTTCAAGAGGTCTCGTACCAAAATATTCCTCATTTTAGACAAATTACATCATTAATAACTTTTCCCTGCAATTATTCAATTCAGAAGCTCACCATCAATCATCCGGTGTACAATCTAATCTGTAGCACTGTCAACGGCCTCTGGTTCTCGTCAGATCACCTAAGTTATGCAACGTCAGGCGTGGGCACGTCATGTGCTACTGACTGCTGCTGGTGGTGGTGTACAGTCGCTAACCAGCAGACTTTGCGCCAGTGTGCCGGCTTAAATTTCAGACCTCTTGGCAGTCTCTCATGCGTCACTGTTGACGGATGAGGACGGTTAGATCTCTCCCTTGCCCCACCACCACACTACACATTACAGTCGCCTATACCTTAATCACACAACTCCTACACTGAGCAAGGGGACGGAGGCAGAGCCCGCGGAGCACACGGAAAGCCTTCCAGTGTAGGCGGCTCCATCTGCGAACACGCCCACACCACTTCACTCATTCGTGTCCAGCACTCTTCTGTAGCTCCATACTGCTTACCTTTCCACGTTTCCCTTCCTCACAAAGCCCCCATCCACACAAATATTTACAGAAAACCCTTCCCCACACTCAAACTAGTATACTTACCGTTTTTCATTTACATCTACACGGCTACTCAGCATTTCACAGGTAAGTTCCTGGCACAGGGTTCATCGAACCATCTTCAAGCTATTTCTGTGCCGTTCCACTCTCGAACAGTGCACGGGAAAAACGAACACTTAAATCTTTCCCTGTTAGCTCTGATTTCTTTCATTTTATCGTAATGATCTTTCTCCCTACGAAGGGGGTGCCAACAAAATATATTCGCATTCGGAGAATGGTGATCGAAAGTTCATGATTAGATGCTGACGCTACGAAAAACGTCGTCGTTTTAATGATTGCCACCGCAATTTACGTCGGTTGTCCGTCGCACTCTATCCCCTATTGCCCTTCTCTCAACTTGTTCAAATGGCTCTGAGCACTATGCGACTTAACTTCTGAGGTCATCAGTCGCCTATAATAACCTAAGGACATCACGCACATCCATGCCCGAGGCAGGATTCGAACCTGCGACCGTAGCGGTCGCTCGGCTCCAGACTGTAGCGCCCAGAACCGCACGGCCACTCCGGCCGGCTCAACTTGTTCGATGTCCTCCGTTAATCCTATCTAAATCGGATCCTACACCGCACAGCAATACTCCAGAAGAGACAGTCTCTTTAGACCTGTTACACTTTCAAAGTGTTTTGAAAATAAATCGCAGTCCTCTGTTTGCTTTCCACACAGCATTATCTATGTGATCGTTCCAATGTATGTTATTCCTAACTGTAATCTCTAAGTATTTAATTGAATTTACAGTCTTTAGATTTGCTGATTTGTCGTGTAACCCAAATGTAGCAGATTTTTTCCCCTTTTAGTACTCATGTCGATGACTTCACACAATTCAATATTTACAATCGATTGTCACTTTCCGCACCATACAGTTATACTGTCTGAATCGTTTTGCAAATGGTTTTGATGATATGATGACTAAAAGACGGTAAATGACACCATCAAGGCTGTTCCCTTTGTCTCCTATGTCGTTTATGCGGGTCAGGAAGAGCAGTCGGGCTGTAACACTTGCTTGAGAGACGCCAGGTATTAATTCTCTTTCACTCGAGGTTTTTCGTCGATTACTACGAACTGTGACCCTTGTGACAGGAAATCACGAATCCAGTCACACAACTGAGACGATACTTCGTAGGCACGAAATTTGATTAGAAGTCGCTTGTGACGGAGCTTCTGGAAATCTAAAAGTGAGGAATGAATTTAACACCTGCTGTCCATAGCACACATTATTTTGTGAGAGTAAAAAGCTAGTTGTGTTTCAGAACAATGATATTTTCTCAATCTATGTTGGCTGTTTGTCAAATAAATCGTTTCCATCGAAATAATACGTAATGTTCGAACACAGTATACACACATCCAAAAAAATTTTTGCACCACCTCGGTTCCGAGAATTTCGGAACCAGTACAGAAAACTGGACTAGAGATCAACATAAACATCATTTCCGCCATTTTTATTGCTCATGAAAAACACACACTGCGTGCATGTTGTACCACCATACACCGAGACCTGCAGAGGTCCTGGTCCAGATTGCTGTACACACCGGTACTTCTAATACCCAGAAGCACGTCCCCTTGCATTGATGCATGCCTGTATTCGTCATGGCATACTATCCAGAAGTTCATCAAGACACTGTTGGTCCAGATTGTCCCAATCCTCAACGGCGATTCTGCGTAGATCCCTCAGAATAGTTAGTGGGTCACGTCGTCCATAAACAGCCCTTTTCAATATATCCTAGGCATGTTCGATAGGGTTCATGTCTGGAGAACTTGCTAGCCACTCTAGTCGAGCGATGTCGTTATCCTGAAGGAAGTGATTCACAAGATGTGCACGATGGGGGCGCAAATTGCCGTCCATGAAGACGAATGCTTCGCCAATATGCTGCCGATGTGGTTGCAATATCGGTCGGAGGATGGCATTCACGTGTCGTACAGCCGTTATGCCGTCTTCCATGACCACCAGCGGCGTACGTCGGCCCCACATAATGCCATCCCAAAACATCAGGGTGCCTTCACCTTGCTGCACTCGCTGGACAGTGTGTAAGACGTTCAGCCTGAGCACGTTGCCTCCAAACACGTCTCCGAAGATTGTCCGGTTGAAGGCATATGAAGAGAACGTGATGCCAGTCCTGAGGGGTCCATTCGGCATGTTGTTGGGCCCATCTGTACTGCGCTGCACGGTGTCGTGGTTGCAAAGATAGACCTTGCCATGGACGTCGGGAGTGATATTGTGCATCGTGCAGCCTATTGCGCACAGTTTGAGTCGTAACCCGACGTCCTGTGGCTGCACGAAGAGCATTATTGAACGTGGTGGCGTTGTTGTCAGGCTTCCTCCGAGCCATAATCCGTAGGTAGCGGTCATTCCTGCAGTAGTAGCCCTTGGGCGGCCTGAGCGAGGCATGTCATCGACAGTTCCTGTCTCTCTGTATCTCCTCCATGTCCCAACAACATCGTTTTGGTTCACTCCGAGACGCCTGGACACTTCCTTGAGCCGACCGCGGTGGCCGTGCGGTTCTAGGCGCTGCAGTCCGGAACCGCGGGACTGCTACGGTCGCAGGTTCGAATCCTGCCTCGGGCATGGTTGTGTGTGATGTCCTTAGGTTAGTTAGGTTTAAGTAGTTCTAAGTTCTAGGGGACTGATGACCTAAGATGTTAAGTCCCATAGTGCTCAGAGCCATTTGAACACTTCCTTGTTGAGAGCCCTTCCTGGCACAAAGTAACAATGCGGACGCACTCGAACCGCTGCCTGGACTCCGGCCACTGTTTCGTAACGCTGTTTCCTCAAACGGTCGCTGTAAACAGACTATTCGGCCAGTTTCTGCGCTGCCACTCTTCTCACAACAGCAAATGAGAAATTTTAACACCGTGGTAAGGTCACATCGCAGTATCGCTCGTAATGAGTTAGATGATTCACGAAACGGGCATCTGAGGACCCGATCCGCACGACCCGTATAGCGAATGGCGCGCACTAAACTCGAGCGGCTGGCCGTGGGGCGCCAGAGCACGCGGGACGAACGGCGTGTCCCGCCGTCGGTGTTTCTCCAGTGTCCGGCCCGCCGTTTCGGAGAACCGCGAGAAAGCCCGCAGGGCGAGCTGAACGGCGTGCGGCCCGCGCCGCTGCCTGAGCCACGTCCCGAACTGACCGTTTTCACCCTCCTGCTAACCCAGAACCCTGAAACACTGTCACACGCAACTGGGCTCGGCTGCATTAACGAACGTACTACCGTCGCCCTGATCATCCGCACTGCGTGTGTGAAAACTGTGAATACCGTCACTGCACGTACAAACTGCAGTCAAACGAAAGCGGGAGAGTTGGGAAAAAAGTAAGTAAACTGTTCGTTACTTCAAAAGTAATCGCCGTAACTGTTGATATATTTATCCCACTGCGAGACAAGACGGTCGATGTCTTTATGGAAAAACGCTTGCCGTAGCCTGCGAAACCGTGATTATACCTAGGCGTGTACCTCTTCGATCGAAGCAAATCGACGGCTACGAATGTCTTCCTTCAGGGCTCCAAAAGTACGGAAATCACGTGCGAACTTCCGCAGCGTACTCGAAACAGCTTTCGCGACAAGTTGGTGGGGATTATCCTACGACGCAATGACGCCGTCCGTCCACCCACTGCTCACTAATTTTACGGAACACGGCGCGACAATTAACGCACAGCGGTACGTGGACACTTTACAAAAACTGGAGCGCACCATTGGAGCGCACCATTGAGTCCAAATGTCCACAAATATTAACGGGCGGCATCAATCTGTTGCAGGATACTTCCCGTCTGCGTGTTGTCAATGTTGTTTCGACTACACTGCAGAAGTTTCGCTGGGAAGCCCTTACATATCCTCCATACCGTCCCGGTTCCTCCTCAAGCGATTTCCGTATTTTTGGAGCCTTGAAGAAACATATTCGTTGGCCTTCGATTTGCTTCGGACTAAAACGTACATGCCTGTGTACAACCATTTTTCCATGAAGGCACTGATCGTCCTACCTCACAATGTGATAAATGTATCAACAGTTATAGCGATTATTTTTTAAACAATGAACAGTTTACTTACTTTTCTTCATCTGCCATGTTTGCATACCTCTATACAAGTGGTCGTCCATCACAATCTCCTTGTTTCCCCTTCCGTTCGCCATATATATTCTTTAAACTCCCTGTTTTTTACACCCTGTGATCAAAAGTATCCCGACACCTGCCTGAAAATGACTTACAAGTTCGTGGCGCCCTCCATCGGCAATGCTGGAATTCAACATGGTGTTAACCCACCCTTAGCCTTGATGACAGCTTCCACTCTCGTAGGAACACGTTCAATCAGATGCTGGGGAATGGCAGCCCATTCTTCACGTAGTGTTGCACCGAGGAGAGGTACCGATGTCGGTCGGTGAGACCTGGCACGAAGTCTGCGTTCCAAAACGTCTCAAGGGTGTTCTATAGGATTCAGGGCAGGACTCTGTGGAGGCCAGTCCATTACAGGGATGTTATTGTCGTCTAACCACTCCACCACAGGTCGTGCATTATGAACAGGTGCTCGATCGTGTTGAAAGATGCAATCGCCATCGCTGTATTGCTTTTCAACAGTGGGAAGCAAGAAGGTGCTTAAAACATCAATGCCTTTGCTGTGATAGCGCCGCGCAAACAACAAGAGGTGCAAGCCCGCTCCATGAAAAACACGGGCACACCGTACACCACCGCCTCCGAATTTTACTTTTGGCACTACACACGCTGGCAGATGGCGTTCACCGGGTATTCGCCATACTCACACCATGCCATCGGTTCGCCACATTGTGCACAGTGATGCAGTTTGGAATTCCTGTGTGATGGTCTGGATAGGTACCTGTCTATTACGACCCTCTTCAACTGTCGGCGGTCCATGTCTGTCAACAGACGAGATCGGCCTGTACGTTTTTGCGCTGTACGTGTCCCTTCACGTTTCCACTTCGCTATCACATCGGAAACAGTGAACCTAGGGATGTTAAGGAGTATGGAAATCTCGCGTGCATACAGACGTATGATACAAGTGACACACAATCACCTGACCACGCATTTAACATTTGACTATGCCACTATGGCTGCAGTACATTAAGACTCTTCATATTTAAAGCGCACTAATGTAAATTTTGTCAGTACTACTTTTCATTATGGTCTATGTATTGTTCTTAAGCTGTATGCAGTTTGCGAGTGTATTTATGTTTTTCCCATTTTTGATGCAGATCTGATGATGGTCATTAAAGACCGAAACCGGTAATCTGTTAACAAAAAGTTTGTGACAATAGACGTAAATGAAAGGAAACTTATTACATTTACGGGTCACTGTTTTTTCGCGACGATGTCGCAGCTTGTGTGACTGAACATTGGCGTACCAGTACCTCCTGTACACAGCAGTTATGCCCCCCCCCCCCCCCCGCCCGAGTACACTGCCTGCATTAAGCTGATGACACCGCCTTCCTTGCCATCACCTCATACCCTACAACTGTCCCAACGCCTTCTCCAGAATCACCTTGACCTTCTTGCCACATGATGTAACCAGTGGCTCCTGAAAATCACTCCTTCCAGGAACCAGGCAATCATCATAGGTCATACCACTCGCTCCTTCTGGCTCCTTGATTTCTCCCTTACCATCTGCGCCCGTCCTGTCCACCTCTCCCCCACCCTCACCTACCTTGGCCTCACCATTGACCGTCACCTCACCTGGATCCCTCATCTCTGCTCTATCCAATCCAAAGCCCACAACCACCTCCGACTCCTCAAACTCCTCTCTGGCCGGACATGGGGGTTGAACCCCTCTACCATCCTCCACACCTCCAAATCCTTAATCCGTCCCATTCTCTGTTATGCCCCTATTTCTATCAGTCCCTCCAGATCCTCGAGCGCCTCACCTTCTGTATACGCCTCCCATCCCCCACACGGATCCTCTATGACCTGATTCATTTCCCCCATCAGGTCCTTTTCCTAAAACATTTCCACATCCTCTACACCTGACGCCACCTTGATCCCCCTCATGCCCCAGTAGCTCCTCTCCTCCCCAACCCCTGCCCTCTGCCGCACCTTCACCGTTGTCCCCCCCCCCCCCCGTACCCTCCACCTCTACACCCTTCATCTCCTTTCCCAAGGTGGCTTCCATCAATTACCCCACCCACATGATGCCCTCCATTTATCCCTCCTATCAACTCTGATCCTTACCTCCCTCTCCCTTCCTCTGTCCTTTTCCCAGGCTCACTCTCCCCCCCCCTTCCATCCTATTTTTTCCCCGTCTACCCTCCCTCTGCCTCCCTTCACTCCCCCCCGAGTCCTTTTGCATTCCCCTCCTCTGCCTTTCGCCACTCCCTCTCACGTCTGCCCTGCCGTCCCTTATGAGTCCTCACCCTCCGTCGGTCCCCCCCCCCCCCCGCCCAATTCGTTTTTCCTGGTCTCCTCCCTTTTTTTCCCCCTCATCTGTCCAAGTCTCCTCCATCTGCCCTTGGCTGTGGTGTGCCATCTTCGTGCCAACTTCTTAGTGCAGTGTTTTAAGTGAGTGTTAAGTGTTGTGCATCTTTACCGAAGTGTTGCGAACAGAAAGCATACTGTCGCTAGGTGCGATTTTTTTTATATCTGTTGCAAACAGAAACCAGACTGTCACTGTGTTTTTTTTAAATTGCCTGTCTACTATTTTACCTGTCTGCTTCCTGTGTATTTTATTTGCATCGCCAAACCCTTTGTTTTATGTTTTAACTTCCACCATTTTACAATTTAAGTCACCGTTTTTATCGCCTGCTTTTATTGTTTATCATCTTCTTCTTATGTTTTAAAAATTCTGTAGGCTGAAGAGCGACATACTAAGCTGCTGGCAGTCCGCCCCCTTCGGGGGGGGGGGGGGGGAATCGAGACTCAATAAAGGAAAAAAAACGGGGTATCAGCAGCCTCAGTCTACTTTCCTCACCACTTTTAAAAGTTTTCCCAACGTATTCGCGCTCATTTTAATATGCAACTCACCTCTCACTCCCACAAGCTCCCCGAACTGTAGCTCGCTCACACCCACTTGTCCATCACTCTAAGTCGCTCATACGCATCCACTTCCACTTGCCCATTCTGATCCACTCATTCAACCCAACTCGTTATCATTAACTCTTTGTGTCTCTCTGCCATTGTCTGCTATGTCACAACCACAGTCCCCTTCTCACTGTCCTGCAACTTCTGTCTCCCTCTTGCTCTCTCTTATTGCTGCTATCTTTTTCATTCCTTCCCACTCCTGTCTCTTCTCACTGTCACTATCTCTCTTCCTCGTCGTCATTATCATTGACTCTGTTTCTCATTATCTCTGGCTCTTGTCCACTTACACTTTCTCCTTCTCTTTCTTTCTGTGCCACACGCACTGTCTCCATCGCCTTTTCCTAGTACTGTTCTGTCGCTGTCAACCACGTTCCACTGCCACTAAGACTGTCATGTCTTCTTCGCTCTTTCCATAAAACAACCATGCTAATAGTTGCAACTACCATTTCGCGTTATAAGTCTGTTAATTACCGTTGGGCGGCCATAGTCACGTCGAAAACCTTCTCACATATATCAACTGAGAACAAATGTCAGCTCTATCAATGCACTGTCCTTATATATTTTGTGTGAGCGATATTACCGCCATCTGTATATGTGCACATCGCTATCCCATGGCTTTTGTCACCTCAGTGTATAAACTATGTTTTCGCCTCACACTCGATTTTAGTGGATATTTTACGTGTGCAAATTAGAGTAAACCTGTACCTCTGCATCTCAGAAACGGATAAAGATATCACGAAAATTTTGAAGGCTGTTCAAGATCGTTACCTTAGGAATATTTCATCAAAACTCCAGCCGTTTGCTGTGCACAGGCCTCTTGGAATCCGCGGGTCCGTTTCGGTACCAAAGAATGGTACAGAAATATTTTTCTGGGGGTTTGCTGAGGAACTGCCCATGAATTAATGGCATCTCCATAAGCCCCTTAAGGCACACCGTGGAACACATCAAATGCAAAAGGAAGCAACCGATCTGCTCCATTTGACTAAACAGGAGATAATGTGTAATATTCATACTTCGACACTGTGCTGTAGCACAGTGGCTTTAAGACGATCCTTCTGTTGTGGATGATGACAGGAATTTGCTGAGCGAATGCGACGCTCTGGATGGCGCTTTCACTCTCGCTTCTAGTTGTTGTTTCTCATCATTTCTGCTGTTTACTACCACCCACAGATATTTAAACTCATCTGCTTCTGCCAACACGTGTTTATCAATTTGCAGGCTTTCTCGAGTCTTTGTCATGTAATTTCTTTCTACCTTCACGTATTTTATTTTTTCATCACTTATCTCTAATTCAATTTACTTTTGTTTCTGAAATAGCTTCACGCTAATTTCCTCTTCCGCTTCGCTTACTGTATGTAGTACTTCCGGCATTATGATGTTGAACAGAAACAGTGATAGTCCATCTCCTTGCCCGAATCCTGACTTTGTTTCAAAAGCCAGGCAATATTCTCCATCCATTTCTACTGTTTCGAGCAGTGAACTCTTCTTTCGTATTCCAAACTTCTACATTTTCTCCCACAATTTTCCTCTGTTTATTGTACCGTAGGTTTCCTTAATGTTAATAAACATTAGTGCCATTGTTTTTCTGTGTTCTATGTATTTTGATATAGCTCTTTTAGTACAAATATAGGCGACCGTAAACGTTTTCACTAGTTACGGTCAATATTTAACGTACACATAAAAAAAACTGCAACTGACTTCTACCGATGAAGTAAATAATACGTTCCAGACTGGACCCTTTTAAATAATTCACAAAGAGAAAAAGCGGGTTGTCAAAACTGTGTAAAAGGTAATGCTTGCACCACCTGATTTTTTTTCATTCCTTCTAGATACACTGCTACAATTTCGACGTTGTAGCCGGTATCAAATAATTCATTGCACTCCTTTCGAAATAGTTACACTGCATTATCGCACAACATTTCAAGGATGCCATATTCATCATTTCAGCATCGACATGCCAATGGTGCTTGAGACACCCATCTTAACCCGCAGGACAGGACAGATAGTTTAAAGTGTGGAAAGGGGCTGTCAGTTACACTCGAACATACAACTTCATTATTTGATCATACATTACAAGAGCGCAAAAATTTTTTTTTAAACACACGCGTTTAATGATTCCAGAACGAGATTTTCACTCTGCAGCGGAGTGTGCGCTGATATGAAACTTCCTGGCAGATTAAAACTGTGTGCCGGACCGTGACTCGAACTCGGGACCTTTGCCTTTCGTGGGCAAGTGCTCTACCATCTGAGCTACCCAAGCACGACTTACGCCCCGTCCTCGCAGCTTCACTTCAGCCACTACCTCGTCTCCTACCTTCCAAACTTTACAGAAGCTCCTCTCACATTGACTATGACGCTGATTAAGGAGAAGTCACCGAAAGACAGAACTACTGAATTTTTATTATAACGATTTTCCTGTTGCTGTCAAACTGCCAGTAATTAAAAGGAATAACAATACCATGTGTGCCGTACCACTGTAATAAGCAGCTGCAGACTCGCAGTCCTGGCCGATGGCCTCTGCAGTCTGGCCCCTTCAACCCCCACACACACCGCACTTGCAGTCCGCTCCTTTTGGTGCAGAACAGCCAGTTGACGCGTGTAGAGCCGTTTCACTGGACAACATCTTCGCTGTTTCGTTGTACTTTATGGCCAACATGCAACAAATTAAATAGTTAAAATGTAGCTGGAGCACATTACTTGCTTGCAATTGGAACGCTTTACCCTATTACTCGTAACTAACACTTTAGCCAATCGCCAGCTTTTCCTGCTTTAATCAGTACTTTTACTTCTTTACCATCACATCTGCATCTACATCTACGTGATTACTCTGCTATTCACAATAAAGTGACTGGCAGAGGGTTCAATGAAACACCTTCAAACTGTCTCTCTACAGTTCTACTCTCGAATGGCACGCGTGAAAAACAACTTAAATTTTTCAGTGCGAGCCCTGATTTCTCTTATTTTATCTTGATGGTTATCTTTCCCTATGAAGGTGGGTGCCAACATAATGTTTTCGCAATCGGAGGAGAAAACTGGTTATTGAAATTTCATGAGAAGATCCCGTTGCAACGAAAAACGCCTTTGTTTTAATGATTGCCACTCCAATCCACGTATCATGTCTGCGGCACTCTCTCCCCTATTTCGCGATAATACAAAACGAGCTGCCCTTCTTTTCGATGTCATCCGTCAGTCCCTGCTGATGCGGATCCCACGCCGCAGCAATACTCCAGAATAGGGCGGACAAGCGTGGTGTAAGCAGTCTCTTTAGTAGACCTGTTGCACCTTCTAAGTGTCCTGCCAATGAATCGCAGTCTTTGGTTTGCTCTACCCACAATATTATCTATGTGATCGTTGCAATTTAGGTTATTTGTAATTGTAATCCCAAAGTATTAAGTTGAATTCACAGCCTTCAGATTGTGACTACATTTACTACATTTACACAGAAACTGGTACTATATTCACTGCAAGCGGGACTCGAACTGAAGCTAACTGCACGTGGACGAAGAGTTCACACCAGTCCATATAAAACACAAATGACGGACTGATTTGAGAATTTATATCTCTCGGAAAATAGTCTGTAAACGATCTATCTATGCAAAAAAATTTCATTTAAATGGAAGCTAAAGGCAAACAGGTAAGAATCTCTAACATTTACACGACTGCGAAACAATGTCTTAAAATGTCCGACAAAAAAGGAGCGAGTTCTTTAGTTCGTTACACGTTCCACAGGTCATTTGAGCGATTTTTATATTGAAATGAAGTGGAACAGGTGAGTTTAGACGATATTTATACGTTGGTTGGAACTTTAATAGTGGCAACTATTTATTTACAGCTCGTACAAAATAGATACGTGTTGCAAAGCTTTACTGACCTTCCAAGTAGTCACCAGCATTATGTATAACCCGTTGCCAGCGATGTGGAAGTCGTAGGATACTCTTAGCAGTGCCAGTTGTGTTCACAGTTCAAGCGGCGCGGTCTATTGCCCAACGAATTTGTAGCAGTTCTGAAGCGAATGCCGTGAAGTGTTTCCTTCAGTTTAGAAATCGAACTGAACTCACTATGGCTTAAGTCATGGGAATGCAGTAGGTGGTATAGCACTTAGCAGCCCCATAGTATTGGGGCAAGGGTGGTCCTAGGCCACTGTGCATTACTGCCAGATGTATCCAAGATGGCGTCGATGACGTCATCCAAGATGGCGGCATGTAGACTTTGCAACAGTGCATGATGTCATTCAAGATGGCAGCCGTGACGTCATCCAAGATGGCGGCTTTTGGTGGGAAGTTTGAATTTTGTGAAGTCAATTGGGCTACCACCACTAACCTAACCACCCCCACCCCTCCCCACCCCCAGAAAAATGGCGGGAAGTTCAAATTCCAACAGGATAATGAATCACACCACGGTTACCTCTAATAACCTAAGAAAATCGCGGGAAGATAGGTCACTTTCATTTTAGAAGATCCTGTTAAAATTTTTATATAATATTCTGAAACGTGTTTATTGGGTAGAGTATTTCCTGTTTTCCATGTTGACATTTTTAAGCACACATATCAATACACAACTGAATAAAAAGCATCACTCGGCAGCGAACTAGTTCCGCAAGATGAAAGAGTAAACCTACGTCTAGGTTAGACCAGCGTGAACTGCTGTGTCACACCAGTTCTCGGAATGTACTCTCCAGTAGCAGCAACAACGAGAACACGGCCATCCTAGTTTTGAGTTGTTCTAAATTTGTTGGCAAGCTTTGCACGTGAGGCGGGATACAAGAGCTCTCATCACTATCGACTAGACACTAATCTGTTCACAGAAGAAGAAGGAGAAAAAGTGGCGGGGAGAATATTTTGATTGCTGTTGAGGTCGCTTCCGCGACGGAAGTGCGACTAGACTAGGAACGCTGGGTGCGTATCGCACGCTAGCGAGCGCGCCGCGAAGAAAGCAAACTGCGTGACGCAACTGGCCGCCGTGTTGTGCTTTCACCGGCGGCCCGGCGCGGCCCTGGACTGACAAGGACACCCCGCGAGGCGCCACAGGTGCCCGGCGCACACTGGGAGGCTCACACAACTAGGTCCTACGTATCGCGGCGACAAGTACACGGCTCCATCTGCGAGATGACGGCGAATATTTGGATTACGAATAGCTACTGACTTCAGTATATTATATTCTCTGCGTTAGTACAAATGTACTTGAAATGTAGACTTTTACATTAAGTCCCCATCCAGTTGTTTCACCTACTGTCAACACTGGAGGGAGAGAGAGAGAGAGAGAGAGAGAGAGAGAGAGAGGGTGTGTGTGTGTGTGTGTGTGATTGTCTTGCAGCAAAACTCTGAACGTGCAGCAATTTCAACCAAACTTGGTACAAGGCTACACTCCAGAAAATACTTGCTAACACTTAAATCCATATTCGATGTTAACAATTTCTCTTCTTCAGAGACATCGCCAGTCCACATTTTACATGCTCTCTACTTCCGCCATCATCAGGTATTTTTCTGCCCAAATGGAAAAACTCGTCGACTACTTTTACTGTCTCATTTCCTGTTCTAATTCCATCAGCACCACGCGACTTAATCCGACTACGTTCCATTATGCTTGTTTTGCTTCTGTTGATGTTTATCTTAGATAGTTCTTTCAAGCCCCCATTCCATTCATTTGCTCTTCCGGTTCCATTGCTGTCACTAGGGCGTATATGCGGACAAGAAAAAAAAAATACTGGATCTCCCGGCTAAAAATACAATGTACCCTGGGTGAAAGTACATTTATTCCGTATTAAGTGACAATACACTTTCCTCGGAGTTTTTCAACGTATCAATCGTTTGAATGATATGATTTTGTACACTGCCGTAGAACATCACGGCACTCCCAGTAAAAAAACAACACATTTTGGAAATATCTTTAATGCACGGCAGTGTGTACTCTGCTTATTTTTGGTCCTACGATAATATAAATACGAATTCATCAAATACAGGACGGTAGTTCCCGAAAATAGAACACCCAAATATCACTAGTGCGACATCCGTGCTACGACACGGAAACAGTGACCCTAGTAGCGCTCCGAGTGACCTGAAAGTGAACTTCGAATTCGGGAAAATACGGCGCGATAATCTATATTATTTCTTTGCGAAATAAGACTACTAGATAATATCTTTCAATAAGAAAAGCTAAGCTTTCACATATTGCTCTGGTGGTCAATTTTTTGTTGTTGGTTTTCCCGAGCGTGTAGTTAGGCAGTATTCTAAGCGTAGAGCTTAAACTTCATCACCTGAATATTTGGATACAGAGGAATGATTCATAGGAATCGTCGGAATTTAACCAGTGACACAGGAAATATCCGACCAACGCCGTAAACATGGCGACTACATCGTGCTGTTATTGGCGATTTTGCCAAAAGAACTACGGCACAGATCAGTCTGTAACATAACCAGGTTTTTTTTAGCACCACGTTCGTTGGTTTTGCCAAATCACAACCAAACCTTCCACCTTCCAACCTACCCTACACCTCGGGCTTAGCTAGAGATCAGTATGTCGCCACAAGCAGTTTGATTTTTTCTCTTTTAAATTCGTTGTCTTCGTCAACCAACAGAAAAAAACACGAGCATATGCACCATATATACGTAAAAGGTGACATAACAGCTGCCACTAACATTACTCCAGTCGCCAAAGCTGACGACTCGTACCAAACATTCCTCTTGCCCCGAATACTTCTGACAAGCACCATTCTAAATTTCACTGCTGTGCGCAGAACATTTCGCGGCTTACCTCGTAAAATACATGTTACGTCAAGCGCTTCGACTTTCCCACAGAGAAGCCGATTACGTGTAAAATTGCTCAAGAACTCATCTTGCACTTTTTTTTTCGAAAGATAATTATATTATTGCCATTGTTATTGCATAATTTGTGATCTATGAAACGACTAATACAAGTATGAGAACTAACCTTCAAGATTGGTCTTTTTTAGCCTTTACTCTTTACGATATATCAAACACGAATGAGCCAGTAAAATTTTAAAGGATGTTACAAATGGCTGACATTCTGGTCCTTAAATTTTCTAAGTGGCTTTCCTCAAAATGTTAAGTTTTGAAAAAGTCAAACGCTCCACTATTTAAGAAAGTTATCGCACATTCTTGCACGTAACATAATTCGTCTTACGTAAAAGGAAATTTACTTTGAAAGTAGCGCTTCGCAAACCACCATTCACAATTCTTCTCCTCGACCTGTTAGAAATGTAGACACTAGTGACGTTGTGCTCATCGAAAGCACTGCATAGTCTTCTCCCAAAAGCCTTATTTTGCACTCGGCAGACACTTGTATGTGCACTGCGTTTTGTTGTTGTAAATGGCGCATTTTCTTTGCAATTAGAGTTCTATTTTGGTATTATTCTCTCGTTTATGTTATATTGCTGCAGTATTATTCTGCAGTACCGGGCTGAAGTCAGATTCTTTGTTATAGTATCAACTTTTACAAGTCAAAATTACAGAAATTTATCGGAAAACTAAAACAATAGAAAATTCCCGGAATGCTAAAAAAATTCCCGGGTATTTCCCGATTTTTCCCAGATGAAAAAACTAATGGGTTTTTCCCGGTTTTTCCGGTAATTAAAAAAAAAAAATGGTTCAAATGGCTCTGAGCACTATGGGACTTAACTGCTGAGGTCATGAGTCCCCTAGAACTTAGAACTACTTAAACCTAACTAACCTAAGGACATCACACACATCCACGCCCCAGGCAGGATTCGAACCTGCGACCGTAGCGGTCTCGCGGTTCCAGACTGTAGCGCTTAGAACCGCTCGGCCACAACGGCCGGCTCCGGTTATTCCGCGGCGTATACACTCCGCGTCTCTTTTGGAATTACAATACCATCGGGAAGCCTCAAAGTTTTTAATTTTTCTCGCTGAACTTTAATTCCTACTCCAAATTATTTTTGCTCTCCCTCACTGTTTGCTCAATGTACAAATTGAATAACATCGTGGATAGGCTACAACAGTGTCTCACTACCTTCTCAACCACTGCTCCCCTTTCTTGCCCCTCGACTCTTATAACTGCCATCTGGTTTCTGTAAAATATGTTGCGCTGTTCGTATTTTACGTTGCTACCTCCAGAATTTCGAAGAGTATAATCCGTGGACAGTGTTAGTTGCAATGGCCGAGAGGTTCTAGGCGCTTCAGTCTGGAACAGCACGACCGTTACGGTCGCATGTTAGAATCCTGCCTCAGGAATGGATGTGTGTGATGTCCTTAGATTAGTTAGGTTTAAGTAGTTCTAAGTTCTAGGGGACTGATGACCTCAGAAGTTAAGTCCCATAGTGCTCAGAGCCATTTGAACCATTTTGTTAGTTGCCAACAGTGGTCCAACTTACATTCGTACCCTGGCTGCTCAATGTAACTTCTGATATTTGTGTCCTTCCGGTAACCATTCTTCGTGAACAAAATCCAAAAAACCTCGAACAGAACGGGCAGAGTTTTTTTTCCTTGTTGCTTCCTCCATTTAATACAGTGTGGCACTGCCATATTATCGTCAGATTAGTTCCCATAGTCATAAGTCTATCAAATCTATTAAACGACCGATGTAATTGCTATTCCCTTCCTGAACCACTGTCTTCTTTGCAAATGAGAAAAAGATGTATAAAATGCAACCTACGAGGGGTTACCCAAAAAACAGAAATTATTTGGTAAAGGCTATATATTTTCAAAATGTTTACAAGACAATCTTATCCCCTTCAAAATACTTTCCTTTACACCTAACACATTTGTCCCACCGGATCGAGTGAGGCGGCGCAGCGGTTGGCACACTGGACTCGCATTCTGGAGGACGACGGTTCAAACCCGCGTCCGGCCATCCCGATTTAGGTTTTCCGCGATTTCCCTAAATCGTTTATGACAAATGCCCGGATGGTTCTTCTGAAAGGACACGGCCGACTTTCTTCTCCATCCTTGATGACCTCGTTGTCGACGGGACGTTACACACTAATCTCCTCCTCCTCTGTCCTCCTTTGTCCCACCGCTGCCTACGCGGTTCGTAACATTTTTTGTAGTCATCTTTAGAAACGACTGACAGCTCCTCGCTCGTTTTTTCTTTACTTCTTCAATGTTGTCAAATCGGTGTCCTTTCGTGCCCCTTTTCATGCGTGGAAATAATAAAAAGTCGCACGGAGCAAAGTCGGGCGAGAAAGGTGCCATTTCTAGCCAAAAACTGTGTAAGAGAGTTGTCTGTGTGTGCAGGTGAGTTGTCGTGGTGGAGGAACTAGTCTCCTGTCTGCCACAAATGGGGTCTTTTTGGACGAACACTGTTGCCCACTGTTCCTAAAACGTCTTAAACGGTCTGTGAGCACAAGCTCTCGAATTTTTTCAGTATTTTCGTCGATTCGGGCAGTTGATTGACCTCCAGAACGAGGCTTGACACCAACCGACATTTCGGCATTTTTAAATCGAGCAAACCACCCGTACACTCAAGTTTTTCCCATGGTGTCATTTTGGTAAGCTGTTTACAACATTAATACAGTTTCAGCATCATTTTTACCGAGTAGAAAACAAAATTTCACAGCTGCCCGTTGTTCACTTAAACTTTCCATGACAAAAAGCGGAGCAAGAACAAAACAGCACAAGCAAAAACAATCACTGCATATGAACAGAACAAGTCAGGTCGACAACACAGGAGGCATTAATGAGTTGCGCTATACACGACTAGCGGCAGAAATGCGTACTACACAATCTCAGACCATGGCAATCTTACCCCGGTTTATTTAATTTATTTTTTTTTTTTTGGGTGGGGGTGGACGACGGACCTCCTACAATACCAGTACATAAATTTGCCAAATCACATAGCTTACTACACTAAGCAGAGCACAAATATTACCAGCTGATTGGCCCACGTCTTTAGAAGATGAACAATTGGATATGGTTCGTGTTTTAACATTGTGTGTAATGTCTGATCTTCTACGTGGTTCATCAGGTACAAGATTTTGATGTGCTCTTCAGGGTGTATGGTTCATCCTATTATTTTCCCAGCGATCAGGCAGCCACATTTCCCAGTTACATTATATTAGCTATTGTGTAGTTGCAGACAGTAGTTGTAGACTGAGTCTCATGTGTTCAAATGGCTCTGAGCACTATGGGACTTAACATCTGAGGTCATCAGTCCCCTAGAACTTAGAATTACCTAAACCCAACCAACCTAAGGACACCACACACATCCATGCCCGAGGCAGGATTCGAACCTGCGACCGTAGCGGTCACGCGGTTCCAGACTGAAGCGCCTAGAACCGCACGGCCACGCCGGCCAGCAGTCTCATGTGCTCTGTGTGGAAGTGTGAGAAGACTACATTGTACCAGATTCGTATTTCATATTTTAGATTTTGGTACGTAATTGTAAACACTTTCAGCAGCATTCGTCTCCGATTAGTTCAGTAAGGGCGCCGACGACCTCGCGGTTCGCGCTCTATACGCACCACACCAGACCATCATCCATACCGCGCCCCAGGTCGTTGGCAGTTATCATTCTCAACTTACTGCATTAATTAAAACAGACAGGGTCTCGACGGGAACGCTGCCGGGTAAGGTGCTCGACAAACGCCACGTTTTGCTTTCGACATGCCTGGAGAAACCCACGTTTCACAGAGCAGACCGTTTTCAGACTCGTACCACAAACAAGCCACTCTGTCACACGTATTCTTATCTATGATTTTCCACATTCTGAAATCTCGTTACGGTTCAAGGAGTTTAGTCTTAAATAACTTTCGTGATGCATACTTTTACCGGATAGTCTACATGTAATAACTGCGAATGTTGCTAGTTTTTGTTTCTCACATGCTAGTTTGCTCTGTTCCTTGTGTTGCAGCGTGTATTGAATTAGAAGGTGAAATGACTCCAGAAAAAGAAATTAATTACAAACTGATATGAAAAATCGAAGTTAAAACACTGTCCTAAGAGCACAAAAGACACTGAAAACCAACTGTGACGATCTGCACAGTAACTGAACAACATGTAAGGCATGAAAGTAGCGACTGGACACTCTGAAGATTCCGACCGCGACTGCTCGCACTCTGCCCGATAACGCCTGCCACATCTCACCCCGTCTGCTGCCTCAACAGCGCAGGTTGTGCGCGACAGTCAAAACACGGATTGTCCAAATGAAAGTGGCAAAGATGTACATACTGTATTATTTGCTAGCACCAAGACGGAACAATAAGAATGTACTTATACCACAACCGTATAGTACACTGTAAACTACTGCAAAGTGCCTGGCAGAGGTTACTTCCTATTGTACCAGTTATTAGGGCGTTTTCCCGTTCCATTCATGTACGGAGTGTGGGAAGAATGACTATTTAAATGCCCCTGTGCGCGTTGTAATTCATCTAGTCCTGTCCTTAAAAGCCATACGGGAGCGATCGTCGCACATTCCCACGTCGGTCATTTAAAGCTGGTACTTGAAACTTGGTAAGTATATTTTCTCGGGATAGTGTACGTCTATCTTGAAGAGTCTGCCGGTTCAGTTTGTCTGGCTCTCTCCCATGGGTCACAACGAAGCTGTGACCAATTGTGCTGGCCTTCGGAAGACCAGGAAAGAAGTGTAATGATTTAAAAAGGTTAACAGCTGGGATTCGGTCTTTCTACAATACTGTTCAACCAGTACACCGAAGACGCAATGAACAACGTTTGGTCTGTAAGGGGGTTACAATTTACAGTGAAAGAATATCTATGGTAACATTCGGTGACGACATTGCTGTCGGCTGCGAAAGTCAGGGAGAATTACAGGACAACCTGAATGGAATGCACAGTAGGCCTACCCTACTGAGCACCGAATACGCATTGAGAGTAAATGAAAGAAAGGCGTAAGTAATGAACCGTAGCAGAAACGAAGTGGAAGAAACGAAGGAATTTTGATTCATTGGAAGCAAAATAACACGCGATGGACGGTCGAACCGAGGAGTATATAAAAAGCATACTGCCACAAGCGAACAGGGAATTTCTGACCAAAAGAATTATACTGGAGTCAAACATCGCCCATCATTTCGGGAAGAAATTTCTGAGAATGAACGTCTGGAGCACAGTATAGTATGGTAGTGAATCTGCAGGTGTGGGGAAACCAGAAAAGAAGGGAGTAGAAGGAAGCTGATGTGCTTCTCCGAAACATCGAGCAACAAGTAAATAATGTAATGTACAGGATGATACGACATCTCTTCAGACGTCGAGGAATAACCTCCGAGCCACTAGAGGGAGCTGTAGATGGTAAAAACTGTACAGCAAGACGGAGACTGGAATACATCAAATTAGTATGTAAGGATTTTGATGAGGACTAGCCGACAGTTTCAACGTAATTACTGAATCTAGTCATTCAGGACAAGACTGTTGAAAATAGTTAGTATGATTGCAATTTCGGAAATTTGTTATTATCAGACTTTTGTCTCTTTCAGGCTTTAATATCCCACTATGCTCGAAAATGACGAATTGTCGATACTGCAACCGCAATAACTATTTTTGACAGACTCGTGTGGAATGACTACATTCAATAAGTAATTAAAAGTTTGCGTATACTTGCTAAACTTACTCAGATGAAGAGGCTGGCACAGGAGAAGAAATCAGGATAAACGCGCAGTTCGGATCCATGCCGTAGACTTTTCGTGGCAACGTCGGAATAAAACGGTAACAAGTGTTTCGTATTAATGTGTAGTTCTTTCATCGATCTCTTTAATGCAATGTGCACGTAATCGCTTTGTGCCGTTTCTTCATCTCCTCCTGGACGCTGCCGTAGCTCCTGCATTCGCTCGGCACTGGACTTTGCAGGCTTTCTGGATTCCTTTCGACACGAGCTTTCCTCTGACTTGCGTTTTCTGTAATCCCGAGCATATTAACGAGTCATATGAGACATCCTTCATTATTTGGTAATTTTCAGTTAAGCACCGTTTTTCACTATGATTCCGACGAATACTTTTTTATTGTGTCAGTTTGAGTCCTACGAGTGACCCGTAAGCTCTTCACGATGACACCAGGATCAGCGGCCCAGCTAAACGGGTTGAAACAGCAGTTCAAAAGTTTACAAAAGGCTAATGCTTAACCACCACCGGCATGCGCCTACACTGGTACGATGATGACGTTAAAGGCGACGCCAATAAAGCGTGACAAGCACTCGGACATAATCTATCCGTTGTCGGCTCAAACATCGCTTACGCATTATTAGTTTCGTACGTATTAGCCATTCAAAATCTGACGGTATTTTGTCATACAAGAAAGTTCGACCGACGACGGAATAAACGTCTTAAAAAAAAAGAAGAAAGAAAAAGTAGGACGAAAGAGGCTTAAAACTGAAGACAGAGATGCGAACGATGGAACGAGGCAGTTAAGCGAGGCTGCTTGCTACAGGGAGCTCGGCTATAGCCACAGTTCGGCCCACAACCTTTTCACCATTTTGGCTGCTCCATACTGACATACTTCCGCGGAGGTGAAGTGCAGTGCAGTGCTTCCCCCCCCCCCCCCCCCCAGCAGCTGCTCAGCACAGCGAACCACAACAATCACAACTAGCTCCCTCCTCCTCCGTCAGTGTCGGCCAACAAAATTCCAGCCTGAACTAACAAATTCAACGTCCCACTCTCAAGTCCACACTTCTAACCGTACCACGGATTTCATGACGCTCTTATACTAACTTAATCTGTGGGGACTGATGACCTCAGATATTAAGTCCCATGGTGCTTAGAGCCATTTGACCATTAATAATCTGTGTGGTGACCACCGGTCCTCTGTCCAGCGTCTGTTCACCATGTGAGGCGCTGCCGAACACTGGGCTCGAGGAACTAAGAGTCCCTGGTTCTAAAGAACCGTCACTAGCTGGAACCTAATTACAAGCAGAAAGATTCGTACAAGTTACCCCAGGTGGTCAATCCACTCGCCGCGTGGCAACAACCGAGCTATCGGATTCTGGGGCGCTTGGGCTCGCGCGACAGAGAAAGTCGGAGTTCTCTGGTAAATTTCCACAAAAATGTGACACATATATTGGCACTTTTAACATCCAAAAACTTATTCAAAGCGGCAAATTACAGAATCTTACTACAAAACAGACAGAAGATTCAAGTCGTTGCACTTTAAGAGACCAGACTCATCGATTCGGAAACAACAGACTACAACAAGTATAGGACCACGGATCTTCCCTGTCCTAGTGGAACTAGACACCTAAGTATGTAAATGTCTGTACGTATAAGCTATATTATTTTTGTTGTACTTAAATTGCAACACCACGAGATGTCCAGTATCCCAGTAAAAGTGATGCAAAATGGTTCAAATGGCTCTGAGCACTACTTCTTAGGTCATCAGTCGCCTAGAACTTAGAACTAATTAAACCTAACTAACCTAAGGACATCACACACATCCATGCCCGAGGCAGGATTCGAACTTGCGACCGGAGCGGTCGCTCGGCTCCAGACTGTAGCGCCTGGAACCGCACGGCCACTCCGGCCGGCAAAAGTGATGCAGGATGAATGAAACTACTACTACTACTACTACTACTACTACTTCTAGAAACGGACCTCAAGCTAGACAGATAGCAAAGCAAAGCAAACGGGCCTTGTCCGTTTCTGAGCAACCGCCTCAGTCGCTCTGTGGAAACACTGCAGCTCGACACTGCTGTTCTGTGTGGGGAAGCAACAACGCCTGACCACCACTATACGGAAATACGGGACGGCCTGCGGAGGATCGACTACTGCGGGAAGTGGCAGTTCACGTTCCATGTTAATGAATGTGACTAACCGCACATAATTAAGCGAAGGCATCCACTACTGTTGGTTTACACTACTGGCGATAAGTCAATGGAACAGTTACAACCGACAAGCCACACTACGATCAGTAAAAGAATATCGAGGAACTGTAATTCGTCCACGAGAGAAGTGGTGCACAAAAAAACGCGACGTACCAATTCTTAAGTGCTGCTCGTCAGTCTGGAAGAGACCGAGATGATCGAAGAGCTGCACCTTTCCACACGATATCGTTTGTTAGTAGAAGATGAATTCTAGTAGACAGTGCTACAAGAGAGGTGTTTTGTTTCACGGTTTACTGTTGGAATTACGATGACGTATCCTAGAGTAAGAATTGGGCAACACATTATTTCCTCCCACGTATCCGACACTTAATGCACATTAGTACAGTGCGTGTTCGTCCTCCACCCTTATGACGGTTTGAACACTGCTGAGGACTCTTTCGAGAGGACGTCTGAGTCTCTGTGGAGGAACGGTAGACCATCTTTCCCCAGGAGCCAAAACCACACAACGTAGTGGGGTCTGGAGCTGATTCGACGTTCTAACTGAGCCCAGAGATAGATAACTCCATATCACGAATGCTATTGTCCACAAAACATTGCCTGAAAGGTGCTGCCTTACTGTCATGCTGATACACTCATCGTGTGCAAACTGTTGTACTACAGTACGCAGTACAAAGTGCTGTAAAATGTGTTCATATCTTCCGCATGCTAAGTTCTCTGAAGAGCAATAAGGGGACCACAGCCTAACCAGAAAGAAGCCCCTGATACCGGAACACTGCATACGGTGGCAGGTAGCGTTCTCCCGGCATTCCCCGAACCCAAGCCGTTCCATCGGGCTCTTGTCCTAGTGTGCGGCGTGATTCATCCGGGACCCAGGAGCGTCGCTCTTTACGCCGTCTCAAGCCTCGCTCAGCACTGACTACAGATATATGCGCGGCTTACGAGGCGCTGCCCGACCATTATGACCCGTTCTTTGTCATTGTGCCAGCCGGAATTCTGGTAGCACTTTGGAACTCACTGGTGATCGATCCTCTTCGGCCGATTTTACGCGAATTTTTACTACCGCCGTCCACAATGCTCGACGGTCCCTGTCCGTCAGTACTTGACAACTGCCTGCTCCTAATTTAGCTATTCTTAACGTTGTTAATTCACCTCCGCATTAGATAGGATGCTCCTAATAAGGTAGTGTACGTCTCCCGAAGACGAGAGAATCACAGAAGTTATACTCTACACGGTTGCATAGCGACAGACGTTCATTCCAGTCACCATCCACGTTTGGAACAAAAGCGCCAGAAGTGATAGGGTAGAAGCTACCGTACGCTGGAAGGTGGCTCGACTATATTTTGAGGTAGATAACTGTTGCAGTACTACTGCACGACTGCAACGTAACACTTCGATAAAGGTCCAGGGACTTGATACTTTCCGAAAGAATTCGTACAGCTTTAAAAACGATCCCGAAAGTGTACTGTGTCTATTACCCTGGAGGTAAAAAAGGAAATAGACACTTAAAACACTCCTCTGGTCCGTGTCTCTGACCTCCTGTGGCGTCGTGCGAAGTCTCTCTCTCTCTCTCTCTCTCTCTCTCTCTCTCACACACACACACACACACACACACACACACACACACACACACACGGGCACGTACATAGCGCGCAGTACTCTTGTGAGGTGGCGTGCCGGCGTCAGGATAAAATAATCTGCTTCGTAGAGAGTTTATTTGCAGAACCGGATTAACTGTCGGCACTGTTACAATCAATGTAAATAAGGTTCTGCTGCCTCGCTTTGAGACATGGTCCGTTAATAAGCACGGAAGCTCTCTACGTAGTCTCAGGAAGGTTCCGAGATTCGGATCCGACCACCGGACTGCAACAGGTACACCGTTAACAGTTGATATACTGCCCCCCCCCCTCCACTACCTATTTTCGCCTACACCTCCACACAAATAGAAATAGGAATACAATTCAATGCCACTAGCGAGAGAGTCATACAAAACCACTACTCCCAAATTTGAACGGAAACGGATTAAAGAAACGGGTTAAGCCTAGTCAAGTCCATCACTTTTATGCGCCACTAGTTGCAGCTAGCCAATTCCTGCACGACCTGCCCTGAAATGTGTCTTTTTACCAAAGACGTCTACGCTCGATATTCCGCAACATTCGCCAACAAAACAGGGAAATGCCTGAGCGGAATTCCACATCCACACTCGGAAACGCACTCGGATTGCGTCTGCCGTACTGCACCGAGTTACTCGTTTGGCCACGAGGGATCGCCTATTCCACAGTTTTGGAAAACTTAACTATTACAGCGATTCCGCCCTATAACTCATCCATTTCGCGAGCTCGGAACCGCTGCACGAAATTAAAACGAAGTATCAGGGGCAGTAAGCAAGTATTTTGATTGGCGCTTACAACGCTTCTGAAAGGTGCCGCTTCGTGGCAGGTCTAAGAACTTGGTTGCCTTGAGGCACAAGTTGGACAGCTTTCTGCTACGTATCTTGCCCGTCTAGTTGGTTCCGACCACCACCCATTTAGGAGGAATACGGAAAACGCGGACCTTTATTTCTAGTGCTAAACAAAAGCCCCGTACTGCTTGCAGTCGGAAACTTTTCGAGGGGAATATATGAGCAGCCAGGAAATTATGTATAATTTTCTCACTGTAAATAGAGAAAGCTCGGTGAAACTGTGGCTTCAAGCTCGCGAACCACCAAGATTTCACCTGAAAAGACAGTACTTCAGCGAGCCTTGTAGTTTTACAAGTTTAGTGCGACATACTGGTAGGGGCGAGACCTGAATTGTGTGACGCAAGAGAGGGGGAAAGCTGTGTGTTTCCCGTCTTGGAGCTTTGCCCACCGCTGGGCGTTATGGCTTCCGGCCGCGGCCGCGACGGACATTCCGAGGGCCGTCCATCCATCCGTCTGTAGGATAGGAAAGGAAAGCAAAGCGACACTGCGTGGGCGGTGCCGGACAGCAGAGCGTGCGCCCGGCGCGCTGCCTGCTGAATTCCGATGCGACACGACCCACCGCAACGCTGTGGGTGGCGCGTTCATTCGGAGCAGCGTAGCTCAACATGTGCCAACGTCACACTTCCCCACGCGGTTACGCAACAAATCTTTCCAAAAGCTACGCGTATCGCAGAGATTCATAATGCAGTTCTTCAATTCAAGTATGCGAGTATACTCTATCTGATCAAAAGTAGCCAGGTACCACTGCATAATGCAAAATTGACCACCAGATGACACGAGACCTGGTCCCGTCGATATAAAAAGAGGCGGGCAGCACTGGGCTTTCATCAGAGAAGCATTATCAGCACAATGGGTCGGTCACGAGAGATCAGAGGCTTCGAACGCCAACTAGTCATTGGATGTTTTTGAATAACAAATCCATCCGGGACATTTCAACCCTTGTAAAGCTGCCCGAGTCGTCGATGTGATTGTGACGTGCCAACGCAAAGGAAGATGATAAAAACCCACTGATGATGCTGAGATTTCAGCGAAACATGTCTGGCAAATAAAGGAAAAATATGTGTTTTGTTCAAGGCGGAGTCTCTCCAAAAACAAATCTATTTGTAAGCAAACACGGACAGAAGAGCTTCAGCTAGACCAGGATCAGGCACAGCTGATGTACTGACAGGCGGGGACCCTCGAACATTGCGGAGGGCCGTTTTAAAAAAAAATCAGGAGAAGGAATGATTCGTCAGTTAAAGGGTGCTGCCAGCAGTCCATCGAGCGCGATGACACTGCTTGGGGAGCTCCTCATAAGCCACACACTTCTGTAGCCGATGTTGGGCGATGCTTGACGCGGTGTCATTCGACAGTGGTTGACTGCAAACGAGCGATTTGGAGTTATGAATCGCGCCTGATCCTCTTCCCATCCAGCGGAAGGGTTCGGGTTTGGCTTGAATGCCTGGACAACATTAGCTGCCATCATTTGTTGTGTCAACAGTGAAATACAGAGGGGAAGTGTTATGGTATGGGGATGTGTTTCATCGCTAGGGTGAGGTATTCTTATTGTACTGCAGAGATAGGAACAAGTTTGAGATAGGAACAAATTTCACAGCGTTGTGTTCTCGTATAGTAGAGGAACAGATCGGAGACGATGACGGTATTAACAAGAGAATGCACCCTGTCATAAAGCAGCAATTCTGAGACAATGGGTTGTGGTCAGATAACATTCCTGAAATGGAGTGGCCTGCCCAAAGCTGACCTCAACAGAATGGAACGCCTCTGGGACGAGTCCGAACGTCGGCCTTGCTCCAGGCCCCAGTGTCCAACATCACTACCTTCTCTGGTTTCGGCTCTTACGGAAGGGTAGGGTATCAATCCTCCACAGACATTCAAACAGCTCACTAAAAGTATCCCCAGCAGATTTCAAGCAGTCGTAAAATCGAAGTGTGTACATGCCCCGGATTAATCACTAAGAGGTGATAAAATGAAATAATTGTATGGCGGTGATGGCCGGGAATCCCTACCTCGGGAAGTCCTACCGTCGACTTGTGAGACTTTTCAGTTGACTCCACATTGGGTGACTTGCTTGTCGATGAAATGATGACTAGGAGAACACAGCAGCCAGTCCCTCCGACCCGGCAGGGAATCATACCCAGGCCCGCTGCATGGCAATCAGACGCGCTTATCACTCAGGGAAGAGGCACGAACACTAGCAGGAAATACGACGAGCACTGAACTCGGTGCTCCAGCGCAGCACGCCGCCTCCTCGGTTCCCTTGAGTGTGCATCCTCTGCAAACCTGTGCGAAGTGCACGACAGACGGTACTTCCCACAGTAACACGTGTCAGCGTTTCTTCCAGGTCCATCCGCTGACAGAATTATTACCTAAGGGCCTCAACGCGCGCTGTAAATTAATCTCACGTTACTTTTGCGAGCGCGGAGCGTACCGGTTCTGGTATAATCGTGGACTTGCCACTTCATACTGGTTCTGGAAACTTTTTATGTATGGTTTCGCGCGAGAGTTGTGGCTTATTTTCAAGCGTATGCTTTTAAACATCTCCGTCACTCTCTCCCGTAATTCAAACAAAATTTTATATTATTCGTGCAGCCTTTTTCTACAGGCTGAATGTACATTATAAGTCTCACTCGGTATCGGTTCCGCACACTTAATACATTGAAAAAAGGTAAAAAATTAAGGAGATGGAACTTGGGTAAGTTGAAAGAACCAGAAGTTGTTGAGAGTTTCAGAAGGAACATTAGGTAGCAATTGACTACAAAAGGGCTAAGGAATACTGTAGAAGACGAATGGTTAGCTTTGAGAGATGAAATACGTAAAACGACAAGGCCTAGATATCACAGGAGAGAACGAGTTTAACTGACGAAAGGGAAAATACAGAAGTGAAGCAAATGATACAAGCGAAGGGAACACTAACGTCTAAAAATGGACTGACAGGAAAGGCAAAATAGCTACGCAGGAAATGCTAGAGTAAAAATGCAAGTCTATAGAGTCTTGTATAACTAGGGGGAAGACAGGAAAATTAAAGAGGAGGACTTTGGATAAAAGAGAAGCAGCTGTATGAATATCAAGAGCTCGGATGGAAAACCAGTCCTATGCAAAGAAGGGAAACTGAAAGGTGGAAGAAGTATTAGAGGGGCAATATTACAGAAAGAGGGAATAGTTAAGGATGAGGTAAGAGATATTATACTGTGTGAAGAATTTGACAGAGCACTGAAAGAGCCCTGGAGTAGACAACTTTCCGTCAGAACCACTGATATCCTTAACGGAGCCAGTCACGAGCAAACTATTCCAACCGGTGTGCAAGATGTATGAGACAGGCAATATGCGTGCACAATGTACTACTTCGAATTCCAAAGAAAACAGGTGCTGACAGGTATTAATATTACCGAACTATCAGTTCAATACGTCCTAACTCAAAATAGTGACACGAAGTCCTTATATGAGTAGAAGAATGGAAAATCTGGTACAAGCCGACCTCTGGGAAGATCCGTTGGGATTCCAGAGGAATGTAGGAACACGCGATGCAATACTGACCTTCGGACTTACGTTAGGAGAGATGTTGAAAAGGGCGAACTTGCATTTATAGCATTTGTAGATGTACAGAAAGTATTTTGCAATGTTGAATGGAATACACTCTTTGAATTTCTGGCAGTAGTAGGAATAGAACACAGGGAGCAAAAGACGGTTTAGACCTTGGACGGAGACCAGATGGCGGTTATTAAAGTCGATGGGCATGGAACGCAAGCACTACTTGAGAAGAGAGTGAGACAGGGTTGTAGCCTACCTATTCCCGTTGCTATTCAAGTGGTACATTGAGCATGCAGTAAGGAAAAGCAAAGAAAAATTTTGAGATGATGGCATTAAAGTTCAGGGAGAAGAAATAAAAACTTCGACGTTTGCCGAAGATATTGTATTTCTGACAGGGAAAGCAAAGGTATTAGAAGAGCAGCTGAAAGGGATGGGCAGTGTCTTGAAGGGAGTGTATCAGGTGAAAATTAACGACAGCCAAAGAAGAATGAGGAATGTAGTCGTATTAAATCTGGTGATGCTGACGGAATTAGATTAGAAAACGAGACACTTAAAACAGATGGAGAGTTTTGCTATTTGTAAAGCGAAAACCAGATGATGGTCGAAACAGAGATGATGTACAATGCAGTCTGCCACTAGAAAAAGACGTATTGGTTAACACGTAATATAAATTTAAGCGTTAGGAATCCCTTTTGAAGGAATTTGTCTGGAGTGCAGCTTTTCCCGGTAGTGAAACGTGGGCAGGAAGCAGTTCACAGACGAAGAGAATAAAAGTTTCTGAAATGTGGTGCTGTAGAAAGGTGATGAAGATTAGGTGAGAAGATTGAGTGACCAATGAAGAGGTACCAAATCTAATACGGGATATATGAAATTTATGGCATAACTTCGCTGAAAGAAGTGTTCCACTGATAGGACACATTTTGAGATATTTGGTAATGGACAGAGATGTGGAGATAGAAACTGTAAAAGGAGACCTGAGCTTGAATATCAGCGAGCAGATTTAAACGGATGTGGGCTGCATAAGTTATTCAGAGATGAAGAGTGTTGCACAGGATAGACTAGCGTGCAGATTCTGACGACTGGAGGAACAACATGTTTTGCGATCGACTAGTCGTTCAGTTGAGGAAAATGTGTCGCGGTTGCGGATGAGGCCGTTAGCTAAACTGAGAAACAGTATCACTCTCTTCCTGTGGCAGCCTAATAGTCGACACGCGCGCTCTTGTTTCTAACACATTATTTACAAAAATGACGCGTTTTTCTCACGTTTGCGTTGCCTACAGTATTTAAAGAATCTTCATTAAATTTTAAATCTTTTGGAGCAATAAAAAGAAGAGCGAAATCAGCAGACATATGGCGGAACTCCTGGATTAATATCTCAGCTCCTTTAAATATTGTCTTCTAATTGTGCCGTTTTCTTACATCTGTTAAAATGTATTACACGGCCTGACCGCAGATGTGAAGCACCGTGGAGGGGAAGAGGAAACGAAATGAAACTTTACTGGTTGAGACAGTACGTGATGTCATGTAAGTGATGAGAAAATTGCGTCAAATTTGCATAGAATTTGGCAGTACGAGCCCATTTGTCAGTATGACGTTGCAACCACTGCGGCCTGTATGTGTGCAGTGATTCGGTTGGGAAGGATGCCATAGCCGCGCGGGATTAGCCGAGTGGTCTCAGTCGCTGCAATCGTGGACTGTGCGGCTGGACCTTAGCAGTTAAGTCCCGTAAGATTTCACAAACATTTGAACATTTTGAAAGGGTGTCATAAAGCCGCCGTATACTCTTATGGGATAATCTGATATCCTGGATACTGGGACCGGGACTTCTGAGCTGGTCAGCTGGTCGCACACATATGGGGGACCTTGCTGGTCACAGCAGAACCTCAGCATCACGCTGACAGGTACCGCGTGTTGGTGAGAATTGTCCTGCTGAAAAGTGGCTCGAGAATACAGTCGTACCAGAGAGAACACGAAACGACGCAAGGTGTCGGGTGACGTACAGGTGAGCCGAATCACTACAGCCGTGACCCGAATCGGCTCCTTTCACCGTGAAGCCCGCAGTAACACCGCGGTGCCTGTTCAAAAACTTGTAAGAATGAGACGCCTCCCATACTCGCCCGTGACGGTGTTCGGGCTAATGAACCGCGATCCATCGTCCGTCAGCAGTCCACGGCACCACTCCAGATGCAGCCGTCTGCTACAGGTAGCCTGCGCCTCCCCAGTCCAGCAGCTGCGAGTCTCCGAAAAATGGAGCACGACGACACAAAATTTTGCAGGGAGTCCATTACTTGTTTTCGGACGGCAGGCGCGGATACGAAGTGCAAACGTGGTGGTCGGTGCAAAATACGGCGATCCTTGCCTTGCAGTGGTCAGACGTGGTCGATCGTAACCTTTTGCCCTCACGTTGCCGTGCAGGTCAACATGTGGCCAAAAATCTGGATATCGCACGATTCTGCCCATATGCAGTCCCGCAGTGATGCGCCTTTAGATTTCTGTCAGGTGTCTCACACGGGTACGCCGCATCTCTGTGTCCTACACAGTCATCACTCGAGCAGGCCCGGGAACAACGCTAGTGCACTCTGGTCGCCTTTCTACCTGCCACGGAGAATTCATTTACACACCTGCCGATGGGATGCACGCGTCCCAAGTTGCAATGACGTCCGACCGTGTCTTCTGGGGTGCTTCCCTTTCTTTCGTCAGGCTGTGTATTTATTTATGCGAATAAATACTCGATTAAGTTTAATGGAAATAATGTCTGTGGGGGAATAAAGAAGATCGAAACGCCACATTTCATTCACTGGACGCAAAATGACCTCGAGCGCTGTAACGGGCACACCTTCACGTCTCATACGCAGTAGAGCGTCTGAACGGAAGCGAATACCGACAGTGGAAGGCGAAATCCGACAGCCATCGATGTTGCTGTCGCAAGTAGACGCAGGATTTGGCGGCCCCCTGTGCGTCGGCGACCGTGAGCGTGTGGACGAGACCGGTGAGAGGTGAGGACGGCGAGAAACCGGCCGTCTCGTCTCCACGGCTGACTGGAGCTGGAGAAACGCCGGCCAGTCGAGCAGGAACGCGTGTGCCCCCGACCGTGTCGGAAGGAACGCTCTGCTCAATGGAACGGCCAGCCGGTCACGGGACACGTCTGCACCGAACTGTTAGTCACGCTGCGCCCCAAGTTTCTACTCTCCCAAACTGCACTCACTCAGTACTTCGCCATTAGTTACGCGACCTGCCCTCTAATCTTTCAGCATTCTTTTACGGCGACAGATTTTAGAAGTCTCTACTCTCTTCTTGCCTGAACTGTTTGTCGGCCATGTTTCACTTCTGTACAAGGTTACATTCCTAACACTGACATTTATATTCGATGTTAAGAAATTTCTTTTATTCAGAGACGCTTTTCTTGCCATTGCCAGTAAACATTTTAAATCCTTTCTGCTACCGTCGTCATCAGTTATTTTGCTGACCAAACAGCACAACTCAACGACTATTTTTAGCGTCCCTCAGCATCGACTGATTTAACTGCGCTACATTCCACTACCCTTTTACCACTTTTGTCATTGTCCATCTCACAATTTTCTTTGGAGATGCTATCCATTCATTTCAACAGGTCTTCCAAATGCTTTACAGCCTGTGAAAGAACTGGTGTCATATGGAAGCATCGAAGATTTTATTCTTCTCTCTGAACTTTAATTTCTTCTCCAAATATTTATTTGGTTCTCTTTATTGCCTGTTCAGATTTAAAGCCAGTCGACCTCGATCCGTGGTTCATTGGGGGCCTAAGATTAATCTACAGCACGTTACCGCAGTCATAGAGATACGGTTGGGCTTACAAAGGACATTACCTATATTCGATTTGAAGTAGGGAGGGAACAGCAGGGTTTAACGTCCCGTCGAATGAGACGTGTTTAGAGGCTCAGCAAGGGCTCGGATTAGGAATGGATGGAGAAGGCAGGAGGCAGTGTGCTCCGGCATTTACCTCAAGCGATGTAGCAAAATCACGAGAAAAGACTTGGCGAGGATCTGAAATGAGGAAACGGACACCGACGACGAACGCTGCTGCTGGCTGGCAGGTTTCCCGCGGCCGTGCGTTGTGTGGCAGAGCCTCTTACTGGCACATTCGTGCACGCTGCTGTAAGCTCGAAGGAAGGCTACCGGCAGCCTAAACCGAGAGATACCGCATCTAGCTCGACGAACAGAGCGACCACGCTTTCAAACAATTGGTACACCTGCACAGGGGTTACTCCGTCTCCGGGAAATTTGCTACGCGCCAGCAGAATACAATTCCATATGTCGTTTAGTAACGAATGTCTCGAACACTGTGGTTACACAGAGTAGCAGGTACTGTCACGCCACAGACAGATCGCGGGTGTGGGCTGTCGCTCGCCGCTATACGGCCGACGGGCCAGCTACGTAACCGCTTTCCGCCGTGTTTTCGTTTCCTTTTCAACGCTGCCGTAATTGTCGCATCGGCTCCGCACTGGACTTTTCTACGCTTTTTGGATTCCATTCGACGCCGAGTTTCCGCTAACTTGCGTTTTCCACAATGACTAGCATATTTAGGAGCCATATGTGACGTCATCTTTCACTATTCTGTATTTTTCTATTTAATACCGATTTTCACTTACATTTTTAGTGTCTAGCTTTTGGCGCTAGTAGCGCTTCGCAAGCTCTTCACGACACCCGAATCGATGCCGTAGCTGAAAGCGTTTCCACGCTGCAGCAGTTTAACTGTACACGGGGCTGATTCCTAACAATAGCTCGCATGGGTGTACACTGGTACGATGGCGCCACGTCCAAAACAAACACTGCGCGACAAGCACGTACAGACGTGTGATTTTTCGAAACCACCTCGCACAGTGCTCGCCGGTTCCTGCCCACAGTAGACGAGGTGTGGCCGGTCTCGTCTTAGCCGCGGTCGTTCCTCTGTGTTCGCACTTCACTTCACAGTCGAAGCACCGATGGCGGCCGTGGACAGCTGTAGAAGGGGTTGCAGTGCGGCTGATCTGTCACTCGGGTGACGTCCAGTGACTGGTGTCCGAGTGTGAACTCACTCACCTCTCTTCACAGACTCATTCTGCTGTTGCTGCTTCCCCTCCCCTTTTACTCGAACACTGGTGAGTCGGCCCGTCTGACATCTACTGTTCAACTGCGCATTACGTAGATGTCTGGATACTTTTGACGGAGTAGTCTATATCAGTAGAGACGCTTTGAAATCAATAATGCCAGAATAGTTTCTTCCTAAGCGAGAAAAAGCGTAATACGACGTACGGTTCGCTCAACACCCCACGCAACTTGCCTGCGCCGTAGCGAGCTACAGAGCGGAGGCCTGCAGGAGTCCCACTGATGGGCAGCAGCGGTTCCCCCGACTGCGCACCACACGTGCTCCGTGGGCCTCGGAAGGACCCGGAGAACTAGCTGGCCTAGCCGCTGGCGCACCGGTTGTCTCCGCTCTCGAGACCAGCCGCCTGCCTCGCCACCAGCCGGGAAGAACGCCTCGGAGCCACCCACCTCCCTGCTCGACCTGCGGGGCTGGGGACGTCTGACCGAGGCCCGGCCTGTCTCCACACCGTTCCACGACCGTCGTCACGAGTCAGACAAAACTTGCACGTGTCTGCTACTGACATAGTTCCGATCCAGCTGCATCCTTACCGACCTCTATCACGTACCGCAGACCTGGGGGGATCTATACTGTTATTTGCAGTGGGCACCTGGAGCCCACACTGACTGTGTGTCGAAGCAGTCGCGTACAGTCTGAGTCGACAAAAACTCTCACTCGGCTTCAGAAAGGCAGCGCCCGTGACCTACCACGTGCGGGTGGGTGCCTCTGGCGTGCTGTCGGTGTTGACTGTGGGCGACTACTACGAAGCAGATCTTCAGTCTTTCCTATCACACGGTAGTGAGTGAGTATCGGAATGACGTCACCGTGGCGTACGCAGCTTCGGCGTACTGACAATCCTCCTTCCTCTACATACGATATCGACGCTTCGCTGACGCTTTAAGCTCGGGGTGAGCCTCCGAGGCACGCTGACGAGCGTACGGAAGCCGCAATGTGCCGTCAACGGTTAAGAGGAACGGCGCGCTCTGCCGAACGACACTAAGAAGGCATCTTCACTGTTAGCCTCCACTACTCGCAGACGGACGTACGTAGCTCTGTCGTCAAAACAGTACCGAGGAAGAGGTTTCTTATCAGACAAAGTCCAACTACGCAACTCATCACTGTGACGCGAAACATTCTGACGTGGAAATCTCAGTTCGCTCGTCAGTCGAACCTTCTCGTGTGGCAATATACTGTCACATCTGAGTCGCCTATAACAATGGATGAGCGCAAAAGGGACAGAGTTCGTCGCGCGGTGTTTGTTTTGTGTGTGGCTCCATCGTACCAGAGTAGGCGCATGCGCGCTATTGTTAAAAATCAGCCTCGTGTAAAGTTATAAACGCGTTGAAACGCGTTCACTTGTAAGTGAAAATCTCTGTTAAAGTTAAAATTACAGAAAAGTGAAAGATGACGTCTCATCAGGCTCGTAAATATGCTAGTAATAGCAGAAAAAGCAAGTGAGAAGAAACTTGGCGTGGAATGGAATCCAGGGGTGTAGAAAGTCCAGTGCCGAGCGGAAAGGGAATGAACCACTTCCGGACTGCTACCGGCAGTGACTGCGCCTGACCGGGCTACGGTGGTGGAGCAGCACCTCACACAGCGACAGGCGGCGCTCGCGTTGTGCAAAGAGCGACGCGACTGGACGGCGCGTGACTGCAGCCAAGTGCTGTGCGGGACTGCAGCCAAGTGACTTGGAGTGACGAATCACGCTGTACACTCTGGCAATCGGACAGAAGAGTATGGATTAGCGAATGTTACCTGGAAGGATATTAAAACATGTAACAGCACTCTGTACTGTGTACAGTAGTGCAGGCCCGGATCTGGTGGGGGGGGGGGGGGGGGCGGGGGCAAAAAGAAGTATCTGCCCCGAGTGGCAATTTGCTTATTAGTCTATCTACTGTTCATATGATTTTGAAACTCATACCTGTTGGTTTTTTAATATTTTGAAAACATTCCAAGCTGATTTCTGAACGCATAAGTTGATTTTTGAATGCCTGCATAATGTACACTCTTTGACATAAAACTTGACCGGCGGCCGGCCGCTTCAGAGGCTAAATCCGCGCCGATCGCGACATGGGACAAAGAAACTGGCCAACTCGCTAATTCTCTAAGTCCGGTTATCTGCACAATCTGGCAACACTGTAGACTGCGGCACTTCCTGGAGGAAAACTTGTCCCAAGATAGAGAGACTCTAGGCTGATTACGCCTGTGGTCTAGCGGTAGCGTGCGTTGTTTCTGTTCATAATGTCAGTGGATCGAGAGCAGCTGGCATAAAATATTTTTATAGCCTCTTCTGTCTGAATGCTGAAGACGTGAATGTAATGGTAGCGCAGATTCAATCTATTTCGCTTTGTGACACACCGATATCAAAATTTTATCTAGTAACGATTTTGCGGCAGATTTCCTGCAGACTGTCCTCCTCTGGACGCCGTATGCGGCAAAGCTCCGGGATCCATTTGCTGGCTACTGGCAGCGGCCGTGGCGACAGCAGCGGCGCTGCACTCCCCCGTTCTTTATCGAAAGCGCCTGCTACCGCTCATCGCTTTTGATGATTTGAAACGCTTTATTATTAAATATTGCTCCACAGAAAATTTCTACAATTTCCATTCACGCTCAAAAGCATAGGAGACAGACGCCCTGATTAGTAGGCGGGTAATCGGCAAGAGCTGAGTATGGCCCGAAATTAATTTTATAGACTGGGACGAAATTAAACCACCTCACTACATTCGATGAATTTATAAATGCTTCATACCTCGTTTCTTTTCCTTTCAAACTTAATTATTTGTGCAACTTTTGGTCAATGATTGGATGTTTTCGTCAAGCCAGAGTGAGCGTCTGTGGTGTAAAATGCATTACAGTTCTTGTTTCATTCCTTATGGTAAGTCTATGCGATAAACTGTGTGAATACCTTGCAATGCATGCTCTGTAGCAGTGCAGGCACACTGCACATTTGGAGTTCCATGTATGGGTTCATGAAGTATTTATTGTTGATCGGAAGTGATAGTTAATGTCATCAGATTTAAACCAGAAAAATTTGTCGTTTTGAAGGTTTCAGAGAACGGAAAGGAATTGCTAACGCCGGTGTTAGAAAACGTCTACAGTTAAACGCTATTGCAAAAATTTAGAAGATGTGAACTATATTAATGAACATGTGCACTTCATAAACAACCTTCTGACATGTTAGACCTATATGACGAACAAAGCTCAAATTTATATCGTTGACAGTCGGTTTGAGTCTTTTCAGGACCTATTTTACAGTGAAGCACCTTGGAATTTGCAAAGCAGAAATCCATGATATTAACTTAATTTACTAAGTCGAAATCGGACGAAGATTGATGTTTAAAGGCATTCTTCAGATTTCGCATAAGAAATGTTTACTAGCAGTTTGCAACTCCATTAATTAAAATGGAAAATAAAATGTTTTAGTCAGCGGCTTCTACCGTGATTCGAACTTATAGTACAAGCACTGCAACGCACAAGGGAACCTCTGAGCTAACGACACACTGGCGGCCAGAGGCGGACTATAGTCACTGCGATGTTGCCTGAGCCTCAAAACGCAACCTTAAACACAGAAACAGAGGAGGTGGAGATTACTGTTTTAACGTCCCGTCGACAACGATGTCATTAGAGACGGATCACAAGCTCGGATTAGGGAAGGATGGGGAAGGAAATCGGCCGTGCCCTTCCTAAGGAACCATCCCGGCATTTGCCTGAAGCGATTTAGGGAAATCATTGAAAACCTAAATCAGGATGGCCGGGCGCGGGATTGCACCATCGTCCTCCCGAATGCACACACAAACAGGTGTTACTTATGTGAAGAACGCCGTTCTTGGAGTCCAGAAATTAAATATACTTTCTAATTGTGTCATCTTGCAGTGGATTATATCGTACGAGTCTTCGATGTGGAAAACGAATGTTAAGTGAATTTAGCGAGGTAACGCCGACCTACACCCGGAAGTAAATGCACTATCAGAGTGTTGACAAATACTTGCTACGACGCTGCCATTTCTCGGCTCTCTGACGAGGCAGCTCTTCAGCGAAATGCTTGCCGTGATTCTCCGATACGGTTCTTCAGAGTGGAGACGCGCGCGCACGTTTGGTTTTTATGCGGCGTTCTCCCCTGGTGGTTTCTGACGTCGCCTTGTGGGCTATGTATACATATGAGACATTCAATTATCATTAATCCAGAATGATACAAGTTTCAGCTTCCGGCGTGGAAGAAGGCTGTTGACGCCGACATTATATCATTTCAACGTAGGGAAAGCAAAACGGATCATTCAATGTTTCTCATTCAACATAAAGCATGTGAGATAAATTTCCGTAACGTTCATAATCATCTAAAAATACAAACGAAGTAAAAATACACCGGAATCTTATTCGAATTGAATATAATGTAAGATACCAAACGCTTTGCACCTCGATGTCGAATTTGTCCACTTGCAATCGTTTGCAGCATGCACATAGATTGTCATGATTACCACGAGAATGAAGAAATATGTTGGTAAGGATGGAAGCAAGAAGAGACGCAGTCAACAAATATTCTATTCCTCATGGCATTCATTTCATTTGACACGTAAGAAGAGGTAAAGCGGGAATTTACTTTCGTTAACACGAAAGATATGCCGCACATATTGATAACGAGGAAGTCTGCGTCTTCATACGTTTCCTCCTTGAAATCTGTATGCTCTATTATATACTAAGTAGCCCGATCATTGTTTCAGTAATGTGACCCTCTTGTTTGACCCCGTAACGATGAACAGATTCCAAATGCATGTCTCTGCGTGAAAGTAGCTGTTCGAACCCTTCCTGGGTTGTTTTTTGTGTTTTATTGCTTGGAATTCCTGAAGCAGACCACTGTGCCTTCCCCCCTCGTGGGTTAGGTCTCAAAACTAAACCGCTTTGTGTCCAATGGCATAATTTATTCATACAGCATCAGCATAAGACTCTTGCGAGTGAGAGAATGACAATAACAATCGTAACAAGAACAAGCAAATAATGAATGATGTTTATTCCAACGCAGAACGAGAATGGCTTTAAATATAAAAATCTATATCTATATCCATATCTATTGATCTTTGAGTTGGCACAATGAAAATATATTCTTAGCATTTAGTTACTGAATTTAGTTCTGGATGTTTGCAGAGAAAAGGAAAAGTCGGTACTTCTCGCTAGTGTAATATAATGTGAACCAGCAACTACCCTTTCCTTAGAACACGACTCAAGCAGGTCCTCAAGTAGGCACTGCTGCACTCTGTTCCCTGACATTGCTTTGATGACGGTTAATGCAGATAGTTCCGATTATGAAATACAAAACGTATTGCAGGTTAGTTCCTAGGATAGTAACATTAAATTTGCGTTGTAGACGGCACATGAACGTGACGACTATCCATATTACTCATCAATATAACAAGACAATATTTTGGGAATTTAACAGGATTACTCAAAATGAATTCTGAAATTGGGTGACTGACCGCACAGGTGCTAAACGTCGTCAAGAGTATACGATGTCCTAATCGCATTAGAAATATGAAGATCGTCTTCGACAGCTCGCAACTTTCACATTGCTATCCCCACCCTACTCCAGACAGCTCTCGGTGGAGTTGCACTACGTTGCCGATGTTATGGAAGGCCTTCAAACCGACAACAGACCACATATTGAAAAATACAAGCGAATTCTCTTGCAGCGTAAGCTCATTGTAACTAATCTAAAAATTATTGGAGAGGAACATTGTCCTCTTCAAAAAAGTAAAATGTTACACACTGTTGACGTCAAACGGACATTATCTATGTCCTGTCTTGTGTCCTACTCATCTATAATATCAAGTGTACTATGAAAATGATTATATATAATGGATTATAAGGTAATGCATTGATACCAGATGGTGGGGGCCGGCCGATGTGGCCGTGCGGTTCTAGGCGCTTCAGTCTGGAACCGCGTGACCGCTACGGTCGCAGGTTCGAATCCTGTCTCGGGCATGGATGTGTGTGATGTCCTTAGGTTAGTTAGGTTTAAGTAGTTCTAAGTTCTAGGGGACTGATGACCTTAGAAGTTAAGTCCCATGGTGCTCAGAGCCATTTGAACTATTTAACACAAAATGACATTAAAAATTTAAGTTATTCACGAGCAGCTAGTTGAGAATATGTATGAACATTAAATGACACGACGAACCGTCATGTTCTGCATATGGATTCAAACCCAGCTCATGCAGACTAAGCAAAGATTTCGTGACTGACGGAAACTAACAGTCATTCCTGATTAGGCATACAGAGAGTGATATACCTCGATTTTAGACAGTATCAGTTAGCAAATATCAACTTTAAATTGCATAACGCAAACATTTTTAACAGACGCGAATTCCTACCCAGCATCTATTGTCCCTGTTAACGAACTACGAGAGATGTTAAATATTGCTTCTTCACAAGTAACTTACTTGAAATGCCGTGAGGTAAAGCTGTGTGTTGGACACGGATTCGAACCCGGAACCTAATCGGATTGCTATCGAAGCACAGTCAAATGTGACATATCGGAATTTCGCGGCAGTAACTAGATGTTATAACTGAAATGACGAGACGAAAAATTAATTTTTTCCTTCCCAGGACTCCAACCCGGCACCTATCGCTGTTATATTCTAGAGAAAACTAACGTTAAATATGGGTTTGTTGCACCAGCAGTGACATGTGAGCATGTTTGAACTGAAATAATATGACGAAGAGTTCAGCGCTCACTGGGAATAGAGCCCCACACATATCGTTGTTGACTACACACAAAGAGACGTCAGCTACCGAATTTTTCTCCACCAGCTGCTCAGAATAGCATCTTGAACTTACAGTCATCTCGCAAATAGTTCTGTGTCTCACTGGGAGTTAATAACGTCAGATATCGTTAGTGTGACAGCGAATGAAAATACATTAAAAATCAGAATTATTATCCACCAGCAGACAGGTGTTCTCATGCTAGAGCTTGATAATACATAATTAAATCTTTAGTGCCGGGCCAGGATTCGATCCCATTCACGCATAATATGTGAAGGTGTTGAGGAATCTGCAGTTTTGAACAAACAACAAATTGTAGCCGAGCTGTATTGCCACGAAGGGATCAAATTCCGCGTTAAGGGCGGTCTGAGTTGCATTCCCAGTTCAGAACCAATTTTATCGACATACAGAAGCTCAAATAAAAGATGGAATAAGTGTCCTGTGACCATACATAGCGTTTGTGTCGTCACTTGAAATAAATAACTAGTATAAGAAAGGTTACTGGTGGTAGAGTTTCTACATGTCGCCACTCCAGACTTTATTGTGGTTCAACCTACCGTCTACTTGGTAAAGAAGGAATATCATCTTTAATGTGAATTTTCTGACCACGCAGCCATTATATCTCCTTCACTTGGTGTAGCCAGGAGAGAATGGAATCTGTCTCTCCCTATCTAAAATCATTGACAGAAGTGGGAATCGAACCCAGACCATAGGTATAACACAACCTACCATCCGTCCAACAGACCACGAAATCCTCTTCTCTGCGAGTCATTTTTCTATCGTAACGCAGTTGTGCCACACTGGATGAGAATTCTGACACACAGGCTCCCTGTAGTAATTTGCAGCATGTTCAGTAAATTCATTTACTTGGTTGACCGAATCACCATGAACTAGCTGCCTCGGCTACCCAGTGCATACATTCGACTATTTTGTAATCACAGAAATAAAATCACGTTACTGCCACCTACACACAACTGCCAACATTGTAGGAAGCAGAAGTTTAAATAAGAAGTGTTCCTTTTCACTTGAGCTATTCTATTGCGCTATCTGTTACTGGAAAACGTCGTTCAGTCCAAAAGAAAAGCTGTAACTGTTTGTCTCTCAGAAGTCAAGACATGGCCATATGCATAATCTCACAGTGCTGTGGAATCCAAAAGTTCTGAAGGAATAGTTGCCGAGCTCTGGAGCTGTTGTAGTTCCGTGTCAGCTTGTAGCATAGATAAGATGTCGCGAGTTCGAATACATTCAGTGCTACATTTTTTAAAACGCAATTCTGCTCTCTGCTGAAGTTATCAATCTAATGGAACTTTGAACAAATTCCCTTCACTTCTCAACCCAAAGTAGTCGCATGTGGAAAAAGGACTAACTACTGTGACATTTTGTCCTATTCAGGTTTAATAGACAGCAGGCAGCAGATGCATCTCGAAGATGTGCAGGGAGAGCGCATCGTTCCATAATATGTCAGAAAAGTATTTTCTACATTAGCCGTCGTGTGGTAGTGATATTTTATTCTTCTTCAAACTTTGATTGACAGCTTTAACTCAGAACAAATTTTCTACATGCATGTAATCAATAAACTGCATGTGCATTGTCAGACTGTCATAGGTAACATCAGAGAATTCGCATATATCGTTGATGATTAATTTCTCTCTCATGTTTACTATTGTTTTAACAACACTAAAGGAAACCTTACGAAAATTGTGCACTGTATTATAAGAAATGAAATAAAACTAACGATGATAACCTTACGACGAAAGTATCTGTACACAAGCATGCCTCTATCGACACGAATTAGTAAAATACTACTCACTTAGATTTTGATAGGGTCTGTGTTTAATTGGTATGCTGTGTCATACTCAAGAGGTATGCAAATGTGGCATTTCATAAATATAGTTACGTATTCCTAGAAACCCAAAATTCGCTTGTCAGCAGCGGAAAGAGGCGTTACCTGTTGTGCAGCATTGTAAGTTTTTCAACATTGCACTATGAGCTGAAAGCATTTTCTTGCGATTTCCGTATTGATGTTTGATCTGACTGCTTGTAGCTCTTTCACAGAAGGGATAAAAACGTTTCAGTCAGTGAGACTGGAACTGCGAACCGTAACAGACGCTGTTTCACAGGTCAGCACGTTACCACAGAGCTGGCGAGGGGGTGTGGGTCTCAGCTTCCTATTACGACGGCAATAGTAACTAGAACTCGTAAACCGCTATTTAAAGGTCGAGATTAGTTGCGATTTCCACCTGCAACGACTTTCTTGGGCTGAAAACCGTAAATTTTCAATCTTTTGTTACCCTTCAAGCTATAATAACTCAGATTATTCAATGGAAATGACAGGTAAAATCAAGTGAACTTTGAGGCTTAATTCCGTGCACACCAGGAAGTAACTCGTCGATCACAGAGTTGCCAAACATACGTTGCCTTGTTGCCAAATCTCAGTTACAGTACCAGCAGGAAGAAGACGAACCGATGTGATCCTACAGCGGTCTGGGAAGTGACCATAGCTGGTGTCTCCAAGTCGCAGCTGCTACGGCCTGGAATACGTAATGCGTCTGATTCGCTTTCTGTAACTAGGTTTAGGGACTGGAGCGTAGTTACTAATAATACTCAGAACTGACTGCAAACTGAGCATCATAAATCAGTAACTCTCATTGTTGTTTTTATATTTCTTTCGTAAGTGCACTCAAAACTAAGAAAGTCATTCACAGGCGTTTTCCTGCCTCGCCGATAGTCGAGCAGAACATACAAATAAAAAAAAAAAAGAATGTGTGTGTGTGTGTGTGTGTGTGAGAGAGAGAGAGAGAGAGAGAGAGAGAGAAATAAAAAGCAATGAGAGAGTGTGTAAAAAATTGTTGTAAAGAAATTGAATCATGGTATTTAAAGAAATCTTTCATTAAAATGACACGTTCCACATCATTACGAAATGTCGTAGTCATGATCTATGGAACAAGAGTTAATCTAATGTAATGTAATCTAATCTAATCACATCATATTGATTATTAGCCATGAAGAGTCATGAACTACCGAAAGTTTTGCCAATACCAGTAACCAAATCTAAACTTGAAAATAAAAGACGACAATTTTTGTAATAAACCGTGACTCCTATCAAGACCCTTTCATCCCTGTTATCTAACCACGAAAGATGTCTGATATACCTCCATTCTGAAGTAACAAAGTGTGCATGCATTTAAAGATGAAGTGCATGATGTGAAGTTCTGTGACGGAGATACGAACCCAACACGTAATCCGATTGTTAACTAAGAAAAATCAAATGTTACGTATCGGTTTTTCTTACGAGCCGCTAGGTGTCTGAATCTAAAATAAGGATACAAACTTTTGTGCCTAAGCGACAATCGAACTGCACACCTACCGCGCATCCACGAATATAGCTTAAGTATCAGTTGCTTACTCATGAACAGTAAGATGTGTGCGTGTTTGACCAGAAATAACGACACCTGTTGCGATTGTTGGCAACACATGAACAGACATTGAAATTGCGCGTTAATTTTCACTAGCAGGTGGGTGTGCACTTGATAAAGCTAGAAATGAAATTATGAATATTTTTGTACTGGATCAGGTTTCAGACCCACATACTTACCTTTGGAAGAGAGCTAGAGAAGATTGCAGTCTTGGGAACAGGAACGAAATGACTGAACTATACTGTTCCGAGAGATTCAGATCCTCGAAAGAGGAGATACGAATTCGAATCACAGTCCAGCACCAAATTTTTAAACGTCTCTAGTTCAATCAAGTACAAGTAAAATAAGAGCCCTGTCCCTTTACATGGCTATCGGTTCATCAAATAAAATAAAATTTTCTAATGTAAGTAAGTTTACTGGCGACTGTATTTCTGTTTACCATGACTTCCGCTTTGTCATTTCCCAACGAAAACTGGCTCTGCTCAGTTGGTTATGAAGGAACGTGATGTTTAATGCGGATTCTGGATTATAACGTCTTTCTCTTGAGGTTACCAGAGGTAAAATAAATCTGTTTGTGCCTCTTAAAAGTAAATGCCTGAACCCACGCATTGCACCTGTGATAGCTCGTTCCACCAGACCATTGTGGCCACATTACCCAGCCCCAGGAGTGTGCTGTAACGGATGATGTGCTTAGCTTACAAAATTAGTCACGGTGGAAAAAATGCGAGTCTATTAAATGGTCAAGTAGAAGCAAGCTTCTGACGCAGAGATTATGCTATTCTCATGTCAGCAGGATGTAAAGACTCTTCTAGGCATCATAGGCTGGATGTGAAGCCATTTTGATTTTTCACAAATCCAGCAAATTTCTTAGTTCGAGAAAATCCACTGTGAAGTGTGAAGTTGCCGGATAATTCGATTATTACTGTTATTATTAATATCATTTTATTCGTACCGCTGATGGAACACGACCGTAGTCTTGAGGTAAAACGCGAGACCAGCTAATATGACGTCTGGCGACCGAAAGCACATATCGACAGAATTTTTATCGCCCCTTTCCTCTCGGTGCTGAAGCTATAATTCAAGCGAATCTATAATATCATATTAGCTGGTCTCGCGTTTAACCTCAAGACTACGGTCGTAGTCTAGAGTAATGTACTAAGACTGGTGTCAAGACTTCCTCTGGGAAGTGCCGCAGTCTACATGTTGCTAGATCGAGCATATTGCCAGACATAGAATTCTGAGAGGAGCATGACTGTATTGTCCACCTTACGTGAACGACTCGGCGGTCAATTTTTTGGTCTGAGACTGTATCTACAACACATATTGCTCGCTTAAGACCCAGAAGAATTTAAAAAAAAAGTAGTTTATGAGAGCAACGTTAACCATAGCGTTCGAAGTATTCATAGTATTGTATACGTGTGTGTAAACGCCTTCCAGTGACCACTCAAGAAAGACAAGGATACACAGTCTAGCTTCAATATTATAAATACACCTCAGTTTGTGGATGAACTCAGACTTAAGTTGATAATAATTTTGAAAATATAGCAGCACTGTACCCATTGGTGTTAAACTCGTTTTCAACCAATGATTCCCACAGCTACAGGGATACTACCTCTTAGACAAAATACTTAAGCAGTGTTATCAGACGTAAAGATCAACCTGACACAAACTGTGGGAAGTTTGTTTTACAACCTTCGTACCTGGATATTCAGCTTTTTCCTATTTGAGATATCTGTGAACGTTGCTGCTTAAGACGATTTAAGCAGAAAATAAATTCCCTCAGCTTCGACAATGTTTAAAGAAATCGTCTTATCGGCACTAAATCGTGATTTGTGATTTGTTTACCGGCTGTACTCTTCCGTATTTTGCCGGTTGGAAGGCGAAAGCTTATTGACAAATTTCACACAGAAATTACTGTTACAGTGTACTTATGGAGCCAAATGAGTCAATTGCGTATTTTCCGGTGAGAAAGAGCACTGGCAAACAGTCTTCGCTACATTAGGTTATTTAAACTGGTGTCACTCTGAGCTAGAATTTATGGTCAGCGACTAAGTGTAAGGTCAACGTTTCGGATGCGAGTTTTGCGACTGTGAAATACTTTTATACATTATAGAAGCGAATATTAAATGTGCACTAATATTGCGAAAATTTTGTACTTGGACAGCTTAGAATGAAAATACTTCTGTTTATTGCAAAGGGAAACAATAGATTTTCTAAAACACTGTCTGTCATACACTACTTGAAACAGGTCATGTCGACCAAATCATGTGGAAGAACTAACAGCAACGTATATCGGAAGGCAGTAAGATCTCTTGCCTTTTGGTTTGTCAGTACTCGATAGCCACTTCTAGGCGAAAGTAAATGAAGAAAGGCAGTGCGTTTTTGTTACCAAGTAACGTCTTCGTCAATTACTTTAGTTTTAATGTAATCTACGAGTAATTGCTGGTGTTTGATATTAACATGAAAAGGATTCCGTAGACAGGGAAAGAACCTGTTCTTGGGAAACTACTTCTATAGTGACCAAAAGATACTAAATGATGTTCAAGCACTTGTGTTACAGCAGCAGTATGAATAAAATGATATTAATAATAACAGTAATAATCGAATTATCCGGCAACTTCACACTTCACAGTGGATTTTCTCGAACTAAGAAATTTGCTGAATTTGTGAAAAATCAAAATGGCTTCACATCCAGCCTATGATGCCTAGAAGAGTCTTTACATCCTGCTGACATGAGAATAGCATAATCTCTGCGTCAGAAGCTTGCTTCTACTTGACCATTTAATAGACTCGCATTTTTTCCACCGTGACTAATTTTGTAAGCTAAGCACATCATCCGTTACAGCACACTCCTGGGGCTGGGTAATGTGGCCACAATGGTCTGGTGGAACGAGCTATCACAGGTGCAATGCGTGGGTTCAGGCATTTACTTTTAAGAGGCACAAACAGATTTATTTTACCTCTGGTAACCTCAAGAGAAAGACGTTATAATCCAGAATCCGCATTAAACATCACGTTCCTTCATAACCAACTGAGCAGAGCCAGTTTTCGTTGGGAAATGACAAAGCGGAAGTCATGGTAAACAGAAATACAGTCGCCAGTAAACTTACTTACATTAGAAAATTTTATTTTATTTGATGAACCGATAGCCATGTAAAGGGACAGGGCTCTTATTTTACTTGTACTTGATTGAACTAGAGACGTTTAAAAATTTGGTGCTGGACTGTGATTCGAATTCGTATCTCCTCTTTCGAGGATCTGAATCTCTCGGAACAGTATAGTTCAGTCATTTCGTTCCTGTTCCCAAGACTGCAATCTTCTCTAGCTCTCTTCCAAAGGTAAGTATGTGGGTCTGAAACCTGATCCAGTACAAAAATATTCATAATTTCATTTCTAGCTTTATCAAGTGCACACCCACCTGCTAGTGAAAATTAACGCGCAATTTCAATGTCTGTTCATGTGTTGCCAACAATCGCAACAGGTGTCGTTATTTCTGGTCAAACACGCACACATCTTACTGTTCATGAGTAAGCAACTGATACTTAAGCTATATTCGTGGATGCGCGGTAGGTGTGCAGTTCGATTGTCGCTTAGGCACAAAAGTTTGTATCCTTATTTTAGATTCAGACACCTAGCGGCTCATAAGAAAAACCGATACGTAACATTTGATTTTTCTTAGTTAACAATCGGATTACGTGTTGGGTTCGTATCTCCGTCACAGAACTTCACATCATGCACTTCATCTTTAAATGCATGCACACTTTGTTACTTCAGAATGGAGGTATATCAGACATCTTTCGTGGTTAGATAACAGGGATGAAAGGGTCTTGATAGGAGTCACGGTTTATTACAAAAATTGTCGTCTTTTATTTTCAAGTTTAGATTTGGTTACTGGTATTGGCAAAACTTTCGGTAGTTCATGACTCTTCATGGCTAATAATCAATATGATGTGATTAGATTAGATTACATTACATTAGATTAACTCTTGTTCCATAGATCATGACTACGACATTTCGTAATGATGTGGAACGTGTCATTTTAATGAAAGATTTCTTTAAATACCATGATTCAATTTCTTTACAACAATTTTTTACACACTCTCTCATTGCTTTTTATTTCTCTCTCTCTCTCTCTCTCTCTCTCTCTCTCTCACACACACACACACACACACACACACACACACATTCTTTTTTATTTTTATTTGTATGTTCTGCTCGACTATCGGCGAGGCAGGAAAACGCCTGTGAATGACTTTCTTAGTTTTGAGTGCACTTACGAAAGAAATATAAAAACAACAATGAGAGTTACTGATTTATGATGCTCAGTTTGCAGTCAGTTCTGAGTATTATTAGTAACTACGCTCCAGTCCCTAAACCTAGTTACAGAAAGCGAATCAGACGCATTACGTATTCCATGCCGTAGCAGCCGCGACTTGGAGACACCAGCTATGGTCACTTCCCAGACCGCTGTAGGATCACATCGGTTCGTCTTCTTCCTGCTGGTACTGTAACTGAGATTTGGCAACAAGGCAACGTATGTTTGGCAACTCTGTGATCGACGAGTTACTTCCTGGTGTGCACGGAATTAAGCCTCAAAGTTCACTTGATTTTACCTGTCATTTCCATTGAATAATCTGAGTTATTATAGCTTGAAGGGTAACAAAAGATTGAAAATTTACGGTTTTCAGCCCAAGAAAGTCGTTGCAGGTGGAAATCGCAACTAATCTCGACCTTTAAATAGCGGTTTACGAGTTCTAGTTACTATTGCCGTCGTAATAGGAAACTGAGACCCATACCCCCTCGCCAGCTCTGTGGTAACGTGCTGACATGTGAAACAGCGTCTGTTACGGTTCGCAGTTCCAGTCTCACTGACTGAAACGTTTTTATCCCTTCTGTGAAAGAGCTACAAGCAGTCAGATCAAACATGAATACGGAAATCGCAAGAAAATGCTTTCAGCTCATAGTGCAATGTTGAAAAACTTACAATGCTGCACAACAGGTATCGCCTCTTTCCGCTGCTGACAAGCGAATTTTGGGTTTCTAGGAATACGTAACTATATTTATGAAATGCCACATTTGCATACCTCTTGAGTATGACACAGCATACCAATTAAACACAGACCCTATCAAAATCTAAGTGAGTAGTATTTTACTAATTCGTGTCGATAGAGGCATGCTTGTGTACAGATACTTTCGTCGTAAGGTTATCATCGTTAGTTTTATTTCATTTCTTATAATACAGTGCACAATTTTCGTAAGGTTTCCTTTAGTGTTGTTAAAACAATAGTAAACATGAGAGAGAAATTAATCATCAACGATATATGCGAATTCTCTGATGTTACCTATGACAGTCTGACAATGCACATGCAGTTTATTGATTACATGCATGTAGAAAATTTGTTCTGAGTTAAAGCTGTCAATCAAAGTTTGAAGAAGAATAAAATATCACTACCACACGACGGCTAATGTAGAAAATACTTTTCTGACATATTATGGCACGATGCGCTCTCCCTGCACATCTTCGAGATGCATCTGCTGCCTGCTGTCTATTAAACCTGAATAGGACAAAAGTCACAGTAGTTAGTCCTTTTTCCACATGCGACTACTTTGGGTTGAGAAGTGAAGGGAATTTGTTCAAAGTTCCATTAGATTGATAACTTCAGCAGAGAGCAGAATTGCGTTTTAAAAAATGTAGCACTGAATGTATTCGAACTCGCGACATCTTATCTATGCTACAAGCTGACACGGAACTACAACAGCTCCAGAGCTCGGCAACTATTCCTCCAGAACTTTTGGATTCCACAGCACTGTGAGATTATGCATATGGCCATGCCTTGATTTCTGAGAGACAAACAGTTACAGCTTTTCTTTTGGACTGAACGACGTTTTCTAGTAACAGATAGCGCAATAGAATAGCTCAAGTGAAAAGGAACACTTCTTATTTAAACTTCTGCTTCCTACAATGTTGGCAGTTGTGTGTAGGTGGCAGTAACGTGATTTTATTTCTGTGATTACAAAATAGTCGAATGTATGCACTGGGTAGCCGAGGCAGCTAGTTCATGGTGATTCGGTCAACCAAGTAAATGAATTTACTGAACATGCTGCAAATTACTACAGGGAGCCTGTGTGTCAGAATTCTCATCCAGTGTGGCACAACTGCGTTACGATAGAAAAATGACTCGCAGAGAAGAGGATTTCGTGGTCTGTTGGACGGATGGTAGGTTGTTATACCTATGGTCTGGGTTCGATTCCCACTTCTGTCAATGATTTTAGATAGGGAGAGACAGATTCCATTCTCTCCTGGCTACACCAAGTGAAGGAGATATAATGGCTGCGTGGTCAGAAAATTCACATTAAAGATGATATTCCTTCTTTACCAAGTAGACGGTAGGTTGAACCACAATAAAGTCTGGAGTGGCGACATGTAGAAACTCTACCACCAGTAACCTTTCTTATACTAGTTATTTATTTCAAGTGACGACACAAACGCTATGTATGGTCACAGGACACTTATTCCATCTTTTATTTGAGCTTCTGTATGTCGATAAAATTGGTTCTGAACTGGGAATGCAACTCAGACCGCCCTTAACGCGGAATTTGATCCCTTCGTGGCAATACAGCTCGGCTACAATTTGTTGTTTGTTCAAAACTGCAGATTCCTCAACACCTTCACATATTATGCGTGAATGGGATCGAATCCTGGCCCGGCACTAAAGATTTAATTATGTATTATCAAGCTCTAGCATGAGAACACCTGTCTGCTGGTGGATAATAATTTTGATTTTTAATGTATTTTCATTCGCTGTCACACTAACGATATCTGACGTTATTAACTCCCAGTGAGACACAGAACTATTTGCGAGATGACTGTAAGTTCAAGATGCTATTCTGAGCAGCTGGTGGAGAAAAATTCGGTAGCTGACGTCTCTTTGTGTGTAGTCAACAACGATATGTGTGGGGCTCTATTCCCAGTGAGCGCTGAACTTTTCGTCATATTATTTCAGTTCAAACATGCTCACATGTCACTGCTGGTGCAACAAACCCATATTTAACGTTAGTTTTCTCTAGAATATAACAGCGATAGGTGCCGGGTTGGAGTCCTGGGAAGGAAAAAATTAATTTTTCGTCTCGTCATTTCAGTTATAACATCTAGTTACTGCCGCGAAATTCCGATATGTCACATTTGACTGTGCTTCGATAGCAATCCGATTAGGTTCCGGGTTCGAATCCGTGTCCAACACACAGCTTTACCTCACGGCATTTCAAGTAAGTTACTTGTGAAGAAGCAATATTTAACATCTCTCGTAGTTCGTTAACAGGGACAATAGATGCTGGGTAGGAATTCGCGTCTGTTAAAAATGTTTGCGTTATGCAATTTAAAGTTGATATTTGCTAACTGATACTGTCTAAAATCGAGGTATATCACTCTCTGTATGCCTAATCAGGAATGACTGTTAGTTTCCGTCAGTCACGAAATCTTTGCTTAGTCTGCATGAGCTGGGTTTGAATCCATATGCAGAACATGACGGTTCGTCGTGTCATTTAATGTTCATACATATTCTCAACTAGCTGCTCGTGAATAACTTAAATTTTTAATGTCATTTTGTGGTAAATAGATCAAATGGCTCTGAGCGCCATGGGACTTAACTTCTAAGGTCATCAGTCCCCTAGAACTTAGAACTACTTAAACCTAACTAACCTAAGGACATCACACACATCCATGCCCGAGGCAGGATTCGAACCTGCGACCGTAGCGGTCACGTGGTTCCAGACTGAAGCGCCTAGAACCGCACGGCCACATCGGCCGGCCCCCACCATCTGGTATCAATGCATTACCTTATAATCCATTATATATAATCATTTTCATAGTACACTTGATATTATAGATGAGTAGGACACAAGACAGGACATAGATAATGTCCGTTTGACGTCAACAGTGTGTAACATTTTACTTTTTTGAATAGGACAATGTTCCTCTCCAATAATTTTTAGATTAGTTACAATGAGCTTACGCTGCAAGAGAATTCGCTTGTATTTTTCAATATGTGGTCTGTTGTCGGTTTGAAGGCCTTCCATAACATCGGCAACGTAGTGCAACTCCACCGAGAGCTGTCTGGAGTAGGGTGGGGTTAGCTTTGTGAAAGTTGCGAGCTGTCGAAGACGATCTTCATATTCCTAATGCGATTAGGACATCGTATACTCTTGACGACGTTTAGCACCTGTGCGGTCAGTCACCCAATTTCAGAATTCATTTTGAGTAATCCTGCTAAATTCCCAAAATACTGTCTTTTTATATTGATGAGTAATATGGATAGTCGTCACGTTCATGTGCCGTCTACAACGCAAATTTAATGTTACTATCCTAGGAACTAACCTGCAATACGTTTTGTATTTCATAATCGGAACTATCTGCATTAACCGTCATCAAAGCAATGTCAGGGAACAGAGTGCAGCAGTGCCTACTTGAGGACCTGCTTGAGTCGTGTTCTAAGGAAAGGGTAGTTGCTGGTTCACATTATATTACACTAGCGAGAAGTACCGACTTTTCCTTTTCTCTGCAAACATCCAGAACTAAATTCAGTAACTAAATGCTAAGAATATATTTTCATTGTGCCAACTCAAAGATCAATAGATATGGATATAGATATAGATTTTTATATTTAAAGCCATTCTCGTTCTGCGTTGGAATAAACATCATTCATTATTTGCTTGTTCTTGTTACGATTGTTATTGTCATTCTCTCACTCGCAAGAGTCTTATGCTGATGCTGTATGAATAAATTATGCCATTGGACACAAAGCGGTTTAGTTTTGAGACCTAACCCACGAGGGGGGAAGGCACAGTGGTCTGCTTCAGGAATTCCAAGCAATAAAACACAAAAAACAACCCAGGAAGGGTTCGAACAGCTACTTTCACGCAGAGACATGCATTTGGAATCTGTTCATCGTTACGGGGTCAAACAAGAGGGTCACATTACTGAAACAATGATCGGGCTACTTAGTATATAATAGAGCATACAGATTTCAAGGAGGAAACGTATGAAGACGCAGACTTCCTCGTTATCAATATGTGCGGCATATCTTTCGTGTTAACGAAAGTAAATTCCCGCTTTACCTCTTCTTACGTGTCAAATGAAATGAATGCCATGAGGAATAGAATATTTGTTGACTGCGTCTCTTCTTGCTTCCATCCTTACCAACATATTTCTTCATTCTCGTGGTAATCATGACAATCTATGTGCATGCTGCAAACGATTGCAAGTGGACAAATTCGACATCGAGGTGCAAAGCGTTTGGTATCTTACATTATATTCAATTCGAATAAGATTCCGGTGTATTTTTACTTCGTTTGTATTTTTAGATGATTATGAACGTTACGGAAATTTATCTCACATGCTTTATGTTGAATGAGAAACATTGAATGATCCGTTTTGCTTTCCCTACGTTGAAATGATATAATGTCGGCGTCAACAGCCTTCTTCCACGCCGGAAGCTGAAACTTGTATCATTCTGGATTAATGATAATTGAATGTCTCATATGTATACATAGCCCACAAGGCGACGTCAGAAACCACCAGGGGAGAACGCCGCATAAAAACCAAACGTGCGCGCGCGTCTCCACTCTGAAGAACCGTATCGGAGAATCACGGCAAGCATTTCGCTGAAGAGCTGCCTCGTCAGAGAGCCGAGAAATGGCAGCGTCGTAGCAAGTATTTGTCAACACTCTGATAGTGCATTTACTTCCGGGTGTAGGTCGGCGTTACCTCGCTAAATTCACTTAACATTCGTTTTCCACATCGAAGACTCGTACGATATAATCCACTGCAAGATGACACAATTAGAAAGTATATTTAATTTCTGGACTCCAAGAACGGCGTTCTTCACATAAGTAACACCTGTTTGTGTGTGCATTCGGGAGGACGATGGTGCAATCCCGCGCCCGGCCATCCTGATTTAGGTTTTCAATGATTTCCCTAAATCGCTTCAGGCAAATGCCGGGATGGTTCCTTAGGAAGGGCACGGCCGATTTCCTTCCCCATCCTTCCCTAATCCGAGCTTGTGATCCGTCTCTAATGACATCGTTGTCGACGGGACGTTAAAACAGTAATCTCCACCTCCTCTGTTTCTGTGTTTAAGGTTGCGTTTTGAGGCTCAGGCAACATCGCAGTGACTATAGTCCGCCTCTGGCCGCCAGTGTGTCGTTAGCTCAGAGGTTCCCTTGTGCGTTGCAGTGCTTGTACTATAAGTTCGAATCACGGTAGAAGCCGCTGACTAAAACATTTTATTTTCCATTTTAATTAATGGAGTTGCAAACTGCTAGTAAACATTTCTTATGCGAAATCTGAAGAATGCCTTTAAACATCAATCTTCGTCCGATTTCGACTTAGTAAATTAAGTTAATATCATGGATTTCTGCTTTGCAAATTCCAAGGTGCTTCACTGTAAAATAGGTCCTGAAAAGACTCAAACCGACTGTCAACGATATAAATTTGAGCTTTGTTCGTCATATAGGTCTAACATGTCAGAAGGTTGTTTATGAAGTGCACATGTTCATTAATATAGTTCACATCTTCTAAATTTTTGCAATAGCGTTTAACTGTAGACGTTTTCTAACACCGGCGTTAGCAATTCCTTTCCGTTCTCTGAAACCTTCAAAACGACAAATTTTTCTGGTTTAAATCTGATGACATTAACTATCACTTCCGATCAACAATAAATACTTCATGAACCCATACATGGAACTCCAAATGTGCAGTGTGCCTGCACTGCTACAGAGCATGCATTGCAAGGTATTCACACAGTTTATCGCATAGACTTACCATAAGGAATGAAACAAGAACTGTAATGCATTTTACACCACAGACGCTCACTCTGGCTTGACGAAAACATCCAATCATTGACCAAAAGTTGCACAAATAATTAAGTTTGAAAGGAAAAGAAACGAGGTATGAAGCATTTATAAATTCATCGAATGTAGTGAGGTGGTTTAATTTCGTCCCAGTCTATAAAATTAATTTCGGGCCATACTCAGCTCTTGCCGATTACCCGCCTACTAATCAGGGCGTCTGTCTCCTATGCTTTTGAGCGTGAATGGAAATTGTAGAAATTTTCTGTGGAGCAACATTTAATAATAAAGCGTTTCAAATCATCAAAAGCGATGAGCGGTAGCAGGCGCTTTCGATAAAGAACGGGGGAGTGCAGCGCCGCTGCTGTCGCCACGGCCGCTGCCAGTAGCCAGCAAATGGATCCCGGAGCTTTGCCGCATACGGCGTCCAGAGGAGGACAGTCTGCAGGAAATCTGCCGCAAAATCGTTACTAGATAAAATTTTGATATCGGTGTGTCACAAAGCGAAATAGATTGAATCTGCGCTACCATTACATTCACGTCTTCAGCATTCAGACAGAAGAGGCTATAAAAATATTTTATGTCAGCTGCTCTCGATCCACTGACATTATGAACAGAAACAACGCACGCTACCGCTAGACCACAGGCGTAATCAGCCTAGAGTCTCTCTATCTTGGGACAAGTTTTCCTCCAGGAAGTGCCGCAGTCTACAGTGTTGCCAGATTGTGCAGATAACCGGACTTAGAGAATTAGCGAGTTGGCCAGTTTCTTTGTCCCATGTCGCGATCGGCGCGGACTTAGCCTCTGAAGCGGCCGGCCGCCGGTCAAGTTTTATGTCAAAGAGTGTACGTGACGTCTCTGCCGGGAGAATCCCCGTCGAATCTAGGAATAAAAATTTTTCCCTGAGACAAAATGGGCGGGGCTACAAGAGCTGAGCCGAACAAACCACAGTGGGTGAATGCCAATCGCTGTTTCTTTATGTCGTTGATTGGGAGTGCCAATGATAAGCATTGTTATATTTATTACCGAAATCCATAGATTCGGACTACCAGAGAGGAAATAAATGACTAACAGGAATAACAGATAAGAAAGATGGCAAATTATCGTTTTCGGCGTATCTAAGAAAATGAAATATCGACAGAAAATTTTGGCCAAAGCGATATACTACCAAGGGCCAGTCGTACAGTCCCTGGTTAGCAGCAGCTTAAGTCCTATTCTCGGAATACTGCCTAAACGGAGAATAAACGCGGGATAACTGAACCGGTGGTTCTCGTACAGTTAGTGAACTTAATCGGAGAATGAGTTTTCACAATGGCAGGAATAGTTAGACAGTTAGTAATGATAAGATTGTTTGTTCGAGGAAGAAGAAGAAATGGGGACATGACACAAATTATATGGAAGAATACGACGATTCCAAATTTATATAAAAATTTAGACTACTACTCGTCCATCTCATGCTTGAGAAAATGGAGCGTGTGAATGAAATGTGAAACTATTCGCGACATGAAACTTGTGCCTGTAGTTGGCCTAACAGGCATTTCGTATTGGTATTTCGTCAATTATATTCTGTCGTGTCATTTATGTAAATCAGTTATATGAAAATGATCGTATGTGCCAAAACAATCTTGCTTATTTGGCGTGTGTTGCAATTGCTGCAATATTAGAAATGCCTATTTCGTTTTATCCAGCAGACAGTGACAAAATAGACGTAATCAAATCGAGAAACCACACAATGTTGGGTATTATTTATATTAACAACTTTTTCAGTACTAGACAACGAAATTTTTCACGTAACAAAACATTTGACGAACTCTGATGAGGTAATAGATTCTTTCGCAAAAAGGAAAGCACGTCGTGTAACGCTGCAGCAAAATTACAGAGAAAAAACGCACTGAAGGAATGTGTTCTGTCTTGCTTATCTCTTGTCTTTACTTGTTTTATGTTTCCTATATTCAATTTAGTCTCACACAAAAGAGAAATTAATTAGCTAACAGGCAATAAAAAATGCAAATTTTCTAAAAAGTTCTTATTCTCCCGATGACAAATAATCCCACCCAGTATTAATTGTGAGTTTTTTTAAAGAGGGTCTGGAACCGCGACACCGCTACGGTCGCAGGTTCGAAGCCTGCCACGGGCATGTATGTGTGTGATGTCTTTAGGTTAGTTAGGTTTAACTAGTTCAAAGTTCTAGGGGACTAATGACCTCAGAAGTTGAATCCCATAGTGCTCAGAGACATTTTTTAAAGAGGGGTAGGATGACAACTGACCGACTGCAAGCAGGAGAGGCACCACAGCACATTTTAATTTAGACTGTCGTGAATATAGGTTTGAAGGCTTCCATTACAACATGTACACGTGTGAATTCCACAGACGGAAATACAGTGACGTGCGATAGAAGAATGCTGTGCGAAGAGGCGTGACACTGCACTTTGGCGCACTTAATATCAAATAACATGTCTTACATTTCCTCGAACTTATATGCTTTATACAGGGTGTTACAAAAAAGTACGGCCAAACTTTCAGGAAACATTCCTCACACAAAAAGAAAGAAAAAATGTTATGTGGACATGTGTCCGGAAATGCTTACTTTCCATGTTGGAGCTCATTTTATTACTTCTCTTCAAAACACATTAATCATGGAATGGAAACACACAGCAACAGAACGTACCAGCGTGACTTCAAACACTTTGTTATAGGAAATGTTCAAAATGTCCTCCGTTAGCGAGGATACATGCATCCACCCTCCGTCGCATGGAATCCCTGATGCGCTGATGCAGCCCTGGAGAATGGCGTCCGCGATACGAGCACGAGGGGTCTACATTTGGTACCGGGGTTGCGTAGACAAGAGCTTTCAAATGCCCCCATAAATGAAAGTCAAGAGGGTTGAGGTCAGGAGAGCGTGCAGGTCACGGAATTGGTCCGCCTCTACCAATCCATCGGTCACCGAATCTGTTTTTGAGAAGCGTACGAACACTTCGACTGAAATGTGCAGGAGCTCCATCGTGCACGAACCACATGTTGAGTCGTACTCGTTCTAGCAGCACAGGCAGAGTATCCCCTATGAAATCATGATAACGTGCTCCATTGAGCGTAGGTGGAAGAACATGGGGTCCAATCAAGACATCACCAACAATGCCTGCCCAAACGTTCACAGAAAATCTGTGTTGATGACGTGATTGCACAATTGCGTGCGGATTCTCGTCAGCCCACACATGTTGATTGTGAAAATTTACAATTTGATCACGTTGGAATGAAGCCTCGTCCGTAAAGAGAACATTTGCACTGAAATGAGGATTGACACATTGTTGGATGAACCATTCGCAGAAGTGTACCCGTGGAGGCCAATCAGCTGCTGATAGTGTCTGCACACGCTGTACACGGTACGGAAACAACTGGTTCTTCCGAAGCACTCTCCATACAGTGACGTGGTCAATGTTACCTTGTACAGCAGCAACTTCTCTGACGCTGACATTAGGGTTATCGTTAACTGCACGAAGAATTGCCTCATCCATGTAGGTGTCCTCGTCGTTCTAGGTCTTCCCCAGTAGCGAGTCATAGGCTGGAATGTCCCGTGCTCCGTAAGACGCCGATCAATTGCTTCGAACGTGTTCCTGTCGGGACACCTTCGTTCTGGAAATCTGTCTCGATACAAACGTACCGCGCCACGGCTATTGCCCCGTGCTAATCCATACATCAAATGGGCATCTGCCAACTCCGCATTTGTAAACATTGGACTGACTGCAAAACCACGTTCGTGATGAAAACTAACGTGTTGATGCTACGTACTGATGTGCTTGATGCAATGAGTCGCATGTCAACACAAGCACCGAAGTCAATATTACCGTCCTTCAATTGGGCCAACTGGCGGTGAATCGAGGAAGTACAGTACATACTGACGAAACTAAAATCAGCTCTAACATTAAGCGTTTCCGGACACATGTCCACATTTTTTTTATTTGTGTGTGAGGGATGTTTCCTGAAAGTTTGGCTGTACCTTTTTGTAACACCCTGTATATCAAACTCTTTAGAAATATGTGCGCTACAAAATGAACATACTTTCGAAAAATCGATTTTTTAAAAGTTTTTGACGTCCTACCTCAAACGCTCGAAGGGGAGGGAGGGGGCGACACTATCAAGTTTTAGCCCGCTTCGGAAATATCGTAGATCCGGGGCTGCAAGAGAGGGACGGATCGAAGACGCTGATTCTGTGTATCAGGGTGACAACGCACCGTGCTATAAAACAGCATCTGTGATGCTACAGTTTGTAGGCAATAACAGTCCTGTAATGGACTCGACCCGAATGGAACATTCTGTGACGAACAAGAAGCTCGACTTGGCTCCAGCCCGCAGCGCCCGACATCACCGCCTGCTGAGGAAGACTGGGCTGCCAGGGCCCTCAGAGGCCGGCCCTCAGAGGATCGCGCGCCGCGGAACAAAGCACTGACGCCGCGATCCTGTGTAGCGGGGGCGGCGTGTGGCACGCGTGCAGCTGCCTGGCAGGCGAGCCGGACTCTCACGCACGCCGCTGCTTCCGCCCTCAGCGCGACGCCGGCGGCGTTTCCACGCCTAGTGCGTGCACTCTACCGCGTCCAGCAACTTCCAGTGTGCCAAGATCGCCCGTTTAGTGCGAGCGCTGCGCCGAAAACAATCGTCATATAGCAGTGCTAATAGATCCTCTGTTAATCCGTTCTGAAATTGCTGGCGCAGTTTAAGTACTCTTCCACCTTACAGGCGTTACATTAAATTTTACTTTTTTTTTCATTCTGGGCGAATACTGTACGTTACTAAACGAGTAATGATACAAACCGGTATGAAATAAAAGTAGTAGGGAAGCCGAATGGGACAATTCTAGGAAATTATAGGTCTTCACTTACGCAGACACAGACAGTCGTTATCCCATCGGTCCATTTCGAATGTAACAGGAAAGTGAAAGACCAGCAGTGGTACAAGGTACTCTCTGCCGCGCACCGTACGAAGGCTGGCGGGTTATGTATATAGATGTATATTTCTTGAAAAACATTTATGCGATCCATCCTAACCTGTTCTTCACGTGTGTGCGACGGACACGAGTAACGTGGGATGTCGAACGTCAACAAATAAGGGCAGCAAGGTTGGTGACAGGATTGTTTGACCCATGGGAGAGCCTTACCGAGGTACTGAAAAATATTAACTGCCACAAACTGTCTAGTTAAAGTCAAATTACAAAAGTCTGACGAACCAGCGTTAATTAAGATCTCTCGTGGCCATATTTGCACTTGAAACTTCAGTTGCCTGAGCCGCACTTGTTAGTGGATGAAAACTGTCTTAAGCGTTTCGATTCGAAGGACACAAAGAAGTATATACGAGGTATCATAAGGAGGTAACGGTCGTTTTAAGCGACGACTCTAGGAATACACTACGTGTAGCACCCGTAGCGACCACGAAGACGAGATTACACGCATTACATTCTTTATATTCTTTGCGGATGACGAACTGCAGCTGTAACTTATATTCGACGATTACGTAGTTGTAATATCCAAACAGTCGTTTTTTAGAATACTGATGCGATTTACTGTACCGAGCTACCGCAGGCGTACCAACAGGGAGGTGTTTCCTGGAACATTATTTCCTGGAACACCTGCAGCAAGACGCCGGGGTCGCGGTGCTGGCAGCGACAGCGCCGTCATCTTATATTAAATCTTCATAAACGCCCGGACACGATCAAAAGTAAAACTCGTGGATCAAGTCTGTACAGAGTTATAATTAAAACTGGACTCCGAGAGGGTGATGAATTGACCGCAGTTCCCTTCAACCGCACGTCAGGGAAGATCATCGGAAAATGGGGGTAAGAATTAGTCGGCTTACTGAATAAAGTTCAGACTGGAGGTTATAAGAACGAGGTTAGAGAAAGCTGCCTCTCATTCGCGGATGACCTGTCGATCCTGTTAAGAAACCCGGTGACAGCTGTGGAATAGATGAAAACGCTGACGGAATAAGCAGAAAATGCTGGCATCCAAATTTCCTCCGAGAGAACGAAGTACTTGATAAAAAGTGGACAGTTTCAGATACCTTGCTAAAAGAGAAGAGATGAAAACTAGCGAACGAGAAGCCGAGGGAATAAGGCTGTTGCTTTTCGTAGGACGCAAGTGCTTTAAAAGACACGGGCAGTGTTAACAACAGATAAAAACCCAGGCACTGCAACACAGTCATCAGACGCCAGCGTCTACCCCAGAATGACAGGGAAGGCTGCACTGTGAGTAGCCGAAGAGTTTGGGTGCAAGAGCTTTCTGAAAACAATGGTTCATAAGACAACAGCGGGCAGTAGCAGAGAGATAATGAGAGCCAATAGGCAAACGACGACTAAACCTCTAAGGACTACCGTACTGAAGAACAGACCTAAACTCTCCGATAAATGATTCAAGAAAGTAAGGAAGGACCTCACAGAGTACATACAGAGCAGTCGCCAGCTCCAACGATGGCCAGAAGCAGAACAGCGGCCGGACAGAGGGCGGAAAAGGCAGGCGGCCACGCAAAGCGCGCAACGTTTCAGCCCTTTAGCTGCAAGAAAAGTCTGTTAGCGACATTAACGCTTCTAGCCACTGGCACAGGTTACGATGACCACAAATAAATTGTTGTATCCACACAATTATTATCTAAAATGATTCCAGAAACCTGAAACTTTATTTATGCTCGCCCGACGAAATAAGTCATGGTAAAGCAAAACGAATTAAGTTCACATAAATTTTCTGAATTGAACGTGGAATAAAAGATGTCCCCTGCAAGTTTAAGAAATACGTTTCAAATTAGAAGAAGAAAAACTAAAAATGGAGGTGGTGCACTTCACGTAACAAACACAGCAACAGATACATAATAACTGAAGCACTTAGCAACTGTCAGAACTGTGGAAAAAAGTCCTCATCATTTCTAACAATGATGCGAGTATATTTTGTGAATAAAAGTCCGTCGACCGTTTATAAGTCGGTTCTCAAATTTTATTTCCTAAACGTATCGGAAATAAAATCTAAAATCTAATCCATCTGTATTTCATTTCCGACAACTGTCGCAAATAAAACTTAAAAACCGAAATTGAGACAGTCGACTGACTTCTACACATCAGAATATCTTATACTGCCTCTGTGTGCGACATTAAACCATTATCGATTGGTCAAAAAATGAAACAGGTTCTCCATTTCTTGCCTCTCTATTGCTATAGTCCTCGCAAGACGTGTCCCTGAAAATACCTGCAGTCTTTAAGGGTCTCCAGAAACTGCGTCATTAAAGTTTTGTCTGCGTTATACTCCGTCGTATTAGCTTCATTAGAACAACGTTCATTCCGACGGCACAGTGACAGAGGACGAACTTTTGTCGGGCGGTTGGCGCGATAGCGCAACAAACGTCATACTTTGTTTAGTGGGTGAATAAAGGGGGGTTGGACTATTGGGTGGCCATAGTAAACCGAATGGCCGACAAGAAAAATCGGTCGGTTGATAGACCGACCTGAGGACGCGCGATACAATTAATCGGCCGGTCGTCCGATAAATTGGTGCGTGTGTAGCACTCTTAACTGGCGAAATGGGAGGCACCCTCCGCCATGCATTTGACGGTTGTTTACAGAGTGTGGAGTAGATGTAGACGTGCGTGATGAGAATAAGATAAAAGAGCGGTGTATACAAAGTGCCTCAAAAATACTTTTATGAACTTTGGGGACTAGTTCCACCAAAGGAAGAAAAAAAGGTCCATATAAACAGAGATCCCAAAATCCTTCGTTTTCGAGTCACTAACGAAAGCTGACATTGGACAGCTTTCCAGATACATTGCAACAACGTCACCTATATACTGTATGCACCCGTTTGAGTCACAATCTCTTAGATGCTGTTGTGTTGCCAGGGAGGCATTGTTTACATTCGCCATTCGTTTGTTTGCAACGAGTCCATGTACTACAAGTAGTGAGTTTGCTCCATTCCAACACGGCATTCATTTCGTGAGAAGACAGACAGACACGGTTTCCATGTGCGACTGCGCGAATGGTACTGGACAGAGGATGAGCGGTTGCACCACACGGCGTTTCCAGACCGAAGGCAGACGAGTCGCCCGGCCTAGAGGCTGCCCAGGCTCGATCCGTATCTCCACAGACTGCTCACCCGGTAAGACAACGTGCTGCTCGTACCCACGGCCAGGAAGAGCAAGTAGAACGTTCTACAGCTATAGCTGGAGCCAGGTATCAGCGCGTGACAGGTGCTCCTGACATGTGGTGCATCGCTGAATCCAGCAAGGACTAGACTTCACGAACAGCTCATGTACCTGTATCATCTTCAATGTGTGCAGTGCCTTACGCCTGCCGATCATCCTTCACTGGTGACCTTTTGCCGACGGTTTGTCGCATAAACTTTTGTTTACAGGTGAGGCAACGTTTGTAAGAGATGGAATAACAGATTTCCACAACCAGTATGCATTGGCCGATCGCAGTACTCATGCTACGGTAAATGCTACATATCAGCATCAGTTTAATATTAATGTACGGGCTGGAATTATAGGTGACGGTCTGATAGTGCCATACGTCCTCCCAGCGCGCCTTACAGGTAGTGCCTACATGGGGTTTATTCAGAACACCCTCCGAGATCGAAGTTAAGAAGAAACATGCGGTTTCTGCACCACGGAGCTGCAGCACATTTCAGTCTGTGTTCGACATGGACTGGCTGGTAGGTGGAGGAGGACCGTTTCACGGTCTGCACGTTCCCCCAAACTCAGTCCCTCGAAATATTATCTCTGGGGGCAACTTCGACAATCGGTCTGTGTCGGTCTATGCAGCAGACCACACAGATGCAGAAACTCTTCATCGACGTGTCACGGAAGCCTGCAAAACCATTCTAAACCGTCGGAGAATATCTGAAAGGGTGCGACAGTCCACGATTCGACGAGTGCATGCGTGGTCAGAAGCAGGAGGGAGACATTTCGAGTATTAATCGTAAGTTATGGGATGATGAGTTCCAATTACCTACGCGTAAACGTACATTAATAACTGAAAACGAAAGACTTTTCGGATGTGTTTATACGAGCTTTCTTTCTTCTTTTGGTGCAAGGAGCCTGTACCCAAAGTTTGCAAAAGTGTTTCTGAAACGGCCTCTATGACAGTAGGCGGTGGTTTTCTCCCCCGCCATTACGCCGGTACTTTCGCCCACCGGCTGGCAGGCCGTCACACACGCGCGCCCCCGGCTGCCAAAACGCCGGCACGTTTTGTGCAACACGAGGAAGCGGCGGCTCGTGTCGTGTAACGTCGTGCGTCCCCAGCCACGGCCGGAGCGTGACCTCGTCCACTCCTGGGGGCCAACTGACTGTAGCCGCCTGCGCGTGGCGCCTCTGAATAGCGTATACGCGCTTTCTCCTTGCGGCTATTACACCGGAATAACGGCCGTCACGCTTAATCTGCGTCTCAGAAGCGCTCCAAACGTGCGCCACATTCCTTACTCTGCCAGGTTACAGGCTGGGGCCTCGGCAGTCACCGCCACTCTCCTCAACGGTCATTATAGACAGGAAAAGAGGGGCGCCTAACTTCCCGCATACAGTGAGGTCTTCACCTTTAACATTACGTTAGGCGCATTCCGTGGCTGCCTTGGGGACGGGTCACTTCTCTGCGAAAAGGGCATACATTTCATTAAAGTGCACTTATTTATTTATTACTGCTTGCAACTTCGACACCTGCTACCTGGAATGCAGAGCGGGTGTATTTCCACATAGCTACAAAAAGTTATACACACCTGGCATTAATATTCACTTCAAGATTATCAATTTAAGTATCTGAATAATCTGTGAAATAATGTACAAACCAATAATAAAATTTGTAAAATAATAAATAAAGAACGGAAAACATCCGATCCCTTAAACTATAATACTGCATTCCCCAATCATCACACCGGACTGTTGCCGGTGTTAAAAACTGGGACACTTTAGGGGATGGACGAAAATATGGAATCACCGAAAGAACGCTCGCTTCAAAATAAAAGCAGACGCCATCCAAGCCCGCAGGTAGGGCTGCTGTATCTGACCACAAACGGCACCCGTGCGCTGCCCTCAGCGGGTTGCGTTCTGTGTAGCTGTGGGTGCATTATTCCGGAGCTCTGAGCTCTGAGTAAGAACGTTGGCAAACTGTTGCTGCTCGTACGGTTCGTGCTTCCGTAATCCAGGCAGCCGAAGCGTTTGGCGTTTCAAGAGGCACCGATCGAATGTTTATACCGCGTACAGGGAAAGCGGGAAAACATCATCCGCTCTGTCACAATGCGGACGGAACTGTGTGTTGAGTGGTAGTGGCAGACGGTCATCGAAAACGATTGTCACGAAAAATAAGAGGATGACAGTGGCAAAAGTCACTGCACAACTGAGTGTCTCACTCGTGAACCCTGTCAGGAGCAAAACAACACGAAGAGAACTCCACAAGCAGGGAGCTGCAGGTGCGGCTGAAGCTCCAAAGCCACTCATCAAATGGCTCTGAGTACTATGGGACTTAACATCTGAGGTCATCAGTCCCCTAGAACTTAGAACTACTTAAACCTAACTAACCTAAGGACATCACACACACCCATGCCCGAGGCAGGATTCGAACCTGCGACCGTAGCAGCCGCGACCACTCATCAGTGATGCAAATACCCGTAAAGGGAAAACACGGGGACTCAGCCATAAAGCCTGGACTGTGGAGGAATGGGACAAAGTCACTTGGTCGGACGAAACTCGGTGCGCACCGTTTGCAATTTTCTGAAACATGGCGGGGGTTCGGTGATGATTTGAACAACTGTATCGTGGTAGTTCATGGTACTCGAGCTTACTCAGTAAATTCATACTGACGCCATGGATTATGTGACCATTTCGACTGATCAGGTCAATCCCGTGGTACAATGTTTGTTCCACAATGGTAGTGCAGTGTTCAAAGACGACAGGGCCGTAGATCAAACTGCACTCATCGCCAAGGACTGGTTTTGTGGGAACGAGGATATCTCCTCTCATACACTCCAGCCTTTCTGGTGTACTTTGGAAAGAAGTGTGGGTGATGGCTACCCATCTCCGTCATCGCTGACTGAACTGCCCACTATTTTGCAGGAAGAATGGTATAAGATTCCCTTGCCAACGATTCAGCACTTGTATTTACCCGGGCAGTAGTTTTGAATACCAATAGTTTTCCTACATCGTATTAGACATGGTAAAGTGTTACGTTTTTGGTGTTTCAAGGATTCTTTCCAGCCCGTGTATATTGTTGAGGAAGCCTCTACTGCGTAATTCTATTACATCCATGACTCGTGCTACCATTACTTACTTCTATGACCTCGACTGCTGGGGAGAGCGTGCTCCAGTACCGGAGTTCTCACAAAACCATACAATCCCCAAACAATCCGTCCGCAACAGGCGAGCCAGCGCCGTCGTCCGGAGTCCCACTGGAGTCAACCGACGGAACCTAACAGCTCCACCACACGGCCTACTCTCGCCATTCATTCTGCCACGCCTGCCACGCTCACATATCCACCGCTTCCGGCCGTCTTCTGTGTAGCAGACCCATCGTCCATATAGGACCCATCGTCCATGTTCTGCAAATTAATGTAGAAGGCCTGACAAGGGATAAATGTGTCTACATAAGCAAGCTGGCTAACGATCATAAAATCGACATCATAGCACTCCAAGAAACTCATCAAGTGCAGGAGCGCACCATTCCAGACTACAGGATGGTCGCAACACTGCCATCGCAGTGGATCCGCTCTATATCTTGGTAACAACATTGCTGGGTACAAAGAAGTGATATGTCAAGAAATTAATGACATAGAAATAATTGCTATTAAGCTTAATGGAATGACCATAGCAGCCGTTTATAAGCCCACACAAAGTAAATGGCCAACACCAGCTTTACCAGTAATGACCAACCCCTGCGTGTATGTGGGGGATTGCAATAGCCGTCACAGTCTCTGGGAGTATGGCAACGTCGACGAAAACGGAGAAACTATGAGTGGATTGAAGCACAAGACATGTGAGTGATATGCCAAGGACCGTAAGACATTCCAATCGGCCAATGGCAAACAGATACCAATCCTGATCTCTGCATTGTGTCCATTGATCAGAATAGATTCCTACTATACCGTACACTTTCCAAAGAGCCAACATCGTCCCACCATACTTAACATAGGCCTCCAAATCCCAGTAGTAAAATCTAACAATAAACCGCGATGGAACTTTCAGAAAGCTAATTGGGCAAAATATGCTCAAGACGTTGATCAAAATTTGCGCTGGATTACCCCAATGCAAGAAAACTATAAACGATTCACTGGAGTCGTCATCGCTGCAGCCAAAAGGAATATACCACGCGGAGTTAGACAACAGTATAGTCCTTGCTGGGACAATAATATGAACAAACTTTATGATAAATACCAAGAAACAGGAAACCCTGAAATCGGTGGACAAATATTAGAGGGACTAAACACACACAGAAAATACAAGTGGCAGGAACTCACGCCCCAGCTGAATTTTACACACTCCAGCAGAAAAGCCTGGTCATTATTGAGGAAACTTGGTAACTCCTCTTCAGCACGCCACCAGGAACCTAAAATAAAACCGTCGGAGATGGCATTGTACACAAAGGCGCGTGCTGAGAAAACCCCTCTTCATCCAACAACTGAAGCAGAAACTAAAGAAGAACTACAAGAACTTGATACAACTCTGAATGACGATACATCGCTTTCGTCACCATTTAGCGAAGAGGAAATCAAGGGTGCGATAAAGACCTTAAAAATACGCAAATCGGCGGGATTGGACGGTATATTCCCAGAATTTATAGAACACCTCGGACCTAATGGAAATGCGTGGCCAAGAAACTTTTACACCAACATTTTAAACACTAGAATAGTCCCACCACAATTTAAAATAGCCCACACGCTAGCAATCCTTAAACCTGGAAAGCTACCAGACGATCCAACTAGCTACCGCCCCGTCGCCCCCTTGAGTGTATGCTTTAAGTTGTTGGAACGCCTAATACTTAATAGAATTCAAGACATCGTGGATGGAATAACCCCTCCACATCAGGCAGGTTTCAGAAACAAGCGCAGCTGTTGCGAACAAGTTTTAGCCCTGACATCGTATATAGAAAGCGGATTCCAGAACAGGATGAAGTCAAGTGTAGCTTTTGTTGATCTGTCGTCGGCATACGACACTGTGTGGCTCCAGGGTCTTACGCTTAAGTTCAAGAGACACATACCTAGTATAAAACTGGCAATCTTAGTGAACAAAATGTTGACAAACAGGTCTTTCAAAGTGAGCATCGGTCACAACACCAGCAGATCGTATAAAATAAAAAATGGCCTTCCTCAAGGATCTGTGTTGGCTCCAACCCTTTTTAATTTGTATATTAGCGACTCGCCAAATACAGTCAGCAGAAAATTTTGCTACGCCGATGATTTGTCACTAGTTGTACAAACTAAAACACTTAAGGAAGGAGCGAACGTCTCACAGAAGATCGGGAGTCCTTGAATTCCTATTATAAAAAATGGCGACTCTGCCCTAATCCAACCAAGACTGAGGTGTGTGCTTTCCACTTGAACAATAAAATGGCCCACCAGGAACTGAATGTGAACTTCTGTGAACAAAGAGTCAAACACAACTTCAACCCCAAATCCCTTGGCATAACACTAGACCGCTCCCTCACTTACAAAAAACATCTAGAAAAAGTAATCCAAAAGCTAAAGAGTCGCAACAACATCATGAGAAAATTGGCTGGCTCGACTTGGGGAGCTCAAGCAACCACCTTACGTACTGCCGCAATAGCTCTGGTATATCCTGTTGCCGAATATTGCTCTGCTGTCTGGCATTCGAGCACTCATACTAAGAAAATCGACGTCCAGTTGAAAGAGTGTATAATGATGGGTACTATTAAATCCACCCCAGTCCCTTGGCTGCATACTCTAAGCAATATCCCACCTCCACAATTGAGAAGGCAAGAAGCAGCAGCAACAGAGTGGTCAAAAATTTATGACTCAGATTACCCACAGAATCTACCAACCCATGATGTTTTGAACGAAATACCATCGACCCGCTTGAAGTCACGGAAGCCTATATGGGTTAATACACAAGAACATCAACCTAACGTCAAGGAGCAATGGCGGCACTTTTGGAATGATTCTGGAATTAATAAACAAGGTATCCAAGATCCTACTCTGAAATTACCGGGCTTTGACCTGAAGAGATGTACCTGGACTAAATTAAACCGTATCAGAACGGGCCATGCAAGATGCAATGCATATAAGTACAAGTGGTGTCTATGCGACTCATCAGCCTGTGACTGTGGAGCACCAGAACAGAACGTTCGCCATATTATTGAGGAATGCCCCTTAAGAAGATACGCCTGACCTGTCTCTGAGGTTATATATGTGGAACCCTCTGCTTTGGATTGGCTGTGCAATCTAGATATTGAGTTTTAAATATATGAATGAGTTTCTAGTCAGGCTTGCCAAGCTTTTAACGTGTAGTTATTTTGTCTCGAGTGTTTGTACTTTATCCTTTTGTACTATTGCTTGTTTTTTTACACATCTACTATTTACACATTGTTTTGTTTTATACATTTCGTTTACATATTGTTGTACTTATATAAAATATTGTCGCTGTATTGCCATACGCAAAATAAAAAAATAAATAAATCCCTTATGTTTAGTGAGGACATACGTAAGAGAAGAGGCCTATCCAGCAAAACTGTAATGGAATATCAAGTGTGTCGTGCGGTTCTGGCGCTGCAGTCCGAAACCGCAGGGCTGCTACGGTCGCAGGTTCGAATCCTGCCTCGGGCATGGGTGTGTGTGTTGTCCTTAGGTTAGTTAGGTTTAAATAGTTCTAAGTTCTAGGGGACTTATGACCTAAGATGTTGAGTCCCATAGTGCTCAGAGCCATTTTGAATATCAAGTGTGTTAAGTAACGAAATGTGCAATGACGTCTCCTGTTACAAACTATAGTGAAATGAATATTACCCTTCCTTATGCCATGAGGTGAGCTAGAAAGGGAAGAAAAGCAGCCCAGGTATTCTTTACTATGATGGATCACCCAACGCCACCTTTGAAATTTGAGAGATGTTATAAACGTTTGCATAATGCAAAAGCAGGGCAGTGAAGCGTCTATGCATAGGGAAGCCAAAGAAACGATAGATATATTGTCAGTCTACCGATATTGTTGCTGCACTGGACGATTCCTGGCAGAAGACAGGCCATACATCACTGGACTGGAAGGAGTTTTCACAGTTACCTCTGTAGGTACAGGCGAGGTGCTGCACCATGAAAGTCTGACAAAACACCGCCAAGGCTGTGCAAATAAGGTAAATGAACGTAACCGTGACAAAAACTTTGAAGGTTTCAGTGGTGGTATGGAAAGCAAGGGAGCAGTCTATTTTAAAAACCGGAATGTATACGACGTGTGCAGAAGATAAGAAATTCTGGTCGTATGTGAAGTACGAGGTCTGTCCGGAAAATACGTATAAAAGTTGAATAGTAACTTTATTTTACAATTATTCAGGTATTACAATATGGTCTCCTTCAAAGTACTCGCCCTGAGACGCGATACACTTCTGCCAACGCCGTTTCCACTGTTGATAACATTGCTGAAAGTCTTCAGTTGTGATGTTGTTCAGTTGCCGTGTCGTTTCCGCCTCGATCGCTTCCACATCTCCCAAGTGTAGCCCCTGAAGCACCATTTTGCATTTCGGGAACATGAAGAAGTCACACGGGGCTAAATCGGGTGAATAAGGCGGGTAGTCTGTCACGGTGATTGAGCTTCGGGCCAAAAACTTGCGCATAACGAGCGGCGTGTGAGCGGGCGCATTGTCGTGATGAAGGATCCACCTGCCCCCTTTTGCCAACTCCGGACGAACTCGGGCCACACGAGCTCTGAGACGCGTCAGAACTTCAACGTAAAAATTTCCGTTCACTCTCTGGCCGGGAGGGACAAATTCCTTGTGAACAAAGCCCCTAGAATCAAAGAAAACTATCAACATTGTTTTCACATTAGACCTTGATTTTCGCGACATTTTTGTTCTCGGTTCTCCTGCTAGTTTCCATTCCTTGCTTTGTGATTTGAGCTCCACATCGAATTCGTATAACCAGGACTCGTCTCCAGTGATGACTCGGTTGAGAAAGTCCCCTCGTTCCTCTGCTTCCAACCAATCCTCACAGCACTCAACCCTCTTTGCTTTCTGTTCTGGCGTCAAGAGCTTCGGTACGATTTTCGGACACAATTTCTTCATTTCAAGTTTTTGTGTCAGGATTTCGTGAGCGATTATTTTGGGGATTGACAGCTCGTCAGCATTCATTCTGACTGCCAAGCCCGAATTCGTTCAACATTTGCATCGGAACTCGATGTCGAAGGGCGTCCTGGGCGAGGGTCATCGTTCACTACTTCTCGGCCATCCCGGAACCTTTTTAACCACTTGTTCACGGTTGGTTCCTTCAGAGAATTGTCTCCGTAAACCTACTTCAAACACTCAACAATCTCACGGCCATTCTTGCCTAGCTTTGCAAGAAACTTGATGTTGACGCGCCGTTCCTCAATCAGAGAAAGCTCCATGCCGACGGCAGGTGAAAAAGGGTAACTGTCAACAAGCTGCCGCACACTCCCACCTTCACGCCGAGTGCTCTGACTCGAACTGAGCGTTGATGGGATTGATTACAGCAGTAGTCCTACCTGGCGGTGACTGCAACTTGTAACATAAAGACATTATTCAACATTTATACGTATTTTCCTGACAAACCTCGTACGTTAGCGGCTAGAAACAATCAATGCCTTCTCTGCGCGATAGCAATGGAGATACTATCGAAGACAGTGTTGCCAAAGCAGAGCTACTAAACACAACTTTCCCAAATGCCTTCACAAAAGAAGGCGCAATAAATATTCCAGAATTATAATCAAGAACAGCTGCTAACATGAGTAACGTAGAAGTAAATATCCTCGGAGTAGTGAAGCTTAAATCACTTAATAAAAGCAAGTCCTCGGACCCAGACTGTATATCAATTAGGTTCCTTTCAGAGTATGCTGATGCATTAGCGGATGTATATGACATATACAACCGTTCGCTCGACGAAAGATCCGTACCCAAAGACTGGAAAGTTGCACAGGTCACACCAACATTCGAAGAAAGGTAGTAAGAGTAATCTACTAAATTACAGGCCCATATCGTTAACGTCGATATGCAGCAGGATTCTGGAACATATACTGTGTTCGAACATTATGAATTATCTCGAAGAAAACGGTACATTGACACGCAGTCAACATGGGTTTAGAAAACATCATTCCTGTGAAACACAACTAGCTCTTTATTCGCATGTTGAGTGCTATTGACAACGGATTTCAAATCGATTCCATGTTTCTGGATTTCCAGAAGGCTTTTGACACTGTACCACTCAATCGGCTCATAGCAAAATTGCATGCTTATGGAATATTGTCTCAGTTATGTGACTGGATTTGTGACTTCCTGTCAGAGAGGTCACAGTTCGTAGTAACTGACGGAAAGTCATCGAGTAAAATAGAAGTGATTTCTGGCGTTCCCTAAGATAGTGTTATAGGCCCTTTGCTGTTCCTTATCTATACTATTTGGGAGATAACGCTGTCTTTTGTCGACTAATAAAGTCATCTGAGGATCAAAACAAATTGCAAAACGATTTAGAAAAGATATCTGAATGGTGTGAAAATTGGCAGGGTACTTAGAAAATGAAACAGATCTACTGAGGAGACTGCCTACACTACGCTTGTCCGTCCTTTTTAGAAGACTGCTGCACGGTGTGGGAACCTTACCAGATAGGACTGACGTAGTACATCGAGAAAGTTCAAAGAAGGGCAGCACGTTTTATATTATCGCGAAATATGGGAGAGAGCGTCACTGAAATGATACAGGAGTTGGACTGGATATCATTAAAAGAAAGGCGTTTTTCGTTGTGACAGAATCTTCTCACGAAGTTCCAATCACCAACTTTCTCCGAATGCGAAAATATTTTGTTGACACCAACCTACATGGGTGGAAACTACGACCACGATAAAATATGGGAAATCAGAGCTCGTACGGAAAGATATAGGTGTTCGTTCTTTCCGTGCGCTATAGGAGACTGGAATAATAGAGAATTGTGAAGGTGGTTCGATGAACCCTCTGCCAGGCACTTAAATGTGATTTGCAGAGTATACATATAGATGCAGATGTATAATAAGGGTAAGACTTAGAAATTCTGCAAGGTCGAGACAGGGAAAAAAAATGTCTCTGATGGCAAAGCAATTGAATGGACAAGGCACACTCACCAAATCAGAAATAGAAAACTTCTCAAAATATTAGGGTCCAGCCGTCAGGAGAAACAGTGAAAATGTAAATGAGACGAGAAAAGCAATGCGGACAACTCTGCTTCAGACAATATCCACTGACGAGCATTCACAGCTTGGCTTCTGACCAAGAGGAAACACTTCGTGGTGCAAGTGTAAGTGGTGTGAGGCAAATGAACAAAAGCATACACATCCGCACCCCATGAGAAAAACTGTTATGGCAGAACTAAAGCCAACATATAGAGATCTTACAGAGTCTAAACTCCTGGAGAAATGTTTACATGGAAAAACACAGATGCCGAGCGGTTCTAGGCGCTTCAGTCCGGAACCGCTACGGTCGCAGGTTCGAATCCTGCCTCGGGCATGGATGTGTGTGGTGTCCTTAGGTTAGTTAGGTTTAAGTAGTTGTAAGTTCTAGGGGACTGATGACCTCAGATGTTAAGTCCCATAGTGCTTAGGGCCATTTGACCATTTGAAAAACACAGAATCCGAATGAAAGCTTCAATAGCTGCATTGGGGAACGCTTGCCAAAAACTGCTTTTCTTGGCACATCAGTTTTTCAGACTGGTGTGATGGATGCCATAATATGTTTTAATGATGGATCAACAAGCAGATTGAAAACCGTGAGCAGACTAGGCATCAAAGCTGGGGACAACATGAAAAGTGGACTGTTACAAGTGGACAGGACTGCTTCAAGTGGACAGATAATGTGTTGCTGAAGCTGGAAAAGCAAGTTGAAAGGGTGGCAAAAGAGGCGAGAATAACAAAGAAAAGAAGGAAAAGTAGAGAAGATGAAAAGAACACTCAGAATCAACAAGATTATGGAGCTGGAATGTTTTGACTTGTCATCACTGGGAAGAAAATGACATAAAAATCTTTGGTTTCAGTATCCCATAGGCAACGTTTATGCATCTTCAGATATCATTATGTCATCCAACATTAAATATACAAAAACAAAATTTTGCACGAATAGTAATATAGTACTTGGCTATACAGAGAACTACATTATTCAACAGAGTATTCAATATTTTAAGCTAGGCCGTGCCATATGTTCTTAAGCTACTGAGAGTAAAAAAAAAATTGAATTTTACAAAACATCTTTTTAAAATGCAGAGAACAGCAAATTGGTAAATATTCCTGCTTTACTGTTTCAACAAGTTATTAATTAAAAGAATGAAATTTGGTTGGACGGTTTATTTTGAATAGTGCTGAAGTGCGGTTTACCTAAAATAAAAATTACGCTTAATTCAGTATGTAAGATAAAAATCAATATTCACTCCACTATATATTCCAGTTTTCAATTTTTTTCACGTGGAGTTCAAAATATATTAATTATTTGGTTAGTTTCACTACTTTAGCATCTATGCAAGTTTTTGAGTTATTAAATTTCGGTATACCAACAGAAAGTACAAGCCATGACGGGTTCCCCTGTGGCGCGCCGTAGCAGACCTGCCTGTGCACTACACACGGAATACATACTCTCTTCTGACAGCGCCACAGTTTTCTCGAGGTGGGACGAGGTGTCGGACTTACTTCCTTCGATATGCGGCTGGCGAACGGGCCACGACTGGGAAACCAGGGAGATTTCGGCTGCTATGGGGACCTCCTGCCTGCCTAACCCTACAGCCGTTCTTCCACTGGAATAAGAAACTGGGAAAGGGAGCCTCTGCTCCACACGCAGAACAGGTGTATTTAAGGACATCTCATCGTCTGAAGAAAGTTTCTTTCCTTAGAAACACTTGTTCAGGTATGAACACAGAAGAAGCCGGATCAGGTGACAGGATTGGTGGGGAACTACTTTGAAAGCCAGCTGATACAGTTACGAGGGGTAGTAATACAGTTTCAACTATCACCTCGAAAGAATGAAGTCACGACACAATTTTTTTGTTCGTATGCAGGTAGAGGACTGCAGTCCTGAAGCATACTTAAATCTGCACGCCGCAGCGCGTGCAAATAAACAGATATTGTAAGTTCGTGCGCCAGCCACCCTGAAGAGAACTGCTGAAATGCGGTCCAACGTCAGTGTTAACAGTTGTTTTAGTATTTTATAATGATGAGGTCTAATATCCAACATGATTTCATCCAAAAGAACAAAAGGTAATGGTTCCCTATTTTTTTCTAACTTTACGTCTACCCGTAGTATTGCAGCGCAAATGTGTACGTCTGGGTAGGAAGGCGCGCTAACCGACGCGTATCACTGCGTGGCGTGAGCCCTTCTTCTGGCCTTCCCACAGACGCCGAGTCACGGCGATGCCACACGAGCAGCTGTCACCCCTACGGCACACAAAACGGTTTTCGCTATTTTAGACCCTTATTCGTGTTATGTTATGTCACTTTTGGTTTTTCAGAGTAAATCGCCACTGTGGCCAGTGGAGGACGTTCCCAAGAAAAAGAGAAGGGAAGGTTAGCGCTCCATGCCCCGTCAAGGACGGGGTGACTAGAGACGGAGCACAAGTTCGCATTGTACGTCTACATCCGTACTCACACTGCACCACGTAGCCGCTCGCGCATTCCTCTTTGCACGTGGTGATCAGTCTCATCTTGTCTTTGCGGTACCGGCAGCAGAGATACGCAGGGGGCTGTAGTGGCCCACATATTCACAGCGTTGTCACTTAATACTGGCTCCTGGAACTCTGGCGGGATGATTTGCGTACATCCTGACGCGTGTGCCAAGGCAGGTTTCCCAGCCCCATTCTGTATCCATTCAAAGTCACACTACTACACCTACTTGTTACGGATCCCGCGCATTAAAGCAACATTCTAGCATTGGTGTTCTGTACGCAATCAACTTTTTAGACTGACTGCAATTTCCCAGAAATCTACCACGTAAATTCTGAAAAGAATCTGAAAGGTTTCCATCGGGCCCTGTCGCGTAGTTCATTTTTGGCGATCTCAGATGTTTCTCAGTACTATTGACAATTATCTTTGCTCTGAAGCTACGTGTAAACTGAGCCGATGTGTCTATATCCTCTGTTGTACAGAAACAATTGCAAACAGACTTCAGACTTCACTATTTCTGATTTTGCTTCGCTATCCTCACTTTCTGTGCCTGAGTCAACCCGGAGCATCTGGACACTAACTGTGGTCTCACTGACAACGTTCACGTACTGCCAGAGTTTGCTCGACTTTTGAGAAGGGTTTTCCGATAAGATTACGGCAAGAAAATCGGCACTGCCCTTTTGACAAAGAAACGCGTTTCATTTAGTACAGTGCGATCGAAAAGTCGGAAACATTACAGTAGATGTGTCAATAAATGGGAGCTGCAATGCATTTTGATAAGCCACAGTTAGATAGTATCACAGGTTATTACCAAAAATAAAGGAAGATACCAACGTAATGGGTGCAGGTCACGTTACCTGCGTTGTATGACACAGTTCATTGCTCCGGAAACGTGTCGTCCTCGCACGAGCGACGACTTTTTATCGCTGAGCAGTATTTTTCCAGTCGTTCGTATGCACATCTTGTAGATGTATTTCTTCGCAAATATTCGGATGTGGCAGTGCCCAGCTGTTCAACAAGCACGAGATTAATCTCCTGTTTCCGGGAACTCGGAAAAATTGCAGACAAGAAGGGAACTGGGAGACGGGCCATTTTCATTATGGATAAATCTGCTGAGATGAGAGATGTTTAGCAGACTATTGGTAGAATTTTAGGTTTCGGAGGGTAGTGTACAGAAACCGATGCAGAAGTTAAACTTTCGTACATGTCATGTTCGTATTGTGCAGGAACTGAAGGCCCCCTGTCAAGAAAAACTTGTAGTGTACTGTGCACGGTTTCCGCCATTTGTTGAATACCACGTAATCGCACACCTGCAGCTCACTGGGTACGTGAACAGTGAAAACTCAAGAATTTGACTAACCGAAAATCGACACGTATTTCCTCAAAACACCTGGCTCCTGCAGAAAATTGGTGTGTGGTTTGCCGTACCGCCTAGTCGACTAGTAGAACCCATTTCGCTTGAAACGGCGTTACACAATTTATTGCGCTTCTCGAGTCAGAACGCTGCCACTTGTGGCACACCAGCACTCCGGGTGGTGCCCTGTGCTGGGCCGCGGCCATGCAGCGCACGCCGCGGCTGTGCCCTGGGCGTGTCCGTCGCTTTCCCGGCGCTCCTCTTTGTCTGCACCGGCGTGCTGCACTTTCCTCGTCCCCTGGTCTGGAAATTTAATCGCCAACCCGATCACAGCAGCGCCGTGTATCGACGGCGGTCGCGTGCGGAGGAATCCACAGCGGCACTGCGCGACAATGTTCCTAAAACATACAAGCGAGGTGGCGAGGGAAGGCGCGGGAAGAGTCACACCGAAGATCCTCCTCATGTTTCGACCCTCAGATTTAGGGCCGCCGGTTTATACCGATCCAAAACGCGAAATGCGCAGATATGTCTGCGTCTACTACACAAAAACGATAGGACACACAGAAGGAATCTTCAGCAAGACTCTGTCAACAATTGATCCCACGCACTGCTAAGCAGCCTATGGAAATCAAATATCCTCACACAATCAGGGCACAAGAGTGCAGAAATGTCCAGGCAAAGGTTTTAATGAAGCGAACTTTGAACACACGTACATCTACACAAGAAATGATTAGTATTTGGAATTGGTTAAGATAAAAGCGCTCTATTACTGAGAGAAAAGCGATAAACCAAGTTTTGCGATAAGATTTGAATTTTTTCCCTGACGCTAAACACAATGCATCTGCCTGACTTGTTGGACACTTGACAATTTTTCTCGTCAGAATTATGAGCACTGGTATGAAAGAATTCACACTAGACATCACTGTCTCACGGTAGCCTTAAATCTCAGTCAGTGCACAACTACGTGTGTGTGATTCTCGAGACAGGTTACGAAAGCAAAACGCCGACGAAAAGTAAGCTTTATCACCTGATTAAATAAGAGAAAATCATTTTAAGTTACAAAGAAAAAGACTTAACATGCAGACTCTTTCGAGACCACATATGAGAACGCAAGAGAGACAATTCATTGTTTGGTATAACCTTATGCATCTTTCTTCCTTTTTTAAATTTTAAAAATTTTATTATTATTGTTGTAAGTGTAAGAGAAGGAAATTATATGTTTCGCATATGCATAAAAATTTGTAAAACCTTGTATTCTTATTTCAGTTGAATGAAAAATTTAATTTAAAAAATCGATTTCTTAAGAGTCAAAGGAAGATGGTTCAAAGTGGGTACACTGAGGCACCTAGAGGGATATTGTTACTCAACTTGGCGTGTAAGAACACGCTAGAACAATGACCGAAACACTGAAGTCCGTCGTGGAGTGCATCCTGTCACAGGAACAAAAGAGATTCAGAAAAGCAAAAAGTTGTCCAGACAATGCATTTATACTACAACAAATTATAGAGGAACACAAGGAATACAATAAAGAAACAAACATCCTTTTCATAGATTACATGAAGGCCTTCGATAAAGTAAACATTTAATTCATAAATTCTACCATAATACAAGAATCCTGATAACTGAGGAGAATGAGAATCAAAACTGGGTGTTAGGGGTATAAGTGCAGATGTTTGAGTCGCTAAGTGAGGACCGTGTACTCAACATTACATCAGAATTTGCTTCATATGTAAACTAACAATTACAGCTATTAGAAGTACACTTCATTTTTTTTTAAATTCCAAATCCAATAGTTAATTTGGTTATTTGCTTGATTGGGTAGAAAGTAATCAATAGTGACCCTGGATTACAGTCTCTTTCTTCGCTCGACAAGAAGTCAAGAGGTTCTGAGCTTGAGCGACACTGCAGAGCAGGCTACAGGAGTCTGGAGAGAAGAAATGCGAGACGGGCGCTCCAGTAACTCGCGGACCTTGACCTCTGTGGGCGGTTGCCGCAACCTCACACACGATACGCAGTCCAGCGTCCGCGCGGAAACCCGATCTGCCGCCGAGCAGTGCCGCGTTTACATTCCCGCCGGGTCACTCGTCACACTGCACAGAGTGCGTCTGCAGCCCTCGTTTCGGGTGGACGCACGCTCGCTGCTGCCAGTTTCTTTCGTCCGCCCTCGGAGCTTCCGTGGCGTCGCGGCAAGAATGCACGCACTGCTGGCGGTGTGTGGTGCGCGGGACAAATTGCGCGACTTACTTTTCCGCGAAAACGTTTCCGACTCTGCTATATACGGAAAGTCAGTCTAAAGTGAGGGCCGCAGCCTCGCTTTGACCCGCGAGGCAGGGTTTATCTTCACAACTCAAAAGTCAATAACTAAAGCGAACTATTTTTAGGTGAGACTCCGACATCCGACAACTGGATCGGAAGGATTCGCGGGTAGCACTTGAATAACTGACCTTCAACTGGCTCTTTGCCATTGCCGTTGATTGTTACCCTAAAAGAAACCAAGAAAACAGTTCAAAGTCGATATGGAAACGGTCATTCAAAAAACGTCACACACTCAGATTTTCACGGAAATAAGCGAAGTTTATTGGTATCGCGTAACCCTAACCGAGTCTGTCACATTTTATTTAACCACCATTTCGAGCTAACTATCCACTTCTCGTCTGATCTCTTAACTCACCGAACAACTCCGCATTCCTCAGTCCGCTACTGTCTCACAGAACAAGTGGAAAATGCCTACACAGTAATCGACGCCCGCGAAGGGGAACTCACTTTCGAATATTTCGTCGGCTTTTCGTGCTGGAAGCAGAACTGCGTTGACCCCCAAGGGCCCACTCCAGAGTTGTGGAATGATACACAGTAAAACACCAACACCGGTTCAGAGGGCACTCGAGTAGGCAACTCACATTCACGATGGCTCCCAGCCGAATGCTCGATTTCACCAGTTCCAAGCAGCACTACACAACTGGCTGACATAGAGGCGTCTCAGCGAATCAGAAATCTGGCAAGATCTGTGAGGCGGCGCCTCCTGCTTGGGCATTGGGAGCCTCTCCTACAACGCTCGTCACGGAAAAAAAAAAAAACGGCACATGTTCAGAAGGATTACAGAATATCCGCACCCTTTTCTTCAGGCCCAACAAAAGGTGTCGTGGAAGTTGCATGTAAATATTTTTCATTCTTACCCTTTCATTTCTACCTTCAATTCTTTCTACAACGTTACTAAAGCAAATGACAAAAAGTTGTCTTAGTTGGTGAATTTTATTTTCTCATTCAGTTTGTTGCAAGAAAGCCAGAGATTTTAAACATCCTCTTAATTGCACACACAGCATTTACTGCTTCCTCCACCCGCATATTTGCCATTAAGTAAACGTTCGGATTTTTTTGATTTGTTGAGGAGTTTAGTCTCCTATAGCAACCGCCGACAGCGTTCGTGGTCCTATGGCGCTGGTTAAAAACGTTTCACATTTAAATTGGTGTGCTACAATTTTCCATCCATTGATCGACCATATCATCAGCGAATTTCATGACTTCTTCTCGACTGGCCATACCTCCATAATTACCATCCACACTTCACGATAGCCGGCCGCGGTGGTCTAGCGGTTCTGGCGCTGCAGTCCGGAACCGCGGGACTGCTACGGTCGCAGGTTCGAATCCTGCCTCGGGCATGGGTGTGTGTGATGTCCTTAGATTAGTTAGGTTTAAGTAGTTCTAAGTTCTAGGGGACTTATGACCTAAGATGTTGAGTCCCATAGTGCTCAGAGCCATTTTTGAACACTTCATGATATCACCTATACTGCTGTGTATGAAGCGAAATCAGTCCGGTTTTGTGCAAGAAAGCATGCAAACCGCGTTTTATTATTTACCTACAGCACGTCGTTGTTTTCTTGGAATTCGGGCTTCTCTAAACCCAGATCCGGTTCTTGTATGCTGTTCTCATGTTCTATCTAGAGAGCACTTACAGACCTGCAGAAATTTCAATTCTCTATCTGCAGCTTTTAAAACATTTCGAGCGGACAACAGAACATTTTATAGCTAATTTACATACTTAGTGATTAATATAGGCTGAACTGGAAAGATCCCAAATATGTATCAACGCAGATTTCTCATTTCTTATTGCTTTACCAGTACATTTTTTTATGATATACATCCTCGGTGTATGCTGTGTTACTTTTCGTATTGTTTACTCGTAAATTTTGTGTCATGTCGGACTCTGTCCTTTGTTAAGCCTATGTAACTTCTTTCCAGGATACGACTTAATCTAATATATACTCTCGTCAAAACAAACCTTTGCATAACGTTTCCAGTGTTGAGATGGCTGTATGGGCAAGTTCCGAAAGCGAAAAATTCGGGCCTCTTAACTAAAACCTTAGTGCATATATCTGAGACCGGTCGAAATCCCACCGTGACATATGTTGTGGATAGGCACACGTGGAATGCTTGTGGTACAGTCTGGCTGTTCTCTACCTATGGCCTTTTAATTGTAGACTGTGTTTCTGGCGTGTCCCCTCTTCGTAACTCTCAGACTTGGATCCGTCAGGGTGGCTCCACAGGTTGTTTCCAGACCCACGGTGTTTTGTCTATACATGGCTTAAAATGGAGCTTGCAGGTGGAGGCATTCCGCATTGGTTACATTCACTAACCGCGTAGCTGTTTATGCACTAGGTCTGTAGTGTGACAGAACGTGTTGTCAGCATGGGTGTTGTGCGTGAATGTTACATTGTCCATTTGCAAGGAGTAAGGATTAACCATGGTGATCTCTGTGTTAAATTCACTTAAAATTATGGATCGGGGCGGAGGGACTGGCAGGAAGTATTCACATACCTCTTATAAGCATTTGTTTCAAGCAAGAATTTTGTTGTTATTTAATTGTCAGTTGCATGTAATTGTCTCGGGGATTGAAAGTTAAGCTGATGCAGCACATGTTAGTTATTTTAAGCTTGTTCACTAGTATGGCTGTTTAAATGGATGTGTGTGATGTCCTTAGGTTAGTTAGGTTTAATTAGTTCTAAGTTCTAGGCGACTGATGACCTCAGAAGTTAAGTCGCATAGTGCTCAGAGCCATTTTTTACAGTGCTCTTACTTTCCGCGCTTCTGAGGCGTGATCACAGGACGGTACGAAACTGACCCGTGCGTGAATAAAACGGCAAACTGTCCACGTAAGACCACCTAGCTCGGCGACGCCCTCGGTGTCTCTTGCCCACCTTTGTTGAACACTTTAAAAACGTACCTGCACAGGGACAACCTGTGAGAAGAGCCCTAGGCGCCTGCAGGCAGGCTACACTGCTGCTCTTCCACGCCTGCTAGTAAGCGCTCAGAAATGGAGGGTGTCGGACGATTGCCCGTCTGCTAGTGCCTACGACACTGTCAAAATGGCTCTGAGCACTATGGGACTTAACATCTTAGGTCATCAGTCCCCTAGAACTTACAACTACTTAAACCTAACTAACCTAAGGACATCACACACATCCATGCCCGAGGCAGGATTCGAACCTGCGACCGTAGCAGTCCCGCGGTTCCGGACTGCAGCGCCTAGAACCGCACGGCCACCGCGGCCGGCACGACACTGTCACAGGTAGTCTCTGTAGAGGTACATTTTTATAAGTGTACAAGAAAGGCAGGTGGGTGGGACTGAGGTATCTTAGAGCGAATGTTTTCCGTTTTATTCACTCACGTATCAATGTCGCACCCCTCCACAATCAGGTGAAAGGATGCCGTGAAAGAGGGGGGCTAAAAAAGCGTGAGCACCCTCTGCTGAATAGGATCCCATTCAAATTTCATCGAATGGCTTTGAACGGTTTTTAGTGGTTCCACATTGAACACCAGTGCAAAATTTTTCGGCGCACTGCACTCGAAATGGTTGCGATCATGTTTTAGGGGCTGCTGGCCCACGATGTCCATATGTAAAATCGGTAAGCGGATCTAAATCCCCTATTCAGTCACTCGTTGACCACGATGGCACCGAAACAGAGGACGACCGAAGAAAGGCAGAAATACTGAATTCAGTGTTCCGAAACTGTTTCACTGCGGAAAATCGCAACACGGTCCCTGACTTCAGCCGTCGCACGGACGCCAAAATGGAAAATATTGAAATAAACGATATCGGAATTGAAAAACAACTGCTATCACTTAGTAGCGGAAAAGCATCCGGACCAGACGAGATACCCTTAAGATTCTACAGTGATTATGCTAAAGAACTTGCCCCCTTTCTATCAGCAATTTATCGTAGATCGCTGGAAGAACGTAAAGTACCTAGCGACTGGAAGAAAGCGCAGGTCGTTCCCATTTTCAAGAAGGGTCATAAATCAGATGCGAATAATTATAGGCCTATTTCGCTTACGTCAATCTGTTGTAGAATAATGGAACATGTTTTGTGTTCTCGTATTATGACGTTCTTAGATAATACAAATCTCCTTCATCATAACCAACATGGATTCCGCAAACAGAGATCATGTGAAACTCAGCTCGCCCTATTTGCCCAAGAAATTCACAGTGCCGTAGACACTGGCGAGCAGATTGATGCCGTATTCCTGGACTTCAGGAAGGCATTTGATACGGTTACGCACTTACGTTTAATGAAAAAAATACGAGCTTACGGAATATCGGACCAGGTTTGTGATTGGATTCAGGATTTCCTAGAAGAAAGAACACAACATGTCATTCTTAACGGTTCAAAATCTGCAGATGTAGAGGTAATTTCGGGAGTACCGCAAGGAAGCGTGATAGGACCTTTATTGTTTACAATATACATAAATGACTTAGTTGACAACATCGGTAGCTCCGTGAGGCTATTTGCAGATGACACGGTTGTCTACAAGAAAGTAGCAACATCAGAAGACTCGTACGTACTCCAGGAAGACCTGCAGAGGATTAATGCATGGTGCGACAGCTGGCAGCTTTCCCTAAACGTAGATAAATGTAATATAATGCGCATACATAGGGGCAGAAATCCATTCCAGTACGATTATGCCATAGGTGGTAAATCATTGGAAGCGGTAACGACCGTAAAATACTTAGGAGTTACTATCCGGAGCGATCTGAAGTGGAATGATCACATAAAACAAATAGTGGGAAAAGCAGGCGCCAGGTTGAGATTCATAGGAAGAATTCTAAGAAAATGTGACTCATCGACGAAAGAAGTAGCTTACAAAACGCTTGTTCGTCCGATTCTTGAGTATTGCTCATCAGTATGGGACCCTTACCAGGTTGGATTAATAGAAGAGATAGACATGATCCAGCGAAAAGCAGCGCGATTCGTCATGGGGACATTTAGTCAGCGCGAGAGCGTTACGGAGATGCTGAACAAGCTCCAGTGGCGGACACTTCAAGAAAGGCGTTACGCAATACGGAGAGGTTTATTATCGAAATTACGAGAGAGCACATTCCGGGAAGAGATGGGCAACATATTACTACCGCCCACATATATCTCGCGTAATGATCACAACGAAAAGATCCGAGAAATTAGAGCAAATACGGAGACTTACAAGCAGTCGTTCTTCCCACGCACAATTCGTGAATGGAACAGGGAAGGGGGGATCAGATAGTGGTACAATAAGTACCCTCCGCCACACACCGTAAGGTGGCTCGCGGAGTATAGATGTAGATGTAGAGTGGGGCTGAATCGTCCAGATGGTGTCTGCACGGTCAAAGATTCTCAACAACATCGCCCTGTTGCTCGTCGCACAGCAGACAGCAGTTTACGTCCACAAAACGTGTAAGAATTAGCGCCCCAAGGGAAGGGGTGATTTCTGTGACGTCATCCCCTGACGTCTTTACGCATAGATTTTGAATGGCGGCATGTCTGCAATGTTTTACTCGGCCACCCAGAAGAAAAGCACGTGATTTCACGGCTCCGCGTTGCTGTTCGGACCTGCATTGCATAGGTGTGAAAAGAAGGAATGAAATGTTGATTAGACAGGGTGTGACGACCTTCCCATCCACGATGGCGATCGACAGAATCGTGGAGTAGTTTGCGAATCTGACGTCATTAACCCAACTACAAATCAAATGGAACTTCTGAGCTCTGGTCTTTCTTTTCGAACGTACCGACATCGCCGAGCGTAAGGGTGGCGTCGCACCGTTACAGAGGAAGGCTGTAGCATCTTTGAGTGTAATTTCAAATTTACGAGTCGATATGTGAGACAATTACGGGGTTTGAAAAAAGTGACCCGTTAATGTTGTGTTGCACAGTGCGTTTTCCACATATGCACAGTGCTCATTGTACAAACACAGAAGCGCCCAAGCAACTGATATAGGCATGCGCATTCAAATACAGAGCTCTGTCAGCAGGCAGAATACGGCGCTGCGGTCGGCAACGCCTATATAAGACATCAAGTGTCTCGCACAGTTGTTGGATTGGTTACTGCTGCTACAATGGCAGGTTGTCAAGATTTAAGTGAGTTTGAACGTGGTGTTATAGTCGGCGCACAAGCGCTGGGACACAGCATCTCCGAGGTAGCGATGAATTTCCCGTACGACCATTTCACGAGTGTACCGTGAACATCAGGTTGGTTCAAATGGCTCTGAGCACTATGGGACTTAACTTCTGAGGTCACGAGGCAGGATTCGAACCTGCGACCGTAGCGGTCACGCGGTTCCAGACTGAAGCGCCTAGACCCGCTCGGCCACTCCGGCCGGTTGAACATCAGGATTCCGGTAAAACATCAAACCTCCGACATCGCTGTAACCGAAAAAGATCCAGCAAGATCGGGACCAACGACGACTGAAGAGAATCGTTCGACGTGATAGACGTGCAGCCCTTCCGCAAATTGCTGCAGATTTCAGTGCTGGACCATCAAGAAGTGTCAGCGTGGAAACCATTCCACGGAACATTCGGCGAAACATCATCCATATGAGCTTTCAGAGCCTAAGGCATACTCGCGTACCCTCGATGACTGTACGACACAAAGATTCGCGCCTCGCCTGGGCCCGTCAACACCGACATTGGAGTGTTGATGGCTGGAAACATGTTGCCTGGTCGGACGAGTCACGTTTCAAATTGTATCGAGCGGATGGACGTGTAAGGCTATGGAAACAATTTCATGAGTCCACGGACCCTGTATGTCAGCAGGGATCTGTTCAAGCTGGTGGAGGCTCTGTAATGGTGTGAGGTGTGTGCAGTTGGAATGATACGGGACCCCGATACATGTAGAGATGACTCTGACAGGTGACAGGTATGTAAGCATCCTGTTTGACCAGCTGCATCCATTCACGTCCATTGTGCATTGCGATGGACTCGGACAATACCAGCAGAACAATGCAAACCCCACACGTCCAGAATTGCTGCAGAGTGGCTCCAGGAACACTCTTCTGAGTTTAAAAACTTCTACTGGCCACCATGAATATTATTGAACATATTTGGGATGCCTTGCAACGTGCTGTTCAGAAGTGTCTCCATCCCCTCGTACTCTTACGGATTTATGGACAGCCCTGCACGATTGATGGTGTCAGTTGCCTCCAGCACTACTTCAGACATTAATCGAGTCCATGCCACGTCGTGTTGTGGCACTTCTGCGTGCTCGCGGTGTCTGTACACGATATTTGGCTGGTGTACCGCTTTCTTTGGCTCTTCAGTGTAGTATTTTGCCGGAAGTCAGTAAGCGCCATATATAGCTGGATAGTTGAATGCTGCCAAGCAATATTTATTTCGAAGAATATAAAGCAGCTACTCATTCTATTTAGTGTGCACTCTCGTTTCAGCCTACGAATTTACTATATGGGCACTTGCTGTTCCTTGAAGTTATTTAATTTCGATTCCCAGAATTTGTAATACTTAACTAAGAAGTATTAAGAAATAATCCTTCCCTCTATTTGCCCAGTTAATCACTCCCACTACCGACCAGTTTAACAACGTCGCGCTCGACTCCTGGTCACTTTGATGACGCTCTCCCCTGCAGCTTGTCCCGTAACTCGCCTGTCCCAGCAGTTCACCTGCGCATTGGAAGTCAGCGCCTCAAGACTGGCAACACGCACTTGTTGTGAGCTTCGCTCTGAAAACTCATATTTAGTTCGCCGAAATCACTGAAGGCCATTTTTACTTTGTTTACACGTCTCTGTCCGTCCGGTCATTATCCTGCCCTAAATTTTCAAACACATCAACTGATTCTAGGAGTTCACAGTAAATTTGCCGTATTTAGTTTTCGGTATGTTGCCTATAGATAATTTATTTTTGCCGTACTATAAATTATTTCCTAGCCACTTTTAAAATTTGCCGTATTACGCTGATCCACTTATTGTTGGAATTTCTCTGCACAGGAGGCAAGTGAGGAGACCTGGTGACTTTTCTGAGGCGCATAAAACACGCTGAGAAGCTGCAGCTGTCCAGTCCAGTCCGTTTACAAACACAGTTTAATTGAATTTAAATTATATTTCCAATCGCGACTTTGTACTGCTTAAGAAATCACGAGTTCAGCGGTAGTATTAATCAAAAAGCCGATAAAATATATTAGTTACCTTACTGATTAAAATCAATTTTCTGGGCCCACCTGAAACCACCGATGGCTTGCCTGAGCAGAGAACCATCGGAATGATAGATGCAGAGCAATTTTCATGTCAACCGATCACTTAATACAGAAAACCCACGAAATGGCGAACATCTGCACAAGTACAGGGGCAGACAGGAACACACAGCGACACCAGTTCTGACGCGCCGGGCAGCAGCAGCAGCAGCAGCCGATCCCAACAGTGGCGGTCACGGGAACCAGGCTGCCGAAGGAAGGACAGACGCTCTCCACGCCGCCTTAAAGCCTGCTTCTCGCTCAGCTTCACAGTGTCATTGGCAGCAGTGTGGGGGTTTCTGCCATTTTATTTTACACGTGTCACCTCGGAAGTTCCCACGTATAGACACAGTAAGTAACAACTAGGACGTTTTTGGGTAGAACGCTTGCGGTAACTTTGGGCTCGGTTATTACGCTGTTACGTTGTTTCGCCCCACAAGCCGACTGGAGCTGCGATTTCATCAATGCTATGGCAGTAAGCTTCGTGTCTCGCCCCTACCTATGTGGACCTACTATGTGACTCCTCGTGGCTAACAACTTCCTTTCGTTTCCCAGAATTCACTCCAATGATCATCAGCCTCTCTAGGGATCGGAAGAGTTATCCTTTGTCTCTCAGTTACTTTTCTATTTTTTTTTCAACGTATTTTTCTTGTCGTACAGCTAGACAGCAGTTTTCCAAGTAACCGATAATAATTATGTGTTGATTAAGATCTAATTTCTGTGTCAAGACTACCTGGCATTAATGTTTCTTCTTTTCAGTTCTCTGTAGGTTGCTGCTCTGTAGTCCCTTCATTAATTACTAGCCCTGGTGACAGGAAGACGGTTGACGTCTCCACAGCGAGGCGACATAAGACTGGCAGTTGAGAGTCATATTGTCCGCTGGTAGGAAAACAGCTGCAGGCGGCACATCTCACTTCCTCCAAATCAATAAAAGACAACAGCTACAAATATAATCAGTAAAACGAAGACGATTCCCATGAGTTCCATTAACACACATTCCTTCTTTTTTTTCCAGTTTACAGATCCGAAAATGTTCTCAGCGACTGCTGGTTATAGTTTTGGTGACACTGAATCTCCTTGCCTGAAACCTCTCTCTTAGTTCTGAATTTCTCACTATCCTCGACAAGTCTAATGCAGGTTGCACAACAGCCATACGCTATTCAGTATACAAAAACGAACCGAATCGGCGTGTTGCTTCTCACCCACCGCCAGTACAGATTATGTTGAAGTTGAATCGAAAGCTTCTTCCAAATCAACGAATCGCACACAAAATCCCAATTTGTGGTCATTCCCTTGTATACAGCTTCGTCCACGACTTGCAAATGCTTCACTGTGCTATACGTATTTACAAAGACAGCACAAACCTTTGACTGATTTATGTGTAATGTTTTTCTTATGTAGTCGGTGATTACGTACTGCCGGCCGGAGTGGCCGTGCGGTTCTAGGCGCTACAGTCTGGAGCCGAGCGACCGCTACGGTCGCAGGTTCGAATCCTGCCACGGGCATGGATGCGTGTGATGTCCTTAGGTTAGTTAGGTTTAATTAGTTCTAAGTTCTAGGCGACTGATGACCACAGAAGTTAAGTCGCATACTGCTCAGAGCCATTTGAACCATTTGGTTACGTACTGTGAATACCTTGTACATATGGACAGCAGACTGGTACGTCTGCAGTTTTTCTTGTCTTGCCAGTTACCTCTCTAGTAGAGCAAAATAATTACAGCACTGTTCCGTTTTGGGGAATAGCATTCTTCAGTAGACATTTGCAAATATCAAGCTTGCTTCAGTGGGCATCATCCACAGAAAGCACAGAAATATTCGTTTCGAAAAGAAAAAAACTGCCTTTTTCGTCCTGAAATGTATTTTGTTTGTTCCAGACGCGTTTCGTCTTTTACTTTACGACATGTGGAAACAAAGCTGTATCATTCTAGATTCCACTGAAGATGCCATAAGGTAAAGGGCGAAACGCATCCGGAACAACTAAAATACAACGCAGAAAGATATTTACAAAGAGAATAATTCTGTAAATAACTTTGCACAGTTTCTTCTATACAACTTTTCCTTATTTCTGTAAGACACCGTCATCTCCCGGCGCCTGCCAGTTCTTCATACCTCTGGCATCTTTATCCATCCCGGAATTTTCCAGCTGTGTTATCAGGTACAGAATCACAGACTTGACGCACATCAGACGCTGGAGGCAGGCAATGGTAAACCGTCTCCCGCAGAGCCTCGTATCTGTGCAGGCTGTAACATTCAGACACCGGTTTAACGGACGAATTAGTATTTTTTTGTTTTTCCCCGACCAGTGGCGCAAGAGGCGATAGAGTCAGCCACGGACATGAGCGCGCGACCCACGGCCAGCTGGGACGACATGCTTGCAGTTTTTGTGACAGCGAGCGTGAAGCTGCACAAGCCTTGTAACGCTGGACCACACACTGGAACCAGAAACCTTATAACCCAACACTGAAGAGCACACTACTAATATTTAGTTCCGTCACACCGCTAGCGGCCACATTACGTTGACGTTATTTTAAACCGCAGAAGAACAGAAAATAGAAGCGCCCAACATCTGGATCTTTAGCGTGCTTACGAAAATGCTTAAAGGATGAATGTGGTTAAAAGAAATCTATAAAGTGTCAGCATGAATTAGAAAGTAACAGGTGCATAATCATCATGATTTCACACACACACACACACACACACACACACACACACTAAAATCAGTGTAATTGGGAACTCTAAAACTATCAAATAACAGAGTGAGATAATGAAAGATTTAAAATAGTGCGTCATGGGCTGTGCGGCTGGTCCCGGCGGAGGTTCGAATCCTCCCTCGGGGATGGGTGTGTGTGTTTGTCCTTAGGCTAGTTTAGGTTAAGTAGTGTGTAAGCTTAGGGACTGATGACCTTCGCAGTTAAGTCCCATAAGATTTCACACACATTTGAACATTTTTTAAAATAGTGAAGCAGAAGTTGTGGGTGGCTGATGAGTGGACTAATAAGGGGTGAGCTAGACGCTAAAACCTCCAACCTAAGAGTCTAGGCTGCAGTCTGGACAAAGAGGCCGTCTTCCGCATAATCGGCGAGGAAAGGAGCATGTGAGAAACATTAACTAGTAGAAAGGATGACGTGAGGGAATGGAAAAGGTGCTAGAGGAGGCTATAGGAAAAATAGAGATTGGAATAAAGGGTGTTCCAGGACGAATGGTCAATATTCAAGGACATGACAGGAGCAGATCATTCCAAGCAATAAGCACTACTTCATCTTAGATACTATGAAATAAATCTCTTCTACTGCAAGCTTATTGCGTTCCGTATTTTGGGAGGAGGTAGCATGCACCAAAAAAGACGAAAAAAATCTAGTAATAAAGGGCTCTAAAATGCGTACCTTAAAGTAGCGGTCCTCAAAAGAGAGGAGGGGTGTGTGTGTGTGCAGAGAGTAACAGAGGGAGGCACCGGCTTTTATTTATATTGCATACCGTGCAAGGAAAAAACTTCCTATGAAAAAATATTGCTAGCGTTAGATTCTCATTTCAACGAACCTTATCAGAAAGCTCCCCCAGCGTTAATTTGCTCTCTTCCACACGTACTGACAACTAGATCCTGTCAGCTGGAATACTCAGAAAAGTAGCGAGTAATCGTGCATTACACAGCCCTTGTCATCGATCAACAGCAGGGTCAGCTGCTAACCGAACACTTAACAACCACTACTGACAACAAGTCGCTTGACAATGTGACCGCGACTTTCTTGCAACACTCACTACGAGAACAGACTGTTAATCACACCATTGTAACTGTCCTCTCGATTTCAGCCAGGCTTCACGAGCAATTCAATGATAATGAGTTAGCTAGAAGTTGAATTCTAATGTGTGTTCAGTGAAAATAGTTAACCTAATTTAAAATAAAGTGATACAAGTTCCGCCCTTCCCATGGATAAGTGGCTGATTCTCAGTGGTAATACGAGATTCCATGGAAATGATTCACCGAATATCTCTTCTATTCAGTTCTTATAATGATAACAATTCAACCGAAGCACATTCTTCTTTCGCATCTTCTTCTTTTCCTATCAATAATTTTAGTTCTACACGCAAAACCGAGGTGTGTAAATATTAAGTTGATTGCCTGACATTAGGCTTTGCTAACATTCTTTACAATAAAGAGGAACGACCACAATGTGTTCTTTGTTTGGAGATTTTAATCAACGACACCTTGAAGGAGCCTATAAAACTAAAGAAGCACCTGCAGACGATACACCCAGATCACGTCAGTAAACCCATCTAATTTTTTAAGCGTCATGAGCAAAAAGTAAAAGGAAATGTCAGAATCCTCAAAAACCTGTATTAGTTCCTATGAAGGCGCTAAGAGCATTCCCAGAGGTCTCGTACTTAATAACGAAATCCAAATCACCACACATTACTGGTGAGAAATTACTTTCTCCCGCAGCCTCAAAATGCGCGAAACCGCGCAGGAGGAGGGGAAGTCGATACCACTCTCGGATGATGCCGTGAGCTCAACAGCCACTGACATGAAAAATCAATTATCACGTGTTCACAGAAGCCCAAAATTATACCCTGCAACTTAACGATACTATTCATATCGGAAATCTTTGCCAGTTTCTTGTTTTTGTACGTTACTGTTATGAAAATGAAATGCACACAGACTGTCTATTTTGTACAGCTCTGGAACGGACGACTACAGGTGAAAATTTTTCTTTCTTGTGAATACCTTTTTTATTGACAAGAATATGCCACGGTCAGACTGTGTTGATATATGTAGCTTACCGATGGGACGGCAGCACTTACTGGAACTAAAAAGGTGTTGGCGGCAAGTGTGTCTCCTGTTCCTCCTCCTGTAAAATTCACACAGTGCGTGACACATGCGGAGGGACTGGTTCCTAAGGCAGTGAGGTGCTGACCGATGCAGCCAGTGCTGTACACAGTAGGCTATTTTCCATTGTTTGCGATGTTACGGGTTCTACTGACGATTCTCCTCTATTGCACACGGAGGAACGTTGATTGTCTAGCGGTAACGACCTTCGTCGTGTTGTGGAGCTGAAGGATGAACTTGGTTTTTTGCTTCTCAACAGCAGTCCAACACTAGTGGTTCTATTTCTGGATGAAAATTAGCTCTTAATACTGTGCTACTTTTTGAGAAACTGAATGATCTTCACGTATCACTTCGAGGCAGAAATAGGAATATCATTTCCAACCTAGAAAGTGCTCGCATTTATGAGAAAACTTGGTCTTTGAAAAACCGAGATGGAGAAGAGCAACTGAGAGATGTTCGTTTTCTAGTCTCAGTGATTTGGCGAAGAAAACTGACTCGGGTGTAGGTAGAATTATAGTAGAACTGGCGTAGTACACCTATAAAGTCTTCGTCAACAATTCGAGGATAAATTCCCAGAACCTTCATCTGAATATGACTAGATCCGCAATCCGTTCGACACGATAACAACAGGCCACTTGCCAACAATAGAACAGGAGGAGCTGATAGAACTCTCAAGAGAGAGAATACTTCGAAATGAAATTAAATCGAAGTCTATAGAAAATTTTTGGGTTCAGATCCGGAATGAATATCCTAATTTAGCGAGGAGTACAGTGGGCGTGTTACCAGCTTAGCTGAGTGAGTCAACATGACATCGACCTCGACTGCTGCTGTGAACTGCTTCATTAAGACTTCACACGTCACACTAGATGTGGAACAGTCAGAAAATTTTCGAGTTTTGAACCGTGTGCATTTTCATCTTATTCATTTCCTTTTTGGGTGATCAGTTTGAATGTTAACAGTTTTTAAATTGCCATTTAAGCGTAGAGCATTGTTTTATCGTCATTTGTACGTCGTAATCTTTCATATATTAAAACATTCTGAATGATTTAAAAGCGTTATAGAAGGAAACAATTAAACTTTAACTAACTACGTAATTTGTTAAAATACGTTCTAAAATACATATTTTTCCTCAGTTTCAGTTACAGTACATGTACCTATGGTTATCTATAAACTAGTTCTGATTGTTAAGCTTGAAGATCATTGTACTGTATAATACAACTGTATGATAATTTTTTTTAAAAGTCTAAGTTTCATGTGCTCGCATAAGACTCTCTAATCATCATCATACCATCATCGTCGTTATTTTATTATTAACGTTGTTGTTGTAACTAATAGCTGTAATAATTCGACAGAAGTAGATATTTACCGTGTGCCGTTTAGTTATAATAATTTGACATTAGTAAATATTTACTGTGGGCCTTTTTTTATGCCAAGTACCAGGAGTTCCGAGGATGGGAAGAAAAATGGAAGGTGAGGGAGGCACGGGAAGCAAAATAATTCATGTTTCAAAAGCGGGATGCCTTAAAGAGCCCATGTTTACCAGAATTTTTGGCTTCGAATGATCGTCCGTGTCATATCCCCGTACTGGTACACGGTCTGTTCCTCCTGGGAGACCCTGTGTGTACTGAGTCGTTACAGAATTGATTGAATGACTGAGAACGTCGTGTGCAAGTGCCGCACTGGGGTGGTGACGTCACAGGAGGAAGAAGTGTCGGGCCGCATCAAGCCACTGAGGGGGCTGATTGCAAACCGGCGGTGGAGGGAGGGAGGGAGGGGAGGGGAGAAGGGAGGACGAGAAAGTAATTCTTCCCATACATCAGTGAATGTAGGAGGGGGAGGGGGGGCGGTTAGCGATGTAGACACTGCCGCACAACGCAAGGGGGAAAGCACGTGATGATTTTGGTATAGCCAAGCGGGGATGGTCGCAAGGGTGTACGCACCGCGCCCTGCTCCCGTTGTCGTGAGCGAAGCATCGTCTCAGTTCGAGGACGACTGCGGAAACACATGTCACATTGAATGCTTCCCTCTTCCGAATAACATCGCACAACAGTAGCAGTAATTTGTGTGGTTAGTTCCTATGGGACCAAACTGCTGAGGTCATCGGACCCTAGGCTTACACACTACTTAATCGACCTTAAACTAACTTACAAGCAAGGACAACACACACACCCGTGCCCACGGGAGGACTCGAACTTCCGACGGGGGAAACCGCGCGAACCGTGGCACGGCGCCTAAGACGGCGTGGCAGTATAGTAATTGTATCAATCCGTGGAGCACTTTATCAAGGAACTGGACATGTCGCAGCATTACAATTAAAGGATAGAAAACAATTCATACACTTGTATGCAGGCACTTACATACTTGCAGGTCTAGACTGGCAAAGACAGGACAGATGGGGTGGTTGGCCCTGCAATTACAGTTGGAACCGTCGGCATTTTCCTGACGTAGTTTGCGGAAACCGAGGAAGACATGGCCACTCGAAGTAATTCACCAGGAATTACAAAAAAAGTGTGGGAAGAGCAAGAAAACTGACAAATTTAAATATCTGAGTGAAAACATAAAGGTAAAAAGTGAAAAAGCCAATTAAAATCAGAACTGAAAAACTGAAAAGAGCATATACATGAAAGTGAGAAATCTATACAATAAAAAGCTTTTTTCTAGAGATGTTAAATTAAGAAATTATAATACAGTTGTAAAACCAGCAGTCCTCTGTGGCTCGGAAACACTGCTGTTACCTCAGTGCAACGTTGCATTGGAAGTTTTGGAAAAGAAAGAAGGGAGAATTTTACGATAAATATTAGGTCACAGCAGAACAAATATGTCAACCGGGTTTTGACAACAAAGACGGAAGTATACTCATCCTAAAATAACAGATGCGATCAAGAAAAGACATGTTGCACTCTATGGACATTTAGAGAGGATGAAGAAAGGCATATTAACAAAGAAGATGCACACATTGTTCTTCGACAGGAAAACAGGAAAAAAATGCGTACGGAGGCGAGAACAAAAAGAATTCAGAAGAAATGCAGACTGAACAGGAGACCTTACTCAACAAAAACGAACTGAGATTAAAAGTCAAGGAATTCAAAATTTTTCAGTAAGCTAACATAAACATAAAAATATTTGTACGAGAGGAAAAGAGCTCATTCTGAGAAAATGAAAGCGTTTTTGAGAAGGATGCAGGAAAAGGGAAATAAACATTGATATTGACATTGTCCTTAGTTGGCCTCAAATGAAATGTTAAGAAAAGGCTACTGCTACATTGCTCTTTCATTTCACATTGACGAATAATGTAGGACATAATCGTGACGCAAATCAAAATTTTGACAGGCTTTCTCATACTCAGTGTAGTGTAGTATGGGAACACCTTTTCAGATAATCCGTAGAGTAGTGAGGCAACAGTGGCAACTTGTCTAAGTTAGCAAGAGCTTCATTCGCAACCACCACCCGTCCTCGAATTGGTTTTATAGAGGTTACGCGAAAGAATATGCTCAAAAGCTAAGATATCTTCGTCAAAATTTATTATCTTTAGAAAATGCGTGTTAACTTTTCTGTATCGAATTTTACACATTTATTCCGACCGGTTTCGGTTTTCAACCGTCAACCAGGAGGGAAAAAAAAAAGCAATACGACTTTTGCATTTCATATATTATGCTACTGACGAATGTCATACTACAGGGCATATTATGATACACGTTAACAGTTACCAAGAAAAAAATGATATACGAAATGTAAAAGCCGTATTGCTATTTCCTTTACCCTGGATGATGTTTGGAAACCGAAACCGGTCGGAATAAATGTGTAAAATTCAGTACAGCATATTTATCACGCATTTTCACGCTGTAGACTGCCGCCTTTATTTGGGTGTGACAGCAGGGCCGCGCAAGTGCGCAAGCTCGGCAGCCGCCAGTCGTCGCAGTCGACGGGCTGCGCGCGTCCCCAGTCACCACGGCCGCCACAACACAGGTGGTGAACGCGCAGGTGCTTCCGCGTCATCCTGAACGACCTCCATCGCGGGTGTTCCGAGCTGCTTGTTGTAAACTGTCCGACCGCCATTACAACGGCCCTTTGACAGTCCGGTTGTTTACCGTTTCTTGCCTCGACGTTGCCAGTATTCGCTGTGCGCTGATCATTATTCCACGTACCTAAATCGTTCTGAATCTTTCAACGTGCGTCTCAAAACGGAAATGCACGTCCGTGTATCAGACAACAGCGGATAAACTCCACCTTGCCCAGATATTTATTTACAGCTCTGCGTCCAAACCTCTAGAACTCAGCACCTGGCCTTCCGCTTAATTAATGTTCATGACGTAGTATGTCCTGAACTGTGTGTCGTACAATGACGAAAGTTCTGCGGTGTATGTGCATACTGTCTGTAAAATGTGTCGCGAAGTAATCAATGTATTTAAATTATAAAAGTAAGTGTACACTGTGCGTGCCGCTAAAACTCAGAAACGAGTCCTGGTACAATCAGAGGAGTGATATGGCGTGATAGCCCTCAATGTCTCATTCGTGACGAAGGTTCCCATTTTCACCAGAAGGCAGTGCTTAAGGGCTGGGAAGTTTCGCCCCCTAGGAATTGCTAGAACATTCCGTAACATGCGAGACCAGGGGCGGCTCCTATATAGGTTTGCAGCTTTGCGCTATCCCCAAGGAATAATTTTGTTCAACTGTGTTTGCCTTCTGAGCGTACTATACTAGTGGAGAAGTAGCGCGCCGTTTATCTCTCTTGAAATACCCGGGCTCCAACGCCGAACGCAGCGGAGTCGGATGGAATGTGCCGACAGCGACAGCGGGTTGCAAACGCCGACTTGGGTGTCGCAGAGAGGGTGCGGGGCAACGCCTGACAACACTGTACTCGTAAGCGGGCCACCCGGCCAGCCGCAGGAAGAGGGCCCGAACTCTTCAGCCGGGAAACGGTACAAGGCGGGATTCTCGCACCACCTTACTTACCATTTCAGGTGTAACTGCGAGCGAACTATTTTCTGTGCGTTGTGTTAGTTATTTTAGCGTTTGCTGCAGTGAGTTTTGAGGCTCAAGTGACAAGTGAATACGTTAAATAATGAATCAGGTAATCGCACTGCCCTCTGACCCCTTCAGTTCACGGAAGTTTGTTGAAAAATTAGAAATCGAGAGGCTGGGTAGGCCGACTCCTGGTTTAATAATTTCGCAGACCGTTAAAACGAAAAGTCGCCAGTTCAATAGGAAATTTAACTCTGAATTGTACAACAAGCATGAATGGCTGTGTGGTTGTGACACGAAAAATGCCTCATTTTGTTTTCCTTGTTTACTACTTGGAGGAGATCTTTCATGCTCTAAACACGGAGTCTGTGACATTCGACACCTCCACGACAAAATTAGAAAACACAAACTTCCTTGTCCATGTAAATAACGTTTTGAATATGGCAAGTCTAGGTAATGTAAATGTAGCTACCTAATTAGGCAGTGGGTACAGAAGGTCCGTGGCATTATACAACCAAAAAGTTACCGATAACAGGTACATATTGAATCTAATTATTAACTCCATTCGTTTCAGTGGTGCGTTGGAACTTGCCCTTAGAGGACATGATGAGACTGAAACATCTTACAATCCTGGTGTTTTTCGATCCTTGATTAATTTTAGTGCAGAATTACTTTATTAAAATCGAATTTAGAGAAAGTTACAGTTTTCAAAAGAACCTCAAAAACCATCCATAATGAATTCCTCCAGTGCATGCTTCAAGTCCACCAAGGGGAAATTAGAAAGGAAATCAAGGGTGCTGAGTTTTTGGCCGTAATAGCTGACGAAAGCAGTGACGTAGCCTGTGTTTTACGGATGGTTATAGTATATAGGTACATCATTAACGGAAAACCAGTTGAAAGATTTTGGGACTTCATAACTCCAGAAAACCAGTCTTTGGCAACGTCCATCATCGAACAGATAATCATTTGGGGAATTGTCCACATAAGCCAATAGCACGAACAAATGATGATGCAGCAGTAATGTGTGGTGGCGGCTCTTGTTAAGGAAAAGTTTCCCAATGCTTCATACATTCAATCTTATGCCCACCAATTGAATCTCATTACGCTTAAAGCCGCTTCCATTAGTAAAAATGTGCCAATATTCTTCACTTAAAAAATGGTTCAAATGGCTCTGAGCACTATACGACTTAACTTCTGAGGACATCAGTCGCCTAGAACTTAGAACTAATTAAACCTAACCAACCTAAGGACATCACGCACAGCCATGCCCGAGGCAGGATTCGAACCTGCGACCGTAGCGCTCGCTCGGCTCCAGACTGCAGCGCTAGAACCGCACGGCCACTCCCGCCGGCTCTTCACTAAACTTCAGGGACTTTACAGCTTCTTTTCAGCATCTCTTGAAAGAACGGCAGTTCTCGACGAATTAGTACAAAAACGACTGCCACGTTCAGTGCCAAATCGTTGGAATTTCCAGTCGAGGAGCGTCAATACCGTTTTCGAATATAGGGAAGATATTATCACGTGCATGAATAATATGATCCAGGGGGAAAAACTGTATAATGAGTACGTGATCCTGCAAGCCTGTGGCTTAGTAACAATTTTGAAGGATGAAAAGTTCATTTTTTGGCTTTCATTTTTTCATAAAATCATGATCCATGTGGATATTTTGCATAACCAGCTACAAAAAAGGGATATTGACCCAACTTATGCACAAAAGCAACTGCGAAAATTAGGGAAGAAGTCAGTGAAAATTCAACAAGTTTACACGAGGACCATAAAAGAGGGAGAACTGAAGATGGTGCAGCGATGTGTAATCTGCTGCGGAAGGCAAAAGAAGTATGTGATGTCATAAGTTATGAGGCAAAAGAAAGATTCAAGTTCACTGGACACCTAGTTGCAGCCTCTGTCTTTATACCAGAGAAATTCGCTATTTACTCTTCCAGTTTTCCAGAAACTTCTTTCAGAGCTGCTATTGAATGCTACTCTTTTTTGGAAGCAAGGAAACTTCGAACAGAACTCTCTGTTATTTATGGAAGAGAGGAGTTCAAAACCATGTGTGGAGCTTTGAGCTCTCTGGATTACATACAGAAAATAATCTTTGCGATACACTGAGCGAATCTGTGAAGCTCCTGAAAGCGATAATTACAATTCAAAAAATGTTCGAATGTGTGTGAAATCTATGGGACTTAACTGCTAAGGTCATCAGTCCCTAAACTTACAAACTATTTAACCTAAAGTATCCTAAGGACAAACACACACACCCATGCCCGAGGGAGGACTCGAACCTCCGCCGGGACCAGCGTCACAGTACATGACTGCAGCGCCTCAAACCGCACGGCTAATCCCGCGCAATTCCAATTCCAATGACCACATCAGGAGCAGAACGTTGTTTTTCTTCGCTGAAACGCATCAAAACCTTCTTGCGGAATACTATGGAGCAAGAAAGATTATCAGCACTCGCGGTGCTCTCAATAGAACGAGATCTCGTTTTAGGAATTGCAGACTTCAATCAAAGAGTTATTGAAAGTTTTGCAAATATGAAGGAAAGAAGAATAGTGTTCCTGTACAAGTGATCGCCACGACATCCAAATTCAGAGATAAAATCGAACGGCGTTAACATCAGTCCTGCTGAAGAAGGTTAGTAAGGCATGCCTACTACTTTTTGTGTACATAAAGCTGCAGTTCAGTTTAATTCCTTTTATTCTGCAAGAGTAATACTTTTTTCTGTGTACACCTTTTGGTTTTATTATGAGTAGATGCAGGAGTGACACGAGCGAGCGTCTGTTTATATCAGGCATTACAAAAACATGAGCAGTCTACTGATTTTCTCTCTTTTGTTGATGTTTTCCTTCCTGAACAAAGTGCACCACCATCTTATTTGGTCACGAGCCGCCACTGTGCAAGACTATTCGACAGTTTTCCACAACAGTCCAGAATGTTCGGCAACATCCCGGAACATCCCAGATCATTGTAGACCATTCGAAGCCTTTTTGGTATGGTCTGGAATCCGCCATTGGCGAGGATACCCATTGGTGCGGGTGTATAAAGCAAGACCCGTCTTGGGTTCGAACGTCAGATTAGTATCAGTGACGAAGTTAGGATCAGAAAAAGTAGTGTAGTTGATGAATAAAAACAAACGGTGAAATGTGAGTAGTCAACGTGATACAGTGACTGAATATTAATCGAAGTAAAGTGTGTAAACTGTATAAAGTTTACTTATTGTATTTCTTAATACAAAGGTGATTTGATTCATATTTTAGGCAATGCTCAAACGCAAAAGAGGAGAAGGTCTTGCTAGTTCTCAAGAAAAACGGCGAAAGCAAAAAGAACAGCGAAAAAACTAAACAGTCGACGAGCGCGAAGCACGTTGAAGTTCCCAAAGCACGACAATGAGCACCGAAAGAAGCAGAGAAACCGAAGAACAACGAAATGAACCGATTGAAGAGTCCAGAATAGCGACTTAATCTTACAATGAAAGACTGCGAACTCGAGCCAGCCATGAAGATATCACCATACGAGAAGAGCGGACGAGAACAAGTAAACAGTAAAACCTAACAAATGAAGCATTCTATTACGACCCACCGAAAGAATATAACACACACAAACACGTCGTAACTGGAAAAATGGATAACATCTGCCAATGCTGCAACGCGATAAAGATTCTGTTGCATGAATGAAAAAATTCGATTACCACCACTTGAAGCACGTCTGCAGGAATTTCTACATTACGTGACCGGGGAAACTCCAGAATCAAAATGCTTCCTTCAAAATACAAAAGTGTAAAATGCCTGCTTCTGGATGACTACTTCGGTGCACTTCGATCAACACTAACAGAGATGAAATCGATTATGTTTTTTCCATCCAAGGACACATCTATCACAACATGGGATCGTTACTATCTCTACCCAACGAAAACCATAATTCTCCAAGTATATTTAATCGGAAATGAAGAAACAGAAATTGATCAACGATGCACAAATATGAGTGGATTGAGACGAGAAATAGTCCAAGATGTACAGACAATCTTACACTAACACACATATTCAAAATAGCACTAGACCGAGTGATTTCCGATGACTTTAAACTTACAATACGAGCCAACAAAAGACCACCTGGAGAACACGAACGTCGATTTAGTGCACCTCAGACAGACGAAGTCGCCATCATAATGGTGAACAATGAAAATACAAGCCGTGACATAACTGGACAATGAAGAAGAGGAGGACTACAATGCATTGCAGAGACACACCATCCATATAATGCCCTCCAATATCCATTAATATTTCCGCGGGGAGAGAACGGATATCATTTTAACGTTAAAGAAATCCAACCTGAAACAGGCGTAGAAGCAAACAAAAACGTCGCTTCCAAGGAGTTCCATGTTAACCGCTTAATGATCGGAGACAATGAAACATACAATCACATTCTCAATACTCGTCGCTTATTGCAACAATTCCTGGTAGATATGTATGCAAAAATAGAAGCGGGACGGATGCTTTACATACTGACTGAATCAGAAGAAACTACGCACGGAAGAATACATCCACCTTCTAGACGCAAGAATAAATGACGGAAACATTGACGACATTGGAACAATGACAATCTTAACCTAATCATACACAGGAAGTCCGAGACACATGCACGAATACACTCAAGATATCATGACCTACATAAGAAAATATGGATGACCGGACCTGTTTATAACATTCACATGCAACTCATCGTGGCCAGAAATCAAAGAACAACTAAGATAAGCACAAACACTCATACACTGACACTACACCATAGCCCCAGTTTTGCGACAAAAACGAAAGAGCCTTACTGAAGTCACCACATCTTTGGAACCGTTAGATGCTGAATATACACATCGAATGGCAAACACGAGAAATGCCTCACTCACACAATCTCATATGGCTAAATGACAGAATTCATCCCACGGATATCGACAAAATCATCCAAGCTGAATTTCCCAATACACAAGAAAATCCGTAACTGAACGAAATAGTAATGAAAAACATGATTCACGGATCATGCGAGTCATTAAACCCCAATTCGAAATGTCCGAGTGATGAAAATGTACAAAAAATACACAACACCATGCTTAGACGACACACGAACCGGAGTTGATGGCTGTCCCAAATACATAAAACGATCACCCAAAAACGGTGGCTTCACAGCAAAAATACAAATCGAAGCAGCGACGAAGTGGAAATAGATAATCAATGGGTAGTACCATGTAACACACTACTTTCCAAGATGTTCCAATCCCACACAAACGTAGAGTATAGCGATTCAGTGAAATCCATCAAGTGTCTGTGTGTGAACAAAGGCGGTCACATCGCCGTATTTCATACAGCCAAAGACAGCGAATAACAAAACAGAAACGGCGAGATCCTGATGTACCAAATGGGAAGATACATCAACAATAACGAAGGAGCGTTGCGAATTTACGGCTTTCCCATATACGAAAGTGAACCAAATGTGCAACTTCTAGCATTACATGGACAAAGAGTTTACTTCACAAAAGACATTGCCAGAAAAATTGCAAGCGAACTCCCTCAGAACACAACATTAAACAGCTTTTTAGCAACTGTGCCAAACGGATCCATTTGCCAAAATGTTACTACATGTTGACGTCCGTACCTATTACGAGTAGAACACAACAACAAAAATCTTTCATCGACGAAAAAAAGGAAACCAAGAGGAGATAATCCAGGAATCATGAAAACTGATACACCATACATCCGAACAACGCCGAATGTTTCTATCTCCGGATGTTGCTACATGAAATACGGGGATCAACAAGGTTGACACATCTCAAAACATTGACGGTTACCTATGCCAGACGTACAGGAAGCATGCCATAGCTTATGACTACTGTAAAACGAAACGACTAGGAGTTAACACTACGAGAAGTCTCGATCACAGCCTCATCTGAACGAATGAGACTTATTCCCCATAACCGTAACAACATGTAACCCTTTGAAACCAAGACCGCTACGGAACTTGTACACAGGGAGTATGAGCGATGACATACTCTACCAAACCCGACAAGCTCATCCTGAACTGACCATCTAACTCGACGACGACATCTTCAATGAAACACTCATTCGCTTAGAAGATAAATGTTTAGCAATAAACAACCAGACCTTGGTGTAACATGGGATGAAAGCAACACAAACAGATGCTATCAGTGTGCTAAACTTCGGAATTACACAGGAAAAAAGCTGCATCATCAACGAAATACTTCAGTACATTGCTCACAATAAAGCACTCCGCAATGGCAATCAAAAGGAAATCTGCAACATTATCACGGACCGGGTCGACAACAACGCTGGCGGAATTATTTACTTGGACGCACCAGGCGGCGCCGGGAAAGCGTCTCTAAAATCTATTGCTGGCGGAAATACGTGCTAAACATCACCCGGCATTACAGCCACACTCATGGAAGGAGGGTGAAGTGCCCATTCCGTCCTACACATACCGTTGAATAGAGCCCAAGAGCAATTCCCGGTATGTGAAATCTCAAGAACATCTGGAGGGGGGGGGCAAGATAAAAATTATCTTCTGGGACGAATACACAATGGCACATAAAAGATCATTCGAAGCCATGGACAGAACATTACGAGAAAGTCTGGAGTGATGGGGGAGGAGCTCTACTCATACTCTCTGGGGATTTTCGAAACACTTCCAGTTATCCCCAAGTCAACACCAGCAGACGAGATCATGTATGCATAAAAAAAAAAAAAATCGCATCCCTGGTCACACATACAAATACAGCGACTAACAGAAAAATGAGAGTTGAAGTATCGAAAGACGAAACAACAGCACATTTTGCTCAACAGATTTTACAAACACGCAAAGGCACATATCCTAGCGACGAGACGACCGGCCTCATTAAACTCAACAGTGATTTCTACAACATAGTCACTGCTAAAAACGAACTCTTACACCAAATTTATCCAAACATGGTTCGCAGCTATACCAATCCGGATTGGCTATTTGAAAGGGCAATTTTGCAGCTAAAAATAATATTGTCGACGACATCAACGTAATACTCAAAACCAGGAATGCCACTACACTGCCTTCGACTTAAAACTTGATCTCGGATCATACTACTGAGAAAATGGTTCAAATGGCTCTGAGCACTATGGGACTTAACATCTGTGGTCATCAGTCCCCTAGAACTTAGAACTACTTAAACCTAACTAACCTAAGGACATCACACACATCCATGCCCGAGGCAGGATTCGAACCTGCGACCGTAGCAGTCCCGCGGTTCCGGACTGAGCGCCTAGAACCGCTAGACCACCGCGGCCGGCTACTACTGAGAAATCTCAACTCACTAAACATATGTAGTGGAACAAGTATGAGCGTCATAAAGCTATCGAATAACATAATCGAAACCGAACTTATAACTGGAAAGTACAAATGACACACACTCTTTATCCCTATAATATCATTCATCTCTACCGAACTTCCATTCCAATTTTAAGACTGCAATTTCGAATCAAATTAGCCTCCAGTTTTACAACTAACAACAAAGCTAAAGGACAAACTTTAAAATATTGCGGCATCAACCTCAAAGACTCTTGCTTCTCTCATGGTCAACTATACGAGGCTTGCTCTCGACTAGGAAATTCCAAAAATTTGTACATATATACCCCGGGTAACAAAATGAAAAACGTTTTTATTAGCATAGTTGGAATATGTTTTCAATACCTTTTTAAGTTCTTATACTTTAAAGTTTATCCTTTTATTCCAACTACCGCACATACTCAGCCAGATACCCCAGCTAGTAAATTATGTGTCATGCGGTACTTTTACTGTAGGAACAGAGAAAAAATAGTAAGCGATAAATATTTTTCTTTTCATCATTCTGTAGGGGTTGTCAGTGAAAAAAAAATTTCGTAAGGGTTTGAAATCATATTTAAAATATAATGAAAGTCGGTAAGTGCTCTCATTCTCAAATACTGGGCGAATGAAGTGGCGGACTACGTGCCTCTCTCACCCCAGGTGGTTCTCGCCACAACAACGACTGTTGCCAGACAGTAAGCCACATGTGTACCGAGTTTGGCTGAAATTGGTCCAGTGGTTTAGGAGGAGATACGGAAAACAAACTCGCACCCACATCCCTTTCACAATACATGGGTTTGGAACATGACGACTGTGTTCACCCCATGTATGTAATGTATGCTCGATAGCGTCCAATACTCGTTATAGATAGGATCGGTGTTTTAACCTCCATTTTGATAAATCCTACTCCATTTAGGACGGGTAACGGATAAAAATCTGCCCAGACCTCATTCCAAACTGGACGAACATTTCCTTACGTCAGCAGTTGGAGTTTTATTATTTGTTTGCGACTTCCATGGGGATGTTAAAAGAGTCACACACTCGTCAATTTGCCTTTGACTGGACTAACGATAAACATGAGTCAGAGCCTCATGCTAATGTTAAGTCAAAATTTAGCAGTACATTCACAATTACTCATTCTTGCACTAAGTTACGAGTAGACGAAATTCTCAACAGTAGATTGACTAGATAGTATTAAATTGCACACTGTCTACTTGAACTTTTCTTAGTTTCTTGTAGGTAGTTACATATTTCGGAATTTCGACAAAGTCGGCCTTTCGTTGTCTTTGGCGGATTCCAGTTTACAGAATTCTTCGGGGGTAGGTGTCCAGAGTTGTTTATGATTTTTCACATACTTAGGGAAAGTCTAAAGACTATCAGCTCGCACGTAACACAGGTGTGTAGCAGACGTTGCGCAAGACCGCACGGATAGCAGCAAACTTGTAAACACCGGCTGCAGCGCGTGCCAACACTGAGGGACCGACCGCTACGACCGCCGCGGCCAAACTGACCGGCAGTGGGTTCAGCGCCGTACACAGTTCTTTATGTCAGAACGAAGCAGTCAGTCTTACAGTCACAAGTGTTACTGTTCCTACGTCTGGAAAAAAAGAAAGGAAGATTAAAGTTTAACGTTGCGTCGATGAGGTCATCAGAGATGTAGAGACGGGCCAGAAGACCGGATTTCACCGCGGTATTCGCACATAGCGACTTACGGATGCAACGTAACAGCTGCAGGGCCGCACGGGGATTTGAACCTCCGGCCTCCCGAATGCGAGTCCAATGCGTCTGCCTGACCACTGCCTTAAACTAAACGACTCGCTCTCTCCTCTAAGTCTCAAATGCGTCGCAAATAAAAAAAAAGAAAAAAAAAAGTTCAAATGGCTCTGAGCACTATGGGACTTAACATCTGAGGTCATCAGTCCCCTAGAACTTAGAACTACTTAAACCTAACTAACCTAAGGACATCACATACATCCATGCCCGAGGCAGGATTCGAATCTGCGACCGTAGCGGTCGCGCAGTTCGAGACTGAAGCGCCTAGAACCGCTCGGCCACACCGGCCGGCCAAATGCGTTGCAGACGTTCATCCATTTGCTCTTTCGCGTAAAATTCTCTGGTTCTTCGCGTATGCTCTAAGAAGAGATCTAGATTTCATGCTGCTGATGCTACGAGATGCTGGTATACGGCATTAAAATGTGATGAAACACACAAAACTAGTTTAACTAGCGACGTGAAGTCAAGTAGGAGACCTGTGACCATCGGACTGTACGAGTAACTGAGCGTGTGCGCGGTTATACATAAAGCTAATCGCAAGAAAGGCAGACTTCAGACTGAAAATCTTTGGTGTAAGTATCAGGAAGTGCTGTCCACTCTCGAAGGAGGTAGCTTAGAGAACCCTCGTTTAACCGATCCTTGAGAACTGGTCGACAGCCTGGGACCCTTACTACATATGACTGATAGTGGGAATAAAGAACAGCGCGTTGAAAGCGTCGCGAAGCGGAGTGGATGTAGATATGCAGACAGCAGCTGTCGCTGAGCTCCCGGCAGTCCTTAGCTGCTTCCAAGGCCCTCCTAAGACCAGCAGGTTGGATGTACGCAATGTGCAGGTCTAAGTAGGAACGCGGTATTGAACAAAGGTACCGATACTTTACTCACCAGTGGTAAAGTTGGAAAAGTGTCAAAATAGGCAGAAAAGTATGGGAAGGAAAGTACCCATATTTCGAAGGACCGACGCACATCCTTGATAAAAAGGATGAAGTAGATACTCTCTATGGGCTAGAAAACTTCCATCCCTCTTATTAAAATCTATCGATCGCACACACACATAGTATATTTTCACAAGTCTTAAATAGAATAACGCAAGCGATAAGTCGAGCTACGTTTCTGTTTTCATTACAAGTTAAAATTATTAAAAATTCAGTACTTGAAATGTGAAATTACCGGACAGATTATCAAAAAGAACAGCGGAATAATACCCAAAATCTTACATAAACTTTCTGTTCTTCCATCGCCCAGTCACTCAAAGACAACGTACTCTGTAACGTGACTGAAAATAAACTGTCGCACGGCACTAACTTTGCTGACATTCTAAGGTACTGGCTGGCTTGTTTACACAACAGGGGGAATAAAAGTCTGTCACGTCTTCCCATTGTTCTAAAGGATAAGCCCGACGAAGCACGGTTGCCAAACAAAGATTCATCCAATCTTTCTTATCAGTCGCAGGCGACTGCTCCGCATTTTCTTTAGTTTGGTGCGTGCGAATGTCTTATGGCAATACTAAGGAATCGTTATCTGGTTCGCTGATGCTGGTGCCAGCGGTAGCAACAAGATCATTTGGTGATAAACACCTTATGTATTGTCCTAGCACAAGTTCTGAAATCCTGAAAATATATATTTTGAATGTTGGGTCAAGCAGGCGGAATATTGCAACCGACAGTCGTCTTCAAGAGACAAAGCAAACAGAGACATTGGCTGCGAGTGGGCTTGGATTTAAATCAATGGGAAAAGTTGAAAGTTTGTTCCGGACTGGGTCTTCTGCTCTGACCACTGAGGTGACCGCAACTGCCCGGACTGACCTAGCACGCCTCCCGTTACACCCAAACTCTCAACGTATCCACATACTACGGATGTCGGTCATCTGCAGTTTGTTCTAATCTGCATTCTATTAGCTTGTTTCGCACTACAGCGCTGTCAATGCTTACTTAAGTCTTCTATGTTCGCTTTTATGCAGTTAAACATTGGTCTAATTTTGCTCATTAGTCTAATTTTGCTTACAGTTATTATACACTGCTCATCTGATAGCTGCATGGTGAATTGTTGTAATGTTAAAAATATTAAACAACAGTTTAGTATTCTATATTTCTAAAACCGAGAGAGTAGGTGTTGCCTTTGTATTTAGCAACGAAATCTGGTGTACGAGGCGTGCGGAAAAGTAACGCATCCGAAGTTTTTATGTGAAAACTCTTACAGCCTTTTACAGGAAAATGTTATTAAAATACAACATCTTTGTTTTTCATGTCTAAATCTTTATTTCTCAACGTAGTCACCCTGTCGACGGACTTACTTCTCCAACAAGAGACCAGTTTGTTGATACCGTCACTGTAGAATGTTTGACTTTGTTGATGAATACACAACCTCACCTCTGTTCGCGCCGCTTCATCAACGTCAAAATGAGGTGCTCGAAATTGTTCTTTAAGTTTTGAAAACAGATAAAAATCGGTTGGTGTCAAGTCGAAGCTGCATGGAGGATGATCTATGATCGTTACAAATGTCGTAGCGCTGGTGTCTGGTCTGGCATTGTTGCTCTGAAGCGGAGGGTGCGTGTGGACCGAGGCTCACGAGAAAGACAGACCGCGGAGCGTACGTCACGAAGGTAGGCATGAGCTCGCTCGCTCGCTCAACTCAACAGACGAACTGACTTTCTGTACCTGTTACCTAGTAACTAGGCGTGTACATACAAACGAGAATTGCATCTTCAGTTGCAGTAGATACTGGGAGATGAAGAAGCTGGCACAGGATAGAGTAGCATGGAGAGCTGCATCAAACCAGTCTCAGGACTGAAGACCACAACAACAACAACTGGAATCCGCTGCTATGGAGTATTACCGTTATTCGTCCTACAATGACCGGAAGTACATAAGGCTGTACTGGGGTACAATAAAATTAAAATCAAGCCAAAATTATTATCAGTTGCATGAGTTAGAACTTCTTGTATGGAATGAGGACTATTATGCAGGAGAGATCAAATGCGATAAACAAGCGTTATAACATTTATATCGAGTACTGATCTTAAATTAAATTTTCTTATAGTAATTTTAATCGGTAAGACTTTATAACAGCAGATTCCAGTACAAGATGCAATTCTCGTTAGTGCGCACACACTGAGGTTTAGAAACGTATTTTGTCTGCTGGGCTGAGCGAGGGAGCGAGTTCCGGCCTACCTCCGTGACGTACGCGCCGCGGCCGTCTTCCTCGCGGGCCTCGGTCTGGACGTACTTTTCCAATTCGTGCTTTCAGTTTTCTGAGGTCCTCGCAGTACACCGACGTAAGAAAGCGATTTTTGTCCACGAGCCGCGAAACGCGCTGCCCCCTTCCCTCCCCCCAGCCCGGGATTTGTCGACCATAATTCCAAGGCCTTCTTTTGTCGGCACGTGTGTTATACCAGTGCTTGTAGACACGTTGAATAGTCCACGCCAAAACACCACCAAATCCAGCAACTTCACACACCGTATGGCCACGGGCACGGCCAAACACGGTCGCCCCTTTTCGCCATTTTGTCACGGTATTACACTTAGCCACGTTTACATACAATGTCCATTCGAAACGTAAGTTTCTCTATGATTGCTTCTTACTTATGCTCACGTAGAGGTAGCGCGCGCACGGGTGAGCACGTGACTCGGTCGCTGCTCCATCTGCGCTTGCACACTGGGGTGAACAAAATACTGTTCGTGTGCTTCGTTACGTTACACACACCCGTGCTCCATGTTCCACACTACAAATCTCTCTAGCGGCGGAGTGTTACACCTTGCGCCAGTAATGCGGAAAAGTCGACCGAGTAATATTTACAACGTGTAATAACTCAACTAATCTTGAAAATAGAACAAAAAATTAGGAGCCATTACTTTTCAGCACGCCCTCCTACAATACCAGCCAGTCCAGCAACGCCTCAAGTATGTAAGAAACGGAATTTTAACGAGTCTTTGTATCTCAGCGTAAGGTGGTGTCATCAATTTGTGTGTGTCTCAGAATCTCGCTCCGAATGACCCTTGACGTTTTCATACGTAAGCACACCTACATACGTACGCATAGGCAATCCAGAACTAAGAGCCTGGCAGAGAGTTCACTGCACCAGCTGCACGCTACTTCTCTACCGTCGCACTCTCGAACACAGCGCGGAGAAAATTAACACTTAAACTTTACCGTACGAGCTCTGATTTCTCGTTTTATTTCAGTCATCATTTTTCCCTAGACAGGTGCGTGCCAACAAAATATTTTCGCATCCTGAGAACAAAGTTGATCATTGAAACTACAGGAGAAGATCCTGCCCTAACGAAAAACGCAATCTTTTTAATGATTACCACCCCAACTCGCGCCCCATATCCGTAGCACTCTCTCCTCTATTTCCCGATAATACAAAAGAGCTGCCCTTCTTTGAACTTTCTCGATGTCGTCCGTCCATACTGTCTGGTAATGATCCCATAGCGCACAGCAATACTTAAGCACAGCACAGACAACCGTAGTGTAGGCAGTCTGTTTAGTGGATTTGTCGCATCTTCTAAGTATTCTGCCAATAAAACGCAGTCTTTGGGTAGCCTTCTCCACAAAATTATCCATCTGATGGTTTCAATTTAAATCGAGCGAGATTGCGCAGTCACTAGCACAATGGACTCGCATTCCGGAGGACGACAGTCAAACCCGCATCCGGCCATCCCGATTTAGGTTTTCCACGATTTCCCTAAGTCGCTCCAGGCAAATGCCGGAAGATTCCTTTGAAAAGACAGGGCTGATTTCCTTCCCAATCCTTGTCACAATCGAATCTAGTGTTCCATCTCTAATGACATCGATATCGACGGAACGTTAAACCCAATCTTCCTTCCTTCCGCTCCAATTTATGGTGTTCGTAAATGTAATTCCCAGTCTTTTTTAGCTCAAGTGACAGCCTTTGGATTTGTGTCACTTATCGTGTAACCGTAATTTAACACATTTTTTATACTACTCACTTATCATTATTTAGATTCAATTTCTACTTTTCGCTCCAAGCAGGTATCTTGTTTAAATCATTTTGCAATTGATTTTGATATTCTGACGGCCTTCTACTTCATAAAGTCTAGGGGGAGCATCTACATCTACATCTACGTGGTTACTCTGCAATTCACACTTGAGTGCCTGGCAGAGGGTTCGTCGAACCATTTTCATACTATTTCTCTACCATTCTACTCTAGAATGGCACGTGGGAAACAGGAACACCTAAATCTTTCCGTTCGAGCGCTGATTTCTCTTATTTTATTATTATGATCGTTTCTCCCTACGTACATGGGAGTCAACAAAATATTTTCGCATTCGGAAGAGAAAGTTGGTGATTGAAATTTCGTAAATAGGTCTCGCCGCAAAGAAAACCGCCTTTGTTTCAGTGACTGCCACCCCAACTCGCGTATCATATCACTGAAACTCTCAGCCCTATTGCGCGATAACACGAAACGAGCTGCCCTTCTTTGCACTTTTTCGATGTCCTCCGTCAATCCTACCTGGTAAGGATCCCACACCGCGCAGCAATATTCCAGCAGAGGACGGACAAGTGTAATGTAGGCTGTCTCTTTAGTGGGTTTGTTGCATGTTCTCAGTGTTCTGCCAACAAAGCGCAGTCTTTGTTTCGCCTTCCCCACAATATTATCTATGTAGTCTTTCCAATTGTAATTACTAGGTATTTAGTCGAATTGACAGCCCTTAGATTTGGGCTATTTATCGTATACCCAAAATTTATCATATTTCTTTTAGGACCCATGTGGATCGCACTTTTCTTCGTTTAGTGCCAATTGCCACTTTTCGCACCATACAGAAATTGTCTCTAGATCAATTAGTAATTGGAATTGATAGTCTGATGATTTTACTAGACCGTAAATTACAGTGTCATCTGCAAACAATCAAAGGGGGCTGCTCAGATTATCACCTAGATCGTTTATGTAACTCAGGAACAGCAAAGGGCCTATGACACTACCTTGAGGAACGCCAGATATCACTTCTGTTCTACTCGATGATTTACCGTCTATCACTACGAACTGTGACCTCTCTGAGAAGAAATCACGAATCCAGTCACACAACTGAGACGATACTCCATATGTATGCAATTTGATTAATAGTAGCTTGTGAGGAACGGTATCAAAAGCCTTCTGGAAATCTAGGAATATGGATAGATCTGAGATCCCTTGTCGACAGCACTCATTAATTCATGGGAATAAAGAGCTAGCTGTGTTGCACAAGAACGATATTTTCTGAATCCGTGTTGGTTATGTATCAATAAGTCATTTTCTTCAAGGTGATTCATAATGTTCGAGCACAGTATATGCTCCAAAATCCTACTGCTAACTGAGGTCAGTGATATGGGTCTGTAATTCAATGGGTTACTCCTATTTCCTTTCTCGAATATAGGTGTGACCTGTGCTATTTTCCAGTCTTTAGGAACAGACCTTTCGTCAAGTGAGCGGTTGTATATGATTGCTAAGAAATGCGCTATTGTGACTGCATACTCTGAAAGGAACCTGATTGGTATACCATCTGGACCGGAAGAATCAAAACGTCGTAAGTCCCGGCATCGAAGCTCGCCAATGCTTAACTTTTGAATAAAAATCATCAGCAAAAGGCGGTCGAGGACTTCCGGCATAAGAAGTCACCCCTCATTCTGCCAACGGTCCTGTCAAAGAGGGCGGAGGAGCGGACAGACGTTCAGGACACTCTCCTGTCCTTGGGCGGGGAACTGCCCATAAGGGCGGAAGAATCGGCGATGATTAACGGCATGAGAATGTAGAAGACAATGGAAACCACTACATTAAAGACACACAACGTATATCCACAGGACATTTAAATTGAAAATGAAAAAGTGTCATGATGATCTCGCCACTGGTAAAAGATTCCGGAATAGTCCCCCATTTGGATCTTCGGGAGGGGACTGCCACAGGAGAGGTGACCATGAGAAAAAGATTGAATAACCAACGAAAGGATAACGTTTTACGAATCGGGGCGTGGAATTTCAGAAGTTTGAACGTGGTAGGTAAGCTAGAAAATCTGAAATGGGAAATGTTTTTATAAGGCTCCGTCTAGATATAGTAGGAGTCAGTGGAGTGAAATGGAAAGAACACGGCGTACTCAGGAGAAGATATAAACTCAGATGACGAGTCAGAAATGATGAAGAGTGAGCTGAAGTTTAAGGTACTAGTCAGGAAGAATCACTGCGCAAAGAATACCGATACGGAAATACGAAGGAGTGAAGAAATACGCTGGAAGCTCACTGAGGCTATAGATACTGCGATAAGGAATAGCTCAGTAGGCAGATTAGTTGAAGAGGAATGGACACCTCTAAATAGGGTAATCACAGAAGTAGCAGAGAAAAACACAGCTTTAAAGAAGATAACTGTGAAGAAACCATGGTCGACAGAAGTAATACTTCCATTGATCGATGAAAGAAGGAAGTACCAAATTGTTCAGGAAACTCGGGAATACAGAAATACAAGTCGCTTAGGAATGAAATAAATTGGCAGTCCACGGAAGCTAAGGCGAAATGGCTGCATGAAAAAGGAAAAATTTTAACAAATCAAAAAAGAGAGATTGTCGGAAGGACCGACTCAGCAAACAGAAAAGTCAAAACGACCTTCGGTGAAATCAAAAGCGAGGGCGGTCGGTAACACTGACTGTGCAATGGGAATTCCACTATTAAACGCACAAGAGAGAGTAATATATGGAAAGAGTACACTGAAGGCCTCTATGAAGAGGAGGAGTATCTGATGATGCGATAAAGAAGAAACTGGAGTCAATACAGAAGAGATAGGGGATCCAGTATTAGGATCAGAATTTAAAAGATCTTTGGAAGACTAAATAAGGCAGAAGCGATAGATAAAATTCCATCAGAATTTCTAAAATCATCGGGGGAAGCGGCATAAAACAACTATTCACTCTGGTCTGTAGAATGTATGAGTCTGGCAATACACCATCTGATTTTCGGAAAAAAATCATCCACGCTATTCCCAAGATTGCAAGAGACGATAAGTGCGAGAATTACCGTACAATCAGCTTCACAACTCACGCATCCACGTTGCTGACAAGAATAATATACAGAAAATGGAGAAGAAAGTTAAGGGTGCGTTAGACGTCGATCAACTTGGCTTTAGGTAAGGTAAAGGCACCAGAGAGGCAGTTCTGACGTTGCTGTTGATAATGGAAGCAAGACTAAAGAAAAATCAAGACACGTTCGTAGGATCTGTTGACCTGGAAAAAGAGTTCGACAATGTCAATTGGTGCAAAATGTTCCAAATTCTGAGGTAAATAGGGGTAAGCTATAGGGAGAGAGATCTAATATACAACATGTAACAGAACTAGGAGGGAATAATAAGAGTATCCGATTGAAAAGGGCCTAAGACAGGGATGCAGTCTTTCACCTCTACTTTTCAGTTTATGCGTCGAAGAAGCAATAACGGAAATAAAGCAAGGTTCAAGAATGGGGATAAAATTCAAGGTGAAATGATATAAATGGTTCGCACGCTGACGCTTGTTGATGGCCCAGCATTGAAATCTGCAGGAATTTGCGGAAGCGTTGCACTTCTGTCACGTTGAACGATTCTCTTCGGTCGTCATTGATCCCGTTCTTGCAGGATCATTTTCCGGCCGCAGCGATGTCGGAGATTTGATGTAAAAATAGTGACCCATATATGTAATATGGTCACAAACATTTTTGTAACAGATTACCGGTTTCGGTCTTTAATGACCATCACCAGATCTGTTTCATAAAAACAAAGTCCTAATGTACTGCAGCCATAGCGGCATCGTCAAATGTTAAATGCGGAATCAGCACCAGCACCGCATTTAACATTTGACGATGCCGCGCTATGGCTGCAGTACATTAGGACTTTGTTTTTATGAAACAGATCTGGTGATGGTCATTAAAGACCGAAACCGGTAATCTGTTACCAATAAGTTTGTGACCATAAACGTAAATTAAAGGAAACTTTTTACCGGATTCCTAATGTTCACAGTACACTCGTGAAATGGTAACTACGCTGCGGTCGGCAACAAGTGTCTGGCTACAATGGCGGGTTATCAAGATTTATGTGAGACTGAAAGTGGTGTTATAGTCGGCGCACGAGCGGATGGGATACAGCTTCTCCGACGTAGCGATCCTGCAAGAACGTGACAAATGACGACTGAAGATAACCGTTCAACGTGACACAGGTGCAACCCTTCCGCAATTTGCTGCAGATTTCAATGCTGGGTCATCAAAACGTGTCAGTGTACGAACCATTTCACGAAACATCATCGATATGGGCTTCCGGAGCCGAAGGCTCACTCGTATGGCCTCGATGACTGCACGACACAAAGCTTTACGCCTCGCCCGGGCCCGTCAACACCGACATTGGACTGCTGATGTTGCCTGGTCGGATGAGTCACGTTTCAAATTGTATCGAGCGGATGGAAGTGTACGGGTATGGAGAAAACCTCACATCAGCAGGGAACTAACAAGGAGGCTCTGTAATGATGTGCGGCGTCTGCAGTTGGAATGATATGGGATCCTGATACGTCTAGATACGACTCTGGCAAGTGACACGTACGTAAGCATCCTATCTGATCACCTGCATCCATCATGTCCACTGAGCATTCCGACGGACTTTGGCAATTCCAGCAGGACAATGCGACACTCCACACGTCCAGAATTGCTACAGAGTGGTTCCAGGAACACTCTTCTAGTTTTAAACACTTCCACTGGCCACCAAACTCCCCAGACATGAACATTATTGAGCATATCTGGGATGCCTTGTACGTGCTGTTCGGAAGAGAACTCCACCCCTGCGTATTCTTACGGATTTGTGGACAGCTCTGCAGGATTCATGGTGTCCCTTCCCTGCATCACTACTTCAGACATTAGTCGAGTCCATGCCACGTCGTGTTACGACACTTCTGCGTGCTCGCAGCGGCCCTACACGATATTAGGCAGGTATACCAGTTTCTTTGGCTCTTCAGTGTAGACGAAGTTAAGGAATTGTTGTACCTGGGCAGCAAAATAACCCATGACGGACGAAGCAAGGAGGATATTAAAAACAGACTAGCACTGGGAAAAAGGGCATTCGTGGGCAAGAGAAGTCTTACTAGTATCAAACATAGGCCTTAATTTGAGGAAGAAATTTCTGAGAACGTACGTTTGGAGCACAGCATTGAATGGCAGTGAGACACTGACTGTGGGAAATCCGGAACATATGATAATCGAAGGATTTAAGATGTAGTGCTACAAAAGAATGTTGATAATTAGACGGACTGATACGGTAATGAATGAGGTGGTTCTCCACAGGAACGGCGAGGAAAGGAATTTAGGAGAACACTGACAAGAAGAAGGGACAGGATGGTAGGACAGCTGTTAAGACACCACGGAATAATTTCCATGGTACCTAGAGGGAGCTGTAGAGAGTCAAATCTGTAGAGGAAGACAGAGATTGGAATATATCCAGCAAGTAACTGAAGGCGAAGGTTGCAAGTGCTACTCTGACATGAAGAGGTTGGCACAGGAGAGAAATTCGTGGTGGGCCGCCTCAGACCAGTCAGAAGGCTGGCGAGGTGACGTAAAAAAAAGAACCACACTGTTGTCCGGCAACGGCGGCGGCGGAACATTTACGGGCCAGAAGTGCTTACACAGACTCACATCTGCGCCACAAAATGGACGAACGCGAGCTAGTGGAAGTGTGCGTGGGTCTGCGCTCTTACATCACACAAACAACAAAGTTAGAAAGAATCACAGAAATCGGACTGTTTCGGATGTATTCTTTTTTAATAAGCGGAATGCTTCAGAAAATTTAACTGGTACTGAACACATATCTTTTTGAGAGTTACACCAGAAAATCGAAACACGATATCGAATATTTCGTACAAGCAACTGGTCCGAGCACAAATGTGGGAGAGACAGTATACCAGTCACAACCCCATTGGTAGTCACCTCCGATTCCTAGCTGTTGGTGATTTCTAGAGAAGTTTAATGTAGGTACTGCTTAAAGTTCACTATTCATCAATAAGCCTTATTGTATCAGAAGGACTGTATGATTTCACTAACGGAATTTTGAAACAAAAATACAATTTTTTATTTCCATTGGAAGAAACTCAAGGGAACAAATGCAAAGCATGCGGATGAAGAGCCAACTGCGCTTCCACCCTTCCTCTGCAACTTCCGTGCCTCGCATTTGGTACTCGTATAAAGTCTTCGATTACTTTCGTAGCCTCATACCTGTTGTTGTAGACGAATCGCATTATACTTGCCTCGTTTGGTCACCGTTCTACTGATTTACACAAGAACCCGACAACAAAAATAAAAAGTAGCTACATGCGCACGTGCAAACTTTCAAACGAAAAGGAAACGATATTGTTTTCGCTGATTGTCAGATACGTGACTGTAGCGCTGTCGGAGAGACAAGTAAGAAACAAAGCTGACAGCGAGAGAGACACGGACAGAGAGAGATATCGCCCTGTAGCACGAAATACAGTCCAACATCGGTGGTCAAAACTGGAACACCCTCGGCAATTACCTGCAACAGCCTGCATCATCAGCAAAACTGCCGTCTATTGCAGCCACACTGCAGCAATTGCGGCCAAACACTGCAGTAAAATATAACCCGTCTACGGAAAGATGGTCGAGATTTTGAAGTCAACCGTTACTGACTAAAACGATGCGCGCTCGTGATACGTAATCACGAGCGCGCTACATGGGAATTAGGCTGCAGACGTAAAAGCTGAAGGAGGAACATCAGAAGCGACTACAATTAGTAAAGTTTGTATACTACCACCTCTCACGTTTGACATTTACTATGAAGAAATTTTCAGGGGGGTTTTCGCGGAAGAAAGTAACGGGATCATTATAATGGGAAAGATAATGAACAGTATTAGAAACAGTGATGACAGTGTTGTCACAGAAAATGGTGTGCCTGCGCTCCAGCACACGATAGACAGTTTAGTCCAGCGCAGTGAAGGCTTTGGCCTGTTAGTCAACGCTTCCAAAACGTAAGTTGTAGTCTTCTCTAAGAGAATAATCCGAGCAACCGTGTCAATAAAAAGGTCGAGCAAGTCTTCTTCTGGAAATACTGAGACGGATGAGCAGTGTGACTGCAAGAGAGAGAACACATCTAGAGTAGAATACGTCCGCAGAAAACTTATCAGCACGAAAAAACTTTTTATAGGATTTGATTTTAGTCTGAAACTGAGACGCAAATGATTCGTTGCTACGCGTTCTCCATTTTTCTCTACGGATGCGAAAGCTGGATCTTACACGAATATCTAGAGAAAAGAACTGATGCTTCTGAAGTGTATCGATACGGTCGTCTCTTACGCAAACCTCGGGTGCTGAAAATTTCAAACGAAGTTCTTCATCGGACAAGAATGCAAAAAAGAACAATTGTTTGCTATGAAACAAAGGACAACTCTTACATCTAGGACGCATTACACCTGTTGTTACAAATGGCACTGCTGGCCGGGAGGCCCCACCGGGGAAGTTGGGCCGGCGAGCGCGAGTCGACGCCACACTGGGCAGTCCTCAACACAACACCCAGTCCGAGAGCAGCATGGGAGGTAAGCACGTTACCATTCAGCTAAGCAGGCGGACCCTGTAGTTACAATTCACCATTGACTCGAAAGTACAAGGGAAAAGTTCTGTTGGAAGAAGAAGGAACTCGTGGCTGAAAGATGGTACTGGGGCGTTTGCAAGTGCCGAGTGGAAGAGGACACGAGTGCACGGCACGCGGGGTCTTCCTCTCCAGAAACGACACCACATCGGTCAGCTGGCGGGCTTTTCTTTTGCCGGTCGCCTCGTGTGTTCCATCAGATGGGCCTGCGGCGAATGCGTGATGAGGCTGGGCCACGCGTCGCAAAGAAAGCGAGCGGCGACACGGCGTGGCGTGGCCCCCTCCACGTGCTAACCGGCCGCTATATAACGCCGCCGCCACACACGGGCCTCAACACAAGTGTCGCCCAACAGATGACGACCGGACAAGCCGAACGCTGCAACATGAAGCTCCTGGTGAGTGTCTCTCTCTCTCTCTCTCCCCCCTCCTAGCGTGTTAACAACGTATGGTGAATAGTAATTAACAGCGAAAATTGACATAATACAAGTAAAAACATTGATTTGTAAACGAGCCGTTTCGAGATAGCTCCGAATTTGTGATTAGAAGCCGCCAGTGAATTCAGCGTAAAATATTGTCCTAGTTAATAGAAATGTATTTGAAATTTGAATTTTTCGATCAACTCCTCGTGTAATTGGGCGGAAATTTGACCTGTAACCAACAGTTGAGAATTGTGGTCGCTGTGTGATGGGGCGCCGGCACATTCTGCGCCGATTAAGACGGCAGCTAACGCGCCAATGTGGTCCACAGGCCCGGTACCTTTCCCACCAGGGTCATCTGACGTCAGTCCTCTGCACAGTGTCACCTCAAAAGTGAATTGTACAATCTTCTCGAGCTTTAATAAATGATCCGGCGGAGTTTGAAAGAAATCGTGGCACGGCAGAGACGAGTGTAGCACTGCATCCAGGGCCGACAACAAGACGTGAAAAACCTAGATTAGCAGGTACCAGTGTTCAGTAAACTGTAGCATCCAGTGTACTGAAGTAGTATTGTATTCCTTGTTAAGCGGTCGCAGGTTCGAATCCTGCCTCGGGCATGGATATGTGTGATGTCCTTAGGTTAGTTGGGTTTAAATAGTTCTAAGTTCTAGGGGACTGATGTTAAGTCCCATAGTGCTCAGAGCCATTTGAACCATTTTTTGAACCTTGTTAAGGTAGGGAATGTGTGAAATCTGAGGCACATTAATTAGATGGGGAGTTTATCGTAATAATCAGCGTAATATTTCACACGGAAGTCAGTGGCGCTTTTTGCACACTCATTGCCACCTATCTCGCAAACGGTTCGTTTGCGGAGCCTTACTCGTGTGTTAACCGGGGGCCTAGAAACGACGGAGGCTCCGTCCCCGCCGCAGCCGCAGTGGTCCACAACCCCACGACGACTACCGCAGTCCACTTCACCCCTCCGCCGCCCCACAACGAACCACTCTTTCAGGGTTATTGTGCGGTTCGGCCCCCGGGTCTGGCACAAATTTTCATTATCGCCATTCCCTTATACAGATGAAGGTTGTTCGTATTACAACTGCCGAAACGTTTCACGTAGGTAATTTGTGACACAACAGAATCTCGGATTGGAGAGTGATGTGCAAGAAAATCGGCTACATCCTTTTCAAATAAACTGTCGCGGCGTCTGCCATCAACAGTTCAGCGAAAGCACGGAAATGTAAAGCTGGATGGCTGGACGCGAGTTTGAAGCGCCGTCTTCTCCAGTCTGACTCCACTGTCTGATAAAAGTTAGACATTGAGATGGCTGCATGGCCACGTTCCGAAAGCCAATAAATTGAAAGAAGTGATCTTCTGGCTTTTCCGGAGTCAGTGAACGGTAAAGTTATCAAAGCTCGAAGAACTCGCAAGTGCGTTCTCGTACGCAGAACTCTGCTCAGTCGCTTTCCGGTTTTCTAGGCGAGTGTTGCAGTCATAATGAGCATGCACCACCTATGGAGGCAGAAGCCTCACATCCTCGTTTCCTGCCATCAGATAGCTGAACGTGCTAATTAAGCCAGTAAATTACGTTTGTTTTAGCGGAAACTTGAAACGTGGCGTTTTCGTGTGACTTTTTAATCACCCTGTTTTGCAGTAGTGGAGATTATCGGAGGAAGCTGCCAGGAACCAACTGGCGGCTGTGTATTGGCTCTTTGCAGTCTACGTTATCCAAGTAGACAAGTACATTGCTTACGAGCACTGGAAAGTTTAACTGTGTCGCTGGAGACACATTTTATTGGTGTAGCGGTGATAATTTGTCGGGGTACCGTCCCCCGCTTAATCTTCGGAGTGATACGCCGCCGAATTTGTCTCGCGTGACAAGGGCGGCCGCGACAGAGCCTTCACGCCATGTTACGACCTCTGCGGCGGCGTTTCCGCGGAACACTGCTGTTCGGTGGGCACTGAACAACAGCTACGCGAAAATTATTATTAAAGACACGACTTTTCTTTCTCGCATTTTGACGAAAGTCATTATTTTTAATGATTTCTGTATTACTAGTTACGAATTAAAATTGAAGTAACCACTGAGTAAAGCCACTTTCCACAGTTTAATTTTTATTAACCTTCAAAATAAACACGGAGTTCCATCTCAGTGGTACCAGAATTCTCAATGTGTTCCGTCAGATGAAAAATTTGGTAACCTCTGCTCTACGGGGTCTAAAAGAAAGGGAACGCTACTGAAAGCACTTCTACTTTCGACGTCCGTAGTGGGAGGCGCTACGGGATAACGCAGACCACCGAGCAGAGTTTTGCTCTCAAAATTACAAGGGCAATTTCTTCCCTGACGAGCGAAGAGACATGTTTCTTACTCCAAAATACACGCCACAGGCAAAATTTGAGAGATTCGCGCTAAGCATCCTCCACATCCACATCTACACTCCAGCGTCACTTACATCTTCTCGCGAGGGGGATTGCGCTAAGCCTCTCTGTGGGCTCTTCCCGAGCTATACGTGGAAGAAAGTATAAAATTCTGGTTGACTCTACTAGCGACGTAAGCTCTCGGAACTTTAACAGTAGCCCATACCGTTTTGCGGGACGCCTCACTTGCATTGGCTGAGCATGTCAGTCAAACAATCGCGCTGACTAAATGAACGTTTAACGAAACGCCTGCTCTTCTCTGTTTCCTATGTCACTATTGGTCGAACAAATCTTTTGTAAACTACTTCCTTTCTTCATGCACAACATTTGCTGCGGATTCTTCCATTGAATCTCAGTCTCCCAACTGCCTTACTCACGATTAGTTTTATGTGGTTGTTCCACCCAGTACGCATACTCCTACAAATTTTATGGAAGTAAGTGCTTCCAGTGATAGTTGTGCAACATTGCCATCCTACAATCCCACAAACTTCCGGCGCTACGTACTTGGTTATTTACGAGTATACAGACCGTGAAAGGTAATGGTTCTACAACGCTCACCTGGGGCACGTCTGAAGTTACTTTGACGTCCAAGAACTTCTCTCTATTACGAATGACACGGGTCTGTCTGCTAGAAACTCGAAATCACACAGTTGGTCTGATATTGGTATTTTGTTCATTTGGCTGCAGTGGGAAATTGTATGGAACTCCTTCCAGACTGCAAGCAACATGGTGTCGACCTGGGAGTCTCTACCTACTGCTTTCTGTGTCTCGTGGACGAAGAGAGCGAGCTGGGTTTCACACGATCCTTGTTTTCAGAGATCACGCCAGTTCCTTCAGAGGAGGTTTGCGGCCTCCGAGAATATCGTAACAGGCGAGCATAAAACATGTTCCAAAATTCTGCAACATACCGACGTCAGATATAAAGACCTATAATTTTGTACGTCATTTCGACAATCCTTTTTGAAAAACGGAATGATCTGAGTTTTTTTAATTAATAGGAACGCACCTGCAGCGGCCTACGGTATAGTGTTACTAGAAGAGGCGTAAGTCGTTTCGCATACTCACTGTACAATCCTGTTGGTATCCCGTCAGGTCGAGTGGCCTTCCCTCTCTTGTCCGATTCCAGTTGTTATTCTACTCCATTTTATTTCGCAGTACAATGGAATCGAGGAAGGAAACGTAGTGTGTGAAACGCTCTTTTCTTTGGCAATGCAGTGGCAAACAGAGCAGCGCACCGCAAAATACTCTGTTTCGTAAATGGCGCGAGGAGAGAGTGGGGTGGGCACTGTTTGTGACCGGCAGTCGGGCGCCTCTGCCCGATGGCGGAGGCCGCGTTGCGTAGGCGGCGCGAGGCAGGACTGCAGGCGCCGCTCCACATACCAGGTGCATACGAGGCGTGTTTGGGATCACACGGCAGCGGTCGGTTTCTACTTCGTTAAAAGATATCTTCCACTGTCAATAGAAACCCCTTCACGAAATATAGAAACGTAGTACCTTCGATATAAGGAGCTGATCAGCACAATGAAATAATGCACTCCTCGCTGGAGGAAGTCTACAAGTATCACACTCATGGATTGATTTGAGGCACTGTGTAAAAGGTGAAGTATGAAGTGCGGAACAACCGTAAAGGTAGAGAATCGAAGGGTTTGAGACGTGGGTTTACAGAAGGTTCTGCGACCGTGTAGGCTCCAGATTCCTCGACTTGCGTCAAAGGGTGGCTGGGTTTCCGGTTCTGCTGAATAGGTCAGGTGTACACTACATGCAAGGAGGCGGCTACACGGGTAGCAGGGGCTGTCTGGCGTGGACTGGGCTGTTTTTTAGGTTAGAGGGTCTCGGGAAAACACAAGAAGGCTTTCAGTCACAAAGGGTGCAGGCTGAACACAAGAAGAACATAGATACAGGAACCATTGGTATAACAGTTGCAAATTGTCGTAGCTGTGTTGGGAAACTACCAGAGCTCCAAGCGCCAATAGAAAGCACTGATCCTCAAATCGTTATAGGCACTGAAAGCTGGCTAAGGCCGGATATAAGCTCAGACGAAATTTTTGCGAAGAACCTAACGATGTTCCGAAAGGATAGGCTAAACACGGTTGGTGGTGGCATGTTTGCTGCTGTCAGAAGTAGTTTAACTTGTCGCGAAATTGAAGTATATACTTCCTGTGAGTTGGTATGGGCGGAGGTCAATGTTCGCAGCCGGAATAAAATAATAACTGGATCCTTTTACCGACCTCCCAATTCAGATGATACAGCTGCTGAAAGGTTCAAAGAAAACTTGACTTTGATTTCAAACACGTACCCGACTCATACGATAATAATTGGTGGTGACTTTAATTTACACACGATATGCTGGCGAAAATACATGTTTAATTCCGGAGGTACGCATAAAATATCATCCAAAATTGTGCTAAACGCATTCTCTGAAAATTATTTCGAGCAGTTAGTTCATGAGCCCACGCGAATATGAAACGGTTGTGAAAACACGCTTGACCTCTTAGCTCGTTAATAACGAGCATCAAAACCGATTCAGGGATTAGTGAACACAGGGTTGTCGTAGTGAGACTGAGTATCGTAATCCCCAAATCCTCGAAAAATAAGCGAAAAATATACCTATTCAAAAAAGCAGATAAAAATTCACTTGATACCTTCCCGAGAGACAATCTCCACTCATTCGAAATTAATAATATAAGTGTAGTCCAGATGTGGCTTCAATTCAAAGAAATAATATCGGCAGCAATTGAGAGATTTATACCAAATAAATTAACAAACGACGGAGCTGATCCTCCTTGGTACACAAAACGGGTTAGAACACTGTTGCAGAAAAAACGAAACAAACATGCCAAATTTAAACAGACGCAAAATCCCCAAGATTGGCGATCTTTTACAGAAGTTCGAAATTTAGCGCGGTCTTCAATGCGAGATACTTATAACAGTTTCCATAACGAAACTCTGTCTCGAAACCTGGCAGAACATCCAAAGAGTTTCTGGTCGTATGTGATGTTAGCGGCAAGAAACAATCAATGCCTTCTATGCGCGATAGCAATGGAGATACTATCGAAGACATTGCTGCCAAAGCAGAGTTACTAAACACAGCCTTCCGAAATACCTTCAGAAAAGAAGACGAAGTAAATATTCCAGAAATCTAATCCAGAACAGCTGCTAACATGAGTAACGTAGAAGTAAATATCCTCCGAGTAGTGAAGCAACTCAAATCACTTAATAAAAGCAAGTCTTCTGGTCCAGAATGTATACCAATGAGGTTCCTTTCGGAGTATGCTGATGCATTAACTCCACACTTAACAATCATATACAACCGTTCGCTCGACAAAAGATCCGTACCCAAAGACTGGAAAGCTGCACAGGTCACACCAAAACTCAAGAAAGGTAGTAGGAGTAATCCACTACATTAAAGCCCCATATCGTTAACGTCGATATGCAGCATTATTTTGGAACATATATTGTGTTCCAACACTATGAATTAGGTAGAAGAAAACGGTCTACTGACACACGGTCAACATGGGTTTAGAAAACATCATTCCTGTGAAACACAACTAGCTCTTTATTCACATGAAGTGTTGAGAGCTATTGATAAGGGACTTCAGATCGATTCCGTTATTTCTGGATTTCCGGAAGGCTTTTGACATTGTACCACAGAAGCGGCTCGTAGTGAAACTGCGTGCTTATGGAATATCGTCTCAGTTATGTGACTAGATTTGTGATTTCCTGTCAAAGAGGTCACAGTTCGTAGTAATTGACGGAAAGCAATCGAGTAAAACAGAAGTGATTTCTGGCGTTCCCCGAGGTAGTGTTATAGGCCCTTTGCTGTTCTATATAAACGATTTGGGAGACAATCTGTGCAGCCGTCTTCGGCTGTTTGCAGATGACGCTGTCGTTTATCGACTAATAAAGTCATCAGAAGGTCAAAACAAACTGCAAAACGATTTAGAAAAGATATCTGAATGGTGCGAAAAGTGGCAGTTGACCCTAAATAACGAAAAGTGTGAGGTTGTCCACATGAGTGGTGAAAGAAACTCGTTAAACTTCGGTTACAAGATAGATCAAAAAGCCGTAAATTTAACTAAATACCTCGGTATTGCAGTTACGAACAACTTAAATTGGAAGGAACACACAGAAAATGTTGTGGGGAAGGCTAACCAACGACTGCGTTTTATTGGCAGGACACTTAGAAAATGTAACAGACCTACTAAGGAGACTGCGTACACTACGCTTGTCCGTCCTCTTTTAGAATACTGCTGCGCGGTGTGGGATTCTTACCAGATAGGACTGACGGAGTACATCGAAAAAGTTCAAAGAAGGGCAGCGCGTTTTGTATTATCGCGAAATATCGGAGAGTGTCACGGAAATGATACAGGATTTTGGCTGGACATCATTAAAAGAAAGCCGTTTTTTGTTGCGACGGAATCTTCTCACGAAATTCCAACCATCAGCTTTGTCCTCCGAATGCGAAAATATTTTGTTGACACCGACCTACACAGGGAGCTATCACCACGATAAAATAAGGGAAATCAGAGCACGTACGGAAGGGTAAAGGTGTTCGTTCTTTTCGCGAGCTATACTAGATTGGAATAATAGAGAACTGTGAAGGTGGTTCGATGAACCCTCTGCCAGGCACTTAAATGTGTTTTGCAGAGTATCCATGTAGATGTAGATGTAGGACGCTGAAAATTAAACTGACTGATGAGATCTGAAACGAGGAGGTTTTCGGCAGAATCCGTGAGGGACGGAATACGTGCAACAAATTGGATATAAGGGAGAAAGTGACAGATCCCGTGTTACGACTTCGTGCAGTAACTTCCGTCTTACCAGAAGGAGCCGTAAAGGGTAAAGAGTGTACGGGAAGACAGAGGTCGGACTATATCCAACAAATTATTGAGGATGTCAGGTGAAAGGTTTACTCTGATATGATGAGGTTGGCGCAAGAGAAGAAGTCGTGTCGGGCCACGTCAGTCCAATTAGAAAGCTGATTAAAAACAAAACCTACGAGCGGCGATGTCTAGAGATATGAACTGGGACGAGCCCACAGATGGTAGAATATACTGGGAAAATGCCATGTGTCTGCGAGAGAGATTGCTTCCAGAGCAGCTATGGCCCCCACTCGCAGATGAATACAATTTAAATTTGTGCTATCCACATCAGATCAGAACAACAGGACACGTAAAGAAGCACTCCGTCTTCAGACCACAAGTGGCCCATCGGGACCATCCGACCGCCGTGTCATCCTCAGTGAGGATGCGGATAGGAGGGGCGTGTGGTCAGCACACCGCTCTCCCGGTCGTTATGATGGGTTTCTTTGACCGGAGCCGCTACTATTCGGTCGAGTAGCTCCTCAATTGGCATCACGAGGCTGAGTGCACCCCGAGGAGACGTAAAGCGTATACCAAGAAAGGGGCAGTGAATCGTCACCGGCTTGTAAATCGTCATAGACGTGGCGAGAAAACAGGAACATTTTCCAGCTTCCTCCGCGCAGATAAAATCAGGCGCACAACGGCTCCGACAGAGCAGTCATTATTCCCAGACGCCATCCGTGACTGGAACGGGAAGAGGTTGTTTGGGGGAAGAGACCAAACAGCGAAGTCATCAGTCTCATCGGATTATGGAAGGATGGGGAAGGAAGTCGGCCGTGCCCTTTCAAAGGAACCATCCCAGCATTTGCCCGGAGCGATTTAGGAAAATCACGGAAAACCTAAATCAGGATGGCCGAATGCGGGATTGAACCTTCGTCCTTCCGAATGCGAGTCCAGTGTGCTAACTGTTGTGGCGTAGCAAGAGCCACGCCACTCGGAGGTAGCCGAAAGGCACGCGATGTAATGCAGACGGGCGTGAATTCTGGAACAGGATAACTATTGAATGGTAGCAAGAAAAGTACGTAGCTGCTTTATACTTAACTTTTATTCTCTGATGAATACAGCGTTCTTCTTGAGACATTTATACTATAACTCTCAAAGTAGGTAAGGCTAATGGCGCCTTGCTAGGTCGCAGTCATGTGCTTAGCTGAAGGCTATTCTAACTGTCTCTCGGCAAATGAGAGGAAGGCCTCGTACGTCTAGTCGCTAGCAATGTCGTCCGTACAACTGGGGCGAGTGCTAGTCCGTCTTTCTAGACCTGCCATGTGGTGGCGCTAGGTCTGCAAGTACTGATGGCGGCGACACGCGGGTCCGACATGTACTAATGGACCGCGGCCGATTTAAGCTACCACCTAGCAAGTGTGGTGTCTGGCGGTGACACCACACTAACCACTGCGCCACCTCGCTCGGTGAACGGGCAGAAAACTCGGTACGAGGTGCAATGAAAATTTAGAAAGATCCGCACACTGTAGGAGTCCGGACCGGCAGCGCCTCTCACGAAGCACGTAACGAGAGGACGCTCCGAGCCGAGCCGAGCCGCGTCGCATAATGTCGCAGTCTCTGCGCTTGGAGCGGAGCACCTCCCATCACGCCACGGCCGTTGGCCCACATGCATAAGCACGGCGCGATTTCAGAAACGCAGTGCCGCGGAAAAGGGCTCCGAAACCTTCCCTGCTCCCGCTCTCTCGCCGCGTTATGACAGCACTCCCGCCTTACACAACTCGGCCCAGAATATACGTCGCACTTCTTACACAAACTGGCTACGACCAGCGGCGTGCGTCAGTTACACAGTGGAAAACTCTCAACCAAATCACCGGGTTTTAACATTCACTCACACCGTTTTCCTACTCTTCATTCTCACTAGGAAAATCTGAATAATCATCGTCAAAAACCTACGAAAGTGTTTAAGATTCGTTCATTTCCTATCTTTTCTGAATGGGACCATCTACAGAAGCAGGTTGGACGGATTGTGTGCGAAACACGAGTAAATTCGCGATCCGTCTGCAACGTGTCAAAAATCATCTACGATATGAAAATCTGTACCCTCCGACAACTTTCTCTTCTACAGCCCACTTACAGTTTGGAAAATTTCTATCGCTCAGTTTTCTAACTAGACTTTCTCTCTCTTTTACATCTGCTGTACCAAATTCGATGTGTAAAAAAAGGCTGTTCGTTTTGCTTTATCACGTAATGGCGTTTCTCAATGTAGCGAACTCTTCTCACGAAATTTCAATTAACAACCTACTCCGTTGAGCAGGGTCGGCCCGAGAACATTTTCCACAAAAGCGACTTATTTGGCAGCCCCCGAGCCTCTTCCTTTCCCCTCGTACACTTTCCGCTGCTACTGTGATACGTACTGCACTCAGATCTGTCCTCGGGCTCGTCTCAACAGTTGTGGCGCCTCTGGTGCCCCAAGCTGCGGCTTGTGTCTTCAGCCGGTCCTGCCCACGAGGTACAAATATTTTGAGGCTTCTAACTTATATACCGAGGGATGACCACAGCGACAAAATAAGACAAATCGCGAGCCCGCATGAGAACATGTTTGCCATCTCGCAAGCATTTAGCTGTGAACTGCAGACTAATCGTGTAGATGTAGATTTAGACGCGTGGCTCCCAGCAGTCCTCGAGCCCCAACTCACCTGTTACACCAGTAGTGGATATGACTGTGTGTTCGGCTGCACCTATAGGAGGAGACGGCACCAAGAAGTGGATATCATCAATTATCTGGGATATAACTTTTTTTTTTAATGCCCACATAATTTAGTTCTTGTGGCACGACACGTCCTGACACTGAAATCTCACATATAAAAAATGTCAATTTCAGAGTCTGCTACCTCCCCCTCCCTACGGATAAATTCCTGCAAACAACGATGACTGTAATTTGTGTACTTTATGCGGGTGATCGGGCTCATTTATAGCTATTAAACTGTACACCATTTGTGAAATACAACAAGAAAAATGACGGCAGCAGACATCCATCGTCAGATATATGATTGAAATCCGACGAATTTTACCAACGTAGGGAACAAGCAGCCTAGTTAGCATTACCCTTATTCTAGACTTTAGCCCCACTCGTTTGTCGGTATGATTACTATTAAATATACATGTAACTTACACTGAACAGCTGTTAAATTTAAGAAAAATCTTGAAGACAACGAATCTATTACATGTTCTTGAAATGTCGTGCATTCAGCCGGCCGCAGTGGTCTAGCGGTTCTAGGCACTTCAGTCCGGAACCGCGCGACTGCTACGGTCGCAGGTTCGAATCCTGCCTCGGGCATGGCTGTGTGTGGTGTCCTTAGGTTAGTTAGGTTTAAGTAGTTCTAAGTTCTAGGGGACTGATGACCTCAGATGTTAAGTCCCATAGTGCTCGGAGTCATTTGTTGCACATTGAAATCAGTAAATTAACAAATTTGCATATTTTCACTCACTGATGGCCCACAGGATAATATTATGTGGTAAATCCTCACTTCGATAAAAAGTTAACAGAATCTTCCGTCGGTTCTTGGTAGAACAACATTATAATAAATGAAAAGCTCCAGTTTGCTTTTGTTCTACAATACAAATTCCAAATATTGTAGAACAAAAGAAAACTTTGCTTTTCATTTATTATCGATAAAAAGTTTTGCTGTACAAAAGAAAGTAATTTGGACTTCACACAATATATCTCGCACGCATCTGTTTAAGCAGTTGGGAATACTGAACAATGTTTCACAGTACCTTCAGTTGCCAAGTAAATTTGCTGTTGACAGTATATCACAGTCTGACATATTCACAAATACATTACTATCAGAAAAAATGATCTGCAGTTCTCTCTAGTTAGTCAAGCTCTGGCACAGAGAGGAGTGATGTGCACAGCTGTAAAACTTCTCGATAACTAGCCAGTGAAAATAACGTGTCCAACAGATGACACAGGGGATCTCAGATACAGAGTAATCTTGTTTCTACTCAACAACTTCTTCTATAGCATAGACGAATTCTTCAATACAAATAAGAGTGCTCCTTAAGGCTTTATTGTCAAAATTGATGGTTTACAAGTTTTTGGGTTTGCATTTTAGTTTTCTCTGACGTGTTTGAAATCGTGATGTGTTAAGTGAACACGATGCACGGAACTAACAAGATGCAGGACAGCACAAACAACCCGTTTACTCTTTAATCTTGTTAACTTACATATCTGTCACAAAAGCTGAAAGTCACCGCTTTATTATTAATTAATAAGCACTGCCTCTCATCACTACCGTTAACTGCTAGCTCCTGTGACATGTGTCATTTCCCAACTCTGGCAGTTATTTTGGCACCTCAATGGCTCAAGAATGGCTGGACAGAGTGTTGTGGGAATAAAGGAGGCACTGGTTTAGGATTGCTCTTACTCGACTGTTCACATCGGGGCTTGTTGCATCACAACAGACCCTAACACTAATGCCGAGAACACAGTGCACAGTTTACATAAAATGTGTAGCTTACAATTTTCTTCTTTGTTACATAGTTAGGTGATCTACACAACTGACTGAAACACAGAAAATTTGGGTTTGCTACTGAAGGAAACCTCCTACGTCTGTGGGCCGTGAGCAGCCTTGCTGGCTACTTCTGTAAAACATACTAACACTGACTACGACTAATCTATTCATACGACTGTAGAAAATTAATATTTTCAGTTTATTTGCATTAAATTTTAATTAATATGACATACTCATAAAAATAACAGCTCTACTGTTTGTGGAACTTGTGTGTAAAACTGGAACATATATGTATAGATAGAAACCAAAAAGGAATCCTCGGCGAAAGAGTTTTTACTATGAAATACACCAGAAATTACAATGAATTAATGGGCACACACTGGTTGGAGATAGTGTGTTCTTGTTAAGCACTTGAACTAACTTAAAGGCGCAGTATGTTATCTTCCCCTGTCCTGTCTGAATGATTTGCCTTTCCTTTCTCAACTATTTTTCTTTTTTCTCTGTGAATGACATACGAGTTCTGAAAGATAGGATAATCTTCTCTATGTTCTTTATATACGTCTACAAGCACTACTTATATTTTGCTTCCTCGAGCTGCAGGCCAGCTGTTCTCTCTCTCGGTAAATACTCATGTCAAGTAATTAATAGCTACCGGTACGAGTCAATCACGCTGCAGTCGTCACCAGAAGCCAGTTTACTACACAGCAGGCTGGTTCTGCCACTAGCACAACACTCATCATTCCACACCCCCGAACACACTCCGCGATATTGCGATTTACAGAACACGATGTGTGAATCAAAGCCAATAACCTCCTCCTCCTCCTCTTATCTGCGGGACTACCTAAGGTCTATTCAATTTATATTGGCAGTGGACTTTAATTGAGGAAAAACTGGTTTTGTAATGAATACTGCAGGTCTTTATCTGGCACATTGGTCCTAATTTGAATTCTCCACGATTGTGTGCAGAATGAATGCCTGACTATGCAGGAAAGACTATACTCTCATTTCTGCCATTACCTTCACAGAGTGTAATACCCTCAATGTAGATGATTAGTTTTGTAGGAGTTTTGCTTTTCTCTCAAGTGGTAATTGCTGGTTGTAACTTAATCTCAAATTTACATTCGAACATAGATAAAGCCTAGACTTCATTTTCAGATTCAGCAATTGATGATGGAAACCACGAATTTACCACAACATCCAAATGCATAAATAAATATGACACTTCTCAGGTCTACATCTCATATATTTTTGCTCTTAATTACAGTAACACTTCATATTAAAAATTTCTTTATATGGAACATTACAATAATTGCCTACCTATCAATCTCAATGTAAATGTAAAGTTGACAGATTGAAATTGGACAACAGAACAATTACAAATATTCTTTTTTTGGCTTTAGTCACTTTCCCTTATGTTGTCTGTGGGTCACTCTCCACGCCAGACACTGTTCTCCCACCTGGAGCCACGATTCACGGAGTGCGTACAAACAGCCCTGCAGGTGCAGCCACTCGTGTAATTAATGCGATCGTTGTCCCAACGCATTACTTGCCACATTCAAATATATGAGGGCAGTTCCAAATGCAAGGTATCCTATACTTTTAGACTTACAAACAGCTGTTTATTTCCTATGAAAGTTACATCATTTTAAAGACTGAAGAATGCCGTATTTTTTCTATAGAGTTACCTTTTAGGTCAATGCATTTCTGCAGGCGGTATGGAAGTTTCACACTGCCCACGTCACACCAACTCGTCACTGTGCCCTTCACGAACTGAACCGTATACTTCACCTTGTCGTCATAACAGAACAGCCGTCCAGATAAATGTTCCTTCAACTTAGGGAACTGGTGATAGTTGATCGGTGCCAAGTCTAGACCGTATGATGGGTTGGTGATGATGTTATTACCACAGTTCTGCAGGACATTGACAGTCTGAACAGCAACACATAGGCAGCCATTGCTGTGGACAGTGCTCACGCCCTTCCTCGAGATTGCTCTTCTCCAGTTCTGAAGTGCTCTTCTGAGTTTTTTTTCAGTGTCTCACAGTATCTGCCAGTGTTTACTGTTGTCCCAGCACATAGGAAGCTGAATCACAGTATCAACTTCCTGCCCCAAAACAAAGTTCAACACCCGTGATAACTAAGTCTGGGAAGTTGACCTTTTTGTGTGCACGGCAGTGAAGAAATTAGCAGCAAGAATCAACTCGTTACCATTTGTGGTCTTCTATCAGCATATGCAATACACATCTTCAGTACACTTTCTGATATTGCAACTTCGCCATTGCAATCTTGTGGACAGAGTATCAGAAAACCTCAGGAACCAAAATGTAGAGACCAATCACTGTGATCCTCTGATCTTAATGAACAGTTTCCTAAACCCTCGTCATTGTCTCATCGAAAATTAATGGCCGACTGCTCCTTTCTTTGCCGTGAATTTCAGTACGGCCAACGGTAAACTCTTTACACCACTTGTAAACTTTTGACATCCGTGCACGATTGTCCATACACTTCATTCAAATTGTGACGAATTTCAACCCGTTTAGCCCCTTCTGCTTTCAAAAGTCACACAACTGCGTGAACTTCGCATTTAGCAGTACCATTAAAAAGGGTCTCCACGACTGAACATCCCAGCAAAGCACGTGTGTGTTTATTTGGAAGTGGAGGTAGTGATAGTGACAACAGTGTCGTCTACAAATGTATTAACAGTTTTTCTACATCTTCAAAACATAGGAGACTTTCTGGGACGATCCTCGTACAGCAAAAAATAAACGACCACTACATTCTCCTAAATATTAAATTATTACATTTTATAGTTCGCTCGCACAGCTGATCGGCAACGTAAATGTAACAGTACGAGTTACTCCTCCGGAATGAATACGACACCACAGAAGTTGTTCTGCCACTAAACAGCACGTGGTCTGTGTCTTGTCCGCAGGTCGCTGTCACCCTGTGCTGCTCACTGCTGCCACCTTTCGTGCGGGCGGACGACACCCCCACGGCCAAGCCGAAGCGCAGCCTGTACGACCTGGGCCTGGGCCCCTACTTCGGCCCCGCCCCTCCCCCACTCAGCTACGCAGTGCCCGCCCCCGCCGCGATCGGGCCACCCCCGCCGGCCTTCGTCGCTCCGGCGCCGGCGCCCGTCGTCACCAAGGTGGTGGCCCCACTGCCGCTGCCGGTAGCTCCGGCGCCCGTCTTCACCAAAGTGGTGGCCCCGCTGCCCGTGCCGGTAGCTCCGACACCCGTCTTCACCAAAGTGGTGGCCCCGCTGCCCCCGCCCGTCGTCACCAGGGTGACGTATCCGCTGCCGCCGGTCGTCACCAAGGTCTCGTACCCCGTGCCGTCGCTGCTGGCCAAGCTGGGCTACCACGCGGCGCCACCCCTACCCTTCCCACTCCCCCCCGCCCCCTTCACGTATGCCGCGTACGCCCCTCACTTTGCGAAGGTCGCCGCGCCGTTACCTTACTGGTGAGGTACTGTGACAAACCTCCACTGATACCACTACTTACTTTTCGCCAGACCTAGCGTCTACCGTAATAATTTGTACGTCGTAACTGAATGTACCACTTCTCGGCACACGTACCTCAAACTTCGTGGAAAGAAGTAGGACAGAAAGTAAATATTCAAAACGTATTGAAAAATAACTACTTTTTTAAAAATGGTACAATTGGTTTCAGTAAACTGATGACAATAACAAAATCACACAGACATAATTGTATATTAGACGACGTGCAGTAAATGTCAACTGCACGTACTGTCGAATTTTCTCAGAGTAAGAAATCGGCTTCATTTTTATACGCACCCCGTTCTTGCCAGAAAGATGTATCTTTTTCACTGAACTATCCTCTTCTGTATTTTTACAGTGCAAAAATGTTTGAAATAATTTCTAAGAAATTATTTAATACTGATTATGTTACTCGAGAGCATGTTAGACAGTCACTGCATCCTTTGCCAGAATACAGTAGAACAACTCCCTCCCATTTTGTCCCCTTTCCAGTACTGCACAGCAAATTTGTGGAAAGCAGCCACCAGGATGCGAGCATTGACGAGACTGTTTTTATCGTTTAGCTAAGAATATCACCTACTCTACTTGTCCTGGAAGATCTGTAATACCTGGTACTAAAACAAATGATCCCCTTCTCGAAAGAATCTCATAACTGTAAATTAAGTAGAATTTCTTGTGTACTCATTAAGTATCGAGAGGCTTTTAGGTACGACCATTTAAATTAAAGTAGTGGAACACAAGAATAAAGTCCTAAAGATAATTTGATACATTAACCGACAGAGTCGGGACATTGGTATTACCAGCGTTTTAACAGATGTCCGTGTTTCACAGGTGCCTTACCATTAAGATAGCGATGTAACTATCTGTTTACAACAGTCTCGTATTAGTTCTTGTATATGTAACTGAAAAGTAAGATGTCTCCTTTTAAAAACTGACAAGCATTAGAATGACATATAAATGTGTGTTTCAAAATAGTCTACAAATGATGCGCTGGATGAGATTTGTTGTGCATTAATACTCTTGCTAGTCTGTTGTATTTTTTGTAATTATTTATGTAATAAATGATACAAATGAAAACAAATCTTCTTCAATTCACACATCATGTATACAACTTTTTCTTAAATAATACAGTAGGTTTGGACACACAACTGCACTTCATAATATCAACACAGTTGTCGGTTTCAAGCTTGCCACTCACGTGAAATGCATATAGAGTTAAGACAGATAAGACACAGTATTGGTGATTGTTATTTATGATTTTCAACCATAGTAAATAACTACTGTATCACAATGAATAACAGAAAGTACAGCAAAGAAACAGATACAAAACACTGTGTAAGTTGAAAACAGTTTGGTAGACCTGGACAGACAATGGAAATATTCAACACTGAGCTTAAGCATGTCACTCGAATTCATGTACAACATATCTCAAATAAATTTTTATTTTGTCTTCTACTACACACTACACAAGACACACTATTGCCAACACAAATGGACACATACGGAGCATACTTTGGTATCTGTGAACAGTAATTTCATCTTCTTACGAATGAAGATGCTGCTAGTGCATGCACTGATCAGAATTTGTGAACACATAAATGAGTCACTAGAAATACGAAATTTTTAAGTACCCTCACAGGTCTTGAAGCGTGATTTACAGGAAATAAATATGTGTTTTATGTACCTAACTTCCCATGTACAAGGTTAAAAACAAACCATAAGATACATGTGCATATGAAAGTTAGTGACTGTTGGATCTGAATTTTGCTACACAATGTCCGACATTTGCTGTGAAAGAATGGTTTTGCCTTTATTTAACTGTATTATAATTTCTTTCACTATAGTATAACAAAGTGGGTAAAATATTTTGAACATTTTGCATTTTCCAAAGCCAGTACTTCATTTTCAAACTCATTAATATAGGTTTCTACAAAGATTTTAAGTCAATACAAATTGTGATTCTCTGAACTTTCTTAATACCTGGCCTGGTACAAGATCGATAATTTTAGATGTAATTAAGCCAAATCATCTTTATCTTTGGATCGCTGTATCCACTGACACTATGCTTAAATAATTGATCCTCTCTTTTGTTGTGATCTGATGCACAAAGAGCACGTAACTAGCATGTGTAGAGGAGACCCATTAAAAAATAAATGGAACATGATCTCTGAATTTGAGGAGAGTACTGAATGGGCTGGAATCTGCCATTCTAATCATGTACCAAAATGAGTTTTGTATGCTCTGTCAGGGTGTATACGTGGACAAGGAAAAAGAATTTCCCGGATTTCTCACAGATTTCCTGGTTGAAAATACACTTTCTCCCAGGTGAAAACATACTTTTTCCCTGTTAACTGACAGTATATTTTCACTCGGAACTGTATAAGTCCTTTGAATGATTATGGTTTTATACATAGTAGTAGATTTTCCCGGCACTTTATAAAACTGAACACAGGTGAAAAAAAAAAGCGTTTTGAAAGATCTTTGGTGTGCAGCAACATGTACGTTGCATATTTTCGTATTACGAAAGTATAAATTCGAATTCCACCAAGCATCGCATGTTACTTTCCGAAGCATTGAAATCGAGATTGCGACGCGCTTTTGTAAGCCAGTCATAGCTCATGTCACGTGATCTCGCCAGCCGATGACAGCGGGTATTCAGAGCTTAGGACACGTGATGTAGTCAGCCAATAGCAACATCACTGTTAAGTAGCGTGAACACACAAACAGAACGCAAAGCTTTCACATATAATATTGGTCTATAAGATTAATACGCTGCAAGAGAAGCTAAGCTTTCACATACAATGTTGGTCTTTTATGCGTGTATTACAATTTAAGATATATCACACAAATGTGATTGTAAAATTTTTTAATAACGACTTAAATGTCTGATCTTCTGGGCTCGAAATTCATTGAAATGGCTCGTCAGCAAGGAGTTGATTTTTAAATGAGAGTCAAATGCTCTGTGATTTAAGAAATTCATCGTACATTTTCGCACATAGCTCTGTTGTAACTGCCAGAATGGTACTTTGATGGTAACATTTTTCAAACCGCCATTCGGAATAATTTCCAGTGACCTGTTAGAAATAGGCTCATTTCCGCAGTTGGCAGAGAGCGCCAGATGACAGGCGTCACCACACTTGCGCAGCTACGATGTCACAGGGAGCCCGTATGTTCGTATGTGTAAAACATCAAAAGATCGTACATTATGTCATAGAAGAAACAAGACATCAGAGGATACTCCAAGTGCATCGGAATTTCGAGACCCATACTAAAATGTGCACATTTAAAGTGCACATTTGTATGTCCATATTCCCAGTTAAGTAGGCCACGGCCTGATATTAAGCTTTTCAATGTGGTTTTCGGGATGTAAATTTTCTTGGAGTACCAGTACTGTGTTATCTCATGTTTGGTTCTTTATTATGGCATAATGCCATTCGTGCTACACTCCTGGAAATTGAAATAAGAACACCGTGAATTCATTGTCCCAGGAAGGGGAAACTTTATTGACATATTCCTGGGGTCAGATACATCACATGATCACACTGACAGAACCACAGGCACATAGACACAGGCAAAAGAGCATGCACAATGTCGGCACTAGTACAGTGTATATCCACCTTTCGCAGCAATGCAGGCTGCTATTCTCCCATGGAGATGATCGTAGAGATGCTGGATGTAGTCCTGTGGAACGGCTTGCCATGCCATTTCCACCTGGCGCCTCAGTTGGACCAGCGTTCGTGCTGGACGTGCAGACCGCGTGAGACGACGCTTCATCCAGTCCTAAACATGCTCAATGGGGGACAGATCCGGAGATCTTGCTGGCCAGGGTAGTTGACTTACACCTTCTAGAGCACGTTGGGTGGCACGGGATACATGCGGACGTGCATTGTCCTGTTGGAACAGCAAGTTCCCTTGCCGGTCTAGGAATGGTAGAACGATGGGTTCGATGACGGTTTGGATGTACCGTGCACTATTCAGTGTCCCATCGACGATCACCAGTGGTGTACGGCCAGTGTAGGAGATCGCTCCCCACACCATGATGCCGGGTGTTGGCCCTGTGTGCCTCGGTCGTATGCAGTCCTGATTGTGGCGCTCACCTGCACGGCGCCAAACACGCATACGACCATCATTGGCACCAAGGCAGAAGCGACTCTCATCGCTGAAGACGACACGTCTCCATTCGTTCCTCCATTCACGCCTGTCGCGACACCACTGGAGGCGGGCTGCACGATGTTGGGGCGTGAGCGGAAGACTGCCTAACGGTGTGCGGGACCGTAGCCCAGCTTCATGGAGACGGTTGCGAATGGTCCTCGCCGATACTCCAGGAGCAACAGTGTCCCTAATTTGCTGGGAAGTGGCGGTGCGGTCCCCTACGGCACTGCGTAGGATCCTACGGTCTTGGCGTGCATCCGTGCGTCGCTGCGGTTCGGTCCCAGGTCGACGGGCACGTGCACCTTCCGCCGACCACTGGCGACAACATCGATGTACTGTGGAGACCTCACGCCCCACGTGTTGAGCAATTCGGCGGTACGTCCACCCGGCCTCCCGCATGCCCACTATACGCCCTCGCTCAAAGTCCGTCAACTGCACATACGGTTCACGTCCACGCTGTCGCGGCATGCTACCAGTGTTAAAGACTGCGATGGAGCTCCGTATGCCACGGCAAACTGGCTGACACTGACGGCGGCGGTGCACAAATGCTGCGCAGCTAGCGCCTTTCGACGGCCAACACCGCGGTTCCTGGTGTGTCCGCTGTGCCGTGCGTGTGATCATTGCTTGTACAGCCCTCTCGCAGTGTCCGGAGTAAGTATGGTGGGTCTGACACACCGGTGTCAATGTGTTCTTTTTTCCATTTCCAGGAGTGTAGAAGTTAAAAATGTGCACTTGAAATGCAGCGAACAGTGTGTGGAATTAAAAAGAAAATTTCTTTAGCAAACCGACAGAAGTAAGGCAATTAATGCTTGACTGTCAGAAAGGTGGAAATCAGAAATCTGTTTTGTTTTCATATGACGTGAGAGCAGTAAACGAAGAGGAAACAGCAAAATCACTAAATGTAAACACGGGTCACGTGGAGACTACCCACTGTAACTCAGACTGCTCTGCGCATCAGCCCCGGATCTACGATATTTCCGAACCGGTGCAATACCCCACCACTCCCTCAAGCTTTTGGGATAGGTCGCCAAAAATTTAAAAAATCGAATTTTCAAAAATATGTTCATTTTGTAGCGCAGATCTTTCTGAAGAGTCTGATGCATAAAACATATATGTTTGGGGAAATGTAGGACATGTTATTTCATATTAAGTGTGCCAGAGTGCAGCGCCACCCCTCTTCACACATAATTCTTCTATCGCACGTCACAGTATTTCTCTCCGTGGCATTGAAACGTGTATATTTTGTACTGGATGCCATCAAACTGTATTCATGACAGTGGAAATTAAAATGTCCTCTCCTGCTCCCACTCCCAGTCTGACATCCTGCCCCTACTTAAAAAAAAAAAAAAAAAAAAAAACCTCGCAATTTACACTCAATGGGATTATTTGTAATCCGGAAAACAAGAACTCTTCAGAAAATTTGCACTCTTTATTGCCTGTTAGCTAATAACTTTCTGTTTTGGGTGACATAAAATTAAATATAGGATACATAAAAACAGTAAAGACAAAAGAGACAAGCAATACAGTACACATTTCTTCAATCCTTAGCTCCTAGCATTGTTTTCTCTGTAATTTTGCTACAGCTTTACATGGCGTGCTTTCCTTTCTGCGGCATACTCTATTACCTCATCGAAGTTTGTCAAACGTTTTGCTACATGAAAAATAGAAATATCGTTGCCTAATACTGCGTAAGCTGTTAATACAAACAGTACCCAAGACTAGTGTGGTTTCTTGATCTGATTACGTCTATTTTGTCACTGTCTGCTAGATAAAACAAAATAGGCCTTTCTAACACTGCAAACACACCAAATAAACAAGACTGTTTTGGCACAAATGGTCATTTTTATACCACGAAAGAATATTCACGACCAACATAAAATGCCTATTAGGCCTACTACAAGCAAAAAGCTTTATGTTAGAAAATAGTTTCACATTTCATTCATACACTCCAGTTTCTCGAGCATGGGTCCTAAAAGTAGTAGTAGTAAGAGATTTTTATACAAATTTGAAATCGTCATATTCTTCCCTAATTTGTGTGATGTCCCCGTTTCTTCTCCTTCCTCGTTCTAACAAACAATCTTGTAATGACTAATACTGGAACTATTGCTGCCTTTGTCAAAACTTATTCGCCGGTTAACTCCACTAACCCTGCCAGAATCACGGATTTAATTATTCCTGATTATTCCTCGGTTAGGTGTTGTTATGTTCGTACAAAGCATTTTCCACGCTACTTCCAGAATAGAACTTAAGCGGCTGTTAGACAGGGACTGTACAACTGGCCCTTACTAGTGTTGCGATCTGGCCAAAATTTTCCTTACAAAATTTCATTTTCCTACATACACTCAGAAATAATACGTAAACTTTATTACCTCTTGTTCCTGTTAGCCATTTATTTCCACTCTGTAGTCTGAATCTATGGATTTTCCTAGTAATTATAATGCTGATCATTCGCAAACCCAAACGACAACATAACCAGACAGCGATTGGCGTTCACTCGTTTGGCTTTACTCCGCTCAGCTTGTATAGCCCGATCCCCTTTTGGCTGCAGGAAAGCTTATTTCTAGATACGACGAGGATTCCCCTGACAGAGACATCACGTACTCTATGCACGCATTCAAAAATCAACTTATGGTTTATTTTTTTACCATGGGACCAAACTACTTAATCTAACTTAAACTAACCTACACTAAGGACATAGGCGCTTTGTGAACAATGTTTTTCTCATCAAAAATATGAATTTGCCCCCCTCCCCCACCCCCACCCCACACATACACACATAGATCCGGGCCCCTTGTGCATGCGACAATCTAGCAGCTTGGGCGCGGCAGTAAAATTTTTCCCGGTTGCATCTAGTTGCTTGCTGCGACTGCTTACACAGCCAACAGCCACATTTCTGTAGCCAGAAACGGGAGAAGGTACTACTCACACGCCACTGAACTGCGCATGCGCATGAGCCCGCTCGTAATTGCTAAAACGCATCTAATGTAAACAGCCATGACGTCACGCTTATCGGAGGCAATTTGTTGTTATGAAGCATTGCATGGTCTTCCTAAAGACTTAGACACATTTTGCTGTTGGCACACACATGTATGAGCACTGTGTTTTGTTGTTGTATATGGCACATTTCCTTTGCAATTTATGTTTATCCTTTGATAGAGCATCGATTCTTACCAGTCAAAATTACTGAAATTTAACTGAAAACTAAAACAAAAAATTCCCGAAATTCTAAAAAATTTCTGGGTTTTTCCCGGTTTTCTCCCTATGAAAAAATTCTTGTGTTTTTCCTGGATCTCCCGTGTCGTATACACCCTGTCGGTTATTCTGACAAGGAGATAGATTGAGCACTTTGCCCTAGGGGAAAATCGGGATTGACGAGGAAAGATGGTGGCCCAATGGGAAAATTTTCATTCCATTTGTAGTACGATTACAGATCACACTGGGAAAGTGTTGAGCAAGTATGGTGTGGAAACCACCTCCAGACCCACCAGGAAGATAAAAAAATGTTTAAGATCGGAAAAAGATATATGACAGCCTATGGCTACACCAGGTGTATATAAAATTCCTTGTAGCTGTGGACTAGTTCATATTGGTACCACAAAAATAAGTATTAACTCATATCTGATTGAACACCACCTGTGACCTACAAATAAAGTGGCCTCAGCAGATCATCATCACGAAATAAAATTCACTGAGACCAATCATACTGAAAACATTGCATTAACATTCGCGTATGTACAGAATGGCTATTGAGCTTTATAAATACTGTAATAATTTTAACAGAAAACAAGAAGATATTGTTAAATTATGTAAAATATGGATGTCAACATTGCAACATAAGAATGACGATCAATTACTTTCAATTGAGAATGGTGGCATTACCTGAGATAATCTCATAGCTGCTGTCACGTGATGGACTGTGGCACCTATTACTCTGCTCATTGTTCGGCACTCCCTCGAGTTTTGGTTTCAGTTTCAGTTTGTTGTTTTACCTCTGAAGACGTAATCTCAGTACCATGGAAGCTTCGATTGTACAATTTTCACGACTGTGCCGGAACATATGAACCTCAAAATTTTCCAGGTGTATTGAATATGTGAAGATGTTTTGGGAGTACAGCTGAAAATGAATTTCATCTGGACAGTTGCCATATGTCTTCAGCTGAACCATCGAGGGCGTCCAAAATGAAATCGTGCTTGGTAGAAAATGACGAGTGGCTGCACTTGCAAAAACACTATCGAGTAATGCTGGCTCGCTTTTCTTTGGGGTGGGGGGTTTCTGTTTAAGTTCAAATGGTTCAAATGGCTCTGAGCACTATGGGACTTAACATCTATGGTCATCAGTCCCCTAGAACTTAGAACTACTTAAACCTAACTAACCTAAGGACAGCACACAACACCCAGCCATCACGAGGCAGAGAAAATCCCTGACCCCGCCGGGAATCGAACCCGGGAACCCGTGCGTGGGAAGCGAGAACGCTACCGCACGACCACGAGATGCGGGCGGTTTCTGTTTAAGTAACAAGTCTCAACTTGCAAAGACTACTTTCGGAGAGCTAAATCTTGGTGCTGTTTACTTGATGTCTTCCAACAAACTCTCATCCACGATAGTAAATTCCCCACATCTTTCAACAGTAGACATTGGTAATGTGGATCTAACCCAGATCTAATCTTCGCAAATGAGCACATGGGCCAACAGTTTGTTAAGACAGTTTGCCACCCTGTACCCAACTCTCAACACTGCACTGTGGTCTGCCAAGTTACTGCAGTATCCCAACCGACAACCATTCCATTCCGCAGAAGATACAACTTCCATAAGGCTAACTGGGAGCTTTTTAGTTCCAACCTGGATAAAATTGTAACTGATCTCCAGGCAACACCAGAAAACTATGATAAGCTTGTGGACGGAGTTAGGAAGATATCACAGTCATCTATGCCATGGGGCTGCAGAACACAACACCTCTACGGATTAACAACCCAGTCGGCAGCCCTAATGAATAAATACCTGTCGCTGTTTGAACAAGATCCGTTCAATGAGCAAACCATCTTGGCTGGTCAAGAAGTAATGTCTTTCAAAGCAGAAAACAAAAGAGAAAGATGGATTTAACTTATGGAGCAAACAGATCTTTCAATTAGTAGCCAGAAGGCCCGGAAACTGCTGAGAAAACTAAATAACGATCCCACCAAACATGCCAATCGTGCTAACATCACTCCAAATGAAATTGCTACACAGATTCTCGAGAATGCTATGCCAAGATCTTCTATCAAAAAATCGGACTTCAAATTAGAGTTTAAGAAACAATCTCAGAATGATAGCCTGACTTGATCATTCAACCTAGGTGAATTTGTAGAAGACATTCACAAATGCAAAAATGACAAGGCAGCAATATTAGATGACATTTGTGTTGAGCAAATAAAACCTTTTCGGCACCGCAACCGACGACTGGCTCTTAAACCTGAATAACCACTGTCTGGCTTTTTTCAAGATCCCGAAATTATGGCACAAGGCACGCGTAATTGCGATACTAAAACCTGGAAAGTCACCAACTGATCTGAAGAACTGCAGGTCATTCACCACTTAACTGTGGTACTTGATCCACTTCTTATCTCACAGCAAGCTCGCTTTAGACCAGGCAAGAATTGCACCTCACAAATCCTTTATCTTTCCCACTTCATAGAAGATGGCTTTCAGCAAAGAAAGACAATAGGTGTAGCTTTCGTCGACCTTTCGGCGGCCTTCGACACTGTAAACTACAGAGTACTACTGCACAAAACCTACAACCTGACTAACGACAATGCGCTGACGAGGATAATTGCAACACTCCTACAGAATCGGCATTTTTTTGTGGACTTCCAAGAAAAAGACAGCTGATGGAAAACTCAAAAGAACGGTCTCCCTCAAGGAAGTGTACTGTCGCCTGTTTTATGTAATGTTTACACTAAGGATCAACAACAGCCGCAAGGATGCAAAAGCTTCATATATGCTGATGACCTTACTCTTGCTGCCCAGGGCAATCGGTTTGAAGATGTATAGATAATGCTTACACACTGTCTACAAACAGCTCGGTACTTACTACGAAAAGAACAACTCGCACCCAATCCTAACAAAACGCGAGGGTATTCATTCCGTCTGAAACATAAACAAGCTGATAGGAAACTTGAAATATTCTGGAATGGAGTTGCACTAGAATACTGTTCCCACCCCAGGTATTTGGGTGTCACTCTCGACCGTACACTGACCTACGAGGAACACTGTCTGAAGCTGAAGCAGAAAGCATCCTCCACAAAACTGCCTCCTTCGGAAACTGGCGGGATCGAACTGGGGTACACGTCCACAAACATTAAGAACAACAGCTCTTGCCTTATGCTATTCTGCAGGAGAGTATGCTAGCCCAGTGCGGTATAATTCAGTAAATGCGAAGCAGGTTGATGTAGCCTTAAATGACAGCTGTAGGATCGTTACGGGCTGCCCGAGGCCAACCGCCACGGACGAAGTTCAATGTCTCACTGGGACTGCTCCGAGTGACATCAGAAGAGAGGTTGCCGCTAACATCGAGAGGCGTAAATCAAATACGGTGACCTCACATACACTCTTTGGACACCGACCTGCCAAGCCGAGACTGAAGTCCAGGAAGAGTTTCTAACAACTTCACAGCCCTTAGAAAGATCAGCTGCAGCTACCCGACTCACCAAGTAGAAAGAAAGATGCCGACACCTGTCAAACTGGATGACACCACACGAACCCCTTCTGCCCGGACACACGGAGAAGTAAGTTACGTGGAAGTCCTCGGAGAGACTACAGACAGAAGTCGCACGATCGAGGGACAATCTCCTTAAATGGAACTTCCAACTGCCAACACGACACTGTGCGAATGCAGTGAACTGCAGACAACTTGAACTGCAGACAACTTCGCATCTCTTCAAATGTAACTCGTGCCCAACCAGCTGTAGAATGAAGGACTTAATGTCTGCAGCACCCAGTGCTATCAAACTTGCCCAATTCTGGGTGAATGCTGTATAGTTTTCTTTGTATATATTGTATACGTGTTCATTTTACTAAACCTCTAACACGAAGACTCGATGTCTGGCACTTACCAACTCTTTCTTGGAGTAGAATACCCCTATGTATATGAGGCCTTAAATGGGATTGTATCTACTTGCAATGACCGACCCAGCATACACAGCACGTGCCATTTCCTCGACAGTAATGCGAGTTGGAAATGACACATCCACACTGCCACATAATACGCTACTGTCACATATTGCAACAATTGTATCAAATTGTCATCGATATTGACCACACTACGAGCACAGTATAGCAATACTGTCCCATTGAGAAGCCTAGTGTCTGATTGGTGAAAAAATTTATAAGACTGTTCCTAATATGTCAGTTAAGTCACAGATATTGACCACGGTAAAGTGTCACTGATGGACGAGGTATTTACAGTAATCTATAAATGTAAATGTATCACCTGAGACATCCAAATTTCTTCTTCAAGGACATATGCCGAAGACTTCAAACTCATTTTAGGGTTGGAGATGCAATTTTAATTGAGTTTCTCTGCAGTAGCGTTTGGCTTACCCAACAGACTACAGAGAACAAGAGGGCAGTCCACAACTTCCAAATCTACAGCAAACTGACAGAGGATGTCAAAAATGGGCAAAACGAGGAACTAAATATGGCCTAGTCATAAGGAACCGTACTAGTATTTGCCTGAAGCAATTATGTGAAGTGAGCCCAACACCACAGTGATGACAAGGAGTGGTACTACCGTAGGTGTCATCCTTGCTCTCCTCCAACCTCCAATCTAACTTAGCCAGCCAGTTACATGGGGGACCTACAATTTAACACAATGAACCACATTGCAACTCTATGAGCTACACTGCAACTTTGAATTTTTCACATCATGGCTTGGGGTGAAAGAGGTGACAACTGACAGAAAAAATCCTCAGCTTGGAAGTTTTAGTCTGATATTTACCCACTGATCCACCAAGTCATACAAATATTGTTATATTAAAAGAGAAGCACCTGAAATCAGTTCATGACTTTTTGTTTGAAGCAGCATGGCCACCTACAGCAGTCTTACCTGAAGACACATTCTGCGATATCCTCTGAGCACCCACTTGGCATCATTCGAGTCACTTTATGTAACTTCATTATGCCTAGCCTCCTGAAGGACTTCAGTGCTAGTGACTCTCAAGATTTCTTTTACTCTTTTAGCAGACAGGATAAAGGGATTGCCTGTTTGGTGAAGAAGGCTTAGATAGCCACTAAATAAATAAATTACAAAATAATTTTGTGATTTTATTGGTCACCATTAAAATGGTTAATAGCACAAAGTGTGATTTGTAATAGAATGGCTTTAATATTCTAGAGTAAACATCGCTTTTGACTTCAGTTTCCTAATCTCTTTGCATAAATCTTTGGCCTATTCTTCAGTCTCGCTCAAGTCATACAGATACATATACATGGCATACACGCTGGTTTCAGCAACCAGTTGAATCAACTTGCTCCTACTGTCAAAGCAATTTACCACACTTACATAACAAGTTTCACGCCTTGCAGCATCTCAATTGTACATCTGACGTAAATCTTAATAACAAAAAAATTGAGTGCTACCGACCACTCACCTGCAGATGAGAGGTGGCAGGTCACCAACCACATTTATAAGATTCTGAGTGTTGCACGAGTTCTGGACCTCTTCCTCTGTTTCTAATTGTTAAAAATGCACGCGCACATGCACATTGTGTGTAAGCAGTTGTCTGGAGAGCTGGACCTAAAATCCTTTGGTCGATATTTTCCAATATTTCTAAGCAAGTCCTTTCACACTCTGTTTATTCAGTGCTTACCTTCTCCATTCTCACTCCTTTTCTTATTGCAACTCCAATATTTACTTTCATATTTACAAAGCTTATCAGTTAAGTCAGTCCACACCGAGTATGTGCACCTATTGGATACATCGAGTATGTGCACCTACTGGATACCTACAGATGCTGTAGCCGGAGCATCTGTCTTTTGTTTGTGCTTATTTAAATGCCTAAGTTAACTGAAAACCCCACCAAGTGTGAAATACACACAGTGATTCACTTTTTGGGGGCAACAGATACGAAATCTTTTGGAATTCGTCAGCAGATTAGGGATGTTGATGGGGAGTGGAAATATAATGTGTTACATTGTCAAAACAAGACCACACTAAAACAGACAGTTTACGACTTCCTCCTTTCCATTTGTTCCCATACTTGGGAAAAAACTTAAGTCAATCGGCACCACAACAATGACAGTGACATTAAGTGACTGCTCAGTAGTGGTCTGCATATCGGGTAGCTGATTTTTACGAGAATGGAATTCAGAAGTTGGTCAGTTGAGATGTGCCTTAAAGTTGGTGGAAATTACATTGAAAGGCAGCTTAATAAAGTTTTCAAGAAATAATAAAACTGTTTAAAAAAACTGGGTTTGCTTAATATGTGGAAACAGTACTTATTTAAAGACAATGTGTCACACATTGGTACAGAGATCGAGGCTCCTCTTGTCCACTCCACTTGCTGTTATCTCTCCTACACACTTCCAGTTCCTATATCCTAGCAGTTTATAGTAAGTGTTAATGCCTCACACTGCTTACACTGTGTACTTTGGACCACTGTTACTTTTGCCCAGCTACCCACCAGACAAAAGGACTGACATGTAATTGCTGACTCACCACAGCCCCCCAATAGACAGCATCAGTAAACTGAGGGCCACAGCTGCAACAGGTCAGGGGGCAAAACCTGGGGATGTCTCTGATATCCTTGTCTGACTGAAAGATGAGGAACTGGCTCAACTACACTTTTGAGAGCTTCACAAAATTTTGGTTTTCTGCCATTTGTATCGGTCCAAAATTTGGGATCAGTTGAACATACTGACATTGCATGTCAACTCGAGCTACAATGTAATGTAGTCGACACCAACAATATTTATTTTGCTTCTATATTATTTCTTGGAAATTGGGCCATGGTGACAGACTGATCTGTTGTGTAGTCTGTGATCTAGGTTAGCACAGAAGGTACACAGTTCAGTTCTATATTAGCAAAGACAATACAGGTGAATAAAAAATCTTAAGTTGTATGGATTTATAGTGCAGCTTGACCCGTAGGTTGGGTTGAAAGGTGACAGTTTAGTTCTGTGCCAGCAGAGCAAATGAGAAAATATAGTTCCTGTCACGGTGCACGGCCAATTTCAATTAGTGGTTTATTTCCACCACTTTGATGATGTCAGAGGTTGAAGCTGATAAGTTGCGCTCAATAGGCCCAATATTTCCAAAGTACCACTATTACTTATATGCAGTCCAAACTTTTCTCGGATTTCATTAACAATGGTGCTATTTTTACAAATAAAGAATACACTGGAACCTCACTTATCTGGCCCTCATTAATCTGAAAATCCAGTTCGTCAATTCTTTTTCCCAGTACTGTACTGCATCTTCTGATGTGGAAGTAATAGTGGCAACAAATGGTGACTACAATCATTAAATCTAGAGTCAGCCAACAAGCATACACAGCTCCTGGTACGGTATCAACTAACAAGTTAACATCTAGTTGTACAGTACAGCAGTGCCCGTGTTTATTGTGAATGTAAAATAACGTTTGTGGGGAAAAATGATAATGTCCACGGACAGAAACTTAGACGCTCTGCGCAGGATAAATAAAGGACAATTGTTAAAAAACATTGCTGCCAAATTTGGTGTAGTAGCTTCAACAGTGCCAGACCGGAAGAATTAACAATAACAAAACGCAAAGAGGGAGAGTGAGGTTCCAATTTTGGGACCAGTTTTTCACGAAAAATGTTTCCAACAGTGATCCTAAATTCATAGTCATCCCAAGTTGCATACAAAAGTAGGAAGATCGACATGGACCACGTTAGTTGTCAGTGACTGATAATAGGTTTTTATCTTAGGCAGTAGCTGCTGAAAGTGTTCAGAAGGATTTGAAGATTTTGTGCCAAGTGTAACAAAAATTTTAAATGAAAAAGGTCTTCATCTGAATGTCACAATATTGACTGACAATTTTCTGTCAGATCCAGATGTACAAGAATTGGTCAATGGCTGGATCCAAGTAAAATTACTATTGCGCAATGTAATGGCATTCTCATAATCTATTGACCGAAGAGTTATGGAAAATTTTAAGCTCGTGTATAAGAGAAAGCTGCCGAATAAACTCGTTGATGAAAATGATGTGATAAAACTTTTGAAATTTAATTTCCCAGACATCACTTATATGATTGCCTCTGTGCAGGATCACATTGCTGAATAAACAATCGAAGCCTCAGAAAAATATATGTCCAACTCTTTGCGAGTCCACTGACTCCGTTTGCACATTGATTGCTGAAACTTGTGATAATGTCGACACATCAGAGTTCACTTAAGCATTTGCCAACATTTCAGGAAGTTCAGACTTAAGTGTTGATCATGTAAATGACTGGCTGCAAAATGGCAGTGACCCTGGCTGTGGTACGATTTCTGCTGGTGAAACTGTCATCTTTGGTTCATCTGCTGACAGTGATTATGGATTAGTCCACAAAGCTGGGACTTCATTTCATGCCATTATGACACATACAGAGGCAACAACCTAGCCGTACAACATAATGATTTATTTGGAATGCCAGGCAGAAACAATTCAGATCTAATTAATGATGAAGAAATGCCTACATGATCACCCTGAACACATAAAAATAACTTTTTCTTCTCAATATATGGTCAAATTTGTGCGAAAATAATATATAATTCGTGTTTTTATGTGAAAACGAATATAACGTGCATTTTCAAAAATCTGCGTGTCCAGATAATCAAGGCTCCACTGTATGCAAGGAAGGGGAAGATTTGTACTATATGAGAAAATTGATACTTTGAACTGAAGAAGAAAAGACAAATTACACTTTTTCATTTTATTGGGAGAGTCAGAACTACTATGAGTTATGCAGAAAAACACAGAAGCTTGCACAAATAATTTACTCGTCATTTCAAGAGATATGTTACTTCCTTTTTGACATAATGTGTAATTTTCAAAGCTGAAATGTAAACCAGGAGAAAGAATAAATGTCTTACATAAGCTAAAGAGAAAAATGTATATTTGTGTACAATTTGCTATTCGTGTAAATATGAATACTATTTTTATGTTTCTAAGTCTGTAAGCTTGAGATATCAGCAAAAGTGAGCAATGGCATGAATATTTACCGATGGCCTTTGAGGCACTCATCTTCAGAGCTGGTTTTTGTGTTCAGTCAGCATTTGTCACCTGTGGATTTAGTCTTCTTATATCTTCCGAGATAAATGACTGAGAGTTCAATTCACAGTAATATATTCTACATTATAAAGTATAAAATCAGCATGGGAGTCATTGTAAGCACATTTACGGCTAGTTTTTTTCTGTGCCAAACACATAACGAAATAGATTGCTGTCAATTCAGTTCCTAGTTACATCCAATTTTGTTGAATATATGCTATGGAATGTTTCTTATAATGAAGAATGAACATTGCAGACAATATTGTTTGATAAATCATCTCAAATATGTTAGTTGCTAAAATAATATAAAGTATTTCAGCTGAGAAGTGCACCTGTAGGATGATTACTGAAAATTTGGAACACAACAAAGAGGTTAATGCACACACTTTAATGTAACAGGAATATTATTTATTCATTTTTGGTTGGCATTTGCAGTTACAGGGATCATACAAACATTAATGAATATTTCTTTTAGGCCTACAAGACTGACTTCATGGAGGTGGCATAGTTCCATGCAAGATGAAGTCCTGGCTGAATGTGTGAGGAACTGCTGGGATGAAGTTACTAAAGAGCACAGAAGATTCAGAATTTGGAAGAAACTGGGCAAGATGTTATAGATACTATTTCTACAATTTCAAAGACAACTGCAGTAGCTGCTGGTAGGCTGGGTAACACAATGTCAAGTGGATGATACACCTAGTAGGGATGCAGCATGCAGAGTAGACTGTTTGCCAGTGCTTGAAGAAGCATTACATGAAAGTCATAAAACTGACTTTGATACTGTAGCGGTTGCAAATGTGGCATTATATGCACTGTTTTAAGCTAGCTGTGGATGCCAGTCCTTTGGGAAATGTCATCCTCCTAGGGTGTATGGGTAGTATCAGGAGCTGACAGTAATAATTTCCCGCAGATCTTTTCAAACTGTCCCAGCACACGTTTGTGCTCCTGGTACATTGGTACGAATATTTACCCACAAAAAATTCAAAGAGGACTTAAAAATACGTAATCAATTTAGTAGCTTTATTGACTACTATCCCCAAAGAGCACATGCTGATATGTATAAAACATTTTGTCATTTAAATGGTCAAAAAGAAAAGACCGGCTCTGATTTGCATTCTTTTTTTAAATAGTCGTGTTACAGTAACAGACCCCAGTCACGACGTTATACTAACACTGAACTTCATCTCAAATTACAGTCAACCCAGTTTCTGCAAAAGTTTTCACTGTCCTAACATTTACCTCTGGAAATAACATTCTTTTTCCTTTGCTATTATTTCCAAAGATGTAGTGCGTGGTTTCTGAGCTTATAGCACAATACACATTGACTCCTGCAATAAGTTGCCAGCATCAGACTTTCACAACCTTGAAGCATTACGATTACCAGTGAGTAGAGGATATACTGGACACAGTTCGAAGTCAACTGGGTTCGTTTCTCCTGTACTCTTGTGCTTCAACGATGATCCGACACTATTTGGCCTTGAAGTTGCAGTCCTTTTCATTTCATTCCTAAACAAAAACAACAAAAAAGCATTGAGGAAAATATGGGGAGAAAAAGATACTATAGTAGATGCCACCACCACAACCACACCCATCATTTCTCACAAATTAGTGCACTACTATAGAACAACCACATCATTTATTGAAATGGAAGACAGTCACTAGGCAGGTTTTATTTCCAAAACACGCAACAGAACACGTATTACGATATCGATGAAGATGACAAAGATTTATTTGAGCTGTGATTAAATTAAGCTTTTATTTTTGATTGCTGTAACAAAGTTTTGTAGTGTTACAAAGAGCAAACTGTACAAATTCTGAATCACAATTTCAGACTGAGACATCAAGTGCTATAATGATGACCATTAAAACATCATGCAAATTTCAAATTATGTTAGTAAAACCCTACCCCAAATCTGACAGGTCTGTGTGTAACCTAGCTTAGGTCGTTCAGAATGAAACTACAGGAAAAATGGCCAGGTTTTAATGTTATACTCTGTGACAAGAGAACCTTAGCCTACACGAGCAACTTTCTGGGACAAATAACACTGGGCAACCACCAATAATGACACACAGAAAGAAAATAAAGAGAAACTGATTAGTTGCATGCAAAGGAAAGGAGAATACAAGAAAAGCACAACAGAAAGGACATACAGAAGGATATACAGAGGGTGGTAAATTACAAACTGTCATCTTGTCTGACAGGTTTGTGTTGTACTTTGTGAAAACTTCACCTTTTTCTTTTCCAAAAGGAATCAGTAGCGAGGTTTCCTCCAATATGTTCACACAGTCATTCTACTTCTGATAGCATTACAAAATCGTCATCTTAATCTCTCTCTTCACAATGCTCATCCAGCGTAATGCACAACCCACTAGCTTGTGAGGCAGAGAGGTGAGCCGGACCGGATGGAATTCCTGCAGCAGGTTCACGACAGTGGGCCAGTAATTGGGCTGGCCCAAGTACGATTTTTAGGCAGTTTTCTGAGCTCATTTAGGAAAATGCTGGTATGGTCTCTCCAATACCACCTCAGAGAATGCAATTCACAAAGAGTTAAAATACAATGACACGCTTAACACAGTATAAATGTTTCACCAAAAGATGGCACAACTCCCTTCCCTGTCAGAGGTTAGTGTCAGAAAGGGCATCTGGTTGCAAAGTTAAACAATAAAATAAAATATGCCTTAGCCTGAAAAACTGGGCCACATATGAAGGGTATAAAAGCTAGTGAAAAGAGGAACAGAATCTTTCTTCACATGGTACCAACCTGGATCACAGTTTTACTTCTTCCTCTACTACTATAACTACCACTGCTCCATCACCTGGACCACAGTTTTGCAATTTCGTAGTTTAAAAACAATAACCTGAAATATCATAATCACTCGAACAGCGGACAAGACCATTTAAATATAGTGTGTTGGATGTTATTTAGCTATAGGACCAAGTCCCTCATCCGACGAAGAAAAATACATTCATACCCCCCCCCCCCCCACACACACACAAATGCACAACTCACACACATAGCCACTGTTGTATCCATGTGCTGTGGCTCCACTAATGGGGCCACAGGGCCAGTGTGTGTGTGTGTGTGTGTGTGTGTGTGTGTTTCCCCATCTGTAGGCCTCCTTTATCTGTTGTTTGATAGTTCCTTTAAATACTTATCAAACTGTAGTACAAGGTCAATTACAGTACTGATAAAATGCGCAGAAGTGTTTATTTAGGGTTCTTCAGCCAACTGCTGTTTAACTGACAATCTGACATTTCACCAGCATTTGTCTAAGAATTATCCTCCACTGCCATGGAGGACTAAAGTCGAGCTTACAGGCTGAGGTTACATGTATTTGTGGTGGCACTGTTGGGGGGCCTTTGTGCAGACATTACAGGGATGTGCCTTCCCACTCACTCACCTGCAACTGTTGTCCTCTGTAAAACAGGAATCCGACGTCTGCTCAGTCCGAGGCTTTGCCCTTTCTCATTCGCGGAGTTATAATGCTCTTAGATCACGACAACTTCTCTGATCAAATAGGTACAGGAACATCTTTATCACAGGTGAACTGAAGTTTCTACAAATTTTATACCTTTTTCTGTATAACTTGATGTGACAAATATTTGTGATGAACAAAGGAGTGGGCATCCCACAATCGTCACTGGTGAAACAGTGAGAAAGACTGAACAAACAATCAGCAGCAATAGTCAACCGACTTCAGACGAGATGAATACATTTCCAGAAATCGGCAGAACTCTTCTGTTCGAAATCATTACTGGACTACTCGACTTTTGAAAACGGTGTGGGACGTGGGCACCAAAGTAATACACAGATCAACACAAAGTCCACAGAACTGCAACTTTCCAGTATTTCTCACGTGCTTCGAACTGGAAGGTGAAGAATGCCTCGACTCTATTTCAAATGGCGATAAGATGTGGGTAGCCCATAGCATCCCTAGAAAGGAAGACAATTGATGCAATAGCAACATCTCTTCTCGCCATCAGCGAAACATCATAGACAGAAATTGTTTCCAGAGGCTACATCTAACAATAATGTACAACTCAATTCATTCCACATAGGTGCACCTTCATAATGGTATTTACAGAACACGATGGGGGATTGAATTGGAGGGGGACGACGACGACGATGACAAAAATTAGGTACAGATTTCACATTAAATTTGACGATTCTACCTCACAGGGAAAGATCGACATCTGCCAACACACTCCACAAGCCACTACATGGTGCATGGTACTTTGTACTACTACTAGCTATTTCCTTTACTATTCCACTCACAAATGAAGTTACGCAAAAACACATACACCTCTGCATGTGCCCTAATTTCTTGTATATTATCTTATCTTCATGGCCCTCATGCGAAATGTTTGTTGGTGGCAGTAGAGTAGTCCTGCAGTCAGCTGAAGGGACATTGTCTTACCTCCAAGAAATCCCATTTGAGTTCACAAAGTATCTCCGTAATCCTTCCGTACTGATCGAACCTACTGGTAACAAATACAGCAGCACACCTCGGAATAAGATGGCTTCCATTAATCTGAACTGGCGTTTCCAAAACACTCAAGCAATACTCAAGACTGTCTTCTTCATAGATGAGCTACACTTCCTAAAACTCTTCAACTATTGTCCTTATGTGCTCATATCACTATGCAATGTCACACCACTGATATGACTATGCCAAGCAGCATGTTACTAATACTGTATACAAACACTACAGGATTATTTTACCAACTCACCTGCATTAACTTACATTTTTCTACATTTGGAGCAAGCTACCACTGGTCAAACCAGCTAGAAATTCTGACCAAGCCACCTTTTATCTTCCTACAGTCCTTCAATGATGACACCTTCCCTTACATCACAGCATCATTAGCAAACAGCACGCTTGCAATACCCTTGTCTCTGATGAGTATTTGTCATTGGAGATCACATTCTGTGTTCTACTACTTAAGGAGTCTTTGAGCCATACAAATATCTGGGAACCTAAACTGTACATTCAGACCTTCGTTAACAGTCCGCTGTGGGGCACCGTCTCAAATGCCCAGTAGCAAAATTAAACCACTGAGAAAAGGGAAATAGTGCTGCTACAGCCTCACGAACAGTACAGCTTCCTCTGTCTGCAGAAAATCACCACGACACTGATGGCTTGATCTCGCTCAATGACAGTGTTAAAACCGAAGACTGCTTTTTCACACATTAGCTATCACTTGCATCTTATTCCTTTCCATAAAATAAAGAACAATGGCCTTCAATTACAACTGTGATTTTATTTCAAAGCAAAATGTGTTTTTTGCCCTGGGGTCTCATCTTCATGTGCTTTGAAAGTCTACAAAGATGACCCCCTGTTTTAAACTTTCTATATAAGATACAGCTCTTGAGATCAGCATAGAATTTAAACGTTTCAACTACTGAAACTAAGGTAATGGTCACCAAACAGCTACAAAGTCTATATTAACAGCAAAACATTGGAGCAAGCATAATTACCAGTATCTCAGCTGCAAAGTAACATGCAAAGAAGACAAGAACAGAAAAATCAGAACAAACAGCTATCAAAGAATATGTGGGCCAACTGCAAAAATATCTGAAGGGGAAATGTTCAAAGTGGTGGAAAGATGTAAGTAAGTAGTGCGGGTTTCCACACTTTTGTACGGAGCAGAATGTCGAGCTTAGAGAAAGAAAGGTCTTCGGCAATTGGAAACATCAGTAATGAAGTTACTCGTATTGTGGCGGCACACCCGCGCAATCTACCATTGCAGCATTTGTATCCGGCACCAGTGGCAGCTGGGCAAAGCGAGCGTGTTGCCATCGCCCGGAGCCAGTGACCCTGCCGGCAAATACGAATATGTTGGACCGCTGCTAGCGGGTACTCTTCCACTTGCCTCTCCTCCACCGTATGTGTTCTAGTAAAGACTTGAGGCTGTTTTGTCTCACAGGGAAACTGGTGTATCTGAACAACCTCTGTCATATGCACCAAAGATGTTAATAGCACCTCTATATATATATATATATATATATATATATATATATATATATATATATATATATATATATATATATATATATATATAAAAAGGAAGTGTAGGCAACTGCCTATGCAGTCCACGTTTCACATTTTTGTTTATAGAAACAAATTCCATCTCGTAACTGACCACAAATGCCTTGTGGTCCTTTTTGGGCCCCGTTTTAAGGCTTTCTGACAGGGCTGTACAAAGAGTTAAGCAGTGGGCTTTACTTTGGATTGTTTACCAGTACGAGATTCATTATCAACCCACTGTTCACTGTGTGATGCAAAAGTGCTGTAGCACTGCTCCTGACACAAAAGTTGACAAAATGGAAGTTATTTGATTCCAAATCGGTGATCGTGTGCAGCAGGCACTGTTACAACAAAGTGCATAGAGAAAACCACATGGTAACATCCAGTGCTCCTCAGGTGTCTCATTTTGTGTCAGAAAGTCAGTCTGACCGGCTGCCCACTAAGGAGTCAAGCCCACTGTGCACTGGGGCATAACCCACACGAAAATACTAGCAGGGCGTTCTGTCTGCTAGCCTGGAACTGATTCAGTGATTGAGAAGCTCGTCTGCGAGTGCAAACAGTGCTGTACCTCAGGCAGTCCCCCCCTCCCTCGAACTTTTTCTCTGTGGCCCATACCCTATCAGCCGCAGCCACGTTGATTTTCTGGATCCTTTCTGCCATTTCAGGTGGTTAGTAATGACGGATCCACAGTCAAAGTACCCATATGTGATGCGTACCACTTCAGGAGTTACTAATGTGCAGGTCTCAGTGTAGATTTTTGCTATCAAAGGATTGCCACAGATGACCATCTCTGATAATGACTGACAGTTTGCCTCGGTGCTCTTTTGCAATTTCTACATCTGGAATGGTTTTAGTCACCTTATGCCCATGCTATTTCACTCCCAAAATCGATGGGCGAGGCGGAATGTATGGTGCGTACATTTAAGATGCGCCATTCACGATATCCAGTGGGGGATCCACTCTGGGTGCGCACCTTCAGTCGGCAACCAGTATGGGCACTGGCTACAGTTTGGGAGATGCACGGCAGGTGAATGTTCACTGTGGTCACTGGCGGGGTGACACTCTCCCGCCATCAGAATCAACTACGCCCCCGGTGGGGCACCACCTTCTACAGCCGCAACTGACGCTGTCGGAGAGCCCTCCTGCAAGTGTCGCCCTCTCCCAGGGACCAAACACTGCAGAGGCTCCTTCCCTGGATGTGCCACTGGGCATTGGCAACGTCGAGGTGGAGCCATTGCCTGATCCGGACCCTCAACCGGTGTCTGACGGCGGCTGCCTGGACACTGCCCGTTCGTCAGAGTACTAGCCGGACATTACCCTGCTGTCACTGTCTCTTTGGTGGAAATGTGTTTATTTTACTGGAGAAAAGTATTATCTAAATTTCTCTTTTTTGTGCAAAAACAATTTAATAAAATAACACACATATACGAATCCCGGCAAGATGGGCACCACTTTCACCAAAAATATCTGCACTTACCAACTGCGGCCCAGATCATAAGATATTGTAGTTTCAGAATAAGGTACCTGATGGCAAAGAAGATAGGGTCACCTTGGATTTTTCAAAGAAAAGAAGAGGTGAGAGGAAGGGTTTGTTTGTTTGTTTGTTTGTGTGTGTGTGTGTGTGTGTGTGTGTGTGTGTGTGTTTGAGTTTTTGTGGGTGGGGAGAGGGGGGGGGGGAGTGAGGGGCTGGGAGTGAGTGAGATGTGGGGCGGTTGGCAATCAAACTTTACAGACTAGTAAGCAACCAGTAGAACCACATGTATACAAACATCCAGTGACATATATAATGGAAACAGATCATAACATAATACAAGAAAAAGATGTAATGTGAAGGTAGAGGTGATAAAGAGGCTTTGCTAAACACAATAAATTTTTATAGACAGTTGCAATTGTTTCATCATATTGTTATTCTTTTTTTTGCAAGTATATGCAGCCTAACTTTCATATACTTATTTTGATAAACTTCAATTATAATTTCCTTGCTTCTAATAATTTTAATTTTTCTTGCACTTTGCAAAATTATAAAATATCTCAGTTCTCCAATAAATATTCTTGAAATATACAATCTGTTATTTAATAATAGTTAGGCAAACAACTGATGAATAACTAGATTTTTTACACTGAGCAAAGATAACTGTTGAGTGCTGTTAAGGAACAAGTTTACTCTACATGCAGAGAGTGAGGAAGTAAGCAGACTTACGGTGTCACATCCTCAAACCGGTTTAGCGTGAAGTTAACAGAAAACAAGTTTTTTGTTATTCTGAGTACCCAACAACACTAGTAAGTGAGCCAGTGCAAATAGAATAGGTATAGTGAGAACTCACCCCTGCCCCAACCGTCTGGACAGCTGATGTGGCGACATCAGCGACTGCCTGGCAGCATTTGTTCCGTACGGTGGCAGCAACATCCTGCAGGTCAAAGAAGATACACTTACAACAGCAAAACTGAGATGTGTGTATGTGTCAAAAGAAAGTTGACCTGAGAAAACTGTAAAATTATGAAGAGGCAGATTAGATGGCCACCACATAGTACTTTTAGGGAGCGAAATCCTAAATACCACCGATACACACTCAAGAAAGTACAGTACATCCGAGATACATGGTGTCTTCTCCATGAGCAACACACTGTGATTTTGCTGTTACCCTCTTGCCCGATCTTTCAATCACGTGAGGACTATAATTAGTTTTCACAGCTTCAGCTGTTGCTCGTTGCTTTGAAAGAATCATCATTATCATTTTGTAGCTCTCCAAGTTCATCGGGTAAAGTATGCCATGGTGTTCACAGTTGGAGCTTAGATCAGTTCCGATTCATTTAGGAGGACTCATGTAGTTTTTCATGAACGATTCTGGACATCAATGTTCCTGCAAACAGCCGTGTTCAGAAGCAGATAAAAAATGGCGGCCCAGTGGCAATGTCTTAAATCTAAATGTTCCTACACACCTACATCTGCACAGATACTCCATAAGCCACCCTACAGCACGTGGTGGAGAGTACCCTGTACAACTACTTGTCTTCTCCCCTCCTGTTCCACTCGCAAATAGAGTGAGTGAAAAACGACTGTCTATATGGCTCTGTATGAGCCCTAATTTCCCGTACCCCGTCTTTGTGGTCCTTACGCTCTATGTATGTTGGCGACAGTAGAATTGTTTGACAGTCATCTTCAAATGCCAGTTCTCTAAATTTTCTCAATAGTGTTTCACGGAAAGAACGTCGCCTTCCCTCCAGGGATTCCCATCCGAGTTCCTGAAGCATCTTTGTAACACGTGTTGTTCGAATCTACCGATAACTCCAGCAGCCTGCCTCTCAACTGCTTCAGTGTCTTCCTTCAATCAGACCTGGTACACATCCAAAACACTCGAGCAGTACTCAAGAATAAGTACCACTGTGTCCTATATGAGGCCTCATTTACAGGTGTTATAGGTGAACCATACTTTCATAAAATTCTCCCAATAAGCCGAAGCTGACCAATTCCCTCCCCTACCACAGTCCTCACATGCTCGTTCATCTCATATCACTCTGCAATGTTATGCCCAGATATTTAAAGAACCTGGCTGTGTCAGGAGGACACTAATAATACTGTATCTGAACATCACCATTTTTCCGAGGGTGGTTTGAAAAGTTCTTGGAATCACCATGAGAGGTCAGCACTAGTGCAACGCGTTGTTATATTCATTGGACTGCCTATAAACACAAGCCACATCAGTGCTCTTGAAAGAGAGCTGTGGCGGTGATGTAGCTCTGTTGTTCCCGCGTAGTGATTTGGGGGGGGGGGGGGGGAAACAAAAAAAAAAAAAAAAAAAAAAAAAAAAAAAAAAAAAAAAAAAAAAAAAAAAAAAAAAAATCGAGATTCGAGCAGTGATTAAGTACTTCATAAAGAAAGGTATGAAAGCAAAAGACATTCATGCCAATTTCCAGAATACACCGGGGGACTCTGCTCCTTCATATTTAACTGCTGCTAAGCGAACAAATGAATTTAAAATACCTCGGGAGAGCTTAGATGATGACTGGTGCAGTGGTTGGCCAAGATGGGTCACTGCTCCAGAAATCATTGCAAAAGTGCACAAAATTGTCATGGAGGATCGCCAATTGAAAGTGTGTGAGAAATTGCTCATGTTTGCCAAATGTCATCTGAAAGGGTATATCACACTTTACTGAAGAATTAGAAATGAAAAAATTATCTGCAAGATGGATTGCCGCGACTCTAGAAGCTGCATCAAAATCACACGAGAATGAACATATCGGAACAATGTTTGGCCCGTTTTAGAAGAAATAGGCAAGATGTTTTGCGCCAGTTTGTGACCACAGATGAAACTTGGATGCACTACTATACCCCAGAGACAAAACAACGGCCAAAGCAGTGGAAACATGCCGACTCTTTGCCACCGAAGAAAACAAAGACAATTATTTCGGCAGGAAAGGTCATGGCATCAGTGTTCTGGGGTGCGAAGGGGATTCTGTTTGTAGATTATCTCCACACTGGGCACACAATTACTGGAAAATACTATGCTAACCTCATAGACAAATTGCAACAAAAGATATGTGAAAAAAGGCCAGGTTTAGCAAGGAAGTAAGTCATTTTCCATCAAGACAATGCGCGCCCACACACGTGCCATCGCTATGGCAAAATCACAAACTAAGGTACGAATTGTTGCCACACCCACCTTATTCACCTGATATGACTCCATCAGACTTGCATCTCTTCCCAAAACTGAAAATTTTTCTTGGTGGACGAAGAGTCAACTTCAAATGAAGAACTGATAGCCAGAGTTGACAACTATGTTGCAGGCCTGGAGGAAACTCATTTTTGAGATAGGATCAAGGCACTGGAACGTCGATGGACTAAGCGTTTCAGTGATGTAAGTGCTTTTTTCTATTCCGTTCTGAGAACTCTTCAAATCACCCTCTTAACTTGCAACTCATCCACATTAACTTACATTTTTCCACATTTACAAGGCTAGCTGCCATTCATCACATTAGCTGGAAATTTTGTTTAAGTCGTCTTGTATCTTCCTACAGTCACTCAACTTCGACACCTTACCTATAGGCCAACAGTCCAGAAGCAGTTGCAAATATGTAGCAAAAAATTACTGCTACCCCAAAATATTTGTCGAGCAGGTTTCACAACAGGCTGATGTCACATACACATCTCAACTTTCTGACTTGAGACCTTACAACTGAAATCTTGCAGTGTTTCACACGTTTAGGTACTTCCTCTGGCTAGTACACAAAGGAGATTTAAGTACTGTGAATCATAGCTTGAAAAGACTGTGGGTGGAAAATCTGACACGACACTATATTTGATGAACACGCTCGGTTCTACCTTTCGGCCCGACGAATAGCCAGACTACTGGTCCACCGAAAACCTTCAAAACTGTGCATCGAATTCCTTTGCGTGATGAAGTAATTCGAGTTCAGTGTGTAGTTTCTGGCAATCAAATTATCTGCACAACAGTTTTCGAAACCACTGCCAACATGGAGAAATGGTACTCTCAGTTAAGAGATCTCGAAAAGCAGTACTGCTTTCTCTAGCAAAACAGAGCTACGTGCCACACGGCTCATCAATTGTTTTTTCGTATTTGTGAAGCCTGCGCAGAAGAACACACACTAAGCAAAGTTTTGTGTATGCTTGACATATCTTCTTGTGCTTTTTATCTAAGGGGACACTTAAAAGTAAAAGTGCTTGAAAACAAACCTAAAATGACAGACCAACTGAGGGAAAACATACCAGAATGGTGAACATATCAGTAATACAGTTCTGCATGAAGAGGGTTCAATTTTGATTTCAAGAACACAAAAATGCATAAAGGTGCTGTATGCCTATTTCCCCATGCTCCCACTTTCTACCAGTTGCTCTGATTGCACCACCAGTAAATCAAAGGCAGTGGCAGTGCAACATCTGAAATCACATGCGTACGTACTCCCAGAAGCAATTTTTACCCTGCAAAGAAGGGTGTACTGTTTTGTGTCTATCTGGCAGATTAAAGCTGTGTGCCAAACTGGGACTCGAACCCTGAGGTAACAGACAAGGTACTGGCGGAAGTTAATCTGTAGAGGCAGGTTGAGCCGCATGCCTGGATGGCTTGGTCAGAAGAGCCACTGCCCACAAAAGGGAAAGGATCTTAGTTTGGCTCCTGGTTCTGGCCCACTGTTTTAATCTGTCATGACATTTTCACACGTGTTTTTTTCCCCCCACCCAGTGGCCAGTGAACTTGGTAATGCTTCGCATTCACACATTCAAAATTTCTCCTCTCCCTCCATTTCCGCCCAACTCCTTCCAACTCAGCCCCCCCCCCCCATGCATCACCTCCTCCTCCTCGTCCTCTCTGCCCATCCCATCCTCCCGCTCTCTATGTCCAAAATACCTCTCATTTCCTCTCACCCTCTCTCTGACCTTAAGCCTCATTTCTTGTTGTTGCAAACAAAACTACAATTGGTAGCTGAATTCACTTAAAAAGAATGGGAGCTGTGAGCACCTGCTACTGCCCCACCATACAGCATGTTTGGATCCTCACACCCAATACTATTTTCTCTGGAACAAATCCACATATTCTGTCACGCTCGTGGCTTAAGCCTCCATTAACAAATGCCCCCTCCATCCCCCTCAATTGGTAAAATTTCACTATTTATTCCATTATTTACAACATCTTATTAGTTTTGTATCATAATATTTTCCCTATTTTTAGTTTTCCCATCTCCTTATCTGCTTTCCTTCTAATTCTTATTTGCACTATTCATTCCACTTCTCAATCCCTTTCCTTTCACTCACTTTAGTTGCAAAGTGCTCAACTCTGACTTCCCAATCTTCCTGACGATGTGGGGGCATCTACGTCTCCACTCATCCTAACAACAAATGGATCCCCCTCAAACTGGGATCTAAACGACTCCTCACTCCTTTCCAATTTTCCCTGATCCGTCCTCCTTTCCTCGGTGACAGAGGAACAGACAGTTTTAAAATCAAGCTAAGTTTGTCAGAACTATTTGGAAGTATGCCTCCTGAAGATGTGCACGTCTTACCCTATGCGACTGATGAGAACAACGAAATATACCGAAAACCAGACGTCGGGGTCCTCACCTCGGCCTGCACGCCCTGGGTGCAGAGCTCAGGGGCCGTCTGGCAGCACTCGTTCTCCACAGTGCCACGCACACACTGGGTACCCACACTCGTCATGGGCCGGATGTCCGTCTGCACGGACGTCTCGGGCATCTGTCGTGACTCCGTGGCACCGGTGGCAGGTGCCGGCTTCACTATTTGGCGAATGAGAGTATCGCAGATGAACAAGTTACTCCTCGTATCCTGTGAAACAGAATTCGGATCACACATTATTCAATAAAAATAACAATAATTAGTGTTATAAATTATAGAGTGCAGCAATCAGTCATCCTTTTTAGATTTTATTATGCAAATCCAGATTTCGGTTAGTAGCTAGCCGTTCTGAATGTGCTATTTTTATTGTCAATGCATGCAAGTCCCTGTTGTTCTTTCAAAGAACTGTGACTGACGCCCAAACAACAGCATCGAGAATAAAAAATAGCACATTGAGAATGGCTAACTACTAGCTGAAATCTGGATTTGCGTAATAAAATCTAAAAAGGACGACTGATTGCTGCACTCTATAATTTATGTCACATACAGTCACTGAGTGCATCCACTTTCCGAATGGAAGGTTAATCTGATGAATAATTAGTGTGTGAGAGACACCGGGGGAGGGGATTACAGACGGCTATCGATATAACAAAAACACATCGACAGCCGTGTTTGATACTGCACAGATTCTACGATACTGAGGAATAAGCTTGAAATCTTACCAGCTGTAGGATCTTCACTTGCTCTGTTACGACTCCGAGAGGAAACAAGTGCTAACTGTTTTGGTTTTGTTATTTTGTTTTAAACTGCAATTACATAGTAAATTCCAAAATTAATGCACAGATCATGTTTCCCAAACCTTTATTACTCAGAAAACTCACTGTGTTTTGCTAATAACTGCTGGTGAATTTTCAAGTTACTGAAGAGACGGATATTTAAAATTTTAACAGCATCATGTGCGTCAAAAATTTTGACTGCTCTACAAATGTTTTGCTATATCAATGATCTATACTGCTTTTAGGTACAAAGTTTCCTGGTCACAGAAACAGATTTGATTTTACTTAATACACAATAATTTGAAAGTTGTTATAGTTTTAAAATTTCATAGTTTCTATAAAAACTTAAAACTAAATTATGCTAAAATTATCTTATCTGTTTACTTATATTTACACATGAATATGGATTATTAAGAGGTAGAAGGAGATGTGTGTTGTTATAATACAATATGTTTGTGTCTAAAATGTTTGCATATATTGTGTGGAACAAGCTTGTTCAAATAATTTTTGAATGACTGGTATAATTCTGCTTCAACTTGGACTGTACACAGCACCACAAAACAAGGTTGGAGTGTGACAATAGTACTACTCAAAGACAGGCAACTGTTCAGTTGACGTGAATTTTTGACACAGTATTGTCAGGAGTCTAACTGATACCAACACATGGTGTTCTGGGCTTTACTACTTGCACATATGATAATTCCTTTATTTTCTGACAGACGTCAATATTACCAACAAAATCTTAAGGATCTTCAGGTATCATGCTGTTTAATTGAGGGTATGATATTGGTCAACTGGACCACCTTCAACTTACTACATGATTTTTATTAATTAGTAAACAGTTAAGTCTCACACAAGTCCAACCCCTTGTCCAAGTCGTGGGAAATGGGCAACGGCATGAAGCAGGGGATTGCCTTTAAGTGAAGAGAATAAGTGATAGGATGATGAAGATAAAATATCACTCAAGGAGACGACCATAGAGGCAAAACAAGCATATGCACTGTAGGTGGGCTGCACTTCTGAGGAGAAGCAAGAGTTTGAGGAGGAAATGGAGAAGCAACTGGGAAGGAAGAACGTGATAGTAATGGGGGATTTAAATGTGCATGTTGGGAGAGAAAGACAAGGCTGCGAAAGTGTGCTTGGATCAGAGGGTTGGGGCTGCCGAAATGCGGAAGGTGAAAGACTATCGGGGTTCTGTCAAAGGAAAGGCTTGCTGGTTGGGAACTCTTGGTTCAGGAAACGAGAGAGCTAAAAGATTAACTGGTACAGTTAGGACTTAAAGAGAAAGTCGATAGTTGACTACTTACTGTACAATAGTGAGATGAATAGGAACATCTCTGACATTACAGTAATACCATCAGAGGCCTTGGATAGCGACCGCTGTTTGCCAGTAATGAACCTGAGAGAGATTAAGGATAATAAAGGGACAGAAAACCAGGAAAGATGTACAAGGGTAGGGAAGTTGACGGAGGAAGAAAGCAGGCCACAGTACCTACAAGTACCCAAAGGATGAACCAAAAACAGCAGAAGAGGAATGGGGTAGATTCAAGGGAACATTAGGAAGTGTGGTGGAAGCAATATCTGGCGCAATAATAAAACAAAGGATATAGTACAGAAGAAGAATAGAGCCTTTAAGGTATGATTCCAGAATAGAACGGTAGAGACAATAGAAGAGTATCAAGCAAGAAGGAAAGAAGCAAAAAGAGTGGTGGCAGAGGAGAGAAGGAAGTGGATGGAATAGTGGACCAGAATGATGGAGGAGGATAATAAAGGTTCAAAAAAAGGGATGATTAAGTCAGTCCCACCTGATGCAGATCCCACACCGCACAGCAATACTCCAGAACAGGGCGCACAAGTGTGGAGTAAGCAGTCCCTTTAGTGCAACTGTTGCACCTTCAAGTGTTCTTCCAATGTATAGCAGTCTTTGGTTTGCTCTACCCATAATACTATCTATGTGATTGTTCCAATTCAGGTTATTTGTAATTGTAATCCCTGAGTATTTAGTTGAATTTACAGCCTTCAGATCTGTGTGACTTATCGCGTAATCCAAATTTAGCTGATTTCTTTTTGTACTCATGTGAATAACTTCACACTTTTCCTTATTCAGGGTCAATTGTCTCTTATCGCACCATGCAGATATCTGCAAAAAACTGAAGACAGCTACTCAGATTGTCTCCTATGTCGTTAATATAGATCAGGAACAACAGAGGGCCTATAACACTTCCTTGGGGAACACCAGATATTACTTCTGTTTTACTCGATGACTTTCCATCTATTATTATGAGCTGTGACCTTTCTGACACGAAATCACGAATCCAGTCGCACAACTGAGGCATTACTCCATAGGCACGCAGTTTGATTAGAAGACGCTTGTGAGGAACGGTGTCAAAAGCCTTCTGGAAATCTAAAAATATAGAATCAATTTGACATCCCCTGTCGACAGCACTTATTACGTCATGAGTATAAAGAGCTAGTTGTGTTTCACAAGAATGATATTTTCTGAAACCATGCTATGTGTCAATAAATTGTTTTCTTCAAGGTACTTTATAATGTTCGAAAACAGTATATGTTTCAAAACACTACTGCAAATAGATGTTAGTGATATAGGCCTGTAATTCAGCAGATTACTCCTTCTTCCCTTTTTGGGTATTGGTGTGACTTGAGCAATTTTCCAGTCTTTAGGTACGGATCTTTCTGTGAGCGAGTGGCTGTATATAATTGCTAAATATGGAGCTATTTTATCAGCATACTTTGAGAGGAACCGGACTTGTATACAATCTGGACTGGAGGCTTTGCCTTTATTAAGTGATTTAAGCTGCTTCATTACACCGAGGATATCTACTTCTATGTTTCTCATCTTGGCAGTTGTTCTTGATTGGAATTCAGGAATATTTACTTCATCTTCTTTGGTGAAGGAGTTTTGGAAAACCATGTTTAATAACTCTGCTTTAGTGGCATTGTCATTAGTGACTTCACAGTTATTATCGCACAATGAAGATATTGATTGCGTCTTACCACTGGTGTGCTTTATGTATGACCAGAATCTCTTTGGGTTTCCTGCCAGATTTCGAGACAGAATCTCGTTGTGGAAATTATTAAAAGCATCTTGCATTGAAGTATGCGCCATATTTCGAACTTCTGAAAAACTTTGCCAATCTTGGGGATTTTGCGTTCTTTTAAATTTGGCATGCTTCTTTCGTTGCTTCTGCAACAACGATCTGACCCATTTTGTGTACTATGGGGGATCAGTACCCATCACTTATTAATTTATGTGGTATATATCTCTCAACTGCTCTCGATACTAGCTCTTTAAAAACGTTCCACAACGTTTCTACACTTACCTCATCAGATCGGAAGGAGTGAAGACTGTCTCTTAAAAAGGCGTTATGAGCATTTTTATCAGCTTTTTTCAATAGATATACTTTGCGTTTCTTTTTTATGGTTGTAGGTGTTATGGTGTTCAGCCTAGCAGCAACTGTCTTGTGGTCGCTAATCCCCGTTTTCCTCACAATACACACTATTTGTCCAGGATTATTTGTTGCTAAAAGGTCAAGTATGCTTTCACAACCATTTACGCTTCGAGTGGGCTCATGAACTAATTGTTCAAAATAATTTTCTGAGAAAGCATTCAGTACAATTTTTGAATGACGTTTTATGCCTGCTGTCTGCTTTAAATGTATAATTTTTCCAGCATATCGAGGGTAGATTAAAGTCATTACTTATTTGAAATGAGACTCAAGTTTTCTTTGAACTGTTCAGCAACTATATCTTCTGAGTCCGAGGGATCAGTAAAACGATCCAATCAATAGTTTAGTTCGATTGTCAAGTATAACCTCTACCCATACTATTTCACACGAAGTATCTAATTCAATTTTGATACAAGGCAAACTACTTCCGACAGCAATAAATACTCCACCACCATCTGTATTTAATCTATTTTTTCTGAACACTGTTAAATTGCTTGAAAAAAATTCAGCTGAACTTATTTCCGGCTTTAGCCAGCTTTCTGTACCTACAACTATTTGAGATCCAGTGCTTTCTATTAGGGCTTGAGCCTACACAGTCATAGAACCGCCTGAGCCTCTGTTTCAGACCCTCCACTTGGCTCTGCACCAAAGGACCACAGTCGGTTCTATTGATGATGCTGCAGATGGTGAGCTCTGCCTTAATCTCGGAAGCAAGACTGGCAGTCTTTTAACATTTCCGCTAGCCCCCGAAACCAGACAGAATCTAATCCGATCCAAAGCGACACACGTCATTGGTACCGACATGAGCCACCATCTGCAGTTGGCTGCACCCTGTACTCTTCATGGCATCTGGAAGCACTCTTTCGACATCCGGAATGACCCCCCCCCCCCCCCAGAATGCACATGGAGTGCACACTGGCTTCCTTTCCCTCCTTGGCAGTCATGGCTTCCTTCCCCTCCTTGGCAGCCATATTCCTAAGTGGTCCAATTACGCACCTAACGATGGAGCTCCCAACTACCAGCACTCCACCCTCTGTGAATGCCCAGATCTCGCGGGCCGAGAAGCTTCCTCTGGAACACGGTGGACGGCTCCATCCGGCTCAGAGACATCGTCAGCCACAGATAACACCCGAAACCTGTTCGTCAAACGAACTGGGGAGGCCCTACAATTGGCCCCTCGGAAAGTTTTTCGATGCCTTCCAGACTTTGGAATGATCTCCCACTCGGCCACGGGTGAGGGGTCAACCTCAGTGCAGGCAGTACCCGGAGTGGTCACAGCAGTGCACTGATCAGAGGTCACGTGGGACGTGCTCGACGTCCCTTGCATTCCCGCGTTCGATCCCCCACAGTGACGCCCTCTGGCAGCAGCCTCAAGCTGTGTGACGGAAGCCAAAGCAGCCTGGGTCTGTGAGCGAAGGGTTACCAACTCAGCTCGCATCTGTACACAACAATCACAGTTACTATCTTTTATGCAGTCACTCCTGTTTGAAGCTCGTAAAAATATGCAACAAGCGAATGGTGTACTCGCCTTATTAGTAGCAGTAACAAGCGGTGCGCTCTCACTGACGGTCTAACCGACACCGAGCTGTTCTAACCAACCAAACAGAAACCTGTACGATACAAAAGGAGAAGACTGGACCAAGGTGAAGACGGAGAGAGAGTGGCAAGACAGCAGAAGAAAGGAGACTGGACCCAGGTGAAGACGAAGAGAGAGTGGCAAGGCAGAAGACGATGAAGAGGCTTACGTTCCAAACAGACCCAGTCAGTAGCTGGAAACTGTCCAAGATGATGATGATGATGATGATGATCATGAACACAGGTAAGTAACTCATCGAGTGTTTTCCAAGAAGTTATTTACAGCTAGTATTTCATCTATGTTAACCAGACTCTGAAAAATTCTGGATATACTCTACGTTACAATCTGCTGCCCAGTGTCGGGGAAAAACCGAAGAAAAATTATCAAATGCTCAAATGCTATACCAAAGCTTTACAACCACTGCTCACCGAATGCTGCCAGGTGGCACTGCGGGCACGCGACTCAGTAAGGGGGCATATTAAAAGAGCACAGACTAACAGGCAATCATCCTAGTGACGATAAGGACCACCGATTTTGTAAAAGGGCAGTTTGTTAAGGACCGGTATCCGGGAATGATGATCTCGGAGACAAAGCCAGTCGGCTGTTTGTCTGCTACTATCATAAGTACCTACAGAAAGTGGTCAGAGCATACAATTCGGCACAATTGTCGAACGCGGGCTCCACGGCAGACGAACCCTACACGTTCCCATTTTGATCCGACGACACCATTAATTACGGCCGCAGCAGGTGCCGCACAATCGAGACCGAACTGTGGATCGATGGAGACTCGTCATCTGGTCAGACAAATTGTAGCTCTCGTTACACAGAGCTGACGACTGTCTCCGGATATGCCACCATCCAGGTGAAGTGCTGCTCGAAATATGTACCGAGTTACAATGTAGGCCAGTCGGGACAATACTGTGCTGAGGAGAAGGGAGGGTGAGCATTCACCTGGGCTTCGAAGAGATTTGTGGTAGTAACCGAAGGCACCACGAAGCTGAGGCCGCACTAACATTACTGCCGAGCAGCCGCATCCCTTCACGCTTGACGGCTCCCCTGGCAGTGACGGCACCTTCCGGAAGGCCGACGGTGTGTGCCACGAGACCAGACACTCGCTACAGAGGTTCGAGGAGCAAAATGGTGAACTCACGCCGTGATGTCTTGGCCACCAAATTTGTCTAATGTGACCCTGACAGAACACATCTGGGTCCAGCTTTGCGTGCACAAACCACCGTACTGTTATTTACAGGCATTGCGTAACATGAGTAGATATCTGGTGCCGCCTACCAAAGACTTGTAAAGTCTGTTCCATGTACAACTGCTGCTATATGACCGACATCTTATCAAGTAGGAGGTCACAATGGGAGAGCACTTGAAATCTGAAATGTATAATGAATGCTGAAGAGGAAATGTAATTTTACAAACATTTTACCACAAAGGCTCGATGTGTTTAAAGATTGAAGAAACCGACAGGTAGCCTGTCACCGTACATTTCTGCAGCACATAAAGATGAGTAAGAGAGATCCTGAAGTTTTTTTACTTCTGGTAAAGGGTATCAATTTTAAGTCAGTACCATATAACCGAATAGCATTCTTCACGTAAGACACAGTCTCACTGAGCAATATATCTAAAAATTTGTATGTTATTGATATCTGCATGTGCAGTACAGAAATTTCAGTTGTAGTAAGTGTCACACTAAAAAAATTTGAAGCTCTGAGATTTGATCCCACTTCTGTCCAAATATTTTTCTGTCATTCAACCTTTCATTTGTCTCTAGCAACGAGTCACATATGTGGAAAATGCCAATTCGTACCGAGGTTCGGTGTCCAGTTGAAATATACGATGCCGTGTAACTGGTCGGTTAAATCGGTTCGAAGGTTGGAGGATGGCAACAACGTGTACTGCCTCCTCCAGTACAATAATTTAGTAACCCTAACTTGATCTGGATGTACCTGGTGGTGCAATAGAGTATTATTACTAGTATTTTTGAATCACCCAGGGACGAGCAGGTTGCAGCGAGACGGAAATATTTTAAGCTTGGCAAGCCCTCGATGCTATTCTGGATGGGCACACTTGCCACATCTGGGTTTCACACTGCCCCATCCCTCCCACTGTCTTCGACAACATGGAACACCTTACTCTACACACAAAAGCATGCTTCAAAAACAAAGAGGCACCAGTCTCGTGACCGACCGAAGTCGAGTCAAAACAGCTGCACCACTGTGTAACGTGCATGACATCCTCGTGCGAAGGTCACCTTAGTGGGGATATGAAATTTCTGCGTTGGCACCTGTCTACAAATTTCAGGTTATGTGATTCACAGTCTATTACGATTCGAGAAATTGGTTGCTTTATATGTTGATCGTGTTCTGATACCACTTTTGTTGCGTTATGTCTATTAATATTTATAGCTATTCATTTCGTTGTTTGCTACTCCAGATCTCTTAGGATTGGTTACTGTCCAATTTTCTTCACCAATTAGCTAGTCACATGTGCTGTAGATGAATCCCCTTATTTCTTTTGAAATGATGTGGAATGAGTCTTCCTACAGGCTATACAAGATCTGTTCAAAAAAATTCCGGAACTTTGTCCACAAAATTTTTCTACGCTTACCTTTTACTTATCGTGCATGGTCTCCTTCAAAGTACTCTCCTCCACAAATGATACACCACTCCCAACGCAATTTCCACTTCTGGAAGCAGTCTCAGCACACCCCTAACTGCACGCTGTCTGCAAATTTTCTTTTATCTTATCTACTGTTGCAAATCTTTGTCCTTTCAATGGGGTTTTCCACTTTGGAAATAAAAAAAAAAAAAAAAAAAAAAAAAAAAAAATCCCGCAGGGGCCAGGTCTGAAGGGTATGGAGGGTGAGGCAGCACAGTGTTTTGTTTTTGAATTCATGATGAACTAATCCTTCATACTCAAAGAAAACTATCAGCATGGCTTTGATATTTGATCTGACCTGACAAACTGTTTTGTCTTGGGTAACCTTTCCTGACCCATTGTGAAAATTGAACCTCGGTCTCAACATCATAACTGACGACTCATGACTCACCGTCAGTTATGATTCTCTTAAGGAACATCTTGTTCTGATCTGCGCAATCCATAAGCTCTCAACGCAGTGCAATGAGAATGTCTTTCTGGTCTCGAGCCGTGGGACAATCTTGGCAGCAACGCAATGCATTCCAAGTTACTGAGTCAGAATTTCATGACATGATCAAACTGGAATGTTACAGTCTTTTTCAATCTCTTGTACATTTAAGTCTTTGATTGACACGTACAATTTCGTTTACAGTCCTGAAATGAGGGTCGTTGGTAGACATCGAAAGGCGGAGGGTCGTCTTTAACTTCTGTGCGGCCATTTTTAAAGCATGTGAACCATTCGTAATACCCAGTACAGCTTAAGCATTCGTTACCTTAAGATTCCTGCATCATTTGGTGTGTCTCAGTAAGGTTTACTTGAGTTCCACACAAAATTTAATGAATTCGCATTGCTCCTCTGACTCTGTCATCTCGAAATTTACAAACTGTGTGACACAATGTTCTACTCAATAATGCACTGAACGACGACTAACAAACACACAACCACGAAACTTCCAGCAGTTACACATTAAACACAGGCGTGTGCAGGGGTGTCTTTTACAGGTTACTAAATAGCTCACAGGCTTCAATTTAACACTGAACATTATTACTACTACTCATGTAACCAGTGATGTGCATGTTTTTCATTAAATTTTTGCCTTTGGAATAGGTGGTGGTTTACAGATGAATTGATTTCAGGCTAGATTCAACATTTTCTTTGCTACCTGTAAAGAAATTTTTTGTTTCTAAGAAAATGACTGTAGGATTTTTATGGCTGCATAATGAGCTCCTTTCTGGGCCACTGACAGCTCGATAATGAGTAATAATTGTAATTTTTTCTTCTAATATTAGGCTGTGACTACTATTCTTTGCGGATTGCAATGGATCATTCTTGATGATCCTTTAGTGAATATACGTATAACGTTCAAACAGATAAAAGCTAAGACCTTGAAGATGTGCCTAGATGATATCTATAGCCAAATGTTACACATTATTTCTGACTGCTCGCTTTGGTGCGACAAACTCTGAGTTACTCCAGAAAATTATGGTGCAAGACATTAATAAGTGGAAATAAGCTATATATGTCATTATGTCCATTTATTTATTTCCAAACATAGCAGTTGTCCTAAAGAGTAAATATTGATGAACTTAGTTATTGGAGAAGCCCAGAATTACGTTTCTTTCATCAATGTGTACATTCATCATCATCATCATCATCATCATCATCATCTTGTACAGCAGACTAAGATTAACTACTGCATTAATAAATGAGTTCCCCTGTACAACACTGGGAGTTCCATCAAACAAAGATGCTATGTTCCAGAAAATAGGTAGGTATCTATATTAGTTCATGTGGACATGTACCAGTCTTAATTAGTGCAAAAGACACAGTTCAAGAAAAAGGGAAATTTGCAATGAGTGTAGCTTTTGGTGAGACTGCCTACTAACCTGTAGAGTCTTCCAGACAGTTTGTATCTGCTGCTGCAAAGCCCGATCGCCTGTCATCTTGTTGCCAACCGCTGCCCCAGACATCATGTCACCATTTCCGCCTGTCAGCTGCCCCTGCAGTGATGAAAATTGAACTTTCTTATGCAAATCCATGTAACATAAATGTGGCTTACAGCTACCTGTAATTACGGAAGCACATTTTATCAGACAATAGCTTGCAGAAACACAGGCCTCTTCTTCTTAGCAGAATGGAGAAATTAGTTGGAGAAGGTGTGGGCTAATGCCTGTATCAGTGGTGTCCGTTTTGGACATTTCATATGGTGTGCTGGAACATTCTGAAAGGAAACAAAGGATGTTAATAGGAAAGAGATGTGTATTAAGTTATGAAGCATCATCCAACTGGGAACTAATTACATGTGGTGGCCCCAAAGATTCTATCTTAGGGTCCTTACTTTTCCTTGTGTATATAAATGATCTTGTATCAGTAACATTACCAGATGCCCAGTTTCCTTGCAGGTGATGCAAATTATTGCAACAAACAGCAAATCAATTATAGTCTTAAAAAAATTGGTTAATGAAATTTTTGTGGGCATCAATAAATGGTTTCTAGACGATTCTTTGTCATTAAACTTTGAAAAAAGACTGTATCTTGCAAATTCTGAGCTGCAAGTAATAACACCTGCAAGATACAAAAAGCTGACAGTGTTAAATTCTTGGGATTACAACTTGATAATAATTCAATATGGAGAAGCATGCCACAGAACTGATGAAGTGTATAAAGAAATTTCTATTTGTAATGCAAATTCTGTCAGACATAGTGACATAAAAATAATAATAAAAAAACTACCACAGTATGCTTACTTTCAGTCCAAAATGTCATAGGGGATTTATCTGGAGTAACTCGTGAAGCCAAACTAAAGTTTCCTAGTCCAAAAATATGTAATAAGAATTATTTGTTGAGTAAACTCAAGAACATCCTGCAGAGGCCTGCTTATGGAACAAGGGATACTAAATGTTGCTTCCCAATATATTTATTTCTTAACGAAATGTGTCATTAAAAAGGTATCTCTCTTACAATAAACACTTAAGTTCATGGAATCAATACTGGAAATAAAAATAACTTTCACAAAGATTTAAAGTCACTTACTTTGGCCCAGAATAGTGTCCATTACTCTGTAACACACAATTTCAATAATTTGACAGTAGTCAAAAATACTTTAACTACTGATCAAGTTCAGTTTAAGAAGAGCCGCCTAAAGGATTTATTGATGGCCAGCTCCTACTTCACTGATAAATTTCTTAGTAGAACCAACTGATGTATATGTGTTACTAATAATATCAAAGAATGCGAGCATTAAGTACAATCTGGTGTCTGTACAAATTCTGTACAGTAATGTTATCACAGTAAATAGGTGTTGTAAAATGATTTTTCTGCTTGGTGATGCACGGGTACATCCGAAAATAATTACCATACACACTTCTTGTGTATTAAACATGCACATGATTTTGTGACAAGTGTTATCACCTTTTAATTGAAAATATGGTTAAGATTTTTTTTTAATCTATTCCACAGTGACAAGGATAATTTCACTTGGGATCTGTGGAAGACACATTAGCATTTTCTTTCTAAATATTTCTCGTGTATTTTTGTTTTCTGACATGTTCTCCATCCTGGACAATCACCTCACTATGGATCAACTGGAACAAAATAAGCTTCTAATCTAGTCTGTTCTCCCGATTAACATAATACAAAGAGCCACAGAAAATCAGTTCTAACACAGTGCTAAAGCGTTTCTGGGCCTGTATCCATACAATACATACTGATCACCTGTGTGCGAGGAAGGCATCTTTTCGTTACACCCTATGCCATCTATTTTACATTCTCTGCTGGATAAAAACTTTATACTTTTCCAGGAATTACAATAATCAGCTTACAGATTTTATGTTGCTCCAGTATGCTTACTACTGCCATCTGCCCATTTTCTGTTAAATCTCTCTTAATCCAGCACAGAATTTACTGGTTCCGTCTACCATCCACTGGCCTCACTACATGTCCCACTAACATACATTTCATTTCCATCAATGTCATAATTGTGTCTTCCCCTCCAGTTCCTGTCTCTCCTTGTAGTTCCTCACTTTTTTTAAAAGCTTTCCACATCTGAAGTCTCTCTCTCTCTCTCTCTCTCTCTCTCTCTCTCTCTCTCTCTGTGTGTGTGTGTGTGTGTGTGTGTGTGTGTTTTACATAATGCAATCTATACTATGTGAATCACTAAAGATATGCACACTACGTCACCACTAAACTATCTAACCTTATCAGTTGTCACACATGCAATAGCTTCTCTAGAAGGCTGTTGTGGGTTTGTAGGTGATACTATTTCAGAATATAAGTCTTACACAGACACACTTTATTTATAATATCACAACTGATTTCATGGCTAAAACTTCATTGTTAAGAGCTACTGCGTAAAAAAAAAGGACACAAAATGGGCAACTCAGTTTAACAGAAATATATACAGCTGTAAAAAAAAAAAATAAATACATAAATTTAATTGACGTACTTATATCACCATCATATAGTGTAAACAAAACAAATTAAGGTAAAAATTTCATCTGGAAACATGAGACAGTAGGCATAGCATTACATGTCTTCCAAAAATTAAAAAAATGAACAGAACCAGAAGGAAATTCTTCACATAAATTATCTCTAATCACTGAGATCAGGGGCACATACCCAACAACAACAGAAAGAATGTGAAAATGTTGCTGCATGCAGCAGAATGTGGCCTCCCAATGACAGCTACCAAGCGACAATCGACTGATTAGCAAATGACACATAAAGATGTCAGACCTTTGTACATCTACCCTGAAGCATAATACTTAAAACATTTACCAGTTTTAGGAAACATCAATTTTAAGACTCGAAAAAGCAATAACAAAATATTGATTCTTCACGAGCAGAAGTTTCAATATGAACTCAAAACATTATCTAGAACAACAAACTGCATAGTAATAGCGGAAAATATATAGGACACCTCCTACGCTAACCTCTTTATCTCACATATTAAAGTAACACAATCAACAAAAAATGTATGTACCATAAGTGACATCCAATGACATGAAAACTTATTAAATAAACATTCACCTCACAGAAAGCTTAAAAGAATGAACTATTGTTTGCTTCATGTGATCTAATCACTAAGCGAATCATTTTTTCCATGTGTTTCAAATGTTATACAACTTGAGCATTATTGTACCACTACAATACAGAATGTGTTACTGCCACATCCATTTACGTTCTTAGAAACAGTCTGGTGAATGAGTCTTACAAAGTGATGTTAACAGTCTACTAAAATAGGTGACAAGTATTTTACTGTGTAACAGCAGATCTGTAACATTTTAATGTTTCTTGTAATGAAGTAGGTGATTAAAACACAAAGTATTCCTTATATTTGCCCATTACAGATCCACCATTAGGCCTACATGATGAAATGTTTACATATTTGATGCCATATTTCCAATATTGTTACACATCAATTCCCTAATATTTGTTTCGAAGCACTCTGTAATGTCATGTTTGAGACATCTACCAGTATGTTGACAAATCGAACAGTCTTTCGTAAGAAAGTAAACAGATGTGCCAATAAATCACACTAAGAGCAGCAGCTGAGACTGTTGCCTGAAGTTCCTACTGTACACAGTATATTAATCACCACAGTTTATTGCTTGACATAGATGGAAGGCAGTGATATGTACTATCAAACAACCACGAAAGATGGTGGGAATGAATGATATCACTGATTCAATTGAGAAAGCATGTGGCATTCTGGATCTGCAATGCTCGGGTTTGATGAAAATGTTTGCAGGCAGTGCTCTAGTTGTATCATACATTGAAAGCTGCTACAGAAATTTGTGATTTGTCTAACAGTAATGACTCTCACACAGAAACATGAAATCACAGCAAATATTTAAACCTATGTTGGCACACACCAAGAAAATATGTGTACAATGACTCAAATGCCAAGGACCCCATGTGACAACAATACCTGTTTTATAAATTAACAATCTTAGAGACCGTATACAAGTTTGTTTATAATTAATAACAATGCAATGTCTTTTCAAGGGCTGTCGGACAACATCTGTCACACCACCACGCTGTGGAACATGTTCAGTTTGACTATGAGAATTGAGTCGTAATCTTATAAACAATTCGCTTTCTCCTATTAGGGAGTGATATTACAGAGACAAAACTAAACGGCAAACAAACCCAAATATGAAGAACCCTGTCTTCACACAGCACACAGCAGCTTCGTTGTGACATTTCAAAACATGCCACATCTGATCGATGAAAACAATGGGTATGTGACTGACCCTAAATCAAATGTGGAAAGAGAACGGCAATTCGCGTGTAAGAGATATAAACCGCTATTGTACAGCCGTCACTTCGTTAATATCGCTGTGTCGAGTCTGTCAATTGAAAGGGTGTTTTTTTCGTATGGTAAAATAATTTTCTTGTTGTAAAATAACGCTTTTCTGATTAATAAAGGAAGCCACAATACAGGAAACAGAAACGCGAAACAAGAAAAAAACGCTGAAGCAAAGTTATACTCACTTCAATACAAGAATCAGCAGCTTGTATTTTCTTTTAATAGCTATTTATCGTTGACGCCAATGTGAAACAAAATTCTTGCAAAAGTCGGAAAAACTTGCTTCTAACGAAGCCTTGTGTATAATTTGTTTGCGCCAGGACGGCACCTTCTAAACGAAGCTGAAGATCTCGCGTTGTTAACTTCTACGCGAGGTCTACATTAACGATTTATTAAATCGCGCAGAGAACGCCGTTACGGACCCATTACTGAACGTAATGTGGTTGCAAAGACCTCCCTTGCCAACTGCCTCCTTAGCTCAGTGGCAGAGCACTGGTCTTGTAAACCAGGGGTCGGGAGTTCGATCCTCCCAGGGGGCTCGTTTATTACTTTTTGCTCGGCAAAATTATACTCAAGATTCACAACCTGACACAGTACACACATTTGATATGTCTGCGTAATCACGGCTTACCGTTAATGAAGATAGCAAAGTACAGATTACTTTTAAAACCCCTTTTTCAGATCCGCCCCCTTAACAAGGTCCCATGGTGTAACGGTTAGCACTCTGGACTTTGAATCCAGCGATCCGAGTTCAAATCTCGGTGGGACCTTAATAAATTTTTTCCCTTAGTTTTTTCACCGTGCAATATGGTTACAGTTGTACGTTACATGTCGACTCCCAGTTGAATATGTCACATAGCAATTAATCAAAACGTTTCCGAGAATTACCGTTCCTGTGTCTCATCGACGGATATGCTGTGGCACATTATTCGTTGCTGTTGTGATCTGCTAACGAAACTACTTCATTCACAATCTGGAATGAGGCAGACATGTCAACGCTCTCTAGTATACCACTACGAGGACGACCTCTGGACGTGTTCCCCAGTGGCGCAATCGGTTAGCGCACGGTACTTATAATCAGTATACTGAGCTATGCCGGGGTTGTGAGTTCGAGCCTCACCTGGGGAATGATTTTATATCTGTATACAGCAATTGCATTGACGAAGACAATGCGTAATCGATAGTAAAAACATCAGCCAATAAAAGTACCAATCGGCATTTCCGACATCAGACCGTGAACTCTAAACCATTTCAGGGCCAATAATTTGGAGAACAATAAAACTCAAATAACTAACTTCCTAATCGCTACTAAAGATTACATCTGCTATTGAAATACGGCGGGTATTATTTTCCTACGGTTAGCGCAAACGGAAAGTTTTCACCGCTACACGACTTGCATGTTTCGCCCACACACTACAACACGGCCAACAAATACGAATGTGCTCATGGGGCTGAGGCGCAAGTTTTGAACACACAGAGACATTGAATAAGTCTAAATGAGAGAACGAACAGTAATCAGGGAGAGCCAATAAGGGAATTTAGTAGTACGTACTCAGAAATTTAATCAGAGGGCGAAAAAAAGCAAATACGTGGGCTAATATTTATGATCACATTAACATAATTCAATGAAACGGATTATCTAGACAAGCTGTGGAGTTCTACGAAACTAAATAAAACGAAAAGACAATAATAAGAAACGTAGCGGTTGCGAACGACCTGAAAGAAGCCAGGAAAACAAAACGGGAAATACATTGTAAGATTAGATTAATTTTTCGTCCCAATTGATCAACAGTGAGAAGTTCCACAAGGATAGAAGACAGCAGAAATATTCGTAAAATTTACCACTGGACATGCACAGAAAACCACGCGCCGGTACTCTTCATGCCAAAACAACGAATGGGCATTATACTAGTCTAGAGATACATGCAGCTGAATATTTTAGTCTTTAAATCAACAATGGTAGTTTAAGAAACCTGTCTGCTTCTAATTCATTGTTTCCACATTTATAAATGTCAGGATATGAGATTCATAATCTTACCTCCGAGAAGGATCAGTCCCTGTAGCAATCTCCCACGAACAAAAATTAGTGTGCCGCATAGCCCAAGGATCAGTCATAAAACCTCTCCTGCTTCATATGTCAATGCTATAGATCGTAACCACTGTGTGACAGTTCGCTGATGACACCACCCTTTTTGCCACAGGAAAACTTGCTGCACAAGCTCTACAAGCAACAGATATGTTTCTTGAAAACATCACAGAGTGGTTCGCGAAAAAAAATCAACACGGGAAAAACACATCATCTGATATGCAGCCTCAGCAATGTTGGACGCCAGAATAACATCAAGGCTCTCAAACTGATGGGCTTCATGACAGTCAGCAAACTATCAATGAATGAGCTCCCAATGTATGTGTGCTCCAAGCTCTTCCATGTAATATACCTTCTGTGGAGACTAAAGGCTGTAGTAACTGACCAGTACCTTTTGTTGTTGTGGTCTTCAGTCCAGAGACTGGTTTGATGCAGCTACTCTATCCTGTGCAAGCTGCTTCATCTCCCAGTACCTACTGCAACCTACATCCTTCTGCATCTGTTTAGTGTATTCATCTCTTGGTCTCCTCCTACTGTTTTTACCCTCCACGCTGCCCTCCAATACTAAATTGGTGATCCCTTGATGCCTCAGAATATGCCCTACCAACCGATTCTTATTCTAGTCAAGATGTGCCACAAATTTCTCTTCTCCCAATTCTATTCAATACCTCCTCATTAATTATGTGATCTACCCATCTAATCTTCAGCATTCTTCTGTAGCACCACATTTCGAAGGCTTCTAGTCTCTTCTTGTCATCCATGTTTTACTTCCATACATGGCTACACTGCATACAAATACTTTCAGAAACGACTTCCTGACACTTAAAATTATACTCGATGTTAACAAATTTCTCTTCTTCAGAAACGCTTTCCTTTCCATTGCCAGTCTACTTTTTATATCCTCTCTAATTCGACCATCATCAGTTATTTTGCTCCCCAAATAGCAAAACTCCTTTACTACTTTAAGTGTCTCATTTCCTAATCTAATTCCCGCAGCATCACCCGATTTAATTCGACTACAGTCCATTATCCTCATTTTGCTTTTGTTGATGTTCATCTTATATCCTCCTTTTAAGACACTGTCCATTCCGTTCAGCTGCTCTTCCAGGTCCCTTGCTGTCCCTGACAGAATCACAATGTCATCGGCGAACCTCAAAGTTTTTATTTCTTCTCCATGGATTTTAATTCCTACTCCGAATTTTTCTTTTGTTTCCTTTACTGCTTGCTCAATATACACATTGAAGAACATCGAGGATAGGCTACAACCCTGTCTCCCTCCCTTCCCAACCACTGCTTCCCTTTCATGCCCCTCGACTCTTATAACTGCCATCTGGTTTCTGTACAAATTGTAAATAGCCTTTCGCTCCCTGTATTTTACCCCTGCCACATTCAGAATTTGAAAGAGAGTATTCCAGTCAACATTGTCAAAAGCTTTCTCTAAGTCTACAAATGCTAGAAACATAGGTCTGCCTTTCCTTAATCTATTTTCTTCGTAGGGTCAGTATTCCTCATGTGTTCCAACATTTCTACGGAATCCAAACTGATCTTCCCTGAGGTCGGCTTCTACCAGTTTTTCCATTCGCCTGTAAAGAATTCGTGTTAGTATTTTGCAGCCATGGCTTATTAAACTGATACTTCGGTAATTTTCACATCTGTCAACACTTGCTTTCTTTGGGATTGGAATTATTATATTCTTCTTGAAGTCTGAGGGTATTTCGCCTGTCTCATACATTTTGCTCACCAGATGGTAGAGTTTTGTTAGGCCTGGCTCTCCCAGGGCCATCAGTAGTTCTAATGGAATGTTGTCTACTCCCAGGGCCTTGTTTCGACTCAGGTCTTTCAGTGCTCTGTCAAACTCTTCACGCAGTATCATATCTCCTATTTCATCTTCATCTACGTTCTCTTCCATTTCTATAATATTGTCCTCAAGAACATCGCCCTTGTATAGACCCTCTATGTACTCCTTCCATCCTTCTGCTTTCCCTTCTTTGCTTAGAACTGGGTTTCCATCTGAGCTCTTGATATTCATGCAAGTGGTTCTCTTTTCTCCAAAGGTCTCTTTAATTTTCCTGTAGGCAGTATCTATCTTACCCCTAGTGATATGCACCTCTACACCCTTACATTTGTCCTCTAGCCATCCCTGCTTAGCCATTTCGCACTTGCTGTCGATCTCATTTTTGAGACGTTTGTATTCCTTTTTGCCCACTTCATTTACTGCATTTTTATATTTTCTCCTTTCATCAATTAAATTCAATATCTCTTCTGTTACCCAAGCATTTCTATTAGCCCTGACTAGTACCTTATGAAAGTGTATTATGCTCTTCTTTATAGCCACATTAATTCTGGACCACTGTTATGAGGGCACTCTTCAGGTTACGAGGATGTGTTAATGCTACAAAAGAAAGCTGTCAGAGTTATCCTTAGCAAAAGACTAGAGCACTGCGAGCCTATATTCAACTGGCTAGGAATAATGACCATTTTCAGCCAGTATGTGTTTCATCTGCCTCATCAGTGTAAAAGAAAACCTAGGAGCTTTCGGCACAATGTAATGAATATATAATTATGACACCTGCAATAAAAGGAACACAGAAATGTCAACTGTCTGGAACACTAGATAGGTTTCCAATGGTCGGTATATAAATGTTCAACACAGTCTCAGGAAGCGCAATGTCTGCTGCTCGGATTATTCAAAAGGAAAATTACACAGGACTTTAAACAGCATCCATTCTACTCTATTGGAGAATTTTTCAACAGTGATCAAAGTGGATTGGAGAAAATAATGTTGTTTCGTCTGTTATATATGTCCTTATTGTGAACAGTTTTCTTTATATGCTGTGTGAAAAATTTTAAGAACGCTTATGTTTCTATGCAATCTTGATGCAATCTTTCCAGTCACTACTATAAATGGCACAGATCCCGTAATAAAGGAAATATACAACATAGTGTGGATAAGGATTCCTCCTGAAACTTTTGAATGGTTTGTGCCCATTCTTCGGAGTGGCAGGATGGCATACCACTTTTCTTTTCTCTTCATTTTCAATATCACAAAATGAATACAGTCACATTCAATTTTTCTGTGACCTATTTTGAAAAATATATGATCAATTGATTGTAAGTTTGGATGGCTCTTGGACTAAGCAATTACAGGTAGACATGAAAGTAGAGTTGTTCTGCTGACTCTCACATCCATCAGACACACTCCTGCATAGCTTCTGGTACATAGTGTACGCATAGACACACGTGGCAATTTAAACCAATCTTCTTTTACTGTGTCTCATTGCACAAGTAACAAGTGCCATATTGATTATTTAAAAATAAGACTGGCACCTGTTTATACTATTTACATTTGAACGACGAAACAAGATACTTTTGCTGAATATACTTACATGTATTCTGTAAACGAATATACTTATATGTATTCTGTAAACTAAGTGTTTTCTTATGCCTGTTAAGGAAGGTGAAAATGAATTAAAACTTTCCAGAATTTTCTTGTGGCACTTTTTTACATTTGGTGCTCCTTTTTCACAAAATATTAGAATCATTTCTTTTCTTTTTTTATACATCTCCTGGCCCATACTAACTACTCTTCTTGTTCTTTTACTCATACTGTTCAAAGTTACAACATACTCACAACTAAAGAATAGCAAATAGCATGCAATTTTATTCCCAGATACACTGTTAAAATACTTGTGTGTTCAGCAATAATGTTGTGTATAATGAACTGAGCTCTTAAATGAACAGTTGAAGTGTTACAAGTATCAGTCATATTGTTACATGCAATGGACATAAACAATGAAGTACATAATTATAATAGCACTTAAGAACATTTGCAAGGGTATCTAATTAATGTATGTATGTATGTACTGGTACCACGCTCATATCCCCCCCCCCCCTCCCCCAATGCACTTAGGATTCTAACAGCGTGCCAAAGTCATGAAAATGGCATATTTGCTGTTGCGGCATTACGAAGTACACTCATTCTATATATTTTTGAGGTAATAGAACTTGCATTTGTTTCCTACACTACCAAGAGAATTCATATGAGTTTTTGCCTTAACAAGGAACATGAAAATTGAAACTCAATGATGTACAGTATGTAAGCCAAAATTGTCATTTTTACACATTCATTGTGTCAGCATAAGAGGAGCATACAATTGTTGCTACAACCGTACAATGATTGCCAAATTGCAATTACACCAAGGAGAAATATTTGTATTTTCAGCAAACTAGAAACAAAAGCAGCAGCATGATATCTCAGGGAAGAAATTGAAACATTTTAACTCTGGGCAGGAGCATGCAGAACATCACATCAAGTTTAGAACAATAGCTGACCAAGCACTGGATACATATGTACCTTTCAGAAAAGTTCATGGTGGGAGGGATCTGCCATGGTATATAGTCACTATAAACTATTAAGTAACTTCTAAAAAATATGTCTAAAATAAAGCATAGGGCTATATATAGAAAAAAAAAAAAAAAGGTTGTGTGAAACAGATTTGGCTGTCGAGAAGACAATGCACAACTACAGACTTCCTTCAATGATTACTGCAGCAGAATCTTATTGAAAGATCTCTCACAAAAACCCAAAAAATGACTTTCAAAAAGCACCCAGTACACATTAATGGAAGTATGATAATACAGGGTATCAAATTAAACTTGTTACGGCACAGAATAGTACAGAAACTAAAAAGCTTTAATAAAACATACTCACATTGCCACAGCCAAATTCAAATCATGCCAGAGACAGAGACAGAAGTGGGAAGCAAGCCGTATGCTGCAAGTGGGTCAAGTCAACGACACTGTCTGCCGAGTAAGGATACGCATTCAGCAGAAAGGGGACTATGACAGGAATCTGAGGGAAGCAAAGACCTCATAAGACATGTTGCAAGAAACTGTCTCTATGGCTGTTAGCCTGTTAAGTGAATACAGCAGAATAAGGACGACACATTTGGTCTTTACGAACTGAACCTTACGTCATAGTCTCACACTAGCTCCCTTTAAATACTCCAGCTCCCGAACTCTCATCCTCAGCTGACCACTGGGATCAATGGCATTCAAAGTGATAACACTCCATTCCATGATTATAATACTGTAGTCAATCTATGTCCTAGAAGCTCCAGCAGAGTCTATGAACTAGCCAAAGATGTGCTCGAGATTATGGCCATCAATTCACAAACTTCATGCTGCTCACCACCTACCAAAGGAGAAATCAACTGCCTTCTGGCAATACCGCATCGGAGAGTGCTGCCAATGCCAGACTTCAATATTGAAGCCAACAACAGTGCATCTTGGGGCCCACATTCCTGTTCAATACTCGGGCTCCTTTGAGTGTTGAAATCTGTTAGGGATAGGGAGGAGATCGATCAATCAACCACACGACTACAGGCACCAGGTAAACTGCGTGTGGATCACCGTAGAATTCCAAGTGGGACCGAGTACACTCCAGTGGCCAGCCTGAAACGGCTGCACCTGCTCGCCGGCAGTCCACTGCAGTGCCAGGGTCAGTGACGTCTTCTCCCGGGCACGTAACCACTGAAATGACTCGAGGGATCTCATCTAGGAACAGACGCAGAGCCGAATGAGTAACAGCCAGAGCCGAATGAGTAACAGCCCAGGCTGGTAAAGAATGAGCAACAGTTGAGGCCGGTGCGGAAGAACAATGACTCGTAAACATTGCGAATAAATAACTCGACTCGAATAATGCTTTACTAGTGCCGTGACAGCCCACAGAGGTGTCTACACTTCACCCTCTGTGAATTTGTGAATGGAGATAGGAAGGATGCAGGAGGTTGTCTTATATAAAAAATCATCAATAGATGTACAAAGGAACGTCAGTAGTGCCCCGCAAAAGAGTGCTGGAATCCTTTCTGTTCATGTCATACATTAATAACGTGGAATCAGTGAACACATACAAAGACATGGGTGTAACAATTTGTAGGGATATGAAATGAAATGATAACACTGGCTCAGTTGTAAGTAAAAAGGTGGAACGCTTTGGTTCACTGGTAGGATACTTGAAAAATTTTATCAGTCTAAACAAGAGAATGCTTACAATACAAGAATTCAATTCACTTTAGGATATTACTCGAGTGTGTTGGAACCATGCCAAATAGGACGAAAAAGGGATATTGAACTTATAGAAGGATACGTAAGTAAATTCCTCTATCACTTCCAGCTCCTCTCTTCCAATTCTCATTCTCAGAGGTTCATATTCTGCTCCTGTACTGCATACCATACCATCACTTTAGTCTTTTTTTTTTGTTTATGGTAGAAGCCAGAAAGAAATTTTAAGCAGTATACAAAAGGCCAAAATTGCATTTAATCAGAGAAGGAACTTACTCACCAGCAACAACATCAGTCTGAAAACAAGGAAACGTATCAAGAAAGGTTTCGTTTGGAGTGTGGCCCTATACGGATGTGAAACTTGGACAATTGGAAGAGAAGAGAGAAGATGGCTAGAGGCTCTGGAGACGTGGTGCTACAGAAGGATGATGAAGATCAGCTGGAGAGACAAAGTAACAAATGAAGAGGTGCTTAGAAGAGTGCAGGAAACCAGACCTCTGTGGAGGCACATCCAAACAAGAAGAAAAAACCCGTAGGGCACATCCTACAACACAACATCATCATTGGAACAATAGCTGAAGGAGCTATTAAGGGAAGGATTCAGTGGGGGTGACCAAAGATATCATACATGCAACAGATCACGAATGGCGTTGGATGTAACATAAACGTAGAAATGAAGAGGAAGGCAGGCAGAAGAGAGGAATGGCGCTCTGCTGGAAACCAACCTCAGGGTTGAACACTAGAAAAAGAAGAAGAAGAAGGATAGGCAGCACAAATTTTCGCAGGTTTGCTTGCTCATGGAAATGCCACAAGAAGTGATATTGTAAATAGATGGCAGCTGTCCTGCGACACCCTAATTAAAATGTTTCGAGAACCACTTCTGAGTGGGGGAACTAGGAATACAGTACAACCATCTACACCCAGTATCACCCCTGAAGGGAGATACATCTGTGGTCTAGTAATCAGAATGTCTTCAGTTCCAGATTTCAACCTCACCACTGCTCAAATTTTGAACAAAAATCATCGGAAATGGTGACCGTAGATTTCCGACATAAGAAGACACCGTCATTCTGCCAACAGCCTTGTCAATGAGAGTGGAGGGGAGGGATGAGGCTCAAGGCACTCTCCTGGCCTTGGTGTGGGAAACAGCTCCTAAAAGGTGTTAGAATCAGCAATGATCAACAGCATGAGGGCTCAGAAGGCAATGGAAACAACTGCATTAAAGAAATATAATATGTAATACAGGATATGTGACCTGTACCTGAAATATAGTGTCACGAAGATCTCTCAATTGCCAAAAATTCTGGGCTAATCACCTTTTTGGATCTCCAGGAGGAGACTGCCAAGGGGAAGGTACCCATGAGAAAAAGACTGAATAACCAACAACATTCTACGAGATGGTTTGTGGAACGTCAGGAGTTTGAACACGGTAGGGAAGCCAGAAAATCTGAATAGCGAGATATTGTGCCTCAATCTAGATATAGTGAGGGTCAGTGAAGTAAAATGCTAAGAAGACAAAGGATCTCTCGTCATATGACTATAGAGTAACATCAATCTGGCAGAGAACAGTATAAGGATTTGTTATGAATAGCAAGGTAGGACAGAGAATGAACAGTTCAGTTCAGTGATATGGTTATTCTCATCAGAATTGACAGAACACCAACACAGACAACAATAGTTTTGGTATTCTTGCCGATCTCACACAACAGGAGATGAAGAGTTAGAAAACCTTTATGATGATACTGAACGGGAAATTCAGTACATAAAGGGAGATGAAAATTTAATGGCCATGGCACATTGGAGTGTGGTTGTAGGGGAAGGAGTAGAAGAAAGGGTTATGGGAGATTGTAAGTGTAGAAAGACTAACTGCATTCTGCAATAAATTTTAGTTATAATAGCTAATATTCTATTAAAGACTCACAAGACAAAGAGATATACTTGGATGTGAAGATTTCAGTTACATTACATCACAGTCAGTTAGGGATTCCAAAACCAGATATTACATTGTAAGGCATACGCAGGAGTAGATACGGACTTCAGTAATGATGAAAAGCACGCTGAAGTTTAAGAGACTAGTCGGGAAGAATCAATGTGCAAAGAAAAGGTACACAGAAATACTATGGAATGAAGAGATAAGCTTGAAGTTCCTTGCGGTTAAAGATATTGTGATAATGAATAGCTCAGTAGACAGTTGTGTGAAGGGCAATCACAAATGTTGGAAAGGGAAACATAGGCACAAGGAATGTAACTGTGAGGAAAGCAAGGGGACAGAAGAAATACTTCAGTTGTTCAACAGAAGAAGGGAGTACAAAAATGTTCAGAGAAATTCAGAAATACAAGTCACATTAAGAATGTAATGGTAATTCTGCTGTTAAATGCGAAGGAGAGAGCAGATATGTGGAAAGATTACAATGAATACCCTTATGAGGTGGAGGCCTTATCTGATAAGGTGTTTGGGGGTGAGGGTGGGGGGGATAGAGTCAACAGTAAAGAAAAGAGAGGGGTCAGTACTAGAAACAGGATTTTGAAAGAGCTTTGGAAGACTAAAGACTAAATAAGGCAGGAGGGATAGATAACATTCCAACAGAATTTCCAAACGCACTGGAGGAAGTGTCAACAAAATGACTATTCACGTTGGTGTATAGAATGTATGAGACTGGGGTCATTCTACGTCCAAACATGCAATAATTCAAGGATTTGTAATCCTCTATCTCAGATTTTCAAAAAACCTTGCACATTTGCTGACTCTTATAACATAAGAACGTCTGCAAAATCTTTTTGGTCTCAGACTACAACTTTATTTTACACCGAATTTTAAATGTAATGATATTCTTATAACTGTATTCTGCTAGAATGTCAATGCAAAATTTTACGTATCTACATAAATGCCCGTAACTCAGGTGTTTATCAAGCTTTCGATTTGGAATTTTTTTTAGACGTTAGGTAAGGCATACACACTGTGTGTATCCGGACACCCCCAAAATGTATGTTTTTCATATTAGGTGCATTGAGCTACCACCTGCTGCCAGGTACTACATATCAGTGACCTCAGTAGTCATTAGACATTGTGAGAGAGCAGAATGGGATGCACTGTGGAACTTGCGCAGACTTCGAACGTGGTCAGGTGATTGGGTGTCACTTGTGTCATACGTCTGTATGCGATATTTCCACACTCCTAAACATCCCTGGGTCTACCGTTTCCCATGTGATAGGGACATGGAAATGTGAAGGGACACGTACAGTACAAAAGCGTACTGGGCAACCTCGTCTGTTGACTGACAGACACCACCGACAGTTGAAAAGGATCGTAATGTGTAATAGGCAGACAGCTATCCAGACCATCACACAGGAATTCCAAACTACATCAGGATCCACTGCAAGAACTAAGACAGTTAGGCGGGAGGTGACAAAACTTTGATTTCATAGTTGAGCAGCTGCTTATAAACCACACATCATACTGGTAAATGCCAAACATCACCTTACTTGCTGTAAGAAGTGTAAACACTAGATGATTGAAGAGTGAAAAAATGTTGTGTGGAGTGATGAATCACAGTACAAAATGTGGCAGGGTGTGGGTATGACAAATGCTCTGTGAACATCATCTGCCAGCGTGTGTAGTGCCAACAGTAAAACTCGGAGGCGGTGGTGTTATGGTGTGGTGTGGTCAAGTTTTTCATGGAGGGGGCTTATATCCCTTGTTGTTTGGCATGTCACTATCACAGCACAGGCCTACATCGATGTTTTAAGCACCTTCTTGCTCAGCCACTGTTGAGGAGCGATTTGGGGTTGGCGATTGCATCTTTCAACATGACTGAGCACCTGTTCATAAAGCACGGTCTCTGGTGGAGTGGTTACACAAAAATAACATTTCTGTATTGGACTGGCCTGCACAGAGTCCTGACCTGAATCCTATAGAACACCTTTGGGATGTTTTGGAACGCTGACTTCATGCCAGGCCTCACCAACTGACATCGATAACCCTCCTCAGCACAGCACTCCTTGAAGAATGTGATGCCGTTCCCCCAAGAAATCTTCCAGCATCTGACTGAACATATGCCTGCGAGAGTGGAAGCTGTCATCAATGCTAAGGGTGGGCCAGCACTATACTGAATTCCAGCATTACCAATGGAGGACGGCACAAACTTTTAAGTAATTTTCAGCCAGGTGTACAGCTACTTTTGATCACGTAGTGTAGTTGACAGATATCCAGTTATTGAAGCAATTAAGTTACAAACAAAGTTTTTTTTAAAAATATTAATGTATGTTAATTTTTGATTTCAAAAAAAGCGTGAGGACGTGGAAAAATGCTTATATCACATTTCTCCAACCTGCTGGGAACCTGATTTTGGTCTAAAATAATCCCCTAGCTTGTAAGCTTTCTAATAAAATAAATATTTTAATGGGTCTTCTGCTAATTGACACACACATCTGAAATCAAAATACTTTTTGCTGGGATGGAAAAAAGAGTCGTTTTAGGTTAAGTTCATGCATTCACTGTCTCACTGCTTCAGAAGCAAGGGTATCAAATCAGCATATTTCAAGTATAACTCATTCTAGGCAGGCAAGTTAACTTTAAGGGTGAAAATTTATTTCATTTCACTAATTCAGTAATTTTTTAAAAACTATAATATATATGATTTATATGTTCAACTTGTCACCTGTTCACAGTGATAAAAAAGTGTTCTTACAAATACAGATGTTTTATTCCACCTTCGAGCATGTTTACATGCAATTGGTGTAGTCAGTGTTAACACAACAACAACAACAACAACAACAATAGTAATAATATAAACTTGGACAAATGTCATTAACTACAATATAATAATCCAAAATGGATACAATACATATTTATGCAAATGTCAATAACAACAAAAAGTTTCCTAAAAGCAGTAGCTTGTTTGAAACCTTTATAGGTATGCAACAATTGCCCGCCCCCCCCCGGTAGCTGAGTGGACAGCGCGACAGACTGCCACTCCTATTATTATTATTATTATTATTATTATTATTATTATTATTAATGCAACAATTGCTCAAATTCATTGTTGAGAACAACTGGCATGCAACAATTAGTCTATGTGTCCTCAGTTGCTCTTTGTCCTTCTGTGTGACAGGTCATATCTGTCTGTGCTGCAGCCCTATCATTCCACTTGTATAAATTATGTTTCAAGCAAATTAGCACTCAGTTAATTGCAATAGAAAATGAATTCATGCACTGTTGGAAAGTTACTAAAAATAACACATCATTTGACAATCTATACCTTAGTAAAAACTCTACAAAAAATAGAAGAGCTGAGTCAAGACAAATGAGATTTGATACTCCTGCATTCCAATATAAGCTTTCCACAAGATCAAGAAAGTCCTACTATATGTGGACATCAGAGATAATATTACTTAAACGTTTTTGGAAGTAATCAAAGAACTTGTTGTGAGCCTTTCAAAAACGCAGACAAACAGTTAAAAAATCTTTGAGGTCAGTTTACTTGGCTTTGACTAAAACATTACACGTTAAAAGAATCTACATAACCTGAAGGCGACATTTCACAAATCAGTACTAAAAAGTCAAAGTATAGAAGATGCAAATAAAACTTTTCATAATTTGGGGTACTCTCCCTTAAAATGTCTCTCCATTCCAAATTACAACAAGGCTTCATATGGCAAAAAGAACCTATAACAAGTGAAGCCATGTTTTGGAAAGAAAAGTGTACTGGGCATTAGATTGCAGTATTGAAGATTCTGACTGCAGAGAAGAAAAATTTGATGATGAAATTGTTGCAAAAGCCAAAGATTTTGATGCCATGATATTGCTAATGAAAGAAAAAGTGGTCATTGTAAAGTGCCTGAGAAACTTCAAATTTTAACTTTAGCTTCCACCCTCTGTCGAAAGAAAACATGTCATAATTCAATGTTAGTGAGTATGTGATTTAACGAGGATGGAAAGTGAAAACAGAAATGGGTATTTTATAAATTCCTAAACCAAAAAGGGAGAAAGTTATTGATGATGAATATATTCAAACGTTACCAGGAGCAAAAGACAAAGTTAGCATTCAGAAGAATGTGTATATGTAGAAAGGACACATTCTTTGCAACTTAAGAGAACTGTACTCTTGCTTTAAATGGGAGACTCCAAACATTAACATTAGTCTTTCTAAATTTTGTTCACTTAAGAGCGAAGTGGGGTATTTTAGCTGGTGCTGCCGGTACTCGTTTAGTGTGTGTGTGTGTGTGTGTGTGTGTGTGTGTGTGTGTGTGTGTGTGTGTGTGTGTGCGCGCGCGCGCGCGCGCGCGCGCATGCGCACACGCACTTGTACGGTATCTGCTAATCTGTAAAATTTGGAACTGCTTTCAGATGCGGAACACATTGAAGAAACATACAAAGAACTTAAAAAATTTCTTGTACGCCGCTTTGGAAACTACAACTGCAGGCTTATTCACTGTGATAATTGTCCCAGTGATAAGAAACTGTCAGAATTATCAAAACAGGAATTAGCTTACAAAGATGCTGATGATGAAACTGAGTTCAGCCAGTGGATAAACACGGACCATTGGGCAGATTTCTTACACAAGAACCTCGAGAAGAGATTTTCGACAACCCACATTATACCTGGTACCAGGAATTTTCACCATTGCAAACCACGTTCTAGTGATTCTTTTGAGATTAGAAGAGTAACTTCTTCTGAAAAGCCCTCCTTGATTTTTTCATTCAATGAAAATGCCCCACTATGGGCATGCACTCATCCTCCACAAAATTCTTTTGTAGCAGCTGTATACAATGACAGGAGGTATTCTGCATTCAACAGAAATGTCTGTGATGAAGAATGAGATGTTGAACTACTTTTTCTCCTCCCACCAGGACCAGGAGTGTCATTCTTTTGGCATGTGAAGGAAGACTCTCGCCTTTGTGCCTTTGGAAAACATTTTATGTGCTGTTGGTGTACCTAAATTAAAATCATTGGTTGGAATGTATTACTTTAATGAAAAAGATATTAAATTAACAGAATATAATGTGCCATAATGGATTAAAAACAGAGATGCTATTAAGAAATTTCATTAATAGTTTCAGGGATCTTCACTGCTGAACATGTACATATTAAATTAACATTAGCATGATTGGACTAATTGTTGTTTAAAGATGCTAATTTGACACACTAAATAAAGTTAATCTATGTAATTAAAATGTTTCAATTAAATTTATAACTTTCTGTTCTGTACTTTCATGAGGAAGCCTTACTACAGATTGTCAGTTTACATAATCTAATATGAATGATCTTCTGAACAATGGTGTGATATATGTTAAATGAACATCCAATATCTATCAAAACTCAGGGCGCTGTTTCTTTTTTCTTTCTTTCTTTTTTAAAAAATAATATCAGAGTTTCAATAAAAATAAATCCTGTATCAGTGGTCAGAAAGTGTTTTACATATTTAAAAATCACTGTTGGGGCTACAACAGCTTAAGTTGATTTTCTACATTCCGATACGTCAAGAATAGCTTTAATTTCTTTTACAATAAAGATACATCTCATCTGTGACATCTGGGGAAATATGACAGCGAAGTGTTGAAATAAGGTACTTTCAGTTATTATTATTATTATTATTATTATTATTATCATCATTGTTGTTATGTTTACCTGCTGTGGCATTTATGTTTGTCAAAAATTTACATTTTCCCCCTCAAACTATGTGAAGTACTAGGAAAAATTTTGCACTGACTATTTCCATGCGGAAAATAACTAGTAGAAAAATGTAAGCGTAGGCTTCCGCGGCCGTTGTCATCTTCAATAAAATTCTTCAGGGTATCAGACCGCATCGTCATAATTTAAAATGCGCCAACATTTCGGCCAGCGTTGCAGCTAGCCTTCATCAGGGCCTTACGTTAGCGTAAGGCCCTGATGAAGGCTAGCTGCAACGCTGGCCGAAACGTTGGCGCATTTTAAATTATGACGATGCGGTCTGATACCCTGAAGAATTTTATTGTAGTAGAAAAAGTTTCGTGAAAATCTGAAGCAGTGGGTGTCAGGTATGGATGATCATACTTAGAATTTTTTTTTTCATCACAACACGAAGTATTGTGATTTCATATTTATTTGTGTGTCCATTTGTAGAAAACCCATTTATAATTTTATTTTATTACAATGTGTACTGTCTTGGGAATTACCTAAGTCCAATTATAAGTTCCCACCAGGTTGGAAAAATGTGATATACGCATTTTTCAATGAGTCTGCACTTTTTCTGGAAATTGGAAAGTGAGAATTATTAAATTTTTTTTGTAATGTTCTTTGTAACTTTCCTGCTTACATAATTACATGTCTATTAAGTATGAGGTTCTCTTAACTTATGAAAGAAATTCCAAAGCAAAAGTTCCATAAACATCTGAGTTGCGAGCATTTTTGTAGATAACTACCATTTTGCATTGACATTCTTGCAGAGTTCAGTTATCAGAATATCACTACATTTGAAATTTGATATAAAAAAGTTTTACTTTGAGAGCAAAAAGACTTTGTACAAGTTCTTATGTTATAAGTATAAGCAAATGTGCAAAGTTTCAAAGAAACCTGAGATGATGAGTGACATGACCTGTGTGATTTGATGTGGAATTACCCACTGGCGATGTCCATCAAACTTTCGGAAAAACATCATCCACACAATTCTGATGATTGCAAGAGCCAACAAGCATAAGAATACTGCTCAATCAGCTTAACAGCTCATGCATCCAAGTTGCTGACAAAAATTATACACAGAAGAAAGGAAAAGAAAATGGAGGACGTTTTAGATGACATTATTTTGGTTATAGGAAATGTAACGCCACCAGAGAGGCAGTTCTGAAGTTGTGTATGAAATAGGAGCAAGACAGAAGAAAAATCAAGATAAGTTCTTAAGATTTGTTGACTTGGAAAATGCATTTGTCACAGTAAAGGGGTGCAAGATGTACGAAATTTGGAGAAAATAGGAGGTAAGCTGTACACAAAGGTGGCTCATATAGAATATGTAGAAGATCTAATAGGGAACAATAACAATGGAAGACCAAGAATGAAGTACTCGGTTTAAAGGCGATATAAGACAAAGATGAAGTCTTTCACACTACTATTCAATGTATGCATCAAAGAAGCAATACTGGAAATAAAAGGACGGTACAATATTGAGATTAAAATTCAGGATGAGATATCAATGGCAAGATTTGCTAATGACATTGCTACGCTCGCACAATCGTGGCATTCTTTTAGAAAAGCTGGAAGTGTCAGGTATTCAAGGGACAGTTAAAATTGTCTGAATCATATCTACAAAAAGAATAAAAGATTGTAGGACTGATCTCAGTTTACTCCAACCACAAAATGAATTTACTGTCAGAGGCAAAAGATGGAAATAGAAGTACCAAAAGGCAGTATTCCAGGTTCCATATTATTTTCTGCCTATACTAGGTACTCTAAATAACTTCTAGGACTTGGGGATGGCACTGAATTTATATTTTGAATTGGAACCTTTGTCCGGAAATGTATTGTTTGCATGCTACAACAATTTGAAAGCATGTTAGTAATGCAACAACTTTTACAAGTAATTTATTAGGCATATATCATCCAGTACACCCACTCATTAATAACTGAAGAAACAAAAAGAAAACTTAATAAGTTTTCACAAACACTTCAGTTTACAGTTAGAAGTAAACCATATTTGCCCTTTTCAAAGTAGGGTTAACATTCTCATCAACTACAGGTAAGGTTCGATGTGGAGACTACCAAGTTCGGTTCACACATTGTACCTATGAATGATGATGTGGTACAGATGCTTTATCTACATCTACATCTACATGATTACTCTGCAATTCACATTTAAGTACTTGGTAGAGGGTTCATCAAACCACAATCATACTATCTCCCCACCATTCCACTCCCGAACAGCGCGCGGGAAAAACGAACACCTAAACCTTTCTGTCCCAGCTCTGATTTCTCTTATTTTATTTTGATGATCATTCCTACCTAGGTATGTAGGGCTCAACAAAATATTTTCGCATTCGGAAGAGAAAGTTGGTGACTGAAATTTCGTAAATAGATCTTTGCTTTAAAGACTTCCATCCCAACTCGCGTATCATATCTGCCACACTCTCTCCCCTATTACGTGATAATACAAAACGAGCTGCCCTTTTTTTTGCACCCTTTTGATGTCCTCCGTCAATCCCACCTGGTAAGGAACCCACACCGCGCAGCAATATTCTAACAAACGAGTGTAGTGTAAGCTGTCTCTTTAGTAGACTTGTCGCATCTTCTAAGTGTCCTGCCAATGAAACGTAACCTTTGGCTCGCCTTCCCCACAATATTATCTATGTGGTCTTTCCAACTGAAGTTGTTCGTAATTTTAACACCCAGGTACTTAGTTGAATTGGCAGCCTTGAGAATTGTACTATTTAACGAGTAGTCGAATTCCAACGGATTTCTTTTAGAACTCATGTGGATCACCTCACACTTTTCGTTATTTAGCGTCAACTGCCACCTGCCACGCCATACAGTAATCTTTTCTAAATCGCTTTGCAACTGATACTGGTCTTCGAATGACCTTACTAGACGGTAAATTACAGCATCATCTGCGAACAACCTAAGAGAACTGCTCAGATTGTCACCCAGGTCATTTATATAGATCAGGAACATCAGAGGCCCCAGGACGCTTCCCTGGGGAACACCTGATATCACTTCAGTTTTACTCGATGATTTGCCGTCTATTACTACGAACTGCGACCTTCCTGACAGGAAATCGCGAATCCAGTCACACAACTGAGACGATACCCATAGGCCCCCAGCTTGATTAGAAGTCGCTTGTCAGGAACGGTGTCAAAAGCTTTCCGGAAATCTAGAAATACGGAATCAACTTGAGATCCCCTGTCGATAGCGGCCATTACTTCGTGCGAATAAAGAAGAAGCTGCGTTGCACAAGAACAATGTTTTCTGAAACCATGCTGATTACGTATCAATAGATCGTTCGCTTCGAGGTGATTCATAAGGTTTGAATACAGTATATGCTCCAAAACCCTACTGCAAAACGACGTCAATGATATATGTTTGTAGTTTGATGGATTACTCCTACTACCCTTCTTAAACACTGGTGCGACCTGCGCAATTTTCCAATCTGCAGATACAGATCTATCAATGAGCGAGCAGTTGTGTATGATTGCTAAGTGGGGAGCTATTGTATCAGCGTAATCTGAAAGGAACCAAATCGGTATACAATCTAGACCTGAAGACTTGCCCGTATCAAGCGATTTGAGTTGCTTCGCAACCCCTAAGGTATCTACTTCTAAGAAACTCATGCTAGCTGCTGTTCGTGTTTCAAATTCTGGAATATTCCATTCGTCTTCCCTGGTGAAGGAATTTCGGAAAACTGCGTTCAATAACTCCACTTTAGTGGCACAGTCGTTGGTAACAGTACCATCGGCACTGCGCAGCGAAGGTATTGACTGCGTCTTGCTGCTTGTGTACTTTACATATGACCAGAATTTCTTCGGATTTTCTACCAAATTTCGAGACAATGTTTCGTTGTGGAACCTATTAAAGGCATCTTGCATTGAAGTCCATGCCAAATTTCGCGTTCTTCTGAACTTCGCATGCTTTTTCCGTTGCCTCCGCAACAGCGTTCGGACCCGTTTTGTGTACCATGGGGGATCAGTTCCAAATCTTACCAATTTATGAGGTATGAATCTCCCAATTGCTGTTGTTGGTGTTCCTGCAATCTGTCTTGCAGGAACTACGACTGATGCCACTTCTGTCCTTATGGAAGTCTCATACAACAGTCTTCATTTGGGAAAAAAAAAAAAAAAAAAAAGAAGAAGAAGAAAAAGAGAGAGAGAGAGAGAGAGAGAGAGGGGGGGAAGAAGAAGAAGAAGAAGAAGAAGAAGAAGAAGAAGAAAGAGTCAAATCAGGTGATCGTTGAGGCCACACGATTGGACCACTTCGGCCTATTCATCTGTGTGCGTATTGTTGGTCCAGATGTTTCAGCATATAACATGAAACGTGAGTAGATGTGCCATCATGACAAAACCATGCATATTGATAGATATCCAATGGCACTGCATCCAATAACTTGCCCAATACTTGTAGGAATGTCAAGTAGATGGGATTCTTGAGCTTGAGTGCAAGCATGTATGGTCCTGTAACATAACAATCTACAATACCCCAGCCAACATACTGATACCAAATCTGTGTCGGAATGCTGGGCAATGAGAGTTTTTGTCTGCCCAGACATGGTTATTTTGAAAATTGTGAACACATTTCCAAGTAAATTTACATCCATCTGTGAAGAGAATGCACTGTGGAACTACTAGGAGGTCGTCGCTGCAGCAGCACAGGAACTGCGTAGAGAAATCATCGCGTGCTGTAAAATCGGCTGGCATCAGTGACTGTATCCTTTTGAGGCCGTATGGCTATAGTTTTTGGTCATTCAGAACATAACAGAATTTATGGTGGTAGGGAACTTTGCCTAGAAAAACCTTACGTTCTTTGACTTACATAAAGTGTGGAAGTGACACAATAGCAGAAACATGTTGATGCACGGCTTTGAGACCCTCGGGAGAAACTACAAACTCAAAATAAATGATACAAGGTTGAAAAAAATGGACATTTTTATACATTATACTTCAACCCGGACACTTTTGGGAACAGAAAAAAAAGGGTACGGAGATTTTGTTAATGTTGCTCAGTCTTCCCAAATAGTTTGCAAAACCTGGCACAGATGCTGTAAGTTGTTCCAAAAAATGTTGAAAAATAGCGAGAGTGCTGACAACTCCGAAAGGCTACTACAAGTATAGGTACAGTCCACATGGGTATTGACAACTAACATATATTGCGACTGTATCTAAAGGGAGTTGTAATCAGGCATCTAACAAGCCAAGTGTTGAGAAATATTTAGCATCTGATAACTTTGCACAGAATTCTTACAGGCACGGTATCAGGTATTTATCCACTATAGATTGTGCACTCACAGATTAATCGCACAGAGGTGGGACTGGCCTGACTGTTTCTTTACTATAACTAAGGGAGTAGACCATTATTGTCATGAAACCAGCTGAACAATGCCGGATTCCATGAGGTGATTTAATTCATGTTTCACTTGTTCCTCCGAGTGCCACTGGAAATGGAAGGTCCCGGAAAAAGAGAGGCCGAGCAGAAGGCTTCACGGTAATGTGCGCTTGAAAACTGTTGGCAAACTCAAATCCAGGAGAGAATGAAGAGGAAAACTCAGAACATAATGCATTTAACTGTGTATACCGCACTTCTTCAGAGACTAAATTCACTTCATCTGAAGTGGTACAACCAAAAAACTTAAAAGCATCTAATCCAAAAAGATTCTCCATATGTGCATTATCTCTGACAACAAATCTAAGTGACTGGACTACTGACTTGTAGCTCACTGGGGCAGAGAATTGGCCAAGAATAGTAATACTCTGCTTATTGTAATTTACTTATTTTCTTGACACACGGAGAAGCAGAGGGCAGCTCAAGTCGACATTAAGTTTGTGAGTTTATCAAGTTTACCACAGCTCCTGTATCCACTTGCATGTGCAGAACTTACAAAAAACCACAGCATCACTGGCAAGCTCGTAAGGTGCAACAGAAATAGATGATACAATGTTAAAGTCCATATCTGCATCGGGATCATTGTGCTGAATTTTTGCATTACAAACAGACGCAATGGGTCCTCTTTTGATGCAATTAGGACAGGTATCCAAGTGTTTGGGGCAGTTTGGATGCTCACAGTTAATGAAACAGTAAGGGCAGGATGGGAGTGTGGCACGCATACATTGCTATTTACTGGCAGATTTAGTCTGTCGGGGTGGCTGTTGCTGGGAGCGAGGCCAGCCGCTTCTACAGTGTGATCGTGCACGGACCACCGTGATCACGTCTTCCCCCTGCGAACTATCTGACGCGTGGTATGGAGGCGCAGGCTGGATTGCTGGTGCCTCACACCGTGTCTCAATTTGGCTACCGGAGCTCTTGACGCCTCAAATGACTGTGCCACAGCTAAAACCTCAGAGAAGGATGGATTTTCACACTGGAGGGCGTGCTCTTGCACCTCAAGATCTGGAGCTAAACAAATGAAAGTATCTCTCACGAACCAATCACATTCGGCTCTTTATGGACATCAGACACAAAATTATGACGACAACTTAACCCATGGGAGTACAGCCACCCGTGCTCAATAGCACTAAAACTCAACCTGGGATGCAATAATGTGGGAGCACTTACAGCAGTATTTTGAAAGAATTTCACATATTTGGTCAAACATTAAAGAAGACAGATCGAAAAGGGGCAAGTTGATGTAGGACTCGATATATTCTTGGTGATATCCATGAAAGGAACAAGGCACAACATAAAATAACGTTAGTAATCCCAAAAGCTTGAAAGTGTTGTCACAAACATTTCTCTTTTGCATCCCATTCCTCGACGGACTCATTGTACGTAGAAAAGGGAGGCAGATAATCCGTAGGGGCCACAGAGGGTGAAACAGCAGGTGGTACACACTGAGGAGCATGCAGACTAGACGAAACAGAAGCCAATGACCGAAGTACCTGAGTTTGATTATCCACACCTTGTGATTGTGTTGTGTAATACCATTCAGAATGATTCTTGCTGTTCAACTAACCGACATAAAATGGCCTCCGTAACACTATCAGCCACTGGGAGAGTAAATGGAGGACCAACCAGAGCAGACACACACACACACACACACACACACACAACACACACACACACACGTCTGGGTCACCCTCTGTGGACAACACAGCACTGCCTCACACGTTGCCTTTTGAAAGTACAGACAAGTGTCACTGCAAGCTGTAGTGGTAGTTCTTGCAAACATTGAGACAGTGGAAAGAATGGACATTTTAATAATTAAGCCTGCCTAATTACTGACTTTTCAGCAATGTGTTTACTTTGTCAATATACACATGAAGCACAGCTACAGCACTGGGACTCACGTTGTTATCCAAGGACCTCCACTGCAATGTCAATTTGCTGGAACACCTATTTGTGAATGTTATTAACTTCTGTTACATATCACTACGCAGTGTACTGAAGCATCCATTGGCAAAGTAAAAACACCATTGAAAAGACTGTAGATGGATTTTACAATCAAGTTTTCAAATATTTGCAAGAGTTGTCTTTATTTATTGTAGTATAATAGTAAATCACGTATCACTGTTTGCTGCATTTTCAATGATAACCCAATAACACCCTTGAAAAGTTCAATATGAGACCTATTTTTCTTTCAGTGGCAGTGAATAAATTTTCCTCTTTCCAGGACGAAATTTACTGGAAAAGCCTTCTCAAGCTTTCAGTTTATGCGATACTACTAGAAGTACATGCTTGTCTTTAACTTTGAAGGTGCACTGAATAACTCTATGTTGTCTGCGTAAGTACTCGTTAGATGTTTCACATTGTTTCTGAGAGAAAGTTATCGAAACAGCCTCTGCCTCACCCCTGACCAAATTTACTGCCTGACAGGCACACACTCACTGTTCAGACATTGCATGCTTACAGCTGTGAATGTGGACAGCTTTCAGATGCTTATTTATAATAATAAATCACATTAGTTCTATTAATATCAGAAGAGGTGAACATTCAACAGGTATATACCTACCACAGAACTCACAAGCACTAATAAGTAATGGGTAGAAAGATACCCATAATCAGATTATACCTCTTCGGTACAGATGTGACAAAACCAAATCTTTCTTGCCAGTTGTTGGAAGCCACTTTAATTTTTTGTGAGACTGAGTCAGTATAGTGAAATGTAACTATTATATATTTCTTTGTCATGCAAACTGCATTACAATGAAATGCTGTCACAATGATACAAACAAATTAGAAACACAGATAAACTGGTTATATTTATATTTAGAGGATGCCTAAACAGGAAAAGTTGTACGGCAATCGTAGGTTCTGAAATTCAAATCAGATCTGAATACAACAGATATTTATTCGCTGAAATAACTGAACCCACAGTCGCTAAATGATGGAGAATTTGTTCCTATGCAAATAAGAACATAAACACATACAATATCCGAGTGCAAAGCTCTCTAGACTGAAATTATAAACATCTCCTTAAGACTGCATGCAAATATCAAATTAAATTACTTGGAAAACTGCTGGGAAAATGCAACAATCTTTCTTAATTTGTGCAGCTTGCAAATGCAAAGTGGATGGGTGCATGACCCACACAAACATACAACCAATTGAGCAACACAAACTGTGTAGTAAAATTGGAGAAATTGTGAGCTGCTCTGCTCAGAAAATAGATTATGCTTTCGTGAAAAAGGGCCGTACTTAAACACACCAAAACTGGCAAGCGTGTGTCAAATGGCGCCAGTCGGCACTGGATAAGGACGGCCGAGACGGCAGCAGAAAACGGCTGCCCACTGACCTCAGGACCACGAGTGCCCAGACAGCATCACCCTGACAAGTGCCTCAAATTACGCTTATTCAAACGCGACCGTCCACTTTTTTAAAAACTGTACACGGAGGAGAGGAGTCCCAACCACTGCCAAAGTGACCAATGAGATTTTTCGTTTATTTATGTGACTGCACCCTGCACAAATTTCCCATTCTCGGATTACAGGACATCATTAACATGCAAGAGGTCAGTATCAGCCACAAGCCACATTCCATTTGTAGGTCAATTCCTTTGTGCAGAACCATGGTGGTGAGTAAAACACATTTGACCGCTTAACAAAATATGGAGAGAAAGACAATGAATTTTTGTCACGATGGCCGAGCAGAGCCACACACAGGGAGATGAATTCGGAACGATAGGGACCTCCAGTGTCTTAATGGCAGGCTGCCTTCAAAGGAGAAAACCGCTAACATCTGCCGACATAGTGTGGAGCATGATCTTCACATCTGACTTTCCGGGGAACTGGGAACCTTCTCTAAAGCCACTCGGACTGACCCCAGGTGGTCAAGTGAGACTGTGAGAGGAACCTGGGCATGTTCGTTTCTACCACAAAAATGTGAAGCCTTCTTCCTGCATTATCAAGTTGTGTACTCTTCTCAAAAACAACCAAGAAATAAGTATAAAAATAATCCATGTCTCATAAGGCAATAGCACTTTTTTTGTAATATTCTATGAACTGCAAACACTTGTATAAATGATACAGAAATAAATAATTTGGGAGTAAAGGATACCTCTCACCAAACAGCAGAAGCGTTGAGATGACCATAGGCACATGCAAAAGGGAATAGAAATGTTGCTAGCTTTCAGAAGATGCCCTTTTGATGAGCACAAGTGTGTGCAACCAACACAAACATACACAAGCACTCATGCAGCTGGTCACCTAAATTATGCTGGCTGAACAGACAAAGGCTTTCTTTTGGACTCTTGCAAAATTTTCATTCTCTTTCAGTCATTCCGTCTCATCTCACAGGGGGTGATAAGGTGACCACTTCAGAATTTAGTCACATTTGGTACATGCATAACTAGAACTCTTAATAGCAAAATCATCGTATAGTACCATCCGAACTGTAACAACTTTTGATAAATTCAGGTTTGGAGACTCGATGGTGTGTTGCTGATCATTAATTAGACTCGAATTTCCCTATTTTCAGAAACTTACTACTTAGAAATGAGAGGACCTACAGGCCTCAATTTTTTATGCATCAAGCATGTAGGTCACTAAGTTGACATAGTGTATAAAAAGTAGGATAAAGTTCAGACTTTCTATGAAAAAAGTTGGAAAACACACTTTCTCCATGCTGTACTTTTAATTTGTGATTTTTTTAAAAAAAATTACAACTTTGCGCAGGGAAGTAGCTGGGACCTAATCTTGGGCACTGTAACTCTAGCCCTAGTATTAAATATAAATAACAATGAAAATAATTTGGTATTTAGTAGTTTCTTACCTTCACTTAAAAGACAACTCCATCATAAAAAGCGTGAAATCTGACAAATTTCAAAATCCATGAGGAAGCTGCTAACAACTGAAACTCAACATGATTTTTTTCTAAAATGTTCAAATATTCAGTAACAACCATAGGTGCAAGAAGAATATTCTAATTTCACTGGTAAAGAATAAAATGAAAATGCCACATACACTATGCCATCCATATTCAACACTACAGGGCACTGGTAAATAAAAACCATGTGTATCCCTTGTAAAACTTGTTGAACTGTAGGTAAGACATGTAAACATCTGAGAGCTGAATATAACGCAATTCACAATGAGATGATATAGCCTTATTCTGTTACTGTAAATTAAAAAGATACTTCACTGAAACATATGAAAAGGTGCAAGCTATAATGAGAGGCATTAATAACTTTTTAAATATATACTGGTATATACAGATATAAAAATTCTGCAAAGAAAGTCTCATAAACAAATTCAAATGTAAAGAAGGTAATTGTATTTTTAAAACCCTTTCCACCCTGCATGTAACTTTGTCTTCCTTGACATTCTGATGCTAAATTGAAGTGAGTTCACTTAAAGGTGAGAGACAGGATTTTTTCACAGCACTTATTATGAAGTTTATATAAGTGCACACTGTGTCTTTGTGATGACGGGACATCCACTTTACATATAACATTGGAGAAGAGGAACCAAACCGCATCATACCGACTGGGCCATGAAAGGAATTGTGATTTAGCAGTAGCCATGCAGTTAATCTCAACATCTTTAAATTCATGTGATGCCTGGGAAATGTGTTCTATGTACCAGATTCAATAGTATTTGAAAGCCACAGTCTGTCCGACTTGTAGCTGTTCCCACAAAGCATTTTCATGAGCTTCCATAGCAATGGCGCTACCATTTGCAACTGTTGGAAGTGCAACGGCAAATTCTTTTCATTGTTATTTACACTTAATACTGGGACTAAAGAGTTACAGTGCTCAAGATTATATCCTAACTATTTCCCTGTGCAAAGTTATGACTTTTTAAAAATCACAAATTTAAAGCACAGTATGGAAAAAGTATGTTTTCCACCATTTTTCATAGAAAAAAATTGAGGTCTGTAGGTCCTCTCATTACTGAGTTGTTTCTCAAAGTAGGGAAACTGGTGTCCAAATAATGACTGACCATACATGGTCGTTAGAGTTAGAACAGTGCTGTTTGGTAGTTTTACTATTAAAAATTGTAGCTATCCATGTACCAAATATGACTAAACTCTGAAATAGTCACCTTAGGATACACCAAAATATCTGTCATTTTACACAGCATCATCCTTTGTTGTGTGTGTGTGTGTGTGTGTGTGTGTGTGTGTGTGTGTGTGTGTGTGTGTGTGCGCGCGCGCGCCAAAGAATCAACATTTTTACGATTCAGCGAGAGGTCTTCTTTATTCCGTAATTATTTACATTCTGCCAGAACAGCCCCTACTATATTAATACAGAAGCACCATTTTTTCAATATAAATGACATTTATAACATAGTAATAATCTTACAGGTGTGATCATTATTTCTTGTGGGTGTGGCAGACACAATATAATAATAATGAATAGTTTGGTGCCTCTTAAATTTCCCTGTGATAACATAAATGAATGGAGGTACACACTTTGCTGTTCATAATCTGAAGCTAATTTTCAGCAAGGAAAAACTGAAACAAATGCTCATAATTATGTTTTTACATAAATCAACTGATTTCAAAAATAGAAATATCTAGAACCTAACATTTTCATTGCCGGTTCATGAAGAATGTCTACTATTTGTTCTGAACTAATGAAAGAAATAAAATTTTCATTTAGTTTTAACACATACCAATCACTATCCTTATAGACAGTCGGTGTTCGAAGAACATATGAGCACAGTTTTGTCATTGTTATATCACAATACATTATTTCCCAGCAGTGATGGCTTGAAGTCAGTTGTTCATCCTATTAGTACGGTACTTCGAAGAGCCTCTGGACGGATGTCCCTGCTTCCGCAAAGTGCTACATGACTTGAAAAACATATTACAGACATGATCAGTTCACGCACATTCATTATTGCAAAGTTCTTCTGTGGTCACCTCAATCACAAAAATGTGTTTAAAGAGGGGACAATTTGACTAATGAAGAAATAATGGGGCTGCTTGACGTATCTGGTTCTGAAGTTGTTGATGGCCGTTTTAAAATCAGTGACAGTATTTCTGAAACAGAGAGTAGTCTCCTTTCTGCCATCTGATACAAGCGATCCACACAAAGAAGTTGAAAAAGTTTATGATGTGTGGCAGACTGCAGCAGTCACTGCGGCCCGACTGGAATGTGTTAAATGTTGTGGCTTCTTGGCGATCCCACATTTTAAGCCACATCACCTTCATTTCATCATCATCTTCAAAATTTGCTTCACATAACATATAGTACAATAAAGGCTTCAATTTTTCCTGATGGTGCCTTTAACTTTACCAACAAATATGTGCCTTATTTAACACCACTTTCAGTAGCTGGAGATACATGGATAAATCATTTGTCACAATATACATTACTGTATTTTAGCTTTGTTTTCACTTTGGTGGGTGAATTTTACCCTAAAATCATAAAATTTTCTAATTTAGGCTGACAAGTGTGGAACGTGTTTGGAGCCTTTGAACTGCTTGTACAGTCACCCAAGCTTTTGAAAAAATTTCACATGCTTCAGTTGGTACAACCAGGGTTGTTAGGTCTTGAAAGCGTTTCCTTATACATTAGTAGAAGTCTTTTGTACTGGTTACAGCTTCATGACTGGTCAGTCTCAACACGCCCCCAACACCACCTATAAACTGGGTTTACCATATTTTTTATGGGTCCAACACAGGGCATATTAACATGTATCTTGGCCCAACCAGGACATATTTTTACAATTACTTAGAAGTCTTAACACTCATTAAACTTTATTACTGAGTTGTATTTTTCACTGGACATAATTTTTTTCAGAAATGGTTTGTAAATTTGGGGTGAAGAACCCATTCCTAACAAAGGTCTATTAAATGACTGAACTTTTCTGAACACATTTTCATTCCCTTTTCTCTTCACACCATTAAAATTACTGTTAAGTGTTATCAGCAGGAACACAAACCAAGTTTTCTTCAAGTTGTTACTTTTCCACACACTGCAGAAGATACGGAGTCAAAATTTGAGCAGTTTCACCTGACACTTCACTGAAATTTAAAATCTGAACTTCTATTCTGTCCTCCAAACTGAAATACCTTACAACACTGTCTTTAATGTCACTCTTTCTTTGATAAGCAACAGAAAATTCTGCAGTGCATATTGTGCAATAGGCATGTTTGTTGTTACTGTTATTACAAAATTTCAAGAATTTGTATTCCTGTTAGAGATTGGTATTAAAAAACACTTTTTTACCTATTTCTAAAAGACAAGACAAAAATCGAACATAGATAAAATGATTAAAAACACATAAGAGCTACTTCACACACGAAAACAACATAAACACATTGCCCCTGTTGCGTTGCCAAATAAACAATATAAGCGAAAGTTGTGGTGGAAACAACAGCCATTCCTCCACATAAACGTCTGCACTTGCTTTAAGATTGGCTGAGAGAGGAATGGCCATAAGACTCTGTCAAACAAAGGCATATGTTTCGTTGCAGATGACAAGCTACCTGTAATAAATAATACACAAGTGGTCCTGAAAAACCATGCAAACCGAGTGTGAAGGTAGTAAAAGATGGCACAGAGGTGCTGAAATATGCTTGGAAACTTGTAACAAACGGTGTTTTGGATAGCTGGCAGACCTTACATCCAACAATTTTAAAGGCATACGATTTTTTAAAAAGTCCTCATCAGTCATAAAATTCTCAAACTCCGGACATTTTTGCAACACCAGACATTACCCAAGACAACACAGAAAACTACGACTGTCTGGGCCTCCTCACCATAAGATGTAGCAAGCAGGTTGCACTCACTAAGCATATTAAAATCCTTCCTCACAAAACATAGCCCTGAGAGAATTTGTATTTTTAAACATTAGAACAGTACACTTCAGTTAACTAGTAATTGTTCAAAGAAATGATAATGGGTTGCTTATTCTTATGGGTGTGATTTATTTTCCATTGAATTAAGCTGATATATAAACGATTTTAACTCAAGAACAGTTTTCACCATAACTTTAGAAAATCATATTTTTTCTTCCTCAAATGTCATTATAAACTTTTGCATTATTTTTCTTACAGTTGCTCAAATAAGAAGTAAGAATTTGAAATTGATTACCAAAAAAACTTCCAAACAAGCTACTATTACCACTACAAGACGGCTGTCTCAATTCTTCAAAGAATATTCCCTCCAAAACAATAATGTAACATTTAATTGGAGGGAAGTGTAATTATAGCCAGCATTTGCTGCTAAAATTTATTGATGATGTGTACATTTCACACTAGCAGCTTTCCTGTCAGACAGACACGATCTATTCAATGCATATAGAAAATAATTTTGCATTTCAATAAATTCAAGAGACTCATTCCATGTAATCTTACAGGGAGTGATAAGGTGACCATTTCAGAACTTAAAGTCAGTTTGGTACATGGATACCTACATGTCTTAATAGAAAAACTGCCAAATATCACTGTCCTGAGTATAACCATTTTCGATGAATTCAGATTTAAAGGCTCAAGGGTGTGTACCTGTTAGTCAGACGTCAATGTCCCTATTTTCAGAGACCTACCACTCAGTAATGAGTTGACCTACAGACCTCAATTTTTTTATGCATCTAATATGTTGGCAACTAAGTTTCGATGAAGTCTCCTAGGGTTTGCTGCTGGATCCTAAAATCAACTTTATTCAGTATTTTGTCACCTGACTGTGCGTCATCTTCAGGATAATGTTGCTGCCGCTGAGTCCCACTGAAAACTGAGCCAAGGCTGTAAATCGTCATCCTATATAGGCCTCCATATCGAACACGGCGCATGCACCGCCCATCATCACAGTTGGTGCCCCCTAAGACTGTGTAGGTGGTGCCACCCTTGATAGAACACCTGAAGTAACAATGTATCACATTCTCTTCAAATCTCATCCTGTGTACCTCATTTCTGCTACCACCAAATTTTGTTGTTGTTATAGGCTCATATGAAGGTGATGTTCCACGCACCTGTCTTGAACTGTGTGAATCGAATGGCTGATGTAAGCGTTCCCACACTGAAATGGAATTTTATATATGTCAGGCTTCCTATGTCCCAAATCATCTTTCACAGAGCAGAGCAGTGCCCTATTGGAAGGTGGACGGAACAGACCTTTGATGGTGAAACTCCTCGAAATTCTTCCAATCTTAAATGGTATGCCAAGCATAAAGAATAAAGGTCACATATGTATGCTCCTCTTCATGCACTTCCGGGGATGGTCCAAACTCCATAGCCTGATGAATCTGCTTCTCAGAGTATCCATTTTCCTTAAAAACAATCATTAAACATGCAAGTTTTTTGGGTTAAATTGCCCACATCAGAAAGGGCATACGCTCTTCGTGCCAGAGTCCTGAAGACATTCCTGTGTTGGTATGGTGGATGGCAACTCTCAGCATGCTAATACTGGTCAGTGGGTGGCTGCTTGCAGTGAAACTATGTCCCAGAGTACCATCTCCCTCTCCCTCTCCCTCTCTCTAAAAAAAAAAGGGGGGGGCATGATGTCCAAAAGTGGAAGCATCCCACAACTTTCAACCTTCTGGGTAAATTTAATGCTGGGCTGCTAGAAGTTACCATCCACCATACCAATGCACTGGCGTCCTTAGGACTCTGGTATGCAGAGCATATGCCATTTCCGAAATGGACGGTTTAACCAGAGATTTTGCGCATTTGGTGGCTGTTTCTAAGGAAATTGGATACTCTGAGAAGCAGATATGTCAGGCTGCGGAGGTTGGACCATCCAAGGAGGTGCGTCAACAGGAGCAGAGATCAGTGGCCTTTATTCCTTATGCTTGGCGCATACTATTTAAGATTAGAAGAATTTTAAAGAGTTTAACATCAAGAGTGTGATCCATCCACCATCCAAAATTAGGACAGAGATTTTTCAAGATTTACTATGCAGGAAAGCCTATAAAGTCACAGGCTACTAAGTGGATATAATGTGTAAAAAGTAGGCTAAATCATTCAGATTTTTTGATGAAAAATGTGGAAACACACACTTTTTCGTGCTGTCCCTTTATATTTGTGATTTTTAACCATAACTCTTCAGTCCAAGTATGAAGACTAAATAAGAATGAAAAGCATTTGGCATTTCAATTAATACTTTTTACCTTCACTTAAAAATGACTCAAGTGGCAGGTGTACATAGGCACTTGACTCTCAAATCGATTTTTTGTTGAAATGTTTACATATCTTGTAGAAATCTTAGGTGCAAAAATTAGGATATTCTAACTCACTCTATTCACTGGCAAAGAATAAAATAAAAATGTCAGTTACACATACATTCCATATTCATCACTACAAGGAACTGGTAAATAAAAACCATGTGCATTCCTTGAAAAATTGTTCCTAAAAATATCTATGGTTCCAGAATGAGAGCAAGTGCTCTACCAACTGAGCTACCCAAGCACGACTCACGCCCCGTCCACTTCATCATCACATCAGCACACACTCCACTGCAGAGTGAAAATCTCATTCTGGAAACATCCCCCAGGCTATGGCTAAGCCATGTCTCCGCAATATCCTTTCTTTCAGGAATGCTAGTTCTGCAGGGTTCGCAGGAGAGCTTCTGTTAAGTTTGGAAGGTAGGAGATGAGGTACTGGCAGAAGTAAAGCAGTGAGGACAGGGCGTGAGTCGTGTTTGGGTAGCTCAGTTGGTAGAGCATTTGCCCGCAAAAGGCAAAGGTCCCAAGTTTGAGTCTCGGTCCGGCACACAGTTTTAATCTGCCAGGAAGTTTCATATTTATGGTTGACCTGTATGTCAGAACTGTAAATGTGTGAGAGCTGAAAACAGTTTGCAATCATTTTTCTTAATGTATGTATTGCGTTTCACTGCTAAATGTCTTATCAGTGTAAAGAATTACAAGAGAGAGCTTGGGTGCACAAATGTGGTGATATGTCCTTGTTCTGTTACTGTAAATTAAAAAGACAACTTCAATGAAACAAAAGAAAAGATGCAAGCAGTAATGAGATGTTAATAAGTTTCTAGAGAGAGAGAGAGAGAGAGAGAGAGAGAAATTTAGCAAAGAACAGTTTCATAAACAAATGCAAATATAAAGACGGAAATTGTATTTTTAAAACTCTTCCACCTTGGATATACAGTTAAACCCTTGTTTTACATTTTCATGCAGTCCAGACTCAAAAATGGCAAAATTGAGGAAAATGCAAAATCATGGAAAATGTTCAATAATTTGTGGTTCTGAATTTCATCAGTTCTTAAAAAATGAAAAATGTGCAACAGTCAAGTAAAAACTCATCAAAGTATCTGGGTACAAGGTAATTGCGCTGCTTTCTGACATGCCATGACCACAAAATATACCTTCAAAACATGTTTTTGAGAGATAATCATTTGTGCTCACCTAGGAAAAAAGCAAAAATTGATGAACGTGTCGAGTTAAACTAAAAACATCACAGCAGCTAAGTGGTAAACCACAAGAACAAGTATGGACATCTGCTAACGACATACTTTGTCACCATTGTTTTTTGTTTAACGCTTTTCTTTTTTTTTTCTTTCTTTTTCTTTTTTTTGTCTTGATGAGAGAAAAAGATAAGAAAAAATAAGTTTACTTCCCCAATTGGCATTACAAGGTTATTAGAAATTGGCTCAGTGAATTTCTGCCCACTGTTAAAACATAAATTTGAAAGAAAGCACAGCTGCTACAGTTTTGCTTCAAGCCATATAACACTGCTGCCGATCTTTACAATCTACGCTGTGTGGTGGGTGTGGAGCAAAGTATATGCACGAGTAGTGTGTGTAATTGTTCAACAGTATCATTCCAGATTTGAACACAAAAGTCTTAAATGAGCTACTGCAAAACCCTTTTACTATTCCTGTGTGAAATTCCTGTCATAGCACATCATCTACATGAAAAGTAATTTTCAGCACTCCACAAAATGCTTTCGCCCCTGCCAGTACTCCCATTGCTGAAGGGCCACCCTGTCTCCACACCCACAGCAGGTGAGCTCATTTTACGTGTGTTAGTGTGTTGTGGTGGGTACACTGGTGACTGGCTCGAGTTAACAAGTCACCAGCCAATAACAATTCACTAGCCGGAAATGGGCGACATTTCCTAGAGTATGACCATGCATATTCTTCTAGACTCAGTGTTTGAATTTAAAAGGTTGACGACTGAAATTATTGCTCAACACAGTACATTGTAAATACTTGCAAAAAGATGAGACTGAGTTACAAATGACACAAGAAAAGTTGGTTGCTGGGGACCCTCCGTCAAATATTGGCTCGGTCCGGAACACTTTGCATCGACTGTCTTCTTTTCTCATAGCCGCTGCGACCTACCAGTAGTTGTATTATAAATGCACGGTGAAGCTAAATGCTGAAGCACGCTGTGTTGGCAATATCGATCGTCGATTACATCAGAATTTCCTCTCTCACATCTCCCCTCTCCACAACGGCCTAAAATATTCCCTTAACTCTGCCACCACGTCATGTGAACCATCTGTATTTTGTGCCACTTGTAACTCATTCAGTCACATCAAATGTCAATAGGAAGAAAATGAGATGAAGTCAAGTGAGATGTCGAGTAAGAACTTAGAATCAAGGTAAAGCTTATTAGCAAGAAATGTAAAATCAGGGAATTTTCAGCACTGATCTTATGTGTTTTTCATAGGGGCTATGAATTTATGGTATACAATCCCGAAAAACGTAAAATTGGAGAATGTAACTTTGTTTCCTTTTACATTTTTCACTTAAAAGTGAGATATACTATTTTTACACAGCAATTATTGTCAACTTTATACAACTGTGCACTGTGACTCTGTAATGATAGGACATCATTCACTCTACATATAACGTTGGAGAAGAGGACCCAAACAGTACCTTTCCTACTGGGCAGTGAAAGAAATGTGATTCAGCACGAGACATGCAGTTAATCTCAACATCTTTACATTCATGTTACACCTGGAAAATGTGTCTTGTGTACCGAATTTTATTGCAGGGTTGTTCTAAATGATGGATCCATTTTTAAAAATTTGTATGTATTCAAATCCAAATTGAACCAGCTTTATACCAATGAAAAGAAGAAGTTTCAAAGTTGTGGTGGGCATGTGGTAATGGTTTCAGAAGTAATGGAAGATTTCCAGGACTTTATTTTCCAACAGGATGGAGCTCTGCCCTATTGGCACAGTGATTTATTAGGCTTTTTGAATGACTCCCTTCCTCAGCGCTGGATCGATCGCAGGGGACTTGAGGACCTGGCTCTGCACTTCTGGCCACTGACATCTCCTTATCTCACACCCTGTGACTGTTTCTTATGGGGTGAAGTGAAGAAGGCTGTTTATGTCCCGCCTCTTCCAACCACTCTGAACTATCTGCTGAACCAGATCATCGCTGCCGTGCACTTAGTAACAGCAGATACGCTTTTGTGCGTGTGGGATGAGTTTGGCTAGCACGTCGATGTTTGCCGTGCAGTCAACGGTGGCCACATTGAACATTTATAACATTTCTAATTATTAAATAATTATTAATAACTAATCAATTACAAATTATTAAATTAATATCAAACATTACGAAAAAAACCTTTGGAACTTCCTCTGTTCATTGGTGTAAAACTTGTTCATTTTGGATTTGTATTTGAATAAATACGAAGTTTTGAAAATGGGTCCACCATTTTGAATAACCCTGCATTTGAAAGCCACATACTGCCCGACTTGCAGCTGTTCCAAAAAGCTTCCATAGCAACGGTTGGGCGCCAACTGCTATGATGTCCTTCCCTCCTGCTTCACTCGCTGGGAAGAGATGCGAATCGTAACGATGTTCGTCCCCGTCGGTGTGACGTGGAACAGCGCCTCTAACTCTCGTAAGAACACAACTCCTTGCGTGGTTTAGAAATATTCTGTTATCTGCCTGCAACAGTCTTCTTAGTTTGTGTGAAATGGTAAGCTGCAATTGTTTATTTTTATTTTTAGGCCCGGTTAGTTCCGTGATGAAATAAAATCTTGATTCTAGAGCGACTCGAGAGCAACTAACTAACTGAACATTTCCATATCCGAGTTGCATTTCTTTTTGAGGCAGCCACAACTCTCTTCCATGGTAAATGTTATCTTCGACTGAATTACTTTCTTGGATTTAACATTTGTTCATATGATTTTGAATTTATTCTATAGATGTTTGATAAGGAATCTATGATAATCCTTTCCTTTTATCTCCCCTTTTTGTATGCTATTCTCAGTTTTTGAATGATATAGGCGTTAATAAAAATATTACCAGTGTAGATTTTATCGTCAATAGTTGCCGTCACTGTCAAGATGACTCACTTCCCTACTTTAAGTTTTCACAAAGTTTGTTAAATGGGGTTTTCTGTCCTTGGGGCGTTTCAACCTGTATCTGTTGCGTATCTCCTCTTTAGAAATGTGTTAGTAGCAATGACTAGAAACGCATAGTGCTTCTGGAACTGTCATCATTGTACTGTACCTCTTTTTTAACAAGACTTTCACACGATTTGATCTCCTGTGAAGGAACAAAAACCGTACTAACATCCTGTATTTTGTTGAGTACCCATGTGAACAGCACAAACATTTTTCCAATGTAAAGGAGCTCCTCACTCAGAAATGTAGAGTTCAACTTGCATTGAACGGATTCAAGTTTTATCACTTGCTCAACCTTCGTAGAGTATTGTCAGAGTAGCATCTACTGTTAGTGTCACACACACAGCAAGACCACACGGTATGTGTAGAAAGAAAAGTTAAATACAGTAGTGGTGCAATTGTTTCTCCAGAAAGCAGGAGTGGTTAAAAGAAGTTACTTGAAATTGTGAAACAAGATGCTGTAGTCAAAATTTTTTGCAACACTGTTCCAGGAAAAACAGTTATCTTTACAACTTATGGCTTATGTCAACAAACACAGTCATAATTACATTTAAGTTGTTTATTTTTATTTTTAGATGGCCAGTTTCGATCCTATAACAGATTCATCTTCACATCTTACTTTCCTTGATGACTGATAGGAACTGCTGATGTGGAGCAGGTCCCTCTGTGCAGTGTTCTTCACACCTTCACACATGGACCTGTTCCATGCTAACAGTTCTTACGATCATCAAGGAACGTAAGATCTGAAGATGATCTCTTAGAAGATCGAAATCAGTCAGCTAGAAATAAAAAAAAAGCTAAATGCAATCATTAATGTGTGTATTGACATAAGTGACAAGGCGTAGTGATGTTTTATGAAAATGAAAATTTTTCAAGACTCTGTGTAAGGAAGAAAAAGACTATGTTTCTGTAATTGTAAATAATGAGAAGATCCATAAATAATTACACAAAAAATTGAGGTCTGCATGTTACCTCATTCCTCATTGTAGGTCTCTGAAAATAGGAAAACTGGTGCCTTGTTAACAACTGGGTCCACATCCTTGAGCCTTCAAACCTGAATTTATCAAAAATGGTTCGAGTTAGGACAGTGCCCTTTGGTAGTTTTACTATTAAAATATGTAAGTATCCCTGTACAATGCAAAATATCTGTGAATTTACATGGAATGCACGTTAACTCATTCCTCATTACAGGTCTCTGAAAATAGGAAAACTGGTGACTTGTTAACAACTGGGTCCACATCCTTGAGCCTTCAAACCTGAATTTATCAAAAATGGTTCGAGTTAGGACAGTGCCCTTTGGTAGTTTTACTATTAAAATATGTAAGTATCCCTGTACAGTGCAAAATATCTGTGAATTTACATGGAATGACAAGTCTATATTTTTGTTATCAGCTACTAAATTTAATTTTTGAGTTTCCGGTGCACTGATGCATGAAATGATTCTCTCACTTCCTAACTTTTTTGACTCCAATATCACCTTCGTATAGAGCTGAATTTCCATGTCTATACATGTAGATTGTTGCTCTTAGGTCATCCTCATCTTGCAGCATTGCCGTTACCTTTTCAGAAGCTAGACTGAATATATAATTTGTACCTACTGTCCAAAAGTATAGCAGATAATTGCGGTAACAGAAATTATTCTCCTTTGTGTAAAATCAAATGGTTTTAATTAATGGCAACCAAAGACCTTGCAGAAGCTGCTTGAGGGACCTTCAGATTCTAACACCATGCCAATACATTTGCTGCACAACGGTACTTGTGAATAATAAGAATAGTTAATTTATAATGAAGTGGGGAAATTAACAATTGTAATACTGGATATTGATTAGGTTTACTCCGCAGAATCAGCAAGGAATGGAATATACGGACAGAATGGTAGGAAATCTGTTAAGACATTACGGAATAATTCCCATGGGAGCTGCAGAGGGAGACAAGAGGCTGGAATACATTCAGCAATTAACTGAGGGTATAGTTTGCAAGTGCTACTCTGAGATGAAGAGGTTGCACAGGAGAGGAATTTGTGGCAGGCTGCATCAAACCAGTCGGAATACTGGTAACTGAAAAACATACAGCTAGAAGTAAATTCAAACAACAGAAATTCTTTGGTGTAAAAAACAACAAAATGAAATGGATAGCTTCCTACTCAACATTTACAGGAGGCAGTGACAGAGCTGAGTGTCTATTACTCTAATAATCGACTTTGCTAAAACCCAACGATCTATTTTTCATCTCGAGCACAGTCAAGAGTCATTGCAAGGGGTACAATTTGTAAATATGCTACATCCAAAATATTGGACTCTGACAAATGAGCAGCTCTGTGAGAGTATGAGAATGAAGGTGGAATCTAGAAATAATACCCTTCACAGTATCACTGGTAACACATGGGGCTCGAGACCTCAAACCTTAGAACAGCAGTTGGCAACTGGCACACTGCGGTCCACGTCCAGACCGCAGAAGGTCCAAAACTGACCCACTAGAAATATTTCGAAGGTATAAATTATGTACTCAAATTATTAAAAAAAATATTTTTCTGTAGATAACAATTCACTTGAGCACAACACTTATAATTTTTTCTAGTAGTGTACAATTAACTGCTGAATAATTAGAATTCTTAATGATAAGTTACAGATAGATTAAATACATAGATGCTACTCAGTGCAGTGCAGGAGAGTGTGCTGAAGAAAGGAGGCAGAAGTGAGCAAGCTGGTCGGCCGGCGCAGCATGCTACATCGATCCACATAAAAGCTCTGTACACACGAATGCAACACAAGAATTTTGTTTAACGAACAAGCAAATTTTGTAACTTGATTTCAGACTCTGGTAACCTCAGGAACCTCTATTAAATCACAGAAGGCATATCTTCTCACAGAAGATTGGTTATGAAAAGACAAACCTACATTTATAGCATTTGTAGACTTCGATAAAGCTTTTGACAATGTTGCCTGGAATACCCATTTTCAAACTCTAAAGGTGGCAGGGCTAAAATACAGGGAGTGAAGCAGTATTTACAATTTGTACAGAAACCAGATGACAGTAATACGAGTCGAGGGGCATGAAAAGGGAATCAGTGGTTGAGAAGGGAATGAGACAGGGTTGTAGCCTATCTCTGATGTGATTCAATCTGTATATTTAGCAAGCAGTGAAGAAACAAAAGAAAAATTTGGAACAGAAATAAAAACTTTGAGGTTTGCGATGACACTGTAATTCTGTCAGAGACAGCAAAGGACTTGGAAGAGCAGTGTCTTGAAAGAAGGATGTAAGATGAACATCAACAAAATCAAAATGAGGATAATGGAACGCAGTTGAATTAAACCCAGTGATGCTGAGGGAATTAGATTAGGAGATGAGACACCAAAAGTAGTAGATGAGTTTTGCTATTGGGCAGTAAAATAATGAATGGTGGCTGCAGTAGAGAGGATATAAAATGGAGACTGGCAATGGCAAGAAAAGTTTTTATGAAGAATAATAATTTGTTAACATTGAGTACAGATTTACGTGTCAGGAAGTCTTTTCTGAAAGTATTTGTATGGAGTGTAAGCTATGTATGGAAGTGAAACATGGATGATAAACAGTTTAGACAAGAAGAGAATAGAAACTTTTGGAATGTGGTGCTACAGCAGAATGATAAAGATCAGATGGGGGGGGGGGGTAAATCACATAACTAAGGAGGAGATACTGAGCAGAAATGGGGAGCAAAGAAATTTGTGGCACAATCTGGCAAGAAGAATGGATCAGTTGGTAGGACAGCTGTTGCATTCGCTCGCTGCACTTGCTGCTGACAGCATTAACATGCACTTTATTCTCCATCCTCAAACTTGCATTCTGTACTGCTCAGTTATTTCTTGGGTTTGTTTTTGCAGCGGTGTTAGTTGTACTGTAATAGTGGTACTCAGCTGTCCGAGTAGGTCTACCGATTAAGAGATGGCCGGTATGCATCCTGTGAATGGCTTCATTGAAAGCAATGGCAAAGTGACAAGATACTATGCTGGGCTGATTCTACAGTGATGGAAACTGCAGTCCAGTAATTTTGCATCCAAGGGATATTTTATTATTCTTTTTTTCTGTTATGCCTTTTGGTGGATGCATATTACAGGCTTCTTCACTGCCACGAAGGTATTAATGGAGAAAAAAGATAACTGGAGTGTATATCCTGCTTTCTTCTGAACTATCGGTTCCTTTCTCACGGAGGTGAGAGAGGTTAAAAGGAAGTGTAGCTCACTCGCAGCCACGTGTAGTGACAACAAATGGCAACACCTCGTCCAGTAGGTTTGAGTGGGTGCATTATCATACTGGAGTCTTACAGCTTCTGCAGGTGTTCCTAGCCTCTTCTGCTCGATCCTAGGCTGTAGACTTCTTAGAAGGTTTTAGTAGTACTGTACCCATAATGGTCTGTCCATTTCTTCCGAGCTCGGTGAAAATGACTCCTCGACAATCTTGCAAGAGGGACAGTATAATCTTCCTACGAGAGGACTCCACCTTTGCACTTACTAGGCAACACCGGAGCTTCCACATTTGTGATAATTCTCAGCTCCTACATTACAGATGGTCTGCTGCTTCTTGATGCAGCTTACAGATCTGTGTGTCCTCAGTGAAACAATCTTTCTCACCTTCTCTCAGTGTCATACTCTGATCTATTATCCGATTTTCATTATGAATTTAATTTGCCCATTTTCCTCGCATGTGCAAATGATGAATCACTACAAAAGTGTCATTGAAAACACTTGGCTCATAAATCCCAAGAGCCTTGTCCAGACCAAAACATTCATTTCAATTGGTATCAATATGTGATCTGGACTGATTTTGAGTTTCAAGGACAACTGTGTGGTATCAGTTGCATCAAACTGTGTTTTAATCCACGGGGGAGAATCGTATCTGTCATGAGAGAAAAGACCAAGAATTAAATTACACGTATAAGGTAAGTGGAGACAGATTAAATGGCAATACTGGAAAAAGGGATTTAAAATAAAGTGAAGGAATCAATACTGGGAACTCTTGATGTTTCTAATTATTTGTCGAGTTCAAAATGCCCAAGTTATACAAACTAACTACACAAGGTAACGAGGATACGCTATATTTTGTAGCCTTTACTAGAAAAATTACTTAGCTGCATAATCAGATAAACAGCAAAAGACAATCGTCAGTTGAAGTACAGGTCGTGATGCATTAACTGTTACAATGGTGGATGAGGAAGTTATTTCATGATTATCAACCAATGAGAAGTAGAGAAGAAGTGGAAGGGTCATTAAAAATATACAGAAACATTTTCATAAAATGCAACAAACCTGTGTATGTCTACTGCTGTGTTAGCCCTGCTGTGTTAGCCTTCTTTCTTCACACTAGCAGTTTCCACTATATTTCAAAACTGAAATGTTTCTAAATTTATAACTATGCATCACTGTGAGAATATGTGTGTGTGTGTTTGTGTGTGTGTGTGTGTGTGTTTGTGTGTGTGTGCGTTCCTGCGTGTGTGTGTTGAAAGGCTGCAAAGTCCTTTTGGCTTGTCCTTTAATTATTCAGATCATACGAATGTAGGGCGCTTTTATCTAATTAGAAAACACTGTGTCCAATATGATATTTAAGAAAGAGAGGTGACAGTGGTTGGGTAACAGGTTAATTGATGCTTAATTGCACGGAGTAATACGAGATAGAGAGACATCGTTTGTGTCTGGTAGAATGTTTTGCTGGGCAGTTATGGCACGAAAGAACACTGGTGCACGTATTTTGGCCCGGCCTGGGAGATTCTGTCACTGCTTTCACGCACAGGGAGGCACACTGACGGATGTGGGCCGAATGACCAGGCAGCCCCTGACCACAAGGAGACACGTGCTCTTAGCCGGTCACAGTATGTCAACGGAGGCTCGCGGCAGAGTCTTTTACGACTTCTTTAGCCAAACTGCGACGGACCGGTACCCTGACATTTGATCCCTGTCGAGGAGAGTGCATTCTTCAAATTCTGCAGGTATCCACCCAATGTTTCCAGTCGACATTCCTGCGAGACTCTTTCTGGTAAGGACTGTGAAAACACTTTGCCACAGTGGCCGAAATGGGCCGGTGCAGCAGGATGCTCGACACACTGTCACCTGGATAGCTGTCAAAATTTTTAAGAGTCATGTAGGCACCCGTGCCGAGTAGTTTTCTGTGCGAGCAGAGAAACAATTCCTCAACTGGAAATCAGACGGTGACATCAGAAGAGGAGTGCACCTACCCCTCTGTTGTGGAAAACAACAGGATCGGTCGAAAGGAATTTGCCCGTCTTCAACACAGGGGCTGCACCGAGAGGGGAGAATTACACGATCGGCGCAAAGAAGCGCTGCCACATTTCGATTGGTAGTATAAGTTTCTCCGAGCGTACTCCATGTGGAGTGGGTTTGGACATGATAGTAAAGGAACAGAGAAATTTTTAATCGGGCTTTGGCCACAAGGCTATTAAGATCAAGATTCGGGCTTTGGCTACGAGTTTTGTGTGCCATCTGGGCCCTTCCCACTGACACCAGATTTTCTGAAATGCACAGGTGGGAACTCTCTACAATATACCTATGTTCCTGTAACCCTCTCGACCTCAACCTTCGTTAGTCTTTGTCTTACCCTCTGGCCCCTTCCCTGTTCCCATTCCATTTACTTGTCTCCTTTTTCACTACCACCCCCTCCCCCCTCCTAGCCAGCCATCTAACCTCCCGACTGCACCTAGCTGCCCTAGCCTCTACCCACACAACCTCTCTCCTCCTCGTACCTGTACGTTCCCACAGCCTGCTCGCAGGGTGGCCTCAGCAGCCAGAGGCCGAGGTAACATGTGGGTGAGTTGCATCTGCACGAGTGCATATGTGCTCGTCTGTTCTATCTCTGACAAAGGCCTCGTTGGCCGAAAGCTCATTTTCTGAAAGTCTTTTTGTTGTGCCCATCTGCAACTCAGCTTCTCCACTATATGGTGAGTAGCAACTATCCCTTTCATAATACTGTGCAAATCAATTACCAGTAAGCTTTCTAATACAACAGGATTGTGAACATAGAACTGCAGTAGTTATAGTTGCTGGCACAAATTTTAAAAATATGTATTTCTTTTTTCGGCTGAATATTTGTGTGTGTGTGTGTGTGTGTGTGTGTGTGTGTGTGTGTGGGCACGCGCGCACATTTTTTTTTGTATAAACTATAGGCAATTGATTGTGTTCTTGTAATGAATATGGCAGAGGGTCATATGAATGATAACGAGAAGTGAAGCATGGATAGAGTGTGAAGAACAGAAATTTCTGTAGTGTGAAACAGGGCTAAATTGAAAGGTAGTCGAGTCCAGTAATGATTGATCAATTTTCTTAGAGAACACTCAGACAGAAATGGTGACAGTACGGATAAGACAGTGTCAGACTGTGAGGAACTGAACGTCGTGTTCGATGACAGTGAAGACGGAGGGTGGAGTAGATTCTCAACATGTCGGTGCCGTAGTACTTCGGTGAGGGTTAACGATAAGTTTATTCCGACACGTAACTGATGACGCGCGACGAGTTCGTGCTCGTTAATAACAGAAGTGACGGGTAAGAATATTTAAACCAAGCAGAAGACGGGAGGCAAAAGGAATTAAAGCAGGAAAAGAGAGGAGGCAAAAGGAAGAAAAGATAAGGCAGAAAGAAAGGAATTGGAGAAAAACACATTCAAAATCAAAGACGAGGTGGCATAAACTAAACGGAAGGCAGCCGAGTCAAAAAATGAGAAAGGAAAGAGGCACTAGTAGTGAAGAAACAGGCGAAACGAGCTAAAAATGTAGTAAATCGAATGAAGACGGTTCTGGATACACTACAGGAACAGGGAAGAACATAATAAATAAACACAGGAAGAAATATCAAAAAAATTAGAACAGCAGTGGGAAAATCTGTCAGAATTGCAGGAGGATCACTTGCATTTTAGTACAAAGCAAAAATTAATAATTAAAGATGTCAGAAAAATGTGGAATCACGTACGGCACACGGGAAGTCGAATGAGCAAAGAAATTGAAATAGAGCGACGATTTGTCTAAAATGAATGGAGCGGGAAGTGAGTGAGGGCAGATGTCCTTCTGTACTTACAGTAAGATCCCCAAAAACTACTGACCAGCTGCTGTGCATCTGCCACAACTGAGTGCACATCCAGATGCAAGCCACGACTCTGAGTCTGAAATGTCTCGCAATTGTGTGCCACTCCGTAGATGTGCCTCACACATTAGTGATGGAGACCGTGTGGGAAGAAGTAGCAGTAACTTGTTTAGTGGGGGTTACACTTTGTACGGAAGAAATACGATTATCAGAATCGAGGAAAAGAACGAGTGCAAGTAATAACTTGGGATTCGGCCATAAGCACGTCGTCTCACTGATGATGGCTTTTATCAATAAAGGAGGGCTGAGAACTTTACCTAGCCACATTTATATACACTAGAAGATGCAGCTTAAAAGTTGGGAAACTGGTTGTGTGGGTCGGTAATCAATTTAAATAAACACAGCTGCACTGCAATATTGGACTTTCCATTCAGTTTTATATTTTAATAGTTTTGACAGCTATTTTTTAAACATCTGTTGTGCTTTATGAATTCGATCGATCACATACATTTTATCTGTCTTCAGAATTTCCAAAACTATCGAGATATGGCAAAACACTGCATCCAAAACCTTGGATTGCTCAATACAGTTAGTCAATGCCACTCTCCTAGCCATTAGTATACAAACTGAAATTTATACGTAGACGCACGGAGGAGGCGGTAGCAAAGAAAATGTGAGGTATTGTGGTTGCCTGTAGATCTTACAAGGAATTCAGAAATACATTCCTCACCAGCTCTGGTCACAGAGTCAGGACAGAACCAAACAAGAGATCATGACATGTAGGGATCTGTAATTATCAGGATTCAGGAGCTCTGTGAAACTCTTTTAATCTTTGGTCAAAAAGAAAAATTCCTGAATGAGCTTTGTAGTGCAAGCGAAATATTCCGTTTCTGCAACATGAAGTTACCATTCAACTATCAAGGGGTTCATGCAGGTAAGCACAGAGCAGACTCAACACACACCCACATCTGCAATCCGAATACATTTGTTGGAATATGAAGACACATGCCAGTTACTGTTAGGAGAGAAAGAGGAAGCCACAAGACAGAATTTGCATCCAATCACAGAGATCACAATACGAAATATTAGGCAGAAGGGCATTTTGGACAGCAGTAGCCGTATCACCACCATATCAGGTATGTTCAGAAAATCATTATTGGCCTGTTCTGTAACTTAAGAAGACAAAGATAAAGGGCATATTAGCTGGTAAACACATGGAGGCACAACTCCAAACTCGTGTAGTGTTCAACTGTCACAGAAATACGCTTGAAACAAACTTTTTGATCATGCCAAATTCAGCCACTAACTTATCCTTGGGCATGGATTTCCTGCATGATGCTCAAGCACTGTTAGATATCTGCAGGGGTGTGGTCATTCAAGTACAATCTGAAGAGTGCGCTATTACAGCACATATTCCTGATACTTGTCTTAACCCGAGTTATGCCAATAGAAAAGATGAGGAAGAAGTCAAATCCCGACACTGCAATTGAGAAGTATGCAACCAAGATGAGGAAGAGATGAGGGAAGCTGTGAAGGATGCAACTGAAGAAAAAATACAAAAACTACAGCACATTACGTGGAAATAGAGAGATGAATTACAGTACATTCTATTAACCAATGAGGAGCTAGTTTTGCTGAAGACCAGCACTGGAAAACAATCCGCGTACGCATTCAGTTTATGAGAGCATGGCAAAACTTTGCACCATCGTACACCATGCCCCTAGTGTACAGGTACAAAGTACTCCTTGACATTCGCAAAATGTTAGATGATGATATAATTGAGCCTGCCACATTAATATATAATAGCCCACTAACAATGGTGGAGAAGCAAGATGGTTCTGTATGACTTGTCTTAGACTCATAACAGATGAACAACTTCTACAAAATTTTTATTAGGTGACTATATTTTTGTCACCTGACTTGTGGTCTAGGATCTGGAAAATATCACTGCTCCCAGATTGTCGGAAGTATATGACATTCCTGCTATCAATTTAAGCACCCAACATTTTTCGTTAAATGTATTTCACTTGCCTTTATACATGGGTCGGACAGTATTCTGAATGATTCTCTTAAGCATCATGTCACCAGTTAGGTGGACAATCGCTTGATAGCAGAAGCATCTTAGGAGGACCATAATAAAATTCTGAGTCAAGTCCTACATACTTTCAACTAGCACAGTGTGACAGCAAACATCAATAAACCATATTTCAAAACTTTGAGAGTCAAATTTCTTGGATAAATTATTACGGAAGTGGTATTTCTGAATCTGGAAAAGTATAGATAGAGGCTATTTAAAAGTTTGCGGGGAAAAAAAGAAAACACCTCAGAGGATTCCTGGGGGTAAATAATTTCTACAAGAGGTTTATAAATGTGACTAACTACAAGGTGTACAATTTTGCCGCCGTTTGCCAATAGGTGGCGACAACGGTAAGTAGTGGTCGAAAGAAACAGATCGCAGACGTCAGGCACTTAGCTTGGACCTCAATCAACATAACCTCATTCAAACATTAGTCGATTTGTGTCTGCATTATAAAATTGTTCTTGATTGAAAACGTCAGTTTATGAGCCTAATTCTCGTCATTTGCAGGAGGTGTTACTGTTTTGTTTCAATATGAAGAAAACAGTGGCTGAGCCTCATCGAATGTTCTCAAGTACGTATGGTAATGACGCTATTAGTGAAAGAACGTGTCGCGAGTGGTTTCAATGCTTCAAGAATGGTAATTTTAACATCGTGGTCTGGCATAGTGGTGGAAGAGAGAACATTTTCGAAGATGCAGAATTGGAGACATTGCTGAGTGAAGGCTCGCGTCAAACTCAAGAAGAATTGGCACGATTAGTGGGAGTGACATAGGAAGCAATTTCAAAACGTCTCAAGGCTATGGGCATGATTCAGAAAGAAGGAACTTGGGCCCCGCGTGAGCTGAAACCAACAAATGTTGAACGGCATTTGTGTCCACTTTCCACAGTGTTTAGGCTGCTCTTCGACATCCGACTCGTCAGTCGGCAAGACTCAGCACAACCAGGAGCACCTCCGAATATGTCCAACTTAGCTTTGGACGAAACGTCAGGGATAGAAGAGTTCCATGGACCACGGCCATACAACCCGGAAGAATTCTCGTCAGAGGAAGCAAAGTTGTACACCTTGTAGAATTGCCGCAACTCTGCCAATTTACTGGCAAGAAGACTTCACGGTCTTCAGATGTCGTGGCAGAACAAGAATTTCAGTCCCTTAGTCAGTTTCAATAGGAGCACTGGTACTGTCACACACAAATTTGTCAGCGAAACTCTGTATGGCCACAGGAATGTCATAATACTTAAACAATACATGAGAATGGAAATTTTGTCCACGTGACAATTGCATACTAGTTCAAATCACATGTGTACCAGGAAAAATAAATATCACTGTGAATCTGTTGTCAAGCTCACCTGTCCATTGGTGTGAATGAGGAGCTGGAAATGGATCCCTTCAGTTTGTTCTACATGCGCAAAACAGCATTTTAAAGTTAAATAATGGCCAGCTCGGAAGACAATGGGAGAGAACAAGACAAGGAATGGCACTTCCAGCGCTGAAAAGGAGATAGAAACATCAGTCCCAAGCAGCCATTATGCAGTTTTACCTATTATGTAAGGGAATTCTGTTCTATAGGAGCAGTGCATGACATTCAATGTGGTGGCTGTGCATAACCGCAGAACTCATCGAGGTTATCGGTACACGCATCGGAGTTATGTGACTTTGGACCCAGAAAGTTTCTTAAAACTACAGATGCTCTCCTCGCAAAGCGAACTGAAATTGAACAAGTGTGTGAGGACTGTGGTTGCGAAGGCGAATGGTCGACTTTGGTTTACTGGAGGGATCTGGGGAAAGTGTGGTTCATCTGTAAATGAGACTATATATAGGGCACCACCATGACCTATTCTTGAGTACTGCTCAAGTTATTGGGATCTGCACCAGGTCAGATTAAAGGGAGCCATCGAAGCAATTCAGAGGGAGGCTGCTAGATTTGCTACTGGTAGATATGCACAACGTGCAAGTATTATGGAGATGCTTCGGAAACTCAAATGGAAATTCCTGGAAACAAGGCGGCATTCTTTTCGATGAACACTATAGAGAAAATTTAGAGAACTGGTTCAGAGCAGCTTCTCTGAACTCTACCCATTTTTCCACACCTCACCAGTCCCTTTCCCTTCACCTCTCTTCCAACCCTTCTGCCAGAAGAAGGCACCACTGGCTCTGAAAGTTTGCAAACTTTAATATATTTTATACGTTCCTGTAGCCACTTACTGACTAAATTTAATAAACATCCTACCATGTTTGAGGTGCCTACTGGTCAAGAAGTTTATTTCATTTTTGTCAGTTCCTGCCTTCGAGATGTAGTATGTGTCACAGAGAAAGAGTGGCTGTGACAACACCTATGACATCACAGGAATAAGAGAAAACCTTCTTATACTGGGAATCAATTGAAATCTGTTACATTAGGTAACAGTTTTTGGACTGGTACTGCAGGAGGAAGGCAATGGCAAACCACCTCCACCAGGACCTTGCCTAGTACGGCGGTGGAGTCTCCTGCAGCATACTCCTCGGAGTATGGGACATCATCATCATCATCATCATCATCATCATCACTGCATATCTATGTACTGTGATGTTCCGCATGGTAAAGTACTTTTGTATCACATAATCACTGTAACAAAGAGCACAATATGCAATACACTGTTTATCACAAGAATTGTATTTATTTCAATAGTTGGGACACTGGATTTATACTTGTAGCTTCCTGCAGTAACTGCAACAGTTGGCGAAAAGAAGTTCGATCACAAGAGGCTGCGGAGTGTGTTGAAATTATAACAGAACAGTCAAATGGTAGTTTGAAATAGAAAGTTATGGTGTAATTATTTTAGTGGTTTACTTTATGTTTTTTCAGGGTTGCCACAAGCTACCCCAAGTGAAATTTCCGGACATGTCCCTGATTTTCAGACAAGCTTTAGCATTTTTTCCTGATAAATTTTGAGATCTCAAGGGTAAGGACAGACATAAGTTGACAAAGAAATGTAAGGACTTTTGTATTTCAAAATGTGTGAGCAAAAATCTTAAGTACTAACATCAACATCTTTTGCAATGAACTGTTTTTAGATGGAGAAAGCATGCCAAATGGTATATATGTTTCATTAAGACCACTGATGTTATTTTATTTCAATAAAATGGAACACATTTTATGACAAAAATATGCATTTATTGGAGTCACAAGTCAGATTTAAAATACCTTCATTGATTTCAGAAATAATCTCACAAACAAGTAGGCCTCTTGAAAGAAGTGTATAAGGTGGGGGAAGAGTTGTGAAACCAACACTACAGGTGACCGCCAATGAAAGGTTGGTTCTACTATGTATGTTATTGTCGGTTATCACCTACTGTGTTATGTCTTATTTTACAGGCACTGTGTGATTTTTCTTGAAATACATGAGTACATAGCATACAAACTGCCACAATTTTCTTCTTGTTATTTTCCCTACTTTCTAATACATAAACTACTTTTGAAGTGCCAAAATGTACTAGAATAAATAAAATGTCTATAAAACACTGCACTGTACAAGGTACTTGTGGTGAGACAGTCACAATTCCTGAAATCCATTGCCCACGGCCTCTGGCTTGCCGAGATGCACCACAGTCCTGGATCCATAGGTAAACCACGAACATCCGCCACATTATGACACACACACACACACACACACACACACACACACACACACACACACACACCTGGCCTGCGGGCACATCGGTGAGACTAGATCGACGGGCAGGGCCTGCACATTAGTGGGAAACAATCGGATACAGATCGGCAGGCCTGACCCATTACAGATACCCACAGAAATGGCCCGTATCATGGAAGTCCACTTGTGTGGCCAGCTATTCACTTGTCACAGACACCGTGTTGGTGAAATGAGACTGTGGTGATCACTCCATACAACACACAACTTTCGAGAATACTTTGAAAATCACCTTTATCAGAAAACAAGATCTCTCTCTCTCTCTCTCTCTCTCTCTCTCTCTCTCTCTCTCTCTCTCTCTCTCACACACACACACACACACACACAGTTTTGAAGTAGCACCATAGTTAGCTATGGCTTGGAGCTGTGCAGAAAACTTGGTGTTTAATTTCTTTACACATTCTTTTTTGTGTGCTAACAAAATCAGTAATCTGTCTGCATCACTTGAGAATGTCTTTGGTTAATTGTGTCAAAGATTATTTTCGCCACAGTGATCTGGACTAATTGTGTATGCTTTAATGGCTCTCAGATAGGCATGTCCTGTCAGGCTTTTCTCTGTCGAGTGCAGTGTGTATATTGAACTGAACGACTCCTTTGCCCCACTACCACCCATTAAGTAGCTTACAGCCTTTAAGTACGACACCGGCAGGTGAAAGCCACCTGTTCTAATGATGATATTATCAAAATTGTAATCTTCTTGTTGGGAAGGTACTATAAATCTTGCCGTTATATACAGAGGCTAGTCGAAGGTGTTCACAGTTGCTTGTCAATTCATCGATCTGCTGGGTTCTAAGGAAAAAGGAAACGAGTCGAGTGCATATGCTGTATTGCGATCAGATGGCACAATATTTATAAATGGCAGACAAGCCACACAGGTTGTGTCAAAGGACAGACCACTTGTGATTTGCTCAATGAAACAACGCCACCCTGGAGTCCTGGGCACAACTTCCCACTTGCTGTAAAGCCAAATCAGGTCTGCCAAAGAGGGTGTGATGACATCAGGTGAAACAAATCCTTAAGAGTTGACATTAATTAATCCAAGAGAACGTGCTTTCTCAAAATGTCTCACAGAAACAGCTCCCATCTCACCTACTACGTAGTGAGGATATATGTTAATGGAACAAGAAGAAAACATAATAACGGGTACAGTGGGATGTACCCTCTGCCATGCACCTCATGGTGGTCTAAAGAGTATAGATGTAGATGTAATTGCAGATGTAGCTGAGCTGGTATTGTTTTCTATACTCAGACAATTCAATTCACACAGTTCTTTAATCTGGAGCAATAGCATTTCTAGAAGTTACCAAATTTATTCTGCCCCACTGTATGAATTTATTACGTTCATCCAGTGTATAAATGTTAAACTCAGAATTGTAAAAATAGAAAAAGATGGAAAGCCACTGGGTGTATTTGTATGATGGTCTCACGACTGCTGAAACTTCAAGATGAACAGCCTCGGAGTAAGAGGAACAAAATCCCAAGGATAACACAACAGCAATCAGTTTCCGTGATCAATATAGGGTACTGATTGTAACTCTTTAAGAATTACATCAGCCACTGTCTCAACTAATTGAAGACATTCTTACTGATTGTAACTCTTTAAGAATTACATCAGCCACTGTCTCAACTAATTGAAGACATTCTTCCCATTCTGATAAACATTTTTGAATGTACCATGCATCTGTCAAAATCTTATGGCCAGCATATTTGAAACACGTGATTGTATTTTGTTTGATCTTTGATACAATAACATCTTCCCCATATCTCTCCAATAAATGTTGTATTACAGTTTTTATTTGAGGAATGTAGTTGCCCTCTGTCTGAGTCATTAGCTGATCACACGAAAACTGACATTTCTCATCACTGCTTTCCATAAAAGTGAAACCTCTTCAGCAAGGGGACCGACCTATTTTTTCATCAACATTGGGCCTACTAATGTACAGTTTCTTTAAGCACTTATCATTTATTACTGACAACCACAATGTCTGTTATCCGTTGAATCCTGCAGATAACTGCTTCACCGAAATAATCTCCATGTAGCCGAGCCTATTTCATGACTGTATCCCTCACCTCTATTTTGATTACATGGTGTATCAAATTACAATTATGAGGATGCTGTTGTTGTGACCTCGTGTAATCTTTTGGAATACCTGTTCCATACACAAAACAAAGTGTTTTGAAATAAAAATACTCAGAGGATGATCTTAATTTTCATTAAAATGTGCTCGATTCAGCAGGTTTCTTTAGGTGAGCAGCTATCATACTTTCACCTATGTAACTTTTATTACATGAAACACATATTACAACATTTTACCTGGCAAAACAGCTTCCTTCCAGTCATTTCTGTTCTTATTACCATCATATTTCCTTTTTCCTTGAGCACTTCCACTGCACTCTCACTCAAATCTTTTTCACAAATAAAACACTTATTATTGTACAGTGCAACCCAGTTGTTGCGTAGTATCTCAACGAAAACATTCAAACGAAATTAACTTCATGCAATTGCACAGAGAGAAAAATGATGTGACTAAGGCAGTGAATGTAAACAAACTTGGGAACTGAAGATAGTTACGTATTAAGACCCCTCCATGTTATTTAGTGAACGTGGAGCTTGAGGTCACAAAGGACACGAGGATGAGCTTCTTTTATGGTTTGCCAGGTAAGGATGTGGAAAAACAAGGAACTGCAGATGAAACAATTCACTTGAAGGAAAAATCTCTATTTTTTTCACTATTTTCCAAAAATGATCGATTTCCATAATATTTCAATACCCTTCTGTGCGCAAACCAAACAATGTACAAGAAAATGATAGGCACAGAAATTGTAAGTCTTTTCTGCTCTTTATTTTACTACTGGGCCAGTTTTTGTGTAAATAGCTTGCTCTACAAGTTATAAGCTGAAAGCCACTAAGAAACATACTGTTAAGTGGGTTTTTGATAGTTTCCCATATTTGCACAGAAAATTTTTTGTCAGACAACTTAAAATTCATGTTCAGCACCCCAAAAACATAAAATAAATCACTAAAAACAATTATACCAGAATTTTCCACTTTGACTCCTTTTTGTGCACCATTTGACTGGACTATAAGGTAAGCAAGATTAAATAACAGGATGTTTTAGCTCCCAATCAGACTTTACTTCGCCACTCAATACCACATTAAAGAATACACTGAACATCAGTTTACCATTCTTGAATGTTTTAGCTGAGCAGAAGGCAGGCTGACTTGGGCATTCAGTATACAGGAAACAGATGCAGGCGATCGATACTAGGGTGCCAAGAGTTTTCACCACCCTTGACACAAGAAAGCAGCCTGGAAGCATTGGTATACGCAGCAAAGATTATTCTGACAATAACTACCTACAGTCTGAATTGCAGCATTTGAGACATATGTTCAGAGAGAATAGTTACAGCAAAAGAGAAACTGGAAACACTTTCAGGTGCCAGCGATGGAGGACGCCTACTGAATCAACAGAAGAGGCCAATCTAGCTGCTTTCCTGTTATACTGTGGAGTAAAGAGCAGCAGGTTATAATGCGTGCTGTAGAAACGTGGACTGAGACACGTGTTCTGGCCCGCCCCCAAGAGATGAGATATGTTGCGCCCTGTTGAAGATGACATAGCTCTTTGTGTGCCCAGTGTGTAAGGTGTCTCTTGTAAATGCAGCAGCTTCTATGCACAGTTGCAGAGTGTTGTGCTAAGTACAAGAGATATATTAAATAAAGGGAGCTTGACAAGTCGGCTAGACAAGCTGAGCACTGCCTGGAAAATGGACACAAAATACAGGCTGAAAAAACGAGAGTCTTGGCTCACATAGCTGCCAACTTTCAGAAGAAGCTCTCAGTAATCACACGGCCCCTCGGCTGGAAAAGTTAAAAAAATCGAAAGCCTGATTTAGGGCTTTAAACGCTATGTTTCAGACACTTTCCAACTCCCAATACAGATTTTCCAGGAATAAAAAACAATGTAAATGGAAAAAAATCTGGCATTCTTTAGTAAGTCATCATCTAGCAGAACTTCTTATTTGATGTGGCAACATCAGTTGATGACGAGACTTCAGGTAACTTCACAAAATTTTTAGAAAAACTCGATTTTTCAAATCTGGTATGACAAATGTTGCTTCTAGTATCCACATCAATCTACATCATTTTCAAAATTTATTTTTTTGAGACTTCAGTTCCAGCAGAAAAGTAGAAGTAGATACAGGAGAAGGTTTGATAAATCTCATGATGACATCTGTCAAAAAGGTATTTACAATGTTGTGAAGTTCATGAATTACTGGCTCGTTTTTTCAGAAGGAATGCATTTGCTTTGATAAAACAACAAAAGAGTATTCTGTATACAATAAAAGAAAAAAAATATATAGTTTCGTAACTGGATCATTTAGAAGAGAGTGCACTCCACTTAGATGAGAGTCTTTATATTTTTTGAAGTTTCCTCATCGAAAATTTTTTTTCTGATGTTTCCACTGTTCAATTATTCCTTATATTAGACATTATTGAAGATACATTACAAATTCTTCAGCATTAAAACATTCAAGGCTTTGCACATCTGTTTGTGCAGATAAATGGAGCCAGTGACAGGAATAAGTCAGTATCCTTATGTGTGGTTGAACTGCTACTACAAATGTGGTGCACCTCTGTATTTGCATTGTCACATGCTGATGAAGTGCGGCTTTTCCAGGGAACTACTCCTGTTAACACCTCTTTGCTCAAGAGATTAAATATGTCATCTGGCTAGAAAAACTGCAACAGCTTACAGAGGAATGCCTCGAATATTGTGACATTACTTGGTTTGAAAGCCGTGTAATTCCTATCCTTTAAACTGATAAGGGCAGAAAGAAAAATTTTCACTGCCATTTATTAAAGTTTTACACATGGAGTGAGTTGCATAACATGTAACATCCCTTTTGTTTTGTGAATGGTTCAAGATACCAAACAAAGTTTTCAATAAATGATATGACGTAGGAGTGCACAAATTTTATATATGGTAATACCATCTTAAGAAACATGTTTCTTATTAATTTTTTAAAAATAATGGCATAATACTTTTAGGGGTATTAAACAGCTCTTAAAATACAGAGTTCAGTACAGTACACATGCCTGTTAATGTTGGCACTGGACCGTTATGTAATCACGTATCAAACAGTCACACTGGAATTGTAAGGTAAGACAATCAGAATCCACTATTGCCCAACAGGAGTCTCATGCCAGGCTCTGTCGTTACATGAAGCAAGAGGATAGGCTGAGGCTACTATAAAAAAACATCCCTCTTACAGATGTGTATGTTGACATCCACCATTCAGAATTTGGAAAACTATTTCAAATACGTTTATGTCATCTTGTTCAATATACGATGTAGATAATGATGCATTATGGCACGAGAGATCCACTGTGTTTACGCCAAATAGTAGATTTTGACTGGATGAAAAGCATGTCACGGGTATGTGACTCAAGACTGTCACACTGCAAATGTGCTCTCCTGCCTCCCCCCCTCCCCCTTCCCCCCAGCTGTTATTTTTATATTTTTACTTTTAAGGTTAACATACCAATGCCAATTTCATTCAAAGTCACAACATTGTTAAAGTGTAGCTGCTTAGTACAATGGCTGCTCCATATTGCTACGGAAGCATGCATGAAACAATCAATAATGTGTGTGTTATTAAAACACACGCACACACAAAGCGACAGGTGACAGTATTTTTCTGCTACTTTCTTGACCTACATAAATGACATGCCTGGGATATCAAGAACTCTTCAGAAACTGCAATGATTGCTGATGATGAGTATATTGATACAGAGTCCAAACACACCCACAACAGGCACAGTCGGCAGGACGTGGAATGGGCTTACACAGGTTCACAGCTAACAGGTTACACTCCATCGGCACAAAAATTCGTATTATGCAATTTTAAATGAATAAAATTGACTGGCAGGAATGTGAAGTAGAAACTAATGAGCACACGGCAGATGAGGCACATGTCGAGATGGACAGTTAGCGGAGGTAGTCCTATAATGCAGGCGACTTCAGTCCTGCCTGCTCTGTACTTGGGAGTGTCTGTCATTATGTCGACCTGCAGACTAGATTGCTAACATACTTTCCATACCTTCATTCAATCCTGTCCTGTGGCACGATCTTCTTGGACACTGCAGCCAATGTGAAAAAAAGTATTTAATCTACAGAAGTGTGCAATTTGAATATTTTGTAATGCGATAACCCAATACCATGCATAAACCTGCTCGGCAATCTAGAGATTCTTACAATTCGTCGTTAGTAATGCGAGTGAACTCTTAAGGATGTACTGTGCAATTCACAACCACAATACTAGAGGTAAAAATGATTTTCATATAGACTGCATGATCCTATGAGGTTTTGTAATGGAGTTCCACATTGTGGTGCAAAATCTGTAACAGAGTGCCAGTAACAATCTAGCAGGAAATTGAAAATCACCAAATATTTAGAAACAAAGTAAAACAATACCTCATTAGCTGCTGCTCCTACCATTTATTAGAGTATCTGGACTCGCAGACGTAAATTTAACATGACTCTAATGTTTGTGTTAAACAGATCTAGACTCCGAGTTGCAGGCAGGCACAACAGCAAAAAGACTGTTACACACTGAACTCTCAGCCAAACCCTTCGCTGGAGAGGAAAACACACACACACACACACACACACACACACACACACACCAGTGGGGCAGCCAGAGAGAGAGGTTGTGTGTGCTTGAGATGTGCTTGCTTGTTTGTTGAGCATGTGTTTTCCTTTCTGAAGAAGGCCTTGGCCAAAAACTCAGTAAGTAACAGCCTTTTCATTGTGTCTGTCTGCAACTCGACATGTCACCTATGTGGTGTGTAGCACCCTATCCATTTCACAATATTATTGATATTCCAATGTGCACTTTCCATTGTTAGACCTAGACTTCGCCATTATATAGGCAGCTGGCAGTGGCCTGCATAAAGAAAATGGTTTATTTTAAGTATAGCAGAACATCTGAGTCATTTTCCAAAGCAGTAGATTTCTCCCCTAAGTTTGAGTAGATTACCATCTGTGAGGTTTATAGAACTAGCCAGCAGTGGCCGCTTATACCTGACACCGTTCCTCTTTCCGTAATACTCTCCTTCGTGGCGAGTGTTTCGTAACATGATTTCCAAATGAGTGAAAGAACAGACATTCGCACTGAAAACAGAGAAGGTAGAGAAAGTTATGTATCCTTAACTAGAAACTCAAAATTTGTGAAGACTTCAACACTTACTTTCTATCACACAGTACAGACCGAGAACACCTAAAGTTGTCGATTTCCAACTTGAGATTATTTTCTTTGTAAAGTTCTCAGTCACAACTATTCATAGTGTAACAAATGTTGACAAAATTTGTAAGAGAATCATAACCGATGGCTCCATTGGGGTCTTTCGAGAAAAATCAAGGGAAGAACAATAGGTATGGATTTACAAAACGTACTGTGCAGCTGAGAAATTTAACACTTCTTTAAACATATACTGAAAGCACTCTGGACTCCCGTATGGCATAAAATGAACAAAAATGACAAAACACAAATAGGGACAATGGGTGATTAATATATGTGATTAAATTAGATTATGCAATGAAGAGAAACCTCTACCTAATTCAGAGGCTAAGCTGCAACCAAGAATTAAAACTTCATTACTGCAAAATCCTGCAGTCTGTAATCACAAATGTAAAATGTTTAGTGCACATAATAAATAAACTAAACATATAAAACTAACTCTGACACACTGTTATAACTCTAAACACAATAATAAATGCAGCTATAAGACTTTGACATCCTTTACTTGAGTTGCAGTGTGACAGCATAACAGAGACAGAAAATAATCATTTAGTAACTTGTACAGGACTGACCGGCCAGAGCCAGTGCAAGACGGTACAAAGGGCATTTGCCCACCAGGAGCCACTGGCTTCCTGCCACAGGTGACTGAGGCACCATCCACAGGCAGCGGTCACTGGTGGTAATGCCCGGTGCTACCAAACAGTGCAGTACTCAAATGAGGCGTGCACCGCAGCCGTAGCTGTGGATGTGTAGCAACACGAAGGTTACTACAAACACAACTAACAGATAACGCTTTAAAAAATTACAATCCTTGCAGCGATTAGAAAATTTGTCAGGTCACTAAAAACCCGTCATTCTCTTGGCTATTATTATGTACCTAAAACAGTACTGAACTCCTGTCCTGAGTTAATAGGGTGACTCTTGAGCTATCTTTGTAATCATTGATACCGAGTACACTACTCTAGTAGTGTCCCCCAAATCATTTTTAACAACACATTCATCACTTTCAGTATCCTCAAAAATTTCAAAAGTTGCAGAAAGCCATACACGATCTCAAACACAAATTTTGGCAGCTGAAAAAAATGGCTGGTGGTTCTGTATTTAAGCAGCCTACACACACATTATTTTAACAGATTGACACTAATTAATTCATTAGAGACACTGATATAATTTTAACGAAGTACTGTCGGCACTAAAACTGAGTTCACTGAGAACCAAAATTAAAATGTTGATTTCTAAGTGGTGGTTCTGGGGCAATTCTCTATTGACCTTTCAGTTTCCCATTTTGTGTACTTGCTTCAACTCTTATAGGGAATTAATAATTTTTCAGCTCAACTGTTTAAAAGATAGTCTACAGGCTCGGTAAGTTATTTGTTCAGTTCTGTAAAACACTGCACCAGCCATGCTGCTGTCAAACACAAGGCACGAGATAGCTGACATTCGTAAGCAGCTGCAAATTACCTTGATTACTGTCATGCTATAGACAGCTGCTGTGAATTGGTGTGTTGGAAGAACTCCAGAGTGGTATGTGCCTTTGGTACCAAAGATACCTCAAGTACTATCTTCGCCTGTGGATCCTATTTTCTCTGCAGGAAGTACGTATGTGTCATTACTAATCCACCTGACTGCAAATGGCATTTTGATGGTAGTTCTACATGTCCTATACAGGAAAGACAGAGACCAGGAAGGACACAGGGTGTTACACCAATCCCCCTAACCAACAAGTTTGGGGTGCTGTCTTTCACTGAAACAGACTGAAAGTGTGGGACTCACTTCACCCGTTTTGGGAAAATATGGAAGGTGTAACGTTCCCTGGCAGCACACACACACTATTAATAAAATGAAATGACATTTAATTGTACTATGTACGCCACTATGAAGCAATTTGTATGTACTGTAATTGTTTAACAAAAAATATTACCGTATTTACTCGAATCTAAGCCGCACTCGAATCTAAGCCGCACCTGAAAAATGAGACTCGAAATCAAGGGAAAAAAAAATTTCCCGAATCTAAGCCGCACCTGAAATTTGAGACTCGAAATTCAAGGGGAGAGAAAAGTTTTAGGCCACACCTCCAAATCGAAACAAAGTTGGTCCATTGTAATACGAGACACAATTTAGGTCGAATGAATGACAATACAGCTACAGTAGTTTGGTTCGAGTCGTAAGCTTAGCAGTTAAGCTTTACCACGTAGCCATTGCTATGCGTCAGGCGCTCCGTACGTATTTATACGGGTACCCTTCCTTTTTCACGTGCTTCGTCTGGTTTGAATCGATTGTCTATTTTGCTTTGATCTGATAAGTGCCGTTTTCTTTGTTATAGGTGTTTGCGTCACTCTTAAGCTGAAAATGCATTACTGCACTGTGTCATGCATTGTTTGTCGCATTCTGATAGTGCGTGTTTACGGCCTGTCGCGGCTCGCGGCATGGCTTGCTTTTGTGCGCGCTACCGCCGCGTACAATTAAAACAAAAAAGAGAGGAATCGTCTCATTAGCGAAACAATGGCAAGTGACTGCTATTTGTTGTTACTTACACTGCTGCTTTCTTTGATAATGATCAACAAGAATCAAATAATAGACTGCGTATGATAGAACATGTTCTGAACGAGAGTTAGGCGAAAATTTTTCTCCGTTTGAAAATCTTTGCGGCCGCTTCTTTATTACATCAAATTCTCCACAGAAATTAGAGTCATCTTAGATTTAAAAATCTAGTCACTTGCCGTGCTTCATTTCAGACTGTATCATTATTAGGCATAAGAATAATACGAATATAAACATGACACGATACGTATATTCTTCCGCGTTTGCTGTTGTCTCACTCTAGTTTTGTAGTTTATTAGGCAGACAGGATTTAAATGAGATAGCAGCAAACACGAAAGAATACATGGCAAAATGTTTATATTCGTATTATTCTTATGGTGAAGAGAATACTGTATGTGATTCAAATTTCATCAGGTTCCTATTAGCAACCATCTCTTCTCACAGATAGGAAAAAATTCAGAACATGGAGTTGGCCATATTGACAAACATCCCAAACAGTCTTGCCAGTCAGATTTTCGTAGTACACTGAAATTGTGCTACATTCGAAGATGAACAATACGGAATTTGTATTTACTTCGTTGGATAATGTATGAAAATGCAGTGGCCGAAACTCGCGGCGGAGAAAAAAAACTCGTCTTCCACTTTTTTAAAATTTATTTACTGACGCAGAGGTTTTGGCGCCAGTATTTATCTTTGTGCCTACAAAGCATGCCTGTGTCGCGCTACATATATTCGACGGCAGAAGTTAGTTGTGGCGGCACGTACCAACATTTTTCATAACTTCCGCTTGCTTTGCACTCGATTCTAAGCCGCAGGCGGTTTTTTGGATTACGAAAACCGGAAAAAAGTGCGGCTTAGATTCGAGTAAATACGGTATTTAATTTTGTATAAAGGACATTCGTTATTATTGTAATATTTTCTGTAATAATATTCTCGATGTATTTATGATTGTAATATTTCTATACTCAATGTAATTACGAAATATGTTAATATCTGTGATAAAAAAAAAATGTAAAATACAGCCACAGAGGAAAATAATGTTGTAAGATTACAAAGAGACATTCACAATCAGCAATAGTATAAACAGGAATACATAATGTGCATTCTTTGTCGTCTTCCTCCAGAGCTGAGAGAGAGAGGAACCTGTGACGTAGCATTTTATGAATGAGTAGACTTCTTTTGTCTGTATCTATCTTTAGCCGCCATTAGAGGAGAAATTACAAAGTAATGTAAGTTTAATTATCGTTGTGGTCCAAATACATTATAATTTATCAAAATTGTGTATTACTAATGTAAATTAGCTTGCCCATGTCATCTATAATATTTCTTTAAAGAATTTTCAGCATTTTTAGCGATTATCGTTGGTGTTGCTGGGCTGTGTCGCGACCGAACAATTTGCAGCGGCGGCACATTTACAAATTGTTCCGCTAAAAAAATTAACCAAACCCGTAAATCGGGAGCAGATAAAATTAGCAGTGAATTACGAAATATTTTTCTTTTACAGCGATCCTGAGGCTGACTGAATTTATTACTGGTTTTACATTTGTGCATTCATACGCGGATAGTTAACGTTGAAGTTGTTAATCTGTTGGTTCTTTCAATTTCTAAAGCAAATAACTTAAACGTATAGTGAAGTGTGTTTTGTCAATGATAATTAAATGTTCAGGTCGGCTTGGCAATATTTAACCATTTTATGCTAGCAGAGACAGTCTTGTGTTCCATAGCCAACGCCGGGAAAGAATTCAGTAAATATTTTAAAAAACCACTGCATTTAGAAAATGTGTGCCAAGGCCGAAATACGTAAAAAATATTTAATTTATACAATTTTCAAATAAATGTTATTAATCAGATAGTATGAATTTATCAGCATGAGAGGGTTGCTAAAATTCACGTGATTTTAAATGTGCTTAATTCTGTCTAAATGAATTTTTATTACCACACGTAAATAAGGAGTTCTACAACAAAGTTCGTACTGAAAGAGCAAATAACAAAAATATTTAAAGCCATTTCTTATCCATTTTCATTTTTACATAATAAATAAATAAATAAATATTTTTTTATTTCATTAAAAAGGGTAGGGGTCTATTAATCATGTGCAGTTCAAACATATGGTGAATGTGGTACCCTTTATGGAAATGTTGGCAAGAGGCAGGAAGGAACACCAGGTGCACTCAGTGTGTATGCCTGGAGACCTCATTCAATATGTTGAAGACGCTATTGCTGCCAGTGAGGGAGCAGGGTGCAACAAATTGCATATTGTGGCATACACCGAAACAAACAGTGTCTGGGCTCCGAGGTCATACTTGTATCATTCCAGCAACTGGCTGAGAAAGTTGAGAATAACAGCCTTGTGCACAGAATTTCAACGAAGCTCACAATTTACAGCACGGCCCCCGGAAATGATTGTGGGACCCTGGTTGTGAGTTGAGTGGAAGGATCAAACCAGATACTTCAAAGGTTCTGTGACAAATGTGGCTGTGACTTCCTGGACTTGAACCATACAGTTAAGAACTGTTAAGTCCCCCCAAAATGAGTCAGGTGTGCCCTACACATCAGAGGCTGCTATCCTGGTAGCTGACTTTGTGTATCGTACACATGAGGTTTTTTTATATTATAAGATTCTCATCCAGTCCAGATAATGAGAGCTGTATGAGAGCCAGAAGCATAATTGTAAGGTTCAGAAGAGAGCCCACTACATGTGAGAGAATTAAACTCCTAGCAGCTAACTGCCAAAGCATTCACGTCAAAATGCCAGACTTTGAAGAGCTCCTGAAAAGCCGTGAAGCTCGCATAACACTAGATACAGGATGCTGGCTGAAGCCTGAAATTGACAGCAATGAGATTTTTGGGTAAAATTTACGTGTTAACCAAATAGACAGGCTAATGGGAAATTGAGGTGGCGTATTTGTTGCAGTAGACAAGAAACCAAAATCCACCAAGATATAAACTGAATGTGCATTTGAGACTGGGCAGGACTCAGTATCAGCCATGGGCATAAAATGATACGATGCATCTCCTGATGTAACTGAAAATCTTAGAGCAAACCTCACTTCACTCGTATGTAAGTTCCCCAATCATACTTTGTTATCAGTGGAACTTTAATCATTCACCTATCAGTTGAGAAAATGCTGTTTTGTTAGTGGTGCGCATGATAAGACATCCTGTGAAACATTACTGAATGCTTTCTCTGAATACTACCTAGACCATATAGTTCAGAATTCCCCTCATGATGGAAATATATTAAATCTAATGGCAATAATTAGACCTGACCTCCTTGAGGATGTTCACATTGACACTGGTAACAGTGACCACGACGCGGTTGTGGCGACAATAATTACCGAAGTACAACTAAAGGACAACTAAAACAAACAGAAATATACATATGTTCAGTAAACTATGCATAAACACAGTAGTGTCAAATCTCAATGAGGACTTCCTGGCAGATTAAAACTGTGCGCCCGACCGAGACTGAGCTACCGAAGCACGACTCACGTCCGGTACTCACAGCTTTACTTCTGCCAGTACCTCGTCTCCTACCTTCCAAACTTTACAGAGCACTTGCCTGCCAAAGGCAAAGGTCCCGAGTTCGAGTCTCGGTCGGGCTCACAGTTTTAATCTGCCAGGAAGTTTCATATCAGCGCACACTCCGCTGCAGAGTGAAAATCTCATTCTCAATGAGGAACTTGAAAATTTCAGCAAAGGACAAGTGCATGTAGAATTATAGATTAACTGTATATCACATTTAAAAGAATAGTTGATCATGATCTGGATGGATATGTTCCCAGTAGAACAGTTCATAATGGAAGGGACTCTTCATGGTAAACACTCACTGTGAAGAAACTTCTAAAGAAACACAGGCTATTGCATAATATAAAATTTCCTTTACTTTACATCTATAGTTACAAACTTTTTGTCAACAGATTACTGATTTTGGTCTATAACGACCATCCTCAGATTTGTTTTATAAAAACAAAGTCCTAATGTACTGCAGCCATAGTGGCATTGTCAAATGTTAATGGCTGCAGTACATTAGGACACTGTTTTTATAAAACAGATCCGAAGGTGGTCATTATAGACTGAAACCGGTAATCTGTTGACAAAAAGTTTGTGACCATAGACGTAAAGTAAAGGAAATTTATTCCATATATGGGTCCTGATTTATTCGCGACAATGTCACAGCTTGTGATATTGCACAATAGGTGCAAAATGAAGATGTGGCTGTATTTACAGAGATGTTGGATGATGCGCATTTGGTTGTCAAGAGAGCAATGCATCATGCCTACAATGATTACTGTTGCAGGATGTTGTCAAATGATCTTTCAGAAAACCCAAAGAAATTCTGGCTGTGTGTAAAGGATCCTAGTAGCAACAAAGTTACCGTCCAGTCACTAGTAAATGGGACAGGAACTGAAATTGACAGTAGCAAAGAAAAAGCTGAAATGATTAACTTCATTTTCAGATATTCGTTTACAAAGAAAGCCACAGGAAAATTGCCCCAATGTAATCCTTGTACCACTGAAATGACGAATGAAGTAAGTATTAGTGTCAGCGGTGTTGAGAAACAGCTGAAATCATTAAAACTGAACAAAGCTCAATGGCTTGCCGGAGTCCTTATTAGATTCTATACTGAATTTGCAGCTGAGTTAGCCTCTCTTCTAACTATAATCTATTGTAGATCCCTCAAACAAAAAACTGCACCTAGTTCTTGGAAAAAGACATAAGTCACACCAGTCCACAAGAAGGGTAGCAGAAGTGATCCACAAAACTACCGTTAAATATCCTTGACATTGATTTGTTGCAGAATCTTAGAACATCTTCTGAGCTCAAACGTAATGAGGCATCTTTAACAGAATGATCTCCTCAATGCTAACCAGCACGGATCAAAAACATCGAACATGTGAAACTCGCACTTTTCTCACATGAATTGCTGAAAACATTGGATCAAGGCAATCAGGCAGATGCTGTATTCCTCGATTTCCGAAAAGCATCTGACTCTGTATCACACCTACAGTTATTGTCAAAAGTATGGTCATATAGGGTATCAAGTGAAATTTGTGACTGGATTGAGGACTGTTTGGTAGTGAGGACGCAACATCTTACCTCGGATGGAGAGTCATTGTCAGATGTAGAAGTAACTTCGCGTGTGCCCCAGGGAAGTGTGCTGGGACCCTTGCTGTTCACACTGTATATTAATAAACTTGCAGACAATATTAATAGTTACCTCAGACTTTTTTCAGATGACACAGTTGTCTATAGTGAAGTATTACCTGAAAGAAGCTCCACACTCATTCAGTCAGATCTTGATATGATGTCAAAGTGAAATGAAATGATCACATAGGCTCAGTCATGGGTAAAGCAGGTGGCAGTCTTCAGTTCATTTGCATAGTGGGAAGATGCAATTAGTCTACAAAGCACATTGCTTACATGTCACTTGTGCAAACGATTCTCGAATATTGCTCCTAGTGTGTGGGACCCATACCAAATATGAATAACTGGGAATAATGAACGTATGGAGAGAAGGGCAACATGAATGGTCACAGGTTTGATTGACCCATGGCAGAGTATTGCACATATGCTGAAGAGAGCCAACTGACAGACTCTCAAAGACAGGTATGAATTATCCTAAAAAGGCCTACCTATGAAGTTTAAAGAACTGGATTTAAAAGATGACTCTAAGAATATACTAAATCCCCCTAATTATCCCTCACATAGGAAACATGAGGACAAGATTAGAAAATTACAGCACACTCAGGGGCATTCAAACAATCACTTTTGCTGTGCTCCATAAATTAATGGAATGGGAAGAACCACTAATAACCGATACATTGAGACATACCCACTGAAATGTCGTTCACAGTGGTTTGCAGAGTATAGATGTAGATCTACAGGTTTATTTCCTTTTCTTTAGGAGGATGGGGAGGTGTGCTGCATTTGCAGATGCAAATTCTGCCCCTAATGACTTCGCTTCACCAACATTAAAGCCAGCCCATTGGCATATGACATATGCACACAGGTCCCAGCAGTACACTTCTGATAATGAAGATGATGAATATCTCTAAAAGATTAAGTTTTAACAAAATCACAGCATGACATGAGCAATGAGAAAATGTTATACAAAAACAGCTGGTACCAGAAACAGGCATTAACTCTTTTCCAGCCCACGATTCCACACACTTTCCTCTACAACTTACATTGTTCAAGCATTTGTTACCACATGAGTGCCTCAATGTTTTGGTGCCTCCTAGCAGGTCATTCTTTCAGCACAGTTTTTCCAACGGTTCCACTACATTGTGATAAAATTCAAACATGAACACATTCATTTTATTAATACAATATAAGAAAGAGATAGCAGCTGTCAGAGGATGAGGCATTTTTGTAGAAGCATGTTCACCTTGTGTCAGTCAAATTTAGAAACTCCTCACAGTGAGTAATGGGTTGAACTGTGAAATAAAGAGACTAAAGTGACAATGATGCTTCTGAAAATTATAAGTTGTGAATAGAGTCATACAACTGGTGACAAACAGACGCTGATAGTTCTAGGAATTAGTTTTAATACAGGACAAACCTATTTCATGTGGGGAGGGAGCAGGAGGGGGGGGGGGGGGAAACAACAACAAACTGCTAAAAGAAGTGACTTTCACTTTCCAAGCATCCCATCACCAAACACAAAGTGTAGTTTTCCCAGCAGTTTTTAGTGAGGAAGTTCAGTAGAAACACAACAAACTGATTCAATGCATAAAAACCTGCTTAATGTATGTTACAGAAGCATTCTGGAAGGAACAGGTAGTGAACCATGACAACAGAAGTACTGAGAACACTTCTTGGGACCAATGACCTCACTGTTTGCCCCCCCCCCCCCCCCTCCCGAATCACCCAACCAACCAACACTTCTTGGAGGGACTGTGAATGTGACGTTAATATAAAGCTCAATATCACACTAATTTTCAAATTCTTTGCTTGGTAACACTGTTTTATGTGAATTTAGTTTCATTAGTTTCATGTATATCTTCTGGAAGTTGCATTTAACACACCCACAAAAGATTTACAAAGATGTATGAGCATGGTGCAAAATGTTGGACTGTATTGGCAAAGAAAATTTTTTGAACATTTGGCTTTAGTGTTGTCATCAATGAAAGCACAGCATCTTTTTAAAAGGTCACAGAAACTTCTGAACATAAAACCCACAGAAATCAACAAAATGGGTTGTGGCTGATTACAGTTTAGCTGATTGTCACAGCAGCTCTTCTGACCAGCAGTATGGTAATTCATGCAGTGAAACACTGACAAAACCAGGGTGCATGACAGCTGAAAACAATTAGTTTAAAAATGACACCATAACAATGTAAACAAGACATGCAAATACGCAAATACAAAGATGGACAACATGTGTGTACTTGAAGATAAGAGAACCATTAATGACCGTAAGTCAGATGACTCCTGTAACAAACATTATTATTATTATTATTATTATTATTATTATACTTTACACGTTATTGTGTATCCTTCATTTTTCTCATTCTAAACTACTATCGGATTATAATTAGAGTTTAAATTATTCAATGTTTAAAATTTTGTGTTCCTCGTTATAACTGGATTATTTATGCATCCACAACTTATGTGTTAAACATTTTCAAGTGTAACAAAGATACATTACGTTCAGTGCTATGGCATCTATGATTAAGACTTGAAAAAAAAGCACATTTAAGGATTTTTTGTAGAAATTATTTTAAAAAAATGTTTTGGACATTAAGCTTGATTTATCTTAATGTAAAGTAATTATGTATAAAAGGTTGCCCAATTAACATAATGTGATTATGGCAATGTTCGTACACAGAAAGGTTTGCATACTAAGTGAACTTTGACTGCCTTTAAACTATGAAGACTTGCCGAGGCTCTGAGTTGAGAAAGGTTGAAAACCACTGTTCTATACAATTCAAATGAACTGCACAAGAAAAAAATTGCCTTGTATGTGTTTTCGTGAAAGATTACAAGAGTAATGATATTAAAGTGACATGACAAATGGGCCGATGCTAATGCTGAGCACATTCCATGATAATGACAAACAGATGGTGCACAGTTGCTAAATTATAGTTGAAAAATGAACTGCACAGTCACAACATACAAGGGTGGTTTGGTAAGTCTGGCACATTTCCATAAAAGGAAGAAGAGGAGGAGGAGATTAGTGTTTAACTTCCCTGTGACAATGAGGTCATCAGAGACAGAACAAAAGCTCGGTATGAGGAAGGATATCGGCTGTGCCCATTCAAAGGAACCACCCCAGCAATTGCCTTAAATGATTTAGGGAAATCACGGAAAACCTAAATTAGAATGGCCGTTCAAAGGTTTGACCTGTCATCGTCATGAATGTGAGTCTAGTGTACAAAATTGTTAAGGCTTTTGTGGCCATCTGTTGACAAACCGCCTGTTGGCTCCTGTCTCGGGTTCTTCAGCTGATGTTTGTTTGACGATTTTTCTGACATTTCACCAGCACGAGTGGTTGACATTCTCAGAGGTTCACATCAGCAATGCAGGGTGTAGCTTTGAGAATGACAGCCACTTGTGTTGCTGAAACATCAGAAAAATCATCAAACAAACATCAGCCAAAGAACCTGAGAGAGAAGCCAATAGGCAATTTGAGTCCAGTGCGTTAACCACTGCACCACCTCACTCGGTTCCACGAACAAATGGAACATTTTTGTTGCACGCCTTCATGGTTAGAAAGCTTGATTATTCCAAGGATTGCATGTACAGTTCATTGCTGACAGCTGTCTGAATTGGTCAGGGTATCGACTGCGACTGAAAATGTAGAAAACCGAGTTTCGTGCTGTTACTAAACATTCTCATTTGAAGGGTTGGACTGTTGCACAAATCAAAACAGAATTGGATAAAGTTCATGTGGACTCTGCACCATCACTGAAACTCATCTACTTTTGTATTAATGAATTTAAATGTGGTCGGTCAAGTATTGAAGACGAAGTGCATTTCAGCCGTCCAATTGAGGGCATCACAAAGTAGAATATTGACAAATATCCACAATCCGGTAATGCAAGCCCGTCAAATAAAAATTCATGGTATTGCTAAGACTGTCGGCATCTCTACCGAGTGAGTGCATAATATATGGCACACAGAATTGGCTACGAAGAAGCTGTGTACGAGATGTGTGCCACGAATTCTCACAGTCGACCAAAAGTATGTCTGGCACAACATTTCAGCACAACGTCTGGCGATGTTTAATCGCAATATGCAAGACCTTTTGCACCGATCTATGACTGTCGATGAAACCTAGGTTCATCATTACACACCAGAGTCAAAATCAGAGTCAAAACAATGGACAAAGGTGAAAGTTCATCAAAGAAGGTGAAGACCATTTTATCTGCTGATAAGGTGACGGACAATGTTTTTTTTTTTTTTTTTTTTGGATTCCCAGGAATAAGACCCATATATTACTTGGAAAATTGGCAGAAGCATAACTGGACCCTATTATGCTTCATTGTTGTATCATCTGAAACTTGCATTGGCCGAAAAAAGACCAAGGTCGGCACGAAGAAGAAAGTGCTCTTTCACTAGAATAGTGAATCATCCTACTCATCAGCGATAACAGTGGTGAAAGTGCACAACTCCGGCTTCGAACTGGTTCCTCGTCCACCCTATTTGCCAACTTAGTCCCAAGTGACTTCTTCCAGTTTCCTAACTTGAAACTTTGGCCTGCTGAGAAGATATTTTTGTCAAATGAGTAAGTGGTTGTTACAGTCAACGAGTATTTTGCAGTTTCACACAACCTATTTTTCCAATGAGATGAAAAAGCTGGAGGGTCACTGGAACAAGTGTATATCCCTCAAAAGTGGACTATGTCGAGAAGCGAGGTGAGTTGTTTATTGAACAAAAATTTCTTTTTTTATTTTTATTACTATCACAACACTCTCATACATAAAAAAAATTAACACTACTGACAGAGCTGATGAATGAAAAAAATTAACACTAATGACAGAGCTGATGATTACAATGCCAGCAAAGGTCCTGTACAAAAAGTGCAAAGTGAACACAGTAGCTTACAAGTGGCCACAATTGCAATACACTAACACATTAATTTAAGAGCTTGTCACTCATGTTTGAAGCAACCCACATATACTCTCACCATCTATACACACACTGTACAAAAGCTAAGAAGCAGAAAACAATCCTTCACAGTTACTTCTTGCAACAAGAAAACGAAATAACATGTTTTTCTAATGCCTTCAGCTGACATTTTCTTTATCTGATATACAAATGTTCCATTTTGGTCTTAGGTCATTTTTAAGTATTTTATAGAGTGCACATGTTGAGACTGTTTTTCCTGTTGTGTGTTGACTTTTACGGTTTCCATAATTCTTCTATATTCAAATAAGTTGTCAACTCACAACAACCGATAATTAACAAAGCTATTCAGACCACACGTTTGTAAATGATGCTTCAGTGATTCACCAAATCCATAAGTTAGTACTTCAACTGACAACATTCATTTTTTCTTAGTGCTTGACCAAAATTGTCAGGTCCCTTTCTTCTTTGGAGTCTACAACAGCCCCGAAGCACGAACGCAAAGTGCAAGCAACTTCTCACTGGCAGTCCAAATTACTGCGCTGTACCCGCGTTTTTCTTTCTCGTATCTGCACATAAATTCTGACAAACTGGGGTACAGTTGACGCTCTTTATGCTACTACTAATTAAAGTCACATTTTTCACATGCACACCTTCCATCGGTCAAGTAGAAGGAAAGTGAGATGTGTTGCTACGCTTTATAGCAACATGTACCACTGCAGATTCCCCCACTAAGATGAAACATGTCGTGTGGAATAACTTATACAATACAGACAGTGTATCTTATCTTATAAGCATTCCATAAATTAATTTCACTTTTTTTTGCTGAGGTCTCATGTGACCTAAATTCAATGAATTCTGGTCAACATAAAATTGATACATACAATCTTTATCAATTTTCTTACATTAGTCACCATGGCTTAAACCCTTTTGGTTTCAGACCATGCAAAGATTTTTATCTTTATATTGCAGAAAGATAAATAGTACTGAGCAACTAAATTTAATTAAACAAAAGAGACAGAGGTTGAAAATACCGCTTCAGTTGTAAATTTCTTTATTTTCACACAACCAGTTTCGGACTGTTATAAGCCCATCTTCAGATATCATCCTGGAAATAGCAAAAGACGGGAGATGATTTCCACGTGCCGCAACACACAACAAAACAAAAACAAACATTTCTAAAAATGTTTTATAAAAACTTTTAAAAAAAGATTTTGAAACCGCTGGTCGGGCTAGGTGCTGTGAAACATATGTCAATGCAAAAGTAGCACCAGACAGTACTGTGGACGACTGCCTGGGTAAGGAGTGGCAGACAAGTTTTAAATTTAGTGGAGATATATAAGTGGCAACATAGAACAACATGCCACAGTCATCAGTTAAAAAAACATCCACATGTGCCGCTCCTATTTACAAGCTCTTGTTACTGATCAACAAGGAAAGCACCAAAACCTTACAGTCTATACTGTTAGAAAGTAATATGCCAATAACAGTCTATACTGTAAGGTTTTGCTGCTTTCCTTGTTGATCATTAATGAGAGCTAGTAAATAGGAGCGGACCATGTGTACATTTTTTTAACTGGTGACGGTGGCGCGGTGTTCCACGTTGCCACTTACATATCCCTACTAAATTTAAAACTTGTTTGCCACTCATGTAAAAGGAAAGTTTCACTGCGGTTTACGGTTTATACAGTAATTTTGTATCACACTTTCCACTCAGTTTTACGACAGTTCTGTACCGACCTGTTCAACACGCTCCTTTACTACGCATAATGCACTTTTAACTTATGTCGTGTATTTTTTATGTAATTTTTTGTTTTTTCTTCATTTTACATGTATACCACTAAATTAAAATTGTGCACGGCTGGGCTGGGCTAGTGGCCCCGCATTCTTCTCTCTGTCAATAGATGGCAGCACTTTTGCCACTCTGGTTCACCAATTTGCCTCCTCCTTTCACATCCGCTATTACCTGTTCTGCGCTCATAAGCAGCCCATCGCACCTGGTACCTGCGGCGCTCGGGGACCACAGCACAGTGTAAGTATCGTGATAACATTCGTATACTTCCCTACCCAAGCAGTCGTCTGTAGTACTGTCTGGTGCTACTTTCGCATTGACATAGGTTTCACAGCATCTAGCCCGACCGGCAGTTTCAAAAAAAATTTTTTTTTTAAAGTTTATAAATTTATTAGAATTTTTTGTTTTGTTTTTTTATGTGTGTTGTGGCATGTGGAAATTATCTCCCGTCTTTTGCTATTTCCAGTACGATACCTGAAGATGGGCTTATAACAGTCCAAAACTGGTCGTGTGAAAATAAAGAAATTTACAACCGAAGCGATGTTCAACCTCTGCTATAATGCTCAGTTGCGGATGTTCTCCCAACAGGACTGTTTGAAACAAGAGACAGTTTCTTTTTTATACACATAATCTGCAACTTTCACACTAATGTGTCCCTCACCTGAGAGTCTTGTCTCACTCAAGGCAGCTATGTCTATATCTAGCCGGGCTAGTTCTTGGGTGATACGAGCGGTTCTTCTCTCTGGCCTGTAAGTGTTCACGTCCAGGAGGGTCCCGACATTCCCAGGAGGGTCCTGACATTCCATGTCTCTATTGTCATAATCATTTCATTCTTCTTTTGTTTACGTCCGCAGTATAAGGAGTGACCTACTGGGTGAGGATTCCCAGCCTGGTTCAAGTGTGACTTCCGACGTTTAGCCCACATTTTCTAGGGCCTTCCCCATTCAGGGTGGGCAGCGGTTATCCTAAACAGGCCTACCCAGCCGCAGATGCAGGACCAGATTCCCGAGTAGGCACACGGGTTATCAGGAAGGCGACCATCACACAACTGCCGCCAATGTGCAGGTCCAGACTAGTAGCTTCCAGCCTCACTTGGAGCCTGCTACCATCGTCCTTATCCCATCGCCATTGCTCTTTAAAGAAAATGACAGGAGAAATCGCCATTTGTGTGAATTTGTTTAAGGTGGATTACAGCTTGCAAGGAAGTGACCCAGCTACCATCTTCTGGAAGGGAAAGGATGCAGAACAACGCATCCATAGTGTAGGATTTGCCGTGAAAACGAAAATAGTGAAAGATCTTCGACTTACACCTTTCTCAATTAATGACAGACTGATGACTCTTAGAATACCCATTGGTTCAGACAGTTTCATCACCTTTGTCTCCACATATGCTCCTACTTTAGACATTGATGAAGACACAAAGAATTAGTTCTACCACCAACTGAACAGTACTCTCTCTAAGATACCCATTAAAAATAAATTAATTTTACTTGGTGATTTCAATGCCAGAGTGAGAAAGGACAACCATTTTGGGAGAGACGTCATGGGTAAACAAGGAGTCGGAAACTGCAATGCAAATGGATTGTTACTTCTTGGTCTATGTGCTGAGCATGAGCTTTTCATCTGCAATACCCAATTCCGCTTGCCTAAGCGCTATAAGACCACATGGATACACCCACGCTCCAAACATTAGCATCTTATAGACTACGTTATTACTCGACAGCGTGACAAGAAAGGCATTCTCATCACAAAAGCAGCACCAAACATCGATGAGTGCTGGACTGACCATAGACTTTTAGTCAGCCGTTCGAGAGTACCAAAGTATCGCAAGCCACGATCCACTTTTCAAACCCACCACGCAGAAAATTCAACATAAGCAACCTGAACAACAAAAACGTTCATTCACACTTCCAAGACATGCTGTCTGAACAACTTAACAAAGCTCCAGCAACCACAGATGATGTCGAACAAGAATGGACCACATTAAAGAGCATCATCAAAGAAACCGCTGAGAATGTTGTTGGTTTTAGTGCACAGAAAAGAAGTGACTGTTTTGATGACAACCATGGAGAAATCCAAGCCAACATCAATGCAAAGCGGGATGCTTACCTATCCCTTGCTCAAGATCCGTCCTGCACAGAAAAGAAAGCACACTTTCAAGAACTCAAGCAGAAATGTCAAAGTGAAATACGAGCAATCAAGAACAAATGGTGGCAACAGAAAGCCACAGAACTCCAAAATCTTTCCGATGCAAGGAACCTGCGTGGCTTCAATGCTGGTATTAAAGAGCTGTATGGACCTATCCACTCCTCATCAGGAACACTGAAAGCTGCTGACAACTCCACCATTCTTACTGAAAGTCAGGACATCTTAAATCGTTGGAAAGAGCAGCTCACTGTTAAACCGCCCTTCTACTGCTGCTGGAGATTTTCTCAAAAATGTCCCACAACACCCTCCACAACCCTGGATGGCTGATCCTCCAAATTTTCAAGAATTTTGCGAGGCACTCAAGAGTGTGAAACCTGGGAAGGCTCCTGGACCTGACAGCATCCCGATGGAGCTTATTGAGGGTGGCAGCTTGCCTCTAAAAATTAGACTCTTCTCACTCATTCTATTAATGTGGGAAACCTGCAAGGTACCAGCTGACTTGAAGAACTCCACAACTGTCACCATCTTCAAGAAGGGCGACAGAAGCGTCTGTGGTAACTACCGGGGAATATCTCTGCTCTCGTCACTGGCAAAATTTTTGCAAGAATCCTTTTAAATCGCCTCCAGACACTTTCAGAGACTATTACCTGAGTCTCAAAATACAGGTTTCGACCTTCAAGAGGGACAATTGACATGATTTTCTGGGCACAACTACAGGAGAACTGCAGAGAACAGCAAAAGCCTTTACTACTTGTTTTCTACGATCTAGAAAAGGCCTTTGATACAGTTCCCAGAGAAGCCATGTGGATGGTCTTAAAACGCTTCACCTGCCTGAACATTTTGTTGACTTGATTGAAGCTCTCCACGATGATATGACTGGACAGGTCCTCTCCCAGAATGAAATAACTGGTGAATTCCCAATAACAAGTGGGCTTAAACAAGGATGCGTTCTTGCACCAACATTATTTGCATTGTATCTGGCAGCTATGCTTTATGGGACATCCGTGAACAATGCAGGAATAGAACTAAAGTACAGGTTCGATGGAGGATTATTCAACCAGTCCAGACTCAATTTCAAAAAGGTTCACCAGTACCACTCGTGTGACAGAGCTGCAGTATGCTGATGACAATGCTTCTCCAGCTCATTCACTTGCAGAATTGCAGCTGTCAGTTGATTCCTTCAGCAGGGCGTACGAACGATTTGATCTCTCCATCAATATTCCAAAGACAAAGGTGATGGTGCAGCCAACTCCTGGCTCCTCCGTTCCTGACTTCAGCATATCCATTTATGATACACCCTTGGAACAAGTGGACCATTTCCTCTACCTAGGAAGCATACTGTCATCTAACTGCTCATCTGATAAAGATGTGAAGAATAAAGTACATGCTGCCCATGTAGCATTTGGACGTCTTACAAAGCGTGTCTTCCTGAATGAAGACCTAACACTGTACACCAAACTGATGGTGTACAAAGCTGTAGTCATTTCCACCCTGCTATATGGTTGCGAAACCTGGATGTTATACTGCTGTGATCTGAAGAAACTAGAACGCTTCAACCAACAGAAGCTAAGATATATCATGAACCTGAAATGGGATGACTTCATATCCAACACGGCTGTTCTTGAGAAAGCAAAAATGTATAGCATGGAAGCTCCTATCATTGGGCACCAACTCAGATGGGTCGGACATGTCCAGTGGATGAAAAATGACAGACTTCCACGCCAAATGCTGTACAGCGAAGTGAACACAGGTAAAAGGCCACGGAGTGCCCCTCTCAAACGTTATAAGGATCACTACAAGAAAAATCAGAAAAACTTGAACATCGATCCGAGTAGCTGGTCCACAATAGCAGAAGATCGATGTCGCTGGTGCTCAGTTACCTCAAATGCTCTTCAAAACTTTGAGCTGGAATGTCGAAGAATGGAGAATGACAAACGCTGGAGACGTAAACTCCTCCAGGCTCAGCCACGTCCTCCACCTTCCATCAGCTGTAATGTCTGTGGCCGCTTGTTCCACGCTAGGATTGGATTGCTAAGCCATCAACTACACTTTCACACCTGAACCGTGACAAAGGAAATCTCAGGAGAGAAATGAAAACTCGGCTATGAGTATCAGCCGACGCAACTTTCACACTATAATTGTTTAATAACAGGATTGGTTTAATTACCACGAGATGCCAAATTTACCCCACTATTTATCTTAAGGAGTTACATGTTCTCCTTTCATCTTATCTTACTTTCAACATTGAAATATCTCAGAATTGTTCATTCAACGTGTATTCAAGAAGGAAAAGTTTAAGGAATCTAAAGACTCTCGGTAAGTCCAGATGCTTTACTATTTTGGAGAATGCTTCCCTGTTTACATTTATTTTAGTTCTTAGTTTTGTATTTCTATATTTGCCGCATCTCATCTAAGTCTCTGGTCAGATATATTGAACAAGCTGTACTGCCTGGTCCTGCTCAAACCAACAAGCCACCTTCCTAGATGTTGACCTCCACCTCAAAGATGGCTCCATCAGTACCTCTGTCCCTATCAAACCTACTACCCACCAGCAATGCCTCCACTTCGACAGCTGCCACCCGTTCCTTACCAAGCAGTCCTTTCCATACAGCCTAGTCACCCGTGGTCGTCGCATCTGCAGTGACGGGTAGTCCCTCTCAAAATATACCGACGGTCTCACTGAGACCTTCACAGACCATAATTATCTGCCCAACCTTGTACAAAAACAAATCTCCCGTGCCTTATCTTTCCAGCCTCCAATCACCTCCCAAAGTCCCACCGTTCGGCCACGGAGGAGCAACCCCCCGTAACTCGGTACCATCCAGGACTAGAGCAACTGAATTACATTCTGCTCAAGGGTTTCGACTACCTCTCGTCGTGCCCTGAAATGAGAAATGTCCTGCGCACTATCCTTCCCACCCCTCCCACAGTGGTATTCCGCTGCCCACCGAACATACACAATATACTCATCCATCCCTACACAAACCCTGCTCCCAAGCACTTACCTCATGGCTCATATCCTTGTAATAGACCTAGAAGCAAGACCTGACCCACACATCTTCTGCCTGTCTGTATGAATGGCCACTGACAAATTGTGGCCAAGGAGCAACTGGACCACCCTATTGCTGAGCACGCCACCCAACAAAACATTCTTCATTTCAATGATTGCTTCACAGCTTGTGTAGTATGGATCCTTCCCACCAACACCAGCTTTTCTGAATTGCACAGGTGGGAACTCTCCCTGCAATATATTCTATGTTTCCGTAACCTTCTAGCCTCGATCTTCATTAGTCATTGTCCACCAATCCAGCCCCTTCCCTGTTCCCACTGCAGGGCTACACAGCTCCATTTCCACCAATGTATTCAGTCTTTCTACGTCTTTCCTTTTTTGCTATCCCCTCCCTCCACCCCTCCCTTGCCCTCCGTCTAACCTCCCGAGTGAACCTAGCTGCCCTACCCTCTCTACACCTCGTCCCTGCAGGCTCCCCAGAAGCACTTCACTGTCACCCACCCTTACCTTGCTATCCCTCCCCCTCCCTGCACCAGCCTCCTCCTTATTACCACCCAGTTGCCTCTCCCAGCATGCATTGCTGCTACTGCTGCTCGCAGTGTGGCTTCAGCTGCCGGAGACTGCAGTCGTGTGTGTGTTGCGTTTGTGTGAGTCTGTATCTGTGTGTGTGTGTGTGTGTGTGTGTGTGTGTGTGTGTGTGTGTGTGTGTGGGTCTATTTTTGAAAAAGGCCTTGTTGGCTGAAAGCTTATATTATGACAGTCTTTTTGTTGTGCCTGTTTGCAACTCGCCATCTCTGCTATATGGTAAGTAGCAACTATCCTTTTCATAATATTGTTACATTCCTTCCTAGATTTCTCATTGTTTGATTCACCCACATATATATATAATTAAAAAAAATTGTTCACACCCTTCCTTCCTTGGATCCACCTGACCTCAGGTATAGGTTCCTTCTTTCTTAGGTAAATCTATCCCCTCATTCCTACCACATCGGTTCAGGTCCTTTCTTCTGTGGATTCACCTAACCTCAGGTATATGTTCCCTTTTACCTAGGTAAACCTGTCCACTCATCCTCCACCCTCTCTAGAAACCTGGATACACTCCACCATCAAGCTTACAATCATATGGCTAGTCTCTGACCATATAGCTTTTACCATTTCTAATATTGAAGATTTCTCCTCTGCATAGTGATCTTATCCAAAACCTATATAAAATATTGATTTCTTATTTCCTTATTTTCTCTCATTTCTCAAACTCTTGTTATTTATGTGTTATACGAATGCCTCTGACTAACTTAGCTTATAATGTGCATACATAAAGGATATGGACATGAATGTTTTAATGGATACATATACGAGTGTAAAAAGTGACAGGTCTGTGTCGCAATGTCATTTTTGTCATGATTCTCAGCTTTGCCTGTGACAACAGGGTGTCATTACAAGTATATGGTCCGGATATGAGAAGGGTTACAACTATAGTAACATACGCATAGGGAGGATAGAATCGATACTCCTAATAGAGAAGAAAGAAAGGAAGTAAGTATAAGCGTAAGTGCATTACGATCATGAAGAAAAAGATGATAGACACCAAAAACAGATTCCCTTTACTACCCTTAAGGATAGCCAGTAGACATCTGGTAGTCAGATATTATTCGTCATTTAGTTGTTGTCATTTGTACTAATGTCTTTGTAAATCACCTCTGTGGATCTTAAGAACCGTGTGAGTACTTGGTCATTCTATATATACCAAACACCTGAGGGTATTACTGTGCTTAGAAAAATATATTACTCATTCCAGCAGTTAACTTCCCCTATAAAACATACATAAAACACAACCTACTGTTTATGCGGAAGGAAAAAAATATATCAAAATAATTTTGTCACTTTTATAAAAATTGTAGAAATAAAAACCTAATTTTATTGCACTCTAGTATTTTCTTCAATTTTATAGTAAATATTTACCTGCCTGCAATGAATTATGAAGATTATATTATACTTCAGTATTCAAAATAAAGGTATGTTTGTACCCTTTTAACAGACACCCTTCATGCTGGCAAAATCTCTCCGAAACATTATGAAAAATGTTGAAAGAAAATAGAATAGCTAAAGAAGAAGAAATTGCCCCATAGATTAGAGATTAGATTTTATTTTATTTTATTTATATACTTGTTCCATAGATCTGTACATGTGAGCAAGTCACTCAGATGTGGAACGTGTCAATGTACATAATAAAATACATAGAATAAAGACATTGTTATAGTATTAATAACAGTGCACAAAAGTCATACTTATTAGCTTAAAAACTAGTCAACATAAATGTGAAGATAGCAGTTTCATATTTAGGGCATTATTGCATCTATTTTAACCTTGAACAGTAATCAAAACTTCCCACTTTGGGTTTAAAAGTGACCCAAAAATGGAAATGAGAAAAACAGGAATTTTTACATTAGGGCATTATTACATTAGTTTAACAGTAAACAGTGTCAAAAAATTTAAAAACATCTTTCCAATCAGGGTTTTACTTATTTCTCTGAAAGAATTCCTCTAGTGAATAAAGTGAGGTCTCAAGTAAATAATTTTTCAAGCTACGTTTAAATACTGATGTACTACTCCTTATACTTTTGATGCTGTTGGGTAGGGAATTGAAAATTTTCGTTCCAGCGTACTTTACCCCTTTCTGAATAAGTGTCAAGTTCTTTAACTCACAGTGGAAATCCTCTTTTCTTCTGGTGTCATGTTCATGATGTAGGCAATTCGTTTCATACAGAGTGGGGTTATTTATTATGAAGCACATCAGTGAATATATGTACTGAGATGTTGCTGTCAGTATTTCAAGTCGTTTAAAAAAATTTCGACATGAGGTTCGTGGGGGTACACCACAAATGATTCTTATTGCTGTTTTTTGTGCTGTGAGGATTTTCTTTGCGGCAGGTGTATTGCCCCAGAAGATGATGCCATAACACATGACTGAGTGAAAATAGCCAAAGTAAGCTGACTTTGAGATGGTAATGTCATTGAAGCGTGACAAAATTCGTAAAGCAAATGTTGCCGACGTCAGCCGTTTTAGTGTTTGTAGAACGTGATGTTCCCAGTTCAGCCTACTGTCCACGTATACGCCTAGGAATTTTGGTAAGTACACTTGCTTTATCATCTGATCATTCTGTGTGATAACTATTTCTTTTGGGTTTTTGTGGGTTGTCTGGAACTGGATAAAATTGGTTTTTTTTTCAGGTTTATTGAAAGGGAGTTAATACTAAACCAACCCAGAACTTCTTTAAGGATATCATTGACCTCGGATTCTAAGTCATTAGTTGACACATTATCCACCACAATGCTCGTATCATCAGCGAACATTGTAAATTTACACTGCTTATTGATGGATAAAGGCAGGTCATTAACATATATGAGGAACAGCAAGGGCCCAAGCACTGATCCCTGTGGCACTCCCTGCTGCACAATTCCCCACTAAGCGAGACCACTATATATTGTGATACACTATCTGAAACATCTAGAATAATCTTCTGCTTCCTATTTTCGAGGTACGATTTTAACCAGTTCCCTACAGGTCCTGTAATTCCATAATGACAGGCCTTCTTGAGGAGTATCTGGTGATCTACACAGTCGAACGCCTTTGATAGGTCGCATAAGACACCAATTGGCAGCCTCTTTCTGTTTATAGACTCTAGAACATCATTTGTGAATGAGAAAATTGCATTATCTATTGAAACTCCCTTTTGAAAACCAAACTGCTGACTGTTAATGATGTTCAGGTCACCAAGGCGTGCCACAATCCTGTTGTACAGAGCTTTTTCTAGGACTTTTGAAAATGGTGTTAACAGAGAGATAGGGCGATAGTTTGACACATTTGTAGCATCCCCTGCTTTGTACAGGGGCCTGACAACAGCGTATTTTATTCTGTCTGGAAACACTCCTTGTTGCATGGATGTGTTGCAGATGTGAGCCAAAACTTCGGTCACTTCACTACAGCAGGCCTTCAACAGCTTGCTTGAAATATCGTCGATACCAGCAGAATGTTTATTTTTCAAAGACTGTATGATTTTTTTGATTTCATTGGCAGTAATGGGAGGCACACTTATTTGACTGAAAGGTTCTGGAAAATTATTTTTCATTATACAGGCAGCTTTATCTGCAGGACCATGGCAACCTATCTGTGTTGGGACAGTTAAAAAATGTTGGTTAAAGATTTCAGCAATTTCCTCACTATTAGTTATCTCTGAGTTGTCAACAGTTAAAACAATATTTTTGTCTTTGGTGTAGTTTACAGTCCCTGTTTCTCTCTTTATTACATTCCAGATTGTTTTAATTTTATTTTCAGAATTAGTAATTTCAGATGCTATACACATACTTTTAGAGTTTTTAATTACTTTGGCAAGAATTTTACAGTAGAGTTTATAATGTTTTAGCTGAGCAGGGTTTTTACAAGTCTTTGATGCTAAGTAGAGTTGTCTTTTTCTCTGACAGGAAGCTATGATGCCCTTAGTGAGCCATGGTTTTTTTTGCAGACCTAGCAGGTTGGACTCTGTATGACTTTTTTGGAAATACACTTTCAAAGGTACCTGCTATCTCATTTGTGAATATATTGTATTTTGAATTAGCAGTTTCTGCTAGATAAACAGGTGTCCAGTCAGTATGCTGAAGACATGATCTGAACGTTTGAATAGCTTCCTCACTTATTTTCCTTACTGTTTTCCATCTAGGTGAGATGTCACTCAGAGGAATTCCCAAACTGTTGAAAGTAACTCGTTGTCCGTCATGGTCAGACAGACCATTTATAACCATTTCAATATTAATATGGCTGACTTTACTCTGATCAACAAAAACGTTATCAATGAGAGTACTGGAAGAGGTTGTGATTCTGGTGGGCGAGCTAACCACAGGAACAAGGTTGTATGTGCACATGAGATTTTCAAACTCCACCTTGCAAGGAGAATTAGCCAAGAAATCTATGTTAAAATCCCCAAAAACTACCATGCCCCTATTTTTTCTACTTAAGTACAACAAAAGAGTATCTAATTGTTTAACAAACACTTTAAAATTACCAGATGGTGCCCTGTAAACTGCCACAACTGTTAATCTGGAGACAGTGTCTGGCACCTCTATAGCACATACTTCAAAATGTAGCTCAAAGCAGAATCTTTGTACATCTATTGCCGTGAACAAGACATTGTTTTTTACATATACAGCTACTCCTCCTTTGTCCATATAGTTCCTGCAATAAGAAGTTGCCAAAACATAGTTGGGAATAGGGACCACTTCAATACCAGCAGTGATGTGGTGTTCTGTTAGACACAGAATGTGGGCACTGTTTATACCTTTTGTGTCTTCTATATTTGCTGTGAACTGATCCAGCTTGCAGTATAGGCCTCTTATGTTCTGATGAAACACTGTTAACTTTTGTTTGTCTTTAATTGTATTGCTATTTGAGTGAACTTTCGTTTGTGTATTAATTACTTGTTGCAAATTTTTGTTACTGGACCAAATCCTGCTAGAGTTGGCCCAGTTCACTAGTTTCCCTCGTTAGTTAGGGCTATGACTGGTCTGCTTTCATGATCGTTATTGTTTAGGCCTATTATTTCATGAAAAGCTTTTCCAATGTCTGCTGCTAGTTTATTTTTGCCAAACTGATTTAGATGTAGTCCATGCTTTGTGAAGCAGTGTCTCGCATACCTGCCTGTATCCAGTAGTGTCACATTCGTAAACTTAGTGCAAAAGTGTTTCAGTTTACTATTCATTAGGCGAATTCCTCTATTCACACAAGACCAGCCTGCCAGGTCATATCTCGTGGGCACAGTTGTTAGTATTATGTTTGTATGCTGTAATAAATGCAGCAATACGAGTAGCTTTTTAATGAAAGTGCTGGCCTCGTTGCAATAAACATCGTTTGCTCCTGCGATTATCGCAACACAGTCTTTTTCCGTGAATTTGGCACATTCCGTGTGTATGTCTTCTACCACATTCACGAATTTTGCTCCTGGTTTAACAATTGCTGATATACACGAACCATCTTGAGCAGAGTTTGACATGCATGTCGAAATATTGCGAGCATGACTGTCTCCAAATATTTTTACGTTATTTTTCCGTTGTGTTTGTTTACGTACGCGATCGGAACTTTTTGTTACGCAACCACGCGTGTTTTGTGTACACGTGTTGCCGTCTACTACAAGTTTAGACGCACTGTTTTTGTTATTTGAATTATCACTGTTTATCAAGCACTGAACTTTGTCCACTACTGAGGCTTCTTTATTCACTTGTGGGTTTCCTTTCTTGTATATAAATGTGGCGTCGTTGACAGTTACGTTTTCACGACTTACACAACACCGACCTACACACACTGTCAAAGCAATACTGTTTTGTAGAGCTGTATATCGGTCTTGGAGGACAGCGTATTTCACTTCTAGCACTTCAATATCGGTTTGTAGCATTCTGATTATTTTGTCCTTTAATGCTTGTTCCATAGATCATGAATACGACACTTCGTAATGATGTGGAATGTGTCAGGTTAATAAAAGATGTCTGTACAAGATATTACATTACACAAAATATTGCACGACACTAATGTTTAAGTTGTTGTTGTTATTTTTTTTCTCCTCCCCCCCCTTAATTTATATCTAAAAATTCAGCCAATGAGTAGGAGGAGTTGTCATTTAGAAATTCTTTCAATTTATTTTTAAATGTTGGTTGGCTATCTGTCAGGCTTTTGATGCTGTTTTGTTATTTGGTAGGTGACCAAAGACTTTCGTGGCAGCATAATTTACCCCTTTCTGTGCCAAAGTCAGATTTAACCCTGCATAGTGAAGATCATCCTTTCTCCTGGTGTTATAGCTATGCACACTGCTATTACTTTTGAACTGGGTTGGATTATTAACAACAAATTTCATAAGTGAATATATATACTGTGAGGTTACTGTGAGGATCCCTAGATCCTTAAATAGATGTCTGCAGGATGACCGTGGGTGGGCTCCAGCAATTATTATGATTCCACGTTTTTGAGCAATGAATACTTTTCTACTCAACAATGAATTACCCCAGAATATGATGCCATATGAAAGTAGGCATAGTAAGCAAATTTACTGAGATTCTTATCACCAAAATTTGCAGTAACCCTAATAGCATACGTAGCTGAACTCAGACGTTTCAGGAGACCATCAATGTGTTCCTTCCAGTTTAACCTCTCATCAATGAACACACCTAAAAATTTTGAAAATTCTACCTTAGCTACAGACTTCTGTTCAAAGTCTATATTTATTACTGGAGTTGTGCCATATACTGTACGGAACTGTATATACTGTGTTTTATCAAAATTTAAAATGAGTCCGTTTGCTGAGAAGCACCACCATAGAAAACTAAAGTGGAAAAAAATGAAACAATTATCACATAATCTGGCAGTTGTCACCTCGCCAAATCTGCAAAGAGGGCAGATTACCATAAGGACTTAAAAATTTTTATTGCGTCAATGTTATAAAGTCCTTTTTCACATTCCATTTCGGGATCGATCAGAAATACTGTGTTAGGATGTAGTGTCCTTATCATCTTGAAAGGTCCAGGAATTTTGGGATAAACTTACTTGCCTGTTTCTTCATATCTGAACTCTTGTAATACTCTTATCAGTACTAAATCTCTTATATTAAATAATGATATTTGTGCCCTTTCATTGTATTTGTGTACTCTTAATTCTGCCTGCCTAGTCAAATTGTCATTTACTATCTTAATAGCTTCCTCAGAATCTATATTTCTTAATGATGGCCATTTAAATAACCTTAGCAGAGGATCTCTGATAAAATTCTTCTTTAATACTTCTACAGACGACAATACTGTTGACTTAAGAGGTAGTTCGTTCAATATTACTTGGAAATCTGGAATCATCTGACCACACTGTATGTTTGTCAGAGCAGTATATTATACATAAATGACCAATTTCCCTCATAAACCTTCCACACGGGTTTGATTGTGGGTGATTCTTCATTATACATACATATTTAACTCCTTCCCAAGCTAAAAGTTCTTTAAAATTGTTCATCGTAAATTGTGATGCAATATCAGTCGATAATCTTTTCGGTTTTCCTATATCTATAAAATATTCTTTTAAGCAGTTTTATTACAGTGCCTGTGGTTGCTTTCATTGCATGATATAATTTTACAATTGACAAACATAATTGCCAATCACTCCTGGTTTTTCAAAAAATACACTCTTTTTATTTTATTAAGTTAATATGTTAGAATTCTGAGAGTTAATATTTATTTTTTTTCTCACATCCTTCCAGATTTCCTCATTCACTAACTGAGCAGTGGCAACTATTAATAAACCCCTATTAATTAACAACTTATTCACTTTCAACAGTATAATGTGATAAGAGCCCTCCTTGGTCCAGTATAACACTTTATCATCAAAGTGAAGTTTTACTTTATATTTTAATAACCAATCTAGGTCTAACAGTACTGGGACATTCACATTGGGTACTACTAATAGTCTGCATACATTCAATGTCACTAACCTCTAAAGACAGACTAGTTTCTTCTTTAATTTGCTTTCCTTTACTACCCACTATACACCTACGATATACACTCTTGTCACCAGTAACATGGGACATCTACTCTTCTTTCTAAGAGTGTGCAGGTGTTCCTTTGAAATTAACGAAATTTCGCTTTCTGAGTCTATATAAATATCAAGGTCTACATCCAATACCTTTCCCCTGATTATCGGTTTTAATTGCTCTTCCTCTTTTATATGGTCTTCATGTAGTAATAATTCTCTAGTAGGTAGCATATTAGTGAATGTAATTAATTTTTCAATGTATGGGTCAACAATCATTTAGTTACATTCTGGATCTTGGTCCACATCCCAGTATGTTGCCATTTTCCCAATATCATCATTGGTTAATTATTTGTATCTGTACTTTGTTTGACATAGGATGCATTCTGTTTTACGGTAGTGTCAATGGTGCTTGGATCACTGGTTACAAAAACCTGTGAGTTATTCTTTTCACTGTTATTTCTCTGCCTACTATGATTATTTGGTCTCCTATCCATCCAACAAATATTAATCTGTTTTTTCTCATGGAAAATTTAGATGTGTAGTGTTCCTCCTCGTTTCCTGTATTTTTACTCCCCGTATTACGATTTTCTGCAGGATTGAAATTGCCTCTTTCTTTATTCAGGGTATACAAACCTTCTACAGATATTAATAATTGTTCCGTGGTAGCTCACCTGCTATATAATATTTCAAGGAAATCTCACTACCAGCACTTGAACCCAATGTTTTTCATCTAGGCCTAGTGGGTTTTCTAAATACTTAGGCCTAGTCAGATGCCACTCAATATACTTCTTCTATGTACCCCACGAACTATTATAATATTTAGGACCTAATAACTCTAGTGTCTATTTTTCTTGCGAACTTCTGGACCAATGTTTTGACTTAATTTTTTTATAAAAATCTCAATACTTAGGCCTAGTCAGATGCCACTCAATATACTTCTTCTATGTACCCCACGAACTATTATAATATTTAGGACCTAATAACTCTAGTGTCTATTTTTCTTGCCAACTTCTGGACCAATGTTTTGACTTAATTTTTTTATAAAAATCTCCCCACAATTTAAATTTCTCTGAATGAGCTGTTCCCCATATAGCTGCATCCGCTAGTAAGAGTCCTAGTGCAAAATTAATTTTTTTATCATCTCATTTCTGAGGCACAGAGTGTGAAAATACTCTTCAGAAATGTGTTGGATGTACTTCTCCTTTTGGCTTAAACTTTAGAAACTGCTTAGCACAACTAAATCCCTTCCCATCTGTAATTATTCTAATAATTCTGGCGAGACTCCTATGTCAGATATAGCAATTTTGCTTCGAAGTTCCTGCTTAGTGTCCTTAACTCCTTCCATAAATTCTGTAACTCATTATTAATAGTATCGTCTACAGAATTAGAAATGGCAATGTTGGTATCTACTTTTTCTTCTACTACCATTTTTTCTAGACACTTCTCCAAAGTAAATGAACAGCCTACTCTGGTCACTAGAAATTTCAATATGTTTTTTTTATTTAGGTCTAAGATTTCTACCCTATCTTGAGTCTCTGCAATTTAACTCCATAGTTTCGTAATTGCTCAAAGATGATTTCTCTAATTGTGTCAGCTTATCATTTACATCTTTAAACTGTATTTTCACTTCTTGTCTAAGTGCTGAGAACTTATTCCAACATGTTAATAATACTGTTGTTGACCTGGTTGCTTTAGCCAACTGGTATTCCTTTTGTCAAAGACTGTGACAACCTGAACTGTTTGGGTTTAATTAAAGTCACAATCCTGGTCACCATCTTGTTTTCTCTTGATGTTGTGGTCCTGATATGCAGTGCCACTTTTTAACCGTGGACTTTATTTTCAATGGCAGTGGGGCGAGGGCTACAAGAGAGCTTCTACAATTACATTACATAGTAGTGTCCAAATACTTTCGATCAGATAATGCAGGTCTAGGATATTGGTGTATCCAATGATAATTTGCTAAATGCTAGTTATTAAATGTGTTTATGTATATACTTTTTCAGGCTTGTTATAAAAGTTTGATTTCATCCACACAATGTATGTTGTGTATGGACACACAAAAAAATTAAATCACAACAGCTGCTCCTCTTTCGTTAATGTGTGATCTGGTGCTTCCCCAGACCCAAAATGTTTTCCTTCTTGATAGAGTCTATGGAAAAAAGGGGGAGGGTGTCCAGTATCACCATCAGACTTGATTTATTTGGGTGTCGCTCCATAACTTCCCCTGCTGTACCAAACTATTTATTTCAGTGTAGTGCCTACACCAAACAGCCTCAATTATTTAATGAATGCTTTCTAATTTCTGTCTCCCCCTACAGTTTTTGGCCTCTACAGCTCCCTCCCATTCCATCATGTCTTAACACATGTACTATCATCCAGTCCCTTTTAGATGAACATGCAACAGGTCACCACATTTCTTGAATTATAATAATAAAGTCTATAGAATAATAGTTATAATAGCAATAACAGCAAATATAATGTGACTACAAAAGATGAATGGCTATACTTTAATCTACTTTTCAATATAACTTCCACTAAGTGTAACCAAAAAATAACTACTGAATTACAGTCTCATAAAAAACCGCCATCTGATTTTCCCATCCAAAATGAGCACAACTTCTGGCATTTTAAGTTTTATGCAAGAGTTTAGCACATAACACTTCTTGAAACTTGAGGAAATGAATTACAAATGGAAGATATCTTGAAGATCATGTTTTCTTTAAGTTTTGCGAAAACTATCTGCACCGACTCTTCAGTGAAGACAGGTCGTCTTCCACTTTGCAATTCATTATTGACATTAGTAGTTTATGCCTGAACAATTTTCTTATAATTTCACCACTCAGCATTTTCCCAATAAACTTGACTAATTTACTGACAAATTTCAACTGCTCAATGTTTTTTCACCCAGAACAAGCCATATAGTGTATTTCACAAATGGTGGTATTTTCAATTATATGAGATTTTTTAAATAAACAAATAACTAGAAAGATGGTTGCATTATTGTAGGTATCCAAAAGGATGTAGATACTTTCCACCCATGCATGGACTACTATATATAGGAACATTACTTCAAAATGGTACTTACATAAAAGCATGCCTCGATATACTAGGCAGCAAATGAAGACAGTGACAGCTTCAGTTTGTTGTAGGAAACTATTCTGGTCTTCATCTGGAATGATTCAATAAAACTGTGTAAAATTCAAATCAAGACCACTGGATAAGGTAATGATAATCAACTTTTCCTAAATAACATTTATCTATGGATTTAAAATGAATGGACATTACGCATTCATGCAAAGAAAGGAAGGAGATTCATTCCTCCACAATCATATTCTGTAAGATCAGCCTTTAGGGATGTGAAACAAGTTAAGTTTTACATTAATAGGCTACAGTCTACTAACAACACATTATCTCAAAATGCTCCACTTCTCCACTGATGCTCCACCATCCCCAACCCATTACCACCGGGATCCTTACTTGTCACTGTTGATGCCACCTCCCTTGTATACCAACATCCCTTATGCACATGGCCTTGCTGCTATTGTAGGTATACAAACAAAAAAACCACAGTCATTGGCACCTGCATGGCACCCTCCTATGTCACCACATTTTTGGGCCATCTAGAGGAAACCTTCCTAGCCTCCAAAAATGCCAAACCTCTTGTCTCCTTCAGATTCATGGATGATATCTTCACAGTATGGACCCAAGGTCAAGACACTCTGTCCTCATTCCTTCCCAAGCTCATCACCTTCTCTCCCAGCTGCTATACCTGATCCTCCTCAACCCAATGTGCCACCTTTGGGACAGTGGCCCTCTGATGGCTCCATCCTCACTTCTGTCCCACTAAGCACCAATAGTACTTGCATTCTGACAGCTGTCACCCCTTATACACCCAGAAACCACTCCCATACAGCCTGGCCACGTGTGGACAGCCTATATGCAATGACGAGAATTTCCCTGCCCAATATGCTCCAAGGTCTCACAAAGGCCTTTACAGACAGGCACTACCCCAAACCTGATACACAAAGAAATTTCCCATGCAATATCCTCACGCAAATCCTAATCCTCGCAACCATCCCCAGGATCAGATAGAAAAGGAGTGCCTTCTCTACACCCAATTTCACCCTGGGCTGGAGGAACTGAACCACTTCCTTCGCAAGGTTTGGCCTATCTAACATAATGCTTGGAATGAGGGACATCCAGCCCACGATCTTTTCCACCTCTCCTAAAGTGGTAATCCATTGCCCAACATCCCTACACCATATCCAGATCTGTCCCTATGCCACTACTAACACTTTGCCACAGTGGCCGTATCCCTGTGGAAGACACAGGTGTGAGACCTGCCACATTCATCCACCCAGCAGATCCTACAGCATCCCTGTCAGAGGCTTATCCTACCACATCACAGGCTGGACTACTGTGTAAGCAGCTGTGCTGCATACCAGCTGAAATTTCTGCACAGTATTTTACGTGCAGATGACAACAAACCAGCTGTCCAGCAGAATGAATGGTCACCATCAAACTGTTGCCAAAAACAGAGCTTAACCCCCAGTTGTGCAAGAAGCTGCTCCAGTTCAATGACTACCTCACCACCCTTGCCACCTGGATACTTCCCTTCAGCACCTTCTTTTGGAATTATATAGATGGAAGTAATGCTCACAACACATCTTTCGCTCCTCCAATTCCCCTGGCCACAGTCTCTGCTAACCCACTGTCTTCACACCCTCTAACCAGCAGCCTCCCATCCCTCTGTCCTGTCACCCCCTCCAAATCCACAATGCCATGTCAACATGCACAGTGCCCATGTGTCGTATGCCTAGCCTGCATACCTCTTGCCTGTCCCACCTACATTTCCATACAGGACACCTGCTTCCACCCACCACGTCACTGCTACCTGTCACCAACCCCTCCGGCTCCCTCCTGTCACCACAGTCCCCCCTCTGAATTGCAGTCCTAGTCCCCCCCCCCCTCTCTCTCTCTCTGTGTGTGTGTGTGTGTCCAAAAGGTAGCAAAGTTTTCACTCTTTTTTTTGTGTATCTGTTGATGACTGACTAGTGTGGTCCTCTTTACTTGTGAAGTATTTTAATCTACTCACAGTGATAATTTTGGGAATTACGCACTGATTACTTTGTATATGTTAAATAGAAGAACATTGGATACTTTGGGAAAAAAAGCTCCTATTCCTTCTGTTATGTTACTCAGCTACTGTGTTTACTTAATTCTTCAAACAATGCATTTACTTCAAGGAGACAACTGTTAGCTATCTACATATTGTCAAAGTCAAGGTTTGTTTAATAAAAACACTGGAGTTGTGTGTAGTATACATCCATGACTTAAAATATTGGGTATACTGCAAGAGAGGTTAATGAGGTGTTCTTTTACAATGTTTTTAAATTTCTGAAGACTTTCAATTTGCTGCCTCATGTCTACCACAGTAGCCCGGGAGGGTGCCCCAGGAGAAATGGTAAATTCTCAGGTATATGACAGGCACAATCATTCCAAGCAAAAAAAACCCAAGGTCTACAAGATTTCCTGCCATTGCAGGAAAGCCTATACTGGACAAACAATTCGTATGGTCCAGCATTGTTGCGTGGAGCATCATCACCACACCTGTTTATTTCAGCCACAAAAATCTGCAGTAGCAGAACATTGTCTTGCTAAGGGACAGAAAATGTACGATGAGACGCAAGTGGTTGCCCCTGCATCATGGTATTGGGACTGCATAGTGAAAGACGCCATTGAAATCTGGCTGTCTACAATATTATAAACCGGGATAAGGGATATCCTTTAAGTAAGATAAGGGAAACCCTTTAAGTAACAGTTGGAACCCTGTTCTGTTTGACATTAAGACACAACAGTCCTTGTTTTGGTCAACAAAAGCTGTCAGTAGTGTTTGATATCTATTTATCATTTCTGGGAACTTTCACCACCAGTGTGCTGTTGTGTCTTGCGCTTGAGGGCAGTTATGTTCGCACACGCACGCTGGACCCATGGTCAGTGATAAAGGAGGAAATATAAACTTTCAGTGAAAGAAATACAATTTTGTGTTCTCCTCAGTTTTCTGGTGTTGTTCTTGATATGTTATTATCCACTTTATGTTGAAATACTTTGTTTTTTACTGCTATAAAGAAGAATAACTACAATGTCACTTTATTTCCATTCAATTGCTTTCTTAACAAGATTTTCAAATTTAGAAAAAGTGGGGCGGTAGTCAACCATCAGAACTGAATGTTGACCTTCGACCATAAATATAATAGACTGGCCCTGACGTCATTTTCGTGGCTCCAACATCTCTGGGCTGAAGTCACGTGAATGTTGGCAAAACATGGTTGTTTCGTGTTGCGCTTATGGCTGTACTCAGCATTTTGTCGGGGAAATGGCATTACATTTCACATGTTAAGTGTGTCTAAGATGGTGCAGATGCATTTATTGAAATCTGCTGAAGTGACTTTTATATGTTTTTTACACTTGAAATAGAGTATCATGTAAATTAAAGTGTTGAAAGTGATGCCTGTAAAGTCAGACTGATATTACATTTTGGAAAGTATCTGTGATAATTCGGTTACGGAAGTAAGTATAATCGTTTCTCGTTGCTACTCATAGGTTCCGTAAGGATGAAAACCGAAGGCAGCTTTGGATACAGGCCCTGAAACGGAAAAACTTTAAGCCGTTTGCACATACGCGCCTTTGCTCGAAGCACTTCACGGAGAAGTGTTTTGATAGGTTAGTTATTATTTACAATGTATATCTATAATTTGTATTTACAGTGTCTGTCATTTTTAAACCTAGGCTCCAAAATTATTTTCTGAAACTGCAAAGTCTCACCTTTCATCTAAAATATAATTTTTTTTTAAACTGATAGTTTAAACTTTTGTAAAAATAGTGGGAACTAAACCTTTGAAGTGCACCTAAAATTGATACTATAAAATGGACCTGCTCCTAAAGTAAACAATTTTGACACCTATAGTTGACATAATTCCCATAGCCCATTTTCTTTTATAAGTGACTAAAGCTCGAAACGTTGTGAATACAATGTTTAAAGTTTTGACACGAGCCCACTCTTACTGTTTAAAAGAATTTAGCGACTTTTTACTATAATTGATAGTTTATAGTAATTTCGTCCCGCTGCCCACCAGAGTGGCGTTCGATGTATTTGTTAGATTTTATAAATGGTACTTTGAACAAATCCAGGTCAAATGTAGTTCTGGCATAATTTTTCACTAATAAAAAATTAGTTTTTGTTGGAAACGTTTGGCAGTCAATTGAGAAATGTGGGGAAAATCCGATACAAACATAGGATGGCAGACTGCTGATTTGAAATCCCGCCACGTTTTGCCAACAGTCACGTGGTTTATGTTGGAGCCACACTAGCCCCATAGCTTCTGCACAGCAAGGCCAGTCTACTAGTATCTATGGTCGAAGATGTTGACGCAATTTGCTATCCTTGACCTCCCAAAATCTTTGACTATTCGAACTAGTACCGCCACTTTGGTTTTGTTCTTTAGTCTTAACTTGGCACTTGACTTGTGAGAGTGTGTTGTATACAGTGTTCTCAACAAATATAGATTTTATATACAAAGCAGTGTTCTGATTCTTAAACGACAACTGTATGACCTGTTCCCCATCCTAGTGACCCTGGACTTCTTCAATACGACCATGTGCCTGTTTTCACTACTCTCATTTCATATTGTTCGTGTGCTGTAGTGCTATGAACTGGCACGTGGTGTGTGATCTGGAAGTGGCCACGAGTTTGCCTACAGTCTCTTTCACTGACGCGTTGCTGGTGGTTCAGACATTGACGGTTACGAGGACATTTTCACATCCGTGTGTTCCCGTGCATGCACAACATAACCTAACGAGCAATACTGTCCACGAGCCATAGTGCACACAGGCTGCACCGTGTCTAAACGTGCGGCAGTTCCCAGATTTCGTATCGCAGGTGAAACAAGAACTGCCTTCGCCACAGTGCCTTACAACATTTGAAGGAAACATATTTCCTGCCAGCCTGACACGCGAGCACATACTCCTGCCCGATTCGCATTTCATTACGTTCACACGTCAACAACCTGCGATCGTGTTCGCAGCTGCCGCAAAGCCCACACCTACTGCGTTTTCTTCCACAACTTCGAAAGGACAATATCACAACATGGCTTGTTCTGGTAGACAATATCCTGGACATCTGTGGCGTGTTGGGAGACGATGCACACTTCATCTGTTTGATGAGCCATCTACACGACGAGCCGGATCTGGTCAGCGATCTATTGCTTACACCACCAGCCAGCACAAATATACAACTGCAAAAACCCACATCATCAAGCACTTAATGTGACCCCTGCAGAAGCCATCCACTCTATTATTCACGAAGTGTATTTAGGGGACTGTACATCTTCTCCTTCAGCTACATCTGTTGGCTCACAAAAACACTGCCCTGGAAGAAAAGCTGCACCTGCCGGACCAGGCAAACGGCATCATCAAACATTGCCAGCTCATGTACGGCAGTTTTTTGGATACGGCAGAAATTGGCAGCACTGCGCCATCCCTCGACTCCTGCATTTCATCAGCCGGGCGGCAGAGGTGAGGTGCGCGGCACGTACCACCCTCACAACTCAGAATCACGAGACCAACGAACTTCGGACCGAGAATGTGCACTGCATCAGCTGACATGAAATGAGTATTTGAGGCAGCAGAGGATGCGGCCGCACCGCAGGAATACAGCTGTGGCGCAAATGCTGCAGCCACCATCGTTGTGATGCCTACTTCCACAGGTCAGTGACATTCCAGCATCTAGTGCCGCAAGTGTTCCTACATCTGCCCCCACCGTTGTTGCTCAGGGAATCATATTGGTGGTAGGTGCGATTACTAACAGTACTTTTCACTGACTGAACAGCACGAAATGCCCACCATTACGCTATAAGGCTCGACACAATGCCACAAAATTGCAGCACACAAAAACCCCAGTACAAGAACTGGTCCTGAGCAATCCACTTAGTTCCTTAGAAGGATGATTCATTTTGTTTGTGTGGCATACTACTGACAACTGAACACCCAGACAATCTTAGATAACTATCCGATACCGCACGTACAGGATTTTGCCCAACAGCTCTACAGTGTACGAGTTCAGTGTGACAGACTGCCAGAAAGTGTACCACCAGAACCCAATGCATAAGGACGACATCCTCTAGAGTGCAATAATCACCCCTTTCGGACTCTATGAGTACTGCTACAAACCGTACAATCTAAAAAATGTTGCACAGACCTGGCAAAGTTTTATTCATTCCATAGTATTCTTGCTCCCTTACTGTCATGCATACCTAGACGATACTCTTATTTCGTTAACTACCTCAGAGGAGCACGAACCTCATTTGTCAAGAGTCCTTAATATACTCGCTGAGAATGGGCTCACAATCAACGACGATAAATCACAGATGTGAGCTGCTAGTGTGACGTTCCTAGGCTATACTGTCTCTGTGGAATGGATCCCCCCATGTTGGAATGAGTTGCCATTATCCGTGACCTTCCTCTGCCTGAGAATTACCGTGATCTATGCCATTTCCTAGGCATGATATAATTTTTTTGATGAAACATCCTGCATGTTGCATCCCTGGAAGCACCATTAACAGACAAACTTGCAGGAAAGAACACTTCCGAACTTCGGAAGGTTCCGTGGTGTGATGACATGCAACGTGACAAAAACCACACTCACGAACACTGTCACACTCGTGTACCCAGTCTCCGACGCTCCGATATCGATCACGGTAGGCCCGAGTGATACAGCCATGGTGCTGTGCTTCTAAAGCAGGTCAAGGGTTCCGTGCAACCACCTCATTTCTTCTCGCAAAAGTTGTCACCTCTCAGCATAAATTGTCCACTTTCAACTGAGAACTTTTTGCCATTTACAAAGCAGTTTGACGTTTCCGTGAGGCCATCGAGGGTAGGTCAGTGTCTATAAATACGAACCATAAGACTCTGGCGAATGCAATGCGTAGCACCACAGCCGATCTTCCCCCGATGCTTCTGACACAATGACCTAACACATCAATTCTCCACCAATGTCCATTACATCAAGAGCGCAGACAACATCGTTGCCAACTACATGTTACGAGTTGGTAAAATCTCGTTATCTGGGACTTCGATGAGGTAGCGGCGCAGCAACAGACAAGAGGATGACATACAGCAATTATTACACAGTGAGTCTACCTCGCTCTCAATTGAGCCACGCCGAATTCCGAGTTCTTCCCTACAGGTCCTCTGCGACATAACCACAGGTACGACCCGCCCCCTAGTTCCGGCCGTCTTGAACCATAAGATATTTGCTGCTATCCATGACCTCTGGCATCCTAGTATTCAGGCTACCACATGCCTAATAATGGCACATTTCCTGTGTACAGTGGTTAGGGTAGACTGCAAAAACTGATCCTGTGCATGCGTATCCTGCCAACGCTATAAGGTTCTTCACCATGCATACCAATCATTGGGCTCGTCTGACATTCCTAAAGGCAGATTCTGTCGCGTACATCTCGACACGGTTGTCATCCCAAAGTACGTATAACAGCCTACCACCCGCAGAGCAACGGGTCAGTTGAGTGCTGGCACCACACTTTAAAAGCCACATCTGATGTGCTGCGACATGTCTTGGTCAGAGGCTCTCCCTTGTGTCCTACACTGCATCCGTTCAGCCTACAAAGAGTATTTGAAAACCACCCCAGCGGAATTATTGTACGGGGAACCTCTCGTCACCCTGGAGCAATTCATCTAGAACTCCAACACTCCCGCGCAGTCCAAACCTCTGCTGTTAGTAGAACACGTCCGACACTTCATCGCGCAGGTGCGCCCCCATCGCCAAGGGCACACACAGGCTATCGCATATTCGTGCACAAAGACCTACATGTTTGGGACTATGTGATGTTGTGCGACAACATGGTGCAACCTCCCCCTATTGGGGCCCACATAAAGTACTAAGCCCCTTGCCACAGACCTTTGGCATTCTGCTCCACGGCAAAAGATAAACAGTGTCTGTCTCATGCCTCAAACCAGCATGGCGGCACGATGATGATGCAAGCTTGGAGGACAACTCCCCCCGATCCTGCTTCCACACAATCTCTTGCTCCCAGTGCTCCTAATGAACCGAGCTCTCCTTCCTGCTCTGACAGTGTGTGTGACGCTAGGGCTTCATGTCCTCCTCCCAGCTCGGAGGTTACGTGTGATGTTGGGTGTGAAAGATTCCCATCCTCTTCCCCCATCCCAGTGAGCCCACTTACACGCCGACGCCCTCTGAAGACACCTTCCATGTTGACGTGTCATCCTTCCCCATCAAGGACCTCTCCCTGCATCTATGCAGCAGCACAATGTTCGTCCTGCAGTCCCCTCCATGTACACTGGACAACTTGATTGCCCATATCACGCTCCTCCACGCATTTGCAGTCCCTCCAGATACAGAGGAGACAGACATCTCTGCCTCAACTGACAACAACGGCCACCTTTCTATTCGTGTGCCTATCACGGTGCGCCGTGCTCCTGCACCACCGGGCAGCCCGACCCCGGTTCAGGCACTCGCTCCACTGACCGACATGGCAACACGACTTCATCATCAACAGCACCTACACCTGTGGGCCCTCTTTCCACCGCAGGGACATCTTTAGATGACCACAGACAGAGAACACCACGCTAACCTACATCACCGCCTCTCACCATGCTCTACACTAGGAGGGGGGAGGGGGGGGGGGGCTGTGTGGTGGTAATCGACCACCAGAATAGAGTGTAGACGCAATGTGCTATCCTTGAACTACCAAAATCCTTGACTATTCAAACTAGTGATGTCATTGCAATTTTGTTCTAGAAGAAGAGGACAAGATGGAGAAAGGTTCATTATGGATCATATTTCACAAAACAATGAAAGTGAAAGTGTTAGACCATTTGGAACGTAACCGCGAAAGAAAAAATGTTTGTAGCTGTCATTGTTTTATCTCTAGCGGTTTTTCATCCATACTGAAAAATACCCTTTCAGTGACTTGGCCTGTTTTGATACCAGATGCCTAAACTACTTTTTTAAATTTAGTTGTGTTAACACAGAACATCACAGGACAGTACTGAGTAAACATATGCACAGTACACTAACAATTCCACCTGCAAATCAACACAAGGGGAGTGATTTAGGAATTGTTAAGCGAAAACATTTACTGTTTAAATGTGCTGTTTCTCACGAAAATCAATTCTTGTGGGAAGCCTGTTAACATTTTATGTTGGGAAGTCTAAAATACAGATGAGTGTAGGCTTCCATAAACAGATCATTTAACAATTGCACGTTCAATGAATGGAAGCAACTGTTCTTTCAAGCAAGTACATATTGTCAACAACAAATCTTACAGAACAGTAAGTTATAATAGAGGGAAACATTCCACGTAGGAAAAATATATCTAAAAACAAAGATGATGTGACTTACCAAATGAAAGTGCTGGCAGGTCGACAGACACACAAACGAACACAAACATACACACAAAATTCAAGCTTTCGCAACAAACTGTTGCCTCATCAGGAAAGAGGGAAGGAGAGGGAAAGACGAAAGGATGTGGGTTTTAAGGGAGAGGGTAAGGAGTGATTCCAGTCCTGGGAGCGGAAAGACTTACCTTAGGAGGAAAAAAGGATGGGTATACACTCGCACACACATAGATATCCATCCACACATATACCGACACAAGCAGACATATTTAAATATGTCTGCTTGTGTCGGTATATGTGTGGATGGATATGTGTGTGTGTGCGCGAGAGTATACCCGTCCTTTTTTCCCCCAAGGTAAGCCTTTCCGCTCCCGGGACTGGAATGACTCCTTACCCTCTCCCTTAAAACCCACATCCTTTCGTCTTTCCCTCTCCTTCCCTCTTTCCTGATGAGGCAACAGTTTGTTGCGAAAGCTTGAATTTTGTGTGTATGTTTGTGTTCGTTTGTGTGTCTGTCGACCTGCCAGCACTTTCATTTGGTAAATCACATCATCTTTGTTTTTAGATATAGAACAGTAAGTTACTAACACATGTGAAATTCAGATTTAGGAAAAGTACATCACCTAACAAATTTATTTATTGTTTCACTTCAATCATCTTTAAAAGCAAGATAAAAATACCTGCACACAGATTCTTTAAAGTCAAGATGATTATCAACAATTTAATGAGGGACATACCTTGTTATTTAAAAGGGAAAAAGAGTTGACATTAACATAAAATATCACACCTGTGGAATTTTTCAGTAAAACTCAACCAGGAAGCCAGCTATCAAGCAGACTTTACTTCCTTCTGATGAGCAGCATGTGTGACAGGCTGATATTAATCACTTGACAAGAAGACTACATTATGCTAAATGTGTACAGGGCATTTGAACCATAGACTTAAGTAGGGTTTTCAATCTGCTCTTTATCTTGTACATAAATGATATGCCTATTACATTAACTGAAATGGTGATCATGTATGTAGATGACTCAACTTTACAAACTAGTATGTACAGACTCAGTGAAGTACCTGGAAGAGAGAGACAGTGAGGACATGTGATCGGCAGAAAGATAGTTAAGAGACCAACAGGAAATTTTGCAACACAACTGGCAGTACAGAGAATAGAGAAGGAGAGTGTATATACAATAAGTGTAAAAATTGCGTCCCTGATGCTATGTACTAGTGTAAATGAGATTACAAAACAGAATTATTTGGTTTGGAACTACAAACATGGCTGTCCTTATTGACAGTGTCAATATAACGACAGGAACTAGTGATCACGATGCTATCGTAGTGAAGATGGTTACTAAATTTAATAGATCTGTGAAGAAGGCCAGGGCACATTTATGCTAGAAGGAGCAGATAAGCAGTTGTTTGCATTCTACTTAGACAATGAATGGATATCATTTAGGTCCAATATGATGGACATATAGGAATTACGGGCAAAGTTTAAACTGATTTTAAATTGCACTCAGAAGTAGTATTATCCGAGTAGTGGATTAACGGTGGGGAAGACACACCGTTGTTTAATAAGAAAATTCAGAAAATGCTGCAGAAGCAGCGACTATTGCACTCTCAGTGCAAACAAGATTACGCAAATGTCAACAGCCAAACTAGGGAGAAATCCACGCATCTGTAAAAAGACAGATGCACGAAGCGTACAACTCCCACTGTCATACGTCGGCGAAAGCTCTTGCCTACAACTGCATAAAATTCTTGTCTTATGCAAAATCACTAAGGAGGTCACAGATTTCTATCCAGTGACATATCGTCCAGTCTCATGCAGGAACAGAGTAAAATAAAATGAAAGCAGAAGCTTTAAATTTCACATTTGAAAAATCATTCACATAGGATCACAAAAACATACTGTCATCTGAATGTCATGCATACTTCCTGATGGAGGACATAATAATTCCTAGGCAGACAAGTAACAGAAAGAGGTGAAACAATTAAGTTTCCAGGTCCAGGTGGAATCCCAATTCAGCTATACAGGGAATACTGTCTGACATTGGCTCCTCGCTTAGCTTTTTATTGAAATCTCTCGCTCAGAACGATGTCCCAAGCAACTGGAAAAATGCACAGGTGATTCCCGTGTAGAGGAAGGATAAAAGAATGGATCCTCACAATTACAGACCGATATTGTTAACATCATTTGCTGCAAAACTCTTGAACACATTTTGAATCTGAGCATTATAAAATTTCCTCAAGATGGAAAAGCTCCTGTCCACCTATTAGCATGGAATTAGGAGGGACATGGTGCTAGTGTGCAGCAAGCTGCACTTCACAAGGTGCTGCATATACTAACAAAACAGCAACAGCAACATGTACCACATGAGATACAAATACAACAGGCCCCTACCACTCGAATACTGAAATGTCAAAGTAATTTTAATTGGAGTATAATGGTGACACAGCACATCAATTACATATCTACGCATTATGTTGCAAAGCGTTATAAAATGGAACGACCAGATAAGGTAAGCAGTAAGGAAGGTGAATGGTCGACTTTGGTTTACTGGAAGAATTTTATAAATGTGTAGCTCACCTTTAAAGGAGCTCATGTATAAAACACTAATGTGAATTATTCTTGGGTAATGCTCGGGCGTTAGGATCCCCAAAAGTTTGGATTAAATGATGACATCGAGGCAACTCTGAAGTGTGCTGTCGGATTAGCTACCCTAAGGTTCGAGATGCTTTGTGAAACAAAATGGGAATTCCTGGAGAGAAGATGACATTCCTTTTGCAAAATTCAGAGCGCCAGCATTTGAAGCTTACTGCAGAATGATTCTACTGCCACCAACATACATTTCGCACAAAGACCGTGAAGCTAAGACGCGAGATATTGGGGCTTATATGGAGGCAAACAGCCAGCCATTTTTACCTCACTCCATCTACGACTGGAATAGGAAAGTATTTTTTTTGCAGTATGGCACCCGTACAGGATGTTTCTGTAAAAGCGTGCAAAAATGTAACATGACCTAGAGAAATACGGAAGCAAACTTGTCTACCGCTTTGTCTAGCATTACTGTTTTCCAGCTTATTTACAACTAACTTGTGTACAAGTTTACACATACTGTGCTGTTTATTTACAAGTCATCTGACCTGAATCCCCTTGATAATTCCCTATGGGGATATCTAAAGTTACTTGTGTATGAGACCCCAGTGGCTATGGAGATGTAATTGGTTGCCACAATTGTTACGGTCTGTGATGTGATTTGAAACATACCACGGAGGTGAGGTACTGGCGGAAGTAAAGCTGTGAGGACGGGGCGTGAGTCGTGCTTAAATAGCTCAGTTGGTACAGCACTTGCCTGCGAAAGGCAAAGGTCCGGCACACAGTTTTCATACCACGGAAATTTGTCACAGAACATCAGAATCTTGCTCGCCAATATCACACTTGCATTGAGGTTGACGGCTATCAGTTTTAGCACATTTTGCAACATATACTACAAATGGTAAGTCTATTGATCAGTGATACCATTTGCAGTTAACTGTAGCTAATGTAAATGAAAAAAGTACACAGTAATGTGATTTTATTCCTATTATCTCCTTAAGCTGGTTTCTCCTACCTCCGGTTGCCTACCTCAAATTGTTCAATGGAGCATCCACTGTGTCATGTGTAATTTTTGCACAGTCTTACGGAAACACCCTGTATACAACTATGTCTACCTACTGACTGTATTTCTGTAATACTGTATGTTATGCTGTTTATTATGTTTACTATTGAGTAAAAATTAATTTTCTCTGTATCTACAATGTCTGGTTACTACTGCAAATGTTATTATTAGTACTTAAAAATAGTGTTTTCTGTATCTATGGTAAATATGTGAGCAATTTTGTCCATTCTGTTTAAAGTTTGCAACTTGTCATGTCTATCATTATTAAATATCATCTACCCATCACTATGCTAAACTAAACAACTTGTTTACAAACTTCACACACATAGACCGAGCGAGGTGGTGCAGTGGTCAGCACACTAGACCCGCATTTTGGGGGACGACGGTTCAAACCCAGGTCCGGCCAACCTGATTTAGGTTTTCCCTTGGCATTTTACGGATCGGAGCGTGGAATGTCAGATCCCTTAATCAGGCAGGTAGGTTAGAAAATTTAAAAACGGAAATGGATAGGTTAAACTTAGATATAGTGGGAATTAGTGAACTTCGGTGGCAGGAGGAACAAGACTTTTGGTCAGGTGAATACACAGTTATAAATACAAAATCAAATAGGGGTAATGCAGGAGAAGGTTTAATAATGAATAAACAAAAAAAAATAGGAGTGCGGGTAAGCTACTACAAACAGCATAGTGAACGCATTATTGTGGCCAAGATAGATACGAAGCCCACGCCTACTACAGTAGTACAAGTTCATATGTCAACTAGCGCTGCAGGTGATGAAGAAATTGATGAAATGTATGATGAGATAAAAGGAATTATTCAGGCAGTGAAGGGAGACGAAAATTTAATAGTCATGGGTGACTGGAATTAGAGAGTAGGAAAAGGGAGAGAAGGAAACATAGTAGGTGAATATGGATTGGGGCTAAGAAATGAAAGAGGAAGCCGTCTGGTAGAATTTTGCACAGAGCATAACTTAATCATAGCGAACACTTGGTTCAAGAATCATAAAAGAAGGTTGTACACATGGCAGAATCCTGGAAATACTAGAAGGTATCAGATAGATTATATAATGGTAAGACAGAGATTTAGGAACCAGGTTTTAAATTGTAAGACATTTCCAGGGGCAGATGTGGACTCTGACCACAATCTATTGGTTATGAACTGTAGATTAAAACTGAAGAAACTGCAAAAAGGTGGGAATTTAAGGAGATGGGACCTGGATAAACTGAAAGAACCAGAGGTTGTACAGAGTTTCAGGGAAAGCATAAGGGAACAATTGACAGGAATGGGGGAAATAAACACAGTAGAAGAAGAATGGGTAGCTCTGAGGGATGAGTAGTGAAGGCAGCAGAGGTAAAAAGACGAGGGCTAGCAGAAATCCTTGGGTAACAGAAGAAATATTGAATTTAATTGATGAAAGGAGAAAATACAAAAACGCAGCAGTAACTGAAGCAGGCAGAAAGGAATACAAACGTCTCAAAAATGAGATCGACAGGAAGTGCAAAATTACTAAGCAGGGATGGCTGGAGGACAAATGTAAGGATGTAGAGGTTTATCTCACTAGGGGTAAAATAGATACTGCCTACAGGAAAATTAAAAAGACCTTTGGAGAAAAGAGAGCCACTTGTAAGAATATCAAGAGCTTAGATGGAAACCCAGTTCTAAGCAAAGAAGGGAAAGCAGAAAGGTGGAAGGAGTATATAGAGGGTCTATACAAGGGCGATGTACTTGAGGACAATATTATGGAAATGGAAGAGGATGTAGATTGAAGATCAAATGGGAGATACGATACTGCGTGAAGAGTTCGACAGAGCACTGAAAGATCTAAGTCGAAACAAGGCCCCGGCAGTAGACAACATTCCATTAGAACTATTGACAGCCTTGGGAGAGCCAGTCCTGACAAAACTCTACCATCTGGTGAGCAAGATGTATGAGACGGAGAAATATCCTCAGACTTCAAGAAGAATATAATAATTCCAATCCCAAAGAAAGCAGGTGTTGACAGATGTGAAAATTACCGAACTATCAGTTTAATAAGTCACAGCTGCAAAATACTAACGCGAATTCTTTACAGATAAATAGAAAAACTGGTAGAAGCCAACCTCGGCGAAGATCTGTTTGGATTCCGCAGAAATGTTGGAACATGTGAGGCAATACTGACCCTACGACTTATCTTAGAAAATAGATTAAGGAAAGGCAAACCAACATTTTTAGCATTTGTAGACTTAGAGAAAGCTTTTGACAATGTTGACTGGTATACTCTCTTTCAAATTCTAAAGGTGGCAGGGGTAAAATACAGGGAGCGAAAGGCTATTTACAATTAAACCAGATGGCAGTTATAAGAGTCGAGGGGCATGGAAGGGAAGCAGCGGTTGAGAAGGGAGTGAGAGAAGGTTGTAGCCTCTCCCTGATGTTATTCAATCTGTATATTGAGCAAGCAGTAAAGGAAACAAAAGAAAAATTCGGAGTAGGTATTAAAATCCATGGAGAAGAAAGAAAAACTTTGTGGTTCACCGATGACATAATTCTGTCAGAGACAGCAAAGGACTTGGAAGAGTTATTGAACGGAATGGACAGTGTCTTGAAAGGAGGATACAAGATGAGCATCAACAAAAGCAGGACGAGGATAATGGAATATAGACGAATCAAGTCGGGCGATGCTGAGGGAATTAGATTAGGAAATGAGACACTTAAAGTAGCAAAGGAGTTTTGCTATTTGGGGAGCAAAATAACTGATGATGGTCGAAGTAGAGAGGACATAAAATGTAGACTGGCAATGGCAAGGAAAGCGTTTCTGAAGAAGCGAAATTTGTTAACATTGAGTATAGATTTAAGTGTCAGGAAGTCGTTTCTGAAAGTATTTGTATGGAGTGTAGCCATGTATGGAAGTGAAACATGGACGATAAATAGTTTTGCCAAGAAGAGAATAGAAGCTTTCGAAATGTGGTGCTACAGAAGAATGCTGAAGATTAGATGGGTGGATCACATAACTAATGAGGAGGTATTGAATAGAATTGGGGAGAAGAGGAGTTTGTGTCACAACTTGACAAGAAGAAGGAACCAGTTGGTAGGACATGTTCTGAGGCATCAAGGGATCACAAATTTAGCATTGGAGGGCAGCATGGAGGGTAAAAATCGTAGAGGGAGACCAAGAGATGAATACACTAAGCAGAGTCAGAAGGATGGAGGTTGCAGTAGGTACTGGGAGATGAAGAAGCTTGCGCAGGATCAAGTAGCATGGAGAGCTGCATCAAACCAGTCTCAGGACTGAAGACAACAACTTATTTCCCTATATCAATTCAGGCAAATGCCAGCGTGGTTCCTTTGGTATGGCATGTGCAAATTCCTCCCCCACCCTTTCCTAATCTGATGAGAATGATGACTTCACTGTTTAGTTCCCTCTCCCAAATCAACCATCTAACCCATATAAAAAGCACACCTCACATATGCACTGTATTGGTTCTTAGCTCTCAGAGGCCTTTGTTGAGGTGCAAATAGTAATGAAACCAAACAGCAGATTAAATGACTCTAAATTTAGTTTTACACAGCTTCCAACAGCTAACAGCCCAACCTGTTTAGCCACCTCCCTTTTTATGCAATATGCTCACACTCAACATAATTGTATACACTTACAGTTAGTTTCTGATGCACATGTATGTAAGGATTTAAGCAGGGGCGTCCATACAACAGTTTGTAGGGGGAGATGAGATTTGGGGCTTTGTAATATTTTGGAAGATTAATGGCGACGTACAGTGGCCATAGAAAAGTTCTAGTTCTAATCCTGTTAAAAAAAAAAATTGCATATGCTGACTGTTACATCACTTTCTTGAAAGAAATACACCTGACTACAATACATTTTTCGGGTCAACGGAAGCGTCCGATTCCACCTGCCGGTATTGTGTTTATGGGTAGCGTGTTATGTGGCATATGGGGTTCATTTGTGTGGTAGCATTGCACGTGTATGGTATTGGTGGTGACTGTGATTTCAGTGGAATATTTTTCAGTGAGTTAACAATTTTGGTTTTGTTATGTCAACATTACTGTAGTTTTATTTTCTGTTTGTCTTGTGAGAATTTTGGTAAATTGCTTTGTTTATGTCTTTGGTAGGTATGGATATGACTGACAAGATCAACAGTTTTCGGTTGTCAGTGATGATAGGGGACAGTGTGTTGCCTCTAATAAAATTTCTTCAGCTATTCGGCCAGTTGGCTGAAGTCGTGAAGTGTTCAGTGTGTCGCGAAGACGTGAGGCTTACTGAAGTTAGGCATCTTGGACCAAGGACGACTATATGTGGAGCTGTCGTAAGGATAACAGGTCAAGGGAAGTGTTTTATTCTTTTTTTGTGGCAGGATTAAGTGTTGTGGTGGTTACTGTTTTTGAGATTTGTGGTGTGGTATTGGTAGTTGCTTTTTTTTTTTTTTTTTTTAAGAGGTGGAGCCCCTCCACGCCCACACCGGCATGATGGCCAACACAAAAGGTCTACTGCCATCTCTGCATAAGGGTTAGTATTCACTAAAGTGAGGTGTCGCAGGATGTGGGTACTGCGATGTTTGCGTACGTCTGGTTAGGATTAACCATTAATACGCGCTCATCTGGAGATAGATTGGTCGAAATCTGACGAAGGGTAGCGGTTTGAAGGGCAGAGGAAAAAAAGTGCCAAGGCAAGAGCCAAGGGAAAAAAACCTCTGCGAAAGTTAGGTCGGGCGGCAAGAGCAGTAGCGGTTATCTTGCTGCCTGCGATAGGTTGTGCAAGGATAGGCTTTGTTAGTAGTGGGTATCATGCATGTCGATACCTTGACGTTGTGCGCTTGTGCTGCTCGGCGGCTGGCGCTGGGTGCTGGAACAGAGTCCTCGTTCAGCGTCCTGCAACCTGCAACAGTTATGTTTGTTATTGGTCTTGTGTCCGATAGGTCATATACCGGAGGCACAGTGTGAGGGAGTGTTGGGAGATTGTTCGTGCGTCTGTGGGCGAGCTCGTCGGTGTCCCTGCTGTGGCCTGTTGGTCGGCTCTAATAGCAGCTGGTAGTTGCCAGTCAGTATTGCTGATATGCAGGGGCTTACCGACGTTTGTCGCTGTTTGCGTATGTTAGTTTACCATAGGTGGTTATGCCCTAGCTAGCAGTGTCTTTGGACGCTTGTGTTTCCACCTGTGGTTGTGAATTGGTAGTTGCTGGTGTCTTGAGAGTATATATGCACGATAGTCAGACTAACAGAATGGAGACTCAGGAATCTAAATGATATTACAGCATGACTAGCACACTGTTTCATATATTAGTAATCTCTGTGGACATGAATGGTAATTGCAGCCAACAATGCTATCCTTCCCTTGCTCCATACAGAACAGTCAGAAGTTATTTTGAACATGCTGCGACAACATGGACAGGTGGAATTTACATTGACGAAAAGCCTATCAGAATCTTCTCCATTTGTTTATTGTGGCTTGTCTTATTCAGACAGGCGCTAGACGCCAAAGTTACCAGAAATATGTATAAATCTCACCCATCCCTCCAATGTTGATTCACATTTGGTTAACACTATAGGCCCATACTGTACTTTAAAAAATGAAACACTAAAAGATTTGATGGCAAATATTATGAAATACAATATTTCCAAATTATGCAGTGTCTTGCAATTTTAGAAATTTAAAAATAAAAGTTTAAATGTGGAGACCATATTGCCAACAATGGACACAAAATTTGGGCTATGTCACACATTAAATCAGTCCGTTACCATAACTACTGTTTCTCATCCATATATCATAATTTTGCCAACTCACAAGCTATCGCCTTTCAACCTACTGTTGACATCTGACTTCAGGTCACTCTCAAGACAACCAACAGGAAATTGAAAAGCAGCAAAGGCTACAGACAGATTACACTACTATTAAATATAAACGGGAATTTAACCCTCAAACTAATTTACAATTTGCTCCAGAATAGTCTTTACTGAACTCACCAATGACTATTATATGCTCCCAAATACCTACACTGTGGATTCTTTTGCATCTGCTAATAAGCCAGTAGTCTTTTCAGCTGATCGGCTTCTGCTGTAACGCTGGCGTAAAGCGGCTAAAAACCGATACCAGCACTCTTTAAGATAAGTATGGAAATTAATTTTTTCACACATGGTATGATACACAAAGCAACTGAGGTGAACAGCTCTGGCCTCTGTAATATTCGTGACGATTTTATTTACAAGAAATGTAAAACAACATGGAAATGGAAAGAGATGTTTTGTTTCGTGATATACATAATACTGCTGTATTAGAAATGAATACAGAACTACGAAATGCTTATTAATATACGTGACGAAAGTTTTTATAAAAATTAGGGGAATTTGTTAAAGAAGGGGTTGAAGACAGGAACAAATTGCAGTTTTACTTCAAGTGCTATGTCAACAACACGCATGCTGGGGCTAATGCAATACAGGTCACCAAGTCCTGACCGAAGTGCAATACATTACGTTTACCCCTGTTCTGTCACTGCGACTACTACAGCATTATTAAGTCAACTTCGTAACTTGCAAAGGCGAAGCTTTTTAAGGCTTACGAACGAAAGAACAGAATATTTTTGCATATACAGGTCTTATGAAAAACAAACATGCATTAAATTACTAGTATCGTTCATACGTGTCTCACTGAAAACATGTCACTGACGACTACAAAAAATGTTCACAAACACATTTATGGCCTTTGCTTTATGATCTATAATACCACAGCTTCTGTGGAACTTCCAAGAAGTTCGACAACACATATATTCTTATAAGAGTACAATTATAATGTAGCCTACTAAGCATAAAACTCGTAACTTACGTACGGTTAAAAAAATTGTCGTAAAATTTAATTCGCTACAAAATTCTGTGTTTGCTCTTTTTCTGGGCGCTCAGCGGCAATATCATTCGCGGCCTGATTATAGAATGCATAACTATCATGTTACACGACTGTGTGCGATGCCATCTAAGTTTTTTTTACCGCAAAAAAATAAACAGTTACACAACGTTTGCTACAAATTTGTTACTTGTACCTTATGAAGAAGCCATTGTTGTTGTGATTGTTCCTGCTTCACGATACAAGGGAGCATATACATCTGTTAATGTCAATTCCGTCGCAAGACAGCAGCCTTCATCATAATACCACATACCAGCAGCTGAGCACGTCTGCCGATGAACAAAACCATTAACTTGCAACAATTCGATTACTACCGAGTACCGACAATGCCACCACAGTCAGACATTTCGACTATCCTGATAACAACATTGTCTTTGCCTGTCTCAAATATATATCGAATGTATACCCAAAACATAATCGATCCTTAACCGAAGTATATATCATAGTCTAATAAACGTTAGGCTGTGGTATGTAGTCCGCACTAAATAACTTATTTGTATGCATTGTAAATGTTCATTTTATATTTTTGACACATTCAGAAATGCCATTTTCGAATGTGTCATATTGATTTGAAAATGTGTCTCGGCCCGAAACTGGTCATCAAATGAACAAAAAGTAAAAGCTTGCAACTTGGACTGGTTTTTCATTCTAATAAATAACAACCTGTAATTGCTCTCGTATAACGTAATATTTCTGAAAACAATTTCAGTTCGCTTATAGCAGTTACATATTATGCACTAACAACAACCACTCATTTCAAGCTTATCATTCTGGTACATTCTCTGTCGGATGGAAGGAAGTCTTCCCAACCGGACGAAGTGATGATATTGTATCCAAACGGAAAGCTTGCCTTATTAATGCTTGCTTAAAGTTGTAATTGATTTGAAAAAATACAGCTATCTTACAAATTATTAGTACAATTATTTGCAGCATATTTTCAAAGAAATGTCGTACTGTAATAGACGATCAATATTGTTTAAAAGGCTTGATTCAGACTTTCACTGACCAGATCTCCACACTCCGTGCAACAAAGAAGTTTGACAGTACCGTGAAGACTCTGAAGACGACTCAAGGCCGCGCGACCGCTACGGTCGCAGGTTCGAATCCTGTCTCAGGCATGGGTGTGTGTGTGATGTCCTTAGGTTAGTGAGGTTTAAGTAGTTCTAAGTTCTAGAGGACTGATGACCTCAGATGTTAAGTCCCATAGTGCTCAGAGCCATTTGAACAATTCGACTCCAGGCCACAGGGTTGTAAGCTGTGAGGTTCCTGTATTCAAGTTCAGCAGCTGACTAACAAGGGGAGGCCGGCAATTGTGAAATTCAGATTCGATTCATACTGCGCATAATAAAAGCTCATGGCTAGAGGTGTCATGTGGCAAAGCACCAAGATGCACTTCCCAGCCGTTGTCGAGAAAATCGACAGTTAAATGAAACCGTTGCGGTGAAATACTCTCTAAGAGGAAAAGTTTTCTACAGCGTCGTGGTGCAGCGGTAAGGGCTGGGGTTCGTAATCCGAAGGTCGCCGGATCGAATCCTGAACCATTCAACTTTTTTTTAGTATTTGTTTTTTGTAATTCAAATATATATATATAAAATTCCCGGCCATCAGTTGCAACAATTATGCATATAATAAGTTGTTGAAAGTCGTTTGTCGTGGAAAAACTGGCGACTTCGAACATCATTACGTTTTCCCCAAACAAAGTTGTATTTCACAAAGGTTATTAATTGTCTTCATAATGTTAACCACGTATAGTTAACGGAAGACGTAGAAACGATATTCCGAAACGAATACATATAGCGTAAGTCAAACGTTCGAATTAGAATAGAGACCCCACGAACACAAACTTGCTGTGGCAGGTATGAAATATAAACTCCGTTACTCGCTCGTTACACTTGAAAGACAGATGTTGAATGGGCCGAAACGAGCCGCCGCATAACAGCGTAGTTGCGTGCCAACTTCGAAAGAAGGTAGATGCGATCCCTAGCGCAACTTGTAACATCGTCGGAAATCAGTGCGGATGGGAGAGCTTTGGTACACCCTGTTAAACAAACGGAAAAATGGAGGCGGTACAATTGGAGAGCGATCCGCCTTCACCAACATGCATAAGCAATTCATTAATAGTTTATATATATTACAAAAAAATAATAATAAAAATAAATTGCATGGCGCGAGATTCGATCCGGCGACCTTCGGATTACGAACTCCAGCGCTTACCGCTGCGCCACGACGCTGTAGAAAGTCATTAAGCGTAGAGAGTATTTCACCGCAAACGTTTCTTTTAACCGTCGATTTTCTCGACAACGGCTGAGAAGTGCATCTTGGTGCTTTGCCACATGACACCTCTGGCCATGAGCTTTTATTATGCGCAGTATGAATCGAATCTGAATTTCACAATTGGCGGCCTCCCCTTGTAAGTGGATGTCTCCTGCGTGTTTCCGTCGCTGGCAGGTTAACACAGTGAGGTTCAGAGGCAGATACAAAATTAGGGCAGATAATGGAAACTTTATTAACGATACCGCGATACACAGGGGAGAGCGTGTGCCTGACCAGACGAGACATGGCTGGCTGCTTGCGTTCGGCACGGCTGGGCTATTTCTGGATGCGGTGGTGGAGAGAGCGTCCTAGTCGCGTCCGAATACAAGTGATTATGTGCGAGGTGAGGTCGCTGTAGCTTAATAGTTAGTCTGCACTGCAGAGGGGTGGCTGAGGTGGGGTGCCTGACTGTGTGAGGGGGTTGTTGCGTACTGAAGTGGATGTTGTTATAGCTATGATGGTAAGGGCTCCATAAGCTGATAACCGTGACGTAACGGTGTCTGGATCGACGTCATGGGAAAGGTTGCTGCTGCTGCGAGTGGCCGAGCTGTGTGACCGCGCGGTTAGAGGCACCATGTCAAGGATTGCGAGGTCCCCCTGCTGGAGGTTCGAGTCCTCCCTCGGGCGTGTGTGTGTGTGTGGTTCTTAGCATAAGTTAGTTTAAGTTGTGTGTAGGTCTAGGGACCGATGACCTCATCAGTTTGACCCTTTGGAATTCACACACCTTCGAACACTTTTTGCTGCGAGTGAATTGTTTGTGTAGAGAAACTTTATTGGCCTGCCGTTCCCCTTACTGTCCTTCAATGACGATGAATCCGTCGTTTGGTTTCATCATCACTTCCTCTTGTTGGAATTGCTGCATATCGATTTGCATCACAGATCGCCCCTGTTCCATGTATCTGATGCACTGACGGTGTCTCAGACCTCAGCACGACATAGTCGCAGTTTTTTAGGGCTTGGTGGACAAAGATTTTGTGTGATCCATGTGTCTGCATGGGTGGTAACCTGAGGTGTGCGATGTGCAGACGAGCATCGGAAGTTCCCCATCCATTGTCAGTTGTGTCGGAGATACAAATCCGCCGGAAGATGTTCACTGTATAGGTTTCCTGCTGCATAGTCGCAGAACTCTTCCTTATACACTGAATGCAACCCCAAGAGCATCCACGGAGGGATTCTGTCCAACCACCTCTGTGACATATGAGCGCTGTTTTAAGTGTGCGGTGCCAGCCCTACACTAAGCCGTTGGTTTGATGGTAATGCGTGTTTCAGAAGTGCTGAACATTACACAACTCGCAGAGATGGGTGAAGAGTTCATTTATTTATTTATTCAATTCCATTATAGCCTCTTACCTATAATTTAAATACAACTGTATTGATTCTTACAAAAATTATGCAGTATACATTAATAATTAATTTTACCATACACAATACTGCCTCCTGTCACTACAACTATTAATAATAGAATTTCTACTATTAATAACAGAATGGTGAAGAGCTCCATTGGTGGCCTTAACCAGCGATGATAAAGGCAGAGCAACCCACTTGGAAATCCACCAGTGAACAAATGAACTCGTCGTGGATTCTGCCATGATGTCAGAGAGTAGTGTGGTTCAACCCATTGCGTGACACGACCAATGACCGAAAGAATCTAATGGAAGCCTCCTGATTCAGGGAGGCGTCTGATGAGGTCTGGGTGAATATGCTGGAAGCGGTCCTGGGGTATCGAATAGCGGCCGTTTTGACTTCGTGGACCTACCTGTCTAAGAGCGCTTGGCAGGCTGTACAAGCTTAGGTCTAATGTTTGATGTTCAGCCATACGAAATGGATCGTGAATAGTTTAGTTGTCAGGAGAGTACCCAGGTGTGACAGGCCCTGTAGTGGTCGAAAATAGTCATCCGCACGATTAGTGGAATGAGAGGTCTTAAGGCGATTCTGCAACACGTGACACAAAACTTGCACCGCTGTGGTGTCGCGTAGAAGGTCGAGTAATTTCGTGTTCTTTAGTTACATCTCGGCCAGCTGATGAGTGTCTACCGAGAGTGCACCGATCTGGGAGAAACAGTCTGCAACAACGTTGTCTGCACTGTGGAGATGTTGGACACGAGTTGTAAATAGTGAAACATAATCTCGACTTCTAAAACACCATTGGCACCAGTCTTTCGATGTGTTGCAGCTGGAGTCCGCCAACAGATGATGATCGATATAGATGGCAAGTGTTCTGCTACAAACTCTGCGAGCAGTTCTCTCTCGTACGACGACCACCCGCACTGAGACTCTTCAGTTTCTCGGAGTCGGAGTACGCTTGCTGTCGCCTGCTGAGCCACCACTCCGACTGCCGAGCCGCTCGTGTCAGAAGTGCTGGACAGAGGGGCTGAGCCTATGCCGTAGTCTGAGAGAGACTGCCTCGAACCTCACCAAATGCTCGCTGCACCTGCAGAATCCGTATAAGGTCTCGCTTGCCGTCACTGCTAACACAATGACCAAGAACGGCAACTTAGCTCTCTGCAGCTGACAAATTTCATCGTTGATCATGACGGCAAAATGTTTCAGTGTTTCGAAAACGAGTTTGAGATTCTCCTCTTGTTCGTGAGGGGAAGTGGAAAAGTCTAAGCTATCATCGACCATGTTGTCCACGAACCTCTACCAAGTCTACGTCACATTTTACAAGGCTGTAGGGCACGTGAAGGAAATCGTAAAGTCCAAATTGATTGATGATCACTGTCTTGACCTATGCCGTCCTTGTCCGTAGCGACCTGCGAGTAAACCTTTCTACAGTCTAAAACACTGAACAGTGACCCCCTCTAAGGTATGGGTGAAGCCTAGAATAACCTGCAAATGTACCGGCGTTGAGAGCCTGGTAATCGCCACACAATCTATATGTGGCATTCTTTTTTAGGGATAAGATGGCTGGTTGAGGCCCAGGGACTATTGAACTGTCTGAAGATACCACCTTTTAATAGTCTGTTTATAGCCGATATGGCTGCATGAAGTCGTCTCACTTTTTGACAAACCTGGGAGCCTGGCTTGGTATTAATCTTATGTACAATTCCATATCAGATAGTACTTTGTTGTAAAATTGCACTTAAGCCATGAGAGGTGGGGGAGTCACATACGGTGAGCATGCGTTCACAGTGCCGACATGTGTTGGTAATGGTTCAGGTCTTGCAGGCTGCTTTGATGATGACTGTGTTTCTGCTTCTGCTTCTGGTGTCTTGTCACTTGCTGACTCAAAGAAAAAAAAAGGTTCAAATGGCTCTAAGCGCTATGGGACTTAACATCTGAGGTCATCAGTCCCCTAGAACTTAGAACTACTTAAACCTAACTAACCTAAGGACATCACACATATTCATGCCCGAGGCAGGATTCGAACCTGCGGTTACGGACTGAAGCGCCTAGAACCGCTCGGCCACAGCGTCGCTGTCTCATTCACGATGGTGACGTAATGGTGCGATTGCTCTCGAGCGAGGTGTCGCAGGTAGGAATACACGGCGTTAAACTCGTCTGACGTGTAAACAATGGGGTGAGATGGCTGCGTGTTGGTATCCATCGAAAGAGGTTGTGGCGTGCTGATGACACCGGTCGGGGCTTCTCCACTGCAGTGGTGTAGGTGAGTTCCATGTGCCAGGCCGGGAGAATGATGGAAGTGTCAGAGGAAATCTGCTCTCTGACGTCGGCAACTAATAACTGCCATGGGAGCCGGCCGGAGTGGCCGAGCGGTTCTAGGCGCTACAGTCTGGAACCGCAAGACCGCCCACAGTGCTCAGAGCCATTTGAACCATTTTTGCCATGGGAACATGTCCTTCAACCCAGCGCCCACAGCTCGAGAGGGAGTTCCATAAATTGCAGTAGAGGAATCGTTTTCGGCACCAAATAGAATGGTCGCCATTTTCCGCTCCATCAGTGGTTCCTAACGGCGTGTGGTACTCACTTCTGACACTATGTCGACGAGAAATTATTTTTCGTTTGAACTATCTTGCACGTAGAGTATGTCACCGTCGCATGTAAGCCGATCGAAACTACTTTGGGCAACACATCACGTATGTAGGTGATTTGTAATAGAGCAGTGATTCGGGGCAACTATTGTGGATGACTTTTCACGTTTGAGTTATAACAAGGTGCTGCAGAGTTGCACATTTTGTCACCAAGGCATGCGTGGTGGTGTCTGCCTGCCCAAGTGCAGAATATCGTTGACGGTCTGGGACATATTTGTTTAGACTGGCTGAAGATCACTGTTCTCACGGGTGATGCCATCCTTGGCAGCATTCGTGTACACTCGGTGTGGCTTGGCTGCCTGCGGCCATACGTCGTGGCGTGATCCCTGGCGGGCTGGAGGTGGTAACTCTATTTGGAGAAATCCATGTACTGTCAGTTTTGTAACACAGTTAAAAGCCTGTCAGCCAGACATAAGTTTCATTCTCATGCAGAGATCATGGTCACCTGTATCTGTGGCGGTAACTTGGTGAGTGCGGTGTCCACAGTGGATGGTCTAGAGTGAGGGTTGAATTGCTTAACTTACTTAGGCTTCTTTACAACTGAGAAGACGTCACGGTGCCTAGTCGTAATTGTTGCTCCGGTGTCCCGACTAACTGCTGAGGCAACGCTGCCTTCGCCGTGTCAGATTTATCCACAATTGGAGGTGTCTGAATGATGTTGCTGACGATGTCGGCGTGCTCACCTGTACGACTCAGCAGTGTGTCGTCGAGAATGCTGTAGTTATGCAGAACACACTCGATGATAGCAAACGACTTGCCAGTTGTTCTGGGTAAATCGGTGGTAATTTATGGTAGGGTTCAGATCGAATAAAAGTCCCACAGATACTTTTGCTTGGCTGTGGTGGCACGGAAGATTGGAGTGCAATGGAGAACAAGCTCCCCCAGTCCAAAAGCGGCGCGGAAGAAAATACCACGAGAGTGATGTCGCGTGGCCCGGCATGTTGTCGCGAAAAACTTAACAGTGTGGTTGGCACAATAAAGTCGGATGGCCCGGTACTGTGTCTGCGACATCCGATGAACAGTTTTTTGTTGGTAGTAAAATGGGCTACAGTCGTTTCCGAAATCACCCACAGAGTCGGCAGTCAGTACACGTTGTTCATGTATGGAAGGATCATTGTTGCCACCAACAGCACGGCTTAGAAAAGCGTATTTTCGCGTTTCACAGAAAATGTAGAATATGCCTGCTGATTTGGAACGCTATACAAAACATTACGAAGGTCACTCAGATTTCACCAGAACTGTAATTGTGTCACGGCTCCATTATTGGCGGGTAGGCGTTGAGAGACAGTATGCTGAGCTAGCCACAGCAGGTGCTGGCATTCGTCGCGGGGTCACCAGTGCGGAGAGGCTGCAGTTAGTGGAATTACGTAGGCGGCAGGTGCGGATGAGGTACTCTTTGCTAAGAGTGCCGCGATACACAGGAGGGTGCAGCTGTTGTCCAAAGAGAACTGCTGGGCAAAGATAGTACAGGAGTGGAGCTCTGCTCCCGTGACCACAGAGTCTGTTGAGGCAACCGACGGTTAAGTCGCCACAACGTCTCAAGACTACATTATGACACTTTTATAGGAAGCCGGCAAGCCCATGAAATATTTCTTAAAAGTTTTTAATTTGTTGCAGGTACTCCCAGAATACTTTTGAGTTGAAAGTGGCTGCAAGTGACAGTACAAACGCTCCAAAATGGTACCCGCAAGCTTAAAATTACGATTGACTAGACCATATTTTGCGCAATAAATTAAGAACTTATAGTATGATCCAGTCAGTTGTTAATTTTTTTGTTGAAGATACGCTCTTTGGAAAAATATGTAAAATTTGGTATGATTTTGGAGTCTTCCAAAACTATGAAAAGTTGTCAGGAAAATCTTAAATAAGGGTCTTTTGCAGTAGATGAGGGAATAGTAGCACCAACGCAATACCCTACTGAACACAAGTTTTATTCGCAAATATCGAAACCCGAGAATACAGTATGCGAATTAGCCAGTGCACAAAAACAAAAGAAGTTAAAACCAAAGGCGCTGTTTAAGTATTCGATAGTCGCCACAGAAGTGCCCAACCCCCTCACCCCGTCGCCCTCGCCGGTAGCGCAGAGTGTGGAGGAGAAGGTGGACACCACGAAGTCCTGTAGCCACGTAGGAGGCGAAGGGGTCTTCCTGCGCGAGAGCGAGGAGGTTCGTGGCTGAGGCGGGTGTAGTGCGACGATAACGGAGAGTACACCGTCACCCGAGATTCTGGCCGTGATGTTGCGTCCGCCGGCAGCTGGGAGGTGTCCAGTACCTGGAAGACGAAGGCTGTGCTGTGTCGTGTCTCAGCGGAGAGTTCATCCCAGATACGTAAATACTGTAGATGAGGAGGGGTGGGGGTAGGGGTGAAGGGATAGAGAGAGAGGCGTCACAGAGAGAAGTGCCACGCGGGGGCGTGATGTCGTTGCACATTTCGCACACTGTACCATGTAAAAAGGCACTGTCTATACCGCCCGAGTAGTTCGTGGCAGGAGCGTCGCATCGGCTAATGTCCAGGCCGGTTTCGCCCTGTTCACTGAGGCAGTTTGGCGTCTGTTATTTAACTGTATGTCCATAGTGTTCTGTCCTCGGCTAAGGATTTTGTGAGGGCCCAAGCAGGGAGGCTGGAGAGACGCGCGAACCGAGTCATCGTGAAGCATCACATATTCAGTTAGCGAGTTTTTTCAAACGAAGGTTCGTGGTGGGGTGTGTGGCTTTTGTGGGTGTGAGTGTACGTGTTCAGCTGGAGTGGTCAGGTTGCTCTACGAGCTGACCTGCCAGAACGAGCCGTTCGCTGTACAGAATGCCGGTGAGTGGCTCTGCCGAGGAGGCTGGACGGTGGCGCCTCTGGCCAGGAAACACCGTGGCACGCGACGGCCACCTTAAGGGTGCGGCTGCGCTGCCGGCGTTCGGCAAGTCCGCTGCTTTGTGGGTGACAAGCGGGGCCGTGGAGCCGCACAACTCGCATTGGCAAAAGGCAGGACTCAGGTTGGCGGCCCTGACAAACAGAGTCAGGTGTGACATCAGACAGCGGGGCTGCCTCCGCCCAGCCCACGAATCGGTCGACGACCGAAAACCTTCAGAAGGAGGCAGAGGGCCGACGTTGTCGATGTGTGCATGTCGCAGGCGCCACACGGAGACGTTTAATTTCGAAAACAGAGTGACCACAAGACAAACAGCAAGCCTTCGAGCAGTTTTCCGTATGAGACAATGCTGTATGGTTTGCAAATGATGAATTAGACTCTAATCTGTAAGTACCTTCCCATTTTACTATAAAAAACTCCCACGAACTGTTTTAATCTATAACGTATATGTGCAAACGATAAAATAATGTAGTATTTCGAGACGACATTTTATGCCTACCACCGACTGTAGACATGCATTTTCACCAACATATCGACGGTATATTAAAGTCACTACCAGCTACAATTTTATGAGTGTGGTACCTATTTGAAACGAGACTCAGGTTTTTGTGACCTATTCAGAAATTGCATTATCCCATTTTATGTGGGTGGTGGGGTGGTGGAGGAGGAGGAGGTTGTTAAAGGGAACCAGTTATTAATTTATTCTGGTTTTCGAGATCACTCAGTAGCACACAAATACGAAACAAACACAGGAACATCTTACCTTTGAGGGTAATGACTATTTCTTGAAGAGATCTTCTGGATTTTTGACTCCAGCAAGAACTTGTGTGTGTAGAACTGCCCAGTTTGTGTTACACAGATCTAGATTGTACATGCAGTCTTTATTGCAGATAAAGTACATACTTCGAAACGTGCAATACAACGATACATAAAATAACAATAAATAAATACTTTCATTTTTTTATTCTTATTCTCGATTAAATCGAGGCAAAAAAGTTATTTTCAACAACATCGATGCTTTGTACATGTTCTGTTCAGTGCTGCAGAAGCTATGTAATTACAAGTCTGTCGAGTCTTGAACTTTATAGACAGAAAGTGCACGATGTCCCTAGAGTGGAACATTGTTAGAGTCCTTGGAGAGTGCAGATCACGCCACTGAACTTTTTGGAGAGCGTGTAGCAGCAGGTAACGATCCTTGGAGAGAGCAGCTCCAGTGAAAATGGAGGACCAACGTATTCAGGCGGCGGAGTCGTCATTCGGATCTCTGGGAGTGGACTGCCAACAGGAGGTGACCGTAAGGAAAAGACAGAACAACGACCGAAAGGTTAACGTTCTACGAGTCGGCCATGGAATGTCAGAAGCTTCAACGTGGTGGGGAAACTAGAAAATCTGAAAAGGGAAATGCAAAGGCTCAGTTTAGATATATGGGGGTCAGTGAAGTGAAACGGAAAGAGGCAAGGATTCCTGGCCAGTTGAGTATAGGGTAATACCAATAGCAGCAGGAAATGGTACAACTGGAGTAAGATGCATTACGAATAAGAAGGTAGGGCAGAGAGGGTGTTACTGTGAACAGTTCACGGTAGGGTTGATCTCATCAGAATCGGCAGCAGACGAACACTGACAACGATAGTTCAGGATACATGCCGATGTCGCAAGCTGAAAATGACGAGAGAGAGAGAGAGAGAGAGAGAGAGAGAGAGAGAGAGAGAGAGAGAGAGAGAGAGAGGGGGGGGGGGAGAAAGTGTACGAGGATATTGTAATGCAGTACTTAAAGGAAGACGAAAATCTAATAGTCATGGAGGAAGGTGTAGAAGAAAGGGTTACGGGAGGATATGGGTTTGGTCCTAGGAATGAGACAGGAGAAAGACTAGCTGAGTTTTGCAATATATTTCAGCTAGTAATAGCGAATACTCTCCTCAAGAATCACAAGAGGAGGAGCTATACTTGGAAAAGGCTAGGTAATACGGGAAGATTTCAGTTAGATTACATCATGGTCACACGGATATTCTGAAATCAGGTACTGGATTGCGAGGCGCACCCAGGAGCAGATACGAACTCAGATCAGAATGCAGTAGTGATCATGAGTAGGCTGAATTTTAAGAGATTAGTCAGGAAGAATCAGTTCGCAAAGAAGTGGGATACGGAAGTAGTAAGGAATGACGAGATACGCTTGAATTTCTCTAAGGCTATATATTCAGCAATAACGAATAGCTCAGTAGGCAGTGCAGTTAAAGAGGAATGGACATCTCTAACAAGAGCAATCACGGACGTTGGAAACATATGCACAAAGAAGTTAACTGCGAAGAAACCATGGCTATCAAAAGAAATACTTCAGTTGATCGATGAAAGAAAGAGAAAAAAATGTTCTGGGAAATTCAGGAACACAGAAATAAAAGTCGCTCAGGAATGAAATAAATAGGAACTGCACGGAAGCTAAAACGGAATGGCTACATGAAAAATGTGAAGACATCGAAATAGACATGTTTGTCGGGAGGACTGACTCAGCTTAAAGGAAGGTCAAAATAACCTTCGGTGAAATTAAAAGCAAGGGTGGCAACATTAAGAGTTCAAAGAGAATTCCACTGTTAAATGCAGAGGAGAGAGCGAATAGATGGAAAGAGTACACTGAAGGCCTCTATTAGCCGAAGATTTGTCCGATGTGATAGAAGAAGACGCAGCAGTCGATTTAGAAGAAATAGGGGATCCAGTATTAGAATCAGAATTTAAAAGAGCTTTGGAGCACTTAAGATCAAATAAAGAACAAGGGATAAATAGCATTCCACCATCTAAAATCATTGAGGGAAGTGACAATGAAACGACTATACACGTTTGTCTGTAGAATGTATGATTCTGGCGATATAACATATGACTTTCGTAAAAATATCATTCCACACAATTCTGAAAACTGCAAGAGCTAACAAGAGCGAGAATTGTCGCACAATCAGCTCAACAGCTCATGCATCGAAATTGCCGACAAGAATAACATACAGAAGAAACATACGGCATTGCATGGGACTGAAATATGAACTGTCGGAAAAACGGAACAGAACAGATTCGAGGCATTTGTGATGTGGTGCTACAGACTAATGTTGAAAATTAGGCGGACTGGTACGGTAAGGAATGAGAAGGTTCTGTGCAGAATGGGAGAGGGAAGGAAAACACTGAAAAGTATAAGGGCATCTGTTAAGACAACAGGGAAGAACTTCCATGTTAGTAGAGGTAGCTGTGAAGGGTAAAAGCTGTAGAAGAAGATAGATATTGGAATATATCTAGCAAATTATTGAGGAAGACAGTTGCAAGCGCTACTTTGAGATGAAGAGATTGGCACAGGAGAGGAATTCGTGGTGGTCCCCATAAAACCAGTCATAAGACTCATGACTCAAAAAATGATGTTTGGGTCAAGGACAGTAGGTGTGATTAAGTTAGTGAGATTTGAGGTTTTTGGTCAGGGTGCGCCTGGAAAGTACCAGCTGGCGTTAGACTTTGGACAGAGTGGTCCACAGTAGGTCAAGGAGGCTCACTGAGAGTAGAGTGAGGTCGAGCCACTATGTAAATTGGCAAGAACCCTAGCAAAAACAGAGCTAGCGAACCCTGAGCTTTATGGACACAGTGTATGTGGAGAGTAGCTTCAGGTAGCAGGCTTTTGAGACTGCAGACTACAGAGCTCAGCGAGGGCCAGTGTGACTAGGGTGAGATCTACGCAATGGAGCTCTCCAGTAGGCCAGACCCCTAGCTATGATGAAGATAGTGAACCTAGAATTTTTGGCTGGGGTATATCTTGGGTGTATCGGGTGTCAGACGTTGAAGAGAGTGACACACAGCAGAACAATGGGACCCAGTAGAAGCTGAATGAGGTCCAAATAGTAGAGCTTCCGACGAATGAAACGCTAGTTATCTCAAAGCTAGTGAGCCTTGATCTGTTTGGTCAGTGTGTGCCTGGAGTGTAGCAGCAGATGGCAGACATAGAGAGCGACCCACAACAACAGGGAGATCAGTGTCAGTAGGGCGCGGCCCAAGTGGGACATCTGCCACCAGGTAAGGGCTGTAGCTGGGATGAAGCTAGTGAGCTTTAGATTTTGGGACAGCATGTGCCTGGAATATAAGAGCAGGTATCAGACCATAGAAAGACCGATCCAGAGCAGCACAAGGAGGTCCATTGTCAACAAGATGAGGTCAAGGCAATAGAGCTGACAACTGGACAAAGTTGAGGAGCCTGAGCTTTCTGACCAGAGTGTGCCTGGAGAGCAGCAACAGGTGGCAGACCTTGGAGAGAGCGACCCAATGCAAGGCATGGTGACCCAGTGTGAGGTCTAAATAGGAAAGCTGTCATTGGACAAAACACCAGCTGAGACGGAGCTAGTGAGCCTTGAGCTTTTTGGCCAGTGCGTGCCTGGAGTGGAGCAGCAAGTGGCAGAGCCTGGAGAGAGCGACCCACAGGAGGACAGGGAGGCCCAGCACGAGCAGGGCGAGGTCCAGGCAGTAGAGCTGCCACCAGGCCATGTCCCTGGCAGCGGACTGCAGGTGCCTCGTGTCGCCCCTGTGGCGCAGCAGGTACTCCGTCCAGAAGACGGCCTTCTCCAGTGGGGGTGTCGGCTGGTCCCGGATCAGCACTGACTGACGGTAAGCAGCCTCCCGGTACCTGTAAAAAAAATGTCGTGTCTCACAAATAGTGAAATGCTGCCAAATTCACCGAGAAGTCTAGATGGAAAATGGCAGTCACTTGGGTTTGTTGAAATAGCGTCTAAGTGAATGCAGACTCCAGGTAGGTATCCCTTCCAGGTTAGCAGAAGACAGTGGAGCAGGAAACGTGTACAAATGAAAACTGGAGCCAGACTGGTCATCCTGACAAAGGGTTCATACTGGAACTTAACTGGCAGATTAAAATTTTATTGTGTGCTTGACCAGGACTCGAACCTGGGCACCTTTCCTCTTGCAGGTAAGTGCTCCCCTGAAAGAGCCATCTGAGCAAGACTCGCGACCTGCTCTCTCCATTTTGCTTCCAACAGTGCCTCATCTCCCACGTTCTGAGTCCCGGTCAGGCACACAGTTCTGATGTGTCAGGAAGTTTCAAATCAGAGCAGATTCCACTTCAGAGTGAAAATTCATTCTGGCAAGCGTTTATTCCATGTGGAGTACAGATATTGAAACAGTTGTAATTGGCTAGGGGCCATGACTACTCTGCAGAGGAACATTAGGTCGGCGCTTATAGAGCCAAAATGGAGTTAGTTACACGTTCCATATATCACTTGAAAGATTATTTTATCGAAATTATATGGAACGAGTCAGATTACAGGATATCTATACACGATTAGTGTTAACGTTAATGAATACATCATCATTTTATTTCTACTCGTGAAACTACGCTTAAACATAGGGTTTTTTTATATTTTTTTCACTGGCTACCTGTTTTTTAAGTAGAAATTCTTCAATGAAATAGAACGATTTGTCCAGGAGAAATGATTTTAAATTAAATTTAAAATTTGCTTCGTTAGCTGCCAGACATTTTATGCTATGGGTAAATGATCAAAAATTTTTATTGTTGGACATTGAACACCTTTCTGAGCCACTGACAGCTTTAACAATGGGTAATTAAGGTAGCTTTTCCCTCTAATGTTAGAGGCATGTAAAAATTATGATGGATTATTTATGACGAGTTTCATTAGCAATAATGTGTACTGTGATGGCGCAGTTAAAATGCCTATCTCCTCGAAGAGGTGTCTACATGACGTCTGTGTGTGAATACCACATTATTCTAATTGCTCTCTTTTGTGGAATCAATACTTTCTTTCTAAGTGATGAGTTACTTTATGAAATCACTCCTTACGACACTGTTGAGTGGAAATATACAAAATATGTCAGGAGGTTGATACGTTTGTTTACAAGATTAGCAATTACACTAAGAGCAAAAGTAGCTTAATTTAATTGTTTGAGAAGCTAGGTATTATGCTTCTTCCAGTTCAAGTTGTTATCAATATGTAACCCAAAAATTTGCAGCATTTTAACCTATTTATTAACTGCTGATCAAGTATTACATCAATTCTTAATAAACTATTTGTTGTACACAACTGAAAGAGCTAAGTTTTTTACAAAATTTAGGGCTAGTCCATTTTTAGAGAACCACTTAATAATTCTTTGGAAAATATCTTTTGCTAACTCTTCCGTTTATTTCTCTGTAATAGGATTTATTATAATACCGGTATCGTCTGCAAAAAGTACCTGTTTTGCTTGTGGAATGTTAAGTGGAAGATCATTGACATATATAAGGAATAGGAATGGACCCAAAATTTAATCGTATGGGGTTTCCTCTGCGATTTTTTAATCCCCAATCATTAAAATTTTGTACCTTTCCGACTGTGTCTGAATTATTCATTACAGCCTTTTGCATTCTGTTCAACAAGTATGATTCATACCAGCTGTGTTTAAAGCCATCAATCTCATAAAACGTGAGTTTTTTTAAAGAGAGTATTGCAGTCTACACAATCGAAGGCCTTGGAGAGGTCACAAAAATACCAACAGGCGAAGCTTGGCTTTTACTAGGCCTATCTGACGAGTGAATATATAAACAGCCTCCTTAGTTGAGCAACGTATTTTAACCTAGCTGGAAAAAAATCAGCCGGCCGGTGTGGTCGTGCAGTTCTAGGCGCTTCAGTCTGGAACCACGTGACCGCTACGGTCGCAGGTTCGAATCCTGCCTCGGGCATGGATGTGTGTGATGTCCTTAGGTTAGTTAGGTTTAAGTAGTTCTAAGCTCTAGGGGACTGATGACCACAGATGTTAAGTCCTATAGTGCTCAGAGCCATCTGAACCATTTTGGAAAAAATCCTTGTGTCAGTAATCCATTATATAATTATATCACTAAGGACGTTACTTATTACGTTGGAACAATTTTTCAGAAATATGTTTGAAATACCGTCAATGCACAAGAGCTTTTGTTTTTTAGAATTTTTATAACTGTATTAATTCCAGTGAGAGTTGTTGGTGGTACTTCTAGTAGCTTAAAGTTTTGTGGAATCACATGTTTAATATATCCTCTTACTTCTTCAACTGAGCCATTTTATCCTATATTTGTTGCTGCGTTAAAAAATAATCTTTAAAAGTATTTGCAACTTGTGAATTATCAGTCAAACACAGTCATTTAGGTTAATTGTTATGGAATCTTTTACACTAATTGGCTTTCCTGTCTCCTGTTTGACAATGTCCTTATAGTTTTATCGTCTTATCTGTACCATTTATTTCTATCAGGGCATGCTTATGCCTGGACATTTTAATGACTTTCCTTAAAACACTGTAGTATTTTTTGTAGTATGCAAGTAATGTCAGATATTGACTTCTCTGGCCTTTAGATAAATTTCTCTTTTCCTCTTACAGGAGATTTTAATGCCCTCAGTTATCCATGGCTTACTAGTTTTCTAATAGATCTTTTGTATAATTTTTAGGAAAGCAGCCTTCAAATATTCCTACAAATGTATCATGGAATAAACTGAATTTGACATTAGCATCTCTTTCTACATGTAACTCATCCCATATCACCTCTTTTAGCTTCAACTTAAAGCATTACACCCTGTTTTCATTAACAGGCCAGTTCCGTTTAGTAAATGGCATAGTACCAATAACAGATATAAACTTTGAACAGAAGTCCGTCGCTAAGACACAATATTCAAAAAATTCCTGGGTATGTGGATTGTCGAGAAATTGAATTGGAAGAAACACATTGATGATATGCTGAAACATTTGAGTTATTGCAAATTTTGGTGAAATTATCTTGCTATGCCGATTTTCATTCACTGCTTTCATATGGCATCATATTGTGGTATAATTCATCATTAAGAGAAGAAATATCCATTACACAAAAGCGTGTAATCAAAATAATAGCCGGAGCCTAACCAAGATCACCTTGTAGACATTTATTTAAGGAACTAGCGATATTCACAGTACCTTCCCAATACATATGTTCACTTATGAAATTTGCTATTACTAATTCATCCCAATTCAAAAAATAATGGAAAAGTGCATAGCTGCGACACAAGAAGAAACGACGATCTTCTCTATTCTGGGTTACATCTGACTTTGGCACAGAAATGCGTGAATTATGCTGCCACAAAAGCTTTTGGTCATTTACCAAATCACATTAAAAGAATGACAGGTAGCGAATCAGACTTTAAAATCTAATTAAAAGAATTTCTAAATGACGTCTCCTTCTACTCAGTAGATGAATTTTTAGATGTTGTTGTTGTTGTGGTCTTCAGTCCTGAGACTGGTTTGATGCAGCTCTCCATGCTACTCTATCCTGTGCAAGCTTCTTTATCTCCCAGTACCTACTGCAGCCTACATCCTTCTGAATCTGCTTAGTTTATTCATCTCTTTGTCTCCCTCTACGATTTTTACCCTCCACACTGCCCTCCAGTACTACATTGGTGATACCTTGATGCCTCAGAACATGTCCTACCAACCGGTCCCTTCTTCTTGTCAAGTTGTGCCACAAACTCCTCTTCTCCCCAGTTCTATTCAATGCCTCCTCATTAGTTATGTGATCTACCCATCTAATCTTCAGCATTCTTCTGTAGCACCACATTTCGAAAGCTTCTATTCTCTTCTTGTCTAAACTGTTTATCGTCCATGTTTCATTTCCTTGCATGGCTACACTCCATACAAATACTTTCAGAAACGACTTCCTGACACTTAAATCTATACTCGATGTTAACAAATTTCTTTTCTTCAGAAACGCTTTCCTTGCCATTGCAAGTCTACATTTTATATCCTCTCTACTTCGACCATCATCAGTTATTTTGCTCCCCAAATAGCGAAACTCCTTTACTACTTTAAGTGTGTTATTTCCTAATCTAATTCCCTCAGCATCACCCAATTTAATTCGACTACAGTTCATTATCCTCGTTTTGCTTTTGTTTATGTTCATCTTATATCCTCCTTTCAAGACACTGTCCATTCCATTCAACTGGTCATCCAAGTCCTTTACTGTCTCTGACAGAATTACAATGTCATCGGCGAACCTCAAAGTTTTTATTTCTTCTCCATGGATTTTAATACCTACTCCAAATTTTTCTTTTGTTTCCTTTACCGCTTGCTCAATATACAGATTGAATACCATCGGGGAGAGGCTACATCCCTGTCTCACTCCCTTCCCAACCACTGCTTCCCTTTGATATCCCTCAACTTTTATAACTGCCATCTGGTTTCTGTACAAATGGTAAATAGCCTTTCGCTCCCTGTATTTTACCCCCGACATCTTCAGAATTTGAAAGACAGTATTCCAGTCAACATTGTCAAAAGCTTTCTCTAAGTCTACAAATGCTAGAAACGTAGGTTTGCCTTTCCTTAATCTTTCTTCTAAGATAAGTCATAGGGTCAGCATTGCCTCACGTGTTCCAACATTTCTACGGAATCCAAACTGATCTTCCCCGAGCTCGGCTTCTACCAGTTTTTCCATTCGTCTGTAAAGAATTCGTGTTAGTATTTTGCAGCTGTGACTTATTAAACTGATAGTTCGGTAATTTTCACATCTGTCAACACCTGCTTTCTTTGGGATTGGGATTATTATATTCTTCTTGAAGTCTGAGGGTATTTCGCCTGTCTCACACATCTTGCTCACCAGATGGTAGAGTTTTGTCAGGACTGGCTCTCCCAAGGCTATCAGTAGTTCTAATGGAATGTTGTCTACTCCCGGGGCCTTGTGCTCTGCCGAACTCTTCACGCAGTATCGTATTTGTCCTCTAGAAATCACTGCTTAGCTATTTTGCACTTCCTGTCGATCTCATTTTTGAGAGTTTGTATTCCTTCTTGCCTGCTTCATTTACTGAATTTTTGTATTTTCTGCTTTCATCAATTAAATTCAGTATCTCTTCTGTTACCCATGGATTTCTACTAGCCCTCGTCTTTTTACCTACTTGATCCCCTGCTGCCTTCACTATTCCATCTCTCAAAGCTACCCATTCTTCTTCTACTGTATTTCTTTCCCCCATTCCCGTCAATTGTTCCCTTATGCTCTCCCTGAAACTCTGTACAACCTCTGGTTCTTTCAGTTTATCCAGGTCCCATCTCCTTAAATTCCCACCTTTTTGCAGTTCCATGAACCATGGACCTTGCCGTTGGTGGAGAGGCTTGCGTGCCTCAACGATACAGATAGCCGTACCGTAGGTGGAACCACAACAGAGGGGTATCTGTTGAGAGGCCAGACAAACGTGTGGTTCCTGAAGAGGGCCAGCAGCCTTTTCAGTAGTTGCAGGGGCAACAGTCTGGATGATTGACTGATCTGGCCTTGTAACACTAACAAAAACGGCCTTGCTGATGTGGTACTGCGAACGGCCGAAAGCAAGGGGAAACTACAGCCGTCATTTTTCCCGAGGGCATGCAGCTTTACTGTATGATTAAATGATGATGAATTTTTAGATATGAAGCATTTAACAGTAAAAAAAAAATTATTATATCGTGTAAAGATACATTCCACATCATTAAAGATACATTCCACATCATTACAAAATGTCGTATTCATGATTTTTGGATCTGACTCTGGGTTGTAAGGTGGCATTCTGTTTATTTCTGTGCATCATGACCAGATAGTCCATTAGTAATTGGGTACACAATGTTTTAGCCTGAGCACTGTCTGTAAAAATGTCATCGACCAGTGTCCTGCTATGTTGCTGCACTCGAGTTGGAAAACTGTGTACTGGAATTAGATTGAAACACCGTAACTACAACTCTAGTTGATTTTTCCTGTCCATATCCTTTAAGAAATCTACACTGAAATCTCGACAAACTACTGTGTCTTCTTGTAAATCTATACTGAAATCTCGACAAAATGCTGTCTTCTTGTAAATCTACACTGAAATCTCGACAAACTACTGTGTCTTCTTGTCTTACGGGTAGCTCAATAATTCCTCTAGATTTCTCATAAATAGCTGAAAGTTTCTTAGAGGGGATCAGTAAACTTTTACAATTATCAGGGGTAATTTGCAGTAAAAGTTCACAAGCACGTGCTTCTAGGTTCTGATCAACACAAAAACTATTTGTTTCAATATTTTTGACTTTGCTTTCAACTTTTACATATGTTGCAACTCCTCTTGTTTCCCAGGTTAAAATAATGTAAGTCTATAATACCTGATATTTAACTTTTCCATAGCTGTTATTACATGGTGTTCAGAGAGGCACAGAGCGTCTATCCCTTCAGAATTTTCCACATCTTGTGGGAATTCAATAAGCTCATCTGTCTTGTTTGTCCAATTCTCTAAAGTTCTGATGAAATAAAGTAGTTTTATTTTTCCGGAAGAGAACGTAAAAAGTGTGCCCCGTTGATTCTAGTAGTCACAAGGATTTGGTCTTGTGTGCTTACAATTTGAGCAAGATGCTCAGCTAATCTTCCTTCCCCCTCCTACCTAGGTGCAGGCCATTATTAGTGTATCCCCATCGCCAGGTCGCAACATCAGCCACGGCACAGATATGAACCTTTGTTTCAGTCAAAAGCAGCTCGCACAGCTCTTTGTTGACACTGCTAACAGCCGTGTTAACCGAGGGCCGGCAATGCCGACGAACTGCACACGAGTGTGTGCTGTCGATGATCCTATTTTCTCCAGGTCACGTTTAATGCTGTATTCTAAGATGTTAGCTAGGCTGTTTCCTGAACCTCCTACAGCAAGTAGCATGCTCTCGCCATCAAAATCTGTACATAAGGCCCCTACGTTTTCTCTCCGCTGGATGCTCGGCGCTATCTTTCACGATGCTTGTGATTTGGTGTTATACGCCTAGCTTTTTCTGTACCAATTGGCATACATCTGTAGCAGGACTCTTTCCTTTCTACCGACGTAACCTTAAAGTCATCCCTACATGTCTGCCAGGCTCTACTTTCCTCGCTTTGTGCCGTACCTCTCAGCTGGCTGAAATCTCTTATGCGTTTCTGGCTTCTGACCTTTACGGAAGGAAATGGTTCAAATGGCTCTGAGCACTATGGGACTTAACTTATGAGGTAATCAGTCCCCTAGAACTTAGAAGTACTTAAACCTAACCAACCTAAGGACATCACACACATCCATGCCCGAGGCAGGATTCGAACCTGCGACCGTAGCGGTCTCGCGGTTCCAGACTGTAGCGCCTAGAACCGCTCGGCCACTTCGGCCGGCTTTACGGAAGGAAGATAAGGGCTTTTAATGTCGTGTCAGTGGCAAGCTCATGAGGTCGACCCCGGACAGGAAAGGGTAGCAAATTGGCCATGTCCTCGCAAAGGAACGATGCCAACATCTACCTTAAGCGATTGAGGGAAATAATGGAAACTGTACATCTGGGATCTGAACCAGCGTCCTCTTGAATGTAATTCCAGTATGTGTGTTACCAGTGTGCCACCTCGCTCAGTACTTCTGTCCAGAGGCTGACTGATCTTACACGGATTTTGTGATGTGTAGCGAATCACGCTACAACTCTCATATACTTTAAATGTGACTGCAAATGGGTCTTCTTAGGGAGACCATATTCAAATCATTATTCAACTTCGGCTGCACTCTTAAAGGTCTGGGCCGAAAAATGAGGCAACTCTATGTAGCCTGAGTGGTACAGACACCATCCTGGCAGTGCGCGTTCTTTTTTGTTGTTACCCCTCATTTCTGCAGTCACAGCTAAACGAGTGCCTACAGCAAACCATGTTTTGTAACTACAATGAAAGACTTATTTAGACCGTACGTGCTCACTTTATTTCGAACTACCTTCGGTAGTGAGAGTAACAACGTGGTGACGGCTACAGAACACAGACGCCGTACAGCTGGGCACGTTTGACAGGACGAAACAACTTGGCACCCACCTGGGGTCGGTGGCGACGGCGCGGACGGCGGCGGCGAGCGCGGGGGCGGTGAGGCCCTGGAGCTGGAGGACGCGCGCGAAGCCGGCGCGCCGGGCGGCCGCCGCGTTGGCGTCGTGGTCGCAGAAGACGGGCAGCGCCAGCAGCGGCGCGCCGTGGAAGCCCGCCTCCAGCACGCTCAGCAGCCCGCCGTGGCCCACGAAGGCGCGCAGCCGCGGGTGGCCTGCGGGCAGCGTGAAAGGGGAACTCGAGGAGGTGAAGCGACTGGCCCGCCCAGCTGTCACTGGCCGAAGCAGCCGCTCACCCACTGCTGGGACGGACAGCGCACTGCACGTGCCTCAGCAGCGGGGGGGTAAACGTTACAAACTTAACAATACCACAATAATACACTCAGGTGATAAGTATTGGGCTGGCGATAAGCACATATACAGATGGCGGTTGTATCGCGTACTCGAAACATAAAAGGGCAGTGCATTGGCGGAGCCGGCATTTGTACTCGGGTGACTCGTGAGAGAACTTCCGACGCACCACAGGTCTTGATAGACTTGTTACGTGGAACGGTAGTCGGAGCTAGACGCATGACGCGTTACATTTCGGAAGCCGTTAGGGAGGTCAGTATTCCGAGACCCACAGTGTCAGGAGTGCGCCGTGAATACCACCTCTCGGGCTTCACCTCTCGCCACAGACAACGCAGTGGCAGACGGCCTTCACTTAACGACCGAGAGCAGCGGCTTTTGTGTAGAGTTGTCAGAGCTAACAGACGAGCAACGCTGCGTGAAATAAGCGCAGAGGTCAATGTGGGACGTGCGACGGACGTATCCGTTAGGGCAGTGCGGCGAAATTCTAGCGTTAGGCGGCTATGGCAGCAGACGACCGACGCGAGTGCCTTTGCTAACAGCACATCGCCTGCAGTGCCTCTGTTCGTGACCGTATCGGTCAGATCCTAGAGAACCGCAGAACCGTTGTCTGCTCAGATGAGTCCCGATTTCTGTTGGTAACAGCTGACGGTAGCGTCGGAGCGTGGCGCAAAGCCCAAGTTGTCTACAAGCTGGTGGTGGCTCCATAAAGGTGTGGGCTGTGTCTACGTGGAATGGACTGGGTCCTCCGGTCCAACTGAACCGATCACTGACTGGAAATAGTTATGTTCGCCTACTTGGAGACAATTTGCAGCCATTGATGGACTTCACGTTCCCAAACAAGGATGGAAATTTTTATGGATGACAGTGCTCCATGTCGCCGGGCCACAATTGTTAGTGATTGCTTCAAATGGCTCTGAGTACTATGGGACTTAACTTCTGAGCTCATCGATCACCTAGAACTTAAAACTACTTAAACCTGACTAACCTGAGGACATCACAACATCCATGCCCGAGGCAGGATTCGAACCTGCGGCCGTAGCGGTCGCCCGGTTCGAGACTGATTGGTTTGAAGGGCATTCTGGATAGTTGGAGCAAATGATTTGCCCGCCCATCCAACATTTATGTGACGTAATCGAGAGGTCGGTTCGCACACAACATCCTGCACCCGCAAAGCCTTCGCAATTAAAGGCAGCTGTGGAGGCATCACGAGTCAGCATTTGTGTAGGGGGCTTCCAGCGACTAGTGGAGCCCGTGCTGCAGTGCGCCGTCTGGAAGGAGCTCCGACTCGATATGAGGAGGCGTCCCACGACTTCTGTCACCCCAGTGTATTTTAGGTTGTGGTGCTGAAGTACAGCGGGACTATGTGCGGAACATTTTCGTGCGCGATGTGATGTGGCAGAGAACTTGGTAGAGTTATTTCGAAATTCTATTTGTTTTAATTATCAGGTGGGCGGAGTGGAAAGCTACTACCACTACAGCATATACTCACATTTTTGTCGTCTGATGACCACAAAGTGGGAGGTTCCGGGGACATGGCAGACAGATTTAACATCTGCTTTGGTCCTTTGTGCCTCGTGATGAAAACAGCGACGCAGTTTATCAATATTTAGCCGTCGAAGTGATAAAGCAGTCGTCTGCTAAAGAAAGATCAAAAAACTGAGGCTCCTTTCCGGGCAAATGGCATGCCAGGTCTGGTAGGTTTAATCGACGGGACACACAGAGTCGACAGCGTAGACCTCAAAAAGAATCCAACTCTTATATGAATTGTTAGGAAAAATAATTTTTCCATTCAGCTTCAATTAGTTTCTGACCATAAAGGACGTGTTAGGGACTTTTTGCAGATTATCAGAGATCAGGCCAAGACGGGAGAGAGTTTTTAGAACGTCGGCAATTTTCTAGATGCTCAAAGAAAAGTGCAGAGGTTTCTGTTTTATGAGTGACTGCGTGTATTCATGTCTGAGACACTTATTAACGCCGCAGAGTGAAAGGGGACATTTATCTAGGTGTCAAAATAATGTCAGCATAGTGCTAATGAGAATTATACGTATTATTGAACATCATTTTGGTCTGTTGGAACGAAGTTTTAGGTAAATATATGGCTTTGTTCGAGGTGCCTGTGCTCTGCACAGCCTCGCAACGGAAGACACCTCAGCCAGACGCGCGGCAGCGTCAGCCTGCTGGGCCAGGCAGCGCCGCACGCCCCTGCAAAGTGCCGTCGGCCTGTGCGGAGCTCGTTCGCCCTCTGCCTTACACACCGCAGCCGAGTGAAGGCCGTGTGGACCAGCCAAGTGTCTCCAGTTCTGCATTAAGCATGTGGCAATACGGGACTGAGAACTGTACATGGTGTAACGAGGGACTCCAACATCATGGCGTGCAGCCAGCGGAGAACTTCGACCTCCTCGTGGGGAAACTATCTCCCTGAAACAGTTTTTATGCCAGTTGAGAGATGACAGCCGAGACGTTCCGCAGAAGAGGGGCGTAGCATAGTGACTCGGAACTGTCACAGCACTCACTTCACTGTAACCTGTTACAGCCTTATGACAACTGCCACTGCCTGATGACAGTTGCCACTGCCCGATGACAGTTGACACCGTCTGACAGTTGTCACTGTCTCATAATAGTTCTCAAAACTTGGCAGTTGTCACTGACTGATAGTAATTGTCACTGCCTGTCATTTGTCACTCTCTGATAATAATTGTCACTGCCTGTCATTTGTCACTCTCTGATAATAGTTGTCACTGCCTGTCATTTGTCACTCTCTGATAATAATTGTCACTGCCTGTCATTTGTCACTCTCTGATAATAGTTGTCAATGCCAGGTAGTTGTCACTGTTTCATCATAATTATTTTTCTACATAACTTACGAGTTAGTTGTCATATTTCTGCATTTGAAGTGCTAAGGGGTCTGTGCACGTTCAGTATTTATCGACTGTATTTATTTGTCAAATCTTCAGTATACTCAAGAAACCCACAATCCATCAACATCATGTCAATATTTTCAGTTGGCAAACACTATTTCACAAAGCTAAAATGTCGAACACCCAAAACAAAGCGCGTGCCGCAATTACATTAGCTGTAGCTACAGAAAACAACGAAAAAGAGGAAAATGATTAGAAAATAGCTGAGAAAGAGGACCGGAAATTCGTGTCATAATAACGTCGAAGATGGATGCAAAGAAAACATGCAGAACAAATTTTCGGTCTGCAGCGAAGTGTGTGCGGACTGTCCGACTACTGAAAAGCAGGTCTCACGCGTGCATCACCTGTGAAACCGTGGTTCACGGGTCCGTTCCAGCACACACTTTTAATCCGCCTACTTGTACATATCGAGTTCAGTTGCTCAGCATGTCCCTCTGGAGACGTGCAACTCCGTACAGTGGAGGACGTGGCACCATATACTGACTTCAGTCGCAAGAACACCGACTGTTCGCTGGGCAGCCAAACGAGACACAGTGGGACTACTGCAAAGCAGGCCTCACGTCTGCATCACCTGAGCGGCTGGGCGCACTGCACCACTACCAGAGTGCGAGCGTGTTCTCGTAAATACGATTTAAAGCAACCACTGTTATCTATTGACATGTATGACGTAACAAATCTGATGTGACACATCAATCTGTTGAAGACGGTATTGACTTTGATATTACAATTGAAGACCTAGGCTGAAATCTGTGGCCGGCCCGAGTGGCCGAGCGGTTCTAGGCGCTACAGTCTGGTGACGCGCGACCGCTACGGTCGCAGGTTCCAATCCTGCCTTGGGCATGGATGTTGTGATGTCCTTAGGTTAGTTAGGTTTAAGTACTTCTAAGTTCTAGGGGACTGACGACCTCAGCTCTTAAGTCCCATAGTGCTCAGAGCCATTTGAAATCGGTGACGAGGCATAAGTTGCAACTGTGCAGTAACATTTCAACAAAATCTCAAAGTTAGACGCTTCAAGTAAATGCGTTATGATTTTTTTAAAAAAATCAGATAAGTCACTGTTTTCAAATACAATCACAGAAAATAAATCGCAACACCAAAAAAAATTACTGTAGGGCATCAAGTTATTTGGAATACTTTTGAGTAGGTAACACTTTTAAGTAATCAAAACTACAAGCTCATAGGTTAACGTAAGTGCGAGATAAGCCACTGTAAATGTGAAATGGTTGTACATTAAACGTAAAATGTGAAATGCTGGTACATTAATAACGAGGGTAGCCGCCAGAATGTCGAATGCACGCATGCAAACGTGCACGTATTGTGTGGCACAGGTTGCTCGTGTCAGCTTGTGGGATGGAGTTCCGCGCCTGTCGCAACTGGTCGTTCAATACGGGGACGGTAATACTGTTTGTGGACGGCGCCGGAGTTGTCGCCCGGTGACATCCCACGTGTGGACGATTGGAGAGAGAGCTGGTGATCGAGCAGGCCGAGGCAACACGTCGACACTCTGCAGAGCGTGTGCGGTTACAACAGCGGTACGTGGTCGAGCGTTATCCTGTTGGCAGACACCCGCTGTAATGCTGTTCGCGAATGGCAGCACAACAGGTCGGATCACCAGACTGACGTACAAATTTGCACTCAGGGTGCGTGGTATAGCGACGAGAATGCCCCAGCTCTCATACGAACTCGCACTCCAGACCACATCTCGAGGTACAGGTCTAGCGTATCTAGCACGCAGACACGTCGGTTGCAGTCTCTCAACTAGCCTCCTCATAACCCACATTCGGTCACCATTGGCACCAGACACAGAACCAGCTTTCATAAAAAAAAAAACAACAGACGTCCACCGTGTCCTCCAATGAGCTCTCGCTTGACAGCATTGAAATCGCACGTGGCGGTGCTCCGAGGTCAGAGGAAGGACGCCTGGCCCGGAGGGAGCTGTTCTCGAAGTAATCGCCTTGTAACAGCTCGCTGCGTCACTGCAGTGGCAGCTGCTGCTCAGATGGCTGCTGCAGATACAGTACGATGCGCCGGAGCGATACGCCGAGCATGACGCTCTCCCCTCTCGACAGTACTACGCGGCCGCCTCGCCACGGTACGCTGTCGGTGATCGTGCGCAGGGGCTACGTCCCTGCCTTCTCGTAGCCCAGTTACACGACCCCATTCGAACTCACCGTAAATTTTACTCTCAAAAATTCGTCAGTGGTTACCTACAAACTGACAAGGAAATGTCAGTAGCTTGACCTCACATTTGAAAGTGAAGACGCTAGACATCAGCTCCAACAATCGATCCAGAGCGGAAACTTTGGCCTTATTCCTGCTCCCGAGGGAGCAGCCTTTACGCTCTGGACCGCAGCGGCCGGTTCCGCCTGATGCCCGAGCGCCACTGTGCGGTGGAGTGACAGGACGAAGGAGGAGGAGGAGGGAGGTGGCCGCATGTGCCCAGCGTCTTCTCAGATCTGGTTCGAGAACCAAAAGAAAGTGAAGCACAACAGCGATGCCGATGATTAAATAGCGCTAAGCAGCCTCTGCTAACGACCCGCTCGGATTGTCGTGCCTGTTAAGGCGCCGCTTCCGGTACGGGGAGAGGTGCGGCCCGGCGGATTAAAGACGAGGGTGTGAGGTGCCGGGACGTGGGCACTTACACGTTAGCTTACCGAGGGGATCAGATCATGACTTTATTCAATTATGATAAATATGAGGCACTTTCGAGCAGTATTCCCTGCATGTCTGCATGATTGAGCCACTAACTCAAAGCGTTGGTGAAAAGTGTCGGAAGTTGAGAATTGTGGAATGTAAAGTCTGCAGGTGGCCGTAGCTCGCCGGGCCGCCATGGGCGGCAGGTAGCGGTCACCGGAAACGCGGGACAGTACGGCGCTTTTGGGGATAGCCCGAAGACAGGAATTTCGTTTGCGCGGGATTAGCCGAGCGGTCTGGGGCACTGCAGTCATGGACTGTGCGGCTGATCCCGGCGGAGGTTCGAGTCCTCCCTCGGGCATGGGTGTGTGTGTTTGTCCTTAGGATAATTTAGGTAAAGTACTGTGTAAGCTTAGGGACTGATGACCTTAGCAGTTAAGTCCCATAAGATTTCACACACATTTAAACACTTTTGTAGATCTCAGAAATGCCGTTGGAGGGATTTCGGCGATGATAGAGCGTTCGACACTGGCCGAAGCTGAGTATTCTTCCGCCACGTTTGCGTACGCGTGAGAGACGGGAGAACTGTGGAGAGAGAGAGTGGACTTCGCCTTCAGCCATCGAGCGGTGCGGAATTTGAGACGGCGTCTTGGCCATCGTCTTCGAAGGAAGATATACGGTCTGTATCGCAGCACTGCATCAACGCGTGTTCCGAGCAGAGTTCTGCGGTTAGAGCTCTTTGTGTGTTCAGAAGCGAGATTTTCACCAACCCTTAACAACTTCCAACAACTTACCTAATGTTCTTGATCTGGTAGTTATCCTTGCGAGGTGCCGAGTATTTATCAACGCAGCTGCCGGTAATAGGGGCGCGTACTGCAAATTGTTAATGTGCCATTCTCAGGAGTGTGTGGGTGGAAAAGAAATTCACATTTTCTTGTAAATTTTGTCAGTTGTGGGGAATATCAAATTAAAATGCCAATATTACAATCGAATTAGCGACTTCATTGTAGCTAGCACTTAGCCTGTCCCAGTAAGCTTTACATGTACTCTAGTCACTGTACAGCTTGCCCAGACGGGAAGGAGCGAAGGTTTCCGGTCTTCTGTGTCAGCGACGGACAAATAAGCTTACAAGGGTCGGTGCGCCGAACGACCCTCGAGGTGGTTTTTAGGCGGTTTCCCACGTCCCACTACGTGAATAACCGGGCTTATACCGAAGTCTCTCCTCAGTTGCACGACTCGTAATGATTTAAAAAACTCTTCTCACGTTCACGCGAATAGCACTATTTGCAGTCAGCTGGGACATGTACATTCCGTTCCAGGGGGAGGGGGAGGTAATGGGGTAGCCATCCAGCCACCTCTTAAACTTACCGTGACAAATCCATTAATAGGCACGCCACCCAAGCTCCGTTGCGGGACAAAGGCACGAGGAAAAGAAGAAGCTACTTCTTCGATGGCATACTCGCTTGTTTCACTCACTCACATTGCGTTTGAAATAGCAACATAAAATTGTTCAAAGCAGAGATGTCTCTGGCTCCAGCTGCTGTTTACAGGCCGTGCACGGTGTCACAGTGAGCGACACAGTCCTGGACAAACCTCGTGCTGACTGCAGCTGGTGTCCGGGCACTCGCCGGCTGCAGGGGGGGGCAAACGAAAGGTGCGCTGCGAGCCAAAGTTCAGAAGCTGTGCTCTCAGCAGGTCACAAATTTTCGAGCGGGATCGAATGCTACGACTTATATCTCGCTGTTTCTTTTTTTTTTTTTTTTTTGCTTCAAATATGAGGTCAACCTGGTGATGTTTCCTTACACATGGGTTAGCACTGACTTATCACCGTTTACTTCCTAGTCGAAATGACACAACATAGTACGTAACCTCTCAAAAACACGAATTTAAAAGACGTGAAGTGTTTCTGTTTTCGCTTCTAAGATAGGCTTTAACAGTGATAGCAAATAATAAAGTATAACAATCTCAAAAATTAATCTACGGTCCATCACAATATAGAATTAATTTTAGCAAGCTCCTCACTAGAGGAATAAAGAAGTTTAAGGCCGGCGCTTAACATTTCTGTCCTCACCTCGTCACGCAGATTCGGGTAAACTGAGGTAAGGGACACAACAATGCTTACTTTCTCAAATAAATTGTCACCTTTACCCGATTAGCGACAACTTTTGAAGCACATTTGCACTCACGAATATATTCGTTATCTAGTTATCTACGTCATCCTCAGACTCGTACAGCCGCAGCAGTGAGTTGAGCTGCCTGCCGCTGTGGGCTGACGTTCCGCCACCGGGGTGGCCTACCCTACGTCACAGCAGGTGGGGACCTGTCACAACAAAAGCGGGTCGGCCCGTCACAAAGACGCGCCGTGCAGGCCCTGACAGTCCCTCACCTTTCGCGGCTGCACTCCAGTGCGGGGCCCCGTCTGCGCCCCTCACGTCCGGCTGCCTCACCCGCTAGCTTCTGGCCAGTGAGCCACTGTTAGGCCTGCCGATGCTGGGCCTCCAGCTGGAGCCACCGAGAGTGGGCAGTTTACAGGGAGGCTTCTTCCAGTCTGTGGGCACCACCGAGGGATCTCGGGTTCGGGGCTGTGCGCCATCGTGCCTCGGATGTGTCCAGCTGCCCAGCGTGCGCGCGCGCACTCGAACACACGCGCACCTGCTGTGAGGCTCACACGTGTGAGGCTGCCACTTCACCGAGCAGCACTCAGTCTGCCCTGTGTAGCCGCACTGCCACAGCCGGACACGCCGCCACCCGGTTCTTTGCCGAGGCAGCGACTGCTGCCCGAGAGTCGACGCGTTCCGTCGAGTCACCGCCATCGACCACTGTATGACCGTACTATTGCCTGAAGAATGTATTTTTTATCTGACCTCTTCTAATTCCGTGACTGCTGCGTTACTGTAGCTACGCAATACATCGGGCTGCACACACCGTCCTGGGTCAGGACGACTGTCCTTGCTGTTAGTGGTGTCTGCATCCCAATACTATTTCAAGATAATTATTAACATGTACTGCCTATTTCACCTGGATAGTTGTGTTTGGAAAGGGGCCACTTCTGGTATGGGGATGTGCACAAGCCCCAGATCTTGTCGGTGTGGCACTTTAATTTTGAATGTCAGTGTGGCAGCCAGCTCGTATGTGGGATTTAGGTGGTTTCCCATGTCCCATTAGGTGAATATCAGGCTGTTACCCAAGTCCCATCTCAGTTACACGATTTGCAAACACTTAGGAAACTTGTGCTCACTTTCACACGAATTAAACTACACACAGAGAGTTGGGGGGAGGGGGGGGGGCACGTATTACAGTCCTCGAGTGGGGAGGGCGTTAGAGAGTAGCGGCAGGAGGATCATCTGCCAACCGTACCAAATCCGTTAATAACCGGGCAGACCCTGCACCGATGTGGGACAAAGGTGCAACAAAAAGAATTAGGTTAAACAATATTGCCTAGTCAGATTTAAATCATTTTCAGAAGATCGACAGTCAATTTGAAACTTTCCTGCTTTCGCTTTCAACTCTCAACCCGGTTGTTCCCCGGCCAGGATCTAGACGCCTCAGGCTGACACTTGCTGTGTGCTCGGCCACTGTGGGAACGGCTCGTCAGCGGGGTGAGAGAAGCGCCGCCTTACCCAGCAGGTCCTGCTGCGGCAGCCAGCGCCTCAGCAGCACGTTCCGCGGCACCCTCAGGCCCGGCCCAGAGCCGGCCGTCCCGTTCAGCGGGGGTCGCGGCGCTCTGTCCGGCTCCAGCTCCAGCTCCGGCGCCCCCTCGCCGCCCGGGCCGGCCTCGTGCTTCCACAGCACGCGGTACGGCAGGCTGCCGAAGGCGGTCACCAGCAGCCGGTGCAGCGCCGCCGGCATGTTGGCAGCCCTGACGCCGGAGCCCATGCTCACCAGCACGAAGCCAGACGGCGACCCGCTCACGAACTCCTCCAGGTCCTGCAAGCGTAACAGCGCCGACGAATTCAGCACACCGCCGTCGCGAAACGCTGCTCTCCTAGTTCCGTACTTTAGAATGAGTGTGTGGCATAACGTGGGAATCGACGTCTCCTGCATCTCCTGTCCTTCACAAGAATTGGACAAGCCTTTGGCTCTTCCGGCCTGCGATGAAGGTTCTAATGCTGGCGCAGCTTGTAGTTAAAGACAAGGAGGTGCTGCCTACCGGGTGGTTATAATTAAACTTTCCCTATTTAACATGCTATAACACGGAAACGAATTACCTTATGAATATCAAACTTGGTAGCATTAATGTTCAGACTATGGGGTGCAGGATTTCCTTGCTTCACAGCGCCACCGTCCAGTTCCAACTAGGGCCACCAGGTGCCGTGGTCAGTCATCGTGATTCGTAGTCTCACACACCTGACCAGTCACAGTGCACTTGCAGACGTGTCAACAAAAGCTCAGACAAGAAGAGCAGGGCTTTATTCGTGAAGCTCTATTATCGAAGCGACAGTACTGCTGCAGCTGCACATCGAGAACGTCGTCGGCTGCGGAGCACGATGAAGAAGCTCGAGTCAACTGGAGAACTGTGCTTCGCTCCAGGAAGAGGACGACAACTGGTTGCACTACAGGTGATCGATGAAATCGCTGTCGATATGGCAGACAACGCTGCGCGCAGTTCCCGATAGTCAGGGAGTACCTGTGCTGTGTCACAGCAGTTGAACATCCCGTCGTCCACTGCACGGAACCATTCTCAAATGGTATCTGTACAAGATCCCTACTGAACAGCATCTTGCACCACAGGACGCACAACGACGTGTTGACTTCACTCCCCAATTCCTCACAAGGACTGAAGTTGACAAGGGCTGGTCCTGGACCATCCTATGGACCGACAAAGCTCATTTTTCTCGGACGTGTGAAGTGAACACACAGAATTGCCGAGTGCGGGGATCTTCACCTCCAGTCACTGTGCATGAAGTCCCTCTGTATGGTGAACGCGTCATCTTACGGTGTGGCTTCACGGACACCTGTGGACACGCTTCGTTTTGCTGTGCAGAAAGCAGTCCTGCGCTCTTCTGGACACTGACGGGCGCCGTGCTGAGCCCGTTTGGCAGCAGTGATGGTACCGGCGTGATGTACCGCGGCAGCACATTGAAAGTGTTTCAATTGAATTGATTCTACAGTATTTCTCTTTCCAGTGTCCTCGACATAATCTACCAAGTTTGGAACTCGTACGGTAATTAGTTTCCGTGTTATAACGTGTTAAATAGGGAATTTTAATTATACCCACCCGGTGCATATTAATAGACTCAATAATAGATCACAGAATTTAAATTATCAGCACGCATTTCGAAAATTTCCCACACGAATATACATAATGAGAGTGAATGTTTCGAGAACTGTCATATCAAATGATGTCTTCTGAACAGTTTGTAGACAGACTTAATACTGCTCCTTCGAATGCCAGTTAGCTCCATGTGGCTCAGCTACTACAGAGTACAGCTCTTTTGGGCCTCCTGAAGGACTAGCCGCCCTACGTCACGACTACGTCACAATCAGAATCTGGGAGAAGCCATACTGGATTTCTTTGTATACAGTTCTAGCCCATATTTCGTTGACTTCATACTATTACTTCCGTTCTGTGAATATATACTTATTCAAAACACCAGGACGCTGACGATCTCCCGACAATTTGTCGTTATTCGTATGATATGGTGTATTAAAATGATGCAGAAGTCATGTCTGGTGGTTAAAGAACTTCCATATTTCGTTGGTTTCGTATTATAACCAGTGTCTTTTGAAAGTACGTCGTTTCAAGAAAATGGTGCATTGTAGATGTACACTATTGGCCATTAAAATTGCTGCACCACGAAGATGACGTGCTACAGACGCGAAATGTAGCCGACAGGTAGAAGATGCTGTGATATGCAAATGATTAGCTTTTCAGAGCATTCACACAAGGTTGGCGCCAGTGGCGACACCTACAACGTGCTGACATGAGGAAAGTTTCCAACCGATTTCTCATACACAAACAGCAGATGACCGGCGTTGCCTGGTGAAACGTTGTTGTGATGCCTCGTGTAAGGAGGAGAAATGCGTACCATCACGTTTCCGACTTTGATAAAGGTCGGATTGTAGCCTATCGCAATTGCGGTTTATCGTTGCGCGACACTGCTGCTCGCATTTGTCGAGATCCAATGACTGTTACCAGAATATGGAATCGGTGGGTTCAGGAGGGTAATACGGAACGCCGTGCTGGATCCCAATGGCTTCGTATCACTAGCAGTCGAGATGACAGCCATCTTATTCGCATGGCTGTAACGGATCGTGCAGCCACGTCTCGATCCCTGAATCAACAGATGGGGACTTTTGCAAGACAACAACCATCTACACGAACATTTCAACGACGTTTGCAGCAGCACGGATTATCAGCTCGGAGACCGTGGCTGCGGTTACCCTTGACGCTGCATCACAGACAGGAGCGCCTGTGATGGTGTACTCAACGACGAACCTGGGTGCACGAATGGCAAAACGTCATTTTTTCGGATGAATCCAGGTTCTGTTTACAGCATCACGATGGTCGCATCCGTGTTTGGCGACATTGCGGTGGACGCACATTGGAAGCGTGTATTCGTCATCGCCATACTGGCGTATCACCCGGCGTGATGGTACGGGGTGCCATTGGTTACACGTCTCGGTCACCTCTTGTTCGCATTGACGGCACTTTGAACAGTGGACGTTACATTTCAGATGTGTTACGACCCGTGGCTCTACCCTTCATTCGATCCCTGCGAAACCCTACATTTCAGCAGGATAATGCACGACCGCATGTTGGAGGTCCTGTACGGTCGTTTCTGGACACAGAAAATGTTTGACTGCTGCCCTGGCCAGCTCATTCTCCAGATCTCCCACCAATTGAAAACGTCTGGGCAATGGTGGCCGAGCAACTGGCTCGTCACAATACGCCAGTCACTACTGTACCTGTACACGCCATCCAAACTCTGTTTGGCTCAATGCCCAGGCGTTTCAAGGCCGTTCTTAAGGCCAGAGGTGGTTGTTGTGGGTACTGATTTCTCAGGATCTATGCACCCAAATTGCGTGAAAATGTAAACACATGTCAGTTGTAGTATAATATATTTGTCCAGTGAATACCCGTTTATCATCTGCATTCCTTCTTGGTGTAGCAATTTTAATGGCCAGTAATGTATGAAAAACGCTTTGTTTTTGTTAGGATTTGTCATAATCAAATGTCAATTAATAATATATCGACGATTAGTGTCTTCAAGGGATCACATAATGTAAAATACACATAATGTTTAAAATAGTGTAGTGGATAGACGAAGAGAATTGTGATACCAAAGTTTGTTGTTTAAATCCTGCCTTTTTCACATTTTATTTATTCACCTTCTCGTTTTCTAAAAGGTTCTTGGTCTGTATTATTAATTTAATAGAAGTATGTCACTCAGTATTAGATGTTATATATACGTATAAGAGCTCTTTCTCTTAAGAGTGAATTTGTTAGATTGTGTGAACATGCCAGGGAATATGGACCAACGAATTTGCAAGATTCTTTTCTACGTCCTTGCCTGATTAGATCGGAATTCAGTATTCACTTATACATTCAAAACTCAGTCACTACATAAGATCCGTGATGGCACAGACGAATCGCTGTTTTATCGTTCAGACTCATAAACACCATGTACCAAACACACACAAAACATTTGACCTAGTAAGTTTTAAATTCTAAACACAAAATCATTAAAAATACGACCCAAATAGCAGATGCAGCATTAAAGATCTCTGCAGATCACGTCTTGCAGTACCATTTGTTGCGATAAAAGAGTCGAAATGTGACGTTAACAGATGAATATGCTGTCATTAGATTTTGTTTTGGAGTTAGGTTTCCGTGTAATGTAGTAGTTGATCGTGAAGCGCAAAGGAAACGTGGTGTGTAAACTTGTGGTTAGAGTGTAATTTCCTCTCCCTCGCCCCCCCCTCCCCCTCCCCAACCCGATATCTTGGTAGTGGTGACAGACTGGATCAGTAGCAGGCCTCGGCTCCAGGTTAATTCCGCCTGCAGAGTATGGAAACAGCGATCCGCTTCTGCTGTAGTGGGTAGTCTGTGTGTGTTGCGCTTTAGTGTCCCAAACTCCGCTTAAAAACTAAACAGCTATTAAACTGAGTGCCTGAAAGCCACTGAAAGGATATTAAGCTGTAAATGACGCTAGCTTGCTGTAGCTACACGCAGCATATAGCATGTGAGTTAGTGGATTAGTTACGTGTTCCATACATTATTTGAACGTTTTTTTATTGAAACCATGTGCAACGAGTCAGTTGACAGGGTATGTGTGCGTGACTGTTGTTAACGTTAATGAACACATTAATTTTTAGTACTAATCATGATGCTGCCTCAAAATAAGTTTTTTCTACAGGTTACCAGTTTTTAAATAGAAAAGCGTTCAAGATATGGAAGGAGTTGTCTAGGAGAAGTGATTTTAGTTTCATTTTAAAATTTTCATTGCTACCTATCAGATATTTTATATTATTGGGCGAATGATCAAAAATTTTTGTTGCCCTATACTGAACTCCTTTCTCATCCATTGACAATTTTAATGATGGATAATAAACGTAATTTTTTCCTCTAGTGTTGTAAGTAAGTCCGTCACTGTCCTACTCAAATTGTGGTGGATTATGGATTATTTATGACGAATTTCATTTGCGAGTATATGTATTGTGGTGACGCAGATAAAATGCCTAGCTCCTAGAAGAGGACATCTGTGTGTGAACACCACATATTACTCTTGCTGGTGACTTGTGTGCAATCAGTATTTTTCTTTCAATGATGAATTACTACAGTAAATAATTCTATAAGGCATTATTGAGTGGAAATAATAAAAATATGCCAGGAGGTACATTCGTTTGTTTTCAAGATCAGCACTGATAAAAAGAGTAAAAGTAGCTGAACTGAATTGTTTCCAAAAATCAGGTTTATGAATATTCTAGTTCAAGTTATCACGAATATGTACAACCAAAAACTTGGAGCATTCTACCGTATTTAATGACTACTGTTCATGCGCTGGTCAGTTGTTGGTATGACTATTTCTTGTAAAGAACTGAACATAGTGTGTTTTTTTTTTTCAAAATTAAGGGGAGGTCCGTTTTCAGAGAACCACAATAGTTCTCTGGATAATATAATTTATTATCTCTTATGTTGTTTTCCCTTTAATGGAACTTATTGCAGCACTAGTATCATCTGCAAACAAGTACCAATACTGCATGTTGAAAGTTGAGTCGAAGATTACTCACACATGTAAGGAATTGCAGTGGACCAAAAAGTCAACCCTGTGGGACTCCTTTGCGATTTCTTCCCTGTACCCAAAATTTCGTACCTTTCCAACAGTGTTTGAATGACTAAGCGTAATTTTTTGCATTCTGATTGTCAAGTACGATTCTAACTGGTTGTGTGTCAATCCGGCATATCAAAAAAAAAATTGAGTTTTTCTCAGGGTGTAAAATGATATATGCAATCAAATGGCTTGGGAAGATCACACGACACATGAGCAGCGCGTAGCAGACAGGTGTGGTACATATAGAGGGGACCCACCTGGGGCAGCGGCTTGGCTGGCCGACAGTGGAGGCAGCCCACCTCGGCGACGTCTGGGAAGTAGGCGCGCGGCAGAGTAGTGGGGCTGAGCGCGTTCTGGAGCACGAAGCTGGTGTTGCGCGCCAGCCAGCTGATGGGCGGCACGTCAGGACCCAGGTGGCGCCTTATGCACGGCTCCAGCAGCAGCTGCCGGCACACACTCACTCACAACTAGGTCATTTACGTGTTCCACTGGTTATGGCTGCAACTGCTCTCTGCGATGTGGAAATGACCAATTTTACAACTACACTAAGCATTATAAAAGGAAAATATAGCAACATGCTGACCTGGTCAAAAGCACTCCTCTAAGTAATGTAGAAATGACTGCTGGATGGCACAACAGGTGTATCTGTCAGAATAAAAGAAGCCACAGAGTATTCTATTGTCGGCAGAGAAGCAGTAACAGCAATTTGGGTCAGCAAGGAGACCTCAGTGACTTCATACGTTGACTGGTCATTGAATGACACCTGATTAACAAAACCGTCAGGAGCATTTGAATCCTTCTGAAGCAGCCCAAGTAGACTATGAAGTCAAAAAAGTAAAGGAATGAGCACGGCTAAACTGAGACCGGGTAGACTGACGGACTGACTTGTGCGGATCATTGATCATTGCAGAGGGTAGCTGTAAGGCAATCACATGAAACCAGCAGAAGGAATTACTTGCGAGTTCCGATGTGCTTCCAGCAGTCCAGCTACCAAATTCACATCATTGTTGTTGTTGTTGTTGTGGTCTTCAGTCCAGAGACTGTTTTGATGCTGCCCTCCATGCTACCCTATCCTGTGCAAGCTGCTTCATCTCCAAATAATTATTGCAACCAACATCCCTCTGAATCTGCGTACTGTATTCATCTCTTGGTCTACCTCTACGATTTTTACCCCACAAACTTCCCTTCAGTACTAAATCGATGACTCCTTGATGTCTCAGAATGTGTCCTACCAGCTGATCGCTTCTTTTGGTGAGGTTGTACCACAAATTTCTCTTCTCTCCAGTTCTGTTTAGTACCTCCTCATCTTCAGCATTCTTCTATGGCATCACATTTCGCAAACTTCTATTCTCTTCTTGTCTAAACTATTTATCATCCATGTTTCACTTCCATACATGGCTATACTCCATACAAATACTTTCGGAAAAGGCTTACTGACATTTAAATCTATCCTTGATGTTAACAAATCTCTCTTCATGAGAAACACTTTCTTTGCTACTGCAGGTCTACATTTTATATCCTCTCTACTTCGACCATCATCAGTTATTTTGCTCCCCAAATAGCAAAACTCATCTGCTACTTTATAAGTGTCTCATTTCCTAATTAATCCCCTCAGTATCACCTGATTTAATTCAATTACATTCCATTATTCTTGTTTTGCTTTTGTTGATGTTCATCTTATATTCTTCTTTCAAGACTCTGTCCATTCCGTTCAACTGCTCTTCCATGTCCTTTGCTGTCTGTGAGTGAATTACAGTGTTGTTGGCAAACCTCAAAGTTTTCGTTTCTTCCCCATGGATTTTAATTCCTACTCCAAATGTCTGTTGTTCCCTTTACTGCTCGCTTGATATACAGACTGAATAGCTACAACCCTGCCTCACTCCCGTCCCACCCACTGCTTCCCTTTCATGCCCCTCATTCACATAAATAGTTTAACAGGTTGGGGTACAACGATCGAGTAGTTCCTCACGAGGCACACATTTCTGTGGCCAGTGCTAAGTGACACGTCAGGTCTCTGGAAAGATGGCGAGTGTGAGGGTGTGTCAGCATCACAGAGCGTCTGGCCACGAGGCAATGCTTTGCTTACAACAGAGTTCTTCAAAGGGACTGGCCTACCAAGTGTCCGACCTGAACCTGCCTCTGGAATGAGTTGAAACATCAACTTCACTCCAAATATGCTAACTGAAGAAAACTTCACAACCCAAGATCGCGAAAAACGCAATTTATTGGCTGATCAGGTTTGACAGAGCTATGCTGTCATCATTGGATCTTATGCTTTGATATGCTTACAACATCGGTGTTACAAGTCGTTTCACACTGCATATACACTTCCCACTACCACGAAGATCACTACACATTGGCATGTCAAATGTGAAAGTATCATGTACCAATATAAACATAACTACATTGCGCCGACTGCGTCATTTGCCAACTGGTAGCGAACAAGAAGACTTGCAGTTGGTGCAGTATAGTTATACGAGGGTTGCCCACTAAGTAATGCACCCCTTTTCTTTTGGTCTACAGTTCTTTATAAAACATAATGAGAATTACATGCACGAAAGAATGATGTTTTATCTACACACCCTATTTTTCCACGTATTCTCCATCCCATTCGAATACCTTCTTCCAGCGTGAAACAAGGGCGTGTTTGTCCTGTCCATACCAATCATTATCCTGGTGGCGGAGACAGTGCTTCACTGTGTGAATCACCTCCTCACTGTCCTCAAAATGTCTTCCACGAAGGGCATCTTTTAATGGTCCAAAAAATGGAAGTCTGAGGGGACTAGGTCAAGTGTGACAGCGGTGGATGGTCTCCCCGACCGCTGCAAATCGCCGAGCTCCGCCTAACGGCCTGACCGCCTTCTGATGATCTCACCCTCTATGCCCAGCGACTAACTGTACTTCTGTCGACATCAGATGCTCCATAGACTTGGCACAAGTGTTTGTGAATATTCCCAACTGTTTCTTTCTCTGTAGGGAGAAATTCAATAACGGCACTCTGCTTGTAACTTGCATCACCTACAGACGCCATTTTGAAACTGTCCCGCAGATGCGCTATCTGACTGAAGTGGCGGAAACTTGGCGCTCTCACTCAGGAGACTTCAAATAATACATGTCTAACGTTTCCCATTCGTAGCATTGTTTTCAGTAGAGAAAAAAAATGCGGTGTATTACTTTCTGGGCAACCCTCGTAGTTATTCTACTACATAGAAAATTATTTGAGGCATCGAAACGGTTCCTTTTGCGCAAAGCGAGGACCACAAACCATTAGACTTCAACTTGTTGCTGATTTAAATGCTAGATGGGTATAATAAAGTTTGTCATACGACAAATATCTTGTATTCGAGAAACGACTGCAGAAACTTATTCTAACACTGAAACATAAATAGGCTAGATTGGAGTTTGCTGGAAAACGTATGTCATGGAATTCAGAACGGGGTAAAATGAGCTTCACTGATAATAAGAAATTTAATTCAGATGGACCAGTTGGATTTCAATATTAGGGGGATGATCTGCGAACAGAGCAACAGGTAAGGATGAGCAGAAATTTTGGTGGTGGAAGTGTTACGATTTGGACAGATTTCTGACCAAAACGTGAATCACGCATTGCTTGGCTGAACTCTACTATAAACTCTGACACACAGATTGGGCTGTTAGAGACAGAACTGATTAGAATGTATGAGGTCCTAGGGGATGGAAGTCTAATGCTTCAACAAGATAATGCATCTGTGCAGGTTTCTGCTACAACCGAAAGTGACTTGATGTCTCGCCCTCGCTCGCACGTAGCCCGGATATGAACCCCGAGCAAAAAACGTCGGTGGATACTTGCAAAGCGTGTTAATCGCAATGGAACGTAAGTTAACAGCAATAGCAGGCAATCTGGGGCCGTGTGTGATCTGAAAAGTGTGATACGAGAAGACTGGGCGACAGTTCCACTGCAAACCCTAACAGAATCAATGCTGAAGACAATTTTTTAGATAACTAGGAAAAGTGGAGGTTGGACAAAGGACTAACGATGCAATAACATAACAGCAGAGTGGATGCCTTTATATCAATTTCTAAGCAAGAAATGCAAACTCCTTATTTGGTTACGCGTGTTATGAAAGAAACTACGTAATTCTGTCAGGTTTGTTTATGTGTTATATGTACATTGAAGAGCCAAAGAAACTGGTACACCTGTCTAATATCACACAGGGCCTCCACGAACACGCAGAACTGCCGCAACACGGCGTGGCACGGACTCGACTAATGTCAGAAGTAGTGCTGGAGGGAACTGACGCCACGAATTCCTGAAGGCTGTCCATAAATCGGCGAGAGTACGAGAGGGTGGAGATCTCTTCTGAACAACGCGTACAAGGCTTCGCAGATATACTCAATAATGGTCATGCCAGCGGAAATGTGTAGATTCAGAAGAGTGTTCCTGGAACCACTCCGTAGCAGTTCTGAACGTGGAATTGCCCATCGGAATGCACAATGGACATGAATTCGTGCAGTTGATCAGACAGGATGCTTACATATCTGTCACCTGTCAGAGTCGCATCTAGACGTGTCAGGGTCGCATATCATTCCAACCATTACAGAGCCTCCACCAACTTGAACAGTCCCCTGCTGACATGCAGGGTCCATGGATACGTGGCGTTGTCTCCATACCCGCACACGTCCATCCGCCCGATACAATTTGAAACGAGACTCGTCCGACCAGGAAACTTGTTTCCAGTCACCAGTAACCCAGTGTCGGTGTTGACGGGCCCAGGCGAAGGGCAAAGCTTTGTGCCATGCAGTCATCAAGAGCACACGAGTGGGCCCGGCTCCGAAAGCTCATCTCGACGATGTTTCGTCGAATGGTTCGCTCGCTGACACTTGTTGATGGCGCAGCATTGAAATCAGCAGAAATTTCTGTCACGTTGAACTATTCTCTTCAGTCGTCGCTGGTCCCGTTCCTGCAGGATCTTTTTACAGCCGCAGCGATGTCAGAGATTTGATGTTTTGCCGGATTCTTGATATTCACGGCAAACTCGGGAAAATCCCCACTTCATCGCCACCTCTGAGATGCCATGTCGCACGGTTCGTGTGCCGACTGTAACACCGCGTTCAAACTCACTTAAATCTTGATAACTTGCTATTGTAGCTGCAAAAAGCGATCTAACAACTGCGCCAGACACTTGTCTTATACAGGCGTTACCGATCTCAGCACCGTATTCTGCCTGTATACAGGGTGTTACAGAAAGGTACGGCCAAACTTTCAGGAAACATTCCTCACACACAAAGAAACAAAATACGTTATGATGACATGTGTCCGGAAACGCTTACTTTCCATGTTAGAGCTCATTTTATTACTTCTCTTCAAATCACATTAATCATGGAATGGAAACACGCAGCAACAGAACGTACCAGCGTGACCTCAAACACTTTGTTACAGGAAATGCTCAAAATGTCCTCCGTTATCGAGGATACATGCATACACCCTCCATCGCATGGAATCCCTGATGCGCTGATGCAGCCCTGGAGAATGGCGTATTGTATCACAGCCGCCCACAATACGAGCACGAAGAGTCTCTACATTTGGTACTGGGGTTGCGTAGACAAGAGCTTTCAAATGCCCCCATAAATGAAAGTCAAGAGGGTTGAGGTCAGGAGAGCGTGGAGGCCACGGAATTGGTCCGCCTCTACCAATCCATCGGTCACCGAATCTGTTGTTGAGAAGCGTATGAACACTTCGACTGAAATATGCAGGAGCTCCATCGTGCATGAACCACACGTTGTGTCGTACTTGTAAAGGCTCTTGTTCTAGCAGCACAGGTAGAGTATCCCGTATGAAATCATGATAACGTGCTCTATTGAGCGTTGGTGGAAGAACATGGGGCCCTATCAAGACATCAACAACAATGCCTGCCCAAACGTTCACAGAAAATCTGTGTTGATGACGTGATTGCACAATTGCGTGCGGATTCTCGTCAGCCCACACATGTTGATTGTGAAAATTTACAATTTGATCACGTTCGAATGAAGCCTCATCCGTAAAGAGAACATTTGCACTGAAATGAGCATTGACACATTGTTGGATGAACCATTCGCAGAAGTGTACCCGTGGAGGCCAATCAGCTGCTGGTAGTGCCTGTACACGCTGTACACGGTACGGAAACAACTGGTTCTCCCGTAGCACTCTCCATACAGTGACGTGGTCAACGTTACCTTGTACAGCAGCAACTTCTCTGACGCTGACATTAGGGTTATCGTCAACTGCACGAAGAATTGCCTCGTCCATTGCAGGTGTCCTCGTCGTTCTAGGTCTTCCCCAGTCGCGAGTCATAGGCTGGAATGTTCCGTGCTCCCTAAGACGCCGATCAATTGCTTCGAACGTCTTCCTGTCGGGACACCTTCGGCTTGGAAATCTGTCTCGATACAAACGTACCGCGCCACGGCTATTGCCCCGTGCTAATCCACACATCAAATGGGCATCTGCCAACTCCGTATTTGTAAACATTGCACTGACTGCAAAACCACGTTCGTGATGAACACTAACCTGTCGATGCTACGTACTGATGTGCTCGATGATGTGCTGTAGAGCAATGAGTCGCATGTCGACACAAGCACCAAAGTCGACATAACCTTCCTTCAATTGGGCCAACTGGCGGTGAATCGAGGAAGTACAGCAAATACTGACGAAACTAAAATGAGCTCTAATATGGAAATTAAGCGTTTCTGGACACATGTCCACATAACATCTTTTCTTTACTTGTGTGTGAGGAATGTTTCCTGAAAGTTTGGCCGTACCTTTATGTAACACGCTGTACATATCTCTGTATTTGAATACGCGTGCCTATACCAGTTTCTTTGGCGCTTCAGTGTTCTTTCGTAACAAATTCGATACAGTATGCTACAGACCCCGTACAGTTATTTTCGTAGGAACCCCGGTTTTACACTGATTCTCACTACTGTAGGTGATAACACAGTCTTAATCTAGCAAAGCGAATGAATGTGACGTCGTGAGAATAAGCGTAATTCTCACGACGTCGCGCGTGATTTGTACGTATCGGATTTTGACGAGTGATTTGTACCTGCCTCGACGGCGACGTCGAGGGCCAAAGCAGGTGGGCGGTAGCGGTGCTAGTGGACCGGTGAGTTACCCACCTTGGTGCTGAAGACCTGCATGGCCCTGAGGGCGACGTGGTGGGCGGCGTTGAGCAGGCGCTGCGGCAGGGCCATGCGGTCGGTGTAGGGCAGGCCCATGAAGGGCGTGACGCTGAAGGGCGCGGGGCTGGCGGCGGCCCAGCTGGCCGCCCCCGGGTGCGCCGCCACGGTGTTGAGGAGGGCGTGCGGCGCGCCCAGGCGGTGCGCCAGCGCCAGCAGGCAGTCGGGGAAGGCGCCGTCCAGCAGCGCCAGCGCCGGCCGCCGCCGCGCCGCCGCCGCCGCCTCCAGCAGCCCGCGCACCTCCCGGGACCCCAGCGCCGCCTCGCACACCTGCCGCAGCCGCGCCCCGCGCTGTAGCTCTCACTGTAGCGAGCGCAAGTAGCTCTCTCTGCCGGCGACACTTGTACAGGGTGTTTCAAAAAGCACGACTTAAACAATTCACTGCAAGAATATATAGAGCTGGATTTAGTGTTATTTTGTAGGGAAACACTTCAGATCTTTTTAACTTAAACTAAAGATCTGAGTCTTGAGTTTCTCCCGGCGTATTTGATAATCAAAATATCCTCGGGTGTGCTGCCGGTCTATAGTGTCCAACGGACACAATATTTCGGCGATCATACGTGTCGCCATCATCAGGTGAACTGACTGACTGAGCTCCTGTGAACGTGCCGGCACGCAGATCCGTACACTATGGCTGCTCAGAGGGAACTGGCTTCGGTCGCGGCGGCGGCCGATTTAAATACCCTCCGCCCGCGGCGCGCTCCCTCCGCTGTCCGCGCCCCGCGCTACGGTCACGCGGTGGAACAGATTGCGACGGCGCCTGAGATGACGTCGGAGTAGTAGCTCTGTCCGCCGTGGTCGTCACAACCATACGTTTGCTCGATTTACTCTTGATTAACCCAGTCGCTGGTTCCCAAGCCTTGCTGAGATTATAGCCACAGTCACGGTTTATGAGGTCGTCATTGGTGCGAATTTCGATGGCCTCTCTAACAACGCTGTCCCAGTATCTCGACGCCTGTACCAGAATCCTCGTGCGTTCATACTCCATAGCGTGCACTGGTGTGGGGAGCGCCAAAGATGACCTCGGTTTGAGGAAGGCCGGCGTGTACCAGATTCCGTGTCAATGTGGCAAGTCGTATATTGGTCAGACGATGCGTACCGTCGAGGATCGATGCCGTGAACACCAGAGGCACACTCGACTGATGTATCCGAGCAAGTCGGCGGTCGCTGAACACTGTTTGTCGGAAAATCACGCTATGGAGTATGAACGCACGAGAATTCTGGTACAGACGTCGAGATACAGGATAGCGTTGTTAGGCCATCGAAATTCGCACCGATGACGACCTCATAAACCGTGACTATGGCTTGGGAACCAGCGATTGGGTTAATCAACAGTAAATCGAGCGAACGTATGGTTGTGACGACCACGGCGGACAGAGCCACTACTCCGACGTCATCTCAGACGCCGTCGCAATCTGTTCCACCGCGCGACCGTGGCGCGGGGCGCGGACGGAGGAAGGAGCGCGCCGCGGGCGGAGGGTATTTAAATCGGCCGCCGCCGCGACCGAACCCAGTTCCCTCTGAGTAGCCATAGCGTACGGATCTCCGTGCCGGCACGTTCACAGGAACTCAGTCAGTCAGTTCACCTGATGATGGCGACATGTATGATCGCCGAAATATTGTGTCCGTTGGACACTATAGACCGGCAGCACACCCGAGGATATTTTGATTAAACTAAAGATGTTGTATGTGGCTTCTGTTGGTTATCCAGCACACATCCTATCGGAAGTCAATTTCTTCCCGAACTCGCTGTAGCATTGCGGGTGTAGCTTGTTCGGCGGAGGCGTAAATTCTTGATTTAAGTTCAGGCAGAGAAGCTGGCACAACAGGTACAAATACGATATCTTCGATGAATCCCCATAAAAATATCGAATGGTGTCAGGAATGAGGAACGTGGGGGGGGGGGGGGCATGCAATTGGCGCATCACTGATCACTGCTAATCCATTGACCTGCTAAGCGGTCACTGAGAAAATCCCGGACATCAGCCAGGTAGTGTTGCACCATCTTGCTTGAAGTAAACATTTTGTTCTTGGTCATCCTCATCGATCGGTGGTAGGATAAAAAATTGTTGTAACATATGCAGGTACACTATCCCATTGACGATTCTCTCACACAAAAAGGGGCCGTACGCTTTGTTCTTGCTCAATACAGAGAAAACGTCCAGTTTAGGGCTATCACGAACATGTTGCAATGTTCGGAGTATATGTGATTTGCAGATCGCGAGATGCGCTCCGGGTCGATTTCGTAGGGCTGTTGACAAAACGTTCTCTCGCCCGCTCAGCGACGCCGTCAGCTGTGCTCGGACGACCTGATGATTTTTCCACGTCTTACGGAGCACCCTGTTTCTACGAAACTCATAAGTTGTAGGCCTACTAGGAGGATCTTCAGCGTACTTCGTACGGAAATTACGCTGAACTGTTGTCGCCGAATCGATTTTTCAAACCAAAACACAAAGCTAGTCCTCTCGGGTCCAGTGAAGGCAACCATCTTTAACGCAACTGCCGCTAGCGCTCCTTACGGTGTGATTCGGCACTAGCGAATTACGCGAGACAAAACTTGATGTATTTCCCTACAAATTGACACTGCAATCATGTCTGTAGGTACTATGGATCAATTTAAAGGAATTTTCAAAGTTGTAAAGTCTTTTTTGAAACACCCTGTGTTGCAACCGATCCAAATATACGTACGGCAACAGAAGGAATGGTAAACAGTGCTCTTAAATGTGTTCCCGAATGGCCATCTGCGAATGGTCCCACTCTCAGTTGCAAAAAAATAACACATTCAATTCTGCACATCCAGAGGTACTACACCAACAATAAATGTAACACGTGGTAATAAAACAACAACTAGGATTAGAATATCAAGAACTCTAGGTGTCCGTAATAATGAGAGTTTAAACTTGTGAAAGCACATTTCGGAACTTGTAAAACAACTTAGTTCGGCCACATTTGAACTTCGATTCATTGCAAATATTGCGAAGAGAGAAATCACTAAGTTGACATGTTTTGCATATTTTCATTCAGTAATGCCGTATGGAATAATGTTCCGGTGTAAATCATCTTTAGAAAAAGGTACTCATTGGTCAAAAACGTTTTGTAACAACAAGATCTGTTGCTCACTCACGATCATTTGTTTAAGGAGTTAAGCACTTTCAGTACTGCGTCACAGTATATTTATCCCCTCACGAAGTTTGTTATAAATAATCCGCTGCAGCTCAAAAAAGACAAAGCTATACTTAATTACAATACCAGAAAGAAAAATGACATTGACTAGACCACAGAAATATTCTTCGAAACAGAATTTCATTGTGGAAATTATTAAAAGCATCTCGCATTGAAATACGCGCTATATTTCGAACTTCTGTAAAACTTTGCCAGTCTTGGTGTTTTATTACCGTTCTTTTAAATTTGGCATGCTTTTTTCGTTGCTTCTGCTACAGCGATGTGACCCGTTTAGTGTACCATGGGGGATCAGTACCATCACTTGTTAATTTATGTGGTATATATCTCTCAATTGCCGTCGGTACTAACTCTCTGAATTCATTCCACATCTTTTCTATGCTTACGTGATCAGATCGGAGGGATTGGAGACTCTCTCTTAAAGAGGAGTTAAGAGCATTTTTATCAGCTTTTTTAAATATAAGTACTGTGTGTTACGTTTTGATGGTTGTGGGTGTTAGGTATCCAGCCTAGCAACGACTGCCTTGTGGTCGCTAATCCCTGTATTCGTCATGATACTCCCTATTTATCCAGGATTATTTGTAGCTAAGAGGTCAAGTATGCTTTCGCAACCATTTACACTTCGAATGGGCTTATGAACTAATTGTTCGCCGGCCGCGGTGGCCGAGTGGTTCTAGGCGCTTCAGTCCGGAATCGCGCGACTGCTACGGTCGCAGGTTCGAATCCTGCCTCGGGAATGGGTGTGTGTGATGTCCTTAGGTTAGTTAGGTTTAAGTAGTTTTAAGTTCTAGGGGACTGATGACCTCAGAAGTTAAGTCCCGTAGTGCTCAGAGCCAAGCCAACTAATTGTTCATAATATCTGAGAAAGCATTCAGTACAATTTCAGATGACGTTTTATGCCCGCCGCTGGCTTTAAACGTATAATTTTTCCAGCATATCGCGGGTAGATTGAAGTCGCCACCAATTATAATTGTATCAGTGGGGCACCTATTGGAAATGAGACTCATGTTTTCTTTGAACTGTTCAGCTACTATATCTTCTGAATCGAAGGGGTTGGTAAAACGATCCAATTAATAGTTTACTCCGATTGACAAGTATAACCTCTACCCATACTATTTCGCAGGAACTATCTAATTCAGTTTCACTACAAGGTAAACTACTTCTGACAGCAATAAATACTCCACCATCAACCGTATTTAATCTATCCTTTCTGAACTCTGTCAAGTCGCTTGAAAAAATTTCGGCTGAACTTATTTCCGGCTTTACTCAGCTTTCCGTACCTAGCTTCAGTGCTTTCTATTAGTGCTTGGAACTCTGGTTGTTTCCCACCACAGCTACCACAATTTACAAGTATAATACCGATCGTTTCTACAACTACCTTACTGTGTTTGACCTGCCCCCTTTTAGACGGCCGCCCTTTCTGTGGGTACCTGAAACCCTCTAACCTAAGAAAACTGCCCAGTGCCTTCCACACAGCCCCCGCTACACGTGTAGCCGCTTCCTGTATGTAGTGGACTCCTGACCTATTAAGCGGAACCCGGAAACCCACCACCCTGTGGCGCAAGTCGAGGAATCTGCAGCCTACACAGTCACAGAACCGCCTGAGCCTCTGATTCGGACCCTCCACTCGGCTCTGCACCAAAGGACCGCAGTCGGTTCTGTCGACGATGCTGCAGTTGGTGAGCTCCGCCTTAATCTCGGAAGCAAGACTGGCAGTCTTTACCATTTCCGCCAGCCGCCTGAAACCAGAGAGAATCTCCTCTGATCCAAAGCAACACGCGTAATTGGCACCGACATGAGCCACCACCTGCAGTTGGCTGCACCCCATACTCTTCATGGCATTCGGAAGCACCCTTTCCACATCTGGAATGGCTCCCCCCGGTATGCACACGGAGTGCACACTGGCTCCCTTCCCCTTTTTGGCAGCCATGATCCTACGGGGCCTCATTACGCACCTAACGCTGGAGCTCCCAACTACCAGCAAAACCACCCTCTGTGAATGCCCTGACCTAGCGGGCCAAGAAGTTTCCTCTGGAACAGGGTGGATGACTTCGTCAGCCACAGATAACGCCCAAAACCTGTTTGTCAAACAAACTGGGGAGGCCCTATGATCGGCCCCTCGGAAAGTCTTTTGCTGCCTGCCTGACTTTGGAATGATCTCCCACTCGACCACAGGTGGGGGGTCAACCACTGCGCATCCAATATCCGGGGCAGTCACAGCAGTGGACCGATCAGGGGACACGTGGGACGTGCTCGACGTCCCTCGTATCCGTGCGTCCGAACCCACACAGTGATGCCCCTTGGCAGCAGCGCCAAGCTGTGTGATGGAAGGCAAAGCAGCCTGGAGCTGTGAGCGAAGGGTCACCAACTCAGCTCGCATCTGTACACAGCAATCACAGTGACTATCCATTTCTCAACTCGCTCCCATTTGAAGCCCGTAAAAATATGTAATAAACGAACGGTGTACCCGCCTTATTAGCAGCAGGAACTCGCGGTGCTCTCTCACTGACGGTGTACCCGACACTCCGGGTGGAATGAGCACATCATCTCGATCAAAGGCAAAGCAGGTGTCAGACCCGAGTTCATTAGTACGATATGATGAAAACGCTGTGAATCTACAAAGGTGAGCGGTAAGAATATACCGGACCAGCTCATTTTAGAATATTGGTCAAGTATGTGGTGTCCATATCAAATTCTACTATTGGGATATCTGATGTAAACACAAAAACGCAGTGTGGATGGTCACAGGTTTGTTTTACCCGTATGGAAGCGTCTCAGAAATGCTGAAAGACTTGAAGTGGCAGGCCAAAGACAGGGGCTGACGTCCAGCGAAAGTCTGCTTACAGGGTTCTGTGTACGCAATCGTGAGCTGCACAGCAGTACACAGAGATGATGGCGCCGCCAAGTTCCAGTCTGTCTCCACCTGGACGGCGGTCGTAATCTGGAACCAATTTATGTCCCCACCACTGAACATTCAGGCAGTCAGTCCATCCGCCGCTAGTTCCGTCAGCTGCCACAGTGAACACCGATACCGGGAGCTACTTTTGCTACTTTCGCCGACAAGACTGCGGACGCGAGATTGTTCGGCACTCTGCCAGTTCCAGCTGAGTCTCAGCTCTTCAATTCCGACAGCTTCGGTCTACGGTTCCAACTGATGCTGACCATGCTCTGTCGCCGTTATAGCCAGCCGCTACGGACGAGGGATAAAGAAACTGGTGAATGCCGGATGTCAAAATCGAGTGACAGTAGGTAATCACAGCCAGACTCAGACTGTTACATGCAGAGTACCGCTCTGATGTGGGCCCCGATTACCAGCGAAGACGTATCTGGAGACTAGCCAGCCAGCGACGCCACACCAACTTGAACGTCCTCCGCCAAACGGCCCGACAACGAAGACTGATGGTCTGAGGTGTCACACTCACAACAAGCCATCCTGGGCTTAAGTTTCAGCAAGATAATGCCCGCCCGCACACGGCGAGAGTTTCTGCTACCTGTCTTCATGCTTGCCAAACACTACCACGACCAGAAAGGTCGCCGGATCTAGCCGCAGCTGTAGAAGCTTTAACCATTACGGGCGGTGCCCTGTAGCCAGCTCCGTATTTTGACGATCTAAGGTGCCAGTTGGATAGAATTTAGCACGACGTCCCACAGGAAGAGAATCAACAATTCTATCAATCTATGTGAATCCGAATAACTGCTTGCGTAAGAGCCAGAGATGGGCCTGTGGGTTGTTTACTTGCTCAATTTGTGAAGGTCTTCCTGTTGAACAAACGATCCAATTTTTATGAAACTGTTATCATTTATCCATCACATTCCGATGATTACTTCGTCATACGTCGTTTTTTAGTTCCGATAAAGATTTTGCCTAGTTCTGGTCTCCAGTAAACTCCTATTTCATTCCATAGGTCCCGAGCAATATCACGAATATGATATTTTTTCGTCCTTAGGATGCCACAAACTCCTTCCCCATTGGACTAAACTTGTCAGATCGTCAGTCCACATTTCGTGTGTGAGAACATCGTCCGATTCGACCGAATAATGGCTCTGAGCACTATGGGACTTAACATCTGAGGTCATCAGTCCCCTAGAAATTAGAACTACTTAAACCTAACTAACCTGAGGGCATCACACACATCCATGCCCGAGGCAGGATTCGAACCTGCGTCCGTAGCGGTCGCGCGGTTCCAGACTGAAGCGCCTAGAACCGCTCGGCCACCAACGACCGAAGAACGCAACCTGATTTGAATTCCAACGAATCTCGTCCAAAGTCTGTACGTTCGGGCGGTGAGATTGGTTCTGGCAAGCTGATTTGAAAATATCGGCCATCTTCGGGCGACGTCGGTCGTCGGCGGAGTGGCGCGACGTCAGTGCGGCTGCAGCCTCAGCCTAACAGACGGGGGGGGGGGGGGGGCAGTGGGAGGTGCCGCCCGCCACCCACTCACTTCACAGCGTTTCGCAGATGAGGAGTGAGGAGTGAGGAGTGAGGAGTGAGGAGCGGCCGCGCGCGCTGGGCTCAGACGTGTGTGCGTGTGGGTGTGTGTGGGTGTGTGGGCTCGCAGCCGCCTCCTCACCTCCCCCCCCCCCCTCCACCTGTCAGTGAATTAGCGCAGCCGGCGACCGGTGAAAGGTCAGGCGGAGACCCTAATGGAAACTCCGTTTGCTCTTCACTCGCACTGTGTCGTTTATTTTGGAATTTTAATGACCCTGTAAGCGCAACCGTGATTGGAAAAAAGCGTGTTCTGCGCTGTACCGCTCAAATTGCGCTGCCTCGACAGTAAATACGATTCCAGAGCCAATAGCAGCCGCAGAAAGACCCCCGGGCTGTCGCAGCGCGGAAACGGCGGCCGTCCAAACGGCTCCAGCCTACGCGTTCTCATTTCCGCCTGATTTGCGAGTCTCATTAACGGAGACAATTGCTCTTATAATATCGTAGGTACAGCGGCAGTTCGACCTTTGCACGCTGATGGACTGCGAGGTCAACACATTCTGTATTTAACATCGCTGTTCTGGGATCATGAGAAATATGTTTTCTTTTAACTTCAGTTTTTATATTTTTGTTCCTAAACGACGATAGTAATATGAACCGTAGGCCACTCCGGCCGGCTAGGCGCTACAGTCTGGAACCGCGCGACCGCTACTGTCGAAAGCTCGATCCTACCTCGGGTTAGTTAGATTGAAGTAGTTCTAAGTTCTAGGGGACTGATGACCTCAGACGTTAAGTCCCATAGTGCTCAGAGCCATTTGAACCATTTGAAGTAAATTTTATCGAATGCTGCACTACGGTTCAAACTGACTCAGACACACGATACTATTGTTCAACATTGTCAACAAGTGTGTCTACACAACGTTCACCCACTCGTCCAGTTCCTCGACAACAGAAATCCGCTGTCTTGCACGGTCCAGGCTCTGTAATTCCCAGTCGGCGTCGCGGCGTGTGTGCGGCCCGGCCAAGTTGTTGGCACCATTTCTCTACGGATGTAGGCGACATTGCATTTGGTGCATATACCGCCAGAATTTGGAGACGCAACTTTAGACGTTTTGTCCTGCGTACTTCAACTCTGGAGTACGTTCCCAATTAGCGCGCCACTCAGCGATGCAGCAGAGGCGTGTCTGTAGGAGACCCGAAACAACGTTGTGACAACGCTCCGCCCTTGTTTCGCAAAGATCTTGGGGAGGGACTTCCTGATGTCGCTACCTGGTACACACCAGAGATGAAGGAATTTGTTAATTTGTTAATCTGCTGGTCCTAACTGGCTTACCTTGTCTAACGTTACCGCTTCTGCTTCTGACGTGCAGGTATTTAATTATACTCATTTACTGCTTACCCTAATGTGTTAGGCGCGCGTTGTAGATCGCCTTGTGTTCCAGCTAAAATGACAGGGTCATCCGCAAAGAGCAGTAGATGTAGGGGAGTACGATTGATTTTTAAGTGTTTTGGTAATAATTTTTGCCATTTCCTGATGACATCACCAAGATATAAATGAAAGACAGTAAGTGGGAGAAGACTCCGTTGTCTTGGTGTCCATTATTTCAGTTTGCGTCATTCCATTTAAAACTGTAACCAAATTTCCTATATACGTGACTCAATATATGCATAACAATACCGTAGAAGTAACATATTCCTCCTACCGCTAGCCATGGGGGTGACAATGAGAAGGGTTGATTTGCAGAAATTCCCAAAAACTACCTGTTGGTATTTAGATGACTTTAGAAGTGTGAAGCGCAATCCCTTCCGTTATTCGCCTCTGGAGTAGGATAGCAGAAATCGGAAAGACGAAAAATACTATATATCCCAAAGAACTTGAATAAACTTTTTCAGATTTCATGTAATGTACAAAAATCACTGTCTTCTATTTATTTTGCACATGCAAATGTATCTGCCTCATAAATGTGACCCCAGCTGGAAAGAAAAACACGCACTGACACGCTTGCCGGGCACAGCTAGTAGTAAAAAAAGACGATGCATGGAGGTAAGTATGTTAAAATGTGCATGTTTTCCTGTTACCTGTGTACTGGAGCAAACACAGCGTGTGCACGTTCTGCCTTTACGGAACTCGTTGAGTGCTTCACTGATGATTAATTCTTCTTCTACGACGAGCCTTATTTGTAATACATTTTGAACGCTGTGCATTGGAAAATAATTGGTCAGTCGAGGTCCACGGGACAATTTTAATTCTTTCTTTTCCTCCAATAGTTTTTGAGCCTGTCAACGTCTCTGTTTTTTTTCTGTCTTCAGACGACTTCATACGTGTTCCGACACTCCTTCTGCCGTCGAATTCTTTTAAACTTGACACCTTAGTTTCGAAAACATCTCATCTTCTGGTGTGTAATGTTATTTCTGATTATTTTTAGTTATCAGGTACAAATTATTGCTATTTTTCTGAGAAAGATACTACAAGACCTGTTTTGTCAGTCTATTGTCATTCAGCTTGTATAAATGTCCAGAAATATCAGCCTTTTTCCTTATTTTTTTGTATTTTGCTACATATTTCATCATTAATTATTAACTTCCAGGCTTCTGTATTGTTTACTATTTTCCGTCTGTTTTCTTACTATTTTCCTCGTGATTCTTGTCTGCCAAGCTTTCTGGTTCGTCTAATTTATAATTCAGTTCTAAGGCATTAACTTGCGTAGAATCATCACTGCAGTGTTTTAATGCTTTTATCATAAAGTGTCGCCTTTCGTGACAGGTATTTGCGTTCTTACTGAATTTTGTTCTACAAGCATTAGGTGGTGGTGCAGCGCGCATTCACAGCGTGACAGTTCCCTAGCGCTGGTGACACCATCAGAGGCTATAAAGACCCAGGTGGCGGTTCCAAGCTTAAACAACCTCAATAAGATGAACTTATCTTGAAACTGCTACCGGGATCTTTATGGCCCCAAATGATGGTTCAAATGGCTCTGAGCACTATGGGACTGAACAGCTGAGGTCATCAGTCGCCGGCCGGTGTGGCCGTGCGGTTAAAGACGCTTCAGTCTGGAACCGCGTGACCGCTACGGTCGCAGGTTGGAATCCTGCCTCGGGCATGGATGTGTGTGATGTCCTTAGGTTAGTTAGGTTTAATTAGTTCTAAGTTCTAGGCGACTGATGACCTCAGAAGTTAAGTCGCATAGTGCTCAGAGCCATTTGAACCATTTGGTCATCAGTCCCCTAGAACGTAGAACTACTTAAACCTAAGTAACCTAAGGACATCAGACACATCCATGCCCGAGGCAGGATTCGAACCTGCGACCGTACCCTAATGATGTCTGCAGCACTAGGCAACTAAGCGTTGGGCAATGAAACTCGCCTTAGACCACTGCCTAATGCCCATAAAACAAAATTCACGAAGGACGTCATAAATTGCTTACTAATTTCTCAATATGCACTTTTTACGGTAATTATTTTTGTTATTCCATATCCCTTTCTATTTCGTGAATACTTCCATTCGTGGCAGATTTTTCTAACTCATTTCGGAGAATCATCTCCTATATGTATTAGAGATTTTGACCTTTCACATAAGATCAGTAACTACAGGTAATAAGTTTGTTGCATTTTTTATGTTAATAAGAAATTTGATGTTTCTGTACATTAAATCTTATCTGCTGGCCATTTGTTCCCCAGAGCCGTACTCCTGCGCCTCTGGATGATGATTGCATCGGAATCACGATAATAGTCACTGTAAAGTCAGATAAATAAGACTGGCACTGGAGGCAGTATAAGCGTAGGGCGGTCGAGCAGCTGCAGTGAGGTCTGGAGACGCTTCAGGCGCGAGGCCGGGGTTGGGGGGCGGGGGGGCGGGGGTTGGGGAAGCTCCGCGTCAGCTGTGGGCGAGTCGCTGCCTCCAGTCAGGCGACGCGTTGCGTGCGTGCGTGCGTGCGTGCGTGCGTGGTGGTCAGCGGCAGCGTCCGGCCACCACTGGCCGACGCGGATCCGAGGGCGGCTCGAGTGGCATTCGGTCCGCGAGGCGGTGCTCTGGAAAATCCGCGAATCCCGGCGCCGCGGTAAAACTGTACGCTAAACGCGGCGGGTCTGTCACGGGCGGATTATACAGCACCACAAATAGTTGGGCGGATCTGTCGGGGCGCGTTTAATAGGCGGCGGCGTGCTCGGGTGAGCGGCACGTCAGAAATACCGGATGCGTGACGAGAAAATCCGCCACAGAGGGGCAGCACCGGCAGGGGTGGTGTCGGCGCAGCACGCCGGCTCACTCGGCGGTCCCCGACCACTGTGGCGGCTGGCGGGGCGCGGCTCGGACCAGCAGCGCAGCCGGCAGCCGTGTCGCCTCTCGCCAGATTACCCCAGTGCGGCCGGACCGCGGCCCCGATAAACTCGCCGCCGCCCCCACAAACAGTCGCACAAACAACGGTGGCGCGTTCCCCACAACTCCGGCCGTTGCGCCGGCAGACCACCGACACGCTGCCGGTCACCGAGCACCCAGTCGCGTTCCTTCCAGCCGACCGACTAATGGCTTCACTGCAATACGCCACCAGCTCTCTGGCCGCTTACGCCTACGAGGCGTGGCTGTAAAATAACGGCAGTGGCGCTCTCACAGACCGAGTACACGTGCACCAAAAATGAGAGACCAATAGCTGTGAAGCGTGAGGCCTTTTCAGTCGAATGCGGCATCACTGGTGTCGCTAGACAAATCACTCTTCCCGTGGCCTTCGTCTGTATAAGTGCAGTTATTTTGTCTTGCCGGAAAGATCGTAAGAACAACGAACTGTCGACCAGTTTCACGTGAAATTTCTAAAAACTGCTACTGAAACCTGTCTTTCACTGAAAGAAGTGTATAGAAAAGACTTTTTATCAGGTATACGAGTTTTTGGATAGTTCAGTGGTTTACAAGACGGTCGAGAAGATGTTAACATCGATTCGCGCCCAGGAGACCCTTTAGCATCAAACACCGATGAGAATGTCAGAAACGTAGGTAATCTGATTCGATCTGAACATCGGTTGAGTATTCGATCGATTGCTTAAACTGCAGGAATTGACAGAGAATGTGAAGGCAGATTTTACATAACCAGTTTGACGTGAGAAAAGTGTGTGCTAAACTGGTGCCGAAAATTTTCACGACTGAACAAAAACAAGGTCGCGAAAACGTATGTACTGACACTTTGAATACCACTGAAAAACATCCTAGATTCTTGGATTGAGTGATAACATGTGCCGAATCGTGGTTTTTCACTTATGATCCGGAAACTGTCAATCCGTGCAATGGAAAGACCGAACTTCACCGAGAGCCAAAAAAGTTCGAATTAGCAAATCGATGTTACAAAGGATCATGTTTTTTTATTATATTTATGCAATTTATCTTCAATGGGTTTGTGAACGTCATACTATTAATCAACATTACTGGCTTCCCGCTATTGCTCACCCTCGTGAGGAAGCCGGCCGGAGTGGCCGAGCGGTCCTAGCCGCAACAGTCTGGAACCGGTCGACTGCTAAGATCGCAGGTTCCAATCCTGCCTCGGGGATGGATGTCTGTGATGTCCTTAGGTTAGTTAGGTTTCAGTAGTTCTAAGTTCTAGGCGACTGATGACTTCAGAAGTTAAGTCCCATAGTGCTCAGAGCCATTTGAACCTTCGTGAGTAAATACGAAAAAAGCGACCAGAATTGTGCAGGAGCAAGTCACGGGTTCTGCATCGAGACGACGCACCGGCTCTAACTGCATTGTATGTTAAGAGGTTTCTAGAGAAGTACAGCGTCCCGGTGTTAAGACTATCCACGTTATTCACCTGACCTAACACCATGTGACTTTTATCTATTACACAAGATCAAATCTGTAACAGAACAACATAACTGCAGACCTTTGAAGCCGTGAAACAAAAAGCGGCAGTGGCTTCGAGGAGCTCACAAAGCAAGACTTGCAGCACTGTTTCCATAAACGTAACATTCGCGTCCAAAGTTGCAGGGATAGAGGGGCGCCACAGTAACTAAATATGTACGTACGTTTTATACCCACACGTAACACGTTTCATACGTATATTTAACATGTCACCCATATTTCTACACAAGTTTGATCTGTACCTCTGGCGAATTTCGGCATGCAGTTTCACCTCATCTCAGTCACGAGAAGATCTTTAATTCTGTCTCGGTAAGATATACGTAAACCCTCGTGGACACTATTTCACCGTCTTTCGAAAATTAAAAAAAAATCAGTTTTTACGTCTGTAATAAGGAAACTAGTTCATCTCATTTACTCGTTGTCTTTTTCCTTTCCGCTGAGTAGGACGAATGGACTGTTGTGCCATACTGACAACAGTAACTGATGGCCATTCTGAGAAAACAAACTTCTGTCTTTTCGTCTTTCGTGAAAATGTCGGTATAAAATCTACGTCTGCCCTAACACTATTATTTCCTGTACCGCCTTCCAACGAAGCGAGCACGTGTTCCGTATACCTCTGGACTGCCGCTGGACAACCGTACGTAACCGCTTAGCGGCGTTGCTGCAATTTCTTATCTCCCGCATTCTCTCGCCTCTGGGCATTTTAGGCTTCTTGGATTCCTTTCGACGCGAGATTTCTCCTGGTAGCGTTTTCTACAATTCTGAGCATCTTTACGAGTCATACGAGACGATATAATTTATTACTCTGTAATTTTCAGTTTAGTGTCAATAGGGAATCAGTCAAAAAGGAAAGACTTGTATTTTTTTCTTCTTAAATAAAGTTTCTTAAGTGAAACATCAGTGCTTTTTCGAGTAATGCAGTCCTTGCACAATGTCCGTCATCGATGTTCGCGTTAGACAGCGTTCTGTCATAGAATTCTTGAAAGCAGGACATGAAGCGGCCGTTCGCATTCATGAAACACTGAAAATGTGCCCGGTGATGCAACAGTGGATGTCAGCGCTGTTCTTTTGGAACCAGAATCAAATAGGCATTCAGTGGAATGGCACTACAGAAACTCACCGAAGAAGGAAAAGTTGAAAACTGCCCGATCGGCTGGGGAAGTGATGGTTACAGTATTCTGGGGTGCAGACGGTGTGATACTGGTCGAATTTTGCACCATGGATGCACAAAAAATTCTGTCCAAGACGTCAGAAACCTCGGACACGTTGAAGCACGTCTTTAGCGTGTCCTCCCGACAAAAGCTATGACGGATGTTCTTGTTTCGCACGAAAATGCAAGGCCACAGGCCGTTCGTCATATCACTGAAGAGATTGCTCCGACCTGTCAGCTGTCACCTCTCGCCGTCAGGCAGCTGTTCGCGGTGCTAAAAGCAGCTCATTGTGGGGTCCACTTTTAAGACGAGAAGGCGTGAAAATGTCCGATACACGGCAACGTGCGGTACGCTCCATTTACCTATTGTGAAACTGAGCTCTTAAGTCGTAAACTGTTCCGGCAGTCTGAGGCTCGCTGTGTTTCCCTAGTTACAGCGGGCGTTGACGCCACGCTACGCCGGTAACGACTTGTCCGCTGGTGAAGAGCGAGTTGATCTGGTTTCAGTGCTACAGACACTTGTCAGCAGCTCACAAAAGCTGCACAACCGCTCTTCCGCTATGGTATTTTGTGTCGCTGTCTGAGGTGTTGCCAACTGCCGAATGTTTTCCTGTGATGATTTAATTTCTGAGTGGCTTTTGATAACTATTTCTTGTATTTAGCCAAGTTCAACTGTGCGCCGTTATTTTTGTGTGTTTTAGTAGTACAGCCAGTCACGGGCCAACTATACAGGGATACTATACGGACATAGTGGTGCGGTGCCACAGCCCTTATACCCGTATACGTCACTCACCACCCATCAGATTCTACATCTGTACTTCGCGGTAGGTACTCCTACTAGCAGCACTGTCTTGCCCCCCCCCCCCCCCGCTCTCCCCCCCCCCCCCCCCCCGCTCTCCCATTCACGAATGGCGCATGTGAAGAATGAGTGTGGGTAGGGATCCGTGCGCTGAATCTGCTGTGCCATCGGTACACTGTGGAACTTTGACATCGCCGGTACGGAGCGACGTTCAGTTTGCCTGTGTGCGATGTGACTGGACTTACAACACACGTTATCATAATTTTCGACACTTTTCAGCACGATCTAAATAAACTCTCTGAAGCGTTTGACTCACCGCGAAGCTACCTTATCCGAGCCCCCTACAAGGAGTTCACAGATAGGAACATCCAAACCGACGTTTGGCCCCTGGGTGGGAGGCAACCCCGCCAGCTAGGCAGCAAGTTGGCTTGCCATCCCCTCAGCAGAAGCAGGCAGCGCTTGTGAGATGGCGTTTAATTAAAGTGTTCGATCACGTTGTTGTTGTTGTTGTTGTTGTTGTTGTTGTGGTCTTCAGTCCGAAGAGTGGTCTGACGCAGCTCTCCACTCTATTCTGTCCTGTGCAGGTCTCTTAAATTCCACATAACTAGTCACCTTACATCCACCTCAACCTTCCTAGTCGTGCCCAGCTGTCCCCCCTATACATTTTACCCCTTACATTTCTGTCCATCACCGCAGTGATGATTCCTTAATGCCTCAGGATGTGTGCTTTGCACCAAAACGATCCTTCTGCTTAATATATACCATTAATTTCTTTTCATCCCAAGTATTCGATGTGCTACAGAGTAATGCTGAAGGTTAGATCGGTACAACATTTCAAGTTCTCCTATTCTCTTTTTGTCTGAACTGGTCATCGTCCACATACGAGGCTACACGCCAAGCAAATAACTTTAGAAAAGAGTTCCTAATACTTAAATTTACATCGTATCTTAAAATGTTCTTTTCTTTTTCAGAAAACTTTTCTCGCCACTCTACATTTCCACTTAGGCCATCATTAGTCGTTTCGCTCCCTGAACAGCAAAACTGATTCACTGCTTTTACTTTCTCATTTCCTAATCTAGTTCCCTCAGCATTGCCTGATTTAATTCGACTGTATTCCATTACTCTTGCTTTACTTTTGTTCTTCTTCTTGCAATCCCTTTTCAACTTACTATATATATTCCAAATTTCTTTGCGTGGCCATCGTCCGCAGTTAGCACTGGAATACTTGTTTTGTAAAAAAGACCGACTTTTCTTGCTGCAACTTAATTTATTTTTTTCAGACGAGTTTCACCTTTTTCTTGCTCTAGGGCATCTTCAGTGTGATATATAAAGTTGCAGTTTTGTTATTTTTAGATTATCAAACCGTTCACGTCGCATTTTTTATGTAATTGAGTAATTAGTTATAGTCTTCTGTGATTTGTATTTCGTGTCATATGGTCTGGAGATCGCCCTACCACTTTATTTTAGAAACATAAGCACAAATTTGCATTCCGAACTTTTTCACACTGTTCACCATGTTTTTCCTTTTTTGTGGTGTGTTATTATTCCTTAGCCACTAGATATAGCTGTTTGTTCGAACAGTTTGCTTTTAACAACGTAAATATTGTAACCTGATTATGTGTTTCCTCCTCGTTGGATTGTTTAGACAACTTAATGAAGTATACGTTCAAAACCATGATGTTTCTCTATCTCTCTCTCTCTCTCTCTCTCTCTCTCTCTCTGTCTGTCTCTCTCGTACACGCACATAGAAGTTGGTTTTAAACATATACTTCGTTAAGTTGGCAGCACGCAGGTAAACAAACCAAAGAGGGGAAACACATAATGAAGTTATAATACTCACGTTCTTAAAAGCGCAGCGTTCGAACAAATAGTTATATCTAGTGGCAAAAGAATAACAGTACACCACGAAAAAGGAAATACATGGTGGACAGTGTGAGAAAGTTCGGAACACAAAATTGTGCTTATGTTTCGAAAATAAAGTAGTAGTGCGACCTCCAGACCGGATGAGAGGAAACGAAAATCACAGAAAACTAAAACTAATTACATAAAAAATGCGACGTGAACGGTTTGATAATCTAAAAATAACAAAACTGTACCGTTATAAATCCCACTGAAGATGCCCTAGAGCAAGAAAAAGGCGAAACGCGTCCGACAGAAATAAATGGAGTCGCAGCAAGAAAAGTCGGTTGTATTTACAAAACACATATTACTGTTTATTCCATTTCACATTACGACCTTCGACAGCACTTCAGTCACAATGGCGAACTTGAGATACTTTACTTATTCTCCGTGAGTTGTAAGTTTCTCTCCAAATTTGCCCTCTAGAACGCCGTGTTATTCCCTTCTCGAGCACTGTTCCCTCTACTGCACCTCCGACACACGAAGCACGCTGCGTGTCGTGTGTCGGGGTGGGGCGGCTTCGGCCCCGAGCCAGAGCTGCGGCCGGGAGCGTGGCGCCTGCCCGCACCGGGCGCTCGCCAGGGGCGGGCCCTGCGAGTGCTGGCGGGCACAGGTTTCTGGAGGGGGGCGCGAGCGACGTCGCGGGAAAGAGTAGCTCACACGCTTTGCAAGTCCGAGAGGCTGAAAAGCGGCACACCCTATTAGATACATAACTGGTGGCGTTGTGACCAAACAGGCAACTGGCAGACACTGTAAGATACCGAGGTGCTTTCGAAGCGCGTCTTTGGGAAGGGTTTTCAAAGGAGCGCTGTCACCCGCCTCCGTGGCTGAGGTCCTAACGTACGCTTGCGAGGGGAAAAATTTGCACCGCCCTCATTCGGCCGGCAGTTTCCTGGTTTGAGTACGAAAGTCTTCGCAGTGCCTCACGGAGTGAGGGCGTGTGGCGCTGTTGATGGTGGTCCGTCTGTCGGATGGGGACGTTAAACTTCGTGCTGTTCGCGAGGAGTATGTTATGTGCAAATCATCATCGTCAACAACAACAACAAGCAGACACAATACATACATGTAATATTACAAATATTGTAATGGAGCACGTTGCAAATAAAAGGAAACAAAGCGGGGACGCCGCCTGCTCACGGCCTCCAGAAGGCCGCACGCCTCCCTAGGAAGCCGGCAGCGCGCGCCGGGGCCGGACACGTGGGCTGTCTGCCGCGGGTCTGCTGGGCGCCACAGGAGGGCCGGCCGGCGGACAGTCGGCCTGTCCCGCGTCTCTTTCAGGAGACACGCTGTGCACATCTCTGGTTCTTGCAGACACCGACAACCCACGTAAAGTTAAGAAATGGCGGCACAAACAGCATTCCCTTTTTCGTTTTCACTCAACTGCCTTATCAAGTCGAGACGTGAATGGCAACTTCTACCAGTGAACTTTGCAGACCACTTAGATATATAATTCGGTGACGAAATTAACACACGTTAAAGAAATAATTCGATATAGTTTAAGTTTTATGACAGATTAGTCCTAATAAATATATAGCGTTTAGTATAACTAAAATCGGCATTTAAGTGCAATCTGTACTAAAAAAATGTATGTGAAATCGCCCTTTTTGTCTTCGGACATGCTACTCTCCAATACTACTAGACGGATTTTTATGGGGTTTTCATTATTAACTTCAACGCAGCAATCTCAACAAAATCCGACCACAAAAGAAATATTAATGTAACTTATAAAATGTATGTAAGCATGTATGTGTACAAATGTGAATATATATATACAGCTACGAGCCGGCCTGGTGCCACATACGCCGTTGCGTGAGTCTCCGTTGACCAGAAACCACCTGCGGTGCACACTGCGTTCGGACGAGCCGCACTCCAACTCGCACTGCGGCGATGGCCGCCGCGGTGTACGCAGTCGGGCAGACTGTACTGTCGAGCAGCATAGCCGACGAATGCCGAGTGTCACGGCTTGGAGCACCGCTGTCCGTGAGAAGCGATCTCGCCACCCACGTCTCGAGGCCGGCCTGAACAGCTACCGTCGTATGGGGGAGGTTTTACAGCCCGAGGCACTGCCGCCCCTGCAGGCCGTTTCAAATGCCATATTTCAGCAGGACAACACCCGACCGCATACGGCGAGGACTGTGCTGGCCTTCTTCGAAGAACGGCGGGTACCACTACTTCCCCAGCCTGCCCGTTCGCATGACATGTCACGCTTCCAACATGTCTGGGATTCGGTCGGTCGGCAACTACTTGATTCGGGTCCTCCTGCAACCACAGCTGATGCTCTGTGGACGCGCCTACGAACCGCGACGCAGAGGATTCCAAAGCAGCATATCCAGGAGCTCTTTGATTCCGTGCCGCGGCGTCTAGCGGCTCTGACTGCAGCACGCTACTCTGTACTGAATACCTACTGTCGCAGTGCATGTACAAATCTTTAATGCTAATCATTTGTGTAGAGTCATGTCCCTAATCGGAGGAATAAAGTTCACTGTGATCGCATCTCTCGGTCTCGGTGTTCCACTTTTTCCAAACAGTAGTGTGTGTATATATGTTCAGGATCTCGTCCGAAACCACTGGACCGACTTCTACTAAACTTGGTACACGTATCACTTACTGTCTTAAATTTATTGCTTCTTTACTGCTAACTCTATTCGGCACACATTTAGCAGACAGTATGCACATATGCTGTCGAATGTACCTACAAAGTTATATTACTGCAGGAAACACAGTTCCGGAGGTACGGGGGAAGCAGGAGATTGACAGAGAGAGTGGTAGCAGGAGAAGGACGGAGAGACGGGAGAGGGGAGAGGAGAAGGTCAGGGAGAGGGAAAAGAGGAGACGGACATGGCGAGATGTACAGAGGGGGAGCTGGAGGTGGGCAGTGAGAGACGGAGTAGTAGACTAGTAGACGGACAGAGAGACAGAGAGAGAGAGAGAGAGAGAGAGAGAGAGAGAGGCAAGGAGAGACGAAGAGAGAGTGGGAGTGCAGGAGGCGGACAGAGAGGGGAGGGGGAGGTAGCCTAGTAGAACCGAAACAAATACGTACCGAGCGAGGTGGCGCAATGGTCGGACTCGTATTCGGGAGGATTTGGGATTTCGATAATTTCCCTAAATCGCTTCAGAGAAATGCCGGCGTGGTTCCTTCTCTAATGATCCCGTTGTTGACGGGATCCTGAACACTAACCTCCTCCTCCTCCTCCTCCTCCTCCTCCTCCGCTGCATACCAGCGAAAAGCCGGACACTCGGGTAGCTGTTAAAGTCGGTCAGTTCATCTATAGCTGCACAAATTCACATCTCAGTGCATAGCACTATGGTGAAATGACATGATGGGAGGGGCACATAGTCAGTCAGCCGATGGCAGAACAATTTGACGGTATGGAGGAGATATTCAAGTTTATTCTGGAAGTAGTGTCGAGGAAACTTGCAGATTTCAGTCAGGCACTCCAAATGGTGCACAAGATGCTGTTTCGAATTACTAGTGGTCTTCGATCTGGGACTCCCGGGAGCTTTGGCATTTCTGTGCTGTTCGAGTGACCTGACGACTCAACACAGTGCAGACGTTCCCGTTTCGGTGTCGAGTGTGGATTGTGGAGAGCCCAGACCGATCGGTTTTATATGGAGCAGTGTTTCCGAACTTTGCTTTTCATCGAGAGCATTCCGCGATTTAAACGATTTCGGTGTAGTTGAACTGACGGAGCTTTGGGCTTTAACTGGGTTTTTCTCGGCTTGTAACACTTACCCCAGGGGCATCATGTCAGACCCAAGTGTGGCCAGAGTGAGGAGCAGCTAAAATAGTTTTTCGCAAACTGTGAGCGAGACTTTAACTTTGTCCGGTAGCTAGGCTGCCGCTGAAGTGACAGAGATAAAGTGTTGTCTTTAAATAAACAAGAGCAGTTTAAACAAGTATTTTGTGCCACTTAGTTCCATTGGTGAAATCCAAGTTCAGCTACTCAAATTTACGTAGAACACATCTAGTGGGTCTCCTAGGACACTGGGCAGTTGAGATATAAAAGAAACTGTGTGTGTGTGTGTGTGTGTGTGTGTGTGTGTGTGTGTGTGTGTGTGTGTGTGTGTGGTCTTTAGACAAAATCTGACGAGCTAAACTTCAGGTAACATCCAATCACGCATTCAAGTTCCCCTCCAGAGGAAGAACTGTGGTTGTCAGCAGGGATTTGTAGATCACGGACTCCAGCTTTTGTACACGTTGTAAATAGCCTTCTGCTTCGTCAGTTTTATCCGTGCTATCTACAGGATTTCAAGGGGAGTATTCTAAAGCTCTCTAAATCAACAAATGCTATAAACGTACTATCGGCTTTACTTAATCAACTTGTAAGGTAAGTCGTAGAATCAGTACTGCCTCTCGTGTCCCTAGATTTCTTCGGAGCGCAAACTGATCGTTTCTACCAGTATTTCCATTCCTCTGTAAATAACTCTTGCAGTATTTTGTAAGATGACTTACTGATGCGGTAGTTCGGTAATACTCACTCCTGTCAGAGCCAGCTTTAATTAGAATAGGATTTATTACATTCGTCGGGGGTATTTCGTCCACACTACATGGAATACATTGCAGAGCATCTCAAACTGCCAAGGACCTCAGCAGTTCCCGGGGACTGTGCTCCGGCAGACCCCTCTAACAGCACCACGCCTCCCAGGGATCGCGGCGCTGCCCCTCCCTCCCCCCCCCCCCCCCAGAGGCTGCGCCTGTTCTCCGCGGCCCCCCGCGCAGCTGCGGCGCGGCGACGCACCTGCAGGCCGAAGCGCACCGCCTCCCAGGGCGGCACGGGCTGCTCGCCCCTGGCGCGCGCCCCCAGCAGGTCCCAGCCGCGCGTCAGCTCCGACACGTAGCGCACCAGCGGCTCCGGGTTCAGCTGCGAGGAGAACACAACACAGCACACTCAAACGTGTCGTAACTGTAAACACAGGTCACTTACACTACTGATCACGAAAATTGCTACACCAAGAAGGAATGCAGATGATAAACGGGTATTCATTGGACTAATATATTGTACTAGAACTGACATGTGACTACATTTTCATGCAATTTGGGTGCATAGATCCTGAGAAATCATTACCCAGAACAACCACCTCCCGTCGTAATAACGGCCTTGATACGTCTGGGCATTGAGTCAATCAGAGCTCGGATGGCGTGTACAGATAGAGTTGCCCATGCAGCTTCAACACGATACCACAGTTCATCGAGAGTAGTGACTGGCGTATTGTGACGAGCCAGTTGCTCGGCCACCATTGACCAGACGTTTTCAATTGTTCAGAGATCTGGAGAATGTGCTGGCCAGGGCAGCAGTCGAACATTTTCTGTATGCAGAAAGGCCCGTACAGGACCTGCAACATGCGGTCGTGCATTATCCTGCTGAAATGCAGGATTTCGCAGGGATCGAATGAACGGTAGAGCCACGGGTCGTAACACATCTCAAATGTAATGTCCACTGTTCAAAATGCCGTCAAGGCGAACAAGAGGTGACCGAGACGTGTAAACAATGGCACCCCATTACCATCACGCCGGGTGATGCGCCAATATGGCGATGACGAATACACGCTTCCAATGTGCGTTCACAGCGATGTCGCCAAACACGAATGCGACCATCATGATGCTGTAAACAGAACCTGGATTCATCCCAAAAAAAGGCCTTTTTCCATTCGCGCATCCAGGTTCGTCGTTGAGTACATCATCGCAGGCGCTCCTGTCTGTGATGCAGCGTCAAGGATAACCGCAGCGACGATATCCGAGCTGATAGTCCGCGCTCGTGCAAGCGTCGTCGAACTGTTCGTGCAGGTGGTTGTTGTCTTGCAAACGTCCCCATCTGTTGACTCAGGAATCGAGACGTGGCTGCACGATCCGTTGCAGCCATGCGGATAAGATGGCTGTCATCTCGACTGCTAGAGATACGAGGCCGTTGGGATCCAGCACGGCGTTCCGTATTACCGTCCTGAACCCACCGATTCCGTGTTCTGCTAACAGTCATTGGATCTCGAGCAACGAGAGCAGCAGTATCGCGATACGATAAACCGCAATCGCGATAGGCTACAATCCGACCTTTATCAAAGTCGGAAACTTGATGGTACGCATTTCTCTTCCTTACACGAGGCATCACAACAACATTTCACCAGGAAACGCCGATCAATTGCTGTTTGTGCATGAGAAATCGGTTGGAAACTCTCCTCATGTCAGCCCGTTGTAGGTGTCGCCACCGGCGCCAACCTTGTGTGAATGGTCTGAAAAGCTAATCATTTGCATATCACAGCATCTTCTTCCTGTCGGTTAAATTTCGCGTCTGTACCATGTCATCCTCGTGATGTACCAATTTTAATGGCCAGTAGTGTAGCATCCAAAGCTACCGAAAGTAAACGCGAAATGTATCTATTTACAAAAGCAGATAAGTATGAGGTTGATGCCTTCTTCAACGAAATCTTGATGTTGACGCTCTTTCACCTGTTTTTACAAACAGATTTCTGTTTGGACGGGATACGTCTTGAGCAAAATGTAATTTTGATCTTTTATTTTCCAGACATGTTTCACAGATCTTACATTATCATCATTCGACTTTTTTACACTGAAGTGGCAAAGAAACTGGTATAGGAATGCGTATTTAAATACAGAGATATGGAAACAGGCAGAATACGGCGCTGCGATCGGCAACGCCTATATAAGAAAACAAGTGTCTGGCGCAGTTGTTAGATCGGTTACTGCTGCTACAATGGCAGGTTATCAAGATTTAACCATTTTGAATGTGGTGTTATAGTCGGTGCACGAGTGATGGGTCATAGCAACTCCGAGGCAGCGATGAAGTGGGGATTTTCCCATACGACCAATTCACGAGTGGACCGTCAATATCAGGTATCGTGTAAAACATCAAATCTCAGACAGCGCTGCGGCCGGAAAAAGATCCTGCAAGAACGGGACCAACGACGATTGAAGAGGATCGTTCGACGTGAAACCCTTCCGCAAATTGCTGCACATTTCAATGCTGCGGCATCAACAAGTTTCGGCGTGCGAACCATTCAATGAAACAACATCGATGTGGGCTTTCGGAGCCGAGGATCCACTCGTGTGCCCTCGATGACCGCACGACGCAAAGCTTGACGCCCCGCCTGGGCCCGTCAACACCCACACTGGACTGTTGTTGACTGGAAGCATGATGCCTGATCGAACGAGTCTCATTTCAAACTGTATCGAGCGGATGGGCGCGTGTGGGTATGCGGAAAACCTCATAAATCCGTGGACCCTGCATGTCGGCAGGGGACTGTTCGAGCTGGTGGAGGTTGTGTAATAGCGTGGGCCGTGTGTAGTTGAAATGATATGGGTCGCCTGATGCGTCTAGATGTGACTCTGACAGGTGAGCATCCTGCCTGACCACCTGCATCCATTCATGTCCATTGTGCATTCCAAAGGCGTGGGGCAATTCCAGCAGGACGATGCTACACCTTACGCGTCTAGAATTGCTACAGAGTGGCTGCAGGAAAACTTTTCTGAGTTTAAAACTTCCGCTAGCCCCCAAACTCTCCAGACATGAACATTATTAAGCATATCTTGGATGTCTTGCAACGTGCTGTTCAGAAGAGATATCCTTGTACTCATACGGATTTTTGGACAGGCCTGCAGGATTCGTGGTGTCAGTTCCCTCCAGCACTGCTTCAGACATTAACCGACTCCACGCCACGTCGTGTTACTACACTTCTGCGTGCTCGCGGGGCCCTACAGACATCAGCCTGCTGTACCAGTTTCTTTGGCTCTTCAGTGTATATTGCTATAAAAAAGAAAAACGCTGCCTACTATTTGTACACATAAATTAGAATTTTAATTTCAAAAACTAAGTTTTGAATATATGACTTGTCACCACGTGCTGTGGTTTTCCTGGGGGTTTTATGTTTTTTATTGCAATTGTATTCGCTCACCTTCTGTTATCTCCAATTGTATAGAATGTAATGTAGTATAGTCACTTACGTCGAAATTTTATGACTGGCTGTGCCTAACATTAACTAATTCTTTTCGGAAGATTTTGAGTATCTCTCTCTCTCTCTCTCTCTCTCTCTCTCTCTCTCTCTCTCTCTCTCTCTGTGTGTGTGTGTGTGTGTGTGTGTGTGTGTGTGTGTGTGTGTCTGTCTGTCTGTCTGTCTCTCTCTCTCTCTCTCTCTCTCTGTGTGTCTGTGTGTGTGTGTGTGTGTGTGTGTGTGTGTGTAGGGAGGCTGGTGTTGTCTGATATTTCTTAGAAGGCAGAGAACTGAGTTCCTCTGCAGAGAAATGTGTATTCCTTTATTCTCTTTCTTCAACTATGGCTTTTTGTATTTGATAGTTTTCTTCTATTACTAGTTTTCGTGGGAGGCTCTTGCTGCATTCGAGAATTTGGAAGTCAGTCTCGATGTTTGTTGGGATGTGTTCCATGTCTATGAGGTGTTCGACAAATGTATAATGACAGCTGCTACTTTTTAATGCTCTTCTGTGTATCTGGTATTAACGTTCCTGCTTGTCTGTACTATGTATGTTGATTTTCAGTACCGGCACTTCTCTTGGTAAATGCCAGATGTGTTGTGTTTCTGCGTGTATTGATTGCCTTGTTTTTTAAATTTCTAAATACTGCCTTAATAACTCAAATTTATATGCGTACAGATTGTAAAGTGCATTTTTCCTGTTTCATACAAGGATAACAAAAGCCAACTTATGATGGTGATACTTCAGCGTAACATGTCTGGGAAGTAACAGAAAAGATGAAAGCTGTGTTTTGCTCAAGGCAGACCCTCTTCATAAACAAATCCTAAAGACAGTGTCCGCTCCTACCTAATTAAACATGAAACAGTATGTCAGATGTGGCCTAATTTCAAAGAAACGCTATCTGAGGCAACTGAGAGATTTATACTGAATAAATTAGTAAGAGATGGTGCTGGTTCCCCGTCGTACACAAAACAGGCCAGAATACTATTGCCGGGGCAACGAAAAAAGCATGCCAAATTTAAATTAACACAAAATCTCCAACACTGGCGATATTTTACTTAAACTCAAAGCTTAGCGCGGAATTCAATGAGAGATGCTTTTGTAACTTGTACAACCGAACTCTGTCTCTAAATCACACAGATTATTCAAAGAGATTCTGATTGTGTGTGAGGTACACAAATGGCACTGCGAACATGAGTAAATTATAAGTAGATATCCTAGGTGTAGCGAAACAGCTTAAAATACTTAATAGAGGCAAGGACTCCGGCAACATATCATATCATATCATATCAGTATGGTTCCATCACAATATTCTGATACAATAGCACCACATTTAGGAATCACATCAACAGCTTGGTCGACGAAAGATTCGTATCAAAAGACTGGATAGTTGCGCAGGTCACACCAGTACTCAAGAAAGGAAATGGAAGTAATCCACTGAATTACGGATCTATATTACCAACTTCGACTTGCAATATGATTTTGGAACACATACTGTGTTCGAACACTATGAGTTACCTCGAAGGTAAAAGTACATTGACTCACAGTTACCAAGGATTCAGAATGCTATCGTGCTATCGACAGGGCATCTCAAATTGATTCCATACTTCTAGATTTCCAGAAGACTTTTGACTACGTTCCACGGAAGACACTTATAATCAAATTGCGTTTCTATGGAGTATCACATCAGTTGTGTGAGTGGATTTGTGATTTCCTGTCAGGAAAGTCTCAGTACGTAATAATCGAGGGAAAATCATCGACCGCTCAGGGAAATGTTACAGGCCCTCTGATGTTCCTAATCTACATGAGCGATATAGGAAACAATCTGAGCAGCCCTCTTAGACTATTTTCAGGTGATTCACTTAATTAACTACCTAGTAAAGTCATCAGAAAATCAAAATCAATTGGAAAATGACTTAGACATGCTATCTCTATGGTGCGAAAAGTGCGAATTGTCTCTCAATAAGGAAAACTGGCGTATGCGGCAGTTGTTTGGAAAGCCAATCACATCGAATGTTTAAATTGAATGGATTAGTCTATCCAAAAATTGTGTTTCAGAAAATTATCACTTTACAGACTCAGTTGATGTCAAAAAGTAACCCATCATGATCTTCCTCACATTATTTGCTGAAATTCCTCCGCGTACCTGTCTAGCTGCCTGCACTAGTTCAAGTCCAATTGTGTATAATGGTGATTCGGTCACGAACAAAGTTATACAAATCCACACAAGCGTTTACAGTACCTACAGAAAAACCACAATCCAAATTCAAAGATGTCTGAAAAATTCTCCATTCGTTGCTCAATATTCGAAAGGCACGTTGTAAATAACTACGGACTATAAAGTCGACAACTGAAAATGCTCTTTGTAGGTGTGAACATGGTCCCTCGACACGGTCGAAGGAGGTGTCCTTGCACTCCTAAACTCTCATCCACCACGAAAAAAAATTATATGGGGGCATTCTCCAGGCGCCCGTGTGGTTCACTGAATGTTGATGTGCTTATTGGAACGCAATTTTTGAATTAAAAGAAAACACTTCCTCTTGTTCTGCAAAATTATATTTATTTGGTCACGGACTGGCTTTCGGGTTGTCAGTCCATCTACAGATGACAAATGAATGTCGCAGACACAGATAAACGTGATGTACCACGGGGGTCCGACCCGTGGTCTAGGGGTAGCGTCTTTGATTCCTAATCAAAACGTCTTCGGTCCTGGGTTCGATCCCCGCCACTGCCTAAATTTTGATAAATAATCAGCATTGCCGGCCGAAGACTTCCGGCGTAAGAAGTCAACCTCATTCTGCCAACGGCCTTGTCAAAGAGGGCGGAGGAGCGGAGAGAGGTTCAGGGCACTCTCTTCTCCTAGGGGTGGGAAATTGCACCTAAAGGCGGAAGAATCAGCAATGATCAACGACATGAGGATGCAGAAGGTAATGGAAACCACTGCATTAAAGACACGTAATGTGTATCCACAGGACATGTGGCCTGTAATTGAAGAAGTGTCATGATGATCTCTCCATTGGCTAAAGATTCCGGAATAGTCCCCCATTTGGATCTCCGGGAGGGGACTGCCAAGGGGGAGGTTATCATGAGAAAAACAATGAATAATCAACGAAAGGATAACGTTCTACGAGTCGGGGCGTGGAATGTCAGAAGCTTGAACGTGGTAGGGAAACTAGAAAATCTGAAAAGGGAAATGCAAAGGCTCAATCTAGATACAGTAGGGGTCAGTGAAGTGAAGTGGAAGGAAGACAAGGATTTCTGGTCAGATGAGTATCGGGTAATATCAACAGCAGCAGAAAATGGTATAACAGGTGTAGGATTCGTTATGAATAGGAAGGTAGGGCAGAGGGTGTGTTACTGTGAACAGTTCAGTGACCGGGTTGTTCTAATCAGAATCGACAGCAGACCAACACCGACAACGATAGTTCAGGTATACATGCCGACGTCGCAAGCTGAAGATGAACAGATAGAGAAAGTGTATGAGGATATTGAAAGGGTAATGCAGTATGTAAAGGGGACGAAAATCTAATAGTCATGAGCGACTGGAATGCAGTTGTAGGGGAAGGAGTAGAAGAAAAGGTTACAGGAGAATATGGGCTTGGGACAAGGAATGAAAGAGGAGAAAGACTAATTGAGTTCTGTAACAAGTTTCAGCTAGTAATAGCAAATACCCTGTTCAAGAATCACAAGAGGAGGAGGTATACTTGGAAAAGGCCGGGAGATACGGGAAGATTTCAATTAGATTACATCATGGTCAGACAGAGATTCCGAAATCAGATACTGGATTGTAAGGCGTACCCAGGAGCAGATATAGACTCAGATCACAATGTAGTAGTGATGAAGAGTAGGCTGAAGTTCAAGACATTAGTCAGGAAGAATCAATACGCAAAGAAGTGGGATACGGAAGTACTAAGGAATGACGAGATACGTTTGAAGTTCTCTAACGCTATACATACAGCAATAAGGAATAGCGCAGTTGGCAGTACAGTTGAAGAGGAATGGACATCTCTAAAAAGGGCCATCACAGAAGTTGGGAAGGAAAACATAGGTACAAACAAGGTAGCTGCGAAGAAACCATGGGTAACAGAAGAAATACTTCAGTTGATTGATGAAAGGAGGAAGTACAAACATGTTCCGGGAAAACCAGGAATACAGAAATACAAGTCGCTGAGGAATGAAATAAATACGAAGTGCAGGGAAGCTAAGACGAAATGGCTGCAGGAAAAATGTGAAGACATCGAAAAAGATATGATTGTCGGAACGACAGACTCAGCATACAGGAAAGTCAAAACAACCTTTGGTGACATTAAAAGCGACGGTGGTAACATTAAGAGTGCAATGGGAATTCCACTGTTAAATGCAGAGGAGAGAGCAGATAGGTGGAAAGAATACATTGAAAGCCTGTATGAAGGTGAAGATTTGTCTGATGTGATAGAAGAAGAAACAGGATTTAGAAGAGATAGGGGATCCAGTACTAGAATCGGAATTTAAAAGAGCTTTGGAGGACTTACGGTCAAATAAGGCAGAAGGGATAGATAACATTCCATCAGAATTTCTAAAATCATTGGGGGAAGTGGCAACAGAACGACTATTGTCGTTGGTGTGTAGAATATATGAGTCTGGCGATATACCATCTGACTTTCGGAAAAGCATCATCCACACAATTCCGAAGACGGCAAGAGCTGACAAGTGCGAGAATTATCGCACAATCAGCTTAACAGCTCGCTCATGCATCGAAGCTGCTTACAAGAATAATATACAGAAGAATGGAAAAGAAAATTGAGAATGCGCTAGGTGACGATCAGTTTGGCTTTAGGAAAAGCAAAGGGACGAGAGAGGCAATTCTGACGTTACGGCTAATAATGGAAGCAAGGCTAAAGAAAAATCAAGACACTTTCATAGGATTTGTCGACCTGGAAAAAGCGTTCGACAACATAAAATGGTGCAAGCTGTTCGAGATTCTGAAAAAAGTAGGGGTAAGCTATAGGGAGAGACGGGTCATATACAATATGTACAGCAACCAAGAGGGAATAAGAAGAGTGGACGATCAAGAACGAAGTGCTCGTATTAAGAAGGGTGTAAGACAAGGCTTAGCCTTTCGCCCCTACTCTTCAATCTGTACATCGAGGAAGCAATGATGGAAATAAAAGAAAGGTTCAGGAGTGGAATTAAAATACAAGGTGAAGGGATATCAATGATATGATTCGCTGATGACATTGCTATCCTGAGTGAAAGTGAAAAAGAATTACATGATCTGCTGAACGGAATGAACAGTCTAATGAGTACACGGTATGGTTTGAGAGTAAATCGGAGAAAGGCGAAGGTAATGAGACGTAGTAGAAATGAGAACAGCGAGAAACTTAACATCAGGATTGATGGTCACGAAGTCAATGAAATTAAGGAATTCTGCTACCTAGGCAGTAAAATAACCAATGACGGACGGAGCAAGGAGGACATCAAAAGCAGACTCGCTATGGCAAAAAAGGCATTTCTGGCCAAGAGAAGTCTACTAATATCAAATACCGGCCTTAATTTGAGGAAGAAATTTCTGAGGATGTACGTCTGGAGTACAGCATTGTATGGTAGTGAAACGTGGACTGTGAGAAAACCGGAACAGAAGAGAATCGAAGCATTTGAGATGTGGTGCTACAGACGAATGTAGAAAATTAGGTGGACTGATAAGGTAAGGAATGAGGAGGTTCTACGCAGAATCGGAGAGGAAAGGAATATGTGGAAAACACTGATAAGGAGAAGGGACAGGATGATAGGACATCTGCTAAGACATGAGGGAATGACTTCCATGGTACTAGAGGGAGCTGTAGAGGGCAAAAACTGTAGAGGAAGACAGAGATTGGAATACGTCAAGCAAATAATTGAGGACGTAGGTTGCAAGTGCTACTCTGAGATGATGAGGTTAGCACAGGAAAGGAATTCGTGGCGGGCCGCATCAAACCAGTCAGTAGACTGATGACAAAAAAAAGGCTGATTTTCGAAACAACCCAATTTTAAATCGCAAACACAGGACAACGTCAAGAGGAGCTTCAAACCTTAGTATGAGAGGGTACAGTACCGCCAGACATTGAAAATAGGTACAATATAGTGTAGGGCCCCCGCCAGCACGTAGAAGTGCCGCAACACGGCATGGCATGGACTCGACTGATGTCTGAAGTAGTGCTGGAGGGAACTGACACCATGAACCCTGCAGGTCTGTCCAAAAATCCGTATGAGTACAAGGATATCTCTTCTGAACAGCACTTCGAAAGGCATTCCCGATACCCTCAATAATGTTCAGGTCTGGGAAGTTTGGTGATCAGCGGACTCAGAAGAGTGTCTGTGGAGCCACTCTGTAACAATTCTGGATGTGTGGGGTGACGCATTGTCCTGCTGGGATTGCCCCACACCTTCGTAATGCACAATGGACACGAATACATGCAGGTGATCAGACAGGATGCTTACGTAAATGTCACCTGTCAAGAGTCGCATCTAGACGTCTCAGGGGTCAGATGTCACTCCAACAGCACACGCCCCACACCACTACGGAGCCTCCAGCAGCTTGAACAGTCCCCTGCTGGCATGCAGGGTCCATGGATTCATGAGGTTGTCTCCATACCCGCACACGTCCACCCGCTCGATACAATCTGAAACGAGACTCATCCGACCGGGCAACACGTTTCCAGTCATTAACAATCCAAGCCGGCCGTGATGGCCGAGAGGTTCTAGGCGCTTCAGTCCGGAACCGCGCGACCGCTACGGTCGCAGTTTCGAATCCTGCATCGGGCATGGATGTGTGTGATGTCCTTAGGTTAGTTAGGTTTAAGTAGTTCTAAGTTCTAGAGGACTGACCTCATATGTTAAGTCCCATAGTACTCATAGCCATTTGAACCAATTTTTAACAATCCATTGTTGGTGTTGACGGGCACAGGCGAGGCGTAAAGCTTTGTGTCGTGCAGTCATCAAGGGTACACGAGTGGACCTTCGGCTCCGAAAGCCCATATCGATGATGTTTCCATGAATGGTTCGCACGTTGACACTTGTTGATGGCCCAGCATTGATATCTGCAGGAATTTGGGGAACGGTTGCACTTCCGTCAAGCTGAGCGATTCTCTTCAGTTGCCGCTGGTACCGTTCTTGCAGAATCTTTTTCCGGCGGCAGCGATGTCCGAGATTTGATGTTTTACAGTTTTCCTAATATTCACGGTACGCTCGTGAAATGACCGTACGGGAAAATCCCCACTTCATCGCTGGGTTCGAGATGGTGGGTCGCAATGCTCTTGCGCTGACTATAACACCACGTTAAAACTCACTTAAACCTAGATAACCTGCCATTGTAGCAGAAGTAACCGATCTGACATCTACGCCGGACACTTGTTGTGTTTTACAGGCATTGCTGACTGCAAATGCTATATTCTGCTTGTTTATATATCTCTGTATTTGAATACGTATGCCTATACCAGTTTATTTCACGCTTCAGTTTTGCACAGTAGATACAAAGATGACAGACCGTTTACATTGGAAACCATTATCTTTTTTGTAACACGGAAATAATTACGTTGACTAAAAACGGGGTAAATCCTTTTAATGTGGAGGTACATTTAATTACAAAAGAGAAAGGAGACTTTACGGTTTCCTCTAGTATTTGTAACGTGAACTTAAAGGTGAAAATGGAAATTGTGAACGAACATTTAATACTGGGATGGAATTCTGTGTCACGTCTTTGTTGATTTCCAGTATTTGCACTGGGCTTTGTAACTACTGAACGATTGCTGTTGGCCAGCGTACACAAGTAGTGTTACTTCATGCATTTTGTTTTTCCGGAGTATATTATCAGTCAGGACAGAACCATTGCTGGAAGCGGTATCTTTGATGGTATGCTGTTATGTTTGAAGAGTTTGTTCAGATAGTGGAGAGGATATGAGGCGATGCAACATCGAACGGAAAGCTGCGTGTTTGTGGGTGTGAAGATGCTGGGAACTTGCAGGAATTACCTTGTCAATACCTATGTTTTTTTCTGTAACTACTAAGTAAGTGGCTTCTCGTACTAACATCTATACTAAGGTCCAAGAAATTTATAGGTGTGCCTTTCAGCACCATTGTAAATTGAACCATGGACTTTGCCGTTGATGGGGAGGTTTGCGTGCTTCAGTGATACAGATAGCCGTACCGTAGGTGCAACCACAACGAAGGGGTATCTGTTGAGAGACCAGACAAACCTTTGGTTCCTGAAGAGGGGCAGCAGCCTTTTCAGTAGTTGCAGGGGCAACAGTCTGGATGATTGACTGATCTGGCCTTGTAACACTAACAAAAATGGCCTTGCTGTGCTGGTACTGCGAACGGCTGAAAGCAAGGGGAAACTACAGCCGTAATTTTTCCCGAGGGCATGCAGCTTTACTGTATGATTAATGATGATGGCGTCCTCTTGGGTAAAATGTTCCGGAGGTAAAATAGTCCCTCATTCGGATCTCCGGGCGGGGACTACTCAAGAGGACGTCGTTATCAGGAGAAAGAATACTGGCGTTCTACGGATGGGAGCGTGGAATGTCAGATCCCTTAATCGGGCAGGTAGGTTAGAAAATTTAAAAAGAGAAATGGATAGGTTAAAGTTAGATATAGTGGGAATTAGTGAAGTTCGCTGGCAGGAGGAACAAGACTTTTGGTCAGGTGAATACAAGGTTATAAATACAAAATCAAATAGAAGTAATGCAGGAGTCGGTTTAATATTGAATAAAAAAATAGGAGTGCGGGTAAGCTACTACAAACAGCATAGTGAACGCATTATTGTCGCCAAGATAGACAAAAAGCCCACGCCTACTACAGTAGTACAAGTTTATATGCCAACTAGCTCTGCAGATGACGAAGAAATTGAAGAAATGTATGATGAAATAAAAGAAATTATTCAGATAGTGAAGGGAGACGAAAATTTAATAGTCATGGGTGACTGGAATTCGGTAGTAGGAAAAGGGAGAGAAGGAAACGTAGTAGGGGAATATGGAATGGGGCTAAGAAATGAAAGAGGAAGCCGCCTGATAAAATTTTGCACAGAGCACAACTTAATCATAGCTAACACTTGGTTCAAGAATCATAAAAGAAGGTTGTATACATGGAAGAAGCCTGGAAATACTGACAGGTTTCAGATAGATTATATAATGGTAAGACAGAGATTTAGGAACCAGGTTTTAAATTGTAAGACATTTCCAGGAGCAGATGTGGACTCTGGCCACAATCTAATGGTTATGAACTGTAGATTAAAACTGAAGAAACTGCAAAAAGGTGGGAAATTGAGGAGATGGGACCTGGATAAATGAAAGAACCAGAAGTTGTAGAGAACTTCAGGGAGAGTATTAGGGAACGATCGACAAGAATGGGGGAAAGAAATAGAGTAGAAGAAGAATGGGAAGCTTTGAGAGACGAAATAGCGAGGGTAGCAGAGGATCAAGTAGGTAAAAAGACGAGGGCTAGTAGAAATCCTTGGGTAACAAAAGAGATATTGAATTTAACTGATGAAAGGAGAAAATATAAAAATGCAGTAAATGAAGCAGGCAAAAAGGAATACAAACGTCTCAAAAATGAGATCGACAGAAAGTGCAAAATGTCTAAGCAGGGATGGCTAGAGGACAAATGTAAGGATGTAGAGGCTTATCTCACTAGGGGTAAGATTGATACTGCCTACAGGAAAATTAAAGAGACCTTTGGAGAAAAGAGAGCAACTTGTATGAATATCAAGAGCTCAGATGGAAACGCAGTTCTAAGCAAAGAAGGGAAAGCAGAAAGGTGGAACGAGTATATATAAAGGGTCTATACAAGGGCGATGTTCTTGAGGACAATATTATAGAAATGGAAGAGAATGTAGATGAAGATGAAATAGGAGAAATGAAACTCCGTGAAGAGTTTGACAGAGCACTGAAAGACCTAAGTCGAAACAAAGCCCGGGAAGTAGACAACATTCCATTAGAACTACCGACAGCCTTGGGAGAGCCAGGACTAACAAAACTCTACCTTCTGGTGAGCAAGATGTATGAGACAGATGAAATACCCTCAGACTTCCAGAAGAATATAATAATTCCAATGCCAAAGAAAGCAGATGTTCACAGATGTGAAGATTGTATATTGAGCCAAGCAGTAAAGGAAAGAAACGAAAAATTCGGAGTACGAATTAAAATCCATGGAGAAGAAATAAAAACTTTGAGGTTCGCCTATGACACTGTAATTCTGTCAGAGACAGCAAAAGACTTGGAAGAGCAGTTGAACGGAATGGACAGTATCTTGAAAGGAGGATATAAGATGAACATCAACAAAAGCAAAACGAGGATAATGGAATGTAGTCGAATTAAGTCTGTGATGCTGAGGGAATTAGATAAGAAAATGAGACACTTAAAGTAGTAAAGGGAGTTTCCTAATTTGGGAGCAAAATAACTGATGATGGTGGAAGTAGAGACGATACAAAATGTAGACTGGCAATGGAAAGAAAGGCGTTTCTGAAGAAGAGAAATTTGTTAACATTGAGTACAGATTTAAATGTCAGGAAGTCGTTTCTGAAAGTATTTGTATGGAGTGTATCCATGTATGGAAGTGAAACATGTACGATAAATAGTTTAGACGAGAAGAGAACAGAAGCTTTCGAAATGTGGTGCTACAGAAGAATGGTGAAGATTAGATGGATAGATCACATAACTAATGAGGAGGCATTGAATAGAATTGGGGAGAAGAGGAGCTTGTGGCACAACTTGACTAGAAGAAGGGATCGGTTGGTAGAACATGTTCTGAGACATCGAGAGATCACCAATTTAGTATTGGAGGGCAGCGTGGAGGGTAAAAATCGTAGAGGGAGACCAAGAGATGAATACACTAAACAGATTCAGAAGGATGTAGGTTGCAGTAGGTACTGGGAGATGAAGAAGCTTGCACAGGATAGAGTAGCATGGAAAGCTGCATCTAACCAATCTCTGGACTGAAGACCACAACAACAACAAGTTGTGAGTTGTGTGTTTAAATGCTGAAGTAACATATCTATTGTTCTCAAACACAGCACATGATCGACATATTTGAACCAGTACTTATTTCTGCAATTCATTATGTCTTTGTATAAGAAAATTTGTTCGAAGTTATTGTCCATGAAAATTTCACTTTCTACTGACGAAGAGGTGAATCCATAGCTTTGTTTACCTTCGTTTTGCAATTAATGTAATTATTTCTATATTATAAAAAGTAATGTTTTCCTATGTAAACACGTTCATTTTTGTTTCTACTGTTCACGTAATATCTATGTAAATCGCACATCACGTTTATCTGTGTCTGCGACATTCAGTTGTCACCTGATGGTGGCCTGAGAAGCCGAAAGACGGTTCGCGACCGAATGAAAATAATTTTGCAGAACACTAGGAAGTGTTTTCGTTTCTAATATTGTCATCGTGTTCTGAAAAGCACTGACGAGAAATGCAGTCAGTGTCAATTGGATGAATCCACTGTATCCTGATTCTCCCTTTCAAACAACGATAGTCTGAAACGCATGCTAGAATTCGCAGTCGTTCCACTTTCGCTGGTCCTGTGATGAGAGACGGGGAGGAAATGAAATGCAGGCGGCTACCCTGCTGTGCCGCGCCGTGTACAGCGGCAGCGAGCAGCTAGCTAAGCGTGTCGGCCTGCCGCGCACACCGTGTGGCCAGAAGGCTGCCGCGCCTCGTGTAGCCGTGCAAAGTGCCGAAGGCGCCGGCGGCGGGTGGCAGTCGCGAGTGAGGGGTGGCGATTCCTGGTCGAGATCCGGAGTGAGGCGTCGGGCAGCACGCACCCCCGACGTATCCACTGTACCAAACCGGTGGTTCGGTAGTTCTGGTACACTACATGCATGACGAAGTAAATGGTACGATTACCGGTAGTATTGGTAGAATCGGAAGGGAAAGAAGCAAACGAATGTTTAAGAAAGAAAATGGGAGCCGACGTCTTCTCTGTTATTTTTATTTCTTTGGTTGTTGGTTTTGCGCATAGTTAGAATCGCACATCAGTCTTAGTTTCTTTGTACTGTATATCCTTACAGAATATAAACTGAATTATACAGGTAATAAGCATTTGTTAATCGCGTAACTTCTACGCTTTTATGTAGTCGAAGCAATTACTACTGATGTAAGTACAGTTTATATGCACAGGCATAAGAAATATACATTATTATTGTTGTTATTTTATACTCGCTAGGAAGTTCTTTATCGTGATCAAAGGAAAGAGTTTCCAGTTTTTATTGATGAATACCGAAGTTGTTCACGAATAACGAAAACATATTTTACGTAAGTTCGGCGAAGTATTGAAGCGATGTTCGATTTTTTTGTTTTGCGTTTCTTTATTTTACTTCTTTATTGAGGAAATCGAGTTTTATAGAGCTGTATGATAAATCTTTACTGTTTCCTTCATTTTTACTACAAATCAACAGTTTTCGAATAGAACCCGAAATAAACATCGACAGTTTCAGCGTTGCTACAAGTAATGTATACTTTTAACTACCAGACAGGACTATCGTGCCCTTTACAAACACTACTGGCCACTAAAATTGCTACACCACGAAGATGACGTACTACGGGAGAGAAATTTAACCGACAGGAAGAAGATGCTGTGGTATGCAAATGATGAGCTTTTCGGAGCATTCACACAAGGTTGGCGCCGGTGGCGACTCCTACAACGTGCTGATATGAGGAAAGTTTCCAACCGATTTCTCACACACAAACAGCAGTTGACCGGCGTTGCCTGGTGAAACGTTGTTGTGATGCCTCGGGTAAGGAGGAGAGATGCGTACCATCACGTTTCCGACTTTGATAATGGTTGGACTGTAACCTATAGCGATTGCGGTTTATCGTATCGCGACATTCCTGCTCGCGATGGTCGAGATCCAATGACTGTTAGCAGAACATGGAATCGGTGGGTTCAGGAGGGTAATACGGAACGCCGTGCTGGATCTCAACGGCCTCGTATCACTAACAGTCGAGATGACAGGCATCTTATCCGCATGGCTGTAACGGATCGTGGAGCCACGTCTCGATCCCTGAGTCAACAGATGGGGACGTTTGCGAGACAACAACCATCTGCACCAACAGTTCGACGACGTTTGCAGCAGCACGGACTATCAGCTCGGAGGCCACGGCTGCGGTTACCCTTGACGCTGCATCACAGACAGGAGCGCCTGCGATGGTGTACTTAACGACGAATCTGGGTGCACGAATGGGAAAGCGTCATTTTTTCGGATGAATTCAGGTTCTGTTTACAGCATCATGATGGTCGCATCCGTGTTTGGCGACTTCGCGGTGAACGCACATTGGAAGCGTGTATTCGTAATCGCCATACTGGCGTATCACGCGGCGTGATGGTACGGGGTGCCATTGGTTACACGTCTGTCACCTCTTGTTCGCATTGACGGCACTTTGAACAGTGGACGTTACATTTCAGATGTGTTACGATCCGTGGCTGTACCCTTCATTCGATCCCTGCGAAACCCTACATTTCAGCAGGATAATGCACGACCGCATGTTCCATGTCCTGTACAGGCCTTTCTGGAAACAGAAAATGTTCGACTGCTGCCGTGGCCAACACATTCTCCAGATCTATCATCAATTGAAAAGTCTGGTCAATGGTGGCCGAGCAACTGGCTCGTCACAATACGCCAGTCACTACTCTCGATGAACTGTGGTATTGTGTTTAAGCTGCATGGGCAACTCTATTTGTACACGCCATCCGAGCTCTGTTTGACTCATTGCCCAGGCGTATCAAAGCCGTTATTACGGCTAGAAGTGGTTGTTCTGGGTACTGATTTCTGAGGATCTATGCACCAAAATTGCGCGAAAATGTAGTCACATGTCAGTTGTAGTATAATATATTTGTCCAATGAATACCCGTTTATCATCTGCATTTCTTCTTGGTTTAGCAATTTTAATGGCCAGTAGTGTATTTTCACTATAGTTCTAGACATTTCACCACATACGGTTTTTAGGGGACTCTAGTAAGACTCGGATCGCATATGTAAAGATAGCCATCGTTATGAGGTAACGCCCGAATAGGTATGCAACACACCCAAGGTAGAGTTAACGTGTGTACAATCTTGACTGAACAAAGCTACATGGAAAACTACCGTAGTGCACTGTTACTTCCGGTAGTCTACGGTAGCCTACGGTAGTTTATAAGATTCAAGTCTTCACTCCTGTAGGCGTAGGGAAGGCCTTGTTCGTTACCGGGAAGTGTGTGTGTGTGTGTGTGTGTGTGTGTGTGTGAGAGAGAGAGAGAGAGAGAGAGAGAGAGAGAGAGAGAGAGAGGCGAGGCACGCACCTGTCGCACGCCCGGCGTCTCCTCCCCGGGCGGCGGCGGGAAGGCGCTGAGCAGCGTGACGCGGTGCCCCCTGCGCGCCAGCTGGCGGCCCAGCGCCAGGAAGGGCGCCGTGTGGGAGCGCGTGCCGCCCAGCGTCGCCATCAGCACCTCCGCCCCCGCCGGCGTCGGCGGCAGCCGCGGCTGCTCCCAGCACCGGCCGCCCGCCGCCAGCCACAGCCACAGCCACGCCCACACCTGCGGCAGAGTTCAAAAAATGGTTCAAATGACTCTGAGCACTATGGGACTCAACTTCTGAGGTCATTAGTCCCCTAGAACTTAGAACTACTTAAACCTAACTAACCTAAGGACATCGCACACCTCCATGACCGAGGCAGGATTCGAACCTCCGGCCGTAGCGGTCTGGCGGTTCCAGACTGCAGCGTCTAGAACCGCACGTGCGGCAGAGTTGTCCGAACTGTACGTGCCTGACACTACACAATCACAAATGTCCCTACAGTACAGCCTACACCACTGTTACTACAATACTGCAGTCAGCTACCGCAGAAATCACCTGTAGTCACCCATCTGGAAAGCATTGCTGGCACTTCACTGGAGACATTCGTAACAGAAGAAAGGGCACAGGACCTCGTAGTGCGCCACTACCTGACAAAAACAACCGAGCACCCAGATGGTACGGTCGAATCTCACTGTTACTCCGTGCACGTGTATCCCGTCAGTGGAAATGTAAATTACACTCTAACACAAAATAACGACGCACCGCGAAGGTATTATTCGAACCGGACGGACATCGGTAGATGTGGTGTACTCCTACATGTACAGACAAACGAATTATTACTACTGCAGGAAAACTGGGTGACGAATTCCAGAGCAAGAACTTTGCAAATTCAGCAAGTCAATAACGCGTTTCCCCTTACGCAAGCATTTATTCGGTTTGGCAGTGATTGACAGAGTTATTGCACGTCCTCCTGAGGTATATCGTGCAAATTCTCTCCAATTGGCGAGTTAGATGCTCAAAATCCTAAGTTTGTTGGACGACTCTGCCCACTAGGCTCCAAACATTCTAAATTGGGGAGATCTCCAGTGGCCTTGCTGACTAAGGTCGTAGAATTTGTCAAGAATGGAGACGAGCAGTAGAAACCCCCACCGCGCGAGGGCGGGCATTATCTTGCTGAAATGTCAGCCCAGGATGTCTTGCCACGAAGAGCAAGAAAACTGAGGAGTAGAGTACCGTCGACGTACCGCTCTGTTGCAAGGGTGCCGCGGATGACAACCAAAGGGGTCCTGCTATGACATCAAATGGTTCCCCAGACTATCAACTCCCTATTGTCGGCCAGGCGACAACCAGGTTTGTATCCCTCGGGGATCTCCCCACATGTCTTCGCTGGTTCACTGGTCATTCCGGCTCAGTCATCACTGAAGACAATTCTACTCCAGTCAATGTGACCGAGGGAGGTGGTGCAGTGGTTAGGACACTGGACTAGCATTCGGGAGACGACGGTTCACCCCCGCGTCCGGCCATCCAGCTTGTTCTCCATGATTTCTCTAAACCACTCCAGGCAAATGCCAGGATGGTTCCTTTGAAAGGTCACCACCGATTACCATCCCAATCTTTGACACAATCTGAGCTCGTGCTCCGTCTGTAATCACCTCGTCGTGGACAGGATGGTAAACACTAACCTCTTCCTCTTGCTCGAGTCAATGAGATTGCAGGCCGAGTGGACGCGCCCTAGACAGTGTTGGACAGTCGGCCACCATTTTGCCCGACATTTGGGAGCGATGGTGTGGGGCGCCGCTTCTTTCCACTGCAGGCCTCCTTTGGTTGCCATCTGTGGCACTCTTACAGCACACCGGTTCGTCCGGGACATGCTGCGCCTGCTTTTGTTGACCTTCGTGGCAAGCCAGCCTGGGCTTACATTCCAGCAAGATAATTCCCACCCGCACACGGCGGCAGTTCCTACTGCTTGTCCTCGCGCTCGCCAAACCTTACCTTCTCTTCGTCGGATCTCCCCACACTTGAGAAGGTTTGGAGCATTATCGGCGTAGTCCTTCAACCAGATCAGGATTTTGACTTTGTATGCGCCAACAGCACAGAATCTAGCAAGAAATGCTTCAGGAAGACATCCAACGACATCCGTCAGCGTCACGCCATACCACTGCTTGCACAAGGGCCAAAGGTGGGCCAACGCGTTACTGACTTTCTCACTTTGTAAAGCTCTTTCTGTTTAACAAATAATCCATTTTCTGATATTGAAACCATTTGTCCATTCCATTCGGATAATTCTTTCCTGGTGAATGTTTCAGACAGGTAGAACGGCTGCCAGAGTGCGTTAGTGTTTTTCGTATTCAGTATCTCTACCTTGCCTCATAGGGTACGTAAGGGGAGTGATCAGAGTCACATATCGAGTGATCACTGTAAAGGACACGGAGATGCAGCGTACTCGTGTGGGTCAGCGTTATCGGCACCTGGCAGATTGAAATGGGGCTCACTGTGGATCTCCATTTGATCGAATGATTGAAATGTCCGGTATCCATATTTGCAAGGCATTCTGATGCGACAGTGGCCCAATGTCGGACTGCACATTCGTCGTCAAGGCTCCAGTGTTCCACAGCTGACCGCCATCGAGGAGGACGGCCGCACTGTGCACCGAGCAGACCGTGAGCCCTGTCATCCGGCAACAACTAGTTGATTCCGTGCAGTGTTCTGTGTCATCTCGCACCACTGGTCAGCGACTAGCTGCAGCCAGACAAGGAATCACGATACCCTGCGTAGGCCGCCACTAACACCGCAACGCAACCAGTTGCGTTCCGAGTGGTGCCGTGACAGACAAGGGTGGGCTGCAGACGAATGGCGGCGCATCCTGTCCAGCGTTGAACGCCCCAGGAGAGCACCGCCAACCAGTACCGTGGCGACGTGTCCCACTCTTCCAGTGTTTTGGAGAGGCACTGGAGTTGTACTCTTGGCATTTGAGGAGTCATCGGGCAGGGCTTCAGGTTGTGGCTGCCAGCGATTAACTTTTATGGCACAATGGTGTGATTCGTTATATGTCACCTCTAACGCGACAGTAACGTGATGCCACTCTTCAACAGGATAATGCTCGTCTACATGTGTCACGTATGTCTGTAAAGTACAGTACGTGCACTCCTGTGGCCAGCGAGACCCTTACATCCGCCAGCAGTAGAATGTACATGGGGCCAGCTCAGATGTCAACTGCAGCCTGGTGCCACTACCCGAGAGATGGAGGAGCAGTTAGAACAGCTGTGGGATAGATTGCCTCAGGAGAGGATATAAAAGCTTTGCGACAGCCTTCCCGACAATCTGTGCGTGCATCCAGCCCAGAAGGCTTGCAACTTCACACTGACGAGGGGACTCATACTGCCAAGTCGTTCGTAAATTTGACTCGATTTTGTAATCACCGAAACAGAATTTCGTACTCTCTCAACACGTCGCGTTTCCTCCTCCTCCAATGCTGCTCCACTAAATATAGTAATCAGTATCTCCTGTAACGTCAGTTCACCAAAAGTCTCTGGAACCACACAGCATGCAGTGGGACTGGAAATAACTGCAGCTATTCCAATTTATAAAGAAAGATCATTTGTCTGGCGCATAGAACGACAGGCCCATCTGACGAACTTCAGTTTCTTGCAGAATTATGCGACCTGTATTGTCCTCACTTCCGACGACTTTTCTGGAAACTTCCCTGTAGCAATCGAATACGACGGGCGAAGGGCAGTTACGTGGCCGATTAATAACGATGCAGCGGTTCTTATGCCTACAGGCATTTATAGTCTGGTCATCTAAACTCAACCCTGATGTAAACGAAGGTTTCTCTCTGGAACTGGTCAAAAAAAAAAGTTCAAATGGCTCTGAGCACTATGGGACTTAACATCTGTGGTCATCAGTCACCTAGACCTTAGAACTACTTAAACCTAACTAACCTATGCACATCACACACATCCATGCCCGAGGCAGGATTCGAACCTGCGACCGTAGCAGTCGCGCGGTTCCGGACTGAGCGCCTAGAACCGCTAGACCACCGCGGCCGGCTGAACTGGTCACAGTTAATGGCATAGTGTGTTTACTTCGCCCACATCGAGGGACTGCAAAGTAACAAACACCGGTCAGGTGTATTTTGTCTATTAGTAATTACAACCGTCTCTTATTTCTGCTTAATTATTTAAAGACTATTAATAATTTACGAACAAGAAATAAAATCTTTTCTTTATTATAGAGCACGATAAAGTTATTGTACAACAGCTACCATAAGAAATAAGATTGGCTTATTTTCTATGTTTTGGACATTTATACAATTAGTAATTTACTCAGTATCATGGTACATTTATTTTGTTGTGCTCAATATTTTTTAGCTGTGTGGTTTGTCGGAGTAATGCATTTCATTTTTTGAAAGAATACACCGCCATTTCACTGTATATTTCTTGTGTACAATCTAGATTTTGGCTTTCACGGCTTTATTGAGTGCACTGTTCTTCCAACATGACAAATAGACAGTTCGACACATTTGATTACGAGATATAAACGGTACAGTATTAAAATCTTGTGTGTGATTAATTAAAATCAAGTAAGACATGTGTTTACTTGCTTTGTGCTGACTCTCCCAGATATGAAGCGCTTGTAGATGTATGCTACAGTCCTTGAAGACTTTAACTTTGTACCATTTATGTCACGTTAAGCAAATGTGCTGAACTGTGTATCTGTCATCCTGCACAGTAAACAGCAAAATAATAGTTCAAGAACACTGTACTCGATAATGGTGTGAAAGCCGAAATCTAGATTGTACACAAGAAATATGCAGAAATATACAGTCAAATGGCGGTGTATTCTTTAACAAATTCTGTATGACCGTGGCTCAGCGCCATCGATAACTTTTTAATATATTTCATTTTAATTGAGCCTACTGACAAGATTATAAAGGCAGCCTGTGTACTGGGACAGTCCTATCTTACGAAATTAGGCTGCCAAGTAAATTTTTATATAAAGTTAAAGAGAACACTATTTGGTTGACAAAGTGATGCATACAGCTAGTACAGAGTAGGTTGCGGAACGTTGTAAACGAAGTTTCGCTCCCACGGGGAGCTGTATAATATCCCTTGGCACGTACTAGCGGTTATGATTCGTGAATAGCTTCAGTGGACAGAGGATTGTGGGGTTTGTTTAGTGGACCAATGGGAAAGTGTCGCTTGGTCGGACGGAACACGTTTCTTCCTACGCAGAGGGCTGGTGGTAAGGTTTCTCGGCGGTGTCATCTGGTACTGGCAGCAGCTGGGAGTCAGTGCGGCGTGCACTGCCGTAAGAAGTCTGGAAGCCGAGTGAAAGGCGGACTGCTGTACGCGACCGTGACGCGCGGGGCCAGAGGCGGCTCAGCGCAGCGCAGCCCGCCGTTTCCGCCCCAGAAGGGACGGAAGTGGACCGCGGAGAGCCGCGGCCGGTGTTTTGCCGTACGCGGCCGCTCTGTGCGTGGTGCTGCTTTCCCTACCGGCTATCGAAGTCTCCGGGCGGAAGCTCGCCGCTCCGGGAGCAGAGGGGGCGGCCGCGTCGCGGAAACGCCGCCAGGGAAAGCACCCGAGGTCCGGGGCCGAGCGGACGCCAGGAGAAGGCCAAGACAGTAGATCAGAGTAGTTTACATAACAGAAGTTATAGCACTAACGGTTTTGTATCTTCTTTGTACAGTAAATATTGGTAAAGGGAAAGGCGGGGTAAAGCGGCCACTAAGGGCAATTGAATTTTCACCAAACCGTTGTGCTGACAGAAGCTTGCCGCTTACGCATTCTGAATCTGATTAATAAGGTTTCACGCTATATATCTACAAGTAAAAATATATAACGAACAAGATCTATACGAATTTTTCTGAAGCGTTACATACTGGTCAGTTCTCCCAACCTAACAGGGTCACGTCGCCAGTGCGGACATACACACTCGTAAACTGGGCGGCAGGTGAAGTAAGGCCACTGCCTCGCCATCTTCCTTTAAGTGCAGATACTTTGTTGTTCTTCGACTGAAATGTCAACAGTTTCCTCCACAAATATGATGAGCTTGACTGTCTGCCTTTCTGCTCCACAGTCGCAGTTCGGAACTGAGTTTAGTTCACATTTATACTATGAGTCCGCACATTTACAATGGCCGGTTCTAATTGGGCTTCGAATGATGCAGAATTTTCCTCGGCAGTAGAAGCCAGTCTGTTTTTCGGAGCAATAATGAAACCTCTTGATATCCGCGTTTACAGTATCTTTCCAGGCTTTCTTCCAGCTCCCACAATTTATAGTTTTCTAGAGCGGAGTCAATATTTATGTAATAAGAAAACAAAGAAAATGAAGGTGTCGATTATTTTGAATGTTTCTACATACTCCAGGAAGTGTTTTGTTACCTTCGCCGTTCTGGTGGCGGCACCGTATATTACTTGAGAGTGATAGCCAGTCTCGGTCGCGGCCGAAGCAATTCACATTGCAGGATTTAGCTCGGTGCCTACTTTCTTGACGTGCCGGGACAGCAGGCTTCTGCTGCTGCTTAAAGCAGAGTTAAGAACCGCTGTTGGTAACGCATGTGCCGAAGAGCGACCACTGCTGCCACCTAGCTCCCATACGATATTATTGCCTACACACGGTTTTGAAGCTGTCTCATAGCTTAACGTTCTATCTAAGTTAATTCCTAGGCTGTCGTAAGTTTTATTACGAGTTAAGGTAAAAATATTTAAAAGAATTTTAAACTGCATATTTGCAGGTTTATTGTTCAGGGGGATGCGCGATACCTTCATCTCAGTTGAACTGGGCTGAAGCCTCCATTTACGGAAATCCACTGAAGGCGCTAAAGAAGGTACAGGCATGTGTATTGAAATACATATGTTTGTAAACTGACAGAATACGGCGTTGCGGTCGGCAACGCTTATATGAGACAACAAGTGCCTGGTGCAGTAGTTAGACCGGTTACTGCTGCTACAATGGCAGGTTATCAAGATTTAAGTGAGTTTGAACATGGTGATATAGTCGGCGCACCAGCGTTGCGACCCAGGATCTCGGAGCCAGCGATGAAGTGGGGATTTTTGCCGTAGGACCATTTCACGAGTGTACCGTGAACAACACGAATCCTGTAAAACATCAAATATCCAACATCGCTGCGGCCGGAAAAAGATCCTGCAAGAACGGGACCAACGACGGATTAAGAGAATCGTTCAACGCGACAGAAGAGCAACCCTTCCGCAAATTGCTGGGTCATTAGCAAGTGTCAGCGTGGGAACCATTCCACAGAATATCATCAATATGTGATTTCGGAGCCGAAGGCACACTCGTCTGCCGTTGACGACTACACAACACAAAGCTTTACGCCTCGCCTAGGTCCGTCAACATTGACATTGGACTGTTGATGATTGGAAACATATTGCGGGTTGGACGAGTCTCGTTTCAAATTGTATCGAGCGGATGAACGTGTACGGGTATGGAGACAACCTCACGAATCCGTTGACCCTGTTCAGACTGGTGGAGAGTCTGTAATAGTGTGGGGGTCTGGAGTTTGAGTGATATGGGACTCCTGATACACATAGATACGACTCTGACATGTAACACGTATGTAAGCACCGTGTCTAATCACCTGTATCCAGTCATGTCCATTGTACATTCCGGCGGAGTTGGACAATTCCAGAAGAACTATTCGACCCCCGACACGTGCAGAATTGCAACAGAGTGTCTCCAGGAACACAGTTCTGAGTTTAAACACTTCCGTTGGCCAGCAAATTGCCCAGACATGAACATTATTGAGCATGTCTGGGATGCCTTGCAACGTGCTGTTCAGAAGAAACCTCCACCCACTCGTACTCTTACGGATGTGTGTACAGCCCTTCAGGATTCATGGTGTCAGTTCCCTTAAGACATTAGCCATGCCACGTCGTGCCGCGCCACTTCTGCGTGCTCGCGGTGGGGGGGGGGGGGGGGGGGGGGCTACACGATATTAGGCAGGTGTACCAGTTGCTTTGGCTCGTCAGTGTAGTCACCCATTGCCATGATATGTTAACGCTTCGTTTTCTTAATTTCGTTATGTTGTGTAGCTAGTGCGCAAACAGCAGCGTATCCAAATTGTAGAGATGATGTTGCGGGCATACTTGCAGTGTAGGAGCTAAAGACCAGACAAGCTAAAGTAAATGTTCAAATGTGTGTGAAATCTTACGGGACTTAACTGCTAAGGTTATCAGTCCCTAAGCTTACACACTACTTATCCTAAATTATCCTAAGGACAAACACACACACACACACACACACACACCCATGCCCGAGGGAGGACTCGAACCTCCGCCGGGACCAGCCGCACGGTCGATGACTGCAGCGCCCCAGACCACTCGGCTAACCCCGCGCGGCCCAGACAAGCTAAGATGGTGCCTTGGCTAAAACCATTGTTCAGTTTAATCTGTTTGCTCCATTTCTTCCCAGTAGCCAGTTGCAATGTTGTCTCGCTAAGTCAACTGAAATCACCCGCGACTGTAGATTCTACGTCAGCACGCGACACTGTACGGAGGCCAGGTTTGTCAGCCAGGCTGCGCGGTGTGTTTCCACTGCGAGGCTGCCAGTCGCCGTCGGCCCCTGGTGGCAGGCGCTGAGTGGAGGCAGCTTCCGGCGCCAGTCCGCTGTGTCGGCCGACCTTGCCGGGTCACCGGCTGGCGAAAGCCCCCTCCGGCGCTCGCCCACCCACTCACAGCGGAGAAAGTGGCGCCGGCGGCCGGCCGTTGACCCCCTGGAACCTTCCCGACGTGCGTCGCGGAGAGTCTGTTTCCGCCGAGTCACTGCGTGCGCCAGCTTCGGTCACTCACCGTCGGAGGGCGCGTCCGCGTCCGCTGTACCTCCTGAGCAGCTGCGGATGGAGCTCCACCGCCAGTCAGGAAGATATAAAGACGCTGTCGTGATCCAAATTTAATTCCAGCTCCGAGTCCTAAGCGACCGCAAGAAAGAGCAGCTGACTCCAAGTATACGGAATAGGTTCCCAGACACGCGACTGCCTCAGAGAGTAATTGAATCTCGTACGTTGTGCTCGACGGCGAGTGTTGTCCAGGTCGTCAGTAGAGTCCCGGGGAAGAGTGGCGGGGCCGGCCTCGCTCTCTGCATAAACAAACGACCTGGCGGGCAGGGTGGGCGGCGGCTGCGACTCACTGCCGGTGTTGCCGTATCGTTGTCGAATTACTGCAGCGGTACACGGGATCTCTTATTCAGAGGACGAGCATTTAAGGACGCTAGCAGGGAAGGTCAGTGGCAGACTTCGGTTCACTGGGAAAGTTTAGGAAAGCCGAGGTCATCTACAGAGGACATCGCGGGTAGAACACCGGTACGGCATATTCTCGAGTACTGCTCGAGTATTTGGGATCGCCAGCAGGTTCTTGTAGGAAGAGATAGAAGCAATTCAGAGTAGCGCTGCTGAATTTGTCACCGATAGTTTCAATCGACACGTGAGTATTAGGGAAATACTTCGTGAACTCAAATGGGAATCCCAGGAGGGAAGGCGACGCGCTTTTCGCCTAACACCACTGAGAATACGTAGAGGACAGGAGTTTGTGGCTGACTGCAGAACGACTCCACTGCCTCCAGCGCGCAGTTCGCGCAAGGACCGCCAAGTCAGTCGTACTTCCCTCGCCCTGTGTGTCAGTGGAACTGGCGAGGAAATGACTAACAGTGACACAAGCTACGATCCGCCGTGCTTGCGGACTAGGTACGCAGATGTACGTTTCGTTCAAGTGACCGTCATCAGCTGACCTACATAATCCTGACACAACACTATGTAAGCCTGCCTACAAACGAGTAAAGACACTGAAGAGCCAAAGAAACTGGCACACCTGCCTAGTGTCGTATAGCGCCCGCGCGAGCACGCAGGAGTGCCGCAACACGACGTAGCGTGGACTCAAATAATGTCTAAAGTGGTGCTGGAGAGAATTGACAACATGAATTATGCAAGGCTGTCCACAAATCCGTAAGAGTACGAGCAGTGAGGGGCTGGGAGGTCTCGTTGCAAGGCATCCCAGATATGGTCAATAATATTCATGTCTGGGGAGTTTGGCGGCGAGCTGAAGTGTTTAAACTCAGAAGACTGTTCCTGGAGTCACTCTGCAACAATTCTGGATGTGTGCTGTGTCGTATTGTCCTGCTGGAATTGCCCGGGACCGTCGGAATGCAGAATGGACACGAATGGATTCAGGATGCTCATGTACGTCTCACCTGTCACACTAGCATCTAGAGGCATCACGGGTCCCATATCACTCCAACTGCACACGCCCCACACCATTACAGAGCCTCCGCCAGCTAGAACAGTCCCCTGCTGACATGCAGGGTCCGTGGATTCGTGAGGCTGCCTCCATACTCGTACACATCCATCCACTCGATACAAATTGATGACAGATTCGACCGACCAGTCATCAACAGTCCAATGTCGGTTTTGACGGGCCCAGACGAGGCGTAAGGATTTGTGTGGTGCAGTCGTCAAGGACACACGAATGGGCTTTCGGCTCTGAAAGCCCATATCGTTGATCTTTCGTTGAATGGTTCGCACGCTGACACTTCCTGATGGCTCAGCACTGAAATCTGTAGCCATTTGCGGAAGGGCCGCACTTCTATCACGTTGAACCATTCTCGTCAGTCGTCGTTGGTCCCGTTGTTGTAGGATCTATTTCCGGCCGCAACTATGAGGGAGATTTGATGTTTTACCGGATTCGTGATCTTCACGGTACATTCGTGAAATGATCGTACCGGAAAATCCGCAGTTCATCGCTACCTCAGAGATGCTGTGTCCGATGGCTCGTGCGCCGATTGTAGCACCACTTTCAAACTCACTGCCGTTGCAGCAGCAGTAACCGATGTAACAAGTGCGCCAGACAGTTGTTGTCTTATATGGGCGTTGCCATCCGCAGCGTCGTATTGTGCATGTTTCCATGCCTCTGTATTTGAATAGGCATGTCTATACGAGTTTGTCTGGCGCTTCAGTGTAGTTAAGCTTATGCCGAGCCCCATAGCGCGAGTCCTTATCGCACTAGTCTGGTTTTTTGCTCAGCATCTGCGTGAAACACTCAAAAATGAAATGTGCGATAAAACATTAAAGACATAGTATACCTTTGAACAGTTGTTTTGCGCATCTTCCCCCCCCTCCCCCTCCCGCTCCCACCCACCCACCCACACACCCACACCCACACACCCACACCCACACACACAACCACACACACACACACAAACACACACACTCACACACACACACACGCACACACACACACACACACACACACACACACAGACACACACACACACACACACACACACACACACAGACACACACACACACACACACAAAGGCGTCTGTTGCCTCGTACATTTTCCGTCACCAAGCCCAAAAATCAACATCTGCGAAAGTTTTAAACTTTACTGTCCGGCCAAAGCCTTAACATTAACTGCGACTGAGTCAGCAGATGTTTGTTTCCCTTACGGTCACTTCTATGCTGGGTACGAGTTCGCTTACTCGAAAACAACGTACATGACCGACCATAACGTCCTGAGATATTCGTAACTCACAAGATCTGCTGCATATCCTTAGTTATGGACGCATCAGCAACCAACCTGTAGAGTTGGATCTCAGACGCGCGCAACAGGTTTTCTGTAGCCAACATACGTTCAAATGGTTCACATGGCTCTGAGCAGTATGGGACTTAACTGCTGTGGTCATCAGTCCCCTAGAACTTAGAACTACTTAAACCCAACTAACCTAAGGACGTCACACACATCCATGCCCGAGGCAGGATTCGAACCTACGACCGTAGATGTCACGCGGCTCCAGACTGTAGCGCTTAGAACTGCACGGCCACTCTGGGCGGCCCAACATACGTTGCCTCTCAGTTGACGTGTCTGGGGTACTTATCTGAGAAGGGTAGCGTTGCTAACATACACTCTCTAAGACAAAGAAACGACGCACCACGAAGGAATTATCCGGAAGAGGCGGAAATCGACAGACGTGATGTACGTGTACAGACAAACAAATGATTAGAATATCACAAAAATTGGATGAGTTATTTAAGAGGAAGAACTTCACAAACTGAGAAAGTGAATAAGCCACCGGTCCAAGTCTGTCCCTCGTGCAAGTAATTATTGGGCTCGGTACAGATTGATATTATCGCTGGATGTGCTCCTGAGGCAGAAAGTGCCGAAATCTGTCCACTTAAATGAAATGTATAAGCAGTTGCGGATATGGACAACCATCGGCTGTGTAACGAAATGACGACGACGAAAATTTGTGCCGGGCCGGGACTCGAAGCAGGATTTCCCGCTTAGCGCGAGCCGTCGCCTCACCAGTAGGCTATCCCAGCACGGTCCACGGCCACACCCACAACTGCAACACGTCGTCTGCTGCGTGGCTGCAGCCTGCAAGTACCCGTACAACGGGAGGCGTTTACTTGAAGCCGCTTGCCCGGTGTCGGTGGATAAACACGGTACCGCAGAGCCTGTGTCAGCCCGAATTACAATGTAAAAGCAAGACTAGAACAGTAGGAGTAAATTTAGCCAAACTTGGTACACACAAGACTGACTACCAAAAAAAGGAAAAATACGTGTAGAAATTATGCAATGCTAGCATTTCGCCCGCGGCTCCGTCCGCGTACCGACTTGTCACATGTGACACACACACACACACACACACACACACACACACACACACACACACACATGTATATACACTACTGACCATTAAAATTGCTACACCAAGAAGAAATGCAGATGATAACGGGCATTCATTAGACAAATACATTATACTAGAACTGACATGTGATTACATTTTCACGCAATTTGGGTGCATAGATCCTGAGAAATCAGTACCCAGAACTACCACCTCTGGCCGTAATAACGGCCTTGATACGCCTGGGCATTGAGTCGGATGGCGTGTACAGGTACAGCTGCCCATGCAGCTTCAACACGATACCACAGTTCATCAAGAGTAGTGACTCGCTTATTGTGACGAGCCAGTTGCTCGGCCACCATTGACCAGACGTTTTCAATCTGGAGAATATGCTGGCCAGGGCAGCAGTCGAACATTTTCTCTATCCAGAAAGGCCTGTACAGGACCTGCAACATGCGGTCGTCCATTATCCTGCTGAATTGTAGGGTTTCGCAGGAATCGAATGAAAGGTAGAGCCACGGCTCGTAACACATCTGAAATGTAACGTCCACTGTTCGAAGTGCCGTCAATGCGAACAAGAGGTGACCGAGACGTGTAACCAATGGCACCCCAAACCATCACGCCGGGTGATACGCCAGTATGGCGATGACGAATACACGCTTCCAATGTGCGTTCACCGCGATATGACCAAACACGTATGCAACGATGATGATGCTGTAAACAAAACCTGGATTCATCCGAAATAATGACGTTTTGCCATTCGCGCACACAGGTTCGTCGTTGAGTACACCATCGCAGGCACTCCTGTCTGTGATGCAGCGTCAAGGGTAACCACAGCCACGGTCTCGGAGCTGATAGTCCGTGCTGCTGCAAACGTCGTCGAACTGTTCGTGCAGATGGTTGTTGTCTTGCAAACGTCCGCATCTGTTGACTCAGGGATCGAGACGTGGCTGCACTATCCGTTACAGCCATGCGGATAAGAAGCCTGCCATCTCGACTGCTAGTGATACGAGGCCGTTGGGATCCAGCACGGCGTTCCGTATTACCCTCCTGAACTCACCGATTCCGTATTCTGCTAACAGTCATTGGATCTCGACCGACGCGAGCAGCAATGTCGCCATAAGATAAACCGCAATCGCTATAGACTACAATCCGACCTTTATCAATGTCGGAAACGTGATGGTACGCATTTCTCCTCCTTACACGAGGCATCACAACAACGTTTGACCAGGCAACGCAGGTCAACTGTGTACGAGAAGTAGGTTGGAAACTTTCCTCATGTCAGGACGTTGTAGGTGTCGCCACCGGCTCCAACCTTGTGTGTATGCTCTGAAAAGCTAATCATTTGCATATCACAGCATCTTCTTCCTGTCGGTTAAATTTCGCGTCTGTAGCACGTCATCTTCGTGGTGTAGCAATTTTAATGGCCGGCAGTGTATATATAGCACTCTGATATAATTCGCTGGAGATTGCGTAATTGTTCAATGTTTTCCAGCACGTCACTGTAAGTGTACCTGTGGCAACGAGGCTGTGGCATGAGATTCGGCCCGGAAACGCCGGCAAAATCACTACTCCGCTGTAGTGCTTACTCTTAGGATGCGGTTGGGCGTGCACTGAGCAACACAAATAAGACACCGTGCTCCGTACCTTTAAAGTACCGTAAGTCAACGACGTGTAGCAAACAAAGACCGACGGATCACTCTGATACCTTTCTACACATCACGCCTTCTGTCCCTAGCGGCTGTACAGGTACCTCACAGTATTTTAATACAAGTAAGTCAAGCGTAGATCAGATTTGATTGACATTGCTTCAGGCGTTGCTGAGTTATGCTTCTAAGTCACACCTTTTCACTCCGAACCCTCAGACACTGGGGTGCTAGTGGTGTGTTACTATCACGGTAAATTTTTCCAGGTAGCACGTAGTGTGTGTGCCCAGTTTAATAGGAATTCCTACAGGTGCCACACAATGGCGCTAGGACACTGTCCGTGCACACCACCATCTCCGTAACTGTAGGGGTGAAAGTTCGCTCTGACTGTCACTAATTACCCTAGTGACCCTGAAAACTATGCATTTGACATTAATATTAGTCGTTCTCTAATATTACAAAGTACATACAAAATTTTACTGAGATTATTCCAGAGCCGGCCGCGGTGGTCTAGCGGTTCTGGCGCTGCAGTCCGGATCCGCGGGACTGCTATGGTCGCAGGTTCGAATCCTGCCTCGGGCGTGGGTGTGTGTTGTCCTTAGGTTAGTTAGGTTTAAGTAGTTCTAAGTTCTAGGGGACTTATGACCTAAGATGTTGAGTCCCATAGTTCTCAGAGCTATTTTTTTGAGATTATTCCAGAGATTCCTGGGTCAAACCTCTACGTTATGGGTTGTAGGTGGTTCTTAACTCTACAGAAACATTGGCGAACTGGCGTATAACAATCCAATAAAGTTTGATCAAAATCGGGTGACTGTATAGGAACGCACAGGAGATGAACAGATATTCATTTTCATATAATGTGTGGTGGTAAATGCTAGTATGGTTACATCTCGGTCCTTCTCAACATCTGCATCCACAGCTACATCTACAAAATCTCTCTGCAATTTACAACCATGTGCTTGGCAGAGGGTTCATTGATCCGCTTCGAAACTACTTCTCTACCGTTCCACTCTGGAACAGCTCGCGGGAAAAACGAACACGTACATCTTTCCGTGTGAGCTGTGATTTCTTTTATTTTAATACGATGTTCGTTGCTCCCTATGTCGGTAGGCGCCATCGAAATAAACTACGACGTAAGTGATGCCGACTGCGGGGGAGGGGGCGGGGGAAACCGATTGTCCTCCCGTCGATGACGTCGCGATCAGAGCTCGCCCACCACGTGCTCTGTTTACGAGCACTGATCCGCGCTTCAGACCTCTGTCGACGTTCGGAATTACAGACGCCGCCCGGCCTACGAAACAAACATAATAGCGCGTCCAATAGCCGGGGAGCGTGTAAATGAACAGTCCCCCCCCCCCCCCCCTGTAATTAGCGGTCGGCGGCGGTCGGTGACGTGTGAAGCGGGCCTTTTTATTACTTATTTTCTGCCAGCCGCTGCCCCGTTTCTCACACGCGGTGCTCAGCCATCAGGCACGGCAATGGCCGATCGACCGCAAAATAATCGCGGGCCCATGCAAATTGAAAGCCTTTTGCGGTCTTTTTTAATCTGCGCGAATCTCGCTGCCAGTTGCGGTTTCACGGCTGCGACAATGAAACACTCACGCACGTGATTTGCCTGCACTGTGAAACACTCTACGTGCGTCATTTGCGCTCACAGAAAAAGAAGGAATGGACCTGGCAGTGGAGCGGTCCGCCAATAATTTCGCAAAGTGCGAATCTGGGTGTTTGTCGAGTGTATTTTGAGCTGAGCTCTTACGTAACAGCAAACGCATGCGGCATAAATTTGAGACGCAACTGACAGTTTACGTGATGGTTGAACACTAGGAAATTACACACTTTTTGGTAAATCAACACTATCTGACCAAAAGTTTCCGGACGCTAATATAGGGCGTGTCTACAGTTCGCCCTTATGTCGGCTTCAGTTTAGGGGGCTCTTTCAATGGAGAACTCAATGTTTGTGTGTGTGTGTGTGTGTGTGTGTGTGTGTGTGTGAGGGAGGGGGGGGTGATGGAAAGGTGGGGGGGGGGGGGCAGCTAGTTCTTCGTCAAGAGCCGAGACGAGACGAGGTGGTGGCGTCGGACGGTCACGTCTGGAGCGAAGTCGGCTCACCACAGGGGCGCCCCACCGGATGCACGTCAGCACACTGGGCAGGCCGGCGCATTCCACGAATGCCACCGTCCGCAGACCACTGAGTCACAGGCGCTGCTCCAGACAGGGTGCATCGGCATGCTGACGCGATCGTCGTCTCCGAACCTGTCTTCCACTTCACGTGCACGGCGCTCTAAAATGTGTTCAGGTCCGCGCTGCTGACACTGAACATGCACGCGTATAACGTTCTCCAGGCATTCACCGAACGGAAACCCAATCGTCTGACGGGATACGGAGTGGTTCGACGCTGGAAATCACTCGTTTCCTTTCATCCAGTCGCTCTGCACACCACCTCTGGGGTCGCTCGGGACAGAAGTGCACCAGGGTTTGACATACGGGGAGCTGCTCGACCGCTTTGCTCCACTCCTTTCACCTCCCTACGCACATTGCCCCTGATTACAAGCTGTTTTTTAGAAGGACACTTCCGGCAAAGGTCGATTGCCCCAGTTCGTCAGTACACGAGTTCTGTCTGGTCTCGGCTAAGGTGTAGTTCTTCCTTCACAATAAAATAGACTTTGAGAGTTGTGGAAGGGCTGAAACGTCGCGTACAGATGTGTTACTGAGGTCTCCTCAGCCACCTACTGTGCAGTCGCTGCTCGTCTACTGTCAGCACAGCACCCCCCGCCTCTTTTTGTAACAGCGGGGCCGCTCGGGATTAGCCGAGCGGTCAGAGGCGCTGCATTCGTGGACTGTGCGGCTGGTCCAGGCGGAGGTTCGAGTCCTCCCTCGGGCATGGCTGTGCGTGCTTGTCCTTACGATAATTTAGGTTAAGTAGTGTGTAGGCTTAGGGACTGACGACCTTAGCAGTTAAGTCCCATAAGATTTCACAGACATTTGAACATTTTTTTGTAACAGCGGGTCCGCCTCCCGCGACAGCCAGTAGTCAGAGGCAGAGTCCGCACCGTGTAGAGACCTGCTCTCATTTCGCGCATTTCTCGGCTGAAGAAGTCATCTGGAGGCAGCTGCCGCAGTGTTTAGAAGCGTTGCCGCCGACCTTGTCTGGCGTCGAATGTGTGCGTTTGGAGGTGCTCCGATCGCCGCATCAGAATAAAGTCGCCGTGAGAGCTGCGTGTGCGTCTTTAGTGTAGTGTAGTGTAGTGTAGTGTAGAGTGTGTGGGCAGCGAGGCTTTTGGCAGGGACTGCCGCCGGGTCGCGCCGTGGCGACTTGTGTGAATGGCGGATGAGTTTGAACGGTCCCGCCGCTAATGGACGCCGTGGCGGCGCAATCGCCCGCACTCTGCCAGAGGCGCGCCGCACTCAGGCAGCGGGAAGGGAACGTGGAGCTGCGTTTGCTGTGAAACTAAGGGCGGCGTGTGTGCGGAGGGCGGAGGCGCGAGGTGCGCGTGCACTGCAGGTCAGGTGAGGCCGCGCGTTGGGTCGAACCCCGGCCCCTGAGCCACCCGGCCCGCTCACACCGTCGGCCGAGCAGGTGTTGGGCGGTGTCCGGCATTGCTTTAAAAAAATCTCACTCTACACCGAATCCAACACTGTCGCGTCTGGTTTAAAAGCGCCGCATCCGTCCGGAAGGTGGTGAGGGGGGGGGGGGGGCAGGATTTAGATGGGCTCCCACCGCCCCAAAGCGTTCGTATACACTCACGGAGGATAATGGAATGTAGTCGAATTAAGTCGAGTGATGCTGAGGGAATTAGATTACGAAATGAGACACTTAAAGTAGTAAAGGAGTTTTGCTATTTGGGGAGCAAAATAACTGATGATGGTCGAAGTAGAGAGGATATCAAATGTAGATTGGCAATGGAAAGGAAAGCGTTTCTTCTTAAGAAGAGAAATTTGTTAACATCGGGTATTGATTTAAGTGTCAGAAGCCGTTTCTGAAAGTATTTGTATGGCGTGTAGCCATGTATGGTAGTGAAACATGGACAATAAATAATTTGGACAGGAAGAGACTAGAAGCTTTCGAAATGTGGTGCAACAGAAGAATGCTGAAGATTAGATGGGTAGATCACATAACTAACGAGGAGGTATTGAATAGAACTGGGGAGAAGAGGAGCTTGTGGCACAACTTGACTAGAAGAAGGGATCGGTTGGTAGGACATGTTCTGAGACATCGAGGGATCACCAGTTTAGTACTGGAGGGCAGCGTGGAGGGTAAAAATCGTAGAGGGAGACCAAGAGATGAATACACTAAGCTGATTCAATAGGATGTAGGCTGCAGTAGGTACTGGGAGATGGAGCTTGCGCAGGATAGAGTGGAATGGAGAGCTGCATCAAACCAGTCTCAGGGCTGAAGACCACAACAACAACAACAACACACTGACGGAAGGCACGGGACACCTGCCAGTACCGTTTGGCGCCCCCTCTCTCCCGGCGTGGTGCAGCAGCTCGACGTGGCGTGGGCTCAGCAAGTCGTCGCAAGTCCCCTGCAGTAATACTTGGACACGCTGCCTCTACAGCCGTCCACAACTGCGAAAGTGTTGCCGATGCACGATTCTGTCGACCCAGTGGCCTCTCGCGTACGTCTCATAAATGTTCGGCGGGATTCGCGTCGGGCGATTTGGGTGGCCACATCACTCCTTCCAATTACCTAGAACTACCTTCAAGGAAACCGCGAATAATTGTTGCCCAGTGACAGGGTGCCGTGCAACCCCTGGAAAACTCCACGGTCTTCGTGTTCCAAAACAACGGCGAGTAGTTGCAAATGGTCTCCAAGCAGCCGAGCAGACGACCCAGACCATTCCGTGTGGACACAGTTGACAGAGCCACCACCAGCTCGGACAGTGCCTCGTTGATAACTTGGGTCCGTGTCTCCGTGGGGTCTGCGCCACACTCCAACCCTACCATCAACTCTTACCAACTGAAATAGGGATTGCACTGCAAGTCCACCCACGGTTTTGCAGTCGCCTAAGGTCCTGGTCACGAGCCCAGTAGAGGTTTTGCAGGCGATGTCGTGCTTTTAGCAGAGGCACTCGCGTCGGCCGTTTGCCTTCATAACCCACAGCCCTTTCACACGAAGCACCCGAGTACAAATGACGGCTCCGCCAGTGCAGTGTCCTTTTACACCTCGTGTACACTACACTGCCGCCGCCTGTGCGTGTGCATATCGCTATCCACCTCACTGCGTACTGCACTGGGACGCCTATTTGTGAACATTAATACGAGGCGTGTCCACCCTGCCGCTTCGTGAAGACTCCTGCGCTGCTGGAAACATTTTCAGTGACGTGTCTGAATCTCCGTGGGGGAACCGCACGCTGTTCTTCCTCAGAAACCGAGACTAGAGAAGGCAGTGATGTGGGACGTTGGCGTCTGGACGTTCTGACACATTCCGAAGGTGGAAGGTGCTGGCTGCACTCGATTTAGGCAGGATCTCAGGGCAGATCAGGAGTCTGATAACCGATGCCGTGTAGCAGGAATCGTGATCTCTTGTATTATAATACAGGGTGTCCAGAAAAGGGCTCCCTGATTTCAAAATTAAATATCTCGAAAACAAAGATCGATAGAGGAATGCAGTAAACGGTATGTCTATTGTGAAAGCTGTAAGAAGTTTATTCAGCAGTTTGAAATAATAGTTACAAAAGCTGCTAACAGATGGCGCTGTACGCTGTACAGCTCATATCAGCATACGTAAGTGAAATAATCGTATGAAAACAATCTTTGCAAACAATCATATCACAATGTTTTCAAAATGTTCACCATTGGCGCAAACGAAGAATGAAATTCGCCATCACATTTCGTAGTGTCTCAACCGAAATGGATTCACATGCCACAGAGATCGCCAATTCAAGCTCGTCCAGCGTGGCGGAATGCTTCGGGTAGACCGTGTCTTTCACTGTGCCCCACAAAAAAAAAGTCACAGGGAGTCAAACCCGGCGAATATGGAGGCCAATCCATGCCTGCACCAGTAAATTTGGGATATTCCAAAGCAATGACTCGATTCCCGAAGTGTTCCTCAAGAAAGCGAAACACTTCTTCAGTCCGATGTGGTCGGGCTCCATCTTGCATAAACCATTCAGTACCTGGTCGATCCTCTAACGCTTGCTGCGTGGCGACAAATTGTTCCAAAATTGCAACGTAACGTGCACCAGTGACCGTTTCTCGAATGAAAAAAGGGCCAATAATGCCTCTGCTGCATACTGCAGCCCACACAGTAACTTTAGGAGAATACAGGAGTTTCGCTTCACACCAATATGGCTTTTCGGAACCCCAAAATCGCCAGTTCTGCTTATTCACGTATCCATTCAGGTGTAAGTGTGCTTCATCTGTAAACCAGATGCAGCCAACATCAAATCCTTCACTATCAATCATTGTGAGAATCTGATTAGCAAAGGCAACCCTTTATTGCATAGCTCGTACGGGTACGGCCTGGTGCGTTCGAATTTTGAAAGGAAACACGTGTAGGCTCTTTCTCAGTATTTTCTGCGTGCTGGAACGCTTCAAACCAGTCTCAGATACAATTCTACGGACGGATGACATTGGATTTCGCTGAATAATTCCAGAAACTGTGGCGATATTTTCAGGCGTAACTGTGGTTTGCTTGCGGCCAACATGCCCCACTAGATCATCAATTACGGTGCCTGTTCGTTGAAATTTTGCGAAGAGCGTACGAATGGTTTTCGCATCGGGTCCTTTTGGAACATTAAATCGTGCTTGAAAACTTCGCCTTGTTGCCGTAGGACTCTCTTCTAACCTTTGGTACTCTGGCACCAGAAAAACGCGTTGTTCAATGGAGTACATGGTTTTAATCTCTTCCTTCGGCACGCTAACCTCCTTTCACGTTTCAATAGTGGAACTGATCGCTCTGGGCTTCGGATAACTATTTATATACTAGGCATTACGTATGTCGATTACAGCGACATCTGTTAGCAGCTTTTATAACTATTATTTCAAACTGCTGTATAAACTTCTTACAGCTTTCACAATAAACATACCGTTTACTGCATTCCTCTATCGATCTTTGTTTTCGAGATATTTATTTTTGAAATCAGGGAGCCCTTTTCTGGACACCCTGCACATAAACGAACGCCGTGTCGATCATTCCTCTTGTGACCGGCTACCGCCTTCAGTCTGCTCGGCGGATCACCTTGAGGTGTGACGTCACCGAGTGAAGTTTTGTCAACAGTGACAAGCTGGACTCCGAGGCGCCACAGCTCAAGGTGATCCGCTGCGCTGAGTGAAGGCGGTAGCCGGTCACAAGAGGAATGATCGAGACGGCGTTCGTTTTTGTATCATTTATTTTTTCAGCCACCCTCCGCAGTGCTCGACTACCACCGTCTACTAGTACGTGACGTGTGCGTGGTCTCGGTTCAGCTGCGCTCGCTCCCTTCGCGTTTCCACTTCACAGCCACTTCACCGACAGTCTGCTTTGACAGCTTTAGTAGTCTGTGCAACGGAAAACCAGTCCAAAGTTGAAAATTTTACTTTTTTATTCTCTCGATGACTACTATATGGCCGAGGCCCATTTCAGATCATCCTAACATAGTCGAAAATGGTATTTCCCAAGGCGTGAAAACCATGTCAAAAATGTACTACGAACACTTACAGCGTATGCAGATAACTGTTGCATGTATCCGCTAGTCACAACAATATTATGAGAAGGGAAGTTGCTACTCACCCTACAGCGGAGATGCTGAGTCGCAGATAGGCACAGAAGAAAGTGCGGTTTCAGTTGCCTGACACTGCAGTCGTGTGTGTGAGATACGTTTGCGCCAGTGTGTGTGTGTGTGTGTGTGTGTGTGTGTGTGTGTGTGTGTGTATTGTGCCGAAGGTCTTAACGGCCGAAAGCTATAATTGTGAGGGTCTTTTTGTTGTGCGCATCTGCGACTCAGCGTCTCGTAATAATGTTACATTCCATCCTGGATTTTCCATTGTTTGGGTATATAATGGAAACTGCTAATAGATCCACGAAATTAATTATCAAACACTGTCAGTTCAAACGCTCTTTTATTTGCAGGTGGGTAAATAATGATTCAAGTCACTGAAACACAGTTACATGAGTCCTTGTTTCCTATGCAAGTCTTATAATCTTAAAATTTCAGTTAATAAAACGGTTATTATACCTTTTACAGGAAAAAACTGTGCTAGAAGACAAAATCTTAGAACAAGTAGCGAATTTTAAGTATCTTCGCTGTCAGATACGTTTTTATGGTGGCAAGGACCTTGGGCAACAAGTTGGCAAATTTCAAGCAATATATAAGACCATTCAAACAACTATTAAAAATAAAGTTGGGAAAGAAGCAGAAATGAAGTGTAACAAAGTAATTTCATTAAACACATTGCTTTTTGGCGGAGAAGCCTGGGTGCCGACTCTTACGCAGCGGAATAAAATACAGTCGGCAGAACGGAGTGTGAAAGGTTGTACGAGCATGCGTAGGATATGAAATGAAGAATTAAAAAGGAATTAAATGTAGAATCAGTAAGAAGGCTGTGGCTAAAGTTTTCAGCAGCTCTTAAACTGGAAGTCTGACAGTAATGAGATTATTTCAGTTTGAACAAGCTTTTTTCCTTCTGCGCTGGAAGATGCACGTGGCGATTTCTCCACCACTCGATTTCAAACCGCGCTTCAAACGGTGAGTGAAGGCGCGAGTAGTTCTGACTCAGGCACACCACAAGCAGGACCGCTTTTATTACGATCACGAAGAATGCGAAAGAATGCCGCTCTTCTCTAGATCCTGTTTGTGGCGGGTCTGACCCTCCTAGGTCCACCGTCGGGAACTGGTTCCGTGAATGTTCAGCTGATCGGAAGTCACTTGAAGATGAAATTTGTCCGTCGCCCAGCAACGGCACTGATTCTAGAAAACACTGATACAGTGAGGAAAATGATAGAAAATGATCCTCGGCTGATATTTCGTGACACTGAAGGGGTCCTAAACATTGGATCGACTGCGGAGCAGGCGATCGTCCACGATCACTTAGGTCTAACCGAGAGATGGGCCCCTTGGATGCCTTTTTACCTAACGGTAACCCAAAAACATACGAGAATGGACTGATGTCGTTTTATACTCGAAAAATTCGACAAAGGGTGGCACAAAGACACTTAAATCGTTACTGGTGACGAAACGTGGGTGTCCCATTATGGCCGTGAAACAAGTAGGCCACAAGATGGTGGCCACTTTCTTCATCAAGATGGGTGACTCACCCCTGTGACGTCAGGCACAGAGGTGACTGGTGCTCGAGTGAAAGCCATCGCCACACGGGCGCCGCACAGAGAGGGCGGCTTCTGCTGCCCCAGTGCACACGGCTGCCACAGCAGTGGACTTCTCGGAGAAGGAAAAAGTGCGCGTGTTGCCGCATCCGCCCTGTTCACCTCACCGGGCGCTGTGTGAATTCTCGCTGTTCCCAAAGAAAAACGGAAAAAATTGTGGGTGGCATTTCTCATACGATGAGGCGGCTACCGCAGTATGCAACAGTGTCCTAAGTAACTTCCTCAAACAAATTGGAACGGAGGCATTTTCGAAGCGATTTGAAGCATGGAAAAATGTATAACTGTATCTGTATCTGTATCCGAACTGTTATGAAAAACTGTAAGAGCTGTATGGTAAGTTTCTGAATTTCTGCGAAAAAACTTTCGGCATAAGCGTCATACAAAACGAAATATTGAATAGTGGACAGAACTGGAGCGATCAGTTACAAACAATGGAAAATATCAGACTTCCCAGAGCAGCGTTGGATTACAGCCGAGGAGAAGAACAGATCGGGGACGGCTCACGACACGTTGAAGACAACTGCGAAGCCGCAACGGGCAAGAGTACCTAACCTATGAAGCGCAGAAGAAGAAGAAGAAGAAGAACAACAACAACAACAACTCAGTTTACGGGTATCTTGGGGAACCGTTGTGTCTAGCATGCAAGTCGTGAACGACGTGTCTTGTAAGTCGCCTTCCTTAGCGTTGCGCACTGAGGTGACGCAGAAGTGGCGGGACGCCCCCCGACATCGTGTCGGGCCCCCTCTTGCCCGGCGTAGGGGGTCAGCGGGGCGTGGCGAGGACTCAGCAGCTCGCCGGAAGTCCTCTGCACGCACACTGAGCCAGGCCGCCTCCGTAGCCGTCCGCAACTGCGAAAGTGTTGCCGGTGCAGCAGTTTTTGCACGAAGTAAACTCTCGGGTATGTCCCATATATATTCGATGGGATTCATGTCGGACGATCTGGGTGGTCAAATTATTCACTCTTCAGTGCAGTCCTCAACTATTGTAAACTACACTCCTGGAAATGGAAAAAAGAACATTCACACCGGTGTGTCAGACCCACCATACTTGCTCCGGACACTGCGAGAGGGCTGTACAAGCAATGATCACACGCACGGCACAGCGGACACACCAGGAACCGCGGTGTTGGCCGTCGAATGGCGCTAGCTGCGCAGCATTTGTGCACCGCCGCCGTCAGTGTCAGCCAGTTTGCCGTGGAATACGGAGCTCCATCGCACTCTTTAACACTGGTAGCATGCCGCGACAGCGTGGACGTGAACCGTATGTGCAGTTGACGGACTTTGAGCGAGGGCGTATAGTGGGCATGCGGGAGGCCGGGTGAGGTCTCCACAGTACATCGATGTTGTCGCCAGTGGTCGGCGGAAGGTGCACGTGCCCGTCGACCTGGGACCGGACCGCAGCGACGCACGGGTGCACGCCAAGACCGTAGGATCCTACGCAGTGCCGTAGGGGACCGCACCGCCACTTCCCAGCAAATTAGGGACACTGTTGCTCCTGGGGTATCGGCGAGGACCATTCGCAACCGTCTCCATGAAGCTGGGCTACGGTCCCGCACACCGTTAGGCCGTCTTCCGCTCACGCCCCAACATCGTGCAGCCCGCCTCCAGTGGTGTCGCGACAGGCGTGAATGGAGGGACGAATGGAGACGTGTCGTCTTCAGCGATGAGAGTCGCTTCTGCCTTGGTGCCAATGATGGTCGTATGCGTGTTTGGCGCCGTGCAGGTGAGCGCCACAATCAGGACTGCATACGACCGAGGCACACAGGGCCAACACCCGACATCATGGTGTGGGGAGCGATCTCCTACACTGGCCGTACACCACTGGTGATCGTCGAGGGGACTCTGAATAGTGCACGGTACATCCAAACCGTCATCGAACCCATCGTTCTACCATTCCTAGACCGGCAAGGGAACTTGCTGTTCCAACAGGACAATGCACGTCCGTATGTATCCCGTGCCACCCAACGTGCTCTAGAAGGTGTAAGTCAACTACCCTGGCCAGCAAGATCTCCGGATCTGTCCCCCATTGAGCATGTTTGGGACTGGATGAAGCGTCGTCTCACGCGGTCGGCACGTCCAGCACGAACGCTGGTCCAGCTGAGGCGCCAGGTGGAAATGGCATGGCAAGCCGTTCCACAGGACTACATCCAGCATCTCTACGATCGTCTCCATGGGAGAATAGCAGCCTGCATTGCTGCGAAAGGCGGATATACACTGTACTAGTGCCGACATTGTGCATGCTCTGTTGCCTGTGTCTATGTGCCTGTGGTTCTGTCAGTGTGATCATGTGATGTATCTGACCCCAGGAATGTGTCAATAAAGTTTCCCCTTCCTGGGACAATGAATTCACGGTGTTCTTACTTCAATTTCCAGGAGTGTAATTATAAAATCCGGTCTAAGTACCAAAAATAAAAAAAAATTTAGTTTTGTTATCAAAATATGGGCTATGTGCCTAACCTTCGCCAGTAAAAACCGGGCTATCTGGTAATCAGTGTGAAAGTGGTTTACAACATTGCCACCAGAATGTGCCATGTGCTAAGTGCCACCTGTCCTGAAACAAAATCCGGGCTATGTACCCGTGCTGTTGTTTTTAGTTTGAGGTTAGACTGTGTTCAAGTTGCGGTGATTAGTCCTGTCTGCTGTGTTTAATATTCTGGTTTATCTGATGGAAGAAACAGGAAAACGTCGGAAAAGGGGTGAAGGTAGTGTTTCCCAAAAAAATAAGCTACGAGCCGAGGGAAAACCATATGAGAACAATAAGGAACTTACTGTATCTCAAGAACAACCTTCACCTGATGAGGTAAGTGTATACGGTAACTTCAACGCCTTAGGACTAAGGCTTGAAGAACTTGGCTTGATTATAATTTTTCTGTGGCGTTTTAAGCTAACCTATGTTTAGATTATGCAGACCACGTTAGGTTATGTTTCACATTGTTCCTGGACTATAGTTGACCCACCAACTTTGCAGAGTAGCAAACAAACTAGTTATTCGTGGCAGTCGCAAAATATTTAATGCCTCTAATTCACGTGTTTGTTTGTTTTAGGTTTCATGCAGGTGCCGCTATCAATGAAGAGACATTGCATTGGAACACAAATTAAACATAATCAATCAGTTCTACGAAGCAGGTGATAATGTTAAGCAAAACTCTTATTTGATAGGATACGTAAGTGTGTGCCATGTCAGGCGCCGTGGTTCTCACGAAGAACCCGAGGAGAGTCGCACACAGGCTAGTGCTTTTTATGCAGTTGCTGATAACGAAGGCGGACATTTTCAAGTTTCCAAAAAATCCTTTCTGGTTCAAAATGGCTCTGAGCACTATGCGACTTAACTTCTGAGGTCATCAGCCCCCAAGAACTTAGAACTACTTAAACCTAACCTAAGGACATCACACACATCCATGCCCGAGGCAGGATTCGAACCTGCGACCGTAGCGGTCGCGCGGTTCCAGACTGTAGCGCCTAGAACCGCTCGGCCACATCGGCCGGCCCTTTCTAGAAATACACAAAATTACCAGGCGAAGAGCGGAAACCTTGGTGAAAGCAAGAAAGAGTGTTGATGTTGCCTACATCACCGACACCGACCTATATAGGGAGAAACGATCACCACGATAAAATAAGGGAAAAGAGAGGTCGTACGGAAAGATACAGGTGTTCGTTCTTTCCGCGCGCTATACGAGGTTGGAATAATAGAGAATTGTGAAGGTGGTTCGATGAGCCCTGCGCCAGGCACTTGAATGTGATTTGTAGAGTATCCATGTAGATGTAGATTGAACGTAGGGGAAACACAAACAAAGAAAGGAAATATACAGCTGCTGATGTAAAATGCATTGTTGAACACATCAAAAGTTTCCCCAAGGACGAAGGCCATTACGGAAGGACTAAAAGCTCCCTTCTACTTTTAAGCCAAGAATTAAATTACAGCAGAATGTATGAGGCTTTTGTTATGCTTTATCCAAACAAAACATTAGATATTTGTACTACAAAAATGTATTGAAGGAACACTTTCTCAAACTGAGATTTCACCGCCCAAGGTAAGATACCTGTAACACATGTGATCTGCTTAAAAGTAAGATGCTGAATGATTCAACAAATAGAGCTGTACATCGTACTTCACTAGAATTTCATCTGAGACTTGCTGAAAAAGTTATCATTATATTCTACCACTCCTGCAAGTGATACATGCACTGTATCCATAGATTTACAACAGGTTTTCTGTTTGCCAACATTGTCACACTCCCAAATATATTATTTACATCAACTTTCTCGTTATAATTTGGGATTGCATATGGCAGATAATAATAAGGGTTTTATGTTTCTTTGGCACAAGGGAATGAGTGGCAAGGGAGGCAACGAAATAGCGAGCTGTGTGTTAAGGGAGATTAAAAGTAAAATTACCCAGAAAAAAGTTAATACTGTGGTCTGCGGCCAAAATAAAAATCAAATGGTGTAGTTCCTGTGAATATATTTGGTCTGCAATGATTTCTTTGACGAAGTTCACCACAAACATGTCGTGTCTGGACTCTCATACTTAACCTGTGACCGAGACTTTGCTCTAATTGAAAAAAGAAAAAAGGGTAGAAAATGTGAATTCCTTTGGATCTAGTGAGATTTTTTGTAATGCAAATAGCAAAACTCCTTTTCTAACCACTATGATGAACGATGATGATTTTTATGACTTCTCCAAAGTAGCTAAAGAAAACCTCATCACAAAAAAGTCAGAAATGTCCAAGGCCGTTTGGCTCCAAGTTTCCAAAACCAACCAAGGAAAATTGTTTAAAAAATGCAGTGAAGTTGGAACGTGGACGAAAAAGAATGTATTCAAGAAAGGTGAGAAGATGGAAATCATAAATGGCTTAGATCTACCCCAGCTTTAACTAACAGCCAGATTGAAAACTGAGGAGAAGGACATAAAGAAGATGATACCTTATCTCAAACAAAAAAACCAAACTGTTTTACCAAAATCTGACTGAATAAACACAGCAGCTGTTTATAGACTGTAACATTGTAATATTTTGCTTGTAAAACAGTGGGAAATTTATACAAAATGTAACTTTTTAAACTTTGTAAAAGGCATTTATTTTAAAATAAAACTTGTAAGAACGTAGTAACGTGCTTGATTTTGTCTTTGTTCTTTAACTAGTTTGTTTGCTGACACAGCACTTCTGTATGCCTAACTGATTTTTCATAATAATAGAGATGTTACAGAAAACTGTAGACAGTAGTTTCTAGATTTTTATAATAGTAGAATTATTATTATTATTATCCTTCCCACACCCCTTTACTTATACATATGTAGATTTAGCCCGGTTTTTATGCTAGAGAGGTTGGCACATGGCCCTGTTCTTGTTTTGCTCCATCAACAATTCTTTTTTGTTGTTGTTAAATGTTTTACAGTAACTTTAGTCTAAAAAATGTTTGTGTATCAATTGTCTTCATTTGTTTAGGCTACAAAAAAATAAGGATACGAAAGAGGAATGCTTTCTGGAAGTTTTTTGCAATTTCCTCAAAGGAGGTGTGGCACTTACCACGGACTTTATAATTAGTCGACAACTGTGGCCCGATGACATGGCGCATTGTGATCCCTAAGAATTCCATCGTTATTTGAGAACACGGAGTCCGCGAATGGCTGCAAATGGTCTCCAAGTGAGCGACCATAACCGGGCCGCAGTCCACTCCGTGTGAACACAGCTCACACCACTGTGAAGCCGCCACCGGCTCGCACAGCGCCTTGTTGACGACTTGGGCCCGTGGCTCCGTGGGGTCTGCGCCACACTGGAACCCTGCCATCATCTCTTTCCAACTGAAATCGGGGCTCACGTGGCCACGACACGGTTTTCCAGTAGATGAACCGAAGAGAGCCGCTGCGGACTGTGTCCTGCTGTTACCAGAGGCGCTCGCTTCGGTCGTCTGCTGCCACGGCTCACTGACGCCACATTTCGCCCCACAGTCCTGACGGATACATCACGTCCAGCACTGATTTCTGCACTTATTTCACTCAGAGTTGCTTGTCTGTTAGCACTTACAACTCTACGAAACGCCGCTGCTGTCGGTCGCCAGCTGAAGGCCGTCGGCCACTGCGTTGTCCGCGGTGAGAGGTGACGCCTGACACGTGGCGTTCTCGGCACACTGTGCACCTCGGAATATTGAATTCCCTAAGGGTTTCCGAAGTGGGATGCTGCAGTGCGTCTAGCTCCAACTAGTATTCCGCACTCAAAATTTGTGTCGTGCAGCCGTATTGAGGTCGGAAACTTCTTCACATGAATGGCCTGAGTACGAATGACAGCTGCAACAATGCACTGCATTTTTACAGCTCGTGTACACGACGGTACCGCCTTCTGTACACGTGTACATCGCTAGCCCGTGACTGTTGTCACCCGAGTCTATAGCTCGATGCATAAACATCAGCCCGCGGCAGCGCTGGAGGCCGGGGGATCGACGACCTGTGGCATAGTGTGGGCGTGACGCGGGAGAGGAGCCGTGTCGTTATGGCAGGAGGGGCCGATCAGTTACGGCAGACCCGCGGCCCCGCCTCCAGGAAGACGCGGCGCGTGCCTTTAGCAGGAAAAATGGCGGACACTTTCCCCGCGTTTTCCGCGGAGTGCCGGAGAAAGTTCAGGCTCCTCCTGGAGTGATAGCAGGCTCAGGCTGGGTGTGGCGAGGGCGGTGGGAAGGCTCCAGGAGGCCGAGAGCTTCTCCAGGGTCCAGGGTCAATCCACTCCCGTACCTGGCTTACCACGAACTCTGTACACCTGCGAGGAATAAGCTTCCAGAATAGAAAGAATGTTGTAGGTGCTAGCCGTGGTGAAGAGTGGCCTAGTGCCAAGAACGATAGCGCAACACGAAGCGACTGGCGAAAACGGCCGAGTAATGTGTTGTTTTGGGAGCGACAAGTTTTCTACCTTTTGTCTTCTGAACTGAACATGTGTGAGGTGTGCGTGTCACCCTGCACATTAGAGAACTGTCGACTCCCTACTTTCATGTATCGGTACGCACACATCTGAGAGCAAACCATGTTGAGCCGCTTTCTCTGGTTCCTACACCGTCTCTGGCGTGGGCGCTCACAGGGAGAGCTTTATCATTATCCGAGGTCTGCTGGACAGCACACGTTGATCCGAATGGCTCAAAAATGGCTCTGAGCACTATGGGACTTAACTTCTAAGGTCATCAGTCTCCTAGAACTTAGAACTACTTAAACCTAACTAACCTAAGGACATCACACACATCCATGCCCGAGGCAGGATTCGAACCTGCGACCGTAGCAGTCGCGCGGTTCCAGATTGAAGTGCCTAGAGCCGCTCGGCCACACCGGCCGGCGATCCGAATGGCCTGGAAATTATTTATATGCAATTGAGGTGCTAAATATCGAATCCAGATTTGCTAGAACTGATTGAGTGGTTGGTTCAAATGGCTCTGAGCACTATGGGACTTAACATCTATGGTCATCAGTCCCCTAGAACTTAGAACTACTTAAACCTAACTAACCTAAGGACATCACACACATCCATGCCCGAGGCAGGATTCGAACCTGCGACCGTAGCAGTCGCGCGGTTCCAGATTGAAGTGCCTAGAGCCGCTCGGCCACACCGGCCGGCGATCCGAATGGCCTGGAAATTATTTATACGCAATTGAGGTGCTAAATATCGAATCCAGATTTGCTAGAACTGATTGAGTGGTTGGTTCAAATGGCTCTGAGCACTATGGGACTTAACATCTATGGTCATCAGTCCCCTAGAACTTAGAACTACTTAAACCTAACTAACCTAAGGACATCACACAACACCCAGTCATCACGAGGCAGAGAAAATCCCTGACCCCGCCGGGAATCGAACCCGGGAACTGATTGAGTGAGACAATGATGAGAGTATTATGCATTTTGAAAGAGTTTAGCGAAGAACTGACGTAAGGTGAATTTACAGATTTGCATACTTGCACGTAGTTAGCATTCTGATGTAAAATTAATCGTCGTACCGAAATTTAGTTGAAACATATCTCATCTATCGCTCACATTTAGTGAAGGTAGTTCTCGTCCCCAAATATACATTTTGTGAAATAACAGAGATCATTTTGGGTAGGTTAATCTTTTGTGTAAAGTAAAATTATGAATAATCAACTTCCTAGAATTGTTGCTAAACCTAGTCACTTTTGTATAAAGCCTATGCTGTTCATGATCTTGAAAGTCAAATTATAAACTAATTCTTTGATTTAAAATTGTTTTAGGGAAATCATTTGTAGAACATTAGGGCCCGGAATAATTCCCATGCAAGAAATTCTGCCGGCCGAAGTGGCCGAGCGGTTCTAGGTGCTACAATCTGGAGCCGAGCAACCGCTACGGTCGGAGGTTCGAATCCTGTCTCGGGCATGGATGTGTGTGATGTCCTTGGGTTAGTTAGATTTAAGTAGTTCTAAGTTGTAGGGGACTGATGACCTCAGATGTTAAGTCCCATAGTGCTCAGAGCCATTTGAACCAAGAAATTCTATGTTGCTTGTGTCCGCATTGCATGTGGCGGTAGACACGCTTTTAAATGTCATCTTTAGCCTAGTATTTTAATTTAGCTTTGATGCGGCGCTGTTCGCTGTGATGCACTTTCAAGCCAAAATGTTTACTGTACCAAGGCAAATGGAAAAATAGTGCAGGGCCACGGTCATACCGTTAGACTATACATACAGAAAATCGTCATTACACAGTTAACCAGTGATTAGGTCAGCTAGTTTAAATTCCGTTTGGAATTTACTTTCTTGTCATACAAACTTCATTTGAGTGAACAGTGTAATAAATATATCTGGGCGACAAACATTTTTCGTATTCGGAATTAGCTACGTCAAGAGGGAGTGGGCTTTTATTAAAGTAATTTGGATAATTTATTGAGACAAAATTTAGTGGTTAATTTAATGTGTAATTTTATTGGTTTTATTTTGACGTATTTCGTGATGTTAAAAACTGTCCACTGTGACGTCAGACAACACACCTCTATTTACTAGACTGTGCAACACAGGGTTTAAGTAATCACATTTTTCAGTAATTACTTCCTTGTACATACGCTCTGCGGTATACACACACAGAGTTATAAAAGAGAAAAGTTACACATGACAGGAAAAAATCTTGCAACGTCACGGAGAAACAATGACAGTACTCGGCATATTTCCTACCCACTGCAGTTCGCCCAGAGATGTCCCGTATTCACCAACGTCAGTACTCGAAACTTGCTGGCGGACAAAAAGTGTGTGTGGCTGCGGGTCTCTAATGTGGAACGTCAGTCACGCAGCCTATGCGGAGGACTTCCGTGAAGTGTGAGGAGTAGGACAGGGGGAGGGATGGGGGTACAACGTGAACAGCCCGCGAACACGGACGTCGACGCCACGGCCCCAGTCGTGTGTCGGAAGGTACCAGCCGAGCCGCGAACCAGTGTTCCACGAGGAGAGTGAGACCGCTCCTGTGAACCCAGCTACCGATGATGAGTGTAAGCAACAGCAACACTAACTAATTTGATGTAGAGGATATAAAACTGGGCCCAAGTAACTCGGTTGTGGTATCGGTCCCAGCATCTACAGTACTTAACATCATTTCAGAGTTCTGAAACTGAATTCAAGGTCTAGCAGAATCACAATATTTATTACTTAAATTCACATCAGGTCAATAAGGAAGAAGAAGTAGACTGGAGTGACAAGAGTCACGGGATAGCGGCGTGCACACAGACACACACAGATGGCAGTAGTATCGCACACAGAAGGTGTAGAATGGAGCCGTCACCTGCACTCAGGTGAGTCGTGTGGAAGGGTTTCCGACGTGATTAACGCCGCACGACGGAAGTCAGTGGACTTTTAACGCTAGATGCAAGGGACAATCCATTTCGGAAATCGTTAGGGAATTCAGTGTCCCGAGGTCGATAACGTCAAGAGTGTGCCGGGAATAGCAAATTTCAGGTCTTACGTCTCGCCACGGACAACGCGGTGGCCGAAGACCTTCACTTCACGACCGACAGCAGCGGCGTTTTGTACACTTTGTCAGTGCAAACAGACAGGGAACACTGCGTGAAGTAACCGCAGAAACCAATGTGTGGGTGCGGGGAATGTATCCGTAACGAGAGCGCGGCTAAATTTGGCGTTGATCGGCTTTGGCGGCAGACGACAGATTTGTTCGTGAGACCCAGAAAATTTTACATACAGGCTCCCAGGTAGATGCCATTTTCCTTGACTTCCGGACCGAGCGAGGTGGCGCAGTGGTTAGCACACTGGACTCGCATTCGGGAGGACGACGGTTCAATCCCGTCTCCGGCCATCCTGATTTAGGTTTTCCGTGATTTCCCTAAATCGTTTCAGGCAAATGCCGGGATGGTTCCTTTGAAAGGGCACGGCCGAGTTCCTTCCCAATCCTTTCCCAACCCGAGCTTGCGCTCCGTCTCTAATGACCTCGTTGTCGACGGGACGTTAAACACTAACCACCACCACCACCACCTTGACTTCCGGAACGCGTTTGATACAGTTCCGCACTGTCGCCTGATAAACAAAGTACGAGCCTACGGAATATCATACCAGCTGTGTGGCTGGATTGAAGAGTTTTTAGCAAACAGAACACGGCATGTTGTTATCAATGGAGAGACGTCTACAAACGTTAAAGTAACCTCTGGCGTACCACAGATGAGTGTTATGGGACCATTGCTTTTCACAATATATATAAATGACCTAGTACATAGTGTCGGAAGTTCCATGCGACTTTTCGCGGATGATGCTGTAGTATACAGAAGAGTTGCCGCATTAGAAAATTGCAGCGAAATGCAGGAAGATCTGCAACGGATAGGCACTTGGTGCAGGTAGTGGCAACTATCCCCTTAACATAGACAAATGTAATGTATTGCGAATACAAAGAAAGAAGGATCCTTTATTGTACGATTATATGATAGCGGAACAAACACTGGTAGCAGTTACTTCTGTAAAATATCTGGGAGTATGCGTACGGAACGATTTGAAGTGGAATGATCATATAAAATTAATTGTTGGTAAGGCGGATGCCAGGTTGAGATTCATTGGGAGAGTCCTTAGAAAATGTAGTCCATCAACAAAGGAGGTGGCTTACAAAACACTCGTTCGACCTATACTTGAGTATTGCTCATCAGTGTGGGATCCGTACCAAATCGGGTTGACGGAGGAGATAGAGAAGATCCAAAGAAGAGCGGCGCGTTTCGTCTCAGGGTTATTTGGTAAGCGTGATAGCGTTACGGAGATGTTTAGCAAACTCAAGTGGCAGACTCTGCAAGAGAGGCGCTCTGCATCGCGGTGTAGCTTGCTGTCCAGGTTTCGAGAGGGTGCGTTTCTGGACGAGGTATGGAATATATAGCTTCCCCCTACTTACACCACCCGAGGAGATCACGAATGTAAAATTAGAGAGATTCGAGCGCGCACGGAGGCTTTCCGGCAGTCGTTCTTCCCGCGAACCATACGCGACTGGAACAGGAAAGGGAGGTAATGACAGTGGCACGTAAAGTGCCCTCCGCCACTTATTAATTTTTAATTTTATTTATTAATAAATTTATTAATAAAATATATTATATTTTTGGTAATAGTAACAAGTATCAGTGTTACTGTAATGAAGCAATACGATTATATACAACAAAGTTAATTGTGAAACTTATAAAAAGGAGTTACTTTGTTTGTCAGATTAATTTTATTTTTTAAGACTGGTTTATTTAACATAAACTCTTTGAAAACAAGGTTTACACTTGTAATGTGATCATAGTTTACTTATCGGCTATATGTTTCTTTAGCATAAGCATAAAGCACTCTGAATCCGCGAACTCGCGAGGAATCGAACTGTAAATGTTCATCAGAACAAACAGAACATCCTCTCGTTCCCGTCCGGCCATACTCATTTAGGTTTTCCGTGATTTCCCTAAATCGCTCGAGGCAAATGCCGGGATGGTTCCTTTGAAAGAGCACAGCCGACTTCCTGCCCCGTCCTTCCCTGTTCCGATGAGACCGACGACCTCGCTGTCTGGTCTCTTCCCCCAAAGAACCCAACCCTCTCGTTTCTAGATCTCCTGCAGCTACGGTCGCGCATTGTCATCCACAAAAGTGCAGTCGTGGGCGAGTGTACCCCCGAAAAGACGCGCGTGCGGAAGGAGTACGGCGTCGCAATAACGTTGATCGGTGAGTGCACCGTGCTGAAAGATTCTGAGGTCAGTCCGCCCGTGCATCATTACGCTTCGCCACACCTGGGCCACCGAAACTGCCGCGTTGGACAGTGTTCAGATTGCATTACGTACTGCCACCTCTCGCCACATGAGAGGGCGCGCCCAGGGTCACTGCACAGACTGCTTTCGTCGCACGAGAGCACGCGGCCCCACGCACCGCCGGTCCAGACCCTATGCCCCTGTCTCCACGTGAACGGTGACGCGGCGTTCGAGTGTCAGCGGAACACAACGTGCTGGTCGTCAGGCGAAGAGGTTGCCCTCCCACCACGCAGTCATCGTGACGGTGGCCAGCGGACATTTTACAAACTCAGCCGCTTCGCAAACGCTTCCGCACTTGCCGCGAAGCGAATCATTGCGGCCTTTTGGGCGTAAGACAAATCTCTCCGTTTGAGCACGACGACAACGGCTGCACTGTTTTCTGCGTCCCCCTGACACTGCTCGTGTCGGACACACGCGTTGGTCACGTTCCGTAATGCGTCATGCTACTTTAGCCAGCTCGTGCTTTAGTTTTGCAAAGCGATATTAAGTAGTAGCGTGCTTATTGTGTTTGTCGCATTGCGCATCTCTCCTGTGGTATTTTTTGTGGGCTGTAATTAGATACACCGGGTGATCAAAAACGGAGTATAAATTTGAAAACTGAATAAATCACGGAATAATGTAGATAGAGAGGTACAAATTGACACACCTCATTGGAATGACACGGGGTTTTATTAGAACCAAAAAAAATACAAACGTTCAAACAATGTCCGACAGATGGCGCTTCATCTGATCAGAATAGCAATAATTAGCATAACAAAATAAGACAAAGCAAAGATGATGTTCTTTAAAGGAAATGCTCAATATGTCCACCATCATTCCTCAACAATAGCTGTAGTCGAGGAATAATGTTGTGAACAGCTCTGTAAAACATGTCCGGAGTCGGATGTTGTCTTTCAGCATCCCTAGAGATGTCGGTCTATCACGATACACTTGCGACTTCAGGTAACCCCAAAGCCAATAATCGCGCGGACTGAGGTCTGGGAGGCCAAGCATGACGAAAGTGGCGGCTGCGCACACGATCATCACCAAAAGACGCGCGCAAGAGATCTTTCACGCGTCTAGCAATATGGGGTGGAGCGCCATCCTGCATAAACATCGTACGTTCCAGCAGGTGTTTTTCAGCCAGGCTGGGGATGATGCGATTCTGTAACATATCGGCGTACCTCTCACCCGTCACGGTAGCAGTTACAAAACCAGAATCACGCATTTCCTCGAAGGAAAAAGGCCCGATAACGGTAGATGTGGTAAATCCAACCCATACCGTGACTTTCTCGTCGTGCAATGGAGTTTCCAGGACAGCTCTAGGATTTTCGGTAGCCCAAATTGTGCAGTTGTCGGCGTTGACAGACGCTCGGAGCGTGAAATGAGCGTCGTCGATCCACAACGCGTTACTCAACCAATCGTAATCTTCCACCATCTTTTGAAACGCCCACACCGCAAATGTCCTCCGCTTCACTAAATCGCCAGGTAAGAATTCATGATGGATTTTGTACGGATAGCATCGGAGGGTGCGCCTAAGTGCCAACCAAACAGTAGCGTATGGAATGCCGGTGCGACGTGCGACTGCACGAGCGCTGACTTCCCCGTGCGTAGACGAACCCGCTACAGTCTCCATTTCTTCCTTAACTGACTCAGCAGCATGACGCCTTGTGCTCGGTTGGCCACTACGGGGTCTATCGTCTAAAGAACCCGCGGCTTAGAACTTCGAAATCATTCTCGTCACTGCTGCATTTGTCAACGGACCTTTACCCATTCGAATCCCCTTCCTATGGTGATAGGATCGTAACTATGAACTAGCAGATTCCCCATTGTGATAATACAGCTTCACTAAAAGCGCCTTTTCAGATAACGTCAAAATGCTGCGACCGGTGGCGCATCTGATTCTCTCTCTCATTACAGCTCCTTTTATACACGATTGTCATGCGCAGTCACTGACGTTTTGCTGTCCAGCGCCATCTGTCGGACATTTTGTGAATTTCTTTTTTTTTTGTTCTAATAAAACCCCATGTCATTCCAAGCATGTGTGTCAATTTTTACCTCTCTATCTACATTATTCCATGGTTTAATAATTTTTCAAATTTATACTGACTTTTTGATCACCCGGTACACTTTTTTCACTTGAATCTCACCTGGTAGTGCAAGCTCTCCTATATAGAATGAAATTTAGGAAAACTTATGTCAGAGCACATCGAAAAATGCTTAATTACCGTCGCTGCCCACTTGTTCATCGTGTTGCTTGTGTCCAGTGTAGCGCTAACTCTGAATGTTTGGTGTGATTTTATGCCTCGCAGGAGCAGGGGAAAACGTATTTGGAGTGTGTGTGTGTGTGTGTGTGTGTGTGTGGTTTGTTTTGTAACGGCAGCATATCGACCGTGTTGTCCGCCTGCTTAGCTGGGTGATAACGTGCTCGCCTCCCATGTAAGAGGGCCCGGGTTTGATCCTCGGCCGGGTTGTAATTTTCTTCGCTGGAGGACGGGGTGTTGTGCTGTCCTCATCATTTCATCCTCATACCCGACGTGCAAGTCGCCCAGTGTGGCATCGACTGAAATAAGGCTCGCACTTGGCGGTCGAACTTCCCCCAAAGCGGCCTCCCGGCCAACGATGCCATACGCTCATTTCCATCGACCGTGTTGCACATTAGCATAGTTTTCTGCGTTATTAGTCATGCACACAGCATGTAAAGTGCCACTAAGTACGCAAATATTCTTATGCGGCGCAAGAGCGGACGACATGCTCTCACGAATCTGACACCGTAGTAAAACAGCGGCGGCCGAAGACTTCCGGCATAAGAAGTGACCCTCGTTCAGCCAACAGCCGTCTCAAAGAGGACGGAGGGGCGGGCAGAGTTTCTGGGCGCACTGTTGCCCTCGGAGTGGGAAAGTGTCCCTAAAGGCGAAGAATCGGCAGTAATCAACGGCACGAGGATGCAGAAGGCAATGGAAACCACGGCCGTAAAGACACAGAATGAGTATCCACAAGACACGTGGTCTGCAACTGCAAAATTGTCACGACACGGCAAAAGATTCCTATTCGGATCTTCGGGAGGGGACTGCGAAGGGTCAGGTGACAGACAAAATAACATCAACTGGACTTCGGTAGCTTCAGAAGGGTTCAAATATTCCTGATGGGTGTGTTATTCTGGTGACATCCAGTGACCGCTGGTCCACGTTCCACTCCTGCTGACGGCAATCCCAGCCTCCTTTTATACTGGCGGGTTCGTCTCACGCGGCATCAAGAGGACAATTCCGCACTACCAGCAGTGCCCAGATGCTTTCGATCAGATAATGTGGAAAGACGTTACGCCTATATACGCCTCTGCTCCTAGTGTGACAGTCTTGGCTGCATTACGTTGCTCTGGCTGCCGCTAGGTCACCAGACTCTCGCAGCCTACTTGTGTAGGGTGACTCGCGTTGCACAGTGTAAGGAGCTGCCGTGGGGCGGTGCCAGAACCGTGGTGTGTGTGTGTGTGTGTGTGTGTGTGTGTGTGTCGCTGACTGCTCGGGCGCCGCGAGGCTACTGTGTGGCGGGGAACATCGGGGACGCGGGTCACGAAAGGCGGAGCGCCGGCGATTAACCTTCGGCGGCCATCCGCAGCTGCGGGGGCGTGTCAGCAGCCAGCAGTCAGCAGCGGGCGGTCGGCGCCGCGCAGTGTGCCGGCGCGCTGTCCACGCCCGCTGACTACCTGTGCCAGTGTCTGCTGCCGAAATGAGATTACCGACAGTTCCAACACCGAAACTAGAGGTAGCGCAGCAGACGAGCCGCAGAAACACTGCTGCCGAGGAGGCAGAGCGTTGGGAGGGGGGCGAAGAGGGGAGAGCAGCTCAGTCAGAGGGGCCGCTGCTCGCTCAAATACGTCTACCTCAACGTAACGTAGGGCTTAATGTGAGGAAGAAATTGCTGAGAACATACGTCTGCAGTACAGCACAGAACGAACGTAGACCACCGACTGTGCGTAAATAGGTACACAAGAGAATCGAAGGGTTTGAGATGTGTTGCAGAAAGACGCCGAAAATTAAGCCGACCGATAAGGAAGAACTCCTCCTGATCTGATCTGACCCGTCATGTTCCTCTTTGGTTTCTTCTTACACGGCCGCGGTTTCGACCTCGATACTGCGATCTCTTTCAGGATCTCCTGGTGTCCACGGTTAGTTGAACACTGTCTAAGGCCAATTCCGCATTCATTCACAAAGGGAGTTTTTCGCACTTGTTCTGAAAAACTGACATTACTGGGTGAAACTTTTCGCGAGTTACTCATGTATATAGCACATAACAGGCAGAGAAATGGAGGGGGTACTTTTACCAATTCAGGAGGTTCGGAAATTCTCGTTAAAAACTCCTAGAATTTGTGCAGGTTAGTAAGTGCATAATATTTTGAAAAGCAACCCGTGTCCGGAAACGTACCGTTTCCGTTCTACGATGGTTGCTGTTCGGATGTTTAACTCATTCACGTCTTGAGGAACTAAATTAGGTGCCACGCCGTGCAATTATTAGACAATAATTTGAAAGCAAACAAAACGAATCATCCATTTATCACTCAAGCACATTTTTTTGTATTAACTCTTAAACATTCTGACCAGAACTTGATCTACTCAGGCCCCTCTACAACCTGGAGACCCCTATAACAGAAACTGTGAAAGAAAGTGTACGTTACGATAATTGATGCAGACGTGACGTTGCTTTCGTCTCTGAGAAACATTAGCAGCCCGGTGTAACTCTTTTTCAAAAATTCGTGCAGCCAGTGAGTGCTTTTCAGTTGGTGGTCTAGTGATTTAGCACCGCTGCTAAGTCGCCAGGTCGCGGGTTCGCTTCCCATCTGGGTCGCAGACATTCTTCGCTCGGAGACTGGTGCTCTTCATGAGCCGTGCCGCGGCTCGCGTTGTTGCTGTTTGTAGGTTTCCGCCCTCTGTTCGAGGCCGGACTGTACCGTTTAGTTGACACGGTTGTGGTTGTTTGTCGTCTTCTCGTGTTGACTGGCGCCACTCGGTTTCGCAAGTGTTGCCTGTCCGCTAGTGGCAGCAGCGGCGTTATCGATGTGTATTAACTGTGCCCCTATCTTTGGAGTGACGTCGTCGATTTTCCGGAATGTGTGAGTGAGCAGTTCAGTTGTGGCACTCCGGAGGAGCCGGGAGTGCAGTGCGGGAACACGCCGGGACCACTGGCGGCGAGGGTACACGGCCTACTCGTCAACCGGATCCAATAAGCCTCAAGCCGAGTAGTGAAACCTCCACCATTGCGATACCTTGCGATTCTCCAGTGACTCGAGTTCCTGTTGCTGCTCGCAGTGTTGCCGAGATGAAGAGCAGCGAGTGGAGTGCTTCGGGAAGGAGGATCTAATTAGCTTTCCTCGACTTCTTGTTACTAATTGCTGCATGCTACGTGTTACTGTTTGTTAAGTTCAACCAGCGGTATTTTTTTCTGCCTGGTGGCCGCTAACGCCCCAGTTACGCGCCCTGGAGGTTAGTGTATATAATGGCAGTGTACGTTTCCTCGCCTTGCCGCTGCTGTCCTGCAAGGCGTTTAGTTTTGAGAGTTTCCTTCATTTTTAGGTCGGTTGGTGTTTCTTCTACTCTACTAGTAGTGGTCCCTTTCTCCTTTCGGACCCTCTAAACACAGCATTCTGAAGACGTAGTGCTGACCACCGGTTCCAGCCTTGACGTGTTGTTCCATCGTTGCATTGGTTATCGGGCGTTAGGTAGCTTCAGCAGATTATCATTATTCATTCCTTAGACTGCCACTAGTCCGAGTTACCATCTTGTGATGTGAATGCAAGTCTTGGCTGCCTTTCTCATTGCTCGCGAAAGTGTTTTTGGCTTGATCGACTCAGAGGTCGATTCCTGGAGCACCATCTGTGACTGGCCCTTTGTTTTATTATTGTGTTATTATTTTATTATTGTATTACCAAGTTACCATCATTGGTCTCCCCTGTTTGGGAATCAGTTGCTTGTTCTTTTGAATTCACGTTGTTATTATATTTGCTGTTTTATTGTATGTTCTAAATTTTTTAAATATAATTGCCACTCTTGGCGTTACAGCAAGTTAAACAGTTGTGCTACCAAGTCTATTATCATTTGTCTCACCTGTTTGGTGATCAGTTGCATGTCTTTTAAATTGACTTTTGCTATTGCATTGCTGTTTGACGGTATGCTTGTTAAATTTTTTAAAATAATTGCCATTCTTGGAGTTTAAGGCCTTCAGCCGTGAAACAGTTCTTAATTTATTGCCAGTAAGGCCTTCAGCTGCGAAAAAATTCTTAATTTATTGCTATTAGGGCCATCAGCCGTGAGTGTTGTTACGTGACTTAAAATCCTAATTTCGTAATTGCATTTTAACAGTCAGCTTTAAGATCTTTGGTGAATTGTCTTTTATATTGTAATAACTGTAATTGTAAGTTACAACAAGTTCAAACAATTTTTAATTTATGCCCATTAAGGCTTTCGGCCTTGAAACAATTCTTAAATTATCGCCATTATTTTAAAAATGTCGTTGATTTTAAATAAATTGTGTGTCATTAAAAAAAGCCAACCAATAGTAACTGATTACTGCCCGTCCACAGTCGTAACCGAATGCTACCTTCCTCGACTACCAGGCCTCACTTCATTTCATCAGAAAGACGAGCGAGTCGCGGAAGTGGCGTCGAGCGGGAAGACTCGCAGCAGGTGGGCCACCCGCGGCAGACAGCGCCACGCGCTCGTCCCGCTTCACTCTCCGTACGTCTCTGGGTGGCTGCTCTAGCCGGCGTATGTCTGGCGGAGTGCGGCGGGTAAGTCGGTCAGCGCTCTGCCCGGCGTCTGCCGTTGCGTCAGCCGACCGGCGTTGCTGACTGCTGGTCGAATTTGTTGCCGCTGTCAACAGAGTAGCCATCAGTGCGGTGAAAAAACGGGACGGAATCCTCATCAGAGATGGAAATGAGCGTGTTTGCCCGACGCTAATGTGGCGGCAGGGTGGGATGATGCGTCTAACTCAGGTGGCATCGCGCGCTTTGTTTTTTTAACGGAACGGCGGTGCGGAGTGCGACTAAAGCCCACAGCTCTGGTGGCAGATCCGATTTACTCCGTGGCCACTCAGCCCGCCAGCGTTTTAGACTGGGATGACCGCGTCCGCAGCGTGGCCAGTCGGCGCCTAATGGCCAGGCCGAGTGCAGATCGTCACCGACAGAGCGAGGCGTGGGCTGCGCAGGTCGGCTTTGCAGTGTGACTCTCAAACGGTACAGTGTTTGTGTCACTAATGGACTCCACTCGCTCGACTGATTTATTTTTTGCTAGCAGACCTTTGGCACAATCACACGTTTCGGTAATCGTCGTTCGAACAGGATAGAATAGTGTGTGAATGTGTAATGTACAATACAGGCCATTAAAATTGCTATACCACGAAGATGACGTGCTACTGACGCGAAATTTAACCGACAGAAAGAGGATGCTGTGATATGCAAATGATTAGCTTTTCAGAGCATTCACACAAGGTTGGCGCCGGTGGCGACACCTACAACGTGATGATATGAGGAAAGTTTCAAACCGATTTCTCATACACAAACAGCAGTTGACCGGCGTTGCCTGGTGAAACGTTGTTGTGATGGCTCGTGTAAGGAGGAGAAATACGTACCATCACGCTTCCGACTTTGATAAAGGTCGGATTGTAGCCTATCGCGATTGCGGTTTATCGTATCGTGACATTGCTGCTCGCGTTGGTCGAGATCCAATGAATGTTAGCAGAATATCGAATCGGTGGGTTCAGGAGGGTAATACGGAACGCCGTGCTGCATCCCAACGGCCTCGTATCACTAGCAGTCGAGATGAAGGCATCCGCATGGCTGTAACGGATCGTGCAGCCACGTCTCGAACCCTGAGTCAACAGTTGGGGACGTTTGCAAGACAACAACCATCTGCACGAACAGTGCGACGACGTTTGCAGCAGCACGGACTATCAGCTCGGAGACCGTGGCTGCGGTTGCCCTTGACGCTGCATCACGGACAGGAGCGCCTGCGATGGTATACTCAAGGACGAACCTGGGTGCACGAATGGCAGAACGTCATTTTTTCGGATGAATCCAGGTTTTGTTTACAGCATCATCATTGTTGCATACGTGTTTGGTGATATCGCGGTGAACGCACATTGGAAGCGTGTATTCGTCACCGCTACACTGGCGTATCACCCGGCGTGATGATGTGGAGCCGGCCGGAGTGGCCGTGCGTTTCTAGGCGCTACAGTGTGGAACCGCGTGACCGCTACGGTGGCAGGTTCGAATCCTGCCTCGGGCATGGATGTGTGTGATGTCCTTAGCTTAGTTAGGTTTAAGTAGTTCTAAGTTCTAGGGGACTGATGACCACAGCAGTGAAGTCCCATAGTGCTCAGAGCCATTTGAACCATTTGATGATATGGAGTGCCACCTCTTGCTCGCACTGACGGCACTTTGAACAGTGGACGATACATTTCAGATGTGTTACGACCCGTGGCTTTACCCTTCATTCGATCCCTGCGAAACCCTGCATTTGAGCAGGATAATGCACGACCGCATGTTGCAGATCCTGTACGGGCTTTCCCGTATACAGAAAATGTTCGACTGCAGGCCTGGCCAGCACATTCTCCAGATCTCTCACTAATTTAAATGTCTGGTCAATGGTGGCCGAGCAACTGGCTCGTCAGAATACGCCAGTCATTACTCTTGATGAACCGTGGTATCGTGCTGAAGGTGCATGGGCAGCTGTACCTGTACACGCCATCCAAGCTCTGTTTGACTCGATGCCCAGGCGTATCAAGGCCGTTATTACGGCCAGAGGTGGTTGTTGTGTGTACTGATTTCTCAGGATCTGTGCACCCAAACTGCGTGAAAATGGAATGACATGTCATTTCTACTATAATCTATTTGTCCAATGAATACCCGTCTATCATGTGCATTTCTTCTTGGTGTAGCAATTTTAGTGGCCAGTAGTGTATATGCAGACAACTTTTGCTACTTGGGGGGCAAAATAGTTGATCACGGTAGCAGTACATACAAAATAAAACGCTGGAATGCAGAAGTAAGGTAAGCTTTTCAGAAACTGCACTGCACCGCTATAGCTAAAAGTATGGAAGTGTTAAGTGTGGTGACTGTGCAGACCATTTTGCGTCTCCCGGACAGCCATTACAATGATGTCCAAACGTTCCCTTGAGAGTGCCTGCTATTGCATGTGCGGAGTGGGAGAGACATCCAGTGGGATGTCTTCCAGTAACCGCGGCAACAGAACATCTTAGAAACTCGACGTGCTCGACTGCATTTAGATCGCTCTCAAAAAAACGGGGACCAAAAGGTGGCAGACCGAGAACGTTCTTCTTCTTTCAATCGGCATGCAATTTCACCTGACAATTTCTTCGTATTGCGAACATTGATCTGCGCTTGTTTTGTAAAATGTGCTCTTTCCTTAAACAAAATTTTTTTTAGACGTATCCCATTACTTTGTACTTTCCACAGACAACATTCGGACAAGTGTAACGAATTTTGGGTAGCATTGCCGTGAATCTGTAGATGCAGCTTGATGTGAAGAGGCTGGACTGCGACGGGGTGAGGCGTCCGCAGACCGCTCTCATACTGCCGAGATATAAGTAAATTGTCGCAGGCCTCGAGGTGTGCATTTCGGAGCTCGCGCTTGATGGTCGTTTTCGTCTTGTTTTTGCTGTAAGCAGGCAGTCCTCGGACTCAGTTGCACCCTGCCCTGGCGGGCAAATTACCTCGACTGCAGGCAGCAGTGCAGGATCCGAGGACGAGAGGGCTTGCTGACATTCAGCAAACTTCGAGCGTAGTTTCCAAATTAGTCCAAACGTTTTCTCGTTCACGTGCTTAACATGAAATATTTAACACATTGACTCATTGGTACAGCAATCAGTGATTTGAAGATGTTTTATGCATGGCAGTTTGGTTGTTCAAAGAATCAGGTTTGTGTGATGTTTTCTGGTATTTAATTTCAGCACAGCCTCTTTCCCTAATATGAGTCTATGGTCTATGTAACGAAACCGTGGAAACTTCTTATGTCTTTTTCGACTCTTGACGACAATCGATTTGCAATTAACTTGTGCTCCTCAGTAGTTTTAACTTAAAACGTTTATGGTAAACGTCTTAATCAATGCGTATATGTAAAAAATGTATTTGTCTTTTACTTTTTCCCTAACCATATCAACATCTCACTTGGGATCTGCGGAAGCAACATTAAATTCTTTTGTAAATATATATATTTTTTCTTTACTTTCTGACGTGGTTAATCGTCTTCTATGATCTGCTAACTGTCGGTGGCCGTAACCAGCCGGTATCTAGTCTAATCTAGGCAAGCCCACACCCCGTAACGGTCGATCCGAGTAAAACCTGTCACACTGACTCTGGCAACGCAAAAAATGGTAAAAATTAAGCTGAAAATTAACGACAGGCGGACCTCTTGCACTCTACAGCTTCGTCTCGTTCACGTTAAAAAAAATGCTGAGAAAGACAGGGTAGCTGCATTTCACTTTTTTTTTCATTACACTGCAACAAATCATTTTGCGCACACATCGCTGCTTCTCTTTCCTTTTTTACCAAAATTATTCGCCGGAAGTGTCGCTCAACTGCAAAAGGATTGTCAACGCTCCTCCAAAGCGCGCCCCAAAGAAATCCCAGCTTAATGTTGCGGAGGCACTCGTGCACGCTCCATTTCAAGTCGCCGTGTGTGTGTGTGTGTGTGTGTGTGTGTGTGTGTGTGTGTGTGTGCGCGCGCAGACAAGGACAAAGGCCAGCCTTTGTCGTCCTCTCGTGCGTGACTTAAATTTCATTGCGGGGACATTCCTCTGTGGGCGAGCGGTAATGCAATCTGCTCCCCCTCAACGTCCCAGTCGGACTTGTAGACACACGGCGAGGTGCTCGCGCGCTGCAAAACCGAGTTTAGGAGGCTCCCAAAATTTTAAGCGAAATAACGGAACACTCTCCTCGACTTGGCACGCCAGAAAAATTCCAGTCCTGCAGCGGTCTGTTCTGGAGTGGGCCGCGCCTCGGTCTTCGTGATAACAGCACGCACCACTGTTCCCGATTTTTAGGTTGGCTAACACAGAAAATTCCCTCGAGTCAATTAGTGTTCAATTCAAAGTAAAAGATGTATAAAAAAATGAAATCCTGAGTCCTTATAAGGCGACCCAAGTCCCCGAATCATGCAAATATTGTGACTCCACCAAAAAAAAGGCACCTACACACACACACACACACACACACACACACATATACATACACACACACACACACACACACACACACACACACACGGGAAGAACAGTGCTTTATGCTAGAGATACTGACGCATTCCTTTGTCAATTGATGTTTTCTCTCCAGCGACAAGACCCAAAATTGTGCTATGTGACTCCATATGAGTGAGTCACATTTGGAGCGGTTGGGTTGGGTTGTTTTGGGGGGAAGAGACCAAACAGCGAGGTCAACGGCCTCATCGGATTAGGGAAGGATGTCGGCCGTGCCCTTTCATAGGAACCATCCCGGCATTTGCCTGGAGCGATTTAGGGGAAATCACGGGAAACCTGAATCAGGATGGCCGGACGCGGGTTTGAGCCGTCGTCCTCCAGGATGCGAGTCCAGTGTGCTCACCACTGCCCTACCCCGCTCGGTTAGTCACAATTGGAATCAGTCAATTCACACTAAACTAAAAATTTTTAGAATACAACGGTTATAAAAACAAGTGAAATAAGTTTACACAGTGGAAGGAGCCAACGGTTTATGGTCGTTACAGCCGATGGTCGCACAAACCGTTCTGTTTTTTGATAAAAGTTTCTTATTTTTAAATGCTATGCTGCATAGAGTTAACACTTCAAAAATGTTCACATTGGTGTGAAATCTTATGGGACTTAACTGCTAAGGTCATCAGTCCCTAAGCTTACACACTACTTAACCTAAATTATCCTAAGGACAAACACACACACACCCATGCCCGAGGGAGGACTCGAACCTCCGCCGGGATCAGCTGCACAGTCCATGACTGCAGTTAACACTTCAAAAAGTAGCAGAAATACGGTGTACCTACACTATTTACGATCCGGTATTTGTGGAGAGAAATTGAAGGGAAATATTTCTTTTTTTTTCAGCACGTACAGTAATAAAGTCCCGGCAAAACGTAAAAAGAAGTAGCAGCAATGTAAATTGTTTATTAACGTCGAACACGGAAATGAATGAGATAAAAGCTGAGCATGCTTAAAACTTACTGTACTGCACTGTGTATCAGTCATGAATAACACAACGTCGTTCCGGTTACTGTCTAACGAAAATTAATCAACAGCTGCAAAACGAAAAGATAGGATTCCATACCTAAATTGCACCTAGTCCTACACTTCCTCCTGCGTTTCTCTTTAAAATTCTGTACAAATGTGATGTACTGTGCCAAACACAATGAAAATATCTAACACACACAACCACAAAACCTCAGTAGAAAATACTTTATTATTCCACTTCCTTACTTTGAAAAAATAACACGTACTGAAATTTACTTTCTAGTTTCCTGCAATCTCAGAAAGACAGTGTTGTTTCCTTGTTCAACCACTTGCTTTTTCTTTAAAATGAAATAAATTAATGCATACTACACCACGCTGTCCTACTCGAGTTAATCAGTTATCTTTTCATATTTTTCGCATGTGCGTATGCACTTCGAATTTGGCGGGAAGTCAAAAGCGCCTGGTTTAAAACCAAAAATCTGCAGAAAACCGACTTTGAAAATGAGCGTTACATTGCTATTAGTAAACCCTGAACGCGTGGCAAACAAAAATGAACAGTGGAAGTTACAGCCTAGGCATTTCTCCGAAAATGTAATAAAAAGTACGTCGTTTTATACGATAAGTCGTAATAAGTACTAAGCGATTTTTAAATATAACGTTTACATAGGATAGAGATAGGATCGTTAGATTTCGCTGTTATAGCCAATACGTCGTTAAAAGCGATGTCGCTGTAAATGTTATAGACTCTATTAGACAGACTTTTTCTGATGTTTTGCGAACTGATTGCCGCGTAGATTTTTGGGTGTGCTGCAATAGTTTGCTAATTATTCTCATTTAAAGATTTTCTGTGCATCGAAAAATGAACTCGACTACAGAACATTTTCGGGAAATTTTCAAATAACTTCCGTGAATTCATCCGGGTGGAATTCACGGAAGTTATTTGAAAGTTGTATGCGCCAGGAGAAACTCAGGTCTCACATTTTCGGGCAATGTTTTTTACACTTTTGAATCACCTTTAACGCCTCTACAATGTGAAGGTCCGTTTATAAATGCATTTGGCGAAGAAACCCCATCTAAAGTGAAAATTTATAATTCGAACTGGGAATTGAAAGTAGATTTATTTTGTGACGAGTTTCGCGAATGCGGCCAGGAACTGTTGTCACTGATGAAAATATTACCGCCCTTCGATCAATGCTTGAAGGTCGACAGGCATTTTATGAATTTATTCGGGAGAGATTTAGCATTGGTATGAGTCAATTCCAAAACATTTTGCATCAACAATTAGATGCGAGAAAACTTTGTCGTCGATGAACCCTACATAAACAGACATGCGGTCAAAAACAATAAAGCGTTGATTTGCGCAGAGAAACTGTGGAAAAATTACAAGCGGCGTTTCATACTTCAGTAGTATCAAGATAACACGTAACAAAGTGGTTCTGGAGAAACAATACTGCACGTTGAATTTCATCTGGAGTTAATAGCAGCACAGGCCCGTGTTATAAGGCATTTCGTTCCATCGAGATTCGTCACTGTTTCCTAATAGACCTCTTGTTTTAATTTTCGCCACAGGTAAAAGTATAGAAGTATTAAGTTTGGTGAGTGTGCAGACCGTTTTGATTTTCCTCAACGACCGTTCCAATGCTCTCCAAGCGTTCTCTTAAGAGAGTCCGTCTTTACATGCACGGAACTGGAGGGACCACACCGACTGCCCGAGGTCCTGCGGGATGTCTCCCAGTAGCTGCGGCAGCTGAATATCCCAGCGCCTCGAAATATTTGTCTGCATGTAGATCCCTACGAATAAAACAAAGACCGGTGGTGTGGGTCTTGAAAAGTGCGCAAGGCCAAGACCGTTGTTTTTGTACGCTTCTTTGAGTGAGCGTGGATCTTCAGATGGCAATGGAAAGGTTGACTCGCCCACGGTTTGTAAACGATGCTTGTTCCGTAAACAACATTTTGCGTAGGTAATCTGCATCTCTTCGCACTTTCCGTAGGCAACGTTCGGAGAACTGTAACGAATTCTGGGAGTCGTTGCCGTGTGGCTGAAGAAGCAGCGAAATGTGAAGAGGACGGAATGCGACGGAATTAAGTGTTCGCAGCACACTCGTTTGGTTGATCTCTCTCTGATTTCCGAGCAGTCTCTTATTGACATTTGAGTTGTACGTTACTGCTCCTAAAACGTTACCTTCAATTCTTTCATCAGCTGTTCATCAAGTGCGTTTTCACAACCGTTTACCATTCGAGTTGGCTCATAAAATAACTGCTCGAAATAATATTCAGAGAATGCGTTCAGCACAATTTTGGATGATGTTTCGCGGGTACCTCCGGATTTAAACGTGGATTTTCCCCGACATATCGAAGTTAGATTGAAGTCTCTGGTAACTGTAACTGTACGAGTCAAGTTTTCTTTGAACCTTTCAGCAGTTGTATCATATGAGTTGCGAGGTCGGTAAAAGAATCGAATTAATATTTTATTCAGGTTGTCAAGAATTATCTCTACCGATACTACCTCACGGGAAGTACGACTATGTGCTGCAGTTTCGCTGCGAGACAAACTGCTTACAACAGCAACAAACAACCCACCGCCACGTGGAAGTTCCGGCTGACCTTGTCTGCCACTTCACGTGTAACTGAGCCTGCGCGGCCGGCACACCTCGCTCCCCACAAACACCACACTAGACTTGTGTATTACTGAACGAGTATCCGGGAACCGTTCATCAGTAACGAGATGACTATCTAACGACAGCAAAAAAGTGATTTTCAATGTTGATCGAATTTAAAATGCTCTCATAATCTGTTCATCAAGACGTATATTCTTGTGTTAAAAGTTTAAGTGTTACAAGTGGAATGTGTGTGTTTCTCTTGAGGTAGCGTAAGTGACGGGTCGCGTGTACCCGGCCTTCATTCATCCAGTGTTTGAGATTAACGGTGTCATGTTGATGCATTCATTTGTTCTGAAAGCGGTGCTGATATTCAAGACAATAAAAGCGGGTTAAAAGCTGTGAGCTATCTGGGGAAGTTAACCTTGCATTACTGAGCAACTGTTTCACCAGGTATCCGGTCTAGCTTACCAAATTCCCAACCAGACTAACATTAATTATAATCTTTTAGTAGTCATCTTACGATAACCGGTGACATATATATATATATATAAATATAAATATAAATATAAATAAATAAATAAATAAATATATATATATATATATATATATATATATATATATATATATAAAGAGAATTTAAATAAAAATAAATAAATCAGTTTATATTTCTACATTTATTTTAACATTGACCATTGTTCCGTTAAAATTTCAGCATATCAAACTTGATTCATAACTAAGCTGGTGCCTTATTTAGGATTGTGAAAATGTGAGTTTGTAATCTTACGGAACACATCAAATACGGAGCCGAGATTGGCAGACTGCATACAACACTCCATTCATAAAATAACACACGAAGAACGTTGAAACATATGCAGGAGAAAATTAACCACAACCAACCGATTCAATTTTCAACCAAAGAAGTTACGTTCGTAGCGCAATTCTGTCCGTCACGAAATTACCACACACTGGTATACTAAATTCATACAAACTCTCTGTGAAATCTTCCCGAAAAGAATAACTGAGGGCTACTTTGATGATTACGCTACATGCTTCACGTGGTCAACTTGGTTTACACAAAGAGTGTAACTCCACAATAATTTTGATAATTAAAATAAATTACATCGAAACACAAATTACAAAAGAAACCTCGAACTGGTTACTATCGTCTTACTATTAACCTGATGGGTCAAACAATTGTATAAGCACGTGGTACTGGCCTCAGAAGGTACACCCTGCGTGGGTTGAACATAAAGAAAAGTTGCTATATTGAAAAATATTGTCAAGAAAAGACGTTATAATCTCACGCACATTCGCATTTAAGATTGATGATCTTAGTTAGAGTTACAGATCATCCACACGTGGTTCCACTTTACTCACAAAGTAGTGACAAAGCAACTAGCGGAAGATATTCTGAACCTCACACTCGAATTACACTGCGTTGCAATTTAAGATAACATTAGATATTTTAGAGCTAAACGTGAAATAAAGGTGATTAAATTTTCAGTTAGGCTGAACTTAAGAAATCCATTGTCCTACGGACTTAGCAGACACGCGCTTAGCCGGAGATCTTACCACTTCAGACGCTCACCGGGGACAGACTGACCTGCGCTCCTACCGAGCGTGCTTCACAGATACAAACGGAAGTGACCAGAGAGACAGCTTCTTATGCCAACATGACAAGGGACGGACAGGAACATACTAAGAATGGAAATCTCACTGCTTTTAGAAAGCGTAGCTACCTGTTCCGACGTTGGTCCTACTGTTCTCTAGCAGACAGGCTTGTCTGCTACCATCAAGCATGCAACTAGAAATCCATTTGCTGATTCATCCTCTCATACAGAAGGGAAGGGGGATGACAGTATCTTATCATATACAGTATATAAAAGAAAGCGGATGTAGGTTCCGTATGAGACTGTGTGACATGAATTACATATAAACTGTGTGTTAAAGTGTAGTAGTGTGACAGATCGTTCTTGATTATATGTAAAAGTAACACGTTCCACTGCTCAGTCTCCTCCCATATAGTCAGAAACACCACAGTAAATTTAGAAGTGGAATGTATGCCGTAAATGACGACAGTTTTAAAAAATTAACATGAAAGGAATCCAACAGAGACCTTACCACAAACTTTAAGCATAATTTCAAATGTCTTCTAAACTTTTTCTCGCTTACATGCCTAAAGTAAAATATTTAACACATTAACTCAGTTGTACAGTAATGCGACGTTTGAGCCTGTTTCACACGAGAGTTCGATTCTTTGAAGAATCAGAGGGTTTACAGGTCTCTAACTATTGCGCCACATATCCCAGTGTAAAAGTCTTAATACCGTCTGCATGTAGCCTGTCTTTGATATTTTCCCTTGTAATATTCAAACCTTGTCTTACGTTACTCCTTCTTGTCCGGAAAGTTCCTTTCGAAGTTTTCCAGCCCAACGTCGAGGCACGTCCAGTGCTTCTTTCCTCTCAAGCCACAGGTGCTGCGTTGGAGAAGAGGCCCCACGTCATCAGATTTGTCTTGTCTGGCGCTACACGCGTGCTGGCGAGGTTCGGTGCCCTCCAAGCCTTCCACACTGCCGCTGGGACGAAGCAGGGCTTCGATGGCTCGTTTGGCTCAGAGGTAACGAACCTCGTGCGGAGTTTGACCCTGCCAGGTCTGCGTGTAGGACCGTGTAGTGGCTGGCACTGATGGACGGCCTGTTTACACTTTCCTCTGGGCTCCCGTGTGCAACTCTTCGGGATTCAGCAACAGAGAATCCGATCTCTTTCTATATCCAAAGGTTGTGGGTTTTACGCACTCTCTTGTTAGTGTGTATGTGTCATTTATTGTGGCACTGACTGGATTACGGCACCTTAAGAGCATATGAGGCTCATAATCGCCGTCAATTACTCAGTTCAGCATTAAATTCGGACGAGAAAATGGAAATATTATTGAAATTTGTAAACGTGAATACTGTTGCGTATTCAATCGGCACGGTGTTGTCAAATCGGCATTCTGAACACGTATCAACCGCTGCAACAAGCGTTCCGTCGAAGCAAAGGCAACAGAAGAAGGATGAAGTTTCAGCCACTCTAGATGTGGTGTCCTGGACCGCAGTACTAATCTTGCGTAAATAATGAAGAACCAATTCGAGGGATGAAACAAAGTGATTATGTGGACGGAGAGAGAAAGTTTGAACAAAATCACATTCACTCGTTGTACCTGATAACATAGAAAATGTGTGAAACGACCCTCTACAAAAAGCGAACTTCTTTAAAACAATGGGAAAATTACCCTAGAGAGTAGTATATTGAAGTGTATTTTATGTGTCGTAGCGCACTACGGAATTTTATGTGGAAGTGCTGTGACGTTGCTGTTTGTTCACCGTTTGAGTGGAGCCTATCAAATTGCTGTGTTTTGTAAGTGTTTTAGATGGTTCACTTCTAATGTTCTTTAAATTTAAATACTCTGCAAAGTATAATATAGCGTAACGTTTTCCAAACTTTCCACGCGCGGTGTGTCATTACACACCTCACGGTAGATACACCGCGGTTACCCTGGAACGGATTGATTAAATTGCAATTGCTCACGGAGGTCCAGTGTGGGCAGTAATTATCGTATGACAGCGAAACTTGTTCGATATGCTAATGCGTTAATTAAAACATTAGTCCTAATTTTGAACATCACGTGAAAATTTGGCGCTGTGAATGCAAGAAAGACGTACAGAAATGTTTCCATATATAATGCATTAGGAACGGGACGTGGGCAGAAAAGGTCAAACAAGAGAGAAGGGGGCAGTGTTGATTTTGTTATTAACGGCGGCTTAAACGATTTGCTCACTATGAGCAGCAGAGACGGCGAGAGATGCAGCATCTGTAAAAGGTCGTGATAGAGAGTTGCTCGCAGCAGTTCCGGTGGAATCCGACCAAAGTGTTCCTGTGTACTGGCCCTCAGATCAGGAAGGAAGCGAACGTGTCCCTGGTAAACGCGTTCTCTTTAGATATCGCCAGAGACAAAAGTCACATGGGTTCAGATTATGTAATCTTGCAGGCCATACGTTTGAGAAACCTCTAGACGTAACACATTCTTGGAAGGGTTGCATTAAGCAGATTTTTCACTGGCCGAACGACACGAAGTGTTGCCCCAGCTTGCACGAAAACAGTGGTTTCCACACAGCTGCGCTCTTCCAAATCAGGAATCGCGTGCTGCACAAGGAGGTCTCCATAACGTGCAGATGTCACAGTACACGTGACAGATCTTCTGCGGTTCTTCTCTTCAAAGAAGAATGGACCGAGAGTAAAGGTGCTCTCGAATCAATTCCGCGCAGTCACACACGGCGAGTGCATTGGCTACTCGTGAGCAAAACTCGGTCGAGCAGTGTCCCAAATTCGGCAGTTCTGCGTATTCACCGCATCCTGTAGTGTAAAACGTGCCTCGTCACTCCATAAACTATTGCCTGGCCACATGCCATCAACTTCGACCAGTGGCCAAAACCGAAGAACAAATTCGGAATGTTGCTACGGATCACGAGGTTTCACTTGCTGCACGTACCAGTGTAAGATAGACCGCAAAAGTTTCCGTCCTTCTGACCATATACAGAGTTCTCTGCACGAGTACCAGCAACAGCCGGGCCACGTGCTGCACGGTCAGTTACAGCAACAGCAACCTCGTCGACACTTTCCACCGACAAAGGACGCTTTTCTCTTCCAGGTACCACGCCAACCTCGCCCGTGTTTTTGCATTTCGTTATCATTTTCTTTCAACCTTTTAATGACGTCCTCTCCCCAGAGCTCTCAGTCGGCGATAGCCTCTCAATGCAGCACTGTAGTCGCAGCCGTGCACATAAAACAGTTTCACCTTTTCTCCTCTCCGTAGCCATGCTGCTCACTCATGTTACGGCTTCACCAATGACAGCGTGGATGTCATACCGTGGTACAGTGTACAGCGCCAAATTTGCACCTGGTGGCCAAAATTGAGACAAATTTTTTGTAGCATAACTCGGTTGCGCAGTGACGCACTACGACACCTGACAAGTTTCGCTGCCATTCGACACTCGCGGCCCACACTGGACCTCCGTGAGCAGCTGCACCGATGTCGCACGTGAACCGGACCACAGCGGCCGCGTAGACCAGTGGAAGGGGAAGAGAAATACAATCAATTCTTTAATTATGACTCCTGATAAAATTCGAGTAATTCGATACTAAACTCAGACCGGTCAGCTGATTAATTAATAAATGGCCGAACTTAACTGCCCTTTTTAGGATACTGAATTAATTTTCCCGTGCCCGATGTCTTCTTATCTACAATTTGAGGGATGCGATGTAGTTTTTTTTTGACGTTCCAAGTCTAATTGATATTGAAAACGCTCAAGGCGGTGAAGTCCAGCAAAGTTTGCTGGCCGTTATTTCAAATTGAAATTGAAGCCTCGCGGTGGCGTAGCCATACCAGTCCGAACACTCGTTTTGAGAATTCGCGCCCAACCAGTGTTCGAAGATGGCCGACGCTGAGCAGCGGTTGCTCCTCCAGTGCCTGTTGTTTTAGCTCCGGAAGACCACTGGTCAACCGCCCACGCAGACGACTGTAAGCCGCGCCGGGTCACAAGCAGCAGTGAGCCTCTCTGCACGAGGCCGTACTACGGCAGTAAAAAAAAAAAAAAAAAAAAAAATGGGACTTAACATCTGAGGTCATCAGTCCTCTAGAACTTAGAACTGCTTAAACCTAACTAGCCTAAGGACACATCACACACATCCAGGCCGAGGCAGGATTCGAACCTGCGATCGTAGCAGCCGCTCGGCCACAGTGGTCGGCTACCGCGGGAGTGAGTCACGGCCATTCTGATGCAAGTGCTGCCTTCCAGCACTGTGCGAGCAACCCCGCGTTTAGAGTGAAATAACAGTGTGAGCTTACAGAAGTTACGTTATTACGTACATGGAGATCATAGTTCTTCAAAGACTATGGACCAAATGAAAGATTGGGAAATAGTGGACGTTATAATTGTAGATAAAAAAGTACAGATAAATTAAGATTGTAATATTAATAAGAGTCCGTGCCTAGAGACAAAAGGGTAAAACAATTTCCACATCTTTAAAACTAAATATTTGACGACGGCAGGATTATAGTTAGAGGTAAATGAACACAGTAAATTTAGGATAACAATGTTACTGACTGTATGGACATACTGTATTATCATTATAATTACTATTATTACTTTTACACACACACACACACACACACACACACACACACACACACACACACAGAGAGAGAGAGAGAGAGAGAGAGAGAGAGAGAGAGAGAGAGAGAGACAGAGACATTCAAGATTAGTGTAATTGTAATTGTATGTAGGTTCTACCCAGGTAATGAAGGTCATTATGTAGTACAAGTGATAGTACAGGTATACAGTACTCAAAGTATTTTGTAAGTACTACACAATTTTATGAAATCTATAAACGACATAAATTTCATCTCTGGTAGATGGCGTTATAATTTCAGGTAAAATAATCTAGTTCAGCAGAGACTGCAGTATAAAATGCAAGTATGAACTTACAGAAGTTACAATATTATATAAGAAAATCATAGGTTTTTTTTTCTCCGCAGTAAGTTGCGCCAAGATGTAACTGGAAATTAGTAGAATCTTTACCAGCCAGAAATTGCATGTAGATAATCACATCATCAGTGAACACAGTGAAAATATGGGGTGCTACCGGCAGAAACGCTTACGCAAAAGCTTGTCCGAACATCATATTTTCCATACGAGTACCCCACACATTCTCATACCTGTGCAGTTAGTTAGTGAAAAGTTTACTGGTTTGCACGTAACTGGTGTCGCTAATAACGTTATGTGTCAGGTGATTAATATAAAACACCGACAACGAGGACGGCAGCCAGCGTGGTTGGCCGGAAGACACGGGAACTTCCCCACGTCTGTCGACGGCTGTCCATCCTAGATAAAGTGCCGCTTTCTGTCCACAAAAAAATCCTCAACTCGGTCAAAAATTTTGATACACCCTACAGTAGCGCTTTGGTTAAGAAAATATGGGGTGCTACCGGCAGAAACCCTTACTGCATCTACCTGATTTGCTCAGTCCACGGTTTTGACGATTTTGTGTGAGGAAAGCCTAAGTTGAGTTCAGTATGACCTATGTTTTTGCAGTTCGTGCTGTTTGGCAAGCCGCGCGCGAGGTAGCCGTGAGGTCTTTGGCACCTTGCCACGATTCGCGCGGCTCCGCCCCCGTCGGAGGATCCAGTCCTCCCTTTGGCGTGTGTGTGTGTGTGTGTGTGTGTGTGTGTGTGTGTGTGTGTGTGTGTTGTCCTTATCGTAAGTTAGTTTAAGTTAGATTACGTAGTGTGTAAGCCTAGGGACCGATGACCTCAGCAGTTTGGTTCCATAGAACTTACCACAAATTTCCAATTTTCCTGTTCGGCAAGGCGGAAATGTAAATAATAGTTTTCAGCTATCAGTCATCCTTTGGAATTTTTATCGGCAGATCTAGACTTCAGCTAGAAACTAGTCATTCTCACTGCTAAGAATACAACAGGTACATAGTTAGATGATGTCTTAAGTTGCAATTAATGGCTTAACTCATATGGTTCATATATTACATACCACTATCATTTTTGGTCAATGTATGTAATGTCTGTTGGTCGGGCTTTGTCCACAGTTCCTTGAATACTTGGTTCAAATGGTTCAAATGGCTCTGAGCACTATGCGACTTAACTTCTGAGGTTATCAGTCGCCTAGAACTTAGAACTAATTAAACCTAACTAACCTAAGGACATCACACACATCCATGCCCGAGGCAGGATTCGAACCTGCGACCGTAGCAGTCGCGCGGTTCCGGACTGAGCGCCTAGAACCGCTAGACCACCGCGGCCGGCTCTTGAATACTAATGTTTGCGGAATGCGGGCTGTGTGGAGAACACATCGGCTGGTTACATGGCGCCATCTATGTGAACTACATAAAACCGCAATGGAAGTAAACCACTTCAAATTTAATTACATAAAATGGAACATAAGTAAAATTAATACATTGTCGTCCAACTTATTTCTTATTTACCACCAAGTAATAAAATTTCCATGTTCACTCCTTGTGAGTGTGTCCGTTATTATTATTAAAACATTTAAATTACGTCATTTATGGGTCGTTAATTTAGCTCCCGATATTATTATTACTGTTTTTCTATGCCATATTAACTTTGTATGTTTCGTACAATTTCGCAAACTTGCCATCAGCCAGGCAGTTTAACCAAATGGTCACAAGTGTCTAATTTAGGGCGTGTAGTGCGACGCGTGCTGTTCAAGCGCTAGACGAGTTTTAGCCAAGACATTTCGGCGAAGCGGAACCGCATGTGATCCCGAACACCTTTGGAATGTTAGCTCACAATTTACTTTTGTCGATTTTGTTCTAGTAAGAGCAATGTGATGAATACTGTTTGCAAGGAAGTCTTAAATTCAGTCCAGTCGCAAATGTTACCCGATACTGTAGATTTCGTGGAAGAACAGAGGGAGCTGAGTTTGCGGAATCGTTATTGACTTTTTCGTTCTCCAAAAACGTCACAGTACGTGAGCGTGCAAAATGTTATAACTGACTGACGTCGTACGCATCTGCCTATGGTCCTTCCTGGAAACTGGAATAGCCTGCGTTTTTTTTCCCAGCCGCTTTGTACACTTTCCCATGTAAATCAACGTGTATTAAGCAAACATCGATCATCCGAAATGCAACTTCCTCGCTTCCGTTGAAAGAGGTAGTACTGCTTGTTCGGCGATTGCGACGGTTCCCAACGGTTTCTGGCGAGTACGTGCTCTTCTAAACAGCATCCCATACGAGCAGTTCAAATCATTTGCGTGTTTACGTGCGGTTATTCGTACTGCAGGTACCTGGGCTATTCACGGCTCTGTTTAAAGAGATTAGCTCGATGTAAACACAGCGTGGAGCCGCGCACGTCTGTTTTCACGCCCCGCAGCATATCCGCTGCAAATAATAACCTGCAGTCAAATAGTCTATATACTGACTAGTATTGCGAGTTATTAAAACACACATAAATGCAAAATAAATTCAAACGAAAAATTTAATAACAAGGCAGCTATTCTAACGTCTGTATTTGATGTAGAAAACAGAGAATTATGTTGAATAATGTTTATTCAAGAAACGACATCTCAAATAAACGAGAAGTTGTCCTAAGATATTCATTTAGACAGAAAATACCCTTATCATATGCAATTTAGTTACGTTCAGACCGTTACGAAAATGGTAGCAAAACTCCAAACTAAATAGTCATCAAAAACATGCGACAACTAAGTTCATTTCGTGATCACAATACATGAAATATTCTTCACCTTAAAAGAGTTCAGAGTTCAACATGACGGTTCACAAATTGACACACGTGGTACACAGAATATTAACTCATACTCTGTTTCGTAATAGAAGCGGAAAGAAGTTAGTCCTACTTGAAGCACATTCAGACCTCTGGAAATTGTAGAGGCCGTTCACCACCGAGAGTGAACCACCCGTACGACTGAACGACGCGCGTCACCACAGGCCCGTCTGCCTTCCTCCAGCAGTCGACGTAACTTGTCCGAAATCGCTCACTTGAGCTCTTCACTAGAAGAGTCCCAGTCTGCAATTGCTACTGCCCGCTTTTCCATTGGCTGAAGGCCGTCCCCACCAGCACATACATGGTTTGTACATTCTACAAACATCATTTGACTCTACTTGACCATTTCGTGGACTAAATTATTACAACAACATTTACATAAATGTTATAGCCGGCCGCGGTGGTCTAGCAGTTCTGGCGCTGCAGGCCGGAACCGCGGGACTGCTACGGTCGCAGGTTCGAATCCTGCCTCGGGCATGGGTGTGTGTGATGTCCTTAGGTTAGTTAGGTTTAAGTAGTTCTAAGTTCTAGGGGACTTATGACCTAAGATGTTGAGTCCCATAGTGCTCAGAGCCATTTTGAACCATAAATGTTATAAACATTTGGTCATGCTTATATCATTTATAAGTAAAAGTTTGTTCATAAATAAATAAGCCAGCATTCATGGACAAGTGCGCTCACAAGAAATGGCTACAGATACCTGTATACGACAATTTATACACGTTTGGAGCGGCACAATCACTGTGCTCCCGGGTTCACTGGCCAGGCTCAGTCCGTCTACAAATGACTTCTGCGTGTCATCACGCAATACTGCTCAGGCGCGTGGCAGTCGTCCGCTATCCGCCAGAAGCACATGGACACTCATTAGTGAACATTAACGTGGAGTGTCTCTATCCATCGGCTCCAGGAGTAAAGCTAAGAACCCACCACTGCACGAACGAGACAGCTCCGCCAACGCACTGCCCTTTTACACCTTTTGTGCCAGATGCTACGGCGTTCTGTTTACGTGCGTATCGCTATGCCGTGCCTTTCGTTACCTCAGTGTACAGGCTACACACAAAGCATACACGCGATGCGGAATGCCTACGCCCTGCCACCTCTCAGGGGCATAATTGACCTAGCGTCGGCGGGAAGCGAGTGTGAACTTTGCTGAACAAAAGTTGTTCTCCCTGAAGTGATCAATTACCCCTAGATGTTTGATGGAAGGACCCTATATGTCTTCACTGACTTCTGGAAGTACCCGTCCTGTAGAGGGGTTATGCTAAGAAGGCCGTTTCGAATCTGGCGACGTCAGAAGTGGCCGCGACGTATCAGCGGAAGCCGTGGAAGGACGCAAACTTTTCCCGCGGGTGTCGACTCGCCTTACAGAAACAGAATTTTTCACTTCACTCTCTTTCGTTCGGCGCACGACTTTTCAAACAGGGACTGGACGCGTGGCGAACTTGTATGCGCGGTGAAAAAAATTCGGTTCTCGTTAAACAAGTTTTATTACAAAGCCGCAGCAAGTTGTTAGTGGCAGTCTGATGAATAACGTGACACTTTCTAAGGGAAAAGGAAAATAAAATTTAAAAAAGAGCGAGTAGAGGGGAACACGGCAGAAGTTGGGGCGATCCTCAACTCTGCAACTGGGCTCGCGTTATTCCGTCCCAAGTTTCCGGCGAGCAGCTCCGCTCCTCGCTTAATGAATATTAACTAGTTGGCTAATTTACAGCGCGGACTTTTTTTTCTGACTTGGCGGCTGCTTTGCTGTGACAAAGGCGACAAACTGCCGCTGCTGACGTGGCAGCTGCCGATCCGAGTGGCCCTCTGGTCTAGGCGAACGTGACTTTGGCCACGAGACGTGGACGCTGCCACTGCAGCCTTTTTCGTAGAGTGCCACATGAGCTGCATGTCAGTACACAAACTACACTGAAGAGCCGAGGAAACTGGCACACCTGCCCAATGTCGTGTAGCGCCCAGGAGTGCCGCGACGCGACGTGACCAGCACTCCACTAATGTCTGAAGTAGTGTTGGAGGGAACTGCAGGGCTGTGGAGATCTCTTCTGGACAACACGTTGCAATACATCGCAGATATGCTCAGTAACTTTCATGTGGGCAGTTTGGTGGCCAGCGGAAGTCTTTAAACTCAGAAGAGTGTTCCTGGAGCCAGTCTGTGGCAATTCTGGACGAGTGAGGTGTCGCACTGTCCTGCTGGAATTCCCCAAGTCCGTCGCAATGCACAACAGACGTGAATGGATGCAGATATTCAGACGGGATGCTTACGTACGTGTCACGCATCGGACTCGTATCTAGACGTAGCAGGGGTCCCATATCACTCCACCTGCACACGTCCCACACACACCTCGTCAAGACGGCAAGTTTAACTAAAAACTGATCAAATCTGTCCACATTTGGTTCTGCGAAAAATCATTAACCTAACACGAATCATTAACCTAACTACGAATTATATATTCACATGGTCTTCGCAAGACACATGCGACAAGCGATACAAACACTGACTGCCATAAAAATGAAATATTGCTAATTCCAAAGAGGTTAATGCTAACAGGCCGAATCATCAGTTTAATAATAATGCGAAATACTGATGGCAGTTATATACAAAGACAGTTGGAAGCAGACGTAGGCGAGCTTCAGTTTTTCTGGAGGAATGTAGGACCCTGCGCGTTCCCTTAGAAGATAGACTGAAGAAAGGTAAACCTTGTTTTATACCATTTGTTGATTTAGAAGAGACTTGGTAATGTCTGGCAAACAGTTTTTTAAATCCTGAAAGTAACACCGATAAACTACAGGGACCGAAAGGTTGTGTACAATATGTACAGAAATCAGACTGGAATTATGAAAGTCGAAGGACACAAAAGGGAAACAGTGGTTGATAACGGAGTGAGGTAGGATAAAAAGAAAACAAGAAGAAAAAAGCATTAAAACAAAAAAGTAAAAAAAAAAATTCGCTTATATTACTCAGTCCGTACTAATGAAAACGTTGGGAAGGCAATTAAAGGTCGAGGAGAGTAAATGAAAATTGACGACAAAACCAAGGAGAAATCTGCAAAGGAATTACAGTTGAGGGAAAAGAAATAGAGACAACTTTGATGATAATCACGCAATTTTCATCTGAGGCGCGAAAGAACTTTGAGGAGCAGTCGAACGGAGGATTAGTGTCTTGAAAGGCTGATGAAACTAAGTCGATTTAAATCAGGTGATTCTGAAGGAAGTAGACTGGCAGGTTGAATACCAGAAGTTGTGGACGATTCCTGCCAACCGAAAGGCAAACTCACTGACGATGACAGACGTAAAGTGGAAATAAAATACAATAAAAGAAATATGGAAAACAGAAATGTTTAATACCTTATATGAATTTATGTATTCGGGAATCTTTTTGTGAAGCTGGAATGTGAGCCGTTTATGATCTACGCTTCACTTCTGCAGAAAGATAGGCAAGGACAGAGCAGAAGCTTTTGAAATATAGTGCTTCGGTGGATTGCTGAAGATTAGGTGGTTGTTTGTTGTGGTCTTCAGTCGAGAGACTGGTTTGATGCAGCTCTCCATGCTACTCTATCCTGTGCATCTCCCAGTACCTACTGCAACCTACATCCTTCTGAATCTGTTTAGTGTATTCATCTCTTCGTATCCCTCTCCGATTTTACCCTCCGCGCTGCCCTACCAAGCGATCTCTTCTCCTAGTCACGTGCCACAAATTTCTGTTCTCCCCAATTCTATTCAATACCTCCTCATTAGTTATGTGATCTAGCCATCTAATCTTCAGCATTCTTCTGTAGCACCACATTTCGAAAGCTTCTATTCTCTTCTTGTCCAAACTATTAATCATCCGTATTTCACTTCCATACAAGGCTACACTCCACACAAATACTTTCAGAAAAGACTTCCTGACACTTAAATCCACACTCAATGTTAACAAATTTCTCTTCTTCATAAACGCTTTCCTTGCCACTGCCAGTCTGCATTTTATATCCACTCTACTTCGACCATCATCAATTATTTTGCTCCCCAAATAGGAAAACTCATTTACTACTTTAAGCGTCTCATTTCCTAATCTAATACCATCAGCATCACCCGATTTAATTCGACTACATTCCATTATCCTCGTTTTGCTTTTGTTGATGTTCATCTTATACCTTCCTTTCAAGACACTGTCCATTCCGTTCAGCTGCTCTTCCAGGACCTTTGCTGCCTCTGACAGAATTACAATGTCATCGGCGAACGTCAAAGTTTTAATTTCTTCTCCATGGATTTTAATTCCTACTCCGAATTTTTCATTTGTTTCCATTACTGATTGCTCAATATACAGATTGAATAACATCGAGGATAGGCTACAACCCTGTCTCACTCCCCTCCCAACCACTGCTTCCCTTTCATGCCTCTCGACTCTTGTAATTGCCATCTGCTTTCTGTACAAATTGTAAATAGCCTTTCGCTCCCAGTATTTTACCCCTGCCACCTTCAGAATTTGAGAGTATTCCAGTCAACATTGTCAAAAGCTTTCTCTAAGTCAACAAATGCAAGAAACGTAGGTTTGCCTTTCCTTAATCTATTTTCTAAGATAAGTCATAGGGTCAGTATTGCCTCACGTGTTCCAACATTACTACAGAATTCAAATTGATCCTCCTCGAGGTCGGCTTCTACTAGTTTTTCCATTCGTCTGTAAAGAATTCGTGTTAGCGTTTTGCAGCCGTGGCTTATTAAACTGATAGTTCCGTAATTTTCACATCTGTCAACACCTGCTTTCTTTAGGATTGGTATTATTATATTCTTCTTGAAGTCTGAGGGTATTTCGCCTGTCTCATACATCTTGCTCAGCACGTGGTAAAGTTTTGTCAGGGCTGGCTCTCCCAAGGCTATCAGTAATTCTAATGGAATGTTGTCTACTCCAGGGACCTTGTTTCGACTTAGGTCTTTCAGTGCTGTGTAGAACTCTTCACGCAGAATCATATCTCCCATTTCATCTTCATCTACATCCACTTCCATTTCCACAATATTGTCCTCAAGAACATCGCCCTTGTATAGACCCTCTATATACTCCTTCCACCTTTCTGCTTTCCCTTCTTTGCTTAGAACTGGGTTTCCATCTGAGCTCTTGATATTCATATAAGTGGTTCTATTTTCTCCAAAGGTCTCTTTAATTATCCTGTAGACAGTATGTATCTTACCCCTAGTGAGATTAGCCTCTACATTCTTACATTTGTCCTCTAGCCATCGTTGCTTAGCCATTTTGCACTTCCTGTCGATCTCATTTTTGAGACGTTTGTATTCCTTTTTGCCTCCTTCATTTACTGCATTTCTGTATTTTCTCCTTTCATCAATTAAGTTCAGTATCTCTTCTTTTACCCAAGGATTTCTATTAGCCCTGGTCTTTTTACTTCTTGATCCTCTGCTGCCTTCACTATTTCATCTCTCAAAGCTACCCATTCTTCTTCTACTGTATTTCTTTCCCCCATTCTTGTCAATCGTTTCCTGACGCTCTCCCTGAAACTCTCTACAACCTCTGGTTCTGTCAGTTTGTCCAGGTCCCATCTCCTTAAATTCCCACCTTTCTTTAGTTTTAATCTACAGTTCATAATCAATAGATTGTGGTGAGAGTCCACATCTGCCCCTGGAAATGTCTTACAATTTAAAACCTGGTTCCTAAATCTCTGTCATTCCATTATATAATTATCTGAAACCTTCGAGTATCTCCAGGCGTCTTCCATGTATACAACCTTCTTTCATGATTCTTGAACCAAGTGTTAAGTTATGCTCTGTGCAAAATTCTACCAGACAGCTTCCTCTTTCATTCCTTACCCACAAACCATATTCACCTACTGTGTTTCCTTCTCTCCTTTTCCTATGCTCGAATTCCAGTTACCCATGACTATTAAATTTTCTTCTCCCTTTACTATCTGAATAATTTCTTTTATCTCATCATACATTTCATCAATCTCTTCGTCATCCCCAGAGCTAGTCGGCATATAAACTTGTACTACTGTGGTAGGTGTCGGCTTCGTATCTATCTTGGCTACAATAATGCGTTCACTATGCTGTTTGTAGTAGCTTACCCGCATTCCTACTTTTCTATTCATTATTAAACCTACTCCTGCATTATTCCTACTTGATTTTGTATTTATAACCCTGTATTCACCTGACCAAAAGTCTTGTTCCTCCTGCCACCGAACTTCACTAATTCCCACTATACCTAACTCTATCCTATCCATTTCCCTTTTTAAATTTTCTAACCTACCTACCCGAGTAAGGGATCTGACATTCCACGATCCGACCCGTAGAACGCCAGTTTTTTTTCTCCTGATAACAACGTCCTCCTGAGTAGTCCCCGTCCAGAGATCCGAATAGGGGACTATTTTACGTCCGGAATATTTTACCAGTAAGGTGGTATGGCGAGCAGTTTTTGAGGAGGCACTGAACCGAATTGTTGGGAAAAGAAATTCGTGGTACAACCTGACTGAAAGAAGAGATAGGTTCACTGAACGCGACCTGAGCCATCAAGGAGCCAGTTTGCAGCGGGAGGAAGTGTAGCGGGCGAAGAGTGTAGAGGCAGACCCAGTGTGAGCAGGATGAAGCTGACCGTGCCGTGGGACCGGAGAGGCTCGCACAAGGTCAGACAGCGGGTACAGCTGCGCCCAGTTGTGTGCGCTGCACCAGTTCGCTGTTTGGCGGACAGCCTTCGTGTAGTACAGTTGCAGACATATCGAGACGTCCCCGTCACCACGCACGTCCTCTGAGGATTTCATGAAGTCGTTCTCGCACGTCGCAGTAGGCCTGAAAATCCCAATCGCGTGGAGAAAGTTTGAACTATCTAGAAACTATATGCAGTATTTTCGGCCACAGATTACGCAAATCCCCTGTCGCCTCTGGGTTACTTACGTCGAAATTTCCGCGTTATTATATTGCACTGTTGAGTGCCTGTGTTTGCAAAATAGTAAAAAATATTTGAAGCACTTTTTGACATGCAGAGGAATGGTCAGTATTCAGGGATATGCAAGCAAAATAGACTAGCTCCGTAATTCATACGTCACGACCTATGAGCACTACATCTTAGATAATCTGAAACAAATTTGTTCTGCTCCAAGGTCACTGCTTACCACACTTTGATACAAGGTACTATGAACAAAACCAAGACAAAAATGTCGAATAAACGTGGGCTCCGAAGTGCATACCTCAAGAGGTACAAGCCCTTGTTTACCTCAGCCATTGTGAAACAAATCTCTTCTACTAAAAAAGAAGTCGTAAATCTTATGGTACACATCTTAGAACCTATGTTTGCGAGCCTTCCTTATTTCTAACGACGGTTCCTGTCATATTCCTGAGTACTCCTGCGACACGCTGTAAACATATACACTTAGTCTAATACACTCCTGGAAATTGAAATAAGAACACCGTGAATTCATTGTCCCAGGAAGGGGAAACTTTATTGACACATTCCTGGGGTCAGATACATCACATGATCACACTGACAGAACCACAGGCACATAGACACAGGCAACAGAGCATGCACAATGTCGGCACTAGTACAGTGTATATCCACCTTTCGCAGCAATGCAGGCTGCTATTCTCCCATGGAGACGATCGTAGAGATGCTGGATGTAGTCCTGTGGAACGGCTTGCCATGCCATTTCCACCTGGCGCCTCAGTTGGACCAGCGTTCGTGCTGGACGTGCAGACCGCGTGAGACGACGCTTCATCCAGTCCCAAACATGCTCAATGGGGGACAGATCCGGAGATCTTGCTGGCCAGGGTAGTTGACTTACACCTTCTAGAGCACGTTGGGTGGCACGGGATACATGCGGACGTGCATTGTCCTGTTGGAACAGCAAGTTCCCTTGCCGGTCTAGGAATGGTAGAACGATGGGTTCGATGACGGTTTGGATGTACCGTGCACTATTCAGCGTCCCCTCGACGATCACCAGTGGTGTACGGCCAGTGTAGGAGATCGCTCCCCACACCATGATGCCGGGTTTTGGCCCTGTGTGCCTTGGTCGTATGCAGTCCTGATTGTGGCGCTCACCTGCACGGCGCCAAACACGCATACGACCATCATTGGCACCAAGGCAGAAGCGACTCTCATCGCTGAAGACGACACGTCTCCATTCGTCCCTCCATTCACGCCTGTCGCGACACCACTGGAGGCGAGCTGCACGATGTTGGGGCGTGAGCGGAAGACGGCCTAACGGTGTGTGGGACCGTAGCCCAGCTTCATGGAGACGGTTGCGAATGGTCCTCGCCGATACCCCAGGAGCAACAGTGTCCCTAATTTGCTGGGAAGTGGCGGTGCGGTCCCCTATGGCACTGCGTAGGATCCTACGGTCTTGGCGTGCATCCGTGCGTTGCTGCGGTCCGGTCCCAGGTCGACGGGCACGTGCACCTTCCGCCGACCACTGGCGACAACATCGATGTACTGTGGAGACCTCACGCCCCACGTGTTGAGCAATTCGGCGGTACGTCCACCCGGCCTCCCGCATGCCCACTATACGCCCTCGCTCAAAGTCCGTCAACTGCACATACGGTTCACGTCCACGCTGTCGCGGCATGCTACCGGTGTTAAAGACTGCGATGGAGCTCCGTATGCCACGGCAAACTGGCTGACACTGACGGCGGCGGTGCACAAATGCTGCGCAGCTAGCGCCATTCGACGGCCAACACCGCGGTTCCTGGTGTGTCCGCTGTGCCGTGCGTGTGATCATTGCTTGTACAGCCCTCTCGCAGTGTCCGGAGCAAGTATGGTGGGTCTGACACACCGGTGTCAATGTGTTCTTTTTTCCATTTCCAGGAGTGTATTTATGTACAGTCTCATCATTAATTTTGTTTTCTTTCCTATGCAACAGTACTGACATAACATCTTTTTCAGAAACATTTTCTAACAAACTCGTTCCTTTACTTAGCTGTTTTAATTGTAGCCTACGCTCAGTCAGTGTAAATTGCATCTTAGGAAATGTTTGTACATTGCACATTTTCTGCTGTCACATCAGTTTACACATCGTAGCGTCTCTGAGAGACAAATTCTTTGGCACTGTTTTATTTGAGATATCGCCATCCTTGTGTACTGTCTTCCATGTGGTAAAAAGTATTTAAATTTTGTGTGTTCGTGTGTGTGTGTGTGTGTCGCTCTACACTTGGGGGGGGAGACAGATCAGTAAGATCATTAAGGAAGAAACCCTTCATTCCTCAAGAATGATGTTTGGTGCTAACCCACTGTCATCTCGTAGACATCTGTTGAAGGAGTTTGGCATTCTGACTACTGCTTCACAATATATTTGCTCCCTCGTGAAATTTGTTCTAAATAATTCACTACGGTTCAAAAGGAACAATAAGGTACATAATTAAAATGAAAGAAGAAAAATGACGTTCATTACTCCACATTAAGCTTGTCTTTACCACAAAAAGGGTTGCACAATTCTACTACAAATAGGGTTGCACAATGCTACTACAATAATTTTTGATCACTTACCCAATGATGTAACGTGACTGACGACCACCGAAGTAAAATCTGACAAGAAACTGAAAAATTCTCTCTTTGACACGCCTCCTATTCCTCAGAAGAATTTGTTTTACTGTAGTGAGTAAGAGGTGGCGGGTAGAAATTACTAACTCACATCTGTACACCCATTTTTTAAGATGAAACTTAGAAATGTTGAGCATGTAACCATATTTTAAGATTAATGTGCGATGTGAATGTAAAACGACTTGTTCCACATGATTACGATTTATGGAGCACACTGATACACGGAACATGGAACTGACTGCCTAACTGACCGAACCAGAACCGCAACACCAAGGAGGAGTCGTGCGACATAAAAGTTGACAGACGTGTTTCCACATCTGGAAGATGTCGTCTGTTCAGATGTCGCGCCAGTCGCATAAGAGTGGCGCTAGTAGCCCCACAAGGACGATGCAAATCAGATTTGCTTCGAAACACGCTGTACAGGTCGTATCTTTTAAGAATGGACGTGGTGCGTTGATGTTAGTCGAGAATGCTTTTACCAGCACATCACTGTTTGAACGAGGTCGTGTAATGGGGCTGGATGTTTCTTCTGCGATGCCTCAGAAAGACTCGGCAGGAATGTGGCCACTGGCAGCGACGGTGAGGAGAAGACTGGACTCTGGGCGGCCACGTGCCGCTGCCGAGGCCGAAGACCGCCGTACTCAGCTTGTGGCTGTGGCGCATCTGTTACAGAAGTCTGAGCAGCGGTTGGGGCCACAGTGACGCAGCAAGCCGCTACAATTCGAAGGAGAGCTCCGAGCCAAACGCTCTGTAGCGTGCATCCCACTGACTCCGAACTACCGCCACTTGCGACTTCAGTGCTGTCAAGCGAGAGCTGACTCGAGGGCAGGGAGTCGGTCTGTCGTGTTTTATGGTGACAGCTGGTTCTGCCTCGGTGGCAGGATGGCCGTGTATTGGTCAGAGGGAGACCAGCTGAGGGCGTGCAAGCAACCTGTGTGCTGGACATGTTGGACGTACATGTGGAGTTACGGTCTGGGTGGGGGCGATTTCGTACTAGAGCAGGGGCGCCGTCGTGGTTATCCCACGCACTCTGACTGCAAATTTGTACCTCAGACTGGTGACTCGACCTGTTGTGCTGCCAGCATTCCGTGGGGATTTTTCTAACAGGATAACAGCCGCCCACGTACTGGTGCTGTAACCCGACATGCTCCACAAAGAGTCGCCATGTTTCCTTGGCCTGCTCGATCACCAGATCTGTCTCTAAGCGAGCACAACTCCAGGTCATCCACAACCAGCATAAACGGTGCCGGTACTGACCGACCGAGTGCAACAGGCGTGGAAGTCCATCCCACAATGACATCCGGCCTCTGTACAGCACAGTGCATGTACGTTCGCAAGCTTGTATTTAAACATTCAGGCGGTGACACCAGTTACTAATGTACCAGCAGCTCACATTTTCAGTGTCTTATCTCGTGCTTACAGTAAACTATGATCTTGCAATGTTGATCACTTACGTTTGTAACCTGTACAGAGGTAGTCCCGAAATTTAATTACTCTAAGTAACTTATTTTTTAGTGTTGCAGTTTTCTCCGTCAGTGTATAATGTTGAGTGAAATGTTTCTCGAGAGTCAAGAAATACGGCATCTACCTTAGTACCTCGATCCACGGCTTTCAGGATGTTATGTGCGAAAAGCGAGAGTTGGATTTGGCAAGTTCGATTTTATAAGAATCCGTGCTGATTGGCATGAAGGTGGTCATTCTGTTCGAGAGAGCTTGGAATATGCTCCAAGACCCTACAATAAACGCAATCGAGTGTACTGGGCGTTCGTTTTGCGGGTCGCTTTTTCTACTATTCACGTGTCAGATGAGACCTGCTAGATTGGCTAGATTTTTTTTCCGAGGGATCTTTAATGTATGATCGTGATAAGCTGGGTTAACTAAATCGCATATTATTTATAGTGACATTTGTAGAGTTCTTCTCCTGACGGAAACCTTTTTCACCCATGTTAGTGTGCTGCTGCATGTACAGATACATCTTCCACATGGCACCATATGTTGCGTGGCAGAGGGTACCCTGTTCCATTGCTAGTCATACCCTCTCCCGCTCCACTCGTAGATGGACGTAGGGAAACATGACCATCTATAGGTGCTTATTCGCGGCATGCTGCCACGGGATAGCAGGTTCGCAACTGTTCACTACTGAGGAAATTAGATAATTCCTTTTTCATTTCGTTCCTCTCAGTTGTTCATATAGTGGGGTGCCGAACAGCTCGAGTGTGTACTGGGCAACAAGTAGCCTACCCTCGCTGACCTTAGTCTGTGTGTCCGTTGCAGCAGACTGACACGAGAGAGGTGTGTGGTTTGAGAATGGCCGTGAGAGCCCGAAACTTGTAACCGCTACAGCTGAATCTTATATGAACGCAACGGAGACGGACGAAATTAAAAAAGAAAAAAAAGTATCCAATGTTCTCAGACCATCTGTATGCATACGTACGAGTACTGATTTCCCTCGTCTGTACGCTGGCGGCAGTACAATCACCCTGCAGTCAGCTGCAAACGCCAGTTCTCTCAAATTTCTGAGCGGTGTTTCGGGTGTAGAACTCCTACTCCCCTCCGAGCATTCGCGCTCGAGTTCGCCGAGTATTTCCGTAATATTAGGATCGTGCGTAAGTTCTTAAAGTTTTTCTTTTGCATGTCGGTATTCCGGTTGCTATGGGTTTATTTATCGGTTGTCATCTGTTATTCTGTACCCTCCACATTCAGGAACAGCTTCGGGATTTGATCAGAATTGTTTAAACTCATTAAACCACAATGATGCACGTCAGAGTACTCGAGAACTGGCAAACGTGGTGAACTGTGACCATTCCAGGATCGTGCGACATTTTTACGCAATGGAAAGGGTACAAAAAACGGGTGTATCAGTACCGGATGCTTTAAGCCAAAATCAAAAAAATCAGGGGTTGGCCGTATGTCCATCTCTGTTTACTCGTCATGAACTGCCTCGTGAACAACGCCAACCATTGCTATCCTGTATCGTTAGTGGTGACGAGAAATGATGTCTTTTCGCTAGGAAAGGCTCAGCGCAAACAAAGTACTAACTGCCCGTACAAAGACCTGGGCGCGTCCAGAAAAGATAACTTTATGCACCTGGTTGGATAGCGACTGTGTGGTGTACTACGAATTGCTTCCTCGAAGTGTGACCACCACTGCTGACATTTATTGTCAACAACTGAGATGTCCTAGAGAACAACGGTCGGGACGACCGCGTGAGGTGATGCTAGTCCACGACACCCCCCCCCCCCCCCCCTGCTAAACACCCATCTTACCCACCCGATCTTTCTCTTTCTCTGTCGAACAGCCTTCGAGGAACTTCCTTTCCGGATGAAAATGTGCTCTGAACATGGCACGACGAGTTCTTCCTTTCGCAACTACGTAGTTTCTACAGTCGCAGAATCAAAAAGTGTCGGCAGGCTGTTGTAAATGGTGAAGGATAATATATTATTTACGAACTTCCATCATACTGGACTAGCTTTGGTGAGCAACTTCTGTTAATCAGTAGAACTAAAAACCAGTCGAAGAAGAAACATTTTTTTTTTATTCGTGACTACTTATCTGTACGAACTGTAAATGTTCATTGTACATTTTTGAAATCTTGAGCTTCGCCGATGACATTGCTATCTCTGACAGAATTACAAAGGACCTGGAAGAGCAGTTGAACGGAATGGACAGTGTCTCGAAAGGAGGATATAAGATGAACGTCAACAAAAGCAAAACGAGGATAATGGAATGTAGTCGAATTAAATCAAGTGCTGCTGCAAGAATTATATTAGGAAATGACTCGCTTATAGTAGTAAATGAGTTTTGCTATTTCAGGAGCAAAGTAGCTGATGATGGTCGAAGTAGAGGGGATATAAAATGTAGACTGACAATGGCAAGGAAAGCGTTTCTGAAGAAGAGAAACTTGTTAACATTGAATATGGATTTAGGTGTCAGGAAGTCGTTTCTGAAAGCATTTCTATGGAGTGTAGCCATGTATGGATGTGAAACGTGGACGATAAGAAGAGAATAGAAGCTTTCGAAATGTGGTGCTACAGAATAATGCTGAAGATTAAATGGGTAGATCACATAACTAATGAGGAGGTATTGAATAGAATTGGAGAGGAGTTTGTAGCACAACAAGGGATCGGTTGGTAGGGCATATTCTGAGGCATGAAGGGATCACCAATTTGGTATTGGTGGGCAGCGTGGAGGGGAAAAATGGTAGAGGGAGACCAAGAGATGAATACACTAAACAGATTCAGAAGGATGTAGGTTGCAGTAGATACTGGGAGATGAAGAAGCTTGCACAAGATAGAGTAGCATGGGGAGCTGCATCAAACCAGTCTCTGGACTGAAGACTTCAACAACAACGAGAAATGCCATTTTCGGCTATGTTATGAGGATTTGAAAATGTGTATCGGTCCGAAAGCTAGTCCTCGAATGAATAACAAGTAAAAATTTTTAACTTTGACTGGTTTTTTGTTCTACTGAATATATTATTGACTAGAATCCTTTGTGTGTATCTTTGAACTTAAGGGTAAACGCTACGAGCTCGTGCACCAACGCAACCGTAACATGTTGATCGAACCTGTCGATAACAAATCTAGCAGCACGCCTCTGAATTGCTTCGATGCCTTCTTTCAATGGGACCTGCTGGTAATCTCTAACATTCGAGCAGCACTCAATAAGGAGTAACCGAATTATTCTGCACGCGGTCTGTAGTACTGGTGAGCTACATTTATCTAGAATTTAACCAATAAACGGCAATCGACCAGTGGGTTTCCCTCCAACGGACCTGACGTGGTCATTCCATATCACGCCTACACGTGATACCTGTCTCGGTTCGCATACCTCGAGCTGTGCTGCTTCACGCCCTCTGTTGGTCGTCACCTTGAGGCGGCGCAGCTAGATGCTGAGGATGTCGCCGCTTTCGCCGGCCGCCACGCCAGAACAAATGCCTCATCTCAGTTCGGCAGACAATTCGGAGGCGCGCAGGAAGCAGTGAGCAGGCAGTGTGCGGTGCACCGCTTTCGCCGCTATGAGGTCGCCGGGGAGAAAGCGCGGCTCGCGGCTGCCCGCCACGCGCTGCGGGAACCCCGGCCGGCGGCGACGAGCGGTTCGCGGGGGCTGCGCCGGGCTGCGCACGCCGCCCCCTTCCAGCCGCCAGAACAACTGCTGACGGTTAGCCTCCGTGTCAGCTCGAATCTGATTCATATCCGTGTCTTTTTCGCGAGATATGAGAGGGGGGTTTGATGGGTCCGGTAGCAAAGGAAGAGAAAAATGATTGTTTCGTAAACAACTGACATTGCTACTCGAAACAGCCTCCTTTGGGAGACTTTATCCAGCGGTACTCCAGGTTTTTTATCCAGTCGGAAAAAATGGGTCCTGTTAGACTCCGCAAAATAAACGTTTACTGTAACTATGACTTCCTCATTTAATGAAAATTTCTTCCCAGCAAAACAAAGTTTCGAGTAAGGGAAAAGAAAGAAGTCACCTGGGTGGATGAGGAACCAGTTCAGAGCCCACTTCACGCACATTCGCCATTGTTGTCGCTGACGTGTACGATGGAGTATTGTCCTGGTGAAAAGAGCATTTTCTTGCGTGTCGGCCTTGGCTTGGACTTTCTTTTTCAGCTAACCCGAGTTTCAAACGATCCAAAAATGAAACATAATAGGGTCCAGTTACGGTTCTGCCTTTCTCCAAATAATCTATGAAGGTTTTATCTTTGGAATCCAAAGAAACCATACCAGCTGACAAAATACTCTTTGCCCTCTTTGGTGCACTTCCACCAGCCTTTGTCCATTGTTTTGAATGTCGTTTTGAACCCAGGTTTCCTCAACAGTCACAAATCGTCGCAAAAAATCCTGCAGATTGCGATTAAGCGTCGCAAAATTGTGCTGAAATGTTGTGCTGGACGTACTTTCGGTCGACTGTGAGGAATCTCGGTGCGCACATCGCGCAAAGCCGTTTCGTAGCCAATTCTCCGCGCAGAATATTATGCACTCGCTCAGCTGCGATGCCTGCAGCCTCAGAAATGTCACGAAGTTCTATTCGGCGGTCTTGCGTTACCATACCGTGTATCCTGTCAATGGTTTCCTTTGTGGTGACATCAACTGGACAGCCGGAGCACGCTTCGTCTTCGGTGTTTGTCCGGCCACGTTTAAATTCATTGATCCGAAGGTAGCTGGTCTTCAGCGATGGTGCAGAGTCCACGTCAACTTCATTCAACTCTGTTTTGATTTGTGCTGCTGTCCAACCTCCTCAAATGAAACTGTTTTCTTCCTTTTCAGTTGCAGAAGACACACTGACTAATCCAGACCACTGTCAATAATGAACTATATGCTGTAAATTGCTGAAATTCTTTATGCGATCTTTGCAACAATCAAGCTTACCAACCATGAAGGCGTAACAAATAGTTCCATTCTTTAACTGAAATTTGGCAGACTTCTGAAACCACCCTGGTACGTAGGAGGGAGCAGAGACAGTGGCTGACTCTCCTGCAAACGCACGCCCTCGGATCTGTGGTGCCAAACGCCTCTCTTGCAGAGTCTGCTGCAGGAGTCGGCTGAGCAACTGCAGGACGCTTTCGTATTTACGAAAAGAATCCGTGGCGAAACGCGCCGCTCTTCTTTGGATCTTCTCTGATTCCTCTATCACTCCTACCTGGTACCAATACCAGGCTGACGAGAAACCAATATTCTGGTATCTGTCGAAAATTTGTGAACTACACTTCCTGGAGGGTTGACTACACTCCCAGTGGACCATAGTCTGGTGTCAGCCTTTCCTGCGACAGGTTCAACTTTAAATCGCTCCGTATTCAGCAGAAAATTGAAACACACACGAAGCGACACAAAACTGAACTTGTATAAAGTGATCGCTGTAGCATTTCTACTACGTGCCAGTGAATTCCAGGTAATGAAGAGAGATCATTTTGGGAATGTTCAGATGGCTGAAATGAAATTTTTATGAACAGTCAAAGGTTGCACTAAGTTGGACAAGATTGCTAGGGCAGACATTATACAAGAGTTAAATAGTTTCGCAGTAAGTGACAAAACAGAATAAAACAAACAAAACCTGGGAGGGACACCTGGAACGAACGGAAGTAACACGTTTTCCAAAATGGCCTACCTCAAAAAACCGAAAAGAAACTGCTGCACAGCTCTGCCAATTAAACTATGTAACTGAGGCCAGAACAGGTCTGTGAGGGGGAAAAGAACAAAGAAGATTCGGTTAAGTTGACTGATTCTAATTGTGAATCATGTAACAATAATTCTTATGTTACTCGTCCCAATCATTAAAAGAAACTTGGTTGGGTTGTGAATACACTTTCCTGTCGGAAAGTGGTCAGCAGAACCTGCTGTTATCTGCGGCACTACGAAAATTTGTCATGTTCAATCCTTACTCTACTTCTTATCGTGTAAATTATTTGTGTGAATCCGTAACCTTGATATATCAAAGGCGTGGGTTATGTTAGGTTTTGTGTGCAATTCTTTATTTCTTCTTCTTCTTTTTCACTTCATGAGTAGGCTTACAGCGTGTTTCGACTTCCTTGAAGCCATCTATTTCTCAGTTATCCTGTATCTTTCTTTCCTCCTCGTTTCTAATTGCTTACTTGACTAACTAATCTGTCTTCCCCTGTTCTGTGCAATTGCTCTACTTTTTCATTTATACAGTAGGTTTATATATTAAGTTGTTCTCTTATACTGATTTGTAACTGAGAGTTGTTTACATCTTTTAACTTGCCTTCAAAATTTTATTTTCGTAGTTAATGTCTATGATTCGCTCCCATGTATTAGAATAGGAGAAGCCATTACTTTGTAACATTTCAGCTCTGTATCGTTCCTTGCCTTGTCACACCATTTCTCTGGGTGTTGTGTCACGTATCACTTGAAACTTATTTAATTCACTAGTGACGTCGTCTTCGTATTCATAGAAAATATTAGAGCCCAGCAGCTAAAAATGTGACACCTCTTCTACTGTTCTACTGGTTTTTCGTCTATTACTGTTTTGGAAATTTCCCCTTGAAGGCCATTTCTTTATTTTGGGCAGTGCCTTCAGTAAATTTGTTGCATCTTCTGTTTTGCCAGTAGAACACAATATTTGATTCGCTTTCGCCACATGTTTTCTATGCACTGGTTCCAATTTAATGTTTTCGTAATTGCAGTCCCTAAATATTTAGTTGAATCGACAACTTGAAATTTGCGTTCCTTTTCGTGCAGTCCAAATTTAACGGATTTTCTTTTTAGTTACTGTGTCGAGGATCTCACATTTTTTTAAAACTGTTTTGCGCTATTGGTATCTCTCGCAGGAAACACACCTTATCTGAATCATTTTTCTCTTCGTTTTGATCTTGTGATGACTTTATTAGACAGTAAACGACAACACCATCTGCACACAAGCTGAGAGGGCTACTCAGATTATCTTCAAAATCGTCGTTACACGCTAAGAACAGTAGAGGGCTTGTAACACTTCCTCGGGGAACCTCAGACATGAATTCGGTTTCACTGGATGACTTCCCATTGATGACGACGAACTGTGGCGTTTCTGACAGCCACACTCACACTCACAGCCTACTCCAGTTCCGCCTGCATAGGCAGGCAATGGGATTAGAAGCCACTTGTGAGGAATGGTGTGAAACGTACTCTGGAGATCTGTGAATATGGAAACAGCTTGAGATCCCCCGTGGACACTCACTGTTCTGAAATAATACGTTACAAGTGGTTGTCGACGTTTATTGCAATTATTCTTGTTAATATTTACGTTATATATACGTTAATGTTGATGTATTTGTCATTAGAGTATTGCTAAAGTAAATTCGTATTTTGTTTTGAGATAAGAAAAAAATGGCTCTGAGTACTATGGGACTTAACATCTGTGGTCATCAATCCCCTAGAACTTAGAACTACTTAAACCTAACTAACCTAAGGACATCACAAACATCCATGCCCGAGGCAGGATTCGAACCTGCGACCGTAGCAGTCGCGCGGTTCCGGACTGCGCGCCTAGAACCGCTAGACCGCTAAGAAAAAATGTGTATAATATGAAGTGAATATGTAAATGCTTGTTTGCGAGAAATAAGTGCTCAGAGATTGTACTGTCACTGAGCGTATTCCTTGATTAATTATTGATGTGCAGGGTGACTGAGTAAATCTGGGGAACCATAGGTAGGTCAAGTGAGTGAGTGAGAAACATACCGGTATATAAAAGAACTGTAAGTACCAGAAAAGATGAATCAGGATTAACACTAACGATATTTATAAAAAATTGATTTTGGAATGAGTGGAATTTGCAATTTGGATATGTTTCTTAGAAGGGATTTTACGTATATCAATTGCAAATAAAACATTTAATAAAAGCAGTCAGCGGATGTGCTGGCAATAAGAATAAATGGGTTTTGGTGGTTTCCATAGGTATAGTTGAATGAATTTTATATTTAAATCTAGAAAAAGCTTGTGATATGGGGTCCCTTCTTGCTGTAGGAACAAAGGTCGAGTGAGAGAATAGTAGAAAATTTGATGATTGTGTCACAGCATGATCGTTGAGGGTAACACCACCTCGACACATTTTTATTACGGGTTGTAAGTGTCCTGGCACTTCTTGTTTTATTCCATGAATTTCGTTAATCAAAATTACAATCACGTTTCTGCTGATCAATTTACAATACGCTTGTTGCTAATTACGGTAATGATGTCAGTGATTGTAAGGGCCAAGCCACCAAGTTTAATATCTTTGTATTCAGATTGGGGATTTTTGAATGTGGAATATTAACTTCGCTTGTCAATTACTTCATGTGAGTAAGGAGCCAGTTGTGTTTGACAGGGACGATACCCTCTGAATCCATGCTGACTGTTTCTCAATAGATCATTTTTTTCGAGGTATTAACTAATGTTGAGACACCGTATATGTTCAAAACTCCCACTACAAATCGATGTCAGTGATATGGGTCTACTGTTCAGCGGATTGATACTATTTCCTTTCTTGTGGGTTGATGTGATCTGAGCAAGTTTCCAGATTTGAGTTGCGGATCTTTCATCGAGCGAACATATGATACAGCTTATTTTTTGAGAAATGTGTACGCTAGAATCTTCCAGGTACTTGAAAATGTGCAAGGGCTAAATTGTATAGTGGTACGACAAATAAAGGACAAATAACAGTAACTACTGAGGCCGCAACAGTCATGGGATAGTGGTATACACGTATACAGATGGCAGTAGTGTCGCGTACACAAGGTATGAAAGGGCAGTGCGTTGGCGGAGCTGTCATTAGCACTCAGGTGATTCCTATGAAAAGATATCCGCTTGGTTATAGCCGCACGAAGAGATTTAAAATACTTTCATAGGGGCGTGGTGATGGAACTAGATGCATGGCACATTCCATTTCGGAAATCATTAACGATTAAAATATTCCGAGAGTCACAGCGTCAAGAATGTGCCGAGAATTCAAAATTTCGGGCATTACCTCTCACCACGGACATCGTAGTGGCCGACGGAGTTCACTTGACGGCCGAGAGCAGCGGCGTTTTTATTAAGTTGTCAGTGCTGGCAAACAAGCAACACTGCGCGAAACAACCGCAGAAATGAATGTGGGACGTACGACGAACGTATCTGTTAGCTCAGTTCTACAAAATTTGGCGTTAATGGGCTGCGGCAGCAGACGACCGACGCGATTGCCTTTGCCAACAGCGCGACATCGCCTGCAGCGCCTCTCGTGGGCTCGTGACCATGACCTGGTCAGATTGGTCCGGATTTCAGTTGGTAAGAGCTGGTGGTAGGGTTCGAGTGTGGTGCAGACCCCACGAAGACATGAACACAAGTTGTGCGAGCAGGTGGCAGCTCCATGACGGTGTGGACTGGGTCCTTTGGTCCAAATAAACCGAATACTCACTTGAAATGGTTTTGTTCGGATAGACCACTGATTGCAGTGGCTACGTTCGGCTAGTTGGAGACTATTTGCAGCCAGTTATGGATTTCATTTTTCGGAACGACGATGGAATTTTTATGGATGACAATGCGTCATGTCACCGAGCCACAACTGTTCGTGATTGATTTGATTAAAATTCAGGACAATTCAATCAAATGATGTACACTACTGGCCATTAAAATTGCTACACCAAGAAGAAATGCAGATGATAAATGGTATTCATTGGAGAAATATGTTATACTGGAATTTACATGTGATTACATTTTAACACAATTTGGGTGAATAGATCCTGAGAAATCAGTACCCAGAACAACCACCTCTGGCCCTAATAGCGGCATTGATACGTCTGGGCATTGAGTCAAAAAGAGCTTGGATGGTGTGTACAGGTACAGCTGCCCATGCAGCTTCAACACGATACCACAGTTCATCATAAAGAGTAGTGACTGGCGTATTGTGACGAGCCAGGTGCTCGGCCACCATTGACCAGACGTTTTCAGTTGGTGAGAGATCTGGAGAATGTGCTGGCCAGGGCTGCAGTCGAACATTTTCTGTATCCAGAAAGGCTCGTACAGGACCTACAACACGCGGTCGTGCATTATCCTGCTGAAATGTAGGGTTTCTCAGGGATCGAATGAAGGATAGAGGCACGGATCGTAACACATATGAAATGTAACGTCCACTGTTCAAAGCGCCGTCAATGCGAACAAGAAGTGACCGAGAAGTGTAACCAATGGCACCCCATACCATCACGCCGGGTCATACGCCAGTATGGCGATGACGAATACACGCTTCCAATGTCCGTTCACAGCGATGTCGCCAAACACGGATACGACCATGATGATGCTGTATACAGAACGTGGATTCATCCGAAAAAATGACGTTTTGCCATTCGTGCACCGAGGTTCGTCGTTGAGTACACCATCGCAGGCGCTCCTGTCTGTGATGCAGCGTCAAGGGTAACCGCAGCCACGGTCTCCGAGCTGATAGTCCTTGATGCTGCAAACGTCGTCGAACTGTTCGTGCAGATGGTTGTTGTCTTGCAAACGTCCCCATCTGTTGACTCAGTATTGGAGACGTGGCTGCACGATCCGTTACAGCTATGCGGATAAGATGCCTGCCATCTCGACTGCTAGTGATACGAGGCCGTTGGGATCCAGCACGGCGTTCCGTATTACCGTCGTGAACCCACCGATTCCATATTCTGCTAACGGTCATTGGATCTCGACCAACGCGAGCAGCAATGTCGGAATACGATAAACCGCAATCGCGATAGGCTACAATCCGACCTTTATCAAAGTCGGAAACGTGATGGTACGCATTTCTCCTCCTTACACGAGGCATCACAACAACGTTTAATCAGGGAACGCTGATCAACTGCTGTCGGTTAAATTTCACTTCTGTAGCACGTGATCTTCGTGGTGTAGCAATTTTAATGGCCAGTAATGTAGCTACACAGGTCGCCTGAGATGAATCGCATCTATGAGAAATAATGGAGAGGTCAGTCCGTGCACAAGAGTTGGGCAGTTGTGGCAGCACAGCTGTGTATTTTGGCAGGAGCCCTCCACCGACTTGCTGAGTCCGTGTCACGTCGGTCTGCTGAACTACGCCGGGCAGAAGGAAGTTCGACACGACATCGGGAGGCACCCCGTGACGTTTGCCACCTCAGTGTGGATCAGACGGGCTGTCTGGGCGCGTCGCCGCTACGCCGGGCGGGGATTTTGTGGAGGACGAAAGTGACGGTCTCAGCAGACGGAGCGCTGGCGTTGTGGTGGGCGGAAGGGCGGCCGCGGGGGAGGGAGAGGTTACGGCGCTAAACGGAAGCCATTAGGCGTGCGTGAGGTGCGTTACAAGGGCAGGCGGCGCGCGTGCGCTGTGCGTAATGGGCCCGCGGAGGAGGTTGCGTAGCGCGGACTGTGCGGCTGGCGGACGCAGCCGAATTCTTAGCAGCAGCAGAGGCCAGGGGGAACGCCTGCAGCCCACACTCGGCCCCGTCAGTCGGCGGGGCGCCTGAATCCCGGCAGACCCGCCGATCCCGCCGTCTGACGGGGCTCCATTTCTGCCGCTGTTAATACGAGACGAGATCGCGTGCATCGAAGGGTTCGATCGGCTTTCTTGCTTGTTGCTCCACTACGGGAGGAAGAGAATTGGAACAATGCTGTGTTGACACAGACAGCGACCATGACGATACCGACAATTCAGATGATGATCCCAAGTTTGTGCGAGGATAACTGCGTCAAACTTTGACTATTTATGGTTTGACTTCGTGAAGCTTTCGTTGAGACGTTGCGTTTTCTTAATTTTCTGAGCCGTGAAACGCTTTGTTTGTGATAGGGAAACAGAAAAGGCTGCAAGAAAACACATGGAATACGAGTGCAGCCGCGTACAAAGACCCTTGTTTCAAAGTGTATCACGCAGTGAATTACACTACTTGAAAAAAAAGTGTAACAATTTAAAACTATGGTTTTTGGTTGTGACTGTTCGGTAACTGGATGCAGAATAGGGGGCTAGAATGGTAAATAAATTTGAGATTGGTAAATTGTTGTATTGTTTACAAAACCTAACATTAATTAAAAATGGAAGGAAAAAAATCTAAATTTTGAAAGTAGCTGGAAATATGTAATGCAGAAGAAGTAGTTTCAGGTTTTCATAAAAGGTTAGTGTCACATTGTAGAGGAATTCCGTCTTCTGCGAGATACCGTTTAGTAGTTCTGTTTTCACACAGACATGTTTCAGCACTTTTTGTGCCACCTCCGGTAGATTTATTTGTTTACGTTCTTTCACGCACTGACCTTTTGCTTCTTTATGCTGGTAGCTTAACATCTACTACACAGTCTCCAGCTTGCCATCCTTTCTAATGTTTTTGCTCGTGTCGAGGTAACACTTCTCAGCAAGCATGGAAAGTAGAAGAACTATAACAATCAGAAGATGGTTCGTATCACAGTTAAATATTAACTGTTGTTCTGGTCTTCAGTCCAGAGAGTGGTTTGATGCAGCTCTCCATGCTACCCTATCCTGTGCAAGCTGTTTCATCTCTAAGTACCTACTCCAAACCTACCTCCTTCTGAATCTGCTTAGTGTATTCATCTCTTGCTCTCTCTACGATATTTACCCTCCACGCTGACCTCCAGTAGTAAAATGGTGATCCCTTGATGCCTCAGAACATGTCCCAGCAACCGATCCACAAATTCCTGTTCTCCCCAGTTCCATTCAGTAATTCTTCATTAGTTACATGATCTATCCATTTAATTTTCAGCATTCTCCTGTAGCATCACATTTCGAAAGCCTCTATTGTCTTCTTGTCTAAACTATTTATCGCTCATATTTCGCTTCCATACATGGCTACACTCCACACAAATACTTTCAGAAACGTCTTCCTGACATTTAAATCTATATTCGCTGTTAACAAATTTCTCTTCTTCAGAAACGCATTCCTTGCCATTGTCAGTCAGCATTTTATATCCTCTCTACTTCTACCATCATCAGTCATTTTGTTCCCGAAATAGTAAAACTCATCTTCTACTATCTCTCATTTCCTAATCTAATTCCTTCAGCCTCGCCTGATTTAGTTCGACTACGTTCCATTATCCTCGTTTTGCTATTGTCGATGGTCATCTTACATCCTCCTTTCAAGACACTGTCCATTCCGTTCAACTTCTCATCCAAGTCCTTTACTGCTTGCACAATATACAGACTGAACGACATCGGGGATAGGCTACAACCCTGTCTCACTCTCTCCTCAATCACTGCTTTCGTTTCGTGCCTCTCGACTCTTATAATTGCCATCTGGTTTCTGTACAAATTGTAAATAGCCTTTCGCTCCCTGTATTTGATACTGTTCTTAAAAATACTGAAACACCATAAATGTGGCCGAGATTGAAAGAAACGTCAAGATTTCCGTGGTCGTGGTCGGCAGTCAGAGTATTAAATCCGTCGGCACCGTCTGATGTTTGCACTGCAAAGTGTTGGCCAGTAGAAACTTCCTGGCAGATGAAACTGTGGGCCGGACCGAGACTCGAACTTGGGACCTTTGCCTTCTGTGAAGGTAGGGGACGACGTATTGTCAGAATTGAAGCTGCGAAGACGGGTAGTGAGTCGTACTTGGGTGGGGGAGTCGGCAGAGCACTTGCCCGCAAAAGGAGAAGGCCCGAGTTGGAGTCTCGGTCCGGCCCATAGTTTTAATCCTCCAGGTGGTGTCGCATCAGCACACACTCCGCTGCGGAGTTAAAAATTTGACTCTGGCGATCAGTAATCTGCGCGCTATATGACATTCAAACTCTTAACGCAGTAAATTTTCGCCGAGTTCCAATTGGCTGAAGAGGCTGCCTACACTACGCTTGTCCGTCATGTTCTGACCCCTTGGACCACCGTGTGGGACTCTTAGCAGATACACTTGCTGCAGGAAATCAACAATGTTCAAATAAGGGCAGTTCGTTTTTTACTGTCACTACCACGGCTATGATACGCGGGTTGGGGTGAGAACCAGTAAAACAGAGGCGTTTTCCATTGCGGCGAGATAATTTCACCGAATGTCGATCACCTACTTTCTCCTGCGATTGCCAAGATGTGTAATTGACACGCAGCTACATAGGGATGAATTGCCACCGTGATGAAACAAACTCGAGCTGGCACGAAAATATTTTGGTGTTCGAGAGTGGAACGATAGAGAAATATCCTCAAAGTTATTCTACGCGTCCTCTGCCAAACGAGTGTGAATTGCAGGGCAATCACGTAACAAAAAGGAGCAAGTGCTTTAAGTTTTATCTGCGCTGAAACACGAAAATTTCAGTGTTCCATTTCAAAATGCGGTAAGGCCGAAATTACAAAAGCGGATTTTTTTAAAAAATGGATAATTTCAACAGTTAACACAATCTGGACGTGTTTTAAAACTTTTAATTCGAGTGACAACCCCGCCCAAAAAAAAAAAAAAAGAGACGTGAACGAGTTTACCGCAGCGTCGGTGGCTGTCAGCAAACAGGCTGTCCAGGCGCTCCAGCTGACGTCGCCAGCGAGCCCCGCAACGAACTTGTGACGTCACACTACCCGCCTTGTCCGCCACACACCGCGACACCTCGGCTCCGTGCAGGGCCCTCGGGGGATCGGTACGTAACTGAAGTAGTCCCCACTGTAGGTCTCAACTTTTTCGTGTGCTATCGAGAGGTTGCGCGCATTTAAACGCGCAGTAAAAAACTATTAAACTGGTCGCTCCCCGCCGGCACTGGTGTAAAGACCCGCGGTATGACGTGACGCACGAGCCGCGGCCCGTGTTTCGCCCCGAGTGCTGCGGCGGCCGCAGCTTGTGGACACGGCGCGGGGGCGGCCCGGCACTCTGGTGGCCTCCCTCGGGACTCCAGGCCTGAGGCGAGGCGAGCAAGCGGCACGTTCCGCAGCCCCGCTCCACTCGACTCGTCCGCGGTTCCCGCCCGTCCGGCCGCAGACCGCGTGGGCAGGGAGGAGGGCGCCGCCGGCCGTGGGTTTCCTTGACGAGGTGCCGACTGGACAGGAGCTCACCTCCCTCCCCACTCCTTCCCATTATATGCCGCTTTTAATACATCGCGACGGTTGTCACTGCGGTACTTCACGCGTATCTACCACGAGCACTTTAGATTACTCGATGAAATGTCTGTAATTTCGCAGTAGCGATTTGCATGTTTCGCAGTCACTTTGCTTTTCGAGCAACACGTAGCTTCCCTGAGTTGCAGGCCGGGACAGCGGCCTGGTTTCAGAGGGTTCTGCTCGAATTCTGTACTCTGTACCGTTTCTTCGTGGGGCCGTGATCGGAGGAAAGGAACTGGGTGAGACCACTTCAGTTGCTCGCCTCGGTGGAGCTTTGGCTTATACTGGCAGGGATCGGTCGCGGTTTTTCGCGTTAACGCGTGAGGCAGTGAGCAGCTCTGCTGCATAATTCGAACGATGTCGGAAAGGGAGGAAATTGTAATGAGTGGGCAGAAATAACACAGGGAGTACCGAAGTGTTCAGTTTTGGGTGCAGTCCCACTGCTTACACTATGTGTCAGTAACCTTCGGCTCAATATTCAACAAACAGAATTGGTTCTTTTCCGAAACGATACTAGTGTTATAATACAGTGACGGAAGAAAAATCGCAACACCAAGAAAAAATAATGGAATGTAATGAAATTTCAGGAATACGTTTCTCTGGATCACATTGCTAGATAGACCATTGCGAATATGAAATACTGGTACATTAATAACCGGTGCAGCCGCCTGAATGTCGCGTGCATTGTGTTGTGTCGTGCAGCTGCCTGGCGTTAACTTGTGGGGTGGAGTCCCACGCCTGTTGCTCTGGGTCGGTCAGCATACAGGCACTGTTAATGTTGGATGACGCTCGATGATGCCCCAAATGTGCTCGATTGGAGACAGGTCTGGAGATCGAGCAGGCCAAAGCAACGTGTCGACATTCTGCAGAGCAGTGGTATCTGGGCGACAGTTATCCCGTTGGAAAACACCCCGTGGATTGCTGTTCATGAACGGCAGCACAATGCGTCGAATCACCACTCATTGCCAGTCAGAGTGCGTGGGACAACCACTGACAGTGCTCCTGCTGTGATACGGAATCTCACCGCAGACTGTAGCTGGAGGTGTGTGGGGTCCAGTGTGTGCAGCACGCAGACAGGTCGGCTACCAGCCCTCAGCTGGCCGTCTCGTTGCCGACAACTGGCCATCACTGCCACCGGGGCACAACCAGGTTTCACCAGAAAGCACGACACACCTCCACCCCGCCCTTTACTTATTTATTTTATTTATTTACGCGTCAAGTTCCGTAGGACAAAACTGAGGAGCAAATCTCCGAGGTAATGGAACGTGTCAGTACATGAAATTACAGCATAAAAGTAATAACAGATAAAAATAAAATGTACAGGAACCCGAAAACAGTCAGTCCATATGTTTAACTAAACGCAATCAACAATACAACAAGAATCGGGTTAATTTTTCAAGGAACTTCAAATGGTTGAAATGGCTCTGAGCACTATGGGACTCGACATCTTAGGTCATAAGTCCCCTAGAACTTAGAAATACTTAAACCTAACCAACCTAAGGACAGGACACACACCCATGCCCGAGGCAGGATTCGAACCTGCGACCGTAGCAGTCCCGCGGTTCCGGACTGCAGCGCCAGAACCGCACGGCCACCGCGGCCGGCTTCAAGGAACTCCTCGACAGAATAGAAGGAATGATCCATGAGCAACTCTTCAGTTTCGATTTGAAAGCGCGTTGATTACTGCTAAGATTTTTGAATTCGAGCGGTAACTTATTGAAACTGCGTGCAGCAGTATACTGCACAACTTTGTGCACAAGAGTTAAGGAAGACCGCTCCAAATGCAGGTTTCATTTCTGACGAGTGAGTGAAAGTTGCTTACTCTTGGGAATAAGCCAATACTGTTAACAAGAAAGGACAGATATATATATATATATATATATATATATATATATATATATATATATATATATATATATATATATATATATATATATATTGAGAGGCCAAGACTCGTGAACAGGGGACAGGGCTCGACAAGAGGTTCGTGAACTAACACCGCTCATTGCCCGAGCCACCCGTTTCTGAGCCAAACATATCCTTTTGGAATGGGAAGAGTTACCCCAAAATATCATACGATATAGGCGAATGAAAATAAGCAAAGTAGACTAATTTTCGTGTCTAACGATCTCTTACTTCAGACGCCTTTCGAATGGTAAAAATTGCAGCATTAAGTCTTTGAAGTAAATCCTTAACGTGGGATTTCCACGTATAGTTGCTGAGGACTGCTGCATGTTCCCTACATCTACAGCTACAAGAGGCTCCTCTCCTCTCAACTCTGACAGTTCGTCAAATCTATCTCATATACGCAAAGTGTAACTGCCTGGATACCTTCTCCTCCTAGCTGCCTTCTTGCCAACTTCCAGCTCCCATTCCCCACCACCCTTCACCCTCCTCAACCTATCTAGTCCCTCCTTTGCGCGTTGCAACTACACCTCAAGGGCACAGATCCTACGCTCCTGCTCCTCTGTCAACTTATTTCTACAACGGATTCTGCATTCCCTGGAGAGGATCTCGCTAGGATGCCCACTGGCCTCCCGACTGCATTCCCGCCAATGAGAATACTTTGAACAACTCTAATAAGCTTTTACTCGACACTGCAGAAGCCGCAAACGGCGGTGGTTGGGAGTCAGTGGGACGCACGCCACAGGGCGCCTGGCTCGGCGCTCTCCTCGGAGTGACCGCCCAGCAGCAGTCCGCTGCGTCGCTGCGGTGCCAGCTGCCGCCCATACTGCTGCTGCAGGTGCAGTACGGCGCGCTGCACACGGCGGCCTTCCCTGCCGCTGGCGCCACGCGCCCGCCCATAACCCGGTCTTCCTTGGTCCGCACGTTCCCGTCATCGACGCTGCCAGCAGTCACGTACAGTGGCTACATTACTGACAAGTCTGTCTGCAGTATCGCGGAAGGAACGTCAAATTTCTCGTAGTCCAATTACACGTCCTCGTAGACACACAGTGAGGTGCTGACAATGGCGTGTTTGTTGCCTTAAAGTCTAAAAGGCAAATAACGCTGACGGCCATTACAGCGATTATTTAAAGCAAACGTGATCTGAATTCCCATAGCGGTGCTGCTAGTGCCACTCTTGCGCAGCTGGCGCGAACTTTAAACAGACGCCGTCTTTCAGCCGTGGAGGCGCGCCCACCAACTCTCGTTTACGTCGCACAACTCGTTCTCGGTGTTGCGATTCTTTTTCCGTTAGTGTATATTCCATCGGAGAGAATGCAACAGAAGATATTGTTAATGATATTTTTCAAATAATTACTAAATGTTTCTTTGACAATCGACTCTCCCTTAATTTCGAGGAAAAACCCTATATTGAATTCTGTACAACAAATGGAACGTCCCCTTAGAACATTTATACATGACTGTGCTTAACCTGACACACAATATTTTTAGCGCAACGCAATCTGACTTTCAAAAATCCCTACAAAAGAATGGCCCTGACTAACATTAACCTGTACCTTGCACAAATCACTTACCTCACAAAAATCTTCATTACTCGAACTACTGCAATACAGCGAGCGCCACTACTGCCAGCTAAATAAAAGATTCAAACTACGGAAGGCACTAACTACTGATAGGCATAGTTAGCAAATGAAAGATTTTAATAGAGAACAAACAATGCATTTACCTTAATAGTGTTGAAAAACTATAATATACATAGCAGTTCATAATATCCAGTATAACAAATTTCAAAACTCCGCCATCTCTCTCCCCACATCCACCACTGCTGGCGGCTCACCTTCAACTGCGCAACGCTACGCGCTGTTCACATCCAGCTGCTGCTGCCCAACACTACAATGGCAGACAACAATGCAAACTAGCCACAGACTGCACACAGCACAGCCAGTGATTTTCATATAGAGCTCTACGTAACGTCGCCAATAAGAAAACATAAACAGCCTACTCACACAAATACAGCCATAACAACACGAACAGGAGTAGGGCAGAATGTTCCAAACTTCCGGGTGTACATATTAATGAAATCCTGACCTGTAAGAAGCGTTCTGCCGAGCTCATACTATCAAGTTCGACCACATATTTCTAGATTTCCGGAAAGCATTTGGCACAGTGCCCTGCTGCAGGCTGTAAACGAAGGTACGAGCACACAGGTTCACAGATATGTGAGTGGCGCGAAGACTTCTTAAGGAATAGAACCGAGTAACTTGTCCTCGACGGCGGGTGTCCGTCACAGGCAAGTGTATCCTCAGGAGTTCCTCAGGGAAGTGTGACGCGACCGCTGTTGTCCTCTATGTACATAAATGATTTTGTGGACAGGGTGGGCAGCGAGCTGAATCTGCTTGCTAATGATGCTGCGGTGCAGAGTAAGGCATCGAAATTGAGTGACCCAGACGACTTAGACAAAATTTACAGTTGGTGTAGTCAATGCCAGCGAGCTCTGAATGTGGAAAAATGTAACGTAATGCAGATGAGTAGGAAAAACAAACCTGTAATGTTCGAATACAGCATTACTAGTGTCTCGCTTGACACAGTCAAGTCGTTGAAATATCTGGGCAGAACGTTGCAAACCGATGTGAAACGGAACGAGCGTGGGAGAACTGCGGTCCAATGTGCAACAGTGTAATGTCAATCAACAGCTCCGCCATTACAACAGTGATACAAGTGAAACAGCAACACGATGAAATCGTAAGTGATCAACCGTCATATAAAAGCCTTTCACACTATTTTCGTAACACGTAACTGATGCAAATCTATCTGCATCCTATACTGGCTGTGGTATCATACATAGTCAACCACAGGGAAGAAAACCAGCAGAATACACACCACTGGTTTCGATTTCTAGCCATACACTGCACCCCTTCTCCTCCCCCCCCCCCTAAATGCCACACCAGCCGCTACAGTAACAAACAATGGACAAAGCGTTCTAGAGTAATCTAGTTTAAGACTGTTTAAGTAACATTTCTCTCTGTGTATGTATGTATGTATGTATGAAGATGAACAGAACATGTTCCAGACGCGTTGTATTATGTTAAATTAAACGCAAAAAAGTGGCTGGTAGCAGAAATTAGAAATAAATAATTATCTGTGGAACATGAAGCTTACTAACAAGTGCGTAGTAAAATGGAAACTTGCATAGTGCTCATATCTGACTGAATGGAAATCGATTATGGAGCATTGTATTTTCTTTTCGGTTCGTTGTGCTGTAAAATCAAAGGTGTCACCTTCTCTTTAATCATGAAACATTTTTTGATTTCTTGAAAATCGTGAACTGGGAACGTGACGCTCCGAGTGCTTGTGAGTTTGACTCTTGTACCTGGTGCTTAGGGTACCCGAGTGGAATTCTAAATCGCTTGTGCGTGTTCAGTAACAATACAGTCGCTAATCAATCTACTTCTTTCGCAATTATTTCTATATATACATCACTCTTATTAATGCATAATGTCGTGTCACGTTGCGCGGCCGCTATCTTGTTGGATGTAGCGCACTCGCTTCACGAGTATTATGGTGCATCGGAAACCACACACATACTGAGCTGCGAAAAACAAGGCAGGTCGACGGGAGAAGTTTCGCAGATTGCTGTTTGTTACACATCGTGCGGAGTGATCTCACGCATTACTACGATGTTGCGTAAAACCGATACTCAGAATTCATTTCTTCATTCAGAGGACTTAACTGTTCTACATATTTAAAGTCAATGATCATAAAACCGAGGAGACATAACCATTACACAGCTGGTCGCCATAAACAGAAATCTAACACTTGTTCACTTTGGGAAACGCTACTTTTGTGAATCAGTACCCACTGACTAATGGTTGAATGTGAATTGTCTCCTCCTCCCCCCCCCCTCTCTCTCTCTCTCTCTCTCTCTCTCTCTCTCTCTCTGTGTGTGTGTGTGTGTGTGTGTGTGTGTGTGTGTGTGTGTGTGTGTGTGTCTTAGACTGTAGGACCCGAAAGTTTTTCCAAATTGTGTTCTGGGGCATAAGGATTGTGGTTTAGCACAGCTTGGAGGTTGCAGGGCTTAGCTATCACTGCCTATGGGAGCAGTCATTGATTTTTGCAGAACACACCACGTTCGCCACCGCCGAACTTCCCCCAGTCACCTCGACGGGGTGGCCGTCACAGAGAACACAACAGGGTCTCGTTATTCAATAAAGGGAGATGAATTACATCGCATATCCCCTTGTCTTGAGCTTCATCACTATCTCCAAGACTAAGCAAAATGAACACCTATCCCCTGATATTTTGTTCACACCCACCTACAAAGGGACAAATGATCATGGTGATAAAATATGAGAAATCAGAGCTCGCACGGAAAGATTTGAGTATTCGGTTTTGCCGCGCGCTGTTCGGGAGTGGTTCGGTGGAGTAGTAGTGCAGCAAAACTGGTTCGGTGAGCGCTCTGCCTGATACTTAAATGCGAAATGCACAATAGTCACCTGGATGTAGATGGTAACATCACTACCCTCACACCAAAAAATGCAACAACTTACAAAATAAACAAGGAGTGTTTAAGAGACTGTAAACTACGCTTATGATTTTCAGCTACTATGTACTCTGCCTGTAGTCTGCAGTGGTATTTAATGTCTTTGTCTTGTTATAGGTGATCCCCAGTCCCACCTTTCTGGCTACCTTACTTAAGTTGTCGTGTCTTTGCGTCTTCTTCCGTCTCACTTACTATTGCTATGTCATCTGCAAAGGCTAGGCAGTCCACTTGAGCCCTGTTGTCCTTTTTGTCCCCCACATGGGTCTTTGGTATTCCCATTTCCTCATTTATTGCTCTCCGCTGCCTGATCACTTCGTCCAGTGCTATACTGAACAACAATGGTGAAAATCCATCTCCCTGTTTAACACCAGTCTTGATCTCAAATTCTTCTGACAGTGCTCCTCTGAATCTCACCCTTGCTTTTGTGCCTGTCAGAATTTATTTTATGAGTTCTTGTGTAGTTCCATCAACTCCTCTGTTCTTCAGGATACTAACAACAGTCTGTCTGTCGATGGAGTCATATGCCTTTGTGAAGTCCACGAAGGTTATTACTGTCTTTTTGTTTTTTAAAGCATTATGTTCCGTCAGTTGCTTCAGGATAAATATCTGCTCTACACAACCTCTTCCCTTCCTGAATCCCGCTTGGTAGTCGCCAACTGTACTTTCTACCTGTTCTTCGACTCTCTTGTGCAATAGTTTTGACAGCACCTTGTATCCGACCTCTAGTAGCGATATTCCTCTGTAGCGCCGTACCAGCTCCTCTTCTGGGGACAGACATCTTTCAAACCACGAGACCTGTGTGTGTGTGTGTGTGTGTGTGTAGCTCCAGTAAGGGCGCTTGTGACCATCCGGTTGGACGGCGCTCTTGAGCGACCTACAAAAAATGGTTCAAGAATGGCTCTGAGCACTATGGGACTTAACTGCTGAGGTCATCAGTCCCCTAGAACTTAGAACTACTTAAACCTAACTAACCTAAGGATGTCACACACATCCATGCCCGAGGCCGGATTCGAACCTGCGACCGTAGCAGTGGCGTGGTTCCGGACTGAGCGCCTAGAACCGCTAGACCACCGCGGCCGGCGACGAGTTGAATGTATGACAGAGTGTACAAGGATTTCAGTGTGTAGATCCGTGGGAGTGTAGTAGTGTGCCACTGCGTCAGAACAGCCAACTGTAGGAACCAAGTACCAGGTATCAAAGAGGTCTCTGTTTGCCCTGGACGAACCTCTTGTACAGGCTGCCACCACGGCAGGGCTTCCTGTGGCCACTTCCGTGGGTACGGCGAGCGGCTTTGGCTGGAGAGCGAGTGTTCCGTGGGACGCCAGGCGTGTGGCACCTACTGGCGGGAAGTGTGCCTTTTCGATGAGAAGTTAATGTGTTTTATCTACGTTTTTCAAGGCTAGTCAAACTAAATGATTCCTTTCGTCGTTCATAGTTTATTACCATGTGTGAGAAATTTCACTTGCTAATTCTCGAGAGTTTGTTTGATCTGTGGGGCGCTCAACTGCGCGGTCATCAGCGAATTCGTGAGTGTCGAGTGCGTTAAAAGCCAGGAACGGTGTACGCTGCTGTTCAGTTGAACTGTTAAACATGTGCAGCCGTGTTGAGGCCATTGCGATTCACTTCATTTAGTTTAGTATCCCTTTCGTGAGAGCATGTATATTGCTTATCATTTCCGTGGTTTTATGACTTTTGTGCAATTCGTCTCACTTGGTAACTTTCTTTGTGCACGATTTTGTTTGTAAGGACAACGTGGTCGTGGTCTAATGAGAAAGTTTACAGTGCCACGGCCTCAGTGAACTTCCGCTGTAGAATATCTGAACTACTTGTAATTCTTATTTATGCTTAATTTTTAAGGCAGTTCTCTGTAACAGAAATTTTATTCGTGTATTCCGCATGTTAAAGTCAAGGGAACAGCCCCTCTTGCTACACACGTGTGCTATGGTGAAGGTTTTTAGTTCTTTTCCTTCCTGTTAGTCTCTCAAGTGCGTATGAATGTAAGCGTTCGCCATTAAACCATCCTTTGATCATTCCTCTTCCATGGGTCATAGATTTTACAGGGGACTCCTAGGTAAAGTCCTAGTTTAATTAATATGCGACATTATAGATTTCAGGCAACAGCAACCATCATATTTCTCACTATATATATATTAATGTGTGGAATTAAATTTACCGATCTAATAAATGTTCTTTTGACAGAATTTTTGTTTACACTCTCACTACTAAAATTCCACTCCATGCTACATCCAGTTTGATGTACGGCATTCTGGTACGGCACTGTTTTCTTGAGGCCATACTTTACCCCCCCCCCCCTCCCCTCCATATTCAGATTAGTTGTAAAGATATTCCTTATTTGTAAAGATAACTTTCAGCTTACATATAAAAATGGAACGTCTTCCGAAAATTAACGTCTGTAAGCCCCTTAACTGACGCTAATTTTTATTCTACGAAATTTTAATTATTTGATCTATGAAAAAAGTGATATAACGAGTAGATTGTTTTCCTTCATCCGTGTCCGGCGGCGGCACAATACGGATATGGCTACGTTGTATCTTTATCGCCAATAATTGGTTTTGTTTTATAAAATGACCAACCTCTCAGCTCTCCAGTGTTGGCTGTATAATGCGTTACGCACCGTACAATCCAGTTAAGACAGGAAGGATATGCTCCGTAGCGGGAAGATCGGGTGCCATGAGCGATGCGTCGCTGTCTGTTTCATTATTAGAGAGTGTAGCCTGCATCTCGATGCGGAGACCGTTCACAATGTGAACACTGACTACATTCGTCATCAGGCATGCCGTAAACCGACAACGATCACTTTGACCAGAATTTAATTTTCATTCAAGCTAGTAAAGGCGATGAATTTGATTTTGTTTAAAGTGAAAAAAAATCAGTATTTACAAAAAATTCTATTTCAGATAAAAATAATTGCAGCTCCCGCCTTTTGGATCCTTTTATTTACGACTTTATGATACACAGGAACAGGAAACCAAATCAAATACCAAGAAAGGAACTACGTCTCCATGTCGGCAAAAGTCGTGGTTCGACATAAAATTTGTTGATCAGTTTCCAGCAAGTCCTTATTACGCTCTGGACTACGCCATTTAAACTATCCAGCTCACTGTTTCCTCGCTGGGAGGTTAATTACTGGTGACTTCAGTCTACCTGTCATAGTAGGAGAATTACTGACAATGTGTGTTCCTACACCTCATCTTACCACTAGTCAAACATTTATTGTATTGTTCTTATTTATGGATTCTTCCGCTACTTCTTGGTAGAACAGTTTCAATTTATGGTTGAATAACAAGTTCACTATTTTTGTTCTACTGATTTTTGTTTATTTTGTACTAGTTTTCAGCTTATTGGGCCATCTTCAGGAACCAGCAATTGCTTCATGAAGATAGTCCAGTAAGCAGAAAACTAGTACGAAATAAACAAAAATCAGTAGAACAAAAACAGCGTACTCGTCATCCCACTTTAAACATGGTGTTACTGTTACCGTAACTAATAAAGATTCGGAAAGCTATACCTCTTTCCGGAATCTTGCACGAATTGAATTCAGAGACACAACTTACGTAATAGACGATCAGCCTCTACCGTATCCTGCTTTTGTCTCGATAGGAGCTCACCTGAGGTCTCTTTTATACGCCTTCTCTTGAACGCAGCGATGGAGGTAACTTTTTATGTCGGGGTCTGGGACACAAAATCCCGGAGCATTTCGTGAAGGAAGTAAAAAGTTGTCACGAAAAAGGCGTCAATCGTGAATGACGTTATCGATTCCAATCTTACGCAACGAGAACAACAACGTACGGTAACTCTTCAGTTTTATATCCTTTGGACTGCTGTCAATATCGTCCGTGTAAAACGGTTCTCTTGTTGGCAGTTGTTAGTTTTATCTCGGAGTGGTCAGAAAGAGGTAAAACTGCATCGTGGACATGACAAGAGAGATAACATTTATTTACGTCAAGACACAAAGAAATGACTGACATTAGCTGCTTGTGGGTATTGGTTTAAATCAATAGGGAAAGTTGAAGACTTGTGCCGGACGTGGATTCGAACCCCGGTGTCCTGCTTACTAGACAGACGCTCCGGCCACTGCACTGCCTGGACGCGGTGGGCGTGGCACCTGCAGAGACTACCCTAGCACGCCTCCCGCCAGGCAGAAATCCTCAGCTCATCCACACACTACTGATGTAGGGCGCTGGGTGAGGTGAGCTGAGGTGCGGTGAGGTGAGGTGAGGTGGTTATGCCGTACGCTCGTCCACCCTGCGAGGCGCAGCCTCGGCACTTTTCACAACATTCCCCGTACACCTGAGGCAGCACTGATTCACAGCGCAATGTGAATCACACCGCTTGTAGATTGAAAATACTTTATGTCACTTAAATTACGACTCTTTTTTCCTAAGAATTCAATGTAGCATTTTTTTTTTGTTCCTGGACATAACGATTGGTTTATTGTGTCACTTTCTAATATCAGAGGCAGCAGACAAACAGGACAGTTTTTGTTGCTTCCCTTGATGTCAAAAATGGTTCAAATGGCTCTGAGCACTATGCGACTTAACATCTGAGGCCATAAGTCCCCTACAACTTTGAACTACTTACACCTAACTAACCTAAGGACATCACACACACCCATGCCCGAGGCAGGATTCGAATCTGCGAGCATAGCAGCAGCGCGGGTCCGGACTGAAGCGCCTGCAACCGCTCGGCCACATTGGCCGGCCCTTGATGTCCACTTGTTTTTCACATAATTGATATATCCCTGAACAGCTTACAATATCGCAGAACTGGCTGCCCAACGACACATTATTGCATATCGTCGATGGGCTGTGTACAGTGCGTACTTTGCTTCTGAATACCGAGGTTGGAACTGCAATAGTTCGGACTGAACTGTTCGATCGATGGTGCTGGGAAGTGCTGTACCAACCACCACACTCGCCAGACTTGAGCCCTTGCGACTGCAACTTGAACCCTAAACTGCTGGAAAAACTTCACGGAATTCGCTGCATAACTGCCAGAGAGATTCGTCGGGCGACAGACAGCTCCGCTCGAACTATCGACTCGAGTGCAGCATGCTGAGCGCATCCTACGACTTCCGCATCGCCGGCAACGCGTTTTACATAACGCTGGTGACTTACCTTGAAGGACAGTAAAACCCTGCAACACGTATCTATTTCGTACGAGTTGTAGATAAGTAGTTGCCAGTGCCGCTGCTAAAGTTGCACCTGTTTCACTCCAATCCCCCTCCGTTCAGGTTCGCGTCGCTCCTGTCGTCATTTGCAAGCCACCGAGTGGCTCAGCTTTCAACATTTCGCTCACAGATTTCGCCAACTTTACCGTCTGCGCTGTCGTTGCTTTCGCCTTTCAGTCGCGAATAAGCTAAATTACGCCATACCAGCAACCGCCGCAACATCTGCCGCGAAGCCTCTTCCTGCCCGCCCTGTGACGTCACGACTCGCGCTGCCTCTGAGGCTTGGCTGCCGCTGCACACGTGACCTGTTAGTCGGCGCCACGGCCGGATCTTTCTCCAATAATGTAATGGCTCAAGTACTTATTACAGTCAGTCCTATAAGGAAAATGCAATCAATCTGAGGTAACAAACTTTTCAAAAAATGTTTTGCATAGTTAGCAGCGTGTCAGGCAGAAATAAAGGCGACAATCACAACAGCAAAATGACTGTGCGTGAATAGGCTTATTACACCGATAATTCTCTCAAGGAATGTCATTCTCCAGCTGTAAAACACGCTGATCCCACCAATAAGGATATATGTCAATCAAATTTGGAGCCGGCCGCTCTGACCGAGCGGTTCTAGGCGCTTTAGTCCGGAGCACGACTGCTGCTACGGTCGCAGATTCGAATCCTGCCTCGGGCATGGATGTGTGTGATGTCCTTAGGTTAGTTAGGTTTATGTAGTTCTAAGTTCTAGGGGACTGATGACCTCAGATGTTACGTCCCATAGTGGTTAGAGCCATTGGAACCATTTTTTTAAATCGAACTTGGAGTCAAAATACATAATGTTCTCGTTTTGGAGCGGAAAGACTTAAGGAGCTCTGTGGCCCGGTACACGACGAGACAGTCGGGGATCTGGCATAGCTGTGAACTGCACGAGATGTACAGCAGACCAGACACTGTAGCCGTGGTGGCTTCCAAGCCAGGTAAGGTCAGTCGGACAGATGAACACTGACGGGTCTTACTGACCGTGAAGGCGGTCACTAGGCAGACCGAAAGAAAGATGGAGGAACGGAGCCCACGAATAGTTGTTGCAGATGGGCAGAGAGGGTGACGGGCGGGAGGAAGCAGGGAACAGAATACAGCAGAACAGGAGAAACGTATCTGCTCGCTGTCCCCTGGGCCTCGACGCGCAAAGCCAAAACTATGGAAATACCAAAAAGCGACACGTTACCGTGCGTAACAGGGCGTAGGGAAACCGTTGGGATTCGCAACAGTTTCCAGTCGCCTCGGAATGGATGAATACAGATCCTGTGTGGTTTTCAAAGAAATCCTACGCTGTTGTTCGTGCAAAACAGCGGAAACGATAGTGGAGCTGGATGGGGATCGGCCACACTCCTCTCCAAAGCCTACCAGGTTGGCTTAATAACACTGGATTGGTGGCTGCGGTGATCAGCGGAGGCAAGACGATTCGTGCTGCTGCTGACAAAACCAGTCGTCTGAACGGGGGTCCCGTTGCCTCGGAACGCAGGCTCACCACTGGGCAACAAGTACCGCGCTGTGTCACGGACCTCACCAGCCAGAGTGGTCGCGTAACAGTCGACAGTCACGCGACCTGGCGGAGTAACCGTGGAGTGGACGGAGTACCACGATGTGGTCGCGCAGGTCATCGCCGAACGCCGGTCACGTTTCACTCTCGGTACGGAAACTCGGCCCACAGTGGGCAACAGCTCCATCCTACCGAACAGCGTCTCCCACTGCTTCACAGTCCCGGTTTTACGGCTGCCGCTCCGCTTTTTGCTGTTACGGGCATTTCCATCACTTGGAGCAGCTTTAGAATTCCCGCTCACCTCAAATTCCCTATGTCTGCAGCTGCCTTCGTGTCGTTTCGGTGCTAGGAGGGCTCGACAATCACTTATGCAGTCGGTTTTACGGCGGTCGACCTCCAGTTTTCGTCATAATCCTTTTCGATGTCAGTGTGTCACCATCATCCGACACACACTTTCGTCCGCGTAGTTACTTAGTGATTGACGTGCTTACCATTACCTGTAAGCGGGGTAAATTTTCTATACGGTGCCTCTTGAAATACCTTTGTTACGGAAAGAGGCACCGGACGAGCCCCAGCAATGTGTGTAGGTTCGAATTCACTCACTTTCCGCCTACTTCACTCACAGCGACACAGAACACCGCTGTGATCGCAACTCACACTTGCCGCGTGCTGAGGACGCGCTGCACTCGTGGCGTATGTGGTCAGGCACTGCAGCGCAACCTGGCGGCTCAGCTGGCGCCTGCATTTGCGTCGAAACGTCCATTTTTCACCGTGTTTCCACATTTCTGTCCAACCCCTGCAAGGTATTTAGAACGGGTTTTCTAAACAGTAGCTTCCTTGGTCGGAAACCTCTTCGTGTATACGATGGAAATACACTACTGGCCATTAAAATTGCTACACCAAGAAGAAATGCAGATGATAAACATCTATTCATTGGACAAATATACTATACTGGAACTGACATGTGATTACATTTTCACGCAATTTGGGTGCATAGAACCTCAGAAATCAGTACCCAGAACACCCACCTCTGGCCGTAATAACGGCCTTGATACGCCTGGGCATTGAGTTAAACAGAGCTTGGATGGCGTGTACAGGTACAGCTGCCCATGCAGCTTCAACACAATACCACAGTTCATCAAGAGTAGTGACTGGCGTATTGTGATGAGCCAGTTGCTCGGCCACCAGACGTTTTCAGTTGGTGAGAGATCTGGAGAATCTGCTGGCCAGGGCAGCAGTCGAAAATTTTCTGTATCCAGAAAGGTCCGTACAGGACCTGCAACATGTGGTCATGCATTATCCTGCTGAAATGTAGGGTTTCGCAGTGATCGAATGAGGGGTAGAGCCACGGGTCGTAACACATCTGAAATGTAACGTCCACTGTTCAAAGTGCCGTCTTTGCGAACAAGAGGTGACCGAGACGTAACTAATGGCAACCCATACCTATCACTCCGGGTGATACGCCAGTATGGCGATGACGAATACACGCTTCCAATGTGCGTTGATCGCGATGTCGCCAAACACGGATGCGACCATCATGACGCTGTAAACAGAACCTGGATTCATCCGAAAAAAATGACGTTTTGCCATTCGTGCACCCTGGTTCGTCGTTGAGTATACCATCGCAGCCACTCCTGTCTGTGATGCAGCGTGAAGGGTAACCGCAGCCACGGTCTCCGAGCTGATAGACCATGCTGCTGCGAACGTCGTCTAACTCTTCGTGCAGATGGTTGTTGTCTTGCAAACGTCCCCATCTGTTGACTCAGGGATCGAGACGTGGTTGCACGATCCGTTACAGCCATGCGGATAAGATGCCTGTCGTCTGGATTGCTAGTGATACGAGGCCATTGGGATCGAGCACGGCGTTCCGTATTACCCTCCTGAACCCACCGATTCCATATTCTGCGAACAGTCATTGGATCTCGACCAACGCGAGCAGCAATGTCGCGATACGATAAACCGCAATCGCGATAGGCTGCAACCCGACCTTTATCAAAGTCGGAAACGTGATGGTACGCATTTCTCCTCCTTACACGAGGCATCACAACAACGTTTCACCAGGCAACGCCGGTCAACTTCTGTTTGTGTATGAGAAATATGTTGGAAACTTTCCTCATGTCAGCACGTTGTAGGTGTCGCCACCGGCGCCAACCTTGTGTGAATGCTCTGAAAAGGTAATCATTTGCATATCACTGCATCTTCTTCCTGTCGGTTAAATTCCGCGTGTGTAACACGTCATGTTAGTGGTGTAGCATTTTTAATGGCCAGTAGAGTAGCTGTACTGGAAATAGCTGTACTGGGAACAGTTGTACTGGAGGTGGATATGAACCCGTGTTGTCGGTTCGGCTCAGCAGAGCGCGTTGTGCCTCCAGTCACGGATGGCAGTTGTCGCTAAAACCACCAGCTTGAGGTTTCATCTCCATTTTAACCGGTCCAAATTACCGATTTCCCAGATAACCAATCTTCGGTTTTTTGTTGTGATTATTTCCAGCAATAAACCTTGACATCAAAAGAGTAATGAATATTTATAAGACATTCTCAGGCTCTTGCGATGTACGTTTCAAAATACATAGAATCAAAATATCAAATAAGATAGGGAAATAAAAGCTTTTCTCGAAAAGTGATGAAGGGTTGAATGCTACAAAAAATTCACCATTATTCTCCTTCTGATTCTAATTTTTTAAATGTCTGCTCAAAAACACGTTGTAATCGAGGATCGTACAACTATTTCCGCTCTACGAATAGTCAGTCCTGATGGATGAAGACTGAGATTGCAGAACTATTTTTCGTGTTAACTTTTCCGTTTCCGAGGGCTGCAAGCAAATAAAGGCATGGTATGTAGATACAGGCAGTAGATGAGCTACTTCCTATTTCCACTGTAAACTAAGAATGAGTTAGTAAGTTTTTAATTTTTTACTATAGCCATAGGTTCCTTGGTCTTTTATTATTTTATAGGAATGACAGAAGTAATAACATTTTGAGTAAAATTTGAAGCGTTCTTTTTCTTTAAATATTTCGAATGAAAACCCATTTTTAGTCAAATATACATTTTTTTCCTTTTGAACAGGAATATTAATAAAAATAACTTTTTACTGACAAAACCAAAAACGCTCTTTCAAAAAATTCAAATGAACAATTTATATAATCGGCAAAATATAACACCCACCAGGAATAATTACATGTCAATAGATAAAATTTTAATAATGAATTAACAATATTTAATGCCCAATCAGAAGCAGTATCACGCAGACACGATACCAGTTTTTCAGAAGACATAGAACTTCCAACAAAAATCAATTTTTTTAAACGTTTTATTTGAAAAGCAAATATTTTAGCACCACTGCTATGGCAAACTGATATACCTGTTTTATACCTGGATATCAGTAAAGAATTGTGCATTGTATTGAGATGTTGTATTCATCGATCAGTTTTCAAAATAAATCTACAGAACCATATTTTTTCATATTTTTGTAGCTGGAACCGTCATCTTTGTAAAACAGAGTGTTGATTCGTCTTGTACCTTTTGCATCAAATCTCTAGTTTCATTACTGTACGACATTCACTGTTGTAAGTTTGAAAAATCTGGGACAGTCAATTGCTAGTCTATCTGCAAATGAATCAACACCAATATTATTAGATTTATCTGTTATAATCGAGACCAAACAAATACCGAGGAATACGGATTATTGAGAAGTGAAATACCGGTATCAGCTTTTCCAGTAGCTGTCTCCAGTAGTGGACGGGCAGGCACGGTGGAATCCCCTGTCGCGTCCTGTGGACGGCGCGCCTCAGGGGCTGGCGCCGTGCGCTGCTCACCACCGTCGCTTTACTGAACGCAACAGGAGGTCTCAGCGTGGGAAGTTTACCGCCCAGCTACGTAGACTGTAATAGCGTCATTCGGACATTCCACCCCCATCCTGAGACACAAAATATTCAAACAGTGCGCTTTAGCCTCGCCCGCGGTCAGCAGTTACCGGCAAATTCACCGACGAGAGTCAGAGAGCACCGTGCCCCGTCGTTCTGCATGGGGATTTCACCGTACGACCATTTCAAGAGTGTACCGTGAATATCAGGAATACGGTAAAACATCCAGTTTTCGACATCGCTGTGACCGGATAAGATCCTGCAAGAACGAGACCAACGACGACTGAAGAAAATGGTTCAACGTAACAGAAGCGCAATCCTTCCGCAAATTGCTGCAGATTTCAATGATTGGCCATCAACAGGTGTCAATGTCCGAACCATTCAACGAAACATCATCGATATCGGCTCTTGTACCCTTGATGACTGCACGACACAAAGCTTTGCGCCTCGTCTGGGCCCTTCAGTACCGACATTGGACTGTTGATGGCTGCAACCATGTTGCCAGGTCGGACGAGTACTTGTTTCAAATTGTATCGAGCGGATGGACGTGTACGGGTATGGAGACAGCCTCATGCATCCTTGGACCCTGCATGTCAGCAGGGGACTGATCGAGCTCGTGGAGGCTCTGAAATAGTGCGGGGCGTGTGCAGTTGGAGTGATACGGGACCCGTCATATGTGTAGATACGATTCTGACGAGTGACACGTATGTAAGCATCTACATCTACATCCATACTCCGCAAGCCACCTGACGGTGTGTGGCGGAGGGTACCTTGAGTACCTCTATCGGTTCTCCCTCCCATTCCAGTGTCGTGTAGTTCGTGGAAAGAAAGATTGTCGGTATGCCTTTGCATGGGCTCTAATCTCTCTGATTTTATGCTGATGGTCTCTTCGCGAGATGTACGTAGGGGGGAGCAATATACTGCTTGACTCCTCGGTGAAGGTATGTTCTGGAAAGTTCAACTGATCACCTGCATCCATTCATGTCCATTGTGCTTTCCGACGGATTCGGGCAATTCTAGCAGGACAATGCGACATCCCACACGTCCCGAATTGCTACAGAGTGTCTCCAGGAACACCATTCCGAGTTTAAACACTTGTGCTGGTTACCAAACTCGTCAGGCACGAACATTATTGAGCGTATCTGGGATGCCTTGCGCTGTACTGTTCAGAAGAGATCTCCACCCCATGGTACTCTTACGGATATATGGGACAACCCTGCAGGATTTATTTGGGGGGGGGGGGAGGGTTGTTTTGGCGGAAGAGACCAAACTGCGAGATCATCGGTCTCATCGGATTACGGAAGGACGGGGAAGGAAGTCGGCCGTCCCATTTAAAAGGAACCATCCCGGCATTTGCCTGGAGCGATTTAGGGAAATCACGATAAACCTAAATCAGAATGGTCGGACGCGAGATTGAACCGTCGTCCTCTCGAATGCGACTCCAGTGTGCCAACCACAACGCCACCTCGCTCGGTAGGATTGATGGTGTCAGTTTCCTGCAGACATTAGTCGAGTCCATGCCACGTCGTGTTGCGGCACTTCTGCCTGCTCGCATGGACCCTGCACGATATTGAGCAGGTATAGCAGCTTCTTTGGCCCTTCAGTGTATCTTTATCCGACTGGCGGCCAGCGATCGCCGCCGAAGAGGGAGGACACATCTGCAGTCTTCAGAGGTCGGGCCCGGAGGAGGGCTTGCGCTGCTAATTTATTTTTAACCTTTTAATTGTTCATTTATTTTACGCAGTGATGGTTTCGGCTTTACGACCATTCTGAATGGTCAAGTTGAATGGAAAACTGATAAAGCATACGTATCATACCGTGCAGGACATAGCAATAAGAAGTTATTACGTATTTGAAAACATCACTTACATGTTGAAACATTGAATTTCGATTTTATAATATTGCAGACACGCCACTGTTTTCGGATGACAATTTTATTGAGCACCTAAAATGGCTGTATTTACGTCCTGTAAAGTATTACAATTTATCCATGTAAGAGATCGTTATGAACTAATTTTACAAGGACATGGTAACCATTTAGCTACATAAAAATCTACCTTCGCTTTGCTGGTACAGCAAAGATGTTGTGGCTCAGACGGCTCACACAGTGGTCCAGCTTTCTTACGATCTTTTTCGGCATCTGTTAACGGCAGCTGGTGCACAGAAGTGACAAATGCAGGGCACAGGAAAATAGTGGCGGTTAACGCGGCATACTGTCTGTCAACGGTTTTCGCACTGTGCACAATGTCAGGCATATTAGGTACTGGTATCCAGGCCTACAAGACCTAAAGGACGTTCTTTTGACGACGACGTGTCACAGGCAGGTCAGACAGATTTTAACGTGTAAGCAATGTTTCCAAATACGTGGTAACTTCTTGCTGCTACGGTCTGCACTGTATGATGCGCACTCTTTGTTAACTTACAGTTCAACATTCACATGAGAACGGCTATAAAGCCGAAACCACGACAGTGTAAAATAAACGAACAGTTAACAGACAAGAGACAGAAATTTCTGTTGTACGTGACTGTGGTCCCCCACACAGACGAGACCGTACGGTGGGGGTGTCGCGTGTGGGTGGGCGGCAGCCTGCGGCCGGACTGGAGAGCGGGACGCGAGCGCCTTGCGGCGCGCTGGATGGAGCCGGCAGCTGGACCGTGCTGGAGCGCGCCGTGTCACCTGCAGCGGCGACGTCAGACACGCAGAGCGCTCTCCTCACACTTGCTGTGTTCCCAGTGCCTCTAGTTAACCGTAACATGCAATGAGGAACAAGTACAACACAAGGAAACAACCGTGAGCAGGTTACCACAAATCGTAAAAGCACAGAAAATACACGACAGTGTTTTGCTGGGAATCTGTAGAGAGCATTCTCCAAGTCTACGAACGAAATCTGTGTTTCTAGTTAGTATTCTCTCCTGTTTTGAATCAGCTCATGGGAAAGAAACTTATTTTCTGTTACGAATAAATGGACAGTCGTGTAACGCTCAATGTAAGTTGAAACGGTATAGCGAAGCACGAGCACGTTTAGTGGTAGGAACCGCAGCTGAAGTCAACGTGCTACAGCGCTGCGCGCAAGCTAAGCCAAAGTACACTACTGTCCATTAAAATTGCTACACCACGAAGATGACGTCCTACAGACGAGAAATTCAACCGACAGGAAGAAGATGCTTTGATATGCAAATGATTAGCTTTCAGAGCATTCACACAAGGTTGGCGCCGGTGGCGACACCTACAACGTGCTGACATGAGGAAAGTTTCCAACCGATTTCTCATACACAAACAGCAGTTGACCGGCTTTGCCTGGTGAAACGTTGTTGTGATGCCTCGTGTAAGGAGGAGAAATGCGTACCATCACGTTTCCGACCTTGATAAACGTCGGATTGTAGCATATCGCGACATTGCTGCTTGCGTTGGTCGAGAGCCAATGACCGTTAGCAGAATATGGAATCGGTGGGTTCAGGAGGGTAATACGGAACGCCGTGCTGGATCCCAACGGCTTCGTATCACCAGCAGTCGCGATGACAGGCATCTTATCCGCACGGCTGTAACGGATCGCGCAGGCACGTCTCGATCCCTGAGTCAACAGACGGGGACGCTTGCAAGACAACAACCATCTGCACGAACAGTTCGACGACGATTGCAGCAGCATGGACTATCAGCTCGGAGACCGTGGCTGCGGTTACCCTTCACGCTGAATCACAGACAGCAGCGCTTGCGTTGGTGTACTCAACGACGAATCTGGGTACACGAATGGCAAAACGTCATTTTTTCGGATGAATCGAGGTTCTGTTTACAGCATCATGATGGTCGCATCCGTGTTCGGCGACATCGCGCTGAACGCACATTGGAAGCATGTATTCGCCATCGCCATACTGGCGTATCACCCGGCGTAATGGTATAGGGTGCCACTGGTTACACGTCTCGGTCACGTCTTGTCCGCATCAACAGCACTTTTGAACAGTGGACGTTACATTTCAGATGTGTTACGACCCGTGGCTCTACCCTTCATTCGATCCCTGCGAAACCCTACATTTCAGCAGGATAATGCACGACCGCATGTTGCAGGTCCTGCACGGGCCTTTCTGGATACAGAAAATGTTCGACTGCTGCCCTGGCCAGCATATTCCCCAGATCTCTCACCAATTGAAAACGTCTGGTCAATGTTGGCCGAGCAACTGCTCGTGACAATACGCCAGTCACTACTCTTGATGAACTGTGGTATCATGTTGAAGGTGCATGGGCAGCTGTACCTGTACACGCTATCCAAGCTCTTTTTGACTCAATGCCCAGACGTATCAAGGCCGTTATTACGGCGAGAGGTGGTTGTTCTGGGTACTGATTTCTCAGGATCTATGCACCCAAATTGTGTGAAAATGTAATCACATGTTAGTTCTTGTATAATATATTTGTCCAATGAATACACGTTTATCATCTGCATTTCTTGTTGGTGTAGTAATTTTAATGGCCAGTAGTGTACATGTTGGATGGTGGCAAAGTTTCGCGATCACAGTATACATACATACATACATACAGATTGTATAAAAGTGTGTGGAGTGGTGTAGCAACTGGCCATGAAAATGGAAGCAGACAGTTGGGCACTAACAAAAAGGCCACCCATATATCGTAAGCCAGCAGCAACGTTATGCTAGAAACAGACCTGTAACTTGCAGAAACCATCTGAAGATGAAACTGAAAAGATTCGAAAGCCGGTTCATGGAATAATAAATAACTATTCAAAAAAGGGACAGGTTGCAGTCTTATGCATTTGCAACCAACGCCTGTCCGACATGGCAGGTGCGGCAGCCAGTGCGTTGTCGCCACCGACTCTCTGAGGGACGGACGCGACTGGCTGTCCGCGCTGCTGCTTCTGCTGCTGCTACTCGAAAACCCGCGATTCAAACCGGCAGCAGCACATTTCCGAGAAATCACTGTGCAGAATCATCTTAGTGGTACGCGCTTTCGTTATCAGAGATCCTTTATCCATATCTACTTCTCTATCAGTTTTCTTAACCTCTGCAATAGCTGCCAACTACTGTACGAGGGCCATTCTATAAGTAGTGCGACACATTTTTTTTCTCGTGAAATTTCTGTTGAAAAAATGCGGAATTTGTTAAGCGGCATTGTGCAGTATTCGCACTTCAGCCCTTACAGGTCGATGAAGTTCCGATAAGAGGCGGCGCTGTACGTAGCTTTTAAAATGGCGTCCAAGCGTAGAGCTGTCGTTGAGTTCCTTTCGGCAGGAAACCAGAGCGTTGCAGAGACTGACAGGCGCTTGCAGAATGTCTACCGAGACCTGGCCGTGAACGAAAGCACGGTGAGCCGTTGGGCGAGGCGCGTGCCACCATCGCAGCGGGGCCGATCTCTTGACTCTGCGATGCTGGAGCGTGCGGACACCCTCACTCGGTGTGGTCGGCAGACTGTAGCCAAACTCCGCGCTGCCCAGCAGGAGGCCCCTGCAGGTCGTGCTGCACTGCTCCACCAGTGCGCGCCCGAGGACTTCTCGACGCCTGACAGAGGGAGAGCAACGAAGCACCGTCTGTCCAGAACTGTCTGTGCGGTGCGCGTCTAATCGTGACAGCTTTTTGTTGAACATCGTCACAGGCGATGTAACATGGGTTCATCGCTACACCACCTCCCCTCCGAAGAAAAAGTTCAAAGCTGCAACCTCAGCCGATAAAGTGACGGCGGCGGTCTGCTGGGACTCTGAAGGATTCTTCTGCTTGATGTCCTCCCTCACTGTACAACGATCAACACTCAAGTACAATGTGCCACCCTAACGAAACTGAAGAAATGACTTCAGCGTCTTCGTCGCCAAGAAAATGCTAACGAACTTTTCCTTCTCCGTGGTAATCCAATGCCTCACACGAGTCCTCGCACATGAAAGGAGCTCACAAACCTTTGGCGCGCTGTTATCCCTCTGTAACGCCGGAAATGCATATCCTCCTATTTCCATCTATTGTACTATAATTTTTTTCCTTGTTTTGTTACCTCAAGATATGACATTTCTGTGTCTTTACATATTGTAATTGTTTTACTATTTGTATATATATTTATGCATTTGTGTCGATGTATAATTGGTTTGTTTCGTAAATATTATTTGTATTTTTACGCTGGGTCTTGCCTAGGGAAAACTGCTGTCGAACGATTACATCGATAGGTCGTGTGAAGAATCAAAGTGTCTAGGATCTTTGGTAGTGTTAACTCTGCCGCGTGGAGCGCGGGCAGAGAGGGAGTCTGGCTGGAGTAACGAGTGGGGCAGGTGTGTTGTGTGACGCTCCCGCGAGTTGCCGCGCTTTCGGGGTTTGGCAGCATGTAATTGAGCTCGACTCGCGATGATAGTTTCTGACATGGTATCGCGGACGGGAAGCATTAGCTGGCGCACATCAAGAGCCCGTTTCGCCTGGAGACCGTGTCGAGAAGAAGGCGCGCCAACATCCAGCTTCTGCAACAGCGACGGCCGACAATGAGTGACTGTCGCCACCTCCTCGATCGACGGCTTCAAACCTTCAATCAACCAACAAGGAAGACTGGAAGCACGTAAAGTTTTAGAAATGTATGGCAGACCTCAGCTTTTAAAACTGTTCAAATCATAAAATTACAGCAACTTAGCATGAACCTTTGTTGCTCATTGTCCCAATTGCATTGCCTAGCAGGGTCCCACCTTTTCCGGAATGAACCCGAGTGTCGTTGAAATTCAAACGCCAGCATTAAAGTAATATTATAGCATTTAATTTCAAAGTTCAGTTAAAGTATTCATAGCTGGCTACAATATTTAGATTATACAAGCACGAATTAAGAGTGGAGTTTTGTTACCGTATTTTAGCTTACCTATGACTGCAGCTCAGCTTGGTAGGTACTAAATTTTACTATTGTTAATTGTTCAGAATCATTTAATTCAAGTTCAAAGTTAAATCTCTTATTTCTAAATTGCGTAGATTCAAGTAGCTTTTGAAATGATTGTTGAGGTAGTCCAAGACTAACCGTATTTTACTGAATTTCGATGTGCTTCAGAAGAAAGCTCACTATTAAATCCAGTCACTAAATTAACTTTCGATTTTTCGGTTTTATTAATTCTTTTGCTAAATTAAGTCAGAGTGTAGCGAAATTTTGTACTTCTGACAAACTTTCAGTTTTCACATTACACGTGTCAACCTTCAGTTGCCACGCTTCTAGTGCTAATTATATGTGTAATAACCTTTCTTTTTCAGTTAATATAGTAATTGTCCTTAGGACTGGCGACCGTAATTTCCCTCAAATCTCAAATATCTAATTACCGCTAGTTAATTGTTAACGTAACGGCCGCACATTTACTTTCTTTTATTAACTTTACCCCTTTTCAAAATTAATTTCCGCCAGTTTCCTTTGCATTTTTCCTTTCATTTAGATGTAACCCTTTCCTCCCTCTTTACCGACAGGTTAACTTCGGTGACGATTGCTTTTCCAAAATTCCCATTAGGTACATGCGGTTTCATTTTTCACTGTCATTAAGGTCGATAAGTGAGGGGGAGGTTACACCTCACTCACCCTGCAGCCCAGGTTTCGAACCTTCCGACAGGCCCAATGAAGAATGCAATCTGCAGGTGGCACTACGTGGATGATGATGATGTTATTGATGCAACAAGACGTTCACTAATAGAATGGTACCGTGCTGACATACAGGACGTCCCAGTAGCGTGCCGTATAGCCGTCACATTTAAAGGTGGTTATGCTGAAATATAGGGTTTTGTGAAAAAAAGGGGATAACAGGGTGTATTGGAATTCTGAATAAAACGAACCTGCTGTCAGAAAAAAAACTGTGTTGCATTACTTATTGAACGTCCTCGTTCTTTTTGCGCTCTTATCTCACCTCAGATTTTATAATTTTACGTGCTAAACTTCTGGGATGCTTTACTGATAGTATACTTTAGACTGTCTCAATTACAGAATGCATTTCGCCTGACACATTTCTTGCAGTTGTAACACACATAAAGTGAGCCGCTGCTTATTACTCGCTTCCGGGACACGGGGCTCCCGCAGACCAGAGTCGGTGAATACTCGGTTGGTACCCGTGACCGTCTCAGACGATTCGCAAACATTCAGAGAACGCTCTCACACCTCAATGTAACACCAGACGCCGACAGAAGGGGCGGCCAGACTCCTTCCCGGGGGGGGGGGGGGGGGACAGAGAGGGCACCCAAAACCTAAACAACAGGCCGACACAAACAGGAAGCAGAACAAAACACACAGAAAATCTTGGAAAAAAAATTGGCGATCATGCTGTGTTGAGGTAATGCGGGAACTGAATCATAATTCGTTTGATCACATCAGTTGTTAATTACGAGTTTCGGAAACCTGCTGTCATAAGTAAACAGAAATAAACTGACGAGTCAACATGCACAAAGCCTGATGTAAGTAGTTCCATCGTTGCGCAACATTTTTTGTGAATTGTAGGCGAGAAAACTATTTTCTCCGTGGCGCAACCCGACGCCGTGAAACAACGAAATAAACATTAACAAACGACAGAGGTATGTCGAGGCAGTTATTCGGATACTCCAATAAGTATAACGAAATTTGTAATGTACTTTGTCTTACACGAAGTCAGGTGCGTTTCTATGATTTACGTCCGCTCTCTCTCTCTCTCTACTTACCTACCTATATCTAATAAAAATGAGAACGGTGCTTTGGCTTTGAAACAGCCAGGAGTTAGATGTGCAACAAGTCTGTGCAGGACTTCTTTCAGTGGAGAGCCGTCGTAAACTGCGAACAGTGGGTCGGACGGCCTGCGCTGCCTGCTGGTGCAAGAAACTCAGTTGGCCATTCAGCGCTGGAGGCGTCTGGAACACTGACCTCGAATCAAAGCCCGGAACTCAAGGTTTTGTTTGGCACCAGCAGAAAACGTGTCGGCAGCCATCAGAGCAGTTACACGACAGCGAATATCAAGCGAACAATTACGATCTTTGAACAGTGACGGCACATTGAAACGTTTCTTCGAGGCGACCGTCCGTTTTTTAGCTTTTACGGAGCTGCACGATCTATAACAGAATCAGCGCCTGCCTCTCACCTTGCCTACTTCAGGCCATTCTGCTTGCTTTGAGATGACGTCCTTTTTCCTTTAACTGCACAACATGAACAAACTCCGGTGTTCCAATAAACCAACTATAAACGTTGCTCGTTGTACAGTCCTAATTTCGTTCCCTCTCCAATCACATTAAAGATCTAAATCGTCTACCCAGTCACTCGTTGATCATTCACGCAGCATATAGCAACATTAAAAGGCCTAAATTATTTTTTCTTGCGAAGCTAATTACCTTAAGATGTCAGCACTAGCGAAAAAACGACAGATAAAAAAATTATGTTTGAGGATCAAAAGTACCTTCATACGAGCCAAGAGAGACATTAAGCTACACTCGCTGGCTGCACCGTGAGCCGCCCCTGCGGAAGAAACGCCCCTCTGCTCTCTTCTGGCAGCAGCTTATTGTCAGCTTCAAGCGTAAGACAGTGTTACGTGTGATTTAAAAGTAAGAGGAAAACCACATATCATTCCAGCCTTAGGAAGGGTTGTAGAAGAGATTTTCAGCTCACCACAACTTACACCGAAATGTCGTGGAGTTAGCAAGTATGCACTTCGTTAGCAGTTGGTAATATTTCTGTAGATCGAGGATTCCTGCAATGTACCAATTAAGGCGGATTCCTCAAACGGCGACCGTTTAAAACCCAGGTAGCTCATTTCATTCCTATAACCGAAAAGAGACGGTGTCGGTGCAATGTTTATTGGCATGCGGGGAACCGACACACCCCAGAAGAGGAGAAAAGAAAATGATTATGGAATGTTAGACCCAGTGTGCGAACACATTCCGGCAGCGAGAATTGTTAGGGTATCGCATAGCAACCATTTTTCACGTCTAGATCAAAATGTTACATTTCTCCTTAACCAGTCTCAGCTATGAAGAGCCATCATGAAACACGTGCTAAATTGGTCACTGAGCTGGCATAAGCTGTCGCCAGCACATCGGCCGGCAAAGAGCTTGCAATAAGATCGATAGAGGGAGACGAAGCAGGCGCGCCTGTCAGGAGGGAGGCCAAAGGCGAATCCGCAGGCAATGCGCCGCCAACGCCCCCTCGACCGCCTGTGTCTGGCCGCCGCGGACCGCAGGGCCCAGTCATTCGGTCAGTGAATCGAGGCAGTCACCCAGTCACAGTCGCAGTCACAGTCTGTCAGAGTCACAGAGTCAGTCACTATTCTACACTCATGCTCATAAATTAAGGATAATTCTGATACATGGTGAAACAACGCTCTGGTGGGCGGTTTTCGGGTTTAAATCACCTCGGGGTTTGACCATGTGGTGCATTTGACCTGCAGTCGTTGCACAGTGGCGCTGGCAGCAGTCCACATATGCAGAGGTGTGTTGGTGTATGTCAGAGCACAGTGCAGTGAGTAAGTGTGCAGACGTTTTCAGACGTGCTAATGGTGACTGTGTGTTGAAAATGGCTCAAAGAAATATTGATGACGTTATGAGGGGTAGAATACAAAGGCGACTGGAGGCTGGTCAAACACAGCAGGTCGTAGCATGGGCCCTCCGTATGCCACAAAGTGTGATCTCAAGATTATGGCAACGATTCCAGCAGACAGGAAACGTGTCTAGGCGCTACAGTACGGGACATCCACACTGTACAACACCACAAGATGACCGATATTTCACCATCAGTGCCCGCAGACGGCCGCGGAGTACTGCAGATAACCTTGTTTGGGACCTTACTGCAGACACTGTTGCCTCCAGACACACAGTCTACAGACGACTGAACAGACATGGTTTATTCACCCAGGACCTGCAAGGTGCACTCCAATGAGCCCTGGTCACAGGAGAGCCTGTAAAGCCTGGTCTCAAGAACACAGTACATGGTCATTGGAACAGTGCTCCCACGTTATGTTCACAGGCGAGTCCAGGTATAGCCTGAACAGTGATCTTCGCCGGATTTTCATCTGGCGAGAACCAGGAACCAGATGTCCTTGAAAGGGACCTGTATGGAGGTCGTGGTTTGACGGTGTGGGGTGGGATTATTATTGGTGCACGTACACCCCTGCATGTCTTTGACAGAGGAAGTGTAGCAGGTCAGGTGTATCGGGACGTCATTTTGCACCAGTATGTCCGCCTTTTCAGGGGTGCAGTGGGTCTCGCACGGCCCTTGAAACAGAAGATATCAGGCGAACGAAGTGGCCTGCCTGTTCTCCAGACCTAAACCCCATCGATCACGTCTGGGATGCTCTCGGTCGACGTATCGCTGCACGTCTTCAAACCCCTACTTCACTTCAGGAGCTCCGACAGGCACTGGTGCAAGAATGGGAGGCTACACTCCTGCAGCTGCTCGACCACCTGATCCCGAGTATGCGGACCCGTTGCCCGGCCTGTGTACGTGTGCATGGTGATCATATCCCATATTGATGTCGAGGTACATGTGCAGGAAATAGTGGCGTTTTGTAGCACATGTGTTTCGGAGCGGTTTTCTCAACTTAGCACCAATACCGTGGACTTACAGATCCGTGTCGTGTGTGGTCCTACGTGCCTATGCTATTAGCGCCAGTTTTGTGTAGTACCACGTCGTGTGGCACCACATTCTGCAATTATCCTCAATTTATGAGCATGAGTTTAGTTGATGTCTGTCAGTTTACGTCACCGATTATGAGAGGGAAGTGTTTATTGTGGGTTCTCGTACTTCACTAGCAGTGAGGCTAACGTGGACTATTACGCAAGAGCTTGTACCAAAACAACTTGCTTTAAGATAAGAAAGTTCTTGTTCTTGTGAATGAGGAGCCCTGTTAACACTTGTGTGCAGTTGTGTTGCAGAAAGAGGATACCGGCCACCAAACAACACCCTCTCCCTGGTTTCCCCTGGAAAAAGACCCTACAGTGTCAATGACGGCACAAAAGTCACATTCTCATCGCAAGTTTTGATATTATCTGTGTTTAATCCTCTCATTTCTTGTCAGTTCTAATCGGGTCGATGAACCACGCGCTGAATGAGGCCATATCAATAAATTACCAGATATTACAGCAGTGTGACTCCAAGGTTCCGGAGAGTTTCTTTGAAAACGTTGGCAGTATTTTGAATTATTTTCGTTTGTTTCTCCGTTTTATTCGGATCTTTTGCTGAAATTTTCACCTCTATACACCTTATTTAGCGAACATCTTCCAAACTACGTCAAATTCTCGGTCCACCTACTCTACGCCGTAACTCTACACTCTACTTTCCGTCTCTGATTCTGTTTCCTTCCGCCAGCCAACTGTTCGTTGATGGCATAGTATATGTCCCAGTAGCCTCTCTCTCCTTTTAATAAGAGTTTTCTAAAGACTTTTTTCTTCACCTTTTTATTTAGTACGCCTACTTCTTCATTTCGTTTCGTATATGCTACTTCATTTTTAACCTGCCTGTGTAACATCACATTTAAAATGCTTCCACTTTTCCTCTGCTGTACTTTGCCCACAATCCACGCCGTGCCCTGTGATACATACAAGTCTTCCTCCGATTCGTATGAAAGTCAGCCCCCAGCAGAGCTGTTTTCTTGCCAGCTCCCGTCTGTCTCTGCCGTCTGGCTCACTTCCGACAACCTGTACAACGTCGCTTGCTAGACAGTGTAAGCACTTGGCAACAACCGCTCTTGTCCAATGTTTGTGTATAGCAAATCGCAAAAACACTTTTACTTTCATATGATATAAAATCATTGTCACAAAAAATAAAAAACAACTTCTCATGGTCATTCTTTTTCATCAGATATGTAAAACCGAAGTTATATCCAAATGGTTTACAAATGTTAAGCTATATTCAGATCCAGTGATGGCACCTTTAGTGTAATGACACCAGTTATCCAGTAAACAGTATTTAAGCGATCTTGGCTTTTGAATTATTTCTACAACAGAGTGATCACCCCACGACGCACTGTGTGTTCACTATAGAAATGCTGTTTCAATTTATGATTTACTAGCAATTAAAGAAATTGTGAGTGACGTCTGACCTCGTATAAAGAACTCTAGAAATAAAACAATAAGAGAAGGGGAACCATGGACTCTACTGTCTCTGTTCGAATATTTAATTGTCGTGCGCAGTCGAGACTGCGAGTGAAAGTGAATGTAATGCGAAACAGTGGGAGGTTTTCCCGCCGTCTCTACTGCTCCTTCTGGCACCGATTAAACTATTCTGGATACAAGACGTTTCAAACTCCAGTGGTAGCCGCTAACTGTTCTCGGTAAGACCGGACAAAACCCGAATGTCGGTTGCCCATAATTGGTAACGGATATTTGTACCCAACTCGACCCAAGTAACAACCAGCCACAGTATCGCCTGCCGCTTAACAGGAGCGTCCTTGTGACGTAGTGGGGTCACGTGGCCCCCACTGTTCTGGACGCTCAGCACGTTGGGTGTCGCCGCCGCTTAAGAGGCAGTCAGTAGCTGCGTCATTCGGTACCCTAAGACAACGCTCCACTAGGGACAGATGGCAGTAGCTATCCTCCGGAACGATGCATCTTTTTGTAACCAACTGCGAGAGAATACAACATGCCGATGGCTTCGCCTTTATGCCACATTCAGAAATTTTGTGTTATTGTACAGTAGCTCACAAAAAAGTGAAGCACGCTTGAGGGTAGGAGGAATCGAAATGAAACTTGACGTGTTCTCGAGAGAGGGTACGTGACATTATTTCAGTGATTACAAAATCGAGTCAAAATTACAGAGAAATTGGCAGCGTACGTCCCCTTATCAGTATGAACTTGTACTCCCTGTGACCTGGATGCATGCAGTGGCGCCAGGAGTAACAGCCCCGTCTGCACGACGCTCAGAACAAAGGAAGAGCGGCGGCGGCGGCACCTGCCACTGAGCAGCCGAACGCAGCTCGGCGCCGTTCGTCGTCAGTCCGCGCTTCCCCGTCACAGCAACTCTCCAAACGCAGCCTTTTTTCTTTTGGTTCGTTGGTTGGTTGGTTTGGAGACAAAGGGACCAAACTACACGGTTACGAGTCCCTTTTTCGTCACGCAAACAGGTCACGTATTAAAACCGTTCCCGAAAAGAGTCAGGGTAAGTAAAAAGGCATAGAACTACCTGAAAGAAAAAGCGAAAGAAGCTAACCAAACGGAGCAAACGTGTACTAAAAGGAAAAAAAGCTGTTGAAGGTATTAAAATAGTATAGCAGATGGCCTGGGCTGGCTGATCGTGAGAATAAAAAAAGGATGAGCGAGCCACTCTGCAAGACACTAAAATAACGAACCTAAAAGGACAAGGCTAGAGAAAAACTGACAGCGGAAAGACGAACACCAAGGCGAACAAAGAGCAAAGAAAGAGCGAAGACGAGTTCAAATGGAGGGGGGGGGGGGGGGGGTGAAGGCCTCGGAGAGAAGGCCAGATGCCCACCCTTTGATTGAATGATAAAAACCTCCTCACGAACAAAACGTAAAACCGGTTAAGGCAGTGCCTCCCATCAAAGTAGGCGGAGCCTGCGAAAGACAACAGAGTCCCTGCGAGTGGCTCGCATGGATGACCTCCACACGTTCGTTGCCTCGTTCATAACACGTATTTTATTTGGCGTACTGAGGGTGCGCCGTTCGGTATCCCAGATCCCGAAAACTTTATGGCGCAAGACCGATCTGAGATCAGTCTCCGGCGTGCCGACCTCAAGAGTCGGTTTACCGGAAGCCTGTTTGGCCAGCCTGACAGCAAGTTCATTTCACGGGATTCCGATATGTACTGCGGTCCAAACGAAAGCCACTGAACGGCCACGGTGTTTGGAGGGCATTCCTGGATAGTCATCACCAAAGGATCACATGGCCGGGGTGGCCGAGCGGTTCTAGGCGCTACGGTCTGGAACCGCGCGACCGCTACGGTCGCAGGGTCGAATCCTGCCTCGGGCGTGGATGTGTGTGATGTCCTTAGGTTAGTTAGGTTTAAGTAGTTCTAAGTTCGGGGGGACTGATGAGCTCAGAAGTTAAGTCCCATAGTGCTCAGAGCCAAAGGATCACAAGGGAACAAGGGAAGCACTGGTCAAGAACTTATAGGCAGCTTGCACGTTACATGGCTACCAACTTTGCAGTGAAGATACTGCAGCCGTTCGGCAAGGACCGCTGTTCAGCATGTCCAGCGAAGCCAACACGACCGTCGACCAGCCCGCCATCGGTGCAGACTGTTTGTGAGCCATCCGCTTCTGTGGTGGCGCTAAGACCAGTCCACCAATGGGATGGTAATTCCCTAGTCCGGCTGCGTGTCGGGTGACCGCAGGCTGTTGCGCGAAGTCCATCACTCGTTCTCCGAGTCGGCCGGAGTGGCCGAAGGGTTCTAGGCGCTACAGTCTGGAACCGCGAGACCACTACGGTCGCAGGCTCGAATCCTGCCTCGGGCATGGGTGCGTGTGATGTCCTTAGGTTAGTTAGGTTTAAGTAGTTCTAAGTTCTAGAGGACTGATGACCCCAGAAGTTAATTCCCATAGTCTTCACAGCCATTTAACCCATTTTTCGTTCTCCGACGGCAGGCGCAGGCGTGAAGCGGTTACTGTGCGCCCGTTGCAGAGTACGGCGATCCGCCCTCGTGGTGGTCAGACGTGGTCTGCCGGAGTCTCAGCCAGGCCGCCTGCCGCACGTTCCCGTGCAGCCCTGCACGAGGCTGGCGCCGCATGCGGGAGCCCCACAAATCTGGACACTGCGCGGTTCTGACCGTCCGGTCAGGTGGAGACCAGAGATGGGCAAACTCGTTCATCCTTGGGAACTAGTTCACTGCTGATCGTTCTTTTTTGGGAACCGTTCATTTTTACTCGTTCACCGTTCATTTGTGCTTGGTATATGGTTCTTATGAAAAACTGAAAACTAGTAGTGTAGATGACTGAAGGATGGGGGGCACCAAGAGCGGGCGCTTGCCTCCCCCCTGGAGTACAGAGTTTTTACTCATAACAGATGCAGATACAACAAACAGACAAACATGTAATAATTACGCAGTGAAGAAATAACAAACTAATGCAAACAACAATGGCGAAACAATCGATGACGCTGTGTAGAGAGCTGGAGAAGAGAACGTGAAAATCTCACGCGACGCGCATGGGCTATAGCTCATGTAGTCTTGTAAACCTTTTGGTGGCTGTTTCCCAACTTAATAGACCACAAGTGTCCTGTATAAAATTCTTCGTTTCGACTTCCACTAGATAGCTATGCTACGTTGTATACAATAATCGTTTACACCCTATATGTACTTCACGTTGTCTCTGAGTTCGTAGGCGAAGTAGAGACTTTATGGAAGCATAAAATAAAATGTGGTTTTCTCATCATACTTGCGTCATACGCTTCGTAAAAATTAAGTTTTTATGTTGCATGATTAAAGTTAATGCAGCAATAATAATAATTAAGTTCGCAGTAATAAAGTTTTTGGTTTGAAAGCTCCTTCTAAGCAAATGTACGATTTTATGGAACGAATGTTTTTGAGATGATATGTAAATACGATTTTATGGCAATCTATGTCTTTTCAAACGGAGAGGCACCGCTTTTGCTACTGAGCCAAAATGAACCACAACCCACTTCTTTTTTTCCAAAGAAACCAAACTAGTAGGTAATGCAAATTGGAAACTACCAAACTTTAAATAATTAGAGTCTTCCTAAATATAATGTTTTGTATATGAAAGATACATGACAATTGGTTTATATGAATTTTCTTACACTAAAAATTAAGCATATTGTTGAAAGTTAGTTGCTAAATCAAGTCTATGAAACCAAAAAAATATATCAACAACAAAAAAAACTTGCCTTGTTATAAGTATGTCTTGTGCTGTTCATCGATATAATGAAGTGAGCTGATATGCCCTTTTGTTACCTGAAAAGGTGTATCTATTACATACAACGTGATTTTTATGTAATTTACGTAACTATAAAATACTTTTTGACTACCGGTCGTGGACGCTGTACAGCCAGACCCAAGTGCAAGAACAGGTTGGAACACATGTAAAATGGGCGAGCGCAGTGAACGAAACGAACAACTGTATACTGAACTAACTAGGAGCAGTCGGCAGTGGAACTGAGACAGGTGGTCATGCGAAGAACGACGAGTGCGGCCGAGGGAGACCGAGGCTGGAACGAGAACTGCCGAAGTGACCGCCGCGACCGAAGTGAACTATGAACCGATCGTTCTTTGAAATTCGTACCTCGGTCCTTTCGTTCATCTTGGTGAACCGTTCCTTTGCACCCGTTCGTTCGCGAACTACGCGTCTCTAGTGGAGACCCACCACGGGACCGCCTTCCAACCCTGTCACACAGAGGTAACGCTGCCTCACACCTGTCATCACCCAACACCTGATGATGTTTGCGCCCCTTGTCTGCTCTACCAGGCCTGCTACCAACACTGATACACGATGACACAGAGCCACCTGTCACAGAGAATTAGAACTCACAGCCGCCGATGGTGTGTACGTCTAGGAAGCCTCAGTGACATTCGAGAAAGTTCTCTGGGTGCTTCCCTTACTTGTCAGGCAGTGTGCGTGTTGAGTTACATACTAACAAACAATGGATTGCTCTACATTTATAGACCGAGCGAGGTGGCGCAGTGGTTAGACACTGGACTCGCATTCGGGAGGACGACGGTTCAATCCCGCGTCCGGCCATCCTGATTTAGGTTTTCCGTGATTTCCCTAAATCACTCCAGGCCAATGCCGGGATGGTTCCTCTGAAAGGGCGCGGCCGACTTCCTTCCCCATCCTTCCCTAATCCGATGAGACCGATGACCACGCTGTCTGGTCTCCTTCCCCAAAGCAACCAACCAATCTACATTTATACTCCGCAAATCGCCTTCCGGTACGTGGCGCAGTGTGTTTGCGCTACCACGATTTTATAATTCACATTTCAAAAACGGAACCTAAAGTTCAGTGACACCTAACAAGGTTATATCGGTGTATTTTTGACTGCGCACCATTCTGATTGTTTTCAATCATTTTTGAGAATATCACATGTGTTAAGTTTGGCCAGTTTCGGCGTCATTGTCCCTTTCGAGTGCGCCACGTTTCACGTGCGTGTACAATCGGGCCTGCTGTTTAAGCTGTCAGTATTCGCCGTTTACAGATTGCCGTGCACACCGCCTCGTGCCTTTACGTCGTGGCTGCGTTTGTCCAGCGTAGCATATGTTTTGAACGTCTGACGAACCACACGATCTGTTTAAGCAGGCCTGGCCGTACATATACGCGAGTGGATAGTGGTCTGAGAATGACAACAAAGTCTAAATTGGGCAATCGTATAAAAAAAATGTTGAAAATAGTGCAAATATACCCTTTAAGGAAAAGAAGTCTCTTCATTTCTTTCAGACTGTGCGTTGTCATGTTCGGGTGCTTTGGTTACCGCATCACGCACGGCCGGCTAATGAAACTGTGCTTCATCTTCGTAGTGGGCGCCATAGCAGTACATCTGCTGACTGGGGCTGAAATGTCCCTACTCGTGCTGCTACACTCACGGAGGCCCCTCGGCTGATCAGACAGCTTCTCTTTAAGACGCTGCACTCTAGCGCTGCGCACGACACTGCGTTTCAATTTCGTAGCGTTAGTGTCAAGTGGTTTCTGATACGGATGAACACTGGAAAATTAGTGTAACTGACAACAAGCGTTAATTAACTAAGAGCCCAAGTTGAAAAATTTCTCCGTAAAAACAACGTTCGCTGCGGCAAGCGCCACGCTTGTTAAAGCACGCTACAATCTTTCATAAGTTACAGTAATTAAGAGAAGTGAGATATTTGAGGCGCAGCAAACGTGTATATTACACCTGCAACCAAAGTTTCTGTTGTGTTGCCATAAAACAGAAAATTTTGTGAGATGACACTTGTGCATTACACAGCAAGGGCAAGGCACTTGAAGATGACTGGAGAGCACAGGTAGAAACGGCATTGTGCTGAACACGTTGCTTTGGTTTTATTTCAGTTTTGACGACTGGCTTAGAACATGCTGCGCGCTAAAGAGACTCATAAAAACGGGAATAAATCTGACCCGTTAGGATGGAAATCAGAGAGCGACTGCCACACTTCAGATGTATACGTGTGTGTGACAAGCGCAGGAACAAAGAAAGTGGTACAATGTGACACACCGGCATCACATCACTCGACTTGAGGACGGAGCACGATACGGACACTGCAGATAAAACAAACCAAAGATGACGGATCGACTACGAAGATGCTGTGATAAAACTGCTCACTATGTTAAAAGTATGCATGTAATAACGTACTGCCAATAGCTCAAACAGAAAATGTCAACAAGTTCAAGAATCTAGCAGAGATAATGAATGAAATGGTTTTGAAACATGTTCTTTAAATTGAAGGATCCGTAAAATGAAAAAGGCACACGGAGTTTGAAACAAAATGTTTATAGTGAAAAGTGCGTACCAAGAAACATAAAAATAAAGCATTACAACATGGGGAGTAGAACCAGAACGCATCTAGCGAGAGAATGTCTTGCACTGCATTGCAAATTAGACAAATCAGAAATATCAAAGAGAAGAAACATGAGGAGCTTTTGGTGTAATAATCACAGAAGCCTGTAAATTAAGGAGGAACGACGGAACGTATCAGATTACAAAAAAAGTAATATAAACAGTATGGGACAGAAGTCTGATACTTTCGTACACTTGTACAGGATCAATGACAACAGGCTGATAAAAAATTATCAGGTAGCTCTGGGGAAAGAAATCACGAAGCTGGAGCTGGGAAGTTAAAAAAAAAATTGGAAATGCGCAACACAGAAGCAGAAGAAGTAGCAAAAAGAGATTTTCAGAATGAAAATTCCGAATTTAGAAGAATTCCAAGGCGAAGCCAATACGAGATCATTGCGCGAAGGCTGCTAAGGAAGTAAAAATAGGAGTGATGAAAAGGTGAAATAATACCGGGGGAAAGAAAGTTGACCAAAACGGACTAAAAAATTAAAAGAACAAGGTATTACAACCTACACGAACCATTTCTGTGTATCTTTTCCAAACACACACACACAGCACTGTTCAAGTACTGACCCTTGGACAAATCTGAAACCCTGCACGGCACTGTAATCCAATGAATCAGGCCGTCCAGGAGAGCATTTTGTTTGCGGCGGCACGCGTGGGCAGAAGCAGCGGCGGCCTTGTCGCTTCAATTGTTCACTCGGAAAGGAAACACAAGGCCGCTGTGTAGCCTGCCGTACTATAAAACATCCCATACCTGGCTCTAATTGCTCAATTATCACTTTAATAGTCTTGTCAGTCTCCATTTTTCAGTTGGACGGAGACGCAAGTAATGTAAGGTCAGTTTTGCACTCTCCACCATTCACCGCACTTGCCTCTTATGTTTACGTGCGTGTATGCCGAGGTACAGTAAATGCCATACAAGACCAAACATGTGGTAAATGATAAAAGCAACCACATGGAATCGACGCTTCAGGTCAGAGTTAATAAGGGAGAGACCGAGCTCTCAGGTAGAGGAAATTTTCCTCGCCTCGAAATTGATTCTTTATGTACACACTGAGGAAATTGTAACTACCAACTGTGGAAGAATCCTACAAAGAAACAAGGAAAAAAGTAGTACCCACGTCTTGCTAAGTGCGATGCTATGTTTCGTCTAAAGTCTGCACTGTACTGCTGCTTCCTACTTGAGCAAATTTCTTAACAGTAACGTACTTTTTAGTGGGGGACAGTTGTCTGTACTGCACAGCTCCTAACTTGTGCCGCTCCTGAACAATGCGCATCTCTGCTACTGCGTGAACTACAGTATCTGGTTCTTCGAGCAATATTGTCTTCTATGAGCTGTGTTTATTGGCAAACAGATCATTTGAGGACAGCACAGATATTGCTGCAGTTTTCATCCAACTTCTTGTGGTACGCGGCGATGAGAATTATTTTTATAGCGTAAATGGTAAGGTAGTGTTTTATCGATGGGCAACTGTACATGAAAAAAGTCAGTTTTCAGACAGTCATGAATCCGTTCATTGTAGTACGTTTGTAGGGAAATGATGAAGAGACCGTACATGTTGCCTATAATGTACCGCCGTAACTTTCTGATGTTGTACCGGTATAATTTAATCTTTCGGTTCCAGTGATGTCAGCCTCAAAGTGGCACTTTATTGATTTTGTTTAGAAGTAGTAGAGCATTTAGCATGGCCCCCAGATGCTACGAAAGTGCTTTTTCACCGGAATCGGAATTTTCCCAGTATCTGTGATTCGTGCTTCTAAAGAAATTGGATAAAGTGCTGACTTGAGACTAAAATCACTGGAAGCCAAAGGGTTAAGAAATTTGCTCCTATGCCGAACTTCAAAAACTAATTTTGGTGTTATTAGTGCAACACAGTGTTTAGAAACAATGTGGTGGATTTTATAATGCGTTCTTTATTCTAAGTCTTGTATTAGGCACTTGAGCATGGCAACAGAGAGACGTTATGGAAAGTGGAGCACAGAGAAAATACATTTAGCTATGACACTATATCTAAATGGGGATCGTGTGATTAAATGGAAGTGTACGCATATACAGTGTGCCCGAGTAAATAAGAGGCATGCTGAAAATAAAAACAAAAATGGAAACGATAGTAAAGCGTTTTCCAAAGGCAATGAAAACGAACAAGAAGAGCATATTCTTACGTTTGAAGAAATGATCCGGTTTAAGCATGTCGATTGTAAGTAAACTTCCGTTCGACATTGGAGAAGGAAATGGACTGCCCTGTAGTTTTAGTGCAGAAGAAGCCGTGGCAGGCAGAACGTGGGTTGAAGGCGCCCATCCGAGGGAAACGATGAAAGCCCCTCGCGAAACAAGGGTCAGTTGAGGAGCCGCTGACCTGTAGAGCCGCCCACGCCGAAAAAGAAACCCGACAGAAGCAAAGGAGGAGAAGTCCAGAATTACAGACCCAGCCTTGGAAAGGAAGCGTTCTGGAGACACTCTGGGGAAGCCAGCGCAGAAACTCATTCCTAAAACAGGGGAATGGCATGACGACTTGGGCGAGGAGGAAACGATCAGATTCGTAAAATACAAAATGAGAATTCATGCAAAAAGAGCAGGGGTGCAGGAAGAAGTGAAAAATTTCTATTGCAATACCTGAAAATAGTTGTGTATGAACTAAAATATGGAACATTTCCTTAAACTTAGAGTACTACATATCTTCAAGCTCAGGGATGTAGTTAAAAAGGGTAGTTTCGATCTACGCACACACTGCTAGAAATTTGGAAATCGGATTTCTAATTTGTATCACGTGTAGGTGGTAGAAGACGAAGTGCAGTATGTTCATTTTTTCTCATAATTTCCGTTCTTTATATGATATACCAAGAACAACATCCTGCAGTTGAGGAAGACGTTGTTGAAGTCATTTTATAACTTGCTGTTTAGGTAAAATCTCAAAAGCGGTACAATTTAGGTATCTCTAAGTTCCGCAGGGAGGAAATCCCTTGTATCGCTAGCTTCAACAGACTACGTCTTACAAAGAATAGATTTCAGAAAGCCGTTGGGTACTACCGGGTAACAACCGAGGTACGATTATTCGGAGAACTTTTACACAAACGTAAGTGAATCATAAAATTTTTGATTGAAAGAACGAGAACATTTTACAGGAAACGGATGTCCGTTTGATAATCTTAAGAAAACGCAGACAAAATATGCGTGTATGCAGAATAACATAAATAATGAACACTGAAATGAGAGACTAGGATTCGTTGGAAGTTTTCTGGGGAAGTGCATCTGTTACGTAAACCGAACAGAAGGCCTTAGAATTCTGAAGCGTCTGAAGTGCGTATTACGTAGACCTGGCAGGAGAGACTGAAGAAAATGTGAGACGCCCTGGTAAGACAGTAAAAGGTCGGTACTGTCCATATTAAAGCATAATGGACGTGTTCTAGGATTTTTAGATAGTAGCAGTAGTAGTAATAGTGGTGGTAGATCCACTTTCCAAGGATTTTGCACATATAAATAATAAATGATAGGAGTCGAGGGGCGCGAAAGGGAAGCCGTGATTCAGAAGGGACTGAGACTGGCTTGTAGCCTATGTCTGATGTTATTTAATCTGTATATTGAGTGAGCAGTAAAGGAAACAAAAGAAAAATTTGGAGTAGGTATTAAAGTACGATAAAAACTTTGAGGATGGCCGATGACATTGTAATTCTGTTTGAGAGCAAAGGACCTGGAAGAGCAGTTGAACGGAATGGACAGTGTCTTGAAAAGAGGATGTAAGATAAAAATCAACAAAAGCAAAACGAGGATAATGGAATGTAGTCGAATTAAATCTGGTGAGGCTGAAGGAATTAGACTAGGAAATGAGACACTTATAGTAGTAGATGAGTTTTCCTGTCTGGGAAGCAAAATAACTGGTGACGGTCGAAGTAGAGAGGATATAATACGTAGACTGGCGATGGCAAGGAAAGCGTTCATGAAGAAGAGAAATTTGGTAACACCGAGTCAGGAAGTCTTTTCTGAAAGTATTTTTATGGTGTGTAGCTATGTATGGAAGTGAAACATGGACGATGAACCGTGTAGACAATAAGAGAGGAGAAGCTTTCGAAATGTGGTGCTACAGAAGAACGTTGAAGATTAGGTGGGTAGATCACATAGCTAATGAGGAAGTACTGAATAGAGTTGGGGAGAAGAGGAATTTGTGGCCCAACTTGACTAGAAGAAGTGATCGGTTGGTAGGACACGTTCTGAGGCATCAATAGATCACCAATTTGATACTGGAGGGAAGTGCAGGGGTAAAATCGTACAGGGAGACCAAGAGATGAATACAGTAAGCATATTCACAAGAATGTAGATTGCAGTAGTTACTCGGAAATGAAGAGGATTGCACAGGATAGGGTAGCATGGAGAGCTGCATCAAACCAGTCCAAGGGTGAAGACGACAACAGCAAATAACTGGTGCAATGGTGACATTGTTCTCACGAAATGCCGTCGCACAGGAGCCAGAGAAGCGACATTCGAGAGGGAGTGTACAGCAGCTCTGCCGCCTCCATCGTGTAGCTGGAGTGGAGCTCAGCGGAAGGAGGAAGGAGGGACTGGAAGTGCACAGTCGTATTCACCTGGCTCCGTACGCGAATGTGGGCCAGAGAACGGAATATATTGTTACCGAATACCATCGCCGCACGCCGGAGAGTGGCTTAAGCGGAAAACAGTGTGAATCAGCCAAGTGAGCTCACCAAAATTCCTTACAGACGCGTATAAGCATGTGGAGCTGCTGTCTTACACTAATTTACGGCGGGCAATGTCGCTACTTTTCTGACGTGCGCCAAGTAATTTTTCATGTTCGCAGCTGACGTATTATGACGTCGACTTCCTTCGTATTTTCAAGAGGAATTCTACTTGGTTTCTGCGGCAATGCAAAGAAAATTGGGACAGGACTCTAACGACATAACAGTTGTAGAACTTAATGAAATAGTCACGTGACAACAGCGCCCCAGTAGAAGAGGTCCCCTAAACGCCTCCCCTACTGTACCGAGTTTAAAAGCGGTTCCCCCAGGGTGCGGTCGGTACGCCTACCTGAGCACCTGAAGCCCACCACTCTGTGCGAGGCTGTTACAGCGCTCAGACTCACTCCATTCTGCCCCAGTATACGCCATTGTCGAAAAAGTGTACACTGTTTACATTTGTGGCTAATGGTAGGGAACTGTTGGAGAAACAGTGCCAGTTTTACGCTGTGTAAAGTTATCCAGATCGTACAGAGACCTCACGTTCGGTCTCTGGAAACATTATAAAAGAATTTCAGGAGACTGGAAATGTGTAGAATAAAATACATCAACGAAAAAGAACTGCGACCGAGGTGAGAAATTAAACAAAAATTTCAGCGACACACGATCCACATGTCACTACGAGTTAGCTGGAATCAACCAGATGAGTCAGTCCTCTGCGCACAACTCATTTCATTCTTTTCACATTTTTCTCCATCGACAGTCTCACGGCAGTGTCTTTTAAAATCGGTTACCTTTCTCAGAATTGTGTCTGCCAAAACTGCAAAGTGGTGCAGCGTTTATACGTAATATTTTGTTTGCGGGTTAAGCAACTATGGACTTAGCAGTCTTTGCAGTATGGTTTGATGGTGGATCGAAAATCCACACTGGCTGATAGAAGCGAGTAAATAACGACGTTAATGTGTCTCCAAGAACCTCGTCATTGGACATACTAAGGTCTACGGTACCCTGGCGATGTAACAAACATTAGCTTCTACATTAGTGCAATCAAAAGATTACATATTTTGACACTGACACACTCCTCATCAAAACCTATGGGGTGCTTCCGGTTTGTGTAGAATCGTGATATTTGCCAAGAAGCGATGATGCACACCAAAACCGAGGAAACTTTCCTAAAACTGTTAAATTGTAATTATATCACTCGAAAACAAAATTGCCATTTTGTTGTCCGTCCGTCTGTTAATCCCTCTTTTTTCTCAGGAGCGGATAGACGTGTGTGTTCGCATCACATACTGAGGTATTTAAGTCGCTTGGCGGTGTAATTAATGTAAGCTTCTAAGTCAATGAAACCGCAAGCATAGTTCAAATATGTCATTTTGATGTTCACAAACTCACTTATCAAAACCTATAGAGAACTTCCCGTTAGTCTAGGATCGTGAAATTTTCCAAGAAACAAGGTTGAATACTAAAACCGAAGGAAACTTTCCGAAAATTGTTTATCTGTAATTGTATCACAGGAAAAAATATTTCTTCTGTCATTTGTTATCCGACGGAAAACTTTAAAGCGTTCTCTAATGTCTTTGAATTCTTGGGGTCAATGTCTTGCCAGTACCGAATTCGATAACAGGCAAAAATGGTTGAGATTCTTGAATACCAGGATGGAAGAACTTCCTGTACGCGCATGATTAAGCTTTTATGAAACCGTCAGTGCGCGAGACCTAATTGCACCTGGCAAGTTTTTTATCGACGGTTCTAGAAATACTTAAACATACACTTTAAATCGCCGAACAAGGATATTCCGCAGAACTACTATGCCACTGATGTTAGGCCTAGTCTGTTTTCTCACTCAGAAGCCTTCTTCAACTATTAGCTCTAAAACCCAACACATGACTGCCACTGAAAGATAATGCCTCGCTTAAGTTAACACGTAATTAACTGCGCTTGAGAATCAGAGCTACAAAATAAATGGTCTAAATGTATAATCTGGAGGACTTCATTTTAGCTTAAATCTTTCAGCCAACAAGTGCTGTGGTAACCATGCCTACCCGTTACACTATAACTTTTTTCTAACGTTACGAAAAGTTTATACGCCAAGATAAGCTCTTTTAAGTGATGAAATACTCCTGAATCCAACGAGGGCTGGTCGAACCGTAAAGTAGTGGTAAGCAGACGACCTGGAGCACACCCACTCATACGCAGACTGGACGCACCTCGTGTTACGGGTATTGGAACTCCGTACTTGGTCGTATTGATAAAGAATTATTACAGACTTAATATACTTAAAGTACGCCCCAAACTTAAATCAGGACAGCGTAATTCATTGATATGAAAGCCCATTCCCAGTTGGTTCAGATGTAGCAAGTTATTTACTTCCCATTGCGTGAATGTATATGTTTTCTTTGTTGAAATTGTCTTCGACACATGCTGTTTTCCTTTGCTGCTGCGGACAACTCACACATACAAGTCATATAAATAATCTTCGAAAACGATTTGTACAGCATAAAGGAAAGTATACAAACCACACAAAAATTTTTGCAGGGAAAATAAATTCTGACTATAAGTCTTAAACAAATGAGCTACGGATCGTCAAAGGTTTCAATTAGTTTTTGCCGAACTGCAAAAACAAGGGGGAGGGGGGGCAGGAAATTCAGGACTCGCACAGGGTGGCAGAAATCGACGCTACGCAAGTGGCTGAATTTTAGTGTGTGCGTGTGTTTTCTTTTTCTTCTTTTGACACATTGATTTGTTGTTTCATATCAACTTCCATGTATAGGGTATCACAGGAGGAATGGTCAGAATTCAGGGAAATGATAGGAGCGATCATTCGAAGCAAACATTTGTGGTAAACATGGCTTTCTAAAATGCATACCTTAAGAGCTGTGAGCAGTACTTCATCTCCGCTACCACTCATCTACAGCAAGACCTTCGCATTCCGTGTTTTGGAAGGAAGCAGTATGAATCAAAACAAAAATTCTAGTGAAATAGGTTCTAAAAGGCGTACTTTGAAAACTTTGGACACTTGTTGAGTAAAACAGATGTGTCTCATAGTAGCGAAGATAAAGTGCTGATAGTTCGTAATGCGTGCGTTTCACCGCCCACATTTACTAACCTCTTTCCCTCCGAACAGTAGTTCCTGTTATACCCCTGAATATTGACCATTCCTCCTGGGACACCCTGTGTACCTATTTTTCATTTGTGCTGAAGAACATCATATAAAACGTTTTTGTCGTTGCACATTTGGTAAGAGTGGTTCTTAGGATATCCACAAACAAAAAATAATATACGACACATTTGGTAACATAGTTCAAGAGTAGAAAAGGAAATGTACTTACCATGACTGCTGCCAGCATCCTGTGTGTTCAGAAGTACTACCTCCTTTTAGATTTACCGATGTACTGAAAGACGTCTATTCTCACTCGATTTGCTGTGATGAGAATCGGTAGGTGTAAGGCCCTCAATCCAGATACGATTGCTGTCTGAAGCTCAAGTTGCTACCAAGGCAACGATTTCCTGCAGAAGCAATTACGATAGTGAAACACAAGTCAATACGAACGTTTCCACATAATTCTGTACCGAAGTATCTGACGAGTTGTGGCTCAGACAGAACTCCAGCGAGCTGAACTGCTGAATGTCGAAGTGTTGCTCTCCTAACCGCGCGTCGAGATCTCCGTGTCGCAGTGCAAAGTACTTCCTCGCGAGACGGCGTGTGACGGAATGGCTACGGCGCCGGCACTTAGAGAGAGGAACTAGCTCGCCCACTACGCTACGGGGGGCCGCACGTACTCGCAGCGCGGCTGGAGAAAGTACGTAGTAGTAGGTGGTGGTGGGGGGTTCCTGCAGTTAGCGGCGGAGGAGTGGAGACCTTGGGCAAGTCGGGCCCGGAAGATAAACCGGACGGGGAGAGAGTTGGCGCTCGCACGCGGGATGCGAAATGGAATGCGCCGCCGCGTCAGCGCTCTGGGTCAAGGTCAGGCTGAGTTACTGCCCGCAGTTGTGGGCGGAAAGAAAGGCGCAGTTGTAAAAGCCAACAGCGGTCGTATAAACTGATGAGACTAACTACTAAAACTTTTCTTAACATTTTCATCACAACTTTCGGAATTTTCAGATGCTGTGCCTGCCATACGGGATGAACAATTAAATATTTCATTCCGTTAATTTCGTGAGCGGTTCAAGACATCGACACTAAGATTTCGGCAAATGACAGTACTTACATATGCACGTAATTTTGCTGCCTTAACTTTCATCAACCGACAAAATGACGCAAGTACCATTTTAAAAAAAGGAACGATATAGTTTTTCTAACAGCATTCGAAAATCATTGAAAAAACGAGTGATATAACGCCTGGTAACGTTCATGTAGAACTTTTCACAAAAGTACCTGTGAAATGAATTAAAATTGAAAGGCCAGGTGCCCGGTCTCGTCTATTTCGGTGAAAAAAAGGCATGGTGGGACTCTCATAGCACGCTACGTCATTGTGACGGACGTTTAAACTGTCTATTTGTTTCCGCGAAAGCTGTTCACTCACACGTCAGTACGTACTGTAACCTCCCAACAGATAAATTCCGTAACCTACCAATAATAAAATGAGACTAGTCTCTCAATAAAATTGTGGCTCACATATAACCTTTCAATAATTAACTGGCTGTGAATCTTAACTGGTAAATTTGGGTCAGCAGTGCTGCGTCATGGCCCTGAAAGATCATTCTGAATAAACTGAAAATTCATGAAGTCGCCGGATAACGCGTATATATCTGCTCCTATAAGAAATTTTTCTGGCACAGCCCAGTGCAATGTTGGCCGCTAGATTTGTCATGTATAAAAAGAGACAACTGATTTTTCCTTAGTTAATCGGGATGACCATGGATTTCAGAAATAAGTAAATTCTTTAAATTCAAATGAATGATTGTCAAAGAGTTAATTTTATAAAAAAATATTATTAAAAGTTTTTTAAACATTTAAATGGTACTTGATATAACAATAGTACAAATTTAGTTGTAACAAAGTACATATGCGCGCGGCTGCTTTTACCTTATACTACATCGCTCAGGCACCGCCATCGCTCCCCACGACCGGCCCAGCCAACTCCATACACCCGACTGCCAGCTACTACTCACTCCTACTGACAATGCTCTTACTGCAGCCAACACTGCTCTGAGATTCTCTTATAGCTTACATATCGCAGGCAGCGCGTGAGCAATCCATCGAAATCACATCCGCTCGAGTGCAGTAGCAATAAATTCCTTAGCCATGGACCTCTTACAGTACATACATTTGAAATAATTTTTGTGTGCACCTACTGACGCATTTTAAATTATCATGTAACTCAATTTACAACAATAATAGCTGACCATTCACTTATGTCGTATGAAGCAGGGACAATACGAAATACGTTTTGTCTTAATAGCGGAGGCCCACAGGAGGCAGCAAAGCGGGCAGGGGGATGGGGATGAGAACAGGTATACAAGAGGGGGCAGTTGCCGCCTCATGGAGTTTTAGGGTACAGAATTCTAACACTGACTGTTCGCTGATAATTATGCCTTTTCTTCAGCGAGTTGGTGCTTTTGGCGTTGTCCTGCATTCTGGGCGAAGATTTATAGAACATTGCCAAAGTACAGTCCCAAACTACTCTCTATCGCTCCATCGTCCTTCTTGAGCTCCAGAAAGCGACCACTGCAACCCTCTGGCTCGCGAATTTCGGCCCCTGTTCTCAGAATAAAGTAATCATGGCTGCAGTAGACCTCCCAAACTCCCACAAGGACTATCTCACCTACTGCTGCTTCACTTAACAACTTAATCCCTATAGTAGTTCTCTATTCGTCTGTGGTCAAAGAAGACCGTCACGACTTGATGAGACCCCAGTTAGTTTTAGGATCTTAGAGTGATTGTAGAAGCCCTGTCAATAAAACGGTCTTGCTATACTGCGGGTGTCTTCATTTGTATCTCACCTGGGGACCAGAATACATCAATCTAAAATCAATGATTGCATTTTCTACTCTAGAAGAGGGGAGAAAAGTGCTAAAATCTTCCTCTATGAAACTGTTTTGCCAAAAGACGTTAGGATTTCTGCCTTTTTTGTGCCATTACGGTCACACAGCGTCTGTAAAGTCGGCTTTGACCAGTTTACTGATTTAACATAAGACTAGAATTTATAAGGATTTTCTCTCAAGTTGGTATTAGTTGAATGCTTCAAGCATGACCCTCATTGTGCTAATTTTGGCCTCATTTGGTTTTAAATTCACGGTGCTCTTTGCTATCGTAGCAGTTTTCTAACGCGCTTGTCGATCCGCGCGGATCATTTCCATCCCTCACAATTTTGCTCGCGGGGTACTACTCTAAAGCGTATTATACGATGCTCATCGACTTTCTCCATTGACGCTCAACATTGTCATTGCTAGAGATGAAACTTTAGTCATGACCTAAAATCTCTCCCTTATCGTTCTTGCTAAACAGAAATATCTTCTTGCATTCCTTTGTGTTCCTACTGACAGCCGTATTCAGTGATGCTCTAACGGCCTTGTGATCAGTGATCTCCAGTTATACGCTAACTGAGTCGTAAATTTAGGCTCTGTTTGTCTGCAGAAGCTTCAAGAAGTTATCTTCACGAGTCGATTCTCTAGTTAACTGTTCAAGGTAATTTTCGGATAAGGCATTTAGAAGATCCTCTATCGCTACTAAGTTCTTGCGAATGGTCGTATCTTCCCTCCAGAAAAACATACTTTGTTCAACATCTCGGCTGATAGAAGAGTTAATAGTACTAGTCACACACCAATGTTGCCCGCCTGTCTGGGCAATGTGATGTGCTGGAAAGCTCACTTCGATACCTTGAAGTGGTCACAATGTTGAAAAGATGCAACTCTTCCGGTGAATCTTCTTGCCCAGGGTACGGCACGTAACACGCTTTCGGAACAGTATGGCCACCTTCCTTGGTATACACAGTTCCAAAATGTTCAAATGTGTGTGACATATTATGGGACTTAACTGCTAAGGTCATCAGTCCCTAAGCTTACACACTACTTAACCTAAATTATCCTAAGGACAAACACACACACCCATGCCAGAGGGAGGACTCGAACCTCCGCCGGGACCAGCCGGACAATCCATGACTGCAGCGCCTTAGACCACTCGGCTAATCCCGCGCGGCTGCACAGTTTTTTGGACTAAAGTTGCTGGAGGTTAAGGGGGCACATAATACGTTGTGCATAGCTAGGTGGAAAAATTCTGTGCTTAAATTTGGAAATGAAAAAGTTCTTGTTCCGACGAACTTCGTGATGCAGCTATAAGCTGAAAAAGATTACAGTCTGAAACACCCGAAATAATACCACCTAAGCTTGATACATATATAAATCGTGTACATATTTTAGTACAAAGAGACACAGAATGGGACGAACCCGTAAAATCAGGAGCAGCAAAGGCGGAGGTAAGAGTCGCACATTTCGGAAGGGATGTGAGACGTCTGTAAACAAGCGACGTACAGCGCGGACAGTCCTAGAACATTGCTCCAGCGCTACGAGTTCTCATCAAATATGCGTGACAGCAATACTGAACTAAACCATAGACGCGATTCAATGGTCGCAAAACGTCGGTATGGCCCGTAAGAAAAGGTAGGAGAGAAACTGAAGGCCGTTAAATGGGACTGTTTGGAGGAATGAGATTTTTTTTTCTCCCGAAACCTCGTTGGTTTAAATTTGGAGAACTGGTGTTCAAAGACGACTGCGACGACTGCTCTGGTGTCGCTGCCGTGTGACTCCCACTTGCAGCAGCAGAATAAGGTGAGAGTGAAAGGCAGCGCTAGTGGGGACTGTTTAAATGATAGATTGTGTTGGGATATTTTTAGTGTTCAAACAACATTTATTTTTTCTTTAAAACAGACATAAATTATGCTAAACAAGTTATTGAATGAATACCGTAAACAACTAACAGGTGATTCAAGACTACACCGGACAAGGATCCTGGGTGGTAGTATACCTGGTGGAGCGAGTCAAGTACTCTGGCCCTAAAAATGTGGATAACGCAATCTGAATTGATCTGTCAGGCAGTAGTAGCCGACCGAGACAGACGCAGCAACAGGGGAGTAACCGCTTTTGTGAAATTTACGAGTTCCTAAACAGGAGCGAATTTTATTATATCATCTGTGTGCTTTAATAGTTTAGCTTCATGAGTTTCTGCGTGCAAATTTAATATCTAATATTCACAGTTCTCGCGCTTTCGTTTGATTCGGAAAGTAAACCGATTTTGTGAGATATTACAAGTTCCTAATCAGTGGCAAATTATTTAGTTTCATCTGAGTGCTTCGGTAGTTAGATTTTTGAATATCTGCGTATTACTAGACACAGTTCGTGCGTTTTCGTCAGGGTCTACAGTACAGTTGCGCAGCACGTGAAGATAGTCCGTTTATCTGCATAGTTTAGTTTTCCACTGTCTTTAGGATGGACAGGGACTGCGATTGTTGTGTGCGGATGTGAGCCTAGTTGGTGACACTTTGCTCTCAACTCCAGGCTGTGATGGCTTCAGTTACACAGCTTGAAGCTACAGTGGATGGGCACCACAGTTGTTGGCCGGCCGTGGGGATCCGACTGTCGTCCAGGACGTCAGAGTCCTCCGATCAGTCCTCACTGGTGGCCAACCCAGTTGATTCTCGCACATTTGTATGACAAACAGGTACCAGGTGCTGTCTGTGGCTGACACTGTCGCTGAGCCAGATGCTGTCGTCTCTCCTGTTTCAGAGAAAACCTCTCAGCCTGCAAGATCCAGGCAGTCGCAGAGGGTGCGATTATTGGTAGTTGGGAGCTTCAACGTTGGGAGCGTTATGCGGCCCCTTAGGGACTTGGCTGACAAGAAGAATAAGAAAACCAATGTGCACTCCGTGTCCATACCAGGTGGAGTCATTCCACATGTGGAAAGAGTCCTCCCGGATGCCATGAAGAGCACAGGGTGCAGCCAACTGCAGGTGGTTGCTCACGTCGGTACCAATGACGTGAGTCACTTTGGACCAGAAGAGATTCTCTCTGGTTTCGAGCGGCTAACAGAAGTGGTAAAGGCTGCCAGTCTTGCGTGCAAGATGAAAGCAGAGCTGACCATTCGCAGCATAGTCGACAGGACCGATTGCGGGCTTCTGGTACAGAGCAGAGTGGAGGGTCTGAATCAGAGGCTCAGACGGTTCTGCGACCATGTAGGCTGCAGATTCCTCGACTTGCGCCAAAGGGTGGTTGGGTTTCGGGTTCCGCTGAATAGGTGTCCACTACACGCACGAGGCGGCTATTCGGGTAGCAGGGGCTGTGTGGCGAGGACTGGGCGGTTTTTTTAGGTTAGAGGGTCTCGGGAAAACACAAGAAGGGCTTCAGTCACAAAGGGTGCAGGCTGAACACAGGAAGAACATAGATACAGGAACTACCGGTATAAAAATCGTAAATTGTCGTAGCTGTGTTGGGAAATTGCCAGAGCTCCAAGCGCTAATAGAAAGCACTGATGCTCAAATCGTTATAGGCACTGAAAGCTGCCTAAAGCCGGATGTAAGCTCAGGCGAAATATTTGCGAAGGACCTAACGGTGTTCCGAAAGGATAGGCTAAACACGGTTGGCAGTGGCGAGTTTGTTGCTGTCAGTAGTAGTTTAACTTGTCACGAAATTGAAGTATATACTTCCTGTGAGTTAGTATGTGTAGAGGTCATTGTTGGCAACCGGAATAAAATAATAATTCGATCGTTTTACAGACCTCCCAATTCAGATGATACAATTGCTGAAAGGTTCAAAGAAAACTTGAGTTTGATTTCAAACACGTACTAGACTCATATGATAATAGTTGGTGGTGACTTTAATTTACCCTCGATATGTTGGCGAAAATGCATGTTTCATTCCGGAGGTACGCATAAAATATCATCCGAAATTGCGCTAAATGCATTCTCTGAAAATTATTTCGAGCAGTTAGTTCATGAGCCCACGCGAATAGTAAACGGTTGTGAAAACACACTTGACCTCCTAGCAACAAACAATACCGAGTTAATAACAAGCATCAAAACGGATACAGGGATTAGTGAACACAGGGTTGTCGTAGCGAGATTGAATATTGTAACCCCCAAATCATCGAAAAATAAACGAAAAATATACGTATTCAAAAAAGCAGATAAAAATTAACTTGACGCCTTCCTGAGAGACAATCTACACTCCTTCCAAATTAACAATATAAGTGTAGACCAGATGTGGCTTGAATTCAGAGAAATAATATCGGCAACAATTGAGAGAATTATACCAAATAAATTAACAAACGACGGAGCTGATCCTCCTTTGTACACAAAATGGGTTAGAACACTGTTGCAGAAACAACGAAACAAACACGCCAAATTTAAACAGACGTAAAATCCCCAAGATTGGCGATCTTTTACAGAAGCTCGAAATTTAGCGTGGACTTCAATGAGAGATGCTTATTACAGTTTCGAAAACGAAACTTTGTCTCGAAACCAGGCAGAAAATCCAAAGAGATTCCGGTCGTATGTGAAGTATGTTAGCGGCAAGAAACAATCAATGCCTTCTCTGCGTGATAACAATGGAGATACTAACGAAGACAGTGCCGCCAAAGCAGAGTTACTAAACACAGCCTTCCGAAATGCCTTCACAAAAGAAGACGAAGTAAATATTAAACTGTATACTAATTAGGTTCTTTTCGGGGTATGCTGATGCATTAGCTCCATACTTAACCATCATATACAACCGTTCGCTCGACGAAAGATCCGTACCCAAAGACTGGAAAGTTGCACAGGTCACACCAGTATCCAAGAGAGGTAGTAGGAGTAATCCACTAAATTACAGGGCCCATATCATTAACGTTGATATGCAGCACGATTTTAGAACATATATTGTGTTCGAACATTATGAATTACCTCGAAAAAAACGGTCTATTGACACACAGTCAACATGGGTTTACAAAACATCATTCCTGTGAAATACAACTAGCTCTTTATTCACATGAAGTGTTTTGAGTGCTATTGACAAGGAATTTCAGATCGTTCCGTATTTCTGGATTTCCGGAAGCCTTTTGGCACTGTACCACACAAGCGGCTCGTAGTGCGTGCTTATGGAATATCGTCTCGGTTACGTGACTGGATTTATGATTTCCTGTCAGAAAGGTCAAAGTTCGTAGTAACTGACGGAAAGTCATCGAGTAAAACAGAAGCGGTTTCTGGTGTTCCCCAAGGTAGTGTCATAGGCCCTTTGCTGTTGCTTATCTATATAAACGATTTGGGAGACAATCTGAGCAGCCGTCTTCGTGTGTTTGCAGATGACGCTGAAGATCAAAACAAACTGCAAAACGATTTTGAGAAGATATCTGAATGGTGCGAAAAGTGGCAGTTGACCCTAAATAACAAAAAGTGTGAGGTCATCCACAAGAGTGCTAAAAGGAACTCAAACTTCGGTTACATGACAAATCAGTCTAATATATAAAAATTCAACTAAATACCTAGGTATTACAATTACGAACAACTTAAATTGGAAGAAACACATTGAAAATGTTGCGAGGAAGGCTAACCAAAGACTGAGTTTTATTGGCAGGTCACTTGGAAAATGTAACAGACCTACTAAGGAGACTGCCTACACTACGCTTGTCCATCCTCTATTAGAATACTGCTGCTCGGTGTGGGATCCCTACCAGATAGGACTGACGGAATACATCGAAAAAGTTCAAAGAAAGGCAGCACGTTTTGTATTATCTTGAAATATGGGAGAGAGTTTCACAGAAATGATACGGGATTTGGGCTGGACATCACCAACTTTCTCCTCCGAATACGAAAATATTTTGTTGACACCGACCTACGTAGGGAGGAACGATCAGCACGATAAATAAGGGAAATCAGAGGTCGTACGGAAAGATATAGATGTTCATTCTTTCCGTGCGCTATACGATATTAGAATAATAGAGAATTGTGAAGGTGTTTCGATGAACCCTCTGCCAGGCACTTAAATGTGGTTTGCAGAGTATCGATGTAGATGTAGATGACGCTGAGCAGACTTTGATTGATCAAATCTACTGTAGTTTCTCTACATAGGGGCAGCTGAGAGCCCTGAAAATGCAGAAGTGGCAGGAAGTTACTCTGTTTGCTTCGTGCGGCGATGTAGCTTACAGCTGGGAGATGTGTGGGCGGACGTGAGACATGGAGGCGGCACCTGTGAATCGACCGCGGCCAAGAAAGAAATGCAAAAATCTCACGCTCTAGTGATCCAAGCAGACGGATCGCAATTTACTCTCTACCAGAGCCCTGAAATCACGGTAGATTTCAGTGTTTTTCTTTTTCTTTTTTTTTTTTTTTTTGAAACCTTATGGGACTTAACTGCTAAGGTCATCAGTCCCTAAGCTTACACACTACTTAACCTAAATAATTATCCTAAGGACAAACACACACACGCATGCCCGAGGGAGGACTCGAACCTCCTCCGGGACCAGCCGCACAGTCCATGATTGCAGCGCCTGAGACCACTCGGCTAATCCCGCGCGGCTGATTTCAGTGTGTAACACACCCATTCTCTGGCCATACCAAGGACCAATTTGGTTCATTTATACAACATAGCGCACAAGGATACCAAACGTCAAAACCGGTAAACCAGAAACGAATAAGTGTGCCCTCGGTAAACGAGTAGTCCGAGACATCTGAAGCCACACTGTGGTACAGTAAGAACTTCACCACAGGCTCCCAAGTCTAAACTACTCGCAAGTGAAGTCAGTCTCAGGGCAGGTCCCAAGCACCAACCACACATGCCAGAGCTTCGACTAGAAGTGCTTCCAGACCAAATTCCCGCACCCGATTGCTTTGCGCCTCTCTACAAAACAATTCTGTTTTCCCACAAAGTGCACGAACGACACCACCTTGACCCCATCTTGAGCCAATCACAGTGCTCTAGAAGCGCTTAATCTCCCCTCCCACACGGCAGAACCAACGCATGTCAAACAAGGGCAAGAGTTAAGAAACCTGCATCTCTGGGGAAAAAAAAGAACTCGCCTTTTACTGGCTTTTTTTAAGTTTTCACTGAAGGGGAAGATGATTTTTTGTGAAGTCGTGTCGCTTCCCATGGCAACAAGCGAACAGGTACAGTCTTAAAGATCTTTATCTAAATCGCTTGTGCCTTGGATCTTGTTAGTCCTAGCTATGTCTATTCTATCTCTAAATGTATCTCAGATGCCAGAGTTTCTTATATGACCGAGGTGGCCGATGGATGTGGGTCACAGGCTTGTTTGTAGTATTGGTGAACACGAAAACTTGTGAATTTTTATTATGCATGGCTCTGCGCACAATGCCCAGTTTACGACTCCACTGTGCAGACGCACCCCTTCAGCCTGTCGCTCCAGCCCAGGCTTCCGCTGGTGCCGCGGCAGGTAGCTCGACATTGTTCTGCTGGAGGGGCTGCCCTGTCTGCCCTGTACGGTCGTGGACCTGCCTGGCAAGATTTACTGAGGGACGGGCTCGCCGCCAATTGCTTTCAACTCCCAACATGCCGTTTCTACAAGAACCATAAAAACAGTTCTTGCTTTTAGCGCCCTACAAGGCTCCATCAACATCTGCTCAGGCCGTTAACTTTCTAGAGTCTCGCTCGAGCTGTGTCAGGTTGTAACGAAATCTGTAATAATTTTCTGTATACGAAAAAAAGTGAGAGAGTAACTTGTCCTCTCTCAAGAGAGGTTATATAGAGGTCTAGAGGTTCCTTCAACCACTTTACGAAAGCAGTAGTACAGAATATCGGCAACACTGGTACAGGCTGTACAGTGGCTGGCTTCGTGAAACCCACTGCCAGCTGCCACCGTCACCAATTCCCCCCCCTCCAAAGGTTTCGAGTGTCGTAAGAAAGATGGCTTTGTATCATTTCTGAAATATGGGAGATGTTAATTTAAAGCCGTTTCTGGGAAGTATTTGTTACTTTATATCGCAGCGAATAATAGAAAAAGTATCGCTGTTGATGAAAAGTTGCGTTACAGTATAATTTCAGAAATACTGACTAGCTTTTACTTACAACAGATAGTGCTGTCAAAGCAGCGAGATGACGCAGGCAAAGAACTTATTTTGCGGAATGTGTCACCAAACTTAATCAATATTAAGAGCAACCATGTGAATAAACGGTGTGTAATATTAGTAAAAAGCTATTATTGTATAAGAATACTGAGAGAGTAACTCTGAAGCGAAACATATGCTAAGCGCTTAGGGACGGAGTTTGCAGGCGACTGCATTTCACTGCTCGTAGCTCAGTTGACACGTGGCACGCTGGGGTTCCTCGTTTCGCCCGAGACTCGGCTGCGCAGCCCGCCCCGCCTGTCAGCATGGGGACGACTGCTGGAACGTGCTGTGTGACTACGGTGGCCCGGAAGGTGCTTTTTGTGACGTGTCGTAAGTACACAATAAGCGAATTGCTGTAATTAACACTTGTCACGAAGAGTGACTATTTGCCGTAATTATTATGACACTGTGACGCAAGTGACACTTTGCGAAGCTCCTTTAAGTCAACACGCAACATTCAGCAATGAAGATGGCGGACTAAAACCTTCGCAACGCACCGGAGATCAAAGAAATGCTATTTTTGGGTTGAATCACAGTTTATGTTTCCTAGAAATGAGTACAGCCACTGAAATGGGTAATACATATTTCGAATGGACTAAATAGCTAAAATTTACAGACGCGCGAAATTTGGGACGGACTTCAATGCGAGATGCCTTTAATAGGTTCCACAACGAAACATTGTCTCGATATTTGGTAGAAAATCCGAAGAAATTCTGGTCGTATGTAAAGTACACAAGCGGCAAGACGCAGTCAATACCTTCGCTGCGCAGTGCCGATGGTACTGTTACCGACGACTGTGCCGCTAAAGCGGAGTTATTGAACGCAGTTTTCCGAAATTCCTTCGCCAGGGAAGACGAATGGAATATTCCAGAATTTGAAACACGAACAGCTGCTAGCATGAGTTTCTTAGATGTAGATACCTTAGGGGTTGCGAAGCAACTCAAATCGCTTGATACGGGCAAGTCTTCAGGTCCAGATTGTATACCGATTAGGTTCCTTTCAGATTACGCTGATACAATAGCTCCCTACTTAGCAATCATATACAACCGCTCGCTCACCGATGGATCTGTACCCACAGATTGGAAAATTGCGCAGGACGCACCAGTGTTTAAGAAGGGTAGTAGGAGTAATCCATCGAACGACAGACCTATATCATTGACGTCGGTTTGCAGTAGGGTTTTGGAGCATATACTGTATTCAAACATTATGAATCACCTGGAAGGGAACGATCTATTGATACGTAATCAGCACGGTTTCAGAAAACATCGTTCTTGTGCAACGCAGCTAGCTCTTTATTTGCACGAAGTAATGGCTGCTATCCACAGGGGATCTCAAGTTGATTCCGTATTTCTAGATTTCCGGAAAGCTTTTGACACCGTTCCTCACAAGCGACTTCTAATCAAGCTGCGGGCCTATGGGGTATCGTCTCAGTTGTGCGACAGGACTCGTGATTTCCTGTCAGGAAGGTCGCAGTTCGTAGTAATAGACGGCAAATCATCGAGTAAAACTGAAGTGATATCAGGTGTTCCCCAGGGAAGCATCCCGGGACCTCTGCTGTTCCTGATCTATATAAATGACCTGGGTGACAATCTGAGCAGTTCTCTTAGGTTGTTCACAGATGATGCTGTAATTTACCGTCTAGTAAGGTCATCCGAAGACCAGTATCAGTTGCAAAGCAATTTAGAAAAGATTGCTGTATGGTGTGGCAGGTGGCAGTTGACGCTAAATAACGAAAAGTGTGAGGTGATCCACATGAGTTCCAAAAGAAATCGGCTGGAATTCGATTACTCGATAAATAGTACAATTCTCAAGGCTGTCAATTCAACTAAGTACATGGGTGTAAAAATTACGAACAACTTCAGTTGGAAAGACCACATAGATAATATTGTGGGGAAGGCGAGCCAGAGGTTGCGTTTCATTGGCAGGACACTTAGAAGATGCAACAAGTCCACTAAAGAGACAGCTTACACTACAATCGTTCGTCCTCTGTTAGAATATTGCTGCGCGGTGTGGGATCCTTACCAGGTGGGATTGACGGAGGACATCGAAAGGGTGCAAAAATGGCAGCTCGTTTTGTATTATCACGTAATAGGGGAGAGAGTGTGGCAGATATGAAACGCGAGTTGGGATGGAAGTCATTAAAGCAAAGACGTTTTTCGTCGCGGCGAGATCTATTTACGAAATTTCAGTCACCAACTTTCTCTTCCGAATGCGAAAATAATTTGTTGAGCCCAACCTACATAGGTAGGAATGATCATCAAAATAAAATAAGAGAAATCAGAGCCCGAACAGAAAGGTTTAGGTGTTCGTTTTTCCCGCGCGCTGTTCGGGAGTGGAATGGTGGAGAGATAGTATGATTGTGGTTCGATGAACCCTCTGCCAAGCACTTAAATGTGAATTGCAGAGTAATCATGTAGATGTAGATACAAACCAGCTCTAATGGCACGATTGGTAACTAATAGTTCCACCTACGATAACATGGACTACGATGTTTCATATCACTAATAAAGAGAGTCTTAAAAACACCACTAACTGAGTGTAAAATTACAAATATCACAGCCTGAGCGTAAAATTTCAAAAGAATTTGCTTTCTTAAAACAAGTAATTTCTGCGAAAAATTGCCACGAATCTGTCACCGACGAAATATTTACGAAAACGGAGCAGAAAAAGGAATGAAGTTACAGCTGTATAAGATCACTAGGAAAGTAATTTCGACTCTCGACGACATTCAGTGGTTAGTCATGTAACAAAATCGCTACCGTGTTTTATAAATCTGAATCGAGAACTGTCACAAAGACGAACAACTCGTGGGCGATCCACATGTTGCCAAGGTGGTTTCTAATAAGCTTCATAAGTTTCGCTGGAAAGCCATTACACGTCCTCCACACAGTCCCAATCTCTCGCCACGCCGTATCCATATTTTTGTAACCGTGAACAAAGACATCTGCGGCCGTCGATTTGTTCTTTATGAAGAGGTGCACGCCTCACTATAACCGACTTTCCATGAAACCACTGACCGTCTTTTGTCATAGTGGGGTGAATGTATTTCATTAACAGGTAGACTTAGAGAAAGCTTTTGACAATGTTGACTGGATTACTCTCTTTCAAATTCTAAAGGTGGCAGTGGTAAAATACAGGGAGCGAAAGGCTTTTTACAATTTGTACAGAAATCAGATGGCAGTTATTAGAGTCGAGGTACATGAAAGGGAAGCAGTGGTTGGGAAGAGAGTGAGACAGGGTTGTAGCCTCTCCCCGATGCTATTCAATCTGTATGTTGAGCAAGCAGTAAAGGAAACCAAAGCAAAAATTCGGAGTAGGTGTTAAAATCCATTGAGAAGAAATAAAAACTTTGAGGTTCACAGATGACATTGTAATTCTGTCAGAGACAGCAAAGGACTTGGAAGAGCAGTTGAACGGAATGGATGGTATCTTGAAAGGAGGGTATAAGATGAACATCAACAAAAGCAAAACGAGGATAATGGAATGTAGTCGAATTAAGTCGGGTGATGCTGAGGGAATTAGATTAGTAAATGAGACACTTAAAGTAGTAAAGGAGTTTTGCTATTTGGAGAGCAAAATAAGTGATGATGGTCGAAGTAGAGAGGATATAAAATGTAGACTGGCAATGGCAAGGAAAGCGTTTCTGAAGAAGAGAAATTTGTTAACATCGAGTATAGATTTAAGTGTCAGGAAGTCGTTTCTGAAAGTATTTGTATGGAGTGTAGCCATGTATGGAAGTGAAACATGGACGATAAATAGTTTGAGCAAGGAGAGAATAGAAGCTTTTGAAATGTGGTGTTACAGAAGAATCCTGAAGATTAGGTGGGTAGATCACATAACTAATGAATTGGGGAGAAGAGGAGTTTGTGACACAACTTGACAAATAGAAGGGACCGGTTAGTAGGACATGTTCTGAGGCATCAAGGGATCACAAATTTAGCATTGGAGGGCGGCGTGGAGGGTAAAAATCGTAGAGGGAGACCAAGAGATGAATACACTAAGCAGATTCGGAAGGATGTAGGTTGCAGTAAGTACTGGGAGATGAAGAAGCTTGCACAGGACAGGATAGCATGGAGAGCTGCAGCAAACCAGTCTCAGGACTGAAGACCACAACAAGAAGAACTGTCTGGCTCCGGGAACCTGTTCGTTTCTGCGGCGTTTCGACACTGGGACACACAGTAGAGGATGTTTGACACAAATTATCCAACACTGTGGTAGACGCATTACAGGCGCTTCCCTTGGTGCAAGGACAGCTACACCATTTAGGCACGAAACCCCAGGAAACAAGGCCAATTTTTCAAATACGCTACAAGGAGCATTCAAGCACAGAAAAACAACAAAACGTCTTCCGGACTGCACCAACTGGACAAACCCGATTCTGTTAAGAATATGGAAGAACACACAACTATTTCACATTGTGAGGAAAAGCACACCTTCTGAAAATCACTAGGAGGGACTTAAAATTACGGATGTATGAAGAACGAGGCAGAACCAACACACTGCGACCAGAAACAAGTAGCTGATAGTGATAAGTGTTGGAACTTTTGCAGATGCACTGCCACGCGGTGTTTGTGTGCCTGCTTTACCTCAGGGCGGGCCAGCTGCTCGGTGTGTGGTGGGTGTTGGGTGGTGTGTGGTATGTGGTGTGTGGTGTGTGGTGGGTGTTGTGTGGTGTGTGGTGTGTGGTGTGTGGTGTGTGGTGTGTGGTGTGTGGTGTGTGGTGTGTGGTGTGTGGTGTGTGGTGTGTGGTGTGGGTGGTGGGTGGTGGGTGGTGGGTGGTGCCCGCGCCGAGGCCCGCAGAGCCAGCGTGGGAGCCTCCGCGGAGGCGTCAGACCACATCGACACGTGTCACACGACTACTACCGTGTGGCGTGCTCCACGTTTCCATCTTTAATTCTGTCAAGTCGAAAGTCTTGTATCGTAAGAAAATTAAACGGTTTGTCTAGGTTTATCAGTAAAACCAGATCCTGGAAAGATCCGAACTCGCATGTATGAAATAGCTTCAAACTCCTGATTACTTTACAAACGAGTTAATGTGTCAAATATTTGGCGTTAAGCACGTAACCGAGAAAATGTTTAGATATAGAAGTTCGAAATTGAGTGTTAAGCTTTTTGAAAGTCTCTAAATGCTCTCTTTGTCAAGCACTGGATGAAGAGCGTATGGGCTATTTCCGCGCTGCCTACCTCAAGGCACAGACTAAGTCGTGGCATAGCGATATATACAGAAACAGATGGCGGTAGTATCACGTACACCAGGTATAAAAGGGCAATGCATTGTCGGAGCATTCAATCGAGCTCAGAGAACTAGTGACAAATGAAACAAAAAATCAGAAAAAACAAACCATCCGTGAACACAAATAAAAAAACCATCTGATGTAAAAACCATAAACAGTATACACAGGAAACTAAAACAACACAATGCTCTCAACACCGAGGCACACAAAGCTAACGCTCTAGCCTTAATAACGGGGGCAGAATACATTGAGAAAACAGAAAAATTTCTGACAGAGAACGAAATAAGCTAGGTAACCAGTGACCCGACAGAAAGATACCAAAGAAACGTAAAGACTCTTAAAAATTATCACACACACCTTCACACAGAACCAGACAAAAAGAATGACACAAAAGAATCCTAAAGCTCCACTCTTAAGAAGCCTACCAAAGGTCCACATACCCCTCATCCCAGTCAGGCCAGTGGTTGACTTCAGAAAAACCCCATCTTACTTACTAGGGAGACACATGCACACATTACTACAGAGAACATACACATACAGAAACAACAGAAGCCTCAAAAACACAGGAGACATAATAGAGAAAATTAGGAATGTCAGCATCCCCCCAACAGCAAAACTGGTATCTTTTGACATAACATCCATGTACACAAACATACCCACAGAAGAAACTATAAACATTATAGAGCAACAGCTAAAACGCAAGAAATTCCCAGATGTACGAATAAATGAAATCTCATCCCTTCTTAGGCTAATCACAGAACAAAACCACTTCACTTTCAACAATAACTTTTACTTGCAACAAGAGGGGTTTCCCATGGGGTCCCCCATCAGTGAAAAATTAGCCAACATTTTCTTGGACCATATAGAGAGCACAATATTCAGTAAAATTGTAAAACAAGGAGACTACAAAATAATCTACTGGTACCGATATGTGGATGACATACTCTGTCTTGTAGATGAAACACATAACAGGATAGACGAGCTACACAGTAACACCAACACAGTACACCCAAAAATCCACTTCACAATGGAAATAGAAAACAACAAGAAACTAAATTTCTTGGATGTTACAATCACAAGAAACAACCACCAACATGAATTCTCCATCTACAGAAAACCCACATCCACAGGCACTGTTATCCACAGCTCATCCAACCACAGGACAGTGCATAAACATGCCGGTTTCACACACATGCTCCACAGGATAAAAAGAACACCTTTTAAACCAGAAAAATGCACACAGGAACTAAATATAATCAAACAAACTGCTGTTGAAAACGACTATAAAACAAACTCAACAAGGTAAAACGGAAACTTGCAGTACACACAGACAACACAGCAGACCAGACCACACCACTTCAGAAAAAAGAGAGAGGTGATGCACACTAACATACAATAACAAAATATCACATAGAATAGGAAACATCTTGAAAAAGCAAGGGATCCCAGTAACATTCAGAACAAACAATACAGTTCAGAATAGACTAAGACCAGTCCGAAATACCTTAGACAAATTCAGCAACGCTGGAGTATACCAACTCACTTGCAACTCCTGTCAGGCCCAATACACAGACAAACAAGCAGGAACTTCCGAACGAGGTACACAGAGCACATGAGAGCTCTAAAGAGTGACGGTACACATTCAACTTTTGAAGAACATCTAATGAACAAAAACCATAACCCCACTAGTATCGAAAACGACCTACACATTCTGAGAAACAGCAACAATCTATACCGACAACTAACAATAAAAGAAAATTTTTACATACAAAAGGCTATAGTCGAAGGGAAAAATGTAATAAACGAAAACAAAACACTTTGCAACAACGCACCCTTTACCGCTCTGAGAGAACTGACCAAGGACACAGAACAGAAAGCGCACACACGCAAAAGAACCACTTACCCATCACACACAGAGACACAAATAATGAACAGAAGTCGTCGTAATTCGCGCTACAGTTTTCATAGCCTTTCTCGCCACATGCGATATACCTCTCGCGACACACGCGAACAGCAAGGTGGCGTTATATTTTGGAACATAAACAAAATGCGAAAGTTCTGTTTTTCTTTGTGTAAAAGCAGCGATATACCATCCAACGAACGTGAGTACACGAATAGCCAAGTAACAGCTCAGTACACAGCAAATAACTGGTTTCCACAACACTACCACAACACCAAGAATATATTGCTGGCATGCGAAGTTCACCTTTTAGTATTCGTTTACTAACAGCCGCTCACATGGCTGCAGATGACATGATGTTCGCTAAGTAAAAAACTACAATAGAAAAAAGCGCACAGAAAATATGTCGCAAACAGTGACAATAATTGCTCAAAACATGCTGTAACATACAGTAAATAAGATAGCATGAAAGTATCCATATAAACTATATTTCAAAGAACGAATGGTAAAAAAAAGTTATAATATACTACCGTGTTTGTGTAACCATGCTATTTTCTGCGCGTTTTAGATTAAAAAATATCCACTGATGATAGTGATATTTGTCACCGAAACTAGTTTGGGAGAATAAAGAAATAAACGAATAACAAGGTGTTTTGCATCAAAGCGGACCCAATTTCTGATATTACTGTATGTGCTCAGGTAATTCATATGAAAAGGATTCCGAGATGATTATGCCCGCACGACGGAAATTAATAATTTTGAATGCGGAATGGTAGTCGGAGCTAGACGCATTGAAACGTTCCACTTCATAAATCGTTGGCGAATTCAATATTCCGAGTTCCACAGTGTCAAGAGAGTACCGAGAATACCAAATTTCAGGCATTACCTTTCACCGTGGACAAAGCGGCGACCGATGGCCTTCAGTTGACGGTGTTTTGAAGATTTGTCAGTGCTAACAGACAAGCAACACTGCGTAAAATAACCTCAGAAATCAGTATGGGACTGCGGTGAAGTATGGCGTTAGTGGGCTGCGGCGGCAGACGACCGACGCGAGTGCCTCTGCTAGCAGCACGACATCGCCTGCAGCGCCTGTCCTGGGTTCGAGACCGTATTGAGTGGACCACAGACAACTGGAAAACAGTGGTCTGGTCAGATGAGTCCAGATTTCACTTCGTAAGGGTTTGAATGTGGCGCAGATTGCCGTAGCATTGGACCCAAGTTGTCAACAAGGCACTGTGCAAGCCTGCGGTGGCTCGTAACGGTGTGGTCACGTTTGGCAACTTCCAGACCACTCACAGCCAGTCATGGACTTCATGTTTCCAAAGAACAATAGGATTTTTATGGATCACAATGCTCCATGTCACTTCGCCAAAACTTTTAGTGACTGGTTTAAAGAACATTTTGGACAGTTCGAGCAATTGGTTTAGTGTCCCAGACTGTGTGTGTGAATTCCTAAGGGACCAAATTGCTGAAAAAAATGGCTCTGAGCACTATGGGACTTAACGTCTGAAATCATCAGTCCCCTAGAACTTAGAAGTACTTAAACCTAACTAACTTAAGTACATCACACACATCTATGCCCGAGGCAGGATTCGAACCAGCGACCGTAGCGGTCGCTCGGCTCCAGACTGTAGCGCCTAGAACCGCACGGCCCAAATTGCTGAGGTCATCGGTTTCTAGACTTACACACTGCTTAAACTAACTTATGCTAACAACACACACACACACACACACACACACACACATGCCCGAGGGAGGACTCGAACCTGTGGCGGGAGTGCCACCCAATCCGTGACATGACGCCTCAAACCGCGCGGCCACTCCGCGCGGTCCTCCCAGATAGTCTGGCATGAATCTCGTCGAACGTTTATGGGATATAATCGGAACGTCAGTTCGTCCACAAAATCCTGCATCGTCACCGTTTTCGCAATTATGGACGGCTACACAGGCAGCGTGGCCCAGTATTTCTTCCAGCGACTTGTTATGTGCAAGCTAAGTCGAGCCGCAACACTCCGCAGGAAAAAGGAGGTCCGACACGATATTCGGACGTATCCCGTGACTCATCACCTCAGCGTACACGCAGTTCCCGACCGCAACATCGCCTGTCTCGCTGTTTTAAGCCCTCTGGACTCGGCCGCCGACAGAGATGCCGGCACGCCAGTATTGGCCTCTTATAACAGCACTCCTCTAGGCTGACATATGGGGACACGTTCTGTATTGAGCAGCACAAAGTCTTCCTACATCAACAGTCACCGCACCCTAAAGCTTAATGAATTTATCACGAGCTTGAACCAATGATTGTATGGTCCTATGGGAAACCTATGTGTGAATACGTTGTAAAGTGTAATGCCTCTTGTTTCTTATAACGTACCTCCATTAGTAAGTTCCTGAAGCCTCCGGTGTGTATTTTTCATTGGAGCTGGCGTTATACGATGGCAACTGTGTTTTAATTCATTGTTTGAGTAAAGCTTGAATCCTGTAAGCAAGAGCTATTGTATACTTTTTATTATTTCTTTGCGTTTTTAACCCTAGGTTACTAAACCCTCGTAAAATTTACGATTGCAGTAGCGCGAAAACAGGACACTTTGTACTTAATTTGGTAGTTAAGATACCATCTGAGATCTAATAATTGTAACTAATTAATGTATAATCTTCTTTATGGGTCTTCCGTTACTTCTCGGTAGAACAATTCTATATTTAAGGTTCAATATTAAGTACACTGGGTTTTGTTTATTTCAGAGTAGTTTGCGGCTTGTTAGACCATCTTCAGGACACAACGGCTGTTTTCTGAAGATGGCCTGAAATAATCAAAAATCAGTAGAACAAAAACAGCATACTTGTTATTCATCCTTAAATAACGCATAACCCATAAATTATGACTTCCTTTGAATAAATTTGTAGTAGTATACTTTACGATGGTTTAGTAGCAATCTAACATTTTCCCCCCTTCCTTTCAGTGTTTTAGGGTTAAACAAAAATATGAAGAAACCACCGTCAGTTCATCCAGCAACCACCACGCTGGTCGATCGGCAAACTGGTTGTGACTGACTTTTGTATAACACATGGCTAACGTATTTTCAGCAATGTTTTTATCTATTGCGTTCGATTTTTTAAAAATATTAGCCAATGTTGTACGAACGAGGCGAGTAAATTTTGGAATCTGAACTATACACAGTATGCAGTGTATACAGGGCTCTGCACACCATTATGACTCACAGCGAGGTTTTCTGTATAGGCAGCGGCGTACAGGGAAGCGATAATGACGTTCTCATTTGCACCTTGCCGGTCTCTTACTTTATCGCCTACTTTTGTAGGAAGCTTATAACACCATAATATGTTTCCATTTATGCATGTGTTTTATTGTAATGTATTCTTATACGTTCTTCGCAGTGACAGTTACAAAGTGGCTGAAATCTAGCTAGATCTGCAACAACCACACTACTAGCCACTGGCTGCTGGCTGCTGCAAATTTCTCAATTATAATAAACACAGTCACTGAACATACCCTTTCTGCATGTAATGAAACTTGAACGTAAGATTGCACCTCTCGATGAGCAGATTACGACAGCATTTTAAATTTTTAAATTCTTTCAGTAACAATCAAATGCCGCCGTCACATGGGCAACCTGCTACTGCTGCTGCCGGCCACCGTAACCACCAACTGGGTCAGCCGTGCAGTTGACTCCTCCAGCCAGCCGCCACAGCCAGACTATTTAATTCCAAAATGGTAGCGTCATCCTTTGTATTTAATTTGCCACATTTTGTGAGCCTTTTCCAGTAGATGCACAACGTAGATAATTTGGCCCTACCATTCTGTAGAGATGATAACGCCAAATTTACGACATACTGTCACGTATACTCTCAGAATGCTGCCCATTTTTTCTATCATTTGCAACGATAATTCCAGTAGACGCTGGTGAAAGTAAAGTCCTCCTGTATTTATGGTAACGTTTACTTAAGTATTTATAATAATTATGTATAACTAACAGTTTTCCTTCGTTCCAGTTTTGGATCTAAAGACACGGTTTTAACAGCTAATAAAACGTGACTTAGGCTGTTTTGTTCGTTAAATAATAAAGCAAGGTCACTGAGCTGTTCTGCGACAAAATTCCACCTATCAATATTTTCGACTATTGCAGGCTTAATCGGAAATACAATGTGAAGCAAGTAGGCTAATTTACTCTTACTTAAATGCGACAATGCTGTTTTGGTGACCTGTTTTCTGATCCTGCATCCAAAGGAGTGAAGCCCATTTGTAACTGTCCGTAGAGATGGGAACAGTGATCAAAAAATGGTGTCTGCTTGGTGTGATGATACGTAGCAACGAACCTAATGTTTCCTGCTGTTCCTCTGTTGATGCCTAGTTAGTATTTTCAGCTATTTTCAGCGACATTGGGTAATTTTTCTTCGGCTTCACCGCTCGTTAGGTTCCTCTTGTTTTGGAAGGCGTTTTATTTTTTAAATTTTACATTTTGTTGAGACTCTGCAACTAGGAGAAGTCATCCGTTGCCTCAAGCAGCGCTGCAGAGAACGACACGGATGGCCGTCGGATTGTCGGAAGGGTCGACGCCGGAGGAGGGAGCGTTGCGGTCAAGGGGAAGGTTTCCGTGGTGTTCCATGGGTCATCGCGTCACAGGGGATCAACACCGTTATTCATCCATCCTCGGGAACCACGACCACCCCCTCCTCGGCACAGTAGCACCTACCAGTAGGGCAAGGCAACGTGTGACACAGATCACAGTGTACGTGCGTGATTCGCAGAGCACCAGGACGAGTTTACGATATTGCTCTGCCCACCAAACTCCCCGGATTTAATGCCAATGGAAAATCTGTCGTACCACCTCGACATGCCTGTTCCCACCACGGATCCTCAACGAAAACCCCAACGCAGCTGGTCTCCGCATCCCTGGCTACATCTACATCTACATCTACATCTACATCCATACTCCACAAGCCACCTGACGGTGTGTGGCGGAGGGTACCTTGAGTACCTGTATCGGTTTTCCCTTCTATTCCAGTCTCGTATTGTTCGTGGAAAGATGGACTGTTGGTATAGCTCTGTGTGGGCTCTAATGTCTCTGATTTTATACTCAGGGTCTCTTCGCGAGATATACGTAGGAGGGAGCAACATACTACTTGACTCCTTGGTGAAGGTATGTTCTCAAAACTTCAACAAAAGCCCGTACCGAGCTACTGAGCGTCTCTCCTGCAGAATCTTCCACTGGAGTTTATCTATCATCTCCGTAACGCTTTCGCGATTACTAAATGATCCTGTAACGAAGCGCGCTGCTCTCCGTTGGATCTTCTCTATCTCTTCTATCAACCCTATCTGGTACGGATCACACACTGCTGAGCGGTATTCTAGCAGTGGGCGAACAAGCGTACTGTAACCTACTTCCTTTGTTTTCGGATTGCATTTCCTCAGGATTCTTCCAATGAATGTCAGTCTGGCATCTGATTTATCGACGATCAACATTATATGATCATTCCATTTTAAATCACTCCTAATGCGTACTCCCAGATAATTTATGGTATTAACTGCTTCCAGTTGCTGTAGTGCTATTTTGTAGCTAAATGATAAAGGATCTATCTTCCTATGTATTCGCAGCACATTACACTTGTCTACATTGAGATTCAATTGCCATTCCCTGCACCATGCGTCAATTCGCTGCAGATCCTCCTGCATTTCAGTACAATTTTCCATTGTTACAACCTCTCGATAAACCACAGCGTCATCCGCAAAAAGCCTCAGTGAACTTCCGATGTCATCCACAAGGTCATTTATGTATACTGTGAATAGCAACGGTCCTACGACACTCCCCTGCGGCACACCCGAAATCACTCTTACTTCTCTATACTGTCCGTACGTTCCACAACCTCACTCACACTCTTGCTGCACTTCTAAAGTGGTCTACGCTGTAGAACGTAGTTAGTCGGGCTTTTGACAGGTGGTCACAATATTGTGACTGGACAGTGTAGTCTACGGAACGAGTACTGACAGCGAAGCAGCTGGCGTGGCAGCGACGCTTCGCGCTGGCAGCCAGCATACGAATGCCGATACCTGCTGCCTCATACCAAGGTTACAGGCACACAGCGGAGCACCTCAGGAATCGTGCAACTTCGGCCACGACCGCCCACAGCACTGCGGTGACTGCCGTTCTCTACGAGACGGCAGTGACGTCATCTGTCCCCAACGTAATCTCTGGCAACCAGAGAGGTACATGTCATCCGTGTGGTGAGGTTGCACACTGCAGAGAGTATGCTAATAGCACGCCCACCTTCCAGCGTCATGTGGGGGATTGTTCAGCTTCAGCCGTGGGCCCGCGACGGCAGGAGCAGCGCTACTCGGCAAGTCCGGCTCGGTCGCCGGTCGGCTGGCCCCTCCCACGGCCAGCTCCGCTCGCGACGCTCGGGGCTTCTTCGTCTGCGATGAAACATCCGCACCGGCTGACCGGCTGCCGTGGGTCGTCGCGGAAACGGCTGCCGCTTCGGCTCTGACGAGAGCTCGACGGCAGCTCCCTCGACGACAGTGTGGGCGTCGCAACGCCGGCCGGACGTCAGACAGGTCACTGGCGGCAGGTGGAGAGCAGCTGACGGCGCAGGGCGAGCAGCCGCTGGCGGCGCCTGCGACCAGGAAGGGGGAAATCTCCTGCCTTCTAGAGATGGTTAGTTCGCGAACGAACGGGTGCAAAAGAACGGTTCACCAAGATGAACGAAAGGACCGAAGAACGAATTCCAAGGAACGATGGGTTCACAGTTCACTTCGGTCGCGGCGGTCACTTCGGCAGTTCTCGTTCCAGCCTCGGCCGCGTGCTCGTCTCGGTCTCCCTCGGCCGCACTCGTCGTTCTTCGCATGACCACCTGTCTCAGTTCCACTGCCGCCTGCTCCTAGTTAGTTCAGTATCCAGTTGTTCGTTTCGTTCACTGCGCTCGCCTATTTTACTTGTGTTCCAAACTGTTCTTGCACTTGGTTCTGGCTATTCAGCGGCCACGACCGGTAATCAAAAAGTATTTTATAGTTACGTAAATTACATAAAAGTTACGTTGTATGTAATAGGTACGTCTTTTCAGGTAACAAAAGGGCATATCGGCTCACTTCATTATATCGATGAACAGCAGAAGACGTACTTATAACAAGGCAAGTTTTTTTGATATTCATATATTTTTTGGTTTCATCGACTTGATTTAGCAGCTAAATTTTAATAATTTGCTTAATTTTTAGTGTAAGAAAATTCATATAAAACGATTTTCGTGTATCTTTCATATACAAAACATTACATTTAAGAAGGCTCTAATTATTTTTAAGTTTGGTTGTTTCCAATTTGCATTACCGAGTGTGTACTCGGGCTGGTTTTCCGTGCGCCACCCTAGATTATTTCCCTGCGATCAGGCACACAAGGCTACGGGTAGCTAAACGAGAGGTTCTGCAGAATCGCAGAAATTGCTTCTAAAAGTGTGTAAGGATTCTGTAATGAATAAAAACTCTATACTCCTGGGGGGAGGCAAGTGCCCCCTCTTGGTGCCCTCCATCCTTCAGTCACCTACAATACTAGTTTTGAATTTTTCATAAGAACCATATACCAAGCACAAATGAACGATGAGTTTGCCCATCTCTACCGCCCTCTGCAGAGGCGGCCGGACAAAAGAAGTGGGGCCGCAGTGCGCCCGTCGCTGTCTTTCTTACAGTAGCGCCGGCCAAGTGGGCCGCGGGAGACAACAGATGTGGGGCAGACGTTCGGAGAGTGTTCGCTTCGTTCGCGCGGCCACCTCCATCGGAGGTTCGAGTCCTCCCTCGGGCGTGGGTGTGTGTGTTGTCCATAGCGTAACTTACCTTAAGTTAGATTAAGTAGTGTGTGAGCTTAGGGATCGATGACGTCAGCAGTTTGGTGCCATAAGGCCTTACCCCAAGTGTTCGCTTCCTCCCTGTACAGTCAGGGCCACGCGGGAATTGCCGAGCGGTCTAGGGCGCTGCAGTCATCGACTGTGTGGCTGGTCCCGGTGCAGGTTCGACGCAAAATGTGCTCTAATATCTAAGAAAAACAGCTTAGAAACGCTATATGACTCGAAGTAGTCCAATGAAAAAAATAATTAGGCGCGCACCCCCCCCCCCCCCCCCCACACACACACACACATTTTTCGTAACTTGAGTTTTATTTCCCAAGTTAGCTACGTCAATCAGGAGTGGGCTTTTATTACATTTGAATACTTTATTCCGACAAAGCTTAGTAGCTCATTTTACGTGAAATGTTATTGGTTTTATTTTGACGTACTTCGTGATGTTAAAAACTGTCCCCTCTAACGTCAGGCATTACACCAATGTTTACTCAGCTGTGCAATACAGGGCTTAAGTAAGAAAGTTTTTTTTTTACTAATTAGTTTCTTGCAGGCACGCACACACACACACACACACACACACACACACACACACACACACACACTTTCACAAATTCAATTGAGACGAAAGCAGTGTCCAGAATATCTCGCACTATACAGTGTGTGCTGGTTGACGAAAACAGTAAACCGAACGGAACATGTGTTAGTCTTCAGCTTATGTTAGCCAGTTGTGAAGTGAGGACGTTTCCTCCATTTTCTGACCACTAATTTGATGTATAAAAATGATTAAATCGTATGGATGACGAAGTAAATCGTGTTTCTCATTCCTAAATACCTTCCTGTTAGTGAGTGATATTTCGCAGTACAGTGCTTGACAAACAGCGGACAAGAGCGGAACACTCGAGAACAAACCTCTAACAGCACCGGAAAATTAATAGCATGCAAAGAAGTGTCGCTTATTATCAATACTTCATACGACCAACTTCAGTGGCATTCTCCAAGCAGACACCAGCCAACAATTCCCAAGAGCGCCACATGGCTCATTCTCGGCCGCACCATATTCCCGGTATGTGAATCACACCATTCTGTCTCTTCTGTCCCCCTGCGTGCGCCATTTCTATGCAGACGGCTTCCTTATCTGCCAGACCTGAAGACCTTATTTTGACGAACGATGAATGACGATGAGCCTTCAGTGATTAGAGTGGAGAAAACTTTGGGACTTATAAAGGCTTCTCGGGCTTCCAGCCGCGTCAAGTGGTACTCCCCGGCCATTGTCAAGTGGTGACTGCCTTCTGGCTGCTGCTGCCGTCCTTATACAACCGCGCTGCCTTCCGTGACGTCACTGGTACCCACTCCTGCACTATATACGGTAATGTTTGCGTTCGCGGCACCGCGCAGAGCGGGAAATAACAAACGCGCCGTTATCAACATGGCGACAAGAAACACCCACGCGGGTGCCATGTCGGCTCTCAAGAGGGACATAATTATGCACCATCACCTCAGAGCATCCCTCCTGCTGACATAATAAGTTAAAGAGCTCTGAGGACTATGGGACTTAACATCTGAGGTCATCAGTCCCCTAGAACTTAGAACTTCTTAAACCTAACTAACCTAAGAACATCACAAACTTCCATGCCCGAGGCAGAACTCGAACCTGCCACCGTAGCGGTCGCGCGGATCCAGTCTGAAGCGCCTAGAACCGCTCGGCTACAGCGGCCGGTTACATAATAAGTGACGTGGAACAAGCAGTTCACAAGATGCCCAGTGAAACTGCAGAAGAAATTCGCCGAGAAACGAGCCGCACTCTTTCTAAATCCAAGCCGACGACTTCGAACATGACGAGAGCTGTGCGTAATGGTCTTCGTGAACTTCGCAACCGTCCACATCTCTCACCCCTGCCAGCTGACGAGGGCAATGCAGCCGTGATTATGGAACGAGCCGACTATAGCGCGAAGATTCGGTTGATGCTGGAGGAGGAGACATATCAAAAACTTCAAAGGATCCAACTTCATGAATAATGAGGAAGCTGTCGGATCTTCTGAAGAGGTCTTCGCTGGAAGAGAAAGTCATCAAAAATCTCCTCTCTCGGGCACCTCGACCACCAACTTTGTATGGCCTTCCAAAGGACCACAAGAAGAACACTCCTCTACGCCCCACCGCGAGCACCATTGCAGCGCCGACTTAGAGAGTCGCGAAACATGTGGCCATACGTTTCATCATTATCTCACTGCTCTTGTCACAATTCTTTCCCCCTTCTTTTTATTCCAGGCTTATCCCCAACGTATACCCCCATTATTTCCACTATCTTTTCCGTCTTTTCCGTCTTCACCCAGTACCAGGCGGCCTGTTCTCGGAATTTTTTTATATCAAGGAGACAAAGCCCGATTAGTACTAGCAGTGCCCCCCCCCTGCCAAGAGTTGTTCTGTATGCCCCTACCGAGCGCAGAAGTATGTTTGGCCGCAACCTTCTTACGTTAATAGCAGGCATAACCCTCGTGAGCCTGTGTGCCCAGACCCCTAACCCGTATCCCACGACTGAGATTAGGATGCTGTTGTGGTATAATTTAATTAGGTCGGGTTGGAGATGGAACCGTTGGTGACCAATTCTTCTGCAGCCGCGGTCGGTCGCTGTCGCCGTGTTCGGAATCGCACCTTTTACGGTGCGCCGGCGACGGGGTGCGGGGCCGCACCAAGCGATCCGTCAAGCGACCGAGAAGCTGCGAGCTTGCACCCGCGCTCAACTCCTTCAATCTCGCGCCAGACAAAATCAACCTGTTAGCTGGTGGTGGTATAATCCTGGCGAAATGAGCAGAAAACAGACTCTAAAGTTATTTTTGTGTTTCAGTTGGTATTCATAGCGGTCGCCGTCGGGACTAAACTTTCACATTTGCAACGCGCAGACTCGGGACTGGTACGAACAGAGTAACCAGAATGAGATTTTCACTCTGCAGCGGAGTGTGCGCTGATATGAAACTTCCTGGCAGATTAAAACTGTGTGCCCGACCGACACTCGAACTCGGGACCTTTGCCTTTCGCGGGCAAGTGCTCTACCATCTGAGCTACCGAAGCACGACTCACGATTGGCAGTCCTGCAAGAAAGAGTATTGTGGAGACACGGCTTATCCACAGCCTGCAGAGTGAAAATCTCATTCTGGAAACATCACTTACAGACATTCAGACAAAAAAAAAAAAAAAGGTTCAAATGGCTCTGAGCACTATGGGTCTTAACTTAGAACTACTTAAACCTAACTAACCTAAACACCTATGCCCGAGGCAGGATTCGAACCTGCGACCGCAGCGGTCGCGCGGTTCCAGAGACATTCAGACACATCACTGAAAGTGTCCTCACCAGAATTCAAGCCACTGTAAAGGCCAAGAGTGGACTCATCTCCTGTTAACGTCTAATATTAGGCGTTCGGATCAGACAGTGTATATGAATATGGCAAACTAGATAATGCTGTTGTCTAGAGCAGGGTTCTTAAACTGTGTTCCGCGAGACGTGATCAATTGCTCCGCGAGGAACTATTGGTAACGTGGCCTTTTTTTCGATATTTTGACTTTACTAATTACCTTGTTTAAAATTTATTTTAATTTCTCTGTTATTCGTTACGATTTATAATTGAAGTAATCATTGAATGAAACAAGTTTCTCTCATTTCTCAAAGATTTTGTCAAGTTTCAAAATAAAGAACATTTTTCATCGAAGTATCAGGATTCTCAAAATCTTCCGTTAGCGGAAACGTTTGGGATCCCCAGAAGGCTGCAGCTAAACGCAGCAAGACCTGCCGATGATCGCTCATTGGTGCACGAGCTGGCAGTTGACGCTAGATGTAAGTGAGTGTGACGTAGTGCGGATAAATGGGCGAAGAGATCTACTACTTTGCCGTTACACTAGCTGCGATATATTACGGTAACCAGAACCTACGTAAAGCACCTGGGAGTGACCGTTCGGAGTTACCTGAAGTGCAACTACCAAGTAAGCGTGGGACTGGGAAAGCAGATGCCGCGTTGACAATCCGAAGGAAAGAATGATTAGGAAATGTAAGTCATACGTGTAAGAAGTACGTAACAAACTACTTGCACAGTTTCTTGAGCCCTTACCAGCTTAGATTAATAAAACAGATAGATGAGATCCAAAAAAGGACGCCGCGTTTCGTCACGGGATCGTTTCGTCCGCGAGAGCGGTACGGAGATGCTCGACAAACTCCAGTGGCAGACGGTACAAGAGAGGCCCTGCACACCACAGAGAGCCTTACTGTCGGCGTTCCAAGAGCGGACGCCGCAACACTCGGCAGCCACTTACTGCCTCCTCAGCCGTGCCGCGCCACTCTCTAGGTTAGGGCAGACAGACGTGTCCGTCTTGCTCAGAGACACAGGGAAAAAGTAGAGGGCTCAGTTTATGGCGCTGAAAGCACGGCTTTCTCGCGAGTAGGCGACGGAGGAGGGCCGCGTCCTCAGAGTGCGTGCTGTCTGGGTCTGGGTCGGCCGTCACGCCAGCGGCAGCCCCGCCAGCCAGCCACACGGGTCGCGGCTGGGCGTCCATCGAGGCCGGCAGCGACGCCCCCACACAGACAGAGGGGGGGGGGGGGCTGTGAGCAGGCCGGGGGCCGGGACGGCGCTGCGTCTAGACGGGCTGTCTGGACAGCGGCTTCCCAGGGCCGGAAAAAGGTTCACTTTCAACATTTCGTATAATTACTGAGCGAACCTGAAAAAACTGCAAAAAGAGGCAGGCAAATGGTCGCAGCACGCTCGTTATGTACAGCCTGTCTGGTTTACATATCACTGGCCCTTGTACCAATTAAGAGCTTTAATCTTATGTTTTATACATTTAACACAATAATGTTGCCAGTGGCGAAGGAAGACACGGCGGTCGATCGGACCCGACTGGCCCAAGAGTGCCAGAAGGCGGTACTCTGCTTTGCTTTGTGTACAGCTGTTCACTGTCTGTATAGCTTCTGTCTGTAGGCGGGGCAACTTTCTCGACGAGTTGTTCTGTCTTCACTACATTGCTCGTCTCGTCGGTTAAGAATGTTCTGCTAGATTTCCTCTCAGCGTGGCGTTTGTAGGCTATACCGGTATGCATGCGACAGCATGTCTACCTAATATGTTCCAAAGCACCGCACATAAAAACGAGTATTTGCGATATTCCTACCTCGGTTTGTATTGGTGGTAAAAAGGTAGAGTTGAATGTTTTGGGTACCCTTGGGATAGCGCACATTTGTATACCGGAGAGAAGGATCGCCTTAGGGTCGCTATCCTACAGTGCAGCTCAAAGTACGAGTATTCCACTCTTCCTCCTGCTCAGACGAATGGAGCAAGTCGGTCGGTTCTCTCTCCATTTCATGTACGGTGGGCTTGACAAGACTTATGGAAGCACCATTAGTTCATGGGTGGTTCTTCTGGTACCCCCAAAAAAGGTTTTTTGTAATTGTACTTTCGCCGTCGCCAGTCGAGAATTCCAAGGTGGCTACGCAGAGCAAACGGCTAAAATTTTTACGAGATTCTCCTAGGATCCCCATCTTCTCGATAGCTTTATTCATTTCCAATTGCTAAGATTTTAACAGTATATTCTCCAGTTTTTATCTAGAAAAGCCATCTCCCCGTTTTCAAAAATCTTTATCCGTTATCGAGAAAGAAGCCAAAAAACGCCACGTGGGATTAGCATAGCGGTCTGAGGCGCTGCAGTCACGGACTGTACGGCTGGTCCCGACGGAGGTTCGAGTCCTCCTTCGGGCGTGGGTGTGCGTGTGTTTGTCCTTATGATAATTTAGGTTAAGTAGTATGTAAGCTTAGGGACTGATTTACCTTAGCAGTTAAGTCCCATGAGATTTTTTTTTTTAAAAAAAGAACCCAAAAAATCTTTTTGGGAACCAAAACCCAGCCGCAGATTCAGAGGGGGGGGGGGGGGGGGGGGGCTATACACGGCAAATCACTGTAATTTTTACGATGTATTTCTAAGATCACGATCTCTAACAGCTTCGAAAATTTTCGTCATACCTTTATCCCTTTCCGAGATACCGAGGTTCAAAGTTAGCCTACTTGTGCATGTGAAACACGCACATAAAATCCAGTGTTACGCGAAAACGTGGTTGATAAAGTGACGCAGCGCGGAGAAATATGCTATAAACTGTCTCCGTTTTTGTCTGGGAACCCCACGTTGCGATACGGAAGCAAATGCAAAAATTTTTTGCACGTAAAATACGGTATGACGAGTAAAATTAGTTTTGTGTTTTTTCACTTTAACGCAAGTAAACTGTCTAAATTTTACTGACCAATGCACTTCTTTTCATATGAGTCACATACCCATCTGTAGCAGGGAAAAGAAGGGAGATCGTGACTTTACGAGGTAACGAAACAACATTGCCATAGTTGTCAAACCATGCGAGTTCCAAACATTTACGAGCCAGAATTGAAAATGCTCGCTAAACACTTCTTCCCATATTCTGCAAAGCCCACACCTGGACATTGCATTCTTTGATAAATTCCAGATTGCAGCAACAGCAAGCTCCCGCACCAGTACACACGTCTGCTTCCGGCCACCCTTGACAACTTGGTCTCCCTCTGACTACTTATCAACAACAACACGGACATGATGCGAACCCACAGACCCGCCTCAGGAAAGGCGTCCTTTCTCGTACAAAACTGCCACTTATCATACGGTAACAATCTGTCAGAATTTGTTCAGAGGAGTTGTGGATTTGCGGTTCTGCAGTATTAATGGAAACTCGCATTGATGCTGTTTGAAAAAAAAAAAATAGGTAGATACATGCAACTGTTCTAAGGAATCTGAACAGACTAAATGATGTAAAGGAAAACTGACCTTTAGAAACCTGTACTGCAGAAACTAAAGCTCATTGTGTGACTATTACAATAATCTTTACAAAATTTATCTTTTATAGCAAGTTTTTCCCTGCCAAGCGATTGATTACTGAAACGGTAAAGGAGTGGTACATCTATAAGCTCTGAGTGCAAGCCACGTGAATAGAACTTTGCTTATACTTGTCTGAATAATGACACAGACTAATAAAGACAAATTCCAGTAAAACCTTTCGTTATTGACACACTTCGTAATTGAGCACAACCATACAATGCAGCAACACTTTACCTTAAGAAAATTTTTACAAAATCATATTTCACAATTAATTATCCGCTGTAATTTTCTTTCTTAGAATGTCACAGCAACGACAATGCCGCTGAGAACCGAAGATTCACAATCTTTGATAGTAACGGCTTCGCTGCTCTCGTAAATCATTTATTTAACGACAGGCTTCGTAGCCTAAAAGCCACATCATTTCATATCTGTTAAATTATAAAAAGCGTTCGCTAAAATTGTGCTCAAATTATAGTTACTTACTCAAATTATAGTTACTTACATGGTGAATCATGCCATTAATTTTGCAACACGAGCGACACCGAACATCTCCGTCCATGCTGCAAGGCTAGTATCGTGATCCACCATGTAAGTAATTTGCTCTATTTCTCACTGCTGATTGTAACTATAATTTGACCACAATTTTAGCGAACGCTTTTTGAAATTTAACAGATCTGACTTGATGATGTGGTTTCTAGGCTACGAAACCGGTCGTTAAATAAATTATTTACGTGAGCAGCGGAGCGATTATTCGTCAAGATATCTGCTTATGGCTGCTGTTGTCCCTCATACAAGATGGTGTACTGTTCGTACTTAGAACCCCTGCGGCGTAACATACCGAACATCGAAGATCTCTGTTTGGAAAATATCTGGTAAACACATGTTAAATGTGACACATCGATTTAAAATAGAGCGTACATCTTTTGTGAGGTATGCGTGTCGTCTTGGCTTTTACAGAACTGTTAACTTCGTACTTTCACAGTACATCGATGAGCGCATATCTGAGATCAAGTCATGTTGATCCGCGATGTTTGGTTGTGTTGTTACACAGTCTCTGCCTGAGGACTCTGAGGGACAGATTATTATTACTGTTGTTGTTGTCAGCATTATTATTATTATTATTAGTAGTAGTAGAAGTAGTAGCTGTTGTAGTAGTTGCTGTTGGGAAGCAGACATGCAACTGAATGGTCAGAAAAATTTTGTTAAAAAAAGTGGAGATCATTTTGGGGAAGGTTAATCGTTTGTGCAAAGTAAATTTTTGAATAATCAACAGTTAGAGTTATTTCCGAATCAGGTCATTTGTGCATGAAGTCAATACCGTTCCTGTCTTGAAAGTAAAGTTGTGAAGTAATTATCTGCTATAAAATTGTTTTACAAAAGTCGTTGTGCCACATTAGTACCCAAAACTATTCCTATGCAAGAAATTCTGTATTCCTTGTGCCCGGATTAACCATGTGGCGGTAGATACGGTTTTGAATGTCATTTTTAGCTCACCACGTTAATTTAGCTTCGCTGCGGCGCTGCTTGCTGTGATCCACATTCGAGAGAAAATTTTTACTGTACCGAGGCAAATGCAAAAATAGTTCAGAGCCAAAGTCATACCGTTAGGGGAACAGTGTTGCATATCCGTGTGTGAAACATTTTTCGTAACTTGAGTTTTATTTCCCAAGTTAGCTACGTCAATCAGGAGTGGGCTTTTATTAAGTTTGAATACTTTATTCCGACAAAACTTAGTAGCTCATTTTACGTGAAATGTTATTGGTTTTATTTTGACGTACTTCGTGATGTTAAAAACTGTCCCCTCTGACGCCAGGCATTACACCACTGTTTACTCAGCTGTGCAATACAGGGCTTAAGTAAGCACGTTTTTTTTCAGTAATTAGTTATTTGCGGGCGCGCGCACGAGCGCGCACACACACACACACACACACACACACACACACACACACACACACACAGTCCGCCGCTCGTGGTCTCGCGGTAGCGTTCTCGCTTCCCGAGCACGGGGTCCCGGGTTCGATTCCCGGCGGGGTCAGGGATTTTCACCTGCCTCGAGATGACTGGGTGTTTGTGTTGTCCTCATCATTTCATCATCATCCAGGAAAGTGGCGAAATTGGACTGAGCAAAGATTGGGTAATTGTACGGGCGCTGATAACCACGCAGTTGAGCGCCCCACAAACCAAACATCATCATCATCAACACTCACACACACACAGACACACACACAGACACACACACAGACACACACACAGAGAGAGAGAGAGAGAGAGAGAGAGAGAGAGAGAGAGAGAGAAGTTTAAAGCAGGAAAGTTACCGACTTTCCTTGAACACGAAAAATAAGCTGGAAACCTTACGATCAGAGGCTATCGAATTCGTGGTTGAGACCGGTCGGGGAATCGGTCTTGTGTGGGAGGCCCAGATATTCGTGACTGAATGTGAAATTCCTTTACTTGTTGACATCCTGGACACACTATGGTTTAAGCTGGTAGCAAACGGAAAGCAACTGACGGTCGTCATTTTCGTTGTAGCCTCATCGGCTGATCGTCTCAGTCTCCCGCATCGTGACCTCGCCGAGAGTCATGTTAGAGTCCACACGTTGTACACAATGTAGGTGCACACTTTTCGTGGGTAACGCATCGCCATCGTGTTTGTGGTATCCTCAAGGCAATGTACCCTGTCTAAGCTACACAGAAAAGCGAGACTAAACGATGGAAACAGTGGGCTGGCAATTTTCTATGTATGTTCCAATAAAAAGTGTGCGTTAGTCGAGAACTAAACGGGTGAGGAGTGTTTCCGTCAGTGCGGAGGCAGGTCGCGCTGCATCGACGTGCTGAGGACGGCGCAGTTTGCGGTGGTCGAACCGCTGCTCTCTGGAGACGGAAGCCGCTCCTGCGGTTAGCCGCGCTCGCCACAAGGAGCGCGGCTGCGCCTGGAGGCCGGCTACCGGAGCACACTGACGTAACAAGTGGTGCCTATCTGCCAGGCGCATCTTCCTGCGAACCACACTCCGCGATCAACTCTTTAAGTCTGGAGTGTGGATGTACATTAGGCGTGTTGCTGCTTCCCTGCTGTATCCGTACTGTATCTGATGACATCGCTCAATAGAGTTGGAGCAATCAGATACTTCAACATGTATTTGTGTTACTCTTTGAATATAAGAGTTCTTTCTATTTAATTTGATAACTAGCTTCGTTCAGTAATGACAATCTTCCGAGTAATCGTTGCTAACTGAATAGTGGAAATAAACAAACCATGAGCAGACACTAGCAGCGTAAGCAAATAATACACGGTAAAACTTAAGGAAAAACGAATGTTCGTGATACGTACGTTTCCTTAAGTTTCCTATTAGCTACCTTTCCAATAAACACAAATGCTTCTACAGTTTCGGGTTTCACCTCTAAGCATTCTTACTTTGCCTGACCACACTTCCTAACACTATCGTTGTTTAGACTATTGCATTCCATTTTACCTGTTTCATTTGCTACATCAGTTACTTTTAATATCATTTGCCCAAGAATTTATCTTGGGCTTTGTATTTTTACCTAATTGCTCCACTATTGCTTTCACTAGTGATACGAACATTTTTGATTCGTTACTGCACAAGTGCACCTGTGCCAATGAGAGCGTATTAAGTAACTGTGGATATAATAGACGTGAGCGACGCAGATGACGGGGGAACGTGGCGCCCGCCAGTGGGCGAAGCACGCCACCTAGCTGCGCACTTTAATGATCTCGTACAACGGCGGCCTTTTGGGCCAGGAAGTGAGAGCCAGGCCGTTAACTTCCACACTTGGCCGCGTTGACGGGGGCGACGTGAGCCACTGGCCTCGCGCGGGCGTCGGCAGGAAACACAAAAGAGGCGATTCAGTCTGCCACCGATGTAGGGGCCCACCTGTGCAGAGACCAGCTGGCCTCACAACGTGGCACGGGACTCTCTGAATCCAAATATGGAAGAAAAGGAAAACAGGAGTGAAAAAAGAGAACGCAACGAGCAAGAAGTAGCTTCAGTTCGGAAAAATTACTGGTCAGTGGTGTTTCCGCAACGACTCGTGACAAACCTGTTAGTGCCTGCTGGGATTCCGACGACATTTTTGGTAGCAAAACCGAGCAGCTTTGGTTTGTTCCTCCGATTTCTACAGTGGTCACCGGAATTCTGCGCGAATTCTCTCGTCATAGACTGGTCATAATCACATCAGTTAACAATGGAATTTGAGATCGTAAAGCTAGTGCCCGCGATGTATTCGAAGTAGACTCTTTCTTCATAGAACTTTTAATGGAGCAAGTTGGAGACATCTGTTTGCTCTTATACCATTTCCGACAGTAAGTATAATTCTTTCATAACTGATTTAGTTACGGGCCATGGAAAAAATATGGAAACACCGCGAGATGTGCGCACTTGAAAATAAATTCAGATGCCAGTCAGGCCCGCAGCTTGCGGCGCCTGTGGAACGTCCTCAGTACGATGCAATTGTCTGTCGCGATCAGACCAGTGTTGTGTGTAGTTGTTTCTAGGCGGATTCGAACGTAACCAAATTGTTGGTACTGCTACGGTGAGTGAGTGCCTTCATAACAACGTAATCGAAGTGCCAGATGTTTCAAGAGGCGCCGTATCTTAGATTCGTACCGAATACGGGGAAAGCGGGAAAACAGCATCTGCTAACTCACAACGCGGTTGAAAGTGTGCGTCGAATGATCGTGGCAGCGCAGAAACAACATGAAGGGATCTCCATTAGCAGGAAATTGCGGGGCTACGTGGAATCCAAAACCACTCGCCATTGATGCAAATACCCGTAACAGGAAGACGTAGTGCAGAAGCCATAAAACCCGGACAATGGAACAGTGGAGGAGAGTCATTTGGTCAGATGACTCTTGTTTCACACCGATTCCAACTTCTATGCTTGTTTGCGTCATAAGAGCGGAACTTGTTCGGGGCTCGGCGATTTGGGGAGCTATATTGTGATATTGCACGGGACCGATAGTTACTCTGCAAAGTCACATTATTGCCAACTACCGTGCCGGCCGGAGTGGCCGAGCGGTTAAAGGCGCTACAGTCTGGAACCGCACGACCGCTACGGTCGCAGGTTCGAATCCTGCCTCGGGCATGGACGTGTGTGATGTCCTTAGGTTAGTTAGGTTTAAGTAGTTCTAAGTTCTAGGGGACTTATGACCACAGCAGTTGAGTCCCATAGTGCTCAGAGCCCGCGCCAACTACCGTGGTTGGTTGGCTGTACTGGTCACATCACACATGAGCGGGTCTGCGGACACCGATTTGTTTTTTTCCAATTATGGCATTGTGTACAGTTGACGACTATTTGCCAAGAGAGGCACCCCATGAAGTTGGGGTGGACCACCGAAACCGGCTGAATCTGTATAAACACACATGGCCCAGGAAGACACGACTGAGCCTTCGTAAGTGAACACTCGTGCGTTACGCTTTTCACGTGTTCATAGCTTCCACAGATCTCGAAAAATCGAATTATCGCTGTCAGATTCTCGTGTAAGCATCTCTCAGTATTGTATCCTGCGTTTTAATCAGTGGTATTAAGAGTGGAACAAAGATCAAATACGTTTCTCCACTGATCCTGAATTACCAATTATGTGCGTATATCTTCAGCTCAGAGAGAAACCTGTCGGAATAAGTTTTTCGTCTCATTAACCACTCTCTACACTACACATCGAGGTCGCAGACTATATTCTAACCTCAACATTATGATATTCTTGGACAGCAACAACCTGTTTTCAAAGCACCTTAAGTGTAATGAGCACATAAGAAATAGCTGGGAAAGCATACGCCTGACTCAAATTCATAGGAAGGATGTTAAGGAAACTTAACAGGTGCATGACAGAAGCCGTTCAAAGGCGCTTGTTCGACAGATACTTGATCAATGTCCATCAGTACGGGAGAGGAGCTAAAGAAGATCCAACGAAGAGCGGCGCGTTTCGTCACTGGATCGTTTAGCTGACTCGAAAGCGTTACAAGAGAGGCATTGGGCGTCACGATGAGGTTAACTATTTGAATTTCGGGAGAGCACTTTCCTGGAAGAGTCGGACAACGTATCACTTCCTCCCAGATACATCACGCGAAATGACAACGACGAGAAAATTCGAGAAATTAGAGGTATACTGCATTCATCGTGAGAATAAACTTGATGTGAACATTACGCTAGGTACTCTTCCATGTGTACTTCCACGTGGAGTGGAAGGCAAGCTGCTTCGAGTATAGTCTAGTGCGATACTAAGTATACATTTTATGCTGTGCATTACGCACACATCGACTCAACCACGATACGATGCAACAGCTTTACCGACGCATTTAACTTGGACACCAGTGGCTAACCAGCTGGTCCAACTAACCTGCAGTGTAGTTAACCGTTTCAGTTAAGACGTAAACAGAGACGAGCAGGGAAACAATACAACTTCGAACGACATTTAATTTACTCCGGCAGTGAGCGTGTAGGGTAACCAGATGGAAAACATAAGATGCTCTCCATTTTAGCTAGCATAATATTGTAACTGAAAACAGGAGTGATGAAAATTCCGAACTTGAACATAGGGTAATTTTTCTGCGTGAGATATGTGTGAGGTAAAAGCTTATTGTTCGGATTCGCCATATAGTTAAATAACAAAGTTACTGAAGGTATTAGTCGTTTGGTAATTTCTGAACGCCGTCCATACCCGACTCCGAGGAATTCGTTTCAGTACTGGAACTGTCATTTGTTACAACGATAACGAGGCGATCGACAACAGAATTCACGAGGCCACAAAATAAAATAAAATAAAAAAACCAACTTTCTCCTCTTTTGACGTAACGTTTTGTATCCCGCCAGCGTTCACAGTAACACGTTGAAACATGTACGTTTGAAATAAGTGAAACATGTACATTTGAAATGTGATTGAAATTACGTAACTGACAGTAGTTAGAAGCAACTGTTAGAATGAGACTGGCACGCGGAAGTGTGTTTTGTCTCGTCGCTTATCCGGTGCGCCTGTCCCTCTACTGCCCTTTTTCTGACTGCGAGAATATAAATTTAATTTAACTGTCACTAACCTTAAACCAAACCAAAAACACAAAAACTGAATCTGATGCAACACTACTGATTTGAAATAGGTGCTGTTAATAAAATAATACTTGATCAGTTTGAAAAATAATGGTCCCTGTGTTTAGTGAATGCTATCACTCAAATAATAGGATTTCTTACCTTTATCTGTGCAATGGTAATGCTTTTCACAATGCTCTCTGTTAGTACTTTAAATTGTGTGGCTAGCAAACAGCTGTTGTGCAAGGCTGTTGCTTACCATACATTTTAATTAAATTTAATATGACTGAGACAACAATATTTTATAAAAATGACGTGTATTTGGGAACTAGTATTGACTTTGAGTAAGTAAAAATATGTCACTAACTTTAAAACTTGTATTTTGACGCGTTGATAATTAATAGTGCTCACAATCAGCACACTCAGTGAACTGATTATACATTGAAAGTTAGCTTTACAAAATCACTGGACGTGAGTGGTATACATTGTCTCAATCATCATGTATCAACATGAACATTGCATTAATAATGTAGCAGCATCACCATTTATCATAGGGAAAGTTAGTTTTGTGCAATATTCTGAGCACAAGTTACAGCCAGGTGTGGGCCGGATTACAGTGAGTTACGCATACCAACAGTTGCGAAGTAGAATAGAGGCGACAGGGCCGCCACATTGCTGAAAGAGTATACAGGGTGTTACAAAAAGGTACGGCCAAACTTTCAGGAAACATTCCTCACACGCAAATAAAGAAAAGATGTTATGTGGACATGTGTCCGGAAACGCTTAATTTCCATGTTAGAGTTCATTTTAGTTTCGTCAGTATGTACTGCACTTCCTCGATTCACCGCCAGTTGGCCCAATTGAAGGAAGGTAGTGTTGACTTCGGTGCTTGTGTCGACATGCGACTCATTGCTCTACAGTACTAGCATCAAGCACATCAGTACGTAGCATCAACAGGTTAGTGTTTATCACGAACGTGGTTTTGTAGTCAGTGCAAAGTTTACAAATGCGGAGTTGGCAGATGCCCATTTGATGTATGGATTAGCACGGGGCAATAGCCGTAGCGCGGTACGTTTGTATCGAGACAGATTCCAGAACGAAGGTGTCCAGACAGGAAGACGTTCGAAGCAATTGATCGGCGTCTTAGGGAGCACGGAACATTCCAGACTATGACTCGCGACTGGGGAAGACGAGGACACCTGCAATGGACGAGGCAATTCTTCGTGCAGTTCACGATAACCCTAATGTCAGCGTCAGAGAAGTTGCCGCTGTACAAGGTAACGTTGACCACGTCACTGTATGGAGAGTGATACGGGAGAATAGTTGTTTCCGTACCCTCTTTACGGATGAGGCTTCATTCCAACGTGATCAAATTGTAAATTTTCACAATCAACATGTGTGGGCTGACGAGAATCCGCACGCTATTGTGCAATCACGTCATAAACACAAATTTTCTGTGAACGTTTGGGCAGGCATTGTTGGTGATGTCTTGATTGGGCCCCATGTTCTTCCACCTACGCTCAATGGAGCACGTTATCATGATTTCATACGGGATAGTCTACCTGTGCTGCTAGAACATGTGCCTTTACAAGTACGACACAACATGTGGTTCATGCACGATGGAGCTCCTGCACATTTGAGTCGAAGTGTTCGTACTCTTCTCAACAACAGATTCGGTAACCGATGGATTGGTAGAGGCGGACCAATTCCATGGTCTCCACGCTCTCCTGACCTCAACCCTCTTGACTTTCTCTTGGGGGATTTGAAAGCTCTTGCCTACGCAAGCCCGGTACCAAATTAGAGACTCTTCGTGCTCGTATTGTGGACGGCTGTGATACAATACGCCATTCTCCAGGGCTGCATCAGCGCACCAGGGATTCCATGCGACGAAGGGTGGATGCATGTATCCTCCCTAACGGAGGACGTTTTGAACATTTCCTGTAACAAAGTGTTTGAAGTCACGCTGGTACGTTCTGTTGTTGTGTGTTTCCATGATTAATGTGATTTGAAGAGAAGTAATAAAATGAGCTCTAACATGGAAAGAGAGCGTTTCCGGACACATGTCCACATAACATCTTTTCTTTATTTGTGTGTGAGGAATGTTTCCTGAAAGTTTGGCCGTACCTTTTTGTAACACCCTGTATAAATGGGGGCGGGTTTCTAGCGAGATTCATTCAGGTGTGGCAGCTCTCCTGGACGGCGGGGCGTGTCACACCACCAGCTATACGCAGCAGCAGACGGGGCGCCAGCACCCCAGCCCACGGCGGGCGGGTCGCTGGTTCGACCCTCTGAGGCCGACGCGGGGTCCGTAGCCAGCCAGCGGCGGGCCGCTCCACGGCTCGCCACCGCGGGCAGTCGTCCTGGCTTCCCACACACGCCGGAGGCACCCCGAGGCGAGGGCCGCAGGTTCGGACTCCGGATCTCAGCCACGCTGGGGAGAAGCACGCAGCTGGCCGCCTGCGGCTCACGCCGAGCGGCACTGAGTCGACACGCAGACCGCTGAGCCGACAGCCGGCGCCCTGACGACGCCGCAACTCCGCCGCCGTACGAGGCCGACTCACAGCAGCGCGCGCACCGGTCGCCGAGGCAGCCGTTCGGCGCCGAGCCGTTTCACAGACAGCAGAGTGGTGTCTTCGGCATTGCAGAAGCCAGCGACACAGATCGAGAGATCTACTCTGTAGGAATCAGCACGGGTTTCGATAAAGACGATCGTGTGAAACCCAGCTCGCGCTATTCGTCCACGAGACTCAGAGGGCCGTAGACACGGGTTCCCGGGCAGATGCCGTGTTTCTTGACTTCCGCAAGGCGTTCGATACAGTTCTCCACAATCGTTTAATGAACACAGTAAGAGCATATGGACTATCAGACCAATTGTGTGATTGGATTGAGGAGTTCCTAGATAACAGAACGCAGCATGTTATTCTCAATGGAGAGAAGTCTTCCGAAGCAAGAGTGATTTCAGGTGTGCCTCAGGGGAGTGTCGTAGGACCGTTGCTGTTCACAGTATACATAAATGACCTTGTGGATCACATCGGAAGTTCACTGAGGCTTTTTGCGGATGATGCTGTGGTATTTCGAGAGGTTGTAACAACGGAAAATAGTACTGAAATGCAGAAGGATCTGCAGCGAATTGACGCGTGGTGCAGGGAATGGCAATTGCATCTCAATGTAGACAAGTGTAATGTGCTGCGAATACATAGAAAGAAAGATCCCTTATCATTTAGCAACAATATAGCAGGTCAGCAACTGAAAGCACTTAATTCCATAAATTATCTGCGAATACGCATTAGGAGTGATTTAAAAGGAAATGATCATATAAAGTTGATCGTCGGTAAAGCAGATGCCAAGCTGAGATTCATTGGAAGAATCGTAAGGAAATGCAGTCCGAAAACAAAGGAAGTAGATTAGAGTACGCTTGTTCGCCCACTGCTTGAATACTGCTCAGCAGTGTGGGATCCGTACCAGATAGGATTGATAGAAGAGATAGAGAAGATCCAACGGAGAGCAGCGCGCTTCGTTACAGGATCGTTTAGTAATCGCGAAAGCGTTACGGAGATGATAGATAAACTCCAGTGGAAGACTGCAGGAGAGACGCTCAGTAGCTCGGTACGGGCTTTTGTTGAAGTTTCGAGAACATACCTTCACCGAGGAGTCAAGCAGTATATTGCTCCCTCCTACGTGTATCTCGCGAAGAGACCATGAGGATAAAATCAGAGAGATTAGAGCCCACACAGAAGCATACCGACAATCCTTCTTTCCACGAACGATATGAGACTGGAATAGAAGGGAGAACCGATAGAGGTACTCACGGTACCCTCCGCCACACACCGTCAGGTGGCTTGCCGAGTATGGATGTAGATGTAGATGTAGATGTAGATGTACTACTACACGTAGTAACCTGCGCCAGTATGTGATACTACGCTGTCAGAGGCCAGTACGTTGTGGAGGACGCCCAGTGCTCCACACAGAGTAACGTGGGGTGTGCCCCAACGCAGCGTAGAGGCTCCTCTAAGTCTCTGAGTGTACATGAAGGACTCGTCTGCCGGTGTTAGGACACTGGCGGAGACGCAGCTGTGTGCGGGGAAGTACCGTAGCTGGACGACCGCAGGCAGTGGCAGAGACACTTCTAAATCATTTCCACTTGGTCAAATGAATGGGGGCTGTCTTTAAATGTGGATAAATGCTAGATAATGCCCGTAACAGAGACAGAGCAGCCGATAGTATCCAGTTACAAGGTTTGTGGTGAGGTCGTCATACGGTCAAAGTATTCACGGGTTATACCATGAAGCGTTATGAGATGGGGCGATGGTGTGGGATCAGTTGGAGGGAAGGCTAATGGAAAAGCCTCGGATTTGTTCAAAGGGTTCTGAGAAAGTGCGGTACACCTTTAGAGGAAATGGCATAAAAGATGCTGGCGAGAAAACTTTTAGAGTACTGTTCCAGTGTTTGGAGTCCTTATGAAGTAGGTGGGACGGGCAGTGGGAGCAATGAGGTAAGCGCTGTCAGGGTTGAAGTGTGACGGCAAGTGCTTCGGCCACTCGAAAGAAAGACGGCGTAATCCTGGCGAAACCCTGGTGGGTGAGGCTAGTCATCCCGTACTCGAAGGAAACTATTCTACCATCATGCTGGAAACACAGTAAATATAGCATAGGGATCGAGAGAAAGAGCTGAAAAGATGTTAGGGCGCGAATACACGGCATTTTTCCCTCTTTGAAATTTCTCATCAATGCGCGAAATGAGTAGGAAGCAAAATAGAGCTTGCTGGCAGAGAGTACCCTCCACCATGCACTGCACAGCCTCTTGCGCAATATTGAGGTAGGTGTAGATCACGTTTCCACTTTCGTTTTTTTTTTTTCGCATCACGACAGCGATGGCGGCAAACAGCCATCAAGCGAGCGCAAACCTGCTGCTCGCACAGTGGGGGCGCGCCCTGCCCCTCCCGTTGCACAGAACACACTGCACTCGCGGCCACGCTCGCCACGCACTGTGCAGCCGAAGAAGAAGATTCGCTCCACGGCAGCAGGCCGGCTGGGTGGTGACCGTCAGCCACTTCTCCCTTCACTGATGTTTAGCTTTCCAGTAAGTGACAGCTCAGAAAACGGTTGCAGAAGCAACGAAAAGAACGTGCCAAGTTTAAAAGAACGCAGATTCCCTAAGACTGGCGAAGTTTTGCAGAATCTCCAAATTCAGCTTGAACGTCGATGTGGGATGCTTTTAATAGTTGACACAATGAAATCTGGCAGCAAACCCAAACAGTTTGTGGTCGTATGTAAAGGATACAAGCGACAAGACGCAATCAACACCACTGCGTGAGCTTTTCTTTTTTTTCCCTTTTTTTTTGAGTCTTCTGTCTTCTGACTGGTTTCGTGCGCATCGCCACGAATTACTCTCCTGTGCCAACCTCATTATCTCTTGCAACGTACGCCCTCAATTATTTTCTGGATGTATTCCAATCTCTATCTTCCTTTACAGTTTTTACCTTCTATAGTTAGATCTTGTACCACGGATCACCATTCCCTGATGTCGTAACAGATGTCCTATAATGGTGTCCCTTCTCCTTGTTTGTGTTTTCACATATTCCTTTCCTCTCCGATTCTCCGCAGGACCTCCTCATTCCTTACCTTATTAGTCCACCTAATTTTCGACATTCCTCTGTAGCACCACACCTCAAATGCCTAGATTATCTTCTGCTCCGGTTTTCCCACAGTCCGTGTTTCACTATCATAAAATACTGCGTGACAGTACTGGTAATATTATCCATGACAGTACTAGTAAGGCAGAGTTACTAAATCCGGTTTTCCGAAAGTCCCTCATCAGAGAAGATGAAATAAATATTCCAGAATTCGTATCAAGAAGAATTTCCAAAATAAGTAACTTAGATGCAAATATTCTCGGTGTAACGAAGCGGCTGAGGCTGCCGTTTGCATGAAAATGCTGCGAGGCGACGCAGCCGTCTGGAAGCACCTTTAATAACTTTACTGATGTCTTGACCATACTTTTATGTTTCATAAACCTTACGCCTTTCGACTTTCCGTCATATTCAAAGACAGCTCTATTTCAGTCTTAAAAACATTAGATACAGTGTATCACGTCAACATTCTCGAGCACTTGTGTCGTGTTCGAGAATGTTGATGTCATACAATATATCTAATCTCCTTACATGACTGACATACCGCTGCCTTTGAAAATGACGGAAAGTCGAAACGCGTAAGGTTGATGAAAAATAAAAGTATGGTCAAGAAATAAGTAAAGTTATTAGAAGTAGCTTAAATCACTTAAAGACAAGGCCTCCGGTCCAGACTGTGTACCACTCAGGTTCCTTTCAGAGTATGCAGAGTTCCATACTTAGCAATCATATACGAGGGTTACCCAGAAAGTAATGCACCGCATTTTTTTCTTCAACCATTCTTTATTGAACATAATGAGAATTACACACACGAAAGAATGGTGTTTTATTGACACACCCTAGTTTTCCACGTAATCTCCATCCCGTTTTAGGACCTTCCTCCAGCGCGAAACCTGGGCGTGTATGTCCCGTCAGTACCAATCCTTTTCCTGGTGGTGGAGCCAGCGCTTCACTGTGTGAACTTCCTTTGTTGACTGACAGAGTCGTAATGCGTCTCTCCTCGCGAATGACGACATCAGCTCGCTGCAGCAAGTGAGGTGTGACAGCCGTGGAAGGTCTCCCCGACCGCTGCAAATCGTGGAGCTCCGCCGAACCGCCTGCTGGTGACCTCACTCTCCGTGCCCAGCGGCTAACTGTGCTTCTGGCGACAGCAGGTGCTCCACAGACTTTGCACAAGCGCTGCTGAATGTTCCCCACAGCTTCTTTCTCTGTAGCGAGAAATTCAATGCCGGCACGTTACACGTTACACGTCACCTACAGACGCCATTTTGAAACTGTCCTGCAGCTACGCTCTCTGTCGGAAGTGACGGAAACTTGGCGCGCTCCCTCAGGAGACTTCAAACAATACACACGTAACGTTTAGCATTCAGAGCATTGTTTGCGGCTGAGAATAAAAACGCGGTGCATAACTTTCTTCACAACCCTTGTAGAACACCTCCCTCATAGAAAGAACCGTACCTAAAGACTGGAAAGAGTCACAGGTCATACCAATACACAGAAAAGGAAATATAAGCAATCTGCTGAATTATTGCCCCATATCACTGGCGTCGGTTTGCAGTAGGATTTTGGAAGATAGACTGCGTTCGAACATTATGAATTACCTCTACGAAAACGATTTATTTACAGATAGTGAACAGGGATTCCAAAATACCGTTCTTGTTAATAACAGCTAGCTCTGTATTCTCAGGAAGTAATGAGTGTAATCGACAGGGGATTCCGTATTTTTAGATTCCTAGAATGCTTTTGAAACCATTTCTCTCAGCCGACTTCCAGTCAAATTGGGTGCCTACGAAGTATCGTCCCAGCTGTGCCATTGGATTCTTGACTTCGGCTCCTAGTAGTGTAAGACGTCATGGTCTCCTGACCTTCATTGCTTACATATTCCGCCCTCACAATCATGTTCCGCACATCAAGACGCTTTATTCGAACCTAAACTCGATAAGATAAAGTCAATGTTGTATGAATTCATGTAAACGATATGCATTTAACAAGTAAGTGCACCATGGTTGAAATACTTGAGGCTGGCGTACACACATTCATTCCAGACACGACGGTCACAGAAGCTTTTATTTCGGGAGAGAAACTGCACAACGAGACGCCAATGTTACAGGTTTCCAGATTGGTCGCCTTTAACGAAACGTCATTCTCCCGTTTTAGAAGAGCAATGCTGATTGGCAGACGATATTTCTGACGCCTTGAGCTGAAGGAATAATGGAAGAGACCGAAAGATATACCCTTTCATGTCTGGCGTGGAGAGGCGCCCTTCCGTTGTCGCTCTTGGAGCGAGGAACAGGTCTCTCCTCAGTACTTCACTGGGAGAGCACCTGTGTCGAGGGCGAATCAGAGTGCGACTCTTTATATTGAGTCCTTGCGATTAAGCGTTGTTCACTGTGCTGACCGATACACTTATTGTGCGGTGTGAACGGACAGAGTTATAGTTAAACGCCTGCGAGCGAATTTTTGAGTGGCATCACAGTGGACTGGTTATCTGACCGGCGTACCACGCCTATAGTTAGACTAGGGGCGAATAGGAGTCCTTGACTTCATTAAGGCGTAGGGAGAGTTTGATTGGCGAGGGTCAATCCAGATAGAACGAGAGTTATCTTATTTGTCAGCGGTGAGCGGCGCAGACAGCAGTCATCGCAGCTTATGGTATTGTGCGCTACAGCTATTGCGAGCCCCATATTTCCTCCACAACAGTACACTTCACTGCATTTCACACGCGACAGCCTTGACCGTACCTAGCAACATTCTAAAGGATAATTATTCAAGTTGAGTAGGAGCGCCTCTCAGCCATTCTGCTAAGTCAACAACCATCTTAAACTTTGTATAGAAATTTCATTAGCGAATCCTATCCTTGAGAGGTAACTTCACATTCCGAAAAGAACCAGGATATAATTTGTTCAATTCATAACTAAAAGTGCCATTGTGATTTCTCAGAATTTTTGCAAAATAAATAATAACTTTCGTTAGTTTCATGTTTTTCTTACACTAACTAGCACTACTCCAGTACCCAAGTATCCCACCAGTTACGCAAAAAATTTTGTGAACTTTCGTGTCATTTCCTTACAGCGGACGACTCCAGATGATATTTATTGCTGAAAGTTTTTCTGGCATTTCTCTTTAGAACGTTAGGAGCGTCTATCTGACTTCTGTAGTAGTGTGGGGGTGGAAATTGCATCTTGCAGGAGCCACAGGGTAAAGGGTACATCTCAGATTAATCCGTTGCGCAGAATAGCAGAATAACAGATCAACCCCACGCCTCACAGTAGGTGGCGGAAAGTCGTCGACTGAAACAGAAGTAGTATCTGGCGTTGCTCAACAAAGTGTTATAGGTCCTCTGCTGTCCTGATCTATATGAAAGAGCCAGGAGAGATTCTGATCAGTCGTCTTAGACTGTCTACAGATGATGCTGTGTGTTACAGTCTTGTAAAGTCGTCAGATGTTCAAAATCAGTTGCAAAATGATTTATACAAGACATACATATGGTGCGAAAGGTGGCAATTGGCTCTGAATAAGGAAAAGTGTGAAGTCATCCATATGAGTACTAAAAGAAATGCTCTAAATTTCGCTTACCCGATAAATCATATAAATCTAACAAGGCTGTCAATTCTACTAAATACTTAGGGATAACAATTATGGACAACTTAAATCGGAACGATCACACAGATAATATTGCTGGGGAGACGAACCAGACTGTGTTTTACTGACGGAACACTTACACGATGCAACAAATCCAGTACAGAGACTGCCTACGCTAAGCTTGTCCGCCCTCTTCTGAAGTTCTGCTGTGCGGTGTGGGGGGATCCTTGGCAGACAAGATTGACGGAGGACGTGGAAACAGTTCAGAGAAGGGCAGATCGTTTTGCATTGTCCCGAAATAGGAGAGACAGTGTCACAAATGTCATACGCGAGCTGGGGTGGCAATCGTTAAAACCAAAGCGTTTTTCGTTGCAGTAGGATCTTCTCATGACATCTGAATCGCCAATTTTCTCCTCCGAATGCGAGGATATTTTGTTGGTGGGTATCTACATAAGGGGAAATAATCATCAGAATAAAATAATATAAATCGGAGCTTGCACGGTAAGATTTAAGTGTTCGTTTCTGCGACGTGCAGTTCGAGAGTGGGACCGTAGAGAAGTAGTTTGAAGGTGGTTCGGTGAACCCTCTGCCAGGCACTTAATTGTGAAATGCGGAGTAATCGTGTACAAGTAGATGTGTCCTTCCCATGGTCACACACGCATGTGTAACCTCGCATTTCCCCTTTGGTCAATCTTGCTTTGCCACTGCGCACTTTCTGCCAGTCTCTAATTTTTCAGGCGGCTGTATTCCATTTTGCCTGTTTCAGTAGCAGCATTTTATATTTTCTGCTTTCATCAGTTACATTCAGCAATTTGTGAGATATCCAAGGATTCCTACTGGACTTTGTATTTTCGCCTCGCTGACCCTCTCCTGTCCTCACTATTCCATTCCTCAAAATGTAACCGTTCTGCTTGAACTGTATATCTTTTAAGTGTATTGCTCAGTTTTATGTTGGATGACCACAGCAAATAAACCCTAACATTCCCCAATTTGGAAAAACTATGCCGTATGTATATACAATGTTTTGAGCCATGTGTCAATTGTAGAAAGAGTACAACATGATAAAAGACTTTCCTTATGATGATAGGTTAACTCCCAACAAAATTTCTCATCAACGTCTTTTGCTTGCAGATGACAAGCTACCTGTAATAAATAATAAGTGGTCCTGAAAAATCACGCACACCAAGTGTAAAGGTATTAACAAAAATAAAGGAATTATTGTTTGAACTAAATATCCACAATTTTGTAATCATTTAGTAAAAATGTTCACATTACAGATTAAATAAAAAGGAAACCCACTGATGATAGCGAAGTGGTGCTGAAACACGTTTGGGAACTTGGAAAAAAGGGTGTTTTGCATAACTGGAGGAGCTTACACCCTAAAATTTTAACTGCAAACACAGTAAACACAAGGAGCTGCAGATCCAAATGATGAACACCAATATGTATCAGTTATTAGAGGCACAGGTTGATTTGCATTCGGGTGCAGAGTGTACGTCACGCTAATGATTTAAAAAAAAGACAAGGGTAACTGAATGAGAGGGAATATTTGAATACCACCTCATGTAGTTGGCATTAGAAAGACAGAGCAAGCGAGTATTACACGTCCATAACGTGACAGACAAAGTTCAAATACTTAATCACCAAATAAAGTTTCGATTCGAGTCACGAGTCATCGAGTCATCGAGTAAAACTGAAGTGATGTCAGGTGCCCCCCGGGGAAGCGTCGTGGGACCTTTGCTGTTCCTGATCTATATATGACCTGGGTGACAATCTGAGGAGTTCTCTTAGATTGTTCACAGATGATGCTGTAATTTACCGTCTAGTAAGGTCATCCGAAGACCAGTATCAGTTGCAAAGCGATCTAGAAAAGATTGTTGTATGGTGTGGCAGGTGGCAGTTGACGCTAAATAACGAAAAGTGTGAGGTGATCCACACGAGTTCCAAAAGAAATCCGTTGGAATTCGATTACTCGATAAATAGTACAATTCTCAAGGCTGTCAATTGAACTAAGTACCTGGGTGTTAAAGTTACGAACAACTTCAGTTGGAAAGACCACCATAGTGGGGAAGGCGAGCCAGAGGTTGCGTTTCATTGGCAGGACACTTAGAAGATGCAACAAGTCCACTAAAGAGACAGCTTACACTACACTCGTTCGTCCTCTGTTAGAATATTGCTGCGCGGTGTGGGATCCTTACCAGGTGGGATTGACGGAGGACATCGAAAGGGTGAAAAAAAAAGGGCAGCTCGTTTTGTATTATCACGTAATAGGGGAGAGAGTGTGGCAGATATGATACGCGAGTTGGGATGGAAGTCATTAAAGCAAAGACGTTTTTCGTCGCGGCGAGATCTATTTACGAAATTTCAGTCACCAGCTTTTTCTTCCGAATGCGAAAATATTTTGTTGAGCCCAACCTACATAGGTAGGAGTGATCATCAAAATAAAATAAGAGAAATCAAAGCTCGAACAGAAAGGTTTAGGTGTTCGTTTTTCCCGCGCGCTGTTCGGCAGTGGAATGGTAGGGAGGTAGTATAATTGTGGTTCGATGAACCCTCTGTCAAGCACTTTAATGTGAATTGCAGAGTAATCGTGTAGATGTAGATGTAATTTAGGAAGTTAAAATGATGCGAAGAACGAGTGAATCGATTGTAATACTTTTCGAATTAACTGACTGAGCAGATTCTATACAAAGTCTTCAGGTACTGCGGTTGCAAAGAAAGAACAAGTCGGCAACTACACGTGAAATCCGGGTCCGCTCGCTCCGGTCACTGCAAGTTCGCAGTGCGAATCGATAATAAATTAACCACGAAATACGGGTACGTCAGCAGTGGTTGACGAAACAGCATCGCAGGTTAGCACTGCCTGCGCGCGAGCCCGGCTACACACAGGCAGATTGAGCGCCTTCGGCAGCCGCCGCACCCGCGCACGAGTCCCCCCCCCCCTCCCCTTCTCTGGGAGTGGTCGCCGCTCTCGGCGGCCCCAACACCCCGGAGTGCGGGGCGCGCCTCCCTCCAGCGTCGCAGACTAAACCGGCGAAGATACGGGTGTGTGTACTCAACGCTGGGTACACAATCATCTTCGCAGTTATCCCGCGAAAACTGTTACGCGAACTAATGGAAATATAAAAAGAAATAGTGAAAGTGAACACTGAAAGCTGCGACTTAGCGGCCGGCTTCTGGTTAGCCGCTGCCCTCAGGGTGCGGCGGCTCTGCCCTGGCAGCGGCCGCACCGCGGCTGCTGGGGGCGTGGCTCGCCGGCGCCTGGCTGCTGCCTGCTGGCTGCTGGCTCGGCCCTTCGCCTCTGCTGCTGCGGGATAATCGGCTTTAAAGGCTTACCGGCTGAGGGCCGAGGGCCGACCTCTCTGGCGGAGGGTGGCTTCCCTCGAGGGACCTCACTCACCGACTGCGTGCCGGTCTCAGAAAGCGGTGCTCTTCTCTCCACCGGGAAAGCCCTGCTCCTCCCTCCCTCCCTCCCTCCCTCTATTAGGATAACCTCGCTGCTCTCCAGCAGCGTGCCGAGACTGGAGAAACGTGTTACAGCTACGTCGGGAATGTGAGTCACTGTGCTACTGCTCACGAACAAGACGTTGTTATCGTTTCCAAAGATCTCGCAAAGCTCTAGGTCGTTTTACTGTACTCTAATTGAAGTTCTGGAGAACATAAGCTACACATTTTTAATATAATGGTATACATATATACTGCCAGGAAAAAATTGGTATCCCTTTTAGACGTTTTCAATTCACTCAAGATTTACTGTTGCCACAGTGCATATGGTGTACACGAATGTACCATATTTGCAGACCAACAGCACAAGCGGTTCTGTGATACAGGTATCCACACTAGTATGTGACGTGGTGGTGCAGCCTGCACGGACTGCAGTGCAGGCGCTGCCTCTGCCACCCAGTTGATCGCGCAGACGGCGGGTACTGTGCTGGGATACGTTATGCCACACCTGCTCCACCTGTCCTCGCAGTCCTGTGAGAGGTTGTAACAGCAACGATTCTGTACTATTGTACATATATCTAATTCTTTCCATCTGATTTTTCGATAAACTTATGTAATTGATGTTCTGATTTCATTTCTTTTTTGTTTCATGCCATTATGTTAAGAGCCGGCCGGAGTGGCCGAGCGGTTCTGGCGCTACAGTCTGGAACTGCGTGACCGCTACGGTCGCAGGTTCGAATCCTGCGTCGGGCATGGATGTGTGTGATGTCCTTCGGTTAGTTAGGTTTAAGTAGTTCTAAGTTCTAGGGGACTGATGACCTCAGAAGTTAAGTCCCATAGTGCTCAGACCCATTTGAACCATTATGTTAAGGAAACTGTAAACAAGTTTCAATGTGAATATTAATGTTTATGTCAAATGTCAAGTAATATTGTAATAGAATTGAAATGTAACAAATGTTGAAACTGTTATAAGATGTTTAAAATTGTAACTGTGCATCCGGTCCATGTGTTAGAATATGTAGAATGTAAAACCTCGGGTGAACACCCGGTCTGTCAGGGAGCGGTAAAAGGTGGATGGCAGGCGAGCCCGGGAAAATGCGCGCGGGCACTGCACGGCACAACGGGCTGAGCAGCAGTAGTTGGAGTTTGGCGTTGGTCTGAGCAACACCTTCTGGAGCGAGGAGGCTCTCCTGGAAGACTTAGCTTCACTGAGCCTCGGGTATGCCGTTCCAACGCCCACACAGCATGGCAAAATTCCATGGGCACTAAATGGAAAAGTATTGCGACGCTAAGAAGAATTAAAGTGCCGATACTTCGAGAGCCATAGCTGTAGTTGTATGTGTGCTCTGTGCCTCGCCATCTTGCCGCCCGCCAACCGCCGCATCGATACTAGCAGGTTGAAACTTCTAGTACTCTATTCGTATGGATCAGAGAGTGAACTGTGTTTGTTTGGTGCAATAATAACCTAAATTTTACCACAACTTTTCCATCACTTAATTATCCTCACAACTAACCTAGACAGCGATCACAAAAGTTTCGGGGTCCCCCCTTCATTCATTTGAATTCTGAAGTGTTCTAAATTGGTTTGACCAGCAAAAGTTACAGTCAATATAAAAGTCAAAATTTATCAGTGTTTTATCTTTATCAAAATTGATATTTTGTGTGTGGCATCAAAGTACTATTTCTAGGGTAACCTATGCCCGATTTCAATCAGATTAACAGACAGTATAAAGTTTTCCATATCAGTACAGCACGTGAAACTATCAGTTCAATAGAGTGTCTGGTTGTAAAATTCTGCTATATTATGCAGTGTTACAACTTTTTGTTTTGCATGAATGTATACCAACTTGTACAGGGAAGAAACTCAGTTAATGCCTAATTAGGCTGGCAACCGTATTATTGTCACATTGGTAGCATCTTCTGGTTTGCTTTTGATCCATCCTGACGTGTGATTGTATTTCGGACTTACTTGACGGATCATTGTTATTACAGAGTGGATGTAATTCTGATTTGCCACCATTCAGGTACACGCGGTCGATATATATGCTAAAATCCTTTCTCATAAGGTGAATCCCGCTCACTTACCATACCACAGGCTTTAACGAGTACTGTGTCAGGCATTACAAGGTGTTGGTTGACGAGTCGCATAGGTCACTTCACGCCTGGCAATGTGTAAGGTGGCAACTGTCTTGCACCTTACGTCAGTCCATTTAACGTGACTGTAATCACTTTGCGAGCACTTTAGGTCAATAAAAACGACTGACAGCGGCGCAATCGCTTTGTAGATAAGTAGTTGGTGTTTGTTGGAGTAATACTCTAAACTACGGTGTGGGAAATCTATGTGGAAACGCATCGGCACGCTGGCTAGGTAATACAGCGAGAATTCCGCGATTTTGTAATTATAAGATTTTGCAAGCGAGACAGAGCTCGGCTACCTCCCCGGCTAGCCGCCGGCATGAATGGTGAACTGGGGAAGTTCTGCAATCCGTTTAGAGAGGCCACAGCGGCCGCCAGACTGCGCAGCTGCAGGTGTTTACCAAAACAGAGCAGTGGATAGCTGGACGGGCTTTCCTGTGGGTGCTCTCGCCCATGTCCCACTAATTTTATGCCTTCGAGTAACTCAAGTGGGGCAGGCTAGGAGTTCCTAATAACAAAAACTTTCAATGCAGGAGTCTGTGTTCGCTACGACGGGGAATCTTGACGGGAAAATCTCGAGTGGTCCCTTAGGAGAAAACTTCCAGTAAACGTGTTGTTGCCCACTGGTGTGGTTCTTTCCAGCCGGCGTGGGTGGAGTTAACGTAGGAAATTTTGTGGAAAGCGAAGAATTGTTGAAAAAGAGTTATATTCCCAGGCCGTGCATTGGTCGGCACTGGCAAACTGGTTATTTTGAGAGCTTCTAGTGATATGATCCGCTCGGTAAAAGTTGACGCGGGAAAACAGAGGCGAAGAGCGATCTTGCTCGACTCTCTGTAGAGGTGTTCCGTTCTGGGCTCTCATACTGAGAGGACGTTAGCCAAGTTGTCTCCCGTCTTGGTCTTTCATTCTGAGAGGACGTTAGCCGCGCCAGCTCTTTGCTGCCGGGAAGATCGTTGCAAATAGAGAAGTTCACAGACAGCGGTCTGTTGTGCGAGTAGTGTAGGAGTGTACTTTCCGAGAAGGCACACGCCAAGCACACAGCCGCGCCGTCGCCGTCGGAGACCGCCGCTGCAACGGGAACATTACGGTGAGATCGCTCCCGCTTCGGCCTGCGTTAGGAGTAACGTCAAATAGTTGGGTCACGTGCAGTTTCTGTTTACGCATAGGTTTCACGGTACTTTGGGGTGTAGTGGTTCTTCGTATTTTACGTTTTGTGTCGATGTCAGTCTGTCAGCCAAGTTAAGAGAGATCGCGTTTTGGACCGATTTTAACACAGTTCACTGCCAATGCCAGTCAGGAGGATAATTTGTAAATTTTACATTGTGTTTTATTCAGCACTGATCTGAAGGTTATAATAAAATTATTGTGATTCAGTAGAGCCTTTACTTTTACTAATTGATCCTGCATTCACCCTTTTGCTTTATTTTATTTTTGTGTACGTGTTTGATGTCATTGAACGCCCTAAGTTTTCGTGATCGTTCATGTTTGGAAGTAAAATTAGGTGTGATTTATCGTGAACACTACCACCGCAGATTAATTAGGGGTGACAGCGCCACATTTAAATCTAGCGTTACCCATTTTTGCGTACAGTTCCACTCCCAATTTCTCTGTAAGTCGTTTGTGACACGCAGAATCGGACAAGCAACGGGTGGGCTGTTTTACAGATGTCCCGCACCTGCTCCACTGGAGACGAGTCCGGTCGTCGTGCTGGCCACGGGAATTGCTGCACGTCGAGTTTCACAGACAGTGTGTGGGCGAGCATTACCCTGTTCACCTTCCTGTTGCACGGACGGCAAAGGAACGGCATCATTCCGCAGGTACCGAGCGCTGGTTAGCGCCCCCTCCAGAAACGCCAAAAGTGAACGAGAGTCGTAGCTTACGGCACACCAGGCCGTGAGGCCCGGCGTCGGGCCGGTGTTTCCTGGACGAGTGCACTCTGGAGACGGCGCCCACAGCGTCAACGACGTGCGTGGCAGCGACAGTCACCTGTCTGCAGGCACCATCTGCTTTCGTCGCTGAAGGCCGCGGCGGGCCACATCGCCTCCCAAGCGATCGTCTGATGTTACCAGTCGACCCGTAGACGTCGACTCACGTCCTTCCTGCAGCCAAGTGGGCCAGGTTGTGGCCTTCAGAGAGGAGGGGCGGTCCTTTCACAGAATTGCATTCCCATATCTCCGACCACGATGACTTCTCCAGGGCGCGGCCACAGTTGTACCCACTTTGAGAGGGAACATTATTGCTATTGTTTAAATTTTTTTTAGCAAATATTGTGTTACATTGTACGAATGGTTGTAAGACTGACGACGTGTCATTTTACGCGAGTCAGGCCAGATTAGTGTGGAGAACTTCGCTGTAGCTACCCCTCTGGTTGAGACATTGGGAAGCAGTTTCGTCTTTTAAAACTTTTACATTCTTGATGCACGTAAAAACAAGTACTAAAATAATGTGCGACCTTAACTTTTACCGGCGAATCGAATGTTCAAATAACTTACGGGTTTGCCGCCGGGTGACGTCGTCGGACACCGCCGATATTTCGACAGGAGCACAACCTGCCATTCTCAAAGCACAAATGCAAGGAAGAAGAAATGTGCAAGCAAACTTAATACCTCGGTTCACAGAGGAGAAACGAGGAAGACACCACACGCAGAACAAGTGTCAACACAAACAAAGATCAAACGTGCGTTGCGCCATCAGCCTTCTGTGCAACGGGTGAGTGACGACAGCACCGAAGTGGCACCCAAGTCTACGGACGTTTTGCCTTACGCAGGAAGCATTTCCAACAAGATTGACGGTATTTTGCGGAAATGTGATGTGAAATGTGTTTTTCGACCACCTTGTAAAATTAAGGCCCTGTTGGCGTCCGTAAAAGATGATCTTGGTTTGCGTAAGGCTGGGGTCTCTCGTATTCCTTGCACTTGTGGCATGTCATATATTGGTCAGGCAGTCAGGAGTGTGCAAGACCGGTGTATTGAACATAAGCGTCACACACGGTTACAACAGCCGAGCAAATCCACTACTGCAGAACATTGCTTTGACACCGGTCATCCTATGGAATACAACAACACGGAGATTCTGGCTTGCACGTCCAGCTATTGGGATAGTGTTATTAAGGGAGCTGTTGAAATCAGACTATCAAGCAACCTTATTAACAGAGGTGGTTGTTTAAATGCTGCTTGGAATCCGGGTCTGTCTCTCATCAAAAAACAGAACGACAGAATTAGTGCTACCTGACCTGTTGATTAATAGTAACTACCGATATTTCTGATGTTGATTACCTTTGTTTGTGTTGACTCTTGTTCTGTGTGTGGTGTCTTCCTTGTTTCTCCTCTGTCAACCGAGGTATTAAGTTTGCTTGCACATTTCTTCTTCCTTGCATTTGTGCCTTGAGAATGTCGAAATATCGGCGGTGTTCGACGACGTCACCCGACAGCAAACCCGTAAGTTATTTGAAGTACTAAAATAAATTAGGTAAGACCATAGAGAGGAAACGCAGAAGGAATTTTTATGCCACTATGTCACGGTTTCACGATCGGCGAGAAGGGTAAAATGTATTTAATAAAACAGGCGGTTCAGTAGCAGCTACTGGGAGAGAGTGCTCAAAAACGAGCGCTGGTGTTGAGCGGTGGCGAACTCGTTTCGACCAGCCACTGTGCCCGTCTCAAGTGGTCGGATTACCGTTATTCTGTGCACTCGTGACTGGACGTGCGGAGTTACTAAATACAGTTTTCAGTGATTCCTTCACGAAAGAAGACGAAGTAGATATTCCAGAATTCGAAACCAGAACAGCTGTTAGCATGAGTGACATAAAAGTAGGTATCTTAGGTCTTGCGAAACAACTCAAATCATTTAAGAAAGGCTAGTCTTCCGGTCCAGATGGTATACCAATCAGGTTCCTTTCACAGTATGTAGACAAAACAGCGCCATTCTTAGCAATCATATATAACCGCTTACTTGACGAAAGGTCTGTTCCTAAAGACTGGAAAGTAGCACAGGTCACACCTATATTCGAGAAAGGAAATAGGAGTAACCCATTGAATTACAGACCCATATCACTGACCTCAATTGGCAGTAGGATTTTGGAGTATCTACACTACTCGAACATCATGAATCACTTTGAAGAAAATGACTTATTGATACATAACCAACTCGGATTCAGAAAACATCGTTCTTGTGCAACACAGCTAGCTCTTTATTCCCATGAAGTAATGAGTGCTGTGGTGAAGGGATCTCAGATCGATTCCATATTCCTAGATTTCCAAAAGGCTTTTCATATCGCTCCTCACAAGCGACTATTAATCAGATTACGTGCATATGGAGTATCGTCTTAGTTGTGTGACTGGATTCGTGATTTACTATCACAGAGGTCACAGTTCGTAGTGATAGACTGTAAATCATCGAGCAGAACAAGTGATATCTGGCGTACCGCAAGATAGTATCGTAGGCCCTCTGCTGTTCCTGATCTATATAAATGATCTACGTGATAATCTGAGCAAACCCCTTAGATTCTTTGCAGATGATATTGTAATTTACCATCTAGTAAAATCATCAGGCGATCAATTCCAATTACAAAATGATCGAGAGAGAATTTCTGTATGGTTCGAAACGTGACAATTAGCGCTAATCAAAGAAACGTGCGAGGTCATCCACATGGGTACTAAAAGAAATCCAAAAAATTTTGGGTATACGATAAATTGCACAAATCGACTAAATACCTAGGAACTACAATTACGAGCAACTTAAATTGGAAAGACGACGTAGATAATATTGTGGGGAAGGCGAAACAAAGATTGCGCTTTGTTGGCAGAACACTTAGAAGATGCGACAAACCCACTAAAGAGACAGCCTACATTACACTTGTCCGTCCTCTGCTGGAATACTGCTGAACGCTGTGGGATTCTTACCAAGTAGGATTGACGGAGGACATGGAAAATGTGCAGAGAAGGGCAGCTCGTCTCGTGTTATCGTGCAATAGGGGCGAGAGTGTCATTGATATGACACGCGAGTTGGGTTGGCAGTCACTGAAACAAAGGCGGTTTTCTTTGCGGCTAGATCTATTTACGAAATTTCAATTACCAAATTTCTCTTCCGAATGTTAAATTTGGTTCAAATGGCTCTGAGCACAATGGGACTTAACAGCTGAGGTCATCAGTCCCCTAGAACTCAGAACTACTTAAACCTATCGAACTTAAGCACATCACACACATCCATGCCCGAAGTAGGATTCGAACCTGCGACCGTAGCGGCCGCGCGGTGCCACCGAATGCGAAATATTTTGGTTACACCCACCTACGTAGGGAGAAATGATCATGATAATAAAATAAGAGAAATCAGAGCTCGAACGGAAAGATTTAGGTGTTCCTTTTTCCCACGCGCCATTCGAAAGTGGAATGGTAGAGTAGTAGCATGAAAATGGTTCGATGAACCCTCTGCCAGGCACTTAAGTGTGAATTGCAGAGTAACCATGTAGATGTAGATGTCTGACCACGGCACGGAGGGGGAAAGTCTAGTGAACCGCTGCCACGCACCCGCAGTCGACATCAGCGTGGTACGGCGGTGCCGCTGAAACGTCCCCTTAGAAAAATTAGTGAATTACTGTGCTGATAAAACTCTTACGCTATTTGATTTTCAAACAGCTGAGCAAAACTGAACGTACTCAGACATTTCGCTCTTTACCTATTCTGATCAACACTAAACTGACATACAATATTTTTAGCGCAACGCAATCTGACTTTCAATAATCCCTACAAAAGAATGGCCCTGACTAACATTAACCTATACCTTTCAAAAATCACTTACCTCACAAAAATCTTGGTTACTCGAACTACTGCAATACAGCGAGGGCCACTACTGCCAGCTAAATAAAAGATTCAAACTACTGAAGTCACTAACTACTGATAGGCATAGTTAGCAAATGAAAGATTTTGATAGAGAACAAACAATGTATTTACCTTAATAGTGTTTAAAAGTCATAATATATATATAGGGGTTCATGACATCCATTCTTACAAATGTACTGTTTCTGGTCCAGATCATCCGCTCTCAGAACTCCGCCATCTCTCTCCTCACATCCACAACTGCTGGCGGCTCACCTCCAACTGCGCAACGCTACGCGCTGTTAACAGCCAACTGCCCAACACTTCAATAGCAAATTCCAACAATGCAAACCAGCCGCAGACTGCACACAGCACAGCTAGTGATTTTCATACAGAGCGCTACGTGGCGTTACCAACATAAAAACCTAAACAGCCTACTTACACCGCGTCCCGTCGGACGGGTGCGTCTGCCTCGAGCTGCGACACGTGGACCGGCGAAGTCGCTTCCATCCGCAGTAGCAGAGATGGGGAGGGGGACTGCTATTAGTACTTACTGTCTGCAGGGCAGTAGTTGTACAACGTAACACCAAGCATCTCAACACACTTCACTGGGGTACACCTGAAGTTAGCTCGACATCGGAAAAAGGGCTGGACAGATATTGACTCATATCCTCTTCGTCTAATTACATACTCGCGAGCAACCGTATCGTATACAGTGGAGAGATATTGTACCATTAATAGTTATTTCCAATCCTGTTATACTTGCAAACAGAGCGAGGAAAAAGCCTGTCCACATGTCCTACTTTCATGTGCGTCATCTTCGTGGTGCTTACGTGAAATGTAAGTTGGCCACAGTAGAATCGATCTGCAGTCAGCTTCAAATACCAGTAGTCTAATTTGATCATCGGGACGCTGCAAAGTTAGGCGGAGTGATTTAAATGCACAATATGTAGAATTATGCACGTCGCAAGACGGAAAAAAGTGTGGTATCACACGATTACAGTGTTAGTGAGGCACAGTATAGTGCGTTTAGTGAGTCACACTATGGTGCCTTTATAATCAGTAGCGACTTCTGACGTTTGGCTCGGTGGAGGGGACGTGACGCCGTTGCCCAGGTAACACCAATGGCGAGCCGGCTCTCCCCTCCACGCCACCAGCGGCTCTGCTGGTAAAGCGCCTCTGTTGCCACGTCGTGGGTAAACATTACCACGCGGTGCCGCGCAGTAGATGCTTCAACGTTCGCCATCTCTTGTTGGGGAGTGCTATTTCCTGGCGCTGCAGTGTTATGCTGTCATAAGGTATCGTGAACAAGTGTTTTGTGTTGGATTTGCGTTAATAAAAACGTACACCACCTCTGAAAACACAAGATTCACGATAAAAGTGGATGTTCAGGAATACTTTCACTGGCTTCAAAAATAATCTTTGGTGCCAAATATTCCTCCGAATTCGATAATAATAATGGACAATGCACCATACCACTAAGTTATGATGAATAAAGCTACAAAAATGCAGTGGATGAAGGCGGATAATTTGGCTCTGGGTAGAAAATGGTCCACTGGATAAAGTTGATCGTAGAATCTATAAGGCGTAGTTCAAACCAAAAATCCCACGGTACCGGGTCGACAAACTGATTGACGCTAAGGGACACAGTTTGATCGGGCTTCGTCCGTATCACGATAATTTAAATCCGACTGAGAATACGCTGAGTGAGGCTGAAATGCTTACAGAAGGAGCCATATGTTGCACCACAGGAGAGGTCTAGAGTTGTGAGACACACCGAGAAGGTAGTTGAGGAGAGAGGCGTTCACGGATTGTGACGAGTTTTGACTAATGCGTAACTTCTCTTGCTGCCATGTTAAAATGTGCTTCTTTTCTCAAAACAGAGCATAGTTTACAAATATTCATCTCACTAACATTCTAACGCAGTTGAAATTGCGACAGAATCATGAAATAGTGTGATATTAAACTATTAACTGAGGGCAAGTCAGGTCAACAGTTTACGAAACAGCCTCTTCTCAGAATAAAATAAAGGCGTAACTTCTTCACTTATATTGTCACAAAACCCGCAGCAATTCTTGTTTCACCAGCTATCGATGGTTCTTAAGAATTATATTATTTCATTGAAAAAAAAAAAAAGAACTTGTTGCTCGATTATCGCGGCGGACGTCAAAGTTTTGCATCACCAACTGCAACATAGTCACATATACAAACAGTGATCCAATACTGTCAAATGTTTTTTATTCCAGTCTTTGATCACAGTATGAGTTCTTTAGACGACGACCGGTCTCAGTCCGTAACGACCATCCTCAGATCTTTTTTACACCGTGTCCTAAAGTGATAAGGCCATAACGGTTTATTTGATACGTGGGATTTCTAACTGTTTCTTTCCGCCTTTTCGCTGGCGCTTGCTTTTATGATAGAGTGGTTTGCATACATTCCATTTTCCCAAGACTGCAGACACATGCCTCGAAGATTAATAATAATTCGCTATGTTTCTGCTTTTTCTATGAAGAAACGTTTGACCTAACATGCACGAGACACAAATTCATAGCGACCCTTAATTTTCACTGCAGAGTTAAGAATTTGTTGCAGTAATATCGAAATGGCACAATAACTATGAGCATCAAGGAATTGATATGCAGTTCATCATGAAGCTGACCAATGAACCTCTGAGTCTTGCGAGAATCAGATGTTTCTAGCTGATAGTTTCTTTACAAGAGGGCAGGTTCCGCACTGAACTGTCGAAAGTCGCGACTCATTTTAAACGCACTGCAGGAAGGCGTCAGCTCACAGACATACCCAAGTGCTCAGTCGTAGATGAGGCAGGCGGCAGACATAGATTGATCGGTAGAATACTGAGAAAAAACAGTCAGTATACAGAGGAGAGCGGCTGCAAAACATTCGCGCAACCGATCGTGGAATGCTGCTCAAGGATGTAGGGCCCGCACCACGGACGAATCTCCGAGTGCGGCCGCCTAGGAAGACGCGCCGGCCAGCCAGAGTGGGCTACACCGCCTCCGTGTCCTCTGTGGCGGCGAGCGACGGAGGGGACCAGCGGCAGGTTTGAGGGCGCCGTCCTTCACCCACACGGCTGTGAGAGGTTGACGAAGAGGCGGGGACCTGCGCCTCGCTCCGTACGTGAATGGAACGGCGGGAAACCCGAGTTAGTTTTACGAATACAGTGAGACGTACCCTCCGCTACGCACTTTACACTGGTTTGCAGTGTGTGGATGTATGGACGTTATGTCACATCGAGTCGAGGGAAACAAAAAAATTGGTTCCGGTTTTGAGGTAAATGGCGCCTGTAGAGAGAGCAGCATCAGGGCGGCCTTACACTCAGGTGGTGGGGACGGAGGGCTACACAACACCCACGCGTAGGGGTCGCAACTGAGGTGCCTCGTATTTGTGCCAGTGTCTTCTGTTCAGCTGGTTTATTCGCGTGTTGAAGTTGTGGCAGACGGACACTGGGGGTGCTGAGTAGATTCGTGACCGAACTGGGGTTGGCGTCGGTTTTGCGGGAGCAGGGACACAGTATTGGTGGGAAGCAGTCGTCGTGCTGTGCCCTTTTGCTTCTGTCGGTCAGAGCGGCCGCTGAGGCGCCAGTGGGACGTTCCTCCCACGCGACGTGCCTCGAGGGGATCTTTCTAAACGGACTCATTCAACTGTGGGAAACCCACACTGGTGAGGAAATCCCGAGTTCTTCAACGTAAAAGTCATTTGCAGAGTCAGAGCTCGAATTAACAATCTATACAGGGTGTTACAAAAAGGTACGGCCAAAATTTCAGGAAACATTCCTCACACACAAAGAAAGAAAATATGTTATGTGGACACGTGTCCGGAAACGCTTACTTTCCATGTTAGAGCTCATTTTATTACTTCTCTTCAAATCACATTAATCATGGAATCGAAACACACAGCAACAGAACGTACCAGCGTGACTTCAAACAATTAGTCACAGGAAATGTTCAAAATGTCCTCCGTTAGCGAGGATACATGCATCCACCCTCCGTCGCATGGAATCCCTGATGCGCTGATGCAGCCATGGAGAATGGCGTATTGTATCACAGCCGTCCACAATACGAGCACGAAGAGTCTCTACATTTGGTACCGGGGTTGCGTAGACAAGAACTTTCAAATGCCCCCGTAAATGAAAGTCAAGAGGGTTGAGGTCAGGAGGGCGTGGAGGCCATGGAATTGGTCCTCCTCTACCAGTCCATCGGTCACCGAATTTGTTGTTGAGAAGCGTACGAACACTTCGACTGAAATGTGCAGCAGCTCCATCGTGGATGAACCACATGTTGTGTCGTAGTTGTAAAGGCACATGTTCTAGCAGCACAGGTAGAGTATCCCGTATGAAATCATTGCGGTGAATCGAGGAAGTACAGTACATACTGACGAAACTAAAATGATCTCTAAAATGGAAATTAAGCGTTTCGGGTCACATGTCCACATAACATCTTTTCTTTATTTGTGTGTGAGGAATATTTCCTGATAGTTTGACCGTACCTTTTTGTAAGACCCTGTATAATTGTAAACGTAAATGTTAGTTTCTTCAGTTATTTCGATAAGCTCTCGGCCTATTACTTTCAAATTTGGACACAATGTTTAATTGTAATACTGGAGTGATTCTTTCATATGCGGATATTTTAATGTGTTATTCTACAAGTAAAACGAAAGGAAAAAGTTCATATATAGCTTCATATATAAAGTTCATATATAGGTCCGCAAGGGTTTAGTTACAGAGTTACGAATAATAGAAGATTTTGCCTGAAATTTAGCAACTTGGGTAAAATGAAGCCATTGCAAAACTGTTCGACGTTAAAGTAAAGCACAATTTCCATTTATTTTGTTGTTACTGGAGTGGTGAATCTAATAAAACACATCCCAGACTTGTATCTGCAGTAGTTTTCCTGAACATCCAGAGGAGCAAAGAAGTAATTTTGTAAAATTTTAATTTATTAACTACTTGGCCCAATTTTTTCTTTTTAAATTCCAGGTAATTGCACAACGTTTTCAACAGAAGTTCAATTTTTTTAATTTTGGAAAAATGGAAGGATGGATGGATGGAGATGGTGGTATGGGCTCACGACGGCCAGGTCTCTAACTCCCGCGCAAAAACGGATTGAGACGAGCGTCAGTAGAATACGCAGCACAGAAAGACAAAACAGCGAAGGACGGAAAACCGTGTGCGGACCCACACGGCAGCAGGGGACAAAGCATGGAGTCAGTAGTAAAACATGAACGACACAGAACAAAGTGGTACAAGGAGCTAAAACAATATAGCAGATGGATGTAGCTGGCTGACCGCAAGGAAAAAGGGAGGAGCCAACCACTCTGCAACACACTGAAACCTCCAGTCTAAGCGTTTAGGCCAGAGACTGGACACATCGCAAACTTTAAATCCCCAGTAACACTACCTGATCTTCAGCTGAAATACAGGGCAGATCCCCACCAAGTTTTACTGCTGCCCTTGCGTCTCGGTATAAAATGCACTCCGTAAAAATGTGGCGGACAGAGACGTGCACACCACAGGAATCGCAAAACGGGGGATCCTTCCGTCGTAATGGAAAGCTGTGTGTGTGTGAGAGGACAGTGCCCAATTGTAAGACCACTGTGACACGATCCCGCCTGAGCAACCGGCACGAGCAACGCCACGGCCGGCTTGCTGACGTCACCAGCCGCAGCTGATTAGCCGCCACCGCCAGCCTCCTCCTCCTCCTCCTCCCCACGACTGCACGCACTTCCTGTGCAGGACAGAAACGACAGACCGCAGGACACTGTGCCACGTCGTGTCCTACGCAGGCCTCCTCGGCTGCCCGGTCGGCCTGTTCGTCTCCGCAGATCCCTACGGGACCTGGCAGCCAGCAGAACGACAACAGCTGCTCGCCCCGCCGGTGGAGCAAATACGACCCGGACCAGCTCCTCAGCTGGGTACAGGCTCTGCAACGGTTGTACGGCACTGAGGGAATCGGAGCAGCTGAGAAAACGTTTGCCCGGAAGGCGACGCGTCTGCTCCAGCTTCTTCAGGATCGCGTGGAGCTCCGCTGTACAGGTAAGAACGGTGTACTCGGCACGAAGGCGAATCCTGGTGACACGGTCAGGGAACAATACAGAGCAGCCAAGGGAATTCCCTTGTTTGGAGCCATCACTGAAAACGGCTATGCAACCTTGATGCATATCTAAAATGTTAAAAACAGAGATTGGAATGTAAAATCTGACGTCCTATCCTTCTTAAATCTAAAATAAGTCTGTGTCGCTCGAGGAGCCAAGGTGGAAATCTGCTCCAACCTCGACGTGAAACATTAAGACCAGGCGCGTCCATCTCTAGAAGGCAGTCCTGTGGCGCGAATCCCATACACACTCGTTGCTCGTTGCCAGCTACGAAAAAGCTGTGCCAGTGGAATCCGAGCAACGGTGTCGTATGCACGTACGTACTGTGCGGACAGTGTTTTGTGCAGCTGCCGGACCGTAAGCAGCCGCCGCCTGATGTGAAGTGGCGGTTCACCGGCCTCTGCGCAGAGGCGTGGCATGGGGCTGCTTCTGGATGCCCCAGTGGCTAATCGAATGCCTTCACGATGCACCGTGTCCAACATTTTCAAATAAGACGGTCTCGCAGACTCTTACATCGTGCTCTCTTAATCTAGTCGAAATTGCACAAATGCCCTATAAAACCGGAGTAGACGAGTCCTTCTGCTCCCCATGTAGTGTGACTAAGACATTTTAAAATACTGAGAGCCTTAAGCGACCGTTTCTTCAGATACTTAAGATGTGGCAACCATGTAAGTTTGCTGTCAAATATGAGGCCCAGATACCTCACTGTGTCTGTAAAATTAAGGACAGTGTCCCTCATCCTCAACTCGGGAAAGTTTAAAATGGAACGAGAACGTTTAAACAGAACACACACAGACTTCTCGGTTGAAAACTTCTGTGCCCATTCATTCAAACGTCGAAGAGCGAGTTGCAACTGACGTGTTGCCGTGGCAAGGCTGGAAGAAGAGAAAAACACAGAGAAGCCATCCACAAACAAAGAACACTGGACAGGACTTTGAACTGCTGACGTAATACTATTAGTAGCTATGGCAAAGACAGTCACACTTAAAACGCTACCCTGAGGGACACCGTTCTCCTGCTCAAAGCGATCAGACATGACGTCACCGACTCTGTATCGAAAATACCGTGGCGAGAGAAAGAACCGAATAAAAATGGGAAGAGAACCACGAAAACCCCAGTCATGAAGATGTTCGAGGACAAGATGCCACCAATTAGTATCGTAGGCCTTCTCGATGTCAAAAAATATACCTAAAAGGTTATGCCGGGACAGGAAAGCCTGCTGTATAGCCGCCTCCAGGAGGGCCAGGTTACCAAAGGTGGAGCGATACCTCCTGAACCTACACTGAAAGTGACTAAGGAGTTACCTGGATTCCAACATCCAGACCAGACGGCTGTTGACCATCAGCTCCAAGGTCTTCCCAGGCACCTAGTGAGGGCACACTGCGATAACTAATCGGACGCGTACGGTTCTTCCCAAGTTTTAAAAGAGGAATCAAAAGGGCGTCACGCAACGAGTCCGGATAGTGACTTGACGGCCAAATGGCATTAAAAAGTGCCAGGAGGATATCTTTGTTTCGCCTTGCGAGGTATCGCAACATACTGTAATGGATCCTGTCGTGACCAGGGGATGTGTCACGAGCCGCAGAAAATGCAGAATCCAGCTCCCACATGGAGAATGGGCAGTTGTAATCTTCATCATAGGCGGATAGGAGGTCGAAACTGCTGCTCTCAGCAACCGCTCTATGGTGCTGTAAACCTGGATTCTGACTGACGGTTGCAGTAACCGTGGAAAAATAGGCCGCCGCCGTCTGGGCGATGTCACGCAGATTGGTTTGGAGAGTGCTGTTCCCCATTACAGCAGCCAAGGGGTACCTCCCGCCTCTCCCAGGAATTCGCCTGATTGTCTCCCATACAACAGAACTCTCCGAGGAACGTGTAATGGTGTTCAGGAACTGTTACCACGACCTCTTCTTGCTCTCTCGAATAATCAGGCGACACTTTGCCCTCGCCACCTGAAAGGCTGCAAGATGCTCTGCAGTTGGCCGACACTTGAACCTACGCAGAGTCGCGCGCATAGTCCTGATTGCAGAGCGGCATTCGTCACTCCACCAAGGGACAAGGTGCCTCTTCTGTTGTCCCGTGGACTGTGGAATGGATGCTGTAGCAGCGTGGTGGATCTTTTTGGTAATATGATCCATCCATTCCTTAAAATCGGCACAGTGCCCAAACTTGGCTAGCTGCTATACACAGCACCCATCACAGTGGCTTCCTTCGGTGTTCCACCCCACCTGGCAAGTGGATCGCGACTGGGAAGTGATCACTGCCATGCAAGTCGGCGACCACTTCCCATTGAGGCATGTAAGCAAGGGCTGGAGAGCAGAGCGAGAGATCGATGGAGGAGAACGACCCAGTTGCAGTGCAAAAGGCCCGTATTTAGCGAATACGTACACGATGACATGACAAGCCTCTCAACTGCTCTCCACCGGAGACAGGCAGTTACAGAGCTCCAGAGTACATTGTGAGCATTAAAATCACCAGAGATGATGAAGGGGTGGGGGAGCTGTGTAAGAAGGTCTTTGAGAGCCTCTTCGTCGACCGCATCACGTGGCGGCGGGTAAAGGCAACAAATCGTCAATGGATGATGCAAGTGCACCGATATGGCAACTGCTTGTAAATTCGTTGTCAGGGAGAGAGGCGTGGAGTGGTAGTCGATACTGAGAAAATACCGACTCCTCCTCTAGCTCTCTCTCCACTCAGGTCGTCCTTCTTGTGGAGCAAGTAGCCCCGAAGCTCACAGGTGTACGATTGATGGAAAAGAGTCTCCTGGAGACACAGACACAATGGTCTACCCTGAGATAGTAGTAAGTTCCTCCACATGCGTCCTGAAACCGTGCAAATTCCAGCCGGCCGGAGTGGCCGAGCGGTTCTAGGCGCTAGAGTCCGACACCGTGCGACCGCTACGGTCGCAGGTTCGAATCCTGCCTCGGGCATGGATCTGTGTGACGTCCTTAGGTTAGTTAGGTTTAAGTAGTTCTAGGGGACTGATGACCACAGCAGTTAAATCACATAGTGCTCAGAGCCATTCGAACCTGCAAATTCCACTGAAGTGTGTGAACCATCTATCACGGGCGTAGCACCTTCAGCCTGTCACCCTGCCGGGGTGGGGAGACTGGAGCAGGTGGAGGGGCAGTCGTGGGTCGAGACGAGTGCCCCACACATACCTCACACTCCATCAACTCTGGGGAAGAATCAGATTAAGCATCCCGTAGAATCCGATCGACATCGTCGGATTGTCTATCACTTGCTGTAGCTGCTTTACAGCAGCTTTTCGCGGATTTCTGGGCTTTCCTTGAGCCGGAGTAGGAGTGGTGATGGGCCGCGCTTGGCTTCTGAATAGCCTCAGCAGTCGGGGATGCCTGGGGCTCGTTCAAGCTGGCCACTGTACCATTGTCTGCGGTTGTAAGGGGGGGGGGCTACAGGCGTTGGAACACTTGCTGCCTTGCAAGTGCACTGACACATGCAGGTGTAAGTGCCGACACTCGCCAGCTCCGCCCGCGTAAAGGCATCAGATTTCGGAGTAGGCTTCTGAAGTATGAACATAAAAGACGTAGCAAACGTGGGAGGCTCTGGACTTGTAAATCTTTTTGACCTCACCATAGCGGATGCGCTTAGTTGCTTTTATTTCCTGTGCGTACCTCCAAACTGGATGTCGTCCAGAACAAGTGATGCCTCTAGCTGGAGACGAGCAACCAACTCCTTCATGAGCAGCCTTACCGCAGTTGCCACATTTCGCTTCTCCTTTACACCCAAGGGTTGTGTGCCAAAACGCTGGGATTTAAAACAGCGCATAGGATTTGGAAAAAAAGGCCGTACGTTTAGGCGAAGAAAGCCTCCCTTGATGTGCTCTGGAAGTTTGGGGGTGTTGAAGTAAGAATGGAGTAGTCAGATTTCACCAGATTTACATCCACCCTTTTCATAAAGTTCTGAACATCCGCAATTCCCTCCGGAGCCCACTCATTCTTCAGTTCTTCGAGTGGTAGATCAACAAGGTCCCTGATTGATACAACACCTTTACCGAAGTTCAGAGTGCTGTGGAGTTCTGTATCGATGTCATATTCGCCAAGGCACTTAGCACTCTGTAGGTTAACAGCTTGTTGGGAACTAGATGTTTCAACCAACAGCGTCCCATTTCACAACCGCTTTACAGATTTTAAGGTCCCAGCAATGCCTTCTAAGCCCTCCTGGATGTAAGAAGGCGAGACCTTCTCGAAACAACCTTCTTTCCTTTGTATTACTAAAAACTCATTCTGATTACTATCGTGTGTTCTTTTACGGTTTACTGCTGCTTGCTGCCTTACTCTCGTGTCTGGAGGGCTGGCTACCCAAGCCCTCTTATTAGTTGGGGTGTTAGTATCTTCCAGCAGCCAACACGTTCCACTGGGAGGAGGAAAAAAAAGATTTCGGAGGATCCATTTCGGTCCCACGAGCAGATAGTATAATAAGGGTCCACTCAGACAGAGCCCCGTGTGCCTTAGTAAGCGTTTTACACCTGAGGTGTGGCAGGTTCCACAGAAACTGTCCTGTAACGACTGTTCCATCTCAACAACCATGCATCTTCTCAGTGTGCAGCACAGCTTGAGATACACACACACACACACACACACACACACACACACACACACACACACACAGAGAGAGAGAGAGAGAGAGAGAGAGAGAGAGAGAAATTTATTCCGTCCTCACTTTCCGGGCGGTCACGCCAAGATCCCCATTCCCTGAGACAAACAACGTTCCACCGCCGCGCTGTATCGCTGAAGTTTGCTCAGAACTTATGGTGACAGGTGACTGGCGGCGCTCACCAGTCCCCAGCTCAGGGACCCTGGGGTCACCAAGCCTGTACACAGCGAACGAATGCTGAGCCTCTGAGGGGATTGGAAAAATGATGGAAATAACGTTAAATGAAAGTGTACAAATGTGTCAGGACTAGGAGGAGATGGACAGGATGGTGGCAGGAAATAGACGTAGAAAGCGGGACGGAGGAAATGGACAGAGAGAGAAGGCAGGAGGAGTTGGAAGTAGTAGAGAGAGGGGGCAGGAGGAGGTGATGGACAAAGAAAGGAGGACAGGGAGGCGATGGACACGGCGGTGAGAGGAAATGGGCACAGAGAATGGAATGGAGGAGATCGCAGAGAGAAGGGGCAGGAGGAGGAGGAGGAGGAGGAGGAAGAGGAGGAGGTAATAGTAGAATGAGGGACAAGGAGGAGGTGATGGACAAAGTGAGGACAGGGAGGAGATGGACAGGGCGGTTGGTTGGTTGGTTTAAAAGAGGGGAAAGGGACCAAACTGTGAGTTCATCAGTCCCTTGTTGCCAGTAGAACAATTACCCAAGGGAAATAGGAAAACAAAGAAGCCACCACTACCATCAGCCATCGAGCCGTCGGTGTAAACAACTTCATAGCCCCAGAACACGTCAAGAATCGGGAGGAAGTGACAGTGGGAATCGACAGGGTTAACGGAGTCCTTAGGGCCATGCAACAGGTCCGGACGAAGCTTCAGCCGAGGTGTACATGAATGGACCTCAAGCAGAGGTGGTAAAGGGAAGGACTCCAGTTCGGAGAGAAGGGACTGCACGCGAACCGCAAATGTGAGCCCTGACCTGGGCCGCCGATGCGGGAGATGAACTGCCACGGATGGGTGAAGGAGACGGTAATTCGGATGCTCAGGAGAACTACGAATGTGTGCAACCCAACTGGCAAGCAGTTGCGCTCGTCGGATCCGCAACGGAGGGACCTCGGCCTCCACCAGGACACTAGTCACCAGACTCTTTCTAAAAGCTCCCGTCGCAAGGCGAACACCACAGTAGTGAACTGGGTCGAGTAAACGCAATAATAAGGGCGCTGCCGAACCATAAACCAGACTCCCATAGTTAAGGCGGGATTGAACAAGGGCTCTGTAGAGCTGCAGCAGCGTAGAGCGATCTGCACCTCAGTTGGTGTCGCTCAGGCAGCAGAGAGCTTTGAGATGCTGCCAGCACTCCCACTTCATCTGACGGAAGTCAGGTAGCCAAGTCAATCGGGCGTCGAAAACCAGTCCTAAGAATCGATACGTCTCCACTGCAGTGAGTGGATCGTCGTTACGATAAAGTTCAGGTCCCGGATGAACGGTACGACGCCAACAGAACTGCATGACACACGACTTTGCGGCTGAAAACTGGAAGCCGTGGGCTAGAGCCCGTGACTGCGCCTTTTGAATGGCTCCCTGTAGGCGCCGATCAGTAACACCAGTGCTGGAGGAGAAGTACGAAATGCAGAACACATCCATATACAGATGAGGACGATGACCCTACAGCTGCTGCTAGGCAGTTAATGGCCACTAAAAATAGAGATACACTCAATACGGAACCCTGCGGAACGCCATTCTTCTGAATACGGGGTGAACTATGGGAGGCACAAACTTGGACACGGAAAGTACGGAAAGACAGGAAGCTTTGTATAAAAATCGGGAGTGAGCCCCGGAGACCCCATTCATACAATGTGGCAAAGATATGATGTAGTCAGGTCGTGTTGTATGCTTTGCGTAAGAAAAAAAAAATGGCAACCTGGTGTTGGCATCTGGAAAAGGCTGTTCGGATAGCAAACTCGAGGGACACAAGATTATCAGTGGTAGAGTGACCCTTGTGGAAGTAGCGGACACACCATACATTCCAGCAGCAGAGCTCCCACTCTGTAAATGGGGCGTTAGAGGGGTTCACTGTGACTTGTAGTGAACGAGATGGCTTTCCTTTCCATCCGCCGTTTGAGTGTGCGAAAGGCTGGGGTGGGGGTGGGGGGGGAGGTAGGTCTCCAAAGCAGAGGCTCGAGCATAGTCCTCAGCATAGTGCTCGGCAATGGCGTTTGCATTGGTAGAGAGCACGCAATCGATGTTAACGCCAGGGCCACCAGTTGGGGTCTGGTACCCAAAAAAGACGTCTTATCTTCATGCACCCAATGGTCGTCGACACGTATCGCTCCCAACACTCCTGTTTCCGTCATTTTATAAGCAGGCGAACGCGTCCACGAAGCCGCTTAAAGGCTATTAGGAGGTCTAGGGTAGGGTGCCACTTACGTCACAGTAGAACTCGCCGATGCTCTTTAATTGCCTCAGTGACTTCCGGTGACCATCAAGGGACTGTCTTTCGCCGGGGGCACCCTAGAGAAGGAGGGATCGCGTTTTCCATCGCAGAAATTGTCGTTGTAGTGGCCTGCTCAATCGCAACATCCATGGCACCACGTGGGGGAGATTCAACGGTGACAGCAGAGGTGAAGGCTACCCAGTCTGCCTTGTTTAATGTCCATCTGGTAGGCGTCTGAGGGCACGACGCAAGGGGAGTGACAGGAAGATTGGGGAGTGGTCACCCACACAGGTCGTCGTGTGCTCTCCAGTGGATAGATGGGAGACATCCTGGGCTGCAAATTGATAAATTAATGGCAGAGTAACTATCATGAGCCACATAGAAATGTGTTGTGGCCCTAATATTTAAGAGGCAGAGATCGAACTGAGACAGTAAAGTTTCGACATTTCTACCTCGGCTAGTAAACATGGTGCGATCCTACAAGGGTTTATAGGTGTTAAAATCTCCCAAAAGTAGGAAGGGTTTAAGGAGCTGATCAATCAGTGCAGCCAATACATTCAGGGGCACCACACCATCTGCAGGGAGATATATGTTGCAGACACTTATTTCCTGTATCGTCCGTATCCTGACAGCCACAGCTTCAAAAAGAGTTTGAAGGGGCACAGGTTCACTACATACCGAGTTCAGGAGATAAATGCAAACGCCACCTGACACATATTCGCTACAGTTCGTTTAATATCCTCTGCAGCCACGAACAGCTGGGGTCCACATTACCGGGAGCTACGGTTCCTGGAGGCAATGCAGAAAGCAGGTGTAAAGCTTAATAGTTGCTGTAGCTCAGCCAGGTGATGGAAAAAATCGCCGCAATTCCACTGGAGGATGACGTGATCATGAGACTGGGAAGGCAAGAAACACTAAATGAGGCAGTCTACGCCTCAGGGTCACCTGCTGCCACCGACTTATTTCCTGAACAGGCTATATCCATTGTGTCTGAGTGTCTGGCGGGATGTAGATCTTCACCTCATCCATCATGCAGAGCATGTAGGCAGTGGTGGCTCCCACGCCACTGCAATTCCCTTGGGCTTGGGGGTCTTCTTTCTGGATTTCTCTCTCTGCTCCTTGGGTTTCTCTGGCTAGGAGGGCTTCACTGATTCAGTCTCCGGGACTGAGGATGATTGTGAACTCCTATGACCAACTGCTTTTGGGCACTTGAGCCACTGGCAGAAACCTGGGAAGGGTGTGCCTCAAAGGACCCTTTCCTAGCAAGAGGAGCCGAAGAAGAGTTACACTTCTCTGGGTGAGAAGTGGAGACTGGTGTTCCCGATGTTTGGGGGGGGGGGGGGAGGGGAGACAGTGCTCCCAAGGTAGGTGGTGCAGGAGCAACAGGAAGGGAAGTGGCCCCCACCATCATGAGGGCAGGTGTAGTCTTGCAGCTCTGAGAGCCCACTGGAACTAGCAGAACTGATGGTGCTACAACTGTTCTCGTTGTGGTGGCATAAGAGGAGGTCACAGCCACAGGATGTAGGCACTCAAATTTCCTATTGGCCTCAGTGTAGGTCATTTGATCCAGGGTCTCGTATTCCATGATTTTCCTTTCTCGCGGTAAAATTCTGCAGTCTGATGAGCAAGGGGGATGATACTCTCCGCAGTTGACACAGATGGGAGGTGGGACACATGGAGTGGATGGACTTCCACAATGTCAACATGTGATGCTGGAAGTACAGTGGGAAGACATATGGCTGTACTTCCAGCAGTTAAAGCATTGCATTGGGGAGGGATATATGGCTTGACGTCACAATGGTAGACCATCACCTTGACCTTCTTGGGTAATGTGTCACCCTCGAAGGCCAAGACGAAGGCACTAGTGGCAACATGATTTTCTGTTTGACACTGGTGGACACGCCAAACGAAATGTACACCTCGCCACTCTAAATTGGGGTGCACCATGTTGTCAGACTGCAAAACAAGGTCCCTGTGGCCCTGGGTCATATTTAAGCTCTTATGAGGCGTGATGCCAATGGAAATATCCTCCAGCTTGTCACAACTGACTAATGCCCATGACTGGGCAGAATATGTCGTTTTTATCAAGACTGACCCTTACCACATTTTGGACATGCCCTCTATGTCCCCAAACTTGTCCTCTAAATGATCTACAAAAAACCGAGGCTTCATTGAGACAAAGGAGCCCCATCAGCTCTCATACATAAGAGGTACCAAGCCAAATAAGGGTTGCTGCCATCCTTACCCTGGTGTTCCTCCCATGGTGTGCATTGTACTGAGACTTTGAATGCTTAGAGACCGCTGGTGTTTGATCACCAGCAAGTGACGATGTGGTACGCTTCATCGTGCATCATCCGGCCTGATGCTACGCACTCCGATCAGGGGCCCCCCACGGGCGCCACCCAGCCACAGCAAAGGCCACCTGGCAGGATAGCCATTGCCGGGAGTCCCGATGCCGTAGGGTGAGGGGCATCTACTCCTCGGCATACACGGGGAGTTAATGGCGCAGGTATCAGCAGAGCAATCCCTGTGTGGTCAGGGGGCTACAACCAACAGGGTACATAGTGGCCCCACCACAATGGACTGGCTACCGTGCTGGATATGAGGTGCAAAGAATTTCATTGTCATCGTCGGCGAAGAAAACGACACTGCAAAACGGGTGGAGGAAAAAGCATACAGGAAGGTGTCCTCGCTCAAGAGATGGAGGATGAGCGGGACGGAAATGTCACGACGAGAATGTGGACTAAAGATCTTAATGCACCATGGACAGGATGCACCGTATCAGGCTCCCTTCCCCAATTGGCTCGCTCTTCGGGAAAATTTTGAAAAATGGATGTCAAACCCTACAGGGGACCATCGCATAAAGGAGGAAAGGTGTGAGACTCCTTTCAGTCGCCTCTTACCACAGGCAGGAATACCTTGGGCCTATTCTAACGCTGGGCCCACAGGGGGATGGATAAGTCGGTGGTAGGAAATGGGCATAGAAAATGCGACGGAGGAGGTGGACAGAGAAAGGGGGCGGGAGGATGGAGAAGTAGAAAGGTAAGGAGGAGGTGATGGACAAAGAAAGGAGGACGGGGATGAGACGGACAGGGCGGTGGGAGGAAATAGACACAGAAAACGGGACGGAGGATATAGACAGAGAGAGAAAGCAGGAGGAGGAGGAAGTATTAGAGAGGGGAAAGGAGGAGATGGACAAGAAAAGGGACATTCGGGGGAGACGGACAGAAGCACACGTCAGAAACGTGTCCTCTGTTCTTTCTTTTCGATTTAAGCAGACCGAGCCACAGCAAAGTGTGACCAGGTAAAGTTAGTTAGAGGAATAGACGTGTTTAGGTAGGTGACATTTATCTCTTGTGTATAAAATTTACTTTAACTATGAAACAAGATCTGGCTGGTGGTCGGCGATTTGGTGGTTGCCTATTGACTCATATCGAAATTGGTTGGACGCAGTAGGAATGCCAGTCCACTCAAAACCGTGAGCGACCAGTGCACAATTCTGTCTCCCCCACGAGGTGCCTCACTTGTGCCAAGTCTTGCCTTCCTCGGAAGTGTGGTGGCACCCCTGGACGCCTAAATAGCCGTACCTCCACACACAAACACACACAAACACACACACACACACACACACACACACACACACACACACACATTATATATATCGGTTTGTTAGTTGGATTTTGGATTTAAATTATATACAGGATGGTTGTGCCTGTTAAGTTGTTTATTTATTGTAATTCACTGTGCTTTCAGCTTGATGTAGCAGATATACTGGAACTTCCTGTCTCTGTTTTCTAGAAGGCCAAATAACGTCGCATCGCAGACTGGAGGGCGGAGCCACAGTGTGCGAGGTTAACGTGACGAGCTCAGAAACGCCGCTAACGAGGCGGCAGCTGTCCAAAAGACGACTCCTAGCTGGAGGAAGGTGGCGGTGGGCGCCGCACAGGTGCGATGAACACTGTGTGTGCATTTCAGGTCGACCGTGTCGCGGTGACAGCAAGTGTCTCGTCTCAGTACGTTATTAGGAATTAGCGGCGAAGGTTGCACGGCGGGTGGCAGGCTGTTCAACGGCGTGAATGCCGCGCCACTGAAGGAGCGCCAATGTGATAGAAGGGAGCGAGCGAGGGTGGCTGGCATTTTAGCGGTGGCGGCAGGAGTGGGAGGGAGAGGGGGAGGAGACACTCAAAAGGCAGGGCGCCGGCTGGAACAGCGGCAAAGCGAGGCAGTCGCCTCTTCTGCCTTTAACTGCCGTCGCCGCTGCCGCATGTGGTGTGTATGTGTGTGTGTGTGTGTGTGTGTGTGTGTGTCACGTGTCTTGCTGTATTGGGAGGCGAGAGGCTGTGCCGTCGTTAATTGTCTGCAGCGAGGCAGCCAGCGCCTCAACAGACGCGGCTATTCACCCACCGTGGCCTCGCAATTAGCCGCCTCTTCCCTGCCGGATCCAGGAGTGGATCGGTTCTCGCTGTCGACTGCAGGTGTACACCCATCAGCGGAAGTTCTGCACTACCGGACATGTCTGAACCGATCGAAACGTCACCGCTGACGTTCTTTGCAAACAAACACACAGTTACCATGAGCGCTACTTCCGGGTAGAACGCCGCACTCTAATACATTGCAGCATTTCATTTGAAAGTTAAGCACCAGCAGAAGTCTGTGGAACAGCCAGCAATAGCGCGGGGGACAGTCGCGATCACTGACCAGGTCCGCGTCACGCACAGAAGACTAGTCATCGGGGGAAGTTGTTCGACGTGTGTACTGGAGACAGACGTGGAATTGGCTCCCACTGACATGCTGTGTTGCTTATTTACACCAGACACGCCGTCCACGTTCTCCAGATGCACAGGATGACCGCTATCTGCAACTTTTGATTGAAAGGAATTTTTGGCTGAGTGTTCCAGAACTGAATTCGGCGTTCGGAGATGCCACAGAACGCCACGTACCGTACCGAACTGTTAGGAGACGGCAGCAGGACGAGAATCTCCATTCCCTGCGCCCTTGACGAGCACCACGTCGTACAGCACAACACCGTGGATTCCGTCACAGACAGACGAGAAACAGTGCAGAATGGATGCCCCGTGTCTTGTTTACGGGCGAATCTCTGATCTCTTTGAACTCTGATAATTGGAGGCACAGTGTTCAGAGACACCCCGGTAGTACAGCACGCTTCTGACACTGTGTGCCTCATGTGCAACCAGGTGATGGTGGAATAATGGTGTGCGGCGGCATTTCATGGGGCCACCGTACACCTCTCGTGGTTGTTGATGGTGGGACCGTCTAGACAAAATTTTGGTGATAGTTTCATCTTGACGGATGATTAATTGCTTGTCTTAGTGCTCTTCCCAGTGCACACGCTCCTTCACTTTGCTAGGATCAGCAGAATGGAGCGGCTTCGTTGTTATCCAGAGACGAACCCCATCGGACCCGTATGTGATCGACGAAACGAGCTGTTTCTCCACGTCGACGAGACCACGTGCTCTGCTCGACTTACGCTTAATGCCGCTGAAGCGTGGGGTAATCTGGACCGGGCCTGCCTCGATGCCGGCCGGGGTGGCCGAGCGGTTCTAGGCGCTACAGTCTGGAACGGCGCGACCGCTACGGTCGCAGGTTCGAATCCTGCCTCGGGCATGGATGTGTTGTGATGTCCTTAGGTTAGTTAGATTTAAGTAGTTCTAAGTTCTAGGGGGCTGATGACCTCAGAAGTTAAGTCCCATAGTGCTCAGTCATTTGAACCATTTTTTTTTTGAAGCTGCCTCGATGATCACCTAATCCGTGGCGGCCAAGACGGATACAATCCTGCACCCGAGGAAGAGAGTGTCTCACCACTTAGTGACGTTGCTCAGGAGTGCCCTCGAAAACCGCTCATGGGAAACAGACGATTTTGTCGTTACACAATGTTTCTTAAAATTTTGTGGTCTGGACACATTGGAGATGAATATATACGCATTCTCAGAATCAATTTTTCTTTTCTACGGCGTGAATTTCAAAATTTGTACCTCTCTGCCAGCCAAAGAATATAGTATGCTTGACTTGTCGAGAACCAGGGACAAATATCTTTGCACAACTTTCGCGGGTTATACCTCGCGTAAATATAAGCGATTAGTACTAGTCAAGAGTAGGCTGAAGAATCAATGTGCAAGGAAGTCCGATATAAGCCGCCGCCGCCACTGCTGCCACCACGTCTGTTGTACACCACTCTTGTTGTGTCGAGGTAATAATCTAAGAACGACCACTCCTGCTGCGAGAGAGATGTTGTATAGTTACCGTCGCATGGCTGCTGAATTAAATCAGACGGACCTGCTGCGTCATACTTGCAAATTACAACGTGCAACATGAAGTCCTAGACAATACCCGCAAATGGAGGAAGATGAACCACTTCGGAAATTGTTTTTGAGTCATCAGTCTTCTGACTGGTTTGATGCGGCCCACCAAGAATTCCTCTCCTATGACAACCTCTTCATCTCAGAGTACCACTGGCAACCTACGTCCTCAATTATTTGCTGAATGTACGAGGGTTGTACAGAAAATAAGTTCCGATCAGTCGTGAAATGGAAACCACAGTTAAAAAACAGAAACGTCTTATTTGCAACAGTTAGGAGCACCTTCCACCTACTTCTCTACATAGTCGCCGTTCCAACTTCGAGTTTTGTCGTACTGTTGCATCAACTTTCCAATATCCTCGTCATAGAAAGCAGCCGCTGTGCTCCCGGCCAGTTATCTGCACTGGTCTGCAGCTCGTTGTCTGGGGAAACATTTTGTCTTCGTAGCCAGCAGTTCTTGTGAGCAGAGATGAGACTCAGTAGGAGCCAATTAAGGACTCTATTGTGGGCGATCAAACACTTCTCATCGGAAACGCTACAGGAGCATCTTCATTGCCCCTGCAGTGTGCGGCCGAGAATTGGCTTGAAGAAGGAACTGCTCGACATTTGTGTCACGTGGGCTGCATGACACAGCGAAATCTCTAACCAGGCCCTCATACTTGGCGGGAGACGCTATTCCCTACTCATCCTTACGTGCTCACTGTTCACTCAGAACCGAAAAGAGCGACGCGACACGATCGACGGGTGTTCTAGAGTCACTGCCCAACACATCTGTGGCCAGACTTTCCCAGTGGTTTCCATTTCACGACCGATCGGAACTTACTTTCTGGACAACCCTCGTATTGCGATCTCTCTCCCCGTCTACAGTTTTTACCCTTTACAGCTCCCTCTGCTACCACTCCCTGATATCTTGACAGACGTCCTATCATGCTGTCCCTTGTTTTCCACATATTCCTTTCCTCTCCGAACCTCCTCGTTCCTTACCTCATCAGTCCACTTCATGTTCAGCCTCCTCCTGCAGCACCACATCTCACATGCTTCGATTCTCTGCCTTTTCGGTTTTCCCACAGTCCACGCTTCACTACCATGCAGTGCTGTGCTCCAAACGTGGATTCTCAGGAATTTCTTGTACAAATGAAGGCGTACGTTTGATACCAGTGGACGTTCCTTGGCAAGGAATGCCCTTTTTGCCAGTGCTAGTCTGTTTTTGATGTCCTCCTTGCTTCGTCCGTCATGAGTGATTTCCCATTCCTTAACTTCATCTACTTTGTGCCCACCATTCCTAACATTAAGTTTACTGCAGTACACATTTCTGCTACTTCTCATTACTTTCGTCTTTCATCGATCTACTCTCAACCCATCTCCTGTACTCATTAGACTTCATTCCGTTCAACAGATCTCGTGATTTTTTCATTTCCACTGACGATAGCAACGTCGTCAGCGAATCGTATCATTGATATCCTTTCACATTGAGTTTTAATTCCACCCTTGAACATTTCTTTTATTTCCATCACTGCTGCTTCGATGTACGCATTGAACAGTAGGGGCGAAAGGCTGCATCCTTATCTTACACAGTTTTTGATCCGAGAACTTCGTTCTTGGTTTTCCACTGTTATTGCTTCTTGGCTCATGTACATGTCGTATTTTACCAGTCTCTCCCTATGGCTTATCCCTGTTTCCTCAGAATTTCTAACATCTTGCACCATTTGCAATTGTCGAACGCTTTCCCCAGGTTGACAAATCCTACGACCGTGAATTGATTTTTCTTTAGTCCTATTTGCATTATTAACCGCACTGCCAGAACTGTCCCTCCTGTCCGTTTACCTTTCCTAAAGCCAAAGTCATCGTTATCTTACACATGATCAACTTTCTTTTCCATTCTTGTCAGATGGTATGTCGCCAGACTCATACATTCTACTCAGCATAGTTGTTTTGTTGCGACTTTCCCCAATAATTTTAGAAATTCTGATAGACTATTATCTATCGCTTCTGCGTTGTTTGACTTACTGTGTGTGTATTGTGAGCTAGACCGCGTACCTAGAAACGTCGTAGAGGCTTCATCCCTCCGTAGCCCTCAGTGGTACACAGCGCCACAGCAGGCCACCGTGGTCCACCCACGTCACCGCCGCCCCACGCCGAATTCAGGGCTATTGTGCGGTTCGGCCCCCAGTGGACGCCCTGGGAACGTCTCATACCAGACGAGTGTAACCCCAAATGTTTGCACGGTAGAGTAAGACAGGTTTGCTCAGCAATCGACGACAGTGTGTAACTGAGGTGGAACAAGGGGAACCAGCCCGCACTCGCCGAGGCAGATGGAAAACCGCCTAAAAACCATCCACAGACTGGCCGGCACACCGGACCTCGACACTAGTCCGCCGGGCGTGGGCGGGCACGCCTTCCCGCTCGGGAAGCAGCGCGTTAGACAGCGCGGCTAGCCGGACGGGCCACTCGCAACACTGGCTCCCCTGTCTCTTCTCTATCGACTCCTGTTTCTCCTCCTGTCAGGTCATCAAACAAGTCTTACCCCTCAAAGAGGACTTCAGTGTACTCTTTCCACCGATCCGCTCTCTCCTCAGCATTTGACAGCGAAATTCCCATTGCACTCTTAATTTTACTGCCCTCGCTTTTAATTTCACCGAAGGTTGTTTTCACGTTTCTGTATGCTGAGTCCGTCCTTCCGGCAATCATTTCCTTTTCGACGTCTTCACATTTTTCCTGCAACCATTTTGCCTTAGCTTCACTTCCTATACATTTCATTTTAAGTGATTTGTATTTCTGTATTCCTGAATATCCTTGAACATTTTTGTACTTTCTTCTTTCATCAGTAAACTAAAGTATTTCTTCTGCTATCCATGTTTTCTTCTCAGTTACCTTCTTTCCAGCTTGTGTGATTGCCCCTCTTAGAGATTCCCATTCGTTTTCAACTTAACTGCCTACTGAGTTATTGATTGTCGTAGTACCTATGATCTTAGAGAACTTCGGGCTTACCTCTTTATTCCTAAGTACTTCCATATCGGACTTCTTTGCACATTGATTCTTCAGCCTACTCTTGACTAGTACTAACTAGTGACCTGAGTATATGTGCTCCTGGGTACGCCATACAATCCGGTATCTGATTGCGGAATCTTTACTTGACCGTGATGTTGTGTAGCTGAAATCTTGTATCTTCCTGCGTTTTCCGAAGTATACCACCACCTCTTGTGAGTCTTGAACAAGTATTCGCTATTACTAGCTGAAATTTATTGCAGAACTCAATTGGTCTTTCTCCTCTGTCATTCCTAGTACGAAGCCCACCACAGATACTGCAAATAAAGCCATTCAATCTACTTCGTAAAGTGGCTCTTCTTTTTATATGAACCGTATTTTACTTTATTTGGGTTACTGTGCTCTACTCACCGTATAATTTTGCTTTTCATTATTACAGCACTTACCAATTTAGTCTCATCACGTGCCTCATTTGTAACATTATGCTTGTTTAATACAACATATGTTGTTCAGTAATGCTGTTGAAACGTGTCACCAAAATTTGAAACATTCTACTGAATTTATTTTCCTTCTCTGAACAAGTTTTATAATATGTTATATAATTCATTAATTTACTGTGTCGCTTTATCTAAACTAAATAGTTTTATTTCACATTTTTATCGAAATATTTTTGCTCGCTTTAGTCTTACATCGAATGTCAGTCATCGTTTTTGACAACTAAAGAGGATATTTTGGATACACCTAACTCAAAATACTGTATCTCGCAATATTCACAGCAAAAGCTGCTATCGTATAATATTATACAAGTGTCGCGAGTTTTTCATTCGCAAGGAAGAAAGATCGGGTTTAACGACACGACGACGTCGAGGTCATTAAAGACGGAGAACAAGCTTAGATTCTGTCAAGGATGGGGGAGGAAGTCAGCCGCGCCCTTTCAAAGGAACCGTACCGGCATCTGCGTGGAGCGGTTTTTCGTTCGCAGTGTATAAAATATTCTACGGCAAGCTAACGAAACAGTCAGTCAATGCACTATGGAAATTTTACGCTGCCCTCTGACAGCAGGTAACCCAACTCCTACGCTGCCCGCTAGAGCTACTCAGGCGCCAAAGGGCTTAATAATTATTCTCTCGTAGAGTGTTTTTTTTTTTTTTTTAAACTATGTCGCGTAAACTCAAGCAGACGAACTAGATATTATACAATTGGAATAGTAGAGGAGTATTTTCCAGGAAGATAATAGTTATGAAGATTCCATGTACTGACTTCGGCGAAAAATTTCGAAGCCCAGCAATTCTCCATTGGTGAGAGGAGTCGGTCTCTACAGGACGTACAAAATGACGTCATTGTGTTGGTGTTGGACACAGTACACCGAAAGGAGCGCGCCATTTCAACTGTGTGCTGCCCAGAGCCACAGTAGCATACACTGTCCTCAAGTGGTTAATTCCGTGGTTGCCTGTCGAGCAGGCTGAGGAAATGATGAGTTGCTGAGACGCCGACATACTGTTGCGACCGTACGTCGGCAGCCGGTCTCTGTCACACCTCATTACAGTCCCCCCGCCGTGACAGAACCACAACACGACGACGCCCAGGTTCATTCCGTATTCCTTGACTTTCGGAAGGCATTTGATGCAATTCAGTATTCTCTCATTTACTGAAGAACATAAAAATTTACAGAGACTAAAGTTCAACACGTCTCACTTGAAGGAGCAAAATCGACAGATTAAAAACGGTTGTAAGGTAGCAGATTTTGCACCTTACATGATGCTAAATCAGTACTAATACACCGCATAATAATTGATAATTGGCCCACCGGTAGGAATGAATGGACACAGAAGAGGAAGTTGTTTGTGTCATGTCAGAGTAACGAGATGGGCTCAGAGGCTGGAACACGGCCGCAACCCCTAAGGAAGGTGTTTATGTGACGTCAAAGTAACGGGATGGCCGCGGCCGGACCCCTTTGTCGGCTGGCACTTCAGACCACCAAAGACGTTGGGAGAGGCTGGGCCATCACAACAAGAAGCGAGAAGGAGCTATATGCGAAAGACAGAAAGACGATTTCGCGCCACAGTGGAAAATTTGTGGAAGACTGTGACGGGATTGGCGCAGAGCACGTAGAGATACGTCTTAAAAGTTTGGCGGCAACAGTAACCGCGGGAGAATTCTGTGTCGTGATTGGCTACCAACGCGCACGGATCCATGCGACGAAGAACGGCCAGGTTTGCAAAAACTCTGAAGGAGGACTCTGGAGTCGGCTGTGCAGGAGAGCAGCCGCGGTGTCTGGCTGCCCTGCCTAGATAGCGTGGAGAGAAGGAGGTTGGAGAAGTTACCGGCATTGAGTCCAGTCTGAACAGTTTAGAGCATACGTAGCATTATCTGTTCCTTTGAGGAGAGAAACAGACTTGTACTAACTTGTGGTGTTCATATGCAATCTGAAGTGTACCTTTGCTGCCGCGCGCTTGAGTCGACCAACTACTTTTGGCTTATATGTAAGTAGCTTGAGTATTGACTAGTGACGGACTCCGCAATTGAACACTTGCGTACAGGAGTTTACGGACGCAAACCACGTCCACGTTGGAGATTAAAGCCAAGCTCGCTCACGGGAAATACGACATCACGACGTCGGCTGGGCCGACCGTCGTAATCACCACGGAGAATTACGGTGATATCAGCAATCATCAGCCAAAGTAGGGCACTGTAATTCTAAATGAGTTCGTATTTCACCAGCTCTTTGACTGGCGCTCTCTGAGCCTGTGTCCGTTCAGGCAGAACTTCAATACAGTCACTTGCTGGTTCAGTGTTGACTTAGGAAAAGAGGATGCATTGTGCCAATGATAGGCTAGTTACGTTAGCGAGTGTATTGGATTGTCATGTTAGGCTAGAAATATTGCTCATCCTCTTCTGAATAAATCTTAATTTGGTATCATATGCTAATCACCGTATTATTGATTTCGTATTTTTATTTGACAATTAGAGTGTAATGATAATTTCGATGCAGATGATACTGGGGCATAACCGTGCGTTTAAACAGGGCCAGCTTAAGTCAGACAGCAATTCAAGGTCTTCTAAGACTACCAATAGATATTTTTCAATATATCGATAATTTTAAAATAAACCCCCGTACGTAGCACAGTGTACTAGTTTTTTGTTTCAAGTAATCCTGGGAGGTGTAGGTAAGATACAAATGCCTACTCCTTTTTCCGATTACATATTATATCGCTTATAATTCTCTAATTTGCCGTTAACTTAGTAGACCCACTTTTTGCCTTATAACCATGGAGTTTCTGCTGTCCTTGGACTCCAAAGAGGGGAAGCTATTTTATTTCTTGGGTATCCACGCGTGCAGTGCCGTCAGCTCCTGGAGGCGTACGTTCTTTATTAAGTCCCGAATTTAGACTGCACAGTGGAGGAATGCTACTGTAGCGGTACGAACACAAGGACACGAAATACACGCCAAGTAATCTGTTTTACTCGTGGTGAGAAATATTTGATAATATGTTACTTTATCTCTTGAAATGCTTGAGCTATTGGTCATTCGGGGGATTTCATAGGATATGGAAATGTGTAATGGTCGTACACACTTCAAGTCCATTTCGATCAAAGTAGGACTTCATCACAGTAATCCGAATCCCCACGCAACCACACCAAACTCTGCCGAATCAGTATTGAAAGGAAAATGGTTACTTAACATAGCACACGACCCCAGCAGGTGCACTGACGTACATAACTTGTGAGGCTGTTGATGTTAAAGTATGAAAAGTGAGAATAAGTGCACATACATACATACATGCAATTAAGCGTACCATACAGGTTCTGAGAAGTTTAGCAACACCATTAAACCAGACAGACAAAACAAAAGCGGGATAATTACAGTGGGACAGACTTCCAAGTCAGACCTTTCTCATGAAAGTCGATAAATTCAATAATTTCATTCGAAATAGGTTCCTGCTACACAAACAGACGATCGTTCTGGGAAAAATACGTTCGTCTATTCATTGGTGCTGCCTAAGATAACGAAATCTTTCATGACACGTGGCGATCGATCGATATGAAGGTGCAAACGCCAACATACGGGAAACGATTAGAAAATCTGCCATAAACTTAACAGAAGCACACACGAGAACCATGCGTAGATCGCTGAAGGCGATTATCCTACTGCGGAAATCTTCACGGAAGCCTTTGTGAAAGCGGCCCTACCTTCTGCTCCGTTACGTCCCAGTTGTTGGCTACGATATGCGGACGACACCTTCGTTATCTGGCCTCACGGTGAAGCGGAATTGGGAAACTTCCTGCAGCACTTAAGTAGCCTGCACAACAATATAAAGTTCACACATGAGACTGAAAACAATGGTACCTTGCCATTTCTGGATGTGGAAGTATACAGACCTGGTCCGCAGCTCATAGTCGTGCTGTAGCGTTCTCGCTTCGCACGCCCGGGTTCCCGGGTTCGATTCCCGGCGGGGTCAGGGATTTTCTCTGCCTCGTGATGACTGGGTGTTGTGTGATGTCCTTAGGTTGGTTAGCTTTAAGTAGTTCTAAGTTCTAGGGGACTGATGACGATAGATGTTAAGTCCCATAGTGCTCAGAGCCGTATACAGAGCTGGGACACAAAGTGTACCGGAAACCAATGCACACTAATCGGCAGCTGCACGCGGAGAGCCACCACCACCCAGCTCAGAAGTATTCTGTGATGCATACGTTAACTGGCCGAGCCTACCGGATAAGCGATGAAAATAACATCAAAGAAGAATTAAAGGAGCTACAACAGACGTTTAGTGCCAATGGCTCTGATGACAACATCATAAGAAAGGTGGATAAAACCAAAGGGAGCAGAACACGAGAAGAAGGCAAAGAAGAGAAGCTTCCTCTGGTTCACTTACCATATGTAAAAGGCGTCAGTGGACGGCTAGGCAACGGCCTCCGCCGACGAGGTTTCAAACCGATTTTTCGAAGCAGTCACAGGAGCCACGAAATGATAGGTTCCACCAAGGATGTAGTCAACAATCTTAACCCTGCAGGTGTTTACGAACTACGGTGTGAGTGCGGAGCTGCCTACATAGGAGAATCAGGGAGACGTGTCAGCTTACGAGTAGCAGAACACGAACGCTATGTACGATTTCAACAACATAATAAATCGGCCATAGCGGAACACCAACCTATCAGGTTCCATCAAGCCAGAGTACTGGCGAAAGAACCGTGGATGCGAGATCGCAGAATACGGGAGGCGATCGAAATTATTAAGCAGCCTGACAACGTCAACAGAGAAGATGGCTACAAACTCCCGGCGTCCTGGCTGCCGGCCATCCCAGTCCAGAGGGCAGAAGCCACACGGGACACGGGCGTGTCTGCACAAACAGCTGTAGAGAAACTGTCAGTCCACTTCGGCGCACACCAGGAGGAAAACTTGCCGACCAGAAGCCGAACGCGGATTGGCGGACAGCTACCAATCGTTGACGGCATGGACATCCACGAATAGCCCCTTTCCTTACATCTTCCCTTACGTCATGACTAGCCAAACATATTAGAGGGCCAATTAAAAGTTTTACAACAGTGACGCCAGACATCGATGAATAGAAGCACCCATCCCCATGCGAAAGCAGTCGTGCCTAGAGGAAGGCCGTTGCAATTCGGGCGAAACTTCGCTTTTAGTTTATTATTGTTGTTAGTTTTTAGCAATGACGCGCCGTAATACCCAGAGGAATTTTAATCACTACGTCACCGGCCGCGGAAGCCTACGTTCTTACATCCTACTGAACACTTACAAACTTTACACAACGTGAGTATGAAACCGAAATTCATCACTCAGGATCACTGACTTATTTAATTTAAATTACTTGAGGCAACGAAATACACTGCTGGAAGTTGAAATAAGAACACCGTGAATTCATTGTCCCAGGAAGGGGAAACTTTATTGACACATTCCTGGGGTCAGATACATCACATGATCACACTGACAGAACCACAGGCACATAGACACAGGCAACAGAGCATGCACAATGTCGGCACTAGTACAGTGTATATCCACCTTTCGCAGCAATGCAGGCTGCTATTCTCCCATGGAGACGATCGTAGAGATGCTGGATGTAGTCCTGTGGAACGGCTTGCCATGCCATTTCCACCTGGCGCCTCAGTTGGACCAGCGTTCGTGCTGGACGTGCAGACCGCGTGAGACGACGCTTCATCCAGTCCCAAACATGCTCAATGGGGGACAGATCCGGAGATCTTGCTGGCCAGGGTAGTTGACTTACACCTTCTAGAGCACGTTGGGTGGCACGGGATACATGCGGACGTGCATTGTCCTGTTGGAACAGAAAGTTCCCTTGCCGGTCTAGGAATGGTAGAACGATGGGTTCGATGACGGTTTGGATGTACCGTGCACTATTCAGTGTCCCCTCGACGATCACCAGTGGTGTACGGCCAGTGTATGAGATCGCTCCCCACACCATGATGCCGGGTGTTGGCCCTGTGTGCCTCGGTCGTATGCAGTCCTGATTGTGGCGCTCACCTGCACGGCGCCAAACACGCATACGACCATCATTGGCACCAAGGCAGAAGCGACTCTCATCGCTGAAGACGACACGTCTCCATTCGTCCCTCCATTCACGCCTGTCGCGACACCACTGGAGTCGGGCTGCACGATGTTGGGGCGTGAGCGGAAGACGGCCTAACGGTGTGCGGGACCGTAGCCCAGCATCATGGAGACGGTTGCGAATGGTCCTCGCCGATACCCCAGGAGCAACAGTGTCCCTAATTTGCTGGGAAGTGGCGGTGCGGTCCCCCGGCCTCCCGCATGCCCACTATACGCCCTCGCTCAAAGTCCGTCAACTGCACATACGGTTCACGTCCACGCTGTCGCGGCATGCTACCAGTGTTAAAGACTGCGATGGAGCTCCGTATGCCACGGCAAACTGGCTGACACTGACGGCGGCGGTGCACAAATGCTGCGCAGCTAGCGCCATTCGACGGCCAACACCGCGGTTCCTGGTGTGTCCGCTGTGCCGTGCGTGTGATCATTGCTTGTACAGCCCTCTCGCAGTGTCCGGAGCAAGTATGGTGGGTCTGACACACCGGTGTCAATGTGTTCTGTTTTCCATTTCCAGGAGTGTATAATGCTTGCGAGTTGAGAGATATTAATTTTAGGTACACAGAAAGATTCAAGCTTAGAGGCACAAATGCTGAAGCATGTGGCTCTATCCAAGTAGACGAAGGGCAATGCTGGGTTCATTCATCTCATGACAGACTCTTCCACTGCTCTCTCCGTCGTTTCTTGGATACCACCGAGCGAGGATGCGCAGTGGTTAGCACACTGGACTATCATTCGGGAGGACGACGGTTCAAACCCGCGCCCGGCCATCCAGATTTAGGTTTCCCGTGGTTTTCCTAAATCGCTCCAGGCAAATGCCGGGATGGTTCCTTTGAAAGGGAACAGCCGCTTGCTTTCCCCGTCATTAACACAAATTCAAAAATGGCTCTGAGCACTATGGGACTTAACATCTACGGTCATCAGTCCCCTAGAACTTAGAACTACTTAAACCTAACTAACCTAAGGACATCACACAACACCCAGTCATCACGAGGCAGAGAAAATCCCTGACCCCGTCGGGAATCGAACCCGGGACGTCATTGACACAATCCGAGTTCTCCGTCTCTAATGACCTCGATGTCGACGGGACATTAAACGCAATCTTTCTTCCCTCCTTCTTTGGATACCCTTAGCCACAATTTTGGTGGACTTCCTCTTCTCGTTCCAGGAGGTGGTCACGAAACTACTCTTTTGGGCAATCTGCTTTCTTCCATTCTTCTGACATCCTCTAACCATCCTAGACGTGTTCCTTCTATTCCACTCGTAATATTATAATGAGTCTGTGACCTCCCTCTTATTTCCTCATTTCTTGCGTGCTCAAGTCGTGAAACCATACATGCTCTACTCAAGTGATGCATTTCTAAAGCTATAAGCGTCTTTTTATTTCTTTCTGTGACTTCCAAGCACTCAGTCCCACAGCTTATTATTGTTTCGACGACGGATTTTTATAAACGCACTTTAACATTTAAACTCACTTTTCAAGACCGAAGTACAGGATTTAATTTTGGGTTAGCCGCCGTTCCCTGCCGGATCCATCTTTGATATTTCTGCCACATCTTCCATTACGTGATAGCATACTGCCCAGGTATTTAAACTTTTTACACACTTTAACGTGATGACTGACAATGTCCAAGTCACTTCCCTCCACTTCGCAACATAGATATTCTGTCGTCTCAAAATTAATTTTCAAACCCCACTTTTTATACTCTTCCAAAAACTTGCTGAGCGTTTAAGAAATATCTTATTAGTCGTTTGCTGCAAGGACTTTATCATCAGCATAGAAAAGTGTGTACATACTTTGGTTTCCTAGTTCAATCCACATGCCCATGCACTTTCTACATCAAAGATCCAGTGCCTTCTCCACATACAACTTAGAGTGTCCGGGAGACGGACAATATTCTTCTGCCAGCCTTTTATTTATTTTGAAGGACTCTCCAGAAATTCCTTTCCCCACTTTAATGACACATTCCGCCGACTTGTAGAGGTTTATGATGCATCTTACATAAACGTTTGGCAATTCCAGTGACCACAGTACCTCAAACAATACCTTTTGTGCTACTGTGCCGTATGCTTTCTGAAGATCAATAAAGATGAAATAACTGCTTGGCTTCCTTTTCGATCTCTGCTCCATAATATGTCTCATGGTAAAGATGTTACCTCAACAGTTCCTGCCTCTTTTAAAGTCACTTTGTTCTTCCATTTGATTTGAAAATCCTCCCGTACAGCTTGCTAACTGGACTAGTGACATTTATGTCACGGTAAGTGCTACACACTGTCTCGTTCCTTTTTTATATATGGGACTTGGATATTGTTGAATAATTTGCATAGATATTTATGCTGGGGCCATACCTACTAATTTTGCTCGTACATTTCCAGACCCTCGTTATTTCTTTACTTTCATTTGTTTAGCCGCCCTCGGTACGTCTTTCGTCGCTATTTTGTCTAGCTCTCATGGTTCTCCCGCAGCTCTCGCTTTAGGTCCTTGTACTCTGCTTCCCCTGTCGGCAGGCCTTTAAAGCGCTTCTCGCACGCTAAGAGGCTGATGACAGGCAGATATCTATCTATCTCTATCTCTATCTCTATCTCTCTCACACGTCGTATCTCGGGCCTGCCTCCGTTTTGCAAGCTGACCACACTTTCGTGTTCCTCCAGTCATCGATCTACTTCCTCGCCTTTATCCTTCCAGATTTCATTTGTCCTCTTTTAGATGTCCTGCTCACTTCTCTATTTATTCTAACATAGAAAGATCTATCATGTTCGTGTCTTGTTCTCAACCACTTATTGTACATCTTTTGTAGACGAGATCGGGCGACGTGGGGGCCGACAGACCGCGGTTCTCGCGGTCGTTCCGTGGCAGCAGACCTCTGGCCTGGAAGGTGCCGGGAAGGGGCATCCCGGGAGGGGCGCCCTTGACCGGCAGACGCCGAAGGCGTGGGACACTTCTCCGGCTGGGGAGGGGAGCAGCGTCCAGAGGAGAAGGTCTGGGAGCCGCACGGGGGGGGGGGGGGGGAGAGGGGTCCGGGACTGGGGTAAGGAACGGGGAGGAAGGGGTGGAGATGTAAGTAAAGCATAACTAGACGTCATGGACACAGGGTGAAGACATGTATACTTCTTACGAGCCTCTGTGTATGTTAAACGATCAAGGGACTTATACTCCTGTATCTTCTTTTCCTTCTTATAAACTAGGCAGTCTGGTGAACGTGAAGAATGACTGCCATGACAATTAACACACACAGGAGGGGGAACACAGGGACTCCCTCATGGTGTGGACGTCCACAGTCACCACAGAGAGGGGCCTGTGAACAGCGGGAAGACATGTGTCCAAAACACAAGCACTTAAAGCACCTCATAGAAGGTGGGATGTACGGCTTCACATTACATCGATGATCTTTACTTTCTCACGGAGGGTATCCCCTTCAAAGGCCAGGATAAAGGCATCGGTATCAATGCGATTGTCCTTGGGACCCTTCTGAACACGCCAAATAAAGTGGACACCCCGCCGTCCGAGATTGTCCCGAAGTTCCTCATGTTTGAAGGATGAGGTCCCTGTGGACCATATTTAGAGACTGGTGGGGGGTAATGGACACAGGAATTGTGCCAAGATGGGTACAGGCACGAAGGGCCGCAGACTGGGCAGCTAAAGCAGTTTTGATCAGCACCGAACCCGACCGCATCTTGCTCAGGGGGTCCACTTCGCCAAACTTGTCTTCAATGCGTTCCACAAAGATAAAAAGCTTTGGTATTGGTGAAAGTATCCCCATCAGTCCTAGTGCAAACCAGATAGCGGAGGAAAGGTTTTGCCCCTAGCCGACGAGCCTGACCCTCTTCCCAGGGAGTAGCCACGGAAGGGAAGGCCGAAGGGGCAGGAGAAGCAGCACTTGAGGAATCAGTTCCACGCAGAGAGACGGTCGCAGAAGAACGGCCAGAGTTCTGGACCCGTATGCGTTTCATTTGCATAGCGTCCGCCCTGATACCACCCACTCCGATCAGGGGCTCTCCTCACGGGCGCCACCCAGCCACAGCGAGGGCCGTCTGGCACGGCGGCCATTGCCGGGAGTTCCGATGCCCCAGGATGACGAGCAACCACTCCGAGTCTTGCATGAGGACGTCACAGCTCAGGGGGCTCAACCGAAAGGGTACGTAGCGACCCCACCGCACGGGCTGGCTACCGTGCTGGCTGTGCACCCTAGCATCAGACAACGGCGTGAAAGAAAAGGTGGAATGTACTAGGAGGGCGCACGTCGGAGACACTAGGTAAGGTGCTCTTCCCCAAATGGCTCACACTACGGAGGAGAAATTTAGTAATGGAGGTGAAACCCCAGAGGGGGACCAAGGAGTGCCAAAAGGAGGAGGTGTTACGCAACAAAGCCAAATTGTAAAACCAACAGAACCAGGAGGATAGTGGGGGCCAACATAAGCAAGTCCACCAAGAGAGGGAGAGGAGAGGGCGAGGGGAAAGGAGCAAGGAGGGGAAAGGAGGGGAATGGGAAGGAAATGCAGCCCCGGAAAGAAGCAAGGCTGCAATAGCTCGGGGCCCCGTGCTCGCCACGCACGTATCCACAAAAGAGTTGTGGACCCCCTGGGGGAGTACAATTAGTGGAACTTCTGCAACACATTGGGGTTTCTCGGTCTCACAGAAAATAAACAAACCAATCAGTCGATATCAGACAAAAATTTAATGGGAAGTAAAATACTCAACAGAAAATACCGGGAAAATGTGGTCTAAACAGGTGTCGTTGTCTCTCATTAGATCTACTAAATTAAACAACACAGTACCCACCAAACACAATAGATTCGACATAACTCTTAGCTGTCCGCCCCTGGTAGCTGAATGGTCAGCTTGACGGATTGTTAATCCTCTGGGACCGGGTTCGATTCCCGGCTGGGTCGGGGAATTTTCTCCGCCCAGGGATTGGGTGCTGTGTTGTCCTCATCATTATCCTATCAAGCTCATCAACTGAAGGTCGCCGAAGTGGCGTCAAATTGAAAGACTGGCACCCGGTGAACGGTCTGCCCGACGGGGGGTCCTAGCCATACGATTGAATAAACAAAAACTCCTACGTGTACGAAAGCAATATCGAAATATTTTTTTTAGTCATATAGATATCTAATTATGATATCAAGCTGTAGACAAGAATCACAGTTATCATTTCAAATCATAATACTTACCATAACATAGGACAGAAATTATTTTCAATAACGATACTGCGGAAGGAAGGCACAAACTTTAATCCAACTTCCCGTTGTCAACGAAGTCAGTAGAGACAAAATAACAATATGACTAATACGCAGGCAATGAGTTAAGCTGTCTGAATAAACAGAATGTCGGAAATACTGAAGGAATTATTGATTGGCTCTCGATAAATCGTAAGTCACTTAAAACACGAAAAAAAACAGATTTCATTAAATTCTGTACAACACAAGATACTTCACTACCACTGACAATACAAATATGTGAAACTGGCTTCCAGGTCCTGGATTGGACATCACGCATTATACACTCCTGGAAATTGAAATAAGAACACCGTGAATTCATTGTCCCAGGAAGGGGAAACTTTATTCACACATTCCTGGGGTCAGATACATCACATGATCACACTGACAGAACCACAGGCACATAGACACAGGCAACAGAGCATGCACAATGTCGGCACTAGTACAGTGTATAGCCACCTTTCGAAGCAATGCAGGCTGCTATTCTCCCATGGAGACGATCGTAGAGATGCTGGATGTAGTCCTGTGGAACGGCTTGCCATGCCATTTCCACCTGGCGCCTCAGTTGGACCAGCGTTCGTGCTGGACGTGCAGACCGCGTGAGACGACGCTTCATCCAGTCCCAAACATGCTCAATGGGGGACAGATCCGGAGATCTTGCTGGCCAGGGTAGTTGACTTACACCTTCTAGAGCACGTTGGGTGGCACGGGATACATGCGGACGTGCATTGTCCTGTTGGAACAGAAAGTTCCCTTGCCGGTCTAGGAATGGTAGAACTATGCGTTCGATGACGGTTTGGATGTACCGTGCACTATTCAGTGTACCCTCGACGATCACCAGTGGTGTACGGCCAGTGTAGGAGATCGCTCCCCACACCATGATGCCGGGTGTTGGCCCTGTGTGCCTCGGTCGTATGCAGTCCTGATTGTGGCGCTCACCTGCACGGCGCCAAACACGCATACGACCATCATTGGCACCAAGGCAGAAGCGACTCTCATCGCTGAAGACGACACGTCTCCATTCGTCCCTCCATTCACGCCTGTCGCGACACCACTGGAGGCGGGCTGCACGATGTTGGGGCGTGAGCGGAAGACGGCCTAACGGTGTGCGGGACCGTAGCCCAGCATCATGGAGACGGTTGCGAATGGTCCTCGCCGATACCCCAGGAGCAACAGTGTCCCTAATTTGCTGGGAAGTGGCGGTGCGGTCCCCTACGGCACTGCGTAGGATCCTACGGTCTTGGCGTGCATCCGTGCGTCGCTGCGGTCCGGTCCCAGGTCGACGGGCACGTGCACCTTCCGCCGACCACTGGCGACAACATCGATGTACTGTGGAGACCTCACGCCCCACGTGTTGAGCAATTCGGCGGTACGTCCACCCGGCCTCCCGCATGCCCACTATACGCCCTCGCTCAAAGTCCGTCAACTGCACATACGGTTCACGTCCACGCTGTCGCGGCATGCTACCAGTGTTAAAGACTGCGATGGAGCTCCGTATGCCACGGCAAACTGGCTGACACTGACGGCGGCGGTGCACAAATGCTGCGCAGCTAGCGCCATTCGACGGCCAACACCGCGGTTCCTGGTGTGTCCGCTGTGCCGTGCGTGTGATCATTGCTTGTACAGCCCTCTCGCAGTGTCCGGAGCAAGTATGGTGGGTCTGACACACCGGTGTCAATGTGTTCTTTTTTCCATTTCCAGGAGTGTAGATGTTCCCACGCGCCAGAGTTCATCAACATTTGCTTTACGAGTAGTCATCGATTTGGGCTTACTTTAAACTCTTACATTTACTTATGTCATATGGGATAATAAGCACGGAAATATGGCGATATTGGTGTTCTAGCCTCAGTTTCAAGTTGGCTGTTATTTACAAAATTAGGTATGCTAATAACAGCCTCGCATTACACTTACACATTACTTAGGCACTCTGTGTAAAAAGTAGCACCTTTTATAAATGTATCACCAGGAGTATGAATAGGCTCTGCTAACCATAACTAACCCTACCTCTGCAGAGAAAGTAGGAACGTATGCAAACATAAAAACATTTTAACTCTTCCCCTGTGAATTCCAAGTATTGGCAGGTAATGAAACTCTTAAAAACAAATTGAAATCTTATCTGCTAGACAACGCTACCAAACAGTTGCGTTTCCAAGTATATAATCTCTATATGACGTTAAATAACAAATTTTGCTGAAAATTTTCATTAAAAATGCCAGTATGTAGCCATGTTTCCACACAGAACACATTTTATTTGTAAACTTACAGACACCTTCCACACCATAGCGAGATGTCGTGAATGTGATACACGAAATATGCAGGTAACCATACTGAACATGTGATATGCGTGATTGCGACGGTACCGGCGCTATACTACGGTACTGCTTCAAAGTCGAATTGGCAAAATTCGTGAAAGTACACGCCATAACAGAAATTACAGTTATTCTCACGAAATCTTACTTATTTCGTTCATTAACTCCCGACCAGCCACCTTCCAAACCAACCTGGTCGTACTGTCTCATACAAGAACAACTTAATCTGTTCGAGATACAAGTAATGTATTTGTTGTGCTGTACCCGTGTTTTCTTACCAATAACTGCTCCTAGCGGGGCGAAATCGTTTCGCAAACTAGTTGTGTCGTTACTTGAGATACTTAAAAGTCTGTCTTACCAACCGCTAAAAATGCGTATTTATTCTACCCTACGCATTTACTCTTAATCATTTAACGCATCATCTGTCCGCAATCGAAAATATTTAGTTTTCGTTTCGTTTCTGTATCTTCAGATAGTGCGTTTGTAACCTACTGAAGTGTCATTCGCGACTATTTATTTGCTACGCTTTCGTCTGATTTATGCTTACTTACGGAAACGTGTGCGCGCCCATTTTTCAGGTGTCACTTGCGTTCGTCCTTCGTATTTTCTCCCTACTACCACTCGAAGTTTCAGAATCACACATTTATTGATGCACAAGACATTTCCGGATGCTAAGCAAAAAAATCACTTGAAACTGCAGCAAGTAAAAAACCACAAACGGCACTGCAGATTAAAGAAAGGAATTGTTTTCAAATATAGAACCAAAATCACAGTTGTAAATGTATTTACTCCACCTCTCTGGCGGTGTTTTAAACGAATAAAACGAAACTAGTACGGTAGAATAAATGCGTGTCTTCATTAGTTGGAAATACGGATTTTCGAATACCTCAACGAATTGTGCAGCAGCTACTGACACACACGAAGAATTGCTCACGACGTAATTTGTTAATTCCAGCTGCCGATAGATCTATTTGCGAACTTTCCTTCGGTCCGGTGTAATAACTAAGTTCAGCCGAACTGCCCACACCGTAACCACACCCAGAACAGCGGGCGGCGCGCGACTCACCGTCACAGCCGCTCTTCGCCCTTCCGCATCGCGACGTGGCTGGCTGGCTGGCTGGCCGGCCGAGACGTCTGTTTACCAGGTGCGCGAGGTGCGCGTCCAGCACGACCTTCCGTGTTCACTCACGAGTTGACAAACTCCAGCAGGCATTGCTCGGTTGCCAAACGACAGCCGTGCGGACAGATACACACGCAAGAGCCACGAGCGGTGATATCGAACGGGAGCAGCTATCGATTATCGATTGTTACACTCCGCGAACCTTTCGTATTTATTTATTGCTCGTAAGCAAGCACTTATGGCCGTCACAGATATTTATACACGAGCAGACTAATAAGTTTTTATGGACTGGCAGTACTAGACGAGTTTGCCCGAACAAGAGAACCATGACAGACTGTCGATTTCGTACGGATGAAATCACGCATACGTATCACACGTATTGAGGAAGCAGACCAGTTACTGAACGAGCAGCAACAAGTGGCAGTTCGCGTTTAAAGCCTTTACGTATCTACCATTATTTTCTTCATACAGTTCAAACATTTCGATAAAGAATATATATTTTTTTTAAAATTTTGAATAAATTTCACTATGATAGCGTAGGTGAAAGCGCAGGAGTGACGTAAGTTCATCTACAACTATACACATGAGCACAACTTATTTACATGAGTACTAAAAGAAATCAGTTAAATTTCGATTACCCGATAAGTCACACAAATCTGAGGGCTGTAAATTCAACTATATACTTAGGGATTACAATTACAAATAACCAAAATTGGAACGATCGTATAGATAATATTGTGAGTAGAGCAAACCAAAGACTGCGATTCATTGGCAGAACACTCAGAAGGTGCAACAGGTCTACCAAATAGACTGCTTACACTACGCTTGTCCGCCCTATTCTAGAGTACTGCTGTGCGGTGTGGGATCCGCATCGGGTGGGACTGACGGATGACATCGAAAAAGTACAAAGAAGGGCAGCACGTTTTGTTTTATCGCGAAATAGGGGACATAGTGTCACAGACATGATACGTGAATTGGAGTAGCAATCATTAAAACAAAGGCGTTTTTCGTTGCGGCGGGATCTTCTCATGAAATTTCAGTCACCAGTTTTCTCCTCAGATTGCGACAACATTCTGTTGGCACCCAACTACATAGGAAGAAATCATCATCACGATAAAATAAATGAAATCGGGATTCGGACAGAAAAATTTAAGTGCTCGTTTTTCCCGCGTGCCGTTCGAGAGTGGAACGGTAAAGAACAGCTTGAAGGTGGTTCATTGAACCCGCTGCCAGGCACTTTATTGTGAAGCAGAGTAATCACGTAGATATAGTTGTTATCGATTTGGGTAACGTAAGCGATGGGTTTACTTTAAACTCTTACATTCACTAGTGTCATATGGGATAATTCTCTGAGGAATTTCCAAAGCATTTATTGCACGGAAATATGGTGATATTGGTGTTCAAGCTTCAGTTTCAAGTTGGCCGTTATTTACAAATTTAGGTATGGTAATAAAAGCCTCGCATTATACTTACGGAAAGCAACAAGTGGCAGGTCGCGTTTTTTTTTATCGAACATTACAGAGCAGAAGGTAAATAAATATTTCCTCATTATTAATAAATAAATTAACTATTTCAAGAGAGCATTCGAAGCATCTAAAGCCTTTACGTATCTACCATTATTTTCTTCATACAGTTCAAACACTTCCATGAAAGCTATATATATTTTCCATTCTGAATAAATTTCTCTGTGATAGCGTAAGTGCTGCCGTCTACTAGTAAGGTGAAGGTGTAGGAGCGACGTAAGTTCATCTATGTGGTGTGCGTACTGTAAGACCTTCGGTACACACACCATCAGATTATTTGACTTGTCGCTCTAACTAAGTAGGCGATTTTGAGCAATATGTGTCGCAGTCTTATCATGGCGTGTTTATCTTCTGCTGTTAGGTCAGACGATAGAAATGCCACTTGCACGCTTAGAGTAGCAGATTGACGGTGACCAACTTTAAACAGAACTTGATTAATTTTCACACAGATTTATTAAAATAATAACAATCATAAACCTTACTTAACTTGATTCTGGATGCTATTTACAATTGACAGTCTGAAGTTCCTTTGGTCTTGGTACGTTAATCTTATTCTCACATATCTCTGATACTTGACAAAGTTCCCATACATTTATCTTCATGGCTATGTACAGGAATATGGTAATCGTATTAGGCGCAGACTGAAACTTGAGTATAGACTGGTACAGACTGGTGCAGACAAATGCAGACTGACTAATCGGAGGTCTGTACACTCGTTATAATACCTCGCGCGTTCATGTATCACTGCGCGAATGTGATCCGCGAGGAGAAAAGGTTCTACGTTAGCAGCAATCTCATTGGCTGCGTTACATATTAATACGCGGATCGGCGGAAGCAGAATTTGGTCCGTCTCTATGGCAGCGCCATCTCGTAGTGCGGAGACGGACGAGCGCTGCGCCTGCGCTGTTGTGCTTAACGGGGCGCGCTCTAGTGGGAAAGTTGTGTACGCGCTGGCTACGCGGAACTATGTACACAACAATCTACAAACTGTACCTACATCAGCGTCAGACTCTGCAGGCCACGTAACGGTGAATACCTTTCCCCCTCCTCCCTCCCTGTTGCCTTCGCTAATGAAGTGTGGTGAGGATAACCGCTAGTTAACCTCCGCTTGAGCTCTGATTTTCCTCGATGCGGTGCGAGGAAGTATTGTGTTCCCTACTTTTTCAGGAACATACTCTCTGAGGATTTCAGCAGTAAACTTCTCTGCGGTGCACAACACATCTGTCGGAGTTTTGCCACTGGAGTTGTTGTGCATGTCCCAAACGCCCTCGGGCCTAGTATACACAATGCCGTGCCACAACCCTCCGCTCTTCGTTGCATCTTTTCTACCTCTTCTTCTTTGACTGATTAGCAACACTCAAGAATTCTTCGAACGAGTATTTGTTGAGCCACGTCTTTCACGGCTGAATTACATTTCCTTAAGCTCCTTCCGAAGAATCTCAGCACCGCATCTGCTTTTCGTACTACTTACTTTATGTGGTCATTCAGACTGACGTCTTTCCACATAGTCACCCCTCGGTATTTTACGGTAGTTACTGTTTCTAGCGCTCTGTTGTCAAGGGTAGAATCGAACAGTAGCGGACTTGTTCAGTGACTTTCACTCTTTGATGTTCAGTGCCAGCTGCAAGTCCTTGTACCAAACACTGGTCCCCTGCAGGTCTTCCTACGCACGACTGCATCGTCTGCCAGCAGACTCTCTGAACTCGGCACCTGGCCAGCCACATTACACACGCCGAGGTGGTGCAAGCCGTGGGACGCCTCGCAATATCGCGTCGGACCTCCACGTGGCCGACGTGGCGTGGACTCGACCAGAAATACTGGGCCACGCGGCCTCTACAGCCATCCATAATTGCGAAAGTGTTGCCGGTGCGGGAATTTGTGCACGAGCTTACCTCTCCGTTATGTCACATAAACTTTACGTGGGACTCATTTCGGGCGATCTACGTGGCCAAATCCCAACTGACATGTTCGTCAAACGTCCCACATTGTTTTCTGCTCTTATTTCGCCAAGTGTTGCTTGTCTGTTAGCACTGACAACGCTACGTAATCAAACCACTGCTCTCTGTCGTTAAGTGAAGGCCGTCGGCCACTGCGTTATCCGTGGTGAGAGGTAATGCCCGAAATTTGGTATTCTCGACACAGTCTTAACACTGTGGATCTCGAAATATTGAATTATCTAACGATTTACGAAACGGAAAGACCTGTGCGTCTAGCTCCAAGAACCGTGCCGCGTTGCAAGTCTGTTAATTCCCGTCTTGCGGCCATAACCGTGTTGGAAACCCTTTTAGATGGGTCACCTGAGTACAAATCACAGCTTCGCCAACGCACTGCCATTTTATACCGTGTGACGCGATATTGCCGCCATCTGTATAATTGCGTATCGCTATCGTATGACTGTCTTCATCTCAGCGTATATATTGCGGACAAATACAGACTTTCCCTCGAAGGCCACATTCCACACAATTAAGACAAATTAAAAAGTTGTAAGTTCCACAATTCACAAGAAACTTAATGACAGATTATTCGGCAGCCGACTAAACACAGGTTTGAGATAACCCTTATTGCGAATGTGGTGGAGAAACAACAGTAGGGCATATTAATCACATTGTTGTCGAATGTAACTGTATGCAAACTAACAAAGTAATTTAATACAAAATTTAATCAGATGTCTGCAACAATAACGAACTAAATATAGCAGCGGTCCTTCATCAAAACAATACTTTGAAACCTAGTTACGAAAATTTTCAATAGATGTAATGTTACCCTATAACATGCTACTAGAAACTTCATATTCCTCGAAGACCGAGAGGTGGCCGTGGGGCCTTTTTGGCAAAAACCAAAAGACTTATTTATTTTATTTATCTTTATCCACCGTAGGAACATGTCACAAGGGTACAGGGTTTGTCAAGGTAATAGAATGCAAATTAGTAGGTCACAATATACAACACACAGCATACATAATTTGTTTTACGAGGATAGGACAGGACAAGTGGTCGTCTGTGGCTGAAAATAAAATGAAATTCTGGGTTTGTTCAGGATTTTCTACACCACTGTGGAAGCGCAATTCTGGTATACCGCTCAGCATTAACGAGTCTTTCGTGCTCTAAGAAGTGGTGTCAACAAGTCCTGTGTAACCGAAGAAAGAAACCACAACTTCCTCTCAAGTACTGACGAACCCACTAGTTTTCTAGGTTTCGGTTCACCTTGTAACACCGAAGCAGTTGACTGCCACTTTCTTTGCGTCTCGTACAATCGTATCCGAGTTTCGCTTTCTGTTCATTTCCACAAAATGAAGAAAATCGCAGCATCTACTGAGCCGATGCTGCTTCATTGTTTACGACCGGTTTCGGAATAACGTAAATCCATCTTACGGCATACAGTAAAACGTAAAAGATCCTGCGCTGTGTGGTCTGCGGAACAAAAGTTCTGTGTTCCACTTTGTGAAACGGGGAACACAGGACGCTGTCGGCGACCACAGTCTCGCTCGTCTGGCCGCACCAACAAAAGAAGCGCGGGCAGGTGGATGTACAGGCCAGCGCGAAGCTGTTGCCTGCAGCTACGGTAGCTGGCAGGTTTAGAACCGCGAACGGAAAAATGAAATGGAATAGCTTGGCTACTTTAAACACTGTACATACAGACAAACCATTGGAAGAAAGCACGACTTGCGCGTTAGCTTGAACTATGTCGTAATTAGCTATTAATTTGGTAAAAAGAAAATTGAGGACGTGTTAGATGATGATCAGTTTGGCTTTAGAAAAGGTAAAGGCAACAGAGAGGCAGATCTGACGTTGCGGTTGATATCGGAAGTAAGATTTAAAAAAAAAATCAAAACACGTTCGTAGGATATATCGACCTGGAAAAAGCGTTCGACAATGTAAAATGGTGCAAGCTGTTCGAAATTCTGACAAGAATTGGGGTAAGCTATCGGGAAAGACGGGTGATTTACCGGGTGAATATTCATACAGCCAAAAAACGTCAGGTACAGATTCCTGAATGGAAATGAAGAAAAAAAAGTCCTATGATCATGTGTCTGAAAATGCATCGTTGTCGTGGTAGGTAGCGCTGACGAATGACAATTCCTCTGACCACCTGCTGTGTGTTCCTCGTGCGTTGCAGGCTGGGTGGCTGACCCAGCAGAAAGATCCGATTTTTATGTCGGGAACAAACCGAGATGAAGTTTTTGTACCGCCAAGCTGATGGAAACGGTCGAGAGGCAGCACGGCTATACCAAAACATGTCCCCTCACAGACACCAACCACATCACACATTTCCACCCCTGATTGGGCGTTGGGAGTGACGAACGTACACGGAGGGAGGGGGGGGGGGGTGCCGGACTGTGTGGATTTGGAGGTCCAGGTTATACAGGATACTGAGGCGAACGCAAGTACGTTCCAGGCAAGTGGCCAGGCCACTCAACATAGAGAAAGCGAAGGCACGGTTACGTGTGTCCTGCATGATAACCGCTACTGTGCCTGTCACCTTCAATCCCATGAAAGCCACTTTGAACATATGTTGTGACGTGGACGCAGTGCAACTCTGTACTTTGTTCCGGGACCATCTGTTATTGCACGCACACCGTCCGTTTCCAGAGACATGCCAATAGAATTGCTTTTTCCTCCATTTCCAGTCTCTGCAGTTTCTCGGTTTTTATTAATTTTCACCTTCTACAGTATATACAAGAGCCAAGAGGGAACAACAAGAATGGAAGACGAAGAACGAAGTTCTCGCATTAAAAAGGGTGTAAGACACAGTTCAAGATGAGACGATATCAATGATAAGATTCGCTGATGATATTCCTATCCTGTGCGAAGGTGAAGAAGAATTACAGGATCTGTTGAGTGAAATGAACAGTCTAATGAGTACAGAATGAGTACAGAGTACGGACTGAGAGTAAATCGTAGTAAGACGAGAGTATGAGAAATAGCAGAAATGAGAACAGCGAGAAACTTAACATCAGGGCTGATGGGCACAAAGTTGATCAAGTTAAGGAATTCTGCTAACGAGGCTCCAAAATAACCAATGATGCACGAAGCCAGGAGGATATAAAAAGCAATTCAGCACTGGAAAAAAAGCATTCCTGGCCAAGAGAAGTCTACTAGCATCCAACGTAGGTCTTAATTCGAGGAAGAAATTTCTGAAATGTACGTTTCGAGCATAGGATTGTATGATAGTGAAACAGGGACTGCGGAAAACCGAAAAGGAAGAAAATCGAAGCATTTGAGATGTGGTGCTATGGACGAAATGTTGAAAAACAAGAAGAAAGGACACGATGATGGGACACGTGTTAGGAAATCTGGGAATAACTTACATGATATCAGAGGGAGCATTTGAGGGTAAAAACTGTAGAAGAAGACAGAGTTGGAATACATGCAGCAGATAGTTGAGGACGTAGGTTGGAAGTGCTACTCTGAGATGAAGAGGCTGGCACAGCAGAGGAATTCGTATCAGACCAGAAGACTGACAACCAAAAAAATATATACGTTCGTCAGTAGTTTCCCCAGGATGAGAGTGAAGACTTCTTAGAATTTCTGTGTCCTCAACCACATTAAGTGTGCGACCGATACCTACAGTGTGCAAGACTACCAAATTATCGTTGAGCTTTTGTAATTCATGCCGATTGTCAGTCAAATGCATGGTCAAAGCTGACTTAGGATCCCACTTGTAAGTGAACACCGGGCTGGTACGGAAGTCCCACGTCAGTCACACGATTGGCAAACATTTATAAACTTCCCCTCACTTTCACATGAATGGCGCTACACGTTCACAGTTGGGGGTACACGTGCCCTATCCCGTGGGGTAGCGGGGTGCAATCACCCTTTAAATTGACCATGGCAGATTCGTTGTGACCATCGCCACACTGTCACAATCTTGTAGAAAGGTACAAAAAACAAGAAAAAATATGTGTTCGATACTGAGGTACTTAGCGACTTCCAGAAAACTTTGAACATATTCTCAAACCTTTCTTAAATTTTATCTCGCTCACACGCTTGATGTCAATTATTTAATACATTAACTTATTTGTAAAGTAATCACATGTTTGAAGCTGTTTTATACATGCCAGTTCGGAGTTTACTGGTACGTTGAAGGAAGACAAGTTAATTACGTAACCTCCTTAGTCCTGCAGTGTACCAATAGTAAACTAATGCTCTTTATGCGTGTGCCAACCACATTAGACGGAAATGTGCTGCGCCCTCAGTTGTACTACAAACCAGCCATTTATCAGTTATCGGCAGGTCAATATTTAGTCGGCTACAACGGTATTTTTCAAAGATAATGTTTAACTTCGTGAATAGTGAGACCTATCTACAGTACGTACTTGTACATTCTGCGGCTTCCCAATGAACACGGGCACTTGCCTTGTAGCTCAGAAAATACCGCAATCCCTCAAAAAAGACGCTTGCATACTTTCTAGAACAAGTGTCTAGTATAGTACGCTCTTTTTAATTTTCCTTGGGTATGCTATGGGTTTCATAGAGAGCATGATTGCTAAACTCCGTGTTCATTGTAAGTAGGACATTTATGCTTGCCTGAAATCGCATAATGCCAGTCTGTGTCAGGCTAAGAGTTGAACTGTTAGCGCTGAAATATTTGGGATCGTTTTGAGCTTTCAACTGAGTTGTGACTGCTAAGACTTGCTTTGGGCCATAGATTAGTATGCGTGTCGTCAGCGAATGTTTCTGTTTTTCAGTCCCCCTTTTAAGTCACTAGACGATTATTTATGTACGTCGAGAATAAGTACACCCAGAAATGATCCTTATGTGATTGTACACGTACATTTTGCCCATTCTGAGGTTAGTGTCATACCTGCGACACAGTCTGTCTAAATATGCATCTACATTGATACTCTGCAAATCAGATTTAAGTGCCTGGTACAGGGTTCATCGAACCACTTTTACAATAATTCTCTGTTATTTCAAACTCGTACAGCGCTCGGAAAAACGGACACCTATATCTTTCTGCGTGTGCTCTGATTTCCCTTATTTTATTATGATGATCGTTTCTCCATATGCAGGTCGGCATCAACAAAATATTCTCGCATTCAGAGGACAAAGTTGGAAATTAACATTTCGTGAGAAGGTTCCGCCGCGATGAGAAACACCTTTTTTTAATGATGTCCACCCACATCCTGTATCATTTCTGTGACACTCTCTCCCCCGTTTCGCGATAATTCAAAACGTGCTGCCCTTCTTTGAACTTTTTCGATGTACTCCGTCAGTCCCATCTGGTAAGGATCCCACACCGCGCAGCAGTATTCTAAGATAGGACGGACAAGCGTAGTGTAGGCAGTCTCCTTAGTAGGTCTCTCACATTTTCTAACAGTACTGCCAATAAAACGCAGTCTTTCGTTTGCCTTCCCCACAATATTTTCCATGTGTTCCTACCAATTTACGATGTTCGTAATTGTAATTCCTAGGTATTTAGTTGAATTTATGGCCTTTAGAATTGACTGATTTATCGTGTAACCTAAGTTTAACGGATTCCTTTTAGCACTAATGTTGATGACCTCACTCTTTTCGTTATTTAATGTCAACTGCCAATTTTTGCACCATACAGATAGCTTTTCTAAATCGTTTTCCAGTTTGTTTTGATCTTCTGATGATTTTACTAGTCGATAAACGACAGTATAATCTGCAGACAACCTAAGACGGCTCCTCAGATTGTCTCCTAAATATTTTATGTAGATAACACTACCTTGGGGATCGCCAGAAATCACTTCTGTTTTACTCGATGACTTTCCGTCAGTGACTATGAACTGTGACTTCTCTGACAAGAAATCACGAATCCAGTCACGTGACTGAGACGATATTCCATAAGCACGCAATTTCACTACAAGGCGTTTGTTTGGTACAGTGTCAAAAGTCATCTGGAAATCTAGAAAATGGAATAAATTTGAAATCCCTTGTCAATACCACTCAACACTCCGTTTGAGTGTAGAGCTAGTTGTGTTCCACAAGAACGATGTTTTCTAAACCCGTGTTGACTGTGTGTCAATAGACCGTTTTCTTGGAAGTAATGCATAATGCTTGAATACAATATATGTTCCAAAATCCTGCTGCACATCGACTTTAATGACATGGGCCTGTAATTTGGTGGATTACTCCTACTACCTGTGCAACTTTCCTGTCTTTGGGTACGGATCTATCGTCAAGCGAACGGTTGCATGTGATTGTTAAGTCTGGAGCTATTGTATCAGCATACTCTGAAAGGAACCTAATTGGTATACAGTCTGGACCGGAACACTTGCTTTTGTTAAGTGCTGTAAGTTGTTTCACTACTCCGAGGACATTTACTTCCACGTTACTCATGTTGGCAGCTGTTTTTGATTCGAATTCGGGAATATTCAGTAGGACCCTCTGCTTTCCATTACGAAAGAAAGACTCCTTCCATGTAAGGGGGAAACCATTGATCCCCTAATACTCAGACGTTTTTATGAATAAATTCTTCGAATGTGTCTATTTCGTCTTTTATTTCTGATACGTATTTCTGAGCGAAACCTCCATCAGATTTTCAACTTTCACACGAGGCTTATCGTCTTCAACTGCCTTATTTTGAACATACGTTTCCTTCTTACGCTCGTGACGGTGTGTGTAAAACAAAGCGAACATCCTCGAAGAATTTCTCCGTGCGCCGGCATTGAAGAAGTAGCTCGTAGTGCGGGAGGCATTTTATAGCGCCGCAGTTTGCTTCCGAAAGCGCTCGTATGTTGTTGCTACGTCTATAGCACAACGTGACAGCGGTTAGGTGCGAGTGATTCACCAAGCCAAGACCGACAGCCTAGTGTCCGATGGAGCATTTGAGCTGAAATACGTATCTGAAATGCAAATCTAAAGTCGGAACATAGATTGCCAACGGATTTAAATCCATAAACTACAGCCTATAAAACTTTCACTTTATACTTTATATACGGGGTGATCAAAAAGTCAGTATAAATTTGAAACCTGAATAAATCACGGAATAATGTAGATGGAGAGGTACAAATTGACACACATGCTTGGAATGACATGGGGTTTTATTAGAACAAAAAGAAAGTTCAAAAAATGTCCGACAGATGGCGCTTCATCTGATCAGAATAGCAATAATTAGCATAACAGAGTAAGACAAGGCAAAGATGAAGTTCTTTACAGGAGATGCTCCGTATGTCCACCATAATTTCTCAACAACAGCTGTAGTCGAGGAATAATGTTGTGAACAGCACTGTAAAGCATGTCCGGAGTTATGGGGAGGCATTGGTGTGGGATGTTGTCTTTCAGCATCCCTAGAGATGTCGGTCGATCACGATACACTTGCGACTTCAGGTAACCCCAAAGCCAATAATCGCACGGACTGAGGTCTGGGGACCTAGGAGGCCAAGCATGACGAAAGTGGCGGCTGAGCACACGGTCATCACCAAACGACGCGCGCAAGAGATCTTTCACGCGTCTAGCAATATGGGGTGGAGCGCCATCCTGCATAAACATCGTACGTTCCAGCAGGTGTTTATCAGTCATGCTGGGGATGATACGATTGTGTAACATACTGGCGTACCTCTCACCCGTCATGGTAGTAGTTTTGCTGTCCAGCGCCATCTGTCGAACATTTTGTGAACTTTGTTTTTTTTGGTTCTAATAAAACCCCATGTCATTCCAAGCATGTGTGTCAATTTTTACCTCTTTATCTACATTATTCCGTGGTTTATTAAGTTTTCAAAGTTATACTGACTTTTTGATCACCTGATATATATATCTATATATATATATATATATATATATGTGTGTGTGTGTGTGTGTGTGTGTGTGTGTGTGTGTGTGTGTGTGTGTGTGGGTGAGGGCGGGTTGGATGCAGGTGCACAAGTGAAGCCGATATGCATTCGTTAAAAACACTTCGGATTGCCAAGTAAAATTCTGCGTTCAATACAGTTAAAGATGTTCTGAATGTCGTAAAATATTCCATCAGGATAGCGGCAGCTCATTTGTGACGTCCTGCACGAATTTCTGTATGAAGAATCTTTCGCTGAAGCCAAACTGAGAAGGAAATAACAAATTGTGGTGAGTTAAGTGACCACAGCTGCGTGCACGGTACGACCTAGTGGTTTACCTCGTGTATCCATCTTCCTTCGGTATGTTTATCCCCATGCGATCCCGAAAAGAAAAGAAAAGGTGTCAAGTACGGAGATGTCGGTGGCGGTGTTCCAGCCATCGGAAGGAGTGCTGTTCTCGAGGCATTCAGCGAGTAGAGGACCCAGCCCGGCGGTAGACGCGTGGTGCGCTTTATTGTGGCCGACGATACGTCCTCGAGTTGTTGAACTAAAGTTTTTTGTTTTAAAAACATGCTCCTGTCAATAATAACAACAAAATAGTGGGAAGTAGGAGTACGTAGCAACTACTCAGAAGCACACACTGGTGGGGAATACCAGGGCACCGCTGACTAGGGCACCCTCCGTAGGTCTAAATTTCGCGGGGTGGGAAAAAAAAAAGACGGCTTAGGTGCCGAAACTCTATATTTCCCGAGCAAAATACCACACCACTTCGTCAGTAAACCTAAGAGAGTGCGCAGCACAGTGGCTGAGAGCACAGCTTTGAATGTTCTCGCCCCGTGTTCAAATTCAATCTTATACTTGCTTTATTTTCCGCGGAAGTACGTTTCATCAATATTTTCTGTGACATCGTGAAATACTACGAAATTATTGACAGAAGAAATTAGCACTTCAAAACATTAAAAATATATTTTATTGTCACAAAATATATGTAATCTTATGTAATTAATAGTAAATGAATATGAAACTCGAATTCTAGTATTTAAATTTTTCCTTTAATTTTTGATTTTAACTTTAACAGAACCAGTGCACTCCCAGAGTGGTGTATACATCATTTAGACGTTCAAAGCATAAAAATTCAGCCTACGACGAGCAACGTGCGAAGGCACATACGCCACAATCACATTTTTTAGAGTGAATATCATTAGGAAAAGCAGCCGCATTAACCTTGCCAAATACCTCGCGTTCTGGCAGAAGCAGCAGCCTGCAGCTGATGATGGATCGAGGTCGCGCACTTTAGCTGCGTCGTTTGTCTCGTGATTTTCCACTGCTTTGCGACGGGCTCAGAGCACTCCTGTAATTGGCGAGTGCAGTTTCTCACCTGTCGCAGGGAATTGCTTTTGATGAATACGCCGATATTCCAAAGTAATCCGCTAACGATCCACAGTACAAAGAGGGATCTGTCTGCCCACCCTTCGAGTCAACAACGTACCAAAACGGCTCCCTTTTTACGTGAGGTCGAAAATCTTTCTCCAAAGAGCGACGATAGATTTCTTTTATGAGCTTTTGAGATTTTGTGGCTGTTGCGCACACATTCTGATGCCTTTCCATTTGTTGGTTTACGTCTTGTTGGACTCGAGGACCAAAAACTGTCGATAACAGCTTTCCAGAGATTGTCAGTCCTTACTGGCCAGTGTACAACTGTATCAGGTGATTCACTTGGCCGACAGCTACTTCTGTACCTTTCTCATCTCAAAACGATAATTTTCTCTTACTAAAGAGGCGATACTCACATACTGTTTGATCCGCATTTATTACAAAATCCAGGATGAAATCCGGAATTAAAGTGGAGGTTTGAATTTGAATCAGTTTCCCCAAAACAGTAAATTTCTCTGCTTATTTTTTCTATCAATAATTCCATTGTATTTCACGGATGTGAAAAAAATATTGACGTCACATTCTTTCGCGAAATAAAAAACAACGTAGCATTGGATTTGAACACGGGGCGCAGAAACTGGAACCGCTGCGCTGGTGGCTGACGAAGTCGCATCGAAACTTTGATCTCAGTTTCGTTGGAAAGTGCTGAGTGCCGGCACGTTAGCCAAAGCAGGTGTCCCTCCATTTTCATCCTGGGAAGTCTGAACTGTGACGGAGCGTGACCAGTTGTGCGCTCCCCGACACTGCTTCTGTACTCGGAAGGACGCCGATTCAAATGCCCCTCCTGCCGTACCGACTCAGGGTTTCAGCAGAGTCCTTAAATGGTGCGAGACAAATACTATTCTCCCTACTGTCAGAATTTCTCCACATCTCCAGTACTGACCTCCTCTTTTACGATGCTACACAACCTCTTACAATGTAGTGTGTAATAATCTATATGAAATTCCGAAAACCCCCTTTATATTGCTGTATTTTATTTACTATTTGAATATATTTCAGTAAAATTTTCTTTGGTTATTTCTATTTCGTTTCTTTATGTTTGTCAGCACTTACACGAGCTCGTATATACTAGTCCACGACGAGTATCCAGACGGAAGACAAACTCGTCCCATACTTCCGTCGTCATGCCTGGAGTTACTAATGTTGCTATCAGGCTGTGCAGTTCCCACAAAGTTGTTGGAATGGTGGGAGGTGTGGGCGCGTTGCACACGAACCTCCACAATCACGTGCCTTCAGACCAGGCAGCCGAGGTGGCCACGATACAACGCGAATTCCGTGCGCCACTCTATAATCAGGTGACAAAAGTCACTGCATAGCTGTTAACTGCGTGTCGGACCTTCTTTTGCCTCGACGTGGCGTGGACTCGATGTGTCGTTGGAAGTCCCCTGTAGAAATATCGAGCCGTGCTGACTTTATGACCGTCCATAATTGCGAAAGAGTTGCCGGTAAAGGATTTCGTGCACGAACTGACGTCTCGATTGTGTCTCACGAATACCTCATGGGATTCAAGTCGGGCGATCGGGGTGGCCGCGTCATTCGCTCGAATTGTCCAGAATGTTCTTCAAACTAATAGCGAACAATTGTGGAGTGATGACATGGCGCATTGTCGTCCATAAATATTCCATCATTTTTTGGGAACATGAAGTCTACGAATGACTGCAAATGGTCTTCAAGTAACTGAGCATAACTATTTCCAGTCAGTGATCGGTCCAGTTGGACCAGAGGACCCAAGTCTTTCCGTGTGAACTCAGTCAGTACCATTACGGAGAGCCACCACCAGCTCGCACAGTGCCCTTTCGACAACTTGGGTCCGTGGCTTCGTGGGGTTGGCACTACACTCGAACCCTACCATCAGCTCTTACCAACTGAAATCGGGACTCGTGTGACCAGGCCGCGGTCTTCCAGTGGTCTGGGGAGCAACCGGTATGGTCACGAGCCTAGGAGAGGCGCTGCAGGCGACGTCGTGGTGCCAGCAAAGCCACTCGCGTCCGCCGTCTGTTGCCACAGCCCGTTAACGCCCAGTTTCCCCGTGTTGTCCTGACAGGTACGTTTGTCGCAAGGTCCTACCTTCATTTCTGCCGGTATCTGACGCAGTGTTGCTTGTCTGTTTGCACTGACGACTCCACGGAAACGCCGCTGCTATCGGTCGTTAAGTGAAAGCCGTTGCCCACTGCGTTGTCCGTGGTGAGAGGTAAGGCCTGAAGTCTGGTATTCTCGATACGCTCTTGACACTGAGGATCTCGGAATAATTCAATTTGCTGACCATTTCCGAAATGGAATGTCCAATAGGTAATGCTGGAATTCAGTATGCTGTTCGCCCACCCTTAACCTTGATGACAGCTTCCTCCCTCGCAGGCATACGTTCAATCAGGTGCTGGAAGGTTTCTTGGGGAATGGCATACCATTCTTCACGGAGCGCTGCACTGAGGAGAGGTATTGATGTCGATCGGTGAGGCCTGGCACGAAGTCGGGGTTCCAAGACATCCCACAGGTGTCTATAGGATTCACATCAGGACTCTGTGCAGGCCAGTACATTACAGGAATGTTATTGTCGTGTAACCACTCCGCCACAGGGCGTGCATTATGAACAGGTGTTCGATCGTTTTGAAAGATGTAATCGCCATCCCCGAATTGCTCTTCAACAGCAGGAAGCAAGAAGGTGCTTAAAACATCAATGTAAGCCTGTGCTGTGGTAGTGCCACGCAAAACAACAAGGGGTGCAAGCCCCCTCCATGGAAAACACGACCACATTACAGGGCTATTACAAATGATTGAAGCGATTTCATAAATTCACTGTAGCTCCATTCATTGACATATGGTCACGACACACTACAGATACGTAGAAAAACTCATAAAGTTTTGTTCGGCTGAAGCCGCACTTCAGGTATCTGTCGCCAGAGCGCTCGAGAGCGCAGTGAGACAAAATAGCGACAGGAGCCGAGAAAGCGTATGTCGTGCTTGAAATGGACTCACATCAGTCAGTCATAACAGTGCAACGACTCTTCAGGAGGAAGTTCAACAAAGATCCGCCAACTGCTAATTCCATTTGGCGATGGTATGCGCAGTTTAAAGCTTCTGGATGCCTCTGTAAGAGGAAATCAACGGGTCGGCCTGCAGTGAGCGAAGAAACGATTAACCGCGTGCGGGCAAGTTTCACGCGTAGCCTGCGGAAGTCGACGAATAAAGCAAGCAGGGAGCTAAACGTACCACAGCCGACGGTTTGGAAAATCTTACGGAAAAGGCTAAAGAAGAAACCTTACCGTTTACAATTGCTACAAGCCCTGACACCCGATGACAAAGTCAAACGCTTTGAATTTTCGGCGCGGTTGCAACAGCTCATGGAAGAGGTTGCGTTCAGTGCGAAACTTGTTTTCAGTGATGAAGCAACATTTTTTCTTAACGGTGAAGTGAACAGACACAGTGTGCGAATCTGGGCCGTAGCGAATCCTCACGCATTCGTACAGCAAATTCGCAATTCACCAAAAGTTAACGTGTTTTGTCAAATCTCACGGTTTAAAGTTTACGGTCCTATTTTCTTCTGCGAAAAAAACGTTACAGGACACGTGTATCTGGACATGCTGGAAAATTGGCTCATGCCACAACTGGAGACCGACAGCGCCGACTTCATCTTTCAACAGGATGCTGCTCCACCGCACTTCCATCATGATGCTCGGCATTTCTTAAACAGGAGATTGGAAAACCGATGGATCGGTCGTGGTGGAGATCACGATCAGCAATTCATGTCATGGCCTCCACGCTCTCCCGACTTAACCCCATGCGATTTCTTTCTGTGGGGTTATGTGAAAGATTCAGTGTTTAAACCTCCTCTATCAAGATACGTGCCAGAACTGCGAGCTCGCATCAACGATGCTTTCGAACTCATTGATGGGGACATGCTGCGCCGAGTGTGGGAGGAACTTGATTATCGGCTTGATGTATGCCGAATCACTAAAGGGGCACACAACGAACATTTGTGAATGCCTAAAAAAACTTTTTGAGTTTTAGTATGTGTGTGCAAAGCATTGTGAAAATATCTCAAATAATAAAGTTGTTGTAGAGCTGTGAAATCGCTTCAAACATTTGTAATTACCCTGTATAACACGACCGCCTCCGAGTTTTACTGTTGGCACTACACACGCTGGCAGAGGACGTTCACCAGACATTCGCCATTTGACGCAGTGTTGCTTGTCTGTTTGCACTGACGACTCCACGGAAACGCCGCTGCTATCAGTCGTTAAGTGAAAGCCGTTGCCCACTGTGTTGTCCGTGGTGAAAGGTAAAGCCTGAAGTTTGGTATTCTCGATACGCTCTTGACACTGAGGATCTCGGAATAATCAACTTGCTAACCATTTCCGAAATGGACCGTCCCGTGCTCCTAACTCCTACTACCATTTCACGTTCAAAGTCTGGTAATATCCGTCGTGCGGCCGTAACCCAAGCGGAAACCTTTTCGCATGAATCACTTCAACACCAATGACAGGTCCGCCAATGCACCGCCCTTATACGCCTTTGTAAGCGTTACTACCGCCTCCTGTGTACGTGCATATCGCTACCCCAGGACTTCTGCCTCTTCATTGTACACCTACGTGTACATGACCACTCCCGAATTCGCAGAGTGATTGGCACGGGGTTCACCGAACCGTCTTCAGACTATTTTTCTATCGTTCCACTCTCTAACAGCACTCCGGAATAGCAAACACTTAAATCTTTCCAAGTGAGCTCTAATTTTCATTTCTCCCCGTGTAGAAGGGAATGAAGAAAATATTTTTACCCTCGGACGAGAACATTTGTTACTAAAATTTCGTGAAGTTATATCACTGCAACAAAAAACGCTTTTGTTTTAATGATTGCCACCACAGCTCGTGTGTCATATTCTTGAGACTCTCTCCCTGTTTTGGGATAACACAAAACGAGCTGGCCTTTGTAACCTCCCCCTCACTTATCGACCGTAATGGCAGTGAAAAATTAATCCGCGTGTACCTGATGGAAATATGGGAAAACCAATCGTCACCGAAGTTAATCTGTCGGTAAAGAGGGAGGAAAGGGTTACATCTAAATGAAAGGAAAAATGCAAATCAAATTGGTGGAAATTAATTTCGAAAAAGGGTAAAGTTAATAAAGAAAGTAAATGTGCGACCTTTACGTTACGTTACGTTAACAATTAACTGGCGTTAATTACATATTTGAGATTTGGGGAAAATTACGGTCGCCAGTCCTATGGAAACCTACTATAATAACTGAAAAAGAAAGGTTAATGCACATATAATTACCACTAAAAGCGTGGCACCTGGAGGCTGACACATGTGTGAAAACTGAATGTTTGTCAGAAGTAATAAATTTCGCTACACTCTGACTTAATTTAGCAAAAGAATTAATAAAACTGGAAAATTGAAAGTTAATTTAGTGACAAATTAATAGTGAACTTTGTTTCTGAAGCATTACGAAATTAAATAAAATAAGGTTACTCTTGGGCTACCTCAACAATCATCTCAAAAGCTACTTGAATCTACGCAATTTAGAGTTTTACTGTTGGCAATACACACGCTGGCAGAGGACGTTCACCGGATTTTCGCCATACCCACCCCCTGCCATCGGCTAGCGACATTGTGTACCGTGATTCGTCATTCCACACAACGTTTTTCTACTGTTCAGTCGTCCAATGTTTACTCTCCTTATACCAAGCGAGGTGCGTTTGGCATTTACCGGCGTGATGTGTGGCTTATGAGCAGCCGCTCGACCATCAAATCCAAGTTTTCTCACCTCCCGCCTAACTGTCATAGTACTTGCAGTGGATCCTCATGCAGTTTGGAATTCCTGTGTGATGGGCTGGATAGATGTCTGCCTATTACACATTACGACACTCTTCAACTGTCGGCGGTCTCTGTCAGTCAACAGACGAGGTTGGCCCGTACGCTTTTGTGCTGTACGTGTCCCTTTACGTTTCCACTCCCCTGGCACATCGGAACCAGTGGACATAGGGGAGTTTAGGAGTGTGGAAATCTCGCTTACAGACGTATCACACAAGAGACACCCAATCATCTGACCACGTTCGAAGTCCGTGAGTTTCGCGGAGCGCCCCATTTTTCTCTGTCACGATGTCTAATGACTACTGAGGTCGCTGATCTACATCTACATTTATACTCCGCAAGCCACCCAACGGTGTGTGGCGGAGGGCACTTTACGTACCAGTGTCATTACCTCCCTTTCCTGTTCCAGTCGCGTATGGTTCGCGGGAAGAATGACTGCTGGAAAGTCTCCGTGCACGCTCGAATCTCTCTAATTTTACATTCGTTATCTCCTCGAGAGGTATAAGTAGGGGGAAGCAATATATGGAGTACCTGGCAGTAGGTGGCATCACAATGCACCTAATATGAAAAACGTATGTTTTTGGGGGTGTCTGGATGCTTTTGATCATACAGTGTATGTTGCCTCGTGCAGCTGTCAGTGCGCCGGTCCCCATCTTGCCGAAAAACCACGTTTCCAGCACTCTACAGCGGTTGTGGAAGAAGCAAGTCCTTCAGTGTACCCACGTACATGATTTCTGAAATCGTCGGCTTTCGTGGCTGCCTCTCCGCCATGCCGACTCGACGCATACTGGGTAACAAATGAAAGCCAGGCAGCTTCACCAGGGAGACACCTTTTGGCAACCACGCGAGCTTCGACTGAACAACCGGTGCCAACGTAAACGTTTAGTTTCGTTGGGCAGACTAATATTTGCTCCAGTTTTCTACTTTCATTCGTATTGACACCAGAAGAGTCTGTGAGATAATTTGTATTTTCGATGCTACATATTTAACTTTAATTTTAGTATAAGACACGAGCCGAACTACATAATATATAAAATGACATTTGTTTGATCGTCTTCTATGCGCTCCTCTACAATTCGCCCAGTTATGATGAAACTTTGTTCAACGGTTGTGCGCACGACCGAGAAAACTTCTGTTTGGGTTTAACCACGTGCTACCCACAGGGGTGGGGATGAAAATGGGGTGACATAGGAGCTTAACTCAGGAGCGGCTGGAGAAATTTCGAGCGAATTTTGTACATACCTGACTCGTTATTGATATAAAAAAGATTGTGAATAATATATCCCAACCACCCGTAGGCGTGGGAATGATGTAAGAAGAAATGGCTTGCAAAACTACTCGATAACGACCGGTGTCAGCATCAAGTCCCTAGTTCTAAGGGTGGCTATGTTTATTGGTGATAGTCAAGCTGACGTCTCGCCTCTTGAGTGCAAGGACAGTGACGTTTCAGCGTACCTCTGTAATGACTCAAGGAATTTCTACCAAAACTGGCACACGCATCATCTGTAATCTGGAACGTTCAGTTTGACAGTAGGACGCCTGTGTCATCGCTATGTCTGGCGATCTGGGGTGAGAACAGATGACACAAGAACATGAGTGAGGAACGAAATCTGGCGCATGTGGGGGTGGGCTGACGAAGAGAAGGGATGAAGGGATGACGTCTAGAAACATTATCTCCTGGCATTTCTGTCCTGGAAGTAGTTGAATCGTGATACTTTAAAAGTATGAGACGAAATCTAATTTGCGCTGTCCGACGCATCAAGTACATGAAACTGAGCACTACGGCTAACTGTTAATTTTGCCGTCGGGTTTCGGGGCCAAAGATGATGCTGCACGGCTCAGCAACACAGATACATTTGACGTCGCCTGGTCTGAAACGACGGAGAATCACACAGTTGCCAGCGACAGTCCTTTTTCTCGAAACAACCATCAGCGACTGGCACAGTTATAGATTTCCGCAGAATCCAGACGAAACTCCAGGGAGAAATCCTCTAGAGATACATGAGTACAAATGTGTGTGAAAAAACTGCAAAGAACGAATCTCGTCTAGTATGAAGGGGCAAACCAGATGGCGCTATGGTTCTCCCGCTAGATGGCGCTGCCATAGGTGAAACGGATATCAAGTGTGTTTTTTTAAGTAGGAACCCCCCCCCCCCAATTTTTTATTACATATTCGTGCAGTACGTAAACAAATATGAATGTTTTAGTTGGACCACTTTTTTCGCTTTGTGATAGATGGCGCTGTAACAGTCATATACGTATAAGTACGCGGTATCACGTAATACTCCGTCAGTGCGGACGGTATTTGCTTCGTGGTACATTACCCGTGGTAAAATGGACCGTTTACCAATTGCGGAAAGGTCGATATCGTGTTGATGTGTGGCTATTGTCATCAAAATGCGCAACGGGCGTGTGCTACGTATGCTGCTCGGTATCCTGGACGACATCATCCAAGTGTCCGGACAGTTCGCCGGATAGTTACGTTAATTAAGGAAGCAGGAAGTGTTCAGCCACATGTGAAACGTCAGCCACGACCTGCAACAAACGATGATGCCCAAGTAGGTGTTTTAGCTGCTCTCGCGGCTAATCGGCACATCAGTAGCAGACAAATTGCGCGAGAATCGGGAATCTCAAAAACGCCAGTGTTGAGAATGCCACATCAACATGGATTGCACCCGTACCATATTTCTATGCACAAGGATTTGCACTGCGACGACTTTGAACGTCGTGTACAGTTCTGCCACTGCGCACAAGAGAAATTACGGGACGATGACAGATTTTTTGCACGAGTTCTATTTAGCGACGAAGCGTCATTCACCATCAGCGGTAACGTAAACCGGCATAATATGCACTATTGGGCAACGGAAAAATCCTCGTTGGCTGCGACACGTGGAACATCAGCGACCTTGGTGGATTAATGTATGGTGCGGCATTATGGGAGGAAGTATAATTGACCCCCATTTTATCGATGGCAATGTAAATGGTGCAATGTACGTTGATTTACTACGTAATGTTCTACCGATGTTACTACAAGATGTTTCACTGCATGACAGAATGGCGATGTACTTCCAACATGATGGATGTCCGGCACATAGGTCGCGTGCGGTTGAAGCGGTATTGAATAGCATATTTCATGACAGGTGGATTGGTCGTCGAAACACCATACCATGGCCCGCACATTCGCCGGATCTGACGTCCCCGGATTTCTTTCTGTGGGTAAAGTTGAAGGATATTTGCCATCGTGATCCACCGATAACGCCTGACAATATGCGTCAGGGCATTGTCAAGGCATGTGCGAACATTACGGAAGGCGTACTCACTGTTGAGAGGAATGTCCTTACACATATTGCCAAATGCATTGAGATTGACGGACATCATTTTGAGCATTTATTGCATTAATGTGGTATTTACAGGTAATCACGCTGTAACAGCATGCGTTCTCAGAAATGATAAGTTCACAAAGGTACATGTATCACATTGGAACAACCGAAATAAAATGTTCAAACGTACCTACGTTCTGTATTTTAATTTAAAAAACCCACCTGTTACCGACTGTTCGTCTTAAATTGTGAGCCATGTGTTTGTGACTATTACAGCGCCATCTATCAAAAAGCGAAAAAAGTGGTCCAACTAAAACATTCATATTTCTTTACGTACTACACGCATATGTAATAAAAATGGGGGTTCCTATTAAAAAAAAAACAGTTGATATCCGTTTGACCTATGGCAACGCCGTCTAGCGGGCCAACCGTAGCGCCATTTGGTTTTCCCCTTCAAGCTAGACAAGTTCCGTTCTTTGTAGTTTTTTCGTTTGACGCTTATTTCCTGAGATATTTGGCTCGGTCACTATCAATGGACCACCCTGTATACGTTTGAATTGTATATGAGATGTTTGCACTTTGGACACGTCTACCTATTTAGAAAGAAAAAGAGGCGCTGGAGCGCATGTTTGGTACAGCCTGGCATTAAACATGAAGAGCCGAACTGGCTCAGCTGCCCGCTGGTTCAAATGGTTCAAATGGCTCTCAGCACTATGCGACTTAACTTCTGAGGTCATCAGTCCCCTAGAACTTAGAACTACTTAAACCTAACTAACCTAAGGACATCACACACATCCATGCCTGAGGCAGGATTCGAACCTGCGACCTTAGCGGTCGCGCGATTCCAGACTGTAGCTCCTAGAACCGCTCGGCCACCCCGGCCGGCCCTGCTGGTTCGTTCGCGTACACTGACTGTACCGTCTGCAAGCACTTCCTTATTTTCCTTTAACGGATCGTTATGTTGCGCACAAATTGCAGCACCTTCTAAACTGTTCACGCTAATTAGGGCCATAAAAGCATTACCTTTTTCCAATTTATTTCTGACCAAACAGCGATTCTGGTACCTGGAATCCTGCCTTCTTAGTTTTTGTAGTGATATTTCCATAGAAACTTCCATCCCAGTTTCACTTCTTTATTTCTAACCAAGAAGTGAAGCACCAGTGTCCATAGATTTAGTTTCAAAAATCTTTATGAGCCGTTTCACTCCTTCAGGCCGCGTCAGAAGCAATCGACGCCGCGCGACAGCTCCAGACGACGAACCAGCACCGCAGGTGTGCTGCAGCCACGGGAGCATCCCACTTGGGCGCCTCCTGTCCTCTGCTACAGCTGCAGCGACGTTTGGATTCGAACGTATTTGGATCTCGTCGCTGCAGCGAGAGTGACAGCCGCGCGTCTTCTCGGCAAAGCACTGGAGCGGCCGCGCCGGCAGCTGTGAAATACTCATCTTTGCTCGATAAAGGTCTGAATTTATTTTCGTTTCTAGTCATAGATACCGTGCTGCACGAAGCTGAGTAGATGGCTGCACGAAATTTTTAGGAGTTTGCAGAGGTAAAAGCCGGCAGTGGTGGCCGTGCGGCTCTAGGCGCTGCAATCCGGAACCGCGGGACTGCTACGGTCGCAGGTTCGAATCCTACCTCGGGCATGGATGTGTGTGATGTCCTTAGGTTAGTTAGGTTTAAGTAGTTCTAAGTTCTAGGGGACTGATGACCTAAGATGTTAAGTCCCATAGTGCTCAGAGCCATTGCAGAGGTAAAATCACACTGCGCTGACCTTCCTTATAGTTCATTTTAGATCATACATTAATGCGTATGAAAAGTAACCAATATATCTAATGTTACTTATAATCCGTCTTAATTGCAAAAATGTTTATTCGTGTGACCGGTTTCTATTCCTCTAGAACCATCTTCAGATCTGAAATGACAGTGGCACTAATTTACTATTTCACAAATGCAAACCTATCCGCAGAACGTACCTGCAATTTCGGTTACAGGAGTAACCCGTCCACACACAGCAACCTTCACATGCTGCGTCACATTAAATTGGTTGGCAGAATGCACGTCACTTATATTAATTCTAAAACTCTTACCCACAGGTGGCGTCTGGTACATTTGTTACATTACGTATGCACATACTGTATTAAGTAGAATTTTCTAATTTGCTTTTATCTCTAAAAATACTTAGTTAAAATTTGTAGTTGTCAAGGTTAAAATCTGTACTTGTCAAAATTAAAACACACAAAAAATTACCATTTCTGTACGATCGAAAACAAAGGCCGATTTCTATGTCCACGGCGCTGTTGTAGACTTGCTTTCCTCGACGGTCTGCCTCCGTGGTTCCCGCTATTTTGGCGTTGCGCCGCGATCCGCTCAGTCGTCTGGCGTCCATCGCCGCGGGTGAGAGGGCCGTGCAGGAGGGCCCCGTCAGCGACGCCAGGCGCTGCACGCACCTTCCAGCTGCTTCACCGTGCACCACCTCTCATCCTTCCAGCTGTACTTCCAGCATCACATGTCGAGATTGTGGACGTCCATCACATCAAAGTGCTCCATGTGCCCCGCCTCCCATCTGTGTCAAATGCGGAGAGTATCATTCACCTTGCTCGCAAGACAGAAAGGATTTTACAGAAAGAGACGAAAATCATGGAATATAAGATGCTGGACCGACTGCCCTACACCGAGGCTAAGAGGAAATTAGAGCGCCTACATCCTGTGTCTATGACCTCCTCTTACGCCGCCGCTACGAGAACATTCGTCGCCCCATCTGTTTCTCGCATTCCTGCTGCCTCTCAAAAACAAAAGACTACACGTGCTTCGGTGGGGGGCACTTCCCTCCCTGTTGCTGCCGCACCACCTACTTCGGGAGCAACAGCCCCCAAGTATCAGGGATATCAGTCTCCTCAGCCGGAGAAGCGTAGGTCTTCTTTGACTCCTCTCGCTAGGAAGGGGGTCCCTTGGGTCATTTCCTTCCTAGGTTTCTGCTAGTGGGAAAGATGACACCCGCCACTGGCTGAAGAGCCCAAAAGCAGCAGGTCGTAAGGCTTCACGATCACCCTCAGTCCCGGAGACTGAATCAGTGAAGTAATCTCAGCCAGGAAAACCCAAGGAGCAGCGAGATAAATCCAAAAAGAAGGTCCCCAAGACCAAAGGAATAGCGGTGGCACCAACACCACCGCCACCTACAAGCTCTGCATCTGTGTATGAGGCGGAGATTCAGGCTTCCACTGAGGACCTAGATCTCGCCGAACCCTCAGACACAATGAATATAGACTGCTCAGGCAAATAGTCGGTGGCAGCAGGTGACGCTGAGGTATAAACTGCCTCATTAAATGTTTCATGCCTTCCCAGTCTCACGATGACGTTATCCTCCAGTACAATTTCGGCGGTTTTTTCCACTGCCTGGCTGAGCTACGACTACTGCTAAGCTTTACACCTGCTTTCTGCATTGCCCTCCAGGAAGCCTGGTTCCCAGCAATACGGACCTCTGCCCTCTGCGGCTATAAGGGACAGTACAGAACCGTAGCGACTATAATCAAGTGTCAGGTGGAGTTGCGTTTATGTCCTAAAGTCAGTCTGTAGTGCAACTGTGCCTCTTGAAGCCGTGGCTGTCAGAATAACGACGACTCAGGAAATAACTGCAATGTATATCTTTCTCCAGATGGTGCAGTAACCCACCCTCCCTCGTTTAACCAACCGACAAACGGAAAAGACTTTGAACCGTGATCACAGAATCGTTGTTTCTAAAGAACTGTTCGAACGCGAACACACGATCAGCGCTCTACGCTCCAACGGTACATAGAGACTGAAAGCTTGTCGGTTGCCAAATAAAACACTTTTCAGCCGTCTCGTTTCCAAGCTGACTTTATTTGGCTGCCGACTCTGCAAATGATGCTCGAAGTGATCGCTGTAGCAAAAATCTGCTAATACCAGTGTTGCTGGCCCCTGTTTTGACCAGAACCGAAGCAGAATCTTCCTACACGTGGATCAGGGGCCTGAAGATGGCGTAGTAAACTTGAAGCGAAATAAAATAAGTGTGGAAACTAGACTGCTGAAAGGTGTTTAATTTGGCATCCTGTATCGAACGGCCGCGTGCCGGAACCATTTCTAAAAAGATGGACGTACAGAGACTGAAAGTGTATTGTCTGAGCTGTCTGCTAACGGTCGCCGAGAAACATGCGTTTCCTCTGCTCCACCTACGATCATCCATCGAATTATTACAGAATTAAGAATGTTCGAATGTCGTCGTGTTCCAACAGGTGGCACACTTTTTCCCCACTGTCGCTTCCACGCTGCCGGCCAGAGGCTCCCGTTGACCACCAGGTTCCTCCGTTTTCCTGCCGCTGTCCACCGCTCAGTCGCATAGCTCGAGCCCTTCCTCGAAGCCCCCTTCCGTCGCTCCAACACTTGTCGAGTAACAGAATGCCGTCCGCCGGCCTCGACGGCGAGTGTTCATCCCGGTCGACGGCGACGTCAGGAGTCCCCTGGGGGAAGTGTGATACGACCACACACAGAGGTGATCTGACGGACAGGCTGAGCAGCAACTTGCGGCTGTTTGCCGTGGTGTACGTGAAAGTGTCACCGTTGAGCGACTGTAGGAGAGTACAGCATGACATGCACAGAACTTGTATTTGGTGTGACGAATGGCTGCTTGCTGTAAATGTGGGAAAATTTGAGTTAATGTAGACGAGCAGGAAAAAAATATTCCGTAATATTCGAATACAGTATTAGTTGTGTGCTGCTTGACACAGTAATATCGGTTTAATGCCGAGGCGAAACGTTGCAGCTCAACATGGAATCGAGCACGTAAGGTCGGTTTACGAAAGGCGTAAGGTCGACCTCGGTTTCTTGGGAGAAATCGAGGAAAGTGTAGCTCGTCAGTAGAGGAGTCCGCGTATAGGACGTTAGTGCCACCCATTATTGAACGCTGCTCAGGTATTTGGGATCCCAGCAGTAGGATTACTGGAAGACTTCAAACCAATTCAGAAGCGTGGTGCTGCATTTATTGCAGGTAGGAGCGACGAGCTAGCGAGTGACAGGGAAATGCTCCACGAATTCCAACAGAAGTTCCTGGACGGAAGTTTAGTGAATCGGCATTAGACGATTCCATTGCCAGCACAGACATCTCGACTAAGGACCGCGAAGACGTGATAAATAAGGTCTTGTAGGGAAGCATGTAGATGGTCGCTTTTCCCCCACTCTATCTGCGGGTAGAACGGGAAACGGAGTGACCGGCAGCTGTAAAAGGTACCCTCCGCTATGCACCGTACGGTAGCTTGTGTGTGGTGTACGTAGGTGTGGGTTTAACAGGTCTTCGGTGAGTATAGCCGTGGCGCTTCCGCTCTTGGTAAACGAACCCGTGACAAAGTGGCCCGGTTCTTGTACGTAGCGTAATTTACCCATTTTTGCAACAGTTGGCACACGCGACGCATACCTCGACAGCGTCTGGGATTTGAGCTGACGGCTGCGTGGGTGCTCTTGCCGGATGCAGACAGAGGCGGCGGCGAAGCCGTGGCGGCTTACGGACGACAAAGCCACCGACTACGCTGCCTCGGGACGGGCCGGAAAACTGCGCACAATTACCGTGATGGCTGCCGTGCCCGGCGGCGACGCATTCGCCTAATTGAGACCCCACAGAGATGTGTGCTCGTGTGTGTGTGTGTGTGTGTGTGGTTTAATTTGATGGATATTCCCGCTCAGTAGCGTAGGAGGGGTGCCGTTTCTGCAGGAGCTAACGTCGGATTCGCAGGTGGCGGGCAGACCTCCCAGTCGGGCGTGCCCTGTGGTCGCAGCACCAGCGGCACCAAAAGAAACCACTGTGGAGTGAAGGGGTCGCGACTCAAGTGTTCCGAGTGCAACCCTGCGGAAGCAGAACCTTCTAAATGAAGTACAGGAGCACCTTTTGTACACTGCGGCATAATTTACACCAAGTCGCGTTTCGGGCGTTCACCCATCTTCAGTTGGCGTAATGCAAATGTTCAAATGTGTGTGAAATCTTATGGGACTTAACTGCTAAGGTCATCAGTCCCTAAGCTTACACACTACTTAACCTAAATTATCCTAAGGACAAACACACACACCCATGCCCGAGGGAGGACTCGAACCTCCGCCGGGACCAGCCGCACAGTCCATGAATGCAGCGCCAAAGACCGCTCGGCTAATCCCGCGTGGCTGGCGTAATGCACTTCCCAACAATAACACGAGTTTGTCGACTGCATTTTGAACGCTGGAGCTGCCACTACCTGTTTGCCATATATTTTTCATTATTTGTATTCCTGCTGCTCAACTTTACTTCTGTGGGAACTGCATTCACAACGCATACGTAAGATATGTGCATTACATATTACACTGAAAAGCCAAAGAAATTCATACAGCTCCCTAATATCGTGTAGGGCCCCGAGAGCACGCGGAAGGACTCGACTAATTTCTAAAGTAGTGCTGGAGGGAATTGACACCATGAATCCTACAGGGCTGTCCATCCATCCGTAAGAGGGGATGGAGATCTCTTCTGAACGGCACGTTGCAAGGCATTCAGATTTGCTCAGTAACGTTCATATGTGGGGAGTTTGGTGGCCACCGAAGTGTTTAATCTCAGAAGAGTGTTCCTGGAGCCACTCTGTAGCAATTCTTGACTTGTCAGACGTCGTTTTGTCCTGCTAGAATTCTTCAAGACCGTCGGAATTCACAATGGACATGAACAGATGCAGGTGATCAGACGGGATACTTACGTACGTGCCACCTGTCAAGAGTCGTATCTAGACGCATCAGGGGTCACCATATCACTCCAACTACACACGCCCCACACCATTACAGAGGCTCCACCAGCTTGAACAGTCCCCTGCAGACATTCAGGGTCCATGGATTTATGGGGTTGTCTCCACACCCTTACACGTCCAACCACTCCATACAATTTGGAACAAGACTCGTCTGACCATGCAACACGTTTCCAGTCATCAACAGTCCAATGCTGGTGCTGATGGACCCAGGCGAGGCGTAAAGCATTGTGTCGTGCAGTCATCAAGGGTACACAAGAGGTCCTTTGGCTCCAAAAGCCCATATGAATGATGTTTTCTTGATTGGTTCCCACTCTGACGCTTGTTGATAGCATTGAAATCTGCAGTAATTTGAGGAATGGTTGCACTTCCGTCACGTTGAACGATTATCCTCAGTCGTCGTTGGTCTCGTTCTTGCAGGATCTTTTTCCGGCCGCAGTGATGTCGGAGATTTTATGATTTGACGGTACACTCGTGAAATGGTCGTACGGCGAAATCCCCACTTCATCGCTACCTTGGAGACGCTGTATCCCATCGCTCGTGCGCCGACCATAACTACACGTTCAAACTCACTTTAATCTTCATAACCTGGAATTCTAACAGCAGTAACCAATATAACAACAGTCCCCAGGGGGCTCGCCACTCTTAGGCGGGTCCGCACTTGGCTACCAAGGGCCTCAAGCCTTTGCAGCATTTTTCCCTTCCGTGCTGCTTGTTTATCCTCTTGCTGTTCTTTTCCCCTCCCTTGGGGAACATGTCTGGGGATTTATGGGCAATGTTATGCTTTCTGTCGCTGACGTATGAACAGTCTCACGTTTGTTTTTGGCTCTCTTTTCCTTTCTTTGTTTCCCCTCTCGTACCTCCACCGTTTGAGGATCCTCTTTTTTCTTCTTCTTCCCTGTGTGCTCCTGAACGCCAGCCCACGCGTTTGACGCGTAATTCCCAACCCCGGGTCGACAGGTAGGGTTCGCACGTACCCCCTGGTACAGGTCAGGCCCAGGGATGGGTGATTGTCTGAGCTGTAACCTTCCCAAATTGCCGATTGGTCCTCTGTCAGATGTTCGGGAGGTGTGAACTGAGATGTGAACAATCATGTAAGGTAGGTGTGCCCCCTTGTGAAGGGAGCCCCCAGTTGGAAGGAGCTTGCCGCCGGAGACGCTGGCAATCATGGGGGATTTTCTCGCAATGAGTCAATCACCTTCACAATCGACGAAACGTAAACATAATGAGGCTATTGATTCGAAGACCCTTCCCGCTGCACCATGGTTTCTTGTGGTCTCACGTACTGAAGGCGGTCAGTTCTTTGCCACAGTCAATCTGTTTATTACTCAGAAAAGTGTTGATGCAATTGCTGGCCCTGTGAAATCCTGGTCTCGTTTACAGAGTGGCACTTTGCTTTTGGAGACGGCTTCTGATTCTCAAACAAGACACCTGCTTGCTGCCTCGCTTCTCCACGGTTCGTGCCGAGGCCCACAGAACTTTAAATTATTCCCGTGGTGTAATTTACACCGGGTTCCTTGACGGTCTAACTGAGGACGAAATACAGTCTTACCTCTCTTGTTCAGGTTGTCATTGTCATTCCTTGTGTAATGAAAGAGGTTTATTCCTCCTTGGTGCCCACCTGCACACTTTTCCTCACCCTTGATAGGGTGGTGCTGCCATCCAAGCTCAAAGCAGGCTCTGAAATTATCCCAGTCCAACCGTACATTCTGAACCCGATGCGCTGCTACCAATGTCGTCATTTTAACCAGACTAGAACATCTTGTCGGCACCCAGCCAAATGTGTAACCTGTGGAAGGGATACACACGAGGCGATTGTCCGCCTCCTTCTCCATGCTGTATCAACTGCAATGTCGGCCATGTCGCCTCCTCTCGGGATTGTCCCATGTATGTAGATGAGTGGTCTGTCCAAGAGATTCGGATAAAGGGAAAAGCGCCTTACCCAGTAGCTCGCAAGTTACTGGTTAGTCGCAAACCCTGTGTTCTCCCATCTGGCACCTATAGTTCTGTTCTTGTTACCCCTCGCTCCATGAAGGGCATGGCCACGCAGACATGCGACCTCAGATTCGGCTCAGAGGTTGTGAAATCGCCCAATGTCAAGGTAGCATCGCCATCCCCCCTGCCGCTGTGCAACAAACCCTCAAACTCTCTCCTCAAGGGGCGAAGCCACCGGCTACACAACCAGTAGGCAGGAAAGGTCAGAAGGAGTACTCCCGTGACGGTTTCCTCTGTCCCTCCAGCCAAACAACACACAAGTCATGCTGGTCATATGGGACGACATTTATAGTCAACCCGATCTCTCTGACTACCTGTCTTCAAGCTGTTGCTGTCCACCTTTTCCTTCCCCACCTGACTTTCTCCCTCTGTACCATTTATTTACCTCTGTCCTTCGATGTCACCTGGGCAGACTTCCTTTAGCTGATTGGGCAGCTACTTACCCCGTTTTTGCTACTCGCTGACTTTAATGCGCATCATCCCCTCTGGGGTTCTCCCACAACCTGTCAGAGCGGTGCCTTCTTGGCTGCCCTTCGTAACCAACACAATCTCTTGTGCCTTAACACTGGAGCACCCACTTTCCTTTCTGACTCCTTGCAGACCTATTCCCATTTGAACCTATCCTTCTGAACTGTCCAGCTTGCCCATCGTCTTGAATTGTCCTTTCTTTCTGACACCTACTCGAGCGACCATTTCCCGTGTGCTCTCCGTTTGCTGACTCCTAACCCATCTGCATGTACGCCCAAATGGCCGTTTACTAAGACTGACTTGCAGCTTTACTCCTCCCTGGCGGCCCTCGATGAACAAGTTTTCCCCAGTTGTGATTACCAGGTGGACTATCTCACCAACATTATCCTTTCTGCTGCAGAACGTTCCATTCGTCGCACTTCTCCTTTACAACGTCGTGTTCCTGTCCATTGATGGACTGAGCAATGCCGCGACCCAATTCGCGCACTTACACGAGCACTACGCGTTTTTAATTGCCACCCTACCTTGGAAAACAGCATTCATTATAAACAGATGCGTGCAAAGTGTCGTCGCGTACTTCAGGGCAGCAAACGAGCTACCTGGCTATCATTCACTAGTTCTTTTAACAGTTCCACCTCTTCCCCTGTCCCTCCTGTGGGTCCAGGAGTAAGAATAGGCCCAAGGTATTCCTGCCTATCATAAGAGGCGTTTCCGCCTTAATGTGATCATCTCCTGTAGGGTTTGACCTCCGTTCTCCAATATTTTTTTCGAAGAGAGAGCCAATTAGGGAAGGGCGCCTTACATGGTGCATCGTGTCCATTGTGCCTTGAGATCTGTAGCCCACTTTCTCGTTGTTGCTTTGCAGTCCCCTTCATTCTCCATCTCTTGGGCGAGGACACCTTCCTGGGTGTCTTTTTCTGCGCCGACGATGACCATGGACTTGTTTGCACCTGATATCCAGCATGGTAGCCAGTCTGTTGTGGTGGGACCACCATGTACCCTGTTGGTTGTAGGCCCCTGACAACACAGGTCTGCTCTGTTAATGCCTGAGCTGTTAACTCCACACGTATGCCAATGAGTAGATGCTTGTCACCCTGGGGCATCGGGACTTCCGGCAATGGCCATCCTGCCAGGTGGTCTTTGCTGCAGCTGGGTGGCGCCCTTGGGGAGGGCCCCTGGTCAGAGTCGGTGGCATCATGGTGCATGACACGCAATGAAGCGTACCACATAATCACTTGCTGGAGACACCAACAGTCTCTAAGTGTTCTAAGTCTCAGTAAAATGTAAGGAAGTACAACCCTAAATCATTCCCCTCCCTGGCTGCGACATGGGAGGAATGCCAGGCCAATGACGACAGGAGACCTTATTCAACGCGGTACCTCGTATGTACGAGAACTGGTGAGGACTCCTTTGTTTCAATGAAGCCACAGTTTTGTGTAGACCATTTAGAGAAGAAGTTTGGGGAGGTGGACGGCTTGTCGAAAATGCAGTCAGGGTCAATCTGGATAAAAATAGCATCCTCTGCCCAGTCATGGGCATTACTCGCCTGAGACAAGCTGGGGGATGTTTCCATTACCTCCATATCCCATGAGAGCTTAAATATGGTTTGGGGTATTATATTCCACAGGGACCTTCTTTTGCAGTCTGGCGACGAGCTACACACCAACATAGAGCGACGAGGCGTTTATTTTGTCCAGTGCATCCATTGGGTCCAAGGGATAATCATGTTGCCACCAGTGCCTTCATCTTGGCCTTCGAAGTTGACACATTGCCCAAGAGGGTCAAGGCGATGGTCTACCACTGTGGTGCAAAGCCATATATCCCACCTCCAATGCGGTGCTTTAAGTGCTGAAAGTTCGGCCATAAGTCTTCCCTCTGTACTTGCAGCGTCATATGTCGAGATTGTGGACGTCCATCACATCCCAATACTCCATGTGCCCCACCTCCCATCTGTGTCAACTGTGGACAGCATCATTCACTCACCAGACTGCAGAATTTTACAGGCCGAAAGGAAAATCATGGAACACAAGTCCCTGGCTCGACTGACCTACACTGAGGCTAATAGGAAATTTTACATCCTGTGGCTATGACCTACTCTTCTGCCACCGCTGTAATAACAGTTGTAGCCCCATCCGTTCCGCAAATTCTGGTTGATGCTCCGAACCGCAAGACTACACCTTCCCCTTGATGGTGGGGGCCACTTCCCTCCCTGTTGCTCCCACGTCACCTACCTTGGGAGCATTGCCCCAACCATCAGGGACACAAGTCCCCACTTATCAGCTGGAGAAGTGTAAGACTTCTTCGGCATTTGTCGCTAGGAAGGGGTCCCTTGGCTCACCCCCGTCCTAGGTTTCTGCTAGTGTGAAAAATGACTCCCGCCAGTGGCCGAAGTGACTAAAAGTAGCTGTTCATAGGGCATTCGATCATCATCAGTCCCGGAGACTGAGTCAAGCCCTCCAAGCCAGAGAAACCCAAGGAGCAGTAAGAGAAATCCAAAGAGAAGAGCCCCAAGACCAAGGGACTTGCAGTGGCACCCACACCAGCACTACCTAAAAGCTCTGCATCTGAGGATGAGGTGGAGATTCTGGCGTCCGCTGAGGACCTAGATCTCGCCAGACCCTCAGACACCATAGATACAGACTGCTCCGGAAATAAATCGGTGGAAGCAGGTGACCCTGAGGCGTAAACTGCCTCACTGAATGTTCCATGCCTTCCCAGCCTCAAAATCACGTCACCCTCCAGGGGAATTGTGGCGGCTTTTTTCCACCACCTGGCTGAGCTACAGCAACTGTCAAGCTGCTTTCTGCATTGCCCTCCAGGAAACCTGGTTCACAACAATGCAGATCCCTGCCATCTGCGGCTATAAGGGATATTACAGGAACCGTAGCGACTATAATCAAGTATCAGGTGGAGTTTGTGTCTATGTTCCGAACTCAGTATGCAGTGAAGCTGTGCCCTTTCAAACCCCTCGTGAAGCTGTGGCTGTCAGGATAAGGACGATGCAGGAAATAAGTTTCTGCAACGTATATCTTCCTCCAGATGGTGCAGTGCCACTGAACGCTTTGGCTGCAGTGATTGACCATCTCCCTAAACCTTTCCTACTTTTGGGACATTTAACGCTCCTATGTGGGTTGGCCTCTCAAATACAGGTGCCCTACACATTTCAGTGTGGAACATGGCACATATTTGGCGATTTATGTCTCGCTTTGCAGTCCTGGCATTCTCCCATCTATCCTCTGGAGGCCACATGACGACCCGTGTGGTAGTGACCACTTCCCCATCTTCCGGTCACTGCCTCTGCGTCAGGCCCACGAAAGACTGCCCAGATCAGCTTTAAACAAGTGGGCTGGGAAACTTTCACCTCTGCTGTCACCGTTGAATCTCCCCCACACGGTATCATCGGTATGATGGTTGAGTAGGTAACTACAACTACCGTTTCTGCGGCAGAAAACGCGATCCCTCGCTCTTTAGGGTGCCCACGGCGAAAGGCAGTCCCTTGGTGATCACCAAAAGTCGCTGAAGTAATTAAGGAGCGTCGGCGAGCTCTACAGTAGCATATGCGGCACCCTTCCCTGGGGCACCTCATAGCCTTTAAATGTCTCTGTGCCCACGTTCACCATCTTATCAGACGACGGAAGGAGGAGTGTTAGGAGAGATATGTCTCGACCATTGGGTGTCATACGTCACCTTCCCAAGTCTGGGCAAAGATCAAATGACTTTTCGGGTACCAGAATCCAACAGGCGTTCACGGGACTAACGTAAGTTGCGTGTTATCTACAAACGAAAAGGCACTTTTCTGAGCTATACACTCGAGCCTCTGCGTCGGAGAATTAACCCACAGCCTATCTAACTCTCAAACGGCGGCTGGAAGGGACAATTATTTCGTTCACTATCCTATAACCCCCCATTTACAGAGTGGAAGCTCCTCAGTGCCCTGGCACGTTGCCCTGACACAGCTTCTGGGCCAGATCGGGTCCATAGTCAGATGATTAAACATTTCTCATGTGACTACAAGTGACATCTCCTCATCATCTTCAACCAGATCTGGTGCAATGGCGTCTTTCCATCGCAGTGGCAGGAGAGCACCATCATTATTGTGCTCAAACCCGGTAAAAATCCGCTTGATGTGGAAAGCTATCGGCCCATCAGCCTCACCAATGTTCTATGTAAGCTGCTGGAACTTAGGGTGTGTCGGTGGTTGGGATGGGTCCTGGAGTCACGTGTCCTACTGGCTCCATGTCAGGGTCGCTTCGGCCAGGGTCGCTCTACCACAGGTACTCTTGTGTCCCTCGAGTCTGCCATCCGCACAGCCTTTTCCAGACGCTAACACCTGGCTGCCGTCTTTTTGGATTAACGAAAAGCGTATGACACAACCTGGTGACATCATATCCTTGCCACATTATACGGGTGGGGTCTCCGAGGCCCACTCCCGATTTTTATCCAGAATTTCCTGTCGCTCCGTACTTTCCGTGTCCAAGTTGGTGCTTCCAATAGTTTGATCCATATCCAGGAGAATAGAGTCCCACAGGGCTCCGTATTGGGAGTCTCTCTATTTCTACTGGCCATTAACGGTCTAGCGGCAGCTGTAGGGCCATCTGTCTCGCTTTCTCTATACGCGGATGACTTCTGCATTTCTTGCTGCTCCTCCAGTACTGGTGTCGCTGAGCGGCGCCTACGGGGAGCCATTCACAAGGGGGAGTCATGGGCTCTAGCTCATGGCTTCCAGCCGACAGCTTCCAGTTTTCAGCTGCGAAGTCGTGTGTGATGCACTTTTGTCGGTGTCATACAGTTGATAAGGAACCAGAACTTTATCTTCCTGAAGGCCTATCGATTCTTAAGATTGGTGTTCGATGCCCGATTGAATTAGCTACCTCGCCTTCGTCAGCTTAAGTGGAAATGCTGGCAGTAACTCAATGCCCTCCGCTGTCAGGGCAACACCAACTGGGATGCAGATTGCTTTACACTGCTGCAGCTCTACTGAGCTCTTTGTCAATCCTGCCTTGACTATGGGAGAGTGGTTTATGGTTCGGCGGCGCCCTCGGCGTTGCGTTTACTCGGCCCAGTGTACCACGGTGGCATTTGCCTAGTGACAGGTTCTTTTAGAACGACTCCAGTAACCAGTGTCCTGGTCGAGGCCCTCCATTGAAGGTTAGGCGTGCAGAACTGCTCGCCAGTTACGATACACACGTTCGTAGTTCACCTGTGCATCCAAATTACCGTCTTCTTTTCCCACCCGCGGCAACCCGTCTCCCGCATCGGCGGCCAAGGTCAGGGTTAACGATTGCTGTTCGCGTGCAATCCCTTCTGTCTGAACTGGAGTTCTTCCCTTTAACCAATTATACTTGAGGTCCATTCGCATACACTTTCATGATGTACACCTAGGCCGCGGCTTCGCCTGGACCTTTCACATGGCCCTAAGTTCTCAGTTAACCCCCATTATTCGCTCCACTGTCAGTTCCTCTCAATTCTCGACATGTACCGGGGTCATGCTGTGGTTTACAGTGATGGCCCAATGGCCGATGGTCACATTGGCTTTGCCTGTGTTCATGGAGGACATATAAAACAGCACTCCTTGCCTGATGGCTGCAGTGTTTTCACTGCAGAGCTGGCGGCCATACTTCGTGCTCTCGAGCACATCCGCTCGTGCGCAGGCGAGTCATTTCTCCTGTTTACTGGATCCTTGAGGAGCCTGCAAGCTATCGACCAGTACTCCCCTCGTTATCCTTTGGTAAAGAGCATCCAGGAGTCCTCATAACTGGCCTGAAACTGTCCAGTCGTTGAGTGGTGTTTGGCTGGGCCCAGGTCACGTCGGAATCCCAGGCAACGAACTTGCCGACAAGCTGACCAAACAGGCTACGCGGAAACTGCTTCTGGACTAGGGCATCTCTGAATCTGACCTGCGCCGAGGAGTTTTTGAGCTTTGGGAGACTGAATGGATAAAAGTATGCACAACAAACTGCGTGTCATTAAGGAGACAACGAATGTGTGGAAGTCTTCCATGTGAGCCTCTTGTACGGAATCAGTTGCCTCTGCTGGCTCCTCATTGGCCACGCTTGGGTGATCCACGGTTACCTCCTGCGCCCTGAGGACCCGCCTCAGTGTCGGTGTGGCGCTTGTTTGACAGTGGCCCATCTTCTGATGCACTGTCCCACTCTGACTGCCCAGGGACGGAATTTTGGGTTACCAGACACGTTGCCGCTAATTTCATCTAACAACGCCTCATTGAATGATTTAGTTTTAAGTTTTATACGTTAGTGTGGTTTTTATCATTTTATCTAAGTTTCAGCGCATGTCCTTTGCCCCTGTGTCCACCACCCTAGAGCTTTTTGGGTGGAGGTTTTAATGTGATGCAGAGTGGCTGGCTTCTGCTTTTTATTCTCATGGTCAGCCAGCCATGGTCATCTGCTTTGTTGTTTTACTCTCTTCATCCCGTTTCTTGTGTTTCTGTTGTTTTCCTGTCCCCTTTTTGTCCATTTACACGTTTGTTTCCATTTACACGTTTGCTGCACTTCATCATTCTTGTGATTTTTCCTTTCATTCCGGTTTGCGTTGTCAGTCTCGTTTGCTTTACTCTCACACTTGTGAGATTGTTTTATTTGGAACGAAGGACTGATGATCTTGTAGGTTGGTCCCTTCCCCGCTACCAACCAACCCTTCCTCTGTCGTGTGGGCCAACCTCCGACGGCTCTCTGGAACCAAGAACCATTCCCCAATTTCCGGCCTCAGAGTAGCAGACGATGTTATTGTGGACCCTATTGCTATCTCCAACACTTTGGGCCACCATTTTGCGGAAGTTTCGAGCTCTTCACACTATCATCCTGCCTTCCTCCATCGGAAACCAGCGGAGGAGGCTTGGGCGATAGCCTTCTCTTCTCCAGATCGTGAGTGCTACAATGCTGCCTCCACTATGAGGGGCCTCGATCACGCTCTCAATTAGTTCTGATCCTCCGCCCCAGGGGTGGACGCCATCCACATTCAGATGCTGCAGCACCGTCCTTTCGTGGGCAAGTACTTTCTGCTTAACATGTTCAACCACTCTGGAGTGAAGCCACCGTCGTACCCATACCTAAGCCCGGCAAGGACAGAACCTTCCTTCTAGCTACCGCCCCATCTCTCTTAACAGCTGCGTTTGCAGGGTGATGGAACTTATGATTCATGCCCGACTGGTGTGGTGGCCCGAGTCTCGACATTTACTAACGAATGCGATTTCGAGCACGGCGTTCTGCACTTGACCATCTCATTCCTTTTTCTACCCATTTCATGAAAGGTTTTCTGCGAAAATCCCAGACTTTGGCAATGTTTTTCGATTTGGAGAAGGCCTACGACACCAGTTGAAGAACTGGTATCGTCCGTACTCTACATGTGGGGCTTCTGTGGACGCCTGCCCTGTTTTCTTCGGGCATTTTTAAAAGACCGAGTTTTCGAGGGGCGTGTGTGTTCTGCCTTGTCAGACACCTTCATTCAGGAAAATTGTGTGTCTGAGGGTTCCGTTCTGAGCCTTGTCCTCTTTGCTATCGCCATTAACCCTATAAAGGCCTGTCTCCTGCTGGGCATCCCTGGATCTCTTTTTGTAGATGATTTTATCTTCTACTGCAGTTCTCCACGGACCTGTCTCACTGAGCTGCGTCTTCAGCGCTACCTTGATCGTAAAACCGCCTGCATGAATTTCTTGCTGCACAAATGGTTTCTCCAATCATCTCTACACCTTGGGCCTGTTGCCCTTCCATTCGTTGAAGCTACGAAATTTCTGGGGCTTATGCTCGATAGGAAACTCTCTTAGTCCTCCCACATGTCTTACCTGGCAGCCCGCTGTACGCAGTCCCTCAATCTCCTGCATGTCCCAAATGGTACTTCCTGGGGTCCGATCGAACCACCCTCCTCCGTTTGTACCGGTCCCTTGTCCGTTCGAAACTCGCCTATGGGTGCTTTGTTCATCACTCTGCACGTCCATCCTTCTTAAGCTGTCTCAACACAGGCACCTTTTACACCAGCCTGGTTGAAAGTCTGTATGCTGAAGCTGCTGAACTCCTGCTGTCCTACCCCCATGACTTTCTTCTCAGCAAGTATGCATGCTGTTTATCTGCCATGCGTAGTCACCCCTCCTGTGCCTCCTTCATTGATGACTGATTGTCAGTATGGGCCTCGTACCTCTTCTCTGTTACCTCCTTGATTCCACTTTTGCCACTTGCTCTAGCAGTTTAACTTCACACTACCTGCAACTTACCCAGTTTGTGTGAACCCTTCACCACCTTGGCTTCGTGAAGCGGCCCATGTTAACCTTCATTCCCTTCCTAAGGACACTACTCCAGCCTCGGTCTATTGCCTCCAGTTTCCCGACTTTCACACAGAACTTCGCGATAGTACCTTTGTTTACACTGATGGCTCTCGGACTGACCATGGGGACGGGTGTGCATTCTTCATTGGCACCCGTGTCTTTCGATATCAGCTTCTGGCACACTCCTCAGTGTTTACAGCCAATCTCTTCGCCTTGTATCAGGCCACGGAGTACATCTGGTGACACAGCCTTTCCAATTGTGTCCTCTGCTCAGACTCACTCAGTGCCCTCCAAAGTCTATGTGGACTGTGCACTGCTCATCCCTTAGTGCAGAACTGTCACTTGCTCATCTCTTCGTGGAGCCAGTGTCGAGTTCCTCTGGGTCCCTGGTCATGTCGGTCAGCCAGGAAACGAGGCTGCTGACACAACTGCCAGGGCTGCAGTCCTCGTACCTCAGCCCACGAGTACCTCTATTCCCTCTGATGATCTCTGCTTTGCCGTTTGTCAGAAGGTGGCGTCCCTTTGGCATCGCCAACCGTCCTCCCTTCACCAGAATAAGCTTCGGCTCATTAAGCTTATCCAAGCGCCTTGGACGACCTCATCTCGGCCCTCCCGCCAGAAGGAGATTATTTTAACTCGGCTCCGTATTGGGCACTGCCTTTTTAGCCATCGTCATTTGCTCAGTGGCGCTACCGCACCACTTTGCACACATTGCGCCCAAATTTTAACTGTCCGCCACTTTCTGCGGGAATGACCTTTTTTTAACAATTTACGTTCCAGCCTGGGTTTGCTGTCTGATTTATCAGCCATTGTAGCGAATGACGCGTGGGCTGTCGACCGCGTTTTACTTTTCTTCCGCCAAAGCAATATGGCGAAGGCCATTTATTTTTTAGTTATTGACCACCATTTCTGCATGGTGTGCTTTTTAGCCCTTTTTGCACGTGCCTGTTTTTAGCTGTCTTCTATTCTCTCCATTGTGACTGACGTACAGCCGTTTAACTCCTCTCCATGTTCGGGTTATATAGTTTTGACTTGGGCGCTTACGACACCATCTGTTTTTTGCGCCCTACAGCAAAACAACTGCGCTGGACACTTTCTGTCTCACACAGGCGTTGCCGACAGCAGTGTCGTGTTCTGCCCGTTTACATAACTTTGTGTCTGAATACGCATGCCTATAGCAGTTTATTTGGTGCTTCACTGTATTTGACTTCTATAAGGTACACAAATCAGTTCTTTCTAAAACTGTAACATTCCAAGCGATTAATTAATTTATTATCGGTTCCAACATATTTTCGTTTATCGTTCCGCTAGCTGCAAGGTGCAGCCCAAGTTATGAACGATGACAATTTCTATTTTGGTCAAACATCAGAGCGTAACAAGAACATGATTTTGTACAAATTACAAAAATGGATATTTATGGGAATTTTCATAGCCTACCAAAGGGTGCAATATGGACAAATGGTGTATCAAACTCACCAGCATCATGTCGGATCGTATTCGTCTCATTTGATGTAGTTGATGTTTTCTAATCTATTTAATTTATTACTTTTAGACACATCATGTCATGACACATAAGATCACTTCCTAAATCAAATACTCACCAAAATAAATATGTCAATTGTCCAATTAATTTAACCTGAGAGTTTGCTTGAAAGTAAGTAATGGTTCCTTTTTTTCTCCATGTAAAAGAAGGAAATCTTTAAACTGTGTTTTCTTTCTTGCTATTTTAACCTGCCACTTTTAATTTTTTCCACCTCCGCTGCCAGTGTTTTTCAGCACCCGATGGTGTACGCAAAGAAGTCCCCTCTGGCTGCTGATGCACATGGCTGGCAGCTGATACTGCACTCTCTGGTACATACATACATATGTACATTAATACTTGTTCCATAGATCATGAATACGACATTTCGTAATGATGTGGAATGTGTCACTTTAACATAAGTTTTCTTTATACAAAATAATTAATTTTTTTTACAGTTAGTACTTCATATCTAAAATTCATCTATTGAGTAGAAGGAGTTGTCATTTAGAAATTTTTTTAATTTGATTTTAAATGTTAGTTGGTTATGTGTCTGACTATTTGGCAAATGACCTAAGATTTTGTGGCAGAATAATTCGCCCCTTTCTGTGCCTAATGGTGAAGATCATCCTTTCTTCTAGTGCTGTAGCTATGTACTTAGCAGTTATTTTTAAATTGGGATGGGTTATTAATAAAAAATTTCGTAAGTGAATATATGTCTTGCAAAGGTACTGTAAATATCCCTAGTTCCTTAAATAAATATATGCAAGGTGATATTGGGTGGGACCCAGCTATTATTCTGATTACACGCTTTTTTGCAATGAATACTTTCTCTCTTAATGATGAATCACGCCAAATTATGATGCAATATGCAAGCCAAAATGAAAATAGACATAGTAGGCTAATTTACTGATATGTTTATCACCAAATTTGCAATAACCCTAATAGTGTAAGTATCTGAACCTAAACGTTCTAGCAGATTATCGATGTTTTTCTTCCAATTCAATTTCTCATCAATGCACACACCCAGAAATATTGAATATTCTGCCTTTGCAACAGACTTCTGTACTTAGTCTATATTTATCAATGCTGTTATGCCATTTACTGTTCAGAATTATATATACTGAGTTTTCTCAAAGTTTAGTGAGAGGCCATTTGCAGAGAACCACTTAATAATTTTCTGAAAGGCTTTATTTACAATTTTCTCAGCTGATTCTTATTTGTTGGGTGTGATTACTATACTTGTATCATCAGAAAAAATAACTAGCTTTGAATCTTCAAGAATATAGGGTGGCAAGTCATTAATATATATTAAAAACATTTAGGGACCAAAGACTGAATCCTGTGGGACACCATTCTTGATATCTCCCCAGTTAGAGGACTCTGCTGATTTTTGCAGACTATCTGTACTGTTAATTTCAATCTCCTGCATTCTTCCAGTTAAATATGAGCTAAATCGTTTGTGCACTGTACCACTCATACCACAATGCTTACAATTATCTAGTAGAACTTCATGATTCACACAATGAAAACCCTCTGAGAGATCACAAAATATTCTAATGGATGAAGTTCAGCTATTCAGTGCATTTGATATTTGATCAGAGACAGCATTTATATAACATTTTCTGTTGAAAAGCCTTTGTGAAAACCAAATTGACACTTTGTTAGTACTTTATTTTTACAAATATTGTAAGTGGGCTGCTTCTGTGTTGGCAGCACTGTGTAGCGCTTTGCATTGGTTCTCTGACTGCACTTTCTTTGTAAGAGACTTTGTGGCTTGTTTGACTTGTTCTTGGAAGTTAATTGTCAGTAGTGTTGGGCAGTTGGAAGTTAGTCACCAGCAGTGATGGAAGTACTGTTGGGCAGTTGGAGGTGAACAGCCAGCAGTGATGGATGTTCAATGTGAGAAGTTAGCATTGATGGAGGATAGAGGTCTGAAGTGTTAGTGTAGGCTAACGACCTGGAACTATCTGACTTGGAGATTGGAAATGATTCATGATTATATATCTTCTTACTGGATCTTAATGACGATTTAGATTCGTGTCTGTACTGGATGTTACATTATTAAGGTAAAAAATACATTATTTGGTTTGCAACAAAACCTTTCCTTTGCTAACCACATGCCTATTAGTAGTTAGTGGCTTTAGTAGTTAGAATCTTTTATTTAGTTTGCAGTATTGACACTCACTGTATTGCAGTAGTTCGCATAATGAAGATTTTTGTGAGGTAAGTGCTTAATGAAATGTATAAGTTGTTGTTAAGATTTCTTTTGAATTAATTATTTGAAGTCAGGTTGTAATTTTTTTGAGCAGTCAGATTGTGTTGTGCTAGAATATTGTAGGTCAGTGTTGATATGATAAGAATAAGTAAAGAGAAAGTAGGTTCACTTGCATTCAATTTCACTCAGCAGTTTAAGTAAAATATTTAATAAAGAAGTTTGAATATGTGATGCTGCTCTTGAATACATTACTTTTTAAGACTATTGGATAAAGCTGTCAGAAGTGAGATTAGGTAGTATTTGTTGACATCAGACCTATCCCCCTTTTTATGCAATGGTTTAACAATACTGTATTTCAGTCTATCTGGAAAAATGCCCTGTTTCGGTGAGCCACTACATATGTGGCTGAGAATACTATTTATCTGTTGGGAACAAGCTTTTAGTACTCTGTTGGAAATTGCATCAACCCCATGTGAGCTTTTACTTTTGAATGAACTTATTATTTTCCCAATTTCAGTAGGAGAGGTGGGTTAAATTTCGCTGACTTGGCTAAAATGGCATGGCGCCTTTCTCGATTTTATGCAAGTACAAGCAAATATGTTTACTATATTCTAAAACTCTAGCCACATATGTCCCTTTAAACCATGGATCATTCTCTTAATCAATATTCATAAACAGTTGCTTATTGTTGCATGTAAGCTTGTTGTTGATGAGGTCTACAATCGACTCCATTTACTAGAAATAATTTTTAACAGTAAAAAATACTTTAAATTTTAGAAATAACTTTGTATAGAGCCGATTTTTCGTTGCCTCTTAAGGTGAACGATTCGTTCAAGTTAAAATTCTTCTTTTCTAAGTTGGACCTCAATTGGGTAGAGGTCTAGAAACATCTTCACAGGAATAGTTAGATTTTTCTGACACAGTCTAATACTGGCGACTGCCAAGGTAGTGGCAGCTGAAGCAGCCTTTCTGGTCGCACCAGCGTTTCTGGCTGTGCCAATCTTCAGACTGCAGCTGCTTTAATAAGACCTGTTCGGGGTCCAAAAATTGTATCAATTCAGCAACAGCTAAAGCTGTCTTAGACTGTGTCAATGGACAAAAAATCCAACTGCTGAAAAAGATGAATTTTGTATATATTTAGGTAGCATTATTTCAGTGCTAACAAATTTTTCAAATGATTTAAAATATATTTTGGTAGAGCCATTTCACTCCTATTGAAATTTTCAAATGATTTACAATGTATTTGTTAGTTCTGAAATGGGACTACCAAAATTTACAATTTTTTCTCTAACATGATACATCGTTCGTAATGTTATTTTGATGTCCATAAAAGTCGGATGCCGATTTTCGTCAAGAAATCCCATAAAATTATTTAATGATATAGCTACATCAGCAATAGATCCTCTTATATCCACTGGAATTCTTTTTTAAAAAAGCAGTGTCTAAAAAATTATTCTCTGCAATTCTGTACAGAAAGTTGAATTTTTGTGAGGGGGATGAACAGGTGCTGTTCAGAGGAACAGAGTAGCAAACATTGCTGCACTGACTTTTTTAGTAGTTTAAGATCTGCAGAAGAGAAATTATTCCCTTCTGGAGTTCCATAAAAAATTGACAGTTGGAAAAATCAACCATCATAGAAGTTGATGTCAGTGAATGACTGACACCTTATTTTTTTTATTAAAAGTAGAATTTTATGAGGGACTGCCAGTCCCCCCTTTAAATTTTCATAATTATTAAATAAAATTTTTCTATATAATTTGTACCAAACTGTACGAATGAGGAAACTGACACATTCTTTCTTTCTATCTGTATGTTATCCTGATGATGATGATGAAGATATAATCTCTATATTCATAAATCAATTAACTGATGAAAGTGTGAATTATTTATACAATCTCAGTGGAGATGAAATTTGTATTGTATACAAATACTTTAAAAAGCAGACTCATATTAATTCAGTCTGTTGAAGCATATTAATATATTCTGTAAATTCTTCAGCTGTGGGCATTTTAGATCTAAATGTTCAAATGTGTGTGAATTCCTAAGGGATCAAACTGCTGAGGTCATCGGTCCCTAGACTTACACACTACTTAAACTGACTTAATGCTAAGAACAACACTCACACCCATACTTGAGGGAGGACTCGAACCTCTGGCAGTTCCCGTGACCACTCTGCGCCATTTTACATCTGAATATAAGTTTGTATAGAGCTGATTCATTAATAAGAACAGTGTTTAGGTTCATATTATGAACAATCAGTAACTGACCGATGCTTAATTCACTATATATTTTTGTATCTTTTTTGTCTTTATTATCATAAATTGCATATCTAGGCCTTGAATTTTCATTCTTATTTCAGTGATCGAATTTTTCAATTGCTGGTTTTCTTTAAGAGCATCTGTACAGGAATAATTTGATTCCTCTGAAATTCCTTTTAGCATTGATATTTTCACCTGATATCATTGTATGAAATTTTCCAGAGGAGGAGTTTTGCCCCTTTAAAATTTCCCAAGGGGGGATTTTCCCCCTCGAGAATTTGAAAAATTATTTCAGCAGACAAATAATTGTCCTGTGGAAAAGAATGTTTTATAATATTTTAAGTGTATATAACTGAGACTCAGTTTGGAGACTACTGAAGCTGTCGCTAAGATACTTCTGCTTTTGCTTTTTTGAAAATAGTGGTAGCAGCGCCATCTGAAGCAGGCTTAGGCCTGTGGCCAGATGAAAAGAGCAAAGAAGCTAAATATTTATCTGATTATGGATACTTGGATAGTCCATCAACAACAGGAAATACTGAAGTTAGTGAAGATGTGTTAAGAGAATTATTAATGTTAATTCAACTAACACACAATATCAAGACAACTTGTGAATTAAGTGACAAAACATTAAATTTCATTAAAGAACCTAGATGCAGTGTAGAAGATTCTTCTGGTAGTTATTGAACTATTATGCAGAAATGGAATAAAAAGATTATATAATGGTTCTATAAAGAAGCAACTAAGAAAGCATTCGAAATAACAGAAAAATCATTTCATTTATGGGAAAATATACTGACTTTTAATTTTTACCTCAATAATAACCACATCGATATTCTTATTTCAAATAAAAGACAGTAACAAAAAATGAAACATAATGTCATCATTGCCCCAAAGACCCAGATGGAAAAGGAAGTGTGTTACTTCATGCATTTATTTCCAAATAAGAATAATGATCCAATAGGTATGCATATAGATGATGATGAGTTGTGGTACTTATAAATTAACAGAAATACACAGAAACATCTGACAAATTTATTTGATGTCATAGTTCACTAAATTGGCTATTCATTAGGTTTATATCCTTCAGATGTTTATGAATCAAAAACGTATCCATACTATAGTGGTTCATATTTACAATTATTTCGAGATGATACTGACCCCATCAAAAGTTTGTATGGTAAAAAACTATAACACACCCAACTTTACCAGTTCAGTCACCATCAACACAACCTTCTATACCAAATGAACGAATTAAGTCATTACGTCAAATGAAAAAGTTGGATCACTTACTTCTTGGAAATTGTGTTTTATATATTTTTCATAAGAACTGGGTTTCAATAGGTGATAATAAGCCACAATTGATAACCAGTTGGTTAACATTCTTACCTCAAAATATCCAAAAAATAGACAGTATATATCAAAGACAAAGTGGCAAAGTTGTGTTATTTGTTGACAATACGATATATATAATGAATTTACACACATTACAATTTATTCCAGGATATTCAAAATCAAAATCTAGTACAGGATTACATAAAAACGTTTTATTAAGTGGTGTAGTCAACACTTATTCAGGAAGAAGTTTTTATTCTTTAATGAACTATTCTATGTGGAATTAGATGAGTGTAATTTTACATATAAATTGTGAGGAGTTATAAATAGAGAATTTCCAGGATCGCCAAATAAAAAGAATTCTGTATTTAGGTACATTAATGGACTGTTGTATTTTTTCATGGATGATACTTTTCATGAATATAATGAATTCACAAAAAAGTTGTTAGAGCAGGTGCAAGTGATCTGTCTTTATTCAGTAGCGAATGTAGAGAATTAATTACTAAGGTAATAAATATTTTGAAAGATACATTGCAGAAATTAGAAAATTTTACATTTTTCTAATGAATTTTTTGGACACACATGGAATTGCAGATGCAGATGAAGTCTGAAAACTGCTTTGGCAGCTGTCTGTCTGAAGACTGCTTTGGCAGTCGCCAGTCCAGAACTAAAATGTGTAAATACTGCAATACTGAGAAGTGAACTGATAATTTTACTAAAAAGGAATACAAAAAAGATGGTTACAGACCAATGTGTAGACAACACTCAAATTTCATGTAAAAAATTACAATGAAAATCGAATTCCTTGTGTATGTGGAAAAAACATTGCTAAATATTATTATAAAGAACAGTTACATCGATTTCCGAGTAAAGAAGATTCGAAAATATTATTGTAGATGGAAAAAGGTAAAGAATCTGCTGAAGCAGCTGCAGGGCTCCGCCTATCCTCAAGAAAATGTATTGGCTGTTAAGAAATTGAAGATCTACAGAAATCCTTCACATAAAGATAAGCATGATGGTAGATTTAAAAATGTATTATAGAATATATGAAAAATAGAAGACAAAACAATTTGAATTAATAAACTATTTAAATAAGAACTGAGTTTGCAAGATAATTGTTTTTTGTTTCCCTTAAATAGAAGACCACATAGAGAAGACGCAGACACAGTTTGAATACTGCTTTGGCAGTCGCCGATTAACAGTTGCTCAACTTCATGAGTTCTGGTGAGGTCAAATGGAGAACTTCACAGTTGTTCAACTTCGCCATTACTGTAAGAGAAATAATTTAAGAGGGTATAATGAATTAAATAAAGCTGATCTAATTAGATTTATCATTAGACATCAGCGACAGTTGAAGCAGATGCATCAACAGTCTGAAGACTGCTTTGGCGGTCGCCAGTGTTACACACTGTAAGCAGGTTCTGTGCCATCTGGAGCCAGCATAGACTGCAGTCTGCCCTCAAGACCAATCTTTGGAAGTGATTACCTTTTTCTAAAATTGTAAGCAATAATGAGATTTTCGAGACTAAAGAAGATAAACCATTGAAAAAATATTTCCGTTTTCAACTGATGCCTTCACAAAGCAAAACATCTGTACTAATGAAGAAAAATTAGTATAGAAAAATTAGTATAGAAAGTAGTTTATTTCAGAAGCCAAGAGACAGAAGAATAGTTAGAGATTATCAGGTCGATACTGCATTTACAGACAGATTAAAAATTATAAATTTTGAAGATAATATAAACTCAGTTCGACCTAATCATTTCTTAACTGCAGTAGAACCGAAAATTATAAGAATTGTTAAGCATAATCTAAGAATACATCATGGATTGAAAGTCAATTTTAAACTTTTTTGTGAGTACCAGATAAAGACAAATAGAAATGTTATGGTACAGAATACTGTAGGATCACTAATAAAAGAGAGATCATAAAAAATATAATTCTGGTAAACATATTTTACGAAGAATGAAAGATTTTCAAGCTCATGGATCAGGATGGACATTAAACAGAATTATTGGGCGTCAGTTAGGAATTAAAAGATATTTTCCATTGAGAGGATCAAGTTGCACCGAATTACCAGGTAAAATAAAAAGTGAAAAAGCCTGTATTAATGTGAAAAATAAAGGCCAAAACTGTTTTCTTTTGGCTATAAAATCTGCATTGCATCCAGTAGATAACAATTCAGAAAGAGTAATGAAATACAGAAACATTGGTCCTGAGTGTGATCAGAAACTTGAAAATTTTGAATTTCCTCTAGTGGTTGATCATATTACAAAAACAGAGAGTAGAATTAATCTATCTATTAATGTTTATTCGTTTGATGAAAACTATCAAGTGTATCCATTAAAAATTACGAAAAGTAAGAGAGAGAAACATGTAAATCTCCTCTATTTCAAGAAAAGAAGTAATTCACACTATCATTACATAAAAAATATCTAGATTTGTTTTGAGTCACATTACTAAACACAAAGAACCAAAATTTATTTGTGATATGTGTTTGCTTCATTTCGCTAGTAAAGAAAAATTAGATAACCACACACCAAGTTGTTTGACTAACAAACCATTAAAATTAGAAATGCCAGAGAAAGGATCATACGTTAATTTTAAAAATTACCAACATACACAAAAAGTTCCATTTGTTATTTCAGCTGATTTTGGAAGTTTGCTACTGAAGATGGATATCTGTCAACTGAATCCAGAAATTTATGTACAATGAAATATCAAAAACATCAAGGTAGTGGGTTCTGTTATTTTATCAAGTATGCTAATGGGAATTATAAAGATCCTGGACCAAAGTGTCATAAGAAATGTATTTAATGCATAAAGAAATAGGTTGAAGGAATCATAATAATTTATTCTAAAATTAAAGAAATGAGACCATTAACTATTGAAGAACAATCAAGATATAATAAATCTAAAGTTTTACACAGAGTGGATGTCATTATACAAGCAATAATAAAAGACGTTTGACATCATGATCGTTTGACTGGTACATACATTGCCCCATTGTGCAGTAATTGTAATTTACAGGTAAAACATCCGAGTTTTGTACCAATTTATTTACATAATTTATCTGGATATGATTCTCATTTGTTCATGAAAGAACTTGGGTATGATAAAAAAGAGATAGATTTAATACCCAACAATGAAGATAGATATAGTAATTTTAGTAAAACGACAGGAAGTCTGAAGATGAGATTTGTTCACACGTTTAAATTTATGGAATGTTCACTCGATAAACTCTCATCAAATCTGAAGAGAGATCAAATTAAAAATATTAACAAGTTTTTCAAAGCAGAATTTTTCGATCTAGTGATCAGAAAAGGGGTATATCCAAATGATTACATGGCTTCTTGGATGAAAATCGAAGCGACGTAATTACCAGCAAAAGAAGAATTTTACAATAAATTGAATGAGTGTGAAATAAGTGAAGAAAACTATAACAGTGGAAGTACCTTAAAAGTAATGTGTTGTTATTAGCTGATATCTTCGAGAATTTCAGAAAAACTTGTATAAAACGTACGATTTAGATCCCTCTTGGTATTTTACAGCTCCTGGTTTGTCTTGGGATGCGATGCTGAAAATGAATGGACAGCCACTTGATTAAATACACAATTACGACATGTTCCTGATGCTCGAAAAAGGAATAGGAGGAGGAATATCACAGTGTTGCAAGAGATATGTAAAGGCAAACAACAAATATCTGAGTGATTACGATGTGACTAAGACATCAAATTATTTAGCTTATTTAGATGCAAACAATCTGTATGGCTTGGCTATGAGTCAATATTTACCATATGCAGGATTTCAATGGGACGAACGAAAAAGCTTCTGCACAAATAAGTGAGATGTGAAACACTTATCGAGATGGATACATATCCGAAGTGGGTGTTTCATGATCGTGGAAAAAGGAACCGATGGCCTTTGTAGTCTGGTCCCTTCAACTCCCCACAAACCAACCAACCAACCTCGGGTCTAGCTGCAATTACCATTCCGTGTTAAACGTCTGCTAATTCCCGTTGTGCAGCCATAATCACTTTGGAAAACTTTCCACACGAATCACCTGAGCGCAAATGCCAATGCACTGCCTTTTTATATCTTGTGTACGCGACCCTACCGCCATCATTATATGTGCATATCGCTATTCCATGACTTGTTACGTCAGTGTAAAGTGGGTGGTCGAAATATTTTGTAACAGTCTTTGTAACAACGTCCAACATGGATTGTTTGTTACAGAAACATTGTTTACATCTACACATGTACTCCGTTACCTGTAAAAGAGCATTGCAAGACACTAAGCAATAGGAACGTTGATTAAAAGAAAGAGTCCTGTCGCATTGTTTCCTGAGCGAACCTGAATGATGGCAGCATGTACTTTATCAGAAAGGGTTCTCTTACTCGACGCACCGTGGCCACTCTCCCCATTGTAAGTGGTAGTTGTCTCGAGTGTATCTGTTGGCTGTAGCTTACACATGACTGTGCGTAGTGGCATGTCATGCCTGTGTTCTGTAACGAAGAGAAAAAAAAGGAGAGTTGAGGGACACGGTGCCGGCGTGTGGCAGGAGCTTAACGTCTCCACCCGAAGTAAGGATCACCGCTGGCAGACAGCGTCACGTGCCCTGGCAAATCGGGGAGGTTTGGAACTCAGTCCAGGACACTGGTGTGGGCAACGTAGCCTCTCCCGGCCAAGTGGCGCCATCAGCATTTCGACGTCCACCACACTGGGAGGGGAGGGGGGGGGACATGGGGAGCCTCGCAGCAGCCATATGTGATCACGTGTGTAGGAAAAAAAATGGTTCAAATGGCTCTGAGCACTATGGGACTTAACTTCTGAGGTCATCAGTCCCCAAGAACTTAGAACTACTTAAACCTAACTAACCTAAGGACATAACACACACCCATGCCCGAGACAGGATTCGAACCTGCGACCATAGTGGTCGCACGGCTCCAGACTAGAACCGCTCGGCCACCTCGGCCGACCCGTCTGTAGCACCGATCGCCACAAGCTGATCGGGAACTGAAGAGCAGAATTAGAGATACCGGCAAGTGACAAGCGGCACAAACAGGCGAAACATTTCTGGTGTGTTTGAGAGGCGGCGAGAACAAAGAGCTTGCGTAATGAGTGCGTGGCGGCGCCAGGTGTGGTGTTGTCGTCGCCAGATGGTGAAGGGCGGGCACACCCGTAAACAGGCGGCCTGCCCGGCACACGTGCCTGACGCGCGTTAACAATGGCAGTGTCGCCAACAGAGCAGACTGCTCGTCTCGGATACACCGCGATGTGCCGAGAGTACTCAACAGCGGAACATTCCCGAGAGCGAGTAAAACACGTTGACGAAGCTCGGCGGGTGTATAGAGAGGGCAAAAAATAATGTCAAACGTGTTCTTTGTGTGCCCAATTAAACTTTTAAGGTGTAAGACGCATCAAGTAAGGTAATTTAGCATATTAGGTTTAGAGAGGAAATTATCGAAACGATGATATTTAAAAAAAGTTTCTCATATGTAACGAACGTTCATGAAAACTGTATAATCAACAACTTTCGTAACAAATTGAAGTTTTGCAGAATACCCTACCATAATTAATTAATTTTGAAAAATGAAAACTTAAAGAAGCTTTCACGCCACATACATCTGTCAGTAATAAATCTTATTTCTGAAATACTGTTTTAGAAAAATAAATTGTCCACAATGTGCTGTCTCACTATTTTCGACAAAGCTAACTGATATATCTAAACATTCATTATTATTCTAATTATTTATTTGACTTATATTTGTCTCAAATTTTAAATTATTATTTTACGTTTTGCATTTACGTTTTTTGTTTGTTTTTACTTTACCATTCTATATGCGTGTACTTTGATAAATGAAACTAATTGTTATTGTCGTCTTCAGTCCTAAGACTGTTTTGAAGCACGTCCCCATGCTACTCTATCCTGTGCAAGCCACTTCGTCTCCAAATAACTGCTGCAACGTACATCCTTCTGAATTTGCTTAGCCTATTCATCTCTTGCTCTCCCTCCACAATTTTTACCCCCCCCCCCCCCTTACTAAACTCTCCGCCAATGTTTAACTGGTGATCCCTTGATGTCTCAGAATGTGTACTATCAACCAATCCTCGCACTCAGGCTGTACAACAAACTGCTTTTCTCCACATTTCTGTTTAGCACCTCCTTATCAATTACGTGATCTACCCGTCTAATCTTCAGCATTCTTCTTTAGTACCACATTTCGAAAGCTTCTGTTCTCGTCTAAACTGTTTATCGCCCATGTTTCACTTCCGTATGTGGCTACAGTCCATACATATACTTTCACAAAATACTAACACTTAAATTTATATTTGATGTTAACAAATTTCTCTTCTTCCGTAACGCTTTTCTTGTCAACTGTATCTTCCTTCCTTCCTTCCTTTTACGCTTCATACCGCCGTCTGGGTTCTGTAAAAGGTGTGAATAGCCTTCCGCTCCCCGTATTTGATACCTGCTACCTCCAAAATTTCAAGGAGTGTGTGCCAGTCAACATTATCAAAATCTTTCTCTATGTCTACAAATGCTGTAAACACAGGTTTCCCTTTCCTTAACCTATCTTCTAAGATAAGTCGTCGACTCAGTATTGCCTCACTCGTTCCTACATTTCTCAGGAATCCAAACTGGTCTGCCCTGAAGTCGGCTTCAACCAGTTTTACCATTCTTCTGTAAGGAATTTGTGTTAGTATTTTGGAATCGTGACTTATTAAACCGGCAATTCGGTAAAATTCACATCTTTCAGCACCTGCATTCTTTGGAATTGGAATTATTATAATCTTCTCGAAATCTGAGGGAACTGTTCCTGTCTCAAACATCTTGCACACCAAAATGGTTCAAATGGGTCTGAGCACTATGGGACTTAGCATCTGAGGTCATCAGTCTCCTAGAACTTAGAACTACTTAAACCTAACCTAAGGACATCACACACATCCATGCCCGAGGCAGGATTCGAACCTGCGACCGTAGCGATCGCGAGGTTCCAGACTGATGGGCGTAGAACCGCTCGGCCACACCGGCCGGCACCTGGTCTTCATCTGATCAGAAGTTCTGCTCCTCCTGTCACCAATCTCCCATAATTCCCACTGTATGTAACTTTAACTTCTCCATTTTCCTTTTGAAATTTTCTAACCTACTTTCCGATTATGGGATCTGACATTCCACACTGCGATCCGTAGAACTCCAGTGTTGTTGCTCCTGATGACATCCTCCTTGGTAGTCCCCACCCGAAAACCCGAATGGGGGACTATTTTATCATCAGAGTATTTCACCCAAGAAGATGCCATAGTTTAACCATACAGTAGAGCTGCATGCCTTTGGGAAAAATTACGGCTGTAGTTTCCCCTTGCTTTCAGCCGTTCGCAGTACCAGCACAGCAAGGCCGTTTTGGTTATTGTTACAAGGCCAGATTAGTCAATCTTCCAGATTGTTGCCCCTGCAACTACTGAAAAGGCTGCTGCCCCTCTTCAGGAACCACACGTTTGTCTGGCCTCTCAACAGATACCCCTCCGTTGTGGTTGCACCTACGGTACGGCTATCTGTATCGCTGAGGCACGCAAGCCTCCCCACCAACGGCAAGGTCCATGGTTCATGGGGAAGGTGGGGCAATAATGATAATCTTAAGGAAATGCTTGAAACATACAGTTTTTTTTACATTGTGCGCATTAAATGAACGTAATTTATTTACAGAGAAAACAGTATGAAACAAAATTTATTGAGATTTCAAATCTGTCTGTAAACGTACATCACGTCTACTGATTTCCATCCCGTTCGTATAATTCCTTCATCGTGCGCCTTTTTTCTCTTAAAGTGAATATAAATGAACTAGGAGATAGTCTGAGCAACCCTCACAGATTGCTTGCGGATGGTGCTGTTGCTTACCGACTAATAAAGTCAATAAGAAGATTAAAAACATCTGAAGACTGATTTAGACAAGAGATCTGTACGTTGCGAAAGGTGGCAATTAACTCAACAATGAAATGTGTGAGGTCATCAACACGAGTAGTAAAAGAACCCGTTAAATTTCGGTTACACGATAAATAACACAAATTGTAAGACTGTTAGTTCAACTAGATACCTAGTGATTACAACTGCGAACAACGTAAATTGGAACGATCACACAGATGATGATGTGCGGATGGCAAACCAAAGACTGCGTGTTATTGGCGGAACACTTAGAAGGTGCAACAGGTCTACTAAAGAGGCTGCCCACACTACGCCTGTCGGTCCTCTGCTAGATTATTCTGTGCGGTTGGGATCCCTACCAGGTAGGATCGACGGAGGAACTCGAAAAATTTCAAAGGAACTCGTTTTGTTTTATCGTGAAATAAAGAAGAGAGTGTCATGGATATGATACGCGAGTTCGGGTGGCGATCATTAAAACGAAGGTTTTTACTTACAGCGAGGAGTTATCATGAAATTTCAATCACCAATTTTCTCCTCCGAATGCGAAGATATTCGTTTTGAGTCCCACCTCCATAGGGAGAAATGACGATCGTGATAAGGGAAACTAGAGCTCGCACTGAAAGATTTTGTGTTCGATTTATTTGGTAGTGAAAATATAGACAAATAATCAAACTACTTCTACGAATCATCTCCCAAACACTTAAGTGTGGACTGCGTAGTAGTCATGCAGAGCTAAAAGTGGGAGTAGCGGCAGGATTTATTGCTTTTAATGAGGAACGTCAGCTGAGAGCTCCATTGAGCTGTTCTGATCAGTGTCTGAAAGCTCCCGGAATATTGTTGGTTGATGGAATAAAGCCTTCGGAAAGTAAGTTGATAGTTACATCCAAATTTCCGTACTGGTTGGCAATATTAAGAGGCGTCATAATTGGTTCATTAAGTGCAACGTATGAATGTGTACGTGACAGAGGCTTCACCAAGTGAAATATTCTAGTATGATGTCAGAAGCACCCACGTAGAAGTGAGAATCAGCATTTCTTAGAACGCCTTTTTGCTCTGTTTTTACAGTCAGGCTACATTTTGCGTATGGATTTTTATCTGATACGGAAATTTCTTTAGCTGCAATCTCTGTGCATCAGAAATCTGTTTTTAAATTACATTGTGTATTTATGTCAGAACAAAGCCTTCAGCTGAAACGTATCTGATAACACAATCAGTGAGTCAGCTTCACTGTTAAATTCACGATGGATGAGACTACCCAGTGCCAGAGAATAAAACAGAGGCCTGAAACCCGCCGGAGGTAAGCGGATTAAAATTAAATCCCACACTCTTTACTTTCAACTAAGACATAAACAAGGAACAAAACGCAGTGTAAATTCTGGAAAGCTCAGAAAGCTTGAAACAGTCACATTTTCCCGAAAATAACGAAATAAGGAATAACTGCGACGACTATTTGTCTTTTGTCTTGTTCCATATGCGAAGGCAGTCAAGCACGCAATTCTCGTTCTTTCGCGCAGTTGAAAGAAAAAAACTGTAGTTAAATATAAATCTTTAAGCTGACCGTTAGTGTTACTTGACGGTTTGTTTCGCAGGTTCATTCGTCTCGTGGTGTATGACATTCGCGTCAGTTGTTTTTCACCGTGCAAACAGCAGATGGGCCACAGAATATATTTGTAGGTGGGTGCGAGTAGCATTACTGACTGCCGATCCTATCGTTTCATAACCCAATGGTATGACGAAACGACTTTGTTTTCCCATACCTATCTGGCCGATTTGCAGGACGGCGTCACTGTAATGATGATCTATAACTCAGTTTTGTCTTGATTTGCTAATATATTAAGCGCTGTTACAGGAATTTCTTCGGAGAGGCTTACGTTACTTTTCCATCAAGAAGGCTTACAGCTCATACATATCGGAACGCTTCGTCAGCTGGGTACCGACCTCCGTGTGAGACGAGACCGTAACTCAAATAAACGAACATCGTCCTCAACCTTCGACAGCTCTTCACAAAGAGGCGACAGACATTTCCGTCCGCAATGCCCCGCTACGCCATGCAAAGCTAATGGGTAATCGTGCAAGTATCGATAATGAAGGCGCTACAAGGAAGATGTAATTTTATTTTAAAACATCCGACATGTGTAAGATTGTAATACTCTTTAATATTTTTTTTATACTGATCGCTTTAAAATTCATTAGCGTTCGCCATATTACTGAAGTCTCTGCGCGGCGGTCTACAAACCCTTCATGTACCACTACAGTATCTCTCCATACCAGTTACATTTTCAACTGCATCTCCAAAATAGCTGAAGCCAGCATACTATTAACTAATGTTAATGAAAAAAAAATGTTCTGGAAATAGCTTATGCAATCCAATACATGATAATCAGAAGTGACTTGTCATGCTATTCTGCAAGCAGTTCTTGTTGGTCCACATGAAGCGGTCAGTACCATAAGTTTAGAGAACTGTGCTTTCTTATAATAATGAATAGTGAAGAACTTCTAGACGTCAACTCGTACGGACACGAACGTGTGCAGAACGTTTATTGCTCCAATTGTTAGGGAATACGCTGACGTCCCTAGATGTCCTGCCGCGACGGCGTGTATAAACGCTTTTAAATTTGCCCTATATTCAGGAGTATACCCTCTAAATCAGGGCATTCATCATACTAACACTCATGAAACTCCTGGCGCTTCCACCACTACCAACCCTTCCTGTCAATGTCCGCCTCAACGTGGTAGCCCAGGACCCTATTTACTTTCTTTACGAAAACTGGATATGTTATTTCGTAAAAATTGTTGTAACTTGGAACGATGTGCAATATACCACCTGACAAAAACAGTGGCGCACCCACAAGGAGAAGAAGAAAAGAAATGACACTTCACGGGTTGATAGGGTCTTTTGTGATTTCATTACTTACAATACCGAGACAGATTTATAAAGAACTTGGCAGTGCTCGTATGAGTCCAGTTATCATTATGATGCATCCCTTGTGGTCTGGATGCACGCACTTCTCCGGTAGGGAATGATGTCGTAAAGCTATTGACTCCTCTCCTTTCTGATTTCATGGATACTGGGGCACTGGAACGGAGTTGATCTCCGAACTGGTCGCACACATATTCTGTTGGGCAGACACCTGGCCACGAGAGTACCTTAACGCCACGCAGACACGCCACAGACACACATGCCATGTGTTGACGATCAGTCTCCTGTGAAAAGTGGCGCCACGACACTTCCACATGAGAGGTAACACATGAGGACGCAGTCACTTGACGTAGTGTTGGGCCCTCAGGGTTCGTTCAGCTGTGACTAAGTCACTCCCAACACCATGCCGCCGGAAGTAACGTTGCTGTACTTCGAAACAATGTGTAATGTAAAAACATAAAAACAGTCATATGTAAAAAAAATATACGGCTGTCTACCAATGTAATGTTATTCTTAATAACTCAATAGTAGCGGTTGAAAACAGTTTTCTGCAAATGACTCACAAGCACGTTCTTAATAGTGCAATATCTTTTAAGTTAGCCCGACACAGATCAATAATTAATAAACTAGCTCAGTTCTCAGGGCAGTTACGTAATCGTCGATAGTTAATTGTCCTTTCCTTCTTAACCTACACCACAGATATTATACCTGGCTCGTGAGAAGTCGTGTGCTTATGGCACCAGAGAATATTTCACAAGTCTGTTCGATGTAAACTACTGCAATACGTAACTTAATATCGTGGTTTCGTCTCGATTCCCCAATATAAGATAACAAGAGTAGCATCTACAAATGAAATCCTATAATGTAGCTAGTATCCTGTGACCAGACCTTTTCTGTCTGGGATGTTATCTCGTTATATAAAGAAAAGCTGTAAGTAAAAATTGTTAAATTATCAGCGGCCGCCGGGCGTGTAGGATCTGAAAGAAAGTTAATTTTCCTAACCGACGGCACTTCTCGTAGATGAGCTAAAAGAAAAATGTTAAAGATTTGCTAAGATGGCGCCTAACAATAAAAATTCTTTGTTGAGGCCCATGTCTACTTAGGACAATCCAGGTCTCAGATTACAAATTGATTGACCGCATATACAAATTTACAAATTTTTTGGCAAAATAACCACTACATTTTTCTGGTTTTGAGTACAACTTACATTATTAGCTGGCACAGCCAGATGAGCTTTACACAAGAACGTCCTCTTAGGTCCGAATCCAAGCAGATAAGATAAGCGAATGACAAAGGAAAGATAGTTCATGCATAGAAGCGCAAGAGTCAATGGAATAACACGTCCATTGTAATTCACTCTCTTCTTCCTTGGAGTAACTTGTCGGCTCTTTATAAAATATATTATAATATTTAGTTTACATTTTTTTTAACCGGAGGCCACCCAGGAGAAACAGGACAATGGGCCCTTGGTATGGCTGGGACAAAAGGATGTATCTGAACCAGACATACCACACTACTGTTCGATTCTTCCACACCATTCTACATGCATGTTTATTCAGTTAGTTTCTAAAAACAGTTTGTGCATATTATCATTTAACATGTGTGCTTCCTCAAATGGTAAGGCAGAGTAAGTATAATCTTTCCTTATTTGTGTGACGGAAGTTTCAATCCGGAAAAATGTTGACTAATCTCACCGGAAAAGGACTTAAGTTAACCCTCCCCCATTCGGGTTCACGGACATGGGAAAACCGGGAGTTAAAAACCAGCCCAGGGTCTTCGGACTGTATGACAACATTTATCTAGTGTTTAAGAAAAATCACAATTTGAATATTGTTATTACTTAAGGACATATTAATTGAATGTTCCCCAAGTGAATTATGTCAGAGAAAAGGTACAATCAAAGAAAATACAGTGACAGTAGTTACATATTGATATATACTACACAAATTCTCATATGTGATAATTGGAGAACCCTTTTTTACTTTTTCGTGGCAGACACACTTTGACTTAGATTACCGGGGCTTGCTACCTCAACACACGCACTCATCACTCGCAATACGCGTCGTCGATGGTCGATTCTCCGCAGTTGCGGCGCCGGCGTGGCGAAGGTGGTGGCGCGGCGGTGCTGCACGTGGCGGAGCTGCCGGGCGGTTGGTGGGCGGCGGCCGTTGGCCCCCTGGCCGGCTGTTCCGCCTCTGCTTGCGAGCCGTCTCGACGCCGCGTCCTTTGAACGCGCGTGAACATGAAATAACCCACACTAGCATTACTGTTAACTAATTCCGTAACAGATGTTACTGGCTTGTGGGAAAAAGAGAGTTATTAGATGTTCATTCATTCAATATTCATTCACGAGTGTTTCTTTCAATGTTCTGTAACGTCTTCAAGTTTCCGAGTAACCTTTAGTCCAGTTTTCGGGGCACGATGTGCTTTCTGTCAAATTCCTTAGAAAATTATACAATTTATTACTCCGTGACTAGCTAAGTTTGGCACTCTTAGAATGTCCCGTGAACCCGTGAACTTCTGTAGTCACTTTACATAAACTCTAACTCTATACCGTCGTCCGCAACACGTATTTACACAGTTGTATAACACACTCTAAGTTTTCTACCTTGTCACTATGGTTGGTGTCCTAATGTACATTCACTTTGGTTCACACTTACTACAGTTTTCCCCGTGTAAAACATTTAGCTTCATACGATATTACTATTCATAGTATTTCGTGAAGTCTTCTTTTCTGCACAGTTATAGTCTTCACATATTAACTACTTAAAAGCCCTTTTTATATAGGAAAAAAACAAATTACTATGTCAGTCGTCAAACTCTGATTGTAGAGTCTTTTTCTCCTTAAATGGTTAACTGTTAAAAAAAAAACGCACATTAACACAGTCTTGATGCGTTTGCTAGTATTTTTCTCTTCTTACATAGGACACGTTGATGTTTTTACAACTGACATCGTTTCACATATAGTTTCTATTGAAACATTATTTATCCTGCTAAGATTGACATTACATTTTCAGTTTGACAAGTCATGACATTAACGTTTGGTCCACATTCGGATTTGATGTTATTTGTAAGATTTTGTCATCGACTGTCCTCAACCTTCCGTGCCGAAAGCAGACCTTGGGCCACCTGGACTACCGATCCTCAGGCAATTACACGTGTGTTATGAGCCATGCAGCACAGATCCTCACCTTTAACTATTCTAAATTTTAAGTGAGGAACCGTTTCCCCGAAGACCAGGTCTCAACTTCATGGATACAATTCATGTTTTCGTACCCGTCATTTCCTGATAGACCTCGACTTTAAACTTTGTGTCGTGAAGTTATTTTCTCTACATGAGAACCTCTCTTTAGTTCTCAATAGTGCCCCCCCCCCCCCCCCCCCCCGACGCATGCAATTACATGACTGAAAGCCACTACTGGAAGAAACAAGCTGTCATGTCGTCTCAATAGTGTTCTTAAGTAATCACAATACGCTTGTTTATATTCACACACCGAGGAATAAATTATTATTCACTATTCCGCATTATTATTTCTCATGGACTCTGGCAAGTCCTTGGTCGAATAATATTAAATCATATTTTATTTACTGAAATTGGTTACTCACAAAAAATGCAAAAGAAATTCTTATCTTAGTATATACACACAAAACTGACAACTGTCTTTTAGTTCGACCTTCAATGTATTATATCCTTGCTACTTCTTTTTGTTTCGAAATCAAGTCCATCCTTCAGACTGAAGGTCTTATTACCACAGTATCTTATACTAAAACCACAAAAATATCAATGACATTGACACATGAACATAAAATTTCTTACTTACTAAAGTTTTTTATTATGTACATTACAAGTCAAGAACAAATATTCTCTTTCTCAATGGTGTGGGTATAACACGCGTATTTTTCCTGAGTCAGTATACACCAGAATTTAGCATACTTCATTTGGAATTGTTAATATTTTGTACGATTCTGAATATATTATTTGCCATTTTCGGATTACTTTATTTATTGCTGATGCTTTTGGGTGCGCCTTTAACAACACGAGATCTCCCTCGCGGTATTGTTGCACTTTCTTTAACTTGTGGGTCATATCGTCGTTTTCTGAGAGACGCCTGCTGACTCAAAGCCCTTGTTCTGGGTAGCTGAGGTATGGGTTCAAGCCGTTCATTTCTCTCCGGATGGTTGAAGAAATGGTTCAAATGGCTCTGAGCACTATGGGACTTAACTTCTGAGGTTATCAGTCCCCTAGAACTTAGAACTACTTAAACCTAACTAACCTAAGGACATCACACACATCCATCCCCGAGGCAGGATTCGAACCTACCGCCGTAGCGGTTGCGCGGTTCCAGATTGTAGCGCCTAGAACCGTTCGGTCACCCCGTCCGGCTCTCTCCGGATGGTCAACCATTAATTCCTCTGGTGTAAAACCTGTGGCATCATGAGGCAAGTTTATATATATTTGCTCAAAGATGTATGCTTAGTTGTAGCATGAATCTGTTGTACTTCCGAAAAATTCTTTCCACGGAGCTTGCTTGTGGGTTAAAGCGGGATATCAATATGTGCTTGATCCCCTGATCCTTTAAGAATTCTTTCCACTTCGTACTCTTAAAATACGAAGCATTATCTGACAAGATCGTAATAGGCTTGCCCACATGAGGAACAAACTCCATCGCTATCCGCTCAATAATAGGGATAGATGTGACGCGTTTACAGCATATAACTTCACATACTTTGTGAACAAGTCATACATCGCCAAGATATACTTTACAACTCCACGAGTAGTGGGTAAAGGTCCTGCGATATCGACTGATACCAGGCTGAATGGTCTATTCGGTATAATAGGGCGCAATTCCCATTTTGTACCTATATTAGTGGTTTTAACCTTTTGACCCGGGGTACAGCTGCGTATTAACATCTGTAAGTGTTTCTGTAGGTTCGGATAATAGCAATAGGCAGCTATATTTCTTCTACACTTTTTTATACCGAAATGTCCCCAACAATGCTGTGTATACCAGGTTAGATTTTCTAAACCCCCTTCTGGAACACAAACAAGCCACTGTTCACAATTAGATTTCTTTCTGTAGAACAAAACATTGTACTTGATTTTATAGTGCCTCTGTAATTCACCATCCTCCCTACTGTTAAGCAGCCGGCCGCGGTGGTCTCGCGGTTCTAGGCGCGCAGTCCGGAACCGCGCGACTGCTACGGTCGCAGGTTCGAATCCTGCCTCGGGCATGGATGTGTGTGATGTCCTTAGGTTAGTTAGGTTTAAGTAGTTCTAAGTTCTAGGGGACTGATGACCACAGCTGTTAACTCCCATAGTGCTCAGAGCCATTTGAACCATTTGGAGCCTACTGTTAAGCTTTTCTCGCACGGTTCGCCACAGCGCATCTGCCTCTTGCAAATTCGAGATGATCTTAAACATAGACAAATATTTCTGTCGTCGAGCTCCATCCTGCAACAGCAGTACTTTGTAGTCGGATGATTGCTCTGCTAATTCAGAGAATTCGCGTAAGCCCGCTGGTAAACGCGGTAATGCATCCGCCACCACATTTTGACTTTCCTTTACATGTCTAATTTCAAATAAACACTCCTGTAAGGCCAAAATCCACCGAGCTAATCGAGCATGTAGCAACTTACATGACAGTAAGAAACTAAGTGCTTGGTGATCACAAAACACTATTATCTTCTTTCCGTATACATAGTAGTGATACTTGCGGAAAGCCCAGACCACGGCTAGAGCTTCCAGCTCCGTGGCTGAGTATTCTCGTTGACAGGGTGACAAAACACGACTAGCGAAACCAATAATCTTTATCTCGGTGGTCCCTGAGGTTTTATCCACTTGGAATAAGTACGCCCCCAGGTTTGTAGTGGAAGCATCCGTCGCAATGCAAAAATCCTTCGACATATCAGGATGGTGGAGTACTATAGAATTTAACAAGGCCTTTCTAATTTGATCAAAGTCGAGCTTTCATTGATCAGTAAACATCCACTGATAATTCTTTTTTAATAGTGACAGTAATGCTGTACTGTTGATCAACTGTGCAGGTATGAACCGTCTGAAAAAGGAAGCTAACCCCAGATATGCCTTTAGTTGCTTACGATTAATAGGGTACGGCATACTCTTTATTGCTTCTAGTTTTCCTGGTTCTGGAGAAATACCTTTGGGTGACATTATGTGTCCCAGGTACTTCAACTGGTGCCACCCAAATTTCGATTTCTTTAAATTAACTGCGACACCGGCCTATGAGAATTTACCTGACACCCGCTTCATGAGTTCCAAGTGCTCCTCCCAAGTATTTGTGGTAATCAATAAATCGTCCACATAGAGTGTTACTATATCCAACAATTCTGGTCCTAGCACAGTGTCTAGTGCAGAGATAAATACACCCGCGCTAACATTCAAACTGAATGGACGCACGCGAAATTGGTACGTCCTCCCATCAAAAATAAAGGCAGTATGTTTCTTGCATTGTTATGATAAGGGGACCTGCCAATATGACATTTTCAAATCAAGACTTGATAGAAACTCTACTCCATAAAACCTCTGTATTTGTTCGTCCAGGCTTTCTGGCCTTGTCCTTGCTGGTGTTATAATTTTGCTGATGTCTCTAGCATAAAGTACCGATCTGATACTCCCACCCGCTTTTCCCACAGCTAGTAAGGCACTACTATAGGGAGAAAGGGACGATTAAATGATTCCCCAATCTAGCATTTTGTTTATTTCCTGCCACACAGCCTCGCGTTTACTCCACGGCACGGAATAAGAAGCATGACTTAACGTCTGATGCGGATATACCCGCATATCATATAAGTAGCCTTGAATTATTCCGGGTTTTTCCGAAAATGTGCCTGCGTAATCACTCAATAATTTATAGAGTTCATGATGCTGCTCACCGGTTAAATATCCTGACTCCTTAACCTTAGATTGAATCTCCTGTTGTATCTGAACGATTTCTTCGTCATATTGCTCATTTGCTTCAGGATACGCCTTTAGTGGTACATTATCCTGAATATTGACTATAAAGGGTTCTACTTCTACCTTTTCGAACCACCGACAGTACCTACTGTGCCTTGCCATCGTTTTAATCAATGGTAATTGAAAATCCTTGGTAGGCGTTCGCAGGAAGCACAGGCCCTGAGGGATGTCGATCATAGCATTCCTTTCCCTCAGGATGTCCTATGCCAGGATGCAAGTTGCAGTTAAATTTTTAACAATGGAGAACGTGCATAATATCGCATCATTTCCTATTTCTATTCCTGCCTGCACCTGAGCCTTGACACTTTGTGCCATCCCGTTAGCGCCCCCGTAATTTTACAATTTTGAACCGGCAACGTAGGCAGTCTTTTTACTGTCGTTAATAACGTTAAAGAAATCTTCAGATATTACTGGCAGAGCCGCTCCTGTGTCAACCAAAACCTTAACAAGTACACAGTTTACTTTCACGTGTACTGCGGCCTGTACAATCTCTGTTTGCTGGTCAGAACATTTACGCGGTTCGGTGATTAATTCCTCCCGCAAATCCTGGACGTCGTTATATCGCAGCGTAGCAATCCGATTATTGTTATTTTCGAGTCTGCCTTCGCTTCTATTCCTGGTGGTTTAGTGCCAAAGGCTTACATCGACCCCTTGCAGTTTGTTGCCTGGTTCTCCTCGGTAACTTCAACTATTTGCACATTGTGCTGTCTGTTCGCACTATTTTGTGAGGTACTTGGGTTATTAAATAATGTTGGCGTCGCAGTATTCACCGGCATGGGAATAGCCTCGACACTATTAATCGGGACTTCCTGCTCCGGTCTATTTGACTGCGCCGACCAGTTAGCAGTCACATTCTGACGCCCCTGGCCACCTCCTTGTTTCATATTTTTAGGTTGAAAATTACTTCCGTAATTCTCATCGTTTCTCCTTTTGCGATTCATCGTGTCATTTCTATCCTTATCGGGCGAGCAGTTATCGCTCGACATACCACTTCCTCTATTCCCATTACCTCCTTTGTGTTCATTCGCTCTCTCATAACTATTACCGCCACATTCAGGTCCCCAATTATAATTTCGGTTTTGATTCCATAACCGTTATTTCTAGGTTAATGGTTATTATTTATCCCCTCACCCTTATTACTTTGTTGTCGTGCATCCTATTGTATCAAATCTAGAGAATCTACGACCAGCATGAATGTCTCTAAATCGTTATCAGGTACGAGTACCAATTCTCTCCTTATTGAGATCGGAAACTTAGATTTGAATATCCTAAGCACGTCACGTGTAGCGATCGGCTCGGGCCAGTACCTCATTTTGTTAATATACTTTTCAAAGTATTTTCTAAGTGTTCCTAGCTTGAAATTGTACATCTCCGGATGGTATATCTGTTTCCGCAATTTCTCTTGTATACTAGCCGACCAACATTTGGCCAAAAATTGTTTTTCGAACTGACAAAAAGAAAGACAGTTCTCTGCAACTTCAGATGCCCATAATGCGTCATCTCCGGTAATATATGAGATAACAAACTGTATGTTTTGCCTTTCCTGCCACCATGCAGCAGGTAACACATTCTTAAAACTCTTTATAAACATTACCGGATGACTGGATTTATTCTCTTCGGAAAATACCTGAAATTGTCTATGTTTCAGTAATGACTCTTCCTGTTTCAGTGTGGTTAGAGTGTGTGTTTCATTGCGAACAATTATCGGGTTATTTTTACCTGCATATGGACTGACAGTTACATTGTTTGCTAGTGGGTTTCCGCATGCGCCTCGATTTGAAGCATAATTTTCGCCCTGCTTTGTGTTTCATGAACGATTGCAGCGGGGCTAGGTGCGGCACAGTTCATGATTCTATTATATTCTATTATCATAGTCATTCGCTGGTTTTTCTGTAATCTCGGGTCTTACGCGTTCACGGTTCATGGATGTAGCTTGCTGACTCTTGTGTTCAACATGGTCAAGCATTACAAGCTTCACTTCAGCTGCTACCTTTCGCTCATTAGTTAAAGAGATTCCCTCGATGCCTTTGATTAATTGCTTAACTTTGGCATCGAGAGATTCCTGCACCTCTTTGACCTCTGATACCTCTCCGGACAAAGTATTTACTGTATCGGGTAAATCCTGTAAATTTCTCTTCACTTCCAATACTTCAGATTCGACCTTTTCTATCTCGCTGCTAACATGTTCTAATATGCGTTGATCCCTATCGTCGAGAGCACGATTCAGTTTTTGTGTCAAGGCTTGTTTACGTCCACTTTGGCGATTAGGGTAGTTTCAACTTTTTCGAAAAACTCATTCTGGCGTTGGATATCCTCCTCGCGCTCTCTTTTCCTCTGTTGTTCCATTAATTCCTGTTCTTTTTTTCTTTGCTGATCCATTAATTCTAATTTTCGGAATAGATTACAAGCATATCGCTTGGATTTGCAAAGTCTACCTTCGCGCGAACACTTTCGTCTGCTTTCTCGCAGTTGATTTCTCTCGTGGGCTCGACATTCTCTTGTCCGTCCAGGCATTGTATACTCGGTTGAGGAATATCAATCTGCGATACTACACTATCAGGTGGGATCGTAGCTTGTTCATTTTCATTAGCTCCCGACCCTCCTGCCAATGATCCAGGAATTTCTCTAGTTGGTCATCACTTTCATAATTCTCAATCTCCACACGGTTACGTCTAGTGTTTGGCCTAACCATATTGCTAGCTGATACTAATGAGTTCACACAAAAAATTAATCAGAATATAACTACACAAAACTCCCTACACTAGTAGATACAATTGAGAAACTAGAAGACAGATATGTGTATAGATTGTTTTAATTGCATGCGCCCAGGTGCTACTGACTAGTTTCAAATAGAAACCTGGTCGCGTGCATTCGGTTCCTTACCTTACCGTCTACGTCAGATGTAAGAAACAACATGGGTCTGCAATCACTCATTCAGTTTTCTATCAGTTTGCCGTCGTTCCCGTGCGTATGGTACATAAAAGGGAAACGTTTTATGCATTAATTACAATTCACTATTTCTGGTATACATACAGGTAATCAATTACAACAATGGAAATAGGTCGTAGGATTCCAGTTTCAATTTCGGCCCCACTAATAAGTGTTCAGTGAATTTCAGTTATTGGTGAATATGCACCGAGCTGTTTAAGCACAAAAATATATACTGATAAGAATTCTTTAGATAACAATTTGTCCATTTTATTTGCACTGTTGATCTCCGTGGCCGTGGATAATGATATTTTACTATAAAAATACAGCGACCAGCCACTTTTTTTAATGCGTTTTATTCATGCCAATATGCATTTCGGGTTCGCACCCATCTTAAGTTGGCAAATTACATGTATCTTCAGTTTCTACAGTGGTACAATATCGACAGCAGTTTGAATGTTGCAGCGGGCCTGTGCAAAAGCAACGAGTCCAATCATTTACTTCAATTTCGCGAGTTTAAAGTTACGCACTATCAGTTGTTCATGTTCAGAATGTAAGTAAAATGAACAACTGATGATTGGAATCGTTGCTTTTGCACAGGCCAGCTGCAACATCCAAACTGCTGTCGATATTGTACCACTGTAGAAACTGAAGATACATGTAATTTGCCAACTGAAGAATATTGGCATAAATATAACGCATTAAAAAATGTGGCTGGTCGCTGTATTTTTGTAGTAAAATATCATTCTTTAGATATTCAATCCGATATGCTGCAGAACACTTACTACCGGCGCCAAGTGTAATGTAAAAATATAAAAACAGTGACATGTAAAAAATATACGGTTGTCTACCCATGTAATCGTATTCTTAATGATTCAATAGTATCGGGGTGGCCGAGCGGTTCTAGGCGCTACAGTCTGGAACTGCGCCACTGCTACGGTCGTAGGTTCGAATCCTGCCTCGGGCATGGATGTGTGAGATGTCCTTAAGTTAGTTAGGTTTAAGTAGTTATAAAGTTCTAGAGGACTGATGACATCAGAAGTTAAGTCCCATAGTGCTCAGAGCCATTACAACCAAGTAGCTGTTGAAAACACTTTTCTGCAAATGCACAAGAATGTTCTTAATAGTGCAATACCTTTTAAGTTAGCCCGACACAGATCAGTAATTAATAAACTAGCTCAGTTCTCAGGGTAGTTACGCAATCGTCGATAGTTAATTGTCCTTTCCTTCTTTACCCAACACCACAGATATTATTCCAGGCTCGTGAGAAGTCGTGTGCTTACTGCAATACGTAACTTAATATCGTGGTTTCGTCTCGATTCCCCAATATAAGATAACAAGAGTAGCATCTACAAATGAAATCCTATAATGGAGCTAGAATCCTGTGAGCAGACCTTTTCTGCCTGGGATGTTATCTCGTTGTATAAAGAAAAGCTGTAAGTAAAGATCGTTATATTATTATCAGCGGCCGCCGGGCTCGTAGGATCGGAAAGAAAGTTAATTGTCCTAACCGACGGCACTTCTCGTAGATGAGCTAAAAGAAAAATGTTAAAGGTTTTCTAAGATGGGGCCTAACAATGAAAATTCTTTGTTGAGGCCCATATCTACTTAGGACAATCCAGGTATCAGATTACAAATTGATTGACCGCATATAGAAATTCTTTTGAGAAAATAACCATTATATTTTTCTGGTTTTGAGTACAACTTACATTATTAGCTGGCACATATAAAATAAATAAAATAAAAAATATTATTTAAATATTAATTATTCTATCTGTATGATGGTGATTGTGATTGTAATTGTAATAAATATTTGCTTATCTGGAACGTGGACGTTTAATTATTCGGTATCAAGACGCTTGACAATGGCTTTCTCGTAAAGGCAATGTTACTCGTAGTTGACCGTGAAATAAAACTGAAATAATCGGACTTGGTAAATAAATCGTTTCCAAAGACTGCTGCGGTAGGTGCGGACTCATAATCTAAATCTCAATATTTCAATAATTTGCCAGCCATGCCAATACGTCGTACAGAGGTGTTTGTCTACTAAACATAAAAAAGTTACACAGTTAGTTAAATCAGATATATTCAATGAATAAGCCTACAGTTCATAATTCTACTTACTTTTATAAATATAAATTCTTTACAGAATCGAGTGCCTAGTCTGGTTGCAACTCGCAGTATTCTTCTATAACATGAAATATGGCGGTGTGCCAGACAATAGAATAAAATACGTGCTTCTCGCACCACTTCTACCAGAGCTCTCCCTTTTTTCTAATCAAACATAAGAGTAACGTAATTGTGCTTTTGTTTTATCAGCGACACAGCGCTGCAGTTGTGTGCCATAGGCTTTATTTATTTGTCACTGATTATTTATTTAATTAATATTTCGCGTTTCCGAGGAAACTCACGCTCGGCATGCAAATGTGCCTTTATATTGCCCCCTGAATTGCGAGGCGAAAGGACACACCTGCAGGCGAGCAATTCACCTAAAGGCACAAGAAAATCTAAGTTATCTACAACTATTTACATGACTTACATTATACACATTATATACAAAATTTGAATGACGCGGGTGCGCCGTAAAAGTTCTTATGTTGGCAGATAGAGTGCGCGCATGCGCAGAAGTGTCTGTGTGACTCCGGCACTGCCGTTATATCGTACAGTTAGATCACGCGGCACAGTATTGCAGTTCATATTGTTCGTGTGCGCGCGTTTCTCAGTCGTTGCACAAAGAAAATATTCAACCAAGATTACATATGAAGACTACATTCTATGACAGGTAACTTAGTTTTAAATTTACAATATTTGTTATAACACAATACAACTTAGATTGTTGAATGTTCTTAGTTACATAGTATTGTTTTGAAATACTTCAAAGAAAAATGTCCGTATGTTTCAGGTGCATTGACCTATACACATCGTGTCGTTATTACAGTTCATATTCATCTGCTGCACAATAATTTTTTTTACAGGTTAGTATCGTCGTGGTAAAGTTTTTTTTGATCACAGTAACATCGTTGTATAACAACATGATTAATACATAAGCGTGTCCATTTCCCATTTCCATTATAGTCGTTGTGATGTAGTTCGTTGTGACTAAAGGCATTGCTCATTACAGATCAGACGTGACCCGTCGAGTAATTGGTCCACGTGCAGTTCGTTTTTTTTTTTTTACATTCCGTGGAAGCTTGGTTGCAGAACCTCGGACGGCACATAGCTGGCGTCGATCCTTGGACAGTCCAGGTAAGAGTGTCCGTCACATTTCGAGAACATTTCATTCCCTGAAGTTCCAACCAAAATTCTTCCACCCGTCGTGTTGTTTTCTGGACAGGCACTTTGTGTCCATTTAATCCAGTTAACATCTTGAAGTTAGGCACTGTAGTAATGTCACTAGACGATGCACAAATTATGCACTTCACATTTTCAGTTTTTTTGCTGAATATAGCTCACCTAAATGTTCGTAGTTATTAATCAAAGAAATCATTCATCGCGTTTACATAGATACGCTGCATAATGAATGGCATTAACCGTTTTTTTTTTACATAGGTTTCTGCGTAGTTGCAGAGTTAGTAATGTTCGTTAATGTCTGTGAACAGAGGTTCACTATGCAATGTCTTTTTGGCACTCGTTTTGTTCAATTTTTTTTACATAGTAACAGTTACATGATACATCAGTTAAAAAAATAAGTAATTATACATACACACGTCACATATTTTCTTAGCATAAACATAATACAGTTGCACATAAATATGTTTGCATCATCATTACATAGCTATAGGTTATTACATTGTGTCACGTGATGTCATCTGAAATTAAGATAGGTTAGGCACAACATTCATTACATCAGTAGACAAGACCAGGCGTTTTCACTACTCAATAAATATTCAAAATAGTAAGAGAGAGAAAATGTTCGATTCCTCGCGTTTTGTGCGTGTGTGTAGAGTGTCTGTGTGGCCTTGACTACTGATAGATGCTTTTCGTGTTGAGAGATGTGCGTCTAATCTATTTCTCAAAGTAAAAGATCGCTTCACAGATGACGTCTGTCGGTTCGTCAGGTGTCATACCATGTCAGTGGTACCTACAATAACAAATGTTCCGTGAAAAATTAATATATCATTCACTGCTACGTAATCATAAATTTTATTTTAATATTCCGTCTTCCAGGTGGAGGCGCGCGCTGAAAGAAGAGTTCTTCTGCCTTCAACTGCGACTCTGGAACGCTGAAATGAAAATTTCTACACCACTTATTATCTGTGTTGTAACAACAGAGTTTTTCGAGTTGCTTAGCAATATTTTGATGGGTATGACTTTGACATTATTCAGCATGAAATGCTCTAAGATCTCGGTGTGCGTATTTTTCTAAAATTCTTTGAAGTGTGTCAACATGTTCCTTCCAAGACTGTGTAGCTATCAGTATATCATGCACATAGTGTGCGACTGTCTCAACCAAATCGTCGCCAAGCACGGCATCCAGGGCTGTAATGAATACCCCAGAGCTGACATTCAGTCCGAAAGGTAGAACACAAAACTGATAGGTTCGCCCCCCGAACATAAATGCAGTACATTTCCGTGAATCAGGAGTGATACCCACCTGCCAAAACGAATTAGCGAGATCTATTGTGGAAAAATATTTTGCATCTAGAAATTTCTGTAATTGCTCTTCTAAATTTTCGGGTTTTGTGTGAACCGGTAAAATTATTTCATTAATTGCTCGTGCGTCTAACACTAACCTAATGCTTCCATTTGATTTTTTGACAACAAGTAGAGGACTACAATAAGGTGAGGTGGATGGTTCAATGACCTTCCAGTCTAACATTTGTTTTAATTCTTGCCACACAGCAGGTCGTTGAGATAACGGTACGTTATATGTCTTGTGGTAGAAGATCTTGTGAGGCTTAACTTCAATCTTGTACACATACGTGTTGATAACACCTAATCGTTTGGTAAAAACTTGTAAATATTTGGATAACACTTCCTGTAGTTTTATACGTTCATGTACACTGAGAGCTGTAGCTTCACTTATCTTATGATCAAGCAATGTTTTCAAGTCCATTATCTCTGTGTCAGATGAGTGTGTTTGCATATCTTGAATGTCATTGTCAAGTACTAACTGAACCTTGTACCCTGTACAGTGTTTGTCATGCTTTAGAGTTCTCCTGTCCAAATCAATAATAATTACACTGCCTTTATCATTTAAAATACATTTACCTTTGGAGAAGTCTATAATGCAGTCCTTCTCGCTCATAATATCTATTCCTAATATGCAATTAGTCACAAGGTTTTGTACAACCAGGAATGGCCATTGTACGGTTCCATTACCTATTTTAACGTTTACAAAAACTTGCTTCGTAACCCTACATGACTTATTACCTAGTGCAGTAGTTATTTTACAGTTTTGGGCAGGAAACTCAGGCACAGGTTCCAATTCACACATTTTTTTATAGAAATTAAAAGACAAAACGCTCACAGCTGCACCTGTATCTAGGATAATAGTAGTTGGAATCCCACCTACTACACCAGTAGTAGATGCTAAAACAATTTCATTCGTGTTTGAACGACATTGTGTACTGTCTTGTAAAAGTTCATCTGATATATTGTTATTGTAGTTGTATCTTATAAATAAAACAGGTAATTTTTGTTTAGAATTATTCGGCATATCATTATTCTGTTGTTCAAGTGTGGTGTCAAATAACTGATTAACATTGAAGTCGCCCCCCAAGAATTCTTCAGCCACGACCTGGGGCATAGAAGTGACTGTTTCTAGTTTGTTGGATCAGCATTTGTACTAGGTACTGACACAGATTGAGGTTGTGCATCAGGTGTCATTTCTATTATATTCACATTCGGATATTGCCTATTATGATCTCCAAACTTTTGCGGTTGTTGTTGCTGTTGCGCATTATAACTTACCTGTCGGTCGTAAGGTATGCTCCAATTTTGTCCTGGTGGCTGCTGTGGTAAAGCAGAGTTTGAATGAAAGTACTGATCGTTACGAGTCCAACCTTGATGCTGTCTTGGCTCGTAGTTATTATTATTTCTATTTCTGTTTGTGTTTTTGTTGTTGCCTTTGTATCCGTTGTTACCGTTGTAGTTATTACCGCGGTGCCTTTTGTATGGATTGCCGCATGAAGTGTTATTACTGTTGTAACTATTGTTTGTATTGGAATACGCGTGTTGATTTTGATTTTCGTATTGAGACGGCATGTGAGTTTGCTGTTTTTGCTGTACCGCGTATCCAACTGTGGGCGCGCCAGAATTGAGTTGGCAAGCCTGCATGTTTTGCATACCACTAGTGTAAACATTGTGGCTGTTGTTTTGCCGCGCGAAGCGCTGATCTTCAAGTAACATGTCAACCGAATCTAAGGCTGTTAAAAAATAATCTGAATCGTCATCCGGGATATGTAGGAGTTTTTCTTTAATGTTGAAAGGCAATTTGGCCTTCAACGCACGGAGTATATCACGCGTTGCGACTGGTTCGTCTAAAAAGTGTCCCATGTTCAAGTATTTTTCAAAATATCTGCGTAAGTTGCCATTTTTACTGTTAAAAGTTTCAGGTTCTAAAATTTGTCTTCTGAGTCGCTCCTGGACGGATTGCGACCAGAATTTGTTCAGAAAAGCACGCTCAAACTCACTGTACGTGGTACATACGTCAGCTTGACTGTATGCCCAGACAGCTGCATCGCCTTGGATGTAACCGACAATATATGAAATCTTTTTCCGGTCACTCCAAGTGCGTGGAAATGCGTTACTAAAAGATTTAAGAAAAATCACCGGATGAATGGTTCGTTTTTCTGGGATAAAAATCTGAAATTGCCTGTGTTTCATTAAGCTTTCTTCTTCCTTCGCATTGTGATATGGATTTATTCCACTGTAATTACTGGTATGTTCAGCTGGCGAGTAATTACGATAATGTTGCTGTGGTTTACCATGATAATAGCTTGTGTTTGTGTTTGCACATCGTGGTATGTGTTGTAGTCGTGGTGTGTTTTGTTCTTGTGTGTTTGTCGTGTGCGGTATGTGTGTGTCATACTCGAATGTATATTGGTTCCTGAACTGTGCATTTTGACTGATATTTTCGTTACATTCAGACTGTGGTCGATCGGTGAATTGTCTCATGGGTGCAGTGACGGATTGTACTGCGTCACTGATCAGCTGTTTGTTATTAGTAATGTATTGCGCTACGGAGTCGTGCACAATTGTTGGTAAATTTTCACGTAAGCATCTATCAAAATGTTTGTCTTTGTTCACTACCCAATCATGAAATTCTTTATTAATATTTTGAAAATGAGCTGTGGCATCAGATTGTAAGATGTCAGTCAGGTGTTGTTCAACATTGTCAAATTTATTCTGTACGTCAGTAATTCGTTTTTCAAGGTTGTCATGTACTGAAGGATATGTTTGAATTTGTTCAGTAAGAACTTCACACGTGACATTAAGGTTTTTTACTTGTGTCTGTAAAAGTGCTACGTCAGTTGTAGTCTTTTCTTGTCTCGTATTAAGCTGGGAAAATTTAGTACTGAGTTCAGTCATCTGTTTGGTCAGTGTGGCCTCTATAAGTTCCACACGTTTACATAAAGTGTCATTACCTGTCTTGAGTGCTATGAGGTCAGATTTAATTGCGTCATTTTGTGTCTGTAAGGTTGCCATGTTTTCAGCGTTTTGTTTCATTAGCATTTGTAACATGTCGGCAATGTTTACTGTTTGCAAGGTCTGTGCCCCCGTCGCGTCAATGTTTGATAAATCGTCACTACCGGTTGCTGTCGTAAAGTCATTTTCTAACATTTGTCTCTCGTCCGAGTCGGATTGCGTCTGAATAGTACGTCTTTGCTGTTCCATTTTTGCGTATTGATTTCTAGTTATTACCATGCCACACGTGATATATGTTTCAAGAAAATATTTGACACTGATTTTAAAATAAAATGCAGTTGAGCATGAATCGCTCGTAGCAACAATGGCTGTCTGTTAATTTAAAAATGTTGTTGTTGTTGTGGTCTTCAGTCCTGAGACTGGTTTGATGCAGCTCTCCATGCTACTCTATCCTGTGCAAGCTTCTTCATCTCCCAGTATCTACTGCAACCTACATCCTTCTGAATCTGCTTAGTGTATTCATCTCTTGGTCTCCCTCTACGATTTTTACCCTCCACACTGCCCTCCAATGCTAAATTTGTGATCCCTTGATGCCTCAAAACATGTCCTACCAACCGATCCCTTCTTCTAGTCAAGTTGTGCCACAAACTTCTCTTCTCCCCAATCCTATTCAATACCTCCTCATTAGTTACGTGATCTACCCATCTTATCTTCAGCATTCCTCTGTAGCACCACATTTCGAAAGCTTCTATTCTCTTCTTGTCCAAACTAGTTATCGTCAATGTTTCGCTTCCATACATGGCTACACTCCATACAAATACTTTCAGAAATGACTTCCTGACACCTAAATCTATACTCGATGTTAACAAATTCCTCTTCTTGAGAAACGCTTTCCTTGCCATTGCCAGTCTACATTTTCTATCCTCTCTACTTCGACCATCATCGGTTATTTTACTCCCCAAATAGCAAAACTCCTTTACTACTTTAAGTGTCTCATTTCCTAATCTAATTCCCTCAGCATCACCCGACTTAATTTGACTACATTCCATTATCCTCGTTTTGCTTTTGTTGATGTTCATCTTATATCCTCCTTTCAAGACACTGTCCATTCCGCTCAACTGCTCTTCCAAGTCCTTTGCTGTCTCTGACAGAATTACAATGTCATCGGCGAACCTCAAAGTTTTTATTTCTTCTCCATGAATTTTAATACCTACTCCGAATTTTTGTTTTGTTTCCTTTACTGCTTGCTCAATATACAGATTGAATAACATCGGGGAGAGGCTACAACCCTGTCTTACTCCTTTCCCAACCACTGCTTCCCTTTCATGCCCCTCGACTCTTATAACTGCCATCTGGTTTCTGTACAAACTGTAAATAGCCTTTCGCTCCCTGTATTTTACCCCTGCCACCTTCAGAATTTGAAAGAGAGTATTCCAGTTAACATTGTCAAAAGCTTTCTCTAAGTCTACAAATGCTAGAAACGTAGGTTTGCCTTTTCTTAATCTTTCTTCTAAGATAAGTCGTAAGGTCAGTATTGCCTCACGTGTTCCAACATTTCTACGGAATCCAAACTGATCTTCCCCGAGGTCGGCTTCTACCAGTTTTTCCATTCGTCTGTAAAGAATTCGCGTTAGTATTTTGCAGCTGTGACTTATTAAACTGATAGTTCGGTAATTTTCACATCTGTCAACACCTGCTTTCTTTGGGATTGGAATTATTATATTCTTCTTGAAGTCTGAGGAAATTTCGCCTGTCTCATACATCGTGCTCACTAGATGGTAGAGTTTTGTCATGACTGGCTCTCCCAAGGCTGTCAGTAGTTCTAATGGAATGTTGTCTACTGCCGGGGCCTTGTTTCGACTCAGGTCTTTCAGTGCTCTGTCAAACTCTTCACGCAGTATCTTATCTCCCATTTCGTCTTCATCTACATCCTCTTCCATTTCCATAATATTGTCCTCAAGTACATCGCCCTTGTATAAACCCTCTATATACTCCTTCCACCTTTCTGCCTTCCCTTCTTTGCTTAGAACTGGGTTGCCATCTGAGCTCTTGATATTCATACAAGTGGTTCTCTTCTCTCCAAAGGTCTCTTTAATTTTTCTGTAGGCAGTATCTATCTTACCCCTAGTGAGATAAGCCTCTACATCCTTACATTTGTCCTCTAGCCATCCCTGCTTAGCCATTTTGCACTTCCTGTCGATATCATTTTTGAGACGTTTGTATTCCTTTTTGCCTGCTTCATTTACTGCATTTTTATATTTTCTCCTTTCATCAATTAAATTCAATATTTCTTCTATTACCCAAGGATTTCTACTAGCCCTCGTCTTTCTACCTACTTGATCCTCTGCTGCCTTCACTACTTCATCCCTCAGAGCTACCCATTCTTCTTCTACTGTATTTCTTTCCCCCATTCCTGTCAATTGTTCCCTTATGCTCTCCCTGAAACTCTGTACAACCTCTGGTTCTTTCAGTTTATCCAGGTCCCATCTCCTTAAATTCCCACCTTTTTGCAGTTTCTTCAGTTTCAATCTGCAGTTCATAACCAATAGATTGTGGTCAGAATCCACATCTGCCCCTGGAAATGTCTTACAATTTAAAACCTGGTTCCTAAATCTCTGTCTTACCATTATATAATCTATCTGATACCTACTAGTATCTCCAGGATTCTTCCAGGTATACAACCTTCTTTTATGATTCTTGAACCAAGTGTTGGCTATGATTAAGTTATGCTCTGTGCAAAATTCTACAAGGCGGCTTCCTCTTTCATTCCTTCCCCCCAATCCATATTCACCTACTATGTTTCCTTCTCTCCCTTTTCCTACTGACGAATTCCAGTCACCCATGACTATTAAATTTTCGTCTCCTTTCACTACCTGAATAATTTCTTTTATCTCGTCATACATTTCATCTATTTCTTCATCATCTGCAGAGGTAGTTGGCATATAAACTTGTACTACTGTAGTAGGCATGGGCTTTGTGTCTATCTTGGCCACAATAATGCGTTCACTATGCTGTTTGTAGTAGCTAACCCGCACTCCTATTTTTTTATTCATTATTAAACCTACTCCTGCATTACCCCTATTTGATTTTGTATTTATAACCCTGTAATCACCTGACCAAAAGTCTTGTTCCTCCTGCCACCGAACTTCACTAATTCCCACTATATCTAACTTTAACCTATCCATTTCCCTTTTTAAATTTTCTAACCTACCTGCCCGATTAAGGGATCTGACATTCCACGCTCCGATCCGTAGGACGCCAGTTTTCTTTCTCCTGATAACGACGTCCTCCTGAGTAATCCCCGCCCGGAGATCCGAATGGGGGACTATTTTACCTCCGGAATATTTTACCCAAGAGGACGCCATCATCATTTAATCATACAGTAGAGCTGCATGTCCTCGGGAAAAATTACGGCTGTAGTTTCCCCTTGCTTTCAGCCGTTCGCAGTACCAGCACAGCAAGGCCGTTTTGGTTAATGTTACAAGGCCAGATCAGTCAATCATCCAGACTGTTGCCCCTGCAACTACTGAAAAGGCTGCTGCCCCTCTTCAGGAACCACACGTTTGTCTGGCCTCTCAACAGATACCCCTCCGTTGTGGTTGCACCTACGGTACGGCCATCTGTATCGCTGAGGCACGCAAGCCTCCCCACCAGTGGCAAGGTCCATGGTTCATGGGGGGAAATTTAAAAATATAAACTGAATTTGAGATTATTGGTAATGGCTGCTGTCCATGTTACTACGTATCGTACAGAAGTCGGCCATATTGTACACTCGTGTATTGGTATTGTTGCATACGTTATTGTTTAAGGAAAAGTACTGAGAATGAAATTTATCACTGAAAACTGTTATGCACGAAAGAAACACTACAGAATCTACTGAAAGGCTAATACACTGAATTATACGTCTGGTCAAGCCTGCTAATGCAAAGATGCTGCGTCTTACCTTATTTTGCTGGAAGTTTCATTGCGTCTTCCCGCAAAATTTTAGAATTGGAAAATATCTTCAGATTTTTTTTTTTTTTTTGTTATCTCTCATACATTCACGTCCAGGTCCAGAAAGTTGATTTTTCACATGAAACAAAGAGAACAATGTAACAAATGACAAAATAACAAGTCCGACACGCAGTCGCCAATATAAAATAAATAAAATAAAAATATTGTTTAAATATTAATTATTCTATCTGTATGATGGTGATTGTGATTGTAATTGTAATAAATATTTGCTTATCTGGAACGTGGACGTTTAATTATTCGGTATCAGACGCTTGACAATGGCTTTCTCGTAAAGGCAATGTTACTCGTAGTTGACCGTGAAATAAAACTGAAATAATCGGACTTCGTAAATAAATCGTTTCCAAAGACTGCTGCGGTAGGTGCGGACTCATAATCTAAATCTCAATATTTCAATAATTTGCCAGCCATGCCAATACGTCGTACAGAGGTGATTGTCTACTAAACATAAAAAGGTTACACAGTTAGTTAAATCAGATATATTCAATGAATAAGCCTACAGTTCATAATCCTACTTACTTTTATAAATATAAATTCTTTACAGAATCGAGTGCCTAGTCTGGTTGCAACTCGCAGTATTCTTCTATAACATGAAATATGGCGGTGTGCCAGACAATAGAATAAAATACGTGCTTCTCGCACCACTTCTACCAGAGCTCTCCCTTTCTTAATCAAACATAAGAGTAACGTAATTGTGCTTTTGTTTTATCTGCGACACAGCGCTGCAGTTGTGTGCCATAGGCTTTATTTATTTGTCACTGATTATTTATTTAATTAATATTTCGCGTTTCCGAGGAAACTCACGCTCGGCATGCAAATGTGCCTTTATACACAGCCAGATGAGCTTTACACAAGAACGTCCTCTTAGGTCCGAATCCAAGCAGATAAGATAAGCGAATGACGGTGGAAAGATAGTTCATACATAGAAGCTCAAGAGTCAATGGAATAACATGTCTATTGTAGTTCTATCTCATCTTCCTTGGCGTAACTTCTCGGTTCTTTATAAAATTTATCGTAATATTTAGTTTACATTTTTTTAAAACCAAGACCACCCAGTACAAATGGAAAAATGGGACCTTTCCAGAGGTCGTTGCAGTATTCGCCGACGACGCTCATCCGGTGTAGTTCAGAGTCGCCATTCGTCGCTGACCACAACGCGAAGCCGTCTGTCATCAATCCGTGCCTGCTGGTCACGGCAGCAGTCCAGACGCACCTGTTCCTGCTTTGGTGTTGACGGCAGCCTGCGCGTGTGGCGGTAATTCCACAGACCGGCTGCTGCAAGTCTCCGACCAATAGTGTGGGTTGACGCAGAGTATCGCAGGGACGCCTTTACTTGTGATGTGTAGTGGTCAGGACGTGACTGGTGTACAAGACGACCAGTCTCCCTTGTGGTGGTCTCAGAGGGTCGACCGTTGGCTTGAAGAGTATGCCTGCCCTCACTTTCCCACGCAATCCAACATCTGGCCACTCTCACTTACGAATTCCCCGTAAATGTGTTTACTGCACGATTCGAGCAGCCGTCCAAACGGACACCAGAAATGTGGCCCTCTTCACACGGTTGTATCACACGAGTACGTGGCATCTCGGTGTTCTTCACTGTGATGACTCGACGTCTTATGCTGTACACGCCCGTGAGGTCCCATACTCCGATGAGTGCAGGGAGACGATGCCGGAGAACTGCACTGCCGACTAGGCAAACACTGCCCCTATAAAAATAGTCCATATTTTGAGGGCTGGTAGTACGGACCAAAAAAGGCAAATGTCCTGCAAAATGCATACGATAATACCTACGAGCCCCAGTTCAGTGGAAGACAGGTGTTTCACAGTAGCGACAATGAACAAACGCTCATAGCTCTTACGGTATGCATTTTAGAGTCTGTTTTTGGTGGACTTTCTTTTTTTTTTGGTCGATACTACCACCTCTCAAAATATGGAACGCAAAGAGTTTGCAGAAGACGTTTTTGACAGTAGCTAAGGCGAACATATTCTTATAGAATGTAAGGTACGCATTTAAAACCCATGCTTAATGGATTTTTTCCTTGTTTCGGTCCGTGCTATCACCCCTCAAAGACGGAATACCCTGCGTACCGTACCACGCCTGGTAACAAAACTAATGCAGCCTGAAGGGCCGTCACAGAGAATTACAGCTCTAATCCTACACCTATCCGTCGATGCTGTATACGTACACCAAGCACATTCGCACCTGACCGTGTCTTCCAGGCGCTTTACTTTTTGTCGGGCTGTGTGTTTGTATCCTGTTTTATCAAAGAAGCGCCACGAGTATTCCTTGTGAACACCTGAAACATCACTTGTCAAGTATTCAGCTATCGCTGTCTAGGATGCATTGGTTGAGATACGGGGACGACTCTTCATTACGGTTTTCAGTGATCACATTGTGAAATTACGCAAGGGTATCTTGTTTACCAAAAAACCATACTTTGAGGACATGTAGTGTTGCAAGAGTTGTTTGCAATCCTTAAGCTCAGTTGCATTAAATGAATGAAATTCTCTTAAATCTATATTCATAAATAAGAAAAAAATTGGGAAACAGAAAGAACATACAAAAGGAGCAACGCACTTTTTACAGTTGCGAGTAGAGAGAAGCGCGCGCTTTCTAGAAGCAAGTACTCAAGATGGATGCTAGAAATCAGTAGAACCACTATGTTTCTGCTAGTGTACGACTGTTTGACTACGCAGTATAACTGAAAAATGTGGTTACCCGTAAGTATTGTCATCGGATAAAAAGTGGATAACAACTGTATTTAAGAGCAATACATTTTATCATTTGTGAAAAATTTTGATTCATTGACTAATCCCATGAGCGTTCATATATGTTCAATATAACAGATAGGATTAGTGTAACACCATGATAATGTTCAGTTTAATTTAATGTACAGTGACACAGACTAACGCCATTACAACTACAGTACAACACACCTCGAACCCAACAAATGGCCGCAGACTATTTGACCCTCCTACTAGTGAGTCCCAGAAGAGCACACACACACACACACACACACACACACACATATATATATATATATATATATATATATATATATATATATATATATATATATATATATATATAGAGAGAGAGAGAGAGAGAGAGAGAGAGAGAGAGAGAGAGAGGCTGTTGATCTCAAAACTAAACGTTTCTCGCCCTCTGCTACGAACAAGTTGTCCAGATCCCAGGAACTGCACTAACGGACCCAAGTTTGTTACACTTGCTTTCATTCTTGCGATGACTGCTACCACTTTTGAAAATATTAAACTTTCAGCACCTTCCATATGTAGGTTTTATATAAAGTCTATGATGCAGTGCTGTATAAAACAACTACTGCATATTTCAATAATGAATCGTAATAAAGAGAAACACTGCGCATTAATCCAAAATTTTGTAAAATGAACTTTGTAAGTAATAGTATGGAACTGACATCATTCCCTAATAACTTTTTCCAAGAAGAATTTGACACTAACTTCACGGTGCTCACGATGCTGTCACAGGGACTGTCATCTGCTTTTAGTGTGGAATGGCAACTATTTTGAGGAAGTTTTGCGTAATGTTTGCTTGGTGCAAGAAAGACTGCGGAAGGTAAGTTAGTAAATGCGTACAAACATCTGTGTTGATTGGTAACACTTAAGGAGCATCATAATTATAGTTCATAATGATGCACACAATACAACATTCTAGTGTCGCGTCAGACGCAATACTGTAAACGTAAAAGTAGGATTTATTGGAGGATTTTTTGTATTGTTTGTAAGGAGAAGGTACATTTTGTTTGTGGGGATTTGCTGAATTTTATTTCACCAATTTCATAGCTTCGCAGCAAATATATAAAACAGGACTACGAGAGTTTCGTCGATTAGAATCGCTGTGACTACGTGCTGTATTCCAAATCACGTTACCAGCAATCTTTCGGACATTGTTTTGAACTTAACGGAATATATGTAAGCAATAACTGTCTTCAAGCTGAAATACTAATTATCTTTGGAAATACGTAATTAATCCCTGGATTTGCTTCGCTGTTGAAATCAAGATGGATGCCGCTTCCTACAACGAGAGAATAAAACAGAAGACTGCAATTTGCCTTATTTGACTATCGTCGCAGAAGGTAAGCAGATTGAAATTAGAACGCACTCTGGTTTATTTTATTTCAGCTAAGAAGTAGAATCAAAACGCATCGTAAATTGTGATAAGCTCAGAGAAAAAATGAATGAACATTTTCTGGAAAATAATGGAATCAGAACTGAATGATACTCGCATTTGTTTTGTTTACATTCGCAAGCGTGTAAGGTTAGAGAGTCAAGCGCGCTGTTCTCTTTAGTTCGCGCTGTTGAAAGTACAGCAGGTGTTGAGAAATACAAAGCTTTTGGGTGCAGTAGCGGTGTTGCGTTTAGAGTTAGGCATATTTTTGACTTCAGTCCACACAGTGTTAAGTGTTATAGTAATTTGTGTATTTTGCATTATAGTCAAACAACTGGGTTAGTTACGGTGAAGCAACATACCGCTTTATCATTGGATTCTAGTGTCTCACAGATTAAAGTACTGTTGGCTAGCAGTAACACTGCAACATTTACGTAGCCTATTTATCATTCTGTGTACCTAATGGAAAAAACCAAGGATTTTGTGTTTCTAGGCCCCGCAGAATGATCTGAAATACGACGCCGCTAATTTTCAACATAGTTTTCATAATATGTTCAGGAATTAGTAAACCATTAGACCATTTTGACTCGCTTTGGGGAGATAATGATATCCTAGAATTAGAGAAGCGTAACAATCTCTCTCTCTCTCTCCCTCTATGTGAGTTTATTAGAATTTTACCTGCGCATTATTGCTTTCTGGGAAGAGTAAGTGCAACATTTTGATGTTCGGTAAGACTGACGAGCGAATGTTTATGGAGATTCAGTATTTGAAAGTTTAATCTGCGGCATCGCAATTTCAGCGATAGCAACACAACTGCAACAGCAGCAGTCTTCCTTACCAGATAGGCAAAGCCACATTACAGTGAAACAGCCGTAAGGTTCAGGTCTTTAAACTGTGACGGTACTTTGCCGTTCACATATTCACCACTGAGTATGTGCCAACGTTATCGTTACATTCCCTGTTAGAGCAATTAAACTGGTTCTGACAGCAAGGAACACGCTTGCGACTCAAACTTCGTACGTTTTTGTTGAGTAACTTCGAAATAGTGTAAGTCCGACCGAAAACGACTATTCTGCACTATCCGTTCCAAATGTTTTCCTTTATTTGGCGAGGTAATAAAAATCGGGGGACGCGCTCGGATAACACATCTTTGCCACAGTACCCTCGAACAGAAAGTCGCCGTATGAAGATGGTGTATAACAACACAACCGTCGTACAGTCCTAGAAGCTTTCTGTGTGTTGCTCTAAGTGAGCTGTAATTGACCGGCGAGACGTGTCTTCTGCTTTCGTGGCCTGGCAGAGCTGCCACAACTTACCGATGTCGCTGTTCTCTACTTCGTGAAGTTCTTTTGCAATATCTAACGGAAAGTCACGTTTACGAAGTGATTATTATTATCAGAAAGAAGAACAAGAAGTAGATCGGCGAGCGTTCGACGGACAGCTGCAAAATATTTTCGGTTCTGGCGGGAATGATTTCAATATTGCGCAATCGCTGCGTTCACCTCTGATAGTGTTAATGTGAGTTGCTCCGTAGTTCTGAGTCCCCTATAAATTGCATGTCCTCATACTATAGCCGATTGGGTAAGACAGTTCAAAGGCGTGAGGAAGACTCCATATCCAATAGGACAATGCTCAGTAACGCAATGTACTGTACAAACTAACGTTTGGACTGATGACAGCTCTACTGTTTATCACTACAAGAGAGAAAGGCGTGGCGCCTTATATCGCTCATGTCTGGAGCACTTGTATCGCGAGAATGACTCACGCGTGTACTGGTCTGAAGCGAGTTCAGTCGAGTACGTAGTTCTAATTTTCGCCGGCCGTGGTGGCCATGCGGTTCTAGGCGCTGTAGTCCGGAACCGCGCGAATGCTACGGTCGCAGGTTCGAATCCTGCCTCGGGCATGGATGTGTGTGATGTCCTTAGGTTAGTTAGATTTAAGTAGTTCTAAGCTCTAGGGGACTGATGACCTCAGATGTTAAGTCCCATAGTGCTCAGAGCCATTTGAACCATTTTTTTCTAATTTTCATCCACCAGAGTACAGTAGCGGACAGAGACATTCAAGAAACAGGTCAAGAGGATGTTTTTGTGAATTGTTCTGTTTATTTCTTGAAGGCTGTTTTATTTATTTATGTTTGTACAGTCTTGAAAAATTCAACTCAGCCGACTGTATTCTTTTGTTTTTTACGACGAGAACAGAGCAAGTGCCATTATCATATTTCCTCAGAAACGTCGCTCAGTGGAAGAGCAGTCAAAATAAGCGAATACGGGTCTCGGCTTATCTGGAGGCACACTAACGTTTCTCAGAAAACGATCAAAATTTTCGACATAACAGATAGGCCTACCTTTCCGAGCACCGAGAAGAATCAGCTGTAATGGTGGCGCAGCAGCTAGGTGTCGCTGCCTCTTTTACTCCCCGTTTTCGAAACGCAGTCATTGTTATTTATTTTATTTTATTGTTTTTTTGTCTGTCAACTTATACCTGTGGAACTACCCCACACAAATGTTTATCAGGTTAAAGGATACAAGGACGTTATATTAATTGACAAATTACAACTGGTTTTCACAATAAGTGTGATACATTTATTATATAATATACTGTATATATATGTGTATGGTATTTGCAGGAGTTATAATCTTTTTTAATTTCTCATGTTCCTATATTTCGTTCTTATATTTTTACATTTATTCTTCAGGAAGATTTAGTTCATTTCCTTGTATGATACCCAGCGTATAAACATTCGAATCACAGAAATTCCGATGACTAGGAGCGTTGCGCAAAGACAGGTTTGCCATAAGAGATTTCTCACTCGGGTCAGAAACTCTGTTGAAATTGCAGAAGATTCTTCGTGAAATCAGTATACCCGATTACTTTACCGTAAGCTTTCGCTTGCAATTGATTATGAGTTAAGATGCACTACAGGAGTTTCACCGAAAAAAATTCTGGTAGTATTCTTATTCATTTATTGTTCTTTTTTAAATTCATTCACAAGGCTTAGAATTAGTAGACGAATAAGAACAACGTTATTTCAGTATTTATTTTAAATCATTCATGAAAGAAGCTTCTGCAGGCATGGGTACATAAATGGATAATAATAATAATAATAATAATAATAATAATAACAGGGTTTCGAACAGGAGGCACAAAAATGTGGACACACGACGCTAGGCATTGTACCATCGCTTCGTTTCAAATAATTAGTCGCTTAAAGGCACATAAAATACCTCGAAAACATTTTCCGTCGTTTTCTCGGAAACGTTCGAGTATGTACTACCGCTTATTTTGACCCTTCTTCCGGTGGGCGACGTTTCTGGGAAATCGGCTTATGGCATTTCTTTTCTCCTCGTTAGTTAAGGTGCATGATTCGCTGCCATGTCTTATAATATCGCAGTCTAGCAGCACAAAAGGTGGCACCTGTTGTACTGATTGTTCACCTAGTAGGGGAGAATTCTGTATCTTGGCGCACTTTTCACACATCCGCGTCTACCCAGTCCTGTAATATACGTTTAATGTATTTTTGCATTCCGTTTTTTAATAATAGCATTCACTTTTTATGTTCTGAAGGCTTTCTGAAATCACAAAGGTTACTCCAGTAATTACAAATGTGAAAATATGTTTCAAGCTACAACGAACATTAGATAGCTATTTAAAAGCGTTGCAATCGAGGAAATCTTAACAGTACTATGTTTCATCGTCTATATGTTACATTATTACCCTACTACACACCGATAATCAGTAACTGAAACCAAATATCGCGGAAGTATTATCAAAAACCAGTTACATGTATAAAAGCTCAAAGCCATTTACATGTGAGGAACCTTTTTAAACATAGGCTATTTGAAACTGATATACATTTCCGTTTGCAAGATAGGCGAAACTGTGCAAAGAGTAAGGAAACGGAGTTCTTTGGGAAGTATCACATGTTCCACGGTAAGACGACATTTTACTTCAAGGTAGGATCGTGCAGTGTGGCTTAGCTGTCCGTGTATTATGTAAATAGTTCTAAAAATATATAGCGCTTTACTCATCATAAAATCGTCACTGAAGGATTGAGAATGTATTCCAAATAGTTTTAATTTACTATACCGCACTTAAATGTGTGAACGCGAACTATCTACAAATGCAGCCTAAAACACAACTTCATGTCTAACAAAAACTATAGAAATTGCCAGAAACTACACTACGGCAGTCTCTAGAATGTATTCCTTCAGTGATTCTAGACTCAGTCACTGGACTGAAGTACAGACCTAAAAATCTATCACTTGATGAGTCACTAACCTGAAATACTTACCTTGGTTCAAATGGCTCTGAGCACTATGGGACTTAACATCTGAGGTCATCAGTCCCCTAGAACTTAGAACTACTTAAACCTAACTAACCTAAGGACATCACACACATCCATGCCCGAAGCAGGATTCGAACCTGCGACCGTAGCAGTCGTGTGGTTACGGACTGAAGCGCCTAGAACCGCTCGGCCACCCCGGCCAGATGAAGTACATACCTAAGAAACGTGCTGTGTTTCTAGGAGTGCTATCCTGTAGGTACAATTCTGTTCGTTTCTCTTATGGAGCACACTGGAACTTTTGCTTTGAAAGCCATTACTCTATTTTTTACTGGAAATTTTAAATGATATTCTTAAACGTTTGATACGGGCGATGTATTACAAACTGGACAAATAGGAGGTCATTTTCTGTTTTCTGTATATTTATTCGCTCATTGGCAAAGAGCAGAGAGTTTGTGCCACCACTCCACTCAGTTTCATCTTAGTGTATATTGAATGGCAGAGAGTAGAGGGAGGAAAGTGCTGATTCATAATTTAGCAATGATTAGTCTGATGACGGTGTTTGTTTCATTTTCGAGTGTGCATGCTTGTAACAAGTCGTTCCATGTCTACCGCCAGAAAGTGTTGTGTCGGCTACTGTGGGAGTCAGCACCAACACAAACAACGAAGGAGAGGAATCCAAAATGATCTGTACATAACACTTGTAGATCGATATAAGACTTTATTTCTAAAAATGAAAGAAACGTAACTTCACTTCTCATTATGAGGTGGCTTCGTGTACTTCCTCTGCCTGCTCTATGCAGTTACTTTTACACACTGTTACTACTCGCAGAACGTTGGCTGAGTACCGTGTCTGCGACCGAATGGGTGGCCGACCAGCGGTGGGCAGCTGGTTAAGTGAGCGTTGAGAGGCGGCGTTGAGCTCTGTCTTCCCGCAGGTGTGGCGCTGCCCGCTCTCTCCACCAGCGTGCGGGCCTGCGCCGGCAGGACTGCACAGAAAGAGTTACCTGCAGTCAAAATGTTTTTATATTCTTTCTTGCCTTTGAATAAAATCAACACATAACATGCAATATTCTGTTGTAGGTTAGTAGCCTTTCACAGGCGTTAGGTACCCTTGTCGTACTCCTCTGTTGATCTTTGTTGGTCACGTTTTCTCTCTCCCTGTGTTCCTTATGATTTCTGTGTGCTGATATAAACTATTTATTAGTTGTATTAAATGTCTCACATACCTTAATTTTTCTGTGATGATCTAAACCCATGAATGCTATTTCAGTCTGCAGGTTGTATTTTTTTGATTAACTGGCATGCAGTAGTAACACTGCCACTACACAATCGTCCCTTTCTAAAGCCAATTTTTTCCTCCATTAGCAGTGCGTCAACTACCATTCTCATTCTACTGTTCATAATTCTCACATCGAGTTTGTAAGAAACATTTACTAGGGGTATTCCCCTACGGTTCCCAAATAAATTGCTTATCCTTTTGTCGAGCTGTGTCACTTCCACTATCTAACGCAATTCGGGTACCACACGTCTTCCAACACTCACTTAACACTTTCGCTGCGGCTGACGCTTGTAAGCGTCACAACAAGCCACGAGCCAGTGCGCCTGACGCTTATAAGCGTCCGCTCTCACTGTCGGATTACTCAGTCTAGTTGCAGCGTCTAAGCTAGCACCATAGCGTGTAAACGTTTGTTTTGTGTGGTCAGTTATCGAACATATATTGTTGGTAATGGTGATTAATGAACCAACACCTGGACCTTCCAATGTGAAAAGGAGCAGAAAAAGTGTTAAATTGACAGAGATACAGTTACTTAGTGTACTAAACGACAGTGATTTTCTGTGTAGTGAGGACGAGGCATACCACGGAGATTGTCATTTAGAGGCTGCAAAAGAACTGCAGAGCGATGACAGCGTGGAAGCACAGCTTTCGAATCTGTTTCGTGACAGTTCCGAATCTGACGATACGGATCAGGACGATTGTGTGGAAATCGACGGCGAGAAAGAGCCCGACCTGTCACACGGAGATAATGCAGGTGAGTCCTGGCATAAAGAACCACATAATACGCAGTATCACCCATTTACGAAGGAAAAAGTTCTGAAAATTCATCCTGCTGGCAATTTTCCTACGGATTTCTTCAGATTAATGGTAACAGACGAATTGTTGCAACTTGTAGTGCCGAAACGAACGATAACGCAGTCAAGATATTGCTGAGCGAAAATACAAAAGAGGGATCTAGGATCTGTAAACGGAAACCTCAAAGTGTAGGCGTCATCTTTAAGTCAGTATAGAACATGATTCTACAGATCTTACAAGGTCTTGACGTCGGCCTGTAGCTCAGGTGTCTTAGGAGCGTCTGCTCCGAGCGGTACCTGCCGTTTCATAGTGTTACCAGCCCGCACTCGAGCGTTACCGGCCCGCACTCGCATGTTGCCGGGCCGCACTGGAGAGTTGCGCGCCTGCACCGATACCGCAGCGAAAGTGTTAAGAGGGGCTGCAGCTTTAATACTCCATAATTAAAGTGTTGTACGTAGAGTCCATTTGAACAGCCTTAGGAACTTTATGTAAATTATTATGGGTGATTTTATACAGGGTGTTCGGAAATTCCCTTTACAAAGTTGTAGGATACGTAGAGGGAAGTGATTACAAAATATTTCGAGTAGGAACCCATGTTCGGAAACGTCATCCAACGACGCTACAGAGCGTCAGATTTACAGGTACCGGCGCCTATAAATGTATGTATGTATGTACAGGCTGATTGCGTGATGTTAAAAACTTTGAAGGATGGTAGAGGCAGATAAATGTGTCAATTTGAGGCAATGGTCCCTGGTTCCGAAGCGAAGAAGTCGAAAGTTACAAGCGAAAATCATCGTGATACCTCTGACAATGGAATACATGTACCGATACTGTTGTTGCTAAAAATGTAGGGTATGCTACTTTCAGAATTGATAGTATGGATCAAAACAAGAAAGAAAGTCAAACAAGGGCTCTAAAATACGTACCTGAGGAGCTATGAGAACTTGTTTATCGTCGCCACTTAAAAACGTCTACTACATATTCCTCTATCGAACAAATGCTCATAGTTATTCTACTTGAGACGCACCGACATGCCTTGCTCATACTGTGGCATCAAGCAGTCAGGCCCGCAAGATGAGTGGTCTGCCAAGCGAGTGGATTTAATCATATTTCTCAATGACTGATTATGAGCTCTAGTACTCACAATTAAGTTACAAATTATTCTCCTATTTGAATATTACGCAACGGAAACGCACATCTGACTATTAGTAATTTACACAACACTGACTGTTCACTACGCACTGGCAATACCACATTTTCTTTCTTATTTAACGGGTTTTATCAACACGTGGCCATTGCACTGAATATGAATGGCACACACATTATAAATTCGAAGGAAAAGGCCACCAATCTTTTTCTTTTCACTATCTTATTTATTCCGATAAATTCTATAACCTACACACAAGTTCTATAACCTACAACAACACATGAGAAATTCCGCCCAGTGGGCATGGCTTTACATTGGTGATTCTGTATCTTATGGTTTCGTAATTATTTAATGCTACAGTGCACTTTTTAGATAGGAAGGTGAATCTTTTGCTATATCTCACACTTCGACTCTCACAACCATCATCACGAAACTTTCCTCCAGACCGAGCGGTACAAAAGGAACATGCATAACCCACTACCTCTGAAACTACCTTGCTCCTCTCCCATGCAAACCACACATACTTAAATTACATGACATACACCACACTGCAACATGGAATACAACACAAGGAATAGTCACAACATTATAATCACATCACTTTCAGCTTTCCCACTTCAATTAGTATTTATCCCAGTTTCACACGACACTGCCCCACTTCGTAATTTTTCTTTCCTACTATGAACTCTGGAGGATATATGCACGTCTTCCTGTGCAATGCAAGCCAAGTGGCGTTGCTGGATAGACGGCTGACTCACCTTGTTTCTCTCTCAGAGTATTATAGTTTGAATCAAGCGTCACACGGAAACATAACACGCAAAGTAATATTAAGAACATATTCATCACACACGTGAGTCTTCAACTGATACCATGGACGAGTACTTCTCTTTATCCTTTGTCTCATACACAGATTGACACTCACACAGTACTCACCACGTGGAAGTACTCGTCTCTAATTTCAAGTCCTGCACACGCCATTTCTTAAATATTTCAACTTATAGTACACACGCTAGTAATTCAGCTTAACGTAAGCACTCGGAAGTATTTAAACTTATTGCTACACGTGGCTTCATTGTGACCGTTGGTCACTTCCGAAGATTACTACGATCCCCTTAATATTACCTGCCTGACATTTAATTATCCCCACAAAAGCTCCTGAAATAGAGAAATTTTCATTCCAAACTACTCTTAAGTATTTCACATGCATACCATGTCTCCACTCTTTTGTCTTTACGGAGCACACCTAAGACAGGTCTTACCAACACTAGATCCAACGGCAGAGTGCTGAAACATGGCCGTTCTTCAGGTCATCTCGCACCTCCGTCGAGGTGGGGGAAGACCATGCTACCCATTGGTCAGCCACATTTCAGGCGCTCAAAGCTCCGGTAAATTTCATCTCTTTGGTTCCAGCAAAGGTGACCAAAAGATCGTCTCAAACATGATCATATATTCACATTCACTATCTGCGGTTAGCAGACGACCACACATTCATTCATTTCACAGATCTCACCAAACTGGATGTAGGGATTTATTTTGTGGGAGTGCACATGTGATCAATTAAAAAATAAATTGTCATTCTTTCCCACACTGGTATCCGGCTTCGCTGTATTAATTGAAATTGAGTTATTATTAGAAAAAACAATGTTGTACTGACAAGAATAACGAAGAATGTTGTACCTATTTTCAATGTCTGGCGGTACTGTACCCTTTCATACTAAGGTTTGAAGCTCCTCTTGATGTTGTCCTGTGTTTGCGATTTAAAATTGGGTTGTTTCGAAAATCAGCCTTTTTTTTTTTTGGTCATCAGTCTACTGACTGGTTTGATGCGGCCCACCACGAATTCCTTTCCTGTGCTAACCTCTTCATCTCAGAGTAGCACTTGCAACCTACGTCCTCAATTATTTGCTTGACGTATTCCAATCTCTGTCTTCCTCTACAGTTTTTGCCTTCTACAGCTCCCTCTAGTACCATGGAAGTCATTCCCTCATGTCTTACCAGATGTCCTATCATCCTGTCCCTTCTCCTTATCGGTGTTTTCCACATATTCCTTTCCTCTCCGATTCTGCGTAGAACCTCCTCATTCCTTACCTTATCAGTCCACCTAATTTTCAACATTCGTCTATAGCACCACATCTCAAATGCTTCGATTCTCTTCTGTTCCGGTTTTCCCACAGTCCATGTTTCACTACACACAATGCTGTACTCCAGACGTACATCCTCAGAAATTTCTTCCTCAAATTAAGGCTGGTATTTGATATTAGTAGACTTCTCTTGGCCAGAAATGCCTTTTTTGCTGTAGCGAGTCTGCTTTTGATGTCCTCCTTGCTCCGTCCGTCATTGGTTATTTTACTGCCTAGGTAGCAGAATTCCTCAACTTCATTGACTTCGTGACCATCAATCCTGATGTTAAGTTTCTCGCTGTTCTCATTTCTACTACTTCTCATTACCTTCGTCTTTCTCCGATTTACTCTCAAACCATACTGTGTACTCATTAGACTGTTCATTCCGTTCAGCAGATCATTTAATTCTTCTTCACTTTCACTCAGGATAGCAATGTCATCAGCGAATCGTATCATTGATATCCTTTCACCTTGTATTTTAATTCCACTCCTGAACCTTTCTTTTATTTCCATCATTGCTTCCTCGATGTACACATTGAAGAGTAGGGGCGAAAGGCTACAGCCTTGTCTTACACCCTTCTTAATACGAGCACTTCGTTCTTGATCGTCCACACTTATTATTCCCTCTTGGTTGTTGTACATATTGTATTTGACCCGTCTCTCCCTATAGCTTACCCCCACTTTTTTCAGAATCTCGAACAGCTTGCACCATTTTATATTGTCGAACGCTTTTTCCAGATCGACAAATCCTATGAAAGTGTCTTGATTTTTCTTTAGCCTTGCTTCCATTATTAACCGTAACGTCAGAATAGCCTCTCTCGTGCCTTTACTTTTCCTAAAGCCAAACTGATCGTCACCAAGCGCATTCTCAATTTTCTTTTCCATAATAAATGAAAAGCACCAGTTTGCTTTTGTTCTACAATATTATTTTTATTGCTAACCGGTTTTCGGCTTACAAGGCCATCTTCAGGCATTTACTGAGTATTATCACCAAAGAAGTTAAATGTTAGCAGACAACATTGGAAGATAAGTAACACATCTAGAGAGAAGTAGAAACATACAGTGAGTAACATCTTTGCAATGAAATAGTAAAAACTGAACAGTACATAAGCAACAATGGAGTTGACAGGAAAACCTTTAGCACAAAATAAGAATAGCATGCCTACATAACAGTTTCTATTGATAAACAAAACTATTGAAATAAGATAAAATTAGGACTAGGCAAGGCTGCATCAAGAGGTATGAAACATGGAGAGTGATACACAACCAATTAAAAAAGGAGAGACAGTTGTCAATGTAAATACAGAATACACTCCATTCTTCTGTATATTATTCTTGTAAGCAGCTTCGATGCATGAGCTGTTAAGCTGATTGTGCAATAATTCTCGCACTTCTCAGCTCTTGCCGTCTTCGGAATTGTGTGGATGACGCTTTTCCGAAAGTCAGATGGTATATCGCCAGACTCATATAATCTACACACCAACGTGAATAGTCGTTTTGTTGCCACTTCCCCCAATGATTTTAGAAATTCTGATGGAATGTTATCTATCGCTTCTGCCATATTTGACCGTAAGTCCTCCAAAGCTCTTTTAAATTCCGATTCTAATACTGGATCCCCTATCTCTTCTAAATCGACTCCTGTTTCTTCTTCTATCACATCAGACAAATCTTCACCCTCATAGAGGCTTTCAATGTATTCTTTCCACCTATCTGCTCTCTCCTCTGCATTTAACAGTGGAATTCCCGTTGCACTCTTAATGTTACCACCGTTGCTTTTAATGTCACCAAAGGTTGTTTTGACTTTCCTCTATGCTGAGTCTGTCCTTCCGACAATCATATCTTTTTCGATGTCTTCACATTTTTCCTGCAGCCATTTCGTCTTAGCTTCCCTGCACTTGCTATTTATTTCATTCCTCAGCGACTTGTATTTCTGTATTCCTGATCTTCCCGGAACATGTTTGTACTTCCTCCTTTCATCAATCAACTGAAGTATTTCTTCTGTTACCCATGGTTTCTTCGCAGCTACCTTCTTTGTACCTATGTTTTCCTTCCCAACTTCTGTGATGGCCCTTTTTAGAGATGTCCATTCCTCTTCAACTGTACTGCCTACTGCGCTATTCCTTATTGTTGTATCTATAGCGTTAGAGAACTTCAAACGTATCTCGTCATTCCTTAGTACTTCCGTATCCCACTTCTTTGCGTATTGATTCTTCCTGACTAATGTCTCGAACTTCAGCCTACTCTTCATCACTACTATATTGTGATCTGAGTCTATATCTGCTCCTGGGTACGCCATACAATCCAGTATCTGATTTCGGAATCTCTGTCTGTCCATGATGTAATCTAACTGAAATCTTCCCGTATCTCCCGGCCTTTTTTCCAAGTATACCTCCTCCTCTTGTGATTCTTGAACAGGGTATTCGCTATTACTAGCTGATACTTGTTACAGAACTCAATTAGTCTTTCTCCTCTTTCATTCCTTGTCCCAAGCCCATATTCTCCTGTAACCTTTTCTTCTACTCCTTCCCCTACAACTGCATTCCAGTCGCCCATGACTATTAGATTTTCGTCCCCCTTTACATACTGCATTACCCTTTCAATATCCTCATACACTTTCTCTATCTGTTCATCTTCAGCTTGCGACGTCGGCATGTTTGGTAGAGCACTTACCGGCGAAAGGCAAAGGTCCCGAGTTCGAGTCTCAGTCGGGCACACAGTTTTAATCTGCCAGGAAGTTCCATATCAGCGCACACTCCGCTTCAGAGTGAAAATCTCATTCTGGAAACATTCCCCAGTCTGTGGCTAAGCCATGTCTCCGCAGTATCCTTTCTTTCAGGAGTGGTAGTTCTGCATGGTTCGCAGGAGAGCTTCCGTAAAGTTTGGAAGGTAGGAGACGAGATACTGGCAGAAGTAAAGCTGTTAGGACGGAGCGTGAGTCGTGCTTCGGTAGCTCAGATGGTAGAGCACTTGCCGGCGAAAGGCAAAGGTCCCGAGTTTGAGTCTCGGTCGGGCACACAGTTTTAATCTGCCAGGAAGTTCCATATCAGCGCACACTCCGCTGCAGAGTGAAAATCTCATTCTGGATTAACACTGGAGGTCTGACACTGAATTTGATAGTAGCAGTTCGCTTTTTCACTAGAAGAATATGGAACGTTGGTTCAGCCTACACTTTATAGGCAAGGGAGTTATTTTCACGTTATACAGTATGAAAATAATTGCTCTGTATTGCGGAGTGCAGAATTATATACAACAATGAGGATGGTAAATAGCTTCTTCGCAATTCTACATCAGTAGTATAACACTAATACACTGCCATAGTACTTAGGTATTTCTTATTTTTAAATTACTCTTATTGTGGATTGGTAAATGCCTCATAGAAATACTTAAAAATTCTCCAGTTTTGGATATGGTTTTAACAGACAGTTTTATTGCACCCTTCGTTATGTGTATAGGTGGTAATGTAATAACAATTTCGAATCCACGAGATTATTTTGTAAAAAAAAGAACCAAAGAACTTCTCATGGTAATTATGATACACACTGACCAATCCAACCACTGCCACAGAGGTAGTATATGAATCTACAGGCCCGTTGAATTTATATTGAGTGTTAGCTGTGAAAAAGCTGAGTGAAACAATATTTTATAATATCATTCTACACATTAAAACCAGAAAGACAAACCACTCATGCATAAAAAAAAACTTTGTTTACTGTTGACCTGTGTGATGCCATGCATGTAGTTTTGACACTGTGTGTATGCGGGGCGTGTCAGGACGCATGTTAGATGTGACAGGAACGCTCATTTAACGCAGAAAACTTCGTGTGGACATACTCCCCATCACGAATTGTTTCCGAGATACAACACATTAAAGACCATTTCTTTCAGTTTCTATCCTGACAGGTTCAGTCATTTTAGAAGAGGGAATGGAGGGACAGATTTACACACATTTTTTGAAAAATTCGTTTGTTGAACATCTTGAGGACATTCTTTGATCACACAGACTGCAGAGTACTTCCAGCGTGACGGAACCCCTCCACAATTTACTAGACATGTGAGAGACCATCTCGACCGCTCTTAGCCTAATCGCCACATTGGTCGTTGTTGTACCGTTAACTGGCCACCAAGATCTCCAATCCTTACGCCGTTACACTTTTGTTTACAGGGTTGATTTCGAGCTCGTTGAGTGCAATTTCGAATAATGTTTTCACTTGGATGTTGTCTGTTTGGGAAACGATCCGATTGTGCAGCTGTAGCATAATTGTTATGGCATTCACCTAAAATTAACATCATATCAACAATCTCTCTAGGAGGATAGTGAGCCATGTTTCGCTAAAGAATAATTTACTTTCGTCAGTTGACGTTCACGGTTCACAATCTGAAACTGAAGTGACGTACGGTCGCATTGCACCGACCTTTACACTGAGCCATAGTTCGCAATTTGGCCACGGTAGTGCCACAGTCGGGTGAGTAATGCAATTGTGAAGAGTTCCCTAACGAGATTTTAATACCATTCCGCATCCCTCCATCAAAAATTGTGGCGGGTGTGGTATCGATAGCTACGATGCCACGGCGTAGGTACGAGTTCTTAGGTTGGCACTACGACACAGACCCCGACGACAGCGCCCTCTAGCCGGCGCTGTGCCGCTCCAGATTCAGCCCATTTTGATTCCAAGGAGACGACCTAACAACATTGTTTCTACTTCATAGGGGGCTAGCCATGACAGACTTTGTTACTTCACTTACTTCAATGATAGTTTGTCCAACTACTAGTAGCTGTTAGCGGTGATATCTGTACGGTTACGCACCTATGTGCTCATCTCAGCCAAAGTTAAATAACCATTATATAATCATAATTTTGACTATAGTAAAATCTACTCGTCTAACTCTCCCCTCCCATGGTACAACAACCCTACCGCCTCCTGTACCACAACATTCGCTCCCTGCCCATCCACAAACTCCTCTTCCTCCACATCCTCCATCAGCACCGCGTGGATGCCTTCGTCCTAAATGAAACCTTCCTTCAACCCCGTATCTCCGTCTCCACAGCTCCTTACACCCTACACCGCACCAATAACCCGTACCCTCTGGCGCGTGGCGGAGTTGCTATAGGCCACCTCAAGCACCTCCCTTTCTGGCCCCAACCTCTCCTTAACAATCCTGCCGAGCATCTCACCATCAGCCTCTTCTTCCCCACCCTTACCATCACCTGTGCCACCATTTATGTCCGCCCTCGCACCCCCATCCGTACGATTTCCTGGCCCACATTGACCGCACCTTCTCCACCTACGTGATTGCCGCCGACCTCAGTATCCACAGCCGTGATCCTGCCGACCTCCAGCAGTGGCATCAGTTTCTCACCACTCTCCGGGGAGACCTGGTTCCCCTGCCTCAGCATACCCGGCCCAAATCCAACACCACTCCCGATGTGGTCCTTACCTCTCCCAACCTCCTTGGGCGCATCACTGCAGATGTCCTTGAACTCATTGGCAGTGACCATGCTCCTGTTCTCCTCACTATCTCTAATGGTCGCCATCCCCGCAACGCTCCTCGCCCTGACGTCCCTCCTAAACTTGTCCACGATTACTCCCGTGCCAACTGGGATGCCTACCGGGACTCCATTCACACCCAGGTTGACGGCCACGACCTTACCCTCCAATCTCCTGATGACATCTCTCGCACTGCTGCCTTCCTGCACCAGACCTTGTCTGACTCCGTCGCCACCCATATCCCCACAAAAGCCATCCACCCTCACCACCCCGCCCTGCCTCCACAGGCCATCCTTCTCCTTCGAGAGTCCCGCCGCCTCTACCGCTCTTTTCTCCGCTCTCGTGACCGGGACACACTTACCCGCCACCGGCAATTACAACGACACATCCGCAACCTGCTTACTGTGAAGAAACGCCGTGCCTGGCGCCAGACATGTACACAACTCAACACCACACTCCCCATAAACTCTTCCAAGTATTGGTCTGCTTTCCACCGCCTTACTGGGAACCGCCCCACCCCCAGTCCCCTCTCCTCCTTAATGACCGTCCCTTTCCTGACAACCTCAGTAAGGCCAACCACTTTGCCTCTCACCTCTCTGATGTTTTTTCCATCCCGGACGATACCCACTTTGATTATTCCCTCTTCCCTGACGTCATGGACCATACGAATACCTCTGTTCCTCCCCTTGCTCCTAGCTTCCAGTACTTGGGCCACACACCACCATCTGAACTCAACACTCCCATCACTACACAGGACATCAGCCTCACACTCCGCACTAAACGCAACACTGCTCCCGGCCACGACTGCGTTACCTACCGCCACCTAAAACACTGCCCTCCCTCCTTCTTTTCAATCCTTGCCACCCTCTACAATGTCATCCTTGCCACTGGCTTCTATCCCGACCTGTGGAAAACCTCCCGTATCCTGATGTTCTCCAAACCCAACAAGCCTCCACCTGATGCCTCTACCTATCGTCCTATCTGTCTCACATCGGTGTTCAGCAAGCTCTTGGAATCCATCCTTTCCCGGCGCATCCATCACCACCTCCGCCAAAACCACCTCCTCCCAAACACCCAATGTGGTTTCGACCTTCCTTCTCTGCTGATGACCAACTCCTCCGCCTCACTCATCTCCTCTCCCTCCAGCTTAACTCCTGTCGCTCCGCCATTTTTGTTTCCCTTGACCTCGAAAAGGCCTACGACTGTGACTGGCATTCCAGTCTCCTGTTTAAACTCCAAACCTACGCCCTTCCTATCAACTACATCCGTCTGGTGGCCTCCTTCCTCTCCCACCGCCCCTCCTATGTTACCATCCATAATGCGAATACCCACACCTTTTACCCCTCTGCAGGTGTGCCCCAGGGCTCTGTCCTCTCCCCTCTCCTGTACACGGCAGATATGCCCCAACCCCCCCTCCAGTACACCTCTTGCACTATACTGATGACACCGCATTCCTCGCCTTCGCTCCTACTCTCCAACGGTCCCAACGCCTTCTCCAGAATCACCTTGACCTTTTTGCTGCATGGTGTAACCAGTGGCTCCTGAAACTCAATCCTTCCAAGACCCAGGCAATCATCATAGGTCGTACCACTGGCACCTTCCGGCTCCTGGATTTCTCCCTTACTGTCTGCGCCCATCCTGTCTGCCTCACCCCCACCCTCACCTACCTTGGCCTCACCATTGACCGTCACCTCACCTTCGCTGCATCCAATCCAAAGCCCACAACCGCCTCCGACTCCTCAAACTCCTCTCTGGCCGGACATGCGGGTTGCACCCCTCTACCATCCTCCACACCTACAAATCCTTAATCCGTCCCATCCTCTGTTATGCCAGTCCTGCCTGGATATCTGCCCCCCCCCCCCAAATTCTATAAGTCCCTCCAGATCCTCGAGCGTCATGCACTCTGCCTCGCCTTCTGTATACGCCTCCCGTCCCCCACGCGGATCCTCTACAATCTCATTCCTTTCCCCCATCTGCTCCTCTTCCTCGAACATATCCGCATCCTCTACACCTCCCGTCGTCTTGAACCCCCTCACCCCCTGGTTGCTCCTCTCCTCTCCCATCCCCGCCCCCTGCCATGTCTTCACCGTTGTGTCCCCCCTACCCTCCATCTCTACACCCTACATCTCCTTTCCCAAGGTGGCTTCCATCAACTCCCCCTCCCGGATGATGCCCTCTCTCCCTCGATTTATCCCTCCTATCAACTCTGATCCTCACTCCCCCTCCTTTCCTCTGTCCTTTTCCCGGCTCCGTCTGCCCCCTTCCATCCTCTTTCTTCCACACCTCCCCTCTCTTTGCCCCCTTCTCTCCCCCGAGTCCTTTTACATTTACCTCCTCTGCCTCCTCTCATTCCCTCTTGCGTCTGCCCTTCTCCCCCTTTATTAGTCCTCTTCCTCCTTGGTTCCCCCCCTTTTCGTTTTTTCCTCTCCTCCCTCCTTGTTTTTCCCCCTCCTCCAGGTCCCTCCCCACCCCCCCTCCCATCTGCCCTTGGGTCGGGAGTGCCATATTTTTGCCGCCATTTTCGTGCAGTGTTTTACAGTGTGTGCTTTTCCATTGAGTGTTCCGTGTTGTGTCTTTTGGCAAGTGTAGCGAACAGCCATCATACTGTCGCTAGGAGTGATTTTTTATCTCTTGCGAACAGAAACCAGACTGTCGCCCTGTTTTTTAATTGTGTGTCTACTATGTTACTTGTCTGATTCCTGTGTATTTTATCACCATTGCCAACCCCCTTTTGCTTTCTGTTTTAACTTTCCGCATTTTTACGCCATTTTACACTTTAATCCACCATTTTATCGCCTGTTTTTCCTTGTTTCTTTCTTCTTCCTTTTTAAAAAAAAAAGTCTGTAGGCTGTAGAGCAGCGTACTAAGCTGCTGCCAGCCCAACTCCTTCGGGGGGAATTGAAAATCAATAAAAAAAATAGTAAAATCTACAAGCAGTACCGAAGTACTTCACCTTTTCCTGCTCCGCTTCCTACATTCGGCCTACCTTTCAGTTTAAAAGAGCAGACCCACGCGCCTCCTATCCATGCGGGATACAAAAGCGGGTAGGATACATTTTGTAGAAAAAATAGCTTAATTTGGCGTAATGGATGAATTGGTGCACATTTTGTATCATTTTGATGCATTCTTCTCGGATCATTCTATATAAATCGGAGTTCTTTCCCAATTTTAATTTTTCTCGATATCAGCACCGTCTGTCAATGATTTTTTTTAAAAAGTTACAGACAGAACTTGATTACTTTTTTATGGAGAATCCGAATGTGTATTAAAATGGGGGCTTCCATTTAAGATTTAAAAGTTGACCCCGCCCCACCCAAGGGGGCGGGGGCTGGGGGTCACGTGTAGTATCATTTGATGTCCCCCTTTGAGCTTACGAACTTATCTTACCCACTATTTTTACCCGACGTATAGTTTTCGAGATAATCTCATCCGAAACTTCAGGTGGGCCACCCTGTATAGATATAAGTAGGATTAGTATGGACGTTCTAGATGGTTTTTCGCGTCGTGTGCGTCTGCATCACGAAGGCTCGATCACTCTTATCAGTGACGTGTCGCTGACGACGTCGCTACCCCAGCATGCGGGCAACTCAGGTGCAGAGGTCAGGATGGATCAGCCTCGGGACACCTGTATTATCTGCCTCCTCTGGCTCACGTTAAAGGGCAGACTATAAGTTAACGCCAAATTGAACCCTGTGGAATCCCATTCGTGACTGTCCCTCCTTAATTAAAAGTTTCCCTCCCTCCGGCGTTGTTTGAAGTATTGTGCTCAGGTGCAGAGGTGCAGAGGTCAGGATGGATCAGCCTCGGGACACCTGTATTATCTGCCTCCTCTGGCTCACGTTAAAGGGCAGACTATAAGTTAACGCCAAATTGAACCCTGTGGAATCCCATTCGTGACTGCCCCTCCTTAATTAAAAGTTTCCCTCCCTCCGGCGTTGTTTGAAGTATTGTGCTCAGTACGAGTCGCACCAGTTGCTAGTACAAGAATGAACTTTTAGTAACTGAGTTTTGTATCGACATTAATGAATTATCATTTAATCTGCATTCTAGTGGGATGCAGCATTTGGATAATATATAAAGCAATTGGGAGCGTTACCCCTAAGAATGCAGCTAGAGTCACAAGCATGTTTGTTGACAAATCCAATTATCTTTTATCACGAGCAGCAAAAAGTGCAGTAATTAACCAATGACAAGCTCTCCGTGTCGTTAACGGGATGCTAAACAAGTCTGCCAAGCGCGATGCGGAAGAGGCTGGCGCCTCGCAGCCCGGCTCTGCGCCAGACTGGCCAGCTCATTGTTTAAATTCTGGCCAGTCAGATTGTTTTACAACAAATTTCTCAATCCTTGCGTACCGCCTCCAGTTCCTGTGGTACAAAAGCCACACACCACCATCCAGAAAAATTATTCCTAGAAGACATTCTCTAGCTTGGCAAATTACATTGTGTTTGTTTTGTATTAATGTCCTGTGTCCTGTGGACTTATCCTTTTGTCGTCTCTCCATTCGAAAAACACCTTTACATTCTCGAACAACTGCTTTCACTGTAGTCTGGTGATAAGGGTTCGGGTCCTCGACTTGTCCGATGGTTGTTGAAAGTTACGATGCAAAACCATTTGCAGTGTGGGTGTAGTGTCAAAGCTCCATCATAGACAGTCTAAACTTTTGATCACAAAGCTCGTAATATGGAAAGGATGTGTGACTGACGTCGAACATTCGAGCATTGGATACTGATACTGACCGTTTAAGTGTAACTGATTAATACTGATTCGAGCACATCTCACTGACCTATTTATATTACGCCTGACAAAGCGCAGCGGAAAACAGTTTCAACGACGGGACCACGCCTAGTCATCATAGCCGTTTCCGTCACAGATTTATGATGCATCCAGGGCTCGGTCAGAAATGAAGGTGACGCATCTGTCAGAAATGCAGCCAATACTGGGCGCAGGGCGCAGGTCAGGAGAGGCACGAGCCGCCGGTTGTCGGCGCACGGTGCTTGCCAGGCAGCAGTCGGCCCAGCGGGGAGAGTGCGGCAAGGCAGTCTGAAGGTCCTGGGATCGAGTTGCTGTTCACAAAAGTTTTTAAGTTTTACCTTACTTACGCTGCAAATAAACCGAGATAATGCTCAGTATACTGTATCTGATGTCATGAAACCCTGCGTACAGGAGAACAAATTTCTTCTGTTAAGTGATTCGTGTGGAGGACAAACAAATCCACACTGGTATGACGAAATTTTGCCATCGTGCAGCATTAAAGTGATTTTACCCCAAGTGCAACCATGCGAGTTCCCTTTTTGTCGGCAGCTAAGGGCTTTGGTCAAAAAGCCTTAAATCCGCTCTTATGTCGTCTAAAGGGAAAAAGTCCCGAGGAGACTGCATACATCACCAGAAACCCGCGCCAATATCTGGTGGAATGATACGTTACGCTTGGTTTACTGCGAATCTGTGCGACCAGAGGGAACCGTTTATGACTGTATTCCAAGCTTGTTTTTTTATTTATATACGATCGTTAAAACAGCCAATTAATTGTAAAAATGCGGCACAAATAACGTCCTTCGACTGTTTTTACGAAGAATATTACTCCATTACGTGTAAATCACCGACTGGTAAAATAATAAAGATAACTAATTTTATAAACTAAATTCTCGTGTACACGTTACAATCCTTCCCTCGAAATTTATTTCCAATCTCAGATTTTCTTTTTCCTTTAGTTTTCATGATTTTTATGAAACTAATAATAAACACAATACATTGAGCATTATTTCAGTTTATTTGCGGTGTAACGAACGTAATATTTTAAAATAAAGAAAGGATTCCTCATGGGGACTCGAACCCATGAACTTGGGATTACCCTCCGGTACTCTTTCCACTGCTCCAACCGCTCCTAAAAACTACTTTAATTTAACTGGCTCATGCCTCACCCGACCCGATCGAAAAGTGCTACTTTTTTATTTTTTTTTTTTCAAACGCATGGCTATATGGTACTCCCACTTACATCATTTTCATTTCTGGCCAAGCCATGCACATACCATAAATTTGCATGAAATCTATGATGACGAACAGGCGCGGTCCACTTGTAAGGCCCACTAAAAATGCATAGAAGATAAAACATGTCTCGCGACGGAGTTACTTTACAATTGTTTGACCGAAGGCGTACACCAGATAGCGATTCAGTCTGCATGTGGAAAACCCTTACTATTCGTTCTACTTTTCCGTATCTAACAAGCTATGAAAGAATCTAACAGTGCTTCGGCGGCCAGATCCTGTAACCCTGCTAGTAAACCGATTTAGACACCTGGAAGAAAACTCGTTATTAGGCTGTATTCTACGGCAGGCGGTCGTGCAGTGCACTGGCTTGGCCTTGGCCATGTGGATTTTAAGGTTTTGCGTCCTTTATAGGTAACCTGTATATAGATCATTATACACAATGAAAGGACGAAGTGACGGGGATGAGTGCATACGATTGGAAATGAATTTGTGGCAGCATTAACGGAGGGAGAAAAGGCCTACAGTTACTTCCGGCAGGCTGGAGCAACTGCCCGTACAGCTGACCGAACCTCGGAGAACGTTCACACAGTCTTCACGCCTGACATAGTTGTCAGCAGAGGTGAGTCTGGTCGCGGCCCTAACTGGCCACCCAGGTCATCTGGTTAGTGCGATTTGGTTGTGTGGGGAGTCCTCGTAGTCTTCAACATCAGCAGCATAACACTTTGGGTGAGATTACAGCAACTCCAGCTGTCCAACTTCGATTCGCCTTCCGCAACTTGCTGGTCGTGGCCCAAAAGTGCCTAGAGGTGAATGGTAGTCACTTTCAACATCTACTACAGTCACTTTAGAGCTGTCGTTCTAGAACTCTGTTCTCCGGACCACTTTTATTCGCTCCATCGGGTATAATGCAAGACTTGTCATTTTCCTGCCAAAATAATGAAATAATGTTCCAACAGGATGGCCACATTAACGTGAAGGATCATACTGTGGACAAAGACGGCATGTGATGAACAAGTACATCATCATTATCATCAGTTTTCTGCTATATTAGTACGTCCTTTGCGTCTCCATTTCATGCAATGCATTGCTTAAATCCGTTGTATGTGCTGCCGTCCCTCACATCATCCAGGGTGTGAAATCTCTCTGCCCTCGTCTCCTCTTCACTTCCACATACCCTTCTAACACTGTTTTTATAAGCTCCACATCATTTTAATATATGTTCAACACAGTTTCGATTTCTTCTTTCTGTTCCACCAGTGATTGTCTTTTCTCTCCAGTTCTTCTCAGTACTTCTTTATTTTCCACTCTATCCACCCAAATTATTCTTTTCATCCTCCGCCATGCCCACATTTCAAAAGCCTCCGGCCTGGCTTTATCTTTCTTCCTCGGTGTCTACGTTTCAGCACTATACAGGAGGACACTGCCTACTATTTTATTAGCCTTTTCCTTAAATCTTAGTCCACATTGGAGCAGAAAATTCTCCTTTTCTTATAAAATGCCTATTTCGTCATTGCTATTCTGGTTTCAATTTCTGTGCTACTCTTCCAGTCGTGCTTCCGAGGTATTTAAAGCTTAGCACAGGTCCTAATACTTCTCCATTCAGCATTATCGTTACGTTTTTATTTCCTTCCAGTTCCATTACTTTTGTTTTATATGTATTTATTTTCATTGCATAAATCCTTCCTTTAGCTTCAATGGCATGTTCTACATCCTGTAACATTTTTTGACTTATTATTAGGAGGACCATGTCTTGCGCATGGACTACTCAGTTTGTATATTTTGCTTATTTTTTTCATACTTCCACACAACTTCTTCCTGTTTTCTCGATTTATCTGTGTTCAGTTTTTCAAGGCCTATCCACTGTGCCAACTTATAACTAAATCTGAGGGGGGTGCGATGGGGAGGTTCCCTTGTAAGTAACGCTGCTGCTTGAGGAACAGGGTGTACTCCAGACTCGGCAGGTCGGGCAAATGAGGACACGGAAGGCGTAGTTTTCACAGTGACCCTGTTGGCACACATCCGTCAACCGAATATCGCACGACACTAATTTTAGACAGCTTTATCAAATGGACCCGTAGAACTCCGCTTCTAAACCTTTTTCTTTGTAATGGGAAACAAACCGAGACTTCCCGTTCACACTGAGCGGTGCGTCAAAGATGTGATGAGCACTACTTGTGTGGGATGAATCGTACACACTGCAAGAACGAAACCGCAAATATCTGTCGAAGCAGCAGCAAAAGCAGCCCGACGACTCTTTGTAGAGACGTCCAGTATTACACACAGGATGAATTACCTAAAACTTGCACCGCAAATATTGCGGAACTGGAAAGTGCTATTGATGTGATGTTTCCACAGAATGGATTGATAGTGAGGGTCTCCTATTGTTAGCTAATGAACAAATTATAATAATACTTAGAAAGTGTATTTTTATGCTAACATAGACATTTTTAAATGGAACAATGCCTGTGACAGCAGCAGAGTGAAAGTAGGGTAAATTAGAAGGTCAGTGGAGTCCAGTGTCTGTCGTTCATGAGATATTGTATTGCGCAGAGTTTCCACACCGACAATTGTTTATACCATTCAAAGTGCGTAGTTGCTTGGTACGATGTTGTTACGTACCATTACAGTGTTCTTGTATGTTCCGTAAGTGTACTGCATCTTGCCAGTCAGTTAATGTGTGACAGTCCAAGCATTGGTCGTGAGTGGCAGAAGGGATCCACCAGTGGAGAGCGCAGTAAGAACATAGTTGGTTCAAATGGTTCAAATGGCTCTGAGCACTATGGGACTTAACATCTATGGTCATCAGTTCCCTAGAACTTGGAACTACTTAAACCTAACTAACCTAAGGACAGCAAACAACACCCAGTCATCACGAGGCAGAGGAAATCCCTGACCCCGCCGGGAATCGAACCCGGGAACGCGGGCGCGGGAAGCGAGAACGCTACCGCACGACCACGAGCTGCGGACACTCAGTTCGTTCTCGTGGCTTGCATGCGATGAGGTACCCCAACAGATGTCAATCATCTCGGCAGTTATCTATGAACGTCTTCAACCAGTTACCTAGAAGTGGGTCGTGTAACACCTAGACAAATTAACAGAAGGAAATAAGTGACGACAAAAGATGAAGTAATTAACGTTCTTGCTGCTGTTGCAGTTGAACCGCAGACCGGCTGCCGCGCAATCTCACGAGGAGGTGGCATGAGTCCTATGTACTTCCCATAGACATAGATTCCATCCCTGTCATATCTCTCTCCATCGACAGAGGTATAGAAACAATTATCACAGTCGTGTTAACTTCCGTAGATGGGCATCGAGACAGGGTACTCCAAATGTATCATGTATTTTGTTTAGTGGTGGTGCCAAATTGTCCAATCATGGCCAGGTAAACCGTCGAGCCATGCACTATTGGTTCGTAGACAATCCCCGTTGGCGTCTTCAGATGGAACGTCAGCATCCGTGAAACATAAACGTGTGGTGTGGGATAGTGAAACATCAGTTCATAGGCCCACTTTTTACAGACGAAATATTGAACGCCCACAAATATCGCAGCCTCGTAACAGCTCACCTTCCACGGATGCTAAAAGCTCTTTCTCTGCAGACTAAGAGGAACCTGTGATACGAATATCATGGCTGTGAAGCTCAGAGCGCACGAAGTACTACAGTAAGTCTTCATCAACTGTTTCCAAATCGTTGCTCTGTATGCAAAGGACCTGTTCCCCGGCCGGCCAGTTCTCCGTATTTGACGAGTGTTCACTTTTCCTGTGGGGAGATCTGAAAGACAATGTCTTCAGGGACACAGGAAATGTACTCAGTGATATACAACGACGTGTTACTGCAGCCTTTCTGGACATCTGCTGAAATGCTAGTATGTGTGCACCAGTCGTTCCATACCAGACTGGAAGCGTGTGTTGCCGCTGCCGGTGGTCACTTTGGACACAATCGGTGATGACCAGTTGTCTCGTTAATGGTCAGTATACACATAACTAGTGTACGCACGTGTGTTGTTCTTTAGTGTATACTGCCGCAGCTATTGTACAAGTGTCTGTGTTCGAACTTTCCAGAATACGATACCTCTAAACGATTCGCACTAGAATCCTGCAACAGATTCCACTGACATTCTCATTTACCCTACTTTTAATTTATTAGTGTCAGTAGGCATTGTTCCGTTTATAAAGTGAATGTTGGCATAAAAAATTCACTTTCGAAGTATTATTTCAATCTGTTGATTGGTTAACAGTGAGAATCCCTGACAACCAACTCATTCAAAATGTAAAAACCGCATGTAAGTAACACTTTCCATTTCCGCAGTACTTGCAGTGCAAGTTTTGGGTGATTCATCCTGATTCCGTGAAGATATTACAAACTTTCAGGGGTGATGGAAAACAGGAAATGTATAAATTTGAGGTAAGGTACCCTCGCCTAGAATCGTCAGACTCAGAAGCCACACGGGAAAATTGTTCTGGTACCTCTGACACCGGAGTAAGTGCACCAGATTGTAGGCTAGGAAATTTTAGAGGGTGTGGTATGGACCATAAGAAGAAAAAAGGCTAGCAAATATGAGAAATAAAACACATACTGCAAGAGCTATGAGCTCTTCGTCTTCCATACTGCGAAACAGATCTCTTTCACTGGTTTCCATATGTTCGGAAAAGGTAATACGGCCCAAAACAGGAAAAAAAGTGTCCAGTAAACAAGACCTCTAAAGTATGTACCTTAAGAGATATGGTATATGATCAGCAGTAGATATGGATTTCGTAGAAGCTAAGATGAACAAGTGCTCATAGCTCTTAAAGTATGCGTTTTAGAACGCATGTTTACTGTACTTTTTTCTTTTTTTGGTCCTTACTACCATCTCTGAAAGTGGTCAAACCTACAATCTTAGGAACAACATTACCAGTAGCCACTGTCAGAAATATCAGAGTGATTTATACGTATGACTTCCGATCTGTCATTTCCGAACCAGGGTCCCTAACCTCATATTAATACGTTTACCGTTCTCCATGATCCCTGAAAGTATATAACATCAGAGCAGAACGTTACAGAATGCAGGTTGTCTGCCACCTCAAACAAAAGGTGGAATTGGCCCTACATTTTTGTGGACACATCTTTCAAACCACTTTTGGTCCATCTCCTACGTCCCCTCCCCGTGACCAACTCCTCCTCACCACCTCTCTGCCCGTCCCCTCCTCACTCCTTCTCTTTTCATCCCCTCCCCCTCCCCAACTCTCTTCCCATCTGCTCCTCCCCCTCTCTGCTGATGTCCTCCTTCCACCCTCTGCCCATCTCCTCATACCCTCTTCTCTCCCCCCTCTGCCCATCTACTCCTCTTCCTCCCTCTCTGCCCATCTCTTGTTCCACTCTCTGTTTTCATATTCGCCTCCTCTTCTCAGTCTCTTCCTCATCCTCTTTCTCTCTCTCTGTTCCCTCCTGCCCATCTTCTTTCTGTCCATCTTCTCTTGTCTCCATCTTTGTATTCATATGCTCCTGCCTCCTCTCCATCTCTTCCTGCCCCCTCTCCCTATCTATCTCCTCCTCTCCCCTCTCTGTTTGGACCTCCTTCCACCCTCTCTGTGTCCATCTGCCCATCATTTCCTCTCTCCATCCCACACTTCCTCCAACTGTGCCCCAACGCACGTGTAGCTCCTGCTAAACAAATCGATAAACCAGGTGGACACTGTAGACACTACTCCCACAACAGTCCTGTCATTTTAGGCAGCCTATACATCATGGGCTTGAAAGCCTTTTGCCATTGATATGTAGGCTGCTGTACAAAGTAGGTCGATAACGCATGCCGATGCTATTCCCCACATCGTGCCTGTCACGCAGAGCAGCATATATGCCAGGGAATGGAAAAAAACACGTCCTTCCACATATCTGCACTCCCATTTTAGCTGGGAGGTTATGAACCCCATAGTGCTGATACTCGTTAGGCCTGCTATTTCTATGAAAAATTTAGTTTAAATCGATCCTGGGGTTTGGGAGAAAATCCCAGAGATAAATAAATACATGCATACATACATATACTCTACTTTAAATATTTGAAAGAATACTTATAGAGTAGTGACAGGATAATCAGGCACGGTTTACAACTTTGTGTGGACTTCAGGTGGGATCCACAGCACTCGTCCCTCAGGGGTGTACGGCACACTCAGCGTACCAGGGCAGGGAGGCTGAAAATTCCAGTTTCTGGCTGAGCTTAGAACGCCGTCCTGGCTGGAACTGTCTTTTTTCTTAAGTCATTAGTCTTCTGATTGGCTTGATGTGGCCCACCACTCTCTCCTGAACCAACCTCTTCATCTCACAGTAGCACTTCCGATCTACATCCTCAGTTATTTGCTGGATGTACTCCAGTCTCTGTTTTCCTCTACAATTTTTACTCCCTGTAGCTCGCTATAGTACCACTGAAGTTAATCTACGATTTCCTAAGAGTTGTACTGCCATCGTGTCCCTTATTCTTGTCAGCGTTTTCCAAATATTCCTTTCCTCACCAATTCTCTGGAGAACCCCATACCTTACCATACCAGTCCATTCAATTTTCAAAATTCTTCTGTAGCACATCATCTCAATTGCATCGACTCTCTTCCTTTCCAGTTTCTCCACAACCGATGTCTCAGATATTTCTTCCTCAAATTAAGGTCTGTGTTTGATATACTGCTAGCTGAAGCATATAGCCGACATACAGCCCTGGTATATAGCTGGAATACAGCCCCATCTGGGACGCTGGAACCAGAAGCCTTAGCCAGTATTTTTCTGTTTTTCCTTCCTTCTTTCTGTTCGGTTCTTCGTCGTTTTTCTTCTGCAGTTTTGTACGGATGTCGCGTGACACTTCTCAAATTTGAGAACTTCACTTAGTCTTTTTATTACAGAGTGTGGCCAGTCCCGAGACGGAAGACACGGAGGTACCGAGCCGGCTGACCAGTATACCTCTGAGGACTGCCCGGCGCCTGCTGCGGGCTGCTGTGTTTACGTCGGACAACGGCCGACTAGCGGCAGGGGGGAGTGTGCTGCGTGTGTGTGTCATACTGTATCGACTCATTTACCATAAAAGTTATGGAGTATGACAGTATTTAGATTACTGTGTAAGCAGATAACTACCGCCACGGGGAGATTATCTCGCCAAGATTTAATAGACTATATTGTTAAGAGTAATGAAGTAAAGAGATATAGTAAGACAACGTGTCCGTACTGCAAACAGAAGAAATCACTGTTGGAATCTTTAAGCGAACCATATTTTGCTTCTCAAGTGGATCAACAGCTTGATAGACTATTCGTTCAGAATTTTTTGGGAAAGAAAACACAGCAGACAAGAGTTCCAAAAGTTTTAAGTAGGGGAATGCATGTTGAAGCAGACAGTGATGTTGCAACGAGGCACAGAACTGGGGCTTCGGGGGATGTGCCCGAGGGTACCCGGGAAAAGGGCGCGTACGATTTGGTGGTGATCGGAGGTGGATCGGGTGGCCTCGCTGCAGCCAGTGAAGCGGCAGAGCTGGGGCGGAAAGTGGCGCTGTGCGATTACGTCAAGCCTTCACCCAGGGGGACAACCTGGGGCCTCGGAGGCACCTGTTCCAATGTGGGCTGCGTGCCCAAAATACTTATGCACAGAGCGGCGATGCTCGGAGTTGACATCGGGGAAGCCGCACCGTATGGTTGGAGTCTGCCTTCAGATAAAATCCACGACTGGGAAACATTAGTGGAAGAAGTCCAGGTCTTCATAAAGTCCACAAATATTGCAGCTCGAAAAAAGTTAGTAACTAATAAAGTTGTATATCATAATGCTTTCGCTGAATTTGAGAGTGCTCATCGCATCAAAGTGCGAACTGCTAAAAACGAAGTATCAACTCTCACAGCTGAAAATTTTATAATAGCTGTCGGTGGCCGTCCACGGTATCTTGATATACCTGGTGCAAGAGAGTATGCAATAACATCTGATGATCTTTTCTCTTTGAAATACAATCCTGGAAAGACAGTAATTGTTGGTTCCTCATTCATTGCACTTGAGTGTGCTGGGGTTTTATCCGGTTTAGGTATGGATGTAACTGTTCTGGCTCGATCAAAACTGCTGGAGCGCTTAGATCAACACATGGCAGAAATGGTTGCAAACTACATGGAATCCCATGGAGTAAAGTTCATCAGGAGGTGTGTCCCTACTAGCATTGAAAAGATTGGAGATGGCACTCCACCACTTTTAAAGGTTCATGCGACAAAACGTGACAGTGGAGACCCATTTGTTATAGACTGTAATACTGTTTTACTTGCAACTGGCAGAGTACCAAACACCAGAAATATCGGTTTAGAAAATATTGGAATAACACTGAATAAGTCGACTGGAAAAATCATAGTGGATGAAGATGAACGTACATCAGTCCAAAATATATTTGCGATTGGAGATGTAATTGATGGAAAACCAGAGTTGACACCAGTAGCCATTAAAACTGGAAGGTTGTTGAGTCGGAGACTGTATGGTGGTGCGTCGACGAGGATGGACTACACATTAATCCCAACAACATTATTTACTCCATTAGAGTATGGTAGCGTTGGTCTCTCTGAGGAACTTGCTATTGCCCAATACAGCAATGAAAATATTGAAGTATATCACTCTCACTTCAATCCGCAATACCAGGCTCTAACAATGAAGGATGAAAGCGTACCTTACATGAAAATAGTATGCTTGAAGAGCGAGCAGAATAGAATTATTGGCTTCCATGTATTTGGCCCACATGCCGGCGAAATTACTCAGGGCTTTAGTCTTTGTTTGAAACTTGGAGCAAAGCTGAAAGATTTGCAGACTCTTGTGGGAATTCATCCAACTTGTGCCGAAATTGCGACATACCTATCAATCACCAAATCATCTGGGAAGAGTGTGCTCAGGACATTCTGCTGAGGTTAGAGACGCTGCCACATGCAATAATGTGACTGTCATGTACAGTCACGTTAGCATGTGGCAGCCTTCCGTCTGGAGAATTCCCTATGGGGCCGAAATGATGAGAATGATGGCATTGTCATAAACCTCAGTGGTGGACATTGCTTGATGAATATCATTTAGCGGACCCACAGGACGTTGTTCTTCTCCAAGACAATATTATAAAGCATCAAATATGGTTCAGCGCTTCTGAAGAAAGCAGTTACTTGTAAAACGACGGTGCATTGTACTTTGGCAATTTTACACTTCCTGCAATAATCGTAAGAATACGAAGTATTAAATCCGAACACCTTATCGCTGTGAAAATAACAGTTTTAGTGCAAACTGATGCATAAATTATTTCAACCTTTTTAACTCTCATTTAAACTGGAGGCGTAGAGTATAAAGTGTATTTGATATCTTGTTACCTCAAGCAAGCTCTCATACTGCAGCTGCGTCCGTAATTTTGATGTCTCAATTTGAATACTTGGCTTTAACATAGTTAGACTTTCATATGTTCAGATGGAATAAAAAGTTCTAAAACTACTAAAAAAGAAATTTTCATGGCCTAACTGACAACACTACGAGAGGAAGGTGGCTAGGCTGTGCCTTGAGCCTGTGACCCACCCTATTCATGTTTCATTTCACTGAATTTGTCATTTGTGTGGGCGTAACGCCAGTAATTGCTTTACAATTGTTCGAGGTACTTGAATCCAGTCTTTGAAACTATGTAATATGTATCTGTTGTTAAAAGGAATCTTATCTTCCCCTGTTTTTATACAGTTAACAGTGTGCTCCCTGCCGCCGTTGGATAAGCAGCTGCAGCAGCAAGTCGTATACTCCTAGCTCACTCATTTGTTACATAGTTTAATTCTTAATTTCTTTGCGTGTTTTCGGTACTTGCATTGTTTAATTCATAAATTTCGGGCGTATTATAGTATTTGAGAGTTGCAGCATCGCGTTTTAGTACCTGGATAGTGTAAAATCGCGTAGTCTCCTTCCGCCGCCGAGCAGTGTGTCAGCAGTGCACAAGTGGCAGCGTTACTGCATTTACTAGGCAATCTTGTATTTTAATAACCGTTTAAATTTTGTGTCGATTTGTTTGCGCTCTCTGTAGATTAGTTCAGACGTTCTTTGCACAACAGTTTTTAGCATGGATAGGGACTGCAACTGCTGTGTTCGGATGCAGGCTGAGTTGGCATCCCTTCGCTCCCAGCTTCAGGCAGTGTTGGCTTCGGTCACACAGCTTGAAGCTGTTGCCAATGGTCATCACTGTGGGGGTCCGGATGGGGGTTTGTCGGGGACAGCCAGCTCGTCCCACGCATCCCCCGATCGGACTACGACTGTGGTTGCCCGGGATACTGCCCGCATTGAGGCTGATCCCTCACCTGTGGTAGAGTGGGAGGTCGTCTCAAGGTGTGGCAGGGGGCGAAAGACATTCCGGAGGGCTGAGCGGAAGGCCTCTCCAGTTTGTCTGACGAACCGGTTTCAGGCTCTGTCTCAGGCTGATACTGATCTTCGGCCTGACATGGCTGCTTGTCCTGTTCCAGAGGTTACCCCTCAGTCTGCAAGATCCGGGCGGTCGCAGAGGGTGGGCTTACTGGTAGTTGGGAGCTCCAACGTCAGGCGCGTAATGGGGCCCCTTAGGGATATGGCAGCAAGGGAGGGGAAGAAAACCAAAGTGCACTCCGTGTGCATACCGGGGGGAGTCAGTCCAGATGTGGAAAGGGTCCTTGCGGATGCCATGAAGGGTACAGGGTGCACCCATCTGCAGGTGGTCGCTCATGTCGGCACCAATGATGTGTGTCGCTATGGATAGGAGGAAATCCTCTCTGGCTTCCGGCGGCTATCTGATTTGGTGAAGACTGCCAGTCTCGCTAGCGGGATGAAAGCAGAGCTCACCATCTGCAGCATCGTCGACAGGACTGACTGCGGACCTTTGGTACAGAGCCGAGTGGAGGGTCTGAATCAGAGGCTGAGACGGTTCTGCGACCGTGTGGGCTGCAGATTCCTCGACTTGCGCCATAGGGTGGTGGGGTTTCGGGTTCCGCTGGATAGGTCAGGAGTCCACTACACGCAACAAGCGGCTACACGGGTAGCAGGGGTTGTGTGGCGTGGGCTGGGCGGTTTTTTAGGTTAGATGGCCTCGGGCAAGTACAGAAAGGGCAACAGCCTCAACGGGTGCGGGGCAAAGTCAGGACATGCGGGGACCAAGCAGCAATCGGTATTGTAGTTTTAAACTGTCGAAGCTGCGTTGGTAATGTACCGGAACTTCAAGCGCTGATAGAAAGCACCGAAGCTGAAATCGTTATAGGTACAGAAAGCTGGCTGAAGCCAGAGATAAATTCTGCCGAAATTTTTACAAACGTACAGACGGTGTTTAGAAAGGATAGATTGCATGCAACCGGTGGTGGAGTGTTCGTCGCTGTTAGTAGTAGTTTATCCTGTAGTGAAGTAGAAGTGGATAGTTCCTGTGAATTATTATGGGTGGAGGTTACACTCAACAACCGAGCTAGGTTAATAATTGGCTCCTTTTACCGACCCCCCGACTCAGCAGCATTAGTGGCAGAACAGCTGAGAGAAAATTTGGAATACATTTCACATAAATTTTCTCAGCATGTTATAGTCTTAGGTGGAGACTTCAATTTACCAGATATAGACTGGGACACTCAGATGTTTAGGACGGGTGGTAGGGACAGAGCATCGAGTGACATTATACTGAGTGCACTATCCGAAAATTACCTCGAGCAATTAAACAGAGAACCGACTCGTGGAGATAACATATTGGACCTACTGATAACAAACAGACCCGAACTTTTCGACTCTGTAAGCGCAGAACAGGGAATCAGTGATCATAAGGCCGTTGCAGCACCCCTGAATAAGGAAGTTAATAGGAATATAAAAAAAGGGAGGAAGGTTTATCTGTTTAGCAAGAGTAATAGAAGGCAGATTTCAGGCTACCTAACAGATCAAAACGAAAATTTCTGTTCCGACACTGACAATGTTGAGTGTTTATGGAAAAAGTTCAAGGCAATCGTAAAATGCGTTTTAGACAGGTACGTGCCGAGTAAAACTGTGAGGGATGGGAAAAACCCACCGTGGTACAACAGAAAAGTTAGGAAATTACTGCGAAAGCAAAGAGAGCTTCACTCCAAATTTAAACGCAGCCAAAACCTCTCAGACAAACAGAAGCTAAACGATGTCAAAGTTAGCGTAAGGAGGGCTATGCGTGAAGCGTTCAGTGAATTCGAAAGTAAAATACTAGGTACCGACTTGACAGAAAATCCTAGGAAGTTCTGGTCTTACGTTAAATCAGTAAGTGGCTCGAAACAGCATGTCCAGACACTCCGGGATGATGATGGCATTGAAACAGAGGATGACAAGCGTAAAGCTGAAATACTAAACACCTTTTTCCAAAGCTGTTTCACAGAGGAAGACCGCACTGCAGTTCCTTCTCTAAATCCTCGCACAAACGAAAAAATGGCTGACATCGAAATAAGTGTCCAAGGAATAGAAAAGCAACTGGGATCACTCAACAGAGGAAAGTCCACTGGACCTGACGGGATACCAATTCGATTCTACACAGAGTACGCGAAAGAACTTGCCCCCCTTCTAACAGCCGTGTACCGCAAGTCTCTAGAGGAACGGAAGGTTCCAAATGATTGGAAAAGATCACAGGTAGTCCCAGTCTTCAAGAAGGGTCATCGAGCAGATGCGCAAAACTATAGACCAATATCTATGACGTCGATCTGTTGTAGAATTTTAGAACATGTTTTTTGCTCGAGTATCATGTCGTTTTTGGAAACTCAGAATCTACTATGTAGGAATCAACATGGATTCCGGAAACAGCGATCGTGTGAGACCCAACTCGCTCTATTTGTTCATGAGACCCAGAAAATATGAGATACAGGCTCCCAGGTAGATGCCATTTTCCTTGACTTCCGGAAGGCGTTCGATACAGTTCCGCACTGTCGCCTGATAAACAAAGTAAGAGCCTACGGAATATCAGACCAGCTGTGTGGCTGGATTGAAGAGTTTTTAGCAAACAGAACACAACATGTTGTTATCAACGGAGAGACGTCTACAGACGTTAAAGTAACCTCTGGCGTGCCACAGGGGAGTGTTATGGGACCATTGCTTTTCACAATATATATAAATGACCTAGTAGATAGTGTCGGAAGTTCCATGCGGCTTTTCGCGGATGATGCTGTAGTATACAGAGAAGTTGCAGCATTAGAAAATTGCAGCGAAATGCAGGAAGATCTGCAGCGGATAGGCACTTGGTGCAGGGAGTGGCAACTGACCCTTAACATAGACAAATGTAATGTATTGAGAATACATAGAAAGAAGGATCCTTTATTGTATGATTATATGATAGCGGAACAAACACTGGTAGCAGTTACTTCTGTAAAATATCTGGGAGTATGCGTGCGGAACGATTTGAAGTGGAATGATCATATAAAATTAATTGTTGGCAAGGCGGGTACCAAGTTGAGATTCATTGGGAGAGTCCTTAGAAAATGTAGTCCATCAACAAAGGAGGTGGCTTACAAAACACTCGTTCGACCTATACTTGAGTATTGCTCATCAGTGTGAGATCCGTACCAGATCGGGTTGACGGAGGAGATAGAGAAGATCCAAAGAAGAGCGGCGCGTTTCGTCACAGGGTTATTTGGTAACCGTGATAGCGTTACGGAGATGTTTAACAAACTCAAGTGGCAGACTCTGCAAGAGAGGCGCTCTGCATCGCGGTGTAGCTTGCTCGCCAGGTTTCGAGAGGGTGCGTTTCTGGATGAGATATCGAATATATTGCTTCCCCCTACTTATACCTCCCGAGGAGATCACGATTATAAAATTAGAGAGATTAGAGCGCGCACAGAGGCTTTCAGACAGTCGTTCTTCCCGCGAACCATATGCGACTGGAACAGGAAAGGGAGGTAATGACTGTGGCACGTAAAGTGCCCTCCGCCACACACCGTTGGGTGGCTTGCGGAGTATAAATGTAGATGTAGATGTTTACTGATCTGGCCGTATACCAGTATGATTTTAGGATTTTAAAAACTGCAAGCAATGCAATTATGATACAGAATTAGGTTTGTTTTGCGAGCATTCTTCTGAATTGGGTCAGTACGATAAGACTGCTTACCAGACAAGAGGTAGAGAATAACATTTTGTTTGTTTCTCATATTTCATCGGTGGCACGTGATGATGGCTCGAAAGCAGAATTATTTTGTTAAAGTGAACGCTTAAACTGTTTGCTGAAGACGTGAAAGCAAAAATACTTTATTCAATAGGAAACGCTTACCTGATGTTCTGCAAAATATTATTTATTTGGTCACGAATAGGATTTTGGCCAGGAGGCAACTGAATGCCACAAGCACTGACATACTGCTTACACAGACATTACTCGTTCAGGTCGTACGTAAAACGACGAGATGTGGAATGTTTAGAAAAGAAAGTTTTAATAAAAAGAGGTTTTAGCGGAAGCTGTTACACTGAAAAAAAAGATGTAAAATAAAGGTGAATTTAGAATTTTAGTCTAGTATTCGCATAACTGTAACTTAAGTTAACACAGAAGAAAAAAGGAAATTGTCAAAATTAAATTTCAGTTGCAAAGATATCACAGACAGCCATACCACAGGTTGAACCACAGCGGAGTATTACCTGTGGAGGGGGCACGCTGACCGGTCTTCCCTGAAGAGGGGCGGCGGCCTTCTGAGTAGCTGAAGGCGCTGCAGTCAGGGTGGGCTGACTGACTGTTGTCTGACAGCAACCTGCGTGGCCTTGCCGCGCTGCTTCAGCGATCGCCTGAAAGCAAGGGGGAAGTAAAGGTGGCACGCAGGTAAAGTGCATGATTCAATGGCGATGCTATGCTCTTCCTTTCCTGGTCACTGTTTGCGCCCCTCTGTGCCTCTGCACCTACTACGCCACCCCCTCGCTACGAACCTGTTTCCCAGATCCCGTTCGTGGACTGCAACAAATCATTCACGAAGTAGTTGTCGAGCTACGTAATTAGTTACATGCTCCAGAGATCATTTGAACGGTTCTTTTATAGGAATTATATGAACGAGTCAGGTTACAAGTTATGTATACGTGATCAGTCTCAATAATAATGAACACACTTTTTTAATCCTACTCAATCAAATACACTTCAAACATTTGTTTTATTTCTTTCAAATCGGTTTTTAAGTAGAAATTCGTCAATGGAATTGCGGAGATGTCGATGAGAAATGGTATTAATTTATGCTTAATACACTCCTGGAAATGGAAAAAAGAACACATTGACACCGGTGTGTCAGACCCACCATACTTGCTCCGGACACTGCGAGAGGGCTGTACAAGCAATGATCACACGCACGGCACAGCGGACACACCAGGAACCGCGGTGTTGGCCGTCGAATGGCGCTAGCTGCGCAGCATTTGTGCACCGCCGCCGTCAGTGTCAGCCAGTTTGCCGTGGCATACGAAGCTCCATCGCAGTCTTTAACACTGGTAGCATGCCGCGACAGCGTGGACGTGAACCGTATGTGCAGTTGACGGACTTTGAGCGAGGGCGTATAGTGGGCATGCGGGAGGCCGGGTGGACGTACCGCCGAATTGCTCAACACGTGGGGCGTGAGGTCTCCACAGTACATCGATGTTGTCGCCAGTGGTCGGCGGAAGGTGCACGTGCCCGTCGACCTGGGACCGGACCGCAGCGACGCACGGATGCACGCCAAGACCGTAGGATCCTACGCAGTGCCGTAGGGGACCGCACCGCCACTTCCCAGCAAATAAGGGACACTGTTGCTCCTGGGGTATCGGCGAGGACCATTCGCAACCGTCTCCATGAAGCTGGGCTACGGTCCCGCACACCGTTAGGCCGTCTTCCGCTCACGCCCCAACATCGTGCAGCCCGCCTCCAGTGGTGTCGCGACAGGCGTGAATTGATGGACGAATGGAGACGTGTCGTCTTCAGCGATGAGAGTCGCTTCTGCCTTGGTGCCAATGATGGTCGTATGCGTGTTTGGCGCCGTGCAGGTGAGCGCCACAATCAGGACTGCATACGACCGAGGCACACAGGGCCAACACCCGGCATCATGGTGTGGGGAGCGATCTCCTACACTGGCCGTACACCACTGGTGATCGTCGAGGGGACACTGAATAGTGCACGGTACATCCAAACCGTCTTCGAACCCATCGTTCTACCATTCCTAGACCGGCAAGGGAACTTGCTGTTCCAACAGGACAATGCACGTCCGCATGTATCCCGAGCCACCCAACGTGCTCTAGAAGGTGTAAGTCAACTACCCTGGCCAGCAAGATCTCCGGATCTGTTCCCCATTGAGCATGTTTGGGACTGGATGAAGCGTCGTCTCACGCGGTCTGCACGTCCAGCACGAACGCTGGTCCAACTGAGGCGCCATGTGGAAATGGCATGGTAAGCCGTTCCACAGGACTACATCCAGCAAATCTACGATCGTCTCCATGGGAGAAAAGCAGCCTGCATTGCTGCGAAAGGTGGATATACACTGTACTAGTGCCGACATCGTGCATGCTCTGTTGTCTGTGTCTAGGTGCCTGTGGTTCTGTCCGTGTGATCATGTGATATATCTGACCCCAGGAATGTGTCAATAAAGTTTCCCCTTCCTGGGACAATGAATTCACGGTGTTCTTATTTCAATTTCCAGGAGTGTACTTGTTTTGCTTCCAGTCCGACATTTTAAGGTAGTGGGCAAATGATCAGAAATATTTGTTGCTGCACATTGAACTTCTTTCTTAGTCACTGACAGTTTTAATAATAGGTGATAAAGATAATTTTTTCTTCCAGTCTTGTAGGTATGGACATCACTGTGCTAAAATCGTCATGGATTACTTATGACGAATTTCATCAGCGAATATAAGTATTGTGATGACGCACTTAAAACACCTAAATCCTTGAAGAGGCGCTTACATGCCGGCCGTCATCGACAACCACATACTATTCTCACTGCCCGCTGTTGCGCAATCAGTATTTCCTCTCTAAGCGATGACCTGTACCAGAAAGTTATTCCACAAGACGTTATTGGGTGGAAGTATGCAAAATACGGATGAAGGCCGATTCATTTGTTTTCAAGATTATAATTATATGAAGAGCAGGAGTAGCTGTACTCAGTTGTTTGAGAAGCTCACTAATGTTCTTTTTTCAGTTCAAATTTTTATCAGTATGTACACCCAAAAATTTGGAGCAATCTACCGTATTTACTGACTCCTGCTCACGTGTTACATCAGTTGTTCGTGCGACTATTTCTTTACAGAACTGAATAAAATGCATTCTTTTCAGAAATCACGGAGAACCACATAATAATTCTCTGAAGAATCATTTACCATCTATTTTGTTGCTTTCTCTGTAATTTATTATCACACTAGTATCGTCTGCAAAGAATACCAATTCTGCTTGCTGAATCTTCACATATCTATGGAACAGAATCGGATGCAAGATTGAATTGTATAGAACTCCCTTTGTGATTTATCCCCAGTCACTGTCCTGTCTTCCATTTGAAAATATCCCATATTGTTTTAATCATACTAACTGCACTGTTTCTTTCTGTCACGAGGTGCGTACATCAGGACATTTTAATAACTGTTTTTAAAATAGTACACTATTTTTGTAGTATGGAAGTAATGTCGGATCTTGACATACTCTGGCCTTTGTATAAATTTCCGTCTTCCTCCTAAATGAGATTTTTATTCCCCGTGGCTAATTTGTTTTTTAATAAATTTTATGGATAACGTTTAAGGGAAGCAATATTCAAACGCTGGTGTAAATTATGTATGAGATAAATTGAATTTGGCATTAGCATCTCTTTCTATATATACCTCATCCCATACCACCAATTTAAACTTACTCTTAAGACAGTGTATCCCGTTGCCTTTAATAAACCTCAACGCTTTGTGTACTCCTGGCTCAGGGTTGTAAGGTGCCATATTGTCTCTTTTCATTAACTGTGCATCATGATCCGATAGTCTATTAACAACTGGGTACATTGTTTCAGCCTGAGCACTGTCTGTCATCATTCAGTGTCCTACTATCTTGCTGCACACGTGTTGGATAATGGACTATGGAGATTATATTGAAACAGCCAAGTAACGAATCAAATTCATTTTTCCGGAAGTATTCTGCCGCAACAACTGACAAGTACATGCTTCTAAGTTCTGATCTACACAAAAACTATTCCTTTCGGTATTTTTGACTTTATGTCTAACTTGTACATACACTACTGGCCATTAAAATTGCTACACCACGAAGATGGCGTGGTACATAAGCGAAATTTAACCGACAGGAAGAAGATGCTGTAATATGCAAATGATTAGCTTTTCAGAGCATTCACACAAGGTTGGCGCCGGTGGCGACACCTACAACGTGCTGACATGAGGAAAGTTTTCAACCGATTTCTCATACACAAACAGCGGTTGACCGGCGTTGCCTGGTGAAACGTTGTTGTGATGCCTCGTGTAAGGAGGAGAAATGCGTACCATCACGTTTCCGACTTTGATAAAGGTCGGATTGTAGCCTATCGCGATTGCGGTTTATCGTATCACGACATTACTGCTCGCGTTGGTCGAGATCCAATGACTGTTAGCGGAATTTAGAATCGGTGGGTTCAGGAGAGTAATACGGAACGCCGTGCTGGATCCCAACGGCCTCGTATCACTAGCAGTCGAGATGACAGGCATCTTATCCGCATGGTTGTAACGGATCGTGTAGCCACGTCTCGATCTCTGAGTCAACAGATGGGGACGTTTGCAAGACAACAGCCATCTGCACGAACAGTTCGACGACGTTTGCACCAGCATGGACTATCAGCTCGGAGACCGTGGCTGCGGTTACCCTTGACGCTGCATCACAGACAGGAGCGCCTGCGATGGTGTACTTAACGACGAACCTGGGTGCACGAATGGCAAAACGTCATTTTTTCGGATGAATCCAGATTCTGTTTACAGCATCATGAAGGTCGCATTCGTGTTTGGCGACATCGCGGTGAACGCACATTGGAAGCGTGTATTCATCATCGCCGTACTGGCGTATCACCCGGCGTGATGGTATGGCGTGCCATTGGTTACACGTCTCGGTCACTTCTTGTTCGCATTGACGGCACTTTGAGCAGTGGACGTTACATTTCAGATGTGTTACTAGCCGTGGCTCTACCTTTCAATCGATCCCTGCGAAACCCTACATTTCAGCAGGATAATGCACGACCGCATGTTGCAGGTCCTGTACAGGCATTTCTGGATACAGAAAATGTTCGGCTGCTGCCCGGGCCAGCACATTCTCGAGATCTCTCACCAATTGAAAACGTCTGGTCAATGGTGGCCGAGTAACTGGCTCCTCACAATACGCCTGTCACTACTCCTGATGAACTGTGGTATCGTGTTGAAGCTGCATGGGCAGCTGTACCTGTATACGCCATCCAAGCTCTGTTTGACTCAATGCCCAGGCGTATCAAGGCCGTTATTACGGCCAGAGGTTGTTGTTCTGGGTACTGATTTCTCAGAATCTATGCACCCAAATTGCGTGAAAATGTAATCACATGTCAGTTCTAGTATAATATATTTGTCCAATGAATACCAGTTTATCATTTGCATTTCTTCTTGGTCTAGCAATTTTAATGACCAGTAGTGTATATTGGAACTCTTCCTTTTTAAGTATAGCTCCACACGAAAATGAGAGTAGTCTCTAATCCACGATATTTAACTTCTTCATTTCCGTGGTTTTACGGTGTTGAGAGACGCACAGAAGAAATATCGCTTCAAAATTTCTCACATCTTCTAAGCCCGCAAGAAGCTCATCTCTCTTGTTTTACAACCGTCTAATGTTTTGATGAAACAGAGTAATTTTATTTTTGTGCACACTGTTAAATACAGGGTGTTACAAAAAGGTACGGCCAAACTTTCAGGGAACATTCCTCACACACAAATAAAGAAAAGATGTTATGTGGACATGTGTCCGGAAACGCTTAATTTCCATGTTATAGCTCATTTTAGTTTCGTCAGTATTTACTGTACTTCCTCGATTCACCGCCAGTTGGCCCAATTGAAGGAAGGTAATGTTGACTTCGGTGCTTGTGTTGACATGGGACTCATTGGGCGGGCACTTTTGGTGATGTGTTGATTGGGCCCCATGTTCTTCCACCTACGCTCAATGGACCACGTTATCATGATTTCATACGCGATACTCTACCTGTGCTGCTAGAACATGTGCCTTTACAAGTACGACACAACATGTGGTTCATGCACGATGGAGCTCCTGCACATTTCAGTCGAAGTGTTCGTACGCTTCTCAACAACAGATTCGGTGACCGATGGATTGGTAGAAGCGGACCAATGCCATGGCCTCCACGCTCTCCTGACCTCAACCCTCTTGACTTTCATTTCTGGGGGCATTTGAAAGCTCTTGTCTACGCAACCCCGGTACCAAATGTAGAGACTCTTCGTGCTCGTATCGTGGACGGCTGTGATACAATAAGCCATTCTCCAGAGCTGCATCAGCGCATCAGGGATTCCACGCGACGGAGGGTGGATGCATGTATCCTCGCTAACGGAGGCCATTTTGAACATTTCCTGTAACAAAGTGTTTGAAGTCACGCTGGTACGTTCTGTTGCTGTGTGTTTCCATTCCATGATTAATGTGATTTGAAGAGAAGTAATAAAATGAGCTGTAACATGGAAAGTAAGCGTTTCTGGACACATGTCCACATAACATCTTTTCTTTCTTTGTGTGTGAGGAATGTTTCCTGATAGTTTGGCCGTAACACCCTGTATACTATTGCCCTATTGTGGTCTAGTTTCTTTCAGTACTGTCCATCTGTAACCTGACTCTAACGTAATGAAGTGTGGAATTTTTAACATTTTGATTGGCTGTGATCCAGTAACCGTCCGCTTTTTAATTACAGTATTTATATACAGCCACATCGATTCCACAAAATTTTTTGTCAGTTGACCATGGTTTGGATTGCACTAGGGCAGTGATCAGAATAATAATAAAAAAGAAAACACATGGAATACGTGTAATCATCCGTCTGACGGTAGCGGCTGTGTTTTGCCGCTTTTGGCCCTAAGCGACCTTGTGGCTGTCATTGTATCGCAGGGAGTATTTTATCTATTTGACAATCTTGTTATATTTTTACTTTTTTGTTTTTATTGCTCATTTGACGAGAGCACTTTTGCTCAGACGTTTTTAACCTCGATGTCGTTTTTCTTATGATGAAAATCGCCCTAGTGCAATCGAAACCGTGGTCAACTGAAAAAAAAATTTGTGCAACCGATGTGCCTGTAAAAGCATCCTGTAAGTAAAGAAATGTGCCTCTTTGGGTCCAGTAATGACAGAAATTTGGCTCGTGTGCTTGTGGCTCCTCCTAACCCATTATGCAAGATACTCAGCTAATCTTTGCCTCTAATAAAAGTGCGATTTGTGTATCCCCATCTCCCAACTGCAACAAAACGCGCGGCACAAACACGAAACTGCTTCAGTCAAAAGCAATTCGCTGAGCTCTTTGTTCACAACACTGACTGCCGTGTTGACCCGGGGATGGTGCGTATTCCCTGCAGGTCACCTTAACGCCGGGCTGACCCCTCCTGCGCCCACTGTGACCACCCACCAGCTTTCACGGAGCTCGTGACGTCGTGTTGTACAGCCAGGTTCTCCTGTGGCACTTGGCCTACGCCTGTCCCGTCACTTCCTTTATTTCTTTCTTTCTTTCCTCCTAGTTTCTACCGCCCTAGCCTTAAAGTCGTTCCTACGAATCTGCTGCACTCTACTTTCGCAAAAACTGGCTGAGGCTCGTCTCCTGTTTCAAGTAGCGAGTCAGGACTGACTGCTAATCGAAATTTTAAATGTGATTTCTGAAGTTTGCTCCTTTTACCTGTTACTTCTCACCTTCTCGCAGCTTCCATTGTCTCTGCCCCCCTTCAAGCTATCTAATTGGAAAAACGCCATTTCTAATTCTGCCTGAAGCCCGCAAGTCTTCTCACCATATTCCACGATTTTCTTGTCTCGATTAAATCGTCTACAGGTTATCGAAGAACCTCATCCGACGCTTTTCTCGCGTCCCCAGTGTTACACCAACGCACAGTCCTTACAAGTTTCTCCAGTAGTAAGTAACCTACGGCAACGTCCACATTTCTCTCACACGCCGCTACTCTTACAGTAAACTAAAAAGCGGTGAAGCTGTAATAATGCAATAATTAGTAATAACTTTTGTTTCGGTGAGGTGCGCAACTAACTTCCAGGCGTCACGCAGACGCAGAATAACCCGACAGATGTTCGTCGTAGGTAGGTAAGAGAAGACACGAAGCGAATGAACATTATAAAAGGCCACGTTTTCTGTTGCGACAAATTTCGATTTGTATCCGTAGCAACAAAATTACTGTGACGTTTGAGGCTGGCCACATATGCAGTTTTGAGTGCTGCCTGTCCCGTGCAGCATTCGGGGCGCAGCCAGAATCGGGCTGCCTTTCAGGTTGAGGTGGAGCCACATGACTTACAGCAGGTGTCAGCCAGTAGTCGCACGCGCCGTGCTACCGTGTAGTATTCTTCGGTGCTGCCCACACTGGGTTTAACAGACTGCTCAGTCAACTGTTTTTTTTTTTTGTTCAGTTCGGCTTTTCAGTCGAATGGAGAAGTGAATGAAGGCAGTCCGTGCAGCCACGTCAGCCCCACTCGCTCTGCGGGCTTGAGGAGCTCCACAGGCCTCTGACGGTCAGGGTACTTGTTCTCACTGAGTCGGCGGCTTTCAATGGCTCCAAGTTACATGATTTTCCGCCTTTTTGTTTACACATGACTCGTGTGTAACTTAATAAACTTTTTTGAGACAAATAACGTACCTTATTTCAAGGAGAGGTGAGTAAAATGTATAAAGTGAAATATTTTCAAAATTTATGAAGTTAGTTACTTTAATGCGAATTTTTCGTGAAATTAAGTATGGATTTTTTGTTGGTTTTGAAAGTTGTTTTAACTACTCGTTTACCATACATTTATTTTCTAATAAATGAACTTACTTTTTTATTTTCATTTACTGAAGTTCTGTCTTTCTCCTTCTACTGGTTTGTTCCCTAAGTGGTAATTTTCTTTCGGTAAATCCTGAGGTGATGTGAACAGAAACTGTGTGAGATATATTCTTTTAACAGTTCGATTATTTAGTCATTTTCTTTTTATATGTAGTTCTCGAGAAATATTTGTCATCGTTTGTTAATATTCTTCGACTCTGTAATTAATATGGTTTCGCAATATGACTCATACTTGCAGATACTGTATACCACATCGAATTTGTCTCGAAAACTGCTTTTTAGCAATCACGTGATTTCTTCGATTCCCACACCACTGAGCGTTTCGACATGTAGATCGAGACATAGTTCACTATTAAGTAAACGCGTATTAATAGAGATCCACGAAGCACTTAGTTAAAAGCTATTTTTTGCTCTCAGTGAAATGCAAATATCGGAACTACAATAACAGCGACGAAAGGCAATAACAGCGACGAAAGGCACTAACAGAGTGAAGGCAACAGTAATGATTTAACAATGGCTGAACGCTCTGATATTTTCTCTGAGACTGGCGACTGCACTCGTACTGTCGCGAACTGCATCCACTGCTGTCACTCGGTTGCTCGCAGCGTCTGGTTTCACTCAAAGGAATGAATGAATAATTGACCCGATACCTAAAAGAACAACCTAATGAGCTGTTTTTCGAGAATTGATTCAGTCGGTTGTCTTCGTTTCGGTTGTTCCCGTCACTAGCTGCGCACAAGTCCAGGCGGAGAGTTGTGGGCCGTTAGGTTGCAGCTTTTGGAGGATGTTATTCGTGGTGCTTCCTTTGGACAAATCATCAGTCGATGTAACTGAAGGGTGAAGGTACGGTCAAACGTGACACTCATGTACTTTGGGGTAAAGTTGTACCAAGTGCTCCTGTCAGGACACAAAAAAGGTGAATAATTGTGTTCCTCTTTAAAAAACTCTTGACGGAAAAGTTGGGAACCAGCTGCCTCAATTCACCTTCATCAAACCACTTGCCTTGCGAGCACTCTTTTAACACAGAACATTATAATAATTTTACCCAGTCTCTCTTTGTAGTTAAGCGTTAACACTCGGCATTTCCGCAGGCCACTGTGGTCGAGCGATTTTGGGACCTTCAGTTCGGAACCGCGCTGCTGCTACGGTCGCAGGTTCGAATCCTGCCTCGGGCATGGATGTGTGTGATGTCCTTAGGTTAGTTAGGTTTAAGCAGTTCTAAGTCCAGGGGAATGATGACCTCAAATGTTTAGTCCCATAGTGCTTGGAGCCATTTGAACCACCGGCATTTCCTTTCACGGCCGCTATCTTTGTGAGTCTAACTCGCGTATATCCCATTGCTACTGTCTCGTCTCTTACCTATATTTTCTCTTTTTTGTCTGTTTCCGTGGTACCTCGGGAGCTCAAAAATTCCGGTGAACCCAACTTACGTTTTCCCTATACGCGTGTGTCTAAAATTTCGGTTCAAAACGCGCTCTCCCGTATACCCGCGTGTTAAAGTTTGTCGTTCTGGGAGGATCCATACCGTCAAACCTGTACATAATCTCCACCCATCTGTATTTCTCATTTCCACTGTCTCCTCTTTTTCACTCCCCCGATACTATCTGCATCCTATCTCCTTCTCTCCCATTGGCACCCTCTCCTCGGTCTTGTACCGTCAACGTCTCTCTACTACTTTCTTTCAGCACAAGAAAGGTGAACACGTTCGCGTGGCAAAATTTTGGAGAGGAAGGCGGTATGATGATTCAGGCGGCTGTTTCCCTATTCCTCTGTCAGACTCTTGTAAAGAGGAACTGATCAGCCTTTTTCGTGTTCCAACAGGAACATTTTTGCGCCAGTTTCCTTCCTTTTGCTGCAATATCAGGGTGTCCTGCTTATACAAAACGAGTTCTATAGATCAGAAAAATTTTGAGTTGTATACATCGACACGTTTACATACTTTTTTATAAACAACAAATAAATAAACATAATGTAAGGTTGACACAAATTCGTTAGCTTTACATTTTTTCTGGACAGTTTGCTCATCTTTTGCAATTCATCGAAAACGCCTGTTCTACGATTTGTATCTCAAAAGAGTAAAAATGTTATTGGAAATATTTGACTGGTTTTGCAGTCTTCCCAGTTTTACATAAGTTTTCGTAGTCGTTTTAAGTTGTTTTCAGGCACGTGAAAATCCTTGTTAGCCCATCTGTTTGTCACTGCAGTGCCAATTCGGGCATAGTTATACAGCCACGAAATGCCCTTTATACAGCGCGTCATAAAGTTTTGTTGGTGAAGAAATACTGAGTGAACACAGTGTGGTGCCCTCAGGACCCTTGCAGTGACACTAGAATCCTTGCAATGTGTTCACGAGGTCAGTTAAAACAACGCTTATGCCGCAGACCGGATATTACGTGCATACTCGTATTTTACGTGCATACTTCAGATAACTTTGAATCTGTTAATGTCGGTATTGGACAATAATATTGAAAAAATATTGAAAAAAGTTGCAAGGTTCCCCGCAAATATCATTTTTAGAACATACATTCCTGGAAATGGAAAAAAGAACACATTGACACCGGTGTGTCAGACCCACCATACTTGCTCCGGACACTGCGAGAGGGCTGTACAAGCAATGATCACACGCACGGCACAGCGGACACACCAGGAACCGCGGTGTTGGCCGTCGAATGGCGCTAGCTGCGCAGCATTTGTGCACCGCCGCCGTCAGTGTCAGCCAGTTTGCCGTGGCATACGGAGCTCCATCGCAGTCTTTAACACTGGTAGCATGCCGCGACAGCGTGGACGTGAACCGTATGTGCAGTTGACGGACTTTGAGCGAGGGCGTATAGTGGGCATGCGGGAGGCCGGGTGGACGTACCGCCGAATTGCTCAACACGTGGGTCGTGAGGTCTCCACAGTACATCGATGTTGCCGCCAGTGGTCGGCGGAAGGTGCACGTGCCCGTCGACCTGGGACCGGACCGCAGCGACGCACGGATGCACGCCAAGACCGTAGGATCCTACGCAGTGCCGTAGGGGACCGCACCGCCACTTCCCAGCAAATTAGGGACACTGTTGCTCCTGGGGTATCGGCGAGGACCATTCGCAACCGTCTCCATGAAGCTGGGCTACGGTCCCGCACACCGTTAGGCCGTCTTCCGCTCACGCCCCAACATCGTGCAGCCCGCCTCCAGTGGTGTCGCGACAGGTGTGAATGGAGGGACGAATGGAGACGTGTCGTCTTCAGCGATGAGAGTCGCTTCTGCCTTGGTGCCAATGATGGTCGTATGCGTGTTTGGCGCCGTGCAGGTGAGCGCCACAATCAGGACTGCATACGACCGAGGCACACAGGGCCAACACCCGGCATCATGGTGTGGGGAGCGATCTCCTACACTGGCCGTACACCACTGGTGATCGTCGAGGGGACACTGAATAGTGCACGGTACATCCAAACCGTCATCGAACCCATCGTTCTACCATTCCTAGAACGGCAAGGGAACTTTCTGTCCCAACAGGACAATGCACGTTCGCATGTATCCCGTGCCACCCAACGTGCTCTAGAAGATGTAAGTCAACTACCCTGGCCAGCAAGATCTCCGGATCTGTCCCCCATTGAGCATGTTTGGGACTGGATGAAGCGTCGTCTCACGCGGTCTGCACGTCCAGCACGAACGCTGGTCCAACTGAGGCGCCAGGTGGAAATGGCATGGCAAGCCGTTCCACAGGACTACATCCAGCAAATCTACGATCGTCTCCATGGGAGAATAGCAGCCTGCATTGCTGCGAAAGGTGGATATACACTGTACTAGTGCCGACATTGTGCATGCTCTGTTGCCTGTGTCTATGTGCCTGTGGTTCTGTCAGTGTGATCATGTGATGTATCTGACCCCAGGAATGTGTCAATAAAGTTTCCCCTTCCTGGGACAATGAATTCACGGTGTTCTTATTTTAATTTCCAGGAGTGTATGTCATAAATTTCGACGATCTGTCACGAATGGAAATTGTAAAAAGTGGCCTTGCACCCAGCTGACGCTTTTCGTACCCAAAAGTCGTGGTGGTTTTCTCACGAACGGCCCGTGAAGAAATGCTGCTTTTAAAATCCGCGTAAGGTCCAATCTAAACCACATCTAACGCAGGAGAACCAACCGGTTTACTCAGTTTGCCTGGTCTGGGGGAACTGTGTAATGTTTAAATTTCCATCCTGTTCCGTAGAACAGCAGCAGTATGTCTTTTCTTCCGGTAGGTATACAAATGGTCGCCTAGGCAAGAGGTATCCAAAACACTTGATCATTAAAACCCGAGAAGTTAACCCCTGAAAAATTGCATTCCCGCGTAGCTTTTTGGAACATATTGGTACTGTCGTGAATGGACTTATTCTTATTTATAGTTGACAGATAGTATTTCTGTTATTCCGTGTTACATTTGTGCAAGCTTACACAGGGCAGTATTGTGCCACGGGAGACATGCAGCTGGGCTTCCACGGAACCTGTGGCGGCAATCGAAGGCACCAGGATAACTGCGGACAACGTGAGCACCATTGCGGACTACCTGCGTCTCCGACGGCGGTGGCGTCTGACAACAGCTTAACCGTCTTTGTCACGAGGCCAGAACAGTGGCACAATGGTTTGAGAAGCACGACAGTGGACGTACGTTGATATTTTGGCCTCCAAAATCCTCTGATCTGAACACGATAGACAAACGGTGTATGGTATTGAGCACTACGTTCATTTCCATGCACGATTAGTCTGTAATGTCAGGGAGAGGCGTGCCCTGTGCGTCCACACCCGGTACGACATACCTCTTCTGACACTCTTCTGACTGCCTTATCCAAAATTCTCGAAAAAGTAATGTATTGTAGAGTAGCTTCACACCTTTCTAAAAATAAAGTTTTAACAAAATGTCAGTTTGGTTTCCAGAAGGGTTTTTCAACGGAAAATGCTATATATACTTTGACTAATGAAATATTAAATGCTCTGAGTAACCGGAAGTCACCCGTTGGGATCTTTTGTAATCTATCAAAGGCTTTTGATTGTGTAAATCATGGAATACTTCTAGATAAGCTCAAGTACTGTGGTATAAATGGGACAGTGCTCAAATGGTTTAAATCATACCTAACTGGAAGAGTGCAGAAAGTTGAAATAAACAGTTCACATAATATGCAAAAAACTGGTGATTTCTCAAACTGGAGAGCAATCAAGAATGGGGTGCCGCAAGGTTCGGTCTTGGGTCCTCTGCTGTTCTTAGTATATATTAATGAGTTGCCACTCTATATTCACGAAGATGCAAAGCTGGTACTTTTTGCCGATGCTACAAGTATAGCTATCACACCCGACACACAAGAATTAACTGGTGAAATTGTAAATGATGTTTTTCAGAAAATCATCAAGTGGTTCTCTGCAAATGGGCTCTCATTAAACTTTGGCAAAACACAGTATATACAGTTCCACACAGTAAATGGAATGACCCCATTAATAAATATAGACTTCGATCAGAAATCGGTAGATAAGGTAGAATATTCAAAATTTATAGGTTTATGCACTGATGAGAGGTTGAACTGGAAAAAACACACTGAGGATCTGCTGAAACATCCCGTGTAGGCTTTCACGGCCGGCGTCTTCATCAGTAAACACTTCCGGGCTAAGTTGCCGTGGTCGATCTGTAAAACTTCTTCTCCCTGACGTTTCGTTCTCAACTACGGAGAACATCTTCCGAGGTGAGTCGACGACTGGCTGCTAGGAGCTGGGGCCGCCGCTTATATGGAGATCGTAGAGGGCGCCAACGCACGTCACGTGGCGTCGATGTGTAGCTACACAGCCAGTCGTCGACTCACCTCGGAAGATGTTCTCCGTAGTTGAGAACGAAACGTCAGGGAGAAGAAGTTGTACAGACCGATCACGGAAACTTAGCCCGGAAGTGTTTACTGATGATCTGCTGAAACGTTTGAGTTCAGCTACTTATGCTATTAGGGTCATTGCAAATTTTGGCGATATGCATCTGAGTAAATTAGCTTACCACGCCTATTTTCAGTCTCTGCTTTCGTATGGCATCATATTCTGGGGTAACTCATCATTGAGTAAAAGAGTGTTCATTGCACAAAAGCGTGCAATCGGAATAATTGCTGGAGCTAATCCAAGATCATCCTGCAGACACGTATTTAAAGAGCTAGAAATTTTCACTGTAGCCTCACAATATATATATATATATATTCACTTATGAAATTTGTTATTAGCAATCCGAACGATTTCAAAAGTAATAGCAGTGTACATGGCTACAACACTAGAAGAAAGGATGATCTTCACTACTCAAGGTTAAATCTAACTTTGGCTCACAAGGGGATAAATTCTGCTGCCACAAAAGTCTTTGGTCACTTACCTAATAGCATCAAAAGTCTGACAGATAGCCATATGGCACTTAAAAGGAAATTAAAAGAATTTCTTAATGGCAACTCCTTCTACTCATTAGATGAATTTTTGGATGTAGTAAGTGGGTAATTTCCCAACCTCCACAAAAAAAAAAAAAAAAAAAATTAATTGAGTGTCATGTAATATTTTGGCTAATGTAATACCTTGTATAGACACCTTTTATTAAGCTGACACGTTCCACATCATTACGACGTGTCGTATTCATGATCTATGGAACAAGGACTAATCCAATTCGTGGGCTCCTCGTTCCAGAGTTGGACAGGCGCGCTATTAAGCGGACTGTCATAATTCTCCCGCTTCTCAGTCAATACATACAGAGGGCCGGGAAAACTATGTAAACAAGAAACATTACTATGTTTAATACGATGTAGGAAAACTGTTGGCATTTAAAGCAGCTTACAGTCGTCTCGCAATGGATAGAAACAGGTTCTCTCTTTCTGGAAAAATGGTCTCAAGTTCAGATAATGATGGTGGAGGTAAGTATCGATCACACACCCTTCTCTTCACAGTAGACGGCAAAGGCTTAATAACATCGGGACCTTTGGTGGCCAGGCGAGATGCGACGATTCGTCCTCGTGCTGACAAAAGCAGTCGTGGACGATGCGAGCTGTGCGCATAGGGCCCAGTCCTCCTGGAACGGGGTGGACCTGATGGCCGAGTAACGCGACGCTGCAGGGTAGCCGTGGGGCCCGTGGCATACCACACGACGATGTGCCTGCCCAAACCATCACCAGAACCGCCGCCACGCTTCACTCTCGGGCCGTAAACTCGGCCAGAAGTTGGATACAGTCTGAAACAAGGCTCATCTCACCAAATGACTTTCATACATTGCTCCGTAATCCGGGTTATAAGGCTCCAGAAACACGTCTCCCTATTGCGGGAATCTGCACGACTGACGTACGGTTTTGGAATTTCACCTCGCTCTGCAATTTCCTGCTTCGTATTGCGTCGCTACTACAGGGTTCGCGAGTGCGACATTCAGTTCTGGAGTGATTTTTGCAGCTGTTCGTCCTCTTATTTTTCGTCGCAGTCGCATTCAGTGACCGTGTGTCACGATCACTCAACCCGCACTTTCGTCCTCTTTGTGACTTAGAGGGTGATATTTTCCGCTTTTCCTCTATGCTGTGTGAATCTTCGATACAGCTTGTTAAAACAGCAAACACTTTGGCTCCCTGGGTTTCGGAAGCACACACCGTACAAACACCAACAATTCGCCCACGTTCGAATTCACTTAGCTCCAACATAATGCACCCACGACTACACACAACGCTGTTGTAACCACGGGTGCCACTTCTTGGCTGCCTGCACGTGCATTTATGTTCAACCATCTCTTTCTTGTGCTGTTCCTATATTTTTGTTCACCCCCTGCAGATACACACGATGTTGCAGCAAACACAGTACATTTTTTGGGGGCTGATAGCATAGACTAATTCAAATAAGACATTCCGCGTGACATGTGTTAAATTTTTATTGTTTACAGAGATGCAGCTTTTTACAGATGCAACGGGCATGCCGTCACCCACACTAGAGTTCTGGCAAGTAAAATGTTTCATTTACTGAGTGTTCGATTCAACATTCTTCGACTAAGTTTGCATCTATGCGAGGGTCACACACGTGTTGCATTTCCCTGTAAACTGTTAACTTCTGACAATTATCAGCTGAAGGCAGGATTATGGTCGGTGGCGTAAATAATGTTCTAAATACAAGCCAGTTATTGGTTACAAATAAAAAATGTTTGTTAAACCTTTCTTTACTGTCATTAAAGAAACAACGGCAGATAAGAGTCACTAGTTAGATTACGGAAGTACTAAGTCCGGCACACCACCACACTGTTCGAAGTCAATATACTTTAGATAAATGGCATCTTCGGTCGTAAATATTGAAATACTTTAATTTATAGCTTCATTTCGGCCACTATGTGACCATGTTCAGTGATAAAAATACATAAGACCCATCACACATGAGGATCTTACCACCATCAGAAACATACTGAAACAGAAATATATATATAGAAATATACAGATTCTCGTACATACCAAATTATTCAAACCTTGTAGGCCCATATCATAGTAGCACAACATTTTCTATGAGGCGTTATATGTACTGTGACGATAACTGCATACAATAATTTCCATTTTGTTCTCCTGCGCTCACTTATCGAGTTGGTTTCTGAATTTTTCTGATGATGGTTATAAATAGGGCCACATTTGTGTTAAGATCGTCATGTCTGATGGTTCTTATGTACTTTTAGCACTGAAGATGGTCAAATGGTTCAAATGGCTCTGAGCACTATGGGACTTAACTTCTAAGGTCATCAGTCCCCTAGAACTTAGAACTACTTAAACCTAACTAACCTAAGGACATCACACACATCCATGCCCGAGGCAGGATTCGAACCTGCGACAGTAGCGGCCGCGCGGTTCCAGACTGTAGCGCCTTTAACCGCTTGGCCACCGCGGCCGGCGGAGATGGTCACACAGTGACCGTAATGGAGCTGTAAATTAAAGGATTTCAATATTTACGACCGATGCTGCCATTTATGCAAACTATATTCACAATAATACGGTCGTGGTGCGGAAGAATCCCAATGGAAGTGGACATCGAGACTGTTCGAAGTTGAAGTTCAAGAAGCGAAGAACTCACATGTCCAGACACGCCGCTGCTTAGCGTTAGGGACCACGAAGATGACTGTCGAAAACTTTTTTGAGTTTCTAAACTGGTCGCCCGAAAATTTTTGTCATTGCAGTTGCAACCAACACATACCGATGCTTTGTGGTCGACGACCTCTCAAAGAGAACTACCGGTGGGCAAGAAATTACGTGTCACGCAGTCGCAGTCGCAGTTTTCAGAATAACATCCCAGAAAATAAAGGCCACAACATGGAAATTCATGTGAAATGTAAGGTGAATTAATAACGTGAAATTGGCACCGAATTTCACCACAGTTCTACCCAGCACCACTGAAGGCGTGGCACATCACCAGAAGGTCGCCATAGCCCCTCTTACCAACATTCCAGCCCTTCTTTCGATCCGTCTGCGATGGAGGTTAGTTCGGTGACACCCATTGTTTAAATCACGCGGTTTCTTATGGGTGGCTGAGGAAAACATCTGAGACTTGCCGGCACTCAGAAGGGACACTAAAAGCCCTCTGAGGGTGGCATAAGGTGCGTCAATGAAACCACCCCTACCCTCGGAGCTCTGATTCCCACACATTTCGCTGTCTAGTGCTATGTGGAACAGGGCGCCGTTCTTGGCAAAGTTTGCCACTGCCGTCACGCCCCGGATGAAACATCCCGTCTATAAGGACATTGGGCGGGGTTCAACCCCCACTGAATGTGATCTCGTACACTTTGGAGTGTACGGTGACCACAATTTTTGCTCTAGCATACCGGGTGATGTCACTAGGAACCATTCAAAAGCATTCGACGATATCTGAACATGACCCAAAGCAGCAAAGGGTGACTATGCATTTTCAGCGCTCTTACTTCTCACCCTCCTTACGTACGGTCACAGAGGGAGGGGGTGTGTGGCATTGACAAATGTTGAACAGCAACCGGTGCACGAAAGACCACTCAGCTTGTCACCACCCCCGGTGCCACCCACTGAGATGTGTTGAGCACTTCAGAGATGTACCTGTACAGGGACAATCCGCTACAAGAGTCCTAGGCCCCTGTAGGCAGGCTACACTGCTGCTCTTGTGCCTGCCAGTAGGCACGCGGGATGAGAGGCTTGTCGACGGACTGCCTCTCTTCGAGTGCCTGGGGACACTGTCACAGGCTCTCTCTGTACAGGGTGTTAAAGTGCTCAACAAATGTGGCTGGTTGGGTCGGAGGATGTTGCCTTAATAGGCAGTATATAGCTTTTATTTGCTTTCATGATCCAGAAATCGACTATGATACTGACTGCCACCTATTCTTTATGATGGAAGGAGTAAATAATCAGTCGAGGCTAGAGATTAATTGATATTTATTCAGAACCCATGGTATTTCAACAACTAGTCGTGTTTCTCTTGCAATGTACATCATCAAAACCGGTCTCTACTTAATATGGTTCAGTTTCGCCACGTAATTATGGAATGGGACAGAGGAGCGCAGACCTGGCTTCAACGTAATTTTATCCAACCGCACAATTATACCTAAACCCTCGGTTATTACATTCAGTTGCTATAGATTACTCAGAACAAGTTCCGCAAAGACAATACATGCACAACTAGGTCAGGGCGGAAATCTTTATCAAATCAGTGGGCATTGAAATCCGATACTTTTCCTAGTGGCACGAGTATTTTACTTAACGCACAGCATCTTCAACAAATCAAATCCTTATGAGGGTGAACAAGAGACATCACTTCAATGCTATTCGACCCACATGGCCAAGTTTCAGTAGCCACCAGAAACCCAGAAAAATATGGACACACGCCATTATTCCTTCCCTATTTTACACTCGCTCACTATCGTATGATTATTCATCGTGTACAATATATTTTCAGACCGAAACTACAATTTATGAATGCGGCGGTTGCTCCAACCGACCACGTGGCGCGAAAGCAAGTTCACAAAGAAAACGTATGGACAATAAACAGAAATCCCCAAAATATTACTGTAAATGGAAGAGCAGATTAAAATACATTGAATGAGTGGATTTCCGTTAAGCACAGAGCAATAACGTGACCGTGAGCTTAAGGCACATGGTGCGTTGCCTGAACAAGGCACTAACGCAAGGCCTTCTGAAATTCGAGTAAATTAAGAAAATCAATTCCCTTATGGGGTTCAGTGGTAATTTCGCACCTGATTTCAACATCTGGACTTCATTACAGAGCAGATTTCAGATAATCTAATACCTATGTTAACCTTACCAAAACGAGAGCTGCGTCTCCACGTCTGTCCAGCACCACGACCCAAGAACAAGTGCTCTTCCAACCGAATTTGCTTACAAACGTGGTGGGGGTGGCGCGCCAACCTGACAGAGCCAATACGCGCGCCTACGTGTCATCTTTGCCCTGACCTGAAAACTTGGTCTCTGCTAAACTTGTTGTTGATGCTACCAAATTTCAAATGGCTCTGAGCACTATGGGACTTAACATCTCTGCTCATAAGTCCCCTAGAACTTAGAACTACTGAAACCTAACTAACCTAAGGACATCACACACATCCATGCCCGAGGCACGATTCGAACCTGCGACCGTAGCAGTCGCGCGGTTCTGGACTGAGCGCCTAGAACCGCGAGACCACCGCGGCAGGCTGGTTGGTACTACCCTACCCCACAACGACCATTCATGCAGTGTTACAGTCTGTGCCTAAAGCTTTCTACTAGTTCACACACTCACTCATTTATACCGTCCAGGCCGCACAAAGGAAAGGAAAATGGGAAACGTGGTACACAACAGAAAAAAATTCAATAAATAACACTGTTTAGGCCATTCTCTCCTTTTGGACACCAGCTGAGGTATTACCTTCAAGAGAAGAAACTCTTGCTAATAATTTCTGCGTGCTAGCAATGTAATAAAACATTGGAACGGTACAACAAATTCCGTTTCAACTGAAACAAATATTCAATGAGACGAACAGAAGTGACAGTCTTATTCAACAAATAATGTCACTAAAGTCAACGAGATTCATTACGGCCCCTTGAACATTCCAAAGGTGAGAACGGTTCTTAACACGGTGTGTAACCAACACGGACAGCAACGCGTGACCTGTAACGCGCTGGCCTTGGTGGCCGTGCGGTTCTAGGCGCTGTAGTCCGGAACCGCGCGACTGCTACGGTCGCAGGTTCGAATCCTGCCTCGGGCATGGTTGTGTGTGATGTCCTTAGGTTAGTTAGGTTTAAGTAGTTCTAAGTGCTAGGGGACTGATGACCACAGATGTTTAGTTCCATAGTGCTCAGAGCCATTTGAACCATTTTTTGAACCTGTAACGCGCCCGCGCGCTGGCCACAAGGTGGTTAACGAGTCTTGTGGTAGGGCTTCGCATTCTTCTGCCCGCGTGGTTGATGGTGCTGGACGCGCTCTGCAACGCACCCCACGTGTGTTCCGTGTCCTTCAAGTCGGGGCAACGGGCAGGCCACTCCATTCGCGGAGTACCTTATCGTTCCAAGGGCTGCTCTACCTGCGCCGTTCGATGCGGTCGCACTTCTCATCTATAAAACTGATGCCAGGGAAATATGTACCCCTGAAAACACGCACGTCGGGAAGGAGTACAGTGTCAAAGATGTGGAGGTCAGTACGCCCATGCAACATTGTGCCTACCCACACAATGACACCTGACCCACCGAAACCATCGTGTTCGACATGTACCTGCACGCACCTTCAAATAGAGGAAGGTGCACTCAGAAAACGTTGTCTAACTGCTCGTTTTGGTGATCCAGCTGTAGGGAGGTGTCGTGTTGCATGGGTTTGCTGACTCCCAAATCTTTGAACACGGCCTGGTCTCCACTCAACGTTGTTGTTATGCTGTGTTCGATCCCCGCGTGGTTCTCTTCAGCGGTGCTTTAGGCCCTGACTTCATTTTTGTACATGACAATGCGGCTCCGCAGCGATGAAAGGAAGTGCATTCGTGGAATGGACTTGAATGCGCCCCCCCCCCCCCCCCCCATCGACTGATCAACTGAGCACGTGGCCGAGGGGTGGGGGATTCGTATTGCAGCCCGACCGCACGCACCAGGAACAATCCAGCATTTGTGAGCCGCTCCTTGTGGCCAGGGTGTGAGCATGTTGCAGAGGAGGCATTGCCGTCCGTGGTGGTCACACACCATGTTAAGAACCGTCTCCATGTGATACTCAAGGCACCGTCATAAATGGCGCCGATTCTAATATCATTAGTGTCTGTATCATGGCGTATTTCTTTCAGTTACAAAATGGTTCAAATGGCTCTGAGCACTATGGGACTTAACTTCTGAGGTCATGAGTCCCCTAGAACTGAGAACTACTTAAACCTAACTAACCTAAGGACAGCACACACATCCATGCCCGAGGCAGGATTCGAACCTGCGACCGTAGCGGTCGCGCGGTTCCGGACTGAAGCGCCTAGAACCACTCGGCCACACCGGTCGGCTTTCAGTTATATTCTGTACTATAGTGTAGAAGTCATTTCTATGTATGGTCCAAGTTTCATCGACCGTTGTTACTTGGCAGTCACACATCAGCTTCTTTTGTGCAGGGATGGCCTTTTTGCCAGTGACGGTCTGCTTTTTACTGCCTCCTTCGGATGGTTTACATTGCTTGCAAGGTAGCTGAATACCTTAACTTCGTCTAGTTCGTCATCAGCAACTTCGTTGTTAAGTTTCTAGATGCTCTCATTTCTGCTACTTCTCATTACTCTCATCTTTCTACGATTGATTTTCCTTCCATATTCTGTCCTCATTTGATTGTTCATTCCTTTCAACACTCTGTAGTTTTCACTGACGATGGCAATGTCACCAGCAAGTCTTACCACTGATAATATTTCAGCTCGAATTTTAATCCCTCTGTTCAATATTTTTTTCATTTCTGTAATCGTTCCTTAGATGTATACGTCGAAAAGTGGAGGCGAAAGACTTCATACCTGCCTTACGCCTTTTTTAATGCAAATACTTCGTTCTCGGTCTACCAGTCTTACTGTTCCCTCTCGGTTCTACTGCATATTGTACATTACTCTCCTTTCCCTATAGATTACTCGTACTTTTTTCAGACTTTCCATCTTGCATCATTTCACATTGTGAAACGCTTTGTCTCTGTCGACAAGTCCTACGAACGATTTTTCATTTTTATTAAGCCTCGCTTCAGTTACCAAGTACAACATCAGGACTGCCTGTCTGGCGCCATTAACTTTCCTAACGCCAAACTGATGGTGCGTAACAAATCCTCAATTTTATCTCCCGTGTATCTTCTCGTCAAGCGACTTTGATGCACGAGCTGTCAAGCTGACTGTGCGATAGTTCTCCCATGTATCTGTACCAGCCACCTTCGGGATTTTGGGGATGGTATTTCAACTGAAGTGTCACGGTCTGTGTCCAGTCACATGGATTCTACCCAGGAACACACTGTAAGTAGGCTGTTTAGGTTTTTATGTTGGTAACGCCACCTAGCGCCCTGTGTGAAAATCACTGGCTGTGCTGTGTGCACTCTGTGGATGGTTTGCATTGTTGGAATTTGCTATTGTAGTGTTGGGCAGTTGGATCTGAACAGCGCGTAGCGTTGCGCAGTTGGTGAGCCGCCAGGAGAGTGATGGCGGAGTTTTGAGAGCGGACGATCTGAAAGTGTGTCCATCAGAAAGAGTATATTTGTAATATTGGATATCATGAACTGATATATATATACGGTATGATGACCTTTGAACATTATTAAGGTAAATACATTGTTTGTTCTCTATAAAAATCTTTCATTTGCTAACTATGCCTATCAGTAGTTAGTGCCTTCAGTAGTTTGAATCTTTTACTCAGCTGGCAGTATTGGCGCTCGCTGTATTGCAGTAGTTCGAGTAATGAAGATTTTTGTGAGATAAGTGATTCATGAAAGGTATAGGTTATTGTTAGTCAGGGCCATTCTTTTTTAGGGATTATTGAAAGTGAGATTGCGTTGCGCTAAAAATATTGAGTGTCAGTTTAAGCACAGTCATTTATAATTTTTCTAAGGGGACGTTTCAACTTGAATAATACCTTGGTACATAATGTAAACACAACATAATTTGTCAGTTTTCTCGGATCGTTTCAGTAGGTGGCATTTGGATGACGTGGGACTCGTATGTTATGCTCCCGCCCAATTAATTCTGCGTGTGACGTTTATCCAGCGCTTGATGACTGGGCATTACCCTGCTCATACAGGGTGTTTACAAGTTTGTGTTTCTGACATCAAGGTATTACAGACAGTCCCCATGACTTTGTTACGGAGCTACACGGGTGCATAGCTGATATTGCACGTAATACATTTAGCAACATTAAATCACATCTCCGTCGTTGTGGCCTCAGACGTCTACCTGTGGCCTCACGTGGACGCGGCCTGGGGGCTGGCTGGGTGTGGAGCCAGCGCCCCGCCCTGCCGGCTGCTGCTGCCGCCTCTGTCCACGACTGTGGATCACTGTCTTCCGCTCGAGTCCTCTCACCGAGGAGAAATCCCTGGCGGTACCGGGAACCGAAGTCGGGTCTCCACCAGCGAAGTCAGTCGCTCTGAGGCGCTCATTTGACGACGTACGTCTACAAAAGGTTTTGGAAGTAACGTCCTCTTTCTTCGAAGCATGCTACTTTACCACACTGTTGAAAATTCCTAGACTGGGTAGTAGTTAATCAAATCCATCGTGAGTACGCTACCTCGGATCACTGGCACGAAGTACAGGATTGAATATGCCAAAGATTTCGAATGTCTCCGGAGGTAAGAATGTACTTGATTCAAATCTCCTCATCTGGCGTACTACGCAATGGATCCAGCTGGATCAATCGATAGATACTAAAAGTGGTTGTTGAGATACTGGCGAACTTTCAAACTGATGTGGAGTAGTATGGTGCATTAAATGTTCAAATGAGTGTGAAATCTTATGGGACTTAACTGCGAAAGTCATCAGTCCCTTAGCTTACACACTACTTAACCTAAATTATCCTAAGGACAAACTCACACACCCATGCCCGAGGGAGGACTCGAACCTCCGCCGGTACCAGCCGCACAGTCCATGACTGCAGCGCCTTAGACTGCTCGGTTAATCCTGCGCGGCTATGGTGCATAAATCTGAACCGTTGAATGATGTCTAGAGTTACGTTATCAAGTGCGTGAAACATCGGATTTCTGAGAAACCCTAGATGTGCTATTAACGAATTAAAACGTCATGTCTGATGTTGTAGTTTTACTACATGAACAGCGCAAATGTAATAAGTAATAAGCTATTTTTATTATTTTGTTGTTGAGAAAAAAATTCCTAAAGGTTTGAAATCATGTGTGAGCTTCATTTCAAGTCGCTAAGTGCCCTCATTCTCAAATACTGGACGAGTGAAGTCTGGGTACGCGGCGCACCGTGGCGTGCGCTGCCTCAAGCCACGACATTCGCAGTTCCTAACTGGAATACCCGTCTTACTGTGTCGAGCCATCAACATAAAATTTTATGTCTTAACGAGTCGAATACGACAGCAATTTTAAATTTTAAATTCGGTCGGTAATTATACGAAATACTCAAATTCTTATTGTCCCCTGGTAGCCGTCAGATAGACAACCTGAAGCTTGGACAGTACACCCGTTTTATCCGTTTAGTAATAGGCCAGCAGACGAGATGACCTCGAATTATTCCACCCCAAAAAGGCAATGAGACAAACTAGAAACAAATGCCAAGGCCGAATGGAAAGAAGAATATACTTACGAGATGCATTCGTGTTATAACAGCTGCGATATTTTTTGTTCTCCCAAACCAATCACATGCAAACTGTGTAATGCGTGTCACTCCTCGACGTAATCTTCGTGCAGCCGCGCCACTTTTCACAACGTCGACTCCACGATTCTGCGGCCGCTGCAAATGCTTCTTTTTTGGAGTATGGTTTGAGCGTGGGAAAATCACCGATGCAATAGCGTCACAGGTTTCGAACGTCCCAGCACATAGGCTATCTTTCACCGTCGGAAGCAGCCAGAAATCGGCAGGAGACAGGTGAGGTGAGTAACGAGAAGGAGAAATCGTTTCGAAGTTACTGTTACGAAAAATCTACAGCGTCGCCCTCGCCCGATGGGCTGGTATGTTGACCCAGTGAAAGAGCACAAGCGAAGCCTTTTCCGGCCGTTTTCCACGCAATGCTAGAAGGAGCTTGTCTCTCAAAACATCTTGCTAGGATGCGCCTATCACCATAGTGTGCCCTCTGGAACGCAATGAATAACAAATACGGCATCGCTCTCCCACAACATGGCCACTACAATTTTTCCAGTACTGAGGCTTACTCGGAATTTTTTATGTGGATAGGTGAGCGTGTTTGTGTGTGTGTGTGCTTCCACTGAGATGACTGGCGCTTAGTTACAGGATCGGAAAACGGCATCCACGTGTCGTCCGCTGTCACAGACGATGAAAAGTATGCCCCATTTGTGCCGTCAACATGTCGCGCCCGCAGCCTTCATAACAACTTTGTCGACTCGCTCGATCATTTTCAGACCGGCTGGTGTGAGGCTGAGGAGGTCTCGGTTTGTTGTTACACGACATTCTGTCTTCTCTGAACTGTCGCACCCACCGAACATATCCGTCGCAGCATTACCACATGTCTCACTCAATTGGCGCCGAATTTAAATCGGTATTACACCACGAAAGCGGAGGAAACTGATGATAACGGGCTGTTCTTGTACTGAAAACGTCGCCATTTTGAGGATCAAATACAGTCCTCATTGTCGTTGCAGCCGCTAGACTACTGAGTGTTGTGAAATTATCCTGTCTCTCTCAGTGAATGTACTCGTATTTTAATATAAACCTCATGTTTCTGTCTATTTCCAGTCCTTAGGAAATGAATCTAACGCGTTATAGCTTCAATGCTCGTAAAAACATGTGCCTGAGGTACGTCGCCTGATCAGGGGTTACTAGACGGAATTCCTTTCGTAAGTCACTAATGGAGGGGCTTTTTGGTGTCAGGATCACACCTCTACATTTATGGACACAAATTTATAAACACCTCTTATAGCTGAGTCTCTGTTCCCAGTAACAACTGCTGTATCCTAACACGGAGACAGGGACATATCCACATATTGTCTTATTTCTACCTAGTGCAATCAGAATATTTTGCGACGATTCCACTCGAGAACAGTATCACGGCAAGTACACTGCCTGACGATGAAAGTGGAGCACCAGGAGTACGTAACCTGACTTCATCGGAACTTGGTACGCGTAGACACTATAGTCAGGCCTGTAAATCGTTAAGAGCTGCGAGGCTTTGCGAAACGTCAGAGTGCGGTAGTGTTATTCGTCTTTAGCGTTGTTGACGGGCGTTGCACGGTATATAACTGGCGTCAACAGTGTCGGGTGATGAGTGAGCGCTGTGAAGGACGCCCAGATGCACACGTGTGAGACGGCGTTATCAGCACCTCACAGAGTGTGGAAGGGGTCCGACTGTGAGTCTGCATTTGGCTGGCCGGTCGATTCGTGCAGCATCCAGATTTGTGCGGCGTCCCGGTGTCGGACTGAGGGCGAGGGTACTCGTCGTGACGGTTTCGGTCGGCCATACCTGGGCACCACGGGAGAGAATCGCCACGTTGGCCACCAAGTATACAGTAAAAACTTCACCTGCCATCCGAGAATGAGTAATGGGCTCTCTGCAACGTTATGTCTCATCCCACGCTATTGCTGCCATACTAGGGAGTGACCGTCGCACGCGCAGGCTGCTGTTGACCTGGGTGCGAGCGAGAGGTTCCTCCCTCCCATCGTTTTGGAGAGGCACAGGGACGCTGTTGCCGGTGCTGCGGTCACTGCTGGAACTGTGATGGGGCAGCGTTACGTGGTCGGCTCTCTGCGTCCTCGTGTGCTACCGCTCACGACAGTGTCGTGCCTCCGATGGTCGACCAGCGACACGGCGCTGTGCGCTGTGGTGTCGACGTGCTCTCGTCGCGAGCGAGGCCCCCACACCTCTGGCCCAGAGACGCGAGTGGGAGGGGCCAGGGCAGACGTCAGCCCCGCCCAGGAACTACAGTGTCCAGGATACGGCGGACTGTCTGCAGCTGCGGACATTTGCCACGATTTTACCTGCTCCGAAGGGTCGGGTCCCTTGTCTCCCCCTCCTCCTCCTCTTCCTCCTCCTCCTCCTCCTCACCCGCATTTAGTAACTCCACTTTAGTGGCACTGTCATCGGTAACATTATTGTCGCCGTCGAGCAGTAAAGGTACTTACTGAGCCTTTCCGCTGGTTTACTTTACATAGCACCAGAATCTCTTCGGATTTTCAGTCACATTTCTAGAGAGAGTTTCGTTGTCGAAACTATTAAATGCATCTCACATTGAAATCCGCACCAAATTTCGAGCCTCAGTAAAACTTCGCCAATCTTGAAGATTTTGCGTTCGTCTGAATTATACGTGCCTTTTTCGGTGCTCCTGCAACAGCTTTTCTGTCGTGTTTTGTGTAACATGGGGGATCAGTTCCGTCTCTTATTAATTTATTTGGTATGAATCTCTAGCGTGCCGTTGATGCTGTTTCTTTTGACGTAAGCCACATATGGTCTTCACTTACATAGTTTGGAAGGATTCGAGACTGTCTCTTAGAAAGACGTCAACAGAATTTTTTGCTGCTTTTATAAACAGATATATTTCGCGTTTAGTTTTGGTGAATTTCTTTGTTACGGAATTGAGACTCACTACGACTGTAATCCCTGTATCCGTCGTGATGCTCAGGATTATTTATGGCTATGAGATCAAGTGTGTTTTCGTAACCATTTACAACTTGAATGGCCTCGTGAACTAATTGTTCACAAAATTTAAAAAATCATTTAGAACAATGATGGAAGTTGTTTTCTATCTAAAATAGCGTCTGAAAATGTATTTTTATCAACATACGGAAGGTAGACTGAAGTCACTGCCAACTATGATTGTATGAGCAGGGTACCTATTTGTGATGAGACTCAAATTTTCTTTGTACTGTTCAGCAACTGTTTCATCTGAGACCGGCGGTCGGTAAAAGGAGCAGCCAGTTATTAATTTATTCCGTTATCGAATATAACCTCTACCCATACTAAGTCACAGAAGCTATCTGGTTCAATGTCGCCTGTGAGCTGGAACACACATTACATTATTTTTCCTAAAGTTGTGCTTCTTGTTTGTGTTGTAGGGCAGATCATTACAATTACGGCTCTTCCATCCAAAACCTAGGATGCTTTCTCTGTGACACTGTAAATACCAGAGCTAAACAATGGAGATCAACACCGTACGTTACAAGCATAGCATTCTGTATTACTTCATTGCCTTATGTGTAACATTTTAAAATTGTACGTCGATTTTAGATGGCATGTCAGTCATAGATGTTCTTATCTCTATTTAGTGAACGTATTTTCAGTCATGTTTTGAACACTGTCCCGCTACACTTTATTAACTAATGTTTCGCCGCAAGCGATATCGGATTTTGGACAGTAAATTAATGTGCAGTATGTCGTTCTCAAACATTCACATACCTATTTCTTATTTCATTATTGTCTTTTGGGTTTGCAGTTGTAGTAATTAAAGTAGGCACAAATGCAGTGATCAGAAAGAAATGATTAGCGTACATTCGCATTCTCTTTACATTGTTCCTTTCTTCTTGCTCCCATGGCGATGGACTGTTTCTATTGGAATCAGTAAGCGTGAAAGGAAGCTACCGTACAGACAGAGGGATCTATATTTATACCTGGCAGGACTAATTATATACTGACATAACCATCGGTATTGCTTTCGTTTCCCAAAATTTATAAATATTTCAGTTTCGGAAAAGAAGCTCTGTATTTGGCCAAGATGTCGAAGAAGAAGGTCCCTTACGTACTGGTTGTGTCGAGTAAGATGTGAAGACGGCGGTTTAAAAGCGGACGGAAGAAGTACGAGGAAGGGCGTCCCTTACCTGAGGGATCGCTACTCAAGCTACCTGGCGAAGGGGCAAGTGTGGCAAATGTCCGGCATTCCTGTGGACGAGGGGTGCAACACCTTCGTGACGCCCCTCCCCTGGAATCAGCACACAAGTCCGCGGCGGATGGGGTTCGACGCCACAGTGATAACTGCACTCGTACTGTAAGTTCTGTCTAAATTTCACTCGCTTTTGTAATCGCCTAAATACTATCAGATACCCTCTCCTCCACCTCTCAGTCTATTACTTTTCTCTCAGGTAGTGCATTTGTTGCCAGCTACTACGATTTGTGACAACGGTCGCGTCGTCTACGTGCTAGCTGGGTTGAGAGCTCCGCTTTCTGAGCACGCACGTGCCTGCAGATTCGTGTCGTCTACCACGTCCGGGGGTCCGGGGGTTAGAATAGGCCCGAGGTATTCCTGCCTGTCGTAAGAGGCGACTAAAGGACCACTCTTCCGCCCTTTTTAGTTCAGGTCCCATTCTATGGTTTGATCTGACACTTTCAAAATTCTACAGAAGTGCGGAACATATGGGTAAGGAAGCTTTACGTGGTGCACGAGTTATCCACAGCGCCCTCAGATTCGATCTCCTGAATCTCTTGTGACGGCTTTGCATCTCCACCTGCAATTCAACTATTTGGGCGAGGAAACTTTCTGGGGTATGTCATCTTCTTCCTGTCCTCTTTCGCCCCCATGACAATATTCCATTTCTCTGCGCCCAATATGCAGCATGGTAGCCAGTCCGTTGTGGCGCGGCCGTCATGTACCCATTTGGTGGTAGTCCCGTGACAACACAGGGATCGCACTGCTGATGCCTGAGCTGTAAACTCCCCACGTATGCCAACGAGTAGAGGCCTGTCTTCCTGGAGCATCAGGACTCCCGGCAACGGCCATCGTGCCAGTTGGCCTTTGCTGTGACTGGGGAGAGCCCTTGATCGGACTGGGTGGCATCAGGGCAGATGACCCGCAGCGAAGCGGACTAAGTCATCTCTTGCTGGTGGCCGTACGGTACCAGCAGTCTCTGAGATGGGCAAGATTGAATACAGTGCCGACAGCCATGACCCTAAATCGTTTTCCTCCCTCGCTACACCATGGGAGGAATGTAGGGCTACAGAATGGGGAGAGCCATATTCGCCTCGGTTTTTAGCCGGTAGCAGAACTGAAGGGGATTCCTTTCTACCTAAGAAGCCTCAATTTTTCGTTGAATACCCTGAGGATAAGTATGGAGAAGTGACAACGCTGTCCAAGATGTGAAACGGCGCAGTCTTGATTCAGACAGCATCGTCAGCCCAATCGAGAGTGTTAACTCGTCTGTGACAAGTTGGGTGATATTACTGTTTCCGCCACTTCCCATAAAAGTCTCAACACTGTCCAGGGGATCATTTTCCATCGCGAGCTCCTCTTGCAGTCTGACGACGAGCTCCGCGCCTTAGAACGGCAGGGTGTTCATTTCATCCGGCGCGTTTACAGGGGATCCAGAGACAACAGGGTTGGTACCGGTGCCTTCATCTTGGCCTTTGAGGGTGATTCATTGCCTGAGAAGGTCAAGGTGACGGTTTACCACTGTGACGTTAAACCATACGTCCTTCTCCCTGTGCAGTGCTTTAAGTGGTGGAAGTTTGGGCTCATGTCTTCTCGCTGCACTTCCAGCGCCACATGTCGAGACTGCGGACGTCCACTGCACCCAGATACCACCTCCCACTTGCATCAACTTTTGAGACCACCACTCCCCCTGCTAGCCAGACTGCGCAGTACTCCGAAAGTAGCGGAAAATCGTGGAGTGTAAGATCCCAGACCAGTTGACTTACACAGAGGTTAAACGCAAATTTGGAAGATCACACCCCATTTGGTTGCCGTCGACATGTGCTCCAGCTACGCCACCATCGCTGTCCCAAGTGCCAGTGGTTCCTCACTCTGTGCCACGAACAGTGTGCCCTACGGACCACCAGAATACATCCACCTCATTGGTGGTATGGGGCAAATCTTCCTCTGTTGCTCCCAGAGTACCTACTTCGGGAGCAAGGCCCCCTAAACACGCGGTACATCTGTCCCCTCCCCCCTGCCTCCTCCAGTTCCTCTCATGTGGAAGGGGCCCCATCGAGCCCTCTCTTCCAAGGTCTCTACTAATGCCATGGCGGACACTCGCCAGTGGCTCAAGGAGCCAAAAGCTAGTCGATGAAGAGCTTCAGTCTTCCTCCATGCCTGAAGCTGCTTTGGAGAAATCTTTCCAGCAAACCCCTAAAGAGAAGTGAGAGAGCAAGCAAACTAAGAAGTAGTCTGCCTAGAAACAGGACCCTCTGGTGGTCCCGACACCACCACTCGCTATCAGTTCTGCATCTGAGGCTGCGGCGGAGATCTTAGCGTCCCCGCCGGACCTGGATCTCACTGATGCCGCATCCACCACAGTAACGGCTACAAATACTCAATCGGTGCGAGCAGATGACCCTGAGGCATAACGTGCCTCCTTGCGTGCTTCGTGCCTTACCAGCCTCACGATAAGGTCTGCAGTGTCCCTTCTGCGATGTTTAAGAATAGTGCGTGTGAAGTGTGTATAAAAATATTGAATAAGACCAAACAGACCAGACTGAAAGTAAATTGTAAAAAAAAAAAAAAATTACAAAAAATATAATAGCGATACTACGATAGGGAAAGACAATAACGATGATAAACAATATCACAGTAAAGAATAGGGTGAAATAAAACATTTATATCTTTGTATAACTATAGAAGACGGAAAAGATAAGTTATTACTCGCTCTTCTGATGTTTCTGATACTCATGTTACTATTGTGAGATAGATATTATGTGTAGCGTTGAACGCTAGCAGATGTCCTTTTTGTTCTTTCGACCAGACGATAAAAAGGTGTGTATCAGGTTATTGATGGAAATATATGTGTAAAAATGAGTTCATTGTATTATTTCTAGAACATTCCAGCCACTAATCGCAATGTTTTAATTGAAAAGAGAGAATAATTAGTATTTTCAGCTATCAAGAAGACGAAAGCAGTGATCGCTGACTGGCAACAATTGGCCGCCATTACGCGGCGGACTCAATACTAACTTTTATTACAACTTTACACAAGAGCAGAAGTGATAAAATCATTTTAAAACATTATTTAAATCTGAATAGTTCCATGAGCTAATTTTGCGAGAGTTCAGATACCTACAGAGATACCATTTGTCGTAGATCTGTGAACTTTAGCGTAGACTGTATTTAGATGAAAACCATTTACGATAATCTTGTAGGGAGCCTGGCGCTCATTTAAACTGAAAACAAACATTTATTTTGGCTTCCTGTAATATACTCTGCCTCTAACGGTGTCACCTACGTAAAGAAAATAATTAATGCTAACCTCTCATCTTACATAGTATCAAAAGCATAAAACCAATATAGAATATTAAAAGAGAACCGTTAGATGTCATCCCCCAGTGGAATTGTGGCAGTTTTTTCCACCAACTGACTGACCCACGGCAACTGTTATGCTTTACCTGCTTCCAGCATTGCCCTTCAGGAGAACTGGTTCCCGGAAATGCAGACCCCTGCCCTCCACTGCTACAAGAACCATTGTGACTGTAATACTGTGTCAGGTGGAGTTTCTGTATATGTCCTGAACGCAGTGTGCACTGAACCTGTACCCCTTCTCCTCCTGCGGGTCAAGGGTCAGAATAGGCCTGAGGTATTCCCGCCTGTAGTAAGCGGCGACCAAAAGGAGTTTCACACGTTTCGGCCTTTAAGTGACGGTCCCCTGTAAGGTTTGACCTCCATTCTTCAAAATTTTCCCGAAGAGTGAGCCACTCGCGGAAGGGCGCCTTACATGGTGCTTTGCGTCCATCGTGCATTGAGATCTTTAGCCCACTTTCTCGTCGTCGCATTGCAGTCCCGCCCATTCTCCAACTCCTGGGTGAGGACGCCTTCCTGGGTGCGTTTTCCATCATGCACTATTCAGCGTCGCTTTCTGCGTCGACGATTACCATGGACTTCTCTGCACCTGATATCCAGCACGGTAGGCAGTCCGTTGTGGTGGGGCCACCATGTACCCTATTGGCTGTAGCCCCTTGACAACACAGGGATCGCTCTGCTGATGCCTTCGCCGTTAACTCCCCACGTATGCCAAGGGGTAGATGCCCATCCCCCTGGGGCATCGGGACTCCCGGAAATGGCCATCCTGCCAGGTGGCGCCCAGACCCTGGTCAGAGTGGGCGGCATCAGGGGGGATGTCCTGCGATGAAGCGTAGTCCTTCATCTCTTGCTGGTGGTGAAACACGAGCAGTCTCTAAGCGAACACGAGCTAAATTCAGTGCACAGTAGTACGAACCCAAATCGTTCCCCTCACTGGCCACACCATGGGAGGAACGTCAGGCTAAGGAAGGCAGCAGATCTTATTTGCCCTGGTACCTTGTATGTTCGAAAGCTGATAGGGAATCTTTCATGACGATGAAGCCTCAGTTTTTTTGTTGAGCATTTAGAGGACAAGTTTGGGGAAGAGGAGGGCTTGTCCAAAATGAGATCTGGGTCAGTCTTGATCAAAACAGCATTCTCTGCCCAGCCACAGGCATTACTTGTTTGTGACAAGCTGCGGGATGTTTCTGTAACCATCATGCCCCATATGAGTTTAAATAGGGTATCATAGTTCACAGGGACCTTCTTTTGCAGTCTGACGATGAGCTACGCGCCAATTTAGAGAGGCGAGGTGTACATTTCGTCTGGCATATCCACTGGGGTCCAAGGAATAATCAGGTTGCCACCGGTGCCTTCATCTTGGTCTTCGAGGGTGATATATTACCGGAGAAGGTGAAGGTGATGGTCTACTGCTGTGATGTAAAGCCCTATATCCCTCCTGATGCAGTGCTTTAAGTGCTGGAAGTTCGGCCATATGTCTTCCTGCTGCACTTCCAGCGTCACATGTTGAGATTGCAGATGCCCATTAAGTCCCAATACTCCATGTGCCCCACCTGCCATCTGTGCCAACTGCATAGTGCATCATTCGCCTTGCTCGCCAGACTGCAGGATTCTCCAGAAAGAAAGGAAAATCATGGAGTACCAGAACCTGGACAGACTGACCTACACTGAAGCTAAGAGAAAATTTGAACGCCTGCATCCTGTGCATATGACATCGTCTTACGCCGCCGCTACAACAGTTCTGGCACCATCAGTTCCGTCAACCCCAGTCGCCTCTCAGAGCTGGAAGACTACACCTGCACCCTTGATGGTGAGGGGGAGGGGGCATTTCCCTCCCTGTTGCTCCTGCACCACTTACTTCAGGAGCAACACCTCACAACCATAGGGGACATCCATCCCCACTTCTAAGCTGGAGAAACGTAAGTCTTCTTTGGCTTCTCTCGCAAGGAAGGGATCCCTTGGGTCACTCCTTTTCCAGGTTTCAGCTAGTAGGAAAGATGACAGCCACAAGTGGCTGAAGAGCCCAAAAGCAGCTGGTCATAGGGCCTCACGCTCATCTTCAGTCCCGGAGGTTGTGCCAGTGAAGTCCTTTCAGCCAGGGAAACCCAAGAAGCAGCGAGATAAATCCAAAAAGAAAACCCCTAACACCACGGAAATTGCAGTGGCACCCACACCACTGCTACCTGCAAGCGCTGCGTCTGAGGATGCAGTGGAGATTTTGGCGTCCACTGAGGACCTAAATCTCGCCAGACTCTCAGACACAATGGATATAGATTGCTCAGGCTGCTGGCTGTAGGCTGCAGGTGACTCTGAATCATAAACTACCTCACTGAATGCTCTATGCCTTCCCAGTCTCACGATGACGTCATCCTCCAGTGGAATTGCGGCGGTCTTTTCCACCGCCTGATTGAGCTAGAGCAACTGTTAAGCTTTACACCTGCTATCTGCATTGCCCTCCAGGAAATCTGGTTCCCAGTAATGCGGACCCCTGCCCTCCATGGCTATAAGGGATGGTACAGGAACCGCAGTGACTATAATCGAGAGTCAGGTGGAGTTTGAGTTTATGTCCTAAACTCAGTCTGTAGTGAACCTGTGCCCCTTCAAACCCCTCTTGAAGCTGTGTCTGTCAGAATAAGGACGACACAGGAAATAACTGTCTGCAATGTATATCTTCCTCCAGGTGGCGCAATACCCCTGAATGTATTAGCTGCACTGGTTGACCAACTCCCTAAACCTTTCCTACTTTTGGGAGATTTTAACACCCATAACCCCTTGTGGGCTGGCACTGTGCTTACTGACCGAAGCAGAGATTTCGAAACTTTACTGTCTCAGTTCGACCTCTGCCTCTTAACTACTGGGGCTGCCACACATTTCAGTGTGGTTCATGGTAGTTACTCGGCCATTGATTTATCAGTTTGCAGCCCATGACTTCTCACATCTATCCACTGGATAGCACATGACGACCCGTGTGGTAGTGACCACTTCCCCATGTTCCTGTCGCTGCGCCAGCGTCAGGCTCACAGACGCCTGCCCAGATGGGCTTCAATCAAGGCGGACTGGGAAACTTTCACCTCTGCTGTCACCAATGAATCTCCCCCAAATGGTAACATCGATTTGATGGGTGAGCAGGTGACTACAACAATTGTTTCTGCGGAAGAAAACACGATCCCTCTCTTTAGGTTGCCCGAGGCGTAAGACAGTCCCTTGGTGGTCACCGGAAGTCGCTGAAGCAATTAAGGAGCGTCGGCGAGCTCTACAGTGGCATAAGCGGCAGCCTTGCCTGGAGCACCTCATAGCCTTTAAATGGCTCCGTGCCCGCATTCGCCTACTTATATAACGATGGAAGCAGAAGTGTTGGGAGAGATACGTTTCGACCATGGGGTGCCATACGTCACCTTCCCAAGTCTGGGCAAAGATTAAACGTCTTTTCAGGTATCAGACCCCAACAGGTGTTCCTGGTGTTACCATAAATGGAGTGTTATCTACCGACACAAAGGCGATTGCCGAGCACTTCGCTGAGCACTTTGCATCGGAGAATTACTCCTCAGTTTTACGCACTCTCAAACGGTGGCTGGAAGGGAACGTCCTCTCATTCACTACACGCCGCAGTGAATCCTATAACGCCCGATTCACAAGAGTGGGAGCTCCTCAGTGCCCTTACACATTGCCCCATTACAGCTCCTGGGCCAGATCGGATCTACAGCCATATGATTAAACATCTCTCATCTGACTACAAGTGACATAGACCAGTGTTACCCTTTGTTAGCGATAATCCAGGAGTCCATCTACGCCCTGGAACGCTCCCGTCGTTCAGCGGTGTTTGTCTGGACCCCAGGTCATGTCGGAATCCCAGCCAACGAACTTGCCGACAGTCTTGCCAAACAGGCTGCATGGAAACCGCTTATGGAGATCTGCTGCTCTGCAACGGACCTGCATTCAGTACTACACCGCAAGATTTTGCGGCTTTGGGAGACGTAATGGCATAACTTCAATATGCACAACAAACTGAGTGCCGTTAAGGAGACTACGAATGTCTGGCAGTCCTCCACGCGGGCCTCTCTCGGGGACTGTGTTTCTCTGCCGGCTCCACATCGGCCATGCCTGGGCGACCCACGGCTACCTTCTGCGTCGCGAAGACCCACCTCACTGTCGGTGGGGCGTCCGGTGGACAGTAGCCCGTATTCTTCTGGTCTGTCCTTCTTTGGCTGCCCTGTGACTTCATCTTCAGTTGCTGGACTCGTTATCATTGATTTTAGCAGACACCGCCTCATCAGCTGATTTGGTTTTACGTTTCATCTTTGAGGGTGGGTTTTATCATTCGATCTAAGTTTTAGTGCTTGTCCTTTGTCCCTCTGTGTCCTCCACCCTAGTGCTTTTTGGGTGGAGGTTTTAATGTGTTGCAGGGTGGCTGGCTTTTCCTTCTTAGTTTAGTGGTCGGCCAGCCATTGTAATCTGCTTCCTCGTTTTACTCTCTTCTAACTGTTTCTTGCATCTCTGTGTTGTTTTCTTGTCCTCTTTTGTTCCTTTTAGTGTTCGTTGTCTTGCTGTCGTTCTTGTGGTCTTTTCTTTCTTCCTGTTTTATTCTCACACTTGTTTCATTGTTTTATTAGGAACAAGGGACCGATGGCCTCTTAGGTTGGTCCCCTTGCCCCTCTTTTAACCCATTCATCCAACATGTGCCCCTTCAAACCCCTCTTGAAGCTCTGGCTGTCAGGATAGGGACGCACTGGAAATAACTGTCTGCAACGTATATCTTCCTCCAAATGGTGCAGTACCCCTAAATGTATTAGCTGCACTGATTGATCAACTCCCTAAATCTTTCCTACTTTTGGGAGGTTTTAACGCTCATAACGCCTTGTGGGGTGGCACCGTACTTAGTGGCTCAGCTGAGGTGTCGAAAATTTACTGTCACAACTCAACCTCTTCCTCTTAAATACAGGTGCCACCACACATTTCAGTGCGGCACATTGCACAAATTCATCCACTGATCTCTATAATTGCAGTCCTGGCCTTCTCCAATCTATCCACTGGAGAGCACATGACGACCTGTGTTGTAGTGACCACTTCCCCATCTTCCAGTCACTGCCCTGCCGTCAGGCCCAAGGGCGCCTGCTGAGATGGGCTTTAAACAAGGCAGACTGGCAAGCCTTCACCTCTGCTGTCGCCACTGAATCTCCGCCACATGGTAACATCCATGTGGTGGTTGAGCAGGTCAGTGCAACGATCGTTTCTGCCGCGGGAAACGCGATCCCTCGTTCTTTAGGGGGCCCCCGTGGAAAGACAGTCCCTTGGTGGTCACTGGAAGTCGCTGAGGCAATTAAGGAGCGTCGGCGAGCTCTATAGCGGCATAAGCGGCTCTCTTCCCTGCAGCACCTCATAACCTTTAAATAAAACAGGAGTGTTGGGAGAGATATGTCTCGACCATTGGGTGCCATACGTCACCTTCTCAAGTCTGGGCAAAGATTAACCGAATTTTTGGGTACCACACCCCAACAGGTGCTCCTGGTGTTAACATAAATGGCGTGTTATCTATCGACTCAAACGCAGTTGTGGATCACTATGCTTGCACGTCTGAATCAGACAATTATCACACAACCTTTTGCACTCTCAAATCGCGGATGGAAGGGCATGTCCTCTCGTTGACTACACCTCACAGTGAAACCTATGACGCCCCATTTACAGAGTGGGAGATCCTCAGTGCCCTTGCACATTGCCCCAACTCAACTCCTGGGCCAGATCGGATCCACAGTCAGATGATTCGACATCTCTCGTCTGACTGCAAGCGACATCTCCTCGTGATCTTCAACTTCATCTGGTGCGATGGGGTCTTTACATTGCACTGGCATGAGAGCACCATCATACCAGTGCTGAAACCCGATCAATTACCCCCCCCCCTCCCGATGTGGATAGCTATCGGCCCATCAGCCTCACCAACGTTCTTTGTAATCTGCTGGAACGTATGGTGTGTCGGCAGTTGGGTTGGGTTCTGGAGTCACATGGCCTACTGGCTCCAAACCAGCGCGGTTTCCGCCTTTGTCGCTCTACCACTGATAATCTTGTGTCCCTCGAGTCTGCCATCCGAACAGCTTTTTCGAGACGCCAACGCCTTGTTGCCGTCTTTTTTGATTTACAAAAAGCGTATGACACGAGCTTTGCGACGCCATATCCTTGCCACGTTATACGAGTGGGTTCTCTGAGGCCTGCTCCCAATTTTTATCCAGAATTTCCTGTCGATTCGTACTTTCCAAGTTGGTGCCTCCCATAGTTCCACCCATATCCAGGGGAATGGGGTCCCTCAGGGCTCTGTATTGAGTGTATCTCTATTTCTAGTAGTTATGAACGGTCTACCAGCAGCTGTAGGGCCGTCCGTCTCACCCTCTCTGTATGCAGACGACTTCTGCATTTCGTACTGCTCCACCAGTACTGGTGTAGCTGAGTGGCGACTACAGGGAGCCATCCACAAGGCGCATTCAGGGGCTCTAGCCCACGGCCTCCACTTTTCGACCGCAAAGTCGTGTGTTATGCACTTCTGTCGGCGTCGAACAGTTCATCCGAAATCAAAACTTTACATTACTGACTATCCTCTCACTGTAGTGGAGACATATCGATTTTTGGGACTGGTTTCGACGCCCAGTTGACTTGGCTTCCTCACCTTCGTGAGCTTAAGCGGAAATGCTTGGAGCACCTCATTACCCTCTGCTATTCTGAGCAACACAAACTGGAGTGCAGATCGCTCTACACTGCTGCAGCGCTAGAGAGCCCTTCTTCAATCCAGCCTTGACAATGGGAGTCTAGTTTATGGTTCGGTAGCGCCATCAGCATTTCTTTTTCTTTACTCAGTGCACCACTGTGGCGTTCGACTAGCGACGGGAGCTTTTAGAATGAGTCCAGTGACCAGCGTCCTGACTGAGGCCGGAGTCCCTCCATCGTAGGTCACGTGTGCACAACTGCTCACCAGTTACATTGTACACGTTCGTCGTTCTCCACCGCATCCGAATAACCGTCTCCTTTTCCCACCCACGGCGGTTCATATCCCACGACGGTGGCCCATGTCAGGGTTAACAATTCCTGTTTGCATCCTATCCCTTCTATCTCAACTGGAGTGCTTGCCTTTACCACCTATACTTGAGGTCCATTCACGTACACGCCCATGGTGTTCACCTAGGCCGCTGCTTCACCTGGACCTTTCACATGGCCCGAAAGACCCAGTTCACCCCGCGGCTCTCCGCTGTCACTTCCTCTCGATTCTTGACATATACCGATCGAGGCCAATACGTGGTTTACACCGATGGCTGGATGGCTGATGGTCACGTCGGCTTCGCTTATGTCCGTGGAGGGCATATTGAACAGTATTCCTTGTGGGATGGCTTCAGTGTGTTCACTGCAGAGCTGGTGGCTGTATCTCGTGCTCTTGAGCACATCCGATCATGCGCTGGGGAGTCGTTTCTTCTGTGTACTAACTCCTTGAGCAGCCTATAAGCTGTCGACCAGTGATACCCTCGTCATCCTCTGGTAGCGAGCATCCAGGAGTCCATCTATGGCCTGGAACGGTCCAGTCGTTCAGTGGTGTTTGTGTGGACCCCAGGACACGTCGGAATCCCACGCAACGAACTTGCCGACAGGCTGGCCAAACAGGCTACCTGGAAACCTCTTATGGAGATCGGCATTCCAATAACTGGCCTGCATTCTATTTTAAGCCGCCATGTTTTTCGGCTTTGGGGGACGGAGGGGCATAGTATGCACAACAAACTGCGTGCCATTCAGGAGCCTACGAATGTGCGGCAGCCCTCCATGCGGGCCTTTCGCAGGGACTGTGTGGTTCTCTGCCGGCTCTGTATTGGCCTCACTTGGGCGATCCACGGCTGCCCTCTGCACCGTGAAGACCAGCCCTGGTGTCGATGCGGCGCCTGGTTGACAGTGGGCCATATTCTGATGCACTTTCCCTCTTCGACTGCCCTGCAACAGAATCTTGGGTTACCAGACTCGTTGCCGCTAATTTCATCTGACAACGCCTCAGTGGGTGGTTTAGTTTTACGTTTTATTCGTGAGGGTGGGTTTTATCACTTGATCTAAGTTTTAGCGCATGTCCTTTGTCCCCCTGTGTCCTCCACCCTCGTGCATTTGCAGCGTGAGTGGCTTGTCCTTTTTATTCTCAAGGTCAGTCAGCCATGGTAATCTCTTTTGTCGTTTTAATCTCTTCTACCTGTTTCTTGCGTTTCTGTGGTTTAAATATCTTCAACATTTCGCGGCCCTGTCAGCAACTGTATAAATATTAATTTTAATTTTAATAATCAACAGCCTCAGTTGCACCGTTTACCTAGAATTTACCTGGTTTCAGTCGGGATAACCCAGCCTTCTTCAGAATAAGAGTAACTACAGTTTGTCCATAGTGGATATCGTCAAGCTAAAACTACAGATCCATAAATTATCGTCAGATTATAAAACTTATCTGGAGCTGCCTCGGCCCCACTTCGCGACCGCGATGCGGCAGCCACGGGTGCTGTACTGGAGATGTTTGTGTCTGCTTTGACCTTCCTCGTTTTCCCATCACGAATCTTTTCTATAATTTTGACTAAGGGAACGGTGCTAAGAAGTAATGGGGTGACCGTTGAGGAACCGAAGCGCGATTCATTAATTCGTATCGATTCGGTCCAAGTAACAACATGGAGTATGAAGTTCAATCACTGTCCAAGCAGACGGACTGCAGATGCAGCAACGTACTGTAGATCCCTCCCCTTTCCCAGTGCACAGTATTACAAACGAGACCAGATTTCTGGTAGTACAAGCACCTTCAGTGCGAGAGAGTGTTGAATAGATTTCTGATAATATGGCACGTTCAGTGCTAGATAAGATAGAATTGATTCGTCTTTGCTTTGGTAACTGCAATTGTGAAATCGCTTAAGTAGCGAGTGAAAAAAATGTTTGTAACATTTGTAAAGTTTCTGGGTAAATAATAAAAATGTCGTATGATTTTAATTTCATGGATTCATGACTGTTCATAACACTCCAATTCTGCGTAGAAAACAAATTTAGTACTAAGTGGAAGTCATGATAATCTGGCGGGAATGAAAATTAACAGGGATAGAGAATATAGATCATGTTAGAGAGTGGTAATTATTACTTGACCACTTGGTTGCTTGAGCCCTCCCCCGCTTTATCCGTTGTGAAATCGTAATATGATAATCAAATACTAACTTCGCGCCGGTCCCCTTCCAATGAATTCTTCCTAGCATCGAACCAAGCTGATAAGCGGCGTGTATATGAGATGCCTTGGCACACACGCAACCGGCACGCTCCGACATCGACTGGGAGAGAGAAGAAAAAGATAACAACGGGGAAGGTAAGCGTTCACTGTACTGTAGCAGAAATTAAACATTTCAAAAAGACCGATCTGCATCGAAATGAGGATACAAAATATGACCCTGATTACTATGATGAAAATGAAAAGTTTTTTTCATTCGTAAATTAGTACATCGAAACTGGAAAAAAGCAGCAACTCTGAAGTTTGTATTTATGATGAATTTTCAGTTTATATGAGAAATTCGAGAAAGTAATAACGTATCATTTCCAAAAGTGTGTAAAATCATCTTTAAATATTTGACAGTGATCTGCACGCGTTTCATCTGAGGTACTGTTCTCGTCGTCGGCGCGAATTTTGAATCAATGACGACATCGATTGAAGGACAGAAGATTGAAATTTTGTTTTATATAGCACAGAAAAGAAATACTGCCATTTTTAAAACTTTTTTTTACCTTAGCTATGTTTTTAATTGCTGATAAAAAGGTTTGGAGATTATGAAAGTGTGTGTCTGCTTTCTTTCTGCCTCAGTCGTATGTAAACCATATCCTTATTCAGCTTTAAAAAGAAAACAGTCGATATTTTAGAAACATAGTTGTATTTTTTAATGTGCTTCTCAAATTCTTGTCAGGCTCTACGAAACTCGTTTCATCAAAATTAACAGCATGATATACTTTACCTGTTCCACAATACGAAGAGCATCATATGAACTAATATGACACTAAAAGAACTCAAATCGATGGGCAAGTTTTTCCAAAATAATTTATTTGAATCCATTTACATTCCAAGAAAAGTTGCATTTTACAAGGTGGGTGAATGTATGCATCTGTTGTAAAGATTTCTTCTACAAGCAGATGTATAATGGCGTAGATAATGTTCACCACGAACACACTGGTAGATCTACCATACGAAAGACATGTACAGGGATAAAGAGTAGAATGTGCATATATATACATATAATTGGATCACCAACTTCAGGAAATAAACTACATTTCGCTGGAAAACGTACATAAAATACATAGTTTTCTAAAATATCAACATTACAATATAGTATCACTTCAGTGGAAAAAATACCGTACAACACATCTTTTGAGCTATATTTCACACGACTCTTGATAAAAGCTCGTCAAATTCTTCATTGGAGGATAAGGAATATAACTGCGAAAGCGTTGCAGTAAAATCTAATCTTTGGCATGTTTTCTTCGGAGTACAATAATTTCTTTTGTTTTTGTTACTAGTTAGCATGATGAAAATCGTTAAGTCTGTAAAAGTACAAAATCGTTGAAAACTGTAATTTGACGAATATGACGAACTTTTGATTTTTACTTTACTAACCACTTCGCAAAGTCTTTTCCAAAATATAACTCCCATCTATAGAAAATATGTAAAAATGGATAATTCAATGAATGTACACTTTAGGGGTACGGAAATGCTGTTGTGCGCAAAATGTACACACATTTCTTCGTTTTTAATTCGGACTGTACACACCTCTTAGAGTTTATTGCACTGATAATTCGGACAAAGATCACAAGGATTCCTACAGATTACGCAAATATTACACGAAGAAATTTCAGTGTTGCATAGTGGCACTTCAGACAGGCATAAATTCCTGTGCGCATACTGGCGAGGCAGAAACTTATTGTTGTGTATTACAATATCAGACGTCATCTATCTGTGATGTTGACAGAGAAGCTACGTGTGTGATCTATTCTATATACACATATATGCTATATCGGTGCTTCCCTTATTATCACAGCCCGCAGTTACAGAAAAGACAAATTTTTCGTTATTACGTTAGACAGGATATTTTGAAGTATTATTACATATTATTATGGTGGATATAGATATTGGTACATATACCATATGTGAAATTACTTAAAGAAATAATTTTTATGAAATATTACAAAGAAATAGCGAGGATGTTGCCCCACTGTATTAAATTTCTACCTGGATAATATAGTTTGAAAATAAAATATATTCAGTAGAAGATTTGTTCATTAACGTCTCTGTTTCTGTTGACATTTCTGATAGTTTAGTAATTACTTGCATAGAGTAATCAAGTCCTGAATCAGTTCTAAAATATAATTAATAGTTACGTATTGAACCAGTCTGAAGTACAATAGTATTTGTAGGACATAACTTTACAGAGTAACGAATTACGCTACTGTGCATTTCTCACCACAATGACATGAAAATGATGTATAAGTGTAAAATATTGTGTACAATAAGAGTGTTTGCACTATAGCTGGAATTAGAAAATGAGAGGTCTTTTAACAATAAGGAATGTTTAAAGTTACACAGTATGAGGTAATAAACGTGGATGAAGTTTAAGAAGTACGGTAAGTTTATGGCAGACGAGAAAGAACAGACAGTATTCACTATAAGTATTCCGATCAGTCTTATATCATACAAGCACCTGTAAGTGTTGACAGTGAATTGGAAATAGAGTGCTATGTTAATATCATCTTTCTATTACAAAGACAAAATTCTTTCTAGGTTCATATGTTTTCTAGCGAAAGACATGCAACACAACAGAAAGAATTATAGTGCAGTGCCAAAGCAGGTTGCACGATGACTTCCATCTTGGGAAAAAGGGGAATTCTTTTGCGAGATGCTCTCACTGATACGTTCCTTATGTGATTCTCGACTAAATTTGCATGCAACGAAGCGCTGCGCTGAACGGGACTAATGGAATCAGGTGTTCCTTCTTCACTTTCTGCTAAAAAAAAAAAAAAAAACGCTGTGATAGCTTTTCAGTCTGCACCTGGTTCCCTTACAGATTTGCGATGCTTTCAAATATCGCCTCTTTCACACCCACATACTCGTTCCTAAAGGCTGCTGAGACTCTAATTTTTAGACACACTGCCCAAAAAGCGCGCTGTTGATGTAACATCTAAGTTTGACATGTAAAACTCGTCCTAGACACTCATAGGAATTTCCCAAAATGAGCTGACAATCCTTCATACTACATATCTTTCACATGCACGTGTGGATGTAGTTCAAATTGCGTTTGACTTATTGGTATGTAGTTCAGGAAGCGTTCCAAACTGGAACCGGAAAATATTATTATTATTAATTATTATTATCAGTATTGTTATTTTTACTGTCAACGTTACAAAGATGCGAGAATCGACCTTCACCCGCAGGAAATATCATGTCGTTCGATCTCTCAGGAACGCCCGGTGTAATCATTGGCGTGTTTTAGGGAGTTCAGTCGAGATGTTTCGCGAATGATAATGGAATCAACAGTTCGTCTGAGTACCTGAAAACACGCCATTAATATGATTTCCTCACGTGATTGGTTCCCGTGCATCACCACGCCACAGTACGCCTCATCTGACCCACGCAACTAGACTGCCGATCAGATGGCCCGAGATTCGAAGAAATGTGTCTGCAGAGGAAGTTGTTTGGATCTGGAATCGACAGCATACGAATTTGAAGTCATTAACTACGAGCGGATAACGAAAAGAGAAAATAAAAAGCATTTTTCTTCTGTGAAGTTCTTCGTATCTCCATTAACTTCCATCACCTTTGGAACTATAAGATCTTCAAACTGCCTGTTTTCCACAGTCCAGTTCCTGAGAGCACTGTCGATCTGTTAAAACTGAGAGTACTTTGGGGAAAATTTGTTTCAAATAATTTTGTTTATTTCACATCCAAGTATATAAATCTGACATTACGTCGAATTTTCATGTTTCCCGTTTGGATTGGAAGTGAGGAGTGGTTACAACACAGTTCCTTTCCAGACCAGTCGTCTGGTCCTTATCGCCCTTCGTACTGAAATTTCACATCTGCGTGTGAGGCAAGCCTCGCTGTGCAGCGCTTTCACACTGCTGCTCTTTGTTACCCAGCTTTGAGAGTGCTGGTGACTGACAGATTTTTATTTGAAACTGCTCCAGGCGGTGATTGTTTCACTTGCAGATCTGAGATGCAAACTAACTGTCCCATGCAGATACATGAAAATGCTTCAGAGTTTGTTACATACGTACATTATAATACAAGAGACTACTGTACAGACGACATTACTAAGTTTTCGGGTATGCTTATCGTTAAGCACTTAACGATGGCTAATATTCGTAGCAAGTTCAGTGACATTTCAAAGCAGTGTTGTCTGCTACCTCTCGTTTCCACTGTGCATACACTGAAACGTCTTAACTGTTAAGTTGTCGTGTTGCGCTAAAGTGAAATATATTAGCACAGAAGTCAATTACAAACTCTTAGTCTCATCATGTGCACCGTATTGTAGTCGTCTCATTGTAGATTTTAGTGTTGAAATGGTTGCTCCCAAGTACCTTTCAAATTCATCTTCTTGAGAGTTTTATTCGCAGGCAGTTTTAACTGTTATTTGTTCAAACGTACAGGATGCCCTACTGTAAGATAACTTAATTTCAGTATTCGTTCAATTTAATTGTATCAGTCACTGACTTGGAAGGACGACGTTACAACTTATGGCATTTATATTCTCATTTCACTGAAACATTTAACTCGTGTTGGAGCACAGTAACTCGGTGACTTCCAAATACGAGAAACCAACTCTCCAGTGAGGCCGTGTGAAGTAGCTACGCCTCCCGACGGCTGCCAGACGCGCAACGTGCAGCTAGTCTGACGGGAAGAAATGAAATACGTGACAACCCTCACATCAGACAGGCATGCCCTGCGGTGTCAGGGTCAGCGCCCTTTGCACGGTACCTTTACATATTTCTGCAGTTGGGAGGTACAGAGCATACGATTCGTTCGTTTTGTCATTGAAGCAAACCTGGGAACACCTGGGAAAGGAAAATTAGGGTTTATAATCCCATCGATGACGTGATCATTGCAGATGGAGCACAGGTTCAGATTACGGAAGGAAGTCCTCGATGTCCTATGAAAGAAACCATCCCAGATTTCACATTAAGCGATGTAGGTACATCACAGAATTCTGAGTGGCTGGACGGTGAGCTAAACTGCCGTTCTCACAAACGAGAGCCCAGGTACAGCTGGGATCGTCACAAATGGCATTACTCCTGCTGTCTGTAGAAATTTCTGCAGTCTTTCATTGTAATTATTGGTCGGTAGGAGGAGGACAATTTTACATAGCTCGTCTGCATAAAGTGTAAGGTGGGAGGTGGAAGTGATATGTAGTGGACCTTCTTGTCATTCTTGTGTGGCAGAGACTGCCAGCTCCTGAAGTTCGATGGCTTCTGCCTCGGAGACCGGGGCCGCGGCGTCCCTGTGGCGCAGCGCTCCCACCAGGGCGGCGACGGCGTCGGTGCTGTCGCCCTTCTGGAGGTCCTTGTGGCCGCGGCGCTCGTCAGGTGTGTAGCGGCTGGGCACGTCGCGGCTGTTGTTGTTGTCGCGGAAGGACGCCGCCGCCAGCACGGCGCGGCTGGCGCACCTCGAGGCGGACAGCGCCAGCGCGCACACGGCGGGCTCTGCGGGAGAGCCGCCGCCCTCGGAGGGCCCCCGGAGGCTCCAGGTGCTGCCGCCCTGGCAGCCGGTCAGCTCCAGCACTGCGCGCCCCGGGAGCCCGTCCGCGGCGCTGCCGCGCTGGCCGCCGTCGTCCGGCTCCTCTTCACTGTTACTGGCCTTTTTTGGAGTGTCCGTCACCTGACTGTTACTGGCAAGACGATCTCTACAGCGTCTCTCTTCCGGTGCGTTTGCAGCACTGGGTGAGCCTTCAGCAGAATCTACAGCTTCACTGCAAGGGTTGTCAGAACACTCCAAATCACTTCGGAATAGATCGACGTTTTGGCCCAATGGAAGGTCTAAACATTTCGAGTCACACTCGCTACAGCCTCGTGAGGGCGAACTTGGACTGCAGTCTTTAGTTTCGTTATCTGACGCAGTCTTCGACGGACTCGCCCCAGTCTGTGCCTGTTCGTGGTCAGCGTCCTCTGTGACGAGGCCGGGACGCTTTTGGAGCCTTCCGCTTCCGCTCTCGGCGTTGCTCGAAGAATGGACCCCTTGCAATGGATTGTTGCCAATCGATGTGACTCTAGCAGTGGACTCCTCGGAGTGAGTCGGGCTCGCACTCTGATCCGAAGCATTAGCCTGGCTGTCAGCTGGTGACGGTGGTGGTGGTGGTGCGTCTGTGGAGGCGTCGGACGGTCCCTTGGAGGCTGTACCCTTCTCGAAGATGATGGCGGCCGACCACTTGCGCTTGACAGTGGGTCGCTTCGCCTTGGAGGGTGGGCCGTCCTGCAGAGGGTGGACGGAGCACCCGGGGGCCAGCAGCAGGGTGTCGGCGTTGCTGCTGCCGCTGCTGCTGGTGCTGCGGTTGCTGCTGCTCTGGCCTCCAGATCTGGACGTGTCGGCCGCACCGGGCGTGGCCTCACTGGACACCTGAAACATTCACCGTAGTATATTTTTCAGAAGAGATGCTTTACTGAGGTAGGAACTTGTACATTCACTGAGCACATAATGCAATTTTTAAGGGACAAAGTATCACCACTTCGTGTTCTTTGCAAGATTTCGGAGGCATCTGGTCGTATAAGTCATTACAATCTGATGAAAAGTATGTACACTCCATGTGCAGTGCACAGTTGGCCACTAGATGTCACTAGAGGCGTATCTGCCAGTATTAAAGCAGACGGGGAGTATTGTATCGTCAGGAGAGAGGCAGCAACCGAGAATGCGTCACTTAGGAGAGCACAGTGACTTTGAATGCGAACTGGTCATCGGATGTCATCTGCGTAACAAATGCCTCAGGGACATTTCGAGCCTTCTAATGCTCCACAAGTCGACTGTCGGTGATGTGACTGTGAGGTATAAACGCGAAGTCGCAGCCAACCCGAGACCAGACAGACATCATGTACTGATGGACAGGGACCGTTGAACGCTGCAGAGAGTGGTTGTCGGAAATCCCGTCAAATCAACAGAGTGAATCATCTGTGCGTTGTGAAGCGCTTCCAGAAGGTGAGCGAGCACAGTGACTGTGAACAAGGAATTCACAGAATGCGGTACAACATCGAGCAGCTCTCCACAAGCCACACATTTCCGTAGTCACTATAAAGCGACGTTTGAGGTGATATAAAGAGTGATGCCACTAGATAGTGATTTGGAGTGGTGAATCACGCTATATCCTGTGTCAATCAGATGTACTGCACACATTACAGGTACTGCTAAGAGTGAAGTATGGAGGAGATGGTATTACAGTTCATGAATGTTTCTCGTGGTAGGGGACGGTCCCCTTAGTCTTCTTGAGGAAACGCTAAATTCCGAAGGATGTGATTACACTTTACAGCACTGCATACTGTGTACAGGAGAGAAACACTTTGGAGACCATGACTGATTGTGTCAGTACAACATTACACCCTGTCATAAAATACCATTTGCAAGACAATGGTTTATGAACAATAACATATCTGAAATGAACTGGTCTGGCCAGAATTTGGACCTGAACCTGCGGGATGAGTTAAGACGTCGAAATATCTCCAAACCCCAGCGTCCAGTGTCACCACTTTCTCCGATTTCGAGTGTTGAAGAAAAATTGCCTGTCATTCCTCCACAGCCATTTAGACGCCTTATTGAAACCCTCCACAGCAGAGTGCATGAAGGTGAAGTGGGGACAGACCCCATATTAATATGCACTAATAGATGCCCGGATACTTTTGATCAGATAGTGAATTTGTTAGAGAAGTTAAGTGCAGTGGATATAAAAGTAGGTCACTGCTCAGCAGACATTACGCTGATACTGCTAAACACCATCTCTAGCATTGACGATGGCCTGGTTCGGTGAAGGTGAGTCCAGAAGTGTGTACAGGTATTCCATATATTGTAGAAGACACTCTTCGATGATCTGATCACGCAGAGCTACTAAATTGCAGGGATGATGATGCCTAAGTTGCACTCGGTGTTCGAAATAGTCACAGTAATTTTCGGTGTAAAAGGGGTCAGGTGATTTAGTGGCCCAGTCGATGAGCGATGCAGTGTGCCTGAGTGTTCGTCAAAAACAAGAATGTTCCTTTATATGACTCTGTGATTGGTGCTGTAGTCATCCTGCAAGACGGGAGGGTCCATCAAAAAACTACCTCAGGTCAGAACTAAACCCATGCACTGCAGGCGAAAGGCCTCCTCGGGTGTCAGCGGACATGATGCCTCGCAGGCAAAAGACGGCAACACCATGGGCGACACTATAATCTATTGTCAGCTGCTGTCCAGCTTGTGTTGCACGAAGAAGCGCAGGTGACCTTTGTGATGCCCGACTCCAAATGCCTACAGCATGCAATAACCTTTGGAAAATGGCTGTGATGTACCAGTAGCCACTTACAGCAGTTTTCCCAACGGGTTTGAAAAAAACATTGTCACTGGCAAGGCATGACAGCATCTCCGCCCTCCATCAGTGAAATACTACTTAGGGCCACTGTTGGCATTTAAAACATGGCTGCAAATGTCACACCATTTCTTGCATAGAGACTGGACACTCATCTCCGACATGCCAAGAAACGGCGAAACTTGATTCACCCTGTTGACATGGTCAACCAAATGGTGGCTCTTTTCTGGCATTGTACCACACCTCCACAATGGCTCATATAACCGACTCTCACATACTCCCCGCTTCACTAGTATGACATATGTCAAGGGTGGTTAACCATATAAAGGGATCAGAGTCCTCTTTTATGTGGGTCAGAAATGTGTCATCCAGTCAGCATATATTTCTAAGCCCTCCTGCATAGCTGAGTGGTCAACTGAGATGTGGAGGACATGGGTTCCATTCCCAGTACTGCCAGGGGTTTTTCCTCGGTGGGAGGACTGGTACAGGGTGCATGCAGCCTTGCAAGGGTACCCGAGGAACTACTCGACTGAGCAGTAGCAGTTTCAACATCAGGAAACCCGACAACGACCGGGAGGAGACTGGTGTGCTGACCGCATGCTCCTCCATACCACCTGCAGTGATGCAATTGACACAGGAAGACACGGCGGTCGGTCGAACTCGACTGTCCCGTCTAAGGCCAGTATGCGGAAAATTTTGCTTTATATACAAGGCCCGTGCAACAAGTAAGGCCGCACCGAGTGCGAAATGGAAACCACATGTTTGCACAGATGTGTTGGGCAGTGTCTCCAGCGTGCCCGTCGATCGGCTCACGTCACTGTTTTGAGTTCTGAGCGCACAGTGAGCACTTAAATATGTCTAGAACAATAGTCTTCCGGAAAGTGCGAGGGGCTGGTGAGAGATTTCTCCTGTCATGCAGCCCACATAACATAACTGTTATGAGTTTCCTTCTTCATGACAATTTTCGGCCGCAGTCTGTAGCGGCAATGAGGATGTGCTTTCGATGGGAAGTATTTGATCGCCGTCAATACAGCCCGTAATTGGCTTCCCCTGAGTTTTACCCCTGTTCACATGAATTGCTGCCTATGAAGGCAAAATTTTGGACAGACAACGAGCTGTAGACAACCGTAAAGAAATGGCAGAAAGCACAGGCGACTTCCTTGTACGACGAGCGTGTGGGAAGTTGGTAGAAAGCTAAAACAAATTTCTAAGTTAGAGCGGCGACTATGTGAAGAACCAGCTGGAAGCTGAAGCAAACTGTTGCAAATACAACATTGCTGATTTCCAGTGGGATTTCCATTTCGCGACCGATCGGATCTTACTTTCCGAGTAGCCCTCCTGTTACTATGTGGTTCATGGTTCAGCACCTGTCTGTGTTAGTTCGTGTGTAGGAACGGAATGCGGCAAGATATGCTAGGATATTTGAATGACGCGAGCAGTGACTACACGTCACACAAATCACAATGACTGTTTTGCATGGTTCGATTGTGGGTCTACTACTGTTATTGCTCTGATAATTATATTCTGTTTTACTTCAGTCAAGAGACACTCATTTCTACCACTAACAAAAGCATTTTTATAGTTCTGGGTGACTTTCCACTAATAAAAATTCAGTGCATAAAAGAAACTGAGAAGAATTGTGCCTTGTTCACCGACCAAAATATTACAAGAATATGTTTAAGGAATTGGAAATATTAACGGTAGTCCCAGAGAACATTTATCGACTGTTGAAATTTTGCTTACAAACACATTTTCACAAATGTTAGAAATGAAATGATTTGGACTTTCCTCTAGTGTGTGCCGGCCGGAGTGGCCGAGCGGTTCTAGGCGCTGCCGTCTGGAAACGCGCGACCGCTACGGTCGCAGGTTCGAATCCTGCCTCGGGCATGGATGTGTGTAATGTCCTTAGGTTAGTTAGGTTTAAATAGTTCTAAGTTCGAGGGGACTGATGTCCTCAGCAGTTAAGTCCCATAGCGCTCAGAGCCATTTTTTCCTCTAGTGTTTCTATGTTTGGCACAGAAATGAGTTAAATAGACAGATGTAAAACTTTTGAACGATCTGATCATGGAATTAAAATGTCTGACAAACAGCAGGCGTGGTTTGAAATGTAGCTAAAACTTGATTATTCTTAATAGCTCATCCTGCTACGGTGGAATTCCACAACAGGAAAAATAATTAAATTATAAACGTGTAGATTAGCAGTATGTAGCCATACAAACAAGTGTTTTTCGTGGTAGCCATATGACTAGTACTAGGAAATCGAGAAAGTGAAAGAAATGGAAAACTTAAGAATAATAATAATAAAGTTAACTCCCTCTTCAGTAGCTTTTTTACTATTACAATGTACATTTCAAAGTGAAGGTTTCGAAAATAAATGTTCTGGGTTCAGTCTCAGTCCCTAACACAGTTTCGATCTATCAGGGAGTTTCCATCTAGCTACTGTCCTAGACACATTTTTGTTAGCATAAATGTAATTGCAGTATACTTTAATTACATTCCTGCAGCAGATATAAGCTATCCATTTATTTGAAATTAATTTCCAATCCGCTCTCAACTGTAGATTTCTTATAATTAAGAAATTAATCATCAACACCTTCCACATCATGGAGTAGGCCGCACAGTCTGCTCTGGAGACCATCTCGTCCTCCGACATCCAGTGTACTCGTAGTTCAAGGAGATTAGAGGCAGATGATCTCGCTCCATTCTTCCTACTTCGGTACACCAGTTGAGTGTTTAACTTTTAATTTTGATTTCCAAATTGAATATCTGTAGCTCTTGTCTTATCTCTATATTTCAAATCTGTCTTTCAGTGACTGCCCTGAAGAATTTCATATCACAAGACAACGGTCCAGTCCGAAATGTCGAAACCTGCCCTCAAGTTTTTATACGAGAAGAAAACAGCAAAAGAAATGCACTGTCAAAAGTTTAGCTGCTAAGATACACCCGAAGAATGAAACGAAATTTGACAAATTCGAAGCTCGCCAGGCGGCTGGGGAAATATACCTCCTTCACAACACCGTAGGCACAGGTCCTGGTATCTATTCACCCGAATTTATAACTCATTTAATATCTACAAAAGTTATTAGTTTCCTTAAACAGCATCAATTTTCTTTCCTTCGTTATATGCCTGCTAATAGCATCTGTCTTAGAGTGCGTTTCAGAGTTTCACAGTAATGTGGAATATAATTATGGTATTCAACATTGAAAAGATGAGAACATTACGACCACCTGCTTAATAACTTGTTGGTCTCTCTTTGGAACGCCATACGTCACTGATTCTGCGTATCATGGATTCTACAGTTTGTTTGTAGGTTTGTGGAGATACGTCGCACCAGATGTCCACGCATACCTTGTGTCATTAAACAACGGGCCGCTGATTTGTGGACGTGGTGATGGCGCCTGATACGACCCGATTGGGTTCAATTGGATTCACATTAAACGAATTTCGTGGCCAAGACGACAATGCGAGAACATTGTCATATTCTTCAAACCACTGTAGCACGGTTTAGGCATTGAGACACGGGCAGTTATTCAGCTGAATGATGACATCGCCGGCGTTGAAGACATCAAGCACGAAGTGGCGCAGGTGGTCCACAGCTGTCAGTGGGTCTTCGACTACTACCACAGGTCCCAGGCGAGCACAGGAGAAGTTCTCCCATAGCATAACACTGCTCCCATCAGCCTCAGTCCGAGGCGCGCTGCACGTTTCGAACCGCCGTCGGCGTTTGTGGAGACGGTCACCGAGCTGGTGTGAGAAAAATGTGATTCATCCGACCAGGCGAACGTTTCCATTGGTCGACGGTTGAATCCCGGTGGTCCCGTGCCCACTACTATCGCAAGTGACGATTTCGTTGGGTCGACATGTGGGCACGTAGGTGTGGTCTCTTGCACAGCTCCGTGTTCAACAATGCACGATGAACGGTGTTTTCCGAAACACTTGTGCGTGAACCACCATTGTACCTTTTCGGCAGAGATTCCGCAGATCGCCATCTATCTTGCTTTACAGAGCAGACCATCCTCCGAACCTCACGTTCTGTGAAGAGTCGTGAACGTCCAAACACTTATCACCCAGTGGTAGTTTCATTGTTGATCTACCATTTTCCATAGATACTCACAACAGTAGCATGTGAACATTCGACCAGTTACGTAGTTTTCGAAATACTCGTTCAAAGGCTCTGGGTAAAAACAATATCGCCTTCGTTAAAGTTGCTGATGTATATTTCCCCATTTGCGGCACATGTCGTCGCTACAGTGATTCTTCATCCCTGTTTGACCGACCCGTGTACTTTTGTTACCGCGTCACGCTCCCTCAATTCTCCCATCCCGCGGTGGGCAGCGGTTCTAATGTTCTGACTTAGCACTGTATGTGATATTTATTTCTTAATTTATTGGACGTTCATTCCAGAGATGTCCACATTTTGTTACAAATTGTGTAAACACTAGAAGAAACCGGAAAAAAACTATGACAATTTGTGAAGTGAGGTTCGTAAGATTACTGTTTTACGAATTGAAGATCAGAACGTAAACCCAGTACCTTCCTAGTACAAAGAAAACTGAACAATTATAGCTCTTAGCTACAAAGAAAAGTCTCTATATTTTCCTTTAAACGAATGACGGAGGAAGTGCTTGGAGTTAAGCAGAGTGCAAAGCTGGTTTGTTTTAGTAAAATCTGAACGTGAGTTTTATCAGTTGAAGAAAGATATACACGAAGTACGAAATATGGCCCAAAAATAAACTCACAAAAGTTGAGAGAAAAGTTATTGGAAAGATTTATAAATTGAATGCAGCGTTATGCAGGGAGATATATGATACTGGGCCCACCCAATTCCAAGTGAGGCGAACACTGCTGATTTCCAGGCTTCTTCGATTTGATTAATCAGATTTAGGCAGTTACGAGGGCGTGCTGAAAAGTAAAGCTTCTGTATTTTTTATGTGAAAACTATTAAAGCTTTGTAAATAAAGCGAACATTATTAACGGTCTCCATCTGTTTTCTTCATGTCTTCGTATCTGCACTCCTTTCCCACAAGAGGGCTCCAGATTGCAACATGCAACATGGCGGAATGTAACGCAACTATGTCGGTGCGTGAGAAACAGCATGCTGTAATCGAATTTCAAATTCGAAGAGTTCGTCCACACGTGGGGCGCCCTCTCCTTCAGTGTGGTAATGTCAAAACACACGCGAGCGTTGCAGCGTCCGGAACAATCCGACGCCTCGGGTTCACAGTCATCGGTAATCCCACATACAGTCCTGACTTGGCCCCATCCGAATTTCACGTGTTTCCCTAATTTAATGAACGCCTTTGGGGACTTCACTTTGACAACGATGAAACAGTGCAAACGGAGATCATGTTGTGGCTCTGTCAACAAAATCAAACATTCTACAGTGACGGCATCAAGAAAGCGAACTCTCGTTGGAAGAAATGTGTTTGCTGTCTGGGTAACTATGTTGAGAAATTTCAACGAAGTGATCTCTCCTTAGAAGAAATGTGTTCGCCGTTGTTAATAACATTTGTTTATTTAAAATATTTTATGGGTTTTGCATAAAAATCCGGAGGCATTACTTTTCAGCACGCCTTTGTATTTGATAAAGTACGAATAGGTTGCAAAATTGCGAAGTTTTCTTCAAGTAATAGCGTAGTTGAGATGTCGTTAATAGGTAACACTGTCGAGAAATTCGTAACTGACGTGAAGAAAGAGGTTTTTGTTGTACCCTAAAACACCGTATATAATGCCAATCAGTAGAGTTTCGTGCAAGAACAGCGTGGAACGAGCACTTTCTCATTTCGAGAGAGAAAATTATGGTGGAACTGATGAATGCTATGACACGCAAATTAACACCAAAAATTAAATAAAGGACTGTTAGGTTGCAAAAATCTTGTAAACGACACAGTAGAATCTGAGAAAATGGGAGAGAATAATTTATGCATAGTCAGTCCGCATCACAACGTTTTACGAATTTGATGAGGTATGCCTGCTACACAGCAAAGTATCCAGAACAACAGCCACAACAGTTTATTATTGCTTTCCAATTCTGTCTGGATAAAACTGGTAACTACTGTGAAGTGCACGAATGCATTAAGTTATTCTTTATCTGGTGTGCCTCCTATAAGGAAAATGTTTGTTTTCGTCACCTAGTAGCCGCGTCTTATTTCTGTAGTGACTACAGGGAATAAACAAGGAACTGTTTCATTGTTATTGAATTACAAATAGTACATTGATAAGAGTTATTTTGCAAAGAGCATTTCCAAGTAAACATTTCTGGTTACAAACCAAGAATCTAATTTTGCAGTTTTATCTAATTTATCACCATTTGTAAAGATTTTAGTATACCGATCTGGAAGACTAATTTTAGTTTCGAAATGATGCAAGATTCATGTTTTTTACTTCTGATAATTTAGTGAACACCCCTGAACAACCATCTCCATAACTGTTAAGTTCAGGTAATAGATTTTCAATACTATCAATCGTGGACATTTTAATTTATATAGAAAAAAATTTATGGCTGAAAAATTTGGACAATGTTTTAATTTTTGAGGAACTAAACTATTAAGTTTCTATAAATTTTAAGTTATAGAGCAAAGTTGTCAGTTGTCCTCTTTTGTTTGGAAGATCCAGATTTGAGCTAGTTCCTAGCTATTATCTATCAGTGCACTATTTTCTAGTCAATACATGTCAGTTCCCTGTTGTTCAGTCACAGTTCTTTGAATACTTTTAGTTTGATCATTTCTCATTTTTTGAAAATATTTCAAATGGAAATGAAAACAATAAGTTAAAATTTCCTTAATTTTTTCTAATTTTTCATGTATTTATTTAATTAGAAATTTTCAGTTAGCACTCTGTGTGGTGAATCATATGTTAAATTCTTTTTACCATACATAATAACACATGCAACTGTATGATTTGGAATATTTTCATTAAAGAATCCACATAATTTCATTGTTGTTTTTTGAGCAGTTAAAACAAATACTCTTCTAGATGTATTAATTACATAAACAGGATAATTTTGAATAAAATTGAATGGACTTATATTTACACCATTATTTGAGTTATTCTTTTAAGACATCTAAGGGATTCATAAGCTTTTAGGAAGTTATATGGTGGTTCAAGATTCCGTAATTCTTGAAGAAAAACTTCAGTTCTTCCATTTTTAACATATATATTTTGCAATTTAACATGATCAAATAAAAAGAAGATCATGTAATAGATTATTTTTCTATTAGATTGAAAACAACGAAAATAAAGTAACATATGACGAATTCTGTAGAATTATACTAATTAGTAATATCTAATTCTAAATTTCTGTTCCCCTGTAAACCAGCAAATTATATTGTTTGGAGTCCGAAGAAAGATATTGGAATTTTTGGATTTTTTTGTCTTTCTTGCTCTAATTCAAGTGAATGTCCTGGTTCACATTTAACAACAGGAACACAAACTTCCATACTTTCAACAACAATTTTAACCTTCTTTTGGAAGTGTGGAATTATCATATTCTGCAGTCCCATGAAGAATTGTATCTTCTTGATCATTTCTCAGAGTGCAAGTAAAAGTTCCACATAACTGACCTTCAAACATTATTTCTTTATAATCTTTAAAAAATCCACCAAATAATTCTACAGGATAAATAACTTCATTTTGTTTGGTTTTAATTTTTCATTGTTAAGAATATGTTCTTCCATATTTAGTACACTTAAAAGGGAAGAAGTTAGATAAAATAGAGTTCAAGAAATAAAAAGATGTTCGATTCTAAATAAAATATCATTTCTTTTTTTTAATTGCAATAACACCATACAATTTTGAAACATCATTATGAGTTAGTGTAGTACTTAATTTATAATCATATGCATAAAAGTCAGTTCCATCTGTGTGAATAACTTCCAAAGTCATATAAAGTTCCGAAAAATTAGGATGAATCCAACCGTCACCAATATTAATATTAATTTCTGTTTCCTTGTAAGAAGATATAAATTGATAACATTTGATTCAGTTTATGATTTATTAAGGTAAGAATTTATTAATTCATTTCTAAAACAACATAAGAACAATTCAAGTCAATTAAATTATCATTTTCATCAGATATAGTTATTTCTGAATTTGGAATAAAATAAAAAATTGGAATTTTTATGGGATGATTTGGCTTATAAATTATTGCACTATTAAACTCAGAATCAGGTTTAAATGAAGAAATGTCATTAGTTTTTTGATGAAAATGATCATTACATTTAACAACCATTCCATCAGCCAAATTAAAATTTACATAAATTAATTCAAATGAAATAATTTTAGAAACATATTTAGCAAAAGTTTTTGCATTAGGTTCAATAATTTGATTTCTAAAACCTAAAATGTGATCAGCTACCTTCTTTATCCATAAATAATTTGACATCACTTTCAATAACATCTCCATTTAAAAATTCATCTGCTTTAATATGAATATTTTGCCTTTTTCGATTGAATAAATTTTTCTAAATTTTTCTAACTATATTCACCAATAGGAATTGCTATTGTTTCTTCATGGTAATTTAATTTATATTCTGAAAATCTTACTATTCCTGCATCATTGTAATATTTATTACCTTTTGATGGAATATTAAGAGTTAAAAAAGTTAATTGAAAACCAACTAATTAAACACTTTTAGAAGTTTCCCTTATTGGACCAGTTGATAATTTTCCAGACTGAAGAATTATCACTCAATTCAAAAGATCTAACCATTTGTATTAGTAAAAATTATATGAATAAATGAGAGATTGGGAACAAAAACTAAAAATTCAAAAAAGAAACATAGAAATAAACATGGTAAACTTTTACCAAATTTAAATTGATGTGCAGTCATTGGACCACATAGATGTGGAAAAACAACGTTATGAGTGGTAATTATATTTCAGCACCTGGTTGGCTAAACTGGGAAAAAATTAATAACTTGTATGTTTATTCAAAAAGTTCAGATTAACCAAAAAAGTGGAAAAATGTGAAAAATTGGAGATAAAATTAATGAAAAAATTGTTGATTTTTTTAAAATAATGATGAAATTATTCCATTAGATCAATGTGAAAAAAATTCAGTTGCAGTTTTTGATGATTTCAATCTTGAATATCAAGATATAGTTGAAAATGTTTTAGTAGAGGAAGACAAAAGGTTACAGTTATTATTGAAGTCCAAAATATTCAAAAATTCTAAAACAACTAGTTAGAAATAATTTTCTTAAATATCTTTAGACAATATGATACAAATTTAAATTATTTTATGATGAATTTTTTGGTAACTTAAAGTTTGATGAGTTTAAAGAAATATGTAGTATATGTTGGAATAAAGATACATATGATTCATTACTATAGATATAACAAGTAAAATTGATGGAGGTAGATATACAGAAGAGATTAAGATTTTTTTAAACATTGAACATAAATTTTGAACATATATGCTGAAAGGACTGAAGACCACAACAACAACAACATGCTGAACAATAAAATAAAAAAGCCATTATCTCATTTTTTATTCTTAATAAATTTTGCAAAATTCGATCCCAAATTGTTCAAAAAGCCAAACACAATATGAAAATAAAAAACAATTAAAAGAAGAGATTGAGAAATGGAAAAGACTACAAAAACAGAATATGAAAAACATGGAAAAGATCAATCCCTTATCAATAAAATAGAAAAAGTTAATCAAGGAATTGAACTATTAGGAGAAGTTCTAAAACCAACTGAAAAGATAGAGAAGTTGGAAAATGTATGGTTTCTTATAATGAACTCTATTTAGAAGAATATAATGATATTCCAACAATTCAACATTATAAAAGTGGTTAAAGAGATTATGTATTATGTGAATCAGAAATACAGAATGTATTAGAGAACTATCAAGAACATCTAAATTAAGAATAAGACATGTACTGTTAAATAATAATGGACAGTGATGTTGAAAAAATAAATGTAAGTGAAAAAGTTAGAAAATGTTAATTACAGTGAAGATAATAATTTAGGATTTAGACTTGTTGGTGAATTTAAATATGTTGGCAAATTAGCACCTGCAGATTTCGATGATGATAAATTAAAAATTGGTGGAAAAGAATATGAAGGAGCAGATGGATCAATGATACCTTGAACTAACATGAAATAACTATAGTTGATTTAGGAACAGAATTTGATTCTCCCAATTTGTTAAATGAAACAGCAAGTTTATGGTGACTGGTAACAGTAAACTTGTTGTTTCATTTAATGTCAATAACAGTCACAGTAAAGGTTCACATTTAAAGTTAATCTCCCAATTTACAAAATTGTTACAATTGTATTCCATTCAGATGCTGTATACAATGAAAGTAATTAAAATAAAATAAAGTGAAGTAAAAGAAATAAATATAATAAGAATATTTTCCCAGTTCTTCAGGAATAAATCTTGATGGTTCATTAGCAAAAGTTGGTGAGCAGTTAGTAAAGAAATATTCAGAAATACCGATTGAATATGTTTGGATAGATGATATTCGAAAATTAATTGCTTGATTAGCAGTTATTCATGGTGAAGAATTATCAGGAAATAAACATAATCATAAAGAAAAATTTGGAATACCACAAATATTAATTAACAAATTTAGTGATTTTGTTATTAATGGTCACAAAGGAATTCCTTTTTAATCAGATTGTTGAGTATACATTTTCGAAAAGTGAAAAATATGGAAAAAAGTTTAGTTAATACCTTGTTTAACAAATCGATTATGTGGCCTGAAACCATATTAGAAGAAAGATAAGGTAGAGGAGATCAAGGAATTAATCCAGTGAATGAAGCATGCAAAGAAATAATTATAAGAAACGTATGAAGCTGATAAGAAAATTCAAATAGTTGCAAAAGAAAGATTGCATGCTAGTGATGCATCATTAAGTGAAAAAATAGCAGCAGCTGCTTTTAGAGGAGTTATATATAGGAAACAAAAATGAGGAATGGGTATAAATGCTGTACCAGCTGTAGCAGGGTTAAGCCTGTGGCTTGATAAAAATGGATAGGGTTTATAAAATTCTTTATTATTCTTGATCTGTATAAATTGTTAACTTATCAATTAATTATACTTTTTTGCCAGTGGCAAAACTAAACCACAATCAATTAAATTTATACTCAATAATGTGCAATTAAATATTTTTGAACAATTTTTAACTGATGTTCTCAAAAGAAACAAAGAGAAAAAAAAACTGATGGAAATAGCTTCATGTTGTGAAAAAGGTTGTTGAATATATAAAAAACGAAAAGAAAAAATATGGAATTGGATTTTTACCATTATTATTAAATACATTACCTTATTTAGCAACAATTGGTTCACTTGATGGTGAAACTGCAGCAATTGCAAATGCAGTTATAAGTTAGAAAAAAGACATAATTTGAAAATGGAAAGACATGAAAAAGAGTAAAGAGTTATTTCAAAGAAATAATCAATAAATTTAATAATCTTTTACATGATTTTGAAATAGAAGAATTAGTTAAACAACTGAAAATTAACGATTTTTGTGGCGTTTTATAATTGATGAATTACCCAATGAACCAAAAAATTTAGAATGTGGAAAAATAAATTTAGATACTTCTGATAATGTTGGAAGTGATTGAAATTGTTATAAAAATCAAGAAATAAAATTTCTTTTCGATTCATATGGAAGAAATATTGTAAAATAACTAGTTAACTATCTGAGAAAAATTGATCTTTACTACAAAATGAAAAGAATACAAAAGTTCAGTGAAGTAATTTGTGGACATTTGTGTTTATCTGTTAAGAAACTATTGTGTATGAATTATAAGTTTAATGATAATTTAAATCTATTAAATGGACACTTTTGGAAATAAGGTGCAGTCTTAAGGTCATACAATTAAATGTCAGATAAATTTAGAAACCACAGTAGATCAATATGAAGCAAAAATAGAAAGTTGTATTAAACAATTTCTTAAAGAATTATTTCTCATTTTTAAGGTAACTGAAGGATATATTGATCTTTGATGTATATGAATTGGGGATATAACTAATACAATAAATGGTTGTGATGCTGTTACTAATCAGTATCTAGAAAAAGAATGTTACAAAATCTGAATATAAAAGTATTTTAACATATTTGAACAATTATGCTAGTGAAACAGATTTAGATCAGTACTTAAATGATTTACATAATCTTAAAGAAAAAAGTATATGATAAACAATATATATATATATATATATATATATATATATATATATATATATATATATTCGACTGAGCAATTGTCACCAGAAGGCATATTGACATTGACAGTCAAAGTTATCGAGATTCCACATGAAAATGACCGAAACTTGTAGTGCTGTGCAAAATAAACGACAACTGAACGTTTTGACTGTGAATTTCAATGATTATTTATCAGCTGATTCCAGCTGCTACCCCATATATGCAAACATAATATGATGGGTAGTTCTGTTGATTTATAAAGCTTCACCTTCAACTCGTTCCTGTCTTCTTACCTGAAAGTTCTATGGATTGTTCCAGTTATATTTTTAATTTGCAAACTTCTCTTTGTCATGATATGTTGTTGGGGTATTCGTATCCAAGATATTCAAAAATGGACATATTTTGCTATTTACCTCAATTTTAGATATTATTATTTTTTTCCCCAGATATACTATTATTTGTTATTTAAGTGGAGGCATTGCGAGTCAATATTCTTGTGCTATATGTTGTAAGATGTATAGTCCACTCTATAAATCATCTCGTGTGTGATGCACAATAGCTACACCGTTTGTGTACGAAACCTGAGTTGTCCCTGCACGGCGGTCGTAACGTGGCAGGGGAAGAGCCAGGGGTAGAAACCGGAACGAATTTGATTGTGTAATTTAGCTCCTTAGCCGGAGGAAAGAAAGAACGTATTGGCGACCACGTAACATGGCCGCCCGTTAGACTACTACATTTTTTTCGGTGGTGACGCGGGCGTCCCAGAGCGCACACACCTTGCCGGACCCACCCCTGGCGTGGACCTGGCTGACGGCGGCGAGCGGCGGCGGCAGGGGCAGGCCGGAGGCTGCGGTGGCGGCGGCGGCGGCGGCGGCCTTCTGCTCGTGGAGGAGGTGGTGCTGGGCGAGCGCGTCCTGGTGCAGCAGCAGCGTGGAGGAGGCGGCGGCCGACACGGCCAGCAGCGTCGTGGTGGCGCCGACGCCGGCGGCGCCCAGCCCGCTCTGCGAGCAGCCGCGCGTCGGGCTCACGAACGTCACCTCCTGGCCCGCCTCGGCCGACTGCGGCCCCGGCGCCGGCGTGCGCACCCCCAGCAGGCGCCGCCACGCCGACCGGAACTGCGGACCACCGCACACACACACACACACCAGTCACTCGCACATCGAGTCGCGACAGCCGTACTCTTAGCGAGACCGCCGCCGGTGGGGCAGACACTCGACCGCGAGTAACGGCCCCTTCTGTATGTAGCAAGGCAGGAGTGGTCCAAAACACTGAAGTGTAAGGCACGGTGTCATTTATGTGTAACAAGAACAAGAACATGCAAACATGCACTCTGAGCTTCCTTACTACTCTCTTCTTGTCATTTGACAGAGTTCAAATACCATCGAAAATTAAAGTGGTCTACGAGATAATTTCAGTTCGCCCTTACATCCCAAACCCTACGCGTTGCTATCGGTGTCAAAGGTTTAATCGTACCTGCCAATCGTGTCCCAATCTGGCCAAATGCATTAACTGTGGCAGGGATGCCCATGAGGGTGCTTGTCCACTACCTTCCCCTCGTTGCATCAACCACACTGCTTCCTCTAGAGATTGCCCTATTTTTAAAGATGAACGAATTATTCAGGAAATCCGAGTGAGGGAAAAGGTGTCTATCTTTGCTGCTTGTAAGTTATTCGGCAGTAGAAAGCTCACTGTGCTCCCAGTGGGTGTATATAGCACTGTCCTTCTCGATCTACTAAGGAGGTGGCCATGCAGACTTGCGATCTCATCTATGGCGCCACTGTCGCCAAATCGGCCAGCCCAAAGATCGCCCGTTCAGCCTCCCCACTTCCATCCGCTCACTCTAAGCCCTTCATCAGCTCCTACTAAATCACGAGCCCCAAAATCGGATGCCTGGACTTCCAAAAAGAGCCTACTCATGAAGATTTATTAAGTCCCGGACCTCACAACCCTCAACTCCTCCTTCATCTCAACGCCCTACTTCAAGAAGGCTCATAAGAAACACAGTTCCTCTCCTTCTCCGCCACAGTGTGTCTCTTCCCCAGCACCACTCAACGGTAGCCGCCCTCGGCACCGTTGGCGCCCGATCAACCAGCCGATCACTGGTGGCAGGAGCTGCCCCCGAGCAACCTGTGGGTCAGGATATTCTGCCTCTGGATGAATGACATTCCACATCGTCGGCCACTGGCTCTCAGCTGTCGCTGAGTTGATGGCAAGTGTGGTGAGATTTTTCCCGTTTTCGTCCACCTTACGTCAATTATGCATTGGAATCTCAATATTCAGATGAACTGCTGATCCTCTTACGATCCTATTCCCCGGTCATCCTCTGTATTCAGGAAACAAAGCTATATCGCCATGCTCGCTTTGTCTTCCCTCATGCCAATCAGTCCGATTTGATCTCCCCTCTGTTGCTGGCGTTCTGGCACATGGGGGACGTATGATTTTTCTCCATGACACTATCCATTATCACCAATCCACTTACACAGTTCCTTTCAAGCTGTCACTGTACGTTTTTTCCCTTTCTGGATTCAAATTTTCTCTTTGTACTATATGGGTTCCATTGTCCACACCAATGGCAAGAGCCGATTTTCTTCATCTCCTTGGTCAGCTCCCACCCCCATATTTGCTGGTTGGGGAGTTCAAACCACCCTCTTTGGGGAGCTTCGCGTCCTTGTCAGAGAGGCTCCCTATTGATTGACATCTTCCACCAAGCGGATCTTGTTTGCCTCAACACTGGAGAACCTACGTATTTGTCTGCCTCCATGTCAACCTACTCTCATTTGGACCTTCCGGTCGGTACTGTTCGGCTAGCTAGGCGCTTTGAATGGTTCGCTCTTGCTGACAAACACTCGAGTGACTATTTTCCATGTGTCCTTCGATTACAGCCACAACTGCCATCTATGCGCCCAAGACGCTGGAAAATTTCCCGAGCTTTACTCCTCTCTAGCAAGATTAGATGACAGTCAGTTTCCTAGCATCGACGATCAGGTCACTCATGTGACAGAAGTTATTCTTACAGCCGCGGAACGTTCAATACATTCCCTTTGTCCTGGTGCCCCCTAGTTCCTTGGTGGAACAAGGCGTGCCGTGGCGTAATACGCGAGCGGAGACGTGCTCTTCTCGTTTTCCGCCATCATCCTACATTGACCAACTGTATCCGCTATACGCAGTTATGTGTGTGTTGCCGTCACATACGCGATAGCAAGAAGGTAAGCTGGGATTTCTTTACCACCTACTTTAACACCTTCACTCCCTCTTCTGTAGTTTGGAGCCGACTTCGAGGGTTATCCGGCACGTCTAGTTTCTCCCCGATCTCTGGGCTAACTGTCGCGCAAGATACCTTAGTGAACCCAATCGCAATTTCTAACTCATTGAGTCAACACTTTGCTGAGATTTCGAACTCTTCAAATTACCCACCAGCCTTTCACCCGAAGAAACGAGCAGCGAAAGTGCGACCTCTTGCTTTCTCCTCTAAAAATCGCGAAAGCTATAATACCGTTTTTTCTATGCGGGAACTCCAACACGCACTCTCTTCGCCTCGCTCTTCAGCCCCAGGACCGGATGGCATCCACGCCCAGTTTATCATACCGTAGTCTGCGTTACCTCCTTCACCTTTGTAATCGAATTTGGACCGACAGTACCTTTCTCAGAAGTTGGAGGGAAGCTATCGTCATTCCTATTCCGAAACCTGAGAACGACAAATATCTGCCCTCTAGCTATCGCCCAATCTCTGTCACGAGTAGTGTATGTAAGGTTTTGGAGCGTATGGTGAATTGCTGTTTAGGGTGGTGGCTGGAGATCCGAGACCTTTTAACAATTGCCCAATGCGGTTTCCGAAAGCATCGTTCCGCAGTTGACCATCTTGTTGCTCTCTCCACTTACATCATGAAGAATTTTCTCAGGAAACGCCAAACGGTAGCTATGTTTTTTGATATGAGGAGGGCATACGATACCTGTTTGAGGACTGGCAGCATCTGCACACTGTTATCTCGGGACTTTCGAAGTCGGCTATCTCTTTTCAGCCGTGAATTTCTGACAGATCGCTCATTTAAGGTGCGTGCCCTAGGGCTCCATGTTAAGTGTTGTACTGTTTGCCATCGCCATAAATCCGATCATGGATTGCCTCCTTCCGTATGATTCGGGCTGCTTCTTTGTCGACGATTTTACAATCTACTACAGCTCTCAACTGACCAGCCTTGTTGAACGACGTTTTCAACGATGTCTCGACCACCTCCACTCATAGAGCATCGAACCCGGCTTCCGATTTTCCCCCAGTAAAACTGTCTGTGTCTGTTTTTGGCGCCGGCCGCGGTGGTCTCGCGAATCTAGGCACGCAGTCCGGAACCGCGCGACTGCTACGGTCGCAGGTTCGAATCCTGCCTCATAAATTATCAGGGAGTACGCATTAGGAGTTATTTAAAATGGAATTATCATATAAAGTTGATCGTCGGTAAAGCAGAGCCAGACTCAGAATCATTGGAAGAATCCTAAGGAAATGCAATCCGAAAACAAAGGAAGTAGGTTACAGTACGCTTGTTCGCCCACTGCTTGAATACTGCTCAGCAGTGTGGGGTCCGTACCAGACAGGATTGATAGAAGATATAGAGAAGATCCAACGGAGAGCAGCGCGCTTCGTTACAGGATCATTTAGTAATCGCGAAAGCGTTACGGAGATAATTTAGGTTAAGTAGTGTTTAAGTTAACAGTTAAGTCCCATAAAATTTCACACACATTCGAACATTTTTGAACATAATAAACTCCAGTGGAAGACTCTGCAGGAGAGACGCTCAGTAGCTCGGTACGGGCTTTTGTTGAAGTTTCGAGAACATACCTTCACCGAGGAGTCAACCAGTATATTGCTCCCTTCTACGTACATCTCGCGAAGTAACCACGAGGATAAAATCAGAGAGATTAGAGACCAGACAGAGGCATAACGGCAATCCTTCTTTCCACGAACAATACGAGGCTGGAATAGAAGGGAGAACCGATAGAGGTACTCAAGGTACCCTCCGCCACACACCGTCAGGTGGCTTGCGGACTATGGATGTAGATGTAGATGTAGATGTCAGAGACGGCTGAAAACACACATATCGGGTGCTGCTGTGTCGATGTCCACACGCAGTCTGCCCGTCCCCGCGTATACCGCCTTCACCGACGTGAAGAGGTCGGTGAACATTTTCGCCGCGACAGCAGGCGCGCTCGCAGACGCGCGTGCGCGCCAGACTGCACCACCCTGGCCGTGAGAGCATCCGGGAACGATGGGAGTGACAGGAATTCGGATGTCATCAATAGGTTCAGCGCAAACGTCCATCATTTTGAGTCTTCTCTCACGTAACACACACATGTCCGCTTCTGTCGCGCTCACCCAGCATCGGCATCTGAAGTCGAGGGTACTATTGTCCACCTGTCCGGTTCTAGTAGAAACATAAGACGACGATTATACAGAATGAAGTGCAGGAAGACACACAGGAGTTATTACGTAAGCTTTCAAAGATCACAAAAAGTGAACAACTGTTGAGACGTGTTGTGCTACGCGAGAAGGAAAATACTGCCGCATTAAAATTGTCTAAATCATTACGAAACAGGTAACTTACTAGATAAGCTGGTGGGTGAAATTAATTTTCTGTCCCAAACCTAGTGACTTTTTTCGTAATAATTATATCAGTAATTTCGAATTAAATAAAGCTTTCAGCAATGAGTAAATGCAACCCACGCTTATGTACCCCTCAAATGATAATAATAAGAATTCATCTGTGGATGCAATTCTTTTGTCAACTTGGCAACAACGAACAGAGATGGGGACTTGTGGTTCTCATTCAAACAAATGTAATACCTCTTTATCCTGTGAGTCCGGCATGGATTATAATTGAAGAATGAATCAATCAGTGTCCATTGTACGCTGTTTTGAAACTTTCTGGCAGATAAAAATCCCGACCGGTACTCGAAGCCACAACCTTGCATTTTACTGGCGACCCTGTTACGCCATCTAGGCCCTGTGCCTCACAACAAGCGCGACCGCGTGCACGCAACACGCAACACACAACACACACACACACACACACACACACACACACACACACAAGGGGTTTCCCTCGCTCATAAATCCAATACCGGAACTGGGAATCACATAGCAATCATCATCCTAATTTGAGAACGCTCTATCCTACTCCCAGACTATAGAGGGTATTCGGATATGTGGCTGGAAAGAACAGAGTTCTATTCCACAAGAGCCCGCCTTGCTCTCACGATTAGGGTGTAAGACGTGTATATTTCTATTGTCTATTGTCAAACCACGATTTATGAAAGATGTTTATATTTTATTAATAGGATTAAGTAGGAATAATTAATATTTGTCATGTTGGAATAACTGAGGTAGCAGGGAATGTCTGCACCAAAGTATTGTTGGCAAGAGGGACCGCACATTGATATAATTTTAAAAAGGGCGGGAGAGACAGCGTATGGATACATTTTAAGAAAAGAGCAGGAAAGACCGCGTATTGATACATTTTGTAATGGCAGCAGGGATTGTCTGCACCAGAAAGCATTGTTGGCAGGAGAGACCGCACTTTAACGTTTGTAGGAAGTCATAGTAAGGGAGATGTGAAGCGAGTCTGTAGCAGGTCTGAAGCGAGAGGTTGAGAGGAGCGGTGTGCCTGCCAGCCACCAGCTATGATTTACGAGAGATTATAAACGGATGTACAGAGACATTATCTAAGTATTATCATAAGAGGAACTAATATTATTGAATTAATTTTTCGAGAAACTCAAGACTGCTGAAGGTATGTTTGCGCATTGCTAGTTGTAAGATTATTGTAAAAAGTAAGTTCCATTTGAAAGTTTGTAAAATCGTTTCATTCAGAATATAATTAATTTTTGCCAGCAATATTACATTAATGATTATAATCCATCCCAAAAACCATCAACGTAAAACTTTGCAAAATTTTATTTTTGTCAAGAAATCGTTACGTCAGTCAAATTCATTAAAGAATAACGTCAGCTTTGCTATTAAAGAATAACGTCAGCTTTGTAAATAAATAAAGCCACTTATTATGACAGCCCACCAGCAGCTAATAGAGTATAGTAAAACAGAGTAAGTATATTCATGTCGCAGTTCGATGTAGCAGTCAGATGGCGATCCAGTAACAGTAAACAAGGTAAGGCACAGTATTGGGTTATTGCAGGTAACGACTGAGGGCCACGACGACGACACATTCTATGTTTCGTCGAAATAATCGGAAAATCAGTTTTAATAAGCAGCATTTAAATTTGTATGCGAAGATTGAGAAAGAGAATTAATTTCAAAGGGAAGATTTTATTTGTTATTATTAAGCAAGAGGTAGAAATCCTAAGGGAAGGTTTCATACGTTATTGTAAAAGGCAAGGTTGCGTAACAAAAGAGATATTGAGGAGACGCTTATTGCGTAACAAAAGAGATGTAGAGGAGACTGGAAGGTTTCAAGGGAACGGAAACAAAGGAAACCCCCTTACGGACTGTGCTGTTCAGCTGGCGCAGCCAACAGCCGGTCCTTAAGGCTTCGGGAAGCGATCACGTGTGCAGCTGCGAAGCCGTTTTGTCGCTGTACCCTTTCATCCAGCACTGCTGGGAGCCTGGGGGCTCTTGTGTGGCGGTGGGTGGCGACAGCTCAGCTGGTGGACCACTGTCCACGCAATGCACGACTCCGGGTTCGAGTCCTGGTGAGGCACTTGGTTTTAATCTGAGAGGAAATTCCAAGAAGCAGTTTGTCTCGTGTATCCAGTAAACACTATATTCAGAATATCGGTATTTAACGTTCGCTGTATCAGCAGCCTCGATATCAATCGAGTTATTTATCGGAAAGTCGATGAATTGAAATTTGGAAGAAATTTTGTCAGTACTACGCGCAGAGGTTACGCCACATTTTCGAACAGTTCGCCTCTTATCACGATCGATGCCATGTATTGCGAAATCGAGTAGTATGGCTATTGACAGAGGATTGAATGTGGGGCCAGTTAAGGATTCAGTGCGCTGTTTGTTGTCTTCAGTGGTCTCTTGCCAAGTCAGATCGAGACGCTAAAGGACTGACACAGTTCCACTGACCTGGCGTCTTCAAGCGATTTATTTATTTATTTACTTATTGTTCCGTGGGACCAAATTAAGGAGAAGTCTCCATGGTGATCGAACGAGTCAACACATGAAATTATAACACGATAGTAGAAACAGATAAAATGAAACACAAGAAACGTATTCACGCGACAATTCGTAATTTTAAATAAAGAAAATCAACAATGTATCACTGGAATTTGCTTAATTTTTTAGCTCTTCCAGGAGCTCCTCGACAGAATAGAAGGAGTTAGCCATGAGGAAACTCTTCAGTTTGGACTTAAAAGAGTTTGGGCTACTCCTAAGATTTTTGAGTTCTTGTGGTAGCTTATTGAAAATGGATGCAGCAGAATACTTCACTCCTTTCTGCACAAGAGTCAAGGAAGCGCATTTCACATGCAGATTTGATTTCTGCCTAGTATTAACTGAGTAAAAGCTGCTAACTCTTGGGAACGTCAGAATTCCCAGACTATTGAATAGGGGTCGACAAGAGGTTCTCGAACTTACACCACATATAGCTCGAACAGCCCGTTTTTGAGCCAAAAATACCCTTTTTGAATCATAAGAATTACCCCAAAAAATAATACCATACGACATAAGCGTATGAAAATATGCGAAGTAGACTACTTTTCGTGTTGAACTGTCACTTATTTCAGATACTGTGCTAATGGTAAATAAAGTAGCATTTAGTGTCTGAACAAGATCCTGGACATGGACTTTCCACAACAGCTTATTATCTATCTGAACGCCTAGGAACATGAACTGTTCCGTCTCGCTTATAATATGCCCATTCTGTCTGATCAAAATATCGGTTCTTGTTAAATTGTGAGTTAGAAACTGTAAAAACTAAGTCTTACTGTGATTTAGCATCAAATTATTTTCCACAAGCCATTAACTTATTTCATGAACTACATTATTTGATAATGTTTCAATATTACACACAAGATCCTTCACTACCAAGTTGGTGTCATCAGCAAACAGAAATAGTTTTGAATGACCTGTAATACTAGAAGGCATATCATTTATATAAATAAGAAACAGCAGCAGCCCCAGCACCGACCCTTGGCGAACACCCCACTTAAGAGTGCCCCATTGGGACTGAACATCACTACCACTCTCAGTATTGCGGAGAATTACCTTCTGCTTTCTGTTCTTAAAGTAAGAGGCGAACCAGTTGTAGGCTACTCCCCTTACTCCATAATGGTCCAACTTCTGCAGTAATATTTTGTGGTCAACATAGTCAAAATCATTCGTTAAATCAAAGAAAACACCTAGCGTTCGCAACCTTTTATTTAAACCGTCCAAAACCTCATAGAGGAAAGAGAATATAGCATTTTCAGTTGTTAAACCATTTCTAAAACCAAACTGTACATTTGACAGCAAATTATGTGAATTTAAATGCCCCAGAAACCTTGTATATACAACCTACTCCATAACTTTAGCAAACACCGATGGCATAGAAATAGGTCTAAAATTGTCAACATTATCCCTGTCCTAACTCAGAAGCAGCGCGTTAGGCCTCGAATCCATTGCTTCTTATCAGATGCTAAGACTTTTGTGTCTTCTAGATAATGAAGTCGATATTTCGTAGGGATGCCAGCTATTTCTTATTATAAACATTATATTCAGATGAAAAACAAACTGCAGTACAATGTTGCATAAGCATATCCATTTCACTTGCAAAGTCACCTCATTCTCACTAGTCAAAACACAGTCATTTATCACTTTTAACTGAGCCTATAATTAACAAATAAAAAGAGAAATTACACATTTCTAAATTCTTAAAATAGTCTGCTTTGCTCGCAGATGACGGAAGTTAACCACACCCTCCCTAAAGCCGTCCCATCAGAGTTATTGTCAGCACATGCTACACAGGCGAGCACCGTTTCCTTGGGCAGTTGTTTGTAACTTTGCCGTTGACGCACGAAGTGATTCGTGTCTCTTTCGTAAGTCAGTTATCTAATACTGACTAAAAGATTAACTCTAGTCTAATAGTGAGATGGTATCCCGTGCTACTGTGGCCTATACCTAAATGTTAACTTGGCTATCGTTAATAAATGAAAATAACCAGTTTGCGCGCAGACAAGAGGATAATCCTTGTAGCTTTCACTACAGCAGCCAATCACAGGGTAGAACAGTTTTGCTGGCCGAATTTCCCGTGAGTGCAGCTCCGCCTCACACCTGACTCCACAGCCGTGTCCCGGCAGCCAGCAGGCGGCCGTGCGCGGTGCAGCGCACACCTTGCGCCGCTTCTGCACTACTGGCCATTAAAACTGCTGCACCGAGAAGAGATGCAGATGATAAGCGGGTATTCATTGGACAAATACAGTATATTATACTAGAACTCACATGTGATTACATTTTCACGCAATTTGGGTCCATAGATCCTGAGAAACCAGTATCCAGAACAACCACCTCTGGCCGTAATAAGGGCCTTGATACGCCTGGGCATTGAGTCAAACACAGCTTGGATGGTGTGTACAGGTACAGCTGCCCTTGCAGCTTCAACACGATACCACAGTTCATCAAGAGTAGGGACTCGCGTATTGTGAAGAACCAGTTGCTCGGCCACCATTGACGAGACGTTTTCAATTGGTGAGAGATCTGGAGAATGTGCTGGCCAGGGCAGTAGTTGAACATTTTCTGTATCCAGAAAAGCCCGTACAGGACCTGGAACATGTGGTCGTGCATTATTCTGCTGAAATGTAGGGTTTCGCAGGGATCGAATGAAGGGTAGAGCCACGGGTCGTAACACAACTGAAATGTAACGTCTACTGTTCAAAGTGCCGTCAATGCGAACAAGAGGTGACCGAGACGTGTAACCAATGGCACCCCATACCTTCCCGCCGGGTGATACGCCAGTATGGCGATGACGAATACACGCTTCCAATGTGCGTACACCGCGATGTCGGCAAACACGGATGCAACCATTATGATGCTGTAATCAGAACCTGGATTAATCCGAAAAAATGACGTTTTGCCATTCGTGCACCCAGGTTCGTCACTGAGTACACCATCGCAGACGCTCCTGTCTGCGATTCAGCGTCAAGGGTAACCGCAGCCATGCTCTCCGAACTGATAGCCCATGCTGCTGCAAACGTCTTCGAACTGTTCGTGCAGATGGTTGTTGTCTTGCAAACGTCCCAATCTGTTGACTCAGGGATCGAGATGTGGCTACACGGTCCGTTACAGCCATACGAATAAGATGCCTGTCATCTCCACTGCTAGTGATACGAGGCCGTTGGGATCCAGCACGGCGTTCCGTATTACCCTCCTGAACCCACCGATTCCATATTCTGCTAACAGTCATTGGATCTCGACCAACGCGAGCAGCAATGTCGCGATACGATAAACCGCATTCGCGATAGGCTACAATCCGACCTTTATCAAAGTCGTAAACGTGATGGTACGCATTTCTCCTCGTTACATGAGGCATCACAACAACGTTTGACCGGGCAACGCCGGTCAACTGCTGTTTGTGTATGAGAAATCGGTTGGAAACTTTCCTCATGTCAGCACGGTGTAGGTGTCGCCACCGGCACCAACTTTGTGTGAATGCTCTGAAAAGCTAATCATTTGCGTATCACGGCATCTTCTTCCTGTCGGTTAAATTTCGCGTCAGTAGCACGTCATCTTCGTGCTGTAGCTAATTTAATGGCCAGTAGTGTAGTTCGCTTCCTGGTGCACTCACTAATGGGGCTCCGTACGAACCCAAACGTCTCTCAGCCCGCCTTCGCGCCCATTACGTGAGATGGACACTGCCGTCAGCAGGATCGTTCTGCAGTCAGCTGCGAGTACCTTTCGCCTTGCGAGAGGACCGTCGTCTTCCCTCACGTGATCACCATATCAGTTTACAAAGCACCTCAGTAACACTGGCGTGTTGATGGAACCTACCAGCACGGCTGTGAACTGCTACAATGTCTTCCTTTAATTCGACCTGCTGGAGAGCCCAAACACTCGAACAGTATTCAGGAATGGGTCGAACCGTTGTCCTGCATACGGTCTCCTTTACAGGCGAACCGCACTTTTCCAAAGTTATCTCAATAAATCAGAGTCGACCACTCGCCTTTCCTACAACAAACCTTACGGGTTAGTTTCATTTCATATCGCTTTAAAACGTTACACCCAGATATTTAAGCGACAGGAGTGTTACGCAGAACACCGCTAATACTGTATTAGAACACTGCAGAATTATTTTTCCTACTCTTGCGCATTAACTTACAGTTTTCTTGATTTAGAGCGAGGTGCTATTCACCACACCAAGTCATCCTGCATCCTCCTACGGTGATGTCACTCAGCGATGACACTCTGCCGTACTCTACAGCGTCATCGCCAAACAGTCACACCATCCGTCATATCTTTTATGTATACAGAGAGGAAGAAAAGGCTCTGTAACACTCTTCTGGAGCACTTACGACAATACCTCTGTCTCTAACGAACATTCGGCGTCCAGGACAACGCACGCACTGGATCGTTTTATTGAAGAAGTCTTCGGGTCGTTCACATATATGAGAACGTATTCGGTATGTTCGCAGTTCCCTTAACAGCCTGCAGCGGGGCGCTGTGTCAAACGCTTCCGGAAATCTAGGAATACGGAATCTGCCTGTTGCCCACCATCCACGGTTTACGTTGTATCATACGGGAAAAGGGCAAGTTGAGTTTCGCACGAGCGATGCTTTCTGAACCTGTGCTGATTCGTGGACATGGGCTTTTCCGTCTCAAGAAATATTCGAAGGCAGAATGTACTCAGGAATTCGGCGGGAAGCCTATGTTAAGGAGAATGGTCTGTAATTTTCGGTTTCGTTGTGTAAGTAGGCTGTTTAGGTTTTTTTATTGGTAACGCCACATAGCGCTGTGTATGAAAATCACTGAGTGTACTGTATGCAGTCTCTGGCTAGTTTGCATTGTTGTTGGTATTGTAGTGTTGGGCAACTGGATGTTAACAAAGCGTAACGTTGGGCAGTTGGAGGTGAGCCGCCAGCGGTGGTGGATGTGGGGAGACAGTAAATTTGCAAGACTGGATGTCGTGAACTGATATATATATCATGACTTTCGAACACTATTAAGGTAAATACATTGTTTGTTCTCTATCAAAATCTTTCATTTGCTAACTATGCCTATCAGTATTTAGAATGTTTTATTTAGCTGGCAGTATTGGCGCTCGCTGTATTGCAGTAGTTCGAGTAATGAAGATTTTTTTGAGATAAGAATTCTTGAAAGGTACAGGTTATTGTTAGTCAGGGCAATTCTTTTGTAAGGATTATTGAAAGTCAGATTGCGTTGCGCTTAAAATATTGTGTGTCAGTTTAGTGTTGATCAGAATAAGGAAAGAGAGAAATGTCTGAGTACGTTCAGTTTTGCTCAGCTGTTTGAAAATCTAATAACATAAGAGGTTTATCAGCACAGTAATTCATTAATTTTTCTAAGGGGACGTTACAGTTGTTTTCTCCTTCTCATATACTGAACTTTCTTGCATTTTTCTTCAGTCGGTTGCGACTTTTCGTCGTGCGAGATATTCAGACTGAGCGCTAGATAATAGATCAGCGCCGTAGAGGACTTTCTGTATAAAATTGAAGTGGGATTTCGTGCGGACCTGGCAACTTATTTGTTTTTAGCTATTTTAGCTGTATCTGAGCGGCAGGGACGCCTACCACTGTGTCTTCCGTAGGGCGACCTCGACGACGGTGGCGCAGCAGTACGTCTGTACGATACACCTGCGTGAACAGTTCTGTAAACACGGAATTGGAAAGACGATGTTCCCGTTTGCTGCCTGCTGCTGCCACGTCGGCCTCTGGCGCTACTCCCGCTCTTTACGGGTGTAATTTGTGGGAATAAGGCGGCGGACCTGAGGGCCGGGGATGTTACGGGGAGCAGAGTGGGCGGCAGTCTGCTTCGGCGCGACGCGTGTGGCGGGCGGTCCAGCGCCGCGCTCCCTGCGGCCTCCAGCGGCGGGCGCTGGAGCGCACCGGAGGCAATTTCCCGCCGACGAGTGTCAGTGGAGGCGCGGGCGCGTCGGAAAGGCGGGCGCGTGCGGGGGGCGCGTAATTACGGCGGCGCCTCAGTTTGTGAGCCGCGGCGGCGACTGGCCGCCTCACTCGCGGAGCCCGCCCCGGCAGCCGCGGCCCCGTGGGGGTGGTCCGGGGCGCGAGGGCGCACAGAAGGGCCGCCGGCTGCTGGCAGGCCGGCCGGGCCGGCCGCGCGCCCTCAGCGCTAGGGCTTCACCCGCAACAAGTCCCGCCCATTCACCCCCTCCACGCCTATCCATAGTGTGAGGCCCTCCCCTAAACAGCCGCCAGTTCCGCAAACTGGAAGAAGCTACATCAAAGTTGTTATCGTCACAGTCCGACACATGTTACACTGTGATGAAATCCAGCAATGATAAGAAAATTAAGTTTTTCTGGATAGTAACATAAAATGAATTTGCATTATTAAAGAAATAAAAACATTTATAGACAATTGAAAGCATCGCCAGCAATAGAAAACAAAAAATAACGTGATGTTATTTAAGGGCAATAAGGACAAATTTTCATTAACTAATTCACTTATTATAATACGTTTACTTGAGGGAAACATCAGAGCAAACACACAATGCGAAAACAATGGTCTTGAATGTGTCATGTCGGTAGTAAAGCCACGGATGCAGTCTACTGACTCTGTTGTCTAAAATTAAAGAATATAAGAATGCCATAAAGTAGAAATGCCTAATGAAAGCAGTAAGATATTTGCTTAGATGACAATTTCGTTAATATTTGATGCGTAATGGGTGAATTTTAACTTGTAAATTCTTCCAATGCCATAACTGCGCATTATAAACGAGGTTATAAAAAATTGTGGCTGTTTCTGCGTGATTAGTGTCCTATATCTTGTTGCAAACGTCTCAGGAAAATAATCTGTCGTTATTCTTTGTCCTGTATATTTTTAACCAAAACATTTATTAATTTCATAAATGTCATTCAAACCATTTTTTAAAAATAATAATGATGATGTGTATGTTTGTCACAGGGCAGTTATGGAGGAAATAAATGCTCTAGTGTTTCACCGCTGTAAAACATCCTTCATGCTGTGCTAGCTCTTCTTCCACCCCTAAAACTTTTCAGCAAAACTATTCAGTGAATAACACTCAAAAACAGCCTGGCTGGATCTAGCAACAACAAAGTAATTTTCATGCCCTCTGGAATTATAGTGAACACTGGTGCTTGTTTCGCGTATACTATCTGAGTTCTGAAACTCAAGTGTCAAGTATACCGTGGTTCCTCTTTCTCCAAGCAAATTATTCTTTGAGAGTAGGTTTTTCCTGTTTTAGCTTTGGGTGCTTTTTCCCACATAGAAGTATGTTCCTTCATAGGCTATTCATCTGAATAATGAGTTCTCGTATTTAAAGAATTCAGTGCTAAATTGTTTTCTCTTATGTTTGCTGTGGAAGTGCCTGGCACAGCTGAGGCCAATTGTACTCGTTTTTTGTAACGTGTCTTTTAACTATCAGGCAAAATTTAAGACCTAGCAACACATTAATTTAACAGTGAAACACGTATGTAATATAGCAGCGATGGCGAGGCATTGTAGCATCTGTGACCAGAGAGTATGCGCTTGACCGCGCGAGTGTTGCGAGCGGTTCTCAGTCTGTCGGTCAGTCGTTGCGAGTCTGTAGCTCTGTCTAGTTGCGGGCAGTACTCAGTTAGTAGTCGTTGAGAGCAGTTCTGTAGTAGTCGTCATGCAGAGCGGTCGGTCAGTAGTAGCAGCCCAGTGCGGTTGTGTGATGTAGTCTGTCGGCAACACTGGTCAAGATGCTGAATGAGGTATATTGTTAATTAAGGTAATCATCAGATAATGTAAAGTTCATTTATTGTAATTAATTTCCAACAAGTGCCCCAATAATAATTTGATTTCAAGCTAAGCGTTTTTTAATAAACAATTCTTTTTTTTTATAACATTTCCGTTGCATTTCCTTAAAGAAAAAATTTCCCTTAAAGTAAAAAAAAATATATATATATAACAATTATATTTGCGATGCATTTCCTCCAAGCTGTGCGCAAGAATAAGAGCAGAAATTTGACTAGCAGTTACAATGAGGTAAGAATTTAATTCTGATTTGCACAGGGCCAAAGACCGATATTTCGGTTTAATTGAATTATCATTATCACTGAAGTTTCATTAGTACTGAATTGTTTTTCATTATTTTTGTGGGGAGGTTACACTTGGCGACACCCAGTCCAGGATCGTATTTCATTGAGAGTCTTTTGAACAGCAGTCAGATATCTGCTCTTATTTGCTTAGACATAATTAGGATTTGGCGCAACGCTTGTACTAATCTTGTGACTTTCCATCTACAGGTCAACGGCAATAGGTTGCTCTGTTGTATTTATGTGTTGTTTTTGCATTTGTGTTTATTGTTTTGTGAATAATTGTGACTACTGTAAAAATGCCGCGAAAGACTATGAATAGTGTATCGCGAGGTATTATGAATGAATTTACCGACTTAAACAACGTGACCGATAGTAATTGTGACACGCAGTGTAATGATGACAATCCTGCGTTCACTAACAATCAGTGCATTACAACCACTAATGGTGACTTTTATCTTAATGAGGAACAAACGAACTCAATTGTCTCCTCTGTGAATTTGACGACAATTGATGACGCGGAGCGCACTATGGCAATGAGCGCTGCCCAGCTTAATACACCCAGTTTAAAAAATTCAAGTAACGTTCAGACAAATATTTCTAATGAAAATGAACAGGATACACAAGGTACGACGGATTTATTTCATTCCGAAATAGTGAGTGACAGTGTAGGTCCGAATGATAATCCCTTTTGTAAATTGCAGAATGACCAAATGGTCACACAAAGCGCGACAATTCCAGGTACACAATCAAACAGCACAGATAATGGAGTAGGTAATGTTACTTTAGAACAATTTATGGCAATAATGCTACAGTTTAGGAACGAACAGAACGAGAAACTAGACAAACTTAGTGAACAGATCAGACGACAGAATGAAAGTTTCGACAACCATAACAAACAGCTTAATGAAAGTTTCGACAACTATTTCAAACAACTTAGCGAAACGATTGATGAGAGTTTCAAACTGACGAGCGAAAAACTAGACAACCTTAACGAACAGAACATACAAGTTAGTGAACAGAATACAGCTGTTACCGTGCAATGCCAGGACATTAAAGAACAATTACGTGAGGATACTGAGGCTTGTGCTAAAAACAGTAATAAAGAAGTTGGCACTGTTGCACAAGAAGTGAGTAGCACACGCGTAGGTACAACAGAATCACATAAAGACAAGATTAATGCAGTCACTGAACAATGCCGTAAAAACTCAGTACAGATACGCGACGAGTTTAATTTAGAGTCAGTGGAAGTTTCACACACTCCGAATACGGAAGTTAACGAGAAATTTGCACGACAGATCAACCAAATTGACGAAAATGTTACAGTAACAAAGTTGAAAACTATTTCAGTCACCAATACGTCACAGAATCCGCTACTTTGCGAACATTTGTCAGAGTCACGTAGTGTGTATAATGTGAACAATTTACAGAAACTACGCGAATTAAAATCCGAAAAGCCACGCGACTTAAAATCTGAAAGGCTACGCAACTTGAAATCCGAAATGACACAGACGAACAGATTCACACACAAACCCGAACGTGTTTTCAAATTCAATGACGAGAACGTAGATTACGAGCAATTTTTATCAGCAAGAAAATGTAAAGAATTTAATAATGACAGCGTACAGGTACACGCTTTGAACTGTATGCGACAATCTATTATTGTACTTTCACCGCTATTGCCTGTAATGCGGAAACGAGTTTTGAACCTGATGCGACAATTTGCTATTGCATTTTTATCAGCATTGCCTGTAATGAGGAAACTTGAATTAGTATGGATACAGCAATTTGTTTGTGAATTTTTACCGGCATTGCCTGTAAGGCAAAAGCTGAAAAGTATTTGCAGTGCGTAATTAACCTCAGGGGATTCATTACACTTTAATGAATATGTGCCGTAGCGAGCATAGGGCCCCGAGCTGTAGTAGTGCTGTTTCATCTTTAGTTTTCTGCACTGCTGCCTTCTCTTCTACTATACTTTATATCTATCAAAACCGCTCTTTAACTATTGCTCTACCTAGAATTAAGAATATGTAATGAAAACCCGATGTGACAAATTTTTACCGAAAGTGACAATTTTCATTAGGCACTCCAGAATTACTAGCGTAATTTTGACATCAAGGAAAATCTTAATCATCAGTACGTGTAAAATTATCAGTAACAGTAAACACATTTTTGTAACAATAGACGTTTTTCACCACAACAGCATGAAAGTCAGCCGCTTAGCATACCTAACCAACAATGCAGTCTACAAGGTCAACCAAGCTTTAATGTTTCGCCGCGTGCACGTATAGTCCCTGGTACAACAAATAGTAACGCATAGCCACGAGGAAATAACTACGTACAGAAAAAAAACAGTATTTCAATCTCTATCGCAATGCGCCGTATGGAAATGACTATCACGACATACGTAAAATTAATTAGCACAATTTTCAGCATACATTCAATAACACGTCAGATAGAATTTGATTAAATACAGTACAGATTGCATATTCCAGTAACGCAAGCAATACTTTTGACACGCAGAATTTTGTTCACGAAAATGTTATTTGAAACATGCTTTGTTGAATGCTCCACTTTTATCGCACCCAGATCTTACCAGAAATTTTTCCATTGCCACAGACAGTTCTAACACCGCTTTAGGCGTACATATTTTTCAGGAAATTGAAGAAGATGGTTCTACAGTAATTAAAAACATCGCATTTGCAAGCCGCATTTTGTCACCTGCTGAACGAAATTATTCCGTTACTGAACTTGAAACATTATGTGTTGTTTGGGCTTTTACGAGATTTCGGCACTTTCTTTATGGAAGGCACACTACAGTTTACACAGACCACAGAGCGATACAATTTTTACTTTCAGCCAAATTCACGCACGACAGATTAAGTAGATGGAAACTATATTTACAGGAATTTAATTTTACAATAGTTCACATTCCCGGTACGCAAAATGTTATAGCAGACGCACTATCGCGTTCTCTCGGCAACAATCAGCAAGATGTAGCAACCAACTTCTGCAAAACAAATTTCAGTGTCATGTACATTCAGCAAGTTGCATTTGAAAATTTTATTTCATCGTCATTACAAGACATAGCACAAGAACAAAATAAAGACAATGTGTGGAAAGAAATTAAACAGCTTTGGCAAGATAGGAATAATGTTACGATTAGAAACCATTACACTGTACGCAATGACATTTTGTTTCGCCGTTCTCATCCAGACAGCAACAATTGGTTATTATGCATTCCCGACGAACTGGTTAACAAACTAATCTGGTATACTCATTTAAGCTACGCACATTACGGAGCACGAAAATGTTTTCTTATACTGAGACAGAACTGTTATTTTAACAACATGGAGAAACGTATACGACGAGTTTTAGCGTCTTGTAAAATTTGCCAGAAAGCTAAATCAGACACCACTTCACATATTCCTCCATTATATCCCATTGTACCTCTTAAATTAAGACACATGGCCGCAGTAGATATTTTTGGTCCGATTCCCAGAACTAACAGAGGTTTTTGCTACATCTTTGTCGCTGTTGAGCTCACTTCAAAATTTGTTACTTTCACTCCGTTACGCAAAGCTACTGCTAAAACTGTTTCGAAAGCATTTGTAAAACATTTTCTATTTCATGTAGGGCATGTGATGAGAGTAATTTCTGACAATGGATCTCAATTTCGTAGTAGCATATGGACACGCATGTTACGAGCCAGAAATATTTCTCCGATCTATATATCCAAGTACCACGCTTCTTCAAACCCCTGTGAAAGATTAATGAAAGAAATTGGTAAGCTGTGCCGAATATACTGCCACAAAAGACATATTGATTGGGATACACACATACTCTCATTCCAAGATGTAATTAATTCCATTCCAAATGAATCCACTATGCTATCTCCGTCTGTTATACTGAAAAACGTTGAACCACCAAACAAAATTAAAGAATTTGTAAATTTTCCCACATCTCGTCGCTTACGACACCACGAAATAATTGACATTGCGCTGAACAACATCAAACGTGCCGCAGAGCGCCGGAGAAGACAGCAAAAACAGGTTTGTACATGCCGCGACTTTCACGTTGGACAGAAAATATTAGTACGTACACACTACTTATCCAGCAAATTAAAAGGTAAGTGCAGTAAATTTGAACTTCTATACGCAGGTCCATATCGGATTCGCAGCATCCCTCACCCCAATGTTGTACACGTCGAAACTTTGAGAACCAGAAAATCGAAAGGCAACCACCATATCTCAAACATTAAACCGTTTATTGAATGAAATCACTTTATGATTTAACAAGCTATAATGCCATTTGCTAATTTTACGATCACGTATGCAATTATACTCTCATGAATACTTACTGATGATTATCGTATTTTTTCTTGGCAAGTGCCCGGCAAGGTAAGGTTAGCAGGTCGCTTTTCTTGTCGTTATACACCTCAGACCGTGCATATTTGCCATTTTTTTGTATGTATGATTGTTTTTCTGTTTTGTTAGTATGCATTATGAAATAGTTAAGATATAACACACACCAATTGACTTTGACATTTTTGCCTTACATTTTTGCCTTTGAACACTGTCTGTGCTTTCGACATATTACGTTTTCTGTCATGTTATGCTGTATGCTTAAGTATGTTACCGTTAATCAGTAATTATTTAGTGGGTATATGATTTAAATGCAAGACGTTAATTTCTGTTCATCATTTTCAGAAAGAAATAACGTGTAAAGAAAATAAATTAAACAGAAATGGGAATTTCACCTACGGAATAAACGATAGAAGATGCAATAATTTTATGAGGAAGAGTAAATGGATCAGGATTAACAAGCATTAACAAGAATATACTATACTCATCGTAGAATAGCAGTCTTAACTAATTTTTTCTTTCAGAATACAAGGTGATTGATGCAGGCTGTCAGACAGAACTACACATCTTAGTTTTAGTGATGAAATATGCTAGAGATAAGGAATAGTTGTATAATGAGTAATGAAGTGATATTTTTGCAGATGATAATGAATACTGATGAATAATGATGAAGAATATGCTACTATGGATAATGAAGTTTTTCTTTACAGGTGATGATAATGATGGAGTTACGAATAATGAAGTGATGAATAATGAAGTTTTTTCTTTGCAGATGAGGATAATGTTGAAGTTATGTATTTATGCTACGTAGTTGTTTAAGTATTTGTTGCAGTTTGTTCTGACAGCAGGTGTTATATTGCATAGTAGGATGACGGAAAGTTTTGGAAAGGACAGCTATGGAACACATGTTTATACACATTTCACTACTTGTTAATTCGAAGTTCACTACTTTTCAGCATAGTGTGCGTTTCTTCTTTCAGGTCAATAATCCATTTTGTATTTTTTCCAGGAGAAGCTTTTCATGATACTAAACCTGTTACTTATTATACCTGTTCTAGTACTTGCATTTTTTTTACCCATTTGTGTTTATCATTTATAAATGTGATCACATATACTGCCTTGTTACATAATCTTGCTACAGCTGACTCATGACGAATGACGTTACACATTTTTGATTTACAGGAACAACCCACTACCAATTTTTTTTTCTCTCTTCTTGCTTTCTCTTATAATTACCAAACGCAATGCATTGCTAACAAAAAAATGTATTACCACTCCCAAATAGTGATACCAGTTGGAGAAAGTTCTGAATAATACTGATCAACTCTGAATATTATGTCACTTCAGTAATGACTTCGTAAAGATACAAAAAAAATATATGTATAAAATAATGCTTTGTAACTGGCTAATAACTGCCACTGTTTATTGTAATGAGACTACTTATAATGTGTATGATTATTAATGCTATGACTGTAATTAGCTGATTTTTAATAATGACTTCGTAATGATCTGAATGTCACTCAATGAATTGTTATTACTTCTTAATGATCTGAATAATACTGAATGAGGAACAATGTTTTATACTATTCAATATTTGCTGGGCCACTGAGTGCCAATGATTGAGTGTAATGTTTTGTACTATTCAGTAATTGCTGGGCCACTGAGTGCCAATGATGAGTGTAATGTTTTGTACTATTCAGTAATTGCTGGGCCACTGAGTGCCAATGATTGAGTGTAATGTTTTGTACTATTCAGTAATTGCTGGGCCACTGAGTGCCAATGATGAGTGTAATGTTTTGTACTATTCAGTAATTGCTGGCCACTGAGTGCCAATGATGAGTGTAATGTTTTGTACTATTCAGTACTTGATGGCCACTGAGTGCCAAGAATGAGTGTAATGTTCTGTAATATTCAATACTTGCTGGCCACTGAGTGCCAATAATTAACATTATTCTGTCATACTAAATATGCTTTGTAACCGTCCAAGGACTGCCACTGTTTATTGTAATACGATTACCCATGATGCCAATAATTTAATTTTGTGAACATTTTTCTGTAATACTACATTCATGGTACAGAAATGTTCAACACTGGGCTATGAATGCCCCAAATGAAAACTGTAATTGTCAATATTATGTGACTTAATGTCCTTCACCTCATGAGCTAACTACCCTGAATTACTGCAATGTCCATTTGTCCTGTCTATCCTAGTGATCATGGAGCACTACCTTTGGGTTTGCACTACTTCTACGTTGGTGTGTCTTGTAAAAGCGTGGTGTTGACACGACATGCTGTCCACCACCATGAGCGATGAAGACATTATTATGGTCCCACTGTTTGGTGTACCTAATGTACTGCCAAAATGAGAACATGAAATATTACTACGAGAGTTCAGTGTCTTGGCTACACTGATGAATTCTGATGGGAAAAGAACTGCAAATTGTGTCACTTGGTGTTGTACTTCTGTGGAAAGATATGGACTTTCAGAACAGCTGTGTGCAATCTAAAGTGCTACAACCATGATGCAATCCTTCCCTTTCCTATCCTAATTCTTGTCACATAGTGAAAATAATTTTTTGCTAAACTCCAGTGCGAGTACAGTTATGTCACTTGTCGATATGATTTTTGCCATTATGTTTATTTATTGCAAAAATACCTAAGACATTTTTTCGATTTGTTCTCAAGTACAGTATGTGCACTCTTGTCTTTTACATTGTATATACATTTTTTTAGTATTTTATTTTAATGATATGTTCTGAACTACAGTGCATGTGCACTTATGTTGTGTGTTAATATGTTTTCTACTGAACTCCAGTGCCTGTGCACTTTTCTCATTTTTCAATATGATTTGTACTATTCTGTATATTCAATGCGTATGCACTTATGTCATTTGTTACTAATTGTATATACATTTCATCATTTACTGATATGTTCTCAACTGCAGTGCATGTGCACTCATGTCACTTGTCAACATAATATTTTTTGCCAGTCTGTTTATTTGTTCTGAATATGCTAAAGAATTTTTTCAGTGCCTGTGCACTTTGTTATCTGTCAAATAATTTGTATATACATTTTTCTGATTTGCTACTATGTTTTGTACTCACATTTTGTCTTTGATATATTTGGTACTTAGTGCGTGTGCACAACATTTAATTCATGTACTACATCTAAATATTCTGTAAGTTGTAGAAGTTTGTTAATTAAAGAAAAATTTTGCCGCGCTTGGCAAGTCCAAATGACTCACCATCGCTGCCAAATTTTTGCCCCCCCAGTGGAGGGTTATGAAACACGTATGTAACATAGCAGCGATGGCGAGGCATTGTAGCATCTGTGACCAGAGAGTATGCGCTTGACCGCGCGAGTGTTGCGAGCGGTTCTCAGTCTGTCGGTCAGTCGTTGCGAGTCTGTAGCTCTGTCTAGTTGCGGGCAGTACTCAGTTAGTAGTCGTTGAGAGCAGTTCTGTAGTAGTCGTCATGCAGAGCGGTCGGTCAGTAGTAGCAGCCCAGTGCGGTTGTGTGATGTAGTCTGTCGGCAACACTGGTCAAGATACTGAATGAGGTATATTGTTAATTAAGGTAATCATCAGATAATGTAAAGTTCATTTATTGTAATTAATTTCCAACAAGTGCCCCAATAATAATTTGATTTCAAGCTAAGCGTTTTTTAATAAACAATTCTTTTTTTTATAACATTTCCGTTGCATTTCCTTAAAGAAAAAATTTCCCTTAAAGTAAAAAAAAAAATATATATATATAACAATTATATTTGCGATGCATTTCCTCCAAGCTGTGCGCAAGAATAAGAGCAGAAATTTGACTAGCAGTTACAATGAGGTAAGAATTTAATTCTGATTTGCACAGGGCCAAAGACCGATATTTCGGTTTAATTGAATTATCATTATCACTGAAGTTTCATTAGTACTGAATTGTTTTTCATTATTTTTGTGGGGAGGTTACAACAGTCACTCGAAGTGCAGCCGAACGCGGTAAACCACGTGGGTCAACTGAAACGATGCCCAGGCGCCGAACAAAGACCGGGAGAACCGGGGGTGAGTGGGCGGGACTTGTTCCACGTGAGATCCTCGCGCTAACGAATCCTCGGCCGCCCGCCTCCCCCCGGTCTGGAACTGCGGCCAGACGGCCGGAGCGCCAGGGAGCGCAGCTGCCGGCTTGTGCGGCGTCGCTGGTAGCGGAGCCCGGTTTGCTGCGGCAGCGGTCGCAGCGGCCGCGGGAACAGCAAACAGGTGGAGCATGCAGTAGGAAGGGGGAAACGGAGCGAAGCGTCACGGGTTGAGAGGGTGCACGATGGCATTTCACTGGTTGCGAGGTCGAGTCGAATGGATGGTAATAGCAGATCCAGACACTCCGGGATGATGATGGCATTGAAACAGAGGATGACACGCGTAAAGCTGAAATACTAAACACCTTTTTCCAAAGCTGTTTCACAGAGGAAGACCGCACTGCAGTTCCTTCTCTAAATCCTCGCACAAACGAAAAAACGGCTGACATCGAAATAAGTGTCTGAGGAATAGAAAAGCAACTGAAATTACTCAACAGAGAAAAGTCCACTGGACCTGTCGGGATACCAATTCGACTCTACACAGAGTACGCGGAAGAACTTGCCCCCCTTCTAACAGCCGTGTACCGCAAGTCTCTAGAGGAACGGAAGGTTCCAAATGATTGGAAAAGAGCACAGGTAGTCCCAGTCTTCAAGAAGGGTCGTCGAGCAGATGCGCAAAACTATAGACCTATATCTCTGACGTCGATCTGTTGTAGAATTCTAGAACATGTTTTTTGCTCGCGTATCATGTCGTTTTTGGAAACCCAGAATCTACTCTGTAGGAATCAACATGGATTCCGGAAACAGCGATCGTGTGAGACCCAACTCGCTTTATTTGTTCATGAGACCCAGAAAATATTAGATACAGGCTCCCAGGTAGATGCCATTTTCCTTGACTTCCGGAAGGCGTTCGATACAGTTGCGCACTGTCGCCTGATAAACAAAGTAAGAGCCTACGGAATATCAGACCAGCTGTGTGGCTGGATTGAAGACATTTTAGCAAACAGAACACGGCATGTTGTTATCAATGGAGAGACGTCTACAGACGTTAAAGTAACCTCTGGCGTGCCACAGGGGAGTGTTATGGGACCATTGCTTTTCACAATATATATAAATGACCTAGTAGATAGTGTCGGAAATTCCATGCGGCTTTTCGCGGATGATGCTGTAGTATACAGAGAAGTTGCAGTATTAGAAAATTGCAGCGAAATACAGGAAGATATGCAGCGGATAGGCATTTGGTGCAGGGAGTGGCAACTGACCCTTAACATAGACAAATGTAATGTATTGCGAATACATAGAAAGAAGGATCCTTTATTGCATGATTATATGATAGCGGAACAAACACTGGTAGCAGTTACTTCAGTAAAATATCTGGGAGTATGCGTGTGGAACGATTTGAAGTGAAATGAACATATAAAATTAATTGTTGGTAAGGCAGGTGCCAGGTTGAGATTCATTGGGAGAGTCCTTAGGAAACGTAGTCCATCAACAAAGGTGGTAACTTACAAAACACTCGTTCGACCTATACTTGAGTATTGCTCATCAATATGAGATCCGTACCAAGTCGGGTTCACAGACGAGATGGAGAAGATCCAAAGAAGAGCGGCGCGTTACGTCAGAGGGTTATTTGGTAAGCGTGATAGCGTTACGGAGATGTTAGGCAAACTCAAGTGGCAGACTCTTCAAGAGAGGCGCTCTGCATCGCGGTGTAGCTTGCTGTCCAGGTTTCGATAGGGTGCGTTTCTGGATGAGGTATCGAATATATTGCTTCCCCCTACTTATACCTCCCGAGGAGATCAAGAATGTAAAATTAGAGCGCGCACGGAGGCTTTCCGTCAGTCGTTCTTTCCGCGAACCATACGCGAGTGGAACAGGAAAGGGAGGTAATGACAGTGGCACGTAAAGTGCCCTCCGCCACACACCGTTGGGTGCCTTGGTGGCTTGCAGAGTATAAATGTAGTTGTAGATGTAGACAAAGATCTCTGCAGTGTGAGCCCACTTATCAGTACGAGGTTGGTCTCCGGCGTGGAGAGCGTGCCCAACAGACCAGCTGTCTGCATGCTAGACACACAGGAGTTGTGGTAGTTCGTATGACAGCAGAACCGCTCTCGTGACTGTCCGATGCACCTGAACTGCAAATTCGTACGTCAGACTGGTGATCATAGCTGTTGTGCTGCAGTCAGTGAACAGCAGTCACGGGCGTGTTTCCCCAACAGGATAACGCCCTCCCACACACCACTGTTGTAACCCAGCATGCTCTGCAAAGTGTCAACATGTTGCCTCGGTTGCTGGATCACCAGATCTGTCTGCATTCGGGTACATACCGAACATCACCAGACAGCAACTCTAGAGTCATTCACAGCCCGCATTAACCGTGCCTGTATTGACCGAAAAAGTGCAGCACGAATGGAACTCCACCCCTCAAATTGACACCCGGCACGTGTGCAACACGATGCGTTCACGTTTGCACGCTTGCATTCAACATTCTGACGGTTGCACCGGTTATTGATGTACCAGCGTTTCATATCTGCAATAGCTTATCTCGCGATGACATTAACCTGTGGTCTTGGACTGTTAATCACTTACGTAAGTCACCTAGATAAATATTTTCCCTAAATTTAATTACACTACATTAATTACTTTTTTAGTGTTGGGACTTTTTTTCGCCAGAGTACATCATTTTAAGGACTTACTGACATTTAGTCAGAGGCAGGGGTATGGCCAGATGAGTCGGTGTCCAGCCATCTGGCGACGTCCACAGTACTACACGGGTAAACACCGCCAGCAGGGCCCAGCCGCAGGCAGGCCGTATGGTGGCGTGAAGAAGCCGCAAAAACTTTATTACCAGCTCTTCATACAGTTACTGACCGAATCTAAAAATCTAAACAGCTGTACTAGTCTACCCACACCGAGAAATACTGGCATGGAAAACTTAGAGACGAAGGTAACTTTCCACGATGTGTCGCTACCAAGAAAAATATCTCGATGAAACTTGGGCCATACGTAGGAGGAATTGTCGTGGTATAGTAAAGATGGTAACTGAAACAAATACCCAATGAGAACAACAGGAATCACACTTTCGTTCAAAGACAATGATTACACTGAAGTCACCATGAGTTATGTTCCTTGGATACAGTCATTGCACACACTCACCCACAAGGATGAAGGCAGGCCCAAATCCAGCCCTCAAAAGTCGTACGCACGGAAGTGGTACAGTCTGACAGTGACGTTCACTGGTGAGCGTGCCACGCTGCACGACCTGCAGGTCCCGTATGTACGCCCATGCGACGCTATACCTCCTGCAAGGTTCCCACCTCTTTCCTCCTATAGTATATAATTCACCTTTACTGTACTGGAACAAAGACGAATGAGTGCACTGCATGAGTTTTTTTGAGAAAGAGATTTGATATATGTGAGTCTGAAAGAAATTATCTGGAATACTTTATTCCAGAGATGAAAAATTGTTCATAAACACACATAATTGTTTTGTTTCGATGGAGAAAAATTCTATAGGAATTTTTCCAGGTAACCAGTGCATGCGCAAGAATGAAATGTTTGTTTGTCAGAACTATTAGTCCATCAGAGAACGCAATTAGTGTTTATTTGACCTCTTTGTTTTACACTACATCACAGATAACTCAGTTAGCTGGAATAATTGTTATGTATTGACAAGATTTTGTAACTGTTTAAGTCTTCTTATGTGATGCAGTCTTATTGCCAATAATCAGAGTTTGATTTCTCAAGAACGATTGTCGTGTGTGCATTGCACGTTACGCCACACGTATTCAAAGACTGTTTCTGATAAATGGAAAGAAATAAATTACTAATTTTTTTGCTTTTATTTTGCTTTAGCTGCTGCGCCTGCTAATTTGTATTTGCTTTCGAGAACGTCACTACCCCAGACACAAAAGCAGCATGCTGAGCAAGAGGTGAGTCACTTCTATTTCAGGGCATTTTGCATTCTTGAAAACAGTGTGCAGTCGGGATTGTCAGATCTCGACCTAGCAAACAGATTAACTTTCAGTGAACAGTGTTGGTAATTGCAGACAGTTATTTTCTTGCGAGTAGGGCAGTAATTTGTTTTTGTGGATGTTCCAAGTCAAACAGTGGACTTTGTATCACGCAACGTTCACAACGTACTTTGCTACTGTGTTTTAGTTTCATAGTTTTCTGTGAACACACAATTAGCTTCATTTGTCATTTAAATACATTCATTTTCTTTATTTCAGATTTTACACGTCGTGAAGTTTAAAGTTTTATTTCACTACAGTAGTCACATGTGTAATACAGGGCCAAACAACAGGCAGTTTTGCTAAGCAACTAAATTTCATATCTAAAGTACGCATTACATGAGGAGAAAAGTTTTGAAATCAGGTGCATTCAACTTTCTCACATACAGTAACTTTTTTATAGACATTTTACGCTGCTCAAGATATAACATCATACAAAATGGACCACCAAATCTTTCAACACGAAATGCTCATCAGGTCAGCTTCATCGTGACACTGTACTCCTTCCCCATATGCTTCTTTTGAGGGGTGTATTCGGCTCTGACTTCATTTTGCGGAAGCCAGTGTGTGACCACATCCAACAGCACACATCGGGCAGCTCTTCGAGTGAGACGACATTCAGCTAATGGACTGGCATGCCCGGTCCCCAAACGTCCAAACACACGCTTTTCTGCCCATGCTGATCACACACCCTCACATCTTATTACTCCTTTTAGTGAGTCGGTATGTTGAGTGTACTTCACGAGTTTTTAATGTGTAACATTTTTAACAAATTAACTATATAAATTAAATTAATTATATTATTTAATATTATATATAATATTATAAAAAGGTTTATATAACATTATTAATGTATTTAATTCACCAAAAAGTTCATGTATTAGTAACACACCAAGTGTGCTCAATGTACCCACTTACTATTATGTATAAAAATCCAACCCAATTTTTGAACACACTAATTAAAATCTTTAGAGAACAAAATAAAATTTTAATTAAAAATAAAGATGTTTTGAGCACACTAAAATTAATTTAAAAAAAATTCATTTTGATGTACAAATTCAGTGGGGGATGGCCATCCCACAAGACATGTTTAGATGAAACGTATTTAATATTTAGCATTTAATTCAGTGTTGGACCATCATCCAAAAAAAAATCAGAGCAAGATTTCTAGGTCATGAAATTCATTACCATTATTTTTAAGTTTGTTGATTCCTTTACATCTCAATTTAATATCCCATTCTTCACCAAGTCTAGAGTATGAATTACTAATTAATTTCGAATATCTGTCTAGCAAAATAATTTTAAATTCATTATTCAGTAACAAGGATATTTTGTTTCCATGTCTAGTATTCAAATATTCACAACCAGCAACGTTATAGAAAAAAACTTACTTGTAGCTCAAAAACCTTTTTTTAAAAAAAAGGTATTTCTAGCATTGTTGAGCTGCTTCAGTGAGGCTTCCATTCACATAGCATAAAATTTATTAATAAATTTTAAAGCCTGTATCATACTGAAATGGTGGTTCTTTCTTAACTGATTTGTTTATTATACTTTTTTATTCACATAGCTTGTTATTTTGCTGCACCCTAACTGTGTCTTTCCTTTCACTTCATCCTCAGTTAATCTGATCACAGATTCAGCATTCAACTTTTGAATATTCTTATAGTTTAAAGTGCATAACTTTATTTTTATCATTTTTCTCAAAATAATGAGTTTGTAATCCAGTTATTTCGTAATTCATCAGTACATTCACCTAACATACATTTTTCCATAGCATTTTCGCCACTAGCAATAAATCAAAATATATAACAGCTTTTCCTAGCTTATCTAAAATATCATATAATCTAAACCTTGAATTAGATGTTGTGTATGCTGCTATGAAAATATTTGTAGGTCTGTAATAGTCCTCAAAGCAGCACTTCATTTTAACCATATTCTCATTCATAAATTTTACATCTATATTATCTAATCGATCATCCAACAGTGTCTCATACAATTGCTCTAAATCTGTCACATATTTAGTTTTACACTTTATTTTGTCGTTGTCCAAATTTTCCCCATAATGAATTTAGATATATCTTACCAGTGGCTCGTTTACCTGGATTTCCTTATATCTTAGAAGTTTCTAAGTCAATACATACTTTTTTTTACACATTCAGTATACGTATTATTAGTCTGAAACTCGTGGGTGCTGGTTTCTAATTTTATTTTAATAAAGTCATTCACACAATTTTTAAATAGCATATCGCTTTTATTTCTAAAATTTCACACTTTATAAACATCTAAAATCTATATCCTTCATCTACATCTTTATTTACTTAATCAGTTGTCCAAGTTCCAATAAAACTTCTTTCATCATCATTGTGATTACGTTTATTTATTCTTTCTTCTGTACATTTTACATACGAAGGAAACAAAAGTTTTTCATTTGTATCAATGTTCATTTGTACCAGTAAAACAGGATGATACAATTCTCTAGGGCTTCTGCTTCACATTTTACAAACCCATACCATTTTTTAGATCAATACCTTGAACATCTTCTCTTATATTTTTGTTGGATGACCTACAGGGTAATAATCATAATATTGTACAGATGGATGGAGACTACACACATCAATATGTATTATTTTTGTGTTAACAATATCTGCTTTATCTCTTAATTTAATTGTATTTGTACGGTCTCCACAAAGCATATCTTGGCTTCAGTGGTTCGCCAACTTTAGATAACCGTACCAATTCCTCAAGTTCTTTATATACCGCTGAGTCAACCGAACATCTCTACAAAATTGCATCTAGAATTTCGTTCTTCTCTTCTTATTGTTAATGGCTTTTGATATAAACCATCCGTTTATGTCATTAATCGTTTCAGTTTTAAAACATTTTTTAAATTTTACCAAAACCAGCCATGTTATTGATAAACAGTATTGGTTTCTTTACAAAGCCATCTTCTTTAGCTCCAGCTATATTTACTTCACCATCATTAAGAACATGTTCAATATTATTAATACTTAAACTATTGAACTGAACTTTACTATAATCTTCCTATGCTTCCTATACTTCTTTTTGCTCAGTACAACAATCCTTCTATTACATAAATATTTAGATCTGTATATAGCCATACAAACACCAGAAATTGTTAAATATTTACCTAATAGAAGAATTGTTGTATTGAGCAAAAAGAAGTGTAGGAAGATTATAATAAATAACAAACAGTTCAGTTCAATAGTTTAAGCAGTAATGATATTCAACATTCTCTGAATGGTGGCGAAGTAAATATAGGTGGAGGTATAGCAGATGGCTTTGTAAAGAACCAAAAGCTGTTTATCAATACCATGGCTGTTTTTGGAATGATTTTAAAAAATGTTTTAAAACTTAAATAGTTAACAACATAATCGAGATTAATGGATGATCTACATCAAAAGCCATTATCAAGAAGTATAGAAGAACGAAGTTCTGGATATAATTTTGTGGAGATGTTGGAATGTGATTTAATTTTTAATTTGTTTTAAGTTTCTATGGGGCGAAAACTTCTGAGGTCATTGGCCCTTATGCTTAAGCACAAATTAATCTCATTTAAAGTAACTTATGCTATAGACACACACACACACACACACACACACACACACACACACACACACACACACACACACACACACACCAATGCCTGAGGGAGAACTTGTAGCTTCAGTGGGCAGAGCTGTGCAAACTGTGGCAAGGCACCTCAGACCACGTAGCTACCCCATGTGGCTAATTAGATTAACTCTGCTGTGTATAAAGACCTTAAGAAATTGCTTCAGTTACCTGAAGGTGTCAATGATTGAGTCCAAGAGAGAAATTTTAAGGAGTTTGTACAAACACAATTAAATTACAAGCAAAAGCACATGGTGTTAACATGAAAATAAGATATATTGATATGTGTAGTCTCTATCCAATTGTACAATATTATGATTATTGCACTGTACGTCATCCAACAAAAATATATCAAACATGATCATGGTGTTATTCTAAAAAATGGTATGGGCTTATCAAATGTTAAGTAGTAGCACCTGGAGAAGTGTATCATCCTGTTTTACTGGTATGAATGAACATTGAAACAAATGAAAAACTGTCGTTCTCTTTGCATGTAAAATGTACAGAAGAAAGAATTAATAAACGTTATCACAATGATGATGATGAAAGACGTTCTATTGGAACTTGGACAACTGATGGAGTAAATAAAGCTGTAGAAGGAGGATATAAGATTTTAGAAATTTACAAAACGTGAAATTGTAGAAATAAAAGCGATGTGCTGTTTAAAAACTGTTTGAATGGCTTTATTAAAATATAATTAGAAACCAGCCCCCATGAGTCTGAAACTAATAATATGTATACAAAATGTGTAAAAAACCTAGTTATTGACTTAGGTGCTGCTAACATACAGGAAAATCCAGGAAAGCGAGCTGCTGCTGAGATATATCTAAATTCAGTATGCGGAAAATTTGGCCAACGAAAAATATGAGTAAAACTGAATATGTGACAGATTTAGAACAATTTTATGAGACTCAATAATAATAATATAAACTTTATTGATAGCAATATGGTTTAGATGAAGCACAGTTATGAGGATTATTACACAGCAGGCTATAAGTAAATTTTATATATAAGATTATCGAATGTGAATATCAGAATACTAGCCATTAACATATGGTATGCTTGGTACTGAAAAATGACATTCAAAATTAATTAGTAGTTGGGATTTTCGACTTATTGAAGTATGGGATATTAAATTGAGACATAAAGGAACGAAGAAACTTAAAAATAATGGTAATGAATTTCATGACCTAGACTTATTGTTCTGATTTTTTCACAGTAAACCAGTGTTGGAGGGTCGTTGAACACTGAAAAAAGTAGAAAATATTAAAGTCATTTTATGTAATAATCTCGTGGGAGATGGCCATTCCCCTCTGGATTTGATAACCAAAATGCATTTTTTAAAATTAATTCTAATGTGCTCAAAATGCCTATTACTTTAAAGTAGAATGCTTTCATTCTCTACAGATTTCAATTAGTGTACTCAAAATTGGCCTGGATTTTTATATATATTACTAAGTGGGTACACTGGGCGCACCTGACACGTTTTTAATGCATAGTCTTTTTATGAATGAATTAAATTAATTGTGTTGTATTATATAATCATTTGTATAAGATAAAAAAGCCAAAACTTAATAATATATAGATTTATAATATAATGAAATTAATTAATTCATTAAAAAGGTTTATGCATTAAAAACGTGCCAAGTGCATTCAATGTACCCACTTATAACTGACGATTATCCCAATTGTGATGATTTCAGTGCAACTACTATCTTTGATTGAACGTGTCATTCCTGTTTGTCTCATCGGGTATTTCATGAACTTACCTTTTCTACTACAAATTAACAGTTCTTTTTGTGTATGGTCCAAATTTCAAGCTATGCCTCTTAACAATATCGCATTGTAGAAAGTTACTATCTTCCTAAAGTTCTGCACACCTGTGTGTAATCAACTGTCGATAATATCATAAAGTGTAACACAATAAGGCAGGTGCGTGTCTTGAAGCAGTGTAGCTCAAGGCGCGCAAATTACCAGATTTGATTTTGACATTTTCATGGGTGTATAGTCTGCTATCAACACAACGAATGTAATTGGTGTTGGCGTCTTCAGCGAAGGTTTTACATGCTTAACATTAAATATTTAACACACCTACTCACTTGTAATCAGACGTTTGAAGTTCTTTTATACATAAGAGTTGGAGCATTTAAAGAATCGTGGATGGGTTGGTTACTGTCCTGCAGTACTAGATTATATGGAGCAGGCGTTATGTCACAAGATAAGCACTAATTACAAAACAAGTTCCACAGTTGAGGCAAAGTGTGGTAACCACAAGTTCTCTTTCAACAGAAACAGCAGCAGCGTCATATTAAAAACAGAATTCTAAGTATAGGGGAAATATATTTGGAGTAGCTCAATGTAGCATTCGTCATAATCCGAAGGCACTTGGTTGTTTTCGGCTTTAGCCGGAATTTCTCAGCACGTTCCAAATCTATACGGTACAGGAGGGAACACACACACACACACACACACACACACACACACACACACACACACACTTTTTTTCAATGGGATGCTATTGTTTGGCACTTATTTTCTGATAGCGGCTATCGAGACGAATCCAATGACATGTAACAGTAAGGTCTTCGAAGGTCACAAAGGTGGCAGCAACGTCCATTTACAGAAGGTGTTCGAAGTGATAACCATTGGTATCAGTGCAGTGCTGCAATCTTCTTATCAATGGATTGAGTGGTATTCCTTATCACGTCGGTACTTATCGAAGCACATGCTCTGATAATTCTCTCTCGCATATTTTCAGGTGTAGTTGGAACGTCTTTATAAACAATGTTTCTTTTCGAATGCGCACAACGAGCGGCGAACGAGCCGGCCATGACACATCTCCTCCCTGTCCATTCCAACCATTTGGGAATTGTCTCTGCAACTCATTTCTAGCCATCGGCGAAAAATGTGCCCGACACTGATCTTGTTGATACCACATTCTGTTCCTTGTTCCTAAAAGTATTTCTTCCAGTAACAGACCTAATGATTTTTGCAGCAATGTGGTTTACTTCCTTCTATTTAGACTTCCTTCGATGAAATAGGGGCGTATAATTGTGCTCTCCAGGATCCCACACCATACATTCACCGACCACGAATTTTGGTGTGTGACTTACCGCAGCCAATATGGATTTTCAGTTGCCCAGTAATGCATGTTACGCAAATTAACATTTCTATGGTTCGTGAATGTAGTTTCGTCAACAAATAAAATCAAATTAATGTGTCATCCCTCTGAATATGTTGAGCCCATCGGCAGAATTCAGTGAGACGCATACAGTCCGTATCAGTTAATTCATGGTGGAAACTGATATGGTAAGTATGATATTTATGGCGATGCGGAACACAAACAACACTACTGTGGCTCATGCCAGATTCCCTGCCGGCCGCGGTGGCCGTGCGGTTCTGGCGCTGCAGTCCGGAACCGCGGGACTGCTACGGTCGCAGGTTCGAATCCTGCCTCGGGCATGGGTGTGTGTGATGTCCTTAGGTTAGTTAGGTTTAAGTAGTTCTAAGTTCTAGGGGACTTATGACCTAAGATGTTGAGTCCCATAGTGCTCAGAGCCATTTGAACCATTTGAACCAGATTCCCTTGCTATTTGACGCGAACTAGCAGAAGGATGTCGAACCACAGTGGCAAGAGTACCAATTTCCGTTTCCTCGTTAGTGACTTTCCTCTGCCGAATATGTTTCCGATGCGTTAAAGATCCAGTTGTTCTCAATTTATCATGCACATGTTCAAATGTACCACGTGTAGGGTGAGTACGTTGAGGATATCTTTCAGTGTATAAGTCTCTAGCTCTCACTGAATTTCGTTGGCATTCTCCGTAAATGAGAAGCATATCGACTTGTTCTTCGAAGGAATACATCATTCACATTCGCTTGATTCCACGATACTAGTCTTACAGTTCCTATTAGTGTTGTATTGCGAAACCATCGAATGGTGTTTACATGTCAATGGCACATTGGATGGATACGCCGTATTTGGAGAATATTTACTATTTTCACGATATACGAGAGAGTATTGTCAGAGCAGGTGGTTCGATAAGTGCCGGAGTCAAAGCAATACCACTCAATCCATGGTAAGAAGACTGCAGCACTGCATTGATACCAATGGTCATCCCTTTGAACACCTTCTGTAAATGGACGTTCATGCCACCTTTTCGACATTCGCTAACCTTCAAAGACCTTACTGTTACACATCATTGGATTCGTGTCGATAGCCGCTACCAGAAAATAAGCGCCAAAATATAGCATCCCATTTTTTTAAAAATGTTGACCTTCATATCTCTGAAGCGACCCCACCTAGCAACAAACAACCAACGTCATGTTACGGCCCACGTCGTTCCATGCAACATTTGTCCCACAAACTTTTAAGCTCCTATCATACTTTCAGAGTTATTCTAGGTCGCATTAATTGGTGACTCACCCTGCATAAAAGACAATGTCCTGACTGACTGACTGACTGACTGACTCACTCACTCACTCACTCACTCACTCACCCATCATCATCCAGCCCAAACCGATAAGGACAGAAACTTGAAATTTGGAGAGAGTGTTGATCTTGTATTGTAGGTGTCGATTAAGAAGGGATTTTTGGAAATACCCACCGTTAAGGGTTGAAATTTTCTGAAAATATATCGTTGGTGAGGCAATTCTGAAACCAGACCTACGAAAATTAGTATTTGGTTTCTTGGTCAGAAATAAAGAAATACGTGTTTCAGTATTTTTGGAAATGTAACGCGTATTGGGGTGAAGTAGGGGATGAAAGCTTTTTTGTAAATAAATCCTTATTAAAGAACCACTAAAGTACTTTAAAGCTAAATCGATGATAATTGGTATTTCACTTCTCATTTAGATGCACAGAAATGAATGTTAGGGGGTAAAAGTTCCTATGGAATTACGTCGAGAAGAACGCAAAAAGTATGATTTACAAGATCCTTATACTCCAGTTACCAATAACTGGATTGGACAAACAGGACATTGGGCCAAGTGCTACACTGTTCATCTATCAGCTCAAGTCGGAGGTAATGGGGAGGTATATCAATAGCCACAAGCCAGAACGGTCTGACAAATAAATCGAGTAGTAGTAGTAGTAGTAGTAGTAGTAGAGGGGTTTTTTGGGCGCACGACAGTACGGTCTTCAGCGCCCGTTCAATACCATAGTGAGACGGGAGTCAAGAAAAAAACTCAGAACATTTACATAAAACGGAACATAAAACACGGGGAACAATCATTGAAAAATATGTGCTCACCCACACCGAAGCGTGGGATGAAGCAGGGCGTCAGCAGTAAAACATAGACAACACAGGAAGAAAATGGTAGAGGGAGCTAAAACAATGTAGCAGATGGAAGTGGCTGGCTGACCGCAAGGAAAAAAGGGAGGAGTCAACCACTCTGCAATACACTAAAACCTCCAGCCTAAAAGTTGAGGCCAGAGTCCAGACACATCACAAAACTTAAAAACCCTAGACACACACGTCTCATCGTTAACTAAAACACAAGCCAGGTCCCCATCAACTTGTGCTTCTGCCCTTGCATCACGGTATAAAATGCAGTCTGTTAAAATGTGCCGGACAGAGATGTGCACACCACAAGCATCACAAAACGGAGGATCCTCCCGCCGTAATAAATAGCTATGCGTCAGAGGACAGTGCCCGATCCGAACACGTGTGAGCGCCACCTCTTCCCGCCTGAGCAGCCGGCAGGAGGAACGCCACGGCCGAGTGGTTGACTTTACCGACCGCAGTTTATTGGCCGTCACCGCCAGCCATTCGTCCTCCCACGACTCCATGCACTTCCTGTGGAGTGCAGCGATGACTGACTGCAAGGGGATAGGACACTGGACCACATCCTGCTCTCTGCAGGCCTCCTTGGCAGCCCGATCAGCCTGTTCATTGCCCCATATGCTGACATGACCAGGCACCCAGCAGAAGGATACCTCTTTACCCCGCCGTTGGAGCAAGTACAGTTGGTCATGTATCAGCTGGACCATCTCTTCAGCCGGGTACAGGTTCTGCAGTGATTGTAAGGCACTAAGAGAATCGGAGCAGAGAAGAAATCGATCGCCCCGAACACGATGCATCTGCTCCAGTGCCTTCAGGATCGCGTGGAGCTCCGCCGCGAAAACGGTATATTCAGCAGGGAGGCGAATCCGGGTAACATGATCAGGGAACACCACAGAACAGCCAAGGAAAGTTTCCTGTTTGGAGCCATCAGTGTAAACGACGGTGAAACCGTGATGCACATCTAAAATGTTAAAAAACAGAGATTGGAATGTAAAATCTGGTGTGCCATCGTTCTTAAAATTAGTCAAATCTAAAATAAGTTTGGGCCGCTGGAGGAGCCAAGGTGGAGATCTGCTCCAACCGCGACGTAAAACACGAAGACCAGCCATAGACAACGCACCGAGGCAATCCTGTGCGCGAATCCCATAGGGCTGCGTCGCACGTTGCCGGTTATGAAACAATCGTGCCAGAGGAGGCTGAGCAACGGTATGGTATGCAGGGGTGTATGGTGTGGACAAAGTTTTATACGCCTGGCGCACTGTAAGTAGCCGTCGCCGCATATGAAGTGGCGGTTCACCAGCCTCTGCACAGAGGCTTGGTATGGGGCTAGTTCGGAATGCCCCAGTGGCCAACCGAAGCCCTTCATGGTGCACAACGTCCAACAACTTTAAGTAAGAAGGCCACGCAGACCCATACACCGTGCACCCATAATCGAGCCGAGATCGCACAAACGCCCTGTAAAACTGGAGCAGACAAGTCCTGTCAGCTCCCCATGTACTGTGGCTAAGACATTTTAAAATACTTAAAGCCTTAAGTGACCGCCGTTTCAGGTCTTTAAGATGAGGTAACCACGTGAGCTTCGAGTCAAAAATGAGCCCCAGAAATCTCACCGTGTCTTTAAAAGTAAGAATAGTGTCCCTCATCCTCAACTCAGGATAGATTAAAATCGAACGAGTACGGTTAAAAAGAACACATACAGACTTCGCGGTGGAAAACTTAAAACCACTCTTCTGCGCCCAGTCATCCAAACGCCTAATCGTAAGTTGCAACTGACGAGTTGTCGTTGCAAGGCTTGAAGAAGAGCAAAACAAAGAGAAATCATCCACAAACAAAGAACACTGGACAGAACTTTTCACTATGGACGTAATGCTATTAATAGCGATGGCAAAGAGAGTCACACTTAAAACGTTACCCTGAGGGACACCGTTCTCCTGCGCAAAGCGGTCAGACAGGACGTCACCAATTCGGTATCTAAAATATCGTGGCGAGAGGAAGGACTGAATAAAAAGAGGAAGACAACCACTAAAACCCCATTCGTGAAGCTGCTCGAGGATGAGACGCCTCCAAGTGGTATCGTAGGCCTTCTCGATGTCGAAAAATACACCTAGAAGGTGATGACGGCGTAGGAAAGCTTGTTGTATTGCCGCCTCCAGGAGGGCAAGGTAATGGAAGGTGGAACGAAACCTCCTGAACCCACACTGAAAGCGACTAAGGAGTTGCCGGGATTCTAACAACCAGACAAGGCGGCGGTTGACCATCCGCTCCAAGGTCTTCCCTATGGTACTAGTGAGGGCAACACTACGGTAGCTACTTGGGCGCGTGCGGTCTTTCCCCGGTTTTAAAAAAGGGATTAAAACTGCCTCACGCCACGCATCAGGAAAGTGACCCGACGCCCAAATGCCATTAAAAAGTGCGAGGAGTATTTCTCTGTTGCGCATTGTGAGGTGCCATAGCATACTGTAACGGATCCTGTCGTGACCAGGGGATGTGTCACGAGCTCCAGATAATGCAGAATCCAGCTCCCATATAGAAAATGGGCAGTTGTAAATTTCATGAGAAGTGGACTGGAAGTCCAGACTACATCTCTCAGCAACGGCTCTATGGCGCTGGAAACCTGGATCCTGACTGGTTGTTGCAGTAACTGTGGCAAAATACGGTGCCATAGTCCTGGCAATGTCTCGCGGATCCGTGTGGAGAGTGCCGTTATGCATTTCAGCAGCTATGGGGCACCTCCCTCCTCTGCCAGAAATTCTCCTGATGGTGTCCCACACAATGGAACTGTTGGTGGAACGATTAATGGTGTTCAGGAACTGTTGCCATGGCCTCTTCTTGCTCTCACGAATAATGTGGCGACATCTTGCCCTCGCCACCCGAAAGGCTGCAAGATTCTCAGCAGTCGGCCGACATTTGAACCGACGCAGAGCTGCACGCCTGGTCCTGATTGCAGAGCGGCATTCGGCATTCCACCAAGGCACAGGTGGCCTCTTCCGGTGGCCTCTGGACTGGATGCTGTAGTGGCGTGGTGGACCGTTTTGGTAATATGATCCACCTATACCTCAACATTCGCACAGTGTTCGAATTGGGCCAACTGGCTATTAAGTGTCCAGTCAGCTCCACTGAGCACCCATCGTGGTGGTCTCTTTTCGGGGCCCAGGCCATCTGGCAGGTGAATCCAGATTGGGAAATGATCACTGCCGTGCAATTCAGCGACCACTTCCCAGTGAGCACTGGCGGCAAGAGCTGGAGAGCAAAGTGTGAGATCAATGGCAGAGAACGACCCAGTCGCTGTGGAGAAATGAATACTCTGTCCTCCATTGAGCAAGTAGGCACAGGATGACAGCAGAAGCCTCTCCATTGCTCTACCCCTGGGGCAGATAATTGCAGAGCCCCAAAGCACATTGTGAGCATTAAAATCACCACAAATAATGAATGGCTGGGGGAGCTGTGTAAGAACGTCGGTGAGGGCCGCTTCATCAAGTGCATCATGTGGGGGCAAGTAAAGCGAGCATACAGTCAATGGATGACGCACGTGCACAGACACAGCGATGGCCTGTAAATTCGTCGTAAGTGAGAGAGGCGAGGAGGGGTAGTCTGTCCTGACGAGAATACCTACGCCTTCTCTAGCTCTCTCTCCACGCAGGTCGTCCTTTTTGTGTATAGCCTCGTATCTCAGGGGAGTATGATGGATGGAAATAAGTCTCCTGGAGACAGAGACACAGTGGTCTACCCTGCGATAGTAGACGAAGTTCCTCCACATGCATCCTGAACCCTTGCAAGTCCACTGAAGGATGGGAGCCATCTATGATGGGGGTAGCACCTTCATCCTGTCTCTCCGACGGGGCGGGGAGACTGCAGCAGGTGGAGGGGCAGGCGTGGGGCGAGATGATTTCCCCACACATACATCGGATTCAATCAACTCTAGGGAAGAGTCAGAGGAAGCCTCACGGAAAACAACATCTGCATGGTCAGACGGTTTACCACGGGATTTGACCCGCTGTTGCTGCTCTACGGGAGCTTTCTGCGGTTTGGTGGGCTTTGGGGGAGCTGATGTGGGAGTGGTAATGGCTGTACTGGGCTTCAGAACATCCTCAGCTGTTGGAGGCGTCAGGGGCTGGCCCAAGTTCGCCACTGTACCTTTGTCTGCCATTCGAATAGGGGCTACTGGCTCTGAAACACTGTCTGCGTTGCAAGTGCACTGACAGCTGCATGTATTAGTGCCAACACTCACCACCTCTGTCTGTGTTGAGGCATCGACTTTTGGAGTAGGCTTCTGAACCAGGGATGCAAAAGATGTAGCAAATGTGCGAGGTTGCATCGACTTAAAGATCTTCTTGGCTTCACCATAGGGGATACGCTTGGTTGTTTTTATTTCCTGGACTTTGCGTTCCTCTAAAAATATTCGGCAGTCCCTACTCCAAACAGGATGGTTCCCAGAGCAATTGATACATTTGGCTGGAGAGGAGCAACTAACTACTTCATGAGTAGCCTTATCACAGTTTCCACAAGTCGCTTCGCCATTACATCCTAAGGTGGTATGCCCAAATGCTGGCATTTGAAACAGCGCATTGGGGTCGGGAAATAAGACCTCACACTAAGGCGAAGGAAGCCAGCTTTAACATGTTCCTGAAGTTTCGTGATACTGAAGGTTAGAATAAAGGAGTCGGATTTGACATGATTGCCATCAACCCTCCTCATGATATGTTGAACATCAACGATACCTGCCAGAGCCCACTCACGTTGCAGTTCTTCCTTGGGAATGGCAACTAGATCCCGGCACGTCACAACACCTTTGCTGTAGTTCAAGGTGCTGTGCAGTTCAGTGTCTATGGCATACTCTCCAAGGCATCATGTGGGTGCAAGTAAAGCGAGCATACAGTCAATGGATGACGCACGTGCACAGACACAGCGATGGCCTGTAAAGTCGTCGTAAGTGAGAGAGGCGAGGAGGGGTAGTCTGTCCTGACGAAAATACCTACGCCTCCTCTAGCTCTCTCTCCACGCAGGTCGTCCTTTTTGTGGAGTGTATAGCCTCGTATCTCAGGGGAGTATGATGGATGGTTAGTTGCTTGCTGGGAAGTGGAAGTTTCCACTAGCAAGGTAGCATTACGTAAGCGCTTTACCGATTTTAAGGAGCCACAGATTCCCTCCAAACCCTTTTGTATATAGAAGGGCGAAACCTTCTCGAAACTACCCTCCTTCCGTTTCACAATGAGAAATACATTCGGGTTACCAGAATGCATTGTGTTACTGAAGACTCGACTTGTCAAAGAAGTGCCGGAGTCAGGGGGACTGACTGCACGAGCTCTCTTAAGAGACTGGGTGTTACAATCTTCCAGCGGCCCACCCTTTCCGCTGGGAGAAAGAAAAGAGGATTTCGAAGGATCCATCTCGGTCCCACGAGCAGCTAGGGAAATAGAAGTCCACCTAGACAGAACCCCGCATGCCTAGGTAAACCTTATACAATTGGGGTGTTGCAGGTGCCCCAGAGGTTGCTCGCTTGCGACTGTTCCACCCCAACAGCCATGTATCTTATAGGCGCGCAGCACACCGTAAGATTGAGGGGTTTTTATAGAGGTTTACCGTCCTCGAAATCCAGGTGGTCAAGCCAAGATTACCATTCCCCGCAGCACACAACATTCCACCGCTGCAGGTTACGGTGGTCGCTGAAGCATGTCCGGGGTTTACGGTGACAGGAGACTGGCGGCGCTGACCAGTCCCCAGCTCAGGACCCCGGGGTCGCCAAGCCCGTACTCAGAAAATGAATGCTGAGCCCCTGGGGGGAACAAATAAATCGCAATCAGTCTTAAACGTGCAACGTCTTCAGATCTCTTTGAGGACTCGTGACGACATTTTTCAGTGACTGGAACGAAGGTAGTCATGTCTGGTCCAGAAGTTGCGACAAATTTTCCAAGCCATTAACTTGAAGTAGGTTTTTGCATACGATTAACTTTTGTTTAATAGCATTAGTCTTGTCCGCGATATTTGTTTAAAATCATTTTCCCCTGCATTAAAAGATTTCCTGTAATCAAATAATTCGTGTTGTCACTGTTCTGTTTTCGCTTAATTCAGTTTTTTCCCTAATCACATTATCAGTGTGTCTGGTGTCGTGGGCTGGTGTAATAAGTCAGTTAACTTGTCCCGCGCGGCGTGCACCGCAGAGTGTTTGTGGACCCGGCGCGCCACCACGGGAGGCCGGGGCGCGACGTACCTGCGTGTTGAGGCCGACGTAGATGAGCGGGTTGTAGCAGATGGAGGACTTGGCGACGAGCGCCGGCACGACGGCCAGCCCGGGGCTGACCAGCCGGTGGTCGCCGAAGGCGATGAGCAGCGCCAGCGCCGAGTAGGGCGTCCAGGCGAGCAGGAAGGCGGCGATCATGACGGCCACCATGAGCGCCACGCGCGACTCGGCGCGCGTCGCCCGGCCCAACCGCAGCGTGTTCTGCAACAGCGTGCGGGCGCCGCCTGTCACCGGGGCAGGGGGTGCGGGCCGCTGCCGGCACGGCGGGGCACGCAGTGGAGGGGCCGTGGCAACCGACCAGCGCGGCTGCGGAACTCTGGCAGCAATACGGAGCACACTTCCTACATACGTAAATTACTACCGGGAATAGAAATACTGTGGGACCACAGTATAATTCAAAGGATCTGGTGCTCGAAGGATCAGTATAAAGGTCAGTCAAGTGAAAACCGGACACCCGCCATAATACACAGTGGTCACCGCTGTGGCAGGGGCGCGGCGGTGGACCGCATCACAGATGCACACAGTTATTTTCTGAAGACTAGAGATCTACTCTGTAGGACTCAGCATGGATTTCGAAAAAGATGATCGTGTGTAACCCAGCTCGCGCTATTCGTCCGCGAGACTGAGAGGGCCATAGACGCGGGTTCCCAGGTAGATGCAATGTTTCTTTACTTCCGCAAGGCGTTCGATACAGTTCCCCACAGTCGTTTAATGAACAAAGTAAGAGCATATGGACTATCAGACCAATTGTGTGATTGGATTGAAGAGTTCCTAGATAACAGAACGCAACATGTCATTCTCAATGGAGAGAAGTCTTCCGAAGTGAGAGTGATTTCCGGTGTGCCGCAGGGGAGTGTCGTAGGACCGTTGCTATTCACAGTGTACATAACTGATCTTCTGGATAACATCGGAAGTTCACTTAGGCTTTTTGCGGATGATGCTGTGGAATATCGAGAGGTTGTAACAATGGAAAATTGCACTGAAATGTAGGACGATCTGCAGCGAACTGACGCATGGTGCAGGGAATGGCAATTGAATCTTAATGTAGACAAGTGCAATGTGCTGCGAATACATAGAAAGAAAGATACCTTATCATTTAGCTACAATATAGCAGGTCAGCAACTGGAAGCAGTTAATTCCATAAATTATCAGGGATTAGGCAATAGGAGTGATTTAAAATGGAATGATCAAATAAAGTTGATCGTTGGTAAAGCAGTTGCCAGACTGAGAATAATTGGAAGAATCGGTTGATTGGTTGGTTGGTTGGTTTGAAGATTAAAGGGACCCTACTGCATAGTTCATCGGTCCCTTGTTTCATAAACACACACAGCACAGTGAAACCATTCATTAGTCATGGGAAGTACAAGAGAAAAATTCCAGGGGAAGAAAACCCCAATGGTGAATAATAAAGCAACATGGAAAATGGAGCACAGCAACAAAAACAACATAGAGAAGAAAGGCAGAAAGAATTAAAACTGTACAGCAGAGGATCGTAGCTGGCTGATCACGAGAATAAAAGGATGAGCCCCACTCTGCAACACGTTAAAACCTCCAGCCTAAAAGATTAGGGTGGAGTCGAATTACAACACAAAACGAATTAAAATATACAGCTCAAAAGAGGGTGATGTAATAAAATTAAATGGGCCTATAAAAGCCGCTTGCGCGAATATAACTTAAAACCCGATTTGCCATAGACACATTGTCACCTAAAAGAGATGATAAATCACCCTGGAGATTAAAAGTTCGCCTGAGAGCGGTTAAAAGAGGACATTCCAACAACAGATGGGCCACCGTCATGGTTGCACCACAGCGACAATGAGGGGGGTCCTCTCGACGCTGCAGATGACCATGCGTCAGCCAAGAGTAACCAATGCGCAGCCTACAGAAGATAACAGAATCCCTGCGAGAGGCCCGCATGGAGGAACCCCACACATTCGTGGTCTCCTTTACTCGCCGCAGCTTGTTGGGTGCAGACAGAGTGCGCCATTCGTCTCTCCACATCTCAAAGACCCAACGGCGCAACACCGATCGGAGATCAGTTGCCGGGAGGACGATCTCCAACGTCAGTTTGCGGGTAGCTTCCTTGGCTAACTTGCCGGTGAGTTCGTTTCCCGCTATCCCAACGTGTCCCTGGGTCCATATGAACACCACTGAACGTCCACGCTGTTCAAGAGTATGAACGGACTCCTGGATGGCAACAAACATGGGATGGCGTGGGTAGCACTAGTCAAGAGCCTGTAGACTACTGAGAGAGTCACTGCAAATGACAAAAGACGCTCCAGTGCTGGTACGAATACGCTCAAGGGCACGAAAAATGGCTGTTAGCTCTGCGGTGTGAACACTGCAGCCTTCCGGCAAGGAGTGCTGGTCTACATAGTCCGCATGAGCATAAGCGTACCCCACACGGCCATCAACCATCGAGCCATCCGTGTAGGTAGCCTCTGAGTCATGGGATGCGTCGAGGAGAGCAAGAAATTGGCGGCGCAAGACTGCAGGAGGAACTGAATCCTTTTGCCATCGTGAGAGATCCAGCCGAAGCTGCGGCCGACGAATACACCAAAGTCGTGTATGTGGGTGGACCTGAAAAGCAGATGGAAGAGGCACAGACTCGAGTTCACAAAGGAGTGACCAAACACGGATCCCAATCGTATGGCCTGATCGCGGCCGCCGGTGTGGGATATGGACTGCCGCATCAGCGAAAAGGAGACGGTAGTTAGGGTGACGGGACGAACAATGGACGTGGGCAGCATAGTTGGCTAACAGTTGTTGACGCCGAATGCGAAGTGGAGGAACCCCAGCCTCAGCAAGTAGGCTATTAACAGGGCTGGTGCAGTTGCAACGCTGAGGGCGACGCTGAGCCATACGCCACACTCCCATAATCCAGTCGGGACAGCATGAGGGCTTTGTAGAGCTGCAGCAGCGTATTACGATCTGCACCCCAAGTTGTGTTGCTGAGGAAGCGAAGGGCATTCAGATGCTGCCAGCACTGACATTTGAGCTGACGAATATGTGGAAGGCAAGTAAGCCACCGAGCGAGGTGGCGCAGTGGTTAGCACACTGGACTCGCATTCGGGAGGACGACGGTTCAATCCCGTCTCCGGCCATCCTGATTTAGGTTTTCCGTGATTTCCCTAAGTCGTTTCAGGCAAATGCCGGGATGGTTCCTTTGAAAGGGCACGGCCGATTTCCTTCCCAATCCTTCCCTAACCCGAGCTTCGCTCCGTCTCTAATGACCTCGTTGTCGACGGGACGTTAAACACTAACCACCACCACCAAGTAAGCCAGACATCGAACAGCAATCCCAGAAAACGGTAAGTGTCAACAACCCTGAGCATGGCATCCTGAAGATAGAGCTCAGGGTGGGGATGGACAGTTCGACGCCGACGAAAGTGCATAACACAAGTTTTCGCAGGAGAAAATTGAAACCCATGGGCTAGGGCCCACGCCTGCACCTTGCGCATGGCTCCCTGCAACCTACATTCTGCAACACTAATGGTGGAGGAGCTGAAAAAGATGCAGAAATCGTCAGCATATAACGTGGGTGAGACAGACGACCCTACTGCTGCTGCAAGGCCATTAATGGCCACAAGGAAAAGGGCCACGCTCAATACAGAGCCCTGTGGAACGCCGTTCTCCTGGATATGAAGTGAACTATGGGATGTGCCAATTAAAACGCGGAATGTCCGAACAGATAAAAAATTCTGAATAAAAATGGGGAGAGAGCACCAGAGACCCCACCCGTGCAACGTGGCGAGAATATGGTGCCGCCACGTCGTGTCATAAAAGACGGAGACGAGGTGTTGGCGCCTGGAGAAAGCAGTGCGGATTGCAGACTCAAGGAAGACCAAAGTATCGGCGGTGGAAAGGCCCTGACGGATGCAGCTCTGGCACGGAGCCAGAAGACCCCGAGACTCGAGCAGCCAACACAGCTGTCGACTCACCATACGTTCCAGTAGCTTGCACAGAGTATTTATCAAGCTGATGGGCCGATAGCTACCCACATTAAGCGGGTCCTTACCAGGCTTTAGCACCGGAATGATGGTACTTTCTCGCCACTGCGACGGAAAGACACCATCGCCCCATATGCGGTTGAAGATGGCAAGACCACACTGCACAGTCTGGGGACAGGTGTTTGAGCATCTGATTGTGGATGCCATCTGGCCCAGAGACTGTATCGGGGCACTGTGCCAGGGCGCTTTGGAGTTCCCACAAACTAAATGGGGCGTTATACGCCTCAGGGTGGCGAGAAACAAAAGAAAGCCGTTTGCCTTCCTCCCGGCGTTTCAGCGTGCGAAACGCGGGCGGGTAATTCCCCGACGCAGAGGCCCGAACATAGTGCTGTGCGAAATGCTCGGCGATTGCATCGGCATCGGTGGATAGCGCCCCGTTGATGGTAAGGCCTGGGACACCTGTAGAGTGCTGCAATCCAAAGATGCGCCGAATCTTCATCCACACCTGGGAGGGTGAAGTACGGGAACCAATGGTGGAAACGTACCTCTCCTAGCACTCCTGCTTCCGCCTTTTGATGAGCCGCCGGACCTGAGCACGGAGACGTTTGAATAAAATGAGTTTCTCCAAAGACGGGTGCCGCTTATGTCGCTGAAGAGCCCGCCGACGCTCTTGAATGGCTTCAGCTATCTTTGGAGACCACCAAGGCACTGACTTTCGCCGAGGGCACCCTAACGAACGAGGAATGGTACGTTCCGCAGCGGAAACAATCGCTGCAGTCAGTGTCTCAACCACCACATCGATGGTACCGTGAGGGAGAGAGTCAACAGTGGCAGCAGAGGAGAACGTTTCCCAGTTTGCCTTGCTAAATGCCCATCTGGGCAAGCGTTCATGGGAGCGAGGCTGGGGTAGTGAAAGGAAGATGGGAAAATGGTCACTACCACACAAGTCGTCATGGACTCTCCAGTGGACCGATGGTACAAGCCCTGGGCTGCACAACGACAGATCTATGGCCGAGAACGTGCCATGCGCCACACTGAAATGTGTGGCCGCGCCAGTGTTTAACAGGCAGAGGTCGAGTTGGGAGAGGAGAGTCTCGACATCTCTGCCTCGGCCAGTAATCTTCGTTCCACCCTACAGGGGATTGTGGGCGTTAAAATCCTCCATCAGAAGAAAAGGCGTGGGAAGTTGGGTGACAAGTGCAGCCAATTCAGTCAGGGAGACAGTACCACCTGGAGGGAGATAGACACTGCAGACGGTTATGTCCTGGGTAGTCCTTACGCGGACAGCCACAGCTTCCAATAATGTGTGAAGGGGCACGGGTGCACTATATACAGATGTAAGGACATACACGCAGGCTCCACCTGACACACTGTTGTAAACGCTACGGCTACAGTAATAGCCCATGTAACCACGAAGGACAGGGGTCCGCATTGCTGGGAACCAGGTTTCCTGGAGGGCAATGCATAAACCAGGTGTCATGCTGACGTAACTCAGGTAGATGGCTAAAATAACCGCCACGATTCCACTGGAGGCTCGTACAAAGCGTGTCCTGTAGGGGCATGCAGGCACTGAAAAGGCAAATTACTTTGCAGGGTCACATGCGGCCATTGACTGAGTGACGGACGTCGGTACGTCCATAGTTTCTGAGGAGACGGCGAGATCTAAGTCATCAGGGGACGCAAAGAGCTCGACCTCATCCTCAGAGGCTGAGCTGACAGGAAGCAGTGGTGCGGGAACCACTGGGTCCTTATCCTTCTTAGAGAGCTTCCTCTTCTCTCTCTTGTCTTTGGGAGGAGGGTTTGCATGCTGGGAGGGCTTTCCTGACGCATTATCAGGAACAGACGAAGAGCGTGAAGCCCTTCGACCAGCAGCTGGTGGCTTCTTCAGCCACTGGCTAGTGAGACACTGGGGAAGTCCTTGGAAGGGACTCCCCCAAGGGATCTCTTCCGAACAAGTGAGGCCGGAGGAGGCTGTTGCGTCCCCGGCTGAGCAGCCGGAGAGGGCTGTCGCCTCTCTGGCTGAGAGGTGGGGACTGACGTCCCTGGGCGTGCGGGGCGCACTGCTCCCAAACTGGGTGTTTTGGGAGTAGTGGAAGAGAGAGTGGCCCCCACCTTTGGTGGGGCAGGCGTAACGTGACTGTTCGGTGGGTGAACTGTGAAAGGAGTCTTTGCAGGAACTGGTGGCGGCAGTGTTACAGCAGCATAATTCCTCAACATAGCATAACTCCTCAACATAGCCGTTCTAATTTCTTCCTCGCCTCTTGGTAAGTTAAATTGTACAGGGTCTTAATTTATTGTATCTTCCGCTCTCGTTGGTAGACTGCGCAGTCTGGCGAGCAGGGAGAATGATGCTCCCCACAGTTAACGCAGGTGGGAGGTGGAGCACACGGAGCATTGGGATGCGAAGGTCCTTCACAATCTCGACACGTGGGGCTGGCAGTGCATCTGGAGGACATTTGTCCGAATTTCCAGCGCTGGAAGCATCGCTTAGGGGGCGGGACATAGGGGCTGACATCGCACTGGTAGATCATGACTTTGACCTTCTCGGGCAAGCAGTCGCCCTCAAAGGCCAGGATGAAATCACCGGTAGCGATCCTATTATCCTTGGGTCCCCTAAAGACACGACGAACGAAGTGTACACCTCGTCGTGCCAGGTTCTCCCGTAGCTCGTCATCAGACTGTAGCAGAAGATATTTATGAAAGATAATCCCCTGGACCAAATTTAAGGACTTATGGGGAGTGACGTTAACGGGTATGTCACCAAGCTTCTCACAGGCGAGTAACGCCCTTGACTGTGCAGAGGAAGCTGCTTGTATCAAAATGGCCCCGCTCCGCATTTTGGAAAGAGATACCACTTCCCCAAACATCTTCAAGATGGGTCACAAAGAACAGAGGCTTAGTCCCCAAAAATGAATCCTCATCAGTTCTGCTGCACACAAGGTATCGCGGTGAATACGGCTCCTGTCTTTCCGCAGCCCTGCGTTCCTCCCATGGTGTGGCGAGGGAAGGGAACGAGTTCGGGTTATATGTCACAGCATTAAATTCCACCTTACCACGCTGAGAGACATTGGCGGTCAGGCGACCACCTGAGACTTCACCCGCTTCATTGCGGGGTATCCGCCCCGATGCCACCCACTCCGACCAGGGGCTCTCCCCACGGGCGCCACCCAGCCACAGCAAAGGCCACCTGGTAGGATGGCCTTTGCTGGGAGTCCTGATGCCCCAGAGAGACGAGCATCTACTCCTTGGCTTACGTGGGGAGGTGTCAGCTCAGGCATCGGCAGTACGATTCCTGTGTAGTCAGGGGGCTACAACCTAGAGGGTACATGACGACCCCACCACAACGGACTGGCTACTGTGCTGGATTTTGGGTGCCATGGGAAGTCCATAGGTATCGTGGGTACAGATGGTGACGCACTAATGATGTAACTTACGCAATCCATCAGGTGTGTATGCCCAAAATGAGGGATGGAAGGTGTAGTTACGACACCAAGACGATAAAGAGTGGCAAGGTCTTAGGGCACAGAGGACTGACGGGGCACCACGTACGGTGTCCATCCCCAAAAGGCTCGTACCTCTGTTGAATTTGGAAAAATGGAGGTCAAACCCCGATGGGGACCATCACATTAAAGGCCGAAACAGTTGAGACTCCTTTTAGTCGCCTCTTACGACAGGCAGAAATACCACGGGCCTATTCTTACCCTCGGGCCCGCAGGGGGTGTACGCGTCGGTAACGGCGGAAATTCGTGTGGGGTAGGGGGTAATGTTGTCCCGACATCGCTTAAAGCTGGAGACTGACTGACAGCTGACTGCGAAGTTACTATGTCTGCTAACGTTAAATGAAGACCTTTTTGATAAGACCACGTCAGAACAGTAGCACAGCCCGGGCAATCAGATCTGAGACGTCCGTTTTCGTTACAGAGAGAACAAGTTCCTTCTTGCCCTGTGTACGTAAGATGAATTCGGCAACCACAAAGAGCTAAGTGGGAAGGAATATTCTTTTCGACGCACACGTCCCCAGTCCGGATACCATTATAACACTGGAAGCGACGTTGTGCTGACCAGCGTTCCCATCGGATATGCCGTATGACTACAAACGGAAGTAACGCTGTTTTAAGAAATGAATCGTCCACTCCAGGAGGAAGGCTATAAACTCTAACCGGAGTATACTCGGGTGCGGCATTTTAAAGGAGGACTTGACTAACGGAACCATCGCGATGTGTAAACAACACTTTAGTCCGCCCCCGGTAGCTGAGTGGTCAGCGCGACAGAATGTCAATCCTAAGGGCCCGGGTTAGATTCCCGGCTGGGTCGGAGATTTTCTCCGCTCAGGGACTGGGTGTTGTCCTTATAATTACAATTTCATCCCCCATCGACGCGCAAGTCGCCAAAGTGGCGTCAGATCGAAAGACTTGCACCAGGCAAACGGTCTACGCGACGGGAGGCTCTAGTCGCACGACATCTTTTAACAACACTTTAGAACCAACCCGGGAGAGAAGTCTTTCTACTTGAACGGGATCATAAAACTTCACAAAGAATGCATACAAATCAGAATCAAAGTAAACAGTGTCTACCTGATCAGGTGCAACACGGATAACATCAGCCAACCAATCGTGAATTTCTAAGGAGCCAGGTTGCACACGACGCGTACTCTTGTCAAAACTGAAACGAACAGGAACAGACTTAGGAGACTCGACAGACACCACGGCGCGGGCAGAAACATAGTAGATATAATTAACTTCTCATGGTTGGGATTCACAGTCGTATAATATTTCTTAAAAGACATCATAGTCGCCGTTGACTGTATGAAATATTTATTATTACGACTGCAATTTCGGCCTTAGGGCCATTTTCAAGTAACACTGCACTCGCTTTGCTGCTGTATAAAATGTAATAAGAAATGTACAGCAAACGATGTAACTCCTAATTATGTCAATGTCAAAATTAAGACGAAATCTGCAGCAGCAAAGCGAGCTAAAAAGGTAACTTTTGCAATGTTACTTGAAAATGGCCCTAAGGCCGAAATTGCAATCGCAATAATAAATATTTGATACAGCCAACGGCGACTATGACGTTTTTTAAGAAGTGAAATGAAATGAAATGTCGTGTGACGAGGGCCTCCCGTCGGGTAGACCACTCGCCTGGTGCCAGTCTTTCGATTTGACGCCACTTCGGCGACTTGCGCGTCGATGGGGATGAAATGACGGTGATTAAGACAACACAACACCCACTCCCTGAGCGGAGAAAATGTCCGACCCAGCCGGGAATCGAACCCGGGCCCTTAGGATTGACACTCCGTCACGCTGACAACTCAGATACCGCGGGCGGAATTTTAAGAAGTAGTAGATGTAGTCGGAAGTTCCGTAAGGTTTTTTGCTGACGATGTTCTTGTACACAGACATGTCGCGACACTAAACAATTGTAGCGAAATGCAGAGAGATCTGCATAGGTTGGTTTGTTGTTTCGGGGGAGATGACCAAAGAGCAAGGTCATCGGCCCCATCGAATTAGGGAAGGATGGGGAAGGAAGTCGGCCATACCCTTTCAGAGGAACCATTCTGGTGTTTACGTCAAGCGATTTAGGGAATTTACGGAAAACCTAAATCAGGATGGCAGGACGCGGATCTGAACCGTCGACTTCCCGAACTCAAGTCCAGTGTGATAACCACTGCGCCACGTCGCTTGTTCATCTGCAAAGGACACACGGTTGGTGCAGGAAATGGTAGCTGACCCCAAACACAAGCAAATGTAACGTATTGCCCATAAACAGGCAGACTACACGACTGCAGAACAACTATTGGAAACATCACAATCATAAAATGTCTAGGAGCATGCGTACAGAGCGATTTAAGAGTAATCGCGGGTAAGGCAGATGCTAGACTGAAATTCATTGGAAAAATCTTCAGGAAATGTAGTTCACCAAGAAAGGGAGGCTGCCTACAAAACCTCCTTTCCACCAAAAACTGAATATCGCTCGCCAGTGTCGGGATCAGTACGAGATGCGTTGCTGGAAGAAGTAGACAAGGTCCCAAGAAGGGCAGCCCTTTTCGTCACGGCTTCATTTAGCAAGAGTGAAAGCGTCACAGAGATGTTCAGCTAACTCCACTGGCAGATGTTGTATGAGAGGCGTTGTGTATCGCAATGGGGCTTAGTATTAAAATTCTGTTCCAGAAGAATCAACCACTACATTTCTTCTTCTTATGTACATCTCGAGAAAAGACCACAAAGGGAAAATGAAATAGACTCGAGCTCACTCGCACCTCATCCCACGAGCCATTCACGGTTGGAACAGAAAGAGGGGGAACTGACAACGGAACGCAAAGTGCCCTCAGCCACACACCGTAAGGTGGTTTTCTGGCTGCAGATGTAGGATACTGAGTCACTTAACTTACTCCTCATTCCGACCGGTAAATGGAAACGCCGTGTGGCCGGGGCGTCCCGTCGGCTAGACCGGTCGCCTGGTGCAGGTCTTTCGAGTTGTTGACGCCTCTTCGGTGACTTGCGTGTCAATGGGGTTGAAGTTATGATGATAGGGACAACACAACACCCAGACCCTGAGCGGAGAAAATCTCCGACCCAGCCGGGAATCGAAGCCGGGCCGTTAGGTACGACATTGCGTTGCGCTGACCACTCAGCTACCGGGGGCGGCCATCTCGACTGGTTCTTACATACTTTTGATTATTCTGTAGCACACTTTGTTATTCTGACTGCCCAATGAAACACTGTGAATTTCAAACGAAAAAAAATAATAATTAAATTTACATAAAGAAAAAGGTGAACGGTGGAATAACCCATGATTTATAACGCTCATACGTGCTATTCAAGAGATCGAAGTTTTTTAAAAAAAGAAGTATGTACAAAGCTCACTTTTTCAAGGCTTAAATATTGTCGGACAACAGGATTTTTATGCAAAACGTACCGCTGTATTCAGCCGCCATTGTCATTTCAAGCATTGTCAAAGCATATAAGTTTGTACTGATCATTTGAGTCACTATACAAATTCATCTGTTTGTACCTACGCTTTATAAAAGTAGATAATGAAATTCTTTGCAGAAAGAATTACATTATTACTGAAACCCGGGAAACAAATGTTGCAGGCAACAGATATCGTGTATTTTCCTAACGAATTCGTTTTTATATTAAAATCGTCTGCCCACCAAGGAATTCCTTTTCTCCTTTTGTTTGCATTTAGATTGCGTGAATGCTGTAAGAGAGCCTATTGTATGTTTCACAACACATGGAGAGTGCACGTATTGCGATTGAACTGTCCGATGGCGGAAAATAATTTTAAATGCATGAATAATGGAGAGTGTCTCACACATGACCTCACGCACCGAACATACACACACGCGCAGAGAAAAGCGCAGGAAGTGGTACTCGTGGTGCTAAACGGTGAACTTGGAAGAGAACGTAATTACTGCAGTATTTATCGACGTCTTAAATTCGGGTGTTTGATGTACTGAGGCTGTTTGGTTTTAAAAAGAATAAAAATCCGTATTCCATCAGGTACCCCAGACAGTGAAGGACAACAGACAGGAGTCAGATAAACAGAATCCGCGCTGGCTGCAGATGTACTGCATGTGAAAATAAAAGAAGACTGGATCACTAGAAAGGTTCCCGTGGTAACAGGCAGCAGACAAGGACACACAATCTCACTCAAATTATTCACCTTGGCTCTGGAGGATGTGTTCAAGCGTCTGTCCTGGAGAAAGAAAGGTACTCGTATCAACACAGATGGAAAACATCTCAATCACCTTCGCTTTGCTGATAATATTATCCTATTTAGCAGCGACACAAACGGATTGTCAACAACTATCCAATAACTCAAAGATGTTTTGTAAGGTGTAGGTCTCCAAAGCAAACTTCAAAAGACCACAGCCCTGTCAGTATTACGGTTGCCATCGAAAACTATACTCTGGAAGTAATAAATTAATAGATTTATCTGGGACACAAAATCCAACTTGGAAAAGATGATCAGACACCAGAGATGAATGAGAAATTGGCTTCGCACCTGCGTGGCATTCCGGAAACATGATTACATTCTCTGCAGAGTGACAGAGAAAGGTTTATGACACATGGAACTGCCAGGAACAATGAAACAACAAACAGCACAAATCGACTCCGCGTCTGTCAAAGGGGAATAGAGAGAGCTATGCCTGAAGCGAGTCTGAGGAACACAAAGGAAGGAACGAAGAGTTTAAGGTTTCCTCGGCAAACAAGGCCACCGGAGACGGAACACAAGCTCGGATCAGAGAATGGAAGAGAAGGAACTCGACATGCTGTTTCGAAGGAACTATCCCACAATTTGGGTTAAGCTATTTAGGGAAATCACGGAGAACCTAAAGAGTCCAGTGTTCTAAGCCACCTCGCTCGGTCTGACTCACAGTATCAAGAACGAAAAGGTTAAGGTGAAAGACAGGGGTCTGTCGATCGGATAGCGAGACTGAAGTGGCGTTGGGTAGGAACCAGTGCAAACGGACCAAAGCGCTGATGCCGTGGCGTTCGGTGCAGTCAAATAGAAAGTCGGACGTCAAATGGTTCAAATGGCTCTGAGCACTATGGGACTCAACTGCTGAGGTCATTAGTCCCCTAGAACTTAGAACTAGTTAAACCTAACTAACCTAAGGACATCACAAACATTCATGCCCGAGGCAGGATTCGAACCTGCGTCCGTAGCGGTCTTGCGGTTCCAGACTGTAGCGCCTTTAACCGCACGGCCACTTCGGCCGGCTAGTCGGACGTCCTCTGGCGAGTCGGAGAGGGCATCCAGCGACACGGATCCATATGGACATGGAAATTTCTGGGAGAGGCCTCTGTCCAGGAGTGGATATCTAGGCAGAGAAGAAGAAGAAGAAGAAGATGGGCGTCCGATGATAGCAGCGTGCACGTTGTATCAAACTATGTTTGGATACCGAAAATGAATGAAAGAGAAAAGTGTGTTGTCTATAAAGCACTATTCCAGAGTATTTGCACTTCTTATGAAGTAGACATGTTGGGCTGGGCTTGCAGAAGCTTGGCCAGGAGTACCTGGACTGGGCTGGACTGGACCGGACCTCCGCCCTCACGCTGTCCACAGAGAGCTCGAGGCGTCGCGACACAAGCCTGCTCCACTCTCCGACAGCGGTCCTCACGAGGAAGTGCAGTATGTGAAGAGGGCTGCTGCGAAGGAGCTCTGACAGATTCATGTGGTTCCAGGCACGGCCATTCGGGTTGATGTCGACGCATACTGCGGGTCCTTTCCCTTGTCCTGGAGGAACGTTTTAACGAGATAAGCTATGTCTGCTGATGCATTATCGTGCTGGAAGACGAAACCATCGCCCGAGTGGTTGGCTGTAAGGCTGGACAGCAGGTCGAGCGCCGTGTCCCGACACCACACAGGCCTCAAACTACCGACGAGGGGCGGCCCACACCGGCGCAACACAGCAGTGCCGACCAGCCCATCACTGCTGACACCGTGGCACTGCACGTGTGCGGCACGTGCGTCGCCGTCTGGCCTGCATCCACACCGCTCTGCGACGATCGCCAGGCCTCGGACACACGCTGCTCCCGACTGCCAAGAGAGGCCGGCGCCGCGGATGCAGACCACTTTGCACGTCTTTCCTTGTCCACGGTGCTGCTGGGGTTCTGCTGTTGCTCGTCGTGCGTACCTTGTGCGCATGCCATCCAATCCCTTTGCAACAAATTTTGAATTATTAAGTTATATTGTTTAAAATCATGTCTGTTCTGTTGTTTGGAATAATGCACAAGTCCTATTGAAAATGGTCTGCCGTAGTCGCTTGGTATTGTTTCAGATTCTAGGGCGTGAATGTGGCTAGGAAATGTGTCGGGAAATCAGAAGAACAAACAGGAGACTCTTTTACGATGGAACTGGCGATAGTATCAGCTTAGTTACTGAAACCTGGCCACCAGTAAGCCGTCAGATGAATGTCTGTAGTTGTAATATGTTATTTTATTTTTCACTTAACAATATTTCGTGTAATACCTTACAAATAAAAACTCAAAATATCTAAGTGGTGAGCTTCTGCCAATAATGATGGTTTGGTGAGGAATGAATTTCTGCTCGAGAAGGCTCGTTACCCCACCACTTTTGTTGCGGCGCGATGTGTCGCCCTACTGTGACAAAAAAGAATTCTAAAAAAATTCTGACGACCACTGCCGCTGCACTAGCTACACGGGGAACAGGTGTCCGGCTAAGTCCTTTCTCGCCTGCACTTGGCCGGTCTACCTACTCCTGTAGGAGGCGAACGTCTTGCTCGAGTTTGCGCGACAGATGAGCTGCTTTAATGGCGAAACGCACTTGCAGAGATTGGCTCGGCAGCTGAGATCTATACTGCCCTAGCAAGTTTGTGCCATCCGTGAAAGTCGCTCAGACTGTGAGAGGGCACGGGAGGGGAGAGTTCAGTTTAAAGGGTGCACCCTGTTCATGGGTCAGTAACTGATGAAGTATTTGCAGTGTATTGCTCTTATTTACTTTATTTATTTATATTTCATTCCTTTGCGAACAGTTTAGGGACGGTGGCCCCACCTTCAGGTCTCCTTGTCATCAGCGAAGCTGGCGACGGCCCTGCCCCAGCGCCGGCACTGCTCACAAACTCTGACTGCGCCAACAATGACGACGCCACGTTCGGTGACGGTTTTGATAATTAGAAGAATGAGACTTTGAGAACGGGGCTGACGTCCCAGAAATAGTGGCACAGAAACAAAATGTGGGTAGAATAAAACAGAGCGAGGATCCACGTCAGAGAGGATGGAACTTCATACTTACAAATAGTCCCATACTGCCAAGTTCTGAGTAAATTTCACTTGCTATTCTACAGCTACATGATTACTCTGCAGTTCACAGTTAAGTGCCTGGCAGAGGGTTCATTGAACCACCATCAAGCTACTTCTTTACCGTTCCACTCTAAAACAGCTCGCGAGAAAAACCAAGTCTTAAGTCTTTCTGTGTGAGCTTTTATGTCTCTTATTTTATTTTAGTGATCATTTCTCCTTGTATAGGTGGCCGCCAACAAACTATATTCCCGCACTGAGGAGAAGGTTACTGATCGAAACTTCATGAGCAGATCCTGCCTCTCTTTTAATGATTGCCACTCCAATTCGCTCCAATTCGCGTATCATATCTGTGGCATTCTATCTCCTCAGTAGAACAAAACGTTCTGCCCTTCTCTGAAGTTTTTTTAATGTCCTGCGTCGATCCTATCTCATTCGGATCCCATACCTCACAGCAATACTCCAGGAGATGTCGTACGACTGTAGCGTAGGTGGTCTGTTTAGTAGATCTGTTGCATTTCCTCAGTGTTCTGCCAATAAATAGTAGTCTTTGGTTTGCTTTACGCACAACATTATCGATGTCATCGTACCAGCTAGAGCTATTCGTAACCGCAACCCTAAGTATGTACTTGATTTTACAGTCTTTAGATTTGTACGGTTTATCGTGTAGCCAAAATTTATGGGATTCCTTTTGCTGCTCATGTGGATGACTTCACGCTTCCCACTATTTAGAGTAAATTGCCAGTTTTTTCTCCATACAGGTATCTTTTCTATATTGTTTTGCAATTCGTTTTGATCATTTGCTGATTCTATAAGAGGGTAGATGACAGCAAATGTTCAAATGTGTGTCAAATCTTATGGGACTTAACTGCTAAGGTCATCAGTCCCTAAGCTTGCACACTACTTAACCTAAATTATCCTAAGGACAAACACACACACCCATGCCCGAGGGAGGAACCTCCGCCGGGACCAGCCGCACAGTCCATGACTGCAGCGCCTGAGACCGCTCGGCTAATCCCGCGCGGCCGGTAGATGACAGCATCATCCGCAAACAATTGGCTCAGATTGGCTCGTGACTTTGCGTCATATAAGACGAACTGTGACTTCTCTGACTGGAAATCACAGATTCAGTCGCTTAACTGAGACAATATTCCATAAGCACGCAGTTTCATTAGAAGTCGCTGGTGACGTACAGTGTTAAAAGCCTTCTGCAAATCTAAAAATGTGAAATCAGTTTGACGTTCTCTTTCGATAGCTCTCATTACTTCGTGAGAATGAAGAGCTAGTTGTCTTTTACAAAAACGATATCTTCTGAATTCGTGTTGGCTGTTTGTCAATAAATCGCTTTCTTCGAGGTGACCCACAATGTTCGAACGGAGTGTACGTTCCAGAATCCTACTGCAAATCGCCGCAAACGTCAAACACCCTCTCAGCCCGTGAAATTTCGTTTCGTTTGCTCCTTCCTTTCTGGGTGCTTCGTTTTGTGTGTGTGAGGCAGTCTATATTAATCAGACTATTTTATTAACAATCTATGAAGATATCTGTGGAAAATATCCGTATCATCAAACTGCTGTTTGGTTTCGTCTCTTACTCCAGTTCGTAACAATTTGCCAGCAGAGAGCAGTAGACATCCACAGGCACATTGATGCCGTTGGAAAAAAGCAGGGTTAGCCCCTCGCTATCCTGCTTAGTCTTTTGCACGGTTAGTTACAATAGCTGAGGTTTATGCTAGTTTTTTTGTTTTCTTGTTGTTATATCATGATAGACTCCGTTATCTGAGAGCACACGACATGAATTTACAAACAAATGTAAAACCTATTTGTTCAGAATATGAAATTCATTGTTCTGATCATTTGGTATTAATTAGTTTTGCTGCAAATGATGTATTTCAAAAGTTACTTTATTTCAAAGTTTTCGATCTAGGAAGAATTCATAAAAATGCAGACACACTGCAAACGGCAGCGCCGGCCTCACCTTCTTGAGTGTGCGGACGATGTTGAGGTAGGAGAAGCTGATGACGGCCACCGGCACCACCAGCCCCATTGCGAACAGGAAGACGATGTAGGAGGTGGCGCCCAGCGTCCGGCTCTCCCAGTTCACCGAGCAGCTGCCGAACAAAAAGACGCCCGGTCTCTCTAACGGGATGCACTCACGTAACTAGTCGCTCTGTGGAGAGACAATAGGTGTGCACGTGCGCTCGGCGTGGTATACGAGATAGTATGTGGCCCCGTGCCGTACAGATCCATTGCTCCAATATATGTTATACATATACAAGGAATTGAACAGGGGAAATGGAAAAATTCAGAGTGCCATTTATTCGCAAAATGCCTTTTCGGTCCTATAGCGTTGCCGGTACTCTAATGCTGTATTTCTGCCCTGCTGTTGCCACGAATAAAATTTAGTTTCTCACTATCAATTCCAACTTCCTTGCCGCTGTCTTGTCAAAACGGACGCTTTCGAGACCGCGGCTGTGTGCGAAATACGAGCCAATGTTTGCGAAGAATCAAACAGCAGCTACTTCTAAAAAATAGGAGACTTTTAACACTGGCAAGTCAGGGCATATTTAGTTAACGTTGAAGTCAGAGAGATTGTTTTGTCGTGCCGCTGGGCGCGGGAGCGCGCCATCGGGCAGTAGTAGCAGTGACGCCGTGCTCGGAGTAAGACGTACAGTCGAGTGCTGCTAGTCCTAGCTGTGTTACATCTAACGGCTAGTGTGTGGATCTAAGTAATGGTCGGCATATCTGGAAGCATGGCCGGGCAAGTTATTATGGATTAATGGGCATAGTGCTGAACAAACGAGGGCTTAAATGTGAAGCGCACTGTGGGCCCACGTCGCAACAGTAAAAGCCCGCTGCCACATTGTGTCGCTGCCGTCGACTTCCGTCGATCCACCGACAACGAGGGAAGTAAGATCTACGAAATTTTCGTAGGATAAAGTTGTAGAAGGCTTGCCAGTGACTGCGCTTTCTCTGAAGTTGAACAATTAATAACAAGCACTTTATAATCGAAGTGTTGCAGTTACATTCCACCCGACAATAACACCAAGTAGGTTCCTTCCGATCTTTACCTTATTGAACCGAGTGTATCACGCTATTATCAAGAGAAAATATGTTAATTATCAAATTATTTGCATAGACGGTGAAGAGTAAATTTCAGTCTGGTTATCGTAGTTAATTGTTGCACTTAATAAGCTTACGCCAACCGCAGTAAATAACAGACTGATGTAATAAATTTGATTATTAAGATTTATTTCAATGCATATTCAGCTGAAGTTAGTTCAAGAATATTTTATGAAACTATAAAGCTTATTCCACCTGACAATCCCCCAATTAATGAATTATTATCATTCAAAACATAGTTAATCAATTATTGGCAATATATTTCATTATCGGTAGATTGAACTGTGCAAAGTACCTAATTTTAAAGACAGAATGACAGTCCATTATTCAAAATCTCGATAGATAATTATCTGTGTTGTCAGCATTGCACTTAGCAGACAAATTATGAACAAAATAACTATCAAAATACTTATTGAAAGTTAACCATTAATGTTTAAGTTTAGTTAGATTGTTATAATACTGTTTTGTATGACTACTGAACCTGACACAGCACTTACGTAAAAGTTCCCATTCCACCTGGTGCGCTACAAACAGGTAAACTTTATTTTTGACACAATTATTCAGGTACTTAACAGTACTGTCGCTCATCAGTTGAGCTGGCGACCGACTTTTTAATTGATTTTACAACTTGATTATTTCTTTCGGCAAAATTTCCACTGATAAAATTTATTTCCAAATTATTCCCATTATTTCATTTACCGATCGTTATTGAAATTACTCATTCAATAACGATCAAGTTATAACATCTCCTGTTTCCCGCAGAATAATCATTATTTACTTCGGATTCGGATGCCTTATCCCGACGCGGGTCAAAAATCATAATTCACGGTCATTGTCAACTCGTAATTTCGCAAATCCCGGGAAGCAGGGGGCCGTAATACACCCACTATCTCCACACGATAACATGGCAATATGCAAACTCAAATAACAACATTGAACTACAAATACAAAATGACACTCGATAAATAAACTTGTAGTAAGTGGAACACCAACACTGTAAACAGAAACGGCACGAACTTTTGCCCCATTCCAGCACTCCGCTGACAGCCGCCCCAGCTTGCCCCCTCTCTCACCTGATGTTGGCCGCCTCGTGCACGTAGTCGCCCCAGCTTCCCCCACTCTCACCTGATGTTTGCCGCCTCGTGCACGTAGTCGCCCCAGCTTCCCCCCCTCTCACCTGATGTTGGCAGCCTCGTGCACGTAGTCGCCCCAGCCTCTCCCGCTCTCACCTGATGTTGGCTGCCTCGTGCACGTAGTCGCCCCAGCTTCCCCCACTCTCACCTGATGTTGGCCGCCTCGTGCACGTAGTCGCCCCAGCTTCCCCCACTCTCACCTGATGTTAGCCGCCTCGTGCATGTAGTCGCCCCAGCCTCCCCCCCTCTCACCTGATGATGGCCGCCTCGTGCACGTAGTCGCCCCAGCTTCCCCCACTCTCACCTGATGTTGGCCGCCTCGTGCACGTAGTCGCCCCAGCCTCTCCCGCTCTCACCTGATGTTGGCCGCCTCGTGCACTTAGTCGCCCCAGCTTCCCCCCCTCTCACCTGATGTTGGCTGCCTCGTGCACGTAGTCGCCCCAGCTTCCCCCACTCTCCCCTGATGTGGGCCGCCTCGTGCACGTAGTCGCCCCAGCCTCTCCCGCTCTCACCTGATGTTGGCCGCCTCGTGCACGTAGTCGCCCCAGCTTCCCCCACTCTCACCTGATGTTAGCCGCCTCGTGCACGTAGTCGCCCCAGCCTCTCCCGCTCTCACCTGATGTTGGCTGCCTCGTGCACGTAGTCGCCCCAGCTTCCCCCACTCTCACCTGATGTGGGCCACCTCGTGCACGTAGTCGCCCCAGCCTCTCCCGCTCTCACCTGATGTTGGCCGCCTCGTGCACGTAGTCGCCCCAGCTTCCCCCTCTCTCACCTGATGTTGGCCGCCTCGTGCACATAGTCGCCCCAGCTTCCCCCGCTCTCACCTGATGTTTGCCGCCTCGTGCACGTAGTCGCCCCAGCTTCCCCCGCTCTCACCTGATGTATGCCGCCTCGTGCACGTAGTCGCCCCAGCTTCCCCCCCCACCTGATGTTGGCTGCCTCGGGGACGTAGTCGCCCCAGCCTCTCCCGCTCTCACCTGATGTTGGCTGCCTCGTGCACGTAGTTGCCCCAGCTTCCCCCACTCTCACCTGATGTGGGCCACCTCGTGCACGTAGTCGCCCCAGCCTCTCCCGCTCTCACCTGATGTTGGCCGCCTCGTGCACGTAGTCGCCCCAGCTTCCCCCTCTCTCACCTGATGTTGGCCGCCTCGTGCACGTAGTCGCCCCAGCTTCCCCCGCTCTCACCTGATGTTTGCCGCCTCGTGCACGTAGTCGCCCCAGCTTCCCCCGCTCTCACCTGATGTATGCCGCCTCGTGCACGTAGTCGCCCCAGCTTCCCCCCCTCTCACCTGATGTTGGCTCCCTCGTGCACGTAGTCGCCCCAGCCTCTCCCGCTCCTACCTGATGTTGGCTGCCTTGTGCACATAGTCGCCTCAGCCTCCCCCCCTCTCACCTGATGTTGGCTGCCTCGTGCACATAGTCGCCCCAGCTTCCCCCACTCTCACCTGATGTTGGCCGCCTCGTGCACGTAGTCGCCCCAGCCTCTCCCGCTCTCACCTGATGTTGGCTGCCTCGTGCACGTAGTCGCCCCAGCTTCCCCCACTCTCACCTGATGTGGGCCACCTCGTGCACGTAGTCGCCCCAGCCTCTCCCGCTCTCACCTGATGTTGGCCGCCTCGTGCACGTAGTCGCCCCAGCTTCCCCCTCTCTCACCTGATGCTGGCCGCCTCGTGCACGTAGTCGCCCCAGCTTCCCCCGCTCTCACCTGATGTTTGCCGCCTCTTGCACGTAGTCGCCCCAGCTTCCCCCGCTCTCACCTGATGTATGCCGCCTCGTGCACGTAGTCGCCCCAGCTTACCCCGCTCTCACCTGATGTATGCCGCCTCGTGCACGTAGTCGCCCCAGCTTCCCCCCTCTCACCTGATGTAGGCTGCCTCGTGCACGTAGTCGCCCCAGCCTCTCCCGCTCCTACCTGATGTTGGCTGCCTCGTGCACGTAGTCGCCTCAGCCTCCCCCCCTCTCACCTGATGTTGGCCGCCTCGTGCACGTAGTCGCCCCAGCTTCCCCCACTCTCACCTGATGTTAGCCGCCTCGTGCATGTAGTCGCCCCAGCCTTCCCCCCTCTCACCTGATGTTGGCTGCCTCGTGCACGTAGTCGCCCCAGCTTCCCCCACTCTCACCTGATGTTGGCCGCCTCGTGCACGTAGTCGCCCCAGCCTCTCCCGCTCTCACCTGATGTTGGCCGCCTCGTGCACTTAGTCGCCCCAGCTTCCCCCACTCTCACCTGATGTTGGCCGCCTCGTGCACGTAGTCGCCCCAGCCGAGCAGCGGCGGCGCCGTCAGCAGCAGCGAGTACAGCCAGATGGCGGCCACGAGCAGCGCGGCGCCGCGCCGCGACAGCCGGCGCGCCTGGAACGGCCTCGAGATCATCACGTAGCGCTCGAACGCCAGCACCGTCAGCGTCGCGATGCTCGAGATGCCTGCAGCACACAGGCGGGCGCGCGTCACGGAATGGGCACAGCAGGCGGCCCGCAGGCCGGGGCAGCACCAGAACCACACGAGAAAAATGTACACACACCGCAACACCACCAGCTCTGTACATCGCTATTACCATGAAACATGGCGGCCAGGTAAGGTTCCCCGAGAACTCGCCGAGCCCAAACCCTACCGCCACATTGCACACCGTGTGACGTGATTCGTCACCCCATATCACTCCATCCCTGTCATCCAGTGGCCAGTCCTTACACACGACCTCACCTGTTGCTTAGCACTGACTACAGAAACGTGTGAATAAAACGTTCTCGGTTTTCCAGCCGCGTCAATTCGAATAAAATCCTAAAGCTTTCGATGGCTATCTCCGCCATCGTCGTCAGAAGTTCACTGACTGCTGGGGCTGCTCCGGTTTCTCGTCTATATAGGTCTGATGGCATCTTCACCAGCCAATTAGATCGCTACAACGTGGCGCGAGCGCGTAAGTCGACCCGGGCAGCGAGCGGAGCAGCACCTGTGACGTCAGGGGGCGCCAGGGGCAGGCGCCACGTTTGAAACCGCCGCTCCCGCGTCACGCCTCTGTCTCTGCTTTCTTTCGATGTCCAACGCCCGCCCTCATGCCCTGCTGAGTGTGTGTCCCTGGTCCCTGTTGAAATTATTGTTGTTTAAACGAATCTCGGCCGCTTCCTTTATAACGGAGTACCAATATGTAGACGCATAGGCCAACACTTTTGTATTTTCGAAATGTATTTTATGTTCGTTTTCTAGGCAATGCTCCGCTATGGCCGACTTGTCAAGCTCCCTTCGTTTTATACGGCGCTTCTGCTCAGTACAACGCTCCGCAACCGTGCGAATTGTTTGTCCGATACACATGCTGCCACATTCACTGGGTACGCCATACACGCCGGACACTAAGAGCAATGTCGTCTTTAACAGGGCGCAACATTTCTCGTATCTTGGGGGCGGGCCGGAACACTGGTCTTAGCCCATGTTTCTGCAGCAGACGTCCTAACTAACTGCTAGTTGCTCAACAGTATGGCAGCAGGAATAGTCCGTTTGGCCTCTTCTAGTGATTCACCTGGTGTCTTTCGTCGGCGGCCCTTCAAAGCGTTTGTCTCTTTTACTGTGTCCATTTTCCCCGAAAACACGTTTTAAGTTCTGCAAATCAGACTGTAGGAGGTCGTCGTCAGAGATAATCTTTCTTGTTTACAGGCTGGTGGTAACTATTACCGTTCAAGTACCGATCAGTGTGTATTGGTTAAGGGTATAGTGAATGACCAAGCTGGCCTCATGCCCTTCGCACAACCAAAACATCCAAGAATGATAGCCTGCCGTGCTTCTCCATCTCGACAGTATATGTAATGTTGGGATGGGCAACATTCATGTGATTGACGAACTGCTGTAGTATATCTTCACCATGAGGCCATATCAGGAAGGTGTCATCAACGTATCGTAGAAAGCAAGACGGCCGTAATGTCGCAGTTTGCAGAACCTGCTCCTCAAAGTGCTCCATGAAGAAATTTGCGACTGCTGGAGACAGTGGTGATCCCATGGCTGTGCAACCGTGAGGAAGATTCCGACGAGAGGACAACTTCCAACTCACTAAGGCAGAAGTAGGAAAGGCGTGGTCCGCTCACCCTACAACACACCAGAGTACGATGCTCCGTGAATTTGCGTAGTGTAGCGTAGCACCGGCAGTCAGTGAACTCCTGACGACGATGGCGGAAATGGCCATCGAAAGCTCGAGGATTTTATTCGAACTGGCGCTGCTGGAAAACCGAGAACGTTATATTCATGTATGCCGCCGCGAAAGACTCCAAGGACAAAGAGCAACGTGTGATATATGGGGAGCTCCGCAACAGTTCTACACCTATCTCCTACACACGGTCATAGCGCTAGCTGAACTGCGGATAGTAGCACACTGGAACTCGTCACGAGTCATTCGATTTGCTGACTTCGAGACTGTTTGTGCAGCCACCCTCTGCAGTTTTCGACGGTCCCCGTCTGTCAGTACATTGGCTCAGCCCGGCTCCGGCTTAGCTGCGTTTCCTACTTCTCGTTTCCACTTCACAGTCACGTCATCAACAGTCGACCTGGGCAGCTTTAGGAGGGTCGAAATGTCCCAGTGGACTTGTCACTCAGGTGACGTCCAATGACTGTTCCGGCCGTCACGAAAATAGCCACCTCAGCTTTGTCTCACAGCAATGCCAGTTAGTGGTAATTTCAAACGTTAGAAAAAAATCCCGAAAAAAATATTACACACGAATATTTTTAGTTTAGAGTACCATGGAATACTTTCTAAAAGAAAATTTGGTCTTCTGCTGCGAAAAAACAAATAAAAAAATTGACGTTACAAGAAATTTCGAAGAAAAATATATTAATTTTTTATTTCAGCGTACTGACAGAACAGAACCATTTACACATTTTGACTGAAAAATATATGTTAACACTGTCACTGTACGTGCGCGATACATTTTTTCTGTGAAAATATAAGACTTTAACGAGATTAAAAATAAAGTACCGTAAGTGGTGCAAAACTGCTCATTAAGTGTAATAAAAGGTGTTGTCATTGACAAATTTCCGTTCTGTTGGACCCCGTAAAAACTTCCACCGAAAGAGTTGTTGAGAAAAGTATAAAATTAATTTTGTTAACACCTGAGACATCATTATCGCATAATATCGCCTATGAACGAATTTTATTTGTGAAGAACTCCTTGCGCGGGTACGTTCGAGTACTTGGGTATCTACACTGGAATGTTTGTTCCGACTGTTCTCCTTAATAATGGTTCAAATGGCTCTGAGCACTACGGGACTTAACATCTGAAGTCATCAGTCCCCTAGAACTTACAACTACTCAAACCTAAGTAACCTAAGGACAGCATACACATCCATGCCCGAGGCAGGATTCGAACCTGCGACCGTAGCAGCAGCGCGGTTCCGGACTGAAGCTCCTAGAACCACTCGGCCACAGCGGCCGGCATCTCCTTAATACGACCGAGAATATTCTCCACGTCCGGAAAAGTTTTAATTTGCAGTTCTTTTTGGCGATTCGTCAGTTGACTCATCATCCAAATCTCCGATTTCCACTATACGAAACTAACTGCAGGTACTCTTAGGCGACTACTTGCGTTGAAGTCGAGTAAAATATATTTGGGCGTTGATTTTGACACAAGGGTCATCAAAGTATACTACAAGACTATGTCCTGAGCAGAGCATCAGCACATTGCACACAAAACTTCGTCCTCGCTGTTGCAATTTTTATGCATTCCATTAAAAATTGTCGTCCATTATCACGCTTACTGAATCTCAAAGAGTGTGAGCGGACAAGTCAAAGAACAGACGTCTCTGAGCTACAATAATTATTTTTTTCGCCGAGGTCACCCTGTATTTTTCTAGGCATAGGGTACGCTCAGCTGTTGAAATAGCTAAGTAAAGTTCTGCGATCTAACTTTTTGTCAAAATCGTTAAATTCCATAATTTCGTTTACTTTTGTATGTTTTCCTTAGAGAACCAAACCGCATGCTCATATCTAGAGATTCTATCAAGTTTACTGCACTGCCAATAAGGAATACAGTCGATTCTGAAATACCACAATATTTTGTAGTCATTTTATGAACTTGCGCAAAATATGTATTGTTGTTGGTTTCTTCACTGTTGGCCAGATCAGTGAAAAGCAGTACATTTGATACTAAAATTTTACATTGTTTTCGAATGTCTTTTCGCCCTTTACACACACCGACTGGAATAGCAGTACGTATAGGCCGATGCTGCTGAATTATGCTCCCTACCTGACACACGTCAATGCACCGAGCGAAACAGCGTGTGCCGCCCATCAGCTGCACTACTGGCAGTCTGGCAACGAAGTACGGACTGCGCGAATCACGGCAGCTAGCCACTGTGGACTGCAGGAGCTGGCTGTGACCCCGAGGTCTCTGCCTTCGTGACGGCCGCTGCGTCCACAGGGCGAAGCGACTCAGCTCTGCTGAACGACCCGTTTTGGTGTCGCTGACTCATCCTTCACCGACAACATGACACTCCCCCCCCTCCCCGGACCTCGTTCTGCACTGCCCCCCCCCCCCCCCCCTCGTCACGTCTAGTGGACAGTTCTTCATTACGCAGGTGTATCACGTAATGAGTACGCTGCCCGTTCTATCACTCCGATCTTATACCGACACTACACGCCTTAATAGTGGCCGTTACGGACCAATTAAGTGGTTTATAAGCAACCTATTAGTAAGCTCACAAGAATTTCGCACGAGGCTGTCAGTGAACTCAAGCCTTGCGTCACAAGTGAATCTATGAGTTCACACTCGTGCGTATTCCTACACACTGTGATCGTGTCATTATTGTCAGCTGAAGTGTACAGACCACATGAAAAGTGAACTGAACTCAGTTCATGTAGAACCATTGTCTCAACGTGCTCATTTTGCATTTTCACAAATCAGAATTTGCTAGTCATTTGTTTGGAAGAGCATATCACAAAATTCAGTTACTCTACTTTTGCACCATAATTCATTGCGAAACTCATAGAGAAGTAAATCAGTTCCCTTGAATAGATTAACTTGTTTTCATTCACTAATCTGATATTATGGTAAATATGTAGGGGCTCATTTTTCAGTTCTAAAGTATTTGTGCACAAAATCTTATTCGTTACAAGTAATACGAGCTCCTCAGCCAGTGTAATATAGCGTGCGTGCAGGTAGAGTGCAATAGGACTAGGTGCTTCTTTGTAATGTATTCCAATTTACTTAATTATTAAATGTATAAAATTATTATTATGGATAATAGTAGTAATAGAAATAGAAAGATTATCTGCCCATGCCTTAATAAGGTCACGTTAAGTACTGGTGCTGGCTATGATAATAGTAATAACAATAATAGCACCACCACTAACGTCCCTAACAACAATTCTAGCAATAGTGGACACCAAAAGATCCTGAGGAAGATCCCAGCAGAGGGGTCGAAACGTCGAACATTTTAGAAGAAACATGACGCAGCCTAATAACCCAGAACATTTTAACTTCGGTGACAACGGACACGAAAGCCTGCAGACTTACATAACAATAAAATTGATAATAACAGCAGTGGCAGTATAAAACTCAAAAATTAATGAAGACTAAGCGCATAAAACTGGCATTTGGCGAAACAGGTTTCGAGAGCAACAGGCATTCAGGTGAACTACCCCAGACAGTACCTTTAGGAAATGAAGATGTCCAGGCTAAAGGTGAAAACAAGTGTACGTAGTGGTTTATAAACGCGCCTTTTACCCCGTAATTGGAGTAGGCGCTCTGTTTCTTTAGCAGATACGTTATTAGTGATCTTCTCGAAGCTGGGTGTGTGTTAACGATCCCTGATACAACAAGAAAAACCAATCAAAAGTCGGGTCCCTGCTTAGAGAGAGCAGCTGTGAAGTAGAGTCGCCCATGGAAGCGGCTGTTCCTGCTGTGAAGGTGTGAGGCAGTACAAGCCGTGAGGTGCAGCAGGCACAGCCCGAGGGAATCTCTGCCCTTGGCTGCATGTATCTAGGATATTTCTGCAGGCAAGGGTGAAATATGAAACAAACGTCGAATGTCGACGTTTACATACATACTCACAAATACAGCGAGGGAAGAACTACAGTCTGTACGCCTCCGTATGAGCTCTAATTCCTCGTATCTTGTCTTCGTGGTCCCTACGCGAAATGTATGTAGGCGGTAGTAGGATCGTTCTGCAGTCAGCTTCAGATGCCGGTTCTCTAAATATTCTGATTAGTGGCCCTCAAAAAGAACGTTGCCTTCTCCCCAGGAATTGCCATTTGTGTTCCCGAAACATCTTCGTAACACTTGCGTACTACTTGAACCTGCCAATTCCAAACCTAGCAGTCCGCCTCTGAATTGCTTCGATGTCTTCCTTCAATCTGACACATGCTCGTTCCATCTAAGATCGCTTTGCAGCGTTACTCCCAGATATCTAAACGACGTGACTTGTCAAGCAGGATATGCTAATGGTACACCGGAACATTATGGCGTTGTTTTCCCCTACTCATCTGCGTTAACTTACATTTGTCTACATTTCGAGGTATCTGCCATTAATCACACCAACTAGAAATTCTTTCTAAGTTATCTGGTATCCTCCTACAGTGACTCACCTTCCCGTGCACCACAGCATCATCAACAAAGAGCTGCAGACTGCTGCCTGCCCTGTCCATCATGTCATTTACGTACATATAAAATAATAGCGGCCCTATTACAGTTCCCGTGGCACCTCTGCCGATACCCTTGTCTCTGATAAACGCTCACCTTCGAGGACAGTATGCTGGCCTCTGTTATTTCAGAAATCTCAGAGGCACTCAGATACCTGGGAACCTATTACGTATTTTCGCCCCTACATTAACAGTCTGCAGTGGGGTACCATGTAAAATCGTTTTCGCAAATCTAGAAATATGTAACCTGCCTGTTGCAAGCTGAGTTTCACAACAGTGATGCTTTCTGAAACCTTGTCGGTTCATGGACATAAGCTTTTCGGTCTATAGGAATTTTATTAAGGTCGAACTGAGAATAGATTTAAGAACTGTGCAGCAAACCGATGTTAAGGATACTGGTCTGTCATTTTGCGGGTTCGTCACTTTACCGTTCTTACATACGTGACTCACCTGCGCTTTTCTCCTGTCACTTGGCACTTTGTGCTGGCCGAGGGATTCGCTATGAATGCAGACTAACGCGGACTGACGCGGACTGATAGATGAAAATTCTACAGATAATGTCATTAAGCTCACTTACATTTTACATTTACATTTATACTCCGCAAGCCACCCAACGGTGTGGGACCAGTGCTCTTTGTAAAACCGAACTGGGATTCCGTCCGTACCTCACTACTTATTTGTTTTCAACTCTTTCAATTGTTTCTCTACGCCACGGATGCTTACAACGACGCCGTCTATACGGGAGGCTGTTCGATGGCCGGCAGACGGTGTAGTTGTACGATTCTCCTGCGCGAAGATTTTCTGAAACGCATAATTTTAAACCTCGGCTTTCGTTGTGCTATCTTCAACTACCACACCAGACTGGTCAAAGAGTGACTGGATAGAAGACTTAGACCCGCTTAACGATTTTACACAGGACCACAGTTTCCTCGGGTCCTCGGCTACATCTTTTGCTAAGGTATGACGGTGGTTGTTGTACACTTCGCGCTTGGACCTTTTCATAGACGCACGAATCTACATCTACATCTACATCTAACAATCTTTGCCTATCTTCATTTACGTTCTCTCTTTTAAACTCAGAGTGCAACGGCCTCTGCTGCCTCAGCATTTCCGAAATTTCGTTGCTAAGCCACGGCACTTTATTGTGAATAGCAGAGAAATCACGTACACGTAGATGTGGGTCATTTCCGTTCTTAATCCACTTAGCTGGGACGTACATCTCCAGTGTATGAATGACAATCCATTTAAACTTTGCCAGTAATTTCTCTACGTTCTTCATACTGGAACTAAATAATAATTTTATCTTGAAATACTTCCACTGGACCGTGTTCGCAAAAAAACAACACTATCGTATTGTGAGTTCACCTTAATGCAAAAAACTCTTGTTATTTATTTATTTATTCCCCAATTTCAGCGACAATATTGCTATCATTACTGGGTTCTTTAATACTAAAACGTTCAAAAATAGCGTACTTATTAACATTCCAAAACATTATTATTTGTGTAGTGTTTGGTTCCAAATATTTTTCTGTGAGTAGTTTCATTACAGCTTTTTACATTGCGTCACAGCATGGTTTTTGCGATTGTTGCCGTTGTTAAAAAGAACAAGATGGTACGCAATGAGATACAGTAATAAAATTGCACATAGAATTGGGAACATATCGAAAATGCAAGGGATCGCAGTAACATTCAGAACAAACAACACAGTTCAACAAAGGCTAAGACCAGGAAAAGGAACCTCACAAAAAGTCAGCGAAGCCGGAAAATACCAACTCACGTGTACCTCATCTCAGGCCCAATGCATAGGACAAACAAGCAGAAATCTCTGAACAATGTACACAGAGAACATCAGAGCTCTAAAGAGTCAAGCACAGTTTCCACTTTCGCGGAACACATAATGAATAAAAAACTACAATTCTTCTACTATCGAAACTGATCTACATATCCTCAAATACAGCAACAGTTTATACCGAAAACTAACAATAAAAGAAAATTATTACTACAAAAGGCTGTAGTGGAAGGGAAAAACTAATAATCGAAAACACGACACTTTACAACAACACATTCTTTACCGCTCAAAGAGAGCTGACACACACACACACACACACACACAAAAACACAAACACACACAAACTAATCCCGCATCACACACACAGAGGCGACACATTTCTCGCGACACACGCTAAACGGAAGATAGCGTGATGTATTGGATTACGAACAAGGAGCAAAGTTTTGTTTTTCTGCGTCCAAAAGCGGCTGCAAGCCGTCTAACAAATGTGAGTACATGGCAAACTACGTAACAACGTCGTACACACCAAAACTTTATCCACAACGCTACCGCAATTGTATAACGCTGGCACACACAGAGTGACAGTTATTGAACAATGTGAAAAAAACGTAAATTATTTACAAACTACGGCGTGCACACACTTTATTCGACATGTAAACGTCACTAGAGATATTCATATTTAGGTCATGACATGTGTGATATGCCTGCCAGCATTGGCGATGATGTGGCGCTGGCGAATAGGGAAACTCTGCGCGACTTGCTGAAGTGTAAGAACATCGATGCTGTCTATGACCTCATGAATGGCTGTTTTCAGAGCAGCAGTGGTTTGGGATTATTGGTGTAGATCTTGTCTTCAATATGGTCCCACACAAAGGAATCACATGTGTTCAGAAGCGTAGAATATGGCGGCCAATCGAGGCCCATGGCAGTGGCCACTGGGTACCCCAGCGCCAGAGTGTGGTCTCCAAAGTGTTCTTCCAGGACATCAGACACACTCCTGGTTTGATGGAGTCGAGCTCCGTCCTGCATGAACCACATCTTGTCGAAATCAGAGTCACTTTGGATAATGGAGATGAAGTCATCTTCCAAACGTTCACAAACCGTTGGGTAGTCATCGTGCCATCAAGGAATATCGCACAGATTATTCCGTGATTGAACATCGCATAGCACACAATAACCAGTTAGGGGTGAAGAGACTTCCCGATCACGAAATGTGGATTCTCAGGCCGAAAACTCCCCAATTTTGCTTATTGACGAACCCATCCAAATGAAAGTGGGCTTCGTCGCTAAACCAAACGCACATGCGCATACTAATTCCCATCATGCTCCGCGGCCAACCGTGCAGCTTGAACTTTCCGACGCAAACCGTTCAGAAGTTATGGCGATTTTATTTCATATAGTTCAATAATTGTCACCTTGTAAGTTCGCGTTTCGTATTTGTTTATTAACAGTTGCTATTACAGTCGTAGATGACATGATGTATGCCGAGGACAACCGCGATGAAAAAATCGCAGAAAATATGCCGGAAACAGCGACAACAATGTCAGAATCCATGCTGTGACGTAAAGTAAATAAGGTATTATGAAAATGTTCAAAGAAACCACATTTAGCACCAAACAGTACGCTTGTAATAATGTTTTACATTGCTCGAACTGTCCACGGCTATACTGCCGGTTCATAGTGTCCAACGGGCACAATGTTTAAGAAGACTCTCAGCGAGAAGCACGAACTGGCGACCAGGGCGGACGCAGCAAGCACGTCGACGCTACGACACGGCAGATTCCGACGCCCACGTCTTCGCGACCGGCGGCGCGCGGGCGCGGACGGCGAAGAGAGCGGCCCGCGGGGGGAGCGGACTTAAATCGGCCGCCCGCCCTCAGGAGCTCAGTTCGTCAGCGCACCTGACGATGGCGACGTGTCTGATCGCCGAAATATTGTGCCCGTTGGGCACTATGGACCGGCAGTATAGCCGTGGACTGTTCGAGCAACAAATACGCCGGGAGAAACGGAAGAATCACATGTTTTACATTGTTTATAAGTTGCTATGTTAGCATGTTTTAGAGCCACAGCCCACTGCTGATAGCGATGTCGTCGCTGAAACTCGTTTGGAAATAAATAAATAAACAACAGAAATGTTTCACAGCAAGGCGGACCCACAATGCCATGCTGCTGGAACTAAATGATGTCAGTCCATTCTCTAAGTGGGACGATAACAACTGTTTATCTGCTCATTCTGGCGGAAATAGTGTCCTAGGAGCCTCGACCGAATTACTAACTTCCGTAACCATAGTCGTTACGATGAGATCATGATCACTTATCACCCTCTGTACACTGAAGCTATCGATAAGGTGTGGTCTGTCTCTTTGTTGCTATGAGGTCCAAGAGGTCCAAGATATTTCCACTTCGTGTGGGCAGCCGAATTAGCTGCTGAAGACAGTTTTCAGAAAACGTGTTCAAAACTACTTTGCGTGACTGTCTGTCTGTCTGTCTGTACCATACCGCAATGAATCCGCTGGCGTCCTGGTCTATACTCGGTAGGTTAAAGTCACCTCCAAATAATAAGGCGTTATTTGGGATTTTACTTGCCACTGACCGTAGATTTGCTTTGAATGACTCTTGACCTATTATGAGAGTTCGAGAGTCATTCAAACAAGAATCGGGTGGTCGATAAAAACATTCAACAATTAGCTTGGTTTCACCCAGAGCCAGCACTGAACACTCCGCCTCCTACGGCGTCACACGTGTACTGACCGCAACCGTTACACCACCAGCTAGAAGCGCCATGACGAGGTGTAACAGCAGTAGCACCAGTGGTGGTGGAGCTACCAGTAGTAGTTTTGTTCACCTGTTGATGGTTTCATAAAGGTACTGGACACGTCGTGGTATTAAAATTTAAGAACAGGAAACATAATTCACGTATGGGGTGTGTCGAAGTCTTCGCATCAAACGCGTACAGGTGGTATCTCATGTCACTTAGAACAACTGTTGTTAGAGATAAATTGTCTGCTGACCCTAGGCATTCTTTTGTATAGGTTGTGCCCATGACAGGTGGTAGGGCGTAGGGGTTGCTCCGTGTGAAATGTACTGGGCCGAGCAAAATTAAAATTCCTGACTCGCTTCTAACATAATTTCTTCGCTTACACACACTCATTCTTGTGGTATTCTTCTTACAAATAGCTCTAGCAGTTTACTGTGGTAGGCAGTATGCAGCACACCTGTCCGTTAGACCCTGTTTCCCTGGTGAAATCTCGTCGTTCCGCGGCCGGTGAACACGAACTGTGACCTACCATCGACGAACATTTTGTCTGTTGCAGAAGTTGTTCCCCGCCGGCCTTGTTGACCGAGCGGTTCTAGGCGCTACAGTCTGGAACCGCGCGACCGCTACGGTTGCAGGTTCGAATCCTGCCTCGGGCGTGGTTGTGTGTGATGTCCTTAGGTTAGTTAGGTTTAAGTAGTTCTAAGTTCTAGGGGACTGATGACCTTACAAGTTAAGCCCCATAGTGCTCAGAGCCATTTGAGCCAATTTGTTCCCCGTGACGAGATCTACCACTCCCAGACGTTTGACGCAAAGACTTTGAAACACCTTGTACGCTGGTAGTTAGATACTTCCAGGTCCAGACTGACAAAGAAACGACGGAGGAGGTAGTCGGCCACGGCCTCACAGTAGAAACCATCCCGGAGTTTGCCTGAAATAATTTAGGGAAACTGCGGAAAGCCTAAACCAAGGGTGGCCGGATGGAGACTCGAGCCTCCGAGGCCAGTCTGCTTAATAACAGAGGAGCCCTAATTCGGTTTTTCCCTGGAGTACAGCACTGCGTCGCAAAGAACTCATTTAATGACACGAGAAGCTGACGGTGCCCTGCTCATTCACTTCCTGAGGTAGGCCTAGCAGCACGACACTGCTGCAATCAACATTCATAATCATGGCCGTTTTTACAAGTTTCTTTTTAATGGTAAAAAGCTTCCAGTCGCCAAGATCGCATAAATTCGTCTTGATTTTTATACCTGGTTTCGAGAGATATAGTGTCATCTTCCGGACTTCAAAAATTTTTGTTACTAAACCTGTTCATTGTCAGGTATAGAGTATCATGCAATCTCGGCATTATGAGGGGTAAAATATAGCACTTCATACAAAGGTTAGTCAGAAATAAAAAAATTACAGTTAAAAAAAGCACCTCGTGTACGTGGAAATGTTCTATAAAAGCGGTCACAACGATTGCTAATTCTCTTTCAGTTCGAAAGACAAAATCTTATTACGTTTCTGTAGGGTATTAAGAAATGTTGTTCCCTTCTTCCAAGCGATGCGTTTTTGTTTACCCGAGTTCAGGATTCCATGTAGTATTACTCCGCTACTTTTAGCTGAAGGGCAGAAATTTATGTTTGAATCACGTAGGACTAAAGTTGGGTGTGATTTACAAAATTTTGACATAACGAGCACAGAATAACAAACCATAATGCCTTGGTTTATCGACTGATCGAGCTTTAGCCGTATGTCCTGTTTGATGCTGCATTCACTCAATAGCTCTCCTAATGGGAACCCGGCTGACCTTCAATGAGAAAAGTGTCAGGATTCACACTGAACCGTGGGGGGCATATGATGCTATCCGTCTTCATTGTTACTATACATACAGTTCTACATAACAAATTATGTGTACTAATTACCTTACTACAAATTACTTCGATAATTTTTAATTAATAATGAATTTGAATATCAATAGAGTAAATAACGGTATTTCTGTCACTCACATGATGCTTGGCAGGAAAGAAGTGGACTTCATAGCAAACTGAAAATGTGTTTTCTACGTTCTGCTACTGCTAGCTAGAATAAGTTTTACATTACACTTAGTAGTTCATGACGTAAAGAGAATAATTCTCTGATTAAGCTTAATATTTTTTACTGTATATACTCATTTGTAAGTTGGCGACAGTTAGCTGTAAATAAGTAAGGAAATACTGTTACCACAAAAAGTGCAGTCGATTACGTGAGAAGTTGGAAGTAAAGTTTGCACAGAAAAAAATTAAAACAGAAAGAAGCATAATTAGTAAAGATGTGTATGTGCCAGAGAGAGAGAGAGAGAGAGAGAGAGAGAGAGAGAGGTATTTGTAATAAATACTCCGAAAGAAATGCTCAAAGGAAAATTTGGCCAAGGATGAAGGATTCTTGAAAGTAATTTTAGCAAAGTAAAGGGTATACTTTGGAGAGGAACAGTGAAAATCTCTGATAATTATAGAAGAGAGGGCATCTGAACGGAATGAGAACTTCAAAGAGTTGTACGATGAAAGAACTTGTGGTAAAAATAGTATCCCACATGTATGAAACAGTGGGTCAACCATTAGATTTCCAGAAAAATATTGTCAGGATACCTTAGAAAGGTCTAATGTGAATCGGTGGGCGGATTATCGAATGACCAGTCTAACATTTCAGACCTTGAAAAATAAAGAAGAAGTATAGTGAAAAAAATTGAAGTGGTACTGGATGAAGTTAAGTTTGGCTTAAGAAACTGACAAGATACACAAGATACAGAAAAGCAAGTCTATCCTTGTTCATAGTAATGAAAGAAGGTTGAATAATAAAACCGAGATATCTTTTATATGATTTGTTGTCCGAGAGACAGCATTCTGTAATGAAAGGCGTACTGAAAGTCAAAATCCTAACAAGAAAGTAATTAAACCGCTTCGAGTCCTCTCTCGGGCATGGAGTGTGTGTTGTTTTTATCATAAGTTTTAGTTAGTTTAAGTAGCATGTAAGTCTAGGGACCGATGATATCAGCAGTTTGGTCCCTTAGGACTTCACACACATTTGAACATTAAACTGTAGGAACAGTCGAGTAATCTACAGCGTCCATGCACACAATGTGGGGGTGATAAAAATGAAGAACGAAAGGGAAAAGTTAACCTTAAGGAAAGGAGTACGGTAAAATGATACACTGCTGAACAAAGGTTTTGAATACTATCGTAAATTGTAGTATACTGGACTAGAGGTGTCGTTGACCCAGACACTTCATGCAGTATCCAGTTGGAGCCCATATACTGGACGGTGTCTACTGCTGGGATGCTTCGTGGCCGTTTATCAATGATGTAAACATACTGGTGGCGCAGCGACACACCGCGAGCAGTCCAGTACCAACAAGAGCTCCGTTCAGTTTGTGTTCAGAACTGCAGTAACACGCCAAGTAGAGGCATACGACACTTTGACCGAGTCATGATAGGGTCTTTACTACATCAGGTCAGACACAGCAAGATGGTAGCGATCGGTAACATATCTCTCACAGCGGTGTGTCTAACGTATAGAGAAACTACGTAGTGTGCAGTCCTAAAACATCGACTGCACACAGACCAGCGTAGCGTCGCGAACGTCATCGAGAAGGCGCTGACCCGCGCGCCAATGGTGAGAGCGGCACCGCCGCACCCCAGGGACTGCAGCGCCCCCCGTCAGCGCTGCTCCGACCCACCGCTGGTCGGCCACGAGGTCGGTCGCAGACTTCGAGAACATCAGCACTGAGTAATAGGAAGACGATACTTATCCAGCCTTCTGAGAGTAGTAATAGGGTGCAAAAGCAATTGAATATAGTAAGCAGACGAAGCCACCTCACAACGATAAGTTATGTTTCTTTCCTTTTTAGAAATAAAGTGTTATGTACAGATCATTTTGGATTCCTGCCACCAGCCATCGCAACATCTCTCCTTGCTTGTTTGTGCTGGTGCTGACTTCTATAGCAGCCGACACAACTCAGAGATCGGAAATGTGAAGTATCAGACATCGCAGTGAACGTCCTCGTGTGACAACACCAGTGCAATATCGTTTTCTCCAACTGTCGGCTCGCAGGCTCCCAACATCAGGTGCCAGAAATATTCGAAATGATGTCGCGTGAGCAACAAGGTTCAAAATGGTTCAAATGGCTCTGAGCACTATGGGCTTGACTTCTAAGGTCATCAGTCCCCTAGAACTTAGAACTACTTAAACCTAAGTAACTTAAGTACATCACACACATCCATACCCGAGGCAGGATTCGAACCTGCGACCGTAGCGGTCGCGCGGTTCCAGACTGTAGCGCCTAGAACTGCTCGGCCACACCGGCCGGCGAGCAACAAGGATTTGTATCTTAGACCAAACAGTGCATAGAAGATTATACCAGCGTGTCTTCATTCCAGATGATCAATGAGAAATTTTGCACCGAGCCAACGGAACCGACGCAGTCGAAGTATCTGAGTTCTTGCAAATCAACACTGGATCATTGCACAATGGGATAATGTCATGTTTGGTGACGAGGCCTCGATCGATTTGGGGCCGGACACTAGACGTGTTAGGGTTTGGAGAAGCGCTAGATGACACCAGGAAAACAGATACATTCAAAAAGTCCATTCGTTTGCCGTTGGAAGTGTAATGCTCTTGACGAAGATAATGATGGGATGCCAAACCCTGTAATTTCCAACTACGGCAATTTGACTGGTCTCCGATACCTCCAAGAGGTCATACAAACGATTGGAGTCCGTGACAAGCTCATCCTAGTCGATGGCAATGCAAGACCGCACCTTACTCTATCAGTGTCTCAGTACCTTCAAAGTTGCAATATCAACCGAATGCATTGGCCAGCACAGGCCCCAGACACGAATGCAACTGAGCATGCATGGGACGCGTTGAAGGTGGCCACCGCACAGCGTCCGGATCCACCTGGCTGAAGCTACCAGTGGGGAGCGGGACCTCATACCGCACGATGAACTTGGCGGTCTCTTCCAGAACATTCCTCATTCCTCGCAGAGTGGAAGTGAGTTCTTCCACTCTGCGAGGAACGAGGACATACTACTCAAGAGTGATAGTCATCATTATAAGATTAAGATTTTCAGTGTTTTGTTATCAAGATGTACATTTAGGAGACAGCCTGGTTTTGTAATGATTTTTTGTAAGTAACCAAAATTGTTATTGTTTTCAGAAGGAATTGTGTTTATTTTGGTAATAAGGCATTGTACAAACCTCAGTGGATGCACTATAAAAAGGCATTGTAGTAAAGCCTATGATATTCCAAACTTTTGTTGAGGTGTGCAGCTCATAAGCAGCGTTTCTTAACGTACACGATTTGCAACCAGTGGAAAAAGTGAGAGAATATATCAAAAGACGAGTACAGATGCTAGCGGAACAAATACCAGTGATAAGATTAGCGGAAAGTATAGCCCTGTCTCACGAAGGTTCAGGAGGAATTAGATGAACGGCCGGATAGAATCGACGCCCTACTTGACACAGAATCTGCGTCCAAGTACACAGAATTTATGTTGAGGATTAACCAAATAAGGAAAATTTCAGGAAGTGAAGCATAAATGTGAGTAGTGACTAGATAAACATGGGCATTGTAGAAACAGGGGGAGAACCATTCTCTCATTGAGCAAGATTGCAGAAGATGTTCCGATTATGGACGATATCTGTACTTAATTGCCAAAGGTGAATAAAAATTTCTTTAAGAGAAGAGCACTTTCATCACGGAATACTGGCGTGGAGGAGATAAACAAATTCGTTACAGTGTATATGCGGAATGGTGTGTGGGATGTAAGTAAAATCCAAGGTGTAGGAAAACTGGAGGCAGAAATCATGGTTAGCGTAAAACGTGCCATTTGATTAGAGACGCTGCAGAAGCCCGCACTGGAGAAGGTGGGCACAGAGGGCAGCCGCGTCCATTCCAGAGGAAGCGTCCCAGCATTCAGCATAAGCGATTCAAGGAGACCACGGAAGACATAACTGTGGATGTGCGGAACAGGGTTTCACCCGACGTCGCCCGGATGCGGGCCCAGTGAGTAATACTGCCGTAGCCAGGTGGCAAGCGCTCGAATGTTAGAGGCGTAGAACGATGTTGGAAATAGCAGGCGCCAAGGGAAAGGAACATGCAGAGATTAGAATGCACCCAAGGACGGCCAAGAGTTTAATAAAACAAAGCTTGTAAAGTAGATTCGGGCTGAACCCAAGTCATCGTTATAGAATTGGTAAGGGTAGAATCTGAACTAACGAATTACGATTCGTGCGAAGAGCGGGACGTGAACTTGAGCCCCCTGCTTATTAGGCAGCTGTGTTATCCGCTGTACGCTGCACCAAGGCCCTCCTTAATAGAAGCTCCAGTTGGCACTTCAGCCTCGGTGCAAATTTTAGTTCGTTACTTCAGCTTCTATCCTTATCGAAAATAAATCTGAGACTCAGTATGTCTCCAGGAAAATTTAATGACATCAGATCAAAAGATTAAGTCATAGAACCGTTACTGTTCATAAAGTATAGAGCGTGTTTATGTGATGCTGATACAGACTTTCATAGATGATGGAGGATGAAGGGCAAAAGTGTATCAAGTTCAACTGCGACACCCTCGTCCGACAATGACAGAGTCAAAGTTACATGCGAAAACCGTTCTGATATCTGTGACACTGGAATACATGTACCTGTACCGTTGCTGCTAAGAGTGCATGGAGTTGCCAACTGCCAATTTTCAGAAGTGTTAGAATGCATCAAAAGAGGGAAAAAATTTCGATTGTGTATGGGCTCTGGAATGCTTACCTTGAGACCTATGGGAACGTGTTCAGCAGAAGAGATGTGTTTCACAGCAGCGAAGGTGAACAAGCGCTCATGGTTCTTACTGTACGCATTCTAGAGCCCGTGCTTACTGAGCATTTTCTCCTTGTTTCGGTTCATAACAGAACCCCTGAAAGCTGCCCACCCTACAGCCTTAGAAAAGACATTACCAGTACACGTATTGCATTGCCAGCGGTACCAGAACGATTTTCGCTTATAAATTTCCATTCGGTCGTTGCCGGACGAAGGTCCCTTACTTCAGACTGATACATTTACCCTTCATTTACCCTTTATCCTACACCGGCCGATGTGGCCGTGCGGTTAAAGGCGCTTCAGTCTGGAACCGCGTGACCGCTACGGTCGCAGGTTCGAATCCTGCCTCGGGCATGGATGTGTGTGATGTCCTTAGGTTAGTTAGGTTTAATTAGTTCTAAGTTCTAGGCGACTGATGACCTCAGAAGTTAAGTCCCATAGTGCTCAGAGCCAGCCCCTTTATCCTGCACCATCCCTGAAAGTCTGTAACAGCATCATGTAATCACCCTGTGCAAAAGATGTGGGTAATGTTGGGACTGAAGCTTCCTGGCAGATTAAAACTGTGTGCTGGACCGAGACTCGAACTCGGGACCTTTGCCTTACAGCTTTACTTCTGCCAGTATCTCGTCTCCTACCTTCCGAGGTTCGGAGGAGAGCTTCTGTGAAGTTTCGAAGGTAGGAGACGAGATACTGGCAGGACTAAAGCTGTGAGGAAGGGGCGTGTGTCGTGCTCGGGTAGCTCAGTCGGTAGAGCACTTGCCCGAGAAAGGCAAAGGTCCCGAGTTCGAGTCTCGGTCGGGCACACAGTTTTAATCTGCCAGGAAGTTTCATATCAGCAGAGTGAAAATCTCATTCTGGAATGTTGGGACTGCTTGCAAATGATGCTGATGTGTATACGTACGAGTGAGTCGCAACGCTAGAAAATTCTAGCGAAGCGCAAGAAGACCTACAGAGGATCCCCGTTTGGTTTACGTAGTGGAAGTCGAGCCTGAACATATAGAGACAAAAATCCCGTTACTAGATGAATACACCATTGACGTATAATTACTGGAAAAATTCAGATCCATCGAGTGTCTGTCAGTGTGCTCACGGTGAGAATGCAAGGGAACGACAGCATAAAGAAACTGTATAAAAGCCAGATACCACACTTATAGTCACTGGAAGACTCCTGACGCAGTGTAATCCAGCTACGGAGGGGGTGGCTCACCAGACTCTCATTCGGCCGGTACTGGAGCGAACAGAGGCGACCAGCGCCTGCTGCCGTCGCTTTCACTGCAGCAGTAAACGGCAGGCGATGCCGGAGAGGAACAGTTCACAACAGGGGCGGCCTACTGTTGAAATTCCGAGAGCATACGATCCTAAAACTGTCATTCAGTACATTATATCTCGAGACAGGATCGTGAAGGTAAAACTACAGTCATTCGAGCTCACGCGGAAGATCCCCCAACATCAGTGGTTCCGCGACACTTTCAGAGACAGCCCGCTCCATGCAAACGCCCCTCTACCGACAACTCGAACGGCCGCGCGCTCCGCCAGGAGTGGCTGTTCAGCCCCGTGTTCCCGGGCGAACAGCACGTTTATTCTAGCGACACGGCAAATATGCTGGATGCGACCCTTGTTTCTGCTCGATCGTGCTGCGTGCCCAACGCGCCACTCAAATGCGAGTACACGAGGACGGCCTCGGCGGAACAAGTACAACGTCCAACCAGCTACATCCCGCTCAGACAGGACTCTCGCTCCGTACTGAGTCACCACAAGGGCGACGGGCGATGGAGTTGCAGTGAGAGTCTGCATCTACAACATACTTCATTACTCCGCAGTTCACAGTTAAGTGCCTAGCAGAGGATTCTTCAGACCGCCTTCACACTACTTTCAGGACAGCACGTGAGAAAAACGAACACTGAAATCTTTCCGTGCGAGCTTTAATTTCGCCTATTTAATTATGATGACCATTCCTCTTTATGTAGGCGGGCACCAGCAAAATAATTTCATACCCTGAGGACAAATTTGCTGATTGAAATTTCGTGAAAATGTCCTGCCGCAAACGAACATCGCCTTTGTTTTAATGATTGCTACCCCAATTTACGTATCATGTCTGTGGCAATCTTTCCCGTATTTCGTGATAATACAAAACGAGCTGCCCTTCTTCGAACTATTTCCATGTCTTCTGTCAATCCTATGTAATGTGGATCGCACACCTCACAGCAATGCTACAGAAAATGGCGGACAAACGTGGTGTAGGCAGTCTCTTCTTGCAGTTTCTATGTGTCCTGTCCATAAATCATAGTCTTTGGTTATCTTTCTCGACAATACTATCTATGTGATCGTTCCTGTTTAAGTTGTTCGTAATTGTAATCCGTAAGTATTTAGCTGACTTTACAGTCTTTACGTTTGCGCATTTTATCTTGTAGAAGAAATATAGCGGATTCCTATTAATACTCATGTGGATGACTTCATACTTCCCAGTGTTTAGAGTCAACTGCCACTTTGCGCACCATACAGATATCTTGTCTTGATCGTCTGATGACTTTATAAGACTGCAAATGACAAAATCATCTGGAAAAAGTCTAAGAGGGCTACTCAGATTAGCTACTAAATCGTTTACGTAGATCAGGAACACCAGAAGGCCCGTAACATCTCCTTCCGGAACGCCAGATATTACTTCCGTTTTGCCCGCATCTCGTGGTCGTGCGGTAGCGTTCTCGCTTCCCACGCCCGGGTTCCCGGGTTCGATTCCCGGCGGGATCAGGGATTTTGTCTGCCTCGTGATGGCTGGGTGTTGTGTGCTGTCCTTAGGTTAGTTAGGTTTAAGTAGTTCTAAGTTCTAGGGGACTGATGACCATAGATGTTAAGTCCCATAGTGCTCAGAGCCATTTGAACCATTCTTTTACTTCCGTTTTACTCGATGACTTTCCGTCAATTACTACGAACTATGAAGTCTGTGCCAGGAAATCACGAATCCTGTTGCACAACTGGGACGATACTTCGTAAGCATTCAATTCGATTAAAAGTCGCTTGTGTTTAACATGAACGATGTTTCCTGAATTCTTGTTGGTTGCTTGTCAATAAATCGTTTTCTTCGAGGTAACCCATAACATTTGAATACGGTATACGTTCAAAATTCTACGGCAGATAGACATTAGCGATATGGCTCTGTAATTCAGCGTATTACTCCTATTTCCTTTCTCGGGTATTGGTGCGACTTGTGCAATTTTCCAATTTTTAGGTGCGGATCTTTCAACGGGCATACCGCAGCGTAGCAACTACGGATATCAGTCAGTATTGCGTAAATGTTTTGCCCCCAACCCCACCCTCGCCCTTCAAAAGTTTGCATTAGAGTTACTCTCATAAAATTGTCCCGTAGACTAGTGCAACGCCGTACTACACCGTCTGACAGGACGAGAACACTTAGTGTGCCTGTGTGCTACGTGCGAATAGCCGCGTAGCACCCACAAGTACGCGTGTCCCCAGGAGAGCCACTATGTACGAGTGTGCCGACCCCTGGTGACCGCATGCGGCCTAAAAGGGTTCCGCTTTTTCACGTGCGGCAAAACAGTAACCTCCTCAACACCTTCGCGGGGGGGCTCCCTACGACAATGCCATTGTTAGTCCAACCAACAAAGGAAAATTATGGTAAAAGTTCGTGTAGTCACAAATTCTTGTACAATGGTAGGAAGTAGTACAGTGAACAACACACTAAAAATCCCCATTGGTGTGGTGTGAGTGTAGGGGTGGAGTGTGATTATAAAGGTAAGTTCTCTATGTTTTTCTCGAATTTCTCGAAAACCGGGGCTTCTAGCGAATGTCTGTCCCAGTACAAAATTAAACTTCATTAAATTTCCTACAGAAAATGTCCTATTCAATTTTTTTCTAGGACTAATAGTTTCCGCGTTGCATGGAATGTAAGGGCTGCTGATTATAAAAATTAGTGTTTTAATAGTGTAGTATTAATGTTTACTGTTAAATGAAGTGGGTTAATCACAACTATCAAATGTATCACGTGGAAGTGCAGTAGAGCTTTATTAACCGGTAAACTGTTTTCTGTGAATGTAACATGGTGGGGGCGGGGACGGATGGTAGAAACGCGAGGGAAGATAGGTCGCCAGACTGTGTCCATGCACTTCCCTTCCCTTCCTCATACGTCTGTGACCACGTGATTCCCCACTCTATCTACCACACTACCACTATGTTAGGAGAGGCAACTACAGGGTATAACACAGAGAAGCGAAGCAGGAGGGGGGGGGGCAGGGGAGGGTTATTTTCTATTTTCGACACAGTGCACTGACGCTACGCGGAACACAGATATGAGTTACGAGTTACTGATAATACTAACTCAAGAAAAGAAACTTGAGAAACTTGTATGGACGGAAACTATGTAAATCTGTGCACACTGTTCCACACAACTAGAGGGGAAATGATCTGCAGTCATCCTGAGCGTCCTCCCAGGAAAAGCAGACTTCCGTCACCGTCATTACAGCCCGCCTTCCACATTCCAGCCAGACTGTAGCTGTCCAGCATTCCCTGTCCTGTTCTCCTATGTGAGCAGACAAAATAACTTCACTGAACTCGTGTTTATATAGGGGTATTATTTTCATTTTATTAAATGGAGTATTTTTTTGTAATTGTGGTGTGAGCTTTTACAGAAAGTGCGTTACTATATACAACGGCTGAGAAGTTTATAATGTACAAGAGTGATCTTGTAAGTGAGATTGAAGTGTTGGCGGGAAAGCAACTGGACTGGTAAACGTGACGCCTAGTTGCAATCATTAACAGCGTATTGTAAAGTCGCGTAATTGCCTTGTAGTCACTTGGTGGTGAACTCATCAATGAGGAGGAAGATACTGCAGTTCTTTCACCGTTAACTGTGTTACTCGTGAACTTTAGAAACACCTTCTACTCCGGAATTGTTGGCACTTGAGAGTGGGATGAACTGACTGGAGCCACTTTCCACACATCCAATTTACATCTTGCATGGTGGGAGTGAATGTATCTCATGGAATCGGTCTATGATGTTCAAGTGTAGAACAACAAAGTGTTGGAATAAATTGCTTGGTATATCTTGAATTATCTGAAGTTCTCTAAGACCTAGCTAACCTACTTCCGTTGCAGAGGGAGACAATTTAAGGCCCTGTGTCTGTTCAAGTATTGCGGCAGATGAAGCTGGGATAATGGATTTGATACACCTTATACAGTGAAAAGTATTCCAGCCATTGATAGTGGAGACAATGCAGTCGTCATTGCCGAACACACTACGACCATGATGTCACGAAGTACTACTCTGGACTAGTTAACGCTTCAGATAGCCCAGTGTTCACGGTATTCGTGACTGATGCGACAACTGCACAAAGTTATACGTAGCGAAGAAGGGGCGGCTCGGCTGCTAACGCGTTTGGCAGGCAGACCGCAGAGGATCGATGAATGGCCCGTGTAACGCACAGATGTATCAGCTGAACCGCTGTTTCGTAGCTTACTAGCCTCGCCTCGCTGCTAATGAGCTTTTGCCGAGTGTTCCGAACTGGCTCTCATTAGTTGTAGGATTATGATCCGTCTACACAGTATAGACGTCGGTTTACATGTCGGTCAGGTAGTGCATTTTGTCCGTGATAAGTATATTTTCGTCTGCGACGCAATTTAGAACGACGATAGTTCCCATTCGTTGCTCGGAACGCAGGTATATCGACGTGGGTAAGTGACTGTTTCCTTTGCCTTCACAGTTGTGTAATGAACTGACAGAAAAAAAATCGCAACACCAGAAAATAATTGATGTATAGTAATGAAATTTCGGGAATACATTCGTCTAAATAACATATTTAAGTGATTAACATTCCAAGATTGGAGGTTAATGTAAGTGCGAGGTACGCCATGGCGAATGTGAACTGCTGATACATTAATAACCGGTGTAACCGCCAGAATGTTGAATGCAAACGTGCAAACGTGCTTGCACTGTACAGCTGCCTGACGTCAGTTTGTGGGATGGAGTTCCACGGCTGTCCGGTCAATGCGGGATCGTCCGATGATGCTCCACATGTGGCCTGGTGACCGTGCAGGCCAAGGCACCATGATGACACCCTGTGGCATGTGGGCGAGCGTTATCCCGGCGGGAAACACCCGTGGAGTGCTGTTCGTGAGTGGCAGCATAACAGGTCAGGTCACCAGATTGACGTACAGACACGCAGTCAAGGTGCGTGGGATACCCACAAGAATACAGCTGTTGCCTCACGGAATCGCACCATAGGTGTAGGTGCAGTGCATCTGGCATGCAGTTAGGTTGGTGGCGGGGTCTCAACTGGACTCCTAACCGAGACAAGTCCACCACTGGCACCAGGGCAGAACCAGCTTTCATCAGGAATAGAAAAGCAACTGGAATCACTCAACAGAGGAAAGTCCACTAGACCTGACGGGATACCAATTCGATTCTACAGAGAGTACGCGAAAGAACTTGCGGTACACGGCTGTTAGAAGGGGGCAAGTCCCTAGAGGAACGGAAGGTTCCAAATGATTGGAAAAGAGCACAGGTAGTTTCAGTTTTCAAGAAGGGTCGTCGAGCAGATGCGCAAAACTATAGGCATCTCTGACATTGATCTGTTGTAGAATTTTAGAACATGTTTTTTGCTCGCGTATCATGTCGTTTTTGGAAACCCAGAATCTACTGTGTAGGAATCAACATGGATTCCGGAAACAGCGATCGTGTGAGACCCAACTCGCTTTATTTGTTCATGAGACCCAGAAAATATTAGATACAGGCTCCCAGGTAATTGCTATTTTCCTTGACTTCCGGAAGGCGTTCGATAGAGTTCCGCACTGTCGCCTGATAAACAAAGTAAGAGCCTACGGAATATCAGACCAGCTGTGTGGCTGGATTGAAGAGTTTTTAGCAAACAGAACACGGCATGTTGTTATCAATGGAGAGACGCCTACAGACGTTAAAGTAACCTCTGGCGTGCCACAGGGGAGTGTTATGGAACCATTGCTTTTCACAATATATATATATATATATATGACCTAGTAGATACTGTCGGAAGTTCCATGCAGCTTTTCGCGGATGATGCTGTAGTATACAGAGAAGTTGCAGCATTAGAAAATTGTAGCGAAATGCAGGAAGATCTGCAGCGGATAGGCACTTGGTGCATGGAGTGGCAACTGACCCTTAACACAGAGAAATGTAATGTATTGCGAATACATAGAAAGAAGGATCCTTTATTGTATGATTATATGATAGCGGAACAAACACTGGTAGCAGTTACTTCTGTAAAATATCTGGGAGTATGCGTGTGGAACGATTTGAAGCGGAATGATCACATAAAATTGATTATTGGTAAGGCGGGTGCCAGTTTGAGATTCATTAGGAGAGTCCTTAGAGAATGTAGTCCATCAACAAAGGAGGTGGCTTACAAAACATTCGTTCGACATATACTTGAGTATTGCTCATCAGTGTGGGATCAATACCAGATCGGGTTGACGGAGGAGATAGAGAAGATCCAAATAAGAGTGGCGCGTTTCGTCACAGGGTTATTTGGTAACCGTGGTAGTGTTACGGAGATGTTTAGCAAACTCAAGTGGCACACTCTGCAAGAGAGGCGCTCTGCATCGCGGTGTAGCTTGCTCTCCAGGTTTCGAGAGGGTGCGCTTCTGGATGAGGTATCGAATATATTGCTTCCCCCTACTTATACCTCCCGAGGAGATCACGAGTGTAAAATTAGAGAGATTCGAGCGCGCACGGAATCTGTCCGGCAGTGGTTCTCCCGCGAACCATACGCGACTGGAACAGAAAAGGGAGGTAATGACAGTGGCACGGAAAGTGCCCTCCGCCACACACCGTTGGGTGGCTTGCGGAGTATAAATGTAGATGTAGATGTAGATGTAGAACAGACCTCCACCCTGGCATCGAGTGAGCTCTCGCTTGACATCGCTGGAGCCACAAATGGTGGTAGTTTGAGGTGCGTGGTCAGCACGTTGCAGGGCGTCTGGACGGAAGCTGTCCTCCAAGTAACCGACCTGTAACAGCTCGTTGTGTCAGTGTGGTGCCGCCTGCTGGAGCCAGAGCAAAACGCCGGACGCGATGGTCTTTCCTCTCTGTAGTGGCACGTGGGCGCCCAGATCTCCGTCTTCTTGCGACCGTACATTCTCGTGAGCACCGCTGCCAGCAATCACCTACAGTGGCTGCATTCCTTTCAGGTCTTCATGCAGTGTCACAGAAAGGACGTACAGCTTCTCGTGGCGCAATTACACGACCTAACACAAAGTCAGTGACGTGTGGATAATGGCGTCTTTTTCACCATAAACGTATTCTTGACTAACATCAACTCACTACGTCCAGTCTCATAGGTAACTAAAGACCACGCCCGCTGCAGCGCGTGTTTGAAGCAGATCTGATTTGCATCGTCATAGTGGTGCTACTGGCGCCACTCGTGAGCCACTGGCGTGAAATTTGAAGAGGGGTCATTTTTCAGACGAAGAAGCATGCCTACCAACTCTTCCTCGGTGCTGCGACTTTTTTCCGTCAGTGTCTGTTTGATGCTGCTTGGCTTTCACACCTGTTTAAGACCTTCTGTCTGCGTGTTGGAGTTCCATTCCCTGTAAGGTACCCAGTGCAGATGATGCAAGTGAGCAGAAGAGTATAATGAAAAGCTCAGCTCCATCTGCCGTTTGTGGGAACAGTCTAATATAACGCACTGCAATAATTATATTGTTCGGTTTTAGGTTCTAAATCATAATTTTAATTTAGTAATGAGGGGTAAAATACAGGGAGCGAAAGGCTATTTACAATTTGTACAGAAACCAGATGGCAGTTATAAGAGTCGAGGGGCATGAAAGGGAAGCAGCGGTTGGGAAGGGAGTGAGACAGGGTTGTAGCCTCTCCCCAGTGTTATTCAATCTGTATATTGAGCAAGCAGTAAAGGAAACAAAAGAAAATTTGGAGTAGGTATTAAAATCCATGGAGAAGAAATAAAAACTTTGAGGTTCGCCGATGACATTGTAATTCTGTCAGAGACAGCAAAGGACTTGGAAGAGCAGTTGAGCGGAATGGATGGTGTCTTGAAGGTAGGATATAAGATGAACATCAACAAAAGCAAAACGAGGATAATGGAATGTAGTCGAATTAAGTCGGGTGATGCTGAGGGTATTAGATTAGGAAATGAGACACTTAAAGTAGTAAAGGAGTTTTGCTATTTGGGGAGCAAAATAACTGATGATGGTCGAAGTAGAGAGGATATAAAATGTAGACTGGCAATGGCAAGGAAAGCGTTTCTGAAGAAGAGAAATTTGTTAACATCGAGTATACATTTAAGTGTCAGGAAGTCATTTCTGAAAGTATTTGTATGAAGTGTAGCCATGTATGGAAGTGAAACATGGACGATAAATAGCTTGGAAAAGAAGGGAATAGAAGCTTTTGAAATGTGGTGCTACAGAAGAATGCTGAAGATTAGATGGGTAGATCACATAACTAATGAGGAAGTATTGAATAGGATTGGGGAGAAGACAAGTTTGTGGCACAACTTGACCAGAAGAAGGGATCGGTTGGTAGGACATGTTCTGAGGCATCAAGGGATCACCAATTTAGTATTGGAGGGCAGCGTGGAGGGTAAAAATCGTAGGGGGAGACCAAGAGATGAATACACTAAGCAGATTCAGAAGGATGTAGGTTGCAGTAGGTACTGGGAGATGAAGAAGCTTGCACAGGATAGAGTAGCATGGAGAGCTGCATCAAACCAGTCTCAGGACTGAAGACAACAACAACAACAATGAGTAACAAATGTAGCTGTATTGTAGGTAACGTTAAATCCTTGTCCCACTGTCAGCACTAAAACTAGATCTGAGCTCCGTCCGAACAGAGCTTGTAAGGCTCAACGGCACCGACCGGCCGCCGTGTCATCCTCAGACCACAAGCGTCACTGTGTAACACCACAGCTCTTATGCTCTACTGATTTATTTTGCTTTTGTTTCATTTAATATTACATCGTTAAGCTCCTGTAAATGTTTTTGATTGAACAGATAACACAAAATTGTATACTCTTTTCTTTGTCAAACCTTTGATGTCGTGATTTGATTCTATGCAAAGTAGTGTATCTGTAATTTAAAATTCTTTGTCCCATTTGGAGGGAACAAAACTTACTGTATATAATTGTAATTTTGTGTGAATAATTTTTTGTAGAAGTGTCAATATGTGTAAATGTTTTGTTTTATTTAATGTATTTGGTTGCTGTTATGTAAATTGCTGATCCTCACTTAGGGTTCTTAGTTAGTTTGTATGTAAATGGTGTAGTGGTTCCCCTCGAGAACGGAACTGCGTAGCGCGCGCAAATTGTGGTTGGCCTAGGTGGAAAAGGTGGAACTGATAGTCAGTCGGGGACGAGCCAGCAGTCGGAGACGAGCTACGAGTCGGGGACTGCCAAGTAACCGATGCATATTGTGATGGTTCCGAGGGAGGCTTTTCCTGCCGCTTTACAATGCCTCGGATGGATGGATAAATAGCTGGAACTATTCTGGAGTTTGTATATATCATCGCCACCAAGAAATGACAGAGTCCAGCAATTCTGCCTACAATTCCACCTACCAACAAGCAGTTGCCACCACATTGCGCAATCATTGCAACGTAATACTTTAATGATGTACAGTGAAGGATCAGCTTAATAGATGTGCTAATGTGCTGAAATATAAGGTAATTTGTATCTGAATTTATGTACCTACCTTGATTTTCTCCTCATCATAACACCTCTCAGGTTCCTTTCCGTTTGAACTAAAGTAATTACCGAGTGTCACTACTGAAAGAACATTTATGACCAGAGTTTTGCTAATTAATACCTCTTGAACTTAGTAAAAAGAAAGTTAAAGTTAATGTGGCAATAGAGTGAGTTAAAGTAAATATTATTTTTCAAAATAATTTTCCTATTAAAACTGCTATTTAAAGTGCTGTTGCTAACTTCAATATTAAAAGTTCTTAAGACTGAGGCTTATAAGGCAAATGATCACATTATTGTCTGTAGTAAATTCTAAAAGGTGAGTCAGTTTCTTGCAATTTTGTCAACATTGTGTTTCGCTGTAGTAAAAGTGAGGAAGCTGCAGTTGTGAAACGTTACTTTCTCATGTTTGCTAAGTGTTTGTCTCTCTTGTGTATTAGAAGTGCATATTAATATTAATGTTATAAAGACCATTCACTTTGTGTAAGCTCTGAAAGTAATAGTGTGTTTCGGTACATGTTATAATTTTGCAAATAGTTTGTGCTGCTCCAGTTGTTAGCTTCAATCTTAAAACATATGTGTGTCAGAGTTCATTGCACTCGCGTGTGGCTAAGTCTAGGTTGTGTTTGTCCATTATAGTTACTTATACCTACTTTCATAAACGAGAACGTTAATCTTTCTCTTGCCTAATTAGGCTGGCGACCGTTTCCCTTATTCTATAAACAGTATAGCTAGGCAAAATTTTGTTTGTCACCATTCCAATATTAACGAAATTCTGACTTTCATTTCCGATAAGCCACCTCCGTTAGGAACAACACGGTCAACTTAACAAAATTCCTCTCAGAGGGTAACACTGCTCTGTTGCTTTGTGCCATAGTTGCTTTTACAAAATAGTTTTATGTCACAACCTGTTTCTAGCATTGAGGTTATGGTACAGTAGTAGCAGACAGGAGTGTTATAACTGCATGCGAAGATGGAGGGGCACGTGGTCAGAACACCGGCCGTATGTCAGTTTACGAGACCGGAGCAGCTACTTCTCAGTCAAGCAGCTCCTCAGTTTGCCCCACAAGCGCTGAGTGCACCCCGCCTGCCAACAGAGCTTGGCAGACCGGATGGCCACCCGTCGAAGGGCTAGCCCAGCCCGACAGCGCTCAACTTCGGTGATCTGACGGGAACCCGTGTCAACATTGCGGCGAGGCCGTTGGCTGTGTCAACACTGCTAACACGAACTTCCATAAGCACCAGTGACAGCCATTTCACTGAGGCGCGCCTCGGAAGGTGGATACCCGAGGCAAACGCCGTCCGTGCGCCGTTGCAGTCTGGTGTCTTTACTTACCAAACCCTTATATACCCAAGTTTCTGAGAAGTATTCGGAGACACGCACCAATGAGGAATTGACCACTACATGTGTAAGACGTCGTGGTCTCCTGACCTTCATTGCTTACATATTCCGCCCTCACAATCATATTCCGCACATCAAGACGCTTCATTCGAACCCAAACTCGATAAGATGAAGTCAATGTTGTATCAATTCATGTAAACGATATGCAAATAACTAATAAATCGCAGCCGGCCGAAGTGGCCGCGCGGTTCTGGCGCTGCAGTCTGGAACCGCGAGACCGCTACGGTCGCAGGTTCGAATCCTGCCTCAGGCATGGATGTGTGTGATGTCCTTAGGTTAGTTAGGTTTAAGTAGTTCTAAGTTCTAGGGGACTAATGACCTCAGCAATTGAGTCCCATAGTGCTCAGAGCCATTTGAACCATTTGAACTAATAAATCGCAAGTGCGCACCGTGGATGAAATACTCGAGGCTGGCGTACACACATACATTCCAGACACGGCGGTCACAGGAGCTTTTAGTTCGAGAGAGGCAACTGCACGCCAGGAGGCCGTTCCCAACCCATCTACGTCGGTCGGTGGCCGCCCGTGGAGCGGACAGCGTTCGCCCGAGGGAGAGGAGGAACGACCCCGTGTTCGGCTTAAAAGCAAATTCCGCTACATTGTGTGGGAGCGGCCAGCCTACGCATTCTTTACACATAGCACGCAGTTTCAGAGATTTTCACAGGGAGACAGCAAACGCCAAACGCCGATGCTACAGATTTCCGGATTGGTCGTCTTAAACGAAACGTCATTCTCCCGTTTTAGAAGAGCAATGCTGATTGGCAGACAATATTTCTGACGTCTTGAGCTGAAGGAGTAATGTAAGAGACCGAAAGATATACCCCTTCACGTCTGGCGTGGAGAGGCGCCGTTCCGTTGTCGCTCTTGGAGCGAGGTACAAGTCTCTCCTCAGTACTTCACTGGGAGAGCACCTGTGTCGAGAGCGAATCGAAGTGCGACTCTCTATATTGAGTCCTTGTGATTAAGTGTTGTTCACTGTGCTGGCCGATACACTTATTGTGCGGTGTGAACAGACAGAGTTATAGTTAAACGCCTGCGAGCGAATTTCTGAGTGGCATCGCGGTGGACTGGTTATCTGACCGGTGTACCACGCCAATAGTTAGACTAGGGGCGAATAGGAATCCTTGACTTTATCGAGGCATAGGGAGAGTTTGATTGGCGAAGGCCAATCCAGATAAAACGAGAGTTATCTTATTTGTCAGCAGCGAGCGGCGCAGACAGCAGTCATCGCAGCTTACGGTATTGTGCGCTACAGCTATTGCGAGCCCCATATTTCCTCCACAACAGTACACTTCACTGCATTTCACACGTGACAGCCTCGACTGTACCTAGCAACATTCTAAAGGATAATTATTCAAGTTGAGTAGGCGCGCCTCTCAGCCATTCTGCCAAGTCAACAACAATCTTAAACTTTGTATAGAAGTCTCATTAGTGAATCCTATCATTGTGAGGTAAGTTCATATTCAAAAAGAACCAGGATATAACTTGTTCAATTCATAACTAAAAGTGCCTTTGTGATTTCTCAGAATTTTTGCAAAATAAATAATAACTTTCGTTAGTTTCATGTTTTTCTTGCACTAAATAGCACTACTCCAGTACCCAAGTATCCCACTAGTTACGTAAGAAATTTTGTTAATTTTTGTGTCATTTCCTTACAGCGGACGACTCCAGAAGATATTTATTGGTGAAAGTTTTTCAGGCATTTCTCTTTAGAACGTTAGGAGCCTCTGCCTGACTTCTGTAGTAGTGTGGGGGTAGAAATTGCATCTTGCAGGAGCCACAGGGTAAAGGGTACATCTCAGATTAATCCGTTGCGCAGAATAACGGAATAGCAGATCAACCTCACGCTCACACATGTAACGAGAGGCGAAACCGGCAGTACAAAACGAGGCAGACAACAGAAAGCGTCGGTAAGGTGAACTCAGTGATTTCGAATGTGGACTAGTCGCAGGATGTCACGTGAGCAGCAGATCCATCAGGGAAATTTGAACGCTTCTGAAGCCACCCCAGTGGACTGCTGGTGCTGAGACTGTGAAACCGTCACGGGAAGGAACACTTCACATAATGCCCAAGAGGTACCTTCGTGCATTGCAGAAAAAAAGTCGCGTAAAATCTACGGAAAGACTCAGTCACGAGTTGCAAACTGCTACCAGCAGTCCAGACAGTACAATGACTGTGTGTCGGGAATTAAAAAGAACGATGTACGACGGTGGAGCAGTCGTGTGTCTGCAGCCGCTGCTGAGGGGCGCGACGCCAGCGGACAGTGGATCACTGACAGCCAGTGACTCTGAGTGGCGTTTGGTTTTGGCGAATGCGTGGAGGACGTGCAGCAATGAGGAGGTGGTGTTACTGCGTGGAGGGAGGTCTTTCTCACGGTTGGGGTGTGATTCCCGTATTGCGCTCGAGAAACCGCTAAACGCTGCAGAACGTGAACACGTTTTGCAGCCCTGTGTACTGCGTGGTGTAGAGGGAGAGTTCGGCGAGGATGATTGTTTGTATCGGCACGACAAAGCGCCCTGTGCCCTGTCTGTGAGCCAGTGTTTTGCGGACAACAACGATCTTGAAGTGGACTGGCGTGCCCAGTCCAGACCTGGACAGAATGCAACACCTTTGGGAAGACTTCGACTTCGCTCCAGATTCGAGCGTCCAACATCACTAACTTGTTTGGTCTCGGCTACTGAAGAAGACTGGGCTGCCGTTGCTCCACATACCTCGCTGAAAGTGTGCCCAGTAGACCTGACGCCACGCACAAGCCCCGCAACTAACAGGTGTGCCCTTGCTTTTAATCAGTTAGCGTGCGAGTATTACTGACGATGAGAGGGCTACACGCCTCGTTAGTGAAAACCATCATAGCCGTAATTTTGGCAACATTACTTTAGTGGCTAACCAAGTCATTCCCCACCACTTCTTTGTTATAGTCTAAACGGGATTATTACAACCCGTGTTGCCAAGGGTAAGGCATTGGGGCTACCCGAGGGTACAACTATTACAATAATTGGTGGGCTGGTAAAGCAGATCGTCGAACCTAAACCTGATTATTACAACTCATGTTCCTATGGGTAAGGTATTGGGACTACCTGTGGATACAACTATTACAGTAATTAGTGGGCTGGTAAAGCAGATCGTCGATCCTAAGCCTGATTATTACAACTCATGTTCGTATGGGTAAGGTATTGGGACTACCTGTGGATACAACTATTACAGTAATTGGTGGGCTGGTAAAGCAGCTTGTCAAACCTAAACCGGTTTATTACAGACCATGTTCGCAAGGGGAAGGTATTGGGGCTACCGGTGGATACAACTATTACAGTAATTGGTGGGCTAGTAAAGCAGCTCGTCGAACCTAAACCAAATTATTACAACTCATGTTCCCATGGGTAAGGTATTGGGACTACCGGTGGATACAACTATTACAGTAATTGGTGGGCTGGTAAAGCAGCTTGTCGAACCTAAACTGCATTTTTACAACCCATGTTGCCAAGGGTAAGGTATCGGGGCTACCTGTGGATACAACTATTACAGTAATTGGTGGGCTGGTAAAGCTGCTCGTCGAACCTAAACCGGATTATTACAACCCATGTTCGCGAGGGTAAGGTATTAGGACTACCAGTGGATACAGCTATTACAGTAATTGGTGGGCTGGTAAAGCAGCTCGTCGAACCTATCGCTGCAAACTGTTTGTAAAAATTCTGTTGGCACGCTGACCTCGCTAGTAAAGCCATCTTGAGCACCACCTCGTCTGCGAGAAGTCATCTGCAGACCAAGTGGAGATGGAAGAGCTCCCGCCGTAGAGACACTCCCACCCCCTAACCTCCACTGGTGGTGGAGGGCCACACACCACCTCAGTCCAGCGCAGACTGCCGTCCGCGGACGTCTCAGTGTATACCGACCCACTTTACTTTCTGTTGAAGGGCCTAAAATCACTGGCCTACATCTACATGCGTACTCCACAACCAGTGTGGCGAGGATGCTTCTGATGTCACCACGATTTAACACCTTTCCTTTTTGAGTGGTGTGTAGTGAACGGGAAGAGCTCCCCGCCGTGTCCATTTCGCGAGGTTTGTGTCAGCGGGAACAGTGGGCTGAGCTCTCCGACCGTTCACAGGACGTACGCTGTCGGAATTTCAGCGCAGACACTCAGCGCCTCTCTCTCGCACCGTCTGACAGTACAATTTGTTGAACTTCTTCTCCGTAGCGCTCTTGAGATTGCTAGAGTAAGCGGCCTCGAAATCGAAAGCAAAGTCTGTCGATGACACTAGAAGACATGGTGTAGCAATTTGGATGTGCTTTGGCGAAAACTCTATCGCACGCAGAAGGTCCAGGAAAGACCTTCACCCAGCTGTGGATTAAGGTCAACCACCCATTCTACCCACGCTAGAGGAAGAAGAGGGTTTCGAAAGACATCTTCAGTGTAGTACTCTACAGCTTCGCACTGACCACAAATGAACTATTCCTCAAGAGAATCCAGACTGGGCATCACGCTCCTTTTCACAGGGATAGTGTGCCCGGGAAGTACACCCAACACCTGTGGTAGACAACCAACTAGAGACATGAAGACACTGATCATGCCCAGAGTCAGACGGTTCGTATAGAAGACGAGCACAGAGAAGCTTAGGTGCTACATAGCAGGGACATGAACAAGCCACAGGCGATGCACACAGACGTAATGTATACACCCAGAAGTGACCGGGGCAGCTGTAGACGCTGCACGTTGTCATGTTGTAAGTAGGCTGTTTAGGTTTTTATGTTGGTAACGCCATGTAGCGCTCTGTATGAAAATCACTGGCTGTGCTGTGTGCAGTCTGTGGGTGGTTTGCATTGTTGTTTGCTATTCTAGTGTTGGGCAGCTGAATGTGAACAGTGCGTAGCGTTGCGCAGTTGGAGGTGAGCCGCCAGAGGTGGTGGATGTGGGGAGTGAGATGGCGGAGTTTTGAGAGCGGATGATCTGAACGTGTGTCCATCAGAGACAGTAAATTTGTAAGACTGGATGTCATGAACTGCTATATATATTATGACTTTTGAACACTATTAAGGTAAATACATTGTTTGTTCTCTATCAAAATCTTTCATTTGCTAAGTATGCCTATCAGTAGTTAGTGCCTTCAGTAGTTTGAATCTTTTGTTTAGCTGGCAGTAGTGGCGCTCGCCGTATTGCAGTAGTTCGAGTAGCGAAGATTTTTGTGAGGTAAGTGATTTGTGAACGGTATAGGTTAATGTTAGTCAGGACCATTCTTTTGTAGGGATTATTGAAAGTGAGATTGCGTTACGCTAAAAATATTGTGTGTCACTTTAGTGTTGATCAGAATAGGTAAAGAGCGAAATGTCTGAGTACGTTCAGTTTTGCTCAGCTGTTTGAAAATCAAATAGCGTAAGAGTTTTATCGGCACAGTAATTCATAAATTTTTCTAAGGGGACGTTTCAGTGTGGTACACAGCCAGGTGAGCAGCAGGAGGAGGGAGCGACACTGAGAGCGCGGTGGGCGAGGCGGTACGTACCCAGCAGGGACATGAAGAAGCCGTAGACGACGCACATCGTCCTGCCGAAGATCCAGCGGTGCGCCACGGCCGCGGCCAGCGTCAGCGGGTTGCCCAGCAGCGCCACGCTGAAGTCGGAGCACACCAGGTTGAACAGGATCACGTTCAGCGGCGTCCACAGCTGCAACACACGGGGCGGGGCGCCTCAGACACTGCGGGCAGCGGCGCACCGGCGAGTTACAGCGCGGCTGCTGCAGACTCAAGGGGGCAGGCGGCCAGCGCGTCGCTTAACGGAGCACGTTTTCCCAGACGTCAGCTGCTCGGCTCGACAGTAACTGGCGCCTTCTCCGAAAGGAAAACATGACCGGATACGTTTCTCCCTGTCCCGAAATATTATACACCCCACGATAATACGTACTAAGATAACTGCGATATTGTGATATTCTATTCGTTGCCTTAAAAAGGCAGCGTTTGGCTGTTAGGCTATACAAGCCTGTTTTGTATTTGCCCATACCTTAATAACAGATTTAAAGAAATCTGTTGCGACAAACATTTCTCATATGTACTCACATACACGACACGACGCGGCAGAAGTAATCGGAGCTGCTCGCGTAACTGAGCGACTGTTCGTCACAGTACAAAGACGATCGACTGTTTGTTCCACCTACAACTGATCTACCTCCCGCTGTGACGAGCCGTCAGCAAATTCGGTGACTGCAGTGGCAGCAGACGACCACTGCGTCCAGCTGAGGACTGTGACGTAACAGATTAGGTTGACTCAGGCTAATTTGTCCCAATTTTCTGTGTTTACGTCAAAAACTTGGACTTCCAAAGATATTCGCTACCTTTATCCTCGGGAGCTGTCTGCCTATTTGCCAAGACTGTGCCTATTGTAAAGTACTGGTCTGACTTATTACTGGGGCACCGAAATCACGTGGTATGGTATCTACTGGCCGAAGTGTGGAGCAGAACAAAGGAGACGCTAACACAGCGGTGACGTTCATCTGAATTTAAATAGTGTAAATTACGGTGTATTCGAGTGCTGACAAAACATCGATAGGTCACTCAGTATGATCTCAAGTGTGTTTTCTAACAGTAGTTAATTTCCCGTGTGGGACTCTGACGTTAAAACTATGACGTTAAACTAACTGTCCAGCTCAAAAGCAATAAAGCTGCACTCATGCACTCGCCCTGTTCCTCTATCCGAATGTGAAAATCAGGATCAAGAAACTTAGGGAAACATCATTCTCAGCCATTAAATATAGTTCCTAAATGGCTCTGAGCACTATGCGACTTAACTTTTGAGGTCATCAGTCTCCTAGAACTTAGAACTAATTAAACCTAACTAACCTAAGGTTCAAATGGTTCAAATGGCTCTGAGCACTATGGGACTCAACTGCTGAGGTCATTAGTCCCCTATAACTTAGAACTAGTTAAACCTAACTAACCTAAGGACATCACAAACATCCATGCCCGAGGCAGGATTCGGACCTGCGACCGTAGCGGTCTTGCGGTTCCAGACTGCAGCGCCTTTAACCGCACGGCCACTTCGGCCGGCTAACTGACCTAAGGACATCACACACATCAATGCCCGACGCAGGATTTGAACCTGCGACCGCAGCGGTCGCTCGGTTCCACACTGTAGCGCCTAGAAACGCACGGCCACTACGGCCGGCAAATATAGTTCCTACAAGTACATATGGTTCAAATGGCTCTGAGCACTATGGGACTTAACTTCTGAGGTCATCAGTCCCCTATAACTTAGAACTACTTAAACCTAACTAACCTAAGGACATCACACAGATCCATGCCCGAAGCAGGATTCGAACCTGCGACCGTAGCGGTCGCACGGTTCGAGACTGTAGCGCCTAGAACCGCTCGGCCACCCTGGCCGGCTACAAGTACATAGTAACATGGTTGTTGCTCCCAGAAATGCACTCTGTTACTCTAACTACACCGGCGTGCGCAACCCATGCAACTCGTGTAGTACTGAAAACAAACCAGTGCCGACACGTGAACACCAGCTGTCGGATTCGAGTGTCGTGCGATCCTCGGCAAATCAGCACAAAGGAAAGTGAGAGATACATTCGCGCGTACGCCTTGTAATGGCAGTTTGCAAAAACTTCAGGAAGCGGTAGTTTACCTGCCATCATCACTAGACCGTACGTAAAGAGTGCAAGTGTCTTGGAAACTTGGAAAGGTGGTCACGTGACGACGAACATAAGTGCTTTCTTGCCTGTGATCGAATATGTTGCTCTGTAATTCGTGGTCTGTATTGGCGCAGTTTCTATCAACCATCACTTTGCACAAATCGTAATCAACCTGACGGTTCACAAGTGAACATTGCTTTCAATTGACTCAAAAATAAATGGTCAGAGCGGAACGCTATGCCAGCAGTCAAAACATGTACATATATACTGACATTTGTAAGCATGGGAGGCAACTTCAGTGACAAGTAGTTTTAAAATACGCTAAGTACGCTTTATCTTTCAGAAATAAACAGAGATCCGGAAGTGTGTAGGATATGTCATATAGCAAGAATACGTAATATGTATGAAAAGAAAAAAAGATGGAGGAGAGAGAAAGGGGGACAGGGGGGTGGAATGGAGGGAGGGATGGAGAGAGAGAGAGAGAGAGAGAGAGAGAGAGAGAGAGAGAGAATTCCCAGCACACGTCCTAATGAAATGACGTAACATATGCGAAATAAGTATTTGAAAACATATTTTCGTTTAAGATTTAACACCACACTTCTGTTACAAACATGTAAATGTATATACACTGAGTGTGAGATACATGACACAATATGATGCAATTATTGGTCTACTGTAGCCACAGTTAAAAAAAAAAGAAAATCAGTTTAAGACACTTATCTACATTGATCACATTACTGCACTGTAGGTGTGTGGAAGACAAATTTTACCAAACACTCAAGTTATTTGATATTATTAATATACACACATCAGCTTGTTATATTAACAAATTCGTCTATGGAGGAGAACGAGATGGCCACCAATTAATCACTCAGGTTCCTCTTGAGGTTTATATAAAGGGGACAGATTTTCTGATTTTCGAAAAGTTACTGAAAACCAGTTTTCGTGATTAATGGATCAAAGGAAGTGTCTTTAAATCTTTTTGAGTATTACTCTTATTTCTAATACTGATACTATGAACTTATCTCTTGGCTTGAAAGACAGAGGTCTTCATTATAACAAATTTCGTGAAGGAAAAAATATATCGGTAAGCAGTAGTAAGTATCCCCAGTCCACAAAGTACTCTCCATCACACACTGCACGGTTGCTGGTCGAGTATAGATGCAGATGTAGTTCCATAAACTGACACCACAGGTAATTTGTGTCGCACGTTTTTGCGCTCGAAAAACTTTAGCCGGAGATTATGAGTTACTCAAAAAGTGATGGTGTATGAGATTATGTACCGATAACGAGAGAAACCGAGAGATGGTTGCTTTATTGTTGGCATATCAGATGTGTCTGACACTCTGACACCATACGCATAACATTTTGGTAGCATTTTATCAACGGAAGCAGTAGAATGATTACACGAAATGTATGCGCAGTAGTGAATATTTCCAAAGATCAGCTGTACAATGGAATGATAACGAAAATTTGTGCCAGACGGGAACTCGAAACCAGATTTGGCAGTTTTCGCGAGCGGCGGCTCGCAATTAGGCTATTCGAGCACGGTGCACGGCCACACCCAAACTTCCATTCGCCTACGACCTGCGCTCGTACATCAGTTACATATGTTCCCGTACAGGGATGACATTTTAATTGAAAAGTGTCTTGCTTGGTGTTAGTGTATAAATACGATATTGCAGTGCCTGTGATCTTCAGAAATGCGATGCAGTCTAAAACACAGGAACAGCAATACCATACGGCAATTGTAGCCTCGCGATGGCTTTGTAAGCGGAAAAAATTAACATCAGGGTAAGATAAGTACTAAGGAACATTTGTCGATAAATACGAAACCGTGCTGCCTGAACATTGGCGGAAGGATCAGTCAACATGATGAAGTGCGCAACTGGCACAGCTCAATCATCCGCCTCACAGTTGACGGCTGCGGCTAAAAGCAAAGCCCGCTCGCCACATCTGAAACGGATTTTTACGCAAAATTGCAGCTCCATCAGATCGAGAGCAGTCAGCCAGGACATACGAAAATGAAATAATTGGAAGGAAGCCTACGTAGACGCTGGCAACGGCGTTGCAGCAGTGGAAACACCGGCTCCCGTCAGATCACCGACGTTAAGCGCTGTGGGGCGTGGCCGGCACTTGGTTGGGAAACCGTCAGGCCCGCCTTGCGCTGTTGCCATTTTTCGGGGTGCACTCAGCCTCGTGGTACCAATTGAGGAGCTACTCGACCGAATAGTAGCGGCTCCGGTCAAGAAGACCATCATAACGACCGGGAGAGCGGTGTGCTGACCACACGCCCCTCCTATACGCATCCTCAGCTGAGGAAGACACGGCGGTCGGATAGTCCCGATGGGCCACTTGTGGTCTGAAGACGGAGTGCTACGTAGACACTACTTAAAGCTGTGGCATTACGAAATGGGATGAGGTATTGATATAAGTTTTACCTTAAAATAAAGTAATCAAAGAGTATTTTTGCTATTAGTTACGTGTGAAGGGAAAAGTGGATTATGGACTGGAAGAGATTCTGCAGCAGTGATACACCGTGTAGAACGGCGAGACTGTACGTTACGGCCGCCTGTGTGTGGAACGCAGTGCAGCACCTGTTCTGAATGGCGCCGATTCGAACAGACGTCCGTGCGTTAGTGGAGGCGTGCCGCACCAGGCGTGTGCGTGCGCACGGGTCACGCAGTTCCCGTAAACTGGCGACGTGTGGGTGCCGAGCTGACACCTGACAGCGTGCTAAGCGTGTGTTCGATTGGTCCGAGATCAGGCGAATCTTGAATCCGGTGGCGAAACATTAACGTGAGGACGCCGGCAGGCTCCTGTAACAGCAGCAGCACGATTCTGGCCTGGAATTACAGGCACGCATACCGGTGGAAGACGCCATCGTGGTCGGGGAAAGTATCGAGCACGAAGGGACGCACGTGGTCCCCAGGACTCTTCACGCAGTCCGCTGCTGTTGTGGCGTCTGCCTGCGCTGCCACATCTGTCACGGAGGCCCGGGTGGACGTCCCCACAGTACAGTACTACCCCCACACCGGCCGTGGCGCGGCGCGTATTCCGACCGGCCTTTTGCCTAGGTGATAGCTTATCCAGCCACAATTCTCCAATAGCAAGAAGCGTTCCTTATTCGTTCACCCAGACGACGCGATACACAATCCAGTTTCGGTATTCCTGTCCCCACTGCAGTACTAGTGGAGGATGTGGTCGGTTCAACGTGGGAACAGGGGGGCTCGTCCGCCGCTGAGCGGTGGGCGGCGCGCTGCGGACCACTTGCGCCCGCCTACACCTGCATCCTGCCACAGAAGGGCCGGCCATCCCGAAGTACAGAGCGGGCAAGCCTTCGACCTCCGCGGTTCTGTGACGGAGTGTGGACGACATGCACTTCCCCACCTACTCCAGTTTCACCGTCCTGCAACAAATTTTCCTAGATGCTTTACGCGCTGGCAGCCGACCAACTTGCCCGTTTCCCAGATGCTGCCCTTTGTCCAAGTCATTCGCGTCAGTGGGTTTAGTAGTTTGCTGCCCCCGTACGGTCCCTTTCGCTTCTGTTCCGCTCACGTACCTTTCCTGAGACGTCGCGTGGTCGGAACGCCACCAGGCGACCCAAGTCTCAATCTTCCGTTTAATCGGTGTACATTTTGCGGAGCATTTGTGGTGTATCTCCGCTGTATGTATACAGACTTTTTCGAAAATTTCTGACAAATACCCTGACGGGAAGAAAATTGCAATACCAACGAACTGCGCGACATAAACTAAAGCCGACCGAGGTAGCCGAGCGGTTCTAGGCGCTACAGTCTGGAACTACGCGACCGGTACGGTCGCAGGTTCGAATCCTGCCTCGGGCATGGATGTGTGTGATATCTTAGGTTAGTTAGGTTTAAGTAGTTCTAAGTTCTAGGGGACTGATGATCTTAGAAGTTAAGTCCCATAGTGCTCAGAGCCATTTGAAACCATAAACTAAACTTGGTAAGCGTGTTTCTACCTGTTGTAAGACGTGTATATTTCTATTCTCTATTGTCAAACCACAATTTGTGAAACACGTTTATATCACATTAATACGATTAAGTAGGAATAATTAATATTTGTCATTTTGGAAGTAATTGTGGTAGCAGGGAATGTCTGTACCAAAGTATTGTTGGCGGGAGAGACCGCACATTGATATAATTTTAAAAAGGGCGGGAGAGACCGCGTATGAACACATTTTGTAATGGTAGCAGGGATTGTCTGCACCAGAAAGCATTGTTGGCGGGAAAGACCGCAATTTAGCGTTCCTAGGAAGTCATAGTAAGCGAGATGTGAAGCGAGTCTGTAGCAGGTCTGAAGCGAGAGGTTGAGAGGAGCGGTGTTCCTGCCAGCCACCAGCTATGATTTACAAGAGGTTGTAAACGGATGTACAGAGACATCAGCTAAATATTATCACAATAGGAACTAATATTATTGAATTAATTTTTTGAGAAACTCAAGACTACTGAAGGTTTGTTTGAGCAATGCTAGTTGTAAGATTATTGTAAAACGTAAGTCCCATTTGAACGTTTGTAAAATCATTTCATTACCAACAGTAAATATTTGAAGAATCGTTTTCAGAATATAATTAATTTTTGCCAGCAATATTGCATTACTGATTATAATTCATTCCAAAAACCATAAACATAAAACTTTGCAAAATTTTATTGTTGTCAAGAAAAAGCTTGACAACGAATTTCGTAACGTCAGTCAAATTAATTAAGGAATAACGTCAGCTTTGCTATTAAAGAATAACGTCAGTTCTGGTAATAAATACAGCCACTTATTATGACAGCCCACCAGCAGCTAATAGAGTATAGTAAACCAGAGTAAGTATATTCGTGTCGCAGTTCGATGTAGCAGTCAGATGGCGATCCAGTAATAGTAAAAAAGGTAAGGCACAGTTTTGGGTTATCGCAGGTAACGACTGAGGGCCACGACGACGACGCATTCAATGTTTCGTCGAAATAATCAGCAAAACACTTTTAATAAGCAGCATTTCAATTTGTATGCGAAGATTGCACTTATTATTATTGAGAATGACAATTTATTTCAAAGGGAAGATTTCATTTGTTATTATTAAGCAAGAGATAGAAATCCTGAGGAAAGGTTTCATAGGTTATTGTAGAAGGGAAGGTTGCCTAACAGAAGAGATATAGAGGAGACGGGAAGCTTTCTACATGTGGAACATGATGGCTGTTCATATTTCGCACAAGAATGGCGCCAGTGTTGCCACTATGACGGCGCGAATCAGGTTTGCTTGAAATACTCGCCGTGACGGTCGTGAGCGTTGGTCACCTCTGAGACTGGAGACGGTAGCTGATGTTAGTCAATAATGCCTTCAAGGCGACAAAGACGCCATTATAAACGCCTCACGCAGTTTTAACGCGGTACTGTAATTGGGCTACGATAAGCTGGATGTTGCTTCTGCGATACTGCAGAAAGACCTGTCAGGAATGCACAACATTGCTGGCAGTCGAGGTCACGGGAACGTACCCGGGCTCCGGAAGGCGACTCGGCATTACCGACAGGGAAGACCGTCCACCGTGTTCAGCGTGTGGCTGTGGCGCACCGCACTGCATCTGCTGCAGCAGTCTGGCACCTGTTGGCACCACAGAGACACAACAAACTGCCGCAAATCGGTTACTTCAAGGAGAGAGTCTACACTCTGTATCGCAGAAGTACCCTGATCACGCTATATTAGTCGGAGGCGACTTCAACCTACCTAGTATAGACTGGGATGTCTATGGATTCATTACAGGTGCTACAGACTAGCCGTCGTATGAATTACTTTTCAAAACATTATCTGAAAACTGTCTTGAGCAGCTAAATCGACAGCCAACGCATAATGGAAATATTTTAGATCTGGTAGCCACGAACAGACCAGACCTCATCGACGGTGTCAGTGTTGAGACAGGGATTTCATGATGTTCTCATTACGACTATGGTTACGAAAGTTAAAAAGTCGGTCAAGAAGGCTAGGAGAGTATTCTTACTAGAAAGAGCAGGTAAGCAGTTGTTAGCATCCCACTTAGTAAATGAATCGACTTCATTTACTTCCGGTACAATGGACGTGAAAGAATCATGGGCAAATTTTAAACACATTGTAAATCACGCATTGGACAAGTATGTACCGAAAAAGTGCGTTACGGACGGAAAGACCAACCGTGGTTTAACAGCGCAATGCGGAGAACGCCAGAAAGCAAAGGCAGTTGCACTCGCGGTACAAGAAAGATCGGGAGAATGAGGACAGGCAAAAGTTAGTAGAGATTCGTGCTGCTGTAAAAAGAGCTATGCGTGAAGCTTACAACCACTACCACCGTCATACCTTAGCAAAAGATCTTGCTGAAAACCCAAAGAAATTCTGGTCTTACGAAAAATCGGTAAGCGGGTCGAAGGCTTCCATCCCGCCACTCACTGATCAGTCTGTCCTGGCAACCGAAGACAGCAAAACGAAAGCTGAAATTTTAAATTTAGCATTTGAGAAATCTTTCACGCAGGAGGATCGTACAAACATACCGCCGTTTGAGTCTCATACGTATTCTAGAATGGAGGACATAGTGATAGACATCCCTGGGGTTGTGAAGCAGCTGAATAGGTTGAAAATAAATAAATCGCCAGGTCCTGATGGGATTCCAATTCGGTTTTACAGAGAGTACTCTACTGCATTGGCTCCTTACTTAGCTTGCATTTATCGCGAATCTCTTGCCCAACGTAAAGTCCCGAGCGACTGGAAAGAAGCACAGGTGACGCCTGTATATAAGAAGGGAAGAAGGACAGATCCTCAAAATTACAGACCAATGTCCTTAACATCAGTTTGTTGCACTATTCTCGAACATAGTCTCAGTTCGAATATAATGAATTTCCTTGAGACAGAGTTGCTGTCCATGCATCAGCACGGCATTAGAAAGCTTCGCTCCTGCGAAACGCAACTCGCCCTTTTTTCACATGATATCTTGCGAACCATGGATGAAGGGTATCAGACGGATGCCATATTCCTTGACTTCCGGAAAGCGTTTGACTCGGTGCCCCACTGCAGAGTCCTAACTAAGGTACGAGCATATGGGATTGGTTCCCAAGTATGTGAGTCGCTCGAAGACTTCTTAAGTAATAGAACCCAGTACGTTGTCCTCGATGGTGAGTGTTCATCGGAGATGAGGGTATCATCTGTAGTGCCCCAGGGAAGTGTGGTAGGTCCGCTGTTGTTTTCTATCTACATAAATGATCTTTTGGCTAGAGTGGATAGCAATGTGCGGCTGTTTGCTGATGATGCTGTGGTGTACGGGAAGGTGTCATCGTTGAGTGACTGTAGGAGGTTACAAGATGACTTGGACAAGATTTGTGATTGGTGTAAAGAATGGCAGCTAACTCAAAATATAGATAAATGTAAATTAATGCAGATGAATAGGAAAAAGAATCCCGTAATGTTTGAATACTCCATTAGTAGTGTAGCGCTTGACACAGTCACGTCGATTAAATATTTGGGGGTAACATTGCAGAGCGATATGAAGTGGGACAAGCATGTAATGGCAGTTGTGGGGAAGGCGGATAGTCGTCTTCGGTTCATTGGTAGAATTTTGGGAAGATGTGGTTCATCTGTAAAGGAGACCGCTTATAAAACACTAATACGACCTATTCTCGAGTACTGCTCGAGCGTTTGGGATCCCTATCAGGTCGTATTGATGGAGGACATAGAAGCAATTCAGAGGCGGGCTGCTAGATTTGTTACTGGTAGATTTGATCATCACGAGAGTGTTACGGAATTGCTTCAGGAACTCTGGTGGGAGTCTCTAGAGGAAAGGAGGCGTTCTTTTCGTGAATCGCTACTGAGGAAATTTAGAGAGCCAGCATTTGAGACTGACTGCAGTACAATTTTACTGCCGCCAACTTATATTTCGCGGAAAAACCACAAATATAAGATAAGAGAGATTAGGGCTCGTACAGAGGCATATAGCTAGTCATTTCTCCCTCGTTCTATTTGGGAGTGGAATAGGGAGAGAAGATGCTAGCTGTGGTACGAAGTACCCTCCGCCATGCACAATATGGTGGATTGCGGAGTATGTATGTAGATGTAGAGAGATCCGTGCCACACGCCCTGTAGCGTGCGTTGCACTGACCCCAAATCGCCTCCATTTGCGACTGCAGTCGTGTGCAGTGAGGGCACGGAGAAGGTTTGTCGTGTTTTCTAAAGAAATCTGGTTCTGCCTCGTTGCCAGTGAAGGCCGTGTGTTGTTTGCATGGAGACCAGGTCAGGGCCCACAACCAATCCGTTTGTGTGCTACTCACACTCGACCTAAACCTGGAATTATGATCTCGGGTGTGATTTCGTGTGACAGCAGGAGCTCTATCTTCGTTAACCCACGCACCCTGACTGCAAATTCGAACGTCATTCTAGTGATGCGATCTTCTGTGCTGCCATTTATGAACAGCATTGCAGGGAGTGTTTTCCAACAGGATAACCCTCGCCCGCAAACCGCTATTGTAACCCAACATGACCTACAGTGTCTGGCCGTGTTGCCTCGGCCTGCTCGATCATCAAATCTGGCTCCAGTCGAGCACATATGGGACATCATCGGACAACTCCACCGTCATCCACAACCAGCGTCCCTGTACTGGCCGACAAATTGCAAACAGGGATGGAACTCCATCCCATAAACTGACATCCTGCACCTGTACAGCAAAATGCACTCACGTTTGCATACTTGCATCAGCATTATGACGGTTATACCGGTTATTAATGTAGCAGCAGTTCACATTCGCAATGGCTTATCTTGCGCTTACATTAACCTGCAATCTTGCGTTGGTAATCACTTAAAATTTTTCCCTAGACAAATGTATTCCCGAAATTTCCTTACTCTACGTTAATTATTTTTTGGTATTTTCATTTTTTCTGTCGCTGTATTAACTTCTCGATTCTGTTTCCTCACTGAATAAAACACAGACGAAAATTCCGATCGTTCCAGGCACGTTGGCATTGTTTGTCGTTGTCTACGAGGTATAAAAAAGTTCGCATATTGCTTTCAAAGCTAATGACTTAATGTATGTGCACGCCAAATGCAGATGCATTTAGATTTTGCAGCCACTGTGCAGGCGAGTGTTTTTGAAGAGCGACATCAGAGTACCTTTCATCCTGTCCGTTACCTCGAAAGAGAATAAATTAATGAAATTGTGGAACATGAACACATTATCTTCTAGTTATTAATAATTAAATAAACGAATAAGTGATTGCCTCATTTCGATGTGTATCTACATGTCGGTACTTTAGTCACGAATTTAGTGTAATTTGGTATTATGCATAACTAAAAGTTAAACAGATCCACACCGAAAATATTGACAGAAAACTTAATCTGCCAGGACAACTAGAAATACTGTTCCAAAGAGAAAAAGATTTCCTACGGTATATTAAATAAACAAACTCAGTTTAACAGTGACAGTGTTTTCAGCAATTTCCAAAGTTTATTTTTTCCTAAAGATACATGAATTTAATAGTTGCAAATATTTTACATCATAATATTACACCTGATACCTGTAGAGACTATTTGGTTTGCAAATGACTCATTGCATAAATAATAATGTATCATCTTTGTATCGTCTTGGAAATAACTACATATGTGTGTATGTGGAAATGTAGCACCTTTATATCTGGACAATCTTTTACTTATTTGAATTTTGTTTACAATTCATTGAAACTTACTTTTCAAATCATGTACTTCTACCATAGAGTAGAAAATCACTGGAGTGAGCTTTGCTTTCTGTGCATACTCTCAATAATAAGCTGGAATTGTCATGTGATCTAGAGACGAACTTGTTTGTTTATGGCCTATTCACATTGACTGTCATGTTACGTCAGTTCGTGGCATTTCACAATACGTCACATTTCATTTTTAATAGCGGCATTCACACAGGCCGCCAACGAATCGCCACGTCATATCACGGCAAATATCTGATCAAGTCGACTGCACTGTATGAAATATTCTTCAAAAAATTTCTGCGATATTGTTAATTGATTTACTACAATTTACAGAAGTGAAGACAGTGCGGAATAACGTTTATTTAAACAATGTGTGTTGGGCAGGAGTAGTCGCCATTGATCGAGCACTAGGCAGTAGCTCAATCCTGTTTCGTCAATAACTCCTAGCGAGGTTTCTAGAGAAGAAAGTTTTGACCACATCGTCGTCTTTCAACAACTTTCGCCGTGGTTACTCATGTTGGAGTAGTGGATTTCGGGCATTTGTCTCTTCTTAGTCTTAATTTTGTTGTTACGCATTGTTTTCGCGGCAAACTGCCAATGTTCCACGACGACTTAGATATTTATTTCCATTCAGTGTTCTCACACAAGCAAGGTAAGGTATCAAAGCGAAAAATTATTTAGGTTTTGCAATAACAGAACAGAGCTGATGCCCACAGTGTAACTAAATGAGAATATAATTTAACGAAGCAATTTCCAGTAGATAACGTTTTAAGTGGAAAGGTCAGCCTTAATGAAGGAGAAAAATACAGTTGTTTCTGATGTTTTTATTTACGTAAAGAAAACAATATAATGGATAAGGTAAACAGCCTCCGTTTATTCCTTCATAGATATTGTTCGTATGTGTATAGCTTCCCTGACAAATAAATGCCCATTTTTTGTAATGTTGTTTCGCTATTCGCCACTTTAAGAAACAAATTTGATCAAGAACATATGTTGTGAAGTTTGCTTTGGTCATGAACAAACATTTTCGTTGCTAGTTCCTCAACTCCGATACTATACTCTGACCTTTTATGCCACAGACGGTGATATGCGAGTTGAGGTGAGATGAGATGACGTCACGCGCACTCTGACGTAACGGCACAGTTACGTGATGCCCGTTCATTTTGCACATCAAAGCTAAGAGCCCACTTTATTCCAGGTATCATGTGCAAATTGTTGTGGTGTCTACAAAATCTCTATACGAAATCCACAGCACATACGAAGGGAATATGCCTGTGCTAGCGATATAATGTCGTTCAAAATTGGTATGTCGTATTACAGACAGACCTACACCATTCCGACATCACGTGATCACAGTGGCAGCGTATTTTGACAACACAGAATCAATCACTTCTGCGCGCATGTGAATGCTCACTCTAGAGATATTTCGACTCTGATCTTTACGTATTTACGCGAATTGTGAGCAGCTAAAGTAGTGCAAAGTCATTCTGTACTCGTCTTCTCGACTGCTTAACTTTCTGCAGTCTCTGGCTGGTGAAGTGAAGGACTTGACGTCAGGATCTGATGCATTCCTCACAAAGCGTGGAGTATATTTCAGCTGGTCATCTTTTCTGTACTTCTATCATAAACAACTTTGGAAATTGTTCTTACAAAATGTTTTGCGATCATACACATGCTAATGTAACAAAGGGCCCGTTTTTGCTTTGAAAAATATAATTCCTCTACACACACATAGCGATACTGTTAATATTCTTAGTGAGGTGTATAATACTTCTTGTTCCCATGGCTAACTCTACCTTTTTAACATATTTAAAGCTTTTAACGTTATGTATATACAGAAATTATGTATAACTTCCCATCTCACTACAAATTTTCGCAAAATAATTGCACTTCTATGGTGATATCATAACGTACTACCAAAGAATAGAGTTTGCTTACATTTGCACTGTTTTTGACAAACGGAAACCAATTTATTAGCTTCCTGCAGTAAGCTGTTGACATACCAGTAGTTTCATAAATGATCATTATTTCTGACAGTGACAGGTGGAAATGTTTTTCGTACTGTAGTTAGATTATAGGCTCATTTGGTACTTTGTTTTTTTCGTGACTTAATTTTTGCTTAAAGGATCCAGCACCACCTTATACTTCTTTACAACCTTAGTTGTGACATTACTCTTATTATGACCTACTTACCCTTTCCCTGACATCCTCTTTTTACCATTGCAATCTTCTGTAATAGAATTACTACAGATTTAAAAAAAATAAAACTTACAGACAACATAGGAACACCGTATTTTTCTGTACGTATTATGCAGTCCATATGGAGACTGATGCTTAGGACGATTAAATTTCATTTAACTCCAGTCCATGACCAGTGACCATATTTACACTGAACCACATTTAAAAATTTCTCATGCTTCTGACGTATTTGTTTTCTGAGATTCCTGAAGGTTGCTGGCCTGGGAGATTACGGAAACTTCTGTAGTTTCCTTATGACGTCTTTATTTTGTTTTTCTCACACTTGTTGCAGCCCCTCAGGTTACTTTTCCAAGTAAACCAAATCACCTAATCTACAGCTAAAGTAGCATGATAGCACATGAAATACTTGCACGTAACAAACACCACTTTAGTTTCTATTCCAGTTATCAAAATCTATTCTCTGCAGTATTTTCATCCCACTTGTAGTGTCAACATTACTTCACTATTGCTTTTTTTGCCAAGAACACATTTACTTTTCGCTGTGGGTACTGTAAGTCTTAACGCTTCTACCAAAACTGCACAGAGTACACAATGTGGCGTGAAAGATACGAGCACAGCAAAGGTCGCCAATGAAGAAACATACTCCACTCTGTGAGGGGAATGCATCAGTTCCGACCGGCTACTACGTGGAGGTGTATCTGTAGCAGATATCTTTGGAAGTACGGTTGCGCTAACAGGGGAAAGTGTAAGGTTTAGTGGTAAGATTGCCCAGTGGACAGCCCATCAAAACTGAACACAGATCAAGCGTGAAGACAGGAGGAAGGAGTACTGGTCTGCTAGAAAAGAAGCAAAGTAGAAACGATGAACGGTCCAAGTTCGAGCTGTGCAACATCGAGCAAATTTCAACAGCCTCAGCGTCGTAGTTGTGTGGTCTCGGTGCTGGAGTGCGCAGGGGAGATTCGTGTTAAAGTCTCCCTTTTCTTTTCTTTTCTTTTTTCACAAAATTATGAACCGTCCGTCTGGTCACTGAAGTGTCTGTTCGCTGTATTCAAATTTGTGTCTGTGTCGTGATGTAATGTCCATTTGCAGGAGCGAGGTGTAACGAAGAGACCACCAGACGCACGTACCTCCCGTTCGCTCTGTACAAGTAGCACATGCAATGACTCTTGCGTCCCGTTTTGGAAGTTTTCGTTCATGAATTCCTTTGCTGTAGCATAGTTCACACTTGTTTATTTGCTGTTTTCATTCCGATGAGAGGCCTATGCGGCATCTCGCCTGTTCTCACAATTCATCACATTTACTTCCGACAGTAACATATTTTTACTACATGGCTCATATTCTGTTACCGAAGTACAGTATGACAACTGACAAGACTACAGACGGAGAACGGACACGTAAATTACCGGACAGACAGTTCATCAATTTGCAAAAAAGAGATCCACCGTGACCACACAACCACGACGGCGTGACTACTGAAATTCGTTCGATGTCGCTCACATTGAGCTTTGACCATTCACTGTTTCTATTTCGCTTGCTTTTTCACAATTCAGAACACCTTCTTCCTGTTTTCATGCTTCTGTGTTCAGTTTTTGACGGGCTATCTTACTACCACACATGAGGGGAATTTCCCTTGTAAGTCGATGCAGTAAACTGTGGCCTGTAGTGAGGCTGTGACTGCGCTGGCGCAGACTGGCGTAATCTTTTGTTTGCAGCGCTTTCAATGCGGTGGGTGTACCTTCTGTCGCGTCCAGTCTCCATGTCCATCGACTAAAGCGAGAGATCCTGTTCGGTCTTCACTGAACAATATCGGTATTGCAGTTACCCATCCCTGCGATCAGGGTACGGTATTCATTATCTTACCACTATTTTAGCATTAGTCCAAGTATTATAGTGTTGTACAGAGTTTTCTTGTGTTTAGATTCTCATGTGTCGTGGAATTATACTCAACATGTTCCAATAAAGGACAAATGTAATTTTTTCGTTGCCATTGTTTAATGAGTTAATGATTAACAACAAGGAATGATTATAAAGTTGTTTCGACGTATTTTCTGAGCTGTTACAGTGCGCTTTTATAAATTTCACGTGAAACACTATTTGGTCTGAGAAAAAGTTATAATGCTCATCATGGCTTCAGCGGAATTATTATTATTAAAAAAAAAGTGTTTGCCATCAGCAGAAATATTTTGGGTCTTTGGGTGCATATTACAGCAAGTAATATAAGTCATTGTTGGAGGTTCTTCGAGCCTTCATGCTGCTGCAGAGTATGTTCCATGTGACTGTAATATTTCATGTTCTTTTTGTAAAAACGTATTACGCTTACTAGATAGGTTTCAGATCCTCTATAGACGTGATCTGCTTGCAAGGAAGGTCATAATCATATTCGTCGGTAGCGCCAGGAAGTTAGAGGGCGTAATCTTCATGATATTCTCGTTCAAATCTCTGCTCAGGCTCCCCGTTTCCCCCCCCCCCCCCCCCCCCCTCCGCGAAATGAAATCATTTTCTGTACCGAATGTTTCAATTAAACTGAGGTCAGGCAGCATTAACGGTCACTCTTGGGTGAAAATATTGTACAAAAAGAAAATATTTTCAGAGCATTTTACTGAAGTTACATATTTTATGTACACAATTAGTGCAAAAAAGTGAGATACTTAAATGTATGTAAGTATGTCTACACATTCCGTGCCCAAAAACTATGTAACCGCTGCTGAAAAGCAGTAAGGAATTATCCATCGTTGCCTTACTTTTCCAAAAGTTGTAGTAACGAAGGGCCACCTTCTTATACATCTATGTACTCTTGACAGAAACAGGTTTTGCCTGATGTCGAATTCCTGAGGTGGACAAATTGACACCATCATGTATGACAACACGTTTTTAGATGACGATGGTCAACCAAATGGTGCGGTGGAAGTAATACTTCAAAAGTACACACCTGTGACACGGCAGCGTGATGTTTATTTTTATCGCAAGATGAGGACTTTATCTTGGGTCTTCAAAACCACAATATGCTTCTGGAAACCCAGGGGCAATTACACAACTGAGCGGATGCAGTGACGTTTCCCAGCATAATTAATGATCAGCTTTAAACGCCGATTTTTCAGATAATGTTATCGTATGCGTAGTATTCATAAAAATTAATTCTCGAAAACAATTATTTTAAAATGTTAATTAAGTATGTTTACCTCCGAATCTCCAGAAAGAACGATGTAATTGCGCGGAGATTGCATTTGTTGGAGTTCATATTGCTACTAGTCAATTTACTTCCAATGTTTATATAAGTAATATCCTTATAACAAGTTTGTTTGCATTTGTAAGAAGCACAGAAATATTAGTTTTGTAAATAAAAATCGCCTTTTCTTGTATTTTATTTCCCCCAGACGCGTTTCCTTTAAGGCACTTTCAGTGGGATCTAGAATAGTTTTGTCTTGATGTGTGACGTCTGTAGACTGCAAAAAAATCACGTTCCGTTTCTTACACAAATAAGTGATTGCTTACAGTCCTTCACATTTTTGGCTGGCATCTGTGTTTCCTCTCATCTAGTCACTTGCTGGAGGTCGGACTACAATACAACTCCACGTTTTCATGTTCTGAACTGCCGGCCTGTGCGGCCGAGCGGTTCTAGGCGCTTCAGTCTGGAACCGCGCGACCGCTACGGTCGCAGGTTCGAATCCTGCCTTGGGGATGGATGTGTGTGGTGTCCTTAGGTTAGTTAGGTTTAAGTAGTTCTAAGTTCTAGGGGACTGATGACCTTAGATGTTAAGTCCGATAGTGCTCAGAGCCATTTGAACCATTTGTTCTGAACTTTTTTCTGCACAGTTTCCATACTGTTTGCCATTATTGCTGTCGAGCACTATTACTCTTCTGTCATTAGTTGCAGATATTTGACAGAAAACTGTTTGTCTCATCCTATTTGGTTTGTTTACATACGTGTTATCAACCTAACGAAATATGTGCTAAAAACTAATGGATATTCATTTTCGTTTTATATCTCTCTCTCTGTCTTTCTCTCCCTCTCTGTCTGTCTCTCTGTGTATGTGTGTGTGTGTGTGTGTGTGTGTGTGTGTGTGTGTGTGTGTGTGTGTGTCAGTGGTTATTCAGTGCAACTCGTAGAGTGTTGAATATGAACGTTAATGAAGTCGGGGAGTGGTTGAAAGTTTTGGTTTCGGGCAAGTGGAAAGAGGTTTGATGGCATTATTATTATTGTTGATATTATTCTTTGCTGGACTTCTATAATTTTGTCTGTTAGTGTAAACAATGAGACGTTTGGCATGTGTACTTGATCATTCAAGAGGGTTTTCTTTTCTGCTTTGGTTTTCTGTATGTTGTAATTTTCTTGCAGGCTTAGGAGGTGATTTTCATTGTTGATTCTGATTATTTCCACGTCTTTTCCTCTGTAAGTTGGTTGTTGTTTGGGTCCTCTTAGGTGTTCTGCAGAAGTGGAGTATTTGTTCCGGACTTCCAGCCTCCCACGTATTCCTGGCACCTGACACCAAACGTTGCGTCCGTTCATCCTATGTATCCGCTATCAGAAGTGTTGCAGTGTTATGATAAATGTCTCTCTCTTTTCTTAGTTCTGGGGTGTATTTTTGGACAGAATTGTCTGTTGTGTATGCTATTTTACGCCCTGATTCTGTGTGGTCGTTATGGTACTGCCTGTTTGTGAATGTGTTTGGCTCTGTAGTGTTGATGTCTGTGGTTTTGTGTTTTCTGCTTTTGTTTTACTTTTAATTTTGTTGTTTAGCTTTGTCACTATTGTCATAATTGTGGTACACTATCTCCATTACTGTGTCAAGTTCTTTTAGATAGTTTTCTTTGTTGTGTCACTGTTTCGAGTCTATGGAGCATGCGTCAATGTGCGTCTTGCTTTTGTGAGTATGGATAGTTTGAGAATTGGGGAATGATAACATCAGTAGCTGTGGTTATATGTTAATTTCAAACATACGCTTCTTGTTGTTTTTTAGTTTTGTTTCCAGAAAGTTGGTTAGGTTATTCTGTCCTCCTTCAATTGTGAATTTTATATTTTTATGTATCTTGGTGACGTCGGTATGTAATTTTCACTTTTTGTATGTGGCTCATTTATTAAATGGTGGATTTCATCCATATACCGGAACCGATGCAATATGTTCTTTTACTACCGTATTTGTGAAAATGATCTGTTCAGTGCGATTTATAAAAACTACTTTCTAAGGCTTCTGAAACTTTTAAATAAAAAAACTTTTAAATAAAATTCGTTATTGAACTGGAAGTAATTTTTTCAGTTATGAGCTTTGTTAATTTATTTCATTACTCTGTTCATCTTGGAGTTCACTGTGTGTTTTTAGGTTATTTTCTCAGATGTCTGTTGTTTCTAGTGCTGATATGTTGGAATACATGCTTTCTACGTCAAATGCCCCCCCCCCCCCCCCCCGCCATGAAACCTTGCCGTTGGTGGGGAGGCTTGCGTGCCTCAACGATACAGATAGCTGTACCGTAGGTGCAACCACAACGGAGGGGTGTTTGTTAAGAGGCCAGACAAACGTGTGGTTCCTGAAGAGGGGCAGCAGCCTTTTCAGTAGTTGCACAAGCAACAGTCTGGATGATTGACTGATCTGGCCTTGTAACATTAACCAAAACGGCCTTGCTGTTGTGGTACTGCGAACGGCTGAAAGCAAGGGGAAACTACAAGCGTAATTTTTCCCGAGGGCATGCAGCTTTACTGTATGGCGTCCTATTGGGTAAAATATTCCTGAGGTAAAATAGTACCCCATTCGGATCTCCGAGCGGGGACTACTCAAGAGGACGTCGTTATCAGGAGAAAGAAAACTGGCATTCTAAGGATCGGAGCGTGGAATGTCAGATCCCTTAATCGGGCAGGTAAGTTAGAAAACTTAAAAAGGGCAATGGATAGGTTAAAGTTAGATATAGTGGGAATTAGTGTAGGTCGGTGACAGGAGGAACAAGACTTCTGGTCAGGTGAATAAAGGGTTATAAATACAAAATCAAATAGGGTTAATGCAGGAGTAGGTTTAATAATGAATAAAAAAATAGGAGTGCGGGTAACCTTCTACAAACAGCATAGTGAACGTATTATAGTGGCCAAGATAGACACGAAACCCATGCCTACTACATTAGTACAAGTTTATATGCCAACTAGCTCTGCAGATGACGAAGAAGAAATGTATGATGAGATAAAAGAAATTATTCAGGTAGTGAAGGGAGACGAAAATTTAATAGTCATGGGTGACTGGAATTCGACAATAGGAAAAGGGAGAGAAGGAAACATAGTAGGTGAATATGGATTGCGGCTAAGAAATGAAAGAGGAAGCCGCCTGTTAGAATTCTGCACAGAGCATAACTTAATCGTAGCTAACACTTGGTTGAATAATCATAAAAGAAGATTGTATACACAGAAGAATCCTGGAGATACTAAAAGGTATCAGATAGATTATATAATGGTAAGACAGGGATTTAGGAACCAGGTTTTAAATTGTAGGACATCTCCAGGGGCAATGTGGACTCTGACTACAATCTATTGGTAGATTAAAACTGAAGAAACTGCAAAAAGGTGGGAATTTAAAGAAATGGGACCTGGATAAACTGAAAGAACCAGAGGTTGTACAGAGTTCCAGGGAGAGCATAAGGGAACAATTGACAGGAATAGGGGAAAGAAATACAGTAGAAGACGAATGGGTAGCTCTGAGGGATGAAGTAGTGTAGGCAGCAGAGGATCAAGTAGGTAAAAAGACGAGGGCTAGTAGATATCCTTGGGTAACAGAAGAAATATTGAATTTAATTGATGAAAGGAGAAACTATAAACATGCAGTAAATGAAGCAGGCAAAAAGGAATACAAACGTTTCAAAAATGAGATCGACAGGAAGTGCAAAATGGATAAGCAGGGATGGCTAGAGGACAAATGTAAGGATGTAGAGGGTTATCTCACTAGGAGTAAGATAGATACAACCTACAGGAAAATTAAAGAGACCTTTGGAGAAAAGAGAGCCACTTGTATGAATATCAAGAACTCAGATGGAAGCCCAGTTCTAAGCATATAGGGGAAAGCAGAAAGATGGAAGGAGTATATAGAGGGTGTATACAAGGGCGATGTACTTGAGGACAATATTATGGAAGTGGATGTAGATGAAGATGAAATGGGAGATATGATACTGCGTGAAGAGTTTAACAGAGCACTGAAAGACCTGAGTCGAAACGAGGCCCCGGGAGTAGACAACATTCCTTTAGAACTACTGACGGCCTTGGGAGAGCCAGTGCTGACAAAACTCTACTATCTGATGAGCAAGATGTATGACACAGGCGAAATACCCTCGAAGGGCATGAAAGGGAAGCAGTGGTTGGGAAGGGAGTGAGACAGGGTTGTAGCCTCTCCCCGATGTTATTCAATCTGTATATTGAGCAAGCAGTAAAGGAAACAAAAGAAAAATTTGCAGTAGGTATTAAAATCCATGGAGAAGAAATAAAAACTTTGAGGTTCGCCGATGACATTGTAATTCTGTCAGAGACAGCAAAGGACTTGGAAGAGCAGTTGAACGGAATGGACAATGTCTTGAAAGGAGGATATAAGATGAACATCAACAAAAGCAAAACGATGATAATGGAATGTAGTCGAATTAAGTCGAGTGATGCTGAGGGAATTAGATTAGTAAATGAGACACTTAAAGTAGTAAAGGAGTTTTGCTATTTGAGAAGCAAAATAACTGTTGATTGACGAAGTAGAGGGGATATAAAATGTAGACTGGCAATGGCAAGGAAAGTGTTTCTGAAGAAGAGAAATTTGTTAACATCGAGTATAGATTTAAGTGTCAGGAAGTCGTTTCTGAAAGTATTTGTATGGAGTGTAGCCATGTATGGAAGTGAAACATGGACAATAAATAGTTTGGACAAGAAGAGAATAGAAGCTTTTGAAATGTGGTGCTACAGATGAATGTTGAAGATTAGATGGGTAGATCACGTAACTAATGAGGAGGTATTGAATAGGATTGGGGAGAAGAGATGTTTGTGGCACAACTTGACAGAAGAGTGATCGGTTGGTAGGACATGTCCTGAGGCATCAAGTGATCACAAATTTAGCATTGTAGGGCAGCGTGGAGGGTAGAAATCGTAGAGGGAGACCAAGAGATGAATATACTAAGCAGATTCAGAAGGATGTAGGTTGCAGTAGGTACTGGGAGATGAAGGAGCTTGCACAGGATAGATTAGCATGGAGAGCTGCATCAAACCAGTCTCAGGACTGAAGACCACAACAACAACAAAAACATCAAATGAGAGTATTATTTCTGATTCTTGGATTTTTACATCTTTTATGTATTGTGTTAGCGTTGCAGTATTTTTAATGGTTCTTTATTCATGTAGTTTTGAATTTTCAGACTATAATTTTAACATATATCCTGAAAGCTTGTACGTGAGAGATTTTCCGAAATTCAGTATTGGCCGCAGAGGGAGGTTTGATTTGTGGATCTTTGGTTGGCTTTGGACTAGAGGTACAGCGGAATTAATCTGTGTCTGCTTTCTTTTACCTGTGTTATCCAGTATGATGTCTATATTTATGAAAGTGATCTTTATGTTTGTTTGGAATCTGTTTGTTGGGTCTGAATTCAATTTTGTTATGTTACTTTCTGACACAAATTTTTATGTTTTCTCAATATATTGTTCCTTGTGTGTAAGTATGATTATGTTCACCGTGTCTACTTTTGAAATGATGACATTTTAATTTTCAAAGTTTTTCCTAATTTCTCTGTGTTACTGATTCTGTGTTCTAGTTGTTTTTGTACTGTTGTGTTTCCATGTTGGTTATTATACTATGGGTTTATTTTTTTTTTACTAATTCTCTAGTTAATCCAATGTTGAGATTGCTGTTTTCTCTCTTATAGAAGCAGAAAGTGTACTGACAAGGGAACATAATCAGATTGCCTATATAACTTTCACCTATTTCTGAATTTACATTACATTCTAATCCTTTCTCCAACAGCTGACTTCCTTTACTGTTATTTGTGTGTCTGCAAGGTTCACTAATGTTGGGTGGAATTTGTGTGTGGGCTTTCGTTTACTGTGTTTAAAGTTGTTGTGTTGTGATTGGAGTTTCTTGAGTTGACTGATCTTTATACTATGAATTGTTTCCACTCTTTGTACAGCAGTTTTTGTGGGACTTTCAATCTTGTTGACCAGATGAGAGAAAACTGCCGTATTATTTACGATGTTTGCAATCTGCAAATGCATCTTATATAACTCATAATATAGTTATCGTTTAGTGGAATATATTGATTTGATTTCGAACTTTTACTACATTTTGTGGGCAGCTTGCATTCATTTTTGAGCGCTGGGTGAACTGTTTTTAATCTTGAAATTAATGTGTTTAGGCACAAAATCATTACAATTGCATATGGTGTTGGATTTTATGTGTTTTATGGTTTTATGTACGTTCAGGTGAATTTTTCTGTTTTTCCGGTATAGATCACATAGTAATGCCTGCTATGGTGTAAATAAAAAAAATTGTTTCAGCACCATCCACAGCAAGCAGAGAAATAGTAGTTTTGGAAATTAAAAGCCGCCTTTTCTTGCTGCAATGTACTTTATTGCTCCCAGAGGTATTTCACCTTGTACTTTAAGGCATCTTCAGTGGGATGTAAAATGACACAGTATTGTTTTGATATGTGATATTTGTAGAGTATAAATATTTCTATGTCTTTGCAGATGACGGCCATGCAAATAAAATTTTAGTTCACGTCATACCAGGCATTTCCATGTGATCTACACCAGAAATTCATAATACATCATCTGAACATTCATAAAACCATATAACACATAAAATTGAACATCATCTGAAAATTCAATGGTCTTTTACGTAAATGTATTAATTTACAGATTAAAAAGACTTCAGCCATCGCTATCAATGCTGCCCAGATAATGTAGTGAAAATTTAAATTAGATCCCTATTCTCTACTAAACGGGAACAATATTATGTGTTGTACAAGACAGATTTGCAGCTTGCAAACATCATTGGTAATATGGCACTTTTCTCTCATCTGGTCAATGAGGTCTAAAGACACACAGAAACTGCTGTACAAAGAATGGAAACTGTTCATAGAAGGAAGGTTTATCAACTTAAGAAACTTAAGTCACAGCACTATAGCTCTAAACACAACCGAAAAAACACACACACTTATTTTACTCAAGTTTAGTGAACTGTACAGACAAACAAATGAACAGTAAGGAAAGTCAGCTGTTGGAGACAGGTTTAAAATACAATGTAAATTCAAAAATAGATAAAAATTACATAGGAAATCTAAATATAGAAGCACGAAGGGTATTGGTAAGAGAAGTTAGGAGAGAAGACCGTAGCGTCAACATTGGATTAAATAGAGAACCAATAAAAAAAATACATAATATAACAACCAATATGGAAGCCCAACAATACAACAGCAACACAAATATGGAATTGGTAACACTGAGAGAAGTTAGAAAAAACCTTGAAAATGAAAAGTCATCATTTCAGAAGTAGATGAGGAGATCACATTAGTACATATGAACAAAAAAGAATACACTGAAAAACCGCAAGGATTTGTGTCACAGAGTAACATTACAAAATTGAAACCAGACGCAACAAAGGTTCCCGACTAATGTAGGCAGCACTCTGAAAAATATAGACATCATGCTGGATAACACAGATAAAAGAAAGCTAACACAGATTAATCCCACTGCACCTCTCCTCCAAAGTCAACGGAAGATCCACAATCTAAATCTCCTTTTGAGGCCAGTATTGGATTTCAGAAAATCCCTCACAATTTTTCAGTATACATCCTAAAATTAGATTCTGAAAATTTCAAAGTACACATAAAAGATACAAAAATCCCAGAGAGAGCAACACTATTTTCATTTGATGTAGAAAGCAAGTATTCCAACATATCAGTGCCAGAAACAATAGATATCTTAGATAAAAACCTGAAAACACATAGTGAACTCCCTGATAATCAGATTATGAACTACATAAATAAAGCTCATAACTGAACAAAATTAATTCCAATTCAGTAATGAATTTCATTTAAAAGGAGATCGATTACTAATGTGTCAGAAGCGTTAGCAAATAATTTCGTAAACTACAATTAACAAATCATTTTCATAAAAACAGTAGCTAAGAATAAAACATGTTACATTCATTGAGGTATATGGATGACATCCGCTGTTTGATAAATGAGCCACAAACAAAAATTGAAAAATTACATCCTGAAATCAACAACGTACATAAAAATATTAAATTCACATTTGAAAGAGAACTAAATAACCTAATTAACTTTCTCGATATAACAATAAAAAACAAAACAGTAAGTATATCTTTGAAATTGACCTTAAACCTACGGGAACTGACGTTATCATTCCGCAGTCCTCAAACCATACATACTCAGAAAAGCAAGCAGCACTTCGACACATGCTCCTTAGATTCAGCACTGTAGCACTCAACAAAGAAAACTATCAAAAAGAACTTGACATAATAATGCAAATAGCCTACCACAATTATTACAATAGTAAAAAGGCACAAGAGCTAAACAACAAAATTAAAAGTAAAATAAAAGCAGAAAAACAGAAAACCACAGACAACAACATAACAGAACCATACACATTCATGAACACTCAGTACCACAACGACTACACAGAATAATCAGGAAAATGTAAGACGTTAGTATTCAGCATATACTTCGTTAGGTTGGTCACATGTACGTAAACAAACCAAGCAGTATTTGACAGATAGTGATCTCACAGTAGTTACGTCTTTATGCTACCTACAGAAAGTAACTACATGAGAGGGAACGCAGGTGGCAGCCAAAAACTCGAGGAACTGTAAGTAATCACTTACTTACATAAAAAGACCTTGGCGTGAATTTTTTTGCAATCTTCAAATATCACATACCAAAATAAAACTATATCATTCTAGAGCCCACTGAAGATGGCTTACATTAAAAGGCGAAACGCATCTGGGAGAAATAAAATACATTTCAGCAAGAAAAGGCGGTTCTTATTTACAAAACTAACCATTCCTATAGTTGTCTGAAGGAAACTGGGGACTTGTAATAGATAGACAATGTAAATTGCCCATGATTAAATTTTTATTGCTTTATCAGTCTATGTCGTTTGAAACATTTATTTTCATACCTTTTTATTATTCCCTCTTGTCTTATTTACATTATTAAACCCCTTATGCCTACAAATTTCAAAACGGAAGGAAACACAAAAAAGAAAGAAAATGCAGAATGCAACTGGAAACTGAAGTCAGGTTCTCCACTTCGCAGCCAGTTGACGTGGTCGCTACACTAGCAGCGCATTCGTGGAACAACCCTTGCTTGCTTTATGAGTACATAAGGGGCAATCGCAAAAGTTTATTTCCTCGATTTCTAGTAAAATATGCGTTTGTGGACCCCCATATATGTTGATACATATGCGATATATTCAGTTTTCAATTATTCATCGATCCCGCCAATTCTGACTCGATTGCACGTCACAAGCTTTACGGGTTGTGGAGTCAAAATATCTTCACAGTCTGTCATTTTGCGCCGTGCACAAACCCCGACCTGACAAACACAGGCCGAATCGGTTTGGCTGGGTCTGACGTCTTCCCTTTGCGAGTGTTACACGCCAATTATTTTGTCAAATTTCACCGATGAAATCAGGAAAACCCACTGGAAAAGCGCCGTCATTCTCCATAATGACAATACTAGATCCACAGGGGATGAAAAAGAGTTGATCGTCTGAAGCAGAGGAACATCGGAGTAATTAATGTCTCACAGCCCACGACTCACTTATCACGCAACGACTCCCTGTTCTGTCACGCAGTGTTTCCGCTGCACAGTAGCTTTCATCACTTCCAGAAGCTGGCGAATCCGTCAAAAACAATGTTTTATTAGAATAGTTTATAAAGTATATAAAAGTGTATAGCGTTAAAGGAGAAAATTTTGTGATACAGTAAAACGATTGTACCAAATAAAACGATTTTCTAAAGTATTTTTTTGGCACTTTTTCGTAGCTGAGGAACACTTACAACATCCACGTGAACATTTATTGTCACTACACTTTTTCCCACATTCACCTTATCAGTACAAAATCTCGTGTTTTGAACAAACGACGTGGTTCTGAACAGCGAGGTCCGCCACGGCGGTGTTATTATTTCCAGAAGCATCCTGCAGCAGCTGTTAGAATAACAAAGACTGCGGCTTCGGCCGCTATCTCTTCGCGTATATTGTTTTAGTCTCGCACAACATGCATCGGTTTTTAGGGTAACGTTTTAAAATTTCCTGAACCACACACCTCTCTCAAGTTGTTGAGAAAGCTGTGAAACGAGGGAGTGTGCTTTATAGTTACGACAACGGGTACGTATATAGCCACTGATGACGTGTTTTCTGCTGTGTTCCTGCTTGCGAAACTTTTTATTAAAATCACAGGTTGTGGTTAAGGTAATGTGTTTTTACTGCAGGCAATGCTTATTCGAAATACTGGCCTTCGACACCAGTATTTTCTGGGACTACTGAGGACCAGTTACAAAATTCATAAATTATGCTTGCGGCTTTGAATTTTCCCCAACCATCCGTTAGTTCGGCGATGCAGCCGTTCAAAAAGGAAGAGAAATCAATGTTTTTTTTAACGGGTCGTCGACGACGAGGTCATTAGGGACGCGCTAATACTGAATAGTGATCACGTGCTTCTCAGAGGAACCACGCAGGCATTCACCTTAAGTGATTCAGGAAAAGCGACGGGAAACATATGTCTGTCAGACAGGGTAGGGATTAGTACAAAAAAAAAATTCTGTCACTGTTTTTGTAGATACTTAATAACCGTCCCCTTCGTAACCGACGAACATTTACAACCAGCTCAATCTTATGGCCACTTGCATCGTCCGTGTCAATATTTATTTTCGCTACATTCCTTCCCTCATTCAGTACGAGAACTCTTCGGAAATGTGGCTGTACTGTCTTACCACCGGCCACTTCGCACGCTGTACTTAAAAGCGAAAACAGAAAACAGAACGGGAATTGAAGAGGAAACAACTTCCATTTTCTTCCCACTGACTGACAGAAACAGTGAAAACGTTTGGTCCCCAGACTATCGGTCAGCAATGAACATCTTCAGACGCGTTTTGATAAATTATCCCTCAATAACAAAGTCATAGTGGTAGCGGTGCAAAATATACACAAAATCAGCATAGCATCGTCGCACATATTAAAATGTGATGTAAACAAGATCCACAGTTGTGTCGGAGTCATTCTGTCACTGTCGGTACTGGTCATAAACAAAGCGAAGTAAGTCTTCGAATGAAGCACCCCAGTAACAAATTCACGGTATCGAGATACTGATGGCTCTGTACGCTAATATCGATACATCTGATTGTCTACGCATGACGTGCATACGGGGCTTGAAGAGGGCACATTGCATTGCTGAAACTGGTAAACAGAGACGCCGTGTGGCCAGGGCCTCCCGTCGGGTAGACCGGTCGCCTGGTGCAAGTCTTTCGAGTTGGCGCCACTTGGGCGACTTGCGTGTCGATGGGGATGAAATGACGATGATAAGGACAACACAACACCCAGTCCCTGAGCGGAGAAAATCTCCGACCCAGCCGGGAATCGAACTCGGGACCCTTGGCATAACACTCCGTCGTGCTGACCACTCAGAAATTTTTAAGCAAGATCTACGGAAATTGGTTCCTCGATCAAATAAAGAAATACGCGTTTCAGCATTTTTGGAAATTTAACCCCTATGGGTGTGAAATAGTGGGTTAAAGTTCTTTTGAAAATAAATTATTCTTAAAGAACTACTAAAGCATTTTAAAGCTGCATTGTATTTGACTTCTCGCTTTCAGTGTTTTTGGAAATTCAGTTCCATGACGGAATGAAATTATGTATGAAGTGTTTTATGAAATTATTTTATTATGAAAGAATTTTCAAAACTAAATCTATGGAAATTTGCATTTTGGGTTCTCTGTTAGAAATAAAAAATACCTATTTCATTGTTTCAGGAAGTGAAACACCCAAAACGGTAAAACAGGGGATGAAAAACTTTAAGGAAACATTTCGTTATATTAAAAATATTTAAAGCTAAATTTATGAAAATTGGCATTTCACTTCTCGGTTAGATGTAAGGAAATATATGTTAGGTGAGGGAAGTTTCTATGGAAATATCACCACGAGACAGTGGCGGATACAGAAAAACCTCAAGCAGGGGGCTGTAAAGATACCTTGAGCTACCTTTACTTTTACCGTAATAAAAAAATAATCAAGTCACATGCCGAGTTTAAGGAACTTTCACTTAAACTGGCTATACACAAATACAAGATAATGCTATCTTAACATATAAAAAAAGTCACAATCGTGATTATCTTCCTTAAATGATGAATTCTATGCGCCTGTTTTTCCCCCGCAAGGGGGGGGGGGGGTGTTGGGTGAGAGTTAGATCATAGATATCCGCCACTGCCACAAGAACGCGCAAAAGGCATGATCTACAAAAACCTTGGACCCGAGCTACCAGATTCGCTTTTTGGTTGGAAGTACATTCGGAAAAGACCACGTTTCTATCACCTTGTTTAACATGGAAAGTTCAGGAGGTGTTGCAGGACCGATTTACTTCAAATTTTTACACCGTCCTCTAATGAACTATCAGACGAATATAAGTTATGACTTTTTAAAAACAACAGCGTTTAGATTTTCCGTTAAAACCAACTAAGGGAAAGAAAATGCTGTGTTGTGAAACTGTGTGATTCCCTTTTCTTTACCATACGCGGTTGTATCTATATGATAGCTGACCATTTAAATGGTTAGACAAATTGTTTCTCCCATATATATTCTCTTTACACACGATTTTAAATAAAAATTGTATACGTACAAAGGTGCTTCTTTGTTTTCTTCCTCGCAGTCGGCTTTAACAGAATACAGGTAAGTTGTATTTGTGGAATACCAGCATTTGATTAGGGTTCTACTATGGAATCTGAACTGTCCGAAAGTTTGCAATCGTGCCCATTCGCAGATAAATTACGCGAAATACTGCCACAGGAGCCAGCATCGTCACAGGGCCGGCAGCTGGACAGCTCTCTCTCATACCTTCTATACCAATCACTCCAACTGATTTAACCGTTCATTCTAAGCGGCTTCAATCCCTACTGAGGGTTTCGTTTGTAGTAACAATGAAGCCGGGGGGCGGGGACAGCAGAGGAGATAGACAGAGAGGGTGGGAGGAAATGAACACTGAGAAGCGGAAGGGGAAGGGGAAGACAGAGAGAGGGGGGGTGGGAGGAGGAGGAGGAGGAGGAGGAGGAGGAGAGAGATTAGAACGTATATCGAATTCCCACATGTATCGCGAAGCATTGCCAGGCTTGGTAGTAATAGTAATAATGAGCAGAAGTGGCAGTAACGCTAGTATTAACGCTATTGTTTATTAGCTAGCACTTTTATACACATTTTCATTATTGTCATTAGATATATTCACATCGTTTTCAACTCTGTTAATATCAGCTTATTGGTAGTTATTATTTTAAAAACTATATAATACGCGATGTAGAATACCCAAGTTCAATTAAAGAGAGGGTCAATAGGTTCTATGTGGTCACATTAATTGAATAAATAAACAAAAATATGTATAACAGGAGCTGGTATAAGAGTATAGCTGGCAGGCTGATTGGATAAGATTCGTTTAGAAGCAAGTGTGATATTTTGTTAGGTAGATAATGCAGATTCTGTGTGTCGTTCACGACGTTCCTACAGAAACGACGTGGTAATGAAATTGCAGACTGCTTCTAAAGATTTGATTCAGTGTGTGTGTGTGTGTGTGAGCGCTCGCGCGCGCCTGCGACAACATGCTGGTCATTGCTACACTACTGAAAGGCGCACCATTTCAACACTGTACACTCGAGGTGTTTCAGTGCCACACTAGCAAATTTGAGGGGCCGTTAAGGCACCGACAGAGGGGTCTGACACTACGGAACACTTCCATTTCTACACACGAAATGTATTCGCAGTTGCGGAGAATACGGACAACCAACAACTGTCTAGTGGAGTGACGACAATGAAAACTTGTGCCGGGCCGGGACTCGAACCCGGACTTGCCGCTTTTGGCGAGGGTCCGCCTTCCCATTGGGCTACCTGAGGGCGCTTCACGGCCAGATCCAAACTTCCGTACGTCGTCAACCACGTGCCTACAACCTGCACTCTTACACCAGTTATGTTTATTCCTGTACAGGGGAGATATTTTAATTGAAACTTGCCTGATGTCGGCGGATCAATACGGTACTGCATCATACTTCTGAATAACACAGGCGCTGCAATATGGTATCGTAAATCTTCTTATTCCTGTCTGGCATTTAAGGGTTATGGAAGTAAGTTGCATTATTTATGGTACGAACCGAGCCAACTCGCAGTTCTCCATCGACATCCGTACTGTTGAAACGACTGTCTAAAAGTCTCTGTCATTAGTCTAATCTCTATGCCGCCAATGCATACCATAGTGGTTTCCCACATTTAAACTGGTTCTTGACACTTCGTTGAGTGAGCTTGCAAGGGGCAGTAGGTGACGATTCGAAGCGTCTGCTGGTTCATTTTTGAGAGCATTTCCGTGACTCTTTGTTCTTGGTAAAACAAATGTCAACATTCGTGCTGCCGTTATTTGTTATTACTTGCAGTTCTGCCTTTAAGGCTATACCGTGCCTCGCCAGATACTATCTCAATGTAAGGTTCTGCATTTAGGATGAATTACAGAGACCTTTGCAGAGCTCCATCAAACCTTTCAGGTGAAGACTTACAATACGTCCTGATCACACTGGCGGTGGAGGAGCGACACAATATCGAAAATGTCGTGATAAAGGTGTTCCGCAGTGATCCCACAACAAGTAAACGCGATGTCAGCGGTATCTCTCCCTCCCTCCCTCCCTCCCTCTCCCTCCCTCACTCCCTCTCCCTCCCTCTCTCTCTCTCTCTCTCTCTCTCTCTCTCTGTCAAAAAACAGAAAAAATGGTGAAAAACGGCAACATAATGTGTTCCCCTGATGTTCGGCATTTTTGCCTGAGGGCAGTGAGCGATTTCGCAACTCTCAAGGTGGACGGTTGGCTGGGATACAAGACTTGTTGACTTTGCGAAGGAAGCGAGTTGCAGGTTACGAGAGTTCTGATAGGAGTGTTTTCTGATTAGGTTCATCGTCACGTTAAGGACTTCCGTCTACTGGCAGCTTTCTGACACCATTCTTGTCTGCAACTGATCCTGTTGCGGGACATCTGCTTCGTAGTCTGATAAATTCCTGTCACCTTACTTTCTCCCTAGTAATTTCTTCTTTCCTTCCACTGTACTAGAGATGGGCAAACTGAAACACTTAACTGTTTCGAAACAAATGAAACAGTACAATGTAATGTTTCGATACGCTGTTTCGAAACAGTGAAACAGTTTGTGTTTTGTAATCTAATAAATGTACACATTTAATCATCTTGAATGTCTACTGTATAAGTATGTCCATATAAACACAAATGAGGTGCGAGAGCGGTAATCATTTCGCAGAAAGTATGAAACTATCACCTGGGCGTCTTGGCAGTTTCGTATTTCCTGCAGTAAATGCGCTGCTTTCGTGTAGTGTGACTTTCATACTTTTCAATTTGCTGAGGACAGCCATAGCTGAAGACAGAAGAACCACCACGAACGGAACTGGAGGTAGGAGCAAACTGCAGAAACAACGGATATGCTACTGGGATTCCCACATTCCGTTAGTATGGGTAATATACCCATCCTGCTAATTTCCATGCACACAAAGGGAATCATTGTGGATAATAGGCACAGTGACTATACACAAATAACGCCAAATAATTCGAATAAATAACAAAATATAACAGGAAAAAATTTTGTCTTTCAAGGTGTTTCGAACCTTTACTATAAAGTCACCATGCTTCCCAGCCCTTCCCGTTCACCATTACACTATCAGTGATATGTCAAACAGATTGCTTGCAACTATACTAAGATCAAATTTATGTATATGTCTAATAACTGTCACTCTAAGCCTTTTTTAATTCAAAATGTTGTAGGCTTACTTGCGTTTCTTAATACGATTACTGTACATGAAAAGAGAAGCGTATCTTATAAAAAAAAGTGTAATTTAATCGAATGATTTTCACATATTTATTATTTTGAATGGGAATAGTACGCGTTGTTTCATTGTTTGGTTAGTGTTTATAAAGCAGATGTTACGCCATTTCGTAATAGGACAGTCAGCTAGAAACGAGGCTTTATTTTCGGATATCTTAAGCTTCATTCTATTGCTTGTCAAAATGAATTCCACACTCTTGAGAGTGTTTCATGAAGTGTTATGTTGTGTTTCAGTATCTGTGCCGAGCCCGAATCTCGTACGACACAGAGCGGAATGAAACATCACTGTTTCGATACAATTAGTCCGTTCCAAGCGCAGGTGGACTGAAACAGCCTTATTTTGAAACAACGATACAGTTTCTGTGTCTGGCTCGAGATCGAATCTGGTCCTCTTGTCCGAGACAGTGGCGGAATGAAACACCACTGTTTCGAAACAGTGAACCACAGCCGTTCCGAAACACTGAAACAGTTCCACGTATCGCTACACTGTATCGAAACATACAAACAGTGGCCAAGTCTACACTGTACCTTCGATAGCAATTGTCAGGATTCCTTTTCCTCGCAATATACTCCATTTGACCAAAAGCATCCGGACTCCTACTAATGGACGTTAATATGCGGTGTGTGTCCATTCTTCGCCAGTAAGGTGGCTTGACTTCCCCTGGGGAACAACGGATGCCCATTTTTCCTTAAGAGCGGAACCTGGAGGAGGTAGTGGTGTTGGACGCTTTTGTCTGGAACGAAGTCGGCCTTGTACCTCACTCTACAGGTGCTGCATTGGACTCAGCTCGAGACTCTAATCAGGCCAGTTCATTAAAGAAATGCATCTGTTCACAAACCACTGCCTCAGTGTGGCTGCTTCACGTCGCCGCGGACTGTCATGCTGATACAATCATTGTCTCCGAACTCTTCCTGCATTGTACACATATCACAGATCTCTAAAGTGGGATCGTATGTTTCCGAATTAGCGTTTCCTTGGGAACAAAAAGGAGACCACACACAAACCACGAAAAATAGCCCCCATACCGTAACATCATCTCCTCCCTTCCTTACTGTTAGCACTGCACATGATGGCAGGCAACGATGTCCAGACATTCGCTAATCGAAACCCTTCCGTCGGATTGCCACAGGGTACAGTTCATTGACCACTGGAAATCACTCTATCCCAGTCATCGACTGTCCAGTGGTTTCCCTCTTTACACCACCTCAAGCGTTACTTAGCGTTCTCCAACTGAAGTCTGTGACTAATGAGGAACTGCTCGACCATCAGGCACTGAACTGCTCGCAGCACTTTAGAACTTGCCAATGATTTCTTAAGCTTATTACATTCGAATTTTTTCCAACCAGCCTCCGCGATGCTCGATGGCCGCTGCCCACCAGTACGCGAGGACTGCGTGGTCTCGGCTCAGCTGCGGCCGTCCCCTCGCGCTTCCGCTACACAGCCTCATCACCATCAGTGGACGTGGTCCCCTTGATAACGGGCGGAACGTGTCAGACGGACTTGTTACTCAGATGACATCCAGTGACCAGTCCGCACTGAGTTCTCCTGGCCGACTAATTCTGCTGACCGAGCGATGTGGCACATTGGTTGGCACAGCGAACTCGCATTCGGGAGGACGACGGTATCCGTGATTTCCCTAAATCGCATTAGGAAAGTGCCGAGATGGTTCCTTTGAAAGGGCGCGGCCGGTTTCCCTCCCCATCCTTCCCTAATCCGAGCTTGTGCTCCGTCTCTAATGGCCTCTTTGTCGACGGGACGTTAAACACTAATCTCCTCCTCCCCTCCTCCAATTTGCTGCCACTGTTTCTCCACAGACAACACCACACTCCACACCTCTCGTCACATCTAGTGGTCAGTCCCGCATTACATGTTGGCGTCCGCATACTTCTGACGAGGTAGGCTGTCTTCTACACCTTCTGCTTTCGAATTTTTTTAACCAGCTTTACGGGAGTTGTTTGTTCCTTTACCTTTCGCGGTATTGGAGTGTACTCCACTTCATCGACCCATTTTATTCTGTCCATTCTCCTGCAATCGCACATTTCAAATTCGTCAGTTTTGTCTCTGTAGCTCTCCTTCAATGTCGATCTATTCGCAGTAGTACGGGAGAACACTTCCGCAAGACGCCTTTTGAGTATGAGATGAAAAGGATGGGAATGAGGACACCGAACCAAGCTGATGACAAGAGCTTCTTTCCATGCAAGTACTGTATAGTTAACTGTATATAAATCGTCCGAGGCAGTGCCAGAGTTGCGACAGCGACGTGGTTTTGTTTTCATTGTAAGATGGAAACTGGTAGTTGCCGGACACATGTTTGAATGTAAAACTTTACATTTAGGTGACTCGAAGGTGTATGACGGATCGTCACTTGCAAAGAAGTAGACATATTGTGCAGAAAAAAAATTGCTGTTCCAGTTTTCGTTTGGCCAACGGTTAAGTGAGTAATTAACGCCCAGCTTTTCTGTTCGTGTCAATTTTGTCAGGAATCCGACCGTGGACGCAACAGGCAGACACGTGGCTACGCCTGCCCGGGCTCTTCCGTCAGTCATTACTGGAACTTTTCGCGCAGTTTGTTATCAACGTGCCTCGTTCAGGTGAATCAGCTCTACGAAATCTCTAGTGTGTGACCGTTTTACGCAGCAGTTAGTTTTGTGTTCTCCTGACTCGTCGTTTGCGACGTGGAAACAGGTGGCAATAGCTGTTGTTGCTATTTGTTTGTGTGGCGCGTAACTTTTCGATTTCTTTCAGAAAAGTTTTCTCGACAACCTCTAGTAGAGCGGCATACAAACTTTGTGGCACTGCGCCACACAGCGTGAGCAACAGAAATTCAGCGTTCCATATGCGTTGCGGAAGAAATTCCCACCCAATGCGAACGGAGCTTCCTGGATGTGCCTCCAGGGGCGCTGTGGGCGACTGTGACAAATGGCGGCGGAAAGTGGAGCGACGTCTCAGCAGGGGAGGAAAAGAACAAGGAGGAGAGAGAGAGAGAGAGAGAGAGAGAGAGAGAGAGAGAGAGAGAGAGAAGACGACATATTCATTTCCGCCATCATCTCCTTGGAATGTGTAAAAAGGTTAGTGCTACATTTCAAAGAACCGTCAGAAAGCGCGCTGTACGCCAAGGCCAAGGCTGCAGGTTAGAGTCGTGGTACGGCACTCAGTCTTAATGTTCCAACCCAGCGCAGACTCCTTAGCGGAGTGGCGGAAAAATTCTTTTCAAATATTGCGTGAATTTCATTTTCCACTTGAGTTGTAACATATTACTTCGGACAAATGGCTCTGAGTACTATGGGACTTAACATCTGTGGTCATCAGTCCCCTAGAACTTAGAACTACTTAAACCTAACTAACCTAAGGACATCACACACATCCATGCCCGAGGCAGGATTCGAACCTGCGACCGTAGCGGTCGCGCGGTTCCGGACTTACTTCGGAGAAAGTGATATGTTATTCCCTCGATCACTCCAACCGACGAAGGGTAGTCTTTACTTTGGGTAAGCAACTTCTTCTCTCAGTACGTAAGTCTTTGGATTTCGCCCACATATTGCGCGTCTAATTTTTGTCTTCTTTCTCCCACTTCTTAAGGGCGGGGTTGGGCGCAGCGTATCCGCAAGGCGTGCGGTACGCCCGCGCCTGGAGCCACCTGCTCCCTCCTGGAAGACTCGCTGATGCGGAGGACGGAACCACACCAGGGGGGAGGGGGGGGGAGGAACAAGTGCCGTGACGTCTCTGGTCAAGAGAAAGTCAGAACTCTCGTGAGTTGTAATGTGGAATGTACGGTTGGTAACGGAGGTATAATATACGAGTAATAAAGAAGCAGAACTTGAAATAATTTTTGTACCGTTTGGTGTCTGGGATTGTTTGCATCTGGCACGGACATTACATCTTGGAAGATGAGTCTATTGGTTGAAGATTTAGCAACACAGTTGTCTGGTTAGTTGTTTTCAGGACAAGCAGTCAATATACATATGTAAAGGCGACCGCGAAACTTTGCCGCAGTCCTCCTCCTTACAACGGCAGGAGCGTCACATTCCACACCAACTTTTGGCCCGCGGCCACGCCCACATGCGCATATGTCACATATATTTCACGCTGCCACCCAACCGATTCTCCGTCGCTCTGCATTATACGATTACGGACAGGAACTTATATGTATTCGTGATTTGCGTCGCCAACGTATTAAACAACACGACAACAGATAGCGCTTAATACTTTTAAAGTATTCCAAGACAACTAGTTGCAGGAAAGAAATACTAACAGTTGTTGCCTAACATTTTTACATGTCGCCGCTTCTCATCCTCACCGCAGCTGTAGTAAGGGGTATAATACTGCTACAGTATTTTTAAAAAATGGGTCACGTATATACCAAATTTGGTAGAGATTGCCACAGGCGTTCCTGACCTATGCCGCTGTGTCAGCCCTTTTCAGCCCAACGCTCCCCCAGAGCAGTATCTCACAGTTGCAGTAGTTTTTTCCACATAGCGTGCGAGTCGTGTGCTTGAGACTTCCCTTATCCTCTCCCGTCCCTGGGGGTGAAATGTCACCAGGACACTCACGAATGTGCCAGGCGGCCCTGAATAACGGACTCGATAAATCGAAAGAGCTGTCGCGGACGCACTGAGCGTTTGCTGGCATCTCACTCGCAGGGGTCGTTATGCAATCTGCGAAGCACAGCCGTAGCGCAGGGACCGCGGACATCGCAGTAAAGAACACTTTTTTTCATCCCCACCCCTATGGGAGGCAGGTCGTTCTTTTCCTCGCAGTGGTTCCTTCCAGACAGTAAGTGACATGTTACTTACGTCCATATTTATGATGATCTAGAAAGGTATCGACGATAAGGGCAATATTTCTGAATAGCATTATTAAGCACAGGTAATTGCGAGAAAAAAAGATTACGTTCAGCCAATTGGAGACACCAGAAAACTTCCTGAGGTAGATCGATCCCGTTAGAAGGGGTCGAAAAGTCGACTGTCGAAGAAAAAGTCAGGGCGGAAACGGCACAACGTAATAAGTTACAAGATATTTCATGCAAAGAATTCACAATATTGCACAGACAATCCCTACTGTACTCCATTAGGCAGACACACTAACCATATTATAAAAAAAAAGAACTCGAAGTACTAACAATGAGTTACAAAGAAAATTTAGTTAATGGAAACTGAGGGTGTTAAGTAAGAAACTAACTTATCGAAACTGAAGGAAGTCTAAAGATGGTGGGAAAGATTAGAGATGGGTTGTAGATTCGCGCCATCAAAGAACAGCTTTCGGCAGGCGGGGACAGGGGGTGGGCGGAGATACCTGTGGTGGTGATGGGGGGTGCGAGAGGGCAGATATAATCCACATCCGAAAAACATGGAGGCCTGCGACAACCGTTGGTTCCTGTTGTTGCTAAGCTATTCCCTTACTTCTACAGTACGGGTTTTACGTGACTCTAGGTACAGTAACCTGTCAGTGTTTACGTACTACGTGATTTGATCAAGCAAGTTGTTCTCATTATCGTATGCATTGTCTCTTGGGTCGGTTTCGCCATCTTCCTGTGAGGTGTGTACTATGCTGGCTGTTTATTGTGTCCCAGGTCTCATGTAAAGTCTATTTTGCTGTTCTTTTGCGCATTGAAAGTGCAGGGCCGTGTTGTTCTTTCCATGCTGCTTCGTATGTAATCTCGTTACCTGTGCTCTAGTCGTGCGCCCTGTGTGACAACGGCGCATTGTGTCACGATGTGCTCCGGGGAACCGTTTCCCCCTACATGTATATTCTTCCCTTTGTGAGAGATGTATGTGGGGTGAATAAATTTTGTAAGGGCTCTGTTCAGTCAGGAAGTGGACCATGCCTCAACTGGGGTCCATACGTCTCGTTCCTAACCGTTCGCTGATCTTCGGGAATACACTCAGGTGACAAAAGTGAAGGGTTTCCTCCTAGTGTCGTGTCGGACAGCCTTCTGCCCAGCGTGGTGCAGCAGCTCGACGTGGCGTGGACTCAGCAAGTCGATACACGTCCCCTGCAGAAGTACTGAGCCACGATACCCCTTTAGGTGTCCGTATTACGAAACTGTTGCCGGTGCTACATTGTGTGTACAAACTGACCTCTCGATTATACCCCATAAATGTTCGATGTGATTCATGTCTCGCGGTCTCGGTCGCCAAATCATTCGTTTGAATTTTCCAGAATGTTCTTCAAACCAATCTCAAACAACTGTGGCCCCCTCATATTGCGCACTGCCATCCATAAAAATTCCATCACTGTTTGGGAACATGAAGATTTGACTTGCTAGCTTAGTTAAATAAGGAAGAGGCTGAAGTAGATGTAAGCGCAGTTAATACTCAGTAGGCTTTCACTAGGAAACAAATTGTTTCAAGAAAAGTAGAAAGTAGAAGGAAAGTTCTGTTGTTGGGTATTAGCCATGGTAGAGATGTGGGCCAGATATTGCAGGAAAAATTAGAAGACATATACCAGGTCACATGTCTTTTGAAGCCCAGTGCATGGTTCAAATGGCTCTGAGCACTATGCGACTTAACTTCTGAGGTCATCAGTCGCCTAGAACTTAGAACTAATTAAACCTAACTAACCGAAGGACATCACACACATCCATGCCCGAGGCAGGATTCGAACCTGCGACCGTAGCGTTCGCTCGGCTCCAGACTGTAGCGCCTAGAACTGCACGGCCACTCCGGCCGGCTCCCAGTGCATGTCTTAGCCATGTGACAGAGGATGTAGAATCATTGTGCAAGGGTTTTAGAAAGCGGGATCGTGTTGTGATAGTGATTGGAGCAGGGAACTGTGTTGACAGGTTTCAACGCTACAATATTGACTGTGGCCTGATAAAATAGCATCTGCAACGAACAATACAAATTTCGGTTTGGTTCCTAGTTTGATGCGGTATAACCGACCCCAATTGAGCAGCTTTGTCAGGAGGGTCAATATGGAGTTAGATCAGCTGCACCTTGTCATAATGGGTTTGGTTCATGTTGTTACTATCGGTAGGTGGGACTTCAGAAGGCGTGACCTGCATCTCAGTGTTGAAGGGAAAGGTAAATTCGTCGGGATGATAACAAAATCTTTAAGGGAGGGCACTGAAATTCACGGGACCACCTCTTTTAGGCTAAGATCAGTGTCCAATGATTCAATACTGAATGAAATTAAGCTTAAAAAGAATCTCAGACAGGCAGGTTCTAGAAATGTTAAAATATCACTAGATTGTCATTAAAAATGCAGTGAAAAGTAATGTTACTATATCGCCACATTCTCATGAAAGTACAAAGAAAAATATCGTTAGTACATTGCAACAAAATGTCAGGGGTTAAAAATGAAAGTAGTGAAAGGGTACAGTACCGCCCGACATTGAAAATAGGTACAACATACTTCATTATTTTTACTAAAATGTAAACTTTCACGGCCGGAAATATCATGTCCATTATAATTATCCGGGCTGTTATGCCGTGGTCGGTTGATGAATGCTGTGGTGATTCCCAACGTTTCGTCTCCGACTGCGGGAGACATCTTCAAGGGGGTCCGTAGCTTGATGGAAGGTCCAACACACACACTGGCTTGCTACTGACAGTAGCGAGCCAGTGTGTGTGTTGGACCTTCCATCAAGCTACGGACCCCCTTGAAGATGTCTCCCGCAGTCGGAAACGAAACGTTGGGAATCACCACAGCATTCATCAACCGACCACGGCATAACAGCCCGGATAATTATAATGGACATTCATTATTTTTGTCAGAACAACACATTTTTTTTTGTAAAATAACTCAATTTCAATTAATACAGCGAAGCCGGATACCAGTGTGGGAAAGAATGACAATTTATTTATTTAATTGATCACATGTGCACTCCCACAAAGTAAATCCCTACGTCCAGTTTGGTGAGATCTTTTGAAATGAATGAATGTATGGTCGTCTGCTAACCACACATAGTGAATGTGAATATATGATCATCTTTGAGTCGATCCTTTGGCCACCTTTGGTGGGACCAAAGAGATGAAATTTACCTGAGCTTTGAGCGCCTGAAATGTGGCTGACCAATAGGGTAGTAAGGTGCTCCCCCACTTCGACAGAGGTGTGAGAGGACCTCGAGAACGGCCATGTTTCAGCACTCTGCCGCTGGATCCTGTGCTGTTAACACCTGTTTTAGTTATGCTCCGTAATGACGAAAGAGTGGAGTCATGGTATGCATGTGGAATATTTAAGAGTAGTTTGAAATAATAATTTCTCTATTTCAGGAACTTTTGTGGGGAGAATTAAATGTCAGGCAGGTAATATTAATGGGATTGTAGTAATCTTCGGAAGTGACCAACGGTCACAATGAAACCACGTGTAGCAATAAGTTGAAATACTTCCGTGTGCTTAAGTTAAGCTGAATCACTAGCGTGTGTACAATAAGTTGAAGTATTTAAGAAATAGCGTGTGTACCATAAGTTGAAATATTTCAGAAATGGCGTGTGCAGGACTTGACATTAGAGACGAGTACTTCCACGTGGTGAGTACTGTGTGAGTCTCAAACTGTGTGTGAGACAAAGCATAAAGAGAAGTACTCGTCCATGGTATCAGTTGAGGACTCACGTGTGTGATGAATAAGTTCTTAATATTACTTTGCATTGGTCAGTAAGGTGATACGATTCCGTGTGACGCTAGATTCAAACTCTGAGAGAGAAGCAAGGTGAGTCGGCTGTCTATCCAGCAACGCCACATGGCTTGCATTGCACAGGAAGACGCGCACATATCTCCAGAGTTCATAGTAGGAAAGTAGAATTACGAAGTGGGGCAGTGTCATGTGAAACTGGGATAAATAGTAATTGAAGTGGGAAAGCTGAAAGTGATAATGTTGTGACTGTTCACTGTCTTGTATTTTATATTGTAGTGTGGTGTATGTCATGTAATTTGGGTATGTGTGGTTTGCATGGGAGTGTAGCGAGGTAGTTTCAAAAGGTTAGTGGGTTATGCTTGTTCCTTCTGTACCGCTCGGTCTGGAGGAAAGTTTCGTGATGATGATTGTGAGAGTCGAAGTGTGAGGTATAATAAAAGATCCACCATCCTATCCAGAAAGTGCACTGTAGCGTTAAAATAATTACGAGACCATAATATAGAGATTCACCAATGTAAAGTCATGCCCACTGGGCGGAATTTATCATGTGTTATTGTTGTAGGTTATAGAATTTGTGTGTTTAGGTTAGAGAATTTATCAGAATAAATAAGATAGTGAAAAGAAAAAGATTGGTGGACTTTTCCATTGAATTGTATGTTGCCATAATGTCCCGAATTTATAATGTGTGCGCCATTCATATTCAGTGCGGTGGCCACGTGTAGACAAAAGCCGTTAAATAAAAAAGAAAAGAAAATGTGGTATTGCCAGTGCGTAGTGTACAGTCAGAGTTCTGTAAATTACTGATAGTCAGATGCGTGTTTCCGTTGCGTATTATTCATACAGAAGTATAATTTGTAACTTAATTGTGAGTACGAGAGTTCATGTTACTCGATAAATAAGAATGAATCCACTCGCTTGGCAGACCACTCATCTTGCAGGCCTGACTGCTTGATGCGACAGTATGAGAAAGGCAGGTGGGTGCCTCTCAGTAGATAAGCTTCTTTGTTTGTTAGATTTGGAGACTAAGGGTAGAATAGATGTACAATGCCTGTATGAACATAATATAGCCACAGATATGGTAAATGTAAGTGTCTATAAGCTTTCATCTCATGTAAGTGGAGTCTATGGAGAGCGGAGGTTGCCACATGTTTCAATTTATTATAGCGTGAACAATTTAGAAAGTAAAAAAAAAAGTGTAGAGCAACATATAGAAGCAGGTGCCTGTGAGCTTGTACTAAATAATAATACTTTTATAATTGTAGTTACGTATAGGTCCCCACTGGGAAATTTTCAGCTATTTCTGAAAAACTTGGATTCTTTGTTCTGCTGTTTGTCAGACAGAGGGAAGCAAATTGTTCATGTTGTCTTCCTTTTTTTTTTGGCCTCTTTTTTCCGGAGTTGCAGGTATACATGATTAAAGGTTAATTATGGTTTTTAGCAACTGTAATAAAAGTCTTATCCAGACCAGACGCATTTCGCTTTATTTTAAAGCGTCTTCAGTCGTCACTGTAACGATATGGTATTTTCTCCTGCAATTTGGTTTGTTTTGATCATTAACGGTTCATGTCCTTTACTTATTATTATAAACAGTTTTTATTCTTTTCGTTACTCAAGGTTTTTGTTGTTTATTCCATTCTTCTTCGTCTTCCACTTGTATGTGTTAACTACTTGCTTTTGTACACAGCATTTTTTGTGTTTTGTCTTGCTGTTACGCAATGAGTTCGTGTTTTCTTAGTGGTGGAGGCGTCTGCTATCTATCTGTGTGTGTGAGAGAGAGAGAGAGGGAGAGAGAGAGACAGACAGAGACAGAGACAGAATGAGATGTGTTCCCGGTGAAGTACTGCCACCCCCCCCCTTTTTCTATAAAGTAATTTTTTACTTTTTAAAAATTACAATTGAGGTTATTGGTAGTATTTTTCTTTGATTGTGTGTGTGTGTTGTAAATTATTGCTTTACTACGTGAAAGGCAAAGGTCCCGAGTTCGAGTCTCGGTTCGGCACACAGTTTTAATCTGCCAGGAAGTTTCATATCAGCGCACACTCCGCTGTAGAGGGAAATTTTCATTCTACTTTCATGCACTTTTCTTTTGCGGTAGGCTGGTGGTTTTGTTGATGCGTTGTGCAGATATTGATTGGCTGATGCCATAATCCACGCTCTTTTGCGTTCCTTATATCTTATTTCAAAGGTTCTGCAGCGTGTCCTAGGCGTAGAGCATCACAGCTAATACACTGGAGTTGGTAAATGCCAGATATTTGGTAGATTTCCATTTGATCTTGCATTTTTTAAAGACATTTCTGTATAGACTTCTTGCTTTGATATGCTATTTTTATTCCTTTTTTCTTGAGGATGTTACCAATTCAGGGTGTCAGTTTATTTCTGCATGTGTGTGCCAGCTCGTCTGTTGAATTTCTGTGTTGTTCCCTTGTGTAGTGATAATGGTGATTGTGTGTGTGCATGTATGTTTTTTGTAGTGAGGGATGTCGGTCTCTGTATTTGTGTGGTGTTTTTGTATTTTTGTGTTTTTCTGGATTTTTTGTTCAGTTTTCTTTCTAGGAATTCTTGGTACCCATCAGTTTTTGCAATCTGAATAATTATGTTCGATTCGTTATTATAGTGTTCTTTGTCAAGTGGAGCATATATCTGAGGGTAGTGGGTCGTTGGATGATTGATGTAATATTGTGTCCGTTATGGCATTTTTTCTGTAAATACTAAATGAGTATTTGTTATTTTTCTTGGTGATGGGTATATCTAGGAAATTTATTTGGCCTGTTTGTTCTGCCTCTAAGGTGAACTTTATATTTTTGTGTAATGTGTTTATTTCTGCAAGTAATCTTCATATTTGACTTTTTGGTTCAACTATCAACCAGACGTTGTCATCCATGTATCTCCACCAGTACAGTATATTGTACTGGTAAAATTGTATGGAAAATTCTTTCTTCTGTTTTTTTCATAAAGATATTTGCTAATTCCTCTGAAATTGGGGATACCATTGTCAGTCCTTATTCTTGTAGGTAGAATTGTTTGTCGAATTCAGAGTAACAGTCCCAGTCACAGAAACAATCAAGATAATAAAACAGGATCTAAATACAATCAATTACCACATAACACATAACAGAGATAAGCACACTCCTGCACCTCATTACTAGCCAAAATTACTTGGAATTCAACAAAGAATTCTATCTGGTCTCAATAAGTCATTTATTACAGTTGCCAAAGACGGCATTTAATCTATACAAACAAATTATTGTGGGGATTTCCATGTAGATTTTCGGAAAGAGTCTCAGTGACCTTGAAGTATTACTTGCTTCTTTCAGTTTGACATCAGTTACTGATTTTGCGATTTCGTTAGTACAGGGAGCTGCACACTGATAGAAATGTTTTTAAAGATCAAAATAAATTTAAGCAAATAAAAACTTTTCCTGTTAAGAACGCTCTATCTGATCATGATGCACAGCTAATTACAGTATATGCAGTAATAAAAAACAGTCCTCCAAAATAGTATAGTCAATTAGCGATTTAACAATTGTAGATTTTAGTGAAAGCTTGCAACAATTAGACTGAGATGAGGTGTATGGGAAACGTGATACTAAATTTAAATTTAAATTTAACAATACCTTTTGTGAGCATACTTGAAAACAGTTTCCCTAAAAAAATAGTGAAATATAATAGTAAGAAACCATCTAAAAAGCCATGGCTTACTAAAGCGATAAAAATATCTTGTAAATAGAAAAGGGAAATGAGTCTTATAGCTAGAAGGAGTAATGATCCAGAAACAGTGAAACATTATAAAAACTACTGCACTGTATTAAGGAAAGTTATTAAAAAACCCAGAGGTATGTGCATTATGTGTGAGATTAGCACCTCAATCTGGAATATTGTTAAAAGAGAAACATGGCAACCGAGAGCACAGGGAGAGTGTACTTGAATCACACTCAATGAAAAGTTTGTTAACAAAAAGTCAGACATAGAAAATATTTTTAATAATCATTTTTAAGTATTGTAGAGAAAGTAGTATCCAGCTGTTCATTAGAAAATGCAAGGCTGTATATGGAAAATGTAACACCAATACAATGTTATAAAACTGAAATTCAACTCGACTACCCTACTGTAATTAGCAAAGGAATAAATTCACTCAAAAGTAAAAGCTTGTATGGAATTGATGGAATTTCCAACAGAGTACTAAAATCTTGTTTCCAACAGATAAATAGTATTCTTAGCTACATATGTAGTAGCACACTGGAAAAGGGCATTTTTTGAGTAGATTGAAATATGCAATTGTTAAACCATTGAACAGAAAGGGGGTAGGTCTGACGCTAACATTACTGTTCAATCTCACTTTTGACATCTTTACCAAAATTCTCGAAAAAGTAATGTATTCAAGAGTAGCTTCACGCATTTATGAAAATAAAGTACTAAGAAAATGTCAGTTTGGTTTTGAGAAAGGCTTTTCAATAGAAAGTATTGTGGTATGAGTGGGACAGTGCAGAAATTATTTAATTCACATTTAACTAGCATGCAGATGGTTGAAATTAACAGTACAAATAGCCTGCAAAAAGTCTTTGGTCACTTATTTTTCTTAATATATATTAATGACTTGCAACTCTATATTCATGAAGGCGCAAAGCTAGTTCTTTCTGTTGATGATACAAGTATAGTAACCAAGCCCAAAAAATAAAAATTAGGTCAGGAAATTGTGAATGTCTTTCAGAAAATTACTAAGTGGTTCTCTGCAAATTGACTCTCGCTAAATTTGTAAAAAAAGCGATATATGCTGTTCTGAACACTAAGTGGCATAATAGTATTGATAAATATAAATTTTGAACAAGTGTCTGGTGCTAAGGCAGAATATTCCAAATTTCTGGGTGTGTGGATTGACGAGAAATTGAATTGGAAGGAAAAAATTGATGATCTCATGAAACATTTGAGTTCAGATAATTCCACTATGAGGGTTATTGCAAATTTTGGTGATAAACATATCAGTAAATAGGCCTACTATGTCTATTTTCATTCACTGATTTCATGTGCCATCATATTTTGGAGAAATTCATCATTAAGAGAAAACGTATCCATTGCGCAAAAGCATATAATCAGAATAACAGCTGGAGCTCACCCAAGATCACCTTGCAGACGTTTATTCAAGCAACTAGGGATATTCACAGCACATTCACAACGAATGTATTGACTTATGACATTTGTTATTAATAACCCATCCCAGTTCAATAGCAAGGTGCATAGCTACAACACTGGAAGATGGGATGATGATCAATATTGCCAGAGGCTGTGGCGGAGCGGCTCTAGGCGCTACAGTCCGGAACCGCGCGACTGCTACGGTCGCAGGATTGAATCCTGCCTCGGGCATGGATGTGTGTGATGTCCTTAGGTTAGTTAGGTTTAATTAGTTCTAACTTCTAGGCGACTGATGATCTCAGATGTTAAGTCCCATAGTGGTCAGAGCCATTTGAACCATTTTTGAGCCATGATCAATATTCTGAGTTAAATTTGGCTTTGTCACAGAAAAGGATGAATTATGCTGCCACAGAAGTCTTTGTGTATTATATATATAATGTTCAGAAAAACGGAACACCTTGAACGACCAGAGATAGTAGAGATAGGACGCTCATATTCAGAGGAGACGCATATCATATTTTCCACAGAAATGGTTACCATTACAGTCACCTCAGTTTAGCATGTGTCTTGATGCCTAGTACGCACAAGGTCCGCCACGAGCCCTGATAACTTGTTCTATGCGTCATGGCACCAACGTGAATAAGGCGTGAATGGCGTGCTGTGGTATAGCCACTCACGCTGCATTCACCTGGTTCCACAGTTCATCTATGGTAGTTTGCATTGGGTCACAGCACTGCATCAAGTCATTTAACTATATCCCACACATTTTCGATTGGCGACATGTCTGGTGATGTGGCGGGCCAGGGCAAAAGTCTAACATTATGTAACACCAAGAAGGCACGCGTTCGTACAGCAGCAAGTGGTTGTGCATTATCTTGCTGAAAAATGGGGTCTGGGCTGTGGGTAGCAGGATGTCATTCACGTAGGTCACGATGGTCACAGTGCCCTGGACAGGCAAAAACTGCGATTTGTGGCTGAACACAATAGCACCCCACACCATAAGGCCTTGAGTTGGTATGTATGTCTTGTGCGAATGCGGTCACTGTGATTCTTCTGCCCCTCTCTGCAGTGAGCCAAAATGCGGCCACCATTATCAAACTAATGGAAACTAAAATCATCCGAAAACGCTCCCTGGTGCCATTTCTGTCCCCCGCTGTCTAATATGTTTCAGCACATTCGTCAAACATAGGTGGAGAAATGGACGGCGTGCAAGTAACCCATGTTGTAATAAACGGCGACAGGACGCACTGACTTCGGATAAGGTGTCGACCTTCTGGGGGCGGGGAGGGGGGGAGTGTAGTCTGGTTGGTGCGAGAGCTGTCCTACAAGAGCAGCAGTCTCCTGGATGGATGCACCACATTCTCTCATGCGAGTAACTGACTGATTTGACGGTACAGTCCGCGCATACGTCTGCAAAGCATCTTGCACGTCTGCCCAGGTCACACTGATCCATTACCTTCGGTTTATAGCGACAAGGAGCCGAGCGTACTATCTCTAGTCGTTCAAGGTGCAAGGTGTTCTGTTTTTTGCTGAACATTAGTGTAGATCGTGTAACTAAGCCTTAGGTTAAACTGACACATTCCGCATCGTTACGAAATTCGTGCTCCTGACCTATGGAACAACTATTAATGTAATGAAATCCATGAATGACTGAAAATGATCTCCAAGTAGCCGAACATAACAGTTGCCAGTCAATATGAGGTTCAATTGGACCAGTCTATTTCATGTTAACAGAACCTACACGATTTTGGAGGCAACATCAGCTCGCACAGTGCCTTGATGACAACGTGGGTCCTTGGCTTCTTGGGGTCTGCGCAACACTCGGACCCTACCATCTACCCTTCCCAACTGAAACAGGGCCACGGTTTTCCACGCGTCTGGAGTCCAGCTGATACTGTCACGAGCCCAGGAGAGGCGCTGCAGGCGGTGTCGTGCTGTTAGCGAAGGCACTCGCCTAGGTCGTCTGCTGCCGTAGCCCATGTTTTCAGAAGATCGACTGACAATTTTCGTAATAATTATTAACTTTCGGTGATCACATGGGGAAGACCGGAGATCTGCTGGTAAGACCGTGTTAGCCCATTTATTGAAAGTAATAAACTGGATATCTTGAGCGTACAAAACGGCAGGTTCGTCCAGTGTAAATCAGACGTTCCCCACTGATCCCGTGCAACACAGCGTAGTAAGCAGACACTGTCAATAATAATCAGTTAAATAATACGCGAACACACTTACTTCAGTTTAGTTCATGTATTAAATTCCTTCTCATACAGAATCTCATCAAGATGGCGACTAGCTCAACAATACATACATATACATCTTCATTCTTTCACGGCTAATCGGCAAGATCTGAATCATTCTTTTTATAAGAGGAAACATAGATAGCAGAGAAGCTATTCCATGGAGTAAATGCACGCTCCAAGGAATAATAGGGCTTGAAACTACTTTGCATTGATAATCATCGTATATTAAAGTTTAGGAATCGGTAAGATAAGAAGAGATATTTCGAGGTATGTACTGAGTTATATAATTTATAAAATTTCTGAAAATATCGCGGAGAGACCGCTGCAAGAGACATTACGAACACCTCACTGAGTTTGAACGAGGTCGTGTAATCGGGCTACGAGAAGCTGCTTGTTGCTTCTGCGATACTTCAGAAACACATGGCAGAAACTTAGCCACTGCGCATGACTTCTGGCAGTGGTGGCCACCAGAAAGTACGGTCCCAGGATCAGCGGTCTACGGACCGCCAGGTGGCACTACTGAGAGGAAAGACCATCGTATTCGGTGCTGGGCTCTGACACATCGTACTGTCACCGTAACAACAATCCGAGCAGCAGCTGGCACCATAGTGACATGACGGACTGTTACAAATCGGTTACTTCGAGGAGAGCTCCGAGCAACGCGCCCTGTAGCGTGCACTCCACTGACCCCAAACCGCCGCTATTTGCGACTGCAGTGGTATCAAGCGAGGGCAGGGAGAACGTCTGTCTTGTTTTCTGATGAAAACTGGTTCTGCCCCGGTACCAGTGTGTTGTGTGCTAGTCACGCTGGCCTGAACCTGGAATTATTGTCTCGGACAGCAGGAGCTCTCTCTTCCTTGTCCCACACACCATGACTGCAGATCTGTACGTCACTCTTGTGATTTGACCTGTTCTGCTGCCATTTATGAACAGCATTTCAGGAGGTGTTTTTCAATATGATAACGCTCGGTCACAAACCACACTCGTAACCCAACGTGCTATACAGACAGCTGACATGTTGACTTGGCCTGCTCGATCATGTGATATTCGCTATTTTTGGCTTAAAAAATGGTTCAAATGGCTCTGAGCACTATGGGACTCAACATCTTAGGTCATAAGTCCCCTAGAACTTAGAACTACTTAAACCTAACTAACCTAAGGACAGCACACACACCCATGCCCGAGGCAGGATTCGAACCTGCGACCGTAGCAGCCTCGCGGTTCCGGACTGCAGCGCCAGAACCGCACGGCCACCGCGGCCGGCTTTTTGGCTTCATTAAAACAGCAAATAGTTAATACTTTCAGCCAGAAGGCAAATACTTGTTTATAAAGAATGTTACTGTATAATAAGGTTTCGCATAGCGATGGTGGAATTTCCAAAATAATGTACTTCGTCGTCTTCGGGCTGGAACATAAACAGAAGCATATGGATAGATATGCGGTCCTTCACTATCTTGTTCGCTGGACAACAAATGAAGCCCTGAGCGCTAAAGACTTGTTACTGTTTTTCTTAAGTAAGACGGACGCAGATTTGTGGCGGTCTGATCTAATTTTTTACTAAATAAGTAAAAACGTGTTCCGTCCAAGTCTGAGTGAAGTGTAAAAAGAAGAAGTGTTATAACTTATCGTGACGACGCACGAGCGACTCAAGACGACAATGGCTATCTAAAAGAGCGCTCAATGGAAATCAAACGGACACCAAAATCTACTGTCATTGTAGTACTAAGCATAAGGTACGATATATGTTTTAGTTATAATAAATATTTGTTCTGAAAATACTGAATCATTTAGCAGTGCTCATTCCTGTCATCTCCTCAGTATTATTTTCATTTTAATTATGCATTTTGCTAAGATTACAGACGCCAAGATCAGCAGTCCAATGTGCGTGTTACATTGACAAAAAGAAAACTGTTTTATCGTCTTCTTGCCTCACCTTTAATATTGAATTTCCCTTTTGTGTGATGTTACAGTTGTTTTTGCGCCCTTAAGAACTTTCTGGTCCCTTAGGAAATTGTCTTGTCATAACAATAACTTCACGACCGGGTATGATCGTATCTACGATCATGAAGTAATTAGAAAGACGATAATGCAACTTCTGAGTCAAAAGCACGCTAGCGGTGACTGCTTCAAGCCACGTGAAACTGCAAGTAAAGACTATTCACATTTCATAATGCAATATTTTATGACAATGGTCAATCCATGATTCTTACGCCAATTGTGATTGATAAAACATTAAGCGAAATCTCAAATTCCAACTTTTCCACTGAATAACATCACTTTTATGTCGTTGCATCACAGTCACCAGATGCGTCTCCACTCGAGCACACGTGTGGTACATCATCGGATGACAACTCCAGCGTCATCCGCAAACGGCATTAACTGTTCCTGTATTCCCCAGTCGAGTGCAACAGGCATGGAACTCCATCCTACAAATGGACACCAGGAAGCTGTACACAATGCATGACCCTTTTCATGCTTGCATTCAACATTCTGCCGGTTACACCGTTCGATAATATACGAGCATTTCACATTTGCTATGGCTTATCTCGCGCTTATATTAACCTGTGATCTTGCAGCGTTGATCACTTAAATACACTCCTGGAAATGGAAAAAAGAACACATTGACACCGGTGTGTCAGACCCACCATACTTGCTCCGGACACTGCGAGAGGGCTGTACAAGCAATGATCACACGCACGGCACAGCGGACACACCAGGAACCACAGTGTTGGCCGTCGAATGGCGCTAGATGCGCAGCATTTGTGCACCGCCGCCGTCAGTGTTAGCCAGTTTGCCGTGGCATACGGAGCTCCATCGCAGTCTTTAACACTGGTAGCATGCCGCGACAGCGTGGACGTGAACCGTATGTGCAGTTGACGGACTTTGAGCGAGGGCGTATAGTGGGCATGCGGGAGGCCGGGTGGACGTACCGCCGAATTGCTCAACACGTGGGGCGTGAGGTCTCCACAGTACATCGATGTTGTCGCCAGTGGTCGGCGGAAGGTGCACGTGCCCGTCGACCTGGGACCGGACCGCAGCGACGCACGGATGCACGCCAAGACCGTAGGATCCTACGCAGTGCCGTAGGGGACCGCACCGCCACTTCCCAGCAAATTAGGGACACTGTTGCTCCTGGGGTATCGGCGAGGACCATTCGCAACCGTCTCCATGAAGCTGGGCTACGGTCCCGCACACCGTTAGGCCGTCTTGCGCTCACGCCCCAACATCGTGCAGCCCGCCTCCAGTGGTGTCGCGACAGGCGTGAATGGAGGGACGAATGGAGACGTGTCGTCTTCAGCGATGAGAGTCGCTTCTGCCTTGGTGCCAATGATGGTCGTATGCGTGTTTGGCGCCGTGCAGGTGAGCGCCACAATCAGGACTGCATACGACCGAGGCACACAGGGCCAACACCCGGCATCATGGTGTGGGGAGCGATCTCCTACACTGGCCGTACACCACTGGTGATCGTCGAGGGGACACTGAATAGTGCACGGTACATCCAAACCGTCATCGAACCCATCGTTCTACCATTCCTAGACCGGCAAGGGAACTTGCTGTTCCAACAGGACAATGCACGTCCGCATATATCCCGTGCCACCCAACGTGCTCTAGAAGGTGTAAGTCAACTACCCTGGACAGCAAGATCTCCGGATCTGTCCCCCATTGAGCATGTTTGGGACTGGATGAAGCGTCGTCTCACGCGGTCTGCACGTCCAGCACGAACGCTGGTCCAACTGAGGCGCCAGGTGGAAATGGCATGGCAAGCCGTTCCACAGGACTACATCCAGCATCTCTACGATCGTCTCCATGGGAGAATAGCAGCCTGCATTGCTGCGAAAGGTGGATATACACTGTACTAGTGCCGACATTGTGCATGCTCTGTTCAAATGGCTCTGAGCACTATGGGACTCAACTGCTGTGGTCATAAGTCCCCTAGAACTTAGAACTACTTAAACCTAACTAACCGAAGGACATCACACACATCCATGCCCGAGGCAGGATTCGAACCTGCGACCGTAGCGGTCGTGCGGTTCCAGACTGTAGCGCCTTTAACCGCTCGGCCACTCCGGCCGGCCATGCTCTGTTGCCTGTGTGCCTGTGGTTCTGTCAGTGTGATCATGTGATGTATCTGACCCCAGGAATGTGTCAATAAAGTTTCCCCTTCCTGGGACAATGAATTCACGGTGTTCTTATTTCAATTTCCAATAGACAAACGCATTTCCGAAATTTCGTTACTCTTTATTAATTATTTTATTTTGTCGCGATTTTTTTTCTATCAGAATATAACAGAACAAGCATAATAAGAAAATAAATTTCAAATACATATTTATAAACAACAAGTAGATCCCGAAAACTCCCTACGCGAACATAACATGTGCAAATTTCAAGCAAACATAGGAAAAAATTGTGTCGTACGATTCACTAACCAGGAGGTGAATGGTGATCTCTTATTGAACACAAGTCCCTATGATACAGATTCGCTATGTGTTCCTGAACAAAACTGTATAACAGCTGAATACAGTCCAATCTCCAGATGTACGTATGTTGCAAATTTGTGTCACATCTTTCAATCCTGCACAAAAAGCTTTCATTTTGCATATAAAAGCGATGTGATGAATCCTCTTCCTGAAGTCTGGCACGACGTATCGACAATGCGTTGACTAAAATTGCTTAACGAATAGAAAGAAGGCCGCGCTCCCGTCTGTGGCTCGGTGTAGTGCCACTTCGGAATGCGGTGCCCACAGACGCAGCAGCAGCAACTAAACTACGCCAAGGGGCGCGAATCGGGCCCGTTCCAGACCTACTGGCCAACAACAACCGACGAGACTTTTGCTGGTTCTTGTCGAGAGGCAACGCGTTTGAAGTACAGTTCGACACGGCAACTGTACCAGTTTCAAAGGGAGGCGTCAACCTGAGACCGTGAAACGTAAGTCAGAAAGCAAAATCGAAGTCTAATCCAAAAACTGGTACTCAAACATAACCTGAGAATTACCACGACACCGACTAAACTAACGTTTTACATTCTTAAATCAACTATTTCTACCGTCAGTTCAGTTATATAAGCAGTAAGGCAAGCAAACCGAAATCACTTATATATAGAAATTTCGTGTTAGCAGAATACCCAACACCATGTTACGAGTGGAGGCCTAAATGCACGCATTTTAGCTCACGCAGGTTGGCGTGAGTAGGGAAGAATTATACTGACGTGCGGTCTTGGAACATGACAAGGAATGAGAATTCAGAAAGCGGACGTAATTACTTTGATACTTTAATCCATTAATGATGAACGTCGCTCTTGACGATACATGATACATAATATTATCTGTTCAGAATACATTATTGAAGATAGTCATTATAGTAACTGAATATGGCACCTTGCTAGGTCGTAGCAAATGACGTAGCTGAAAGCTATGCCAAACTGTCGTCTCTGCAAATGAGACCGTATGTAGACAGTGAACCATCGCTAGCAAAGCCGGCTGTACAACTGGGGCGAGTGCTAGGGAGTCTCTAGATCTGCCGTGTGGCGGCGCTCGGTCTGCAATCACTGATAGTGGCGACACGCAGGTCCGACGTATACTAACGGACCGCGGCCGATTTAAAGGCTACCACCTAGCAAGTGTGGTGTCTGACGGTGACACCACAAGAAACATTTACAATAACCTGGCGGCAACAACCAACTGTAGCCAAATCGAAGAAAAATATCCTCCATCCAAATGGTCTTCATCTTGACAAGTGCACAAAATGTTCACTTCACGTCAGCCTTGAAACCTAAATGCTACATCATCGTCGTTGCAAATTACTGGTCAATGAGAAACCATACAGAGTACACCTTAGTCAGACCGACGGCTGCATTGTGTGTAGGACTTTCGATACATCGATCAACAGAGATACTTGTGATCAAGTAAGAGATATCTGGAACTTTCTCCGTCAGAAACCGGATGTAATCGATAGGACAGCGACTACAAAAGCAAATATAACTGAACACATACGAGCAGAAAGACTCGCATACCGAAGAACAACGAACGATGCTACAATGTGGATGCTGGTACATACTACAACATATAAACGGTGAAGAAAAGGAGCCGCACTTCGAGGTCGGCATGCTATTTCTGATCCAGACACAAAAGAAGTTCATCGAGGAAAATCAGATTGGATACATTTTGAACACACACGTACGGAAACGAGGAGCTGGCAACACTGTCACTTCGTGCAGCGCATCGGAACGTACAGAGGAACGTGTATCCAGCCCACACAACACCACACCACACCACAACAACGCAACAGCCAGTCTGGAGTCTGCACCGGCAGGGGCGCCGCGCGGAAGAGGAAGTGTTTACACCGCTCACAGCCGCCTGTTGTTGTCTGAATAGATCGACACGGCACACAATTTCAGAAAGACTAGGATCCCATTTACATTTGACAACGAATATGCCAGATCCAAAGCTTTTCAAGCAGAACGTTTTTTGTGGGATGAAGCTCATTTACTTACTACAGATTTAGCTGGGATACACCTGTCCACCGTTGTTGTTGTGGTCTTCAGTGCTGAGACTGGTTTGATGCAGCTCTCCATGCTACTCTATCCTGTGCAAGCTTCTTCATCTCCCCGTACCTACTGCAGCCTACATTCTTCTGAATCTGCTTAGTGTATTCATCCCTTTGTCTCCCTCCACGCTGCCCTCCAATACTAAATTGGTTATCCCTCGATGTCTCAGAACATGTCCTACCAACCGATCCCTTCTTCTAGTCACGTTGTGCCACAAACTCCTCTTCTCCCCAATCCTATTCAATACCTCCTCATTAGTTATGTGATCTATCCATCTAATCTTCAGCATTCTTCTGTAGCACCACATTTCGAAAGCTTCTATTCTCTTCTTGTCCAAACTATTTGTCGTCCACATTTCACTTCCATACATGGCTACACTTCACACAAATACTTTCAAAAACGACTTCCTGACACTTAAATCAATACTCGATGTTAACAAATTTTTCTTCTTCAGAAACGCTTTCCTTGCCATTGCCAGTCTACATCTTATATCCTCTCTACTTCGACCATCATCAGTTATTTTACTCCCCAAATAGCAAAACTCCTTTACTACTTTGTGTCTCATTTCCTAATCTAATTCCCTCAGTATCACCTGACTTAATTAGACTACATTCCGTTATCCTCGTTTTGCTTTTGTTGATGTTCATCTTATACCCTCCTTTCAAGACACTCTCCATTCCGTTCAACTGCTCTTCCAGGTCCTTTGCTGTCTCTGACAGAATTCTTCTCCATAGATTTTAATACCTACTCCGAACTTTTCTTTTGTTTCCTTTACTGCTTGCTCAATATACAGACTGAATAGCATCGGGGAGAGGCTACAACCGTGTCTCACTCCCTTCCCAACGACTGCTTCCCTTTCATGTCCCTCGACTCTTATAACTGCCATCTGGTTTCTGTACAAATTGTAAATAGCCTTTCGCTCCCTGTATTTTACCCCTGCCACCTTAAGAATTTGAAAGAGAGTATTCCAGCCAACATTGTCAAAAGCTTTCTCTAAGTCTACAAATGCTAGAAACGTAGGTTTGCCTTTCCTTAATCTTTCTTCTAAGATAAGTCGTAGGGTCAGTATTGTCCAGCGTCAGCAGCAGAATATTCGTCAAGATAACCGACGAAGCTGCATGCGAAAGAACTATCGCTGTTGCCCAAAAGGGATTTAAATTTCGACGCTGCTGGCCATACCAACGACGTAACAGTGGCTCATTCAAGCTCGACAATGAGGATCATTCGGACCTTTGAGCTGCCGTTTGAGGTACCACAATCGATGGTTACTGAGTCGCTGCGACTGTACTCGCCGGTAATGACTCATACGCGTGAACGCTGGGCGAGTTATGGCTCCTATCCGGTACTGAACGGCGTCCGACAGGTGCGGGTCGCCTTGGACAAATACATGTCGGAGCACGTCGAGCTCTCGTGAGTTACGAAGGCCAGCCGCGAGCACGTTTTGGCCGTGGTGGAGGAGTGCGTACAAAGCCGTATCACGCAACTGCCACGTGGAGAAGCGCCACGGCAGAACTTTGCACGCATCTGCAGATGACGTACGCGTCGGCGGCCCGCCGGGAGGTGTTGCCGAGTTCGGGGCGTGACAGGCACGTGTTGATGCGAGCGCGAGCCGCGGCAGGGGAGCAGGGAGGTGACGGGGGGAGGGCGTGCGCCCACGCCCTCCTCGCGGCAGACGAGGGAGGAAACTTCTGCACTTTCAGAAGTACCGCGCGGCGTGGAAGTGAAAGTCGAGAATGTGGCGGCTGCCACGGACTAACGAACATAAAATTTTTTGAAAACGTTATCTGCGATCTTTAAAGTTAAAATTTAAACATTAAAAACAGTCTTGATGGCAACTTTTTATTTTTATTAGAGTGACCGGTTTCGATTCTATTTAAGAACATCTTCAGACTCTGAAAAAATATATAACCAGGTAGAGGGATAGTTATAATAGTAAGTATATATAGCAAAATGTAGAACTAATAAATAAATGTACCCAGAACGGTGGTTGGGCTCCGTGGCGCAAGTTGCACCGACCCTCCACGCTGGGATAACTACTGATCGGACGAGGAGGAAACGGTTGTTAAATAGGCTCGGTCACGCCCAATCAGAAAGACCTCTATGATTAGATAAGCACAACAAGGAGATAAAAAAGTTCGTTATAGTTAAATTACATCGTAACATCATTATAAATCATTATTCGTCATAAAATATAAACTATAAAGGTTGCTTGTTTTAAGATCAGCTAAAACTATGCTGCCCTCTAACGTCTATTCTGTGAAGATGCATCAAAGGTTGTTAAATCAACAGGGAGACGCTACTCGCAACGATACATCGAGGGTTGCCGTGGAAACGGCATCCTATTCCGATGTGGCAGTCTACCGTGCTGTCAGGGATTACAACGGCCTCTGTCGATATAACATTTTGGAGATAACTAGAAAGTGAAAAGGTCTAACGAACGCTCGACGAACAACGCGAGGCGTCGCCTACGGCCGCAGAGAACGGGGCGCGAAAACAACGATCACCGAACCGTCAGAAAGCGCCACCACAGTTCGGGCGACACGTCCTCCCCTAGCCTGGCGGAGACGTAAGATTCTCCAGCCGAGGAGAAGACGTGCCTCCAGAGGACGTCTGAACGATTCCTTCAGATGGTGACTGGATGCCCTGCCTTACAGATGGTCCCTCTTCATTGACACCAATTGACCAAGTAAGGCCGATGGAAGAGTCAGGGATAGCGTCCCGGTAATCGCATCGAAATCCAGCAGAGGGCGTTTCTGAGATTGATAACCAGTGTGACTGGACAGAACAAGTCGAAGAGGTAGCGGAGTTGGCAGCCCCACTTGATGATGGCTCACTTACGTGACACAAACCACAGAACGAGGGCAGTGGAGGGAAGCACGCTGGTGGGCAACGAATGGTGGCGTTTACGACGACACGACACGAGCATGGCGGCGACAACGATCCAACCATATAGGGTGAGAACAGCGAACATTAATATCGCACGATCGCCTGCAAAGTTTCGAGTTTTCCGGGTCACGATGTACGCCGCGGACACGGACATCCTGCAGGTGCAGTAAACTTGCAGTGTTGTCCTTCCATACGTGCGTCGTTACAACAGTTACCTAGCACCGACTCCACTCGTAGCACGTGGCATGGCGATCGTGGTCCGTGTTGTTTCAAATGGCTCTGAGCACTATGGGCCTTAACTTCTGAGGTCATCAGTCCCCTAGAACTTAGAACTACTTAAACCTAACTAACCTAAGGACATCACACACATCCATGCCCGAGGCAAGATTAGTACCGCGACCGTAGCGGTCGCACGGTTCCACACTGAAGCGCCTATAACCGCTCGGCCACAGCGGCAGGCTCGTCGTCCGGGAAGGGATTCCGGTGTGTGACCTGTATATCTTCCTTCGAGTCGGAGTTTGGGGATGACCGTGAAAGGCATTCGTATTGCCAACATCCGTGCACCCTCCGGACCTGACAATCGACGGAGGAATGACCAGTTCTGCTCGGATGAGACTGCACCCCTATTCCGTGGCCGATATGATCACATCTCGGTACGAGGATATTTCAATTGTGTCCTCACGCCGAAGGATCAGACCCCGAATTAACTCCTGCTATGCCTTGCGCTCTTATGTTCATAGCCCTTCCACGAAATGTACGTTGGCGGCGATAGGTTCCTTGTACGGTCACCTATAAATGTCAGTTCTAATTGTGTTCCTTTAAAAGATGTTAATCTTCCCTCCAGGGATTCCAATTTGAGTTACATGGCAGTTGTAATCCGACACTTGGAAAAAAAAATAACTCACCATGAAAAGTGACTCTCACCACCAGTCTAATTAATCAGCCCACCAATTTCATGTGTCGCTCCGTGGACAGAGGCGAGGGCTAGAGTACCACGGACATTATCCGGGAGCTGGAGCGGTGATCAGGCGTCTTTTCATTGCGACAGGATCTTTCAACGTAATTTCAGTCCCTCACCTACACAGGGATTAATAAAATATATTGTATTACCGAATGTGATACATCCTGAAATTTATTTATCCCTGTGCTGTGACCTTAAGAGACTTGGCATGTGACAAAGCATTTGGTTACTTTTAGAGAGTTTGAAAGTGAGGAAGCATCGTGTTACAGAGGTAGATCTTAGCACTCCGTCATCAAGAATTGTCTATGTCATACTGTTACAAGATTTTCACAAGTAACGATACTTTAGCGATGTGAAATTGCGTGTATACCCATATTTCTTCTGTCCTCGGATATAACTTGTGTAAAAGGAAGAAATATACATTTAGTATGAGACGTTCGAGGTGTGGCTTCAACAATATCCCTGTCTTGGATTAGGTAAAGTGGATTTTTTAATTTGGGAAGGGCCTGTGTCGGGGTACAATTGCGGATTAGAGCTATACGTCGATGCCACTGCTGCTTGTCTTACAGTGTGCCACAGTGGGTAGCAGAAGTGGGCACGAGGTGTCAATTGACCGGAAATAACTGATTATTTACAAAGAATTTGACGACGTGTGTGTTGTGTGAGAAAGTTCAGTAAGTGGGTGTTTCCACTTGTGATTATTCCCCCATATCAATTGATCTGTCGAGTGCCTGGTGGGAGTCTCTCCGACCTCTGAGCATTCGGTAGGGCCGACGTGGGGATGTTTGTAGACGGGCCTGCAGCTGCCCCCACGGTTTCTGCTGACTGACGCACGTCAGACGATGTGAAGTCTCCGCCGGTGGTGCAGCCCGGCTCCCAGCAGTCGGCAGGCAGAGCGCCCTACGTGGTCACGTGTGTGTGTGTGATCGGTAGGATTTTTTCACCAGAGATGTTAAGCGAAATGCTGCATGGGGGAGGGTGCCTCTGTTTTCAGACATCAGTGCTTACAAGACCACACTTATATTTAGCACTGCGATCTATTTGTGGCAGCAATTTAATTATTTGATTAGAATAATGTTTGCATGTGACATACAAACGTTGAAAATACGTTTTTATTAGGCAGAAGGCGAATCATAAGGCTGCGATGAGTGTTTTAACGATCTATTTGACTCCTGTGAATTGCTAATAAATTAATTTGGTAGGTTAGTGCAAGTGGACTATTTCCCTTTATTTATGATATTGAAATTGTGTCATGTCTCCCTTTGTCCCCAGCTTTAACGAACACTGACAAAGTATTTTGAGAAGTGGTAAAAACATGTGTGGGGTCTTTGTAGCTATTGGTTCACACACAGGGACAGGATGTAACCACATGAGAGAAGCAGCGACAGGAAGCTAGTTTGGAATTTTGCGGTCAGCCGAATGCTACCAACTGGTGCTCTGCTCGGGGTTGTGATATCAAAGGAAGCCGACAGCCGGTCCATAGTGAGGGTATTTAGTATCGCAATCTACACTTAGAACATTGGGGCGTTTATGGGCTCCGTGGCGACGCCTAGGCGACAGATATAACCGCAAGATACGCCAGACGGTGGATACTATACCACACTTCATTCCATTCCTCTGTACTTACAGTTATTACATCATGTGAATCAGGCTGAGCTCTACCCAAGTGTGGGGGGGGGGGAGGGGGGGAGGGGAGGAGTCGGGAGTTCTGTCTCCCACAAACTGATTAAATAAAGAATAAGCATCAATATATTATTGATAATCATATGAATTTCGTTTCGTGAGACCCTTCTCTGCACAGACTAAGTCTTTTTACTTTTCTGGGAGGCCGCGCGGGATTAGCCGAGCGGTCTCAGGCGCTGCAGTTATGGACAGTGCGGCTAGTCCCGGCGGAGGTTCGAGTCCTCCCTCGGGCATGGGTGTGTGTGTTTGTCCTTGGGATAATTTAGGTTAAGTAGTGTGTAAGCTCAGGGACTGATGACCTTAGCAGTTAAGTCCCATAAGATTTCACACACATTTGAACATTCTTTTCCTGAGAAGTTTGGAAGGGGGATGAGGGCTAGGGGTGGAACATCCTCTGGTGCAACAGCTCAGTTGATTCCTGTATGTCAAGTTGAGTGCACACGCTAAAATGTTCCAAAAAGACAACAGCCCAAATCTGTACTTGCTGGATGTGAGCTTTTCCCACCAAATGAAGAGGTTCAATTCGTGAAAATTATATTTTGTAGATGAACATTATATGCTAAACTACGTAACTGACATTAACTTCAATTTCATATCCTGGGATCGTTCCTCTCCGGTGCAGACAGAGCCCTTTTCCCACCAATTTTCAGATGGGGAAGGAGTGGGGAAGGGGAAGGGAGGGCTGGGGAGATTTCCCATAAGGGAAGGGGATAATTAATTGATCGATGTAATTAATTAACCAATTAATTTGATATCAAAAGCGTGCTTGTATCAGTGTGTTGGAGGGGATTCCCTAGAGGGCTGGGGCAGTAGGAGGGTGAGGGGCAGGTTTGGGGGTTTCTCAGAGAGATCGATTACCGCATGGGGGTCGTAAATCTCTCTGCCCCTGAGTTTATGCAATCCGCACTGCCAAATGTGCAAGAATACGGTTTACCCTACTACTTTCACGGACTTATGTTCCCAAACAACAATGGAATTTTTATGGATGTCAGTTGTTCACGACTGGTTTGAAGAACATTCTGGGCAGCCAAGAGAATGATTTGGCAACCCAGGTCGCCTGACTTGAATCGCATTCAGTATTTCTGGACATAAACATCGGGTCTGTTCGTGAACAATATTCTGCACCGGCAACTTTTTGGAACAATGGACAGCTATAGAGATAGCATGGCTCATTATTTCCGCAGGGAACTTCCAACGACTTGTAGAGTTCACACCACACAGAGTTGCTGCAGTACGCCATGCTTAATGTCTGACACAATATATCGTGGTATGCCATGACTTTTGTCATCTCAGTGTAACAAAAACAACAATAATAATAATAATAATAATAATAACAATACAATGATGATAGGAGGAAGAAGAAAAAGATGATGATGATGATTATGATGACGACGACGACGACGACGATCGAACCGCTGAAAGTGGCGATGCTGTGGCTCCAGACTGTGAGAGAACGAGGAACGCTGATTGGTGTGAAGAAAACCTGGAACTTTTATAACGGGCTGATAACGAAGACATTTATGCGTGCTACTTGGTGTGGATATGTCAGTATCATGCGGAAAGACTGCACATTTACTGTTAATAAATTATTTTTAAGAAATGGACAGCTGTGTATGTCGTTCGAGCATGTGGAATCAGTGTGGAAATAGTTGCATTTAGTTGTCTAAGCTTTTCGTCAGTTGTTTTGGATGAAGACTCCTTTGTAAAACATTACCTACAATTGCAAATAGTGTACGTTAGTTCTAATGTAACACACACTTTCGGCCACTACACTGAAGTGCTTGAAATTATCTGTCCCCATTCCATATCGTTCTTTTTACTTATAATGACCTTATCAGATTTTCTCGTGTGATTGAAGTTTTCACATTAGGTTTCTTGCTTAGTAATTATTGACAGCACTACTAACATTTATTGGAAGTCGGAATCGTACCGCGTTTTGTGTGGATGGCTTTCGTCAAGCGTGACACGGGAAGCCTGCTGAAACGTTTCTTTTGTAGGAAAGCCTTTCGGGGCAACCAAAGTATTCCAATGAAAGCACGAAGATAAAACACTTCGACTAGTTCTACTTCAGAGACAGTGTTTTAGTTACTATTACTACGACGATAAAGAAACACCGAGAACTCCGTTAGTTCATTACCTAGAGAAAAATCCAGTTTTAGTTACGTAGAACTCTGATTGAACGGAGTCATTCGATGTACACCAAAGTAATATTGTTTGACTTCTGACTCTTCATTTGGGTATGAAAATCGAGAGAAAGTTCACTGTGTAATTTCTAGGGGGTCTTATTTTCGCTCCACCGAAACACCTCAGCCGTAAAATGAAGCTTCCCGCCTGAATGCCTGGGCGGTAAATGCCTGTATAACCATCCAAGGTAACTTTTTTTCTTTTAGGCCGGACTCGCAGCATAGAATATGCTATAATATGACGTTTTATAATGACTTACTCCAAGCAATATGCAAATAGTTTAATTAGTAGTGCTTCTTCCTCACTACAAGCTTGTTTCGGGTCTAGCGCGATTCTCAGGTAAGCGTCTACTTGGAGTGAACGCCCGTTTTGCATCAGCGAGTCAACTGTCGACTGTCTGTTTATTGCGAGACTGTTGTAAGTCACGTAATTTCTATTTGTATATAATTTTTCTCGTGAAATACTTTTAACAGCTAGATTGGCAGTTTATTCTAGTTGACGCTTTATGTTTACCTGTCAATCTAGCTGTCAAAAGCATTTCACGGAGTAATTCTACTCAAACAGAAACTACGCGACTTAAACAGTCAAGTAATAAGCAGACAGTCGACAGCTCACTGATGCAATATGGGCGTCCATTTCAACTAGGTGTTTACCTGAGCATGGCGCTACAGCCAAAACAAGGCTGTCGTATTATCCATAGGACTTGTGGTTTCAGGATTCTGTATTATCTATGGCGGCTGGTATTAATGCCATCTGATTACGTCAGAGGCGTGTCCACGCTCTCGAGAGCCCCACGAGTCGTTCTCGACTGGAAGAGCGCTCCGGCAGGTTGTGGGATGTCTCTCGTTCCCTGCCCCACCTGTGCCGGGCTGCTGCCTGGCAGACAAGACACAGGAAACACGAGCGTTTCGCACCTCCGCCCCGCTGACTTCTTCAGGACAGCAAGCGGCGATTGCATCTGGTCCGTGATGTCTGGCCCTTGGCCCCCGGTTCCTGCCACCGCTTCGCGCCACCCAGCGTTCCTGAGGCGTCTCCGGGCCCCCTTATCGCTCTCGCTGCTTCAATTTCCTCCTCCCCCTCCTCCTCCCACCCTTCCAACCCCTCTCTTGTGTGAATGCAGGTGCTGCTCGCCTCACTGGCTGGCGTTCTGCGCTTCTCTCATCTGGCGGAACGAGAAAGCGCCGCACCTCGCAAACGCTCCTCTCTGTTGCTCCTGATTCCTCCAGGCCGCATTGTCGTAGTCCTTGAAACTTTCCACGTGAAAACGTCTGTTCGCTCGGCGAACGAACTTTCTTCTGCGGCAAAATACCGTCACATTTGAATCGCTAATAACTGAGACCCTAACGGTGCGTAAACAATGGTCGGGCCATCAACAGATACATCGCGTCAGTACGTGTTTGTTGCGCAGTATTTGTTTTGTCTATGACGTCATCCTATCAGTGTAGGCACCTGTGCGTGATTGCCACGAATTAGCTTTGTGTAAAGTTGTACGTGTGAAGTTACTTGCAGAAGAGTAGATGGGTAGATCGAATAACTAACGAGGAGAAACTCGATAGAATTGGGCAAAAAAAGAATTTGTGGCACAACTTGACCAAAAGATGGGGTCGGTCTGAGACATCAGGGGGTCATCAATTTATTACTGGATGGAAGTGTGGAGATAAAAATCGCGGAGCGAGACCAAGAGATGAATACAGTACGTAGATTCTGAAGGATGTAGGTTGCAGCAGTTATTCGGTGATGAAGAGGCTTGCACAGGATAGAGTAGCATGAAGAGCTGCAACAAATGGTTCAAATGGCTCTGAGCACTATGGGACATAACATCTATGGTCTTCAGTCCCCTAGAACTTAGAACTACTTAAACCTAACTAACCTAAGGACATCACACAACACCCAGTCATCACGAAAGAGCTGCAACAAACCAGTCTTTGGACTGAAGACCTCACAACAAAAACAACGAAGTGATAAATTCACATAGCTAGCTCATTCATTCAGATGTCATCGTGGAGAATTTGTAGAGCTGTACTGCCATCCAGAGGGAAATAATAAAAAGTTTCATTGGAATGCAACTGAAAATCGGTATTAAACTGGAAATTCCGAGAAAATGAAAATGTCATCTCATAAGACTCGTAGATATGAGAATACTCGGAACCATGACTACCGTAGCACAATACTATCGAATGAGTTTTCACAAAACCCAAAGAAATTTTGGTCGTAGGTTGCTAGAGGCACCAGCGTTAGCATCCAGTCACTTGTGAATGAAACGGGAACTGAGTGGACGGCACCAAAGAAAAAGCAGAAATGCTTAACGATGTTTTCGAATGTTCCTTTACAAAGGAAAACTCAGGAGAATTGTCCGAATTTAACTTTCGTACAACTGAAAAGATGAGTGAAATAGACATTAGCGCGAGTGGCTTTCGGAAACAGCTATTTTGAAATTGAAGAAAGTTGAATGGCCCAATGGAATCCCTATCAGATTCTAAGTTTGTGGCTGAGTTCATCCCTCTTGTAACTGTAATGTCTCGTATATAAGTCGAATAAAAAGCCGTGTCCAGTAGCTGGTAGAACGCATAGGTCACACCCGTCTACAAGAAGGGTAGCAGAAGCGACCCACGAAACGACCATCCAGTATCCTTGACATCGATTCCTTGCAGAACCTTACAACATTGTCTGAGCCCAAACGTAATGAGGTATCTCGAACAGAATCAACTGCTAGATGTCAATCACAACAGATTTCGACAACAGCTATCGTATGAAACCCAACCCGCACTTTTTTTACACGACATACTGAAAGCCATGGATTAAGTCGAGTAGACGCAGTATATCTCGTTTTGCGAAAACTATTGGGCTCACTATCACATCTATATTTGTCATCGAAAGTACGATCGTATCGGATATGAAGCGAAATTTGTGACTGGACTGAGGATTTTTTGGTAGGAAGGACGCAGCAGGTTACCTTGGATGGAGAGTCATCAACAGATGTACACTGAAGAGCCAAAGAAACTGGTACACCTGCCTAACATTGTGTAGGGCCCACGCGAGGACGCAGAAGTGGCGCGACACGACGTGCCATGGCCTTGACTAAATGTCTGAAGTAGTGCAGAAGGGAATTGACACCAAGAATCCTGCAGGGCTGTCCCCAAATCCGTAAGAATACGATGGGGTGGAGATCCCCTCTGAACAGCACGTCGCAAGGCGTCCCAGATACGATGAATAATGTTCACGTCTGGGGAGTTTGAATGGCCACCGGAAGTGTTTAAACTCAGAAGAGTGTTTCTTGAGACACTCTGTAGCGATTCCGGAAGTGTGTGGTGTCGCATTGTCCTGCTGGAATTGCCCAAGTCCGGAATAAACAGTCAACATGAATGAATGCAGCAGATCAGACAGGATGATTACGTACGTGTCACCTGTCAGAGTCCTATCTAGACGTATCAGGGGTCCCATATCACTCCAACTGCACACGACCCACACCATTACAGAGCCTCCGCCAGCTTGAAGAGTCACCTGATGACATCAGGGTCCATGGACCCAAGAGGTTGTCTCCATACCAGTACATGTCCGTCCGGAGGATATAGTTTGAATCGAGATTCGCCCGATAGGGCAACATGTTTCCAGTCTTCAACAGTCCAATGTCGGTGTTGACAGACCCAGGCGAGGCGTAAAGCTAGATTTTTCCGCCTGCCGCCACTTCAGAGATCTGTGCGTGTCTGTGACGGTCTGCAGCGATTAGGGCAGCACCGGCAGCCGGTCCCCGAGCGCAGTGAGGCTCCGACCAGGCCGGGAAGTCGAACCCGGGACCCCACAGTCCAGAGCCAGTGGTGCTGCTAACCGCTACACCACGAGCAGCGAGCGAAGGGAGTAGACGGAGGCCGAGTGCTGTAGACGAAGAGATCAGGAAAACCGGTGTAGCGGAAGGGGACGTTACGGATACTGTTGATGGAAGACGTTACTTCCTACGGTCACTTAGAACGATTTGACGGTAACAGATGGCCAAAGAGAGTATCAACGAGGATTACAGAGGACTCCAGGTCTACCGCCTATAAGACGGGTGACAGATATCGAAGGAAGGCTAGGAACCGAGAGTGTGACTGCGGAGAGCCGGCCACTGTGGCCGAGCGGTTCTAGGCGCTTCAGTCCGGAACCGCGCTTCTGCTACGGTCGCAGGTTCGAATTCTGCCTCGGGCATGGATGTGTGTGATGTCCTTAGGTTAATTACGTTTAAGTAGTTCTGTGTGTAGGGGACTGATGATATCACATGCTAAATCCCATAGTGCTCAGAGCCATTTGAACCATTTTTCACTGTCCAGACTGAAGTATGGACACTAAGCAGCCACTGCACTCACAAATAAATACGTACAAACACGTAGGTGACCTGTTGCGATCGGTGGAGCAGAAGCTATTACCCCACGTAGGTTCATCGCTTTTTTCGGTTGTAAATGCAACACGTCGCTCATGAACCGACTAATGCTTACAACGAGAACGAAATTTAATGGGACGTAATCTGCGAGAAATGTTGATCTGCGAGACGTCGGGGACTCGGACAAAGAGGCACCAACGAGACCTGGACACACACACACAGTTTTATTTCAGCCCGTCTCCTCGCCACCGCTCCGGCGTCAGCGTGCGGCTTCTCGCGTTCTCCAGGAATCTCCAGAATTAACGGCCTGAGGTTACGACGCAGGTCTCGCGGGAGCGCCCCTGAAACTTTCAGAGGCAATTTTTGCGCCTCGTCCGGCAGCTGCTGGCTGGTAAATATTAACGGCGCTCGCACGTTAATCCCGTCACACAGACCCCTGACGTGAAAACGGAATCTGAAGATTCTCTGCGAACAGAATCAAGTCCTCCGAGAAACTCTCATTGATTGCCCATTTCAGCCGCATCAACACGAAATACACTGCCGGAAAATAACAGTACACCTGGAAAGACGATATCGATATTCATCCGATAACGGCACATTCTACCTGAGGGATTGTAAATTGACTTACAATCGCTTCAGCGTCGTCTGCCGGCAGGTATCGTAGTGTGATGGCTACCAGAGCGCCATCCGTGTCTACTTGTCTACTCTTTAACCGTAAGGCTCAGTGTGGTGCAGACATGTGAAGCAAGCAGACAACCCTGCCATGAAGGTGCACTCATGCTTCTTACAGCCAACTGAGCGAGTCTAAAAGGGGCCAAATTATGACGTTCCGAGTGGTGAGATGGTCCTTTCGGAGAACTGCCACACAAGCTGGACACGCTGTGTCAGTTGTGCAACGATGCTGGTATCAGTGGCCACGAGGACGTTCTCACACCCTCACACGAGGCTGTGGACGTCCACGCCACAATCGTCGTACTGTAAGGACAGCAGTGTGCGACCTGCTACGGACGAGAAATACCCATCATTTGCGAGCTTCGCTGGGTGGAGAAAACCATTTGCGATGTGCTACGGTTTCTCTATATCTGCGAGATCGGGCGAAACACTTTGGTTGCACTGGGTGATCACAATAATTTTAGTTGAAAGTCAGTTATCTAGTAAAACTAGATGGCTCGAGCCAACCCCCCCCCCCCAAAAAAAAAAATCACCAAAGCACCTATATAGCATGCATCCCCTTGGGGTTGCGTAAAATGTGGTTGGACTTATTAACTAAATTGGCTACGTTAGGTCTGAGCGGTGCCAACTACATCCGCTGCACTATCCCCAGTAATTTTAAATTAATGTCTACATCTACATCTACGTGATCACTCTGCAATTCACAATAAAGTGCCTGGCAGAGGGTTCAATGAACCACCTTCATGCTGTCTCTCTACCGTTCCACTCTCGAATGGCACGCGGGAAAAACGAGCACTTAAATTTTTCTGTGCGAGCCCTGATTTATCTTATTTTATCGTGCTGATCATTTCTCCCTATGTAGGTGGGTGCCAACAGAATGTTTTCGCAATAGGAGGAGAAAACTGGTGATTGAAATTTCATGAGAAGTTCCCGTCGCAAAGAAAAAATTAAATTCACTTATCGTGTCTGTGACACTATCTTCCCTATTTCGCGATAATACAAAACGAGCTCGTTTGCAAAAAGAAATGTTAGCAGGCAGGAATAATTTTTAGCGAACACAACACAGTTTTAACTAATTGGAATTTATTTTAACTTGTTCAGGACAGATTTGACTGAAATACTTGATGTGACCTCAGATATTTACCGAGTTAGTTGAACAGCGCCACTCAAATATTCATCGCAATCGTTCAGCAATTATTCACTTAATGTTTCTTTTAAAATAGCTGTAACTCCAAGATGATCAAAGTCCCGAGCGGAGAATACTTCTCGAAAAATACTAATAAACCAAACACAATCCCAAGTCCAACCGCAACCTCAAATCACAAGGTCCCACAGCGGTTGTTCTGAGTTAAAGTTCGACACGACTTCGCGGTCAGAAAATATTTCCAGTCCAATTCGTCCACGGATTTTTGCCAGTCACACGTCCTACCCCTTTCAACTCAACTGAATAACTGCCCCTACCACAGAAAATGGTCGTCCGTAAAAGCCCTCGGTTTGAACACTCTGAAGTCAAATAAAGTTGGTTTGCACATAAAATTTACTTTTACACTTAATATAGAGACAATAAAATGCATGTAACACTTCTATTCAGGCGGAAATTTTCCGCTGAATTCAGATTCATCATCAGAATTTCTGTACGGGATCTCAGTCGCATATTATTAAAATTTATGTGTTCTTCATATAGAACTTTTCATTATTTAAAAACTGCATAAATAACTGATACTATTATTGAATTACCAATTTACTTATATCTATTTGTCCGTACTGCCGCTATCTTTATAGTTCCTATTTTTATTGATCAAAATTCTGCATTTTTAATCACGAAAACAATATTCTGGATCCCCATTTGAATTTTTAAAACATGTAAAGAAAGTTACATAGATATCTTAATACTACTCATTCAGACCTTTCATTTGACACCTCGTTCGTAAAATTTTGTCAAAGCCTGGCCAAGGTGTCCAATTTACAATCTTACTTAATTATTAAAATATTCCATTTATCATAATTCATAAACTACCAGGGCGACTGGAGGCGCGTTTATAAGAACACAACCGGCTAATTTTCTGCTTTAAAATGAGCCTGCAAGCTCCTTTGTGCCCCATTGGGGTCAATTTTTATTTATTTCTACATCATACATTCACTTTATCTCTATACTAAAAGCGGCCCGGAGAAAGCCCGCCATGAGCCAGCGTGCCTGCCGTTGAGTTTCCCCGTCACGTGGCCGGACGCCAAACTGACCGTACTCATTTTGAAGTACCGCCACCTGCCTGTCAGTGCCGAAACTAGGACGATTCTGCTGCTGTCAGGACGGCTGACACACACCCATCTTAGACGTAAACACGCCAGATTCTCGACCGCCACTTTGCCGCGATTTTTACTACAGAAACTGCGGTCTCAACATCCGTCCGCCAAAGCCTGTCACCTCACAAGTGGCAGACCGTACAGCTACCACAGCATAGATAAGAAGGCTTGTGAGCCCAGACGTGTCAACACGAACTGCTGCGAACCGGTCATCAGCAGTGCGACTACGGGAACGAACACCTCCAGCCCGTCTTCCACCCACGCCACAGCACCGGCGTGGATCACTTGGAAGATGGAATGGCGCGCCGTGGTCTTCAGCAATGAAAGCAGTATCTGCCTGCACGCAAGTGACGGTCTTTTGCGCGTACAACGTAGACCTGGTGAACCTTGTCTCGTAGAGACAGCCCCTATGGTCTGCGGTGCGACAAACTTCGACCCTCGTTCAGCTTTCGTGTTTCAGCAGGAGATGCTGACCAGCGTTCGGTATGAGCTAAATGTTGTTAGAAGATTTCTTTTGCCGTTCTTGCAACAGGAAGGTGATGTGTTGTTCCAACAGGGCAATACTCACCCACACACCACGTGTGAAACTCGACGTGCTCTGCAAGACGTCCCTGGCCGGCACGACCTCCAGTCGAGCACTTGTGGGATATGACCAGACGAGAAGTTATTAGTGCGACTCGTCAGTCAACAGCTCTTACATAAGTACGTGAGCAGTTCGACCAGGCGTGGCATAACGTACCCCGGGACAGCATTTTTCCATCTGTACGATCGACAGGGTGCCGGAGTCAGCCCCAGCATTGCTACCTGTGGAGGCTACATCACGTGACAATACGTGGGCGTCTCAGCACGCGTCGATACCTGGTGCCATTGATCTGTAAATGTTATCATTTCATGTGCTCCACATCCACTGTTGGAACAGGAACCAAAGGATTGGAAAAGGGCACAGGTCATCCCCGTTTTCAAGAAGGGACGTCGAGTAGATGTGTAGAACTATAGACCTATATCTCTCACGTCGATCAGTTGTTGAATTTTGGAACACGTTTTGTGTTCGCGACTAGAAATCTACTCTGTAGGAATCAGCATGGGTTTCGAAAAAGACGATCTTTGTGAAACCCAGCTCGCGCTATTCGTCCACGAGACTCAGAGGGCCATAGACACGGGTTCCCAGGCAGATGCCGTGTTTCTTGACTTCCGCAAGGCGTTCGATACAGTTCCCCACAGTCGTTTAATGAACAAAGTAAGAGCATATGGACTATCAGACCGATTGTGTGAGTGGATTGAAGAGTTCCTAGATAACAGAACGCAGCATGTCATTCTCAATCGAGAGAAGTCTTCCGAAGTAAGAGTGGTTTCAGGTGTGCCGCAGGGGAGTGTCGTAGGACCGTTGCTATTCACAATATACATAAATGACCTTGTGGATGACATCGGAAGTTCACTGAGGCTTTTGCGGATGATGCTGTGGTATATCGAGAGGTTGTAACAATGGAAAATTGGACTGAAATGCAGGAGGATCTGCAGCGAATTGACGCATGGTGCAGGGAATGGCAATTGAATCTCAATGTAGACAAGTGTAATGTGCTGCGAATACATAGAAAGAAAGATCCCTTATCATTTAGCTACAATATAGCAGGTCAGCAACTGGAAGCAGTTAATTCCATAAATTATCTGGGAGTACCCATTAGGAGTGATTTAAAATAGAATGATCATATAAAGTTGATCGTCGGTAACACAGATGCCAGACTGAGATTCATTGGAAGAATCCTAAGGAATTGCAATCCGAAAACAAAGGAAGTAGGTTACAGTACGCTTGTTCGCCCACTGCTTGAATACTGCTCAGCAGTGTGGGATCCGTACCAGATAGGGTTGATAGAAGAGATAGAGAAGATCCGGCGGAGACCAGCGCGCTATGTTACAGGATCATTTAGTAATCGCGAAAGCGTTACGGAGATGGTAGATAAACACCAGTGGAAGACTCTGCAGGAGAGACGCTCAGTAGCTCGGTACGGGCTTTTGTTGAGGTTTCGAGAACATACCTTCACCGAGGAGTCAATCAGTATATTGCTCCCTCCTACGTATATCTCGCGAAGAGACCTTGAGGATAAAATCAGAGAGATTAGAGCCCACACAGAGGCATACCGACAATCCTTCTTTCCACGAACAATACGAGACTGGAATAGAAGGGAGAACCGATAGAGGTACTCAAGGTACCCTCCGCCACACACCGTCAGGTGGCTTGCGGAGTATGGATGTAGATGTACATGAGTGAACTGGAAACCTATAACAGGGTGTACTACTTTTTTCCGGCTGTGTAGTTAACGCTGTTGCGCTGAAGTTTGATATAGTGAAATCTTTGCTACGCAAAAATTTGGATAATTTGTTTCAAAAAAACAGAAACCAGTAGCCAGAAGCTGTCGGTAATGCTATTTATTAAGAACGAATAGTGCTATTACCGATTTCGAACCGATTCGTCGTTGGGTAGCTGTGCACGTTCGAAACTGGAATTGGCAACTTCTGCTGCACCTGCGATGGCTGTTGTTTTCCGTGAGAGGGGGTGTGGTGGTGGTGGTGGTGGTGGTAGGTAGGTTATATAACTTGAATTTGAATCAAAATATGTGGTAAACGTGGCCGTATTCTGATCGCATTGACACAGAACATAAAATTTTTTGTGCCGTCCAGGGGATGTAAACCTTTGTGTTGGATGTAACTTTCAGCTTAATACCTCTACTTGTTCCTGAGAAAAAAAGATGTCTTAACAGACAGACAGACAGACAGACAGACAGACAAAGTGATCCAACGAGGGTTCCGTTTTTACGGATTCAGTTACGAAACCCTAAAAGCTATGCTGAACAATGGTTTATCATTCTGCAATTTCACTTAACGACGAACTACAGCAATGTATGATAGGAAAACGCACGAACTAAGGGCAGAGCGGAATCTGATACATTTTTTCTGTGCTGTCTGGGTAAAGGTTACTCAAGAAATAAACACATCTATGTTCATTTTTCTGATAAGCAGAAACTGAAACCCAAATCACAGGTTCCGAGAAAACCTTCAGTTTAGTTACACACCCCTATCTTTTTTAACAGTCAAATGGTAAAATGCTTCGTTTATAAGATTTTCACCATCAAATTTATCCACAGCTGTCAAAATAGATAAACAATCTCGAATTAAGTTTCATATCAGCGCACACTCGGATGCAGAGAGACAATATCATTCTTGAATTAAATACTTTCTTCTTGCCGATGACAAACATCACTCATAGATCTAATTTGTAATAGCACCTCAAGAGCCATCTGTAATAATTCGACTGTTTCTTTTACTAATGAAGATACCTGTAGTACAAGAGAAATGTATTGGTATAAAATCAGCTAAAATCATATAATACAAGTTACTAGCACTTCTGTACGAACACCAACACAGCGGACTACATAAATTACACTTAACATGAAACGTATTCGCAGTTGCGAATTGTGACAACCATCAGCTGCATAATGGAATGATGACGTAGAAAGTTTGTGCCGGAGTGGGACTCGAAACCAAAGTTCCCGCTTATCGCGAGCGGCCGCCTCAACCACTCTGGCTTTCCGTGCAGCACTCGGTAGCAGATTTATGCCTGATACAGCTGATGTCAAGGAATCAGCAGTCAGAGAATTAATTTCGAAAATATTCCTGTAAGGAGTGATTCACTCACAGAGATAGGAACTGGTCACATGAGGTTTGTTATGAAAGTTATGGTTTCAAGTTATTTTGTTGCACCGTAAATTAAATCCCATTATCATTATTCTGTAGCGCTATGAGACAGTTCCCGGTAACTATAACTTGTTGTTGTTCACTTATGAGTCAGGTTTGGTTTAAGAAGGGGAATGTTTGATGCCAGTGAAACCGGGATCATGGCATCTTATATACTCGCAGGTTAAAGTATAATGTAGTATTACGCTGACAAATAGAGTACAACTGCCACAGATTTTCAGCAATTTCAAAAGTTTATTTTTTTCCGAAAGAAGCAAAACTTCAGACATTTCAAGCATTTTACAACATAAGTTGACATCTGATATCTGCAGAGATAATTTGTTTTGCAAATGACATTTTGTATAAACAATAACATATCTGAACATCTTAGAAATCGCAACATTTGTGTATACGTGGAAATGTAGCACCTTTGACTTGGCTGTATTTTGATTTTTGCGTGCTGAGAGACGAAATTTGTATATATCTATGTACATTCGTCTAGTCACACTGCGCGTAAACTCTATATAACCACCACTGGAAACAGAAAGTAATTTTTCGTTATTGACCGTTTTTCGTAAAAATTGTAGTCACAGTGAACCATCTTGTAATACCTATGTTCAAATGACAGTGTCAGTAGCATCGTGCATTGAAAAACTTATTTAGACTGATCAAGCACCTGAAAATGAGCCTCCGGGTGTCGAAACGCATCGTAGATTTAAATGAAAATCACGATGTGCGACTGAAAGGGGTTTGTTTTATACTATAAAACTAATCCAACGTCGCAAAACCCCACGTATGTAAGAGAGTTTAACCGAATCAGAATTAATCGTAAATCAGGCACAACCTTGAGCCTCAGTGTGAGTTTAATATGTGCAACGGATTTACTAACGCTCTAAATTATTTACACCTTGGCCACGATCCTGACAGTGGGGGAGAGACATAAATATTTGTTACTGAAAAGAACAGAATGTCACTCTACACTGAGGTGACAAAAGTCATGGAATAGCGAGATGCACACAGAAAGATGGCGGTAGCAGCGCGCAGATAAGGTATAAAAGGCTAGTGCAATGACCGGACTGCGATTTATACTAAAAAAAAAATGGCTCTGAGTATCTGAGGTCATCAGTCCCATAGAACGTAGTACTACTGAAACCTAACTAACCTAAGGTTATCACACACATCCATGCCCGAGGCAGGATTCGAACCGTTGACCGTAGCGGTCGCGCGGTTCCAGACTGTAGCGCCTAGAACCGCTCGGCCACAGAGGCCGGCATTTATACTCAGGTGATTCGTGTGAAAAGATGTCCGAGGTGATTATGGCTGCACGACGGGAACTGTGATTAGGGATTGATGCACGGGATATTCCATATCAGAAATCATTAGGGAATTCAATACTCTGAGATCCACAGTGTGAAGAGTGCTACTCGTCAGGCGTCACCTCCCACCACGGACAGCGCAGTGGCCGACGGCCTCCACTTAGCGGCCGAGAGCAGCGGCACTTGTACAGAGTTGCCAGCGCTGATTGACAAGGAGCACTACGCCAGATAATCGCAGAAATCAATGAGAGACCTACGAGGAACGTATCCGTTAGGATAGCGTGTAGAGGTCTGGCGTTTAGCGGGCTACGGCAGCAGGCGGCCTTCGCGACTGCCTTTGCTAACAGCACGACGACGCCTGCAGGGCCTCTTTTGGGCTCGCGACCAGATCGGCAGGGAATTAAAAGTAGATTTTTTTGTGACGAGTTTCGTGAAGGTGGTCAGGAACTCCTGTTACTGATGAAAATATTACCGCCCGTCGAGCAATGCTTGAAGAAGGTCGACAGGCATTTTACGAATATATTCGGGAGACATTTAGCATTGGTATGAGTCAAATCCAAAACATTTCACATCAACAGTTAGATGTGAGGAAACTTTGTTGTCGATGAATCATACATAAACTGACATGCGATCAAAAACAACAAAGCGTTGAATGAGGTAGATACAGTATAGAGCATTTCCATAAGCAATGGCTACACAGCCAAAAAAATGACACTTTAGAGAGAGAAACACACAAAAGCAAGACAACAAAAAGCTGTACTATGAAAGAAGAGAAAATATTTTCCAGTATCCCATATCTCGACCCCCATATCAGAAAAAATCGCTAACCTTTTCAAAAAGGAATGTATTAGATGCCTTCTAAACTAATAATAACTTAGCAAACTTATTCATCCATAACATAAAATCAAATACACAAACATACAACAACAATGGAGTGTACGAAGTATCGTGCTCCAGTTGTCCTGCTTACTATGCAGCGAAAAGAGGCAGAAACTTCAAAACTCCTTTTCAAGAACAAGTAAATGCTATCAGGTTTGAACACTTCAAAAATCAGTTATTGCACGACGTATGTTGGAAACGAAATATATCAACAGTTTAGAAGACAATTTAGTAGTGCTACATAATGGAGCCACTGGCAAGACCTTATGTCTGTTAGAACAACTGGAGATATATCTCCACAAAATCAATAACCTAGAATCTATGTTAAATGATCAGATTTCGCAAGTCACTGTTATTTCAGTACTTTTAAAGACGTATTCCAGTTATTCCCTGCATATATCAATGACTCTTGAGAGAAGTGATTTGTGCTAACAGGATGGAGAAAAGAGTGTACGATGGTGGTAAAAAGGTAAAAACGCTTTTCTTGGATTATGCAGTAAGTTTATACTGTTCATTTTTTTCACGATTTCTCACATATTTTCCGCGTTTGACTTACGAAATTCACAACTTAAGATCAAAGTTTTCATGACAGAAATATGCAAATGGTTCAAATGGCTCTGAGCACTATGGGACTTAACTACTGAGGTCATCAGTCCCCTAGAACTTAGAACTACTTAAACCTAACTAACCTAAGGACATCACACACATCCATGCCCGAGGCAGGATTCGAACCTGCGACCGTAGCGGTCACGCGGTTCCAAACTGACGCGCTTAGAACCGCACGGCCACACTGGCCGGCCAGAAATATGCATTTTACCTTATACAAGAGACAATATAAATCAAGTGTTAAGACAAATTACGCCTGATGATTGATCCACAGGGTCCGAAATGCATCGTTTATTTAATAAAACTCGAAAATTTGTGACTGAAGGAGTTTTTTAATTGATACAAAGGACGTTCGAAAAGTTTTACCCAGTCGTCTCTAATTTTTTTTTATTTTTTGCGGGAGGAGAATGAAATTTTATGTGAACGTACTTGGGACATGTAGCTATAAGTTGGTATATAAAAGTATTTTCTTTTATTTACAGGTGAGTCATAATAGGCCGTGAAGTAGATGTCAGGTTGCGACAACGGTCGGTGATGGAGTTTTTCTTCAAGACCGGCGATGACTCTACCACATCGATTCACAGGAAGTTGCTCCCTGTTTATGGGGAGAACGCAGTGGATCACAGCTGTATTCAGCGGTGGTTGCAGAGGTTTAAAGAAGGTGATTTTTCTCTACTGGACAATCCACGATGCGGATTGACTTTTTGGAACCGGGCTCCACAGTTAACCGGGACCGTTACTGTTTGTCACTGGACAAGCTGCGACGTGCCATCGAGACCCACAGACCACAACTTCAGGGTCAGCTGATCAGACTGCACTGTGACAATGCCAAACCCCATACAGCCCTTATGACGCAGGAGAAAATCTGGAAAATGGGTTGCAATATTGTACCTCATCCTCCCAACAATCTGGGCTTGGCTCCGTCTGATTTTTACCTATCTGGTCTTCTGAAGGACCATCTGCGTGGTAAAACATTTGATAGCGAGAAAGATATTATTTCCTGTGTCAAGAAATGGTGTGAAAGTAAATCCCCAGAATTCTACCAAAGTGCATTGACATTATGGAAAGAACGTTGGGCCCGATGCGTCACAGCTGATGGAGGCTACCTTGAGTAGGCTCAACGTATAGCTAAAAGTTCCAAGTATGTTCACAAAAAGTTTTATTCTCCTCCTGGAAAAAAAAATAGAGACGACTGTGCAAAACTCTTTGAACGTCCTTCTTTGTACTTCCAGTGTCCTGCCTTTTCTCTGATTCGTGTTTCTGTTTCTCCATCTCCCTTGTTGTTATGTCCAACATGTAATGTGTGTATGCGTGTGTGTGCGCGTATGCGTGTGCGGTTACGCGGTGCCCAATGTTATACAAAAACTAGAGTAAAATCAGGTACCCAGGAAATAGGACCTCTAAAGTTCTAGATATACATAAAAAGTTTATCAGCAGCATTATTACATTGTTCATAGACAGTGTTGTCCACAGCAAAGAATAATGAACAGTAAAGAAATTTTATCCGTTTCCGCTTGGAGTAATGTGTAGCAGCTCTATTTACATGTGGATAAATGCAAGATAAAGCCTATAACAAACAGGATAAACCGTGTAGAATCCGATTACAAGATTAGTTTTGAATATCTTAATATTACTTCCTCATGCACCGACATCCCTCACTACAGATACCATCGACATCATCGAAAACACTTACAACAACAAAATGACATTCTCAGATCACACACATAGCGGAGTTAACACATATTCTGACATTAATCACACAACGAAGCATTTCTCATTTAAAAAATAATTCTGCTCACAATGGAACAGGCTCCCCATGGTATCACCAATCTGTGGATTTAGATCCATCACGCCATCACCATCTTAAGTCACACTGAGGACCAGATATTCGAGAACACAGTGAAACGTAAACAGTACAAAATAATATAACGGTATCATTACGTGGATGACATTATTTGTGTTCTAGGTGAAACATCCAGTTGCATAAAGCCTCCACTATGATATAAACGTAGTCCCTTCAAAGATAAAATTCTGGAAACAGAAAATTGTAAAAGGTTCTTAAACAATACAATACAGAGATGCAGCAATAAACGTAAATTTTCCTTATACCGGAAACCCACCACCAGCACAGCCATACACAAAAATTCAAACCACTCTACAACACACCAATAACTAGTTTCCAACAACGAGTCTCCAGTATATGCTACACAGGTTGAATAAACCTCCGGTCAGTGATGACGACTATAAGCATAAACTGCCGACTATCAAACGAACAGCTGTTAGAAATTGGTATAAAACAAACGTGACAAACAAAATAAACCACGAAATTAAAAAATGAAACATACGCCAGACACACAACAATCGCCGGCCAGAGTGGCCGAGCGGTTAAAGGCGCTACAGTCTGGAACCGCACGACCGCTACTGTCGCAGGTTCGAATCCTGCCTCGGGCATGGATGTGTGTGATTTCCTTAGGTTAGTTAGGTTTAAGTAGTTCTAAGTTCTAGGGGACTTATGACCACAGCAGTTGAGTCCCATAGTGCTCAGAGCCATTTGAACCTTTTTGAACACAACAATCAGATGAGCACTAAAACGTAAGCACAAACACACAGAACGTAAACACACAACAGAAAGGAATAAGAAACAACGATAACAATAAATAAATGTCAGTTTCTTAAACAAAGAGAGAGAAAAGGATTTGCAAGAGTATTTGAATGGAATGGACAGTGTCTTGAAAGGACGGTGTAAGATGAACATCAACAAAAGCAAATCAAGGACGATTGAATGTAATCGAAGTAAATCAGGTGTTGCTGGAGGAGTTAAATTAGGAAACGAGACAGTTAAAGTAGTAGATGAGTTTTGCTATTTGGGCAGCAAACTAACTGATGATAGCTGAAGGAGAGAGGATATGAAGTGTAGACCATCAATAGTGAGAAAAGCGTTTCTGAAGAAGAGAAATTTGAAACATAAATATACATTTAAGTGTTTGGAAGCCATTTCAGAAAGTATTTGTGTGGAATGTAGCCATGTATGAAAGTAAAACGTGGTCAATCAACAGCTCAGACAGAAAAGGTTTTTAAACGTGGTGCTACAGAAGAATGCTTAAGATTAGATGGATAGATCACGTAACAAACGAAGGAGTACTGGACAGAACTGGGGAAGAAAGAAATTTGTGGTGCAACCTGACTGGAAGAAGGGATCAGTTGGCAGGACACTCTGAGACATCATGGGGTCACCAATTTGGATTTGAGAGAAGTAGAGGGGGTAATATTTAGAAACTGAGACCAAGAGATGAATAAAGTAACAAGATTCAGAAGTTTGTAGCTTACAGTAGTTATTCGGAGGTGAAGAGTCTTGCACAGGACAGAGTAGCGTGGAGAGCTGCATCAAATCAACCTTCGAACTGAAGACCGCAACAACATGCAAAGGAAACTTGAAGACAATCAATACTAACACAAGCACAATACAGTTGAAGTCTGTGTTGTTGTTGTGGTCTTCAGTCCTGGTTTGATGCAGCTCTACACGCTACTCTATCCTGTGCAAGCTTCTTCATCTCCCAGTACGTACTGCACCCTACATCCTTCTGAATCTGCTTAGTGTATTCATCTCTTGGTCTCCCTCTACGATTTTTACCCTCCAGGATGCCCTCCAATACTAAATTTGTGATCCGTTGATGCCTCAGAACATGTCCTACCAACCGATCACTTCTTCTGGTCAAGTAGTGCCACAAACTTCTCTTCTCCCCAATCCTATTCAATACCTCCTCATTAGTTATGTGATCTATCCTGGAGTCTATCAGCTCTAATGTGAAGACTGTGTAAAGGAATTAGTTTCAAGACATCTAATAAGCGCATTCCAACAGTGAATTTATCTGAATATTCTACGTGGAAAAATTGAATAAAATAAATCTGGATTATTGTAGATTCAAAAGAACCCACTTCACTGCCAAATTTACTGAAATGATCTGTGTCAGAATTTGATGAACAGAAGCCAAAAGTGTATCTATTGTAAAATCCTGTCATCAATAGTGGAACAGGGTGTAATGTTACACAGTTATAACTACAGGAAATAAACTGACATTTGACGTTGAGTATGTTGTAATATGACAATCAACAGAATCTATACATAATTCTCACAGTTCATCGACTGTCAAATTTCAAGTTCTCACTGATTTTGCGGCTAGCTACCATGACAAGTGTATAGCTTTATTTCTATTGGTCGGAGCTTGGACATTAGTGGCAGACGCCACAGAAAGGTGGATTCCAATCTAATTATGGGATGTCTATCTTAATCTTTTCGTTCTCCATTCCAAGATGTGGAGCGAGCACGCAATCTACAATATACCACTTGGCAGTGTGCAAAAGCATCAACAGAACCACTACACGCACATGCAGAAACGTACCCTTCGGAAAGATACGGAGAAGCAAGTGCAATGAGAACCAAAATAAAATATAAGAGAAAGAATGACAGAAAAATAATAAGGCAAGCTATGTCAGTATATAAGAATTTTGACCTACCCACACTAACGCTATATTTAGTCAAGAAAAAGAAATATTGAGAAAAGTTTGTCACAGAAAAAAAATTAAATTCGAAACTATTTGAAGCGCTTTCTGAGTCTTGAAAGAGAGAGAACATTGCGTTGTGATGCCTCAGAACCTGTCCTACCAACCGATCACTTCTTCTGGTCAAGTTGTGCCATAGTTGCGTGAACTATCCAGCTAATCTTCAGCATTCTTTTGTAGCACCACATTTCGAAAGGTTCTATTCTGTTCTTGTCCAAATTAGTTATCGTTCATGTTTCACTTCCATACAAATACTTTCAGAAACGACTTCCTGACATTTAAATCTATATTCGATGCTAACAAATTTCTCTTCCTCAGAAATGCTTTCCTTGCCATTGCCAGTTTACATTTTATATCCTCTCTACCTCGACCATCATCAGTTATTTTGCTTCCCAAATAGCAAAATTTATTTACTGCTTTAAGCGTCTCATTTCCTCGTCTAATTCCCTCAGCATCAACTGATTTAATTCGACTACATTCCGTTATCCTCGTTTTGCTTTTGTTGTTATTCATCTTATATCCTCCTTTCAAGACACAGTCCATTTCTTTTAACTGCTCTTCCAGGTCCTTTGCTGTCTTTCAAATAATTACGATGTCATCGGCAAACCTCATAGTTTCTATTACTACTCCAAATTTTTGTTTTGTTTCCTTCATTGCTTGCTAAATATACAGAGTGAATAACATCAGAGATAGGCTACAACCCTGTCTCATTCCCTTCTCAACCACTGATTCCCCTTTCATGCCCCTCGACTCTTGTAAGTGCTATCTGCTTTCTGTATGAACTGTGAATAGCCTTTCGCTCCCTGTAGTTGACCCCTGCCATCTTCAGAATTTGAAAGAGAGTATCCCAGTCAACATTGTCAAAAGCTTTCTCTAAGTCTACAAATGCTAGATACGTACGGTTGCCTTTCGTTAATCTATCTTATAAGAATATTCGTAGGGTAAGTATTGCTCCACGCGTTCCAACATTTCTACGGAATCCAAACTGACCTTCCCCAAGGTCGGCTTCTACCAGTTTTTCCATTGTCCTGTAAAGAACTCGGATTAGTATTTTCCATCCGTGACTTATTAAACTGACAGTTCAGTAATTTTCACACCTGTCAACACCTGTTTTCTTTGAGATTGGAATTGTTATATTCTTCTTGAAGTATGAGGGTATTTCGCCTGTCTCATACATGTTGCTCACCAGATGGGAGAGTTTCGTCAGGGCTGGCTCTCCCAAGGTTACAATGGAGTGTTGTCTACTCCCTGGGCCTTGTTTGGATTTAGGTTTTTCAGTGCTCTGTCAAACTCTTCAAGCAGTATCGTATCTCCCATTTCATCTTCATCTATGTCCTCTCATCTCCACAGTATTTCCCTCAAGTACATCGCTCTTTATACGTAGACCACCCATATACTCCTTCCACCTTTCTACTTTCTCTTCTTTGCTCAGGACTGGTTTTCCATCTGAGCTCTTGATATTCATACAAGTGGTTCTCTTTTCCCCAAAGGTCTCTAATTTTTTTGTAGGTAGTATCTATCTTACCCCTAGTGATATATGCCTCCATATCTTTACTTTTGTCCTCTAGCCATCCCTGCTTAGCCATTTTGCACTTACTGTCGATCTCAATTTTGAGACGTTTCTAATCCTTTTTGCCTGCTTCATTTATTGAATTTTTATATCTTCTCCTTTCATCAATTACATTCAATATCTCTTCTGTTACCCAAGGATATCTACCAGCCCTCATATTTTTACCTACTTGATCCTCTGCTGCCTTCACTATTTCATCCCTCAAAGCTAAGCATTCTTCTTCTACTATATTGCTTTCCCCCGTTCTTGTGAATGGCTCCCTAGTGCTCTCTCTGAAACTCTCTACAACCTCTGGTTCTTTCAGATTATCCAGGTCCCATCTCCTTAAATTCCCACCTTTTGCAGTTTCTTCAGTTTTAATTTACAGTTCATAATTAACATAATGTGATCAGAGTCCACATCTGCCCCTGGAAATGTCTTACAATTTAAAACCTGGTTCCTAAATCTCTGTTTTACCATTTATATAATCTATCTGAAACCTTCCAGTGTCTCCAACCCTTTTCCACGCATACAACCTTCTTTCAAGATTCTTGAACCAAGTGTTAGCTATAATTAAGTTATTCTCTGTGCAAAATTCTACCAGGAGTCTTCCTCTTTTATTCCTTACTCCCATTCCATATTCACTTACTACTTTTCCTTCTCTTCCTTTTCCTACTTTCGGATTCCAGTCCCTCGTGACGCTTAAATTTTCGTCTCCCTTCACTATCTGAATAATTTCTTTTATCTCTTCATACACTTCTTCAATCTCTTCATCTGCGGAGCTATTTGGTTTATAAACTTGTACTACTGTGGTAGGGATGGGCTTCGTGTCTATCTTGGCTACAATGATGCGTCCCCTATACTGTTCGTAGTAGCTTACCCGCTCTCCTATTTTTTTATTCATTATTAAACCTACTCCTGCACTAATCCTAATTGATTTTGTATTTATAAACCTGTGTTCGCATGACCAGAAGTCTTGTTCCTCCCGCCATCAAACTTCTCTAATTGCCGCTATGTCTAGCTTCGACCCATCCATTTCCCTTTTCAAAATGTCTAACCTACCTACCCGATTAAGGGATCTGACATTCCACGCTCCGATCCGCAGAACGCCAGTTTTCTTTCTCCTGATAACGACGTCCTCCTGAATATTTCCCGCCCGGAGATCCGAATGGGGGACTATTTTACCTCCGGAATATTTTACCCAAGAGGACGCCATCATCATTTAACCATAGAGTAAAGCTGCATGCCCCCGGGAAAAAAATTATGGCTGTAGTTTCTCCTTTCTTTCAGATGTTCGCAGTAGCAACTCAGCAAGGGCGTTTTGGTTAGTGTTACAAGGCCAGATCAGTCAGTCATCCAGACTGTTGCCCCTACGGCTACTGTAAAGGCTGCTGCCCCTCTTCAGGAACCACACGTTTGTCTGGCCTCTCAACAGATACCCCTCCGTTGTGGTTGCACCTACGGTATGACTATCTGTATACTGCGGCACGTAAGGTCCATAATTCATAAGGGGGAGCTCTAATATGTACCATAAATGTTCGATGGGATCCATGTTGGGCGATCTGGATGGCGAACAACTGTGGTTTGGCGACAAGGCGCATTGTAGTGTATAATGGCCGGGTGGGTGGAGCATCAGGACTTTGGTCCTGTGATGGGGTGAAACAAGATAGGGAGGAGGAGAAGAAGCAGCAGAAGAAGAAGAAGAACGGGGTACTCCTATGCGATAGCATTAGAGCGATAAGTGTAGGTCCATCCAAATATCTAAAGACAAATGTTGTCATGTCACTACTAACACACCCGGATGGAGTCTGCTTTGAGCATGTGTGTGGATGTTCAAAAACGCTGTCTCAACCCAAATACCAGCTACTGCAAAAGATACTGCATGATGTTGAAGGTGTAACATACACGACATTCAGCCAAACATGTCAAATTCCGCCACCAGAAAGAGTAAAGCCAAACACAAAGTTCGTATTTGACTATGTAGCTGTGGGAAACCGAGATCAAATTCTACGATATTTCTGTTTTGGACGTCTTATGGGTATTGACGTATTTTATTTGAGTTAGACATATTTCAGAATCCCGAAACAGTACGTGATGGATAGCGCATATCTTATTACAGCTTTGAGACAAGACAACTTGTAACCAAAGCACATTTACCAGGCATGTGTAGGAACAGACAAGTCATTCAATCATTTTGTAAAGATCTGTGAAAATTGCTGAAAACACGCACAGTACGTGTTTCTTGTTAGTGATAAATCAGGAAAACTGAATGACGGCAGGTATAGAGTGAACTTCTAGGAGTTCCTATCTGTATATCTATGAGGAAAGTAATGAGTATGTCAAGTATACATCTCACCATGGGCAAGTTCGCAGGTTGTCAGGCACTCAGCCCGAGAGAATAGCTGTGCAGAGAATACGTGTGTACATGGATGGAAAATTTCAGTCTCTCGAAGGTAAAGTTAACGAGCTAGAGACGAATGCCGAGACCCTTCTGAGACTGATCAACGAGTTAGATGTTAAGGCCAAGGACCCAGAGACGCACAACTACATCATTCTGAGAAAGTAAGTATACGACTTAGCTGTAAAGGTTGATGGAACTGAACGGTGCGTACATGACTTAACTGTAAAGTTTGAGGGAATTGTATATAACGTGCAGCCTGTGAAGCAACCTGCTCAGTATACAGCAAGATGTCGACTAAGCGTAAGGTCACCGCTGCACGGAAGACCGTGAGGTTAGGACATTTGGATCGAGAGCAGACACTGCGAGAGACGTTTAAACCAGTTACTCAATCTCTCGCTGAACTCTCAGCGAAATACACGAAGGCGACAACAAAGCTACTGACAGTTTCATTAGCTGTCACAGCAACGCTAGGATAGACAAAACATAGGATATCAATGGCGAAAAACCATATATGCTGGGTACGCAGCCTGTAACTTTAAATGAGGAAACGATGCAGGTAGCGGATAGGCAACTTCGAAGAACACCAGGTCTACTCAACCTCAATTTCCTAAAACCCTCAAAAAACAGTAACATTTTCACCCAAAGATCTGGAGATGTATGGTGAAATACTATAATTGACCGGAGTACACTGGAAAGCAGGAAACCAATGGAGTGCGAAATACAGAAACATTATAAAACCATTGTTACTAGATGGTGGGTGTAGCAGTGTGGTACTGACATTCAGCAGTGAACCTCCTCAGGATACATACCGGGTTATCAAAAAGTCAGTATAAATTTGAAAACTTAATAAACCACGGAATAATGTAGATAGAGAGGTAAAAATTGACACACATGCTTGGAATGACATGGGGTTTTATTAGAACAAAAAAAACACCCCATATTAATAGACGCGTGGGAGATCTCTTGCGCGTGTCGTTTGGTGATGATCGTGTGCTCAGCCGCCACTTTCGTCATGCTTGGCCTCCCAGGTACCCAGACCTCAGTCCGTGCGATTAGTGGCTTTGGGGTTACCTGAAGTCGCAATTGTATCGTGATCGACCGACATCTCTAGGGATGCTGAAAGACAACATCCGACGCGAATGCCTAACCCTAACTCCGGACCGGCTTTGCATTACTGTTCACAACATTATTCCTCGTCTACAGCTATTGTTGAGGAATGATGGTGGACATATTGAGCATTTCCTGTAAAGAACATCATCTTTGCTTTGTCTTACTTTATTATGCTAATTATTGCTATTCTGATCAGATGAAGCGCCATCTGTCGGACATTTTTTGAACGTTTGCATTTTTTTGGTTCTAATAAAACCCCATGTCATTCCAAGTATGTGTCAGTTTGTACCTCTCTATCTACATTATTCCGTGATTTATTCAGTTTTCAAATTTATACTGACTTTTTGATCACCCGGTACTACGAAGACCCAATGAGAGAACACATCCACTACGACTGCTCATGGCATCAGCTGTTGCGGGAAATACCGTTCATTCGAATGAGACTGCCGTAGTTTCAGAGCTTAGAGAGAGACGTATAATCGCGTAAATATGGAGACAGTAGTTCGAGAACTGCACAAACCAGCATGCAAAACACACCCACGTAGGCATGTTACGATTAAAGGTTTGGAGGAATTATGGCAGGCTGATGTTGTAGATACGAGAGAATATTCACATGAGAGTAATGGATTCAGATATACCCGTAATTTTAATGGTTATTGATACATACTTTAAATTCGCCAGTCAGCCCTCTGATGACGTCACGAACCGCTTGTTTGATACTTTAACTGGTTTCCGAGTCGTCATAGCCCCTGTTGATGTCTTCGACATTGTTGATACGTGGTACTTACTGGAATTAAAGAAAACGTGGAAAGGAGGACCCATCAATATAACTTTCTTTTCACACAACCTGTTTATTTAACAACATATATAAACTGTGTTTTAAAGATAATCGAAGCATTTAACCATAAAATTTTCTCTAACAAAGTGAACAATTTTGCAAAATTCTTTTGACCTCAAACCATAAGTTGAATAAGCTTTTAATCTTTGCAAAAGAAATCTGACGTGCTGTATTGCAAACGAGCAAACAATATGACAATGATTACAAGACGGCCGAACCTGCAGTCCGCCCATTATCTGGTCAAACGGCGGTGTTTGCTACCGCGCTGGACGCAGCCTATCTTATTAAATTCCCTTCTGCAACACATGAAAACTATATAAGCACCATCGATGACAAGAGTGATTCAGTTACTCAAAACAGATGACTTAACTTTTAATTTGAAAGCTGTCTTTTAGAGGTTCGAGGTTAAGATGCGCACCTGCGCGTAAAGGTTAAACAGATTGGCAAACAATATGACAGTGGTCAAGTTTGCTTCAAAGCAACCAACCTCTTAATTTCAATCGGTAACCAAGGTGCGACTGGATCTCAGCCCGTCCCTTCTGACAATTTCATTGTGACTAAAGCCCTGGTGCCAGTTTTCTGTTAATATTTTCAAAGTTAAACTGATTGTCAGTTACTGAGACTGCTCTGAAGGAACGTCTTAAAACATCACTTGTGAATACTGATTACAAGAGAACTCACTCGGCGGAAGCGCAAGATCCAGCTAAAATACAGCAATAATGACCCGGTCTTTCAAACACAGAACGAACAGCTTAGTACAACAGGTTGTTCAGATTATAACTAATGACTGAGAAATGCAATTACAATCACAGAATTGAACCGGTTAACAGCTAAATCCAACCACAAGGTTCCTCTTTGTTTAACGGCAATCTGTGCCTTAGTACAATTGTTCTGGCTGTATTTACGACCAAGAGCTGATTAATTAGAACATTAATGATCGGGTACAAACCAGAATGGAAAGGCCAATCCGCAAACTTCGTGCCTTCCTCTCTGGCCAGAGAAACCCGTATATATATCGGCAAGCAAAGACCCTCTAAGGGCACAACTCACAGATACCATCTCTTCGTCATAGACACTGGCAATGAGGCCGCAAGAGGGATAGTCGGTACTAGACCTGAGCGAGGGGCGCCAGACAGAAGTCTACGGCTCAATGGCGCCACGGCTCAATTGTAAGACGAAAAGTCACGCAGAGAATTATGCGTCGCACTACGACCTAATACCCATAACACCAATATCACCAGTAGTCTTGAAACGGTTGGTTTTTTTCTCCGGAGTACATTTTAGAGGCAGTTTTGTGAGCGCGCATAGTCGGAAACTGTTTTCTTTTGTGTTGCTTGATGCACTGCCCCTTGCTGAGCCCCAGTGGCACATATTTCACGCTTCTGACGGCTCGTTGTCACCTGTTACTCGTTACTGCGTGAGCGGTACGTATGGAGGTGGAGTGAGACACACCCACATGGTAGAGTAAGGTCTGGTAAGCTTGCAGGAGGGGTGGGCAGGGGAGGGGCAGAAAGGGGTGGCAGGTGGCGCGACTCCCTTACAACAAAGGCACACCGTCCGAAGGGCTTGGTCAGAACCACCCAAGGTTGGCAGCTGGTTTCAATTTAATTCTGGGACGATATGTAGTAAGTGTGTGTGTGTGTGTGTGTGTGTGTGTGTGTGTGTGTGTGCTTGGTAAGCAAAAACAAATAGAAAAAATGTTAATGTGTTCACTGAAGAAAGTCACGCAATCTTTGGCACGGATATCTTAGAAGCGACAATTGGTTGATGACTGACGTGTAACTGGAGCGGCATGCTCCACCAAACCTCGGATGACGTCATTACGTAGCATCATGCGAGTCCACGATAAAGAGTGCACCAGTCAAGACACGCGTTCTTGCGCGCTGTCATTATACGAAAACACAATCTGGTTACGCTAGCAGAATATTGCCTTCTGTACAGTGCTTTCGTGGCATCCGCAGAGGCTGCCCTTTCGGTTTGTAGCATTTCCATAATTCAGGTCAAGTCTCCGAAGAATAACAAAGTGCGCATATACAAAGCGTGCCTGATCTATGACAGATCATTCCAACCCTCCCCCCCCCCCCCCCACACACTCACACACACACACACACACACACACACACACACACACACAGAGAGAGAGAGAGAGAGAGAGAGAGAGAGAGAGAGAGAGAGAGAGTTAGCAGCACTAAAACGAAATGTACGTCGGCTGTCCCATGTGATTTCACGAATCGCAGCGAGTTACTACATTATTCATGTACTTCAGTGCATATAAAACTGCGAACAGCGTGCATTGAGTACAGCTAATGTACAGACAGCAGTTCTTACGTTTTTCTGTTTACCCACTGGTTGAGTCAAGACCTCACTTCACCTCACCTCACACCAAACTCTTTGTTGACGCGGAAGATCTTCAGAACTCGCCCGTGGCTGGAGCAGGCGACACCTTCCATACACAGGAAGGAGCAGGTGTGCGCCAGAGCTCCTGGCTCACGCCGCACGTCACTGACCCTACCGTACGAGTAAAGCGTGAAGCGTTGCTTTGCAGTCGCCTCCTTCCCTGGACACTTGATGAAGTGGTCGAAGTACGTATGCACAAGCTACTTTTACAATGATCCTGTGGAAAGCTCAGATGAGGAGCGTAATTTTAGTACAGCTACAATGTTTACAATTTAGACGGGAAGCAGCCACAAGTTTCCTTTGAAACTTTGTATTTAAATCAAACCATTACTGGTTTCAGATGTCTTAGAAATCCATCTTTTGGTGGCTGTGAAAACTCTCCTTACTTTCGTGATGGGGTCCCATTTTGTACTTGTCACTGGTTGTCTGTACTAAGGTGAATAAAAAGGTTTTTCCTTCACAGTTCGCTAAACCTGCGAGAGCTGTTTTATTTCTGTTTCACCTTCACAGGAACATTAATGAAATGATTTTAAAGTTTTTAAAAGACGAGATGTGGCTAAAACTCACGTGGTGCATATGTTTGCACGCGAATGAGTCCTGTATTAATGGTGTCGATTTTAAAGTTAACACATTTTTGCACGTGGACTAGGTGAATGCTGTTAAATTGTCTGGCAACAGCTTTAAACCGCACTTTCTATGTTTTGCGACAACGCACACGCTCAATATTTTCGAAACACGGCACAGATTCACACGATTAACTTATTAACGTACAACGCATTCACAGCAGTACATGTCACCGTACGACTTGATTGGTGTACAGGTTGGAGGAAACCCACCTGTACAATCTGGATATGAAAGAGTAATGAAAACCTCTTCCCCTAACAGTCTGAATATATCCTTCAATAAGAACGAAAGTTAAAACCGCCATTTTGGCTGCCTCTAAGCCATAATACCAGATTATTAGTGAAAATAGCCGGAGCGCATACGGGAAATTAGTAGAAAAGAATAAGGATTACACTAGCAGAAGTATACAGACAGCTATTTCTGGACACTGTTGTGGGGTGTCTGAACTCCGTTGGGTACACTGGCCGAATGTCTGTGGACAACTGACAGCCCGCACACCCTCAAAAGCTGAAAGCAGCGGAGGCAGTGACACCGGACGCTGGGGTCTGCAGGGATGCTGAGCTTCCGACTCGTCCCACAGGCGTCCCACTGGGTGGAGGTCAGGACTCTGGTCAGTGTCCGCAGACCGTCGCCTCACAGGTACTGCTTTGTGAAGGGGAGCGTTTCCGTGCTTATCCAACAGTCATCTCCGACCAGTTCCTCCACTGTACCCAGCACACAGCGCTGTAAAACTGTGTCCATATCCTTCCTCAGTTAGCGTTTTCTTAAGAGCAACGCAGTAGCCACGCAAAACACAAAAACAGCCCTTACCTAAGACTACCCCGTACACACCAGACTTGATGGCAGATAACGTTCTCCAGGCATTCGCGAAACGTAGACACCTACCTCGGATCGCTACAGGGTACAGCGTGATTCACCACCAGAAACCACCGGTTTCCAGTCATCCAGTGTCCAGTGGCGTGGCTGTTTAGGACACCTCGGGCGCCTCTTAGCATCGACTACAGAAAAGTTACGAAGATCTGCTCTGCCACACACTTTTCCACAGTCATTGTGCTGGGTGGACTGCTGGTGGCACTTTGGAACTCGCGAGCGATTCCTGCCGCTGACTTAGTGCTGTTTTGTACGACCAGCCTCTGCGGTGCGCGGCGCTCCCTGCCCACGAGTTCGTGGCGTGCGCCTCGTGTCGGTTCAGCCGGCGTCGCTCCCACGTGCTCCCGCTTCACAGTCGGTTCACCGACAGGGAGCCTGGGCAGCCACAGAAGAGCCGTGACGCCGCTGGCGTGAGGTGACACCCAGTGACTACTCCACGTTCGAAGCGAGTGACCCCTCCTTCTGCGCCTCTACTGAGGACACGACGCTCCCCGCATCCTTTCATACTGGCGTGTCCGCCTCTTGTCACGTGTGCTTGTCAGTGCCGCCTTACGTAGGGGTCTCCGCAAACGTTTTGCCAGGTAGAGTGTATGGATAGTTTTCAGATGTTCATAAAATACGGGTTGGAAAGCTTTCTGTCGAGTGGTAGGGTAACAGTTAGCCATTACCCCGTCCATTCGTTGAAGGTGCGTGTAATTACAACCAAAATCAGTGGACTATCCACTATCGTCATTCTGAGTCATTAACATAAAAAAAGTGTTCAAAAGTGTGGGAATTCCTAGGGGACCAAACTGCTGAGGTCATCGGTCCCTAAACTTACACACTACTGAAGCTAACTTATGCCAAGAACAACACACACACGCATTAACATCCGTTGGCTGTCTGTATTATTACTTAAACAATCATTAACGCTACAGTGAGTCTTTATAACATGACAGTTTAATACGCAAAAGCAATAGAACGATGGGGAATTTCAGTGTGCAAGTGCAACTAAATGTGGCTGCTAACACGAACATCATTCTTATAAAGAATGCTAGGAAGTGCGTTACTGTCGAATTAAATAAAAGAAGTAAATGGATCAGGGCGAAAGGGTCGGATCTCGTATGGTGTGCGCTCTCTGTGTTAACCACGCCTTAACCTTGTCCGTCGGCCGCAAACAAAACTGTTTCAATTAAGAACTAGTGAAACCGTAGCAGGAGGGAGGTTACGCAATACGCATATCGACCATTTTTCTGCCGTAAAAAACTGAAACGTGCATTTGGCACACGACAAACTAGTTCAAAGTTCCTGAAACTGCTGTAATTAATGTCGTTCCACATGTTCTGATGAATTTTCGCTACATTACGCTCTTTGCGTATACTGTTGCAGTTGCAAGGGGCAGTCAAATGAAAACCGGACACCCGAAACAACGAGACCATGGAATGGTTCCATTCAAAAGTAATCACCACACGCCGTAAGACGTGTTTGTCCCACTGGGAGACGAGGCGAAAATTCATCAGAACATATAATACGGCATTAATTACAGCAGTTTCAGGAACTTTAAACTAGTCTGACATATGCGAAGGCAGCGAATAATCTGGTACTATGGACTAATGGTATCCAAAATGGCAGTTTTGTCATTCTTATTGAAGAATATACTTAAAGTGTTAAAGGAAGGGAAGAAATACTGCAACCAGTTGCAACTCCATAGGTTTTCCCTACTGTTACACATCAAGATTTGAGCTATAAATTGCCATCTTCATTGTAATAAAATCTTATTGTGACACTTACTCCTATGAATTTGTTGGTTTTCACTCAGTCAGATGCACTGAAGACGGATATTTGTAGCTGAAACTTGGATATGATAGAGTAATAAAAACCAATAGGGGTTCCGACTGATTGCTGTGTTCCTGTCCTTTCTTACAAGAATAAACACTCGCTGTGCAGAACTGTGCCGTGTGGAGTCCAACTTGGTTAATATTGAGGCTGAGCTAAGCTTCTACTGTTTGTCGTCTGTGACTGTCCCACCTGTCCCAGTGTGTGCACACAGCACGTTTCGCCAGAAAAAGATGCACTAAGACAACAAGTAGGACACTGCCGTGGCGACTGAGACAGAATTTCTCTAGAGGCAAAAGAAATTGTTCATCTGCGAGAAGGCGAGAAAGCGACAGTCACAAAAGTGCACTAGCCAAAGAGCTACAAGGAATGTAAAAGCTGTTCCTCGCGTTGAACCATTGTCTCTGAACGTGTTCGGTACATTAGTTCTCGACGCTGTTTGTTCTCACCTTCGGTAACGTACAGGTGGTTTCCGCAGTCCTGTACCTCTGGTGGCGGTAAGGTGTACACCATAACAAAAGTTCTGCACTACCTCGCTTCCCCCGGTACACAGCTTACATTAAGAGTGGTTTTCTTCCACTAATAACACAGCGAGACGAAGTGAGTTCCTGCATATATTAACTCGAAGTTCACAACAGTCGATGTTGCTCTCCAACCTTGTATAACCTCACAATAACAACCTTCATTCGGTAAGAGCGGATTCTCTACATTCATTATGCAGTTTTCAATTATCTTTATCGCCTTTAGCCCCGCATTCGGCTCTGGGTATAATCCAAAGGTAGCCTGGCGGCAGAATCGCAAGTCTACATTTATACTCCGCAAGCCACCCAACGGTGTGTGGCGGAGGGCACTTTACGTGCCACTGTCATTACCTCCCTTTCCTGTTCCAGTCGCGTATGGTTCGCGGGAAGAACGACTGTCTGAAAGCCTCCGTGCGCGCTCGAATCTCTCTAATTTTACATTCGTGATCTCCTCGGGAGGTATAAGTAGGGGCAAGCAATATATTCGATACCTCATCCAGAAACGCACCCTCTCGAAACCTGGACAGCAAGCTACACCGCGATGCAGAGCGCCTCTCTTGCAGAGTCTGCCACTCGAGTTTGCTAAACATCTCCGTAACGCTATCACGGCTACCAAATAACCCTGCGACGAAACGCGCCGCTCTTCTTTGGATCTTCTCTATCTCCTCCGTCAACCCGATCTGGTACAGATCCCACACTGATGAGCAATACTCAAGTATAGGTGGAACGAGTGTTTTGTAAGTCACCTCCTTTGCTGATGGACTACATTTTCTAAGGACTCTCCCAATGAATCTCAACCTGGTACCCGCCTTACCAACAATTAATTTTATATGATCATTCCACTTCAAATCGTTCCGTACGCATACTCCCAGATTTTTAAGTCGTACGCACACTGAGCGACTCAAAATTAATAATTAACAATACAAAAATCGAAATACAGATGAATAAATAAGGGAGACGTACTTTTGTGGATAAAATTAAAATTAATGTTAATTGAAATGTAAGGCAAAGAGGCCTGGCAGGTGGAACAGCAGGAGACAATAGAAAAATCAGGTCACTCAAACATCGGGTGAGTCCTGAGGAGCCTCGGCAAACTTGGGACGCGCTGAGGAGGGGCCCCACCTCCAGTGTCAGGTGGCCCTGCCTGTGGACACGTACTGAGGCTTGACCGTAAAAAGACTTGCTAGGATTTAGAGTATTTGTTGTATGGATCTACCTCTTCAGCATTGAAAATGTGCGCAGTGATCTTATTGGAATAATATCATGCATTTATCCATTCGTAAGCCATTTTTAATGTGCTAAACGGCACGAGTATTATAATAGCATGTCAACTAACGCGTATCTTACCTGATGACACTTAAGCATCGAAGTCATTCGAACTCTGTTATTATATGTTAGGTGTGAGGGCTTAGTGGCGACACTTTTGTGCGATGTGTGAAATGTTTGCACTATTCCAGCACGAGGCGTTGATTCGTGACGGAGCCAAATAACTTCGCCCACCGAAAGACGTGCGGCTGCCCGAGGAACGAGTAAGCGCACAGCAGAAAAGAGTCTGAGCTATGGCGGGCGGGCGTGAGTCGTGGCCCACATCCTCCCGCGGGAAAGGGGAAGGCCCCACTTCGAATCCCGTCTCGGAGCGCAGTTTTAAACTGTCACAAGGGTTCAGATCGGCACACACTCCGCTGCGGGGAAAATTGGAAAACTAATTACGGACATATGACCCGTGCTGCCGCGGAGCCCGTCAGGTCGTTTCAAGCGTTAATGAATGAATGAAATTTACACCCTAAGCACTTTTACTACGGAAAACAAGTAATCGACACGCGCGTAACGGCGGGTGTGGCAGTCGGACGAGGACCCGCGGTAATTGCGGCCAGATTGGTTATCGGCAGTCATTTCAAAGTTTAACGAGCTGGAATCGTCTCGTCGGCATGCGAAATGTATAACCTCGTTAAAACTTGTGCAGATGCTCAAACACAGGCTTACCTGTCTCGGCAGCTGGCGTATTTACCTTGAATTACCCATTCGCTATCGTCCCGGTTGTGAACAATTCTGCGCCATAAAGCGACATCTCCTCCAGGTGAGTCACGAAGCATTCTGTGGGGGGTGCGCGTGGCGTCTGCTGAGCAAACTCGGGACTCAGTGTCCACTTCGCCACAGCCGCGTCTTCACCGCCGCACACCGAGTCTGTCCACCCCGTGACAAAGGCTGTGAGGGGTAACGATCACAGGGAAGTTGGCAGCACTGCCTATCGCTCCGGCGCTGACACGAAGCCCCCACCGCCTCACTCCCGAGCCGGCCGAAGTGGCCGTGCGGTTAAAGGCGCTGCAGTCTGGAACCGCAAGACCACTACGGTCGCAGGTTCGAATCCTGCCTCGGGCATGGATGTTTGTGATGTCCTTAGGTTAGTTAGGTTTAACTAGTTCTAAGTTCTAGGGGACTAATGACCTCAGCAGTTGAGTCCCATAGTGCTCAGAGCCATTTTTAAACCTCACTCACGGTCTTTAGCAGCGATGCTGTACTCACAAGCGAGAGAAAGAATACCGCGTCGATTTCAAATCACGCACAGACTGTTTTCGGGCTACGATTCTTCTGATTGGCTTGGTATGCCCCACAACGAATTCTTCTCCTGTACCAACTTCATATCAGAGTAGCACATACACACAACGTATTAAATAATTACATATTCGATTTACTCCAGTGACAAGTTTTATCCTCCGCAGCTCCCTCTAGTACCACACAAGTTATTCCCTGACCCCTTAACAGATACCGTATCGTCCAGCCCCTTCTTGTTGCCAATGTTTCCCATGTGTTCCTTGCATCTCCGATTTTGCGAAGAACCTCATCATCCTTCGTTTTCCCATTGCACCTAATTGTCAACATTCTTCTGCAGCACAACGACTGAATGAAGAGAGAAAATTAGGTGCTGTAAAAAGCTTCCAGTAGGAGAAAGGAAACACAGCTGCTGCACCAAACTTCATCAGATAAAAAGTATAAAATAAAAATAAAATACACTACTGGCCATTAAAATTGCTACGCCACAAAGATGACATGCTACAGACGCGAAATTTAACCGACAGGAGGAAGATGCTGTGGTATGCAAATGATTAGCTTTTCAGAGCATTCACACAAGGTTGGCGCCGGTGGCGACACCTACAACGTGCTCACATGATGAAGGTTTCCAGTCGATTTCTCATACACAAACAGCAGTTGACCGGCGTTGCCTGGTGAAACGTTGTTGTGATACCTCATGTAAGGAGGCGAAATGCGTACCATCACGTTTCCGACTTTGATAAAGGTCGGATTGTAGCCTATCGCGATTACGGTTTAACGTATCGCGACATTGCTGCTCGCGTTACTCGAGATCCAATGACTGTTAGCAGAATACGGAATCGGTGGGTTCAGGAGGGTAATACGGAACGCCGTGCTGGATCCCAACGGCCTCGTATCACTAGTAATCGAGGTGACAGGCATCTTATCCGCATGGCTGTAAAGGATCGTGCAGCCACGTCTCGATCCCCGAGTCAACAGATGGGGACGTTTGGAACACAACAACCATCTGCACGACGTTTGCAGCAGCATGGACTATCAACTCGGAGACCGTGGCTGCGGTTACCCTTGCCGCTGCATCACGGACAGGAGCGCCTGCGATGGTGTATTCAACGACGAACCTGGGTGCACGAATGGCAAAACGTCATTTTTTCAGACGAATCCAGGTTCTGTTTACAGCATCATGATGGTCGCATCCGTGTTTGGCGACATTGCGGTGGACGCACATTGGAAGGGTGTATTCGTCATCGCCATACTGGCGTATCACCCGGCGTGATTGTATGGGGTGCCATTGGTTACACGCCTCGGTCACCTCTCGTTCGCATTGACGGCACTTTGAACAGTGGACGTTAGATTTCAGATGTGTTACGACCCGTGGCTCTACCCTTCATTCGATCCCTGCGAAACCCTACATTTCAGCAGGATAATGCACGACCGCATGTTGGAGGTCCTGTACGGGCCTTTCTGTACACAGAAAATGTTCGACTGCTGCCCTGGCCAGCTCATTCTCCAGATCTCCCACCAATTGAAAACGTCTGGGCAATGGTGGCCGAGCAACTGGCTCGTCACAATACGCCAGTCACTACTCTTGACGAACTGTGGTGTCGTGTTGAAGCTGCATGGGCAGCTGTACCTGTACACGCCATCCAAACTCTGTTTGGCTCAATGCCCAGGCGTTTCAAGGCCGTTCTTACGGCCAGAGATGGTTGTTCTGGGTACTGATTTCTCAGGATCTATGCACCCAAATTGCGTGAAAATGTAATCACATGTCGGTTCTAGTATAATATATTTGTACAATGAATACCTCTTTATCATCTGCATTTCTTCTTGGTGTAGCAATTTTAATGGCCAGTAGTGTAAGATAGCATCGTGAATTTCAACAGGTGAACTCCGGTTTTTATTATTGTCCATGTTGTTATCTGGCATGTTTCAAGGCCTCAGTGTTAGTCCATCCTGAGCAGGCCTCCCCAACTACTGCAGCCCAGATGCGTTTCTTCAACCTGCTGTTTGCAGTAAAGACACTTCGCTCCATCAACAAAACTGACGATTGCTCGGTGCCTCAGGGTGTGTCCTGTCAGACGGTCCCTTCTTTCAAATGGCTCTGAGCACTATGGGACTCAACTGCTGAGGTCATTAGTCCCCTAGAACTTAGTACTACTTAAACCTAACTAACCTAAGGACATCACAAACATCCATGCCCGAGGCAGGATTCGAACCTGCGATCGTAGCGGTCTTGCGGTTCCAGACTGCAGCGCCTTTAACCGCACGGCCACTGCGGCCGGCGGTCCCTTCTTTCAGTCAGCCTCTGCCACAGAATTCTTTTTCCTCCTACTCGATTCAGTTAACTCCTCATTAGTTATCCCATCTATCTATCTAACTTTTTTCAATTCTTCTCTAACATCAAATTCCGAATGTTTCCATCCTCTTGTCCTTTGTACTGTTATCGAAATGAGAAAAACCACGGGTTGAGGGAGACGGCGAAGGAGACACACCGCGCCCTTTTCAAAAGAACCAGCCCAACATTTACCTGAAGCAATTAAGGAGACCGCGGAGAACCGAAATATGAGTAGGAAGGCGGTTGCTCCTGTACTGGGTCCAGTCCCTGCCTTAACCATGCTTCAGCCACACCGCTCTGCAGGCACCGTTATACTTGTTAAAATGAGGTGGTGGGCAATACGCAGTCACAGACGAAACAGTGAAAAAAAAGAAAGAAAGAAAGGAGTCCCGCCGTACATCTACGTAAATGGCACCTGCGTTTCCAAGCGACATCCGTATGACACCTTGTATATGGGCCTATGGGCAATAATCAACGTCTTCAATTCCTAAATTCCCTAAACTAGCCTAATTCTAGCATTAAGTTAACATCGAAAACAGGAGAAACGGAGGCAGATCACATAACAACGTGGCACAGAGAGTAAATATGGTCATACAGTACGCACAAGTCCACATCACCATCTAAAAGGGAACAGAAAAGTATTCATGTAATTGGTTGACAGAACGTAGCACTAATTTGGTGCTTTCGTGTCTACTTAATCTTTAATGTGTTGTTTGCTTTGTTTTCTTGAATTATTAAAAAGTTACGCAATATATCGGTATTTTTTCTTACTAGTGTCCTGCTACAGGAGAGACAAAATGTTTGAAAGCAAAAAAGCATATATTTTATTGAGAAAAATCCTACACCATTCTTAAATAAGAACGTAAATAGATGAAAGTGTTTAATGAAAATTAATTCAGACGTTAAAAAATCAGAACTAATTGGCGAGGAATATAATTTTCCACATTATTTGGCAATTAGCAAAGAAGCAAGATACAAAGGATAAAGCAAAAAGGCGATATATACTGCTTTCTACATATTATCTGATGTGTTTAGGAGTATATATTTTCTCTGAGAAATAAATATGTATATGCTGAAACGTTTGGATGACACTTTTCCTATTATTTTAGTTCTCAGTTCTCAGAAGTCTAACGAATTTACCGCAGGACCTTTGACAAGAATATCCACTGTGAATTTTAGATTAATAATATCTATTACCTCTGTGGATTTTTAACTTCTCACGCCGTAATGAATAATCCACGAAATTTCGGTCATCCTGCCACGCAAATACTACTTCTTTTTTTGTTTTATCGGTCGCATACCGCCTGGCCATCTACGGAGTGAGTCGCAAGACTCGCTCTCAGGATGGACGGACGGTACGTGACTGATAACTCAGCAGGCAATATCTACGCGGGTGCATGCCCGAAATTTACTGGGCTGTTTATTATCTCTGCTTGCTCCTACATTTTGTTACTATATTTCGATAGTTTGGAGAAAAGGATTGTCCCTCATAACCTCACTTTCACCGTTCAAATGCCAACTGCACGGCAGACAGCTCTTACAACACAGGCAATTTTGAGCTCACGTGTAAACAAAAATGACCGCTCGAAACAGATGAGACTCAGTTCATGAATAAAACACCAGGGGCGCTGGGCGTCTGTCTCGAGCGAACAGTCAGCTGAGAGGAGGAAGTCGGGGACGTCACCAGCTCCTGACGTTTGCTGTGCTATGCGACCCGGCGGACCTATCTGTAATGCAGTGCTGCCTAAGCGCCAGGGCACAGCACGGACGTACAGTTTAGTGTGCAGTCCAAGCAACGCCGCGGTTTCACATTTTGATATCACCTGACGTCAAAGAAGCGACAAATAATACAATAATATTTTGGAGCTGACTGGTTATTGAAATCCGGAACTTTAAAGTTGCAGGCCAGCTGTTACCCCCACAGCACAGAGCTAGATATATATTCCTGTGAGAAATCATGACGGCATATGGCCATTGAAATAGATACAGTTTTAGTTCAATCTCCACCTGCACTAATAGTTAACAAAGGTCAAATAGCCACATAAGCTAACATTAATAAACAAAATAACCTGTGAAGTAGAAGGACATGTCAGAAATAAATTATTTATCTATTTTTTGTGTAGTTGATCTTCATGGATGAAACACTGGGAGCTTTGCAGGTATTTGAATCTCATGATCGATTTCGGAATTATGCACTTTCATCTTCAGACATGTTTGTGGCAGTCCAGCTCGACAGAGACACTGAAGTACATAAAGTGATGCAAAACGCTATGGAAGCGAAAACCAATGTCGCTACTGATAGCATAAAATGCGGCAGTTGTCGTTTAGTAGGTATGAAACGTTACTCTACGTTTCGTCTTAATATTAAATGAACACCAGAGCTAGTATATTTTAGTGCTACAGTAGCACTACCGATTTTCGATGTGGCTACGTTTTGGATAAGTTTTAGTTTCAGTGTTTCAGTTGCATTTGACTGTCACAAACACCTCTCAAAACAAAATTGTATACTTTCGAAATCGATAATAAGAATTAAAGCCCATCAAGAAAATATCTGAATGAATTACTCGGTAACAGTATTATTATGTTAATGAATTGATTTTAGTTTGTTTTTCAAACACTTTGCGTCATCTGTTAGCACATTTAATTCACAAGGGAGGTGGGTACACATTTGTAGGCTGCGTTCTTCGCTTCCTTCTATGGCGGGCTGAAGTTAAGTGCTCGATAATGGAGCCTGTTTTAGTTATTGAAGTTGTATTTACGAAGGAAAATGGTGACTGGTCCTTCGCAACAAAACGTCGTAAGCGAGTACACGCACAGTGGACCTACTGCTGACCTGCCTGGCTTTTTTTATACAGTTGACCGGCTGTCGTTAAGAATGGACGACATGCATTGTCGCTACAACACATTTCTGGCGAATGAATACTTTGTGTCTACGTGCCCATATTACATAAATGAACGGAAGTACGATACGTAAGCCAATTTTCTGGTGCTGTCATCCTGAAAATTGACAGATACACCTGCAGGAAGTGTAGGTAAACTCATGCATCTGTAATGCGTCATTTCCATTTCAAGCCACAATCGGTATGCACACTTTGGAACATTGTTTAATATACACATCTGCCTCATGCTCACTTGTTGCTGACGATGTATCCTGCGTTGTGCAAATGTGAATGACCTGTGTTGTATTTATTTGTCAAGTTAGGTGACAACTCATTTACCAAGAATCAGTAGATAATCCGAATATTCCACTTGTTGTTCCATCTGTTGTTCCACTCCTCATTGACAAATCTGCTCCTAAGAGATGAACAGGACGGAGAATGCTAAGTGGCTTGGAGGGCTCTGTGCCTGCTCGTTGCTCCTGTAGCAGGGGGGAAGAAGGCCGAAAGAGGCCGCTGCACAGCTGGAAGAAGCTCCACCAGGGACGACTTCCTGTTCCGGACGAACAGAATCACCAGCTGGCTGTTTCCACACGTGACAGACCGCTTACATCTTGAAAATTTCTCCGATATCCAGCCGAGTGAGGACGTCCAAAGGCCGTGACATTCCGGCGAGCCGACTACTTGCCGTCTCCAGGCCTCATCAGAAGTCGGCTTGCCGCTGTATTGCGCCTTCTGGACGACGCCTCCCGGCTGAATACCCGACAAGTTTTCAAGATTTCCGTATGCCGGGGAAACTTCAGATCACAGACCACACTGAGCCGTGGCTGGCTCATGTTATGCGTCGGATTAAACCTTGACTGCTATTCTGTGTTTAGTCTCCCGCGGTTATCGCGATTATGCTGTTATCCTCTCTCTCCTCGAGTAGCAGCAGCCGTGTGTGAGCGCATTACAGTTTAAGCTAGAGAGGTGCCGTATTTTTTTTTTTTTTCACCGCTCTCTTGTTCATAGTTCGGCGTGGTGCTAATTTTTAATGTATTGGTGAGAGCTATTGGAGGGTGTGTACTAGGAAAGAATATATATATATATATATATATATATATATATATATATATATATATATATATATCTGTGTGTGTGTGTGTGAGAGAGAGAGAGAGAGAGAGAGAGAGAGAGAGAGAGAGAGAATAAAGCAAACAAAACATACAGAAATAAATGGAGACTCATAGAAGATGACACACAGCTGTCGAAATCTTTCTTGGTAAATTAAATATAAATACGAGGGCTGTTCGGAAAGTAAGGTCCGATCGGTCGCGAAATGAGAACCACAGTGAAAATCAGAAACATTTTATTCACAACAGTTAGCCACACCTTCCAGCTACATATCTGAATAGTCGCCGATCCTAGTTAGACATTTGTCGTGGCGTTGTACAGACTTTCCAGTACCCTCGTCAGAGAAAGCAGCTGCCAGTGCCTTCGACAATTCTCTACACTGCTCTGCCTTTCGTTGTCTTCATAGCCAGCGGTTTGCGGAAGCAGAGATGAAACTCAGGGGGAGCCAGATAATGGCTATATTGTTGAGTGGTACTTAAGATAGGTAAATAAATTAGTGAAATCAGTGTGAAGTGAAGTAGAAATTAGAAAATAAATGAAAAACTTAATTTAGTTTAGAAGAATTACACACTGGCAAACAGCGTTCAGAGCAGCAGTAACAGAAGAGCCAATGACCATGAAGTCAGTACGTCAGGAGAAGCCATCGCCCTCCCCCCATAAGCGGACGCTGCTGTCGATTCAGCCGTCAGGGCATCGCCCTACCGGGTCACGTGTTTCTCAATTGTCACATGTGATCAAAGGCCCGCGCCTACATTCCAAGATCCAATGACCGACGTTAAGAAGATTCTTCGAGAAGCTTTTCAACGTGACAGAAGAGGCAGTGACCGTGAAGTCGTTCACCTCCAGTGAACTGAAATGAATAAATACGCAAGACGCAGTGGGCCCAAGAAGAGTAGTTTTCAGTTCAGTTTCTGAGCTGAAGACCGTCATGCAGGAAGAGATTACGTCGTACACAGAAGCACCAAGTCCGCCGCTGTAATGGAATAGCAAGCAGCAACCTCGCCGCCAGAAGACAGAAGTCAGGAGGTATTTGAAGTCTGATTTTTACGTACCCGGGTGGCTCGTGAGGACGGGAAGGAGACGGCCTCACATCAGCAGTCACCTGTGAGCTGGGATGAAGATCTGACAGCCGAAGCGGAAGTCCGTTGTTCGAGTCCGGGACACTGGCTCGGCTGGCCGACGCACGACACTGACACACGCGACCGCTTAGAGAAGAGAAACACTGGGACGCCACACCCAAGGTATCACCATCCGATTCGCGACTTCGTTCTCAATAGTTAAACGGGCCACCGGACGAGGCGCGTCTCCAGTCAACTGGGCGAGACGGCGACACGAGATACACACCGCCAGGCGTAATCAGACGCCGCCGCTCACGCAAGCAGAAGGCTTCGCAAACGACACAGCTGCCGCTCTCCCAGCCAGAACAGTCCAGTAAGGAAACCGTTGTACAAAACTTTCAATAAAAGTTATCTTATGTAAAAATGCTGTTTCATTCTACCTCATACCTGAGCCTAGGAAGAACCCACCCTGCCCATCTGTTGTTAAGAGAGAAAAAGTAATTTATTTAGTGTTTTTCTCCCTGACATAATGCTTTAGAATCAAATGCCCTTTGCAGTAATGCTCATCCTGACAATTATGAATACACTGCTGGAGCTACTTCATTGCCCCTGCAGAATGCGGCTGAAAATTGTCGCGAAGAATGAAATGCATGACATATACGTTATGTGGGCTGCATAGCTTCAGGCGAAATCTCTCACCAGATCCACATAGTTGTCGGGAGACACTGTTGTCTCAGACATTTCCACGTGACCTCTTTGCGCTCTGAACTGAAAAGAGCGCCGTGAAGCGATCGACAGGCACACTGAAGGCACTGCCCAACACATCTGTGCAAAGTTCCATCGGATTTCCATAGTGGTTTCCATTTCGCCCCTAATCGGACCTTACTTTCCGAATACGCCTCGTATATTTTATTTTGCATAAAGCGGAGCTTCAAAGACTCAAATGTAATTCGCAAACACGGGAAAAAATTAAGAGGAAATTCCAATTCGAGAGACACGACTCAAATCCATGCCGAACATAAAGTGTCTAAATTCTTCGTTTGTTTGGCCGTGTTGTCCGTAGTTGCTTTACAATTATTGGGTGCACTTTAATTGCGTCTTTGCAACTGCAAGAAAATGCGTGGTTTTGTCACTAGAAGAAATAACCGTTTTAGATCAAATAAAAAGAAGTGGTTTAGTTGGCAACACTAGACAAAAGACACGATACATATTTCGCCTGAAGGATACAAATAGATGATGATAGTAGAACATTGTGTTACGCTTAACATCAGAAAATGCTTATTTCTGCAACACATCGTGAGATTATGCCAGAATAAATAGCAACAAACGAAGAAAAACTCCAAAACTGTGCAAAACCAGGCATGAAATACCATTAGGTGAAACTCAACATCTTTTGCAACGAACTGCTTTTCGGTCCAAAACCAGGTCCAATTGTAAATATCTTTCATTACAGCCGATTAATGACGTTTTACTTAAACTAAACGCGTTTGGTGACAAAGACAGGCTTTTCCTTTTGCTGTTTCAAATACTGGATTAAACCCTCCCTCACTACGTGTTTTGCTTTTGTAAAACGGTGAAAGTCGCCCCTCATATTCGCATCTTTTTTAAAATCTTTATTCAGTAACATCTATAATAGTTAAACAAATTAACCCACCACCTTAGTGATTAGTGGGTCCTAATGTTAATACAATATTATGTGTTATCAGCAGCTATTATTATTACAGTGTTACAATGTTTATTTATGAGCTACAGACAGTATGACACAGTACATGTTAATAGGCAGATTACAATTATTAATCTATACGCCACTAGCTAGTTGTTAATTTTCCTACCTACTTCTTAATTCCTAACTGCCTGCAGCGTTGCAGGTGTGTCAGGTTAGATATAAACCTACTCCAAGGCCTTGCTCATCGAGCTAATCCCGATGAGCGTGCCCCTGACACCGGGAAGGCCAGAATTGCTTGTCACTGCAGGTTCCTAATTTAGTATCTACTTCTAATGCTACAAACTACTGTACTAACCTACGTCAAATCCGGTGCTATCTTAGTCAAGAATAGATGTACCCCGGTCCCCCTAGTCCTGCACGTGGCGGATTCCAACTGAAAGTCGACCTGTCCACGCACAGGCGGTACAGGACTAGGGTACTAGGACGCGTTCAGTGTTTGTCTCTAGTCGCGAAAGTCCCTCAGGTATGCAGTCAGAACTTTTCGTGATACGTCATTTGCCAAGTTGTTCAGAGTTTCAAAAGTCTCTTCATGTCTTAATAGGTCGTATCTGTTGTTGTTTGGAAGTTGTTGTCTTAATGTCGCTGCTACATCATCGAAAAGGGGGCACTCGTAAACCACATGGTCGGGAGTGCCCTCCAAAGCGCCACAGTCACACACAGGTGTAGCCCTTTTCCGAAACCGACATAGATATGTCGGGTAGGGCCCATGACCAGTGAGAAAATGTATTAGACCCCGTGTTGGTTCAAAATACCTCATGCCTAACCTTTCTTTAACATTTGGCAGGAATCCGAAGGTTCTTCTGCCAGATTCATCCATTTCCCAAGAAGTCTGCCATAAGTCCTCACTCCTTCTTCGTATTGCTCACTTGTCCCTAGCCAGATCTCCCAGGATATTCTCTATATTCATGTCGTTCCCTTTCTTGACCAAATACCTTGCTACTTGTTCCAGTATTTTGATATCTAGAGGACAGAGCCCCATTATTACTAATAGGGCACTTCCTGGGGATGTTCTGTAAGACCATACAGATCTTAACAGCATGTTCCTCTGTACTCTTATCACTGTCATGGCAGGCACCACCCTTGTGAGCCTGTGCGCACAGCATCCCGATCTGTAACCCACTATCGAAGTTAGTATACTGTTGTGATACAGCTTTCTTAGGTGTGGTGGAAGGTGAACTCTTTTGTGCCCTATCGAGATAAGGTTATTGAGTACTTGTAGTGCTTTTTGGGTTACGGACTCAATGTGCCTTCCAAAGTTCCACCTTTCATCGATGATGACACCCTTGGGGAAGTCTCCTGCGTAGGTGGCCCTCGGCTTGCCGCCGCCTCGCCCCCGGACACGGCGGGCTGCAGCTGCCGCGGCGGGTCCTGCGAGGCGCGCCTGCAGGCAGGCAGCCCCGCTGCATCCATATGGAGCAGGCGGCTGGGGGCGGCGGCGGCGCCCGGGGTCCCCCGCCCCCGCATGCCGCAGCTGGCAGCGACCGGCTCACAGCCGCCCAGCCCACACACCCACACGCACAGCACGCGGCTCAGCTGTCCGGCTCAATCTGCCAACGCAGACTACCCCAAAAGAATCTTTCGTCTCAGTGTACACGAAGAGGACGTGTCCGAAAACGCAGTGATCTCTTGCACAAGTGAAACTAACGTCGGCGGCATTCCGAGGGACTGGATAACTAATGCTCGAGTCGGAGATATCCCTATCGAGCCCCGGTGGTGGGGGAAGTTCTCTCCGCCGGTGTTTGGCCGGCAAGGTCGTCCATTACCGAAGTGACCATACCTACACGCGTGAGGACGCGTCCTATAGAACGGTCACCTGCGAGAGTCGAGCGGTGCCGTAAATTTCTTTTCCTCCTAAATCGATGCGGTGCCTCAGTAGTTGCTCTGTGGGGCATTTTGGCGTGATTTCCTGAGATGCTGACTTCATCGATGACATTTTATAATTGCCTCACGTATAAAATGTCGGGAAACTCGAGTGTTTGCGGGAAACTAGAGTTTTAACGTGAAATAAAAAAATTGCGCAGTTTTGTTAGTGCGTTTCCTATGGAAGTAGGGCTGTTGCCTGAGTATGCATCGGCGGGAAATTCAAAATACTGCATTATCATGTTGGCCGATTTGGAGTACAATATAGCAGGTCGGCAACTGCGAGCAGTTAATTCCATAAATTATCTGGGAGTACGCATTAGGAGTGATTTAAAATGGAATGATCATATAAAGTTGATCGTCGGTAAAGCAGATGCCAGACTGAGATTCATTGGAAGAATCCTAAGGAAATGCAATCCGAAAACAAAGGAAGTAGGTTGTAGTACTCTTGTTCGCCCACTGCTCGAATATTGCTGACCAGTGTGGGTTCCGTACCAGATAGGGTTGGTAGAAGAGATAGAGAAGATACAACGGAGAGCAGCGCGCTTCGTTACAGGATCATTTAGTAATCGCGAAAGCGTTACGTAGATGATAGATAAACTCCAGTTGAAGACTCTGCAGGAGAGACGCTCAGTAGCTCTGTACGGCTTTTGTTGAAGTTTCGAGAACATACCTTCACCGAGGAGTCAAGCAGTATATTGCTCCCTCCTACGTATATCTCACGAAGAGACCATGAGGATAAAATCAGAGAGATTAGAGCCCACACAGAGGCATACCGACACTCCTTCTTTCCATGAACAATACGAGACTGGAATAGAAGGGAGAACCGATAGAGGGATTCAATGTACCCTCCGCCACACACCGTCAGGTGGCTTGCGGAGTATCGATGTAGGTGTAGATGTAGATGTACTGGGGCAGGTGCTGTGACCTAATAATCCGAGATTTCGAAGACGAGCACTGGCCTAACTATGACGTCAGAATCCAAATCTGACCTGGGGACCAAGACTGAGATCGAACAAGACGACCGGACCCGTTCTGGCGCACCTCTATGATGTTACAAGAGAGTTCAGACCTGTCGAAGTGATAATAACAGTGCAGAATTCCGCCATATTGCTCCAGACTCTAGGTACTAGGGCCTGGCTTTATGACGTCACAGTGCAGCTCAAACGTGTCGGGCTACTTTTATAACGCTGTTAAATTTGGGCACACTGGCCCATATTCGAGATAGTGGCTCAGTCCTTGTACCAGCAGCTACACATTCACTCAGAGGTGCACGACGGCTGCTTCTCGTAACTCCGGATGCGCCTTTATTCAAACAAGAAGCAGGCCCCCCCCCCTCACCCCCCCTCCCCCACGCCGGCGGCTCCGCCCCGAGCAGAGGCCGGGCAAAGGCACACCGTGCCGGCCAGAGCCAGAGGGGGCCGAGCCGCCGCCGCCGCGCGACCACCAGCAAAGTGGCGGCCGCCGAGTCGCACGGCGACAAGCTGGAGAAAAGCAAGCCGTGTGTCGTGTGTGGCGTACAGGGGCGAGCGAGCGTGCCGGGACCTGCCGCAGTTCACTGCTAGTAGCGCCACGTCACCTTGACCTATCTGCGCGTAGCGCGCAAGTGTTGTTGTTGTTGTTGTGGTCTTCAGTCCTGAGACTGGTGTGATGAGGCTCTCCATGCTACTCTATCCTGTGCAAGCTTCTTCATCTCCCAGTACCTACCGCAACCTACATGCTTCTGCATCTGCTTAGTGTATTCATCTCTTGGTCTCCCTCTACGATTTTTACCCTCCATGCTGCCCTCCACTACTAAATTGGTGATCGCTTGATGCCTCAGAACATGTCCTACCAACATGTCCTGACACTTAAATCTATACCTGGTGTTAACAAATTTCTCTTCTTCAGAAACGCTTTCCTTGCCATTGCCAGTCTACATTTTATATCCTCTCTACTTCGACCATCATCAGTTATTTTGCTCCCCAAATAGCAAAACTCCTTTACCGCTTTAAGTGTCTCATTTCCTAATCTAATTCCTTCAGCATCAACCGACTTAATTCGACTACATTCCATTATCCTCGTTTTGCTTTTGTTGATGTTCATCTGATATCCTCCTTTCAAGACATTGTCCATTCCGTTCAACTACTCTTCCAAGTCCTTTGCTGTCTCTGACAGAATTACAATGTCATCGGCGAACCTCGAAGTTTTTATTTCTTCACCGTGGATTTTAATACCTACTCCGAACTTTTCTTTTGTTTCCTTTACTGCTTGCTCAATATACAGATTGAATAGCATCGGGGAGAGGCTACAACCCTCTCTCACTCCCTTCCCGACCACTGCTTCCCTCTCATGCTCCTCGACTCTTATAACTGCCATCTGGTTTCTATACAAATTGTAAATAGCCTTTCGCTCCCAGTATTTTACCCCTGCCGCCTTCAGAATTTGAAAGAGATTATTCCAGTCAACATTGTCAAAAGCTTTCTCTAAGTCTACAAATGCTAGAAACGTAGGTTTGCCTTTCCTTAATCTTTCTTCTAAGATAAGTCGTAGGGTCAGTATTGCCTCATGTGTTCCAACATTTCTACGGAATCCAAACTGATGTTCCACGAGGTCAGCTTCTACTAGTTTTTCCATTCGTCTGTAAAGAATTTCCGTTAGTATTTTGTAACTGTGACTTATTAAATTGATAGTTCGGTAATTTTCACATCTATCAACACCTGCTTTCTTTGGTATTGGAATTATTATATTCTTCTTGAAGTCTGAGGGAATTTCGCCTGTCTCGTACATCTTGCTCACCAGATGGTAGCGTTTTGTCAGGACTGGCTCTTGTGGTGCAAGTATTACACCACAATTAAGTATTAAACTTGCGCCAAAGGGTGGTTGGGTTTCGGGTTCCGCTGAATAGGTCAGGCGTCCACTATACGCCGGAGGTGGCTACACGGGTATCAGGGGCCGTGTAGCGTGGACTGGGCGGTTTTTTAGGTTAGAGGATCTCGTGAAAACACAAGAAGGGCTTCAGTCACAAAGGGTGCAGGCTGAACACAGAAAGAACGTAGATACAGGAACCATTTGTATAACGGTAGTAAATTGTCGTAGCTGTGTTGGGAAAGTGCCAGAACTCCAAGCGCTAATAGAAAGCACTGATGCTCAAATCTTTATAGCCACTAGCTGGCTAAAGCCGGATATAAGATCATGCGAAATTTTTGCGAAGAACCTAACGGTGTTCCGAAAGGTTAGACTAAACACTGTTGGCGGTGGCGTGTTTGCTGCTGTCAGACGTAGCTCAACTTGTCTCGAAACTGAACTACATACTTCCTGTGGGTTAGTATGCGCAGAGGTCATTGTTGGCAACCGGAATAAAATAATAATTGGATCCTTTTACCGACCTCCCAATTCAGATGATACAGTTGCTGAAAGGTACAAAGAAAACTGAGTTTGATATCAAACACGTACACGACTCGTACGATAATAGTTGGTGGTGACTTTCATTTACCCTCGATATGTTGGCGGAAATACACGTTTAAATCCGGAGGGAATCACATAAAATATCATCGAAAATGTGCTAAACGCATTCTCTGGAAATTATTTCGAGCAGTTAGTTCATGAGCCCACGCGAATAGTAAACGGTTGTGAAGAAACACTTGACCTCTTAGCAACAAATAACGAGCATCAAAACCGATTCAGTGATTAGTGAACACAGATTTGTCGTAGCGAGATTGAATATTGTAATCGCCAAATCCCCGAAAAATAAGCCAAAAATATATCTATTCAAAGAAGCAGATAAAAATTCACTTGACACCTTCCTGAGAGACAATCTCCACTCATTCCAACTTAATAATATAAGTGTAGAACAGATGTGGCTTGAATTCAAAGAAATAGTATCGGCGGCAGTTAAGAGATTTATATCAAATAAATTAGCAAACGACGGAGCAGATCCTCCTTGGTACACAAAACGGGTCAGAACATTGTTGCAGAAACAACGAAACAAACATGCCAAATTCAAACAGACGCTAGATCCCCAAGATCGGCGCTCTTTTACAGAAGATCGAAATTTAGCGCTATAACAGTTTCCACAACGAAACTCTGTCTCGAAACCTGGCAGAAAATCCAGAGAGATTCTCGTCGTATGTGAAGTATGTTAGCGGCAAGAAACAATCAATGACTTCTCTGCGCGATAGCAATGGAGATACTGCCGAAGACAGTGCTCCCAAAGCAGTTACTAAACACAGCCTTCCGAAATGCCTTCAAAAATGAAGACGAAGTAAATATTCCAGAATTCGATTCAAGAACAGTTGTCAACATGAGTAACGTAGAAGTAAATATCCTCGGTGCAGTCAAGCAACTTCAATCACTTAAAAGCAAGCCTTCTGGTCCAGCCTGTATACCAGTTAGGTTCCTTTCGCAGTAAGCTGATGCATTAGCTCCATACTTAACAATCATATACAACCGTTCGCTCGACGAAAGATCCGTACCCAAAGACTGCAAAGTTGCACAGATCACACCAATATTCAAGAAAGGTAGTAGGAGTAATCCATTAAATTACAGGCCCATATCATTAACGTCGATATGTAGCAGGATTTTAGAACATATATTGTGTTCGAACATTATGAATTACCTCGAAGAAAACGGTCTTTTGACACACAGTCAACATGGGTTTAGAAAACATCGTTCCTGTGAAACACAACTGGCTACTTAACCACATGAAGTGTTGAGTGCTATTGACAAGGTATTTCAGATCGATTCCGTACAAGCGGCTCGTAGTAAAATTGCGTGCTTATGGAATATCGTCTCAGTTATGTGTCTGGATTTGCGATTTCCTGTCAGAGAGGTCACAGTTCATAGTAACTGACGGAAAGTCATCGAGTAAAATTGAAGTGATCTCTGGCGTTCCCCAAGGTAGTGTTTTAGGCCCTTTGCTGTTCCTTATTGGGAGACAATCTGAGCAGTCGTCTTCGGCTGTTTGCAGATAACGCTGTCGTTTATCGACTAATAAAGTCATCACAAGATCAAAACAAATTGCAAAACGATTTAGAAAAGATATCTGAATGGTGCGAAAATTGACAGTTGACCCTAAATAACGAAAAGTGCGAGGTCATCCGGGTTGGGTTGTTTGAGGGAAGAGACAAAACAGCGAGCTCATCCGCATGAGTGCTAAACGGAATCAGTTAACTTAGGTTACACGATAAATCAATCAAATGTAAAGGCCGTAAACTCAATTAAATACCTAGGAATTACAATTACGAGCAACTTAAATTGGAAGCAATATACAGAAAAAGACTGCGTTTTATTGGCAGGACACTTAGAAAATGTAACAGACCTACTAAGGAGACTGCCTACACTAAGCTTGTCGTCTTCTTTTAGAATACTGCTGCGCGGTGTGGGATGTTTACCAGACAGAACTGACGGAGTACATCGAAAAAGTTCAAAGAAAGGCAGCACGTTTTGTATTATCGCAAAATATGGGAGAGTGTATCACTGAAATGATATAGGATTTGGGCTGGAAATCATTAAAAGAAAGGCGTTTCTCGTTGCGACGGAATCTTCTCACGAAATTCCAGTCACCAGCTTTCTCCTCTGAATGCTAAAATATTTTGTTGACACCGACCTACATAGGGAGGAACGATCACCACGATAAAATAAGGGAAATCAGAGCTCGTACGGAAAGATATACACTCCTGGAAATTGAAATAAGAACACCGTGATTTCATTGTCCCAGGAACGGGAAACTTTATTGACACATTCCTGGGGTCAGATACATCACATGATCACACTGACAGAACCACAGGCACATAGACACAGGCAACAGAGCATGCACAATGTCGGCACTAGTACAGTGTATATCCACCTCTCGCAGCAATGCAGGCTGCTATTCTCCCATGGAGACGATCGTAGAGATGCTGGATGTAGTCCTGTGGAACGGCTTGCCATGCCATTTCCACCTGGCGCCTCAGTTGGACCAGCGTTCGTGCTGGACGTGCAGACCGCGTGAGACGACGCTTCATCCAGTCCCAAACATGCTCAATGGGGGACAGATCCGGAGATCTTGCTGGCCAGGGTAGTTGACTTACACCTTCTAGAGCACGTTGGGTGGCACGGGATACATGCGGACGTGCATTGTCCTGTTGGAACAGCAAGTTCCCTTGCCGGTCTAGGAATGGTAGAACGATGGGTTCGATGACGGTTTGGATGTACCGTGCACTATTCAGTGTCCCCTCGACGATCACCAGTGATGTACGGCCAGTGTAGGAGATCGCTCCCCACACCATGATGCCGGGTGTTGGCCCTGTGTGCCTCGGTCGTATGCAGTCCTGATTGTGGCGCTCACCTGCACGGCGCCAAACACGCATACGACCATCATTGGCACCAAGGCAGAAGCGACTCTCATCGCTGAAGACGACATGTCTCCATTCGTCCCTCCATTCACGCCTGTCGCGACACCACTGGAGGCGGGCTGCACGATGTTGGGGCGTGAGCGGAAGACGGCCTAACGGTGTGCGGGACCGTAGCCCAGCTTCATGGAGACGGTTGCGAATGGTCCTCGCCGATACCCCAGGAGCAACAGTGTCCCTAATTTGCTGGGAAGTGGCGGTGCGGTCCCCTACGGCACTGCGTAGGATCCTACGGTCTTGGCGTGCATCCGTGCGTCGCTGCGGTCCGGTCCCAGGTCGACGGGCACGTGCACCTTCCGCCGACCACTGGCGACAACATCAATGTACTGTGGAGACCTCACGCCCCACGTGTTGAGCAATTCGGCGGTACGTCCACCCGGCCTCCCGCATGCCCACTATACGCCCTCGCTCAAAGTCCGTCAACTGCACATACGGTTCACGTCCACGCTGTCCCGGCATGCTACCAGTGTTAAAGACTGCGATGGAGCTCCGTATGCCACGGCAAACTGGCTGACACTGACGGCGGCGGTGCACAAATGCTGCGCAGCTAGCGCCATTCGACGGCCAACACCGCGGTTCCTGGTGTGTCCGCTGTGCCGTGCGTGTGATCATTGCTTGTACAGCCCTCTCGCAGTGTCCGGAGCAAGTATGGTGGGTCTGACACACCGGTGTCAATGTGTTCTTTTTTCCATTTCCAGGAGTGTAGGTGTTCATTCTTTCCGCGCGCTATTCGAGATTGGAATAATAGAGAATTGTAAGGTGGTTCGATGAACCTACTGCCAGGCACTTGAATGTGATTTGCAGAGTATCCATGTAGATGTAGATGTAGAAACTAGAAATGAAAATTTCTGTTTAATACTTTGTTAAAATATAGTTTAGTGTTATAATGTTCCAAATACCAAATCTTTAATTTCTCGACTTAATAGTTTACGTAAAAATGCCGTTTTAAGAGAAAAATAAATGGCGTTCAATAATGAAGCTAGAAAGCGAGAATTTGGTCAGAAGGTGCAGTTAGAGCTCATAAATAAGTGGTGCAGGCTCCCAAAACCATATATCAAAAATTAACACCGAAATCCAAATTTTTAGGAAAAATGAGAGGCGGTAAATACATAGAAACATGAAAATTTGTTTTATGCTTCAGTTCACCCCAAAATTAATAACTGAAAGACCACGTTAAGCTTCCTCTTATAGTTTTTGAGTAATTAAGTAAAAAGGAATTTCGTAACTAAAATGTACCCAATTGTTGTAGATTAAGTACCTGTGATTTTAATGATAGAGAATTTTGGTTAAAGCGGATGATAAAACGTACCAAGTGATACGGCTAAACTAAATTTGAGAGTTGTAGCAGTAATAACAGCTGACATAAGTTCTAGTAAAGATATGATTGAGTGGTAACGATCTACCGTTAGTTCCACTATAAAAATTCTAGAAGGCAAAATTTTCATTCTAGCGAGCTGAAACTTTTTCGTAGATTTGAAATAACTTAACTGAATACAAATAAAAATTAAGAGGTTTGTGAAGCAATTTTAAACTATATTATTAAAGTTTATGGCCCGAGAAAGCGGTCGTTCGGAGGCTGCTGCAGAATGCAGATAGCCGTAGACAATAGATGTTCACTCGGCTGTTCGCTCCGGCACCTATATACAGGGTGTTACAAAAAGGTACGGCCAAACTTTCAGGAAACATTCCTCACACACAAAGAAAGAAAATATGTTATGTGGACACGTGTCCGGAAACGCTTACTTACCATGTTAGAGCTCATTTTATTACTTCTCTTCAAATCACATTGATCATGGAATGGAAACACACAGCAACAGAACGTACCAGCGTGACTTCAAACACTTTGTTACAGGAAATGTTCAAAATGTCCTCCGTTAGCGAGGATACGTGTATCCACCCTCTGGGGCACGGAATCCCTGATGCGCTGATGCAGCCGTGGAGAATGGTGTATTGTATCACAGCCGTCCACAATACGAGCACGAAGAGTCTCTACATTTGGTACCGGGGTTGCGTAGACAAGAGCTTTCAAATGGCCCCATAAATGAAAGTCAAGAGGGTTGAGGTCAGGAGAGCGTGGAGGCCACGGAATTGGTCCGCCTCTACCAATCCATCGGTCACCGAATCTGTTGTTGAGAAACCTACGAACACTTCGACTGAAACGTGCAGGGCCCAATCGAGACATCACCAACAATGCCTCCCCAAACGTTCGCAGAAAATCTGTGTTGATGACGTGAGTGCACAATTGCGTGCGAATTCTCGTCAGCCCACAGATGTTGTTTGTGAAAATTTACAATTTGATCACGTTTGAATGAAGCCTCATCCGTAAAGAGAACATTTGCACTGAAATGAGGATTGACACATTGTTGGATGAACCATTCGCAGAAGTGTATCCGTGGAGGCCAATCAGCTGCTGACAGTGCCTGCACACGCTGTACACGGAACGGAAACAACTGGTTCTCCCGTAGCACTCTCCATACAGTGACGTGGTCAACGTTACCTTGTACAGCAGCAACTTCTCTGATGCTGACATTAGGGTTATCGTCAACTGCACGAAGAATTGCCTCGTCCATTGCAGGTGTCCTCGTCGTTGTAGGTCTTCTCCAGTCGCGAGTCATAGGCTGGAATGTTCCGTGCTCCCTAACACGCCGGTCAATTGCTTCGAACATCTTCCTGTCGGGACACCTTCGTTCTGGAAATCTGTCTCGATACAAACGTACCGCGCCACGGCTATTGCCCCGTGCTAATCCACACATCAAATGGGCATCTGCCAACTGCGCATTTGTAAACATTCACTGACAGCAAAACCACGTTCGTGATGAACACTAAGCTTCTGATGCTACGTACTGATGTGCTTGATGCTAGTACTGTAGAGCAATGAGTCTCATTTTTGCCGGCCGGAGTGGCCGTGCGGTTCTAGGCACTTCAGTTTGGAACCGCGAGACCGCTACGGTCGCAGGTTCGAATCCTGCCTCGGGCATGGATGTGTGTGATGTCCTTAGGTTAGTTAGGTTTAATTAGTTCCAAGTTCTAGGCGACTAATGACCTCAGAAGTGAAGTCGTGTAGTGCTCAGAGCCATTTGAACCAGCAATGAGTCGCACGTCAACACAAGCACCGAAGTCAACATTACTTTCCTTCAATTGGGCCAACTGGCGGTGAATCGAGGAAGTACAGTACATACTGACGAAACTGAAATGAGCTCTAACATGGAAATTAAGCGTTTCCGGACACATGTCCACATAACATCTTTTCTTTATTTGTGTGTGAGGAATGTTTCCTGAAAGTTTGGCCGTACCTTTTTGTAACACCCTGTGTAAATACAACTGGAGAGGCAGTAGTGAGGTTACAGACGCCTGACGTGGAGGTGCGGGCAGAGGCGGTGTCCAGGATGCGCGTGCTGTACCCGCTGCTGAGCCCAGAGTCGACCCTGCCTCCAGACTGCGGCAGAACACTCTGTCCAACGCTCATCAGGCCAGTGTTGGAGTCTGGGGAGACGCGGCCGACACTTCAGTGGAGACGCTCCACAGCGTGCAGAACAAAGCCCTCGGGCTCGCACTGCACCTGCCACGCCATTTCCAGTAAGCAGCGGCAAGTTCTTACGCGGCAACGAGTGAAGCCGACAACCGATTCGTCAGAGGACTTGGGAATCCACTCCACTGGCGGCCGACCACACGCCGGCCGGACCTGCTGCGAGAGTAGCGGCCACGCACCGGCAGCAAAAGAAGAATAAGACCTCACTAGTGACACCGAGACGACAATTCAAGAAAGAGATGGAAGAAGAACACATAGGAAGCTGTGGGAATAGCAGTGTAGGCTGCTTAACCTACGTATCAACTAGGCAAGAAGCCTAATAAAAGTCACGGCAGGCAGGGAGTGGTGAGGTTCACTTCGCACTCAGCCACTGTGAGACGCACGTCTGTCAAACGTCGGATCGCTCTCTGCCTCGGAGGACGTCAGAGTCGAGCTGTGACCAGTTGCGTATTTTGCGATAAAAACGTATAGCGAACTCGCGAGGACTGGGTCGCTTAGAATTTGCCAAAGTAACTGTTAGTGAGCCGTGTGAATTACAATTCCGCGTGCCAAGTGGTGACTTTATTTCCACTTTTACGGCGAACTTTAATTTTGAATGTTGTGTTGGCAGAAGAGCCAACACCGTGGTACTAGTGGAGGTCGAAATCCACGCGTTTTAGCTCACGCAGGCTGGCGTGAGGACGGAAGAATTATACTGACGTGAGGTCTGGAACATGACAAGGAATGAGAATTCAGAAAGCGGACGTAATTAGTTTGATACTTAACTTTCATCCATTAATGATGAACGTCACTCTTGACGGTACATGATTCACAATATTATCTGTTCAGAAGACATAGTAACTGAATATGGCGCCTTGCTAGGTCGTAGCAAATGACGTAGCTGAAGGCTATGCTAAACTGTCGTCTCTGTAAATGAGAGCGAATGTAGACAGTGAGCCATCGCTAGAAAAGTCGGCTGTACAATTGGGGCGAGTGCTAGGGCGTCTCTCTAGACTAGACCTGCCATGTGGCGGCGCTCGGTCTGCAATCACTGATAGTGGCGACACGCGGGTCCGACGTATACTAACGGACCGCGGCCGATTTAGAAGGCTACCACCTACCAAGTGTGGTGTCTGGCGATGACACCACATTGAACATTTATTGCAAACTTTCATGGAGTAGTTTCAGTCAGGGCGAAATACAATCTGGTAGGAGCGTACCGTAGAGGTCGCCTCTGAACTGCTAAATGTGCTATTAGAACAGAAAGACTTGCCTTCAATTGACAATAGTGAATTTCCAAGTGTTGTATCTCAAAAAACTTTACGTAATATAAATCACCTCACACTTTTCGTTATTTAGCGTCAACTACCACCTGCCACACCATACAGCAATCTTTTCTAAATCGCTTTGCAACTGATACTGGTCTTCGGATGACCTTACTAGACGGTAAATTACAGCATCATCTGCGAACAACCTATGAGAACTGCTCGGATTGTCACCCAGGTCATTTATATAGATCAGGAACAGCAGAGGTCCCAGGACGCTTCCCTGGGGAACACCTGATATCACTTTAGTTTTACTCGATGATTTGCCGTCTATTACTACGAACTGCGACCTTCCTGACAGGAAATCACGAATCCAGTCGCACAAATGAGACGATACCCCATAGCCCCGCAGCTTGATTAGAAGTCGCTTGTGAGGAACGGTGTCAAAAGCTTTCCGGAAATCTAGAAATACGGAATCAACTTGAGATCCCCTGTCGATAGCGGCCATTACTTCGTGCGAATAAAGAGCTAGCTGCGTTGCACAAGAACGATGTTTTCTGAAACCATGCTGATTACGTATCAATAGATCGTTCCCTTCGTGGTGATTCATAATGTTTGAATACAGTATATGCTCCAAAACCTTACTGCAAACCGACGTCAATGATATAGGTCTGTAGTTCGATGGATTATTCCTACTACCCTTCTTAAACACTGGTGCGACCTGCGCAATTTTCCAATCTGTAGGTACAGATCTATCGGTGACCGAGCGGTTGTATATGATTGCTAAGTAGGGAGCTATTGTATCAGCGTAATCTGAAAGGAACCTAATCGGTACACAATCTGGACCTGACGACTTGCCCGTATCAAGCGTTTTGTCTTCCCTGGCGAAGGAATTTCGGAAAACTGCGTTCAATAACTCCGCTTTAGCGGCACAGTCGTCGGTAACAGTACCATCGGCACTGCGTAGCGAAGGTATTGACTGCATCTTGCCGCTTGTGTACTTTACATACGACCAGAATTTCTTCGGATTTTCTACCAAATTTCGAGACAATGTTTCGTTGTGGAACCTATTAAAGGCATCTCGCATTGAAGTCCGTGCCAAATTTCGGGCATCTGTAAATATTAGCCAATCTTCGGGATTTCGCGTTCTTTTGAACTTCGCATGCTTTTTCCGGTGCCTCTGCAACAGCGTTCGGACCTGTTTTGTGTACCACGGGGGATCAGTTCCATCTCTTACCAATTTATGAGGTATGAATTTCTCAATTGCTTTTGCTGCTATATCTATGAATTTGAGCCACATCTCGTCTACATTTGCATAGTCAGTTCGGAGTAAATGGAGATTGTCTCTTAAGAAGGCTTCTAGTGACACTTTATCCACTTTTTTAAATAAAATTATCTTGCGTTTGTTTCTGGTGGATTTGGAAGAAACGGTATTGAGCCTAGCTACAACGACCTTGTGATCACTAATCCCTGTATCAGTCATGATGCTCTCTATTAGCTCTGGATTGTTTGTGGCTAAGAGGTCAAGTGTATTTTCGCAACCATTTACAATTCGCGTGGGTTCGTGGACTAACTGCTCGAAATAATTTTCGGAGAAAGCATTTAGGACAATCTCGGAATATGTTTTCTGCCCACCACCGGTTTTGAACAAGTATTTTTGCCAACAAATCGAGGGAAGGTTGAAGTCCCCACCAACTATAACCGTATGAGTGGGGTATTTATTTGTTACGAGACTCAAATTTTCTCTGAACTGTTCAGCATCTACATCATCGGAGTCTGGGGATCGGTAGAAGGAGCAAATTATTAACTTAGTTAGGCTGTTAAGTATAATCTCCACCCATGCCAATTCGACTTCACTACAAGATAAACCACTACTGACAGACACAAACACTCCACCACCAATTCTGCCTAATCTATCTTTCCTGAACACCGTCTGAGACTTCGTAAAAATTTCTGCAGAACTTATTTTAGGGTTTAGCCAGCTTTCTGTTCCTATAACGATGAGTACGAATAGAGTCGTGCACAGCCGTGAACACACGACAGAATGGTGAGGTTCTGTCGAGAGCGCGGTCGGTTCACCGCTACCACGACAGCAGAATACGACACACTCCATACGCGCTGCTTAAAGACTTGCAGAGCGTAATGACGTCTCCACCAGATTTCTAAGTCGGACACGGAAATGCCAAGATCAAAGTGGCATCGTTTCTACACAAGTCAGAAAACATATCACAGCTACTATTAGCGAATATTCTGTTTGAGGACAACAGGAAGAGGAGGTATACTTGGAAAAGACAGGGTGATACGGGAAGATTTCAGTTAGCTTACATCATGATCAGGCAGAGATTGCTAAATCTGATACTGGATTGTAAGACATTAGCGAGATCACTATTTAGTAATGATAAAGAGCAGGCTGACCTTTAAGAGACTAGTGAGCAAGAAACTATGTGCAAAGAAGTGGAATACAGCAATACTGAGGAATGAAGAGATATGTTTAGAGTTTCGAGTTCTATGAGGCTATAGATACTGCGATAATGAATAAGTGAGTACGCAGTTCAGTTGAAGAGGAATGGACATCTCTAAAAAGGGCAATCACAAAAGTTGGAATGAAAAACATATGTACAAAGAAGATAAGAGCCAAGAAACCATGCGTAAGACAGTAATTATTTCATATGATCGACGAAAGAAGGAAGTGCAACGAATGTTCAGAGAAATTCATGGGTACAGAAGTACAAGCCTCAGGAAGTGCAGGGAAGCTAAGGCGAAATGGGGCATGGAAAATGTGAAGAAATCGAAAAAGAATTCACTGTCGGAAGGATCGACTCAGCATATGAGACAGCCAAAACAATCATCGGTGGAGTAAGAAGTAAAGGCGGTAACATTAAGAATATAATGGGAATTTTGCTGTTAAATGCAGAGAAGAAAGTGGATTGGTGGAAAGAGTACATGAGGGTCTGCTGAGGGAGCACCTGTCTGACAACGTGACAGAAGAAAAAGCAGGAGTCGATATAGAAGGGATACGGGATACAGTATTAGAATCAGAATTTAAAAGAGCTTTGGACAACTTAAGGTCAAATAAAGCAGAAGGAATAGATAACATTCCAACGAAATTTCTCAAGTCGTTGGTGGAAATGGCAACAAAACGGCTATTAATCGGCGACCATGTTTCTATTTGTGTAACTACCACGTTGGTGTGTAGAAAGTGTGTCACAGGCGATACACCATCAGACTCTTGGAAAACATCGACCACACAGTTCCGAAAATAGTAAGAGGTGACAAATGTGACAATTATCGCACAATCAGCTTAACAGCTCATGCATCCAAATTACTGACAAGGATAATATACAGAAGAACGGAAAAGAAAGCTGAAGGATGTGTTAGATGACGATCAGTTTGGCTCTAGGAAAAGACAGTTGTGATACAGCGGCTGATATTGGAAACAAGACTGAAGATAAATCACGACACTTTCATAGGATTTGTTGAACTGGAAAAAGCGTTCGATAGTTCAAAGTGGTGCAAAATGTTTGAAATTCTCGCAAGAGTAGGAGTACGCTGTAGGGAGAGACGGGTAATGTACAATATGTACAAGAGCCAAGACGGAACAATAAGAGCGGAGGACCAAGAACGAAGGGTGTAATACAAGGATGTAGGGAAGGCGGGATTCGGTTACGACTGTGGCCGCGGCCACAATCAGTTACTATTGGTCGCCTTTTACAGTTACACACATTTATTTTCTAAAACGGTAATTCCAGCCTAAACAGTAAATGCAAATACCACACGTTATTAATGAAGGAATAGACTACTGCGTAAATAATAGTGTTTTCAATGCGTTACAATTTTGCAAATCACCATAAAATACATATACAGATAATGTTTAAAGAAACAAGTCACTGTGGTCACGGCTGAAGGCTTTACACGCTAAGAATGGCAATAAATTAAGAACATTTAAGAACTCGCTGCAATTACAACTTATAGGTACTGAAATACTAAAAGTAAGTGGCCACAAACATAGCAGAAGGTATCATACGCCGGGAATAGCAATAAATAAGGTTTTAAGGCTTACTGCTAAAATACAAATATCGATTTTTTTTTTCAAAGCAAATGACCACAATCACGGCTGAAGGCCTTACACACCAGGAACGGCAATATATAAAAATTTAGAAACCTGCTGTAAAACAGCAAATAGAAGCAAACGTTAATTAAAGGAAAGAAGGAACTGACCACAAAACCGGGTGAAATAAGATGATGGTAACCTTGTAACACAACCCTTACACTGCTAAATTTATTCCAGAAGGCGAGCGGCACTATTAACTAGACATACATAACCTTTAATGTAGGCATAACAAGGTATGGTAATACATAATATAGCAATGCAACACAAGGACCACTCTCAGACGGTGCTCTAGGAATTGACCTCTGAGAAGGTCTGGCAACAAACGCTTTCGCGAGCGCTACCTCACGTCCAGATGCAAGAATGGAACAAACACTGGTAGCAGTTACTTCTGTAAAATATCTGGGAGTATGCGTGCGGAATGATCATATAAAATTAATTGTTGGTAAGGCAGGTACCAGTTTGAGATTCACTGGGAGATTCCTTAGAAAATGTAGTCCATCAACAAAGGCAGTGGCTTACAAAACACTCGTTCGACCTATACTCGAGTATTGCTCATCAGTATGGGATCCGTATCAGATCGGGTTGACGGAGGAGATAGAGAAGATCCAAAGAAGAGCGGCGCGTTTCGTCACAAGGTTATTTGGTAAGCGTGATAGCGTTACGTAAATGTTAAGCAAACTCAAGTGTCAGACACTGCAAGAGAGGCGCTCTGCAACGCGGTGTATCTTGGTGTCCAGGTTTCGAGAGGGTGTGTTTCTGGATGAGGTTTCGAATATATTACTTCCCCCTACTTATACCTCCAGCGGAGATCACGAATGTAAAATTAGAGAGATTCGAGCGCGCACGGAGGCTTTCCGGCAGTCATTCTCCCCGCGAACCATACGCGACTGGAACAGAAAAGGGAGGTAATGACAGTGGCACGTAAAGTGCCCTCCGCCACACACCATTGGGTGGCTTGCGGAGTATAAATGTAGATGTAGAAGTAGAACACGCCAAAGCCGGGACCGGCGGACTGCACTAGCCCCCAGTGTACTGTGCTTAGAGCGCCTGGAACGAGAAAGGAATCACTACCACCAGAGTAGAAGAATCATAAACGGCTCACAATCAAGAAAGCTGTCAAAAATACACGACTTACCGGACGGCATCAGCAAGGCGAGGAAACGAACACTGCCGTTACATACACTAACACCTAGGGCAACTAACTCGAGCATTAGCGGCCACAAGGCAGGAAAATGACCGCTGGTTGAGCTTAACAAATTGTAACAAGCTGAACGCAGTAAATAGTAATAAGAACTCGAGGAAAGCTAACCAGATGTGCTTTCCCCAAGCACTCCACTCGCTGCTCTACGCCTCGGCGACACTACGAGCAGCAGCACGAACCCGAGTCACTGGAGAATCGCGAGATGTCACAATGGTGGAGGTTTCTCTACTTGGATTGAAATGCACTCAACTTAAGGCTTGCTGGATCCGGTTTACGACGAAGTCGTGCACACTTCCATCTGGCAGTCCATGCGTGCCGCCAGCCGGCCCAGCGTGTTTGTCGCACTGTGCGGACCTAGCTGCTTCTGAGTCCCCGTGTCCACTCTGCTTATATACGGGATGGTCAAAATGAAAGAGGAACTGTCTTGTACTTAACGCGATGTTTGAAACTACCTCTGTGTCGCTATTTCTTAAGACTAGGGCGGCGCTCGAGCAGGGGCCAGCGTTGTCAGCAGTCAGCCCGAAACTTGTTGTGAATAAAGTTCTCCAGAATCCCTTTTTCAATCGGACAAGGAGTATTTATTATTGAAACTTTTCTTGGACGCATATCGTTTGAAACGCTATCCAGACACAGCAAAAATTGTTGTGCAGAAATTGATTACTAATTTTAATTAAAAGGGTTCAGTCACTAACGCCAAACGCAACCTTGAGCAGAAAGTTTGTTCGCCGGAAAATACGGAATGTGTTCAAGTGACTGTGATACGAAGTCCACGGAAATCAACTAGAGGCCCGTCCTCCCAACTAAACATCAAACGAAAGTCAAGACAGAACATGCTGAAGCAGTTACATATGCGTGCGTACAAAGTACGAGTGGAGAAAGCATTAAAACTTATGGATTACGCATGACAAATTATTGCGAGCCGTTACTCGTGCATATCGCTGATGGTCATCCGGATCCAAATATTTACTTCAACTCCGACGAAACATCGGACATCAGAGGACGACGTTACTGACCGCAACCTGCTTCTGTTTTCCTCTCTGTTCACTCTCTTGGTTTTCAAAGTTCTACGCTCTTCCCTCCACGATGTTTTTACCTTAAATGATGCACTTGAACGTCACACTGTTCTAAATCTCTGTTTGGTTTATTCTTATTTGCTGCTAAGGCTAATTTGCGCACCCAGCTAGCCACGCGGTCTAAGACGCTGCTTCCCGAGCGGGAAAGCGTGCCGGTCCCCGGCACGAATCCCGCCCGGCGGATTAGTGTCGAGGTCCGGTGTGCTGCGCAGCCTGTGGGTGGTTTTCATGGCGGTTTTCCATCTGCCTCGACGAATGCTATCTGGTTCCCCTCATTCCGCCTCAGTTACACTGTGTCGGCGATTGCTGCGCAAACACTGTCTCCACATACGCGTACACCGTAATTACTCTACCACGCAAACATTTTGGGTTACATTCGTCTCGTATGAGACGTTCCCGGCGGAGAGGTCGGGGGGGGGGGGGGGGGGGGGAGGGTCCACTGTGTGTCGAACCGCACAATAACCTTAGGTTCGATGTGGGGTGGCGGTGAGGTGGGTGGACTGCTGTGGCCTGTTGTGGGGTTGTGAATCACTGGGGGCTACGGCGGGGACGAAGCCTCTCCGTCTTTTCTAGGTCCCTGGTTTCAATAAACACACACACACACACACACACACACACACACACACACACACACACACACAAACACAAACACACACAACGGTAATTCCAACAGGAAGTAGTATAGGAAGAACGTCATTCGAACACTAGCTCCAGAGACTTTGTAAATAGTATATGTTATTTTTCAATCCACTTGTGTATTTATAATCATTTGAGGATCACTAGCAACTTTCGAATAGGTTAGTGTTGTCCAACTTAAATCTTTGTTCCAATGGAAGATTTCTGAAAATTTGCTTTTGTCACCCTCTTTGGTTTATTTACAATCTCTACCGCACTTGGGAATCGTTAAGTGTTGTAATCTTTGTGTAATCATCAGAGCAGGAAAACATAAATTGTTTAACGAAGTGATTTTTGCTGTAAGATTAACAGCATACAGCTTAAAAATTGTAAGTAACATCGTCAAGTCGACATTGTGATGTAAATAATTCCAGATACTTGGCCTCATTTGGACGTATTTCGTTTTTTTCTTATTTTACTTTTTGTCTTGCTACATCCACACAAGAACCCAATAATGATATGAAACAACATTAAAAGCTATATTACCATCTAATGAGGAGACGCATAGTGACTCTAAAGTGTTAATTGTAATGTCACAAATTTCTGTCAGCAGAAAGGGCACACGATTGCACTAATTTCTGGCCACCTCTTCCATCCCGTGGACCTGGCGTGCCCTGGGTGTCCCGTTCACGGGAGTGTCAAGTCTCCTGTAGTCCATTACAAGCAGAGTCATGCTCGTAGTCCTGAAGATGTCCCCGAGGTCGCCTCAGCGAGCACACTTCTCGGTTTGTCCGTCTTCTGTAGTGCCGGTCTATTCTTCTTTGTGGACCCAATTTCATCCTAAAAATGCTTCCTTACAGACGTTCCAGCCTTCCTCCAGGTGCTCATGTTCGTACGAGGTTCAGACTGTTGCTGACTGAAAGACTGCAGGGCGGATTACCGACTGCGGAAGACTTAAATATCTATTTGCCTGAAGCATGTTGTAAGTCGGCTGTTCAGTTTTTTATATTGGTAACGCCACGTAGCGCTCTGTATGAAAATCACTGGCTGTGCTGTGTGCAGTCTGTGGCTGGTTGGCATTGTTGGAATTCTCTATTGTAGTGTTGGGCAGCTGGATGTGAACAGCGCATAGTGTTGCGCAGTCGGGGGTGAGCCGCCAGCAGTGGTGGATGTGGGGAGAGAGATTTTTTTTTTTTTTTGTCATCAGTCTACTGACTGGTTTGATACGGCCCGCCACGAATTCCTTTCCTGTGCTAACCTCTTCATCTCAGAGTAGCACTTGCAACCTACGTCCTCAATTATTTGCTTGACGTATTCCAATCTCTGTTTTCCTCTACAGTTTTTGCCCTCTACAGCTCCCTCTAGTACCATGGAAGTCATTGCCTCATGTCTAAGCAGATGTCCTATCATCCTGTCCCTTCACCATATCAGTGTTTTCCACATATTCCTTTCCTCTCCGATTCTGCGTAGAACCTCCTCATTCCTTACCTTATCAGTCCACCTAATTTTCAACATTCGTCTATAGCACCACATCTCAAATGCTTCGATTCTCTTCTATTCCGGTTTTCCCACAGTCCATGTTTCACTACCATACAATGCTGTACTCCAGACGTACATCCTCAGAAATTTCTTCCTCAAATTAAGGCCGGTATTTGATATTAGTAGACTTCTCTTGACCAGAAATGCCTTTTTTGACATAGCGAGTCTGCTTTTGATGTCCTCCTTGCTCCGTCCGTCATTGGTTAATTTACTGGTAGCAGAATTCCTTAACTTCATTGACTTCGTGACCATCAATCCTGATGTTAAGTTTCTCGCTCTTCTCATTTCTACTACTTCTCATTACCTTCGTCTTTCTCCGATTTACTCTCAAACCATACTGTGTACTCATTAGACTGTTCATTCAGTCCAGCAGATCATTTAATTCTTCTTCACTTTCAGTCAGGATAGCAATGTCATCAGCGAATCGTATCATTGATATCCTTTCACCTTGTATTTTAATTCCACTCCTTTCTTTTATTTCCATCATTGCTTCCTCGATGTACAGATTGAAGAGTAGGGGCGAAAGGCTACAGCCTTGTCTTACACCCTTCTTAATACGAGCACTTCGTTCTTGATCGTCCACTCTTATTATTCCCTCTTGGTTGTTGTACATATTGTATATGACCCGTCTCTCCCTATAACTTACCCCTACTTTTTTCAGAATCTCGAACAGCTTTCACCATTTTATACTGTCGAACGCTTTTTCCAGGTCGATAAATCCTATGAAAGTGTCTTGATTTTTCTTTAGCCTTGCTTCCATTATTAGACGTAACGTCAGAATTGCCTCTCTCGTCCTTTTACTTTTCCTAAAGCCAAACTGATCGTCACCTAGCGCATTCTCAATTTTCTTTTCCATTCTTCTGTATATTATTCTTGTAAGCAGCTTCGATGCATGAGCAGATAAGCTGATTGTGCGATAATTCTCACACTTGTCAGCTCTTGCCGTCTTCGGAATTGTGTGGATGATGCTGTTCCGAAAGTCAGATGGTATATCGCCAGACTCATATAATCTACACACCAACGTGAATAGTCGTTTTGTTGCCACTTCCCCCAATGATTTTAGAAATTCTGAAGGAATGTTATCTATCCCTTCTGCCTAATTTGACCGTAAGTCCTCCAAAGCTCTTTTAAATTCCGATTCTAATTCTGGATCCCCTATCTCTTCTAAATCGACTCCTGTTTCTTCTTGTATCACATCAGACAAATCTCCACCCTCATAGAGGCTTTCAATGTATTCTTTCCACCTATCTGCTCTCTCCTCTGCATTTAACAGTGGAATTCCCGTTGCACTCTTAATGTTACCACCGTTGCTTTTAATGTCACCAAAGGTTGGACTTTCCTGTATGCTTAGTCTGTCCTTCCAACAATCATATCTTTTTCGATGTCTTCACATTTTTCCTGCAGCCATTTCGTTTTAGCTTCCCTGCACTTCTTATTTATTTCATTCCTCAGCGACTTGTATTTCTGTATTCCTGATTTTCCCAGAACATGTTTGTACTTCCTCCTTTCATCAATCAACTGATGTAGTTCTTCTGTTACCCATGGTTTCTTCGCAGCTACCTTCTTTGTACCTATGTTTTCCTTCCCGACTTCTGTGATGGCCCTTTTTAGAGATGTCCATTCCTCTTCAACTGTACTGCCTACTGCGCTATTCCTTATTGCTGTATCTATAGCGTTAGAGAACTTCAAACGTATCTCGTCATTCCTTAGTACTTCCGTATTCCACTTCTTTGCGTATTGATTCTTCCTGACTAATGTCTTGAACTTCAGCCTACTCTTCATCACTACTATATTGTGATCTGAGTCTATATCTGCTCCTGGGTACGCCTTACAATCCAGTATCTGATTTCGGAATCTCTGTCTGACCATGATGTATTTTAATTGAAATCTTCCCGTATCTCCCGGCCTTTTCCAAGTATACCTCCTCCTCTTGTGATTCTTGAACAGGGTATTCGCTACTACTAGCTGAAACTTGTTACAGGACTCAATTAGTCTTTCTCCTCTTTCATTACTTGTCCCAAGCCCATATTCTCCTGTAACCTTTTCTTCTACTCCTTCCCCTACAACTGCATTCCAGTCGCCCATGACTATTAGATTTTCGTCCCCCTTTACATACTGCATTACCCTTTCAATATCCTCATACACTTTCTCTATCTGTTCATCTTCAGCTTGCCACGTCGGCATGTATATCTGAACTATCGTTGTCGGTGTTGGTCTGCTGTCGATTCTGATTAGAAGAACCCGGTCACTGAACTGTTCACAGTAACACACCCTCTGCCCCACCTTCCTATTCATAACGAATCCTACACCTGTTATACCATTTTCTACTGCTGTTGATATTACCCGATACTCATCTGACCAGAAATCCTTGTCTTTCTTCCACTTCACTTCACTGACCCCTACTATATCTAGACTGAGCCTTTGCGTTTCCCTTTTCAGATTTTCTAGTTTCCCTACCACGTTCAATCTTCTGACATTCCACTCCCCGACTCGTAGAACGTTATCCTTTCGTTGATTATTCAATCTTTTTCGCGTGGTAACTTCCCCCTTGGCAGTCCCCTCCCGGAGATCCGAATGGGGGACTATTCCGGAATCTTTTGCCAATGGAGAGATCATCATGACACTTCTTCAAATACAGGTCACATGTCCTGTGGATACACGTTCCGTGTCTTTAATGCAGTGGTTTCCATTGCCTTCTGCATTCTCATGTCGTTGATCATTGCTGATTCTTCCGCCTTTAGGGGCAATTTCCCACCCGTAGGACAAGAGAGTGCCCTGAACCTCTAATCGCTCCTCCGCCCTCTTTGTCAAGGCCGTTGGCAGAATGAGGCTGACTTCTTATGCCGGAAGTCTTTGGCCGCCAATGCTGATTATTTATCAAAATTTAGGCAGTGGCGGGGATCGAACCCGGGACCGAAGACGTTTTGATTATGAATCAAAGTCGCTACCCCCCTTTTTTTTGTTAAATCTCAATTTGTTCTCTTTTGTTCGGTGCATCTGCTCGGGGCGGACGTCGTAAGACACCCTTTTAAGTTCGTTGTTGATCGATTAACTCAGTTTTTTTTATTACAGAGGGCAGCTAACCCTCTGACCGAACACGCTGAGCTACCGTGCCGGCATAGTTCATTAGAAAATTTATAAAGAAAATAATAATAAAAGTCAATAAAACGCGAAATGAATGAGAGAGAGTATACGAATAACAGCTCAGAAAAAAATTATCAAATACTGCGATGAACTCCCGTACAGAGTACAAGAATTCTACTACAAGGAAAACCTTCAAATTGCGCAGTTAGGGTCCCCTAGACCACGGAGAGAGATGGCAGAATTTTAAGAACGGACGATCTGGACGTGTGTCCGACAGAAACAGAAAATTTGTAAGACTGGGTGCCATGAACTGATATATATATATATATATTATGACTTTTGAACACTATTAAGGTAAATACATTGTTTGTTCTCTATCAAAATCTTTCATTTGCTGACTATGCCTATCAGTAGTTAGTGCCTTCGGTAGTTAGAATCTCTTATTCAGCTGGCAGTATTGGCGCACGCTGTATTGCAGTAGTTCGAGTAACGAAGATTTTTGTGAGGTAAGTGGTTCATGAAAGGTATAGGTTATTGTTAGTCAGGGCCATTCTTTTGTTGAGATTTTTGAAAGTCAGATTGCGTTGCGCTAAAAATATTGTGTGTCAGTTTAGTGTTGATCAGAATAGGTAAAGAGCGAAATGTCTGAGTACGTTCGGTTCTGCTCAGCTGTTTGAAGATCAAATAATGTAAGAGGTCTATAAGCACAGTCATTTATAAATTTTTCTACGGGGACGTTTCAGTGTTGGTGTTGTTTATGTAGATGGTTGCTGTGAATTCAAATGAAATGGTTCAAATGGGTCTGAGCACTATTGTACTTAACATCTATGGTCATCAGTCCCCTAGAACTTAGAAGTACTTAAACCTAACTAACCTAAGCAGATCACACAACACCCAGTCATCACGGGGCAGAGAAAGCTGTGAATTGGTATGCTGAATTCACCTCACTTACACGTGCTCCTATAGCTTCATTTGTCTGTCGGAATGGCTTCCGTTCATTCTATAAGATGTTTAAACCCCTTACTTTATTCTATCTGATCTCGTTCCACTGTTTCCGGTGTGCTCGATTTCACTATATTGTATAGCCTGATTAGAAAGAGCCGGTTCGCATGGAGCAAATGTGAAGCGAATGTTCCACATCCGATTTCAAACTACTGGACACGAACAAGCCCGTATAAAGCTGTCTTTGTTAAACGCGACATCGGCTCAAAGCGTTATCCGATTATCCGACACGTGTGGGGCCGCCAATGACCGTGTGTGTTACCCGCCGCCCTCTAAGCCAGAAAGCCGGCCGTAACAAGCTGTGCGCCTGCCTGCCTGTGTCCAGTGTGTGTGTGTGCATATGTGTGTGTGTGCGTGCGGGCTGTCACAAAGTAGACGACGCAATCGATACTCGCGATCTGTGTTCGTCACATATGAATCGCGAGTACCCGAAAGTCTACGCTCTCACTGCGCGGAATGCTAAGTAATCCCAAACAATGGCGTGTGTTCGTGTGTGTTCCTCTCAATTTATGCAGGCTGGAACACTTTAAAGCGATTGTTCCACACTGAGAAAGCTACGGAAACCAAATAAAATCCGTGCCATATGGAAACTACGTGCAGAGTAATTTGTCGGGTCTCTGTCTGTTTTCCCATCGTCAGACACCGCTGGCGGTCCTCGTCGTCACAGAAGCTTGCAGACGAGACGTGCTCCAGAGCGTTATGGACACCGAACGTCACAAATCTGAAACACTTGTGGCCCTGATACCTCAACACGAGAGAACACAACCCACAGTGTAGCAGGCCCTCCAGTCTGGCTCTCACAAAACAACACGAGCGCCAACAGGGACGACGGAACTAAGATCACCGCAGTCTGTACGATGCAACGGCAGGAATCTGTGACAAGAGAAGGCTAAGGAATTCCATCGTGCATGTTAAAGCATCTAATTCCTCGTCCTTTCACAGAAGACTTGTGATTCCCCGACATTCCTAGCCTTGGGATATGTCAGTATAAATATCCAGCCTTCAGCTGTATCTTGAGTTGCACACTGCCAAAACTACGGTTCGGTGGTTCTGGTACAGTATATGAATGACTTAGTAATTGGCAGGATTACTAGTAGCAACGGACGTGTAACAGAGGAACGGGGAGACGACGCCTTCTGTTTCCTTTTTTGTTTGTTTGTTTGTTCGTTTGTTGTATACACAATTAAGACCGCACATCATTCACTGTTAGTACATTTTGTGTTTTATATTCTTACAGAACATAAAACGCGCAAACTCTAGTTTTTTTTATCAAACGCGCCTTGTCCTCCCTAGAATATCCGTAGTGTCTCTTATGGACTGTTGTTGTTGTGCTCTTCAGCCCAGAGACTGGTTTGATGCAGCTCTCCATGCTGCTCTATCCTGTGCAAGCTTCTTCATCTCCCAGTACGTACTGCAGGCTACATCCTTCAGAATCTGCTTAGTGTATTCATCTCTTGGTCTCCCTCTACTATTTTTGCCCTCCATGCTGCTCTCCAATACTAAATTGGTGATCCCTTGATGCCTCAGAACGCGTCCTACCAACCGATCCCTTAGTCAAGTTGTGCCACCCACTTCTCTTCTCCCCAATCCTATTCAATACCTCCTCATTAGTTATGTGATCTACCCATCTAATATTCAGCATGCTTTTGTAGCACCACATTTCGAAAGCCTCTATTCTCTTCTTGTCCAAACTGTTTATCGTCCATGTTTCACTTCCATAAATAGCTACATTCCATACAAATACTTTCAGAAACGACTCCCTGACACTTAAATCTATACTCGATGTTAACAAATTTCTCTTCTTCAGAAACGCTTTCCTTCCCATTGCCAGTCTACATTTTATATCCTCTCTACTTCATCAAGTTATTTTGCTCCCCAAATAGCAAAACTCCTTTACTACTTTAAGTGTCTCATTTCCTAATCCAATTCCTTCAGCATCACCCGACTTAATTCGACTCTTATGGACTACACGGTCATATTATAGTCTTATGGACTACACGGTCATATTGCTGCGGACTTATTCTTTTTTTTTTTTTTACTACGCTGCTCATGATCTTCCATATACGTAATTAAGTTTAGTACCCGCTCCTCGGACAACCGTGGTCCTTTACCTAGTTCACTGGAGACGGGATTAGTGGCTCCCTGTCCGACAAGGATGGATCGCCACCTGTTTCAGTATCACTCTTACTTGTTAAGCGCGCACTCCTCATGTACACTGTCTGCACAGTCGAGGGCATACGACGCCACACATTCCTCTGACTCACCTTGCAAGAACGGTAATATCTCACCTGCTACTTTTTCTCGCAGTCTGCGAAACTTCTCGGTTTCCTTTGTAACCTAAAGTCAGTTTCTGTTGTAGAGCTGCTGTTGTACACGTAATGCAATGTTTCACTTGTTTACGTCTGCCAGCGCCCTGCCCTGTACCACCACCGCCACCGCTGGAGTGACTCGACGGCCGAGCAGCTGATGCGCGCCCCGCAGCCTCCTGCTGTGCTCGCCTCTGGACACCTCCAGTCCTGCGCCCTGCTGCCATCGGCAGCCAATGTTGTCGTTACACGGCAGACAACACGTGGGGGCGTCGAATGTCGTGAGCATCATTGGCCTTTTGTGGCATCACACTCGAGAGGTTCCTTGTTAGAGACTTCCAACTTAATTTCAATGTTTCTCGCTTATATCCTTGATGTCAAATATTTAACACATTAACTCATTTGTAAAGTACTGAGAAATTTTAAACATTTTGTACATGTGGGTTCGATTCCATATAGAGGGTGTTACAAAAAGGTACGGACAAACTTTCAGGAAACATTCCTCACACACAAAGAAAGAAAATATGTTATGTGGACATGTGTCCGGACACACTTACTTTCCATGTTAGAGCTCATTTTATTACTTCTCTTCAAATCACATTAATCATGACAACAGAACGTACCAGCGTGACTTCAAACACTTTGTTACAGGAAATGTTCAAAATGTCCTCCGTTAGCGAGGATACATGCATCCACCCTCCGTCGCATGGAATCCCTGATGCGCTGATGCAGCCCTGGAGAATGGCGTATTGTATCACAGCCGTCCACAATACGAGCACGAAGAGTCTCTACATTTGGTACCGGGGTTGCGTAGACAAGAGCTTTCAAATGGCCCCATAAATGAAAGTCAAGAGGGTTGAGGTCAGGAGAGCGTGGAGGCCATGGAATTGGTCCGCCTCTACCAATCCATCGGTCACCGAATCTGTTGTTGAGAAGCGTACGAACACTTCGACTGAAATGCGCAGGAGTTCCATCGTGCATGAACCACATGTTGTGTGGTACTTGTAAAGGCACATGTTCTAGCAGCACAGGTTGAGTATCCCGTATGAAATCATGATAACGTGCTCCATTGAGCGTAGGTGTAAGAACATGGAGCTCAGTCTCTCACGTTAGACCTCGGGATTCGACAACAAAACTTGGAAATTAGTCAGTACGCCATTACGAACCGTTTTCTGCCGTCTCCGCAGTGAACAATACAGGATCACAGTCTCAAGTCAAAGGGGAGCAGAAATGAAACATACGCAAGAACATCCATCTAAATTTTCTACTGGAGCAAAACGCAATTCGGTACTTTCAGATAACGCAAACCAAGAAACTTCCTGGCAGATTAAAACTGTGTGCCGGACCGAGACTCGAACTCAGGACCTTTTCCTTTCGCGGGCAAGTGCTCTACCAACTGAGCTACCCAAGCACGACTCACGCCCCGTCCTCACAGCTTTACTTCCGCCAGTACCTCGCCTCCTACCTTCCAAACTTTAGAGAAGCTCTCCTGCGAACCATGGAAGGTAGGAGACGAGATACTCGCAGAAGTAAAGCTGTGAGGACGGGGCTTGAGTCGTGCTTGGGTAGCTCAGTTGGTAGAGCACTTGCCCGCGAAAGGCAAAGGTCCCGAGTTCGAGTCTCGGTCCGGCACACAGATTTAATCTGCCAGGAAGTTTCATAAAAGCGCACACTCCGCTGCAGAGTGTAAATCTCATTCTGGAAACGCAAACCAAGTCCGCCTCGTCGCCATACACCGCTTGCAGCCAGCCAGCCAGCCAGCCTGCTGCACCCTCTTCCTCAACAGTCGGCGTACGCTCGCTGATCAGCAACGCCCGTCTCGCAAACGAGCACTACATTGCGACGATGTCCACTTCTGTGCACTTCCTCAACTTTCTGCAACGAGAGAACAGCTCCACTGATCTCCGCCTACGCACTTGCGAAACACGCAGCGCCGCCCCACCTCTGCCCCAGAGGGTTGACAACTTGCCCCGTACCGAGCGAGGTGGCTGGGGCAGTGGTCAGCACACTGGACTCGCATTCGGGAGGACGGCGGTTCGAACCCGAGTCCAACCATCGCGATTTAAGTTTTACGTGATTTCCCTAATTCACTAACGCAAATATCGGAATGGCTCCTTTGAAAGGGCACGGCCGACTTCCTTCCCCCTCCCTCCCTCCCTAATCCGAGCTTCTGTTCCGTCTCTACTGACCTCGTTGTCGACGGAACGGTAAACACTAGGTTAGATTAGATTAATACTTGTTCCACAGATCATGAATACGACACTTCGTAATGGTGTGGAACGTGTCAGGTTAATAAAAGGTGTCTATACAAGGTATTACATTAGACAAAATATTACATGACACTCAATAATTTTTCTTTTTGGAGTTTGGGGAATTACCCACTTACAATATCCAAAAATTCATCTAATGAGTAGAAAGAGTTGCCATTAAGAAATTCTGGCTATCTGTCAGACTTTTGATTCTATTAGGTAAGTGACCAAAGACTTTTGTGGCAGCATAATTTACCCCCTTCTCAGCCAAAGTTAGATTTAACCTTGAGTAGTGAAGATCATCCTTTCTCCTAGTGTTGTAGCCATGTACACTGCTATTACTTTTGAATTCGTTCGGATTGGTAATAGCAAATTTCATAAGAGAATGTATATATTGTGAGGCTACAGTGAAGATTTCTAGCTCTTTAAATAAGTGTCTGCAGGATGATCTTGGATGAGCTCCAGCAATTATTCTGATTACACGCTTTTGTGCAATGAACACTCTTTTACTCAATGATGAGTTACCCCAGAATATGATGCCATACGAAAGCAGAAAATGAAAATAGGCGTGGGATGCTAATTTACTCAGAGGTATGTCGCCAAAATTTGCAATGACCCTAATAGCATAAGTAGATGAACTCAAACGTTTCAGGAGATCCTCAGTGTGTTTTTTCCAGTTCAACACCTCATCAATGCATACACCTAGATATTTTGAATATTCTACCTTAGCTACCGATTTCTGATCGTAGTCTATATTTATTAATGGGGTCATTCCATTTACTGTGTGGAACTGTATATACTGTGTTTTGTCAAAGTTTAATGAGAGCCCATTTGCAGAGAACCACTTAATGATTTTCTGAAAAACATCGTTTACAATTTCACCAGTTAATTCTTGTGTGTCGGGTGTGATAGCTATACTTGTAGCATCGGCAAAAAGTACCAGCTTTGCATCTTCGTGATTATAGAGTGGCAAGTCATTAATATATATTAAGAACAGCAGAGGACCCAAGACCGAACCTTGCGGCACCCCATTCTTGATTGCTCCCCAGTTTGAGAAATCACCAGTTTTTTTGCATATTATGTGAACTGATTATTTCAACTTTCTGCACTCTTCCAGTTAGGTATGATTTAAACCATTTGAGCACTTGATACCACAATATTTGAGCTGATCTCGTCCGCCCTCCTCCAACTTGCCCCGCGCACCCAGTCACACCTGCCGACGCTCACTGTACTGCCGCCTGCCGCCACTGTCGGCGGTCTGTCGCTGAAGGTCAGGCATGCAGGCCAGCCAGCCAGCCAGCCAGTGGACGCGTCTCGCGTCTCAGACCAGCCAGGTTTGGTCCAGACCAGGGGAGGCCCGCCCTCTATCGTCCATCCGGAGGAGAGCTGCAGTCGGCGCCAGGGCAGTGGTGAGGGGCGAGAGCGAACAGCTGCAGGTGCCGGGAAAGGGACACAGTCTGCCGTACCTCCATCGAAACAGTAACACCACATACTGGAAAGGGTAAAAGATACTTAATTTTATCTATAATTACGTGTCGTACGACATAAAATCTCATCGTTCTGGGCAGTGACTGCCATTACTGTAAGGTTCTCTGGTTCAGAGCCCGGCTGAGCCACTGCACAAGGCACAGCGTTTCGCTGCGTGCCGGCTGCAGCATCGTCTGCCACCCGACATGTTGAAGCGTTAGTGTCAGTACGTTCTGTGCAAACCTGCGTGTCAGTGATACTAGAATATCACTACTGTGTCACTAGACTAATTGTCGGAGTACTCTGTGGCAAAACAAGAATTTTTATCTTTTAATACTGATGAAATATTGTCTTAGGACATGAGAATGAACCCGTGGGTGTGTCACATTTCACATTTCCTGTCTCACGAAGTGTGAATGTAATGAGATATAAAAAGGTAAGTGACTCTCGGGAGTGTAGCGGGCTTTGTAAAAGTGTAGCTTGTGGGAAGGATAAACTCGTTACGTAGGAGCGGGGAACCTGTTCCGAGTTCACGTAAGGTATCAATCAGTGTGTGCTTAAGCGTACAAATGCTTTCTAAAATTGATTATAAGAAATTTGACACCCTTCTTGTGAGAATTTTCGTTCGAGTTAATTTGTTTCTTCGTAACTGACATCTGGCTATGTGAGTAGAAGCAGTTCACGTGGTACCCGAGTAGAGGATGATTCAGGTGTTGCCTAATTTCTTGCAGTATGGTACAGTGGCGCTCAGTCAGTCTCACGTAATGATCTGGAAATGTTCGGTGAGTTGGACTTGTGTGTGCTAACGGACTCCAAGCATTCCCGTCATTGTGTGTTCGTTACCCCGTGCCCGTCTAAACCCTTCTTTCAATCCCGTGGTGTGGAATAATACCCCACCAAAGCTAAATTCGATAATATGAATCAAATTTCAAACTTCGCGTAAGATGTCGGTTGTTTAGACAGTCCACCACAGCTTTTTTTGCTAAAACGAAATCAGCTACGGTGGCTATCCCCATAGTTTACAGCATAATTTGTGTATTCGTCGATGTGCATTTACACAAAGCCCCACAGCAGTCTCCGTTTTGCCTCGCTCTCCGACAGCGCAAACTTGCGCTGTTAGTCGGAATACCAACCGAGCGCAGCCCATCCCCTTTCCTGTGGTTTATCCTCGTCCGTGCGTGAATGTTGTGTCGCATCCTGCTGGGTTGAGACATGCTAACGTTAATCCGCGGCCTTACACTGTACTGCGACTGAAGTTTCTTTCGTATGTAAGAGACCAAATGAGGTAGCATTCTTGACTGCTGTCATAAACCAGTGTTTTAGATCAATAAATGCAGATAATTATAAAGAACGACATTTTGAGATCAATACAACCAGATCAACTCCCTTTCCTTACTAAACGCAGAGTTTTTAGAACCCCATTACAAACAATGATTTGAAATATAAGGTAAAAGATTGCAGGAAGAGTGATGAAAGCTGTAATTGGACTGAAGTCAATAGCAGTTTAATTATGGCCGAGATACAGCAAAATGTTACCACTCTTTGTACTGAATGTGTTAATTCAGGGCACGGTTACTGTTACCCATTGCATTATTAAATTGATTAGCTTTCAGGTTCTATGCAAAATGAGTAAATATAATTAAAAATCAGGCCTCTATTGTTAATTAAAATCGCTGTTCCAAGACCTTCAACGTATAGTACGAGGTCAAGGAGTGCACAGTAATTACCAGAGGGTAGGTAAAGGCGTAAGCCTGGGCTGCAGCAGCATGAGTACTGGGCAAAATGTCACAGTATAGCGGAGTTCATACACCATAGGTACAGGGTGGCAGTTATTAACTATACCAAAGAAAACGTAAATTAGGTACAAACTACGGCGTGCACACACTTTATTGAATATTTAAACGTCACTACAGATATTCGGATTTAGGTTATGCCATGTTGGATTAGCCTGCCATAATTGGTGATGGTGTGGTGCAGACGAGTAGGTAAATTCTGCACGACTCGCTGAATTCTCGGAACATTGATGCTGTCGATGACCTCTTGAATGGCTGTTTTCAGATCAGCATTGGTTTTGGGGTTACTGGTGTACACCTTGTCTGTAATATAGCCCCACAAAAAGGAGTTGTATTATGTGTTCAGGTCCGGAGAATATGAGGGCCAATCGAGGCCCATCCCATTGGCCTCTGAGTGCCCCAGCGCCAGAGCGCGCCCCTCAAAATGCTCCTCCAGGATATCAGACACTCTGTACTGCTTCGATGGGTTGGAGCTCCGTCTTACGTGAACCACATCTTGTTGAAATGAGGGTCACTTTGGATAATGGGGATGAAAGCAATTTCCAAAACCTTGACGTACCGTTCGGCAGTCACTGTGCAGCCAAGGAATGTCTCGTCTATTATCACGTGACTGGCCATTGCACACCACACAGGCACCCGTTGAGGGTGAAGAGACTTCTCGATGGCAAAATGCGGGTTCTCAGTCCCCCAAATGCGCAAATTTTGCTTATTGAGGAACCCATCCAAATGAAAATTGGTTTCGTCGCTAAGCCAAGCCATACTTATTACATCAATTCCCATAATGCCCCGCATCCAACCGTGCAGTTTGAACGTCCAACGCAAACCGATCAGAAGTTACGACGATTTTGTTTCATACAGTTCAGTAACTGTCATCACGTATCCTGTACCTGCTGCCCCAGAGACGGAAATTCCGGCCGGAGTGACCTTGCGGTTCTAGGCGCTACAGTCTGGAACCGCGCGACCGCTACGGTCGCAGGTTTGAATACAGCCTCGGGCATGGATGTGTGTCATGTCCTTGGGTTAGTTAGGCTTCATTAGTTCTAAGTTCTACGAGACTGATGACCTCACAAGTTAAGTCGGATAGTGCTCAGAGCCGTTTGAACCATTTTTAGGGACGGTAATGGTGCAACGTGACGACATTTCGAGTGACCCGGCCTGGACAGCCAGTAACTTTACGCCGTTTAGAAACACTGGATGAGGAAACGTCCAACAGCCGCCCACTTTCGCCATTGTGCATACTAGAGACACCGAACGACGACTATCGGTTTTCTCACAGCTAACGATATTCCTTCAGCACTGCCGTCCACAGGGCGTCGCTTCGAGCGAGGAAGGGCGTAATTTGGCGGGTAATAATTCTGCCAGCGCCTGGTTAATAACCCCAGACCCCGGGCTCTGCGCCCCGACTGCCTAGAGAGCGTCATGGCCACGGGCGGGCGATGCTGGCGGTTCGACGTCTCTCGTCCCGCATCAGAATCTAATAACGGCGGGGCGCTGCTGCACAATATCGCGGATCGCCGCTGCCCGGGGCGCTCAGCCCCAAACTGCACCGCACAGCAATAACGACGGCAGCGTCTCCTTACCACGCCGCAGAGCTTAACCTGATAAGTCGCAGCAGAAGAAACAACACCAGAAAAAACACTGCCCCTCTTCCACGAGATTAATTTACTGGATGCCATGCCGTGCCTTTAAAGCACCGAAAACTGTTTTTGTTACAGAGAAATAACGAAGTTCGCAAACACTCGCCTCGGGGCACATACCAAATTATTTAATGCTTCTGTATTACTGTGTTACACAATTCCATAACTGCGAGCTATTTGTATCAGCCGTTCAGGTCCTGTAGATAGATGCCATATCAATGTGCGTTATCTAAATCCACATGCGCTATATCACCGAAACTTACCGGACATCCGCACTTTATGCGGAATCGACAGCTGCAAGTCATCAGAGGCCGACCCACCACTGTAAAAGGGGGCGGGGTGTATAGTGCTGTCAGTGGAGAGGCAGGAACCACGCAGAAGGATAGGTCTGCAGAGGCAAGTGACTTGCGAGGGTTATTCGGAAATCCCAGGAGTCAAATGGAAACCACAGTGAACATCCGATGCAGCTTTGCGCAGGTGTGTTGTAGAGATGGGCAAACTCGTTCATCCTTGGGAACTAGTTCACTGCTGATCGTTCTTTTTTTGCTACCGTTCATTTTTACTCGTTCACCGTTCATTTCTGCTTGGTGTATGGTTCTTATGAAAAACTGAAAACTAGTAGTGTAGGTGACTGAAGGATGGAGGCCACCAAGAGGGGTCACTTGATTCCCCCTGGAGTACAGAGATTTTATTCATTACCGAATTCTTACACACTTTTAGAAGTAATTTCTGGAATTCTGCAGAACCTCTTGTTTAGCCAACTGTAGCGTTGTGTGGCTGATCGCAGGGAAATAATATAGGATGGCGCACGGAAAACCGGCCCCGAGTACAGACTGCTCGCTAATTACGTACGATCTGATGCCCGTTACGAGCAGATACAACAAACAGACAAACATGTAATAATTAGGCAGTGAAGAAATAACAAGCTAATGCAAGCAACGATTGCGAAACAATCGATGACGATGTGTAGAGAGCTGGAGAAGAGAACATGAAAAATCTCACGCGACGCGCATGGGCTATAGCACATGTAGTCTTGTATACCTGTTGGTGGCTGTTTCCCATCTTAATAGACCATAAGTGTCTTGTATAAAATTCTTCGTTTCGACTTCCACTAAATAGCTATGCTACGTTGTAAACAATAATCGTTTACACCCTATATATACTACACGTTGTCTCTGAGTTCGTAGGCGAAGTAGACTTTATGGAAGCATAAAATAAAATGTGGTTTTCTCATAATACTTGCGTCACACTCTTAGTAAAAATTAGGTTTTTATGTTGCATTATTAAAGTTAATGCAACAATAATAATAATAATAATTAAGTTCGTAGTACTAAAGTTTTTGGTTTGAAAGCTCCTTCTGAACAAATGTTTTTGAGATAATAAGTAAATACGATTTTATGGCAATCTCTGTCTTTTGAAATGGACAGGCACCGCTTTTCTTACTGAGACAAAATGACCCACAACCCACTTTTTTTTCCTTCAAAAAAACCAAACTAGCAGGTAATGCAAATTGGAAACAACCAAACTTAAAAATAATTAGAGCCTTCCTAAATGTAATGTTTTGCATATGAAAGAGACACGAAAATCGTTTTATATGAATTTTTTTACACTAAAAATTAAGCATGTTAGTGAAAATTAGTTGCAAAATCAAGTCGATGAAACCAAAAAATATATGAATAACAAGAAAAACTTGCCTTGTTATAAGTATGTCTTCTGCTGTTCATCGATATAATGAAGTGAGCTGACATTCCCTTTTGTTACCTGAAAAGACGTACCTATTACATACAACATAATTTTTATGTAATTTACGTAACTATAAAATACTTTTTGATTACCGGTCGTGACCGCTGAATAGCCAGAACCAAGTGCAAGAACAGTTTGGAACACATGTAAAATGGGCGAGCGCAGTGACCGAAACGAACAACTGGATACTGAACTAACTAGGAGCAGTCGGCAGTGGAACTGAGACAGGTGGTCGTGCGAAGAACGACGGGTGCGGCCGAGGGAGGCCGAGACTGAGGCGAGCACGCGACCGAGGCTGGAACGAGAACTGCCGAAGTGACCGCCGCGATCGAAGTGAACTACTGAACTATGAACCGATCGTTCCTCGTTCCTGGGAACTATAAGTAGACCACCGCGACCTTAGTGAACTATGAACCGATCGTTCCTCGTTCCCGGGAACTATAAGTAGACCGCCGCGACCGAAGTGAACTATGAACCGATCGTTCCTTGAAATTCGTTCCTCGGTCCTTTCGTTCATCATGGTGAACCGTTCCTTTGCACCCGTTCGTTCGCGAACTACCCATCTCTAGTGTGTTGGGCATTGTCTCTAGCATGCCCGTCGATAGCGCCGCGTCGCTTATTTCAGTTCTGGGCCCACAGTGAGAACATAAAGATGCCTAGAACAATAGTGTCTCCCACAAAGCGTGGGTGCCTGGTGAAAGATTTTGCCTTATGTCATTCAGCCCGCGTAACATAAGTGCTGTGCATTCCCTACTTCTTGACAATTTTGGGATGCAACCTTCAGGAGTAGTGAAGATGCTCCTGCAATGTTTTCGATGGGAAGTGTTTGATCACCTACCATATAGCCCAAACTTGACTACTCTGAGTTTCATCTCTGCCCACATGAACAGCTGACTATGGAAACAAAATTTTGGCAGAGACAACGAACTGCAGCTCCGCGTAGAGAAGTGGCGGAAAGCACAGGGGACTCCCTTCTGTGACTAGATTACTGGGAAGCAGGTGCAACGCTACGACGAATGTCTAAGTTGGAGCGGCGATTATGTTGAGAAGTATCTGGGAGGCGTAGCTAACTGTTGCAAATAAAACGCTTTTTTTTCTCAATGCGGTTCCCATTTCGCGAGCAATCGGATCTTACTTTCCAAACATCTACATCTGCGTCTACATGGATACACTACAAATGACATTTAGGTCCCCGGCAGAGAGTTCACTGAACCACTTTCACATTCTCTTTATTCCATTCTCGAATAGCTCGCGGAAAGAACGAACACCTATATCTTTCCGTACGAGCTCTGATTTCCCTTATTTTATCGTGGTGATCGTTTCTCCCTATGTAGGTCGGCGTCAACAAAATATTTTCGCATTCGGAGGGGGAACTTGATGATTGGAATTTCGTGAGAAGATTCCTCCTCCACGAAAATCACCTTTGTTTTAATGATGTCCATTCCAAATCGTGTATCATTTCAGTGATAATCTCTTCCCTATTTCGTGATAATAAATAAAAAAACGTGCAGCTCTTGTTTGAACTTTTTCGATGAACTCCGTCAATCCTATCTCGTAAGGATCCCACACCGCGCAGCAGTATTCTAAAAGAGGACGGACAAGCGTAGTGTAGGCAGTCTCCTTAGTAGATCTATTACGATCTCCAAGTGTCCTACCAATAAAATACAGTGTTTTGTTAGCCGTCCCCACATTTTCTATGCGTTCTTTCCAATTTTAGTTGGTCGTAACTGTAATTCCTAGGTATTTAGTTGAATTTACGTCCTTTAGAGTTGATATTTAGCATGTGACCGAAGTTTGACGGATTCCTTTCAGCACTAATGTGGATGAACTCACACTTCTCGTTGTTTAGAGTCAATTGCCAGTTTTGACGCTATACAGTCATCTTTTCTAAATTGTCTTGCAATTTATTTGATCTTCTGATGACTTTGTTAATCGAAAAACGGCAGCGTCACCTCTAAACAACCTAAGACGGCTGCTCAGATTGTCTCCTAAGTCGTTTTGTATAGATAAGGAACAGCAAAGGGCCTAAACACTACCTTGGGGAACGACAGAATTCACTTATGTTTTACTCGATGGCTTTCCGTCAATTACTATGAATTGTGACCTCTCTGATAGGAAGTTACAAATCCAGTCGCATAACTCAGAAGATATTCCATAAGCCCGCAATTTCACTGCAAGCCGTTTATGTGGAACAATGTCAAAAGCCTTCCGGAAATCAGGAAATGCGGAAACAACTTGAGATCCCTTGTCAATAGCACTAAACATTTCATGCGAATAAAGAGCTAATTCTGTTGCAGAAGAACGAAGTTTTTTAAATCCGTGTTGACTGTGTGTCAATGGACCGTTTTCTTCGAGGTAATTCATAATGTTAGAACACAATATATGTTCTAAAATCCTGCTGAATATCGACGTTAATGTTAAGGGCCTGTAATTTATTGGATTACTCCTACTACCTTTTTTGAAAATTAGTGTGGCCTGTGATTTGCAGTCTTTGGGTACGGACCTTTCATCGAGCGAATTGTTGTATATGATTGTTAAGTACGGATTTATTGCATCAGCATACTCTGAAAGGAATCTAATTCGTATACAGTCTTGACCAGAAGACTTGTTTTTATTAAGTGATTTAAGTTGATTCACTTCTCCGAGAATGTCTACGTTACTCGTGTTGCCAGCTGTTCTCTATTCAAATTGTGGAATATATATCAATTCCTCTACCACGAATGAAAATGCAAATGTTATCATCATGTAACAGCTTACATGTCTTCCTAATCCTTACACACAATGGTTTATCAATAAAAAAATTTGTAGACGTTTCTCCAACACCACGTAGTTGAGACATAGTAATCATGAATGTCCGATAACGCAGTACATCACGAGGAGGTACTTGCTCCAAAGACGTAGCAGTTGACTTAGAAGTAGTATCAATACGAATTATTTTGTGAAGGCATTTCGGAAGGCCCTGTTTAGTAACTCTGCTTTGGCGGCACTACCTCCATTGCTATCGCGGAGAGAAGGCATTGATTGTGTCTTGCCGCTTGTATACTTCACATACGACCAGAATCTCTTTGGATATTCTGTCAGGTTTCGAGACAAAGTTTCGTTGTGGAAACTATTATAACCATTTCACATTGAAGTCCGGGCTAAATTTCGAGGTTGAGTAAAAGATCTCCAATCTTGGGGATTTTGCATCTGTTTGAATTTGGTACGTTTTATTTCGTTGTTTCTGCAACAGTGTTCTGACCCGTTTTGAGTACCAAGCAGGATCAGCTCAGTCGTTTGTTAATTTATTTGATATAAATCTCTCAGTTGTTGTCGGTACTATTTCTTTGAATTCAAGCCACATCTGGACTACTCTTACATTGTTAATTTGGAAGGAGTGGGCGCCAAGTGAACTTTTATCTTCTTTTTTGAATAGGTACATTTTTCGTTTATTTTTGGAGGATTTGGGGGTTACAGTACTCAATATCGCTACAACAACCCTTTGTTCACTAACCCCTGTATCGGTTTTGATGCTCGTTATTAACAAAGAATTGTTTGTTGCTAAGAGGTCAAGTGTGTTATCACAACAGTTTACCATTCGCGTGGGCTCATGAACTAACTGCTCCAAATGATTTTCAGAGAATGCGTTTAGCACAATTTCGGTTTTGTTTTGTGCCTACCTCCGGAATTAAACATGTATTATCGCCAACATCTCGTGGGTAAATTAAAGTGACGTCCACTATAACTGTGTGAGTCAGGTACGTGTTTGAAATCAAACTCAAGTTTTCTTTGAAACTTTCAGCAACCGTATCATCCGAATTGGAAGGTCGGAAAAATGACCCACTCATTATTTTATTCCGGTTGCCATCGTAGAATATGGGCTAGTCATTCACCTCAGTAACACATACACCAATAATATTTGAACCATTCTGAAGCTGAGCAAAACGTCTGTCTGTGAAGCGATTGTGAAACAGAAACGCGAAGGAAGAAACACAGTTAAACCGAGAGCACGCAGGCTTCTTGTACTCGTCGAACAGGGGCCGCCGGGAATTGTGATGGGCAGTTGTAAGACATCCCACGAAAGGAGCGGACGGTTCAGCCAGTACGATGTTTGTGCGCAGGGAGTCGAGAAGAATGGAGCACGGCTGACGGCCACTCCTCGTAAGCTGCGCACTGCTGTAGCGGATCCTGAGCGACGCTGCTGGGAAGTGGCTGGAGTGGTTTGGAGTGGTGAACCACGCTGCCCGCCGTGGCAGTGCTCTGGGTCTGGAGGGTGCCTGGAGAACTCCGGCTGCCACCTCGTGCAGTGCTGGAGGAGGCCGTGGTGCGGTGCACGGCTGTTTTCCGTCGGTTGGTTGTTGTCTCCTTAAGAGAAAAGAACGTTCAATGTGGGACGAAATGAACACATTTTGCAGCGTCGTGTGCCGCGGAGAGTTAACGAACAGTTCATCAGAATGACAATGAAACCTCTCATAAAGCAGCCCCCCGAAACGGACTGACCTGACCAGAGTCCCGACACGAGGCCGCGAGTCAGAGCGTCGACTTCGTTCCCGGCCTCAGCGTCCATCATCGCTACCTGACGCTCTCTGTTTCGGGTGTTGACGAATAATGGGCTGCCACAGACATTCGGACACCTCACTGAAAGCGGCAGGGGTAAAATACAGGGAGCGAAAGGCTATTTACAATTTGTACAGAAACCAGATCGCAGTTATAAGAGTCGAGGGACATGAAAGGGAAACAGTTGTTGGGAAGGGAGTGAGACAGGGTTGCAGCGTCTCCCCGATGCTATTCAATCTGTATATTGAGCAAGCAGTGAAGGAAACAAAAGAAAAATTCGGAGTAGGTATTAAAATCCGTGGAGAAGAAATAAAAACTTTGAGGTTCGCCGATGACATTGTAATTCTTTCAGAGACAGTGTTGAGTGGTACTTAAGTAAATAAATTAGTGAAATCAAAGTGAACTAGAAATTAGAATATAAATGGAAAACTTGGTTTAGTTTTGAGAGTTACATACTGGCACACAGCGGGCCGAACAGCAGAGACAATGACCGTGAAGTCAGCAAGTTCCACATAAGCGGGCGCTGTCGATTCAGCCGTCAGGGCATCGCCTGACCGGCTCACGTGTTTCTCAGTTGTCGCATGTGAGCAAAGGCCCTCACCTACATCCCAAGAGCCAATGACCGACGTTAAGAAGATTCTTCGAGAAGCTTTTCAACGTGACAGAAGAGGCAATGACCGGCTCACGTGTTTCTCAGTTGTCGTATGTGAGCAAAGGCCCTCGCCTACATTCCAAGAGCCAATGACCGACGTTAAGAAGAATCTTCGAGAATCTTTTCAACGTGACAGAAGAGGCAATGGCCGTGAAGTCGTTCACCTCCAGTAAACTGAAGTGAATAAATACGCGAGACGCAGTGGGCCCAACAGATGAAGACGAGAGGAAGACGAAGGCGAAGACGGAGACGAAGACGGAGACGAGCGACGAAGAAGACGAAGAAGAAGCGTAGCAGTTGTTTTAAGTTAGTTTCGGTGCTGAAGATCGTCAGGCAAGAAGAGACTACATCATGCACAGACGCACCGAGTCCGCCGCTGTAATAGAATAGCAAGCAGCAGCCTCAGTGCCAGAAGAAGAAGTTAAAAGGTATTTTGAAGTCTGATTTTACATACCTGGGTGACGCGTGAGGACGGGAAGGAGACGGCCTCACTTCAGCAGTCACCTGTGAGCTGGGATGAAGACCTGACAGCCGAAGACTGGCAAGCGGGAGTCCGTGGTTCGAGTCCGGTACACTGGCCTTCCCCCGCCGCGCCGCTCTGCTGGACGACGCACAACACACGCGGCCGCTTAGAGAAGAGAAACACTGGGACGCCGGGACGCCACATTCAAGGTATCACCATCCGATGCACGACGTCGCTCGCAATAATTGAACGGGCCACCTCGCGCTGCGCGTCTCCGGTCAGCTGGGCGAGACGGCGACACGAGATACACACCGCTACGCGTAATCAGACGCCGCCGCCGCCGCCGCCGCCGCCGCCGCCGCTGCCGCAGCAGAAGGCTACGCAAACGACACGGCTGCCGCTCTCCGAACCAGAACGTCCAGTAAGATAACAGTTGTACGAAACTTTCAATAAAAGTTATCTTATGTATAAAATGATGTTTCATTCGACCTCATACCCGAGCCAAGGAAGAACCCACCCTGCCCACATGTTGTTAAGTGAGAAAAGTTAATTTATTTAATATTTTCACCCTGACAGAATGCTTTAGAATGCTCATCCTGACAATTGACAGCATCAAAAGAGAAAACCCAGTTACATTGAGTGGCAGAAGTGTCACATTTAGTAACCACAACTGTTACATTTGGTGTCAGAGAAAAACCCTTGGCTCAATATGAGGTGTGAATGACAGTCACTAACGGTCCACAGTTAGTATTGTTTAATGTGTGAAAGGATAGAGGTTTGCATAGCAGTCGTAATATTTTCTTTATTTAGAAGTGTATTCTCTCTCATAATTTTAAGAGTTTGTCGAAAATATTTAAACTTCTTTTTCATTCAGTATGGTAAGATTGTGTAACTAACAGTTTGTAAAATGATGACACGAAATCGTACAAAGTCAGAGTCAGCACCACAAGCGGTTTCTACTGAGGAAGCTATTCAGAGCTTAGTTAATCAAATAGCACAGCTTAAAAATGATAATAATGCATTATTTAAACAGTTGTGTGAGGTTAGGCAAACCAGTTCAGTCCCTCCCACCCTAGATTCCTCAGCAGCAGCCTTGGTAACTCCTTTTTCAGGTAAACCTGGCGAAGACATAACAGCCTTTTTTGATGATTTAGTAGCAGCTGCAAAGTTAGGATCATGGTCAGATGAACAGCTCTTACAAATGACAAAGTTAAGATTGCTAGGAAGGCTAAAGCACACGTATTATACCATGAAGAATTACGGAATGCTCCAACATTTGAGGAATTGAAGAAAGGATTACTTAAACGTTTTCAAAAACAGAACAGCTGTAGATTTTATAGGGAACAGTTAAACACTATCACTCAGAGGCAAAACGAGTCGTTAGAAAGCTTTGTAGATAGGATTAGAAAAGTTAATATTAACACCTATCAGTTGACAACTAGTGATGAAGCAAATAGAGTTATTTTACAAGAGGCAGAAAATAGAGCTCTGGATACATTTTTACGTGGGTTACCTCCTGAAACGTCCCGTCGTGTCAGGGCAGAGTTTCCTAAGAATTTAGCAGAAGCTGTATCTGTGGCGACAGCTTTTGAAGAAATTGACATTGCCACCAGATACAAGGAGAAGCGAAATGTATTTTCAGCAGGAGTACGATGTTTTAGGTGCGATCGACAAGGCCATATAGCAAAAAACTGCGGACAACCTCAATGCACTAATTGTCAAAGAATAGGTCACACATTCAAGGAATGTAGGTCTAAGAAAGTTTTTGGAAATAGAAATCAGTTAAACTCAAACGGGAATGTCGGAACCGCCGCCAGGCGTTCCCAATAAAATTTCATGCCATTAAGGCGAATGTGAAGGCGGAATGCTGGTTATCTGCTACCATACGGGATAAAGAGGCAAGGATACTGGTGGATACAGGCGCAAACGTATCAATAGTGAGTAATGAATGTATTGGAGAAAAGAAATATGACCCTCCAAGGTATAGATTGAGTGGAGTAGGAGGAGGTACAGTGAAGTCATTAGGATGTACATCATTGATTTTCTATATTCACGGTGTACAATTTCAAGAAGATGTAGAAGTGGTAACAAAGATAACTGACGGGTACGACGCGATCCTAGGGTTGGATTTCCTGAATAAACATCACGCTAAAATTGACCTCAGACAGCAAACTGTAGAACTTAGCGGAATAGTATTTCAGCTAGGTGACACCGCTGCGAAGGGCCCTCTGCCGCAAGATTTCCCTAACCGGAAGGCGAAATCAACTACACTGCGTGCAACGTCCTTGAAGGTTGATTCGCGGGATCAGATACCATCTGGCTCAGGAAAACTTCTCTGGATGACCGTTGACCCTGAGGTACCTACAGATACAGTGTGTCTAATAGAGCCACTAGAGGAAAATGAGGAATTAGATGTATCACATTGTTTTGTACGTAGAAGTGTTGTACGGGTTCAAGACGTTGAGGGAAAAAGAAAAGTACCGGTACTTATTGACAATTTTGGAGTGGAGGACAAAGAGTTGCATAAGGGAATATTAGTAGCTACAGTCAGTACTTTTGAAGAAGAAGATTTTATTTGGTCAGATATTAATGATGATCAGAAACCAGACGCCTATAAAATCGCATTACGCCAGAAGATTGAGCATTTGAAAGGAAAGGATAGAGACACGATAGAAGCAGTTTTAGTTGAGTTCCAAGATTTATTTAATGCAGAAAGTCCACTGCCAGCAACAGATATCACACAGCATAGGATCCCAACAGGAAATAGCCCCCCAGTTTATAGAAAGCCTTATAGAGTTGCGCATCACTTACAGCCAGTACTGGATGAATTTTTAGAACAGCACCTAAAAGATGGAATCATAGAATATTCTGATTCGCCTTATAATTCAAATATTGTAATTATTCCAAAGAAGTCTCCCGACGGTACGAAACGATATAGATTTTGTTGTGACTACAGACACCTTAACAAACAAACAATCTCAGATGTTTATCCTCTTCCAAACATTACAGATATCATTGACAGTTTAAGTAACAGTAAATACTTTTCAACAATCGATTTACGTAGCGGATATCATCAATTGGAAGTTGCACCTGAAGATAGGCATAAAACAGCATTTTCTACCCCTGGAGGCCACTGGCAATTTAAAAGAATGCCTTTCGGTTTGAAAAATGCACCAGCAACTTTTCAAAGACTACTCGATGGAGTATTGCGAGGACTAAAAACTCAGCAATGTTGTGTATATCTAGACGATATTATTGTATTCTCCAAAGACATTAATGAACATGCTGTGCGTCTGCGTAATGTTTTTCAGAGACTTAGAAAAGCTAAATTAACATTAAATATGGAAAAATGTAGTTTTGCATTGACAGAGGTTACATACCTAGGGCATGTCATTAGTGAAAAAGGAATTAGAACAGATCCTCGATTAATTTCGGCAGTTAAGGACTTCCCAACACCTCAACGCGTTAAGGAAGTACAAAGTTTCATTGGTCTCGCATCGTATTACCGAAAATATGTTCAAAATTTTGCTGAAATTGCCCGACCCTTAACCCAATTATTGAAAAAGGGTGCAAAATTTCATTGGTCTGAAGATTGTGAATCAGCCTTTCAAACCCTTAAAGATAAGTTAACACACAGTCCAGTATTAGCCTACCCAGATTATAATAAAGAATTTATTTTATCCTGTGACGCAAGTGGTCATTCAGTAGGAGTTGTTTTGAGTCAGAATATTAATGACGCGGAACACCCTATAGCCTACGCTTCGAGACAACTAACAACAGCAGAAAGAAATTATTCCACAACAGAGAAAGAATTGTTAAGTGTTATTTATGGCATCAAATACTTTAAATGCTACTTGTATGGTAGGAAATTCAAGGTCATTACAGACCACGCAGCTTTAAAATGGTTGCTTGGGTTAAAGGATCCATCTAGTCGTCTCACGCGTTGGGCCCTATGTCTTTCTGAAATGGATTTCGAAGTTATCCATAAACCAGGAAAAAACACACGAATGCAGATTGTCTAAGTCGGAAAATAGCACTTTTGGAAGCAACAGGCCGAGATACTGAGGACTGGAGAAAGGCACAAGATGAGGATACAGAATGCAAAAAATACGCATCTCAAAAACAATTTTGCTTTGAAGATGGTGTATTATGCCGTAAAACAAAACTTGGACCGCGAATTGTTGTTCCCCAACACCTTAGACAAGAAATAATGGCAGAGGCCCATGATCATATCCTTGCAGGACACGGTGGACAGCGGACAACCGAAAGACGTGTAGCAGAGCGATTTTGGTGGCAAACCAGAAAGCAGGATGTTGCGCAGTACGTTCGCAATTGCATTGCGTGCGCACAACGAGCTGAACTTTCTCGTTCAAAAATACCCTTACAGAGGCTCCCCGAGGCTTCATGTCCATTTCAAATCTGTGGACTGGATCTCTACGGGCCATTTCATAAAACAACTGCTGGTAATAAATATGTTCTTACAATTATAGATCACTTTTCACGCTATCTAGCTATGGTGAGTCTCCCAGATCAGCAAGCAAATACAGTTGCCCAAGCTTTAGTTAACAACTGGATACTTAAATTTGGCGTACCTGAAGCTATTATCACAGATCAGGGATCTAATTTTATGTCTGAACTAATGAAACAGTTATGCCACTTACTAAAAATACGTAAATTACGCACCACTCCGTTACACCCTCAGTGCAACGGACGCACAGAAAGAGTTCATCGGACAATTGGCAAGATGCTTAGTTATTATATTAACGAACAACATTCTAATTGGGATACGTATTTACCAATAATCGTGTCGGTATACAACGCCAAAACGCATGAAGCAACTGGGATGTCACCTTATGAAGTAGTCTATGGGAGGAAAATGCCGTCCCCGTTTGATGTCATCACACAGAAAAACGGAAAAGTCGGAGAAACAGTAAGAGATTTCAGTCGAATGATGAAGGATGTATGGAAAAAGGTTCAAAAATCTAATACAAAGGCTTTGGAACGACAGGAAAGATTAGGTAATGCCCAAGCTAAATATCCAAATTACAAAATCGGTCAGTGGGTTATGCTTTCAGCTCCATACGTTGCGAAAGGAAAAACAAAGAAATTTGTAACAAACTACAGAGGTCCTTATCAAATTATTGAGATCACGTCACCAGTCAACGTTAAATTGCAACTGCCCACCAGAACTACTGTTGTGCATGTAAGTCGTTTAAAACCTTTTAAGGGCGCTCCAGATGTAATTCCTTCAACAATAGTGTCTGCTTTTCCGAAGGGTGGAGGAAGTTCCCGAAAAGGAAAAAGAGTGGCCACGCCAGCACAACATACAGACATGGCACCATACGAGTACAATCTGCGACCAAGAGTGCGAATGTCCTAGTGGAATCTCAGTAGACTGTGGATAGTATACATATGTAAATAATTAATAAATGATAATGGTTTATTTTTTTTAAAAAAAAGTTGAACGTAGAAACAGGTAGATCTTGTAGTTAACAATGTATTCCTTCTTTTCTTTATTTTTGTTTTTACTAGGTTGGTAGGTCCATAACCATGTTGTTTGCTTTTTTCAGAAAACGCCCTGCAAAGCATTTCCTACACAAAACCTATCCTACCTCAATGACTCCCTTGACAGTTCCCTTCTGAAGTCATTAGATACGTTCATAAAATCACAGCAAGGCAAAATTGATGCCAATGTTATAATGCAACATGTCTTAAAATTAAAAGGTGAACACAAAACTAAAATTATAATGCTAGGAACGGGTATATCTGGAACCTTTGTGTTGGTGTTTCTGCTTTGTACAGTTCTCTTTTATTTAAGACGAAAAAATAAGCCAAATAATAATATACCACTTCATCAAATACCTGTTAACTGGATACCACACTCTTAACTGATGTACTTCAGTAGTTACTTTTGAGCATTAGTGTATTAATTTTGTTTATTGTACTTCACTCTTTACTAAACAGTCTTATGTTAAAATAAACAATACTGTAGAATAGTTATTCTTGATTTAGTATAGGGTAGATTAAACAGCTGTTGCTATGTAATTTTCTAAGTGAAAAATCTATTTCTGTTTATTCATTCTCATAAAGATTTGTTACACTTATTATAACCATTTCTGTGTAAACTATGTGATTCATGAGCGCACAGGGCTTTTATAAAGTGATACAGTATTTTCAACATACTTAATGTGACGCATGTGTAAGTCGAGAGTTTTCAGTGCTTGTGTTTTTTCCGTGTGAAGAGTGGAGGAATGTTGAGTAGTAAATTCGAGGGCGAATTTCTCCGAAGGGTGGAGGAATGTTGAGTGGTACTTAAGTAAATAAATTAGTGAAATCAAAGTGAACTAGAAATTAGAATATAAATGGAAAACTTGGTTTAGTTTTGAGAGTTACATACTGGCACACAGCGGGCCGAACAGCAGAGACAATGACCGTGAAGTCAGCAAGTTCCACATAAGCGGGCGCTGTCGATTCAGCCGTCAGGGCATCGCCCGACCGGCTCACTTGTTTCTCAGTTGTCGCATGTGAGCAAAGGCCCTCACCTACATCCCAAGAGCCAATGACCGACGTTAAGAAGATTCTTCGAGAAGCTTTTCAACGTGACAGAAGAGGCAATGACCGGCTCACGTGTTTCTCAGTTGTCGTATGTGAGCAAAGGCCCTCGCCTACATTCCAAGAGCCAATGACCGACGTTAAGAAGAATCTTCGAGAATCTTTTCAACGTGACAGAAGAGGCAATGGCCGTGAAGTCGTTCACCTCCAGTAAACTGAAGTGAATAAATACGCGAGACGCAGTGGGCCCGACAGATGAAGACGAGAGGAAGACGAAGGCGAAGACGGAGACGAAGACGGAGACGAGCGACGAAGAAGACGAAGAAGAAGCGTAGCAGTTGTTTTAAGTTAGTTTCGATGCTGAAGATCGTCAGGCAAGAAGAGACTACATCATGCACAGACGCACCGAGTCCGCCGCTGTAATGGAATAGCAAGCAGCAGCCTCAGTGCCAGAAGAAGAAGTTAAAAGGTATTTTGAAGTCTGATTTTACATACCCGGGTGACTCGTGAGGACGGGAAGGAGACGGCCTCACTTCAGCAGTCACCTGTGAGCTGGGATGAAGACCTGACAGCCGAAGACTGGCAAGCGGGAGTCCGTGGTTCGAGTCCGGTACACTGGCCTTCCCCCGCCGCGCCGCTCTGCTGGACGACGCACAACACACGCGGCCGCTTAGAGAAGAGAAACACTGGGACGCCGGGACGCCACATTCAAGGTATCACCATCCGATGCACGACGTCGCTCGCAATAATTAAACGAGCCACCTCGCGCTGCGCGTCTCCGGTCAGCTGGGCGAGACGGCGACACGAGATACACACCGCTACGCGTAATCAGACGCCGCCGCCGCCGCCGCCGCCGCCGCTGCCGCAGCAGAAGGCTACGCAAACGACACGGCTGCCGCTCTCCGAACCAGAACGTCCAGTAAGATAACAGTTGTACGAAACTTTCAATAAAAGTTATCTTATGTATAAAATGATGTTTCATTCGACCTCATACCCGAGCCAAGGAAGAACCCACCCTGCCCACATGTTGTTAAGTGAGAAAAGTTAATTTATTTAATATTTTCACCCTGACAGAATGCTTTAGAATGCTCATCCTGACAATTGACAGCATCAAAAGAGAAAACCCAGTTACATTGAGTGGCAGAAGTGTCACATTTAGTAACCACAACTATTACAACAGCAAAGGACTTGGAAGAGCAGTTGAACGGAATGGACAGTGTCTTGAAAGGAGGATATAAGATGAACATCAACAAAAGCAAAACGAGGATAATGGAATGTAGTCGAATTAAGTCGGGTGATGCTGAGGGAATTAGATTAGGAAATGAGACAGTTAAAGTAGTAAAGGAGTTTTGCTATTTGCGGAGCAAAATAAGTGATGATGGCCGAAGTAGAGAGGATACAAAATGTAGACTGGCAATGGCAAAGAAAGCGTTTTTGATGAAGAGAAATTTGTTAACATCGAGTATAGATTTAAGTGTCAGGAAGTCGTTTCTGAAACTATTTGTATGGAGTGTAGCCATGTATGGACGTGAAACATGCACGATAAATAGTTTGGACAAGAAGACAACACAAGCTTTTTAAATGTGGTGCTACAGAAGAATGCTGAAGATTAGATGGGTAGATCACATAACTAATGAGGAGGTATTGAATAGAATTGGGGAGAAGAGGAGTTTGTGGCACAACTTGACAAGAAGAAGGGACCGGTTGGTAGGGCATGTTCTGAGGCATCAAGGGATCACAAATTTAGCATCCAGTTTGGAGGGTAAAAATCGTAGAGGGAGACCAAGAGATGAATACACTAAGCAGATTCAGAAGGATGTAGGTTGCAGTAGTTACTGGGACATGAAGAATCATGCACAGGATAGAGTAGCATGGAGAGCTGCATCAAATCAGTCTCAGGACTGAAGACCACAACAACAACAACTCAAAGTGTCCTTACGTTAATTCGAATGGTGATAAAAATGAAGGGTGAACACACCCCTTTATTAATGACCAGAGTTGATCACGCAATGTTCATACTCTCTTCAAGCCACAAGTAGAGCACACGGAAAGCGTACCTCGGACCTATTCCAACCGCACGGTCAGCAAGGGATGAACGTGTCCACGTGTGGCTGGGCGCATCCTGACCTCCCTCGTCTTATTCTCGTGACATCCGTGTGAAACGTATACATTGGTGATAGCAGATTTGTCACAGAACCTTCCTGGAATACTGGGTTGCTTAAATTTACATTTACAAAAAGTTACATTAAATAAACAGGGTACCGCGACAACTACGTCGCCTTCCTTCGGAGGATTGCCATCTACAGTAATCTGCCGCAGTATTTCTGTCACACTGCCATATAGCGTATGCCGATTTCTTGCGATCATCGTACACGTCCATGATTTCGTTCAATGTGTGTCATAATGAGCAGCGGATAAGGACTCAAAATAACGTAACTATACTCTAGAAATAGTCACGCGAGCTTCTTTCATGCGATTTGTCTTACAGACGTATTTAGCTCTCCAGAACTGTTTCAACAAGGTTAACTGTTCCCTTCGCTTTCCCTGATCTTGGATCGTCCCTTTTAATACCACTTCTTGGTATTATCACTGAATACCTCTACATCTATCTACATCTACATCCATACTCCGCAAGCCACCTGACGGTGTGTGGCGGAGGGTACCTTCAGTACCTCTATCGGTTCTCCCTTCTATTCCAGTCTCGTATTGTTCGTGGAAAGAAGGATTGTCGGTATGCCTCTGTGTGGGCTCTAATCTCTCTGATTTTATCCTCATGGTCTCTTCGCGAGATATACGTAGGAGGGAGCAATATACTGCTTGACTCTTCGGTGAAGGTATGTTCTCGAAACTTTGACAAAATCCCGTACCGAGCTACTGAGCGTCTCTCCTGCAGAGTCTTCCACTGGAGTTTATCTATCATCTCCGTAACGCTTTCGCGATTACTAAATGATCCTGTAACGAAGCGCGCTGCTCTCCGTTGGATCTTCTCTATGTCTTGTATCAACCCTATCTAGTACGGATCCCACACTGCTGAGCAGTATTCAAGCAGTGGGCGAACAAGCGTACTGTAACCTACTTCCTTTGTTTTCGGATTGCATTTCCTTAGGATTCTTCCAATGAATCTCAGTCTGGCATCTGCTTTACCGACAATCAACATTATATGATCATTCCATTTTAAATCACTCCTAATGCGTACTCCCAGATAATTTATGGTATTAACTGCTTCCAGTTGCTGACCTGCTATTTTGTAGCTAAATGATAAAGGATCTATCTTTCTGTGTATCCGCAGCACATTACACTTGTCTACATTGAGATTCAGTTGCCATTCCCTGCACCATGCGTCAATTCGCTGCAGATCCTCCTGCATTTCAGTACAATTTTCCATTGTTACAACCTCTCGATACACCACAGCATCATCTGCAAAAAGCCTCAGTGAAGTGACGCACGCAATATGTACGTTATAGTCTGAAACTATGTGGCTACTTTTGTTGCAGACATCTTACATTTATCCGCACTTAAAGACATCTGCCTCTCATTACATCAAATCTTTCGGTAGTTCCTTACGATCGTGCTATGACGATCCTACCCTGTATGCAACTGTATCGTCTCTCAACAATCTTCTTCTTCTACGTCTTCTTCTTCTTCGTCTTCTTCCTTCCTCCTTCTCCTTAGCCTCATCCCGCCCCTCCACGGCGGCTGCGTGTTATTTCGGATGTGGCAATGTTACTATCCCCTCCTGACGCCACCACTTCCTCCCCGGCATGGAATTTGTGTACAATATCTGTCTGCGTCACGTATCATCTCATGGTGAAGTGTGAAAATGTCTCTCGAATGTTGTTGCCAGCCGACAATCCCATCTGCTAAATAGTTGATGTTCCGATTATCCTTCATTGGTTTAACTTTCAGTTAGACAGGTATCCACCTAACCAGTGACATGTATACGGAGATAATCCGTACGATAGTACGTTGGATAAGAGGTGACGACGTGGGACATTGTAGTATATGTTTCTAAAGTCTAGGTAGATGCGCTCTGTGATGAAGGGCAATCTGTCAGTTGTCACCTAGTCCCTATGCAGATACACACCTGTCACTTCAGGCAGGCAGAAAACACGTTACCCATCAGGAGAGTGGTTACCTTCCGCTGTTTCAGGGCAGGTACTGACATCGAGACTGTCTGTGTAAGCCGGCCGCTGTGGAGGAGCAGTTCTAGGCGCTTGAGTCCGGAACCGCGCTGCCGCTACGGTCGCAGGTTCGAATCCTGCCTCGGGCATGGATGTGTGTGATGTCCTTAGGTTTGATAAGTTTAAGTAGTTCTAAATCTAGGGGACTATGACCTCAGATGTTAAGTGCCGTAGTGCTTAGAGCCATTTGAACTAACTGTAGTAAACACGCTCAAAGACGCAATACGTTTTGATGGCACTATGCATGTAATTGTAAAATCCCTGTAAGCTTCTCCTAGATGCGAGAGCTACTGCCTCGTATAATGCACTGATGAGCCACAACGCTGAATACGGCTAAGACCACTGCCAGCTGGTGGTGCTTCGGGCTAAGGAAACCATATAGGCGGAGCAGAAAAGAATGGCACCTGAGGCGACTACACAAACACTGGGCTGTGGCCATCACTGAATTAGTAGGCAACACCTTCGGGGTAAAAGCGCTGCAGCCTATGGACAGATAAGTTGAGTCTTTTCAGGTGAAGCGAACGTGTGTTGGCAATCATTCCACGAACGGCAAATGAGGAATGGCGCCCGCACCTCGCAGATGTTGCGCCTTCCTTCCGTTTTCTTTTAAGAGAACGAATGTGGTGACAGGGGTGGTAGAAATTAAAATGGCTGCCTCACTTCCGATTCCCAGTGACCAGGTGAATCTGACCCTACCGGCTAATCTTCTGTTGTCTTGACCGTGACCAGCGTCGGACATCATCTCTTCTAGCAGCGTTTTCTGATTATTAATTAAAGGGTTGTAGGACGCAGCAGGGGAATTCTGCAGACTAGAAGTCGGTCAGATCTGTTAAAATCTTGCTTTTCTTTCCATAAACACATATGCGGAAATGCGAGGTAGCCTTTTAACAATTAAAATGTCGGCCACTACACACAAGGCAATAGCACAAGCCTCACACGGAAAACGTGTTTCTGCAGGAGAAGACGAAGGGAACATTTTATAACATAAACGACCGCGCAGTCAACTCGTCCAGACCTTGATCAGAGAGAGACAGAGAGAGATAGACAGAGGTAGAGAGAGGGAGAGAGTACCCTGGGAAAAAACTGTGATGATTCTTGTTTTTCACGATGGCTATCGAGCAAGCACGATTAACTTTCCAGAATGAGATTTCCAGTCTGCAGAGGTGTGTGTGCCGGACCGAGACTCAGGCTCGCGACCTTCGCCTTTCGGCGGCTACTGGGCTACCCGAGCGCGACTCACCATCCGCCCTCGCAGGAAGACCGGAGGTGAGGCAGTGGCGGGAGCGGAGCTGTGAGGACGAGTCGCGAGTCGTGCTCGGGTAGCCCAGTCGGTGGAGCACTCGCACTCGCACTAGCACGCCGAAGGCAGCGGTCCCGACTTCGAGTCTCGGTCCGGCACACACTTTTAACCTGTCACGCAGTTTCGCAGTTAGCTTTGTCGGACCTACCGACTGAATTGCAAACCGTTGCACTTGTGATGGTTCACGAAGAAAAGAATCGCGGTTGCGTTACCTTTAAAGCGGAACAATATTAACCGTAGTTGTATGGCCCATGGCTGCCACTGAGAACTCTATGAAAGCACAAAGACATACAAATGGCGGCAACTTTTGTGCCACTGAATTCCGCGGACGTACTCCAACTAACAATTGGAAGCGACTGAGGACGAGAGAGTCTAGTCTGTCCCGTCAGGTTTGTTACCGAAAGTATCGCAGGCCATTAAGCCTCCGCCGGTAGAAAGAGCAGCCTGTTGCCAACCTAACCACGGTGACGTTTAGCTTGGGTTGTATCCTACAAGGCTTCGTCTCACGGTTCGGAAGTTGGGTTCCTTGGAGGAGCGGCAACTCGTCGAAAGGGGAGGGACAGACTGGCGTACCTCCGCCACTCCCACTGAGAAACGTGTGACGAAACGAACGACATGATCGATCTTTTGGACGCTTTAAGGAGACGAACCACAACGTGGCCTGGTAACTGAGTCTGTCAAAAGTATCGTGTATCTGCTAAAATTGCCAAGACTGCCTAGTGTTGAGGTACAGCAAGTTCTGAAATCAGCGGAAGCCCTAAACACAAATTACTTACATATTTATACGTCGGCGTGTTTAACGATCATTAAAGTTGAAATGCTTATTTCTGACACATAATAACAATTAGCAGACATGTTAACACGTACAATACACCACCACATACTTCATAAACTCAGTCACACCATAAGCTAGCTTGTAGTAAGACATGCACGAAAACACATTGTTAAGTAATTTATAATTTTGATTAAACTATAATAAAACCGAATTCGACACACAAACACTTATTTAGCGTCACCATGTTGAGATTTTAGATGTAATTATTTATGCAAATATTATTTGTTACGTTCGTAAAAATATTAAGAAGTCTTGTTTGAATCTCGTAGTGCCGCAGCAATAAAAAGAATATGAACATGTATTTGGCTAGCTTCGGATATTTCCTTTCGAAACAGAAGTAAAAAATAATAAATTAAAAGGACAAAATGTAGATAGTAGTTTTGGGATAAGAAGAATACACAAGTAGATTTAAGAATATCACTATTAAAAATTTATGATGTACGCAAAACCGTGTATCCAGATAAGGTGGGCCACGGAAAGTAACGAACTTGAGTGCAGTAGATGGTCATGCGAGCAAGCTCTGGAGGAGGCGAGCAGAAATGCCTCGTGGTCTTCTGTCGCTGTCGTTGGACGAGTGAAGATGGGCTTTTGATCTTTGGCGCTGGAACTGCAAGGTACCTTTAAATCAGTTTTAGTGGTACTTTGAAAACTTTGCAAAGTGCTGAAATTTTTACATGTGCCACAAACTCTGACCTACGTTAATGTTCGGAAATATCATTCGATTCTCTGCAATATCCAAGTCTGCTGCATGTTTACTTAGAAATGTGCGGCCACGTTTTCGCACTTGTTTCCATTGATTCTTTACTTCCAAGTAAACCAGCGCACTGGTACGTTATTATCCTTCAGGACATGCTTCACTTCATTTGTAACAATTTTATTTAATATAGCTGAATATATCTGCATAATTCTGAAAAATTTCGCTGAGTAATAGTTCAGCTATCTCAGTGCATGTTATTTTGCCCAAAAGGCAGCAGCACGTAAACGGCCCTTACATGAAATCGAGTTAAAATTACTGTATGTTGCGTGCTTGCCCAGTCACTGCAGGTTGTCGTACTGATAACACCACGGTGATGACCCAGGTGGTTCACTTGGCGGGAAGTCGCCAGCGTGTTTGCAAGCCGTAGTCTGGAATTCAAAGTAACGGCTCTAACCGCCTTTGTTACTGTTCGCCCTATTGCAAATTACCAGGAATCTATAAATTAGAAGCTCGCTAAACTACTGCGCCCCCACGAGGCAACAGTCTTGTCATTGGGCAGACCCACGGTTGTACCTGACTCCCGGGGAACATCAGTTTGATACGGTTTAACTCACTGAACCGTCAATTATGGCGGTTCACAAACAACAACTCAAGTACACATGTTATTCCAAAAACGTTATTGTGGAAGTAGGGGCCAGGCGGTGCTGGTGAAATAACACACACTGCTAAAGTTATCTTTTTATTTTAAAAGGCTTTCTCGATAATAAATTTTTAAGCCTGGCATTTAAAAAAAATTTCAAAAATAATTTCGAATAGCTGAAAAATTTTCTTTATGAAAAAGAGATTGCCAGGTATGACGTTAACAACTTCCCAAAAATAAGATTTTAACTTCACACACACACACTATATTAAATTAAAAAACCTCTTTTAAATAGCTGGCAAATTTTCTCTATGTAAAGGATATTGCAAGGTTCAAATGGTTCAAATGGCTCTGAGCACTATGGGACTTACCTTCTGAGGTCATTAGTCCCCTAGAACTTCGAACTACTTAAATCTAACTAACCTAAGTATATCACACACTTCCATGTCCGAGGCAGGATTCGATCCTGCGACCGTAGCGGTCGCGCGGTTCCAGACTGTAGCGCCTAGAACCTCTGGGCGATATAGAATGGTATGACGTTAAGATTTTGATATAAGAGAACAATTCCTTTAAAAAAAACACCTTTATGTAGGTAGTTCGTACTAAAGCTAAAATAGTTGTCTCTCGCCAGTTAAATAACTTATATTACACCAGTCAGTTGTTACAAGATAAACGTGAATAAGCCAGCACACAAACCTTCACATTAAAGGCATTTCCCAAAAACATTTTCCTTCGCTCGGTGAGGGGCCCAAATCACAATAGGCGGAATAGTTATTGGTGGTCTACAGGGCCACAGCAGATCAGTGCCAAAACTTCCATTACAAGCCACCACCTACCAGAGTTACCCAAAACCAGAAGATGTGGCGAGGGCGGTGCCTGCACAGGCTCCGAACCACAGTGACTCGCGACACCGACCCTAAAACATCCAATCGAGGTGTGAATGAAACGGCCACACCAACAAGCAATTACCACATTCCCGCGGACAGGCAGACGAAAACTGTGGTGGGAAGACCCCAACAAAACCCCTGGCCACTGGTGAAGAAACTCACACACTTCTGAAGAACTTATATATATATATATATATATATATATATATATATATATATATATATATATATATATAACTTATGTACATATATGTAGGACTTATGTATATATACTCAACTTCTCACACTCCACCACAGCGCCGGGAACACGTTGCACTTCCAAATGCTCGTCAGAGCCAACCGCTGCCAGTGGTTTCAACGGCCGATAAGAAGACATACGGTCCGACGCGCTGATCTCCTGCACCACGGCTTCTAAGCTTCATAAGCCACGTGCATGCGGGTGAGGCAGACTCAGCCCCTGGCAGCCGAGAGGTCGGCCAAAGCACGTGGCGAGCAGCTGACGACCCCCGACAGCAGGGCCCAGCTCGCGCCACCACCTCTCTCGGTCACCGCCCACTGCGTACTGCCCAGATCGTCACGCGACCGTACACTTGCTCCACCTTCCGCCAGAGACCGGTAGCGATCCGAACACCGCGCCAAACCGAAAGCGCCACCGCAAACACCAGACGCGAAGCGAAAGCACTCCGCGTGGCGCGCTTTTCGAAGAGCCGGACACAACTACAGCTCAATCACGATTAACGGGATCGCCTTTCTGAATATCAATTTGATCGACTTACGCGGTATATCAAATGATACATAAATTTGCGTGTAGTTTGAACGTACTGTCAGGAAACTTAAATGTATTTGGTCATGACACACTCTCTTCGTCAGAAACGCTGGGCATGTTGGTAGTCGTTCCTGCTGCACTGCTTGTGGTTGTTGTTGTTGTGGTCTTCAGTCCCAAGACTGGTTTGATGCAGCTCTCCATGCTACTCTATCCTGTGCAAGCTTCTTCATCTACCAGTACTTACTGCAACCCACATCCTTCTGAATCTGCTTTACGTATTCATCTCCTGGTCTCCCTATACGATTTTTACCCTCCACGCTGCCCTCGAATGCTAAATTTGTGATCCCTTGATGCCTCAGAACATGTCCTACCAACCGGTCCCTTCTTCTTGTCAAGTTGTGCTACAAACTCCTCTTCTCCCCTATTCTATTCAATACCTCCTCATTAGTTACGTGATCTACCCATCTAATCTTCAGCATTCTTCTGTAGCACCACATTTCGAAAGCTTCTATTCTCTTCCTGTCCAAACTATTTATCGTCCATGTTTCACTTCCATACATGGGTACACTCTATACAAATACTTTCAGAAACGACTTCCTGGCACTTAAATCTATACTCGACGTTAACAAATTTCTCTTCTTCAGAAACGCTTTCCTTGCCATTGCCAGTCTACATTTTATATCCTCTCTACTTCGACCATCATCAGTTATTTTGATCCCCAAATAGCAATACTCCTTTACTATTTTAAGTGTCTCATTTCCTAATCTAATTCCCTCAGCATCACTCGACTTAATTCGACTACATTCCACGGTCCTCGTTTTTCTTTTGTTGATGAAGATGAAATAGGAGATACGATACTGCGTGAAGAGTTTGACAGAGTGCTGAAAGACCTGAGTCGAAACAAGGCCCCGGGAGTAGACAACATTCCATTAGAACTACTGACGGCCTCGGGAGAGCCAGTGAAGAAGCTGCTTGTGGTGGGTCACAGGAGAGTCTGTGCCTCGCCACGGGCCGGCGGCACAGCACAGGCGGCGGCGTGCGGCTGACCTCACGACAGGTCAAAGTTCTGCTGCTGCTGCGGGTGCAGGTGTCTCGGAGGGCGCAGCTGAGCGCACTTTGTTGATCACGCAGCAGAGGACATCCACATGTTGCCGTATAGATGCAACGACATCGTCATTTACGTTTGTAGTGGGCACCGCACCGTCCAGGTTGGCCCACGGATCTGTGGGAACGTGTCGTCTGACTGGACGAGTGACGCCGCTTCTCACGCCAGGTCGATGGTGGAGTCCGGACGCGCCGGCATCCAGCTGAACGGCTGCTGGAACCGTGCTGCGCGCTGTAGCAGCTGCGGTAGCGGGCGAACACGCCGTGGCCGCAGCACGCTCAACTGGCTGCACCTCTCCGTGCTGGACGCTTCCGTGACAGCGACAGCATCTTCCGGTGCGACAACTGTACATCGTGCTGCAGTGGCTTTCGGAGTACGATGGTCGACTCGCAGTGATTTGTTGGCCTCCTTATTCGTCCAATCTGAACCCGACGGAACGCACCTGGGACGCTGTCGGGCTGCAGCTCAGGCCCGTCATCTAGGGGAGTGTGGTGACCTGTCCAAAACTACGAACCACTTGCCGGACCTAAGCGACGCAGCGCTGTCGCTGCAGTGCACTCGAGACGCTACTCAACCCCTGGTCACAATGTTTTGCTTACGAGTACAGTTTCGGTTCTTGCGACTCGTGTTCATCGACGTCGAACTACCGAGCCTTAGAAAATGATCACACGGACCCAGGTTTTCACCTCTGGCGCTGGCACATCACCAGATTGTCCACAAAAACAAGAAACGAATAAGTTATAGACAAATGGAGGAAAGTGGCATGGACCTATCTTGCAGAGCTACACAGACGTGAACTAAACGTAATAAATATTTATGTAGACGTAGCTGGATACGTCACCCAATCGTCATAAAACAATGTATAAGGTAAAATAGACACCAAGGTAACCGGATGTATAAGCCATCCGTCATAAAACATCTAAACTAAGAAGTGGACCAAGTGAAAGTGTTGTAACTGCGACCAGGACGGTCTCGGGGTAGCACTGACGGAAGGCGCCGCGGGACCCGCGAACAACAACACAACGGGAGAGGACGGACACGACCAACGTAGGACAGAACGAATACGACAAGACCGAACAACAGAGTCACAAGGAAACAAACGCGTACACGAACCAGGAAGAGCAGCAGTCTAGCGCAAGCGAGGTGTAAACCAACGTAAGCGAGATTAGACTGACTGGCTGAGCTCTTTTTTTTTTTAAGTCATTTTGAAACCTGTATACAGGCAGGCCTGCAGCAGCATACTACGCCGCTCTTTGGCCGCAGAGAAACACAAAAGATACAAATAAAGACAATTAGAGAAAAAATATGGCGGACAGATAAATGGAGACAAACACTTTTTAAAATACCAGGTGCCGTTCACGGGCGTAGAGTCCACGATAAAATTGTTCAGACACTTGGACCCAGACAGAAACGAAAATTGTCACACGTGAACGTAGGTGCACAAAACGAATAACACTGAACCACTTAAGCACAAACGACGGCACACACAGAACATGAGGCGTTGATCTCCAGCGCGCGAATGTTCACTAACCGTGTACGAGTTCGGGGACCTGCCAAGAGAGGAGGAGGGGGGGTGGGAGAGGGGAGAGCAGATGCCATGCGCAGGGGAGACAGGGGGAAGGGAGGAAGGGGGAGGCGAAGCCCGGCGGAAGAGGGGTGGAGGGAGGGGACGGGGGAAAAGGAAAAGGAAGGGAGGGAGGGTGCCTAAAGGAAAGGACACGGGAAGTGGCGGGGAACGATCAAAGTTGATAGGAGGTGTAGATGGAGGGGAGGAGGACATCATCAGGGAGGGGGAGCTGGCGGAAGCCACCTTGGGAGAGGGTAAGGAGGGTGGAGAGATGGAGTCCAGGTGGGACGTGGGAATACAGGCGCGGCAGTGGGCGGGGGTGGGAGAGTATGGGAGAGACAAGCGGGTGAGGGGGATCGAGTTTGCGGGAGGTGTACAGGATCCGTATCCTACTGCTTGAGCTTTTTTTTTTCCTTTATTGAATTTCAATTCCCCCCGAAGGGGACGTGCTCGCAGCAGCTTAGTATGCCGCTCTTCAGCCTACAGATTTTGTTAGAAAGATGAAGAGAATAAATAATATAAACAGGCGATAAAATCGGAGACTTAAAGAGTAACATGGCGAAAAGAAATCGTGGAAAACAAAGAACAGAGGGATGATGATGCTAATAAAATACATACGAAGCAGACAGGTAAAACAATAGACAGACAATTAAAAAACACGGCGACAGTCTGGTTTCTGTTCGCAAAAGACATAAAATTCATACCTAGTGACAGCATGGTTTCTGTTCGCGACACGAGAAAGACGAACAACACTGAACAGTCACTGGAACACTGCACTAAAAAGGTGTCAAATGTGACACCACAGCCGAGCGCAGGTGGGGGGAAACTGGACAGATGATGGGAAAATAAAAAAGGGGGGAAGGAGAGGAAAGGCGAAGGGGGGGGGGGGCTGGGAAAGGAGCTGAAGGAGGATGAGGATCCATAAGAGGGGTGGGGGTCGCTGGGCAGACGCGACAGGGAGTGGGGTAGGCAGAGGAGGGGAATACAAAAGGACTCGGGGGGGCGGGGAGAAGGGAGGTAGGGAGAGGTTTAGTGGGGAGAAAACAGGATGGAAGTGGGGAGCCCAAGGAAAGGACAGAGGAAAGGAGGGGGAGTGGGGATCAGAGTTGATAGGAGGGATAAATGGAGGGAGAGAGGGCATCATCCAGGAGGGGGAGTTGATGGAAAGGAGATGTAGGGTGTAGAGATGGAGGGTAGGGGGGACAGAACGGTGGAGACGGGGCAGGGGGCGGGGATGGGAGAGGAGAGGAGCAACCAGGGGGTGAGGGGGTTCAAGACGGCGGGAGGTGTAGAGGATGCGGATATGTTCGAGGAATAGGAGCAGATGGGGGAAAGGAATGAGATCATAGAGGATCTGCGTGGGGGACGGGAGATGTATACGGAAGGCGAGGCGGAGTGTATGACGCTCAAGGATCTGGAGGGACTTATAGAATTTGGGGGGCGGCAGATATCCAGGCAGGACTGGCATAACAGAGGATGGGGCGGATTAAGTATTTGTAGGTGTGGAGGATGGTAGAGGGGTGCAACCCCCATGTCCGGCCAGAGAGGAGTTTGAGGAGTCGGAGGCGGTTGTGGGCTTTGGACTGGCTGAGTTTTTTTTTTTTTCCTTTACTGAATTTCAATTCCCCCCGAAGGGGGCGGGCTGGCATCAGCTTAGTATGCCGCTCTTCAGCCTACAGATTTTGCGAGAAAGTTGAAGAGAATAAATAATGAAAAACAAGCGATAAAATCGGAGACGTAATGAGTAACATGGCGAAAAGAAATCGTGGAACTAAAACAAACAACAGAGGGATGATGATGCTAATAAAATACATACGAAATAAAATACATACGAACTGGCTGAGCCCGAGGCCGGCGTTTAAGTACGCTATCGGGGGCGCCGCTATTGGCCGCTGGGACCACGTGTTCCACTGTGGCGCCCCCACACTAAAAGCGGGCCAGGAGGCGCGCGCCGCAACAGCTTACGGTGCAGCGACCTCTATGGGTCTTCGAGGTCCATGATGTCTGGCGCCGTACCAGAGAAAGGAGAGAAAGGGCCAGAATAACACCAAGAAAGTACAAGTATGTGTCGGAAAAATTTTGCTTGCCACGATAGAATGGGAAAATTTTTATATGAATTTGACTTGTCGGGCAGTCAAGATGGTGGCGGCCTCCTTTTAGAAAACTAAATTCAAGATTATGAAGGCTTCTATGAACATGAGGGGAAATAATAGATACTGTCTCAGCGAGAAGCTTATCCTAGTGTATCTTCATAACATCTTAGAATACATAGAAATAAATATACTAACACGGATGTTCTGAATCGCGCCGTGACCCTTATTCGTAGCGAAATTAGGTCGCTTTATAAAGAAAAAGATACACTCGATGCTTCGGCCTTTTATACTTCTTTTGATGCTGTGAAAATTTTGCGTAAAGATGTCTTTTACGATACGAAAAATTGCAGAAGTTAAGGAAAGTTTGTAGATGCAATAATAATGAGCATACGCATTTCCACTTTCGCACAGCGTGTAGTAAATCTGACGGAATTAGACTCTAGTTAGCAGCAGCGGGACTTATAAGGCCTCCAAGATGGCATCCAACCACGACTAGATGATAGGACGCTTACCTCTCTGGTGGCAGTCTGAAAATTGTGCTACGTGTGACCGCAGGCAAGAAGTCAGAAAAACTACAAGCCATGTGTAAGGCCACTCATCTTAATGCAGAGGCTACCCGTAAAAACAGGTGGTTTCAAATTCTATTAATAAGAAGCTGATCTCAGAAGAGACATTAATTGTACGGGCTGATAAGGAATACACAGCGTTCCTTGTTTATAGGACAGATTATATCGTTAAAACATTGCAATTGTCTAAGAAGAACAACATCCAACAGATGGATTACGACCCCATAGAAAAATACGTGAAGGATCTCAAGACGTGTATAGACGGTTGTTCTAGTATTTCTTGTCCTAACCTTGAACCAAAAACGAAAGTGATGAATCCTAGGGAGCCGGCTCTTCGCGCCCAAATTAAGAGTCATAAACCTGGATTCCCGATACATTCGGTAATTAACGGTATAAAAAACCCACGTGAACCTGCCTCTAAATACATGCTACAATCGTTAGGAAAAAAAAATTGTCTAGGAACGAAATTTTGCAATCTGCAAAACACGAAACCTAGTTCGCCTTCTAGATGGTAAGTCTCTGCTTTCCTTGGATATTGCAAATCTGTACACTGATGTGCCTCTGGATGAAACGGTCATGACCATAAAAGAAAATCTCCTCTGTCACCGGCGCCTCAGGTTAGACGAAATAGCAGCCAGTCACCTTACTTAGACTACTTGCGTCCTATAATAATTTCGCTTTTAACAGTCAGTATTACAAACAAACTGATGGTCTGGCAGTGAGCAACTGTTCAGCAGAGTGTCTCGCGAATATTTTTGTTAATCATCTGGAATCTAAATATTTTAGACAGAACACTGCTCTCTCTCAACAGGACTATTTTATCGTCGGTACGTAGATGATATTACTACTGTCTTCAATGGCTCATTTCTGACATTACGTTTCTAGTTGAGGACTTTAATTCCTTACGCGAAAATATGATGTTCACTCACGAAGCAATGGACCATAGTGGGATGCTTAACTACTTAGACTCGCAACTTCGGTGTGTGAGGGGAACTAGTTGTATTTGGCCTGGTATCTATCGTAAACCGACGAGTAGCGATTCTATAATCCGCGCTTCCTCCTGTCACCCTCATCAATACAAGTTAAATTTTTTTCAAATCTATGGTGCACCAGTCCTCAATAGAGAGTTGGCAAATTTGAAACGCGTTGCTGTAACCAATGCGTACAGTTCGGCTATCGTTTGTAAGCTATATAAAGAAAAAAACATCAGTAGCAGATCACAGAGGTTTTCCCGCCTCACGGTTTTCGAGGTCCAGATTTGTGAAGATCCAGTTCTTGGGGAACCTCTCTTGTGATTTAGCTAAACTCGTTAAAAACCAGGATTTGCGTGTTGTTTACACTACTGGTAGTACGCTTATCATTACAATCGCAATGAACGCCCCCAGAGAGATATGAACGCAGGGTCGGGCGTATTTAAATTGGAGTGTAGCGATTGCGAAACGCCAAACATAGGCGAGATCGGCTGAAGGGTCACGACCAGATTCAGGGAGCACTTGTCAATTAAGAAAGGTCAGATTAAACAAAACTCCGCATTTGATGAGCATGTAAAGCCCAGCGGGCACGAGTCCCCCACACTAGAAAACCTGAGGCTACTGCAGATCGCCCAGGAAGGGGCGAAGCCTGATCTACTAGAGGAGTTGGAAAATGTTAAACATCTCGATGCTGACAAAGACAGGTTGCTCAAGGGTCAACTGACTAGCAGTAACCAAATATATTACGATACGATGTTGCCAGTGTTCCGAATGTTGCTGCAATGATTGTTTTATTTCCACAGCATCGCTCTCAATTTGTTGGTTTTGCGTGGGACGTTGGGGGAACCATATTTTAAAGGGGACTTTTTAATATTCAATAATTTCGCAACCAAGACTGTTTTTGTTCTGAAGAAGCCTCCGCCACGTTCCGACCTCACCCCTCCTGTTCCAAACAAAGCGACGCACTGAGGCCGAGTTAGAGGAGAGGATCAGAGCTGTCTTCGGAAATGTGCCTGCGACCTCCGTGCAGTAATCAATAGATCACATTCGTATGTCATTTGCCTGACAACACAGTAGCGTATGTGAAATTGTAGTGTAGTACACGTGGTCTCATAGCCATGAAAACAGACTACAACTTGTTCCGCGCGGAAATATTCATTACTAAAAAATGTATGGAGATTTTATATTAGGCAGGGAGTTTTCACCACCCTATACATCAAAGTCATGTTTTTTATGAACGTTAGCAGGACAAACATACAGCACGCTGGAAATCTGTGTAAGACTTTGTTCGCGTAGGTTTTTGTGTCTTGTTTCTATATTACCCGTGAATATTTCCCTATATGTTTTCAAATTTTGCAACTTTCTCATCTATATCTATCTCGTACTGGTATGTGACGTGAAACCCCAGCCAGGTACTTGAAGTGAATGACCCGTTCTGTAGATGTACTGCTAACCTCTGTTTTTGTTCTCATACGACCTGTCAACAATCACTTCCTCGGAACCAGAAGACGGATAGCACTGAAGAGTTTCTCAGATGCCGCCTTTCGTCGGCACAGTCACCTCTCATTGTCGCATTAATGAACTGTTCCGTCGGTTCTTCGTAGATTATTTAATACATTAAGAGTGAATGAACACTGGACGCTGGAGTAATATTCTACAATATTCATTATTCGGTTTTCGGCTGTCAGTTAGATGAATGTGTATGTCTGTGAATGTTTATGGAAGAAAATTTTTTAAAATAGTGCAACTACGGAGTACCTCAGTTGGTTTCCAGAGACGGCAATTGTTAACGCTTGATACAGGATTAAAACGAAAGGTATTATTTCAGCGAAAATATTTAGGTTATACAAAGTAAGTAATACAGTAAATAATATACTAAATTCCAAATTAAAACAATAATTCTGAGAAGGTAAACAAGTTGAAGAATATACAGTAAAATTCGGCAAGATGCTTCAAAGAAGAGACTGAACAAGTTAATCTTGTCCTTAAAACGTCCAACATTACAAAGAGCTACTACATAAGGAGTGAGACTAACAGGTAAACGAAACACTTGTAATTACACAAAATAAAATTTCAACACGGCCAGTGAAGCTATCGTAACCGATTGTCCACCAGCTTATGGACTGATAATTTTTAGAAAAACGTGGGTTCCACGAGAAGCAGGAAATATCTTTGATGTACTCCAACATACCAAACAGTGCGACGCTCGCCTGTAGTGGAACTGCGTACGACGAACTAGCGTTAACAACAGGGGCGGCCGTAATATCCGATCCCAGACGCGACGGGAAGCTGGGAAGGAAGCGAGTACAGTGGCCCCAGCTGGGGGGCGGGGCAGGGCAGCAGCAGGGAGCGGGCCAGGCTGCCGGCTGCCGCTCTTCCGGGCGCGTCTACTGAACCTGCCGATACCAGGCGTCGGCTCCTCCTGTGGCTCCGTGATGAGACGTGACGCAGCACTGAAACCATCTTTTCTAGCGTCTGTACTAAGGAGGCGTGTTGAAAAGTGACGCCTCCAAGCTTTTAAAGCACTACCTATAAAACAAACGTTGTTAACTTTCTGCATGTTTGTTGACATCATGAGCATAGCAGTCCCTCTTGCATTGCTCTTCTCAACGTCCTACTGGTGCGAGTCTGGAATTTTTGCATTCGTGAGTACAAAACGTGGCCTCCTTGATGTGGACGCCTCGATGAGTGTGCCTCTGTCCACGCAGAAACCGCCACGGACAAGTATCTCACAAGTTTTAAGTTTCCTGTCTTTTTACATTCCTGATATTTATTTTTTATGTCCCTGCCTAAGCGTCATAATTTTCGATTAAGTTCATACAGTGACGGAAAAAAATCGAAACATCGAAAAACAATTAACGCAGAGTAAAGAAATTTCGAGTATGCACTTGCCTATGTAACGCATCAAAGTGATTAACAATGCTAGCTCACAGGTCAATGTAAAGGCGACTTAAATCATTGCGAAAGTGAATTGCTGGTACATTAATAACTGGTGTAAGCGCGAGACTGTTGAATGTAAACATATAACCGTGCATGAAATGGGCTTTGTTAGTGTCGGATGCTAGTTTTTGGGATGGAGTTCCATGCTTGTTGCACTTTGTTCGTCAATACAAGGATAGTTAGTGTTGTTTGCGGATTAGGCCGGAGTTGTCGTCCGCTGATATCTGGAATGTGTTCGACTGGAGGCAGATCTGGTGATCGAGCGGGTCAAGACAATACGACGACACTCTGTGGATCGTGTTGGACCATAACAGCGGTATGTGGGCGAGTGATATCCTGTTGGGAAAACATCGCTGCGAATGCTGTTCATAAATGACAGCACAACAGGACGAGTCACCAGACTGACGTACAGTTTTGCAGTCAGGGTCCGTAGGATAACCACCAGAGTGCTCCTGCTGCCATACAAGACCTTAACTCCAGAGTCTACCACGTAAGCAGGTTGGCTGCAGACTCTCAACGAGCCGCCTCCTAACCAACACAGGGCCACCACTGGCATCGAGGCAGAACCAGCTTCCATCAGGAAAAGCAACAGACCCCCGCCCTGCCTTTGCAATGAGCTCTCGACTGACATACCTAAAGTCCCAAATGGCGGTAGTTCGGGGTCAGTGGAATGCACGCTACAGGACATCTGGCTCTGAGCTGTCCTCGAAGTAACCGATTTGCAACAGTTCGCTGTGTCGCTGTGTTGCCAACTGGTGCTCAGATTCCTGTTGCAGATGCGATACGATGCGCCAGAGCGACACGCCGAACACGACGGCCTTCCCTCTCGGTTTGGCCGTGTGACCGCCTGCAGCCCGGCCTTCTTGGGACTGCACGCTCTCGTGGCCGCTGCTGCCAGGAATCGTGCACAGTGGTTACATTGCTACCAAGTCTTTTTGCACTATCGCAGAAGGAACATCCAGCTTCCTGTAGCGCTATTTCACGACCTCGTTCAAATACAGTGAGGTTTTGTTAATGGCGTCTTTGTCACCTGCAAGGCATTCTTGACTAACATCAACTCACCACATCTAGTCCCAAAACTAACTCTCACGACTGTTAAAACATGTATTTATACCGCCACTCTGATGCAACTGGTGCGAATTTCGAATACACATCATCTTCCATATGTATAAACACACCTACCGTCTTTCGCTAATGTCGCACAACTCCTTGGTTTTGCGGTGTCTCTTCCGTCAGTGTATGTTTCTGTTCACGACTCTTACTTAATTAGTTTGTGAGATTTGTATCACACAGTCGCCCCACAATAAAAAAAAAAATACTCTATGTACTTTACATGTTGGCTATTTTACGTCTAGGAATAAAATCACATGCTGTTTGTCGTAAAGTTTGAAAAGTATTTTGATGTGGCCTAAAAGAGAAAAGTATGAGAAACACAGCTATAGGCGACGGCCGGGGTCATCTCCTCTCCACTGTGGCTTTACCGGCACGAGGTCACACAAAACTCTTCCAACTGAGTCAAGTTATTTAATCCACCACGATAAATAATTCTTTTTGGACAGCCAGCATCCCCGCGACAATGACTTACAGTTCGGCACTACAAAATACACTCCTGGAAATTGAAATAAGAACACCGTGAATTCATTGTCCCAGGAAGGGGAAACTTTATTGACACATTCCTGGGGTCAGATACATCACATGATCACACTGACAGAACCACAGGCACATAGACACAGGCAACAGAGCATGCACAATGTCGGCACTAGTACAGTGTATATCCACCTTTCGCAGCAATGCAGGCTGCTATTCTCCCATGGAGACGATCGTAGAGATGCTGGATGTAGTCCTGTGGAACGGCTTGCCATGCCATTTCCACCTGGCGCCTCAGTTGGACCAGCGTTCGTGCTGGACGTGCATACCGCGTGAGACGACGCTTCATCCAGTCCCAAACATGCTCAATGGGGGACAGATCCGGAGATCTTGCTGGCCAGGGTAGTTGACTTACACCTTCTAGAGCACGTTGGGTGGCACAGGATACATGCGGACGTGCATTGTCCTGTTGGAACAGCAAGTTCCCTTGCCGGTCTAGGAATGGTAGAACGATGGGTTCGATGACGGTTTGGATGTACCGTGCACTATTCAGTGTCCCCTCGACGATCACCAGTGGTGTACGGCCAGTGTAGGAGATCGCTCCCCACACCATGATGCGGGGTGTTGGCCCTGTGTGCCTCGGTCGTATGCAGTCCTGATTGTGGCGCTCACCTGCACGGCGTCAAACACGCATACGACCATCATTGGCACCAAGGCAGAAGCGACTCTCATCGCTGAAGACACGTATCCATTCGTCCCTCCATTCACGCCTGTCGCGACACCACTGGAGGCGGGCTGCACGATGTTGTGGCGTGAGTGGAAGACGGCCTAACGGTGTGCGGGACCGTAGCCCAGCTTCATGGAGACGGTTGCAAATGGTCCTCGCCGATACCCCAGGAGCAACAGTGTCCCTAATTTGCTGGGAAGTGGCGGTGCGGTCCCCTACGGCACTGCGCAGGATCCTACGGTCTTGGCGTGCATCCGTGCGTCGCTGCGGTCCGTTCCCAGGTCGACGGGCACGTGCACCTTCCGCCGACCACTGGCGACAACATCGATGTACTGTGGAGACCTCACGCCCCACGTGTTGAGCAATTCGGCGGTACGTCCACCCGGCCTCCCGCATGCCCACTGTTCGCCCTCGCTCAAAGTCCGTCAACTGCACATACAGTTCACGTCCACGCTGTCGCGAGATGCTACCAGTGTTAAAGACTGCGATGGAGCTCCGTATGCCACGGCAAACTGGCTGACACTGACGGCGGCGGTGAACAAATGCTGCGCATCTAGCGCCATTCGACGGCCAACACCGCGGTTCCTGGTGTGTCCGCTGTGCCGTGCGTGTGATCATTGCTTGTACAGCCCTCTCGCAGTGTCCGGAGCAAGTATGGTGGGTCTGACACACCGGTGTCAATGTGTTCTTTTCTCCATTTCCAGGAGTGTAGTTGTGGTCACTGTAGAAATTCATGTGTAGAAAATCACAAATACAGGTACTGTTTCAGCATGTACAGTATCCAGTATCCAAGTAGTTGCCGCACCACGTCACGCAGCCGTACAAAAGGAGGCCGCGTACACACCACAGCAAGGTTACGCAAAGCGAGCAAAAAAAGTCCTTTGAACAAAATCAAAACAGAGAATTGGACTCCGTTCAGAAAACTGAATTGGCTAATGACTTTTTCACCTCAGTCATAGACAAAACATAGAGATAAACAGAAATAAAGACGAAAAATACTGTCTCTGTGAAAGAAGGTTAGCGTCAGACCCCCTTGCCTAGGGACGCCAGATGAAAGTTGATGTCGTCAAGCCCTGAATGAAAATTGCGCAACGGATAACTGGGGAGGGGAGCTTGAGAGCGCTACCTAGAGAGCGTGTCCTTTCCGTACGGTACTAGGCAAGGGGCTGGAGGGCTCACACGCTGATGTGTGGGTCCCTGCATTCTGTATCTTTTATTTTAGAATGAATTCCTTTAACTTGACTTCTTTGTGATTTTTAAGGTATGTTAAAGATTCATGACAGTTGATTACCTATTTATTTTAAACATTATCACTCGACTTTACAGTGATTACAGCAACTGTTCGTTTACAGATATTACAATTTTACAGCTGTGCACGCACATTCCTACGGGCAAGGCGGAATTGCGTTGGCCAAATGCATACCAATAAAGTCTCCCAATATTTTACATGGGACATCCACTATGGGGACCCGATACATTAACACAGGGGGGCAAATTTCCGAAATTAAACGAGCACATTCATTTCCATACACAATCCGAAGCTGGAAATAAAAGAATTAGTACAAATATTCAAATACCTCTCTTCCATGCGTGAACACTGAGACAGACGCACTGAGGGCACGTCTGCTCACTTACCCGTCTTCTGTAACACTCCCAGGATATGGCGGGCACCCGGAGGTCTTCCTGGGCCCCGGTGGAGGCGGTGGTGGAACCACTTGGCCGTGACCAACCTCTCCACCCCAAATCTTGTGACACTGGGACGTCTTTGACTTTTACCTGCCTGTGCTGTCTCTCTGATCCCCTAGCCAGGAGTAAGATTGGCACTACTATACTACAGAACTACTTCCCAACTAAGATTTGGCCACGCTTTATGGAAAGGTGTGAGGAGGATTAGGAAAGTTCACGTGCAGATTGACGTTCACGTACAACAAATGCATAATAGACGACACATATAAATAGGTATTATGAAGCCTGACACATTTCTTTCCACCCGTCCACATGGCTTCTGTTGCACCCGCGGACGGCCGCGTCGTACAATAAAATTGGCGGCGGATCCGCCTCCGTTTGTATTTCCCGGTGCGAGTGAGTAGCGAAACCTGCTGCTTATGGATTGGAAACTACTGTACCGTTTCAATTTAGATAGATGGTAAACGACATCCTCATCTGCAAACAGTCCAAGAGGGCTGCTCAGATTGCTGTCCTGAACCTACATCGACGATTTCGGCCGCAGAGGGACAGTAACGAATCCGTTTGGATTCCCAAATGTCGCTATGATTTCCCTAGGTGACTTAATGCCAAGACTAACCTGTCTGACAAGAAATTACGTTTGCAGGAAAAAGGACGACATGATCAGTTTCACTGGAGGAATCTTAACGAAATCTGATTCATTCACGAAATAAGTGGCTGACTAAATACTTACACGACCTATTCTTGAGTACTGATCGTCAGCCTAGGACCCTTACAAGGTAGATTTAGGGGAAGATCCAAAGAAGAGCGGCGTGTTTTCTGACGGAGTCGATTACTGGGCGAGAGAGCGTTACAGAGGTGCTCGACAGACCGGTGCGGCAGGCGCTGCAAGAGCTGCGCTGTGCGTCACGGAGGGGCTTACTGGCAGCACTCCCGGGGCGCGTGCTGCGAGAAGAGTGGGGCGAGATACTGCCGCTGCGCCGCACAGCTGCAGTCTGGTGGAGTGAGCGGGGCGAGGAGGCCGTAGGAGAGGTCGCCGACAGGCGCCCGTCCGCGAGTGAACACGAAATGGAGAAGTACTTCCCGCCACACACCGTGAGGTGGACTCGTCGAGTGTGGATGTACGTTTAGGTGGAAACGCAGCTCTGAGAGGTGCTGGAGGAATCGAGAGGATTCATCACTGCTGACACTCCGGTGCAAAGTTTCGAAGATGAGATGTCTTTAGTCCCTAAGCCACAAACAGAGGGACGAAACATCAAAAATTCGACAGAGGAGCACCCAAATTTATTTAGCATGATTTGTTCAATAAATGTGAATGGAAGATTTATTTTCAGCCAGCGAACAATTACCTGTCAGCTTCGGGACAGCTGCAGCGTGCGCACCGTGTGAAATAATAGCTGTCACGATGAAATTAATGGACCGCGAGAGAACCACGCCGAAACTTTTTTGTCTCTGATAAATACACAGTTTTTGTTTACAAAATATGCCCGAAAGAGAAAATAAAAAATAATATTAAACACGAACTCGTTTGGAAAAAGAATTACAGGCAGGTGATATATTTACCCACCAGAGTTAGTTAATTATGACAGTATACTGCGGTGATTAGCCTATAAATAGAGTTTAACCCGCGTGCAGGAACACACATTCGGAATCAATGGTAATAAATGAAGTTTCAAATATGACGTGTCATGGACAGGTACTGAAAACATCTATACAAATAGGGCTCCTAAATCTACACGTCTACACTCCACAAGACATTGCCATGCGTGTGACGGAGAGCACTGTCTATCTATACGGTGTTCAACAAGCATTGCTCTTTTCACTGTTTTACACAGAGAAACTCATCATTTGGATTTGCAGCTCCTTGTGTTTACCGTGTTTGCAGTTAAAATTGTAGGATGTTAGGTGCGCCAGTTACAGAACTAATGAAGCTTCAGAAGACAACCCACGATATACAGTTTAATAAAAATTGCCTGGCTCATAATGTAATTCCAGACTATATTAAAAACTGTGTGAATAGCATGTCGTCTGCACCAAAGAAAGTGAAAAAGAAAGTGGGGATTTTGTGGCTAAAGTAAGAAATTAGTGAATTATATGACCTTATTTGTGGAAATACCTGTTATATTTACATATGCTTCACAACATCTCACCATGATGCTGAGAATAAAAAGGCTTCCCTCACGAAAACGTAAGTAAAAACAAATTAGGGACGAAATATCACGACAAACTAAATTACCTTTAGATGATAGGTTAACTCCCAACAAAATTTCTCGTCAACATCGTTTGCTTGCAGATGACAAGCTACCTGTAATAGATAATAAAAATCATGCACACCAAGTGTAAAGGTATTAACAGAAAGAAAGGAATTGTTGTTTGAACTAAGTATCCAACATAATTTTGTAATCAGCTCAGAATCCCGCCTGTCTGCAGTGATGTGTGCTGCTGTCCATCTGCCAACGTGCGTGGCTGATCCACGCCGCGGAGCGAACTCTGAAGGCGCCCTCTCTGGAGAGTCTGGCCGTGGGCTCGCCTCCGTTCTCCATCGCGTCCAGCCACCAGCGTCTCAATATTTTTACAGAATTTTCGGCGTGGCTATTTCTTCATGCCAAAAGTGTTCATGCCCACCAATAGTGGAAAATGCACACATGGCTGCCAAATAGCGGGGTTCTTTCAAGCACAGCAAATTCCGCCAAGACAGCGGGTTGCTACAAAACGTCTATCACACTACATCTACATCTACATCTACATCCATACTCCGCAAGCCACCTGACGGTGCGTGGCGGAGGGTACCTTGAGTACCTCTATCGGTTCTCCCTTCTATTCCAGTCTCGTATTGTTCGTGGAAAGAAGGATTCTCGGTATGCCTCTGTGTGGGCTCTAATCTCTCTGATTTTATCCTCATGGTCTCTTCGCGAGATATACGTAGGACGGAGCAATATACTGCTTGACTCTTCGGTGAAGGTATGTTCTCGAAACTTTGACAAAAGCCCGTACCGAGCTACTGAGCGTCTCTCCTGTAGAGTCTTCCACTGGAGTTTATCTATCATCTCCGTAACGCTTTCGCGATTACTAAATGATCCTGTAACGAAGAGCGCTCCTCTCCGTTGGATCTTCTCTATATCTTCTATCAATCCTATCTGGTACGGATCCCACACTGCTCTTTACATCTACAAATCTACCGTTTCAGCAACATCTTCGTGACGTGACAGAGATTTACAATGGCGCATTTCCGTGCTCAGCAACTATACTCGCATTAGAGGTCTTCTGAAATTAAGAAGTGGCTCACAAGGCTAGACCATTACTTTTAGAAATGTTTTTCTTGAAAGCCTTAAAATGTTTATCTTCAAAACGGGGTCTGAAAGACACGAGGAACTGCCGCTTTCCTGACGCCTGAGTCGCCTGGCTGCTGGCCGGGCCCCACCCTGTAGGACGCACAGTGTTCTGGCGGCCCCCGTGGATACTCCGTGTTCTGACTTCCGTCAAAGCAAAGGACTGCGGTTCCAGCTTCGGCTGACAGCACAGAAAGGTCGCCTTTTTTGCCACATTCGTTGCCCTGCCTGTCCCAAATGTCGTATGCTGTGCCTTCCCACGCACACAGAAATCATCCAGAAAACATGAGAGTCCAGTCTGTGTTACTTGACAGGAAATAAAGCTCGAAAGAGCTCAGTATGAACAGTCACCGAAAAAGATTGCTGTTGGATTGGACTACGTTATAACCCTCCAATTACTGAATCATCTTCAAATTAAATGAGAAACGAATGCCAAATCACCCGCTATATTTCATTCTAAAATGCATTCCCTGTTATCCTTCCTTCATGTTATAAAATTGTTGGGGTCAGTGGCAACGATATGGCTATTCTGAATGAAATTGAAGTTAAATCAATACCATTAGCCGCTGACGGGCGTTAATATACATCAACGGGGGCAGCTGAAAATGTGTGCCACGACCGGGACTCGAACCCGGGGTCTCCTGCTTGTATGGCAGACGCTCTATCCATCTGAGGCACCGAGGGCACAGAGGATAGTGCGACTGCAGGGATTTATCGCCGGCACGCTCCTCGTGAGACCCACATTCCCAGCTTTACAGTCCACCACACACTACATTCGTAGTGCACCTGCCATTATACTCATTACTCGCGGCAGACAATCCACAGAGTCCCGTATGAGTTCAGGCAAATCGTGTGCATACGCACTGAAGAAGGCCATCAGCCGGTTAGCCTTAAACGATATGAAGATGGCGTCTGTTCCTCCGGAGATGTCCGAAAGAACAGATGCCATCTTCATATGGCTATTCTAGTTAGTGAGTATAACCTCTAAAGCTGGAGACATACCATTGGAGTTTCGGAAGAACACAGTTCTGAACAAAGCAAGGGGAGGTAAGTGTAAGAAATTCGCATACTCAGCCTGACATCTGTGTGTCCAAGGCGCCGGCAAGAATAATGTACACAGTAAAGGAAAATAGGAGGATCTGTTGGATGGTGATGAGTTCGACTTTATGATAGGTTGGTTGGTTTAAGCATTAAAGGGACCAAACTGCAGAGGTCATCGGTTCCTTATGATACGTACAGGCACCAGAGAAGCAGTTCTGCCGTTGGTATTAAACAGTGGAGGAAAGATTTAAAAATAATCAAGAAACTGCCATAGAGCTTGTCGATAAAGCAAAGGTGTTCAACAGCATAAAAACGTTCGAGATGTTTCAAATACTCAGATAGAATGGTATAAACTTCAGTAAAAGACGAGGAATATACAGTTGCTACAAACAAAAAAAAAAATAAAAATAAAAAAATGAAATCAGGCAACAATAAGGAAACAAGAGCAACAATAAAGTGCTCAGATTAAAAAGCGGTGCAACTCAAGTGAATGCACGGGAAGACAGTTGCAATGTGTAATATGTTGGGAACATCTTCTCAAAAGACGCATCTTTGAATTTGCTTCATCGTGTCTCAGTGTGCCCGTCCGGTGGGAACCCTGCGCGCACCCGCGATGGGCAGCCGTGGAGCCGCGGAGCCCTCCCTCCCTCCCTCCCTCCCTCCCGCCCTGTCGGAGCCGCGTCGAGGCCGCTGAGCAGATGGCGGAGGCGACGCCAGCAGAGCAGCAGAGGACAGCAGAGGACCGACCCTGCCGCCGGGCACCTCGCTCCATTCTCAACTAACGCTTGCAATTCCTGTTCTTCGACTGAAGTCTGCTTTCTGTACAAATTATGCAGATAGCTTTCGGTCCCTGCATTTTATACTTCCTATATTCAGAATTTGAAGGAGTGTATTGCAATCGACATCGTTGTAAATAGATAAAGGATTATATGCATTTTCATGTTGCAGATGCATTTACTTATTTGGCTCCTTTTCACTAGTTACTGCATATTTTACCTAAAAACTAGTGACGATGAATGTTTTCGCTCTATATTTACAATACCGGGTGATCAAAAAGTCAGTATAAATTTGAAAACTTAATAAACCACGGAATAATGTAGATAGAGAGGTAAAAATTGACACACATGCTTGGAATGACATGGGGTTTTATTAGAACCAAAAAAAGTATTGCTAGACGCGTGAAAGATCTCTTGCGCACGTTTGGTGATGATCGTGTGCTTAGCCGCCACTTTGGTCATGCTTGGCCTCCCAGGTCCCCAGACCTCAGTCCGTACGATTATTGGCTTTGGAGTTACCTGAAGTCGCAAGTCTATAGTGATCGACCGACATCTCTAGGGATGCTGAAAGACAACATCCGGCGCCAATGCCTCACCATAACTCTGGACATGCTTTACAGTGCTGTTCACAACATTATTCCTCGGCTACAGCTATTGTTGAGGAATGATGGTAGACATATTAAGCATTTCCTGTAAAGAACATCATCTTTGCTTTGCCTTACTTTGTTATGCTAATTATTGCTATTCTGATCAGATGAAGCGCCATCTGTCGGACATTTTCTGAACGTTTGTATTTTTTTGGTTCTAATAAAACCCCATGTCATTCCAAGCATGTGTGCCAATTTGTACCCCTCTATCTACATTATTCCGTGATTTATTCAGTTTTCAAATTTATACTGACTTTTTGATCACCTGGTATTTTAAAAATTTAGACTGGCGTTCCGCAGCTCTATCTAGTTTGAACGTCTCACAGAGTGACCGCGACACAGAACTGCGTGCAGTCGCTAACCGAGAGGCCGCTGCCTCGTTACAGAGGAGGAACAGCAACAGGCAGACACAGGCATCGCTCCAACGCCGGCGCCCCCGGTTAATCCCCTCCGCTGTCATACCGCACGCGTCGGCAACAGTCAAATTAAGCTATGCAAGCTTTTAGTACCACACCCATTGTTTCAGTTTAGCTTTCTATTCACTTATACACAGTTGAACGTCTTTATGACATGTAGTGTGTAACGAGTACAAAATAAATGCCAAGTCTTTGGAAGAGGTAACATCTGTCAAGTATCTGGGTGTGACTATTCGAAATTATCTCAAATGGAATGGATTACATTCTGTACAAATTATACAGATAGATTGCGGTTTATTGGTAGAATCCTGAAGCGAGGCAGTCCTTCAACAAAGGAAATAGCTTACAATACGTTAGTTCGTCCAGTATTATTGTTCTGTATGGGATCCTTACCAGTTGTGTCTGATTCAAGAGATTGAGAAGGTCCAAAGAAGAGCGGCAAGGTTCGTGACTGGTACATTTACCCATCCCGAGAGCGTTTCAAATCTGAAAGAAAGTTTGAAGTGGGACACACTTGCACATAGACGGCGTGCTAAACGGATGGGGCTGCTCACTAAATTCCGAAATCCGATCTTCACCGAGGATGTAGATAATATATTATTACCACCAACTTTTCAGTCGCGCAATGATCACCATTCAAAGATGAGGGAAATTAGAGCTCGTAATGAGACGTTCAGTCGTTTTTCCCTCGAGCGATCCGCGAGTGGAAAAGAGGGGGGAAATATGACTTTGGCACGAATTGTGCCCTCCGCCACACATCGCTTGGTGGCTAACGGAGTATATATGTAGATGTAGATGTGTTGTGCGCCATGCCGCCCGAGAAAAGAAACGTCGTTTCGTGGATAGCTGACCATCCCGGAGCACTTACATATGACAGAATTGTTTTATATTGTCGAATTTGAGAGAAAAAAGTTTCGTGCAAAAAAAAAAGTTTCAAATAGACCAGCATGTCAAGACTTCATATCGCAGGAATGGACCACGAGAAGAACTTCGGAGAAGAGCAAGTTGCGGTAGCAGGGATTTGTCCAAACATAACAAAAAAACTCGGTTTAAAGTGAATCTATGTGAAACATTCATTGCAAGCAATATTACTCTTCAGAAACTTACAAACCCTATCCTCAGAGGCTTCCTGCGCAAAAATTGCTTAAATAAAAATATACCATATGAATCGACATTGCGTAAAAATTTCATAGCGACAATTTACGTAAGTGATCTGGAAGAAATACACAACAAACTCAAAGACAGCGTTATCTGGATTTCAGTTGACGAAATTACAGACGCTTATGGCCATTACATTGCAAATTTAATTGTGGGTGCTTTAAAAGAAGGGCTTTCTTCTTCCTATTTAGCGGCATGCAAAGAACTTGAAAATGTAAATCATGTTACGACCGCCAGATTTGTGAATGAGGGTATTAGAAAAATATTTCCAGAAACTTTTGAAGGTGAAAGGGTGTTTGTGTTTATTTTAGATACTGCTCCCTATATGATCGAAGCAGGAAAAGCCCTCCGAGTATTTCATCCCAGCTTCATTCACATGATGTGCTTCGCTCATGGAGTGCATCGCCTTGCTTCCACGTTTCTGAATGTAAACAAACTGATTTCATCCACAAAGAAAATGTTCTTAAAGGATCCTGTTCGCATCAAGACATACACTCCTGGAAATTGAAATAAGAACACCGTGAATTCATTGTCCCAGGAAGGGGAAACTTTATTGACACATTCCTGGGGTCAGATACATCACATGATCACACTGACAGAACCACAGGCACATAGACACAGGAAATAGAGCATGCGCAATGTCGGCACTAGTACAGTGTATATCCACCTTTCGCAGCAATGCAGGCTGCTATTCTCCCATGGAGACGATCGTAGAGATGCTGGATGTAGTCCTGTGGAACGGCTTGCCATGCCATTTCCACCTGGCGCCTCAGTTGGACCAGCGTTCGTATTGGACGTGCAGACCGCGTGAGACGACGCTTCATCCAGTCCCAAACATGCTCAATGGGGGACAGATCCGGAGATCTTGCTGGCCAGGGTAGTTGACTTACACCTTCTAGAGCACGTTGGGTGGCACGGGATACATGCGGACGTGCATTGTCCTGTTGGAACAGCAAGTTCCCTTGCCGGTCTAGGAATGGTAGAACGATGGGTTCGATGACGGTTTGGATGTACCGTGCACTATTCAGTGTCCCCTCGACGATCACCAGTGGTGTACGGCCAGTGTAGGAGATCGCTCCCCACACCATGATGCCGGGTGTTGGCCCTGTGTGCCTCGGTCGTATGCAGTCCTGATTGTGGCGCTCACCTGCACGGCGCCAAACACGCATACGACCATCATTGGCACCAAGGCAGAAGCGACTCTTATCGCTGAAGACGACACGTCTCCATTCGTCCCTCCATTCACGCCTGTCGCGACACCACTGGAGGCGGGCTGCACGATGTTGGGGCGTGAGCGGAAGACGGCCTAACGGTGTGCGGGACCGTAGCCCAGCTTCATGGAGACGGTTGCGAATGGTCCTCGCCGATACCCCAGGAGCAACAGTGTCCCTAATTTGCTGGGAAGTGGCGGTGCGGTCCCCTACGGCACTGCGTAGGATCCTACGGTCTTGGCGTGCATCCGTGCGTCGCTGCGGTCCGGTCCCAGGTCGACGGGCACGTGCACCTTCCGCCGACCACTGGCGACAACATCGATGTACTGTGGAGACCTCACGCTCCACGTGTTGAGCAATTCGGCGGTACGTCCACCCGGCCTCCCGCATGCCCACTATACGCCCTCGCTCAAAGTCCGTCAACTGCACATACGGTTCACGTCCACGCTGTCGCGGCATGCTACCAGTGTTAAAGACTGCGATGGAGCTCCGTATGCCACGGCAAACTGGCTGACACTGACGGCGGCGGTGCACAAATGCTGCGCAGCTAGCGCCATTCGACGGCCACACCGCGGTTCCTGGTGTGTCCGCTGTGCCGTGCGTGTGATCATTGCTTGTACAGCCCTCTCGCAGTGTCCGGAGCAAGTATGGTGGGTCTGACACACCGGTGTCAATGTGTTCTTTTTTCCATTTCCAGGAGTGTACAAAGAAAACATACCAAATGTGCCTTTACCTCCCGAACCAGTGATAACTCGTTTGGGTACGTGGGTCGAACCTGTGGTGTTTTACAATTAACATTTCGATGCAATTAGAGGGGTAGTAAACGACTTCGATAATGCAGAGGCCTTGGCGGTTTGCCAGTGCAAGGAAGCTTTTAATGGTTCCGGTATTAAACGGCGTTGAATGAATCTATTCAGTCAATGAATAAAATTATTGTAGTGAATTCCTCATTGACGAAAATATTCCCAAGAAAACTTTAAAAACGTTTGAAAACATTTTAACCAATAACCCAGGCTTTGAACTCATGTGCCAAATTGATAGTTTTATTAATGGGACAGACGAACTTTTACCAAATGTAATAAGTGCCAACATAGCACCCAAATTTAAACACTGCCCAGTTACGTCAATTGACGCAGAACGGTCATTTTCTGCTTATAAAAATGTTTTGAGTGATCGAAAACACAGTCTTACTACCGAAAATTTGGAACAGTACTTGGTCGTTTCTCTTTACAATAGCAGAAAAATGTAAATAAATTGTAAATGATACTTTGATCCAATAGTATTAATTAAAAGTTAATTATAATATTCGACGCCACATTGGCGGACTTACGCGCCGGTGATGAGGATTAAATGATGATAAGGACAACACAACACCCAGTCCACGAGCGGAGAAAATCTCCAACCCGGCCGGGAATTCAACCCGGGCCCGCTTACATGGGAGGTGAGCACATTACCTCCCAGTTGTGTTCAACATCCCCAGCCGAACCCGAATATACGAGGGCTGTTCAATAAAGAATGATCATAATTTTTTACGGTCATAATTTCTCGCTCTAAAATGTAATATTATGATTTTCTGTCAGCTTAATGTGCAACAAACACGCCGTAGTAGTTTCATTGCTGGGACTCCTGGTTACTGCCTGCGAGAGGCAGTGCAGTGGAGGTGACACGCGAGAAACAATATGCGGCTTTGAAATTATGCTTTAGTCTCAACAAATCCTGAGCTGAGGCTTATACAATGTTACAAGAGGCATATGGGGAGTTTGTTCTTCCCTACAGCACAGCTCGAAGGTGGTTTAAAACGTTTAAAGACGGGAGATAATTTCAAAGGAAGATCGACCCGGTGCTACAGTTACTGCTCTTACGGAAGAAAACATCAACATCTCATTGAGAGAGAGGATCAACGAATTACCGTAAGATCACTTTCATAAATGCTGAACATTTCATTTGGTGCCACCCACACGTTGATGACCGAAAAATTACACATGGCACGTGTTCGTGCGCGATTGTTTCCAAGACTGTTGAATGCCGAACAAAAGGACAATGGCGTGCAGGTCTGCATGGAGTTAAAGCTGATGAAACTTGGCTACATCATTTTAATCCTGAGAGCAAACAGCAAAGCTCAGTGTGGAAATCTGCATCATCACCAACCCCCAAAAAAGTGGTTCCTTCTGCTGGGAAAGTTACGGTCATCTCATTCTTTGGTATTCTTGGAATGGTTTATAAGCATGTTGCATCTGCACACACATCAGTAACTGGATAATACTACAGGGATGTCCTGAAAATATTGCAAGTCCATATCAGGCGCTCAGTGTGGAAATCTGCAAGTCCATATCAGGCGCTCAGTGTGGAAATCTGCATCATCACCAACCCCCAAAAAAGTGGTTCCTTCTGCTGGGAAAGTTACGGTCATCTCATTCTTTGGTATTCTTGGAATGGTTTATAAGCATGTTGCATCTGCACACACATCAGTAACTGGATAGTACTACAGGGATGTCCTGAAAATATTGCAAGTCCATATCAGGCGCTAAAGACCACATTTCCGTGAAGCAGTCTGGATGCTGCACCACGATAGTGCGCGGCTGCATATTGCCAGTGTTGTTGCCGAATATTTTGCAAAAATCAACGTGAAGTGCATCCTTCACTCTCCCACCATGTGACTTTTTACTACTGAAGAAACACCTTCGAGGGAGGCATTATCAATCATCAGACGCAGTTTAAGGCGGCAGAGGTGATTTTGAAGGACCTTTCAAAAAATGGCTTCCAGCCTGTATTTGAAGACTGGCAGAATGGCTGGGACAAGTGCATCGCATTCATGGGAGACTACTCTGAGAAGGACAATCAAAATTATGAGGATGAGTAAAGGTATGTTGTCAAAAAAGTTACGATCATTCTTTACTGAACAGCCCTCGTCTCGCACCACATCAGAAGGCATTGTTTTTTGGTAGCGCGTACTTTAACAGTAAAAGAATCACAGATCTTTACCGTGCTCCTCTTGAAACTGAGAAGGCAGGGGTATTTTCCTAGCACAGCACCTCGAAATGTTATTTATGACTTTCTGAGATTAGAATCGTGTACCACATTGGGACTCGAATCCAGAAGCGCAAACGTTTTCGGGCAGTGCTGTTACAAGCTGAGCTGATTCCGCTGCTGGTCACCCATCTCCTCCCCCCCCCCCCTCCTCTCCCTCCGTCACCATTCCTTCCGCCAGTAGCTGCCTCCTTCACTCTTATCGGCAGGTAAATTCAGCAAAGTTTGCCCACCATGGAGATGGTAGTTTAAGATCACGTGATAAGCAATGAAGGCGGAAATAAATTTCAATTACTTCACGCACTGAGCATCTGGTTACAAAAGTATTTCGTGACCTTAGGGAACAGTTCTTTACGTGATGCAGCACAGTACGTCACTAGCAAAATTTGCACTACAGTCAGTACACACCTGCCGACAACTCACCGGTCGCGACGGTCTCGCTTGTGTGTGTGTGCGTGCGTGTGTGTGTGTGTGTGTGTGTGTGTGTGTGTGTGTGTCTTTGTGGCGCAGACCGCGCCGAGACTTTGGAGGCCGGCTTCACGATGTGGACGCTGTAGCTGGACAGAATCCGCCTCGGGAGCAAATAGGCCAGCACGGCGTGTTGCTAACCCAAAAAATAACTCTGTTCTCTGCTGCAGTGTGTACCTTCAAGGAGTGTTGCGTCAGTTCAAGTGTAGTGTCTTTTTTGTTACTGCAGTCAGTAGGCGTTATTCAAAAAATGTTTGTTGTGCAAGATGCTGTAGTATGACGAATCCACTCTGGACACTGTATCTGAAGTTTGGGAATATTTACAGGGAGCTGTTAGTTCTATTTCTAAGTCTGTTACGATGAAGCTGAAATTTAGTGGTCTCAATATGTTTAGTGCAATGACAGAATTCAGAGGTACTATTGGAAATAAAAAATAGATAGCTTGGAAAAGTTTCCATGACATTTATATAACATTGACAGGAACTCACATTATGAGAACTGTTAACAATTAATTTACAGTCGTCTATAGGAGTATCACTCCAGGGAAGGGAAGAAGCAGAGGTAAGTTTCCCGCTGTAACACAGAAGCCGATAATCAAATGGTTCAAATGGCTCTGAGCACTATGGGACTTAACTTCTGAGGTCATGAGTCCCCTAGAACTTAGAACTACTTAAACCTAACTAACCTAAGAACATCGCACACATCCATGCCCGAGGCAGGATTCGAACCTGCGACCGTAGCGGTCGCGCGGTTCCAGACTGTAGCGCCTAGAACCGCTCGGCCACCCCGGCCGGCAAGCCCATAATCCTTCGGTTATCCCGATCTCAAACTTCACCTTCTTGTAGTGTTTTCGAACCGTTGTACAAATACCAGCACAAAGCTGCTGAAATGCCTAATTAGCAGAACGCAGCTACAAAGATAAAATCTATTTCCTGCAAAGTAAATCCACAGACAGTTCGACACGTGAACTAGCTGGAAGAGTCTATTTTTAAAGTATCTCATGTAAGTACTTTATGCCAAGAAATGCTTTCTTATCTCTCTTTCCTTATCTGGACGCAGGATCGATAAAATAATCGCCCTGAGTACAGTCACTCCGTATGCCCCAGCTGCACAACAAGCCGCAGTCCTGCACACGGTCACGTGGTTCCCCAGCACGCACTCACTTCCGAGCAGAAATGGGACGAGAAGCGTCTGAGCAAAGCAGACAGCGAGTGGCGCCTGCCGTCCGGCTCTCTGCCAGCTCCTCACACGAGTCTGGGGCTGCGACACCTGGGCGGCTACAGAGTGACTTGTCACAGTACTGCGGACGCAACGTCATTCTCAGGATATGGACAACTGAAGCAATGTTCGTTTCAACAGAGCAAACTGGGTTGGAGTGTGGTTGTAGGGGAAGGACTACAAGAAAGGCTTACGGTAGAATGTGGACTTGGTACTAGGAATGACAAAGGATGAATACTAATTGAGTTGTGCGGTAAATTTCAGCTAGTAATAGCGAAAACTCTGTTCAAGAATCACAAGAGGAGGAGGCATACTTAGAAAGGGCCGGGAGATACGGGAATATTTCAGATTACGTCATGGTCAGGCATAGACGCCGAAATCAAATACTGGATTGTAAGGTGTACCCAGGAGCGGATGTAGACTCAGATCACAGTTTAGCAATGAAGAGCAGGCCGGGGTTTAAGAGACTAGTGAGGAAGAAATATTGTGCAAAGAAGTGGGATACGGAAGTACAAAGGAATGAAGGGATACGCATCAAGTTCTTCGAGGTTGTAGATACTGCCATGATGAACAGCTCAGTGGACGGTTCAGTTGATGAGGAACGGACACCTCTAAAAAGGGAAATCACGTAAGTTGGAAAGAAAAATAGAGGTACAAGGCAGGTAACTCCGATGAAACCAGAAGAAATACTTCAGTTAATCGATGAAAGAAGGAAGTACAAAAATGTTCACGAAAATTCAGGAATACAGCAATGCAAGTTACTTGAGTATGAAATAAATAGGAAGTGCAGGGAAGCTAATGCCGAATGAGTGCAGGAAAAATGTGAATAAATCGAAAAAGGAATGACTGTCGGAACGACTAACCCAGTACACAGAAAAGTCAAAATAACATTTGGTGACATTAAAATCAAGGGCAGTAACATGAAGAGTGCAGCGGGAATTCCACTGTTAAATGAAGAGGAGAGAACTAATAGGTGAAAAGAGTAGGTTGGAGGCCTATATGGGACGGAAGATTTGTCTGATGATGTGGTAGGAGAAGGGACAGGAGTCTATATAGAAGAAATAGGGGATCCAGTATTAGAATCGAAATTTAAAAGGGCTTTGAAGACTGAAGATCGAATAAGGCTGATGGATCGATAACATTGCATCATAATTTCTAAAATAATTGGGAGAAGTGGCAACAAAGCGGCTACTCGCGTTGGTGTATGTCATGTACTGGTCTGATGATATAAAATCTGACTTTCGGGAAAATATTATCCACGCAATTCCGAAGATTGCAAGAGCCGACAAGTGCGTGATTATCACACAATCAGCTTAACACCTCATGCAAGTTGCAGACAAGAATAACATAGAGAAGAACGAATGGCGATCAGCTTTACTTTAGGAAGGTAAAGGCACCAGAGAAGAAATTATTATGTTATGGTTGATAATGGAAGCAACACTGAAGAAAAATCAAGAAACCTTCATAGGATTTATCGACCTGGAAAAAGTGTTCGACAATGGAAAATGGTGGAAGGTGTTGGAAATTCTGAGAAAAATAAAGGTAAACTATAGGCAAAGGTGGGTGATGTACAATATGTAGAAGAACCAAGTGGGGACAGTAACAGAGTGGGAGATGAAGAACAAAGTGTTCAGATGAAAAACGGTGTAAGACAAGGATGTAGTCTTTCACCACTACTCTTCAATCAATAAATCGAAGAGGCTATGGCGAGATAAAAGTTCAAGAGTGAAGATTAAAATCCAAGGTGAAAGGATATCAATTTTAGGATTCGCTGATGACGTTGCTATCTTCAGTGATAGTGAAGAATAATTACACGATCTTTTGAATGAAATTAACAGTCTAATGAGTGTAGGATATGGACTGAGAGGAAGTGGAAAAAAGAAGAAAGTAATGAGAAGTAGCAGAAATGAAAACAATGAGAAACTTAACATCAGGATTGATGGTCGCGATGTAGATGAAGTTCAGGAATTCTGCTACCTAGGCAACAGAATAACCAATGACGGAGGGAGGAGGGAGATCGTAAAAAGCAAACTAGCACTGGCGAAATGGACGTTCCTCTCCAAGGGAAGTCTGCTAGTGTCAGACACAGGCCTTAATTTGAGGAAGAAATTTCTGAGAATGTACGTCTCGATCAGAGCAGTGTATAGCAGCGAAAATTAGATGGACTGACAAATAAGCGCTGAGCCGGTTCTCCACAGAATCGTCAAGGAATGGAATATATGGAAATGAGTGACAAGAACAAAGGACAGGATGGTAGGACAGCTATTAAGATATCGTGGAATAATTCCCACGGCACTAGCGGAAGCTGTAGAGGGTAAAAACTGCACAGGAAGACGGACCGCAGTAAGACAGAGATTGGAATACATCCAGCAAGTAACTGAGGATATTGGTTGCAAGTGCTACTCTTAGAAATGAAGTGATTGGCACCAGAGGAATTTGTGGGGAGCTACATAAAATAAGAAGAAAAAACCAATTTTGCGTGCATGTGTCTTCATAAACAACCTTGCGATTGGCGAGCTGGCAACTGCTACTGATAAGTCATGTGTAATGCACCAGCTCGCTTCTAAGTGTGAACCAACCCGATGGAAGCCACGTATGGGGTGTTTCACTATGAGAAACACACACTGTGTGACGATAGCTTAAGACACCTGGTGCCGTATCGAGATTGAGAAGCTCTCGACGCCATACGCTGGAATGAACACGGGACAGGAGAGACGCTCAGTAGCTCGGTACGGGCTTTTGTCAAAGTTTCGAGAACATACCTTCACGGAAGAGTCAAGCAGTATATTGCTCCCTCCTACGTATATCTCGCGAAGAGACCATGAGGATAAAATCAGAGAGATTAGAGCCCACACAGAGGCATACCGACAATCCTTCTTTCCGCGAACAATACGAGACTGGAATAGAAGGGAGAACCGATAGAGGTACTGAAGGTACCCTCCGCCACACACCGTCAGGTGGCTTGCGGAGTATGGATGTAGATGTAGATGTAGATGTAGATGTAAAAGCGAGTGAATAATGACGAGACAGCGCGAAGTGTGGAGACGGAGTTATGCGTGTCCATAATAGTCTCTCGGCGCTGCTCCCCTCGCTTCATTTGTCCGCCACTGCACTGCCGCCCCCTGACTCCAGCAGTCTTTTGTCACTCTCGCAGGGCCCGGTCGATTCCAGGCCCGCCAACCCTCCCGCCGCTGCGCCCATTCAGGGCCGCCAACCCTGGTGCTGTGACTGCTCCACCCCGCCCATTGAGGAGCGCACGCGACCTGCCGCAACGGCGCTCGTCTTTTGTCTGTCACTGAGGGCGCTGCAGCGGCTCGGGGCGAAACGTTGTGGGGGAAGGGCGGTAGCGGGGGCAGGAGAGCAATGGAAGGCAGGCAGGGTTTGTGTGTCTCCACCTCACTCTTGGCAGCGCACGGGGCAGTGCTAGAGAACATACTCGGTATAGAAGATGTCCGCCCCCGGTCGCTGAGTAGTCAGCGCGACAGAATGTCAGTTCTAAGGGCCCGGGTTCGATTCCCAGCTGAGCCGGAGATTTTCTCCGCTCAGGGACTGAGTGTTGTGTTGTCCTAATCATCATCATGTCATCCCCATCGACGCGCAAGTCGCCGAAGTGTTGTCAAATCAAAATACTTGCACCGGAGAATGGTCTACCCGACGGGAGGCCTTAGTCACACGACATTTTCAGTATAGAAGATGTCATTTCACGATCCCATAATGCTTTGCGATGACTGTCATTTCGGTACTTTATACGTCAGTAGCAGACAGTTGTCGAGAGAGCAAACTTAGTGCTGAACTGCACTGAAACTCAACAGCTACTTGGCAAAAACGTATGAGACAATTCAGATTTCAAACAGAAAACAGAGAGAGACATGATTACAAAACTGTAGAAGTGGCAAATGGAAGCCAACTATACATTCCATCTTTAGTATGGTAATTACCGCGGTGACATCGTATTTTTGTGTAGAGTACAAGTGCATACGATTTGTACAAGCTTATTGTGAACCCCTTCATACTGTGCATAATCTGAAATACACTTTTAAAACTGTCATGGTTTAAAACAAAATTTTGACTTAATTGAGCGTAGTAACTATTGGGAACAGCAGACTGTTGTCTGTTATTGGCTAAAAGTGTAACTGGTGAATCGTACCCTTCATGCAAAACAAGATTCTGGTTATTTCATTCACGATATACTTTTTTCTACTTTCCCTGAAAGATTGTGTGTTAAGCTTTTTAAGTTTGTACGTTATGCTTCTCTGTTTTCCAGTCATTCAGCCGCAGCATTATGTATTAGAAAAAAATGCCTATAGAACTATTCTTCACAGAAAATTTCCACTGTTTACAATCAATTTGCACGTATTTCTAAAATGTGATCACTAAAGAAGCCTTTCATTACCATTGATTTTCAAAATTTTTACTGTTAGAGTTTAGATATAGTCGTAAAATACCCAGTGATCTCTCTGATGGCAGCAAAGTTACAAATCTCATAAAATTTGTAAGTTACATTCGAAGCTAATTTTTTATGAGTATCTCAGAACTAACCGCCTGAAAGTGTTCTCCTTTCGTGAACACGAGCACAAATTTCTTGCCATGAAAGCTGCCCTAGCAATGTGGAACATTTTAACAATATCTTATCCTGGTGCTGTACTACTTAGCCAATGTAACAACACACGTTTCTCTTAATAGGACATTCACAAATGTCATGTGTATCATTCATTGGACTGTTGATGACGTAACATGTTGCCTGGTCGAACGAGTCTCGTTTCAAATTGTATCGAGCGGATAGATGTGGAGACAACCTCATGAATCCGTGGACCCTGCATGCCAGCAGGGGTCTCTTCAAGCAAGACGGACTTGGGGAATTCAAGCAGGACAATACGTCCAGTATTGCTACACAGCGGCTCCAGGAACACTCTTCTGACTTCCCCAGACATGAACATTATAGAGCGTATCTGGGATGCCCTCCAACGTGCTGTTCTGAAGAGATTTCCAGCCCCCCCCACGTACTCTTATGGATTTATGAACATTCCTGCAGATTTCATGGTGTCAGTTCCCTCCAGCAGTAATTCAGATATCAGTCGAGTCCATGCCTCCTCGCGGGGGCCCTACACGACATTAGATAGGCTTACCAGTCTCTTTGTCTCTTCAATGTAAAAGGTATCATTGTAACAACCAGCTAAATACTGGAATTTGATTTGAAAAAACTCAGCACACGCTGATGAGTGCGGCAGGAGGAAGCATGGATTATAGAAACCTAGTCATGGTTTAAAGTTCTTATTTTTATTCTCTCTTTTATTTAATGAGCGTTTTATTAATGTGATTGGGTATTATTATTGATTTATTTTTATTATGGTTTGGTTCGGCGAATGCTTTTCACTGTTTGCTCCTTTCATTTGAGTCCTTTTAATTATGTTTGCGGTGATTATATTGCTTACTGTACTCCGTAAGTTAAAGAATACGCAGCAGCAGGTCTCGTTGAGGCTCCTTGCTGTAACTTCTCCACCTGAAATCGCTAAAAATAATTTATCGCTCTACAGAAATCGATCGGTGCAGCCAAGTGCTACGATGTGTGATGTGTATAGAATGTGGCATGCAACTTTAGTTCGTGAAATTATTTAGGTATTCGGAGGAATATTCTCGACAAATCCCAAGGCCGGTTAAAATTGCAGGTTCGCACCATCAAACCACACAACACTTCCAACGACTTGCGCCTTTATAATCACTGAATATTTCTTTTAAAATGATTAAGGGTTATGAACTTTACACACCTGATACTCCTTTTGTATTTTTATACGTATTTATTTTCTTCGTTAACATAAAACATAGATAACTGCCTTAATGGCGGCTTCTAACAATTTCCTCACAATGCGACATAGAACACCTCTCTTCAAATGTCCATCATATAATCTATATCTCTTTGCCGTAGCTTAATACTGTCTGTATATCTTTGTTATCGAGTTCGCAAAGAGATGCTTAAATTCCACAGAGTATTTATCCCTCGCGCAGGTATTTTACTGTCTGTATATCTTTGTTCCTCCCCCCCACCCCCCTATGAACCATGGACCTTGCCGTTGGTGGGGAGGCTTGCGTGCCTCAACTATACAGATAGCCGTACCGTAGGTGCAACCACAACGGAAGGGTATCTGTTGAGAGGCCAGACAAACATGTGGTTCCTGAAGAGGGGCAGCAGCCTTTTCAGTAGTTGCAGTCTGGATGATTGACTGATCTGGCCCTGTAACACTAACCAAAACGACCTTGCTGTTATGATACTGCGAATGGCTGAAAGCAAGGGGAAACTACAGCCGTAATTTAACCCGAGGGCATGCAGCTTTACTGTATGGTTAAATGATGATGGCGTCCTTTTGGGTAAAATATTTCGGAGGTAAAATAGTCCCCCATTCGGAACTCCAGGCGGGGACTACTCAAGAGGACGTCGTTATCAGGACAAAGAAAACTGGCGTTCTACGGATTGGAGCGTGGAATGTCAGATCCCTTAATCGAGCAGGTAGGTTAGAAAATTTAAAAAGGGAAAGACATTTGGTCAGGTGAATACAGGGTTATAAATACAAAATCAAATAGGGGTAATGCAGGAGTTGGTTTAATAATTAATAAAAAAAATAGGACTGCGGGTTAAGCTACTAAGAACAGCATAGTGAACGCATTATTGTGGCCAAGATAGACACGAAGCCCACGCCTACTACAGTAGTACAAGTTTATATGCTAACTAGCTCTGCAGATGATGAACAAATTGATGAAATGTATGATGAAATAAAAGAAATTATTCAGGTAGTGAAGGGAGATGAAAATTATAATAGTAATGGGTGACGGGAATTCGACAGTAGGAAAAGGAAGAGAAGGAAACGTAGTAGGTGAATATGGATTGCGGGCTAAGAAATGAAAGAGGAAGCCGCCTGGTAGAATTTTGCACAGAGCATAACTTAATCATAGCTAACACTTGGTTCAAGAATCATGAAGGAAGGCTGTATACATGGAAAAGCCCTGGAGATACTAGAAGGTTTCAGATAGATTATATAATGGTAAGACTGAGATTTAGGAACCAGATTTTAAATTATAAGACATTTCCAGGGGCAGATGTGGACTCTGACCACAATCTATTGCTTATGAACTGTAGATTAAAACTGAAGAAACTACAAATAGGTGGGAATTTAAGGAGATGGGACCTGGATAAACTGAAAGAACCAAAGGTTGTACAGAGTTTCAGGGAGAGCATAAGGGAACAATCGACAGGAATGGGGGAAAGAAATACAGTAGAAGAAGAATGGGTATCTTTGAGGGATGAAATAGTGAAGGCAGCAGAGGATCAAGTAGGTAAAAAGACGAGGGCTAATAGAAATCCTTGGGTAACAGAAGAAATATTGAATTAAATTGATGAAAGGAGAAAATAAAAAAATGCAATAAATGAAGCAGGCAAAAAGGAATACAAACTTCTCAAAAATGAGATCAACAGGAAGTGCAAAATGGCTAAGCAGGGATGGCTAGAGGACAAATGTAAGGATGTAGAGGCTTATCTCATGAGGGGTAAGATAAATACTGCCTACAGGAAAATTAAAGAGACCTTTGGAGAAAAGAGAACCACTTGCATGAATATCAAGAGCTCATATGGAAACCCAGTTCTAAGCAAAGAAGAGAAAGCAGAAAGGTGGAAGGAGTATATAGAGGGTCTATACAGGGGCGATGTTCTTGAGGACAATATTTTGGAAGAGGAGGTAGATGAAGAAGAAATGGGAGATATGATACTGCGTGAATAGTTTGACAGAGCACTGAAAGACCTAAGTCGAAACAAGGCCCCGGGAGTAGACAACATTCCATTAGAACTACTGATAGCCTTCGGAGAGCCAATCCTGACAAAACTCTACCATCTGGTGAGCAAGATGTATGAGACAGGCGAAATTCCCTCAGACTTCAAGAAGAATATAATAATTCCAATACCAAAGAAAACAGGTATTGACAGATGTGAAAATTACCGAACTATCAGTTTAATAAGTCACAGCTGCGAAATACTAACGCGAATTCTTTGCAGACGAATGGAAAAACTGGTAGAAGCCGACCGCGGGGAAGATCAGTTTGGATTCCGTAGAAATGTTGGAACTCGTGAGGCAATACTGACCCTACGACTTACCTTAGAAGAAAGATTAAGGAAAGGCAAACCTACGTTTCTAGCATTTGTAGACTTAGAGAAAGCTTTTGACAATGTTGACTGGAATACTCTCTTTCAAATTCTAAAGGCGGCAGGGGTAAAATACAGGGAGCGAAAAGCTGTTTGCAATTTGTACAGAAACCAGATGGCAGTTATAAGAGTCGAGGGGTACGAAAGGGAAGCAGTGGTTGGGAAGGGAGTGAGACAGGGTTGTAGCCTCTCCCCGATGCTATTCAATCTGTATATTGAGCAAGCAGTAAAGGAAACGAAAGAAAAGTTCGGAGTAGGTATTAAAATCCATGGAGCAGAAATAAAAACTTTGAGGTTCGCCGATGACATTGTAATTCTGTCAGAGACAGCAAAGGACTTGTAAGAGCAGTTGAACGGAATGGATAGTGTCTTGAAAGGAGGATGTAAGATGAACATCAACAAAAGCAAAACGAGGATAATGGAATGTAGTCGAAATAATTTGGGTGATGCTGCGGGAATTAGATTAGGAAATGAGACACTTGAAGTAGTAAAGGAGTTTTGCTATTTGGGGAGCAAAATAACTGATGATGGTCGAAGTAGAGAGGTTATAAAATGTAGACTGGCAATGGCAAGGAAAGCGTTTCTGAAGAAGAGAAATTTGTTGACATCGAGTATTGATTTAAGTGTCAGGAAGTCGTTTCTGAAAGTATTTGTATGGAGTTTAGCCATGTATGGAAGTGAAACATGGACGATAAATAGTTTAGACAAGAAGAGAATAGAAGCTTTCGAAATTTGGTGCTACAGAAGAATGCTGAAGATTAGATGGGTAGCTCACATAACTAATGAGGAGGTACTAAATAGAATTGGAGAGGAGTTTGTGGCACAACTTGAGTAGAAGAAGGGATCGGTTGGTAGGACATGTTCTGAGGCATCAAGGGATCACCAATTTAGTACTGGAAGGCAGCGTGGAGGGTGAAAATCGTAGAGGGAGACCAAGAGATGAATACATTAAGCAGAGTTAGAAGGATGTAGGCTGCAGTAGGTACTGGGAGATGAAGAGGCTTGCACAGGATAGAGTAGCATGGAGAGCTGCATCAAACCAGTCTCAGGACTGAAGACCACAACAATATCTTTGTTATCGAGTTCGCACGTAGTTGTTTAAATTCCACATTGTATGTATATCTCGCGCTGGTATTTTACATTTATCGTTGCATTAATGGTTCGTCGGACTTTACTTGTGGTATTTTGTATCATAAAACGCTACAATGAGTTGCCGTAGATGTCGAACCGAATGACATTTCCAAGAAGCTGAAGTTGCATGGCTATGTAACTAAGCACCCTGTAATGCTCCATCGCTTCGTGAGTTAATAGTGTATTTTCGTGAAAGATATCAAATTCCTCAGCTAGCAACGTAATGTCAGAGAGAGGGTCGTTGAAAATGATGATATCATTTACATACCGGCGATAAAATAGTTCCAGTTAAGAGCGATCAGTAGACTATGTAAAACATTTACATTCTGGACGATGGACAAAAATATCTACGAGATACCCTGCTAAACAGCTGCCCACGGCCAGGCCATCAGTTTGCTTGTAATACTGACCGTTAAAAGCGAAGAACAGCGTAAGTAAGGTGATTAACTCTGCCACCTGCTCTGTGGTCAGACGCCGATGTTTTAGGAGGTTTTTTGTTTTATGATAAGGACCGATTCATCCAGAGGTACATTAATACACAGATTTGCCATATCCAAGGAGAACAGAGTAGAGTCAGGTAGTAAAGTTTTGCCATGTAGAAGGTGAACCGAACTCTTCTATTGGAGACTGCAAAATTTTCTTCATAGACAAATTTTTTTCGTAATAACCGTAGCATGAATTTATAGGCAGGTTCACTTGGGTTTCCTATACCGTTAATTATCGGACGTACCGGGAATCCAGGTTTATGAGTCTTAATATGGGGGCGAAGGGCTCTTGCCCTATGATTCATCACTTTCATTTCTGGTACAAGGTCATCACAAAAAATACTAGGACAACCGTCTACACACGTCTTGAGGTCCATGGCATATTTTTATGTGGGATCGTAATCTATTTGTTGAATGTCGTTGTCCTCAAAAAATTGCAATGTCTTAGCGATATAAGCTTTCCTATAAATAAGGAACGCTGTGTTCCCCTTATCAGTCGGTTCAATTAACGCCTCTTCTGAGCTCAACTTATTATTAATAAAATTTAAAACCATCTGATCTTAACAATTTTATTTTTTCTGACTTGTTTCATATCGTCACATCTAGCGCAATTTTTAAGTCTACCACCACAGAGGCAACCGTCCTAGCATCTAATTGTGGTTGGAGCCCATTATTTAATAACACCAACTGCTGCGAACTAGCGTCTATTTCCATCACATTTACTGAACGGTCAGCAAAGGGGATGTGTGTATTCTCGCCATTTTTTCATCTGTAAATTTAATGACAGTAAACTTTCCTTCTACAATTTTCGCTCATGAATATGAGCGATCAACTGACTATTTTTCCTAAACAACAGCAAGTGTCAGCCACGTTTCAGTACATCCTTACTTCGGTACTGGTTTCTACGTATTCGCAGCTGTTTATGGAAGTACACTGGAATGAACCTTCTCGCTGAGGCACTGTCTATTAATCCTTACGTTCACAGAAGCCTTCATAATTTTGAACTTAGTTTTCTGAAAGGAGGCCGCAGCAGTCTTGGTTGCCCTACAAGCAAATTTACATAAAAAATTGTACCATTGCATTGCATTGTTTTGAATTATTTCAGAGTAAAACCAGTCTTGGTTGCGAAATTATTTAATATCAATGACTTTTTTCACTCTTTTAGGGTATCGTCAGATTTTCTATAAGGAGAAGAAACAGAGGAAGCGTCATGGTCCTATCTTGCATGACTATGCAGGTAAAATGAACTGAAAGTAATGGAAACTTACGTAAAAGGAAATAGATATATATAGCCCATCCGTAATAAAACCATACAAAATGGAATATGGGTACAACAGTAACTAGATATGTAACCACCCGTCAAAAAAACCTATAATATGCGACTTGGTCCTAGTTAAAAGAAAAGAAAATCGCTAGCGTATCGTCATGAGGGTACTGAAAGGTGGCGGAAAAATTTCAGTGGCTATCGCACGTTCTCTTTCTGGTATTCACAACGTAAAAGTTGGTTGATTTTCCTACTCATCTGCATTATCTTACGTTATTCCACATTTACAGCAAGATGGCAGTCATCCCACCAACTTTAAATTTCGTCTAAACCATCTTCTATCCTTCAGTCACTCGACACAACTCCTTCCCGTACACCACAGCATCATCCGCAAACAACAGCAGATTGCTGTCCACCCTGTCCGCCAAATCATTTATGTCTATATATAGAAAACAACAGCAGTGCTGCCTCGCTTGCCTGGGGCACGCCTGCGGACACCCTTGTCTCTGATTAACACTCACCGCCCTGGACAACGTACTGGGTTGTCTTACCTAACAAGTCTTCGAATCACTCACATATCTGGGAATATATTTATACGCTCGTACCTTCATTAACAGTCTACAGTGGGGCACCAACTTAAATGCTTTCCGGAAATCTAGGAATACGGAATCTGCCTATTCCTTTCATGCCTGGTGCGCAAAGTCTCATGTGCGAAAATGTCAAGTTGAATTTTGCCGTAGCAATGCTTTGTACATATGTGACGATTTGTGTACAGGAAAAAAATTACACACATCAAAAAACGTTTTGCATCACTGCCTCTCCGAGAGTTCCGGAACCTGTACAGAAAATTGGAATAGAGATCAACACAAACATCATTACCGCCCTTTATACTGCTTGTAAAAACTACACATTGCATGTTGTACCACCATACAACGAGACCTTCAGAGTTGGTGGTCCAGACTGATGTACACCGGTACCTCTAATACACAGTAGCACGTCCTCTTGCATTGACGCATGCCTGTGACATACTATCCACAAGTTCATCAAAGCACTGTTGGTCCAGATTGTCCCACTCCTCAATGGCGAATAGGTGTAGATCCCTCAGAGTGGTTGGTGGGTCACGTCGTCCATAAACAGCCCTTTTCAGTTTATCCCAGGCATGTTCGGTAGGGTTCATGTCTGGAGAACATGCTGGCCACTCTAGTCGAGCGATGTCGTTATCCTGAAGGAAGTCATTCACAATATGTACACGAGAGGGCACCAATTGCCGTCAATGAAGACGAATGTCTCGCCAAATGCTCCCGATATTGTTGCACTATCGGTCGGACGATAGCATTCACGTACCGTACAGTCGTTACGGGCCTTCCATGACCGCCAGCGACGTACGTCGGCCCCACATAACGCCACCCCAAAACAACAGTGAACCTCCACCTTGCTCCACTCTCTGGACCGTGTGTCTATGGCATTCAGCCTGACCGGCTTGCCTCCAAACACGTGTCCGACGATTGTCTGGCTGAGTGCATATGCGATACTTATCGGCGAAGAGAACGCGATGCCAATCCTGAGCGGTCCATTCGGCATATTGTTGGGCCCATCTTTACCGCGCTGCATGGTGTCGTGGTTGCAAAGATGGACCTCGCCATGGACGTCGGGAGTGAAGTTGCGCATCATGCAGCCTATTGCGCACAATGTTAAGTCGTAACATGGCGTCATGTGGCTGCACGTAAAGCATTATTCAACTTGGTGACGTTGTTGGCAGGGTTCCACCGAGCCATAATCCGTAGGCAGCGGTCATACACTGCAGTAGTAGCCCTTGGGCGGCCTGAGCGAGACATGTCATCAACAGTTTGTGTCTCTCTGTATCTATGCACGTCCGAAAAACATCGCTTTGGTTCACTCCGAGACGCCCGGACACTTCCCTGGTTGAGAGCCCTTCCTGGCACAAAGTAAGAATGTGGACGCGATTGAGCCGCGGTATTGAGCATCTAGGCACGGTTGAGGTACATACGAGTACAACACGAGCCGTGTACCTCCTTCCTGGTGTAATGTCCGGAACTGATCGGCTGGTCTGAGCCACCGTCTAATAGGCGCTGCTCGTGCATGGTTGTTTACATCTTTGTGCGCGTTTAGTGACATCTCCGAACATTACGGGACTGTGTCGGTGATACAATATCCACAGTTGACGTCTATCTTTAGGAGTTGTGGGAACCGGGTTGATGCAAAACTTCTTTTGATGTGTGTATAAAAAATTATATATTTTCAAGAATTCAGCAGCAAATCTGTGTGAAACATATGGGTCTGTAATTTTGCAGGTCCATTCTCTTACCCGGCGTATATGAGAGGGTCGTCTGCGCTTACTTGCAGTCGCTTGGAACTTTGCGCTGGGCGGCGATAAATGTTAAACTGGGGAAGGGGCCAATGCGTAGAGCACTCTCTGTGGAACCAAACTGGGATTCAATCAAGACCTGGCGGCTTAGTTGCTTTCAATTCTTTCAGTTGTTTCTCAACAACAGGGACAAACATTGCTACGAGTATGTCCTTCACAAGAGAGTCCTGTTGGAATCTGTATGCCTCTCCCTTCTCCGAAACCCGTGTGGAGTGGGCTGTAGGAAGACCTCCAACGTGTCGTGGTTCCAATCATGGAAGATTCAAATGCCTCTGAGCACTATGGGACTTCATATCGGAGGACATCAGTCCCCTAGAACTTAGAACTACTTAGACCTAACTAACCTTATCACATGACAGACCCCAATGCCCGAGGCAGGATTCTAACCTGCGACCGTAGAATCATGGAAGAACGTGGCGTTTTCCTTGTAAGCAAATCGTTGCCACAGAAGAAAGAAATGCTGAGTGCCAGAAGAAGCGACATGAGCGGCCGGGTCTCGAGCCCCAGACGTCGGTGGCTCCAATTCAGTCAGCAGGCCGAGCGTGTATCAGGCGTTCAGTGCGACATGTTATGCAGCTACAGATGACCTACTAATGTTAGCAACAACTTTCAAACCTACTTTTTGCATTATCCGCACTCGAGATTTAGAGCCGCCTATCAGCAAAAACTGAGGTCGTGAAAATAAAAGGAAACAAAATCTGTTTATTATACGTTGTTACAGCATTACTATAGAGCAGGAAAGTATTTGACAGTAGTATTTGTAGACTTCCAAAAGGCGTGAGGTTCGGTCGGCAGAGAAGCGATACTCGACGTTCTGATGTGGTTCGAAGTGAAGGCTGAAACAGGGCAAACTATGAGGGAGACCTTTTCCAGGTGATGTTTAACGGGGAAGCTCTCCAAACAGTTTGATGTTAAGGGCGATGGGCTGTGTTCTGTCCTCTCCAGCTGTGTGTTGGAGGAGAGAGAAGCACCCGGAGAGGAAGAGTGCGGCGCTGCTCAAGCTGTACTGCGCGAACTGGAGAATCCAGACGCGACGTCAAAGCTAGCCTGCCTAGGAAGGCTGACATTGCTACCAACCAGACAGATACACTGAAACAACAGTCAGAGAAAGCTGGGCTCCAAATTTGCTGTGAAAAAAAAGAGAGAGAGACAAACGTCAGAACCACCACTGAATACCTGCATAACAAGATTGTACGATATAGGCAACAGCTGCAAAATACTGACGCGGATTCTTTAATGACGAATAGAAAAGCTAGTAGAAGCCGACCTCGGGAAAGATCAGTTTGGATTCCGTAAAAATATTGGAACACGTGAGGCAATACTGACCCTACAACTTATCTTAGAAGCTAGATTAAGGAAAGGCAAACCTACGTTTCTAGCATTTGTAGACTTAGAGAAAGCTTTTGACAATGGTGACTGGAATACTCTCTTTCGAATTCTGAAGGTGGCAGGGGTAAAATACAGGGAGCGAAAGGCTATCTACAATTTGTACAGGAGCCCTCTTGTCAATTATAAGAGTCGAGGGAGATGAAAGGGAAGCAGTGGTTGGGAAGGGAGTGAGACAGGGTTGTAGCTTATCCCCGATGTTATTCAAACTGTATATTCAGCAAACAATGAAGGAAACAAAAGAAAAATTCGGAGTAGGAATTAAGATCCATGGAGAAGAAATAAAAACTTTGAGGTTCGCCGATGACATTGTAATTCTGTCAGAGACAGCAAAGGACTTGTAAGAGCAGTTGAACGGAATGGATAGTGTCTTGAAGGGAGGATATAAGATGAACATCAACAGAAGCAAAACGAGGATAATGGAATGTAGTCGAATTAAGTCCAGTGATGCTGAGGGAATTAGATTAGAAAAATGAGACACTTAGAGTAGTAAAGGAGTTTTGCTATTTGGGGAGCAAAATAACTGATGATGGTCGCAGTAGAGAGGATATAAAATGTAGACTGACAATGGCAAGGAAAGCGTTTCTGTAGAAGAGAAATTTGTTAACATCGAGTATAGATTTAAGTGTCAGGAAGTCGTTTCTGAAAGTATTTGTTTGGAGTGTAGCCATGTATGGATGTGAAACATGGACAATAAATAGTTTGGACAGGAGGAGAATAGAAGCTTTCGAAATGTGGTGCTGCAGAAGAATGCTGAAGATTAGATGGGTAGATCATATAACTAATTTGGAGGTATTGTATAGAATTGGGGAGAAGAGGAGTTTGTGGCACTACCTGACTAGAAGAAGGGATCGGTTGGTAGGACATGTTCTGAGGCATCAAGGGATCACCAATTTAGTACTGGAGGGCAGCGTGGAGGGTAAAAATCGTAGGGGGAGACCAAGACATGAATACACCAAGCAGATTCAGAAGAATGTAGGTTGCAGTACGTACTGGGAGATGAAGAAGCTTGCACAGGATGGAGTAGCATGGAGAGCTGCATCAAACCAGTCTCAGCACTGAAGACCACAACAACAACAGACGACAGCTTTAAATATTTCGAAGAAACTACACCATACTACTCAAAACCAGCGGAAGATGTTCCATCATCAGCAGGTGACCGGGGTTGGACACTGTTTCTTTCACGGTGCATGATTTGTTTCAGGGTCACCAGTCTTCTGACCGATTTGATGTGACCGCCACGAATTCCTCTTCTGTGCCAACCTCTGCATGTCACAGTAGCCCTTCCGCCGTACATCCTCAAATGTTCGTTGGCTGTATTTTAACCTCTGTCTTCTGCTACAGTACTTGCGCTGTACAGCTCCCTCTGGTACCATGGAAGTTATTCCCTGATGCCTTAACACACATTGTCCTGTTCCTCGTACTTGTCAGTGTTTTCCATATGTTCTTTTCTTCACCAGTTCTGAAGACAACCTCCTCATCTCTTATCTCATCAGTCCACCTAATTTTCAACATCTTCTTTCAGCAGCACAGCTCAAACGCTTCAATTCTCTTCTCTATCGCTGCCCCCCTTGCCCCCCCCCCCTTCACTTGCATTCTCAGAAATTTCCTCCTTTGTTTGATACTACTGGACGACTTTTGGCCAACAATGCCCTGTTTGCTTTTGCTAGTCTGCGTCCTATGTTCTCCTTGCTTTCGTCACGTGTTATTATGCGCCCAAGTTGGAAGAATTCCTTCACGTCATCTACTTCGTGGTTCCCCTTTTCGATATTACGAGTGAGTTCATTCCTAATCTCGTTCCTGCTACTCCTAACTACTTTCGTGTAACTTCGGTTTATTCTCGAACCACTTTGTGTGCTCGTTAGCCTGTTCATTCCATTCAAAAGGTTCCATAATCTACCTCCTTCAGTTTAAGTGAGGATGGCAAAGTCACCAGAAATTTTAATTCCTCTCCCGAGCCTTTCTTATGCATTACTCACTGTTTCTCGACATACAGGTTGTGAAGTTGAAGCGGAAGACTACGTCCCTGTCTCATCCCCTTCATAAACCGAGCACTTTGTTCTTGGTTCTTATTGTCGTCTCTTTTCTTGTTTATACGCTTTGTGCAAGGAGAAAACGTATGAAGGCGAGCTTAATTATGGAACTTCACTATACAGACTAAAGCGGCGTAAGCGCGCTAGTGAAAGTAACTCAATGACAAGAACCTCTAGAGTAAGACAACACGACAAATTAGAGAAAGAAATGCACTGTAAGATAATCGGAGGTTGCACAGCATAGATTATAAGGCAGAGGAAGAGTAACAGGAAAATGGGAAATTAATCAATTACAAAAAGTTACAAAAATATATTTCGTCAATCTTTTTTCACGGATACTACTTACAAACACCTATATAAGTTTAAAGGTTTTTCGCATTGGACCTGAAGTTTCTGACAAATGGTTCAGGGAAGTGGAAAGTTTTTTAAAGGGACGGACTGACTGGGGGAGACATCTCAGACCAGATGAGATATAACTCAGTGAGCGACAGCTGTGAAGGCTTCCATAATGAACAGAGAAAATAAGAGAAGCTGCCAGAGGGATAACTCGAAGGCTTTGGGCTGCTAAGAAAACTTTCATTGATATGTGAGTTTCGGTTGATGTGGCATTCTGTGACCAGTATCAAAAAAGAAAATGTAATTCTACCACCAATCATGCTATCAAAGGAACAGAATTATCCTTCTCATCTTGTCGTTTGTGATGTGATATACAAAATCCACGTGTGCTAAATTCGACGGCGAAACAGTGCACTATTCCACATCACTCCGTCCGTGCGACATTTAACAATATTGGCACAATTCAGTACTGGAGTAGTGCTTCCCCTTGTGGTGGAAAATGTTCCCCTTTTCTGTGCAGATAAAAGGAAGTGAGGACGAGCGAGAACTTGGAAGGGTGAGGCTCTTTGTACTGGTAAGACTTCCGATAACTTTGTCCGTCAGCTAATTAAGGGGGAGAGGCGGAAGAGGGATAGGGAACAGATCACGAGGGAGTCGGTCGTTAGGGAAGTTGGGAGATTCCAGACGGCGGAGGCACGCCGCCAGGGGGTGCAGTGCGTGCACGGTAGCTCGCGAGTGGTGACCCTGCCAGGAGGCAGGAAGGGGGGGGGGGTCTGCCTCGCGCTCCCCCAGCCCAGAGAGGCAGCGGAAAAGAAGGGGGGGGCACTGGATGACAAAGGAGTCTCTGCCAGACCTACAGGGCTCAGAATGCAGGCAAGAAAAAGGCTCAGATCACAGAATAATGTGATGTTTGGGATGAGATCCTCAGAGAAGAAACTATACTTCATACTGAGGAAGGAAAGGGGACAAAATGGGCCATACTGTTCAAAGAGGAACCATTAAGAGATTTAGGGAACGATAGAAAGCCTTATCACTAATCACTGGACAGGAACTCTGCTTCTTTTGAATTTGAATCCATCGCCTGGAAGAGTGTGTGTGTGTGTATCTAGAGCAATGTCGAAATGTGGGGAGGGAGGGTGCCAGATTGTGCCTGATAGGAAGAACCATAAAGCGAGACTGACACAGATGAGGAGTCGCTCAACTGACTGCACATCTACATCTGTAATCCAGAAACTAGGGGGGGGGGGGAGGGGGGGAGTACATCTGATACCACTGTGCCACTTTCTCCCTTCACTGCTTCATTCACGTACGGTTCGTCGGAAGAATGACTGCCCACAAGCCTCTGTATGAACTCGAATCCGATTTTCTGCTTGTGGTAGCTTCGCAAGACCTATCTGGAGGAAACTAGTAAGCTTTCCTATCCAGCAGCTCCCATCTGTGGTACACAACGCCTCTCTTGCATGTTCTGCCACTGGAGTTCATTGAGCATCCCCATAACGCTCTCACGCTTATTAAACGATCCTATGACGAAAAGTGCCGCTCTTCCTTGTATCTTCTACATCTGTTCCGTTAATCCTGCTTCATGAAATGCATAGTAATGACAAGTAACCTAGAACTGATCGAAGAAGTGTTTAGTAAGCCACTTCTGTCGTTAAGAAATTGTTCCTTCAGATTCCCTTAACGAGTCTCGGCCTGGCTTCTTCTTTTCCCACTTTCCCTTAAGTGGTCATTCTGCTCATGTTCGCTCCAGATAGTTACTGATAGAGATTTTATTATGAACAACATTTCCAGCAATTTGTCGTTAAGAGTGTAATTGTACAGCAGTGCATTTCTGCTGCTGTAATACGTGTCATAAGTTACTTTCATCTATCATTTTCAGGATGAAGGGACTTCAGCTGTACTTACAGCTGAAGTTTTATCTTCAAAATGTTATATCCAGGCTGTCGCTACCCTCACTACGAAGCCTCCTGCACGTTTATTTATCTTCAAGATCAACTGGCACCATTCAACTAACCTTTACAAGTCTTGAAAATCGCTACCGACCTCTGGCATAGCTATCTTGTTACAGAGAACCGCATCAACCACGAGCAGTCTCACAGAGCTTCGAACGTTATCTACTAAATCATTTATGAGTATTGTGAAGAGTAACGGTCACGACATTCCTCCACGGACCAGTTCTGAAATTACACTTACATCTGTCGGTTTTTATCTGCACTCGTAAGAGCAGACATCAGACACTGCAGATATTTTATCGTTCGTGAGGTGCGCAAAGAGTGGCAACTATTTCTGTCAGCGGTTCCAGCAGTGCTGTAGTTGACAGAATGTGAAGTGCCCGCCTGCAGCTGGAGGCGCCACCAGCCCTCTGGAGGTCAGGGCCGGCCCAGCTGGCGGCGCGCCACAGCCGGAGGGCCGCCTCCCCCTCTCCCTCTCCCTCCCACTCTGGCCTCTGCTGACTCCAGGCTGACACGGCTGCCGCTGCAGGCAGCAACCACCCACCCACCCACCCACCCACCCAGCGTCTGCGCAGAGCAAGCCGAGCATCGTCGCTGCCGGCTGCAGTGTCGGCGGAGCTCGCACACTTTCATTTGTACCCCTGATTTTCCTCCTTCCGCACTTTTAACTCAAACAAACTGAAAAATTTTATTGTTCACTATCGTTGCGCAGCTCTACGCACTGTCTGCTCTGCACCTCGTAGAATCGTATGCCGGAGAAATTTACTGGCGCAGTACACCCGAAAGGAACTCGTTCGTACTTCCGCTCGTAGCGTCAGTAGCAGCAGCTGTCGCAAAACGTGTATAGCTGCCAGTATGGGGAGCCTGGGAGTTGGGTTACGGAAAATTACTGGCTTGCACTGGAGCAACCGGTAAACGACCTTGTATACATCACAGTGTCGTAACTCAGAGTAACTGTTCAAGTGACAAAACATTAAAGGTACGCAAGGCCTGGCCAACTAATCCCGGGATATACGACAACTGCGCCCCACCTATACAAAGACCTCTGGAACTTGCCGGCTTGCATTCCTGGAAAGCGGCTGCTGACACTGTCGCTGGCTACCCGCACCTCGACTACTGAGAAGTCTCCTCGTGGCCGCGGTCCGGCAGGGTATGAATGGGAAGGACTGCTTGAGAAGGGATTGAGAAACGGTCGTAGACTGTCCCTGATGTTATTCAATATGAACAAGTAGTAAAGGAAACTAAAGAAAAATATTGAGTACGAATTAAAGTTCAGGGTTTGCCGATGACAATGTAATTCTGTCAGACAGCAGACGACTTGGAAGGGCAGTTAAAAGGAATGGACATTGTCTTGAAAGAAGGATATAACATGAACATCAACAACAGCAAAACATGGATAATGGAATCTAGTGTAATTAAATCAGGTGATGCTCAGGGAATTAGAGACACTTGAAGTAGTAGATGCTTTGCTTTGCTATTGGGGGGGGGAGGGGGGCAAATAACTGATGATGGCCGAAATAGAGGGGATATAAAATCTAGGCTGGCAGTGGCAAGAAAAGCATTTCTGAAAGAGTGAAATTTGTTAATACTGAATATGGATTTATGTGTTAGAAATCATTTTCTGAAAGTATTTGTGTGGAGTGTGGCCATGTGTGGAAGTGGAACATGGACGAAGAACACTCAAGAGGAGGTACTGAATAGAATTGGGGAGCCAAGAAATTTGTGGCTCAACTTGAGCAAAGGAAGGGCTCGGTTGATATGACACGTTCTGAAACATCAAGGGATCACCAGTGCAGTTTTGGAGGGAAGTATAGTAGAGGAAGACTAAGAGATGAATACAGTAGGCAGATTCAGAAGGACGTAAGTTGCAGTAGCTATTGGGAGATGAAGAGGCTTGCACAGGATAGAGTAGTAGCATGGAGAGCTGCATCAAACCAGTCTTCGGGCTGAAGACGACCACTACAATAACTGACCCGGTTCTAACTGTTTTAACATTCACATTCTACTTTACCTTCTTTTACAATGTATACTTTGTCGTAATCTGACAAAATCTTGCTATGGATTCTCACCTTAAAAATATTGGTTGTTTATTATGCAAGTCATTTTCTGATCAATATTCCCCATTTTTAACCTTAATTAATGCACAAAACTTACAATGCTCTACTATCCCCTTGGCAATATTGACAATTATACGCAGAATTATCCAAAAGTATTATCCGTAGTTAATTCTTGCACCACTTCAAAAAAGAGCGATGTAGATAAGAGAGTGTGTGGTGCTGACGAACAGAGGAAATTGTTAAAACTGAAAAAAAGAACAGTCTCTGATGGAGTACTATTCACATTTAATACCAAATTTGCTATTTAGTGCCTCTTTTAAATACACTGAAGAGCTCTAAAAATATTTAAAAAGTCAATATACGTAACATTCATTTTTTATACAGTCTTAGACTTTTTCTGAGCTGAAATGCAATGAGATATTCCGAGCAGAATGACCACCTACGTACCAATCATGATGGAATCCTGAAACATCTATGATGTGAAACGCTATCCACACTTTTTCCACATGACATCCTGAAAGCCATGGATCAAAGCAATCATGTAAATGCAGTATTTCTCCATTTCCAAAAAGCATTTGACTCAGTAGCGCACCCACAGTTATTAAGTTCGGGGTGTATAGGGAAAGTTGCGCCTGGATTGAGGATGTATAAATGGAGAGGACTCTGAGATGGAGAGTCGTCCACAGATGAAGAAGTAAGTGCAGGTGAGCCCGAGGGAAGTGCGTTGGCACCCTAGCTGCCCATCTTGTGTATCGATGACCTTGCAGACAATAATAACAGTCACATCAGACTTTTCGAAGATGATACAGTTATCTATAATAAAGTACAACCTGAAAAAAGTTGCGCAGTTGTTATACCAGACATTGCTAAGATATCAAAGTGGGGCAAAGATTGACAACATCATTTAAACTATCATAAATATAAAATTGTGCACTCTACATAACGAAAAACATCTACATCTATACTGCGCGAGCCACCTTCCTGTGTGTGGTGGAGGTCTCCTTGCGCACCAGTGCGAATGGTTCGCTGAAAGAACGACTGCCGATAAGCCTGCGTGTGAGCCGAAAATCTCTGATTTTATCTCCGTGGTCGACGAAAACGTAGAATACAGAGACAGCAGAATTAAAGAGTCTTATTAGAATTGGCCAACTCATACTTTGAATGACAATTTGTCGAGATGGGAAATGAAACCGATCACTTTGGCTCAGTCGTAGCTAGAGCACGTGGCAAACTGCGTTTCATTGGTAGAATACTGTGGAAATGCAACCAGTCTACGAGGGACCTACTCTAGAACATTGCTCTAGTACAGTCAATAAAATTCTTCTGGGTTTGGGACCGCATTGTCAACTACAAAATTCGGACGTTTCAGCGACTATTGCAAGATTTCCTCAGGGTGTATTGCTAATTGCATTTAGGAGTCTTGCAATAGTCGCCGAAACGTCGGAATTTTATAGTTGACGATGCGGTCCCAAACCCAAAAGAATTTTATTGACTGTGACAACGACCGCAGAAGCCTACGTCTACATTGCTCTAGTAGTCCATTTGCGATCCACACTACATAGATCTAACACCGGGTATTGATGAGATACAGAGAAGGGCAGAGCTGATGGCCACAGAGATGAATTTCACGGAGATGATGATGATGGAAGTGAACTGGCAGAGTCTGAAAAGCGACAAACTACACTGTGTGATCAAAAGTATCCGGACACCTACAAAAACACACTTTTTCGTATTAAGTGCATTGTGCTGCCACCTATTGCATATCAGCAACCACAGTAGTCATTAGACATTGTGAGAGAGAAGAATGGAGGCACTCCGCGAAGCTCACGGACTTCGAATGTGGTCAAGTAACTGGGTGGCACTTGTATCATACGTCTGTACGCGAGGCTTCCACACTGCTAAACATCCCTAGGTCCACTGTTTCCGATGTGATAGTGACGTGGAAACGTGAAGGGGCACGTACAGCACAAAAGCGTACAGGCCGACTTCATCTGTTGACCGACATCGACCACCACACAGGAATCCACTGCAAGTACTATGACAGTTAGCGGGAGGTCAGAAAACTTGGATTTCATGGTCGAGCAGCTGCTCACAAGTCACACATCAAGCCGGTAAAAGCCAAACGACCCACCGCTTGGTGAAAAGAGCGTAACATTGGACGATTGAACAGTGGAAAAATGTTGTGTTGAGTGAGGAATAACGGTATAGAAGGTGGCTATCCGATGGCAGGGTGTGGGTATGGCGAATTCCCGGTGAACGTCATCGGCCGACGTGTGTAGTGCTAACAGTACCATTCGGAGGCGGTGATGTTATGGTGTGGTCGTGTTTTTAATGGAGGGGGCTTGCACCCCTTGGTGTTTTGCTTGGCACTATCACAGCACAGGCTTTCATTGATGTTTGAAGCACCCTCTTGCTTCCCACTGTTGAAGAGCATTCGGGGATGGCGATTGCATCTTTCAACACGATCGAACACCTGTTCATGATGCACGGCCTGTGGCGGAGTGCTTACACGACAACAACATCCCTGTAATGGATTGGCCTGCACAGAGTCCTGACCTGAATCCTATATAACACCTTTGGGATGTTTTGGAACGCCGACTTCGTGCCAGGCCTCACCGACCGACATCGATATCTGTCCTCAGTGCAGCACCCCCTGAAGAATGGACTACCATTCTCCAAGAAACCTTCCAGCTCCTCACTGAACGTATGCCTGCGAGAGTGGAGGCTGTCATCAAGGGTAAGGGTGGGCCAACACGATATGGAATTCCAGCATTACCGAAGGAGGGCGCCACGAACTTATAGGTCATTTTCAGCCAGGTGTCCGGATAGTTTTGATCACATAGCGCATAGCCCGATAAAGACTGCTTAGTACTGTCGAGGACAGACTTCAAGTGACGAATGTAGGAACGTACTACAGCCCTGTGGACATCGTTCGGTCCAGTCGAGTTCGTGAGGATGAGATGAAACTGACACACAGAGTACTGGCGACACGAGAGCGGTCTACTGCTGTGCCCGCCGTGGTCTGCTTGCCACGGCTTTTGCTCCACATGCAGTTTCCTATTTCGGTACCCGTTCCACCGGCCTCCCATGGGGGCCGTGGCGCGGTTTTTGTATCTCTCGCTGCCACGCGGCTGGTTGGGGACACCGAGTGGCGCGCAGCTAGTCTGAGAGCTGGCAGGGTAAGGGAGGCGGGGGCGGCGGTGGCGGCGGGGCTGAGGTGTAGGGGAAGGGATGAGGCAGGGGGCTTAACAGGAAGGCGGGGGGGGGGGGGGATTTATGGCTCCTATCGGATGGCGTGGCAGATTCTGGTGTCAGGCAGGGAACAACCCACAAGCTGTGCGGACTTCCTACGGGAATTAAGGCGGTAGGCTGCAGAACCGGAGACCGCAGCGCGGCGCCCCTGTAGAGTCTGTCTCTGTGACTGGCGTCGGCTTTCTGCCGGAGGCAAATCGTCCACTGCCACAGCCGGCCACGTCCTGATTCAAACACGGCGTTCCCGGAAATTCCACAAATTGTTGCAAATGCAGCACAAAGTCCTTCTCTCTCTCTCTCTCTCTCTCTCTCTCTCTCTCTTTTCTAGCTTTTATTCCGTGATCCTTTGTAAGACGAGGGTATAGCCTTTCACTCCTACTGCTCAATCTATACCTCAAATGCTTAGCAGTAGGATTAAAACTGATGGTGATAGGGTGACAAAGATAAGATTTGCTGATCATTGACAGTGAGGAAGAATTACAGGATTCAGTGGATTACTTCTAATTGTTTCCTTTTGTGTTGCTATAGCTTGTCCAACTTCCCAGTCCTTACATGCGGATCTTCCGTCGAGTGAGCGGTTGTATCTGCTTGATAAATATGGGGTTGTTGTATCAGCATACTCTAGAAGGAATCTAACTGACTGTCTGGGCCAGAATGCTTATCTCACGTGAGTGATTTGAGTTCCTTTACCACACAAATGACGTCGACTTCTATTTCTGCTGACAGCTGTTCTCGATTCGATTTCTGGAGTATTTACTGCACGTTCTTGGGCGAAGGAATTTCGGAAAACCGTCTTTAGTAATTCCACTTTAGTGGCACTGACATGGGTAACGTTACCATCGCTATCACGCCGTGAAGGCGCTAACTGCGCCTTCCCGCTGATTAACAGGGGCTATTCGGAAATCGAGGTCGGATCCGTCTTGAAACGAAATTCGAAGGTTTGAACAAATGTGTCAGACTGGGTCTCTAGTCTGTCTGTCGATCGCGTCGTGTCTCTCTTTTCAGTTCTGAGCTCGCAGTGAGCGCGCAGATTTGCCTAGACAAACAGCGTCGCCCGCCAAGTGTGAGGGCCTGCTGGGAAATTTCGCCCGATGTAATGCGGCCCACATAGCATAACTGTCATGCGTTTCCTTCTTCACAACAATTACCGACCGCACTCGGCAGGGGCAATGAAGATGCTCCTGCAGCGTTTACGATAGGAAGTGTTTGATCACTCATACAATACAGCTCGTAACTGATTCCCTCTGACTTTCACCTCTGCTCACAGGAAGCGCTGACTAGGAAGACCACATTTTGCACAGACAACGAGCTGCAGAGCAACGTAGAGACTTGGCGGAAAACACAGGCGGCTGCCTTCTACGACGAGGGTACTGGAGAGCAGGTACAACGTTACAACGAACGTCTGAGTCGGAGCGGCGACAGTGCACAGAAGTAGCTGTTGCAAATAAGACATTTTTGATTATCACAGTGGTTTCCAGTTCGCTACCGATCGGACCTTACTTTCGAAATAGCCCTCGTACTTTACATACAGAGAGTTTATATTGTGCCAGGTTTCGAGACTGTGTTTTCCGCCCCACTGAGGTCACAAGACTCGTAGTTAGATGTTCCCTGTGCCAGCCGTGGGATGGCGGTGGCGGTATTAACAAATTGGAGCGTGCCGCCTGTGACGTCACCGGGGCACGGCCGGTGGCTCTCTGCCTGCTGCAGCGCGCGGCAGGGGAGCGGGGGGGGGGGGGACTTTTGTTTACCTTTTAAAGCCCCGGCAGCAGGCGCGGCCCCAGAGCGCGGGCGCAACACAGTGGCTGCGCGGAGACAATGGGGCCCGCGCTGATGGCGGCGCCTGCCCTGGACCACTGGCTGTCAGCCTCACACCCTGACGGCGCCCACTCTCTACACCCGCACGCCGTGAAAGCGCAGGAACTACCGCCGCATGTGCTTCTGCAGTATTACTACACACTGATGTCTTACACATATTTTGTACAACGTGTTCCTAGCAAAAAGAGCGGATTTAACTTTAAAAGCACACTAACTGGTACTCCTTGTCATTGAAATGAACATAACTGACGGCGATAACTGAAAAGGCTGCAGGAAAAATTTGGAAAAAATAGAAAAAGAATTGATCTTCAGAAAGACTGAGTCAGCATACAGAAAAGTCAGAACAGTCTTCGGCGGCAACATTCAGACTACAATGGAAATTTCACTGTCAACTGCAGAGGAGATAGCGAATAGATCGAAAGAATACATTGAAGTCATTTAGGAGCGAGAGGTAGAAGAAGAAACAAGAGTCGACAGGGAAGAGATAACGGGTCGAGCATTACAGTCAGAATTTAAAAGATCTGTCGAGGACTTAAGGTCAAATAAGGCAGAAGCGGTAGTTAACATTCCTGTGGAATTTCTTCATTTGTTGCCGGAAGTGGCAACCAAACAGGTGTTCATGTTGGTGTGTAGCGTCTATGAGACCGATGATGTAACATCATACTTTTGGAAAAACGGCATCCTCAAAATTACGTGCATATCTAAAGCTTCCAAGTGCGAGAACTATAGCACACTCGGATATGCAGTGAAGTTCCTGCTAACAATAATATACAGGTGAATGGAAAATTAATTGAGGATATGTTAGATGACGATCCGGCTGGCTTTACGTACAAGAAGCGAGGGGAAACCAGGCTGGAATACGAAGAGCAAAGTGCTCGGATTAAAAAAGGTGTGCCGCACCGGATTAGCCGAGCGGTCTGGGGCACTGCAGTGATGTGCTGTGCGGCTGGTCCCGGCGACATGGGTGTGTGTGTCTGTGCTTAAGATAATTTAGGTTAAGTAGTGTGTAAGCTTAGGGACTGATGACCTCAGCAATTAAGTCCCATAAGATTTCACACACATTTGAACATTTGAAAAAAGGTGTAAGACTGTAGTCTTTCGCCTCTGCTGTTCAATCCATACAATGAAGAAGCAATGACGGAAATAAAAAATAAGTTCAAGAGTGGAAATTAAAATCCAAGGTGAAAGTATGTCAGTGATAAGATTATCCTATTCTCAGTCAAAGCCAAGAGAAATTACGGGACCTGTCGAATGGCATGGTGTAACGAGTGCAGAACATGGCCTGAGAGCACAAAGGAAAAAGACTAAGGAAAAGTAGCAGACATCCGAGTAGCGATAAACGTAAACATCAGAAATGATGACCACGAAGTTAGAAAATCCCTGCTACCTTGGAAGCAAAACAACCCATGATAGACGAAGCAAGAAGGTCATAAAAAGCAGACTTCCACTGGCAAAAAGGGCATTCATGGCCAAGAGAAGTCTAGTAGTATCAAACACAGACCTTAATACGAGAAAGAAGATTCTCAGCATTTACGTTTGTAGCACAGCATTATGTGGTAGTGGATCATGGACTGTACTAAAAACTGAAACAGAAGAGAATCAAAGAATTTGAGATGTGGTGCCTCAGAAAGTTGTTGAAAATTAGTTGGACTGATAGGGTAAGGAATGAGGAATGAGGAATAATCGGCGAGGAAAGGAACACTGACAAGAAGAAGAGACAGGGTGACAGGACACTTTTGAAGAACTCAGGAAATAACTTCCATGGTACTTGAGGGAGTTGTAGAGGGTAGAAATTGTACAGCAAGAGACAGAGTGGAATACATCCTGCAAAATATCTGAGAGCGTAGGTTGCAGGTGCTGCTCTGAGATGAAGAGGTTGGCACAGGAGAGGAATTCGTGGCGGTCCGCTTCCAACTTGTCAAAAGACTGATGACTGAAGAAATCCTAACATTTTTAAGCAAAAAATTTTCCTTCTTTGTTGAAAGTTTATTTCGATTTTAACAAGGAAACAGAAATGTTTCTTTCATAATATGTTGGAAGTGAAGTAAAAAATGAAACTGCTAAACACGTTTGAATGGAGAATAATGCTACATGGAAGTATGACATTTGTAACAGGGGCAGCAGAAACGAAAAGAATTACAGCGTTTGAGCTGTAACGTTATCGAAGGTAGCTTTAAAATATGTAGACAGACGTGATAACCAATGACGAAATCTTAGCACTTCTGAGATGAGTGGTTGGTGGTGGGGAAGACAAGGTGGGGGGGGGGGGATCTATTGAGTGGGGATGTAAGAAGGCATGTAGGACTAGCGGACAAGCAAACACTTTTACGATTGATTTCAGAAAGAAGTAAAAGTACAGGACGATCGAAGCTAAAATACGTTGCCCAGAAAATAAAAGAAAACGGCAGCACAAGTCACAGAGAGGAGCTGAGGAGATTTGCGAAAGAGCAGACAGATTGAGACGCGGCTACTGCAAATTAGAACTTGGGTAGATCACAGGAGGGGGAGGGAGAAAGAGGAGAAAAAGGAAAGAAAAGAAGAAGAAGAAGAAGAAGAAGAAATAGGAGAAGTATAAATCTTAGAAAGCAATAATTTTGGTGTTCGAAGAAATGCTGGAACGAATGATGCAATAAGAATCTCACGTTTTCTGGGAGAGAGATTTACTGACGAGAGAAGAAAACGATCTTATGGGCATGTTTTATAGACTTGCAGAAACCTTTCTACAAATTAAAAAATTTGCGAACGTATCGAACGAAAGAAAAAGTACTCCAAAGTCAGATGGCTTGTTGATTCACTAATTCTCAACCGCAAGACTTCATTATGACATCAGTGAGAGAATACCAAGTGTATAGAATTACGGACCGTGGTAAGAATTTTCAACATATGTTTGGAAGATATGATATAGCATTCTTTATTCCTTATTGATGTCCGAAGAATACTGTGAGAGATTCGAACGGTCTGGAAGAGAAATCCAAGAAGTAGAAAGGAATCTGAAATTTCGGAAATGAGTATGGATTGGAAAAGGAAGTTTGAAGAAAAAATTATGACAGTCGGAAGATATGAAACGATAAAAGCAAGACTTAACTGAGAAAAACCAGAAAATGTGCTAGTTTTTAAGTACGTAGGAAGCACAATGGAAAGCAATTGGAAGCACAGAGTAGACGATAAATAGTGACTGGAAATGTCGAAACTGACATTTTCTATGGAAGAGAAGGATTTTATTTATCAGTAAGGGAATGCGATTAAATAGGAGCTTTCTGAAGTGTTTTTTTGTTTTCAAAGGTGTGCCATGTGATGTTGAAACTTTGACCATGACGCGGGTGTAGGGAGGTTACGAGGGGGGTGGGGGGATGCAGGAAGCATTTGGAGGCTTATAAAATATAGACGTGGCGCAAAATGAAAGAAATAAAATGGTTGTCACGGAGAAACACATGAAAAGATGTTGAAAAAGGAAAGGCAATTAGTGTCCTCGAAAAGAATTGAATTGGGTGTGTGGTGAGGAATTATGGCGGAGTTTTAAGAAGCACTCTGAGGAGAGTTTGTATGGCGAAGGGAAAGGGTAGGGGAAGGGAGGACTCAGACCTGGTACCAAGTGCCTAGAGGATATAAACGCGGCAGATTGGAGGGGGGAGCTATCTACGGCAGGTACTGAAAACAACAGAGACCTGCTCACAATGCGGACAACTGATAATGATGATAGTAATGGACTCATTGATCTTTAATACGATGCACACGCTGTTGTAAGTAGAAGGAGCAAAATTCATAATACCGCTTTGTTCACAAAACATATTCTGAAGCCGTGTTGGTTACGATACAGAATCCATCACGAGTGGAACCTAGCGCCAGTCACTCGCACCGTTATGAAAGGAGACGCAGCAGTGTGAGATAATCACAGGGCACAAAGCCTTTAGTCCAAACGAACTTCAGTGACCAATGGAGGAAACTGACGTAGTAGTTTTTAAAAGCATTAGTTGACTGTTTCATTATGTCGTTGTAGAATATTGTGTACGTTATGAATGAAAAACAGTACTTGTGTAACATTCTGAAATAAAGATTATTTACTTATTAAGTTTTCATCTCTCAGGCTATCATCATGTAAAAAGATAAGTATTTCCGGCTGCGAACTGTGCCAGAGCAAAGATTTTAGTGTAGCTGAATCCAAAGAGTACCTAAATTGATTGACAAAAATGACATTTATGTTCGTGTTACGACTTAAGTCTACTTCCGAAAACATTTGATTGGATTGTGGACGAAAGTTTATGAAAAAACTAAAAACATATGGGATACAAAACGGCATTTGTGAGTGGACAGGATTTATTGGTAGGGGCAAAGCAACAAGTTATCTTGGATACAGAGTCCTCGACAGGTGTAGAAGTAACTTCAAGTGTGCGCTTGGTAAGAGTGTAAGGACCATTGTTCTTCAAATTGTATGTTAATGACATGCCAGGTGATATCAAAAATAATGTTCGAGTTTTTGCATATAATGAAGTTATCTATAATGGAGCAATGTCTGAAAAACAAATTATGTACAAATGTTTCCAGTCGGATTTTGATAAGATTTAAAAGTGGCCCAAATACTAACAACTTTAAATGTTTAGAAATGCTAATTTATGTGCTTCGCACTAGGAAAAAAAGAACTCGTTGTATCCATTCACTGGGATCGATCAGTCGATAATCTCATACCAATACTTGGGTGTAGAACTTTGCAGAGATATGAAATCGAGCTATCACGTAGGCTGAGTCGTAAGTAAGGCAGCTGGCAGATTTCCGTTCGTTGCTGGAACACGAGAGAAATGCAATCAGCCTGCAAAGGAGACAAAACACTGATGTGACCCACGCTAAAAAATTACTCAGGTGTGTGGAACCTGTACCATACAACACATCATCATCATTGGTGTTCTGCCAACAGGCAGTAGCTTTTCACGTAAGTCTCCTCTTCTCCTGTCTGTTAACAAGCAATCCCGCCCCAGTGAATGTTTCAACCAGTTTTTCTTTCTTACCCTCATAACCAGCAGCAGCCTTTTCCTCTTGTTTTCCCACTCCCTTTCGTCACTCAGATTTCCATCCAGCTCATTGTCTCCGTTGTCCTCCACATCCATATCTCAAATGCTTCTATCCTTTTTCCATCCTCTGGTCTCAGTGCCCATGTTCCTGCCCCTTGGGCGCCACACTGTAGACAAAACGCTCGCCAGGTCTTCTCCATAGACCTCGGTCTAGTTGTATTTATTTATTTATTTACAAGTCAAGTTCCGTAGGACCAAATTGAGGAGCAAATCTCCAGGGTCATGGAACGTATCAGTACATGAACTAACAACATAAAAGTAATAACAGATACAAATAAATGTTCATGAACCTGAAAAAGAGTCAGTCCATTAGTTTGAGTAAACGCTATCAGCAATACAATAAGAATCAGCTTAATTTTTCAAGGAACTCCTCGACAGAATAGAAGGAGTGACCCATGAGGAAACTCTTCAGTTTCGATTTGAAAGCGCGTGGATTACTGCTAAAATTTTTGAATTCCAGTGGCAGCTTATTGAAAATGTATGCAGCAGTATACTGCACACCTTTTTGCACAAGAGTTAAGGAGGTACGACCCAAATGGTTTGATTTCTTCCGAGTATTAACCGAGTGAAAGCTGCTTATTCTTGGAAATAAACTAATATTGGTAACAAGAAACGACAATAAGGAATATACATATTGAGAGGCCAATGTCAAAATACCCAGACTCGTGAACAGAGGTCGACAAGAGGTTCGTGAACTCACACCACTTATTGGCCGAACCACCCGTTTCTGAGCCAAAAATATCCTTCTAGAATGGGAAGAGTTACCCCAAAACATAATACCATACGACATAAGTGAATGAAAATAAGCAAAGTAGACTAATTTACGTGTCGAAGTATCACTCACTTTTGGTACCGTTCGAATAGTGAAAATGGAAGTATTAAGTCTTTGAACAAGATCCTGAACGTGGGCTTTCCACGACAGCTTACTATCTATCTGAACACCTAGAAATTTAAACTGTTCAGTTTGACTAATCATATGCCCATTCTGTGAGATTAAAATGTCAGGTTTTGTTGAATTGTGTGTTAGAAACTGTAAAAATGAGTCTTACTGTGATTTGACGTTAGTTTATTTTCTACAAGCCATGAACTGAGGTCATGTACTGCACTACTTGAAACCGAGTCAATGTTGCACACAACATCCTTTACTACCAAGCTAATGTCATCAGCAAACAGTAATATTTTAGAGTTACCCATAATACTAGAGGGCATATCATTTATATAAATAAGGAACAGCAGCGGCCCCAACACTGATCCCTGGGGCACCCCCCACTTGACAGTACCCCACTCAGATCCCACATCACAGCCGTTATCAACATTGTGAATAATGACCTTTTGTTGCCTGTTGCTAAAGTAAGAGGTGAACCAATTGCGAGATAGTCCCCTTATTCCGTAATGGTCCAACTTCTAGAGCAATATTGTGAGATCAGCACAGTCAAATGCCTTTGTTAAATCAAAAAATATGCCAAGCGTCCGAAACTTTAGCACATCCAGTACCTCACAGAGCAAATCGTGTGATATAAAATGACCAATTAACCTTACATACACAGCATTTTCGATAATTTTTGCAAACACTGATGGCATAGAAATAGGTCTAAAATTATCTACATTATCCCTTTCTCCCTTTTTATAAATCGGCTTTACTACTGGGTACTTTAATCGCTCAGGAAACCATTCCTAACGGAAATAATCTCTTCTTTGTATTGAATTCCTCCTTCGTTATAGGACTAACGGAGGATATTGAACGTGTAAAGGCAAGGACAGTAGGAATGGTCGTAGGTTTATCTGACCCACGGGAGAGACCACGGAGGTGCTGAAAAAGGTGAACTGATAAAAGGTCCAAGATAACGTCAGTGTATCACGAGAGGATATTTACGGTTTCCACTAGCAACGTTAAGTGGGGTATGTAGTAATGTACTAAAGTCCTCTACGTGTCTCTCCCGTAGGGGCCGCTACGAGAAGGTCAGACACAGTGCGCACAGAGGCGTTTGTTTATCCAGTAGTTCTTGCAGGCTCCATACGCGAATGAATGGGGAAGAAGTCCTATGGTACGATGAAGGGTAGTCTCTGCCATGTACTTCATACTGGTTTGCTTAACAGGGACACAGACGTATCTGTACAGCTGTATTCTCCCTAGAGACCACTCTCCTGATGACTCTTCCAGCTTGTAGTTGATGTTCACTTCCCACACATGTGATTCATCCAGCGCACCAATCTTGAATGGTTTCCTCAGTGCTTCTGAATCCGGGGCTTAGCTCGGATTGAATTGGTAACGTTACTTAAACGTACTTCGCAGGAATGTCACCAGTTACTTAAACATCCTTCGCAGAAATGTCATCAGTTCCGTCCAAGCTGAGGGTCGGACTCAGGAGTACTGAGGAAGGCATTCGAGTCAATATTGGTGCGCCAATTGATTCACGTATGTGGGAAGTGGACGTCAACTACAAGCTGAAAGAGTCATCAGTAGAGTGCTGGCAAACACTTTAGGTAAAAAGGTCTAAAGGCAATGAGGCTGACCTCCGATTTGGCCATCACATCCTGCAGCGGCAGGAGGCAGAGAGAGAGAGCAACTTACATCAGGGCAGTCCCCACTCAGCGGCAGCAGAGCGGAACGCCTGGCCACGTCATCATCAAATGGTGACATCTTTACACTGGACACCAACATGATGCCTCTTCCCTTAGAGCAGTATCAAAAGGGGGAAGTTATGTGGTATGATATGTAATAGAAGAAGTGAAAATATAAACCACCTGATCATAATTGTTCGTACCTATGTTAGTGATCTTTGACATGGGGTGCGCCCAGCCTTCGCCTGTGTGTTGACCTTAACTGTGCTGGGGACTCTTTCAGTGAGTTGCCTGTGTCTGTCTGCCCACTATTCCTCACGAGTCGAGATCAGAGGAAGTGTTGGACGCCGGGGTCTGGAGCGCAGCTGTCGACCTGACTCACCAGACGCTGTTCCACTGGGTTCAGATCGCAACTCTGAGGAGACAAGCACATTTCAGAAACGTTATTGTCCACAAAGCACTGCCTAACGGGTACTGCTTTGTGACAACAGGTGCAGGTAAACAGGTATTGCTTAATGACAGGTTGCATTCCCGTGCTGACGCGAACACTCATCGTCTCCAAACAGTTCTGCTACTGCACACAGTACACAAAGCTATAAATGTGTTCATAGTCTTATGCATTCAGCATTTTCTTAAGCGTAAGAAGGTAGCCACACTCTGAACACGAAAAACACTCGTACACGGTGACACTACCTCTTCTGTCCTTCGATGTTGCCACTGCACACGATGGCGGCCAACGTTTTCCAGACACTCGGCAAACCCAGACCCTTCCATCGGTTTGCCACAGGGAACAGAGTGATTCAGCACTTGTTTGCAGTCACCGACCGTCCAGTGGCGTGAGTCAGAGGGGCTGGCCTAAGGCACTGTGCTTTGTGAGGGGCCGCTCGACCACTGTACAACTTCCACTGGCCTGCTGGCAGCACATTCAAAGAGATGAGGGGTTGCTTCAGCTGACTTCATGAGCTTTCGTTTGTTTATTTTTTAACCACCCTTCGCAATCCTGTCTGGTGGTGGAAGCCGTCAGACTGCTCTCGGTTCGGATGCGGCGGCTCCTTTGCGTTTCCGCTTCACAGTCACGACACCGACAGTCGACTTTGGCAGCACTAGTTGGATCTGAATGTCCCTGATGGATCTGTTATGCAGGCGAAATCCAATGACGAGTCGACGTCATAAGTCAAAGAGGTCTGCTTACAGATTACTATCACTGTTACTCCTTCTCTAGTGTCAATAGCAATAGAGCGAGGTGGCAGAAATCGTGGGATAACTAGATGCAGACATACAGATGGCCGTAGGTATAAAAGGACAGTGCATTCGCGGAGCTGTCGTTTGTACTCGGGTTTCCGCCGTGCGTGTGGCTGCAAGACGGGAATTAACAGGCTCTGAACGCGGAACGGTAACTGGAGCTGGACTCACGGGATATTCCATTTCGGAAATCGTAGGGACTTTGACATTCCGAGATCGACAGCGTCAAGAGTGTGCTGAGAATACAAAATTTCAGGCATTAAGTCTCTCAACACGGACAACGCAGAGGCCGACGACCTTCACTTCACTTCACCGAGAGCAGCGGCGTCTGCTTAGAGTTGTCAGTGTCAACAGACAGGCAACACTGTGTGGAACAACAGCAGAAGTAGAAATCAATGTGGGACGTACGACGAACATATCATTTACGATAGTGCGGCGAAATTTGGTGTTAACGGGCTGTCTATGGCAGCAGACGACCGATGCAGTGTGTACTGTCTGCCATCGGGTTCCCCTAATTGGCAGGCAGCACCGCATAACAGCCACGCTATGAGGGAAACAAACCAACAGCCAAACAGGCGAAGACATCAGGTAAACACGCAGAAGATTCCAGTCGATTAATAGGAACCTTTCCTTGCAGAGGTCGCCGCGACATATCCGGCCACGCATTCCGACGCCGGGTTTCTATTGGCTCCAGCTCATTATATAGGCCCGGCCGGTCGAAGGCAGACCGGTCTTCGTCCGCTGCTAATGGCGACCGCTATAGCAGAATCTCCGACGAGATATCATCGAAGCCGCTGTACTGCACCGCCGATCGAAGTACCAGCCGGCCGAGAGGAACCACATCTCCGGCTAGATCGACGGACGTCTACATCTATTGTACAGCGAGCTATTGTATTGTAGAAGAGGTTACGTTCAATAAACTGTTGGAGAACACAACAGTGCCTTTGCTAACAGCACGACATCGCCCGCAGCGCCCCTCCTGCGCTCGTGACCGCATCGGTTGCACCCTGGACCACGGGAAAAACGTGTCCTGGTCAGATGCGAACAGGTTTCAGTTGGTGAGAGCTGGTCGTAGGGTTCGCGGGTGCGGCAGATCCCGCGGAGGCGTGGATCCACGTTGTCCACGAGGCACTGTGCAAGCTGTCGATACGGCTGTGTTCGAAGGAGGTTGTCGACAGTTCGAGCGATTGCTTTTGGCCACCCAGATCGACTGACACAATTCATTTCCGGGACATAGCCGAGAAGTTGGTTCGTGTACGAAATCCTGCACCGTCAATATTTCCACATTTATGGACCATTATGGAGAGAGCATGTCTCAGTATTTCTGCAGAGCCTTCCATCGACTTGTGGGGGCGATACCGCGACCAGTTGCTGCACTACTCGTGGTGAAAGGAGGTCCGACCTGGTATTGGGAGGCGTCGCATGACTCGTGTGATCTCAATGCACTGACGCAGTACATCTGCGCAATAAATATCGAACGTGTGAGAGATGGTTAACGCCGCTGCAGGCGTCGTACAGTCGTTTTGCTACGTCCGTCGCGTGCGGCGTGGAAGCAGATCGTGTGAGCTTCCACCGGGCGTGTATGGCGCCAGCCAGCCGCCTGTAGGAGCAGCCGAGCCGCCGCCCTCTGGACGCAGCCGCAGCGGCAGCCGCCGCAGCCTCGCTGGGCGCCCCACCCCCCTCCACCCGTGTGTCCTCGGAGGCGGCTCTGCGCTGGCCAGCCGCCACAGCCTCGCCGCCCCTCGCCCCCCACAGCTGGCCACTGTTTTGCTGCTTGTCCACATTTACGGACGCTGTCAGAAAGTCCCAACTCCTGTGATCGAACTTTGTGACAACTTTCCAGTGATGGGATGACGGCTGGACGTATCGAGCAGTTATTTTCATGTGTGGACGGCTTTCCACTTTACTTGCTCTCCGTGTTCAGTGTTAAGTGACATAATAGAATCATTTTCCATTGCGACCAGTGAAATGTTCGTTAAAGTATTCGAGATGCCAGTGGATTTGGTAATATTGGAATTACCTGAGATTAGTTTCCGCACTGGAAAGATTCTCGACACAGAATCTCCCTAAGGAACACTATTGAAATTTGAACGCTTACTAATGTTTTCTGGCCCTAGTTGTGAACCCCAAGTTGGACACTTGTGATGAACCAATAACTACTGTAACATTCAGTCTCCCACAAAAAGAAACAAAAATTATTAAACGATCAAAGTAAATCCTCTATTGGAGTAAGGAAAAAACCGTTCGCTGAAATGACTAATTTATTGTAACAGAATCTTGCACGAAATATCATATTTAAAGTAAACAAAAGAAAAATTTGGAGTAGGTATTAAAATCCATGGAGAAGAAATAAAAACTTTGAGGTTCGCCGATGACATTGTAATTCTGTCAGAGACAGCAAAGGACTTGGAACAGCAGTTGAACGGAATGGAACGTGTCTTGAAAGGAGGGTATAAGATGAACATCAACAAAAGCCAAACGAGGATAATGGAATGTAGTCAGGTGGCGCTGAGGGAATTAGATTAGGAAATGAGACACTTAAAGTGGTAAAGGAGTTTTGCTATTTGGGGAGCAAAATCACTGATTATGGTCGAAGTAGAGAGGATATAAAATGTAGACTGGCAATGGCAAGGAAAGCGTTTCTGAAGAAGAGAAATTTGTTAACATCGAGTATAGATTTAATTGTCAGGAAGTCGTTTCTGAAAGTATTTGTATGGAGTGTAGCCATATATGGAAGTAAAACATGGACGATAAATAGTTTGGACAAGAAGAGAATAGAAGCTTTCGAAATGTGGTGCTACAGAAGAATGCTGAAGATTACATGCGTAGATCACATAACTATTGAGTAAGTATTGAACAGGATTGGGGAGAAGAGATGTTTGTGGCACATCTTCACTAGAAGAAGGGATCGGTTGGCAGGACATGTTCTGATGCAACAAGGGATCACCAGTTTAGTATTGGAGGGCAGCGTGGAGGGTAAAGATCGTAGAGGGAGATCAAGAGATGAATACACTAAGCAGATTCAGAAGCAAGTAGGTTGCAGTAAGTACTGGGAAATGAAGAAGCTTGCACAGGATAGAGTAGCATGGAGAGCTGCATCAAACCAGTCTCAGGACTGAAGACCACAACAACAACAACAACAACAACAACAACAATATAGGAAATGAATCCTGCAGAGCACGTATAGGTCAAAATTTTGTAAACAGTAGCGCTCAGTTGGCAAAGCTGCACGGAGGGTGTAAGGGTCCGCTATTGCCGCGGGATTATGTTTCTCGCAACATTCTGGTGAAGTGATTGGCGCGTTTAGTAGGTCATTAAAACAACATAGTGTGTAAGTAGCAAGGTGCAATACTCTGGCAGTTACGAGAAAATCGGAAGAGAAGTTTTACGCTTCCGTTATGTAACTGATGAGTGTGCACGAAGATATCTGGCGTTACTTTCGCGGTGGTCATCTGGTTATCATCCCAGCTTCGTAAGACGAATGTATACGAAGCGACTGCTCGACTGCTGTTTATGCTTACGTTTTAACCCGTATTTTTTCATCATTTGTCATTATTTTATGTGTATCACATTTGACAGGTAATATAATTAAAAGGCCATTTGTATTTGCATGAAGTTTTATTACATTTCATGTTATTTGACTAAAACTATTTTTAATTAAATTCAATTATTACAACAAACCTTTATAACTGTCAACAAGTAAATCAAGAAACAAAAAATGACTCTGAGCACCATGGGGCTAAACTTCTGAGGTCATCAGTCCCCTAGAACTTAGAGCTACTTGAACCTAACTAACCTAAGGACATCACACACATCCATGCCCGAGGCAGGATTCGAACCTGCGACCGTAGCGGTCGCGCCGTTCCAGACTGAAGCGTCTAGAACCGCTCGGCCACACCGGCCGGCCAAATCAAGAAACATGCAGAGTTTATCTGAAAATGTATGACTGTCGTGATTTGCGAAGTCCTTTGTACTCGCAATCTGGTAACGTACCCGTAACTGCTTAGCACCTCGACCCTTTGAGCTGCAGACACAGAGGCAGGCACCATTTGGCAGTTAACCTGCGCAGCAGTGAGACGCTGCTAACGTAGCAAGATCGAATAGTGTAGGTGCAAAATTTTTGAATATCACAGAATTACACTTGTGCTACAGAAATGAAGGTCTGAGCGGGAGTCGAACATCGCCTCATACGCATTCGTGTTAACGAAGCCCGAACGCTAGCCCTTGATCGCAGTGGACTCTGGCGTCCGGCACCTACGCACAGATACATCTCTCACGCAAGAGACGCGTAAAACTTGTCTCGCGGTTTCCTCGGAGTTTCCAGAGCAGTGCACCTTACTCCTTCCTGATGGTGTTGTTTTGGTGGGCTGCTACAGGTGCGGTGCGCACAGCCTGCAGTGAGTTCCTGATCCCGAAGTCGTGGCCTCCACTTTTTTCTTTTTTTGTTTTGGTTTTAGGGCGCAAAACTGCTATGGTCATTAGCGCCCGGTCCGGGACTTAAGAAACAGTAAAAAACCAAAAATGGAAACCAGCAGCAATGGGAACGAAAGTCATAAAATTGGAGAAACTAAAAACAGAAGGAAGGCTTAAAAATCCTCTACAGAAGGGGTTGGTTGTCCCCAAAAAAAGCTTCAAATGACTGACGTCATTTCACTGGCACTAATAAACGCGAGAACGCGATCGGCTGAGCGCGTGTCATCTGCTAAAATCGACGATATGTCAGGCGACAGCTGTAGACGGGAGCGTAACGGATTAAAATAGGGGCACTCAATTAAAAGGTGTCTTACCGTCCACAGCTGAGAGCAGTGGGGACAGAGTGGGGGAGGATCGCCGCTTAAAAGATGTCGATGGCTAAAAAGACAGTGCCCTATCCGGAGTCTAGTTAAAATTACCTCCTCCCGACGACGCGTTCGGGAGGAAGAGGTCCAAGCACAAGGAAGAGCTTTCACGTCCCGCAATTTATTATGGGGAAGTGTCGACCAATGTGCGTGCCATAAAAGAACAACACGACGACATAAAACGCTCCATAGATCGGTGAAGGGAAGCGATTGAATAGCTGGCCGAAGAAGAGAGACTGCAGCCTTGGCTGCTATATCGGCCGCCTCATTCCCACAGATACCAACGTGTCCCGGGAGCCAGAGGAACGCCACCGAGACGCCCCCCAGGTGGAGCAAGTGCAGGCAGTCCTGAATCCGGTGGACCAGAGGGTGCACAGGGTAAAGAGCTTGGAGACTGAGGACAGAGCTGAGAGAATCTGAGCAGATAACGTACTGTATCCGCTGATGGCGGCGGATGTAGTGGACAGCCTGGAGAACAGCGTAAAGCTCCGCAGTATAATCCGAACAATGGTCGGGAAGCCGAAAGTGATTTGGGGTGTCGCCAACAATATAGGCACTCCCTACACCTAACGATGTTTTCGAGCCATCGGTGTAAATAAATGTGGCTTCCTTCATTTGTGCACATAGAGCAGCAAATGCCCGACGATAAACAAGTGAAGGGGTATCATCCTTGGGAAATCGACAAAGGTCACAGAGCAGGCAGATCCGGGGACGGAGCCAAGGCGGTGCTGTACCCCAAGTTGTCAAGAAGGTTTTAGGAAAGCGGAAGGAAAGAGAACGGAGCAGTTGACGGAAGCGGACTCCCGGTGGTAGTAGGGAGGAGGGGCGTGCTGCGTACCCTAAATCCAAGGAGGAGTCGAAAAAGATATCATGGGCTGGATTAGCAAGCATGGAAGACAGATGGCTAGCATAACGACTCAGGAGGACTGCTCGCCGATTGGACAGCGGAGGTTCAGCAGTCTCAGCATAAAGGCTTTCCACAGGGCTGGTGTAAAAAGCTCCAGACACTAAACGTAATCCACGATGGTGGATAGAGTCGAGACGCCGAAGAATAGACGGCCGAGCAGAGGAGTAGACTATGCTTCCATAGTCCAATTTCGAGCGCACTAAGGCGCAATGGAGGCGGAGAAGGACCACTCTGTCTGCTCCCCAGGAGGTACCATTCAGGACACGGAGGGTGTTGAGGGATCGCAGACAGCGAGCCGAAAGATAGGAAACGTGGGAGGACCAGCACAGTTTTCTGCCAAACATAAGACCCAAGAATTTAGCGACGTCCGAAAACGGAAGGTTGACAGGTCCTAGATGTAAGGAGGGTGGAAGAAACTCCTTACGTCGCCAAAAATTAACACAAACGGTCTTACTGGGAGAAAAGCCGGTTTCGACGCTCCAAGAGTGGAGGCGATCGAGACATCCTTGAAGACGTCGTTCAAGAAGGCTGGTCCGTTGAGAGCTGTAGTAGATCGCAAAATCGTCCACAAAGAGGGAGCCCGAGACATCAGGAAGGAGACAATCCATAATTGGATTTATGGCAATGGCAAACAGTACAACACTCAGCACGGAGCCCTGGGGTACCCCGTTTTCTTGGGAGAAAGTACGGGAGAGAGTAGTGTTCACCCGCACCCCAAATATGCGCTCTGCCATAAATTCGCGAAGAAAAAGGGGCAGCCGACCACGAAAGCCCCAAAAGAATAGTGTGCGGAGGATGCCTGTCCTCCAACAGGTATCGTATGCTCTCTCCAGATCAAAAAATATTGCTACTGTTTGGCGTTCCCGAAGAAAATTGTTCATGATGTAAGTGGAGAGAGCAACAAGATGGTCAACTGCAGAACGATGCTTTCGGAATCCTCATTGGGCAGGTGTTAAAAGACTGCGGGATTCCAGCCACCAAGCTAAACGGTAATTCACCATACGCTCCAAAACCTTACAGACACTACTCGTGAGAGAAATGGGGCGATAGCTAGAAGGGAGATGTTTGTCCTTTCCAGGTTTCGGAACAGGAACGACGATAGCTTCCCGCCATCGTCTGGGAAAAGCACTGTCGGTCCAAATTCGATTATAAAGGCGAAGGAGGTAACGCAGAATATGTGGTGATAAATGCAGCAACATTTGGACGTGGATACCATCCGGTCCTGGGGCGGAGGAGCGAGAAGAAGAGAGTGCATGTTGGAGTTCCCGCATGGAGAAAACAGTATTGTAGCTTTCGCGATTTTGAGAGGAGAAAGCAAGATGTTCCACTTCCGCTGCACGTTTCTTCGGGAGAAACTCTGGCGGGTAATTTGAAGAGCTCGAAATCTCAGCAAAGTGCTGACCCAATGAGTTAGAAATTGCGACGGGGTCCACTAATGTATCATGCGCGACAGTGAGCCCAGAGAGCGGGGAGAAACTAGGCGCGCCTGAGAACCGTCGAAGCCGACTCCAAACTTCCGAGGAGGGAGTGAAAGTGTTAAATGAGCTAATAAAGAATTTCCAGCTTGCCTTCTTGCTATCGCGGATGACACGACGGCATCGCGCACGGAACTGCTTATAGCGGATACAGTTGGCCAAAGTAGGGTGGTGGCGGAAAACGCGAAGAGCACGTCGCCGCTCACGTATTGCGTCACGGCATGACTCGTTCCACCAAGGAACTAGGGGGCACCGGGGCAATTCGGAGGTGCGTGGTATTGAACGTTCCGCAGCTGTAAGAATAACGTCTGTAATATGAGTGACCTCATCGTCGACGCTAGGAAAGTGCCGATCATCGAATGTCGCTAGAGACGAAAAAAGTGTCCAATCGGCTTGGGCAAACTTCCAGCGTCGCGCTCGCATATATGGCAGTTGAGGCTGCAGTCTGAGGACACATGGAAAGTGGTCACTCGAGTGTGTATCATCAAGGGCGAACCATTCGAAGCGCCGAGCTAGCGGAACAGTACTGACCGCAAGGTCCAAATGAGAGAAATTTGTCGTGGAGGTAGACAAAAATGTAGGGACCCCAGTGTTGAGGCAAACTAGATCTACTTGGTGGAACATGTCTAGCAATAGTGAGCTACGTGGACAAGGATGTGGAGATCCCCAAAGCGGGTGGTGGGCATTGAAGTCCCCAACCAGCAAATAGGGGGGGTGGAAGCTGACCAAGAAGATGATCAGCTCGTGCCATTGGTGTGGACGATGGAATGTATACAGTACAAAGAGAGAACGTGTATCCAGAAAGGGAAAGACGGACGGCGACAGCTTGGAAGGAAGTGTTTAAGTAGATTGGGTGATAATGGAGAGTATCGTGGAGAAGAACCATGAGTCCTCCATGGGCTGGAGTGCCTTCAACAGAGGGGAGATCATATCGGACGGACTGAAAATGAGGGAGAACAAAGCGGTCATGGGGACGCAGCTTTGTTTCCTGAAGACAGAACATGACCGGCGAGTAGGATCGTAAGAGGATAGACAATTCATCCCGATTGGCTCGAATGCCGCGGATATTCCAGTGGACAATAGACATAGGGTGAACAGAAAATGGAGGAATGTGACCAAGGGTGCTGTCAACTCAACGTCTGCTCAGAGCTTGCGACCAACAGCATAGAATGGCATTCAGCCGAAGGCAGAAGATCCTGATCCATAGGTTGTTCAGGAGCAGCTCCCGCCACCAGCGATCGGCCGGTTGATCGGCCGCCAGCAGTGCGCCTCGGCGACACAGAAGACGGCCGAGGGCGATTTCCGCCAGTTGGTGCTGTTGATGGGACACGCCTTGGCGGAGAAGGAGATGAACTGGGTTTCTTTGTAGCCTTATTGGAAATATGATGTTTAAATGAAGGAGGAACCGATGGTTGTGAAGTTGGGGTACGTAAAAAATCTTCACGAGTATGCTCTTGTTTCGAAGTCTTGGTGTCTGACTTTTGGGCTCGAGATTTAGCAGAACCTGATAAAGGATGAGCCATAGAGTGGGCAGGCGAAAGTGGTGAGGTTGAACGGGCGATCTTTGCGCTGGCCGATCTGACGACCATGGCACTAAAGGTGAGGTCACAAGTCTGCGTGGCCGCCTCCTTTGTTGGCCGAGGAGAAGCAAGGATAGTGCTGTATTTTCCTGTCTGAGGCACGGTGGGTTGTCAACTGGCGAATTATTTTCGAGCAGCAAAGGTCGACACCTTTTCCTTCACTCGGATTTCCTGAATGAACTTTTCGTCCTTAAAAACGGGGCAATCTCGAGAGGAAGCAGCGTGGTCACCCATACAGTTGATGCAGCGAGGGGATGGAGGTGGACAAGCACCCTCATGGGCATCCTTGCCACACGTAACACATTTGGCAGGATTGGAACAGGACTGGCTGGTGTGATTGAACCGCTGACACCGATAGCAACGCGTAGGGTTTGGGACGTAAGGGCGGACGGAAATTATCTCATAGCCTGCTTTGATTTTCGATGGGAGTTGAACTTTGTCAAATTTTGTCAAATGTCAAGAAGACAGTGCGGGTTGGAATGATGTTCGTGTCAACCCTTTTCATAACTCTATGAACAGCCGTTACGCCCTGGTCAGACAGGTAGTGCTGAATTTCTTCGTCAGACAATCCATCGAGGGAGCGTGTATAAACGACTCCACACGAGGAATTTAAAGTGCGGTGCGCTTCAACCCGGACAGGGAAGGTGTGGAGCAGTGAAGTACGCAGCAATTTTTGTGCCTGGAGGGCACTGACTGTTTCTAACAACAAGGTGCCATTCCGTAATCTGGAACAAGACTTTACAGGACCTGCAATTGCGTCGACACCTTTCTGAATAATGAAAGGGTTGACCGTGGAGAAGTTGTGACCTTCGTCAGACCGAGAAACAACAAGGAACTGTGGCAACGAAGGAAGAACTGTCTGTGGCTGAGGCTCAGTGAACTTACGCTTGTGAGCAGACATAGTGGAAGGTGAGGAAACCATTGCGGAAGAATCCCCCACGATTACCGGCGTCTCCGATGGCGCGCTCCTCCCTTGTGGGGGCCCTCTCTGAGGGCACTCCCGCCTTAGGTGATTGTTCACACCTCAGGTCACACCTCCCGACAAACGGACGGAGGGACCAATCGGCACTTTCGGAAGGTATCAGCTCGGGTAATCACCCCTCCCTGGGCCTGGCCGTTACCAGGGGGTACGTACGTGTCCTACCTGTCTACCCGGGGCGGGGAATTACGCGTTAGCCCGTCACCGGCTACGCACAAAAATGCGTGGGTCGGCCTTCAGACACGCACAGGGAGGAAGAAAGAGAGAGGGAAAGGAAAGAAGAGAGGTCTCAAACGCCGCAGCGGAGGAAAGGGTAAGGAGAAGAGGTGAGGAAAAGAGAAGGACAAAGGAAGGAAGAAGACATACAAGCAAAGAAGGCGAAGAATGCGTTACATTTACGAGCGTCCGTCTCCGGACGTAGGCACAAACCATACTCTCAGATGGGGAGAAAGGGAAGGAAAGAGCCAGAGGTGAGGGGAGGAGGGGCGAAGATGGGGGACGGGGAAGGATGCGGAAAGGGAAGGTATGCATCCCGGAAAGGAAGGAAGGCCACATTAGCTCGGGGTCCCGTGCTCAATAAGCACGTATCCACAAAAGAGTTGTGGACCCCCTGGCGGGGGGGGGGGGTGGCCTCCCCTGTGTGGGTAGCTGGCCACTCGCTGCGAGTAGCCGATGATGGCCCGTCGACGATGCTACAAACAGAAAGATTATCGACGGCCGCTGCTGAACAAAACGTACAGAAAACCGGAGAAGTACGTGACATTCGTCTAATGATCAAACAGCGCTGACTTTTCCTTATGTGAATTTGACTCTTGTTAAGGTTTTGACGGGCCACTTTTAAGACTTATGTGGGAATATGACTGTCTTACTATGAACTGCCTTTGAACGTGATTCAATAGTCTACATGATACTGATGTGACTGCGTGAGTTACATGATATTAACGTCGATGTTTTCCATTGTGGTTCTAATGAACTGACCCATGATAATCGAATTAGTTATCAGTTTACAAGTTGCATTTGATTTATTCTGTGAACGATTGGCAGGAAATCTTTTATGAAGCTGGCGTGCATCAACTCAACAAATGCTGTTTAAAAAACACTGCGGGTGTACAGCGACACGGATAGTTGCCTACGTGCCACAGCCGCAGACATGCTGACTCTGCACAGCCGTCCGTCGTGGCTGAACCCGGTGCTCAGTGCCGTGAAGGACCTGCAGGTTGAGTGGCAGGACGGCCGTGCGCAGAGGCCCGAACGTCACCCGCGGACTGAACTCTGCGACGCGCACCCGACGCCCACTCCGAACGAACTCCTCACCTCGAGCTGCGGAGCGAATCCGGGTTTGTACGCCGGGTCCTCACTCAAACAGCTCCTCACCTCGGGTTTCTGGTGCGAACCCCGATGCATAGATCACATCGGTTCGGAACGAACTCCTCCCTGGTCTTCCGAAAAGAAGTCCTCTAATCTTTCGCTAAAACCACACTTCCGAAAAATGTTACTCCGAGTGGAGTGCCTCTGAAACTCGTTGTGCCAATTTCACGCTGCAAGATTCCTCTATGCCAATCGCGTAATGAAATATATCTGCCTCAACAGATAGGCTCGTCGGCAAAAGCTACTGACGCCACTGGTACGTCTCTGACGTCACCGCCTGATTCTCAGCCACGGTACTTATTTTTTAGCGCGCGGTAAATCACGTGACGTGGGAACCCAACTTCCCGAAAAACACACCACCTGCGTCGGTGAAGGACGTACAGCAGCGGGGAGCTATCTCAGGTACAGAAAAGTATGTTAGTGGATGTTCCTCTCCCCCCCCCCCTCCACGTTTCTTATCACCTCTCTCTCTCTCTCTCTCTCCGGCCAACCTGGCCACAGATGTCTGAAAATTCCGAAAAAGCTACTCTTGCAACCGGCAACGTTTTAGAGGACCCTGAGAGTCGTGAACGCAGTCCCCCCAGCACCGGAGACGACACCCGGGGCTGTCTGAGCAGCAGGCTGCTGGCGATACGTAGTTCTTGTTTCGGTCCACTTTTAATGGGCAAAAAACACCCCGAAATGTAATTTGGCTTACAAGGTTTAGAGAGAATAGCTTCGAAACTCTGAAATATATAACTGTAACTAACGTTCTTGAAAACCGTATAAACAAGTTTTTAAAAAATTTGCATATTATCCTACCACTATTAATGAATTTTGAAAAAGTAAACTTTTATTACTACGTAAATTAAAGAATCTTTCACGCCACTTACATCATACATACGTATATACACGCGTAATAAAGCTGGTTTCTTTACAACCATTTCTGGAAAACAGATTGTACACATTGAGCTGTCAATCGTAGTTAAAATATTCATTATTATTCTAATTATTTACTCTGTTTATATTTTCTTATATTAAATTATTGTTTTATGTTATACATACTAAGGATTTTTTTGTTTTTAAACGTTTCTATTTTTTTCGCCTGCTTCATTTGCTGCCTTTTTAAATTTCCTCGTTTCATTAATTGAATTTAATATGAGTTACTTACTATCTTCAATTAACAAAATATATGTGTTTGAACGGTAAACTAAAGAACAAAATCGGGGGTAGGCTACAACCCTGTCTCACTCCCTTCCCAACCACTGCTTCCCTTTCATGCCCCTCGACTGCCGTCTGATTTCTGTACAAGTTGTAAATAGTGCTCCCCTCCCTGTATTTTACCCCTTCTACCTTCAGAATTTCAAGGGGAACATTCCACTCAGCGTTGTCAAAAGATTTCTCTAAGTACCGTGGTAACGTAGCTTGACATGGTACCAGGGTATTTTAGCTTTTTATGTTTGGCCGCGCCTTTTTGTGGCATATATTAGCTTATTTTATTCTTCTGAAGAATGCTAGATTACTCTAGCTGAAACCTAGGCAAAGACCAGTAGCTTTTGGCAACTGAGGCGGATCTTTGACGTATTAAAGATTTTAAACCACTGCTTCTATACAGGGAGTTATCTCAGTTACTTTCCAAAGATGGCAATTGTTAATGTTTGATTTAGGGCTACAACGATGGGAATTAGTTCAATAATACTATGTAAATCTATTTCATTTAGTTCAGATGTGTGACACACTAAGCGATGTAATAAATTACAACGCTGTTCGGAGAAGATGAATTGAACAATAAACATTAGGGACATGTTCCAAGAGTGTAGACGAACGAAATAGTGTCTTTAACAGCGAAAATATTACAAACAGGCAAGATGCATAAGTGATATTAAGCAGGTAAGTGAAACGGCAATGATGATACAACGGAAAAATTGTTTTGAGAGGGGAAGCCAAACTATAGTAATTAAAATAAGGGGGGAAAGAATGGGGCATGTGAGTGGGACGGGTAATTTACAAAATAGTCTGGATGGCATTATAGCCGGCCGGGGTGGCCGTGCGGTTCTAGGCGCTACAGTCCGGAACCGCGGGACCGCTACGGTCGCAGGTTCGAATCCTGCCTCGGGCATGGATGTGAGTGATGTCCTTAGGTTAGTTAGGTTTAAGTAATTCTAAGTTCTAGGGGATTGATGACCTCAGAAGTTAAGTCCCATAGTGCTCAGAGCCATTTGAACCATTTGATGGCATTATAAGCGGTCTCTGCAGTCAAAAATGACGAGTAAGGAAACTGCGTCTGATCATTCAGTACTAAGGTTGGGCAGTTGCACATATATTTATTCATTTGCATTATTTCGAGGTAATTTTATCATTTCCCTTGATGGTTCTTATTTGTACAAAGTGTAAGCTTCTCCTATAAATGAATACTTTAAACCCTAAAACATTCCTCGATTTTAGCTATCTCATCTCTCTCTTGGAAGACACTCATCAGCAAAATATCCGTCACGAAATACTAGCCACGTGCCGGGAAAACAAAGAATAGTGATCAATGAAAAACTAAGAAGTCACAGAAACATGAAATCCACTTCTGCAACGTGAATCGCCGCAGCGATTCGAATCCTAGCAGACGAGACGCGCCCCCTCCAGCAACGTGGGCGTCAAAGCTTTATTGCCAGGAAACCGCGACGTTGGCGCCCCGATGCGTCCCATCGGCAGCCTGCCTGACACGCCACCACGCGGGACGCACTCTTACGCCCTGTTGCCCCTCATCGCGCCCACTGTGCGGCGGGGGCGGGCTGCACGCGCAGAGCCGGGTCGCCACGTGTCACACGTGTCAGCACCGCCCTGCCACGTGGTCGGCTTCCAGCTCAGTGGCTCCGGCGCCTCCAGAACGGACTCCCTGCCCGCCCTCACGGTCGGCTGGCCCAAACTGCGAGCACAAGTGGGGGGACTGCTGCCACGGGGCGGATGAAGTCGTTACGCGGCGTGGGATGTGATGCGATTTTGGCCTAACGCCGTCAGCTGCGGACGTCTTCCGCTGCTGCTGCCCCTTGCGGCAGCGGTTCTCCCTGAGGGAGACGCTGGAGCGCCGCCCCCCAGCACGCCCCAGCCGAGGGCGGACCCCACCTGCCGAGTCTGCGGTCGCCCTCACTGTGGTCGTACTCGTCGAGACACTTTCAAAGTTGCCTACGCATTCATCACTTTCTTTCCCTCCCACTCTTCTTTTCTTTTACTAGATTACGAGATTTCTACAACTACTATTATGTGGTTACTCTGCAATTCACAGTTAAGAGGGTTCAACGAACCACCTTCAAATTACGCATTTCTCTGTCCTACCACTTTGGAACGGCGCGCAGGAAGAACGAAGGTCCCGGCGGAGGTTAGAGTCCTCCCTCGGGCATGGGTGTGTGTGTTTGTCTTAGGATAATTTAGGTTAAGTAGTGTGTAAGCTTAGGGACTGATGACCTTAGCAGTTAAGTCCCGTAAGATTTCACACACATTTGAACTTTTTTTTTCTTAAGAACGAACGTTCGAGCTTTGATTTCTCTTATTTTATTGTGATGATCATTCCTTCCTACGTAGGTGAACGCCAACAAAATATTTTCACACGCTGAGAAGCAAGTTTGTGACTGTAGTTTCATGAGAAGATCCTGCCGCAATGTAAAACGCCTTTGTTTCAATGACAGCCACCCCCATTTGCGTATCATGCCCGTGGAACACTCGCCCCTATTTCGGGATAGTACAAAACGGGCTGCCCTTCTTCGAAGTTTTTCGATGTCCTACGTTAATCCTATCTGATACGGATTCCACACCGCACAGCAATACTCCATAAGAGGGCAGACAAGCGTGTTGTAACCAGTCTGGCAATAAATCGCCATCTATGGTTTGCTTTACCCACAAAATTATCTATGTGATGGTTTCAACTTAGAAATTCTTCCACTCAATATGTGACATACAACAAACCAGTGCTTAACAGTATTGGTTAAAAACAGTCTTGGTTGCAATTTTAGTTTTTTTTTTTTTTTAAATTTTTCAACGGCACGTTTCGCCTTATTTAGGCATCTTCAGGTTATGTTTTCTAGATGGGTGCGAGAGGCAGCAAGATCTGCATAACGCGTTCCCGTTCACAGGAGCGAGTCTGAAGATGCCTAAATAAGGCGAAACGCGTCTTTGAAAAATAAAAAAACTACAATTGCAACCAAGACTGCTTTTAACCAATATTGTTTCAACTTACTTTATTCGTAACTGTAATTTCTAACTATTTCGTTGAATATACAGACTTTATATTTGCGTGATTTATCGTGTAACCGAAATGTAGTGGATTTTGTGAGTACTTATGTGGATGACTTCATATATTTCATTATTTATAGTCATCTGCTACTTTTCACAATATTCAGACATCTTGTCTAAATGATTTTGGAGTTGGTTTTTGTCAGCTGATGACTTTACAAGACGGTAAATGACAGTGTCATCTGCAAAAAATCTACGAGGGCTGTTCAGAGTGTCTCCTACGTCGTATATGTACATAAAGAACAACAGAGGGCCTATAACACGTCCTTCGAAACAACATATATTAACTCTGATGTTGTCGATGACATCCCTTCAATTACTCCAAACTGTGACCTTTTTGACAGGAAAATCCAGTCCCACAACTGAAGCGATATTCCGTGAGGAACGCAGTTGGTTAGAATACACTTATTGAGGAGCCTTCTGGAGATCTAAGAGTATGGAATCAGTTTGGCATCCCCAATCGATAGCCCTCGTTACTTCGTCAGAAGTTTATAGGAACGATATTTTCTGAATCAGTGCCATTTCAATAAATCATTATGTTCCAGATAATTCATTATGTTCGAACAGAGAATATGCTCCAAAATCCTACTTCAATTTGAAGTTTGTGATATGGGTCTGTAATTCAGCGGGTTACTCCTATTTCCTTTCTTGAGGTATTGGTGTGAATTCGGCAACTTTGCACTCTTTAAGTGTGGTTCTTTCTACGAGCGAGCGGTTGTATATGATTGCTAAGTATAGAGCTATTGTATCAGTGTAATATGAAATAAACCTGACTGGTATACAATGACGATATTGAATTGTTATTGTTGTTTTCACTTTTAAATCCTGCTTTTCTGATTGTTTTATGATGCATATTCGGTCCTAATATCGAATATCGTTATGTACTGTCGCCTTAAAATCTCCTTTTAGTTTGTTGTTACATGAGTTATTTCGTGATGCTCACTCTCTCCTTTTATAGCATATTTAACATAATACACAGCTTCGTAATGATTATATGTCTCCCACTCGGAAATAGTAACATTGATGTACAGAATTATTCAGGACTATAATTAATGCTTAATTCTCGCACCATTGTAAACAAGAGTGATATAGGTATTAACGTTAGTGGAGCTCAGAAACAGCTGAAATTACTAAAATTGCACAATTTTTTAGAGCCCTATGGAATCCCAATTACACTACTGGCCATTATAACTACTACACCAAAAAGAAATGCGGATGATAAACGGATATTCATTGGAGAAATATATTATACTAGAACTGACATGTGATAACATTTTCACGCAATTTGGGTGCATAGATCCTGACAGATCAGTACCCAGAACAACCACCTCTCGCCGTAATAACGGCCTTGATACGCCTGCGCATTGAGTCAGTCAGAGCCTGAATGGCGTGTACAGTTACAGCTGCCCATGCAGCTTCAACACGATACCACAGTTCATCAAGAGTAGTGACTGGCGCATTGTGATGAGTCAGTTGCTCCGCCACCATGGACCAGACGTTTTCAATTGGTGAGAGATCTGGAGAATGTGCTGGCCAGGGCAGCAGTCGAACGTTTTCTATATCCAGAAAGGCCCGTACAGGACCTGCAACATGCGGTCGTGCATTATCCTGCTGAAATGTAGGGTTTCACTGGGATCGAATGAAAGGTAGAGCCACGGGTCGTAACACATCTGAAATGTAACGTCCTCTGCTCAAAGTGCCGTCAATGCGAACAAGATGTGACCGAGACGTGTAACCAATGCCACCCCATACCATCACGCCGGTCGATACGCCAGTATGGCGATGACGAATACACGCTTCCAATGCGCGTTCACCGCGATGTCGCCAAACATGGATGCGGCCATCATGATGCTGTAAACAAAACCTAGATTCATCCGCAAAAATGACGTTTTGCCTTTCGTGCACCCAGGTTCGTCGTCGAGTACACCATCGCAGGCGCTCCTGTCTGTGATGAAGCACGAAGGGTAACTGCATCCATGGTCTCCGAACTGATAGTCCATGCTGCTGAAAAGGTCGTCGAACTGTTCGTGCAGATGGCTGTTGTCTTGCAAACGTCCCCATCTGTTGACTCAGGGATCGAGACGTGGCTGCACGATCCGTTACAGCCATGCCGATAAGATGCCTGTCATCTCGACTGCTAGTGATACGAGGCAGTTGGGATCCAGCACGGCGTTCCGTATTACCCTCCTGAATCCACCGATTCCATATTCTGCTAACAGTCATCGGATCTCGACCAACGCGAGCAGCAGTGTCGTGATACGATAAACCGCAATCGCGATAGTCTACAATCTGACCTTTATCAAAGTCGGAAACTTCATGATACGTATTTCTCCTCCTTACACGAGGCACCACAACAACGTTTCACCAGGCAACGCCGGTCAACTGCTGTTTGTGTATGAGAAATCGATTGGAAACTTTCCTCATGTCAGCACGTTATAGGTGCCGCCACTGGCGACAACCTTGTGTGAATCCTCTGAAAAGCTAATTATTTGCATATCACAGCATCTTTTTCCTGTCGGTTAAATTTCACGTCCGTAGCATGTCATCTTCTTGGTGTAGCAATTTTAATGGCCAGTAGTGTAGATTCTGTATCGAATGTGCGGCTGAGTTAACCCCCCTTTAAACAATAATCTACTGTTGATACTTCCGACAGAAAACCGACCCTGGAAGTTGGGAGAAACCACTAGTCACACCCATCTAAGAGAAGAGTAGCAGACATCCATTTCTTGTAGACTCTTAAGACATATTCCCGATCATGAGGTATTTCCAACAGAATGACGTGCTATGTGCCAAACGGCATGGATTACGGAAACTTGTCGCACTTTGCTCACGTGATATCCTGGAAGTCATGGATCAATACAGTTAGCTGGATGCTGTGTGCCCTGAGTTGAGAAAGCCATGCGACTCAATACCACCGCTATGCTTATTATCGGAAATTGGGTTGTATGCGATATGAAGCGGAATTTGTGACTCGTATGAGAATTTCTTGATAGAAAAGAGGCAGCGTGGTGTCTCGGAGCGAGCGTCATCGGCAGATGTAGGAGTAACTTCACTGTGCCCTGGAGGAGTGCGTTGGGTTCCGTGCTGTTCATGGTCTGTACTAATGACCTTGTAGTATTAATAGCAACCTGACACTTTTCGCAGGTGATGTAATTATCTACGAGGTATGATCAAGTACTGTCTGTAAAAAGAAACATTTTGTCAGATTTTGATAAGGTTTCAAAGTGATGCAAGAACTGGCATCTCCCTTCGAATATTCAGAAATATAAAATTGCGCGCTTCATGAAACAAAAAGACATAGTATCTTATGATTACAATATCAATGAATCAGAACTGGAAATGGTAAACTCTCACAAATACTGGAACCTAAGTGTAACAATTTGCAGGGATAAGAAATGGAAGGATCACATAGTAATGACTGAAACAGGTAGCAGGCTTCGGTTTGTATTTTACTAGTAGGTATATTCTACAAACAATCTGTCTACAAAAGGGATTGATTACAAATCAGTCTTACGATCTATTGTAGAATATTGCCGAACTATATGGGACCCATGCCAAACAGAAATAACACGGGATATTGAACGTATACAGACAAGGGCGGCACGAATGGTCACAGGTTGGTTTGAGCGGTGGAAGAGTGTCGCAGAGATGCTGAAGGAACTGAACTGGCAGATTCTAGTAGAGAGACGTAAAGTGTCCCGAGAAAATAAATTACAGTGGTTCAAAAGGAAAACGCCTTTTGCATGCTGCACATTAAGTTATTTATTTTTATTTTTATGCGAAAATAGCCATCAGAAGAAACTTGTTATCCTAAGAAAGCCTACTTACAAAGTTTCGAGAAGTAGCTGCAAGTGATGAAGCTGTGAATACGTTATAACTCCCTACGTAGCGCTCCCATAGGGATCTTGAGTGCACGGACGTCATAAGTACTCCGCACCCGGAGACGTTTCGTACGCGCGTGGAGCAGCAGGAAGATCCAGGAACTGTAGGCTCTGCCTCGCACTTCACAGTGATTTGCAGAGTACGGATGTAGACGTAGAATTAGAATTACACACAGACTTGTTTTCACGTTTTTAAACCATACACAGAGGATGCGCCCACGTAGCGCTAGGAGTGGGAGGAAAAGCTATGTACAGCTCACGCCACATACATAAGCGCATAATACTGGCCTATTACAATAGTATGATAACGCTTCTTTTGTGCAATGCGTGTACCATATGCTGATCCATGGGGTATGGACCATTTTCTATATTATATTCGTTTTAAATACAATTTTTAATTTCCATATTTCTAATTCGCGCTTTGGTTTGCACTGTAGTCTCTGAAGATCTGGTCGTGAGTGAAGACTTTGTGAGTGGGCTGGCTGCGACAGGAAGTAATATAATTATCACCACTTCCAACTTTAATACGTGTGGAGTTACACTTCTTTCTACGGGGACTCCGGTCTCCAACATTAAACACACAACGCGAGAGCCTTCCTTCCGCCTACCTGCCGGGCAAGTTGCCGACTTTGGACAGCGGTTTTGGCGGACCATCCCTGGACCCTTTCTGGAGGCAGGTTCCGCTGCGCGCAGCTTACGCGACACGCGGGAAAGCGTGGCCAGGTGCGGCCGACGCCCCGGTCTCGCAGGACAGCGCGCTCTGCGTCACGCTGTACGTGTAGCTCAGTAGGAGTACTAACCCTCGAGTGGTCGCGTGGATGGCAATAGTCATCCACTCGTCTTCGAATTGCCACCGTTAATTTGTTTTGGCAACAAAGAGGACCAGCCGCCAAGAGTCTGGAGGGGAGGGGTTGAGACACGTTGTACCCACACGTGTCCGTTGAAATTTGTCCTTCGCTAAGAGCAGTTGCACTTCGTTTCGCCTAGATGACGTATGTCATCCGAGCGACCTTTCGTGTAAGTATTTTTGACTGATGTATTCCTTCAGTATTTTATTTACTTAACACTTTTTGGTGCACATTACACCTTACTAAATATTTTAATCGTATTTCTATCTCTTTTTAGTTATTTTCTTGTTTTATTTCATTAAAGTTTCCATTATGTCAGGAAGAAGTTCAGACCCCAACATTTGGATGAAATGGCTGGAGGAATGTGATTCACACGAAGACCCTTTAGACTGCGAGAGTGACATGAGTGACTGTGATAACGATTATGTAGCATCAGACAATCACAACTCTGAGACAGAACGGGAGGCAACTGATTTTGAAGAGAGTGGTGAGGATTTCAATTTAGAGGAGTTTGTAGGTATTGATGGAAGCACTAAGTAGAGCAAAAAAGTGCCCCGGCAAAATGTGAAAATTCGATCACATAATATAATAAGTCGTTTACCGGGACCAAAAGACAGAGCTAAAGATGCTAAAACAGAGATAGATACATTTTTGTTTATGACGGAATAATCAGCATCATTACAAAATATACAAATCTGTATATTCAGAAAATTAAGAATATTTTCTCCAGACACATGGAAATTAGTGCCCTGATTGGAATTATTTTCCTTATTGGTTCTCACCGTTGTAGCAGAACAAGTACTAAAAAAATGTGGAAGAACTCCAGAGGATGTGGAATAGAAGCTTGCTACTTATCAATGAGCGAGCATAGTTTTCGTCTTCTGATGCGCTGCCTCCGCTTTGACGACTACAGTGCGAGAGCAGACAGAAGAAAATCAGACAAGCTAGCGCCAATTCCTGACCTTCTTCAACAATTTATCAAGAATTTTCAGCATTATTTCACACCAGGCGAATACCTCACGGTTGATTCGTTGGTTGGTTGGTTGAAAAGAGGGCGGGAAGGGACCAAACTACAACGTCATCGGTCCTTGTTCCTAATAAAACAATGCCACAAGTGTGAGAATAAAAGAGACGAGACATATAACACAAAACGGAAAGAAAGGAAAAACCACAAGAACGAAGGTAAGGCAACGAACACTATAGGCACAAACGAGGACATGAAAACAACAGAGAGACGCTATAAACAGAAGAAAGTAAAACAAGAAAGCAGATTACAGTGGCTAGCCTACCACGAGAATAAAAAGGAAAAGACAGCCACTCAGCAACACATTAAAAGCTCCGCCCTAAAAGCACTAGGGTCGAGGACACAGAGGAACAAAGGACATGTGCTAAAACATAGATCGAATGATAAAACCCACCCTCACGAATAACACGTAAAAAAAATCTGCCAATAAGGAATTGTCAGATAAAATGAGCGGCAACGATTCCGCTAATCCAAGATTTCGTCGCTGGGCAGTCAAAGTGGGGCAGTGCACCAGAATGTGGGCCACTGTCAACCGGGCGCCACACCGAACTGAGGCGCAGGAGGTAGCCGTGGGACGCCCGAGTGTGGCCAATGCGGAGCCGGCAGAGGACAACTGATTCCCTGCGAGTGGCCCGCGTGGAAGACTTCCACACAATCGTAGTCTCCTTAATGACACGCAGTTTGTTGTGCGTACTGTTATACCATTCCGTCTCCCAAAGCTGAAAAACCCTGCGGCGTAAGACAGAACGCATGTCAGGTTCAGAGATGTCCATCTCCAGAAGCGGTTTCCGTGCAGCCTGTTTGGCCAGCCTGCCGGCAAGTTCGTTGCCTGGGATGCCGACGTGTCCCGGGGTCCACACAAGCACCACTGAACGACGGGACTGGTCCACGGCACAGATGGACTCCTGGATGGACGCCACCAAAGGATGGCGACGGTAGCACTGGTCGAGGAGTCAGTACACAGAAGAAACGATTCCTCGGGGCATGAACGGATGTAATGCACTGCAAGAGATATGGCCACCAGCTCTGCAGGGAATACACTGCAGCCATCGGGCAAGGAGTGCTGTTCAATATGGCCTCTTGGACAAAAGCGAAGCCAACATTACCATCAGCCATCGAGCCGTCGGTGTAAACCACTTCAGAGCCCGAGAACACTTCGAGAATCGACAGGAAGCGAAAAACAGGAACCAGGGCATTATTTAGTCAGAAATGTTGGAAAAGATGTTGTCCTTTGGCTTGCCAAACCAATAGGAATATTACTAGTGACAACTGGGTTTCCAGTATTCCTCTGGTGGAAGTATTGCTTGAAAAAAGTATTGCTTATGTTCAGACCCTGAAAAAAATAAATAAATAAAAGGGAGCTGCCAAAAGACATCCTACCAAATGAAAAGAAGCAACTGAATACTTCTGTTTTTGGTTTTTTAAAAACAATAAGACTCTTGTTTCGTACACCCAAAGAAAAAACAAATCCAAGTTTCTCGTATCATCAATGCACGAGGATGATTCAACTGATGTTTCTATGGAGACAAAAGAAAACCCGAAACAGTCGCTTTTTACAATAACACTAAAGTTGGTGTTGATGTAGTGGATCAGCTTTGTACAAACTACACTTCTGGAAATTGAAATAAGAACACCGTGAATTCATTGTCCCAGGAAGGGGAAACTTTATTGACACATTCCTGGGGTCAGATACATCACATGATCACACTGACAGAACCACAGGCACATAGACACAGGCAACAGAGCATGCACAATGTCGGCACTAGTACAGTGTATATCCACCTTTCGCAGCAATGCAGGCTGCTATTCTCCCATGGAGACGATCGTAGAGATGCTGGATGTAGTCCTGTGGAACGGCTTGCCATGCCATTTCCACCTGGCGCCTCAGTTGGACCAGCGTTCGTGCTGGACGTGCAGACCGCGTGAGACGACGCTTCATCCAGTCCCAAACATGCTCAATGGGGGACAGATCCGGAGATCTTGCTGGCCAGGGTAGATGACTTACACCTTCTAGAGCACGTTGGGTGGCACGGGATACATGCGGACGTGCATTGTCCTGTTGGAACAGCAAGTTCCCTTGCCGGTCTAGGAATGGTAGAACGATGGGTTCGATTACGGTTTGGATGTACCGTGCACTATTCAGTGTCCCCTCGACGATCACCAGTGGTGTACGGCCAGTGTAGGAGATCGCTCCCCACACCATGATGCCGGGTGTTGGCCCTGTGTGCCTCGGTCGTATGCAGTCCTGATTGTGGCGCTCACCTGCACGGCGCCAAACACGCATACGACCATCATTGGCACCAAGGCAGAAGCGACTCTAATCGCTGAAGACGACACGTCTCCATTCGTCCCTCCATTCACGCCTGTCGCGACACCACTGGAGGCGGGCTGCACGATGTTGGGGCGTGAGCGGAAGACGGCCTAACGGTGTGCGGGACCGTAGCCCAGCTTCATGGAGACAGTTGCGAATGGTCCTCGCCGATACCCCAGGAGCAACAGTGTCCCTAATTTGCTGGGAAGTGGCGGTGCGGTCCCCTACGGCACTGCGTAGGATCCTACGGTCTTGGCGAGCATCCGTGCGTCGCTGCGGTCCGGTCCCAGGTCGACGGGCACGTGCACCTTCCGCCGACCACTGACGACAACATCGATGTACTGTGGAGACCTCACGCCCCACGTGTTGAGCAATTCGGCGGTACGTCCACCCGGCCTCCCGCATGCCCACTGTTCGCCCTCGCTCAAAGTCCGTCAACTGCACATACGGTTCACGTCCACGCTGTCGCGGCATGCTACCAGTGTTAAAGACTGCGATGGAGCTCCGTATGCCACGGCAAACTGGCTGACACTGACGGCGGCAGTGCACAAATGCTGCGCAGCTAGCGCCATTCGACGGCCAACACCGCGGTTCCTGGTGTGTCCGCTGTGCCGTGCGTGTGATCATTGCTTGTACAGCCCTCTCGCAGTGTCCGGAGCAAATATGGTGGGTCTGACGCACCGGTGTCAACGTGTTCTTTTTTCCATTTCCAGGAGTGTATTTGGTGGCGAGGGTCACAAGGAGATGGCCTGTCGTTATTTTCTTCGATCTTCTGAACTTGTCTGGGATAAAAGCAAAGTGCATATACTCAGTGAATAATAGCTATAAAGCAGACGAGATGATTTTATAGAATCATTTCGCTGGGAGTTGATTTCACCCCAAACACAAGGACGCGTCGAAAATCTTCGGGTACCAGTCGAAATTAGGAAAAGCGGTGCTCTTTTACTCAAGACAGAAGTACCAAAATTCAGTCAAAATGAACACCGGCCTGCAGGTGCAAGGGGAAGATGCCAGACCTGTGGTCGAGCGGAAAATAAAACTACGAGGAGATCGTGCTAAAAGTGTCTAAATTGGATATGCCCAGATCATTGTTGCGACGTGTGTAACGACTGTTTTGAATGATTTTATTTTCGTTTTTTAACTTTCTCAAATTGTATATGGTCAAAATTACATTTGTAAAGTACGTTGTAAAAGTTTACGAATTTTATGTATTTCATGTTTTGTTTTTGTACTTATTTTTATACAAACTAAGATTCATAATTAACAATAAGCCATTTTAACGTAAAGATCGTTTTTTAACTCATTTTATGGTAATAATACATATTCATAGAAATAAAAATACATTATATAATCGTCTAAAGTAGAGAAACTCAGTGGATGAGAATTATCATCCACGCGACCTATTGTGTAACTTTTTAGGCGTGACAACTGTAGGGTTAAAAGACAGTAATTCAGAAACCCGTTACTGAAACACTTGTATAAGTAGTATAACGATAACAACACTAATAATAATAATACTTACACTAGAAACTCACGTGAGAATGGAGAAGCACGCTTCCTGGCGGGACTCACCTGAAACAAAAAAAGCAGTGGGTGAATAACTGTTGCCAACAGGAAAGTAAAGGAAGTAGCCGAAACTATGCTGACAACGCCGTCGTGGCTGTGTGATCGTACTAAAGAACTGCGTCGTATCCCAGCGTATATTTCAAAGTAATTGTTTGAGCTACAACGTAGGGATTTTGCCACTGGCTTTTGGATTTTAGGCCTAAAATCTCACTAAAACATGTGAAAATATCGTTAATGGCGATGAATAAATTTTTCTTTCTTTTTTTGCTTCTTTTTCTCTATACGTATATCTTTTATGGCTTACAAAATTTTCTGTTTTGCTTTATTGTACGAAATGTAATTTCTTTTATACACGACTCTTTTATTGAGTATGCAAATTTTCGAAAAATGTTTAACGTTCTTTGTAACGCTTTTGAGAACTGCACCACGTGGATCTAAATGTAATACGCAAGACTGTTTCACTAATTGTGATGCGAGAGAGGTACAGGTAATTGCAGTCGAACAGTGGCAGTCAGTAGGTGAGTGGTGGTGCACGCACCTTTACGTTGTGTGATTGTGCTAGCAGAACACGTGAAAATTTATGTTTGCGTTGTTGGTTTTCGGTCACGGACGAGGACGACATGAAACAAAATGTTCGACTGTGCAAGTACGATGAGCTACGGGGAGTACCACAATAAGTGAATGGCCAGTGATTCTCGTTGTCAGAACGGAACTACGTTACATATAATTGAGTTGCACGAACTGAATTACTTTGAATTTTATCATCTTGTAAGCAAGTTCATGAACCGCTATGCGCGTTGAAACATTAAGCGTCGCCGCAGAGTGTCAGCTATTCGTTACGTGTGGTTTAGTGCTTTCGCGGGAACAGAGAATTCGCGACCGTGGCACTCATGCAAAAAAGTGGACGGATGTGATTTCAGGATCGTCGAATCAATGTGATATTAAACTGTGTCCGGGACGTCGATTACGGAATTAACGTGCTTACGAGACGTTCTTTTCGTGCAAATACGAAACACGATGTATACAACAACGAAAACATCTGACCACACTGTTACCAAAGGAATGTGATGGAGAATATGACCATCAGCTGGAGAATCGTACAACGACGAAGAGGATTTATCTTTTGCAGTTTCATAACTGATGCAGCTGCTTTGATTACGGCGCCGACATCCACGTCACATCGCAACGACCACACACGCAGATAAGCTACGCTAGCCACCTAGCGCTCATCTTCGTAAAGAAGAAAAGCCTATTAAAGTGTTCCAAACCCCATTTCTTCTTCTTTCGTGACAAATATTTCTTCGTATATGCTTTCTTTTCAAGTAAATGTAGCTTGTGCAAAGAGTGTTTTATGCTGACGCTGTTGATTTCACGGTAAAGAGGAGCCACTACTTTTTTCTGATTTCATCTTCCCCTCTATTTTATTTTATTATAGATTATAGATTTTGTTATAGATTGTTGATGTCACAAATAAGAGAACTGCAAAAACAAGCAGTCAAAGTAGGACTACAAATATCCTTTGAAAAAACAAAGTTCATGACAAACATCTGTGATGCTCCTCAAAATATTGTAGTTGACCAATACAATACACAAAACAGATTCCTTTAAATACCTACGAGAGTGGATTACATACAATGCAAAAGAAAAGACAGCTATAGAAACTAGAGTGCACAAAATGGAAAGAGTGTTTCGTACGACCAAAAACGTTTATAGCAACAAATTCTTGTCCTGGAACGTGCAATTAAGACATTACCAAACAGTGGCCGGGCCTGAAGCTCTGTATGCGGCAGAAACTCTTAAACTAACAAGAAATGGAGATCTTGAGAAAATAGAGAAGGTCGAAAGAAGAATTTTAAGGAAAATACTCGGAGCGAAAAGAAACGATAATGCTGAATACAGGTTAAACGAAGAAACTGATGGGAGACTGGAGAAATCTGTCTTCATGCCACTGATGTAATGAGGAAGAGAAGACTACAGTTTTTTGGGCGTATATTCAGAATCGATAAGAACAGATTAACCAAGCGGATATTCACATTACTCAATAGCTACAAATCCAAGCCCGCATAGTTCACAGAGGCTGAAATGGACATGGAAAACGCTGGAATTACAATAGACACAATAGAAAACAGAATACATTTCAGAAAGGTAGTTCAAAAGGCAGAATTTCAGGAGAGAAAGAAAACAACTAGACTAAAGTGGACTCAAGAAGAAAGGGAACAACACTCTAAAAGGATGAAGGAAATTTGGAAACTATCTGATAGAATGAAGAGTAGCCAAAGTTGATTCATCGTGCCCTCCAAGTGGGTTACTCGAAAGAAGAAGAAGAAGAAGAAGAAGAAGATGTCACTGCACGAGTTTTACCCTGCCCTTTGGAGGGTGTGACTTTGTGAGTGTGCGCTGTATTCTGTCAGCGTGTTCTGCTGCGGTACGTGGCGGTCCTCGTAAGCCGCACCGTCCCCCACCAGATTCCGAGCGCCGAAAACCCACAGCGGGGCTGCACGGCCGCTGTCAGTGCAAGGCGCGCCGCGCCGTCAGAGGCAGATTTGGCTTTGATAGCTGCCAGCTGCGTAAACTGTGTTTACACTCAATCGGAAGTCATATTACGGCATATTTATTACCAATTGCGACCGTTTTTGGCTGTATGTTTATTCGTTTATAGCTGAATAAAATTACAGCCACTCCCTCTATAATTAATCGAATTTTTGTGTGTTTTACGTATTTCTGGAGTAAATTACCAAAGTGTGGCGTGGTTACTTTAGTCAACTTGGGAAGGAAAACGGGTTCCCTCGACTTTAAATATTAAAAAATCGCACTCAAAATTACGCAAAGTAGACCTCTTTAGTAGCGTTTTCTTCACGTATGGATGAGTTCGTGACAGATGTGAGCAACATAAAATTTCATGGCCGTTATGGTTAAATTTCGTGACGCCACTGTTCAATTTTCTTTACATATAGAATTTACGTAACGTCAGAAGTGTAAACATTACTCAGGTATTCTCGATCGCCCATGGTACCACAAGAAATAGTGACGCCCTCAGAGCGATTTCCTAACCCCATTTGCTCTTATTATCTAACGGACTACTCACGATAGTTCTTATGTAAGTCCAATTAACACCTATAAGAATATCTTGGTATAAAACATCTGATAAGAGTTTCGGTCATCACAGAATGGCTTACAGTTTTTAGCATTACATAAAACACCTATGGCAAATCTACATTAAGATGCCACAGACCGTGGATTTGGTTTCAGACGTATCCACACACGAAGAAACTGATGGTGGACTGGAAAAATCTGTCTTCATTCCATTTATCAATGATTCTGTTCGTAGCTTGGCATCATTGTGGGTGCCACTACTTTTGCACTGTATCCAACATTTCTGACACGAATCCAGTCGCACAACTGAGGCGATGTTCCATAGGGTCGCAGTTTGATTAGAAGACGCTTGTGAGGAACGGTGTCGAAAGCCTTCTAGAAAACTAAAAATATGGAATCAATTTGACACCCCCTGTCGATAGCACTCATGAGTGCAAAGAGCTAGTTGCGTTTCACAAGAACGACATAGTTTGAATCCGTTCTGACTGTGTGTCAATAAATCGTTTTCTTCGAGGTAATTTATAATGTGCGAACACAGTATATGTTTCAAAACTCTACTGCGTATCAACGTTAGTGATATGGGCCTGTAATTCAGCAGATTACTTTTATTTCCCTTTTTGGGTATTAGTGTGACTTGAACAATTTTCCAGTCTTTAGTTACAGATTCTTTCATGAGCAAGCGGTTGTATATAACTGCTAAATATGGAGCTATTTTATCAGCATGGTCTGAAAGGAACCTGACAGGTATACAAGCTGGACCGGAGGCCTTGCCTTTATTAAGTGATTTCAGCTGGTTTGCTACACCGAGGGTATCTACTTCTATGTTTCTCATCTTGGCAGTTGTTCTTGATTGGAATTCAGGAATACTTTTGGTGACTTTCAGAGAACCGTGTTTAAGAACTCTGCTTTAGTGGCACTGTCATCAGTGACTTCACCGTTGTTATTGCGCTGTGAAGGTGTTGATTGCGTCTTACCACTGGTGTGCTTTATGTATGACCAGAATCTCTTTGGGTTTTCTGAAAGATTTCGAGACAGAATTTCGTTTTAGAAATTATTAAAAGCATCTCGCATTGAAGTAGGCGCCATATTTCAAACTTCTATATTTCGAACTTTACCAACCTTGGAGATTTTGCGTTCTTTCAAATTTGGCATGCTTTTTTCGTTGTTTATGCAACAGCGATCTTACCCGTTTTGTGTACCATGGGGATCAGTACCATCGCTTATTAATTTATGTGCTATATATATATCTCTCTCGATTGCCGTGGATACTATCTCTTTGAAATCTCTTTGAAATCTTTTGTACGATTACATGATCATATCGGAAGGAGTGTAGGCTGTCACTTAAAAGGTGTTAAGACCATTTTTATCAGCTTTTTTAAAATAGATGTGCTTTCCGTTTCTTTTTGATGGTTGTGGGTGTTACGGTGTTCAGGCTAGCATCAACTTGTTGTAGCTAATCCCTGTTTCCGTCACGATTCTCTCTATTTGTCCACGATTATTTGTTGCTAAGAGGTCAACTACGCTTTCGCAACCATTTGCGGTTCGAGTGGGCTCATGAACTAATTGTTCAAAATGATTTTCTGAGAAAAGATGCAGTACAATTTCGGATGACGTTTTATGCCTGCCGCCGGCTTTAAACATATAATTTTTCCGATATATCGAGGGTAGATTGAAGTCACCACCGACTATAATTGTACGAGTGGGATACCTATTTGAAATGAGACTCAAATTTTAATTGAACTGTTCAGCAACTATATCTTCTGAGTCGGGGGTGCCTCCCTCACGTTGAGGGGAACTCTGGTTAGTTTATCTGCATTAATGCCGTTTCGGTTATTTGATTACTCACCGAAAGTATAGAATACCGAACAAAGTGATAAAAATTTCTTCGTAGAGGGCGAGTAACAGAGTAAATACTGTTGACTGCGCCGTATCTCGCAACTTGATGCACCCGCAATACGCCAGCGGCCGGCGGGTAGCCGAAATCCAGGCGCTCCACCGGGCCACAAGAGCGGCGGGCCGGGGCAGCCGCGAGCATAGCGCACTGCTGCTCGCTTACGCCCGCAACACGTCTTCAGCGGCAAGCACAACGAGCGAGTACCAGCCCGCCAGAGTCAACTGCAGCGCCGGACGAGGAGGTGCAGTGCAGTGGCACCGAACGAAACAAGCAGACGGCAGTCGCTTCCGGATTCCCCGCCGTCACTCGAACTCTGCGCTCCTAGGATGGTATGCAACGGTCCAACTTCGATTTCGTGGTAGTGTCCAACTGTCGTCAGAGTTAATGTCCGACTGGACAATTGCAGTCAGTGACGGAAGTCTGACCCGGACTTAGAATAATTCGTTTCGTCGATTTCCGACGGCGAACTATACGGGGTGATCACAGAGCTTCCGTTCGGAGAGCGTACAGACTAGAATCGGTAGGCCAATGAAGCAAGATCGTCGTGAGCATTGAGGCATTCATCCCACAGCCGCACCGGGTTGAGGATACCCGTGCAGTAAAACACCGTGTCCCTCTGGCTGAAGAACTCTTTAGCGGCCTGCTTCACCTCCACGTCCGACCCTTCAAGATCCTTCTTAAGGCGTGTAATGTCTGCGTTACAAAATTTGCATCACGAAGCAGCCGCACCCAGTACACAACTTGGGGCACCATTCCAGAATAGTGATTTTCGACATACATGCTGCCTCATACACATTCTTCATTCTCCGATGGATGTCTACCGGAGTTTATCCTTCGCAGCCAGAAAATGAATAATATGACGTCGGTCCTGTCTGGAGGCATTTGCTCACAACTTTACCATAGTTCACGGTTCCCCATTTACAGTACGCCTGGCTGAATGACACGAATGCCACATTAATCGCTTGCCTTCGTGTTGGAGCTTGCACTCTCAGGTGACGAAAGTCACGGGAAAGCGCTACGCACGTATGCAGATGGCAGCACTGTCGCCTATAGAGGGTATAAAAGGGCAGTGCACTGGCGGCGCAGTCATTTGGACCCAGGTGATCGACGTGAAAAGGTGTCCCACATGGTTATGGCCGCACGACGGACTTTGAACGCAGAACGGTGGTTGGAACTAGACGCACGGGAGATTCCATTTCTGAAATCGTCAGGGAATTCAATATTTTGAGGTCCACAGTGTCAAGAACGTGCCGAGGATACTAAGTTTCGTACATCACGTCTCACGACGGACAACGCAGTGGCCGGCAGTCTTCACTAAAAGAGCGATAGCAGCGGCGTTCGCGTACAGTTGTTAGTGCTAACAGACAAGCAACACGGAGTTAAATAACCGCAGAAATCAATGTGGGGCGTTCGACGAAAGTATCCGTTAGGACAGTGCAGCGAAATTTGCGTCAGCGGACGACGGACGCCGATGGCTTTGCTGACACCACGACATCTCCTGGGCTCGTGACCACGTGGGTGGAGCCCTGGACGACTGGAAAACCGTGGCCTGGTGGTGCGAGCTCCGGTTTCAGATAGTGAGAACTGACGGTAAGGTGGGAGTTTGCTGCAGACCCCGTAAACCCAAGTTGTCAACAAGGTGCTGTGCAAACTGGTGACTGATCCGTAATGGTGTGGTCTATGTTTTACATGCAATGGTCTGGGTCCCTTAGTCTGTTCGACTACTTTGAGACCATTTGTAGCCGTTCGTGGATTTTTTGTGGATGCCAATGTACCATGTCAGTGGCTCACAGCTGTTCGCCTTTGGTTCGAAGAACATCCTGGACAATTCGACCGAAGTATTTGGCCACTCAGATCGGCCGACACGAATCCCATCGAACATTTGTGAGACATAATCGAGATGTCAGTTCGCGTACAGAATCCTGCACCGGCAACAGAGTCGCCATTATGGGGGGCTATGGAGGCATCACGGCTCATTATGTCTGCAGTGGACTTCCAACGGCTTTTTGAGCCCACGACACATCAAGCTGCTGTGCTGTGCCGAGCAAAAGGAGGTCCGACACGATATTAGAAAATATTACACGACATTTGTCACTTCAGTCCATAAGCGCATTGGAATTGCGGTACGTTGCGTATACACTGCAGCAATGACCTTAAACGAAAACTTTTTAATGGCCTCTTAGATAAACTTTCATACCGACCACTTCCATTTATATACAAGTCTGTAAGATTACCAATTGCGTTTTATCAGGCTTGTTGAATTTGTGTCCCTGTAGACACTGTTTGTGGATTACTTAGTTTTCTGTGCTTTTGTAACAAAGTGTTTATTTTGTATACTACCTAGGAATCTGGTTTGTGTGCGTCGGTGCACTCCAGTGACCACAAATCGTATTTGATATACTTTATTTCGGTCAATAATTATATGAAATCCTGAAAATGAAACTCGTTGCCCCTGGAACCCGCTGGATAGGCAACTCGCAATAGGCAATGTGTGCCGTGATCCGTGTTAGCCGGTTCATTGATAGAGATGCCAACCGCTATTAACGTACATTGAATGTCCTCAAACCGAGACTTACACCACTATATTCGCCTTATGACTGAGTTCCTTACAGTCCTGTACTCTCTTGTTACGGTACCACTGCACAATGACTGAGAATTCCTGGTTAGGAGTTTTGGACTAGTGTCTTGGCTGTAATAACATTCGGATTCCTACACTCCAGTCTCTGAAAACAGTTGCCAGATTAATACCATTTTTTTTCATACTACAGCTGCTGCTATGTTGTCCCTGGCGTGGCGACGATCGTGGAACTACGGAACGGAGGCGGCTGCAGCAGCGCCTAGTTAAACGTAAATACCTATTATATTGTCGAACCATAGATAAATGTTTCATATAAATTACATGCCTAACGCAAGGCGATGCGGACAACGTATTTCAAAACGCTCCGCCATATTTCTAGTTGTCTGCTAAAGAGGGTACTATTTTATTTGTGAACCATAAGAAATATTCTCCCCCCCCCCCCCCCATGAACTATGGACATTGCCGTTGGTGGGGAGGCTTACGTGCCTCAGCGATACAGATAGCCGTGCCGTAGGTGCTACCACAACGGAGGGGTATCTTTTGAGAGGCCAGGCAAACGTGTGGTTCCTCAAGAGGGGCAGCAGCCTATTCAGTAGTTGCTGGGGCAACAGTCTGGATGATTTACTCATCTGGCCCTGTAACACTAACCAAAACGGCCTTGCTGTTTTGGTACTGCGATCGGCTGAAAGCAAGGGGAAACTACAGCCGTAATTTAACCCGAGGGCATGCAGCTTTACTGTATGATTAAATGATGATGGCGTCCTCTTGGGTAAAATATTCCGGAGGTAAAATAGTCCCCCATTCGGATTTCCGGGCGGGGACTACTCGAGAGGATGTCGTTATCAGGAGAAAGAAAACTGGCGTTCTACGGATCGGAGCGTGGAATGTCAGATCCCTTAATCGGGCAGGTAGGTTAGAAAATTTAAAAAGGGAAATGGATAGGTTGAAGTTAGATATAGTGGGAATTAGTCAAGTTCGGTGGCAGGAGGAACAAGACTTTTGGTCAGGTGAATACAGGGTGATAAATACAAAATCAAATATTGGTAATGCAGGAGTAGGTTTAATAATGAATAAAAAAATAGGAGTGCGGGTAAGCTACTACAAAAAGCATAGTGAACGCATTATTGTGACCAAGATAGACATGAAGCCCATGCCTACTGCAGTAGTACAAGTTTATATGCCAACTAGCTCTGCAGAAGATGAAGAAGTTGATGAAATGTATGATGAGATAAAAGAAATTATTCAGGTAGTGAAGGGAGATGAAAATTTAATAGTCATCGGTGACTGGAATTCGACAATAGGAAAAGGAAGAGAAGGAAACGTAGTAGGTGAATATGGACTGAGACTAAGAAATGAAAGAGGAAGCCGCCTGGTAGAATTTTGCACAGAGCATAACTTAATCATAACTAACACTTGGTTCAAGAATCATGATAGAAGGTTGTATACATGGAAGAACCCTGAGGATACTAAAAGGTTTCAGATAGATTATATAATGGTAAGACAGAGATTTAGGAACCAGATTTTAAATTGTAAGACATTTCCAGGGGCAGATGTGGACTCTCACAACAATCTATTGGTTATGAACTGTAGATTAAAACCGAATAAACTGCAAAAAGGTGGGAATTTAAGGATGTGGGACCTGGATGAACTAAAATTACCAGAGGTTGTACAGACTTTCAGGGAGAGCATAAGGGAACAATTGATAGGCATGGGGGAAAGAAATACAGCAGAAGAAGAATGGGTAGCTTTGAGGAATGAAATAGTGAAACCAGCAGAGAATCAAGTAGGTAAAAAGACGAGGGCTAGTAGAAATCCTTGCTTAACAGAAGAGATACTGAATTTAATTGATGAAAGGAGAAAATATAAAAAAGCAGCAAGTGAAGTAGGCAAAAAGGAATACAAACGTCTCAAAAATGAGATCGACAGGAAGTGCAAAATGGCAATGAGGACAATATTATGGAAATGGAATTAGATTAGGAAATGAGACACTTAAAGTAGTAAAGGTGTTTTGCTATTTGGGGAGCAAAATAACTGATGATGGTCGAAGTATAGAGGATATAAAATGTAGACTGGCAATGGCAAGGAAAGCGTTTCTGAAGAAGAGAAATTTGTTAACATCGAGTATTGATTCAAGTGCAAGGAAGACGTTTCTGAAAGTATTTGTATGGAGTGTAGCCATGTATGGAAGTGAAACATGGACGATAAACAGTTTGGACAATAAGAGAACAGAAGTTTTCGAAATGTGGTGCTACAGAAGAATGCTGAAGATTAGGTGGGTAGATCACATAACTCATGAGGAGGTATTGAATAGAATTGGGGAGAAGAGGAGTTTGTGGCACAACTTGAGTAGAAGAAGGGATCGGTTGGTAGGACATGTTCTGAGGCATCAAGGGGTCACCAATTTAGTACTGGAGGGCGGTGTGGAGTGTAAAAATCGTAGAGGGAGACCAAGAGATGAATACAGTAGGCAGATTCAGAAGGCTTGCACAGGATGGAGTAGCATGGAGAGCTGCATCAAACCAGTGTCAGGAGTGAAGACCACAACAACAACGAAAGATTTATATAATAGTCACTACTCCGGCAATAAGCCTCCAGTTGAAATCGCGGCTGCGTACATCGACTGAGAAGTATTAGATTTAATCGACGTTTATACAAATGGAGCACTAATTTGTGTCTACGGCATAATAATGCCAATAGGAACGTATCTGTAAATGTACAATGACGGAAAAAATCGCATACCAAAAAATAATTAATGTAGAGTAATGAAATTTCGGAAATATATTAGTCTAGGTAAGATATTTAAGGAATTAACATTGCAACATCACTGGATAGTGTTAGTGCCTGGTAAGCCATTGCAGACGTGAAATGCTGGTACGTTAACAGCCAGAACGTTGAATAGAAGCACGCGAACGTGCATGCTTTGTGATGTACTGGTGGCGTGTGTCAATGTGGGGGATGGTGTTCCGTGCCTCTCGCACTCGACCGGTCAACATAGGGAAGGTTAATGCTGTTTGTGGATGAGGCTGTTGTCGTCCGATGATCTGCCATATGTTTTCCGCTGTACAGAGATCTAGTGGTGGACCGTGCCAAGGCAACGTGTCGACACTCTGTACAGTATGTTGGGTTACAATAGCGGTATTTGGGTGAGCATTATCTTGTTGGAAAACAGCACAAAGTGATTCTCACCACCTGTTTCGTTTCGGAAACACAGGGTTGCTTCACAGAGGTGTCTCCAGTACCACTCTGAACACGACTACGCCAGTTTGGTCAGCTGTCAGGAACACAAGCAGCGCTCTCTCTGGGTCTGCGCACTCTTTGCTGTATTCACCCCCTACAGTTGTAATCACAGAGATCGGCTCACATTAGACAGCTTCACAAGACATTGTCTAAAGCAGAAATTTTGAAGGTTGCAAGTGATCGTTGCGGTTGGAGTACGAGACTCACAAACATAACGACTAAACGCAACTTTTTGCCGTTGCGCAATGGTTAGCTCATTTAGCCGACGTGTAGAAGGTCATAGGTTGGAATGTCATCACCTCCAGTGCACAAGCTGAAATCTCGGCTACCAACTGAGACCGGTCGACAAGTGTACTACAACGAGACCAATCCCACACTGTCATCAGATGTGACTACGCTTTGGTATTAACTAGTAAATAATACGATACCAACGAACGAGCGTGTAGCGGGCATCAGCCTACTGGCCTCATGTATACAGAAATACGCTCCGAAAATGACACTCAAACACCATGTATCCGTCGGAGGTTCGAGTCCTCCCTCGGACATAGGTGTGTCTATTGCCCTTAGCGTAACTTTAAGTTAGGCTAAATAGTGTGTAAGCTTAGGCACCGATGACCTCAGCAGTTCTACATCTACATCTACATGGTTACTCTGCAATTCACACTTAAATGCCTGGTAGAGGGTTCATACTACTTCTCTACCATTCCACTCTCGAATGGCGTGTGGGAAAAAGGAACACCTAAATCTCTCCGTTAGAGCTCTGATTTCTCTTATTTTATTATGATGATCATTTATCCCTACATAGGTGGGTGTCAGCAAAATATTTTCACATTCGGAAGTGAAAGTTGGTAATTGAAATTTCGTAAATAGATCTCGCCGCAAAGAAAACCGCCTTTGTTTCAGTGACTGCCATCCCAGCTCGGGTATCATATCAGTGACACTCTCACCCCTGTTGCGCGATAAACACGAAACGAGCTGCCCTTCTTTGCACTTTTTCGATGTCCTCCACCAATCCTACCTGGTAAGAATCCCACACCATGCAGCAATATTCCAGCAGAGGACGGACAAGTGTAACGTCTGCTATCTCTTTAGGAGGTGTCGCATCTTCTAAGTGTTCTGCCAACAAAGCGCAGTCTTTGTTTCGCCTTCCCCACAATATTATCTATGTGGTCTTTCTAATTTAAGTTGCTCGTAATTGTAATTCCAAGGTATTTAGTCGAACAGACAGCCCTTAGATTTGTGCGATTTATCGTATACCCATACTTTATCGGATTTCTTTTAGTACCCATGTGGATGGCCTTGCACTTCTTTGTTTAGCCTTTTCGTACCATACAGAAATTATCTCTAGATCATTTTGTAATTGGAATTGATCGTCTGATGATCTTACTAGATGGTAAATTACAGCGTCATCTGCAAACAATCTAAGGGGGCTGCTCCGATTATCACCTAGATCATTTATGTAAACCAGAAAGCAGAGGGCCTGTGACACTATCTTGCGGAACGCCAGATATCGTTTCTGTTCTATTCGATGATTTACCGTCTATCACTACGAACTGTGACCTCTCTGAGATTAAATCACGAACCCAGTCACACAACTGAGACGGTACTCCATATGCACGCTGATTAATAGTCGCTTCTGAGGAACGGTATCAAAAGCCTTCTGGAAATCTTGGAATATGGAATCGATCCTAGATCCCTTCACTACAGCACTCATTACTTCATGGGAATAAAGAGCTAGCTGTATTGCACAAGAACGATTTTTTCTGAATCCGTGTTGGTTATGTATTAACAAGTCATTTTCTTCAAGGTGATATATAATGTTCGAGTACAGTAGATGCTCCAAAATCCTCCTACAAATTGAGGTAAGTGATATGGGTCTGTAATTCAATGGGTGACTCCTACTTCCTTTCTTCAATATTGGTGTGACCTGCACTACTTTCCAGTCTTTAGGAACAGACCTTTCTTCAAGTCAGCGATTGTATATGATTGCTAAGAAAGACGCTATTGTGTCTGCATGCTCTGAAAGGAACCTGATTGGTATACCACCTGAACCGGAAGACTTGCCTTTTCGAAGATATCTACTCTTATGTCACTCATGCTAACAGCTTTTCTGGTTTCGAATTCTGGAATATTTACTTCGTCTTCTTTCGTGAAGGAATTACGGAAAACTGTGTTTAGTAACTCCCGTAAGACCTTACCACAAATCTCCAAATTTCCAATCATACTGTCATCCGACCATGAGAAAAAGATTGAATAATCAACAAAAGGATAACGTTCTACGAGTCGGGTTGTGAAATTTCAGAATATTGAAAATGGTAGGGAAGCTAGAAAATTCGAAAAGGAAAATACAAGGGCTCAATCTAGAAATAATAGATGTCACTGAAGTAAAATGAAAAAAAGACCAGGATTTTTCTGGTCAGATGAATACAGGGTAACATCAACAGCATTCAGAAAATGGTATAATGGGAGTAGGATTCGTTATGCGTAGGAAGGTGGTGCAGAGTGTGTCTTACTGTGAACAGTTCAGTGATATGAACAACCTATCAGAATCGACAGCAAACCAACACCGACAACGATAGCTCATGAACACATGCCGACGTCGCAAGCTGAAGAGAGAAAGTATATGAGAATATTGAAAGCGCAATACGGTACGTAAAGCGAGATGAAAAATCTAATAGTCATGCAAGAGTGGAATGCAGTTGTAGAGGAAGGAGTACAACAAAAGGTTACAGGAGAATATGGGCTTGGGACGAGGAATGAGAGAGGAGAAAGACTAATCGAGTTCTGTAATAAATTTCAGCTACTAATGGCGAATACTCTGTTCAATAATCACAAGAGGCGGTATGCTTGGAAAAGAGCGGGTGATACGGGAAGATTTCATTTAGATTACATCATGGTCAGGCAGAGATTCCAAAATAAGATACTGGATTGTAAGGCGTACCGAGGAGCAGAATAGGCTCAGATCACCATATAGTAGTGATGAAAGGCTGAAGTTTAAGACATTACTCAGGAAGAATCAATAAGCAAAGAAGTGGGATCCGGTAGTACTAAGGAATGACGAGATGCGCTTGAAGTTCTCTAAGGCTATAGATACACCAATAAGAAGTAGCTTTGTAGGCAGTACAGTTGAAGTGGAGTGCACTCACTAAAAAGGGTAATCATAGAAGCAGGAAAGAAAAAAACTTAGGTACACTGAAGGTAACTGCGGAGAAGCCATGGATAATAGAAGAAAAACTTCAGTTGATCGGTGAAAGAACGAAGTATAAAAAAGTTCTGGGAAGTTCAGGAATACAGAAATACAAATTGAGGAATGAAATAAATAGGAAATGCAGAGAAGCTAAGACTAAATGAGTGCTTGAAAAATGTTAAGAAATACAAAAAGATATGATCGTCGGAAAGACTTATCCAGCATATAGGAAAGTGAAAGCAGCCTTGAAATGAAAAGCAAGGGTGGTAACATTAAGAATACAACGGGAATACCACTGTCAAATCCAGAGGACGGAGGATTTGTCTGATGTGATAGAAGAAGAAGCAGGAAACGACTTGGAAGAGAGATTGTCATCTACACAATTCCGAAGACTGCAAGAGGTGACAAGTGCGCGAATTATCGCACAATAATCTTAACAACCCACACATCCAAGTTGCTGACAACAATAACATAAAGAAGAATGGAAAAGGAAATTGAGGATGTGTTAGATGACGATCAGTTTGGCTTTAGGAAAGCTAAAGGCACCAGAGAGGGAATTCTGACGTTGCAGTAGGTAATGGAAGCAAGACTAAAGAAAAATATAGATACTTTCATAGAATCTGTTGACCTGGAAAAAGCGTTCGACAATGTAAAATGGTGCAAGATATACGAAAATCTCAAAAAAATAGGGGTGAGCTGCAGGGAGAGACGGCTAATACGCAATATATACAAGAGCCAAGGGAGACTAATCACAGTGGACGACCAAGAACCAAGTGCTTAGATTAAAAAGGGTGAAAAGCAGATATGTAGTCTTTCATCCCTACTATTCAATCTGTACACTGAAAAAGCAACGATGGGAACAAAGAAAGGTTCAAGAATGGAATTGCAATTCAAGGTGAAAGGATATCAGTGACACGATTCGTTAATGACAGTCACTGCTATCCTGAGTGAAAGTGAAGAAGAATTAAATGATTTGCTGAATGGAATTAACAATGTTATGAGTACAGAATACGGACTGAGAGCAAATCGAAGAAAGACGAAGGTAATTAGAAGTAGCAGAAATGACAACAGCTAGAAACTTCACAATCACGACTGATGGCCACAAAGTAGATTCTGCTAACTGGGCAACAAAATGACCAAAGACGGACAGCGCAAAGGGGACATCAAAAGCGGACTAGTGCTGCCTAAAAGGGCATTCCTGGCCAGGAGAAGTGTACTAATATCAAACATCGTCCTTAATTTGAGGAAGAAATTTCTGAGAATACATGTTTGGAGTCCGCAGCTCGTGGTCGTGCGGTAGCGTTCTCGCTTCCCACGCACGGGTTCCCGGGTTCGATTCCCGGCGGGGTCAGGGATTTTCTCTGCCTCGTGATGACTGGGTGTTGTGTGCTGTCCTTAGGTCAGTTAGGTATAAGTAGTTCTGAGTTCTTGGGGACTGATGACCATAGATGTTAAGTCCCATAGTTAAAAAAAAATGTTTGGAGCGTGGCACTGAAACTTAGACTGCGGAGAATCGAAGCATTTGAGATGTGATGCTACAGAAGAATGTTGAAAATTAGGTGGACTGATAAGGTAAGGAATGAGGAGGTTCTGCGCAGAATCTGAAAGGAAAGGAATATGTGGAAAACACTGACAAAGAGAAGGGACAGGATGATAGGACATCTGTTAAGACATCGGGGAATGACTTCCATAGTAGTAGAGTGAACAGTAGAGAGCAAAAGCTGTGGAGGAAGACAGCGATTGGAGTACATAGAGCAGATAATTGAGGACATTTAGTTTGGAAACGTTACTCTGAGGTGAAGTAGTTGGCTCAGGAGAGGACTTCGTGGCGGGTCGCTTCAAACCAGTCATAAGTCTGATGACTCAAAAAAAGGTAGTACGTTCATCTACGTCGTGATCACCAATCCTGGTGTTAAGTTTCTCGCTGTTTTCGTTTCTGCTACTTCTCATTACTTTCGTCTTTCTTCGATTTAAGCTCAGTCGGTATTCTGTACTCATTAGATTGTTTATTCCATTCAGCAGGTCACATAATTCTTCACTCAGGATAGCAATGTCATCATCGAATCGTATCATAGATATCCTGTCACCTTGAATTTTAGTTCCACTCCAGAACCTTTATTTCCAGCATTGCTTCTTCCATGTACATATTCAATAGTAGGGGCGAAAGACTACATCCTTGTCTTACACCCTTTTTAATCTGAGCACATCCTTCTTGGTCATCCACTCGTATTGTCCCCTCTTAGCTCTTGTGCATATTGTATAATAGCCGTCTCTCCCTATACCTTACCTCTGTTTTAATTTCGAGCACTTGCACCATTTTACATTGTCGAACGCTTTTCTCCAGGTCTAAAAATCCTATGAACGTGTCTTGATTTTTCTTTAATCTTGCTCTCATTATCAACCCAAAGACACACTTGCTTGCTTGTCTGTTTACTTTATCGGAAGGCCAAATTGATCTTCATATAACACATCCTCAATTTTCCACCTTAATAAAATGGGATTGTCTCTCTTACAAACTTCCTGTTTCTTTTCCTTTCGGTATTGAAGTCTTCCATTTTAAACTTTTTAGTTCAATTCAAGCAGACGGAGTTAAAAAGGTTAAATTAAATTAACAGAATTGGAACTGATTTATTTTAGAAATACGCAAACAAAAATCGCACAAATTTCTCATTAAATGCAATGTAAACTTGTTTTATTTATAAATATAAAGCTTTTTATTATTTTTACTCAATTAATTGGTTTAAATGTCATTTTTTAATTTCTAATTTTTTGTCTCTTCAGTTTCTTCGTCGAATAACCTTAATTCGCTCTTAGTTCCTATCATTCATTTTTCGTTTGGAATCTGCCAGTGTCGCCTTTAATCTGCAACCAAGCGCCAACCAGGATTGCTCGTCGGCTGGTAACGCGGCTGATCGTGTAGCCGGGGTGAGGGTAGTACCAGTACCAGGTGACCAGTGATAATGAGAGAAATTACAGTTTGCATTTAGCGCTGAAACTTACTTTTTTCTGCCTTCAGTTTGATCGTAGAGTTCAGCGATTGATAGTTCTGCTGCAGACTGTTGGCCACCGTTTTCTCGGGTGCACTGCACATCGCGAGGTTACGGTCAGCTTAGGACACGAGTTTAAATCCCAGGCGAGAAAACGCTGCATTTGAGTCACTGGTCGCTTAAAATCAGCTGTCGACAGAGCATCTCGCGCTCCCGATATTCTTCACGGCGGTCATTTCCAACATTGCTACGCGTTACAATATTAACAGCACACATGAGGTGATCCGCTGTAACGCAGGAACACAATGAAACGTCAAGCCGATCGCGGCAGTTTTACTACATGAGCAGCAAACGTATAGTTTGTACAGGACGGCAACCACAAATAAATTCGAAAAGTTTCAAACTAGGGTTGAAATTTCTTGAATGTCTCAAGTGCTCACATTGTCAAACACTGAATGAATGCAGGCTGCGTGATTTCCGAGCGACGAGTTGCGCTGCCTCGAGAGATATACACAGTTTCCAACTTTAATACTTGACTTACTGAATTAAACGTGTAACGCAAGCTGACAGAATTTTGAATATTCAGATTTGGTCCACAATTATACAAAATACTTAAAATCAAATTTTTGTTGTCCCTAGCGGGTTTCAGATAGGCAACCTGCAACTGAAACCAGGAAGCCTTTTGGGGGTTTAGTAATACCGATATTGGCTTGTGACGTCATTCTCAAGGCCCCAGCCACAGCTTACGTCATAATTACGAAGGGTCTTACGAGTCATATGACCACTTATGCAGTTTAGAGTGACTCTGAAGGGTAATTTTGGGCATGAGCTTTTGGATCAAAACTGAATTCGGGCACCGTCACAAACTGTACGGTTCAAATAGCTCTGAGCACTATGGGACTTAACAGCTGAGGTCATCGGTCCCCTTGAACTACTTAAACCTAACTTACCTAAGGACGCCGGCCGGTGTGGCCGGGCGGTTCTAGGCGCTTCAGTCTGGAACCGAGTGACCGCTACGGTCGCAGGTTCGAATCCTGCCTCGGGCATGGATGTGTGTAATGTTCTTAGGTTAGTTAGGTTTAATTAGTTCTAAGCTCTAGGCGACTGATGACCTCAGAAGTTAAGTCGCATAGTGCTCAGAGCCATTTTAACCACTTAACCTAAGGACATCACACACAGCCATGCCCGAGGCAGGATTCAAACCTGCGACCGTAGCAGCCGCTTGGTTCCGGACTCAAACGCCACCGCAACCGGCACAAGCCATGTAATAAATTGATTGAACTGGTTTGACAGAGGCATAGAGGGCTGTGAACAAACAAAAACGAAAATTTCCACAAAAGCTAAAAACAAAAAAATAATACGACTGATAGATGTGTCAAAAGATTGGATTACGCTCTTGGATTTTAAATCTCGACTTTCTTGGGCAGAGTATCTCTTAAGTTATTGAAGCATTCGTATCGATGTTTTAAATAATTAAAAGGTCGGTTGCTAGCTGAAACATATTACTTCAAATTCTTGAAAATGCTTTCCAAAGGAACTATCGAAAAGCAGAGAGTGGTCTTATTTCAGGCTCTTCAAAGTTGGGGCAAGAGATGGCCCGACTGCCACCAGCTGTTAGCGAGTCTGTGGATAATTTCTAAAACAGAAAGAGAACACGAAAACTTGCATCACAAGAAGAAAGTTGATACAGTAAACATAGGGAAAGATGCGGGTAATTTGAAACAGTTTTATGAAGTAGCCGAAAGTGGCGGGTATGTTACACAGAACTATCGTTTTTAAGTTGAGCTAAGTCACTTTTCGCTATAGGCTGTTTAACTTAAGGATAAAAACTTTATTTCGTAATTTAGCAACTAACTATTTTCGTCCTCTTGGCTATTATCAAATAACCAGGTGATGAAAACCATTTCACGAGGTATAACAGCTTAAAGAATAAACAAGAAAAAAATAAAACTGTAAAAGTGTATACAGAAAATTGCACGCCTCAGTAATTACATCACAGCAAAAATTGTTGTTTGTACAGCGTTATATATCCCACATACTTATGTGGGAATTTAACACTTGGTGGCGTCCCGAATAAAAACAAGATGGGTACGCGCACGGCCTGTATATACAACAATATTTAACATAATTCACCCTAAAAACTTAAAAATATAAATTTCATACGGTATTGCAGTGGAATGATCGAAAAACTTAGCATCTCAGACGCAGAAACTGACAGTGGCTGTGGACCTGTACATAGAGGGGACCAAGTTTCATTACTCGAAAATTTATGTTATGATGAACAAAGGGTCTTCTTTCTGAAGCATTCGGTTTAGTATGAAAAAGGTTTCTCAGGGACCACAACCAGTCACAAAATTTGTATCCGAATTGAATTATTTGATGGGGCAACATATTTCATGGTATAAACCTTACCTTCTGGTTATAGTGGAAATATAAAAACATTTTAAAAAAAGTACAAGTAGACACTAAAGCTATTCTGTACAGTCTGTGAGAGCCACATCGCAGTGGACAATGGCGCTCAGGTTGATGCCATGTTGCTTGATTTCAGTAAGGCATCTGAAACCATCCCGCATTGTCGTTTAATGAAAAAAGTACGAGGTTACGAAGTATCGGAGCAGACTTGCGATTGGATACAAGAATTACTTACAGACAGAACTCAGCACGTTGATCTTAACGGAACAAAATCGACATAAGCAAAGGTAATGTCCAGAGTATCACAGGAGAGTGTGACAGGACCGTCGCTGTTTACAATGTATCTATAAGTGATCTACATACATAAAAAAAGTTTTGCATCACCATGGTTCCGAGGGTTACGGAAACTGTACAGAAAATTGGAATTGAGATCAACATAAACAACATTTCCGCCCTTTTTATTGCTCATTAAAACCACACATTGCATGTTGTACCAACATACAGTGAGTCCTTCAAAGGTGATGGACCAGATTGCTGTAGGCATCGGTACCTCCAACACCCAGTAGTAAGTCCTCTTGCATTGATGCATGACTGTATTAGTCGTGGCATACTATCCACAAGTTCATCAAGGCACTGTTGGTCCAGACTGTCCCACTCCTCAACGGCGATTCGGCGAAGATCTCTCAGAGTGGTAGATGGGTCACGTCGTCCATAAACAGCCCTTTTCAGTCTATCCCAGGCATGTTCATTGAAGGAAGTCATTCACAATATGTGCACGATCGGGATGCCAATTGTCGTCCATGAACACGAATGCCTCGCCAATACGCTGCCGATATGGTAGCAGAATCAGTCGGAGGATGGCACTGACGCATCGTACAGCCGTTACCGCGACTTGCATCACCACCAGCGACGTACGTCGGCCCCACGTAACGCCACCCCAAAACAACAGTGAACCTCCATCTTGCTGCACTCGCTGGACAGAGTATCTAAGGCGTTCAGCCTGACTGGGTTGCCTCAAAACACGTCTCCGACGATTGTCTGGCTGAAGGCATGACAATCTTGAGCGATTCCTTCGGCATGCAGTTGGGCCCATCTGTACCGCTCTGCGTGGTGTCGTGGTTGCAAAGATGGACCTCGCCATGGACGTCGGGAGTCAAGTTGCGCATCATGCAACCTACTGCACACAGTTTGAGTCGTAATACAACGTCCTGTGGCTGCACTAAAAACATTATTCAACACGGTGGCGTTACTGTCAGAGTTCCTCCGAGCCATAATCCGTTGGTAGTGGTCATCCACTGCAGTAGTAATCCTTGGGTGGCCTGAGCGAGGCATGCCATCAACAGTTCCTGTCTCTCTGTATCTCCTCCATCTCCGAACAATCTCGCTTTGATTCGCTTCGAGACGCCTGGACACTTCCGTTGTTGTGAGCCCTTCCTGGCACAAAGTAACAATGCGGACGTGATCGAACCGCGGTATTGACCGTCTAGGCATGGTTGAGGTACATACAACACGAGCCGTGTACCTCCTTCCTGGTGGAATGACTGGAACTGATCGGCTGTCAGACCCGCTCCGTCTAATAGGCGCTGCTCATGCATTGTTGTCTATATCTTTGTGCGGGTTTAGTGACGTCTCTGAACAGTCAAATGGATTGTGTCTGTGATTCAATATCCACAGTCAACGTCTATCTTCAGGAGTTGTGGAAACCGGGGTGATGCAAAATTTTTTTTTATGTGTGTAATAGAAAGTGTCGGATGATGTTGAAGGATATTCGCAGACGATGCAGTCGTCCATACCAAAGTAGCAACACCAGAAGACAGTAACAATTTCCAGAACGACCTGCAGAGAATTGATCAATGGTGCAGGCTCTGGAAGTTGGTCCTGAACGTAAATAAATGTAACATACTGCGCACACATAGGAAAAGAAATTCATTACTGTACAGCTAAACTATTGATGACGAACACCTGGAGACAGCTTCTGCCGTAAAATATCAAGGCGTGACTATCCAGAGCGACCTTAAGTGTAACGACCATATAAAACAGATAGTGGGAAAAATAGCGCCAGACTGAGATACATCGGAAGAATGTTAAGGAAATGTAACTCATTCACGAACGAAGTGGCTTATAAGGTGCTTGTTCGCCCGATTCTTGAGTACTGTTCACCTCTCTAGGATCCCTATCAGGTAGGACTGATAGAGGAGGTAGAGAAGATCGTCTCGTCACGGGATCGTTTAGCCGGCGCGAGAGCTTTACGGAGATGCTAAACAAACTACACTGGCAGACGTAACAAGAGAGGCGCTACTATTGAAATTTCGGGAAAACACTTTTCAAGAGGAGTCGGACAACATATTACTTCCCCCCCACGTAGATCTCGCGTATTGATCTCGAGGAGAAAACAGAGAGGCTCACCGGCGATCATTCTTCCCACGCACTATTCGCGAGTGGAGCAGGGTTGGAGGAATCACATAGTGGTACCGAAAGTACCCTGCGCCACACACCACTAGGTGTGATGAAAATGCAGAGGCAGATGTGCTGTGGCCATCCTGTGGAGAAGGATAAGGATAACACAATATGAGGAATATTCACCTCGTATGTTGCCCTTCCGTTCACATTTTTAAATAATCACTCACTTTCTTCATATTGCTGTCTTCTTGTGGTGGTTCGGTTACGTCAGTTGCTACGGCTTCTTCGATCTTGTCAGTAAATGCCAAGAGTGTACAGTACAACTTCACTCTCGTTGTGCACCGTTGTTAAATATTCTTGTGTTGCCATTGTAGCATGAAAGTGAAGTTTATACCTCGAAACGTGTTCCTTCATTAAATAATTTAAGTAGTAAACAAATGTCATAACTGGTAGCGGTCGCTGAAAAACCTTTTCATATATTTAAACAGTCACGGTCGGTTAAGAATCAGTATCAGTATGGTTTGAGAACTTACAATCCTCTCCCATCCCCAAAAAGGCTGTAGAATTCAGCGGAATTGTATCAGAGTGGGACAAAGTGAGAGGCAGGTCGTAGGTTGGAATGTCATCACCTCCAGTGCACAAGCTGAAATCTCGGCTACCAACTGAGACCGGTCGACAAGTGTACTGCAACAAGACCAATCCCACACTGTCATCAGATGTGACTACGCTTTAGTATTAACTAGTAAATAATACGATCCCAACGAACGAGCGTGTAGCAGGCATCAGCCTACTGGACTCGGCCAGTTGTGGTAAGTGTGGAGGCACGCGACAGCAGCGTCTCCCGTGTCCTGACGCCTCAGCATTGTGGGCAACACGCCACGTAACGCGGACACTTTCAGCCGAGCCACGCCTGTGTTCGTGACGGTCAGTCGCATCGCTGAGCCTGACTTACCTTTTCCGAGGCCGAAGCACAACACGACGGCGTGGCTGTTAGGTCACACGGCCTTCTCCATAATAGACCAACAACTTAGCGGTCGTGCTTCGTGTCTTTCGTGTTTATGGACACAACACCGTAAAATATGATCAATAAACAGCTACCTAGATTTTTTACAAAATTTTCTGTTAACTGCTTCCGACCATGGATACAGAAATACGCTCCGAAAATGACACTCAAACTCCATGTATTGTGCTAAGTTTTTTCAAAATTAAAAAAGCGTCCACTAGGAATTCATCAACTTTACTTAGATCAGTCGAATTATTATCTAATTGTTAGTGATTTGTAGTATGTATATAATTTTTTCCAAGTAACTAAGCTTCATAGCCAGAAAAAAACGAAAGAAAGAAAAGAAACAATAATGGCATGAAGACATTAGACACGAGGTAATAAATCTTGTAAAGGACATCCATCCCCTCAGTGAGACTTTCAATCACATTGCGCCACGCGGGGTAGCCGTGCGGTCTGGGGCGCCTTGTCACGGTCCGCGCGGCTCCCTCCGTCGGAGGTTCGAGTCCTCCCTCGGACATAGGTGTGTCTATTGCCCTTAGCGTAACTTTAAGTTAGGCTAAATAGTGTGTAAGCTTAGGCACCGATGACCTCAGCAGTTCTACATCTACATCTACATGGTTACTCTGCAATTCACACTTAAATGCCTTGTAGGGGGTTCATACTACTTCTCTACCATTCCACTCTCGAATGGCGTGTGGGTAAAAGGAACACCTAAATCTCTCCGTAGAGCTCTGATTTCTCTTATTTTATTATGATGCTGCCTAGCCCCTGAGATGGAGGTGAAGAAGAAGAAGGAGGAGAGGGCGAAGAAGAAAGACGAAAGAAGGTGTCCGGTGTCTCGACTGTCGCCCCGGTGGGGAGGTAGACGGGCAGGGTGCAGCAGAGCGGAGCGGAAATTTACGGCCGTGATGTACGACTGCTGAACCGTTACAGAAAAATTTATAACAGGCGTGAAATACGGCTTCGATTTCGATAAAGTGATAATTAAGCAAGGCATGCGTCATTCCGAATGACGTCAAAGCCCCTCCCTAATTAAGAATTTTTTACTTTATTAATGAAGAGGGAGGGCTGAGACGCGCTCCGGCTCATCTGCAGTGGACGTTTCCAGTTCCAGCTTCCAGCTGACTGACCGCCACTACACTACACTACACTACGCTACACTACACTACACTACTGAGGCGGCGCAGCGGAAGAGAGAGGCGCGTGCGTCACGCCACGGCACGTGACGTCACACTGCATGCCTTCGTAGGAGTGCCGGCGGCTGTCTCCGACTGGCGGCGAGAACCTACACTATGTGATCGAAAGTATCCGGACATCCCCAAAAACATACGTTTTTCATATTAGCTGCATTGTACTGCCATCTACGACCAGGTACTCCATATCAGCGACCTCAGTAGTAATTAGAAATCGCGAGAGAGCAGAATGAGGCGCTCCGCGGAACTCACGGACTTCGAACGTGGTCGGGTGACCGGGTGTCACTTGTGTCATACGTCTGTACGCGAGATTTCCACACTCCTAAACATCCCTAGCTCCACTGTTTCCGATGTGATAGTGAAGTGGAAATGTGAAGGGACACGTACAGCACAAAAGCGTATAGGCAGATCTCGTCTGTTGACTGACAGGGACCGCCGACAGTTGAAGACAGTCGTAATCTGTAATCGGCAGACATCTATCCAGATCATCACACAGGAATTGCAGACTGTATCAGGATCCACTGCAAGTACTATGACAGTTGAGCGGGCGGTGAGAAAACTTGGATTTTATGCTCGAGCGGCTGCTCGTAAGTCACGCATCACGCCGGTAAATGCCAAACAACGCCTCGCTTGGTGTAAGGAGCGTAAACATTGAACGATTCAACAGTGGGAAAACATTGTATCACGGCACACAATGTGGTGATCCGATGGCAGGGTGTGGGTGTGGCGAATGCCCGGTGAACGTCATCTGCCAGCGTGTGTAGTGCTAACAGTAAAATACGGAGGGAGCAATGTTATGGTGTGGTCGTGTTTTTCATGGAGTGGGGTTGCACCCCTTGTTGATTTGCGTGGCACTATCACAGGACAGGCCTACATTGATGTTCTCAGTTCCTTCTTGCTTCCTCACTGTTGAAGAGCAGTTCGGGGATGGCGATTGCATCTTTCCACACGATCGAGCACCTGTTCATAATGCAGAGCCTGTGGCTGAGTGATTACACGACAATAACATCCCTGTAGTGGACTGGCCTGCACAGAGCCCTGATCTGAATCCTATAGAACACCTTAGGGATGTTTTGTAACTATACCTCTCCTCAGTGCAGCACTCCGTGAAGAATGGGCTGCCGTTACCCAACAAACTTTTCAGCATCTGATTGAACGCGTGCCTGCGAGACTGGAAGCTGTCATCAAGCCTAAGTGTAGGCCAACGCGATATTTAATTCCCGAATTACTGATGGAGGGCGTCACGAACTTGTAAGGCATTTTCAGCCAGGTGTCCTGATACTTTCGATCACATTGTATATCTTTCACGGACTACTAGCCTCGAACATAATATTCACTGATTTACTTTCCCTGAATCCCTTTGATCGCATAGTATATAATTCTATAGTTCTTGACTGCACGCTGAAATGCGTGCGCGCTCTCTATAGCAAACGACAGTCCTATAGTAGACACCTTGTCATTGACGTATTGATCTTCCTGCACGGAGCCTAGCTTTAACGAAGTGTGGCGGACTTGTGTGGTGAGGTCCCAGGTTCGTTGCTGGGCCCGTATCCCCCGTGCACGCCGGCGGAACAGAGAGTGACGTCGCATCGGGCCGACTGCAGCGTGGCGAGATCCGGCGTGCGGCAGAATCGGCATCTCCTGGAAGCTGGCCGGAGACAGCAGGGCCGCCTGCGACACGGGCACACGGATGAAACTCGGACGAAAGCCTGTGCGTAGACTGACGTTTCGCGGATTTCTTGCCGCGTCAGGTTCGGTTGTAACGACAGGCTTCCGACGGCCGCCTCTGGCGTCATTGCAAGACTTGTATGTACGTCCTGTTGCGGCACTTTGTTTCGCTCCGAATTTAGTCAGGGCTACGTCAGGGTATCGTTGAATTTATGTACACTGCCTGCCAAATGAAAGTGAAGAACCGAGAAGACATGGCCAGATATAACTTCACACACATTAACTCAATTCGCAGGTATGCAGCTGATTAGATTTGCAATTGTCGGTGCCTATGCCACCAGGATGGAGGCAATGCGTTGCTGTAGTTCGTGTTTAGTTTTGTTAGCAGCCCTGGTACCGTAACACAAAGGGAGCGAACAGCTCCAGGTGAAGGGCACAGAGGTGTCGCGCAGTTGTCTGAGACGGCGCTGCCGGCACCTGACAGAGTCTGAACTGTGCCCGGTGTCTCCATTCTGCCAGTGGGTCGAATCGTGCAGTATTCAAGTTTCTCTGGCATTCGGATGTTGGACTGCACGGGAATGTGAGGGCAGACGTACTCCATTCTCTGGAAGCACAGCGGTGTTACCCATGGCGTCACGGTGGGGAGCCATCGACCACGGCCACAGGTGGCCGGTGGTGACAGAGGACTGTGGTGTGACGGCGGAAAGTCACGGACATCCTCACGTGTTACCTCTCCGTACAACAGTATGGTGGTGCATTTTTCAACAGGATAACGCTCGCCCCACAATGACTTGTGTCTCTGAGAACTATACGGTCGAGGCTGAGACACTTCCGCGGACAGCAAGATCCCCAGACTGGCCCGACAGAACACGTACAGGACCAGTGCGTGCATAAGTCAGCTCCACACCAGCGACAGTACCGAGCAGCCGCTACAACAGTCGTCGGCCATGTTGCCTCGGGAGAGGACGCAACGGCTCTGTGCCGTCCTTTCCAGCCGAATCGAAGCACTGAGGGGGTGCTGTGTCACACTGTCAACTGGGCTCATACTGCCGAGTTCTTTGTAAATCTGACTCGACATTGTGATGACCGAAATAACATCACACATGCTCCTAATACTTGGAGGGTGATTTTGTTTCCTCCTCCACTCCCGGGCGTTTCACTTCGGTTGTCAGACAGTTATATCACCAGGCAATATGTCGACGTCTACGGCGGAGGAACATGACAAGAATGGTATAGCCATTGAGGAAACGAGACAACTCTTCCAGAGAAAACAGATGAAACGGTGAAGGAAGTTCACGGTTCATTAGTGTGCAACAGTGACACTGAACGCGAAGAAAATAATCCGACGAATTTCAGTATTAAGAGAAAAAATTTAATTAAGTGTAGATGGCACCTCCATAGGCCGTGCATCCACACAAAATTTCCAGGCATGGTCACTGATCGTCAGTTGCAGTGGATTGTCGTCAACATTTTATGCCTTTGCTACCGCGACTTCTCTGCCCTCTCGCGGGGTTCTGTGGTTCCCCTGCTTTTAGCGAGTAACCGACGGCCCTCCAAGTACGTGGGCTGACCCTGTACTCAAGAAGCGTTCTCGTGCCTATGCAGACAGTAAAAGTGTGTTACACCCACTATCTGTTAGTTAGATACTACTCAAATGTGCATACAGTTATTATGGGATTCTGTTCTGGAGAATGAAAGCGCGAAATGTGACTGCAGTATTCAATTCACGCTACAGAGAAGAACCACGAGAAGAAAAAAAGGTAATGTCCCTCATTTTAAAGGTATGTTTCAAGCTCCGTGGTTAGTAATTAGAGCATGTGACTACAAAATCGAAATTGAAATCGGCAATAATTACTGCTTAAACACCTATGTTCAGGACCATGAAACAAGATCTAGGTTCAGTGAATGCCAAGAAAGAACAAATGTGAAACTAAAAAGAGCATTTTTTATCTAGGAATAAAACTGTACAACGAGTTTGTCATGGAGATTAGAGAGATTATTAAAACAAACTTATTTTAAAAAATCCTATTTTGTTTCTATTTTTGAGTTTTTTTTTGCAAGTAAGAACATTTTTATGTCTATTGACTTGGGACATCGCTCATGCACTGTGTACACACATCTGTTTTATCAACTATGTAAAGAACTGATTTTGTAGAAAAGCGTCTCATAAAAAGCTTCTAATAGCTGTCAGTCTGAGAGTACATAAATTGCGTCAGAACTTTGCACATGAACAATGTAATGTGACCTTCAGAAAAACTGACGCTAAGACAGATTTTCCAAGCAAGGACTATACCATTTCCGCAATTGTTACTTTTTTTGTGATTTCCTCTTAGTTAGGCTTTTTGTTTACGATCGATAGCTATTAATTATAGTGATGATACTTCTGAGATCAATTTTCTAAGAAAGAAGGTCAAGTCTACAGTAGCTTGAAATGGGACTTTGCCATTTACTAATCTCTGGCTCATCCGTTAGGCTTCTGTTGATTTTCGTTACACTAATCATATCTCTTTCTCCTTCTATTTTGTAAGGGATATGTAATAATTTTTAAGTGACATTTTTGAGTGTGTTGAGAGTGCACATTCCACATATCAGTAAGTTGTTTAACTGTTACATAACAGTATTCAATGAACACTTTTGATTCAACTGGAGATGGACCAAAACTGATCTGTAAATTTTGCTAACAAGTCATTTGTGAAAAAGCAAGGTTAGAGAATGAATGTGTTATGCCTAAGTGGAGGTACACTGCCGAATTTTCTTGTTTATATATTTTTATTTGAACTTCAGTGGAGGTTCATTTTTATAAATACTAGATAATTAACTATTTAACTATGCTATTGCTACCTCAGTATTTTGTAGCCTGCCTCATTTTTATGTTTTTACAACCCTTTGGACGCAAAATTTAATTCGACTATTTTGTTTCAACCTCACTAGAGGTGGATCTATGTTTCTCGCAAGAGAAGTGTCAGTTGAGGAAAATATGACTGTACGTGCAGTCTTCTGTGATCATATCACTACAGAAAAAAGTGTAGGATTAACCTTACACTGCAAGAATAACCCTGACCCATTTATTAATTCTCCAGGCATGGGGTGATGGAACGTCACAATACATGCCATTCCATAACTAAAACACAGCACTTCCATACTAGTTCATCCTGCATACGTTTTACTGCTGCTTGAATACGACTATAAACACATTGTTTTGTGTGCTCGACGAACCGTGCTGTTCTTACTACCCCACCACATGCCTGGGGAACAATTATGTGTGAAACGTATTTATTTTTATATTGTACATGCCCTGTGTCCCTTTTCCATTTGTACCCTTTTTTAACATATGTGGTCAATGATGAATGTGAGGAATGCACTAGCAGACGAACCAAAGAGGTGTAGTGGGTTTCCAAATCTTCTACCAACTTAAGTTTTGTCGGAGACAGGCAGAGAGCTGGAAGAGGGAGACTAGGCCAGACACGTGCAAACGCCAACAGTTTTGCGGGCAGAGTGTGGCCACGGGCTCCCACCAGCAGTCCAGAGTCCAGCTGCTCGGCGACGGCCCGTCGCGGCCGCAGGTCGCCGAGTCTGAAGGGAGGCTGGTGAGCGACCAGGCGCTGTGTCGAATACTGGACGAACGTATTTGAATGTTTTATTTCGTAGCCAAGTATAATCATTTCTTTTCCTCAGGTTATTGTTACCGAGCTATTGGAACAGAGGTCACTATTTCTATCGATGTTTCTGACTTATCCAACTACTCGTATGTGGCGGCTGGGCAAGACCACGCAGCTCCCAAGGTGCAACTTGCACCCTTCTTACAATCAACAGCTTGTTCAGTTCTTATATTATCTGACTGCAAAATCTCATATTTCTTGTGTGACGGTGTTGAAGTACATTTTCAGCGAAAATCTGAAGGCACTCCTTTAAACAGGGTGAAGTGTCCGAGAGCGTTGTAACGAGTGCAATTCTTCCTCACACAACTACAGATACTTCGGAATTGAGCCTGTCTAATCTTTTAAAATAATTCCAATCCAGAAATTTCCGCTGCTTCACGGCAGACATTATGAAATTTAACCAGCTTAAAACCGATGTGCGCGAAAAGATTTCCTGGACTTCAGCCATGCGTTGAAAACGGTACTGATTTTTTAGTGCTCGTCTGCAACCATTTTCGTTTCCAAGCCTTTCAGTCAAAGATTTTTAGAGACCCTTTAGGCATGTAAAATGCCAACACAGAACCCTGCTGTTTTTGTTTTGTTTTGTTTTAGGGCGCAGAAAACAACTGGGGTCATACGCACCCAAGTCAAGACTGGAGAACACAAACACAGAGACGAGAGAAACGACTATATGTCAGTCCCAATAGACGTAATAGGAGACAGCTAAATAAGGCACGTGGAAAAAGGGCTAAAAACACCATACAAAAAACTGTATGGCCTCCGCCATATTGCTTTGGCGGATAAAAAGTAAAACGCGGTGGACAGCCCGTGCGTCATTCGCTAAAACGGCTGATAAATGAGATGGCAAACCCAAGCTGGAACGTAAGTTGGTAGAAAAAGGAAATTCCAGCAGGAAGTGGCGGACAGTTAAAATTTGTGCGCAATGCGTACAAAGTGGTGCGGCAGCGCCACTGAGCAAATGACGATGGCTAAAAAGGCAGTGCCCAGTACGCAGCCGAGTTAAAGTAATCTCCTCCTGGCGGGAGGGCCGAGAGGAGGTCGTCCAAGGCGCCGGGAGAGGCTTAATGAGCCGAAGCTTATTCCCGTGAAGGGAGGACCATTGGCGATGCGAAAGGGACGCCACCTCCTGACAGACGGCAAAGCAGAGATCATCAGAGGGAATACAGGTACTCGTGGGCTGCAGCCCTGGCAGCAGCGTCAGCAGCCTCGTTTTCTGGCAGACCGACATGACCAGGGACCCAGAGGAACACGACGCTGGCTCCACCAAGAGTGAGCAAGTGACAGTTTCCCTGGGCCCGCTGCACTAAGGGATGAACAGTGTACAGCACACAGAGACTTTGGAGGGTGCTGAGTGAGTCTGAGCAGAGGACACAATTGGGAAGGCTGTGTCGCTGGCTGTACTCCGTGGCCTGATGCAAGGCGAAAAGCTCGGCTGCAAATACTGAGGAGTGTGCCAGAAGCCGATATCGAAAGACATGGGTGCCAATAACAAAGGCACATCCGACCCCACGGTCAGTCAGGGAGCCATCAGTGTATACAAATGTACTATCCCGAAGTTCCGTGCAAAAGTCGTGAAACTGACGGCGATAGACCGAGGCTGGAGTAGTGTCCTTAAAAGCGAATGAAGGCCAAGGTTAACATGGGCCGCTTCCCGTAGCCAAGGTGCTGAAGGGTTCACGCCCACTGTGAAAGGTAGGGTGAAGTTAAGCCGCCGTAGCAAGTGACGAAAGCGGACTCCAGCAGGTAACAGAGAATAAGGACGAGCCCCACACTGATGATCTAAGTAATCATTAAAGACGGAGGCATAGGAGGGGTGGCCACACATGGCAGACAAACGGCATGCATACCTGCTGAGGAGAAAGTCACAGTGGTAGGGCGGTGGTAGGTCGGCAGCTTCAGCATACAGACTCTCAACCAGGCTGGTGTAAAAGGTGCCTGTGGCCAAACGGGTGCGATGACGATGGATAGTGTTGAGACGGGGTAAAAGGGATGGGCGTGCCGATGCATAAACAAAGCACCCATAGTCGAGTTTCGAACGGCCAAGGGACCAGTAAAAATGGAGGAGGGTGGTTCGATCGTGCCAATGAGGACACGTAGGACAGGCAGGAACTGCGCACAGCGGGCTGCCAGGTAAGAGACATGGGAGGACCAAGAGTTTCCTATCGAGCATGAGCCCCAAGAATTTCTTAGTGTCAACAAACGGAAGGGCAACAGGCCCAAGATGTAGAGATGGAGGGAGAAACCATTTGCGCCGCCAGAAATTCGTGCAGACGGTTCTGTCAGTGAAAAAGCGACAGCCATTGGCGAAGCTCTAGGACTGAAGACGATCAAGACAACGCTGAAGACGCCGCTGAGTCAGACAGGTCCGTGAACAACTGTAATAGGTGACAAAGTAATCGACAAAAAGGGAGCCACAGATGCCCGTCGGGCGACAGGCCATTACAGGGTTAGTGGCGACAGCAAAGAAGATGATGCTTAGGACGGAACCCTGAGGCACACCATTTCCTTCTATAAAGGTGTCCGACAGGCAGAACCCACACGCACCTTGAAAACTCGGTCTTGTAGAAATACCCGAAGAAAACAGGGCAGGCGCCCACGGAAGCCCCAGGTGCAAATAGTACAGAGGATACCAGTTCTCCAGCAGGTGTCTTAGGCCTTCTCCAAATCGAAAAACACGGCCACAGCCTGGGATTTCCGAAGAAAACCACTCAGGACATGGGTGGACAAAGTAACGAGATGGTCAGCTGCAGAACGCCGCACTCGAAATCCACACTGAGCATTCGTGGGTGTATGGTGAGACTCGAGCCATCAGACCAGCTGGGCATGAATCATACGTTCCATCACCTTGCAAACGCAGCTGATAACAGAGATGGGGCGGTAGCTAGAAGGAAGGTTTTCGTCCTTACCAGGCTTAGGTATGGGTATGGGTATGGCGGTGGCTTCACGCCAGCGTGCAGGAAATGCGCCCTCAGCCCAGATGCGGCTGTATGTGTCAAGCAGAAAGTGCCTGCCCGCAAGAGAGAGGTGCTGCAACATCTGAATGTCGATACCCTCTGGCCCTGGGGTGGAGGACCGAGACGAACTGAGCGCATGATCTAGCTCCCTCGTAGTGGAGGCAGCATTGTAGCACTCACGATTCGGAGAAGGGTATCGCCCAAGCCTCCTCCACTCGTTTCCGATGGATGAAATCAGGGTGATAACGGGAAGAGCTCGAAACTTCCGCAAAACCGCGGCCAAAGGTGTTGGAGGTAGTAACAGGATCCACGATGACATAGGCACCTACTGTCAGACCAGAAATGGAGGAATGGAACTTGGTTCCAGACAGCCGTCAGAGGTTGGCCCATACGACAGAGGAAGGTGAGAACCGTTAAAAGAACCAGCGAATGAAATCCAGCTAATTATTTTGCTATCCTGAAGAACTCGACGACACTTTGCACGCATCTGTTTATAATGAACGCAGCTTTCCAGCGCAGGGTGGCGGTTAAAAACGCGGAGAGCACGTCTCTGTGCGCGAATTGCGCCACTGTATGCCTCAGTCCACCAAGGGACTGGGACGCGACGTGGTAAAGAGGAAGTGCGAGGAATGGAACGTTCTGCAGCAGTAAGGATAACGTTGCTAAGATAGTCCACCTGGCCATCACAACTGAGTAAATCTTGTTCTGCGACGGTCGCCAGGGAGGAGTAAACCTGCCAGTCATGCTTAGTAAGCTGCCATTTTGGCATGCATGTGGATGCGGTAGGAGTCAGCAGACGGAGAGCACATGGGAAATGGTCAGAAAGAACGGACCACTCAATACGATGGGCAAGCTGGGCAGTGCAAAAGGATAGGTCCAAATGGAAATAGGTGTTCGAGGAGTCAGAAAGGAAAGTGGGTGCTCAAGAGTTAAAGCAGAAGAGATTGAGTTGGTTAAGAAGGTCAGTCAAGAGGGCACCGCTCTGGCAAGGGGATGATGCACACTAAAGTCACGGAGTAGCAAAATTGGGGGAGGTAGCTGCCCAATAAGCTGAAGGAAGTCTGCCCTGGTGACATCAAAGGACAGAGGTACATAAATGGTACAGAGGGAGAAAGTCAGGTGGGGAAGGAAAAGGCGAACGGCAACAGCGGGTAGTCAGGAAGATGGGTTGACTGTGGAGGCCATCCCGTATGAGCAGCATGACGTCTCCGTGAGATGGGATGCTGACCTCAGGAGGAAGGTCAAAACAAATTGTTATGGAATGTGAAAATTCAAAGCGGTCTTGGGGACTGCAATTTCGTTTCCTGAAAGCAGAGTACAAGGGGATACTGCAATGCTAGAAGCAGCCGTAAATCTCTTTGTGGGACCGAAGGCCGCAAACGTTCTATTGGAGGACAGTATTTGAGGAGGAAGAGATGTAGGGGTGTCAACTCGGTGGCTGCGGAGGGACAGCCAGTGGTGAGTCGCTACTAAAGAGCACAGAATCAGGAGGATCCTGCTCCATAGGGTCCACAGAAGCATAGGCGTGCTTGTGCAGTCGGTCTGAAAAGCGGTTGATGGTGCGCTCCGGCGAGAGAGAGGCCAGCCGGGCTAAGTGACCACGTGGCAACACTGTCGAGCAGGATCTTCGAGTTGGTGAAGGAGGTTTGTCTTCAGCAGACTTCTTCGAGCGCTTCTGGTTAGAGGAAGACTTGGGTGTTGTTTGGCTGGAGGGACGGAGGAACTCTTCTTGGGAGTACTCCTACTGTCCTTTCCTGCCTGTCAGTTGCGCAGTGGGTAGCTTCGCCCCCTCAGGCGAGAGTTGGACGGTTTGTTGCACAGTGGGACGGGGCGACGGCGATGCTACCTTGACATTGGGCGACTTCACAACCTCAGATCCAAATTTGAGGTCGCATGTCTGCGTGGCCATGCCCTTCATGGAGCAAGGGAAAACAAGAACTGAACTATAGGTGCCAGACGGGAGAACACAGGGTTGGCGACAAGCCAGTAAGTTGTGAGCTACTGGGTAAGGCACTTTTTCCTTTACCGAATCTCTTGAACATCCCACTCATCTAGATACACAGGACAATCCCGGGAAGAGGCGGCATGGTCGTCATTGCAGTTGATACAGCGGGGAGAAGGGGTGGACATTCGCCGTCGTGTGCATCCCTGCCACAGGTTACGCATGTGGCCGCGTGTCTACAAGACGTCCTAGTGTGATTGAACCGATGACACTGGTGGCAGCGCATCGGATTCGGAATTTACAGCCGGACTGTAATGATTTCATAGTCTGCTTTAATCTTGGATGGCAGCACCACTCTATCAAAAGTGAGGAAAAGAATGTGGGGGACACCAAGGAGGAATCAACCTTTTTCATTGCACGATGGACAGCAATGACACCCTGATCAGAGACGTAAGACTGTATTTCAGCCTCGATTAAACCGTCAAGCAGCCTGGTGTAAATTACACCACGGGGAGAATTCAGATTTCTATGTGCCTCGACACAAACAAGGTAGCCGTGGAGAAGTGAGGCAGCAAGTAGTAGTTGTGCTTGAGAACCAGAAGCCGTCTCCAAAAGCAAAGTGCCATTGAGTAGAGCAGGATTTCACAGGGCCAGCAATGGCATTAACACCTTTGTGAATAATAAACGGATTGACCATGGTGAAGGACTGGCAATCTTCAGTACGTGATACCACAAGGAACCGTGGTGCAGCGGGAAGGGTCTTCGAATCAGTAGCCCCATTACGTTTACGTTTCGTCGACGTCGATCGAGAGGATGATTGACGCATCACGAGTAAATCCCCCGCGAATGCCAGTGTCTCTGACGGCGCACTCCTTCCAACTGGGCGCCCCCTTCACCCACCTTAGGTGACCTCAGGTCACACCTCCCAAACACCTGACAGAGGTACCAATGGGCAACTTGGGAAGGTTACAGCTCAGGCAATCACCTCTCCCTGGGCCTGGCCTGTACGAGGGGGTAGGTGCGAACCCTACCTGTCGGCCTCAGGCTGGGAATTACGCGTTACCCAATCACCTTTTACGCGTCAGACGCATGAGCCGGCCTTCAGGAGCACATAGTGAGGAAGAAGAAAACAGGGGATCCTCAAACACCGAAGCGGAGGAACGAGGGAGAAGGAAAACGAGGAAAGGAAAAGGGAGCAAAAAAGACTGTCCGCAGGTCAGTGACAGAATGCAGAACATTCCCAATAATACCCCAGACATTTACCTCAAGGGAGGGGAAAAAGAACAGCAACAGGATAGGCATACAGCACGGAAGCGAAAAAGTGCTGCAAAGGCTGTGGCCCCGTGGTAGCCAAGCGCGAACCTACCAAATAGTGGCGAGCCCCCTGTGGGACAGAACCCTGCTCATTGCCTAAACCACGAAAGGTTGCGTATACCTTTGTCTTCCGTAGCTTCTGTAGAGTTTGCCTTTCCGCTCCTCTCTCGACATTGCTCTACTGAATCCGGATGGTGACCACATGCTTTCATAAGATACCTCCGTTTTCGTCAGAGAACAGTGCTAGATAAAGCCAACACGCCAACACATTATCAACATGTTTTGTGTAAAAACCTATAGAAAAATTTTGAGCATCCAGAGAGTATGAGATTCATCTTATTTGTCAATTGTATAACTGTGTTTACTGATGTAATAAGCTTCCTCTTTAAAATGATAGCAATTCCATCTCGTCTGCAATGTTTAAAAGCCACTACGCATTTGAGTTATATAACGAATATTCAAATCCATGCCAAAATTCTAGGTAAAGAAAAGCATATAACGTTCTCTGAGCGTCCCCAATGTCCTAAACTGCGTTATCTGTTGCAAGTTTTAATAAAATCTGTCGGTACGTAATGGTACCAGGGAACGACTTCAGTCGAGTGTAGATTGAATTAAAATCAGGTGGGCCAAATTTCCTTCCACTTCCGGGCATAATAAAAAGTCAGAGAAGATTACGTCACCAACAGAGATACGTGCCTACGATTCTTTACGAAAGCAGGCCCAAGCAAAAGTAATTTAAACAGACCAGAAGTAACAGCTCTCGTGGCCTGCCATGATAATCAAAGAAGCAAGGTAGACAGATGAATAGAGAAGTAAGAACGGGGATTGGGGTAGGCGGCTACAGTGTACGAAAGGAAGGCGATGTCTGCTTTTTTTGGATGTGTTACAGAAGGATACTGAAGGTGAACTCGACTGACGGGATAAGACGGGGCAACGTTGTTTACAGAACAGTCGAAGAAGGTAGTATGTGAAGAATGCTGAGTGGAAGAAGATGCAAGATAGTGGAAATCAGTATAGATGGAAATATCTGTAGGAAAATTAATATTGTCGTTTAGGACAGTTGCGCGCAGTCTATACGCAATAGTATGGAACCCAGTACACTGACAAATGCAGTCAGTCGGTGTCGCATCTGGTGCCAGCAGCACAGTACACAACGAGACACCGGCGATGCAGGCGGTAGAGGGCGGAACCCGGTACAAGGGCAGCCTCCCCTGTGCGGTGTCAGCCTGTGCGTGAGCGGCTTTCCTGCAGACAGGAAAGAGACACTGCTAGTGACAGTGCGTATTGTCGACATTAGCCACGTGGAAAACGGTTATCGTACGTCGAAAAAGCAAAAATCGGTGCACAGCAGGAAATGTAACTCTCTAATCGTCAAATAGCCAAAACGTTGAACCATTCGAGTACAATGATTTATGATTTCGTTACATTCGGCGCACGAAATGGACAGAACGGAAAATATGGTCACAGTAGAGAATTATCTGAGCCATCGAAACGGGTACTTCTGCGCAAAGCAAGGGCCACAAACGTTATTCTTCTCCACTTGTTGCTGGATTACGGCTGTCAGTAAGTGCCAGATGCGTAGGGCAAATTTTCTCAAATGGAAACACCTTGCATTCCAGAAAAGACTGCAGAAACCTGCTCTAACACCCAGACAGAAACAGGCTAGAATGGAGTTTGCTGAAAAAGATATGTCATGGACTTCAGAATGGTATAAAGCTCAGTGATGGGAAATAGTTTAATTTAGATGGTACGAATTGATTCCAATATGATTCGCATGATCCAGGAACAGAGCAACAGGTAAGAATGAACAGAAATTTTGGTGGTGGGAGTTTAATGATTTCGGCAGCATTCTGCACTAAAGGTAAATCATACACTGCTCGGCTAAACACTACGGTGAACTCCAATACGTCCAGTGAGGGGCTAGGGGAGGTAAGTCTAATGTTTAAATAACATAACGCATCTGCACAGATTTCTGAGCAACAAAAAAGTGGTTTTAAGGTAAAGGTATCGATTTGTTGCCCTGCCATGTACGTAGCTTGGACGTGAACACTGTGTAAAACCTGTGGGGATAACTTGTAAGGCGTGTTTTTCGCAGTGGAAGGCTATTTGAGGACATTTGTGAGCTGAAAAGAGCGCTACGAGAAGAGTGGGTTACAATTTCACTCCAAGAACGACAAACCCTAACAAAATCAATGCCTTAGAGAATTTAAGAGGTAATTAGGAAGAACGGAGGTTGGAAAAAGTACTAATATGCAGTACTACATCAGGACAGTGAGTACCTTTACACGTGTTTCCACGTAGGAAATGCAAACTCCTTCTTTTGTCACTCGTATTATGAAAGACACTATGTAATTCCACCATGATCGTTTGTGTCTTATACATTTCAAACTACTTTTACAATAAATTCGATACGTGTCTGCTTCAGACATTGTACACTGAAAGGCCAAAGAAACTGGTACACCTGCCTAATACCGCGTACGGCCCCATGAACAAGTAGAAGTGGAGCATCACAACGTGGCATTGACTCGAAGAATGTCCGAAGTAGTGCTGGAGGGAACTGACACCATCAATCCTGCAGGGCTGTCCATAAATCCGTAAGAGTACGAGGGGGTGGAGATCTCTTCTGAACGGCACGCTGCAAGGCATCTCAGATACGCTCAATAGTGTTTATGTCTAGGGAGTTTGATGGCCAGCGGAAGTGTTTAAACTCAGAGGAGTCTTCCTGGAGCCACTCTGCAGCAATGCTGGACGTGTGGAGTGTCTGATTGTCCTGTTGGAGTTGCCCAAGTCCGTTGGAATGCACAATGGACATAGATGCAGGAGATCAGACAGGATGCTTACGTATGTGTCACCTGTTACAGTCGTATCTGGACGTATCAGGGATCCGATGTCACTCGCACTGCATACGCCACGCCATTACAGAGCCTCCACTACCTTGATCAGTGCCATTCTGACATGCGTGGTCCATGGATTCATGAGGTTGTCTCCATACCCGCTCGATACAGTTTGAAACGAGACTCGTCAGACCAAGCAACACGTTTCCAATCATCAACAGTCCAATGTTGGAGTTTACGGGCCCAGGCGAGGCGTAAAGTTTTGCGTCGAGCAGTCATCAAGGGTACACGAATGGACGTTCGGCTCCGAAAGCCCTTAACAATTAAGTTTCATTGAATAGTTCGTACGCTGACACTCCTTGCTGGCCCAGAATTGGAATCTACAGCAGTTTGCGGACGGTTTGCACTTCTGTCACGTTGAACGATTCTCTTCAGTCGTCGTTGGTTCCATTCTCGCACGATCTTTTCCCGGCCGCAGCGATGTCGGAGATTTGATGTTTCACTGGATCCGTGATATTCACGGTACATTCGTGAAATGGTCGTACGAGAGAATCCCCAGTTAATCGCTATATCGGAGATGCTGTGTGCCATCGCTCGTGCGCCTACTATAACACCACGTTCAAACTCACGTAAGTCCTGATAATTTGACATTGCAGCAGCAATAACCGATCCAACGACTGCGCCACACACCTGTTGTCTCATATAGGCGTTGCCGACCGCAGCGCCATAATCTACTAGTTTACATACCTCTGTATTTGAATACTCATGCCGATATCAGTTTCCTCGGCGCGTCAGTGTGTATTACTTTCATAGGAACCCTGCCTTAATACTGGTTTGCACCGCTGTAGGACGCGTAGTGAAATACAGGGAGTACTGTAGGAGGTGTCCTAGAGGTGAACAACGACAAAGGCAAGAGAGACATTCCAGTGTAGCGAAAACATAATACGCGACGACGGACAAAATGTTATCGTGAGGTGGAGAGGACGGTACAGAAGAGGAAGTGGAGGTGAGCCGCATTAGACTAGTTAGGAGAGCGACTGTGAGGGGGAAACAGGAGGAACCTCGTGTGAGCTCAGAAAGCTGCCGCTGCTGCCACGGCCGCAGAGTTTCATCGAAACTCTGACCAGTTCTCCACTGAATCGATACACTAACCGAAGTAGACACACGAAAAAACCGAGAGACAGTTTCTGCGTTATCCTTTACACGGATGCCCTTCCAAACTGAAAAAGCTTCTGCGTCTGTACGGAAGAGACAAAAAGCCATTGAAAGTTGCCGTGGGCAGAAATGGTTCCCGTGGAAAGAAAGCCCGTAAAACCTCACCGGCAGCAGCCGTCCACGCTTTACTGCCTGCATCGCGTAAAGATTTTAGAGGCGAGATGTAAGAGTTTATGGCCCAGGAAGACGCCGGCTTGTCATCGCGCCATCTGCGTGGAGTTCTGCCTTGTTCTCCCTTTTAAAGTCATTACGTAAGCCTCGCTTAGATGCACGTACCGTGGAACAGGGTCGGTTGTAGGTACTAACTCTGAACGAACGACCTTTACACAGAGCGCGTAGGAACAAACTGAGCAGGCACGGGCGCTGCTACGTCTGCTCATCACGCCGCTGCTGAGGGCCGCTCGACGAGTTACGGCGGTCGGTGGCGTGGACGCAAAGCTCTGAGATCGGTAGCAGCGCGAACGAAACGAAAGATGCACACCGTATTACTGACGCAGGGGCCGGAAGGAAATGGATATATTTAGTATTCCAGTCAGGGTGCAGTGTGTGCGTCTACGACTGTAACTCGGCAAGCCACTCCACGGTGAGCGTTGGAGGGTGCTCAGTGAACCGGCAACTTCTTGCCCCCACCTGCACGCCCTCTTATTTCATTGGCAGACGGGACCGACGCCACGTAAAAAACAAGGCGCGACGAGAGCGCTAACCCAGTCCAGAACCAGATCGTCCTATCGTCGTTGCTCGGGCGAATGATGAGCGCTGGGTGCAAGATTTCGGTACGATGGTTCATCTCACATACATGAAGCTCCTGGGTACTGTATTGGGCGTAAAATACACTCCTGGAAATGGAAAAAGAACACATTGACACCGGTGTGTCAGACCCACCATACTTGCTCCGGACACTGCGAGAGGGCTGTACAAGCAATGATCACACGCACGGCACAGCGGACACACCAGGAACCGCGGTGTTGGCCGTCGAAAGGCGCTAGCTGCGCAGCATTTGTGCACCACCGCCGTCAGTGGCAGCCAGTTTGCCGTGGCATACGGAGCTCCATCGCAGTCTTTAACACTGGTAGCATGCCGCGACAGCGTGGACGTGAACCGTATGTGCAGTTGACGGACTTTGAGCGAGGGCGTATAGTGGGCATGCGGGAGGCCGGGTGGACGTACCGCCGAATTGCTCAACACGTGGGGCGTGAGGTCTCCACAGTACATCGATGTTGTCGCCAGTGGTCGGCGGAAGGTGCACGTGCCCGTCGACCTGGGACCGGACCGCAGCGACGCACGGATGCACGCCAAGACCGTAGGATCCTACGCTGTGCCGCAGGGGACCGCACCGCCACTTCCCAGCAAATTAGGGACACTGTTGCTCCTGGGGTATCGGCGAGGACCATTCGCAACCGTCTCCATGAAGCTGGGCTACGGTCCCGCACACCGTTAGGCCGTCTTCCGCTCACGCCCCAACATCGTGCAGCCCGCCTCCAGTGGTGTCGCGACAGGCGTGAATGGAGGGACGAATGGAGACGTGTCGTCTTCAGCGATGAGAGTCGCTTCTGCCTTGGTGCCAGTGATGGTCGTATGCGTGTTTGGCGCCGTGCAGGTGAGCGCCACAATCAGGACTGCATACGACCGAGGCACACAGGGCCAACACCCGGCATCATGGTGTGGGGAGCGATCTCCTACACTGGCCGTACACCACTGGTGATCGTCGAGGGGACACTGAATAGTGCACGGTACATCCAAACCGTCATCGAACCCATCGTTCTACCATTCCTAGACCGGCAAGGGAACTTGCTGTTCCAACAGGACAATGCACGTCCGCATGTATCCCGTGCCACCCAACGTGCTCTAGAAGGTGTAAGTCAACTACCCTGGCCAGCAAGATCTCCGGATCTGTCCCCCATTGAGCATGTTTGGGACTGGATGAAGCGTCGTCTCACGCGGTCTGCACGTCCAGCACGAACGCTGGTCCAACTGAGGCGCCAGGTGGAAATGGCATGGCAAGCCGTTCCACAGGACTACATCCAGCATCTCTACGATCGTCTCCATGGGAGAATAGCAGCCTGCATTGCTGCGAAAGGTGCATATACACTGTACTAGTGCCGACATTGTGCATGCTCTGTTGCCTGTGTCTATGTGCCTGTGGTTCTGTCAGTGTGATCATGTGATGTATCTGACCCCAGGAATGTGTCAATAAAGTTTCCCCTTCCTGGGACAATGAATTCACGGTGTTCTTATTTCAATTTCCAGGAGTGTAGTTACCACTTACCAAACTTTTATTTTCGCTACTTACCTTCTATAAAGATAACACTGTCAGATTAAAACATACAAAATTTGCATAATTTAACTCTATATATTAAAATTCAAGAAAAGATTATAAGAATATACGAGATTTAATTGGACGTATTTTACGGTAATTACTGATGGCACTGTTATCCTCAGTGAAAGTGAAGAAGATTTACAGAATCTGCTGAATGGAATTAACTCTAATGAGTGTAGAGTGTGTATTGAGAGTAAATGAAAGAGACAGGAAAGTAATGAGAAGTAGGAGAAATGAAAACAACGAGAAACTTAACATCAACATTGATGGTAGCGAAACATTAAGTTAAGGACTTCTGATATCTAGGTACCAAAATAACTCATGACGGTCTGAGCAAAGAACATACGATAAGCAGACCAGCACCGGCAAAAAGGGCATTCCTGGTCAAGATAAGTCTACTAGCATCAAACATGGGCCTTAATTTGAGGAAGAAATTGCTTAAGAATCTACGTTTGGAGCACAGCATTGTCTGATAGTGAAACGTGGACTGTGGAAAAACGGGAAACAGAAGAGAATCGAAGCATTTGGTGCTACAGAAGAACGACGAAAATTAGAGGGACTCATAAGGTAAGGAATGAGGAGGATCTCGAGAGAATAGGCGAGGAAAGGAGTATATGGAAAGCACTGACGAGAAGAAGAAGAGACAGGACGATGGGACGTCAGTTGATGCAGCAGGGAGTAACTTCCATGGCAGTAGAGGGAGCTGTAGAGGGTAGAAAATGTAGGGGAATAAGATGAAGATGTTGGCACATAAGAGTAATTCGTGGCGGAAGACTGACGACGCAAAAACTAAATGTGGTCACCAGCAGTTTGATGGACTAGTAATGCGTCCGATAGCCTCTTTTATGCTCGACGCGTTACTTTTACTTACGTCCTGTAACATTGTGTGATTGCCTTATCATTTTAATCATTCACTAATCGACCAGTCGCTCGGCAACAGCTACAGTTGGCAAATAATGTTGCGAGAATGTAAAAGGTGAACTACCTGTGACGTAACTTGTTTATTGTCGAAGCGCCGTCAGAGATGCAGTGAGTTATTGACTTTGAAAACCGCGGCGCGAAAAACGGACAGAAGAACACTTTTACACTTTTTTTATGTACGAGATATTCTCGATGAACAGTTACTCATTTTTTTCTCTTGTCTCCTGTAACTTGTGTCGGACGCGCATGTCTTATCGCCGTATTATTATCGTTCAAAATGATATTATTTTAGTGTAAAGTAAAAGTGCAATATTGAAAGTGCAATACTGCATACCAGTAGATTTATTGTGCGACGTGTATGTGAAAACGTCAAAGGAATTATTTTCATTACGAGAAGTGCCAGTCAAAACGGCATCCATGTTAAATCCTTCATTGCAGTGTAAGTTCATCTATTAATTGCCATAAATTCAGAGTTAAATGGAACTGGTGTGTGGACTATTTATTTAGTATAGAATCTATGTCTCACTCCTTTATGAAGTTATTTCATTTTCTTTATGTTTCTGCCAAATAGAGAGTTCACAGTCACGAATTCTTTCGTCGAAATCGGACGGAAGTTGCATGCGGCGAAATATTTTCTCCGCGCCTATTCTACTGGTAAATGCATGATAAACTACGGTCCCTTAGAAAATTCATGTTGAGCTATCCAAAAATAATTATATTTTGAATAGTCATTTACTCTCCTCTACAATGCAAGTTGCGACTGATCAGACGATCCAACAAGAGACAGCAGCACACGGACGGCGTTCGCAAATATATTTCCACCGCTGATTATAGCTATAAGTTACAGCACAAAAGTAAGCATATTGTTATAATTAGCTACTACGAACTGTATGTTTATGTATACACATTACGTAAACATATCGTTATAGTCCGAGGAAGGCTGCCGGGCCCTGAACCGATTACCAGTCCTCTGCAAGGCTACTTGCCATCTTTGCAGAGGAGGGCATCGTCCGCAAAAATTCTCACGCAGTCTCCAGTGTTATCACTGATACAAACCGTAAACAGCAGGGGGAGCTGTACAACCTGGTCTTTCTCTCCCCCCTCCTCCCCCCACCCCTCCCCACCGTCAGTTACGTAACATTTACGAGACTGTCTGCCCGTAGGCAGCAGCGGAGTGCTGAGTGCTGCTAAGTGCCACGGGGAGACTCGCTGCCGAATCCCGGTGCTGGAACGACTTCCTCTTTTTCCTCTTTGGGAGGCCCCGTCTGGTCTAGTCTGGGTCTGGTCGGCACGCACTCTGCCAGGTCAGCCCAGCTGACGGCGAGCAGCTCGGCCGGCCACTCGCGCAGCGGCTCCAGGGTCAAGGGGCGGGAGAGCGGCGTGCCGACTGCGCCCCCCCCCCCCCACCCCCCTCACCACACCGCTCTAAATCACGCCACTGGCAGAGGACGGCGCGGCCGTCGGTCGGCTCCCATACTCCCGTCCAGGGCCATAACGGGGAACTTTGCCTTTTTACTTACCCTTATTTGCAAGGTTCTATTCGCTTCAGTCTGCAACCGCGCTACCGCTACGCCCGCAGGTCCGAATCCTGCCTCGGGCACGGATGTGTGTGATGTCCTTAGGTTAGTTAGGTTTAAGTAGTTCTAAGTTCTAGGGGACTGATGACCGCAGATGTTAAGTCCCATAGTTTCGGAGCCATTTGAACCATTTTGCAAGGTTCATACCGGAAAGAATACTTCAGTCGCAAAAATTGGTATCAGTCTCATTCGTAAAATCTTGAGAGACGTGCCACCAAGAAAGGAAACCATTAGAAGGTCGTCCATCTCACGAGGAGAATCCAACTGTGGCTTTAAGCAAGGCTCTTTGCAACGACCGTTGAGTGGTCGGTAAACCAACGGAAAGGAGTCGTGTTATTGCTGCATGCACTGTGTTGTATCTCCTTTCGAAATATATCACCCAAAGAAATTTCTCAAATATGGTTTTATAGAAAGAAAACTAAGACACACGGAGGTGCGAGTTCGCACTCATGCACAGAAAATTATGTAAAGCTAAACTATCTAGACGCGCCACAAAAATATATAATTGTTTAAAAGTTATAGTTGTCTTAAAAATTGTAAATTTATAAAAGTTCGAAAGCTAATATTTCGGCAATGCTTTGGCCGACTGATGTAATCAAAGTGTCTACGGATGCGGCTAGTAGAGCTGCATCGAGCAATCACAGCCGATTTGGCTGAATATGTAGCATTTTTGAATGAGAGGTCGGAATATGGGATTCAACTGAGAGAAACTGTGTTGTTAGCAATAAATAAATTTAAAGAGACGGAAGTAGCGGCAGCATTCTAAGGTTTAAAGAGGTAGATGAGTAATTAAGTATTTACTTTTATTTGTTTATTTCTGTTTAGTATCAAAAATCCTGAAAAGCAATATCAAGCCACAAGAATATTTTTTGTGAAGAAACAGTGGCATATACAGAAAATTGGATCTTACATTGTTATTCTCCGGAAATTTTCCATAATTTTCAGTGTATCGTATTTGCTTTTGTGTTTAGTTTTAGAATATTCGTAATTATTTTTTTCAAACATTGTTTTGAGTTAAGCAGACGTTTCGAGGGTGCATAGGGCGGCCATCTTTGATGACAGGTGAGTTGTTTTTGAGCAAGGCTAAGGGTCGACCGTGCCGCCCATCTGGTGGTAGCAGTGGGTCGGGGGCAAGTATGTACGTGGCGACGTTCGAAAAGGATCAAGTTCAGAGCAACATAGTGGTTTAGGACCACACAACAGTGTATTTTGTGAACTGTGAACAGACTGTCGAGTGCCGTGATCACGACGTATAATTTTGTAGTTAGTGTTGTAGCACCAGTTATTAACGGCCGCCCATACGTATAAGCCCCTGCATTTTAAGTGTTTACTCTATATATTGAAGACTATTTGTGGAAAAATAGAAATAAACTACTTGTTCAAATTGTGAATCAACTTGAGTGACTCAATATTTTAAATTTCACAGCAATACCCGCCTGCATTTTTTTATATATATTTTTTATTTCAGCTTCAAAATTGAGTTTTCGCCAGGTGTGACCTGGCACCCTATGACGAAAAACGTAGAAAAACATTGAGACCAGCCAAATCTCTGGCCTGCTCAGTTAATCTGAGTGTTGAGTGTAACAAATAGATATATTCGTGCAATAGCACGTGGGGGCTCGAGAGAAACTTTTCAGCTAGAGTACCGTCGTAAGGGATACTGACTCAGCTGTGTTGTCCTTCGCCCAATCATGTGCGCTCCTACAGTCTTGCATCTGTCCTCTTGCCTTTGTTCCCCAGCCATTTTGCACGTCGTTTACGAAAAATGCATTTTTAACATTGTGTTCTACTTGACTTTGCGACTCGTACGACTCAAAGTAAGTATTGCTTGTATTTCAGTACAGGTCTGAGACATGCTTTTCACCTGAAATGTTTCTCCATTTATGACATCCGAACAACAGGTGACGCATAAGGATTTGCGGCCTACTGCAGTCGCGTATTAAAGCACATTTCGTAAATGGCTCTGAGCACTATGGGACTTAACATCTATGGTCATCATTCTCCTAGAACTTAGAACTACTTAAACCTAACTAACCTAAGGACATCACACACATCCATGCCCGAGGCAGGATTCGAACCTGCGACCGTAGCAGTCGCGCGGCTCCGGACTGAGCGCCTAGAACCGCTAGACCACCGCGGCCGGCGCACATTTCATACAACGTTATATAATGTCATTTCTGAAGCTGTAAAACACAATCAACAAACATTACATCGCAATCTGTGCCTGTATCGGTATTCCGAATGGTTGTCTACGATATTTCCTGGCAGAAAACTGCTGCATGGTGTGAGATCCTTACCAGATAGGATTGACGGAGAACATCGAAAACGTTCGAAGAAGGGCAGCACGTTTTGTATTATCGTGAAATAGGGGAGAGAGTGTCACTGAAATTATACAGTATTTAGGTGGTCATAATTGAAACAAAAGCGATTTTATTGCGGCGGCATCTTCTCACGAATTTTCAATCACAACTTTTTCCTCCGTATGCGAAAATATTTTGTTGACTGTTGGCGCCGACCTCCACAGAAAGAAACGATCACCCTAAATAAGAGAAATTAGAGCTCGCACGGAAAGATATCGGCGTTCGTTTTTCGCGCGCCTATACGAGATTGGAATAATAGAGAATTGTGAAATGGTTCGATGAACCCTCTGCCAGGCTCTTAAATGTGATTTACGGAGTATCCATGTAGATGCAGATGTAGAAAGTTTTGCATCATCACGTACATGACTGTAAACTGAAAGACTCATTCGCGTTTCCTGGAGTTACTGCTATTTTGTTACTTAGCTGTTGCTTCTTTTTGTTTTTTTGTTTTTTTTGTTTTTCATAGTTTATAGGAACTAGTCTAGTTTTAAATCTGCCCGCCTTACGTGTGACTGAGAGCCTAATTTCTTTTGATCTCCATATTTGGCACATTGTGCGTGATTATAATCAAAGCAAATACAAAAGCGGCGAAGAGGAGCAGAAGAAACAGGAGTGACGGATCGTGCAACGCTAACGCTGTGAGCGGCACAGCGCAGCAGCAGCTGACGTCATTCCTTCCAGCGAACGAGGTTACGCCGGGCGGCAAACTGAAGAGCCCAACAGCAGTGGACTGGTACAAGCGATGCAAACTACCTTGAATAAAACTTCTCTGCTGCTGCCAACCTTTGATGTGGAAATGAGGAACAAGTCCCGATGGCGGAAGCGTGGAGTACAGCCAGCCTTCTGTGATACGGGAAACTGTAGAAAACTGTTGAAGCGGGGGCGGCAAACTTCGAAAAAGGGGCGCCATTAATGAACGTTGAATATTAAATAGGCAAATTAAAGACAGAATGGAAGAGTACTAGAAAGATTAAGCAACCAATGAAGAAGGAACATTTTAATGGAACAGGTTAGTGCAACATCTTCTGCGGCACCTGGGAATAGACGACCTGGCGCTGGAAAGAGCAGGAGAGGTTGTAAGTAGGCTGTTTAGGTTTTCTTATTGGCAACGTTACGTAGCGCTCTGTATGAAAATCACTGGCTGTGCTGTGTGCAGTCTGTGGCTAGTTTGCATTGTTGTCTGCCATTGTAGTGTTGGGCAGCTGGATGTGAACAGCGCGTAGCGTTGCGCAGTTGGAGGTGAGCCGCCAGCAGTGGTGGATGTGGGGAGAGAAATGGCGGAGTTTTGAAATTTGTAAGATTGGATGTCATGAACTGCTGTGTATATTATGATTTTTCAACACTATTAAGGTAAATACATTGTTTGTTCTCTATCAAAATCTTTCACTTGCTAACTATGCCTATTAGTAGTTAGTGCCTTCCGTAGTTTGAATCTTTTATTTAGCTGGCAGTAGTGGCGCTCGCTGTATTGCAGTAGTTCGAGTAACCAAGATTTTTGTGAGGTAAGTGAGTTGTGAAACGTATATGTTAATGTTAGTCAGGGCCATTCTTTTGTAGAGATTTTTGAAAGTCAGATTGCGTTGCGCTAAAAATATTGTGTGTCAGTTTAAGCACAGTCTTGTATAATTGTTCTAAGGGGACGTTTCATATGTCGACCCTGCCAGGATACCTCACTGGAATCTTCTGATTTTTTCTTGTAGTTTGTGTAATTAGTGTAGCTATTGTTTATTGCTAGCGCGTAATTGTAGAGAGAATCTCCTTTGTAGTTGCAGTCTTTCATTGTTGTACAGTAAAACAGTTGTGGCATGCATGTAGATTTGCACCAAGTATTTCGCAGCTGAGCTTGCAATTAACGAGATATTATTTTCAGTGCTATGTTAATGTGTTCTCTTATTGTTGCTCTTCAAACTGTGTTTTTCTGTGTTGTCGTGTGAAATATTGTGACAATAATGGCGTGTGAAAAACGTAACACTAGGCTCCAAAGTAAACTGAGAAATAATAGTGACGACAAGCGTAGCTTATCAGCACCACTGTGTAGTGAATTAACAGACATTCGAAGTAGTAATTTGGTAATTGTGCATAGGGAAATGGAGCGGGCGGCAAATAATGGTGTAGACAGTGAAACAGGTAGTGAACATGGAAGCATTATCGATCGATCGGTCGGCAACAGCTCGCCTCAGGAATCCGAAATGACAGAACACAATATTGCAGATACTGTAGACTTAGGTTTTGGGTCCTCACCGTTTTCTCAAATGAGTCAAGACACATTTTCTGCTTGTCAAAATGTGAATGTTGCCGGTGAAAATGCACTGCCAAAAAGCATAGAGAAACAGATTCCAGACACTAATACATTATTATTGCAATTAATGCAATAAATGGAACGAAATCAGAGACAAACACAGCAAAAGCTTCAAAAGTTAGACACAATGGAACAAAATCTTCTGAAGTTAGACACCACACTTGAACAAACACGTGAAGATTTAACTACTGAGTTACATAACATTGAATCGAAATGTCAAAAAGTCTGTAATGACGTAAAAACACAAATTTGTGAGCATTTTCAACCTATTTTTTCGCGGCATGAAAATGCATTACAGTATCACGAAGCAGCCATAAAAGAACTGCAAACCATTGTTCATGAAAATCATGAGACCTTGTTAGCTAAAATTGACTCAGTTGCATCTACCGATTCGGTTACGCAACTTGCAAAAACTCAGGAAAACTTAAAGGACACAGTAGATTCGATTTCAACACAAATGGACACTCTGAAACTTGGTTTAGAAAAACACACTGAGGAAATGTGTTCACTATCGGAGAAAGTAGCCGAACTTTCGGATCAGTTCACTAACTTATCTACAAAGGTAGATGATGATCTGAATGACACAAGACCCGTAGACTTCACTGACACAGAAGAGTACGAACAAATTAGAAAATTCAAACAAAATCAAAATCAAATCAATACACAGAACAAAAGAGAAATCCGGGAAGTACAAGATCAGTTGACGCAGGTAATACAAGAATTACATATTTCAGAGGACACTCGCGCTACAGTACGGGAAGAGGGACATAGAAATACGGAAAAACCACAAAATAATAACACAGGACACTTCGGAAATTATAAAAGAAATTGGCAAGGCGCATTGGATTTTGAGATGGGACCGCCGAAACGAAGTAACAGTGAACGATGTGCGACTCGCCGACACGATGATTTCGACTATAAGCTGTTCATTACTACACGTAAATTCAAAACATTTAAGAATTCTGACAACGACAGTCATCCACAAGCATGACTTCATCAATTCTCTCATTGTTTTCCTCCCAACTGGTCATTGGAGCACAGGTTAGAATTTATGTGTGGCTACTTGGAGAATGAACCAGCTGTTAGAATGCGATCGGTCATTCACGATTGTCACAGTGAAGGAGAATTTTATCATGCCTTCCTCTCAGCGTATTGGTCTCAAGTGACATAAGACCGAGTAAAACATAGCATCATAATGATGAAACGTTTCGAACAATCTGAATTTTCCAGTCTTATGAAATATTTTGAAGACATGTTGCATAATAATCAGTATCTTCCAAACCCATACAGCCCCTCAGAACTCATCCGCATTTGCTTAATCAAACTGCCTGAACATTTACGACATATTATTTTAGCAGGACGTTGCAAAGACGACATTGAAGCTTTTCAGGGACTCTTACAAGAATTAGAAATTGACACTGACAATCGCGGAACGCGAAAACAGGAACACAACAGTTACAGGTCACATCCGTCACATTTCCGCGATGAAAGAAATAATAAGTGGACACGACAAGGCTTTTCTTACAATGCAAATCGTGACCAAAACAGACACCACCCGTATGACAACCACTGGCAGAGTAATAGTTACAGAGGAAGATCGCATTTCCGTAGTAATGAACATGACAGAGATAACAATAGAAACAGACAATATGGGAAACAAAACAGTTATTATCAAGGGAGACAGAATAACTTCAGACGCAACGGTCCACCACGCAGTTACGACTCCGGGAGAAATTCTCCACCACATGACCGACAAACAAGAAAATATGTAAACTACCGACAAAACGACAGACTTGAATTCCATCAGAACTAGCGAGCTTCAAACAGGGCAGGGCCTTCTCGACAAGGTGAATTTGCAGAAGTTAGGTCTCCTAATCCCAATAACGACGCGCGCCATCAAAGAGACAGACAATGACTCGCACCTCAGGCAGCCACGTGCGCCGGCTGGCTCAGAGAAAAATAACAGACGCTAACCTTGAGAAAAATTCCAGTATTCTTTACCGACGCATACCACATGATAACTGCATTGAAACTGAAACTCTGCGTACTAGAAAGAGTAAAGGATTGCACCACATTTCACATGTAAAACCGTTTATTGAGGGATAATCTGTTTTTTTAACTTAGTCTTTGCTATAAAATTTTTCACTTTACATTACTATTATGCTTTGTCAGACTTAGAATCTGTTAACATGAAACAATGTTTAAAGTTAAATATCCAGTTAAGAACCAAGAGAACTTATTTAAACAGAAATTACGAATGCATTGTTATAGTGAACAGACGACACAGTGTTGTTATTTGTACATTCTTGCTTGTTAGTTGCACGATTACGTAACGACTATAAGGCTCACATACTTTGAACATTTACCAGTACTTCTAATGAGATTTTAATGCAACATTTTGGTTTACTTGAAAATACATTCTGGATTGAAAGTACTTTCTGTGAGATACCAGATGACACAATGGTTAGTTTATGTGACAGCTACACGATTTTATCACGACGCTACTAATGAGTGACAGTTTACAATGTTGCTTTTGCAGTGTTTCTGTTTTATATCTGCACAGTTTTTCTGTATTATTCTGGAAAGTAAAACATGTTTTAGTAGTAACTTTTGTGGTGTAGCTACAATGAGACTGCCTTTTCCGTAGCACAACAATACGTTACAGCACAGTACTTTCTTCGTCACAGCAATAAGCGTGATAACTAAGATATCTATACGCAAAGCATTTCACTTTTGTTTATCATGAGGTAAGTACATTGGCTTCTGCAGAACTTAGCTTTCGGAGGACAATAACTACGACACTTCCCAGAGATTATCTTACAACAAGACGCACAGTTTAGCGCTACAGTACACGTATTTGAGTGATTAATGTTGTACTTAAAACATTTATTTTTAAAGATTTTTGAATTACAAAGAAAGTTTTCCGTGATACATTTCATTCCATTGCTGTAATCTGTGACACCTGAGGGTATAATTACATTAATCCTAAAGGGGGTACACGCCTACTTTGTGTACCATGTGTTTGGCAAGCACAAGGAGCCATAGCTAATATGGTATTTGCTTATACAACTTTACACATCGGTACCATATTTCTCTAACACATAAATTACACAGCTATCTGATCATTTAACTGGAAGAGACAAACATTTATTTTACTACATCAGTGACAGATGTTTACGTAATTACACAGTTGAATAACTTCACTCTTATGAAACTGTATTTTGTCTGTACTTTGTGAACTGTTCATATTTTTTCGGAACCATTGTGATACTATGAGAGCTTTGAATGATGTATTTGGTAAGGGAGCATGATTTTAAAGTACGTTTGAGGTAGATGACACTATTGAAATGAGCAGAGAATTTTTTTTAGGTTTTGAAATTATTGGAGGAAGCTACAACGATTTTGAGAATTGACTGAGATGTTATGATATTATTACGACGACGATGTGTATTTTGCTGTTGAGATATGTTTATGATCAATAAGATGATACTACCGTATATGAGGAATTTGATTATGCTACATATTTCTTATGATGAAATATTGAAAAAGTGTTGACAAATATGTATATGTATAATAAGGTAAGGAATAATGAGTAAGTGGTTAGGGACTCTGATTTGTGGAAAAGAATGTTGGAAACCAATAATCGTACTTTAAGAGTTATGAAATGTATGTAAATGCGTGAATGTACCACAATGCTGATGAAGATTTTTTGTGCACTGTTATATTTACAGGATTTTGTTTCTACAGATTTGTAACGCAAATTCTAGACCTGTGAAATTTTTTATATGAGATTGTCACTGTATTGCAAACTGGTGTCATAAATATTTCAGTAAGAAAGCCAAGTGACCTTGACGTAATGCGTCTTGAGTGGCCAGCTGTGTCAGACGCCTGGAGAAAAAGCCATTAGTGTGTGCCTTTTCAGAGGCACAGGTAAAAAAAAAAACGGGGCCATTATCCTCGCTATTGACATTTCTTTGTCGAAAGCATCGCAAATACGACACGCTCAAACTTGAAAACATATGATTACACTGTGGAGCTCTTAATTTATGATATTTACTAAAATGCCTAATGAAATGATGAGAAAAATTTTAAATCTATTGTCTTTCTATTTGAGAGATTGCTCAATTTGTTTAATATCTAGTTTCTAGCTGCCCTGCAGCATTGGTTAAAATAAAATTTTATGGATGTACTAATATAAATATTTTATGCCTACAGACCCAGTAAAGAATAACTTTATGATGTACTTCAAAAAAACGAAGGAGCACAAAAAGACATTTCCCTTCACAGGAATTGCATACAGAATTTTCTTTTCAAGTATTTGGTAATTTCTTTTGTAGAATAAATTGTGATGCATCACTCTAGTATTAAGATGTGACATAGGTATTAGACATGGCCATCTTTAGTGTAATATTTCTTTTGCTTGAGCTTTGTCATGTTTAGATGTAAGTTATTACATTTGCTGTTGCTGTTTGCCAGGCATAGTGCTACTAAATTTCACTTTGTATTACTCTGTTAAGCTAGTTTTACTACTGATCTACTTTTCTTATTGCTGCACATTGGCTCATATTAGTTGTAATGTTGCATTGCTTGGTAATTTAGATTTACTGCAGCTTGCTTTGACAATTTCCATTTTTTTTCATTGCGGTTTGTATTAATTGTTTTATGCTGCTGCATTGCCTCGTCCCTTAGTTTAGCATCTGAGCTCAGTAGATTTAAGTTAGCTTAAGAGGGTGTAGGCTATATAAGAGAATGAGTTGCGATGAATTGGAAGAAATGCATTGAGAAGCTATAAGAAAATGGTTTGGCCAAAAAAGTATTTTTGAAATAGGATATGAACAAAAAAGTAGGGTTCAGGGACAACAGGTTTAGTAGGATTTTCTTGGAAATAAATGATGAGGTAAGATAATGGAAAATAAATAATGAAGTAAGAAAGATGTGAACAAAATACAGAAAGCATGCTTGGATAGGATTTTTTTGGTGGAAATAAATGTTGAAATAAGATGAAAGATCTATGGAATGAAGTTTTGGGTTGGACTGCAGTACCAAATGTTACACTGAAAACGAACCCTGTCTTTCCTTTTCTATTATTCCGCTATGTGTTTATGTACCCTTGTGTATTTGTCTTTTTCCTGTCTTTATGTGTTTATCTGATGAGAGTTATGTTGTAGAATTTTTCTAATACTATGTTATTTACTTTGTAAAGATGTTTAGACATTATTTATTCTGTTCTGTTTTGATGCTCATGTGTAAAGTTGATGTTTCGAAAGTTATTCTGATCTTTTATGTATGTACTCATGTCATAATTCCTGTAACACTGATGTATATGTTATTTCGATTCTTTTGTAAAGCCTGTACTACAAATGTTATCTGTATTGTTATGTTCTTTAATGATGTATTTTGTACCTTTGTAATTGTATTCTTATGTTATAAAATTGTAATTGACACCAGTTCATCATATTAAATTGTAAGTTCCATTTCACTGCACACGTTTCTGTTGGTCATAGTATATGGACAGTATGTGACCTTACGACTTATCTTAGAAGAAAGATTAAGGAAAGGCAAACCTACGTTCCTAGCATTTGTAGACTTAGAGAAAGCTTTTGACAATGTTGACTGGAATACTCTCTTTCAAATTCTAAAGGTGGCAGGGGTAAAATACAGGGAGCGAAAGGCTATTTACAATTTGTATAGAAACCAGATGGCAGTTATAAGAGTCGAGGGGCATGAAAGAGAAGCAGTGGTTGGGAAGGGAGTGAGACAGGGTTGTAGCCTCTCCCCGATGCTATTCAATCTGTATATTGAGCAAGCAGTAAAGGAAACAAAAGAAACATTCGGAGTAGGTATTAAAATCCATGGAGAAGAAATAAAAACGTTGAGGTTCGCCGATGACATTGTAATTCTGTCAGAGACAGCAAAGGACTTGGAAGAGCAGTTGAACGGAATGGATAGTGTCTTGAAGGGAGGATATAAGATGAACATCAACAAAAGCAAAACGAGGATAATGGAATGTAGTCGAATTAAGTCGGGTGATGTTGAGGGTATTAGATTAGGAAATGAGACACTTAAAGTAGTAAAGGAGTTTTGCTATTTGGGGAGCAAAATAACTGATGATGGTCGAAGTAGAGAGGATATAAAATGTAGACTGGCAATGGCAAGGAAAGCGTTTCTGAAGAAGAGACATTTATTAACATCGAGTATAGATTTAAGTGTCAGGAAGTCATTTCTGAAAGTATTTGTATGGAGTGTAGCTATGTATGGAAGTGAAACATGGACGGTTAATAGTTTGGACAAGAAGAGAATAGGAGCTTTCGAAATGTGGTGCTACAGAAGAATGCTGAAGATTAGATGGGTAGATCACATAACTAATGAGGAAGTATTGAATAGGATTGGGGAGAAGAGAAGTTTGTGGCACAACTTGACCAGAAGAAGGGATCGGTTGGTAGAACATGTTCTGAGGCATCAAGGGATCACCAATTTAGTATTGGAGGGCAGCGTGGAGGGTAAAAATCGTAGGGGGAGACCAAGAGATGAATACACTAAGCAGATTCAGAAAGATGTAGGTTGCAGTAGGTACTGGGAGATGAAGAAGCTTGCACAGGATAGAGTAGCATGGAGAGCTGCATCGAACCAGTCTCAGGACTGAAGACCACAACAACAACATGTGAGAAGTAGGGACTGTTAGTGTTTGCACGTGTGTTAATAATTCAGCAAGGGACTGGATAACAGCATTGCTGGTTCTAAGGACAATTCCAAAAACTTTGTGAGTGCACAGGTGGTGGTTATGGACTTGCTATATTCTCCGCAAGACTCTTTGATGGTGATTGTACACCTGCACAGTCACAACAGATGGCTGCTGGCCATCTCTACAAGGACTGCAGTGGGTCTGCACCTCTGGTGGCCCACCAATACAGTAATCTCTAACAGGACTAAAGTGGGTCTACTCTGTGATGACCTACCTACCAATATTCTTCAAAACTTCGAATGACTCTGCTGTGGATTTGCTCTGTTGTGGCCCATTACATGTCTGCATGTCTAGAGCCAGCACTGTCTTTGTGTTGGAAGGACAACACTACTTCTTCAAGACTGCATGGAAATCCACTACTTCCGCATGCATTTTCTTTTACTGCTCAGACTTTGAGAAAAACACTGCAATTTTACTGTGATGAACAATCTGGACTGTCTTTATGGACTGTGAGAAAATTTTAGCATTTGACCAACATTGTATCAATAAGTGTGTGCATTTGATATCTTTGTTATTGTAATTATGAAAAATTTTATCAAATCATTATTGGCCACTGCCGAAAACAATTTGTAAAATTTTTTGTGGGGAGCATGGGGGCTATGTAAGTAGGCTGTTTAGGTTTTCTTATTGGCAACGTTACGTAGCGCTCTGTATGAAAATCACTGGCTGTGCTGTGTGCAGTCTGTGGCTAGTTTGCATTGTTGTCTGCCATTGTAGTGTTGGGCAGCTGGATGTGAACAGCGTGTAGCGTTGCGCAGTTGGAGGTGAGCCGCCAGCAGTGGTGGATGTGGGGAGAGAAATGGCGGAGTTTTGAAATTTGTAAGATTGGATGTCATGAACTGCTGTGTATATTATGATTTTTCAACACTATTAAGGTAAATACATTGTTTGTTCTCTATCAAAATCTTTCACTTGCTAACTATGCCTATTAGTAGTTAGTGCCTTCCGTAGTTTGAATCTTTTATTTAGCTGGCAGTAGTGGCGCTCGCTGTATTGCAGTAGTTCGAGTAACCAAGATTTTTGTGAGGTAAGTGATTTTTGAAAGGTATATGTTAATGTTAGTCAGGGCTATTCTTTTGTAGGGATTTTTGAAAGTCAGATTGCGTTGCGCTAAAAATATTGTGTGTCAGTTTAAGCACAGTCTTGTATAATTGTTCTAAGGGGACGTTTCAAGGTAAGAAATAGTATGATGGGTTATAGACGGCGAAGTGTGAGAAACTGGATCGTAGTAGTTATGTAGAGATTCAAATGTCTGCTCTTTTAACAAGCTGCACCTCTTGTAAAAATTTTTTCTGTTTCCATGGAAGAGCTTATTTCATAATTTCAGCTGTCTGACTTGAGCTTCTTAGCTTATTATGTATGTTTGAAATTTTAACGTCATTTAATTTATATGACATGCTGAAGAAGATACCCTTAGTGTTATCGAAACGTGATCAAATTTTTACATTAAATTTATGTAACCAGTTTGCTGTATACTTATATATTGAAAAGTTATGTGGTGATGAAAATATTAGCACGATGTAGGAAAACATGAGCAGCATCAAAGCATTCAAACAAATCGTAACGAAAAAGAACTAAATATGTAGCACGGATGAAATGTTTAATAGCTTGTAAGAAAAGTGTTTGTAGGAGTACTATAATTTTACTGGACAGGCAAATTCCTTACACTTTAAACACAACTGTAGACAGTACAGCAAGTACAGGCAACGTTTGATGACAGGTCATTGAGAAAAATAGAGAATGTTTCAGAACAAACGTGGCGGCCTTTAAAGGAATTAAACCAAATGCTCTAGAGATATATATGTCACACAAATATCATATACAAATACTCACCCAGAAAACGGCAAAGCGTAATAATGCGAGAAGGGCGTAATTAAAAGGCACCGCTATCTATACACTGTAACAACTCGTAATACAAATTTGAATTTATGCATCAACACGAAACCTCTGATATTTCCACTTAATATTCCAAAAACATATATACGATACTGGAATAGCAGCAGCGCCTGCTTATGAAGTGGTATTTACGTAATCAGTTAAATAATACAATGCGTAAATTTCACGCAGTTGTAGAGCGATAAAAACAGCGTTGAAACCTAAACATCGGGAATTCCGTACTACGTATTTTGCACAAACCTATATTTAGAATTAAACGGAGCAGACATATCGGAGGGATGCAGCACGGAAACGCTGTTGGATTACGCAAAACACAACATTTGAAATTTGTGAAAGGTATAAAAGTATGAAAGAAAATGCAATAAAATCAATCTCAGTGTAATGATAGATGCATCATCTCGTTTAGCTTCTGACATTTTCGAGCTACGTAATCCTGGTTTAACGTGTAGCATCAAGAACACACACCATTTATACGCACTGGATACGTACTGTTACAACGAAAAAGAACTGAAAATTCTGATAACTCTTATGACTGAGGAACAAATACAAGCTCTTAAAAAACCAAAATCAAGTGCCGTTCTCCTTTTACATCTACATCTACACGATTACTCTGCAATTCACATTTAAGTGCTTGGCACAGGGTTCATCGAACCACAGTCATACTATCTCTCTACCATTCCACTGCGGAACAGCGCGCGGGAAAAACGAACACCTAAATCTTTCTGCTCGAGCTCTGATTTCTCTTATTTTGTTTTCATGATCATTCCTACCTATGTAGGTTGGGCTCAACAAAATATTTTCGCATTCGGAAGAGAAAGTTGGTGACTGAAATTTCGTAAATAGATCTCGCCGCGACGAAAAACGTCTTTGCTTTAATGACTTCCATCCCAATTCGCATATCATATCTGCCACACTCTTTCCCATACTACGTGATAAAACAAAGCGAGCTGCCCTTTTTGCACCCTTTCGATGTCCTCCGTCAATCCCACCTGGTAAGGATTCCACACCGCGCAGCAATATTCTAACAGAAGACGAACGAGTGTAGTGTAAACTGTCTCTTTAGTGGACATGTTGCATCTTCTAAGTGTCCTGCCAATGAAATGCAACCTTTGGCTCGCCTTCGCCACACTATTATCTATGTGGTCTTTCCAAATTAAGTTATTCGTAATTTTAACACCCAGGTACTTAGTTGAATTGACAGCCTTGAGAACTGTACTATTTATTGAGTAATCGAATTCCAACAGATTTCTTTTGGAACTCATGTGGACCACCTCACACTTTTCGTTATTTAGCGTCAACTGCCACCTGCCACACCATACAGCAATCTTTTCTAAATCGCTTTGCAACTGATACTGGTCTTCGGATAACCTTACTAGACGGTAAATTACAGCATCATCTGCGAACAACCTAAGAGAACTGCTCAGATTGTCACCCAGGTCATTTATATAGATCAGGAACAGCAGAGGCCCCAGGACGCTTCCCTGGGGAACACCTGATATCACTTCAGTTTTACTCGATGATTTGCCGTCTATTACTACGAACTGTGACCTTCCTGACAGGAAATCACGAATCCAGTCGCGCAACTGAGACGATACCCCATAGGCCCGCAGCTTGATTAGAAGTCGCTTGTGAGGAACGATGTCAAAAGCTTTCCGGAAATCTAGAAATACGGAATCAACTTGAGATCGCCTGTCGATAGCGGCCATTACTTCGTGCGAATAAAGAGCTAGCTGCGTTGCACAAGAACGATGTTTTCTGAAACCATGCTGATTACGTATCAATAGATCGTTCCCTTCGTGGTGATTCATAATGTTTGAATACAGTATATGCTCCAAAACCCTACTGCAAACCGACGTCAATGATATAGGTCTTTAGTTCGATGGATTAGTCCTACTACCCTTCTTAAACACTGGTGCGACCTGCGCAATTTTCCAATCTGTAGGTACAGATCTATCGGTGAGCGAGCGGTTGTATATGATTGCTAAGTAGGGAGCTATTGTATCAGCGCGATCTGAAAGGAACCTAATCGGTATGGAATCTGGACCTGAAGACTTGCCCGTATCAAGCGATTTGAGTTGCTTCGCACCTAAGGTATCTACTTCTTAGAAACTCATGCTAGCAGCTGTTCGTGTTTCAAATTCTGGAATATTCCATTCGTCTTCCCTGGTGGAGGAATCCCGGAAACTGCGTTCAATAACTCAGCTTTAGCGGCACAGTCGTCGGTAACAGTACCATCGGCACTGGGCAGCGAAGGTATTGACTGCGTCTTGCCGCTTGTGTACTTTACATACGACCAGAATTTCTTCGGATTTTCTACCAAATTTCGAGACAATGTTTCGTTGTGGAACCTATTAAAGGCATCTCGCATTGAAGTCCGTGCCAAATTTCGCGCGTCTGTAAATTTTAGCCAATCTTCAGGATTTCGCGTTCTTCTGAACTTCGCATGCTTTTTCCGTTGCCGTTCGGACCTGTTTTGTGTACCACGGAGGATCAATTTCATCTCTTACCAATTTATGAGGTATGAATCTCTCAATTGCTGTTGCTACTATATCTTTGAATTTGAGCTACATCTCGTCTACATTTGCATAGTCAGTTCGGAAGGAATGGAGATTGTCCCTTAGGAAGGCTTCTAGTGACACTTTATCCGCTTTTTTAAATAAAATTATTTTGCGTTTGTTTCTGGTGGATTTGGAAGAAACGGTATTGAACCTAGCTACAACGACCTTGTGATCACTAATCCCTGTATCAGTCATGATGCTCTCTATCAGCTCTGGATTGTTTGTGGCTAAGAGGTCAAGTGTGTTTTCGCAACCATTTACAATTGGCGTGGGTTCGTGGACTAACTGCTCGAAATAATTTTCGGAGAAAGCATTTAGGACAATCTCGGAAGATGTTTTCTGCCTACCACCGCTTTTGAACAAGTATTTTTGCCAACATATCGAGGGAAGGTTGAAGTCCCCACCAACTATAGCTGTTGTTTTAGTTGTTGTTGCTGATGTTGTTGTTGTTGCTGCAGAGTACAGTCTGACGGCTGATATGCAGCCCTCCGAGGTAGACTGCCCTTATACCAAACATTTCTCTTTTAAAGTTCGCTAACCTACCTATCTGAGATCTGAATGGGGACTATTTTACCTCTGGAATATTTTACCCAAGAGTATGCCGTCATTATTAAGTGATACAGTAGTGTTGCACGACTTCTGGGAAAAGGTAACGACTGCAGTTTCCCTTCGCTCGAGCCGTCCACAGTACCGGCCGGCACAGCGACGGCCAGCTGGCTGGTGCTGCAGGGCCAGTTAGGTCAGTCCCAGCAGACTGTCGTCCACGGAGCTACTGGGAAGGCCGCTGCGCCTGTGCGGGAAGCACGGGCCAGCCCGGCCGCACCTGCGGTACGGCTGTCTGCACTGCTGAGGCGTGATGCACGCCACGCCACCTCGACCTGATCCGTTGTTGTGGCGGGGTTGAAAGGGGGGAAGGAAGGGCGTATCTCTCTAACTTCAAATTCTCAGCACTGTGAAGCAACGCTTACACCAAGCAACAACGTATTTTATAGTTTCAGAAACATATTTAACTTGAATTAATAAAAGACGGCGCTGATCCCACATGGTATGCAAAGGAGGTCAGAACACAGTTGCAGAAGCAACGAAAAGAGCATACCAAGTTTGAAAGAAGACAAAATCTCCAAAATTGGCGGTGTTTAGTGAAGCTCCAAAGTTAGTGCGGACTTCAATGCGAGATGCTATTCATAGCTTCCAGACTGAAATTCTGTCTCGAAATCTGACAGAAAATCCAAAGAGATCCTGTTCGTATGTAAAGTACACCAGCAGCAAGACACAATCAGTTCTTCACTGCGCGATCCCAACGGTTATATGACCGTGACAGCGCCTCTAAAGCGGAGATATTAAGCAGAGTTTTCCGAAATAGCTTCACTAAAGAAGACGAAGTAAATATTCCAGAATTCGAGTAGAGAACAACAGCCAACAGAGTAACTTAGCGTTAGACATCCTCGGCGCAGCGAAGCAGCTTAAAGCACTTAATAAAGGCAAGTCTTCCGATCCACATAGCGTACCAGTAGGGTTCCTTTCAGTATATGCTGTAAAACAGACCCATATTTCGCAGTCATACACTCGTACAACCTCTCTCTCTTGCCAAACGATCCGTATCGAAAGGCTGAAAAATTACACAAATCACGGCAACAAAGAAAGGAAACAGGAGAACTCCAATGAATTAGATAGCCATACCACTGATGTCGATTTGCAGTAGGATTTCGGAACACATACTGCGTACGAACATTATGAATTACCTCGATGGTAACTGTCTATGGACACAGTCAGCCCGCATGCAGAAAACATAGTTCTTTTGAAACAGAAGCAGCTCTTTATTCGCATGAAGTAATGAGTGCTCTTCACAGGGCATCTCAAATTGAGTCCATATTTCTAAATTTCCAGAAGGATTTTGATACCGTTCCTCACGCAATCTGATTAGAAAATTGCATGCTACGCAATATCGCTTCGGTTTGCGATAGGATGGGAGATTCACTGTTAGAAAGGTCACAGTACATAGTAACCGACGGCTAATCAAGGAGTGAAACAAAAGTGAAACCCAGCGTTCTACAAGGTAGTGTGATAGGTCCTCTGTTGTTCCTGATCTGCAACCATTTAGTAGATAACTTGAACACACACACACACACACACACACACACACACACACACACACACACACCTCTTAAATTGTATGCAGTCATCAGGAAATCAAAAGCAATTGCAAAATTAGACACTATGTCTGAATGTTGCTAAAAGTGTTAATTCTCTCTGAATAAGGAAGACTGTAAGGTTATCCACACTACTACTGAAAGAAATTATTAGAATTTTGAAAATATGATAAATCACAAAAATTTTAAGGGTGTAATTTAACGAAATACAAAGGGCTTGCGATTACGAACAACTCAAGTTGGAATGATCACATAGATAGGGTTGTGGAGAAGGCAAACCAAAGGCTACATTTTATTGGTGGAAGAACTACAAGATGCAACAGGTCCGCTAAACAGGCTGCCTACACTACGCTGGACCGTCTTCTGATAATATACTGCTGTGCGGAATGGGATCTATACCAGATAGGATTGACGGACGACACGCAACAAGTTCAAAGAAGAGCCACTCGTTTTGTCATAGCGTGAAATAGCGGAGAGTGTCGCGGACAAGATAAGCCTGCTGGGACGGTAGTTATTGAAACAAATTTCAGTCACAAATTTCCTTTTCTGAATGTGACAATATTTTATTGTCACCAACCTACATAGGGTAAAACGACCGTAATAATAAAATAAGAGAAATCAGAGTTCATACAGAGAGATTTAAATGTTCATTTTTCCCTCGCCGCCGGCCGGGGTGGCCGAGCGGTTCTACGCGCTACAGTCTGGAACCGCGCGACTTCTACGGTCGCAGGCTCGAATCCTGCCTCGGGCATGGATGTGTGTGATGTCCTTAGGTTAGTTACGTTTACATGGTTCTAATTTCTAGGGTACTGATGACCTCAGAAGTTAAGTCCCGTAGTGCTCAGAGCCATTTTTTCCCTTCCCACTGTTAGAGAGTGGAACGGTAGGAAAATAGTGGGAAGATTGTTCGAAGAACTCTCTGATACGTATCTAGATTGAATTGCAGAGTAGTCATGTAGATGCAGATGTAGAACTGGTCATTGGAACTCTTGTCTTACTTATACCTCGGTCTTTCATTAAGACCAAATGAAATGTTACAAGAACTCAGAACATGGTTACCAAGAGGTTTTATCTCATTTCTTGGATTTTTGTTGTTGTCGTCTTCAGTCCTGAGACTGGTTTGATGCAGCTCTCCATGCTACTCTATCCTGTGCAAGCTTCTTCATCTCCCAGTACCTACTGCAACCTACATCCTTCTGAATCTACTTAGTGTATTCATCTCTTGGTCTCCCCCTACGATTTTTACTCTCCACGCTGCCCTCCAATACTAAATTGGTGATCCCTTGATGCCTCTGAACATGTCCTACCAACCGATCCCTTCTTCTAGTCAAGTTGTGCCACAAACTCCTCTTCTCCCCAATTCTGTTGAATACCTCCTCATTAGTTCTGTGATATACCCATCAAATCTTCAGCATTCTTCTGTAGCACCACATTTCGAAAGCTTCTATTCTCTTCTTGTCTAAACTATTTATCGTCCACGCTTCACTTCCATACATGGCTACACTCCATACAAATACTTTCAGAAACGACTTCCTGACAAATCAATACTCGATGTTAACAAATTTCTCTTCTTCAGAAACGCTTTCCTTGCCATTGCCAGTCTACATTTTATATCCTCTCTACTTCGACCATCATCAGTTGTTTTGCTCCCCAAATAGCAAAACTCCTTTACTACTTTAAGTGTCTCATTTCCTAATCTAATTCCCTCAGCATCACCTGACTTAATTCCACTACATTCCATTATCCTCGTTTTGCTTTTGTTGATGTTCATCTTATACCCTCCTTTCAAGACACTGCCCATGCCACTCAACTGCTCTGCCAAGTCCTTTGCTGCCTCTGACAGCATTACAATGTCATCGGCGAACCTCAAAGTTATTATTTCTACTCCATGGATTTTAATACCTACTCCGAAATTTTCTTTTGTTTCCTTTATTGCTTGCTCAATATACAGATTGAATAGCATCGGGGATACGCTACAACCCTGACTCACTCCCTTCCCAACGACTGCTTCCCTTTCATGTCCCTCGACTCTATAACTGCCATTTGGTTTCTGTACAAATTGGAAATAGCCTTTCGCTCCCTTTATTTTACCCCTGCCACCTTCAGAATTTGAAAGAGAGTATTCCAGTCAATATTGTCAAAATCTTTCTCTAAGTCTAGAAATGCTAGAAACGTAGGTTTGCCTTTCCTTAATCTATTTTCTAAGATGAGTCGTAGGGTCAGTATTGCCTCACGTGTTCCAACATTTCTACGGAATCCAAACTGATCTTCCCCGAGGTCGGCTTCTACCAGTTTTTCGACTCGTCTGTAAAGAATTCGCGTTAGCATTTTGTATTGTGGGTTGGCAGGAGAGCCAACACCGGGTATGAGAGGAAGCCGAAAGGCACGCGTTGTAGCTCACGCAGGCTGGCGTGAGGTCTGGAACAGGAAAAGGAAATTAGATTTTAGATAAACGGACGTAGCTGGTGGAATACTTAACTTTAATCCATTAATGATGAGCGTCGCTCTTGACGGTACATGATTACAGTATCAATAGTAACTGGTAATGGCGCCTTGCTAGGTCGTAGCAAATGTATTTTGTCAGTGAACCATCGCTAGCAAAGTCGGTTGTACAACTGGGGCGAGTGGTAGGAAGTCTCTCTAGACCTGCCGTGTGGCGGCGCTCGGTCTGCAATCACTGATAGAGGCGACACGCGGGTCCGACGTATACTAACGGACCGCGGCCGATTTAAAGGCTACCACTTAGCAAGTGTGGTGTCTGGCGGTGACACCACATTTTGCAGCTGTATTTCTTGGATTATAAGAGGCAAAACGACGGGGTCTGACAGAAACTTACCGAGTGTGTTAGATGGGCAGCATCCAATAGAATCTCAGCTACCGAATGATATTACGTAGCTATCGCTCAAACAATATTAAACAGTGATAACAAGGAAGATGTTTGCAGCACACAGCGAACTGATGAGGCGAACCGTCGTGATCAGCGACGCCACGAGAATCAACACTGCCTGGCGGTGTTGTGTTGCGGGCAAACGACGCGGAGAGGGAGGAACACCGGCGGGGCAGAGGCGAGTGGGCGCTCGTCGTGGGCCGCAAACGCAGAAATACGCCCACACAGACCACTCTGGCCGACCGGGGGAAGATGGCTGCTGCCCGGCGCCTCGCGAACGGCGGGGCTAGTCGGCCGTTATCGTGCTTTCCACATATGCGGGATGTGGCTCGAGGGCGGCGAAACCGCGAGTACAAAATACTCGAGGCTTCCGCGACCGCTGCAGCAACAGAGAACGGACACCTGGCGACGCCAGCCGTTCGTGCTGGCGAGCCGTCAGGACAATCGCTAAACGAATGTCGGCCGCAGATCCGACGCGCAAAACCAGCCGGCGGTACGTCGAGCCACGAGGTGTGGCCGGTGTGTCTGAGTGGTCGGAGGCTCGCCCGCTCTGCAGGTGTGCGGGGTGGGCGGCGACGCGAGACACACCTGGCGGCAGAGCACGGCGCCTCTACGTTCCTCTGTCTGCATCTGCGTCACGGCAGCGGGCACGTGATCACTGAGATCGGACCACGAGTCAACGGAAAGGTGCCACCCTGACAGCTGACTGACGTTTCTTGTTACAACAGGTCGACGGTTGCGCCTGGACTCGCCGTCACCAGGAGAATGGCTGCTCGAAACGCGCACCGTGTCGCCGCCACAGGCCGGTGGGGCCAACCTTACCCTGGGGCAGACGCTCACCTGGCCATCCGCGACACCTGTCACAATAATCGAAGGCACCAGGCCAGCTGTGGACTATGGTCGACTTCATTCTAGATGACTTCCCCGATAGCGATGGCGTCTTGCAGCAACATAACTATCCACATCAGGAGGTCACAATCGCGCCACAGTGGTTTAACGAGCATCACAGTGAGCTCACACTGATGTTTCCGCCACCAGACTGTCCGGATCTGGAGCGCGTCTCTGGGATGCCATCGGGGGCAGACTCGGCGCCCACAAACGAACCCCCAGCCCCCTTTAATTTAAGGGAATTGCGTGACCTGTGCGTAGACGTATGGCGGGCGCAACGCACCTTCGGAATCTCACCGAGAGCTTCACGCCGTGCAGACTCACTGCCGTTTGCGTTGAAGAGTTGAGTCAGTTGCGAAGTAGCTGTTCAACGAGTTTCTCTCAGCGTATACACCCTCCGAGAAGTTTCGAGGCGTTTGGATATAATTAACTTTCCCGTTTGATGCTTCAGTACTTCTTCATTTCTCTCTCCTTCGCCATTATATTAGTTCTTCTGACAGAGTCTTAAATGACTGTGGAGATGCCGGCCGAAGTGGCCGTGCGGTTAAAGGCGCTGCAGTCTGGAACCGCAAGACCGCTACGGTCGCAGGTTCGAATCCTGCCTCGGGCATGGATGTTTGTGATATCCTTAGGTTAGTTAGGTTTAACTAGTTCTAAGTTCTAGGGGACTAATGACCTCAGAAGTTGAGTCCCATAGTGCTCAGAGCCATTTATGACTGTGGAGATCGAACATTCCTTTAATTATACTCTAGCTATGTAGCAGTTTTCACCTGTAAACTACAAAATTTTAATTTTCACTTATTAAGTAGAAAACATGAACAATTCTATCTGTTTTGTTGGAAATGTTGAATGAACAATCCTATCTTTTAATGAGGAAACTAGCAATGTTTCAAGAAACCGCCACACATCATATCAGCATTTTGATAAAGCTGAAAAGAATCATATTTTTCGATTGCGAATGTGATAGTAGTCTCTGACGAAGTAATTCTGCAAGAAGAATCAACGATTATTGAATATATTCGCTTCCGTGTGTGACATATAAAGTGATTTGGGCTTTCACGGTTTGTTAATACCACCCAACGGTGAATGACGGAAGGAGTGGACCAAAGGGGTTCGAGGTACTTCATTTACTGTTTACTTTCTTTACAACACACTTTTTTATTAATAACACTGATAATACTTTTAAAAGTCAAAAACACAACAGGCCTTGTAAATCGTCTAACTGCATAAGTGAACTACTAAAAATAATCGTTAATATGTTTAGGAACACAATAAACTTCAACTCACGCATAGCACTCAGTTGTTACTAATTAATTAAATGTCTGTTCAAACCAATTTCCCCACATAATCAACACAACTTGAAACCAGAACTCCATACACTTCCTTGCTATTAAATGTCTGCGTAAGTTAATGGCCATACATAGTAACCTCTGAACAACAATTCAATTGACTTAAAAAAAACACAACCACCTAAACATGTTTACAGAATTATGGGAAAGAAATGCATATACTCCTTCGGTTTAGCAAATAAACCACTTTCGGCCTGAGCCACCAACAACGTAAGTCAATCTCATTACCCACATAGAGCTACTCCGAGGTACTGGAAGCAAAAGATAAGTCTTCCACGTGTACACCAAAGGCACGGTTTCCCAGACTGCAAGCCGTAAGAAACCAGTCAACACGCTCCCACCACCAAGTACAGGAAGACGTCGGCCTAGTAAAGAACGCCCGCTACGGTGGGTTGGCGCGACTACGTAACTGCTTGCCACAGTGGGTCGGTTCCTCCCGCACCCTCTGCGAAGACCGGTGGCGAAATTAATGAAATTAGCACCACCTGTGGCACAAAGGGCAAGCAACTCACCAACGTTATAAGGACATAAATTATTCGCATATGATGACGATGTCCTCCTCGCCGTGTCCGGCGAAAGCGACTCCGTCAGTCTTCTCTGTCCTTGTTGTGGTAGGCTCGGATGTGGCTCGCGAATCCGAATTTCGCTTTGAATATCCTGTTGCATGAAGCACAGTAAAGTTGACCAGCAGAGTTGTAAGTATACGTGTAGACAGGCTTGAGCTGAGATTTTCGGAGCTCTCTTTTAGCATCCAGGTTCATTAGACGCTTTTGCTCGAATTGTTCGATGCTCTTATGTACAGTTGATCGCCACTCCGATCGGCGCAATGCTAGCTCCACCCAACGGTTGCTCGGAATGCCACAGGCTGCAAGGTGGCGTTTAATGGTGTCTTTATATCGCAGGTGTTGACCACCTTTCCTCCTCTTCCCGCACGAGAGCTGCGAGTAGAACACCGCTTTAGGTAGCCTACTGTCGTCCGTGCGTACTATGTGACCACTCCATCTCAGTTGATGTTTCATTATTAAAGCTTCAATACCAGCCAGTTTCACGCGGCGCAAAATCTCCGTGTTTGGGACACGGTCTTCCCATTTGATGCGCAGAATTGATCTCGGACATCGAAGATGAAATTTATCTGGCTTCTTAATGTCAGCTTTGTAACAGCGCCAGGTTTCCGAGGCATAGAGTAAGGTGGATAATACTACTGCTTTGTAGACTGCAATTTTTGTTTGTAGTTTGAGATCATGTGATTTCCATACTCGGTCATTAAGCTTACCGAAGGCTGAGGCTGCGCTGGCTATACGCGCTGCGATTTCCGTTGTCAGGCTGTTGTCACTTCTAATTTGGCTTCCCAGGTATTTGAAATTTGACACATTTTGCAAGGGTTTGTTATTTATCTCAATACTGGAGTCATCTGCATTAAGACCTCTAAGTGGCTGTTTGAGAACTTGTGTCTTAGTGATGCTAATGGCTAAGCCAAATCTTCTGCAGGAGGCATTTAGCAGAATTATGTACGAGGGCAGTTCAATAAGTAATGCAACACATTTTTTTTCTCAGCCAATTTTGGTTGAAAAAACCGGAAATTTCTTGTGGAATATTTTCAAACATTCCCGCTTCGTCTCGTATAGTTTCATTGACTTCCGACAGGTGGCAGCGCTGTACGGAGCTGTTAAAATGGCGTCTGTAACGGATGTGCGTTGCAAACAACGGGCAGTGATCGAGTTTCTTTTGGCGGAAAACCAGGGCATCTCAGATATTCATAGGCGCTTGCAGAATGTCTACGGTGATCTGGCAGTGGACAAAAGCACGGTGAGTCGTTGGGCAAAGCGTGTGTCATCATCGCCGCAAGGTCAAGCAAGACTGTCCGATCTCCCGCGTGCGGGCCGGCCGTGCACAGCTGTGACTCCTGCAATGGCGGAGCGTGCGAACACACTCGTTCGAGATGATCGACGGATCACCATCAAACAACTCAGTGCTCAACTTGACATCTCTGTTGGTAGTGCTGTCATAATTCTTCACCACTTGGGATATTCAAAGGTTTGTTCCCGCTGGGTCCCTCGTTGTCTAACCGAACACCATAAAGAGCAAAGGAGAACCATCTGTGCGGAATTGCTTGCTCGTCATGTGGCTGAGGGTGACAATTTCTTGTCAAAGATTGTTACAGGCGATGAAACATGGGTTCATCACTTCGAACCTGAAACAAAACGGCAATCAATGGAGTGGCGCCACACCCACTCCCCTACCAAGAAAAAGTTTAAAGCCATACCCTCAGCCGGTAAAGTCATGGTTACAGTCTTCTGGGACGCTGAAGGGGTTATTCTGTTCTATGTCCTTCCCCATGGTCAAACGATCAACTCTGAAGTGCATTGTGCTACTCTTCAGAAATTGAAGAAACGACTTCAGCGTGTTCATAGGCACAAAAATCTGAACGAACTTCTCCTTCTTCATGACAACGCAACACCTCACACAAGTCTTCGCACCCGAGAGGAGCTCACAGAACTTCAGTGGACTGTTCTTCCTCATGCATCCTACAGCCCCGATCTCGCACCGTCGGATTTCCATATGTTTGGCCCAATGAAGAACGCAATCCGTGGGAGGCACTACGCGGATAATGAAGAAGTTATTGATGCAGTACGACGTTGGCTCCGACATCGACTAGTGGAATGGTACCGTGCAGGCATACAGGCTCTCATTTCAAGGTGGCGTAAGGCCGTAGCATTGAATGGAGATTACGTTGAAAAATAGTGTTGTGTAGCTAAAAGATTGGGGAATAACCTGGTGTGCTTCAATGCTGAATAAAACAACCCCTGTTTCAGAAAAAAAAGTGTTGCATTACTTATTGAACTGCCCTCGTAAGTCTGAAGAGTTTCGCAAGAATTAGCCATCGTGCATACATCATCCGCGTAGAGAATCTCTAAGATGGATAGTTTGGTTACGCGACTTTTTGTTCTGAGGCGAGAGATGTTGAAGACACTTTTGTCTGTCCTTGTGTCGAGACTAATTTGATTACTACAGGCTTTGGTCGCGTCTCTCATAACAACTGCGAAGTAAAGTGAGAAGAGTGTGGGAGCCAGAACACAGCCTTGTTTTACACCACATGTCACGGGAAACTGTTCTGAGAGCTTGTCCTCATGGCGGATTTTTGCCATCATGTTTTCATGAAACTGCCGAATCAAACTGACAATTTTGTCAGGGCACCCAGTTTTCTTTAGTATGATCCAGAGAGCTTCCCGTGGGACACGATCAAAAGCTTTTTCCAGGTCTACAAAGCACATGAACAAAGGCCGATGTTGCTCTAAGCTTTTCTCTTGCATTTGTTTGACAACAAATATGGCATCCACTGTCCCTCTGTTTGGTCGAAAGCCACACTGGGTGTCTGGTAGCAGTTTTTCTGCAAAGTGTGTTAACCTGGTGTTAATTATGTGGGCAAGGACTTTTCCCGTTGCTGAGAGAAGAGAAATGCCCCTGTGGGAGCTGCAGTCTGATATGTCACCCTTGCCTTTATAGATCTTGGAAATACAAGCATCTTTCCAGTCTTGTGGAATCATTTCATACTCCCAAATCCTTAAGATCAGAGCAAATAATGGTTTCTTGATGTTTGGCCCCCCCATATTTATATAGCTCTGATGGCAAGTTATCTAATCCTGCTGTTTTGTCATTTTTCAGCTTAGCCAGTGCTGAAATGAATTCATCGTAGGAAGGGGCATCCGCAAGTTGTTCCTCAACTGGCAGGTCTTCAAGTGCTTCTATGTATGGAATATCGGTTGTCTGATGGCCGGGATTAAGAATGTCATTAAAATGTTCCGCCCACCGAGACAGGATGTCACTCTGTTGCGTCAGCCGACAACTTTTATCTTTGTTGTGGACTGGTGCTATCTTCCCAACTCTTGGACCAAAGATAGTTTTCAGGGCTCAAAGAATCTGCCCGTTTGGTGTGTGTCGGCAAATAACTGTATTTCATTTGCTTTATTTGCCCACCAACCGTCTTTAAGAGCACGTACCTTTACTTTCAGATTGTAATGCGCTGCTCTACGCTTGTTATCATCAGGGGTGCGAAGACAGGTTCTGAAATCATTAATTAGCTCTCTGATCTCTGGATCTGAGTCGTCAAACCAGTCCTGGTGCTTCTTCTGAGGCTTTCCCAAGACTTCTGAAGCACAGCCACGCAGTCTGCTAGCGTATGCACTCCACTGTTCATCCACAGGGGCAGATTCAGATATCAAAAGGCCATCGACACCAAATTTTTCATCCAGTTATGCTCTCATAGTCTGATCATTGGCCAAGATTTTGCAGGACAATTTTGTTGGTATTTTGTGTGAAGCTCGGCGTGGTGCCTTCAAAGTTATCTTTAATTTGGACCTCACGAGTCGATGGTCTGTCCATCCCTGAGCGCCTCTCATTGCACGTGTGACCAGTACGTCACCAAGATCTTTTTTCCGTACTATCACATAATCCAGAAGGCGCCAGTGTTTAGATCTCGGATGCATCCATATCGTTTTATATTTTTCAGGCAGACGAAAATATGTATTTGTCAGACAGAGTTCAAACTCGGCACATAGAGTTAGAAGATCCAAACCATTCGAGTTGCATTTTCCAATCCCATGGCGACCGAGGACTCCATTCCAAGCACTGAAATCATTCCCAACACGAGCATTAAAATCACCAAGTAACAGAAGTTTATCTGCAGAAGGAATATCCCTAAGGACATGTCGGAGGGCTTGGTAGAACTTGTTCTTCTCTTCATCCGGAGATGGCAATGTAGGAGCGTATACATAGATCAAGTGAAGATATTTCTTGGATGCCAGGTGAAGCCTGAGTGTTATTATTCTGTCACTGATACCTTTTGGGAGTTCTGTTAGTGAGCATGCCAATTTATTGCGTATGGCAAAGCCGACCCCACTTTCCGCCCTTTCAGTGGATGATTTTCCACTCCAGTAGTAGGTATAACCTCCGAGCGGTTCACATAACTGTCCAGAGTCACTAAGATGTGTTTCACTTATGGCGGTAATGTCGATGTTATATCTAGCCAATTCCCTTGCGATAAGTCCTGTCGTTCTCTCTGGGCACTGATTATGGTCGTTATCCTGTAAAGTACGGACGTTCCAGACTCCAATCATTAGATATTTAAGGTAACTGTTTATTTTATTATTTTTTTGACCGCATATGTTAGTGAACAAGTGACCGCAGTTTGCCACTTGTGCTAGGTTGAGACGGGCTATGATTAGGCCACCTTTTGTAGGCCCCTCCCTGGATTAGGGAAAGCAGAGCGATCCTAAATAGGGCTGCTTTGTCGTCTGACGAGCTGCCGAACCAGTCCTCCCGTCTCTCACGAGTACCAGAACGACCATCAGCGTCTGACCGCCTAACGTGAACTAAGGTTCAGGTACACCAAACCCTTGCCTCACCATCAGTACTCCATCGCCGCAGGACTTTCAGAGCTCATAGTCCATTGAAACTTTGCCGGAGTCATCTGCGCATGAAGGTATTTAAAGTGGACAAGCAGTTGCGCAGATGCAGATCCACTCTCTCGTCCTCTGCCTGTGGTTGGCAGTGGATCGTAGGGCCGATACGACTGGCAAGAGGCAGGGGATGCAGTGAATGGCCATATGCCACTGGAAGTATCCTGACATACGCCCTTAAGGCACATCACAGGTGCCTTGCTTCGTCGGTATAGAAGCCGTGAGTGTTTACCTATGAAGAGACTGACAGAAGGGAAGAAGAAAAGGGAAGGGACTGGAAGGGAAAGGGAGGAAAGGACGCTAGATCGTTGTGAGGCACACTTCGTCTGGCTCCTCTGCTGAGACCTGACCGGCTAGGTTGAACCTGCCAGTAGCTACGCCACCACCGGTGTAGCTCTCAGCATCACACGAACACGCAAACTCTCCCACCCGCACGGACAGTGCTACGATAAGGTGGTGCATATACAACTTGTCCAAAGCAGCTATCTATCCACTACTTCCAGCACCTCAGATGACACCACTTAACACAGTGAATTCAGAGTTATCTAAACATAGTGCGCAAAACCACAAAGATTTCTTGGATGGAGAAAATGAGCAATGAATAAGTCTTCAACAACGTAGGGGAGAGAACTTCATTGTGCAAGACTTTCAAGGAGCAGATGAGTTGGACACTTATAGAGGCATTCTTTGTGATATCAAGGAAAACTAATTGGCAAGAATGCACGAGGAAGACCAAGACAAGCACGTCAGGCAGGTAAAACGAGACCTGAAACTTTCGACGTACTCGGAACCGATCAGACTTGCAAAAGACGAAGAAAAATGACCAACGAGCATTGTCTAAGCAGAATTCCACGTTCTTACACTACTATATTCTGCTTTCCTTAACGAGAACATAACACTTCCAGTGAAATGGCGGTAGTTCTGCAATTCTAAATGTACCCTGTGTGTAGTGTATCAGTGTTCTACTCAAATACTCAACAAGTTTATTTTGAATGCTAGAGTCACCGCTGTAAGTGTTTATTCTGAACTGGAGCGTGCTGCCGTTCCACACCTCTGACTGGCTCCGCTCGTTGACACACGTGTACTTGTTCCTAATTTTAAACAAAAGGTCGAAAAATTTTATTTTCATATCTCTGGCGCGAGATGTAAACGAACCGTTGAACTGACCGACTGATGCAAAATACTTCTCCACATCTCACGGACTACCTTACAGTGAGTTATTTTCTATTGTTTTACGTTCTCGCAGGGACGTCGGGATAGCGTAATGACTACGCGCGGGAATGCGCATTTCAGTTCTTGCAGACTCTCTGTACTGAAAAAATGAGATGACTTTGTGAGTGAGGGAAGATCGCAGACTGCCGACTTCCGAAGTGCTGAACACTGCGAAGCACCAGCCCCGCCCCAGAGCGCAGTCGAACCCGAGGCGGCTGGCGGCCAGTTGTCCGATTTCGTGGCCTGCCAGCAGCTTCGGGAGTCGGACCTTCCAGTCACTCTTGAGCAGAACGCAGGCTGCGCTGCTCCCCAGCCCTGCACCGCTTCTCTGGCTGCTCACTGACGTTTCACAAATTTTACATCTTCCTCATCGAGGGTACCACAGACATACAGTTCTCGAGTGAATGCGGCCCCGTTCCACATTCGGACTGTTGTTTATTTCACTAGTTTTTCATTCGTCTCACAACCAGTTTCGGCTTTTTAAGCCATTATGTAATGGTAAGCTGTATAGAAAAGCATACTATGTGACTGCTAAGAAATGGGAACACAACGGTGTAAAAGTAAATTAGCGGATGGATGGTTACCTAGGAAGTGTGTGTGTGTGTGTGTGTGTGTGTGTGTGTGTGTGTGTGTGTGTGTGTGTGTGTGTGTGTGTGTACGTAAAAATAAAGAAAAAATGAAATGAAAAAGAGAAATATATCGGCAATATAAGAATATACAACCTACAGTTGCAGGTTTACTTTATCGTTTACCTAGGTTAGTAATAACGTCTTCTTCAGAACCTGCAAAAAGTTAATATTATAATGTGCTAGACCACATTAGATATGGTCATCCTACAGGATGCAACGTGTAGTACTTACATAAAATATTATTTAAATGTTTGCCTAAAACAAGACATGTCCTAAGTCAACTTTATAAAACTTGATGCATAACTCTAAGGTTTTGTCACTTCTATGTCACGTAAAGGTTTGGGTGTATGAGTCATTTGCACCGAGTTAATTAGCAATTAAGTTGACCAATCGGGCCGCTGCGCGTGCAAATTCAAGTGGCCGCCAGGTACAGTTAGCGCCTGCTGTTCTCACAGCACACGAGGCGTCCCAGACCTCGGATGAAATTCGATCCTTACTGCTGTCCCGTGTCCACCTGCTGTATCGGTTTTGGGAAACCAAACTAAGGATACATCGGGCAGCGTCTCTGGCGGGCTGCTCCAAATGTACCCAATGTTCTGTTAACAGTTATTTCTCCGCACGACCTACTCTACAACAGCCTTCCAAGCGTTCCAGACTGTTTCCGACCACGCTGTATATGAAAGTGTTAGACCGCCCTCAGTTTGATTCATTGGTCCACCTTATACCTTTGCACATTTACCACCTTATATGCACCATCCAACTGTCGAAACATCACAAGTGTTAAATTTATGTAAGCCAAAACGAAGGGAAACAGAGAACGTGATATACGCTGCCATTTTTATCCATATGGCAACTTTCCTAGGTAAGTGTCCTACTGTTAATTTACTGGTATGGACCAGTGTGTTACCATTTTGCAGCGTTAATATAATGGGTTTTTCTGTAGGCAATTAATGGATAATGGCCTAAGACGGTTGAAACCTGTTTTGAAACGAAGCGCCGGCCAGGGTGGCCGAGCGGTTCTACGCGCTACAGTCTGGAACCGCGCGACCGCTACGCTCCCAGGTACGAATCGTGCCTCGGCCATGGGTGTGTGTGATGTCCTTAGGTTAGTTAGGTTTAAGTAGTTCTAGGGGACTGGTGACCTCAGATGTTGTCCCATAGTGCTCAGAGCCATATGAACCATTTTGAAACGAAGCAAAAGTTTAAATCAATAACAACCTGAGTGAGGAAAAAAATGTCGCATTCGTTTTACAAGTTTGGATCGAGCAGTTGTCAATTACCAGCCTCCAGCCTAGCTACACGTACAGCTACAGGATTACTCTGCAATTCACAATTAAGTACGTGCCATAGTACCACATTCAAGCTACTTCTCTCCCGTTAGAGTCTCTAAGAACGCGCGGAAAAAAGAACATTTAAATCTCTCAGTGCGAGCTCTGATTTTTCTTATCTTATTGGGATGATCATTTCTCTCCATGTAGGCGGGCGCTAACAGAACATCTTCACAGCCTGAAGTACAGTGAGAAGGTCCTGCCTTTGTTTTTTTTGTGGCGGCGTTCGTAGCGACAAACACTTCGCTGTAGAAACGGCTTACGAAGTCACCGCCACACTTTTAATAGCGGGCCGACCGGTCCGCTGGAACAGTGAACAGAAAGATGAAAACCCAAACACTCTGATTAAATAAAAGTCGGTACTTATCTTTATTAACGAAGATACAGAAACACAGTAGTGAACTCCGTGTCTGCAGAAATCCGTCTAGTTCGAGTCGGAGCGGCTAGGTCAGCGTCGGCTGACTACAAACAACAACTCTGCTGCGATGAACACACAACTGACTAGCAAGTACACAAATCGGTGGCGAGTATACAACTGAGCGGCGAATACAGAACTGTCCTAGCGCTCGCGACTCCAGCGCTTAAGAAGCCAGAAGCCAGCGGTGGCGCGCGCAGACTTGCGGCGATTTCCTGTATCGCTGGCGCTGCTTATGCGGACGGCGTCCGGACTTTGATGCTGCCAACCTTTTGGCAGCGGGCTCGGTTGGCATTACTGGCTATGATATAACAGTTTTAATGATTGCCACCCCAGTGCACGAATCACGTCCGTCGCACTCTCCCTCTCACCCCTCTGTTTCGCGATAGTACGAAACGAGCTGCCCTTTGAACTTTGTCGATGTGCCCCGTCAGTCCCGTGTGATTTGGATCGGACAGTGCACAGCAGCACTTGCGAATAGGGCGGACTAGCGTACTGTAAGCAGTTTCTTTAGCACACCCGTTACACTTTTTGAGTGTTCTGCCAATAAATCGGAGTCCTTGGTATTATCTACGTGATCGTTCCAATTTAGGTTATTGGCAGTTGTAATTACGAAACATTTAGTTGAATTTACAGCCTTTATTATCTGTGTGTTTTATCCTGCAGTCGATATGTAGGGGATCCGTTTCAGTACACGTGTGTATGACCTCACACTTTTCATTATGCAGAGCAGCGCCGGCCACGGTTCTAGGCGCTACAGTCTGCAGCCGACCGACCGCTACGGTCGCAGGTTCGAATCCTGCCTCGGGCATGGATGTGTGTGATGTCCTTAGGTTAGTGAGGTTTAATTAGTTCTAAGTTCTAACCGACTGATGACCTCAGAAGTTAATTCGCATAGTGCTCAGAGCCATTTGAACCATTTTTGAAATTCAGGTGTAGTGAGCAACGACAGTAATCGAAAATCGAGTTACAGGACGTACATAAGTATTTGAGATTGACGTTAGGACTTCTACATTTTTCATTCAATTACGTTTTAGCAATCACGAGCTGAGAATGTGCTCACTAAAGATGATAGGTGCAAGCACGATTCTTTCTGCCCCCATTCCTTCTCGATCAACGTTCCACAATCACTGTGCGACTTCCGCGAACTTAGCTGTTTCCCCAAACGTTGTTTTGACTCTAAAGTCTTCACCTCAGACTCATTATCCGACCTTTAGGAAGGTGTTGATATTTTAATTGCACGGTAAGCTGTGTTAGTATTTACTTAACGAAACGGTTTGTAATGGTACTTGAATTACGTAACCATTACGGCAGCTCACTTCAACCTATCGATACCAGCAATATTCTACTGTGTTTCAGTAAAGAAGTTAGCATATTTCTGGCACAACATTCAGATTTGATTTCATTAATGTGGAGGTACTTTGATACATCGATATGTGTATGTTGCAATGATATTATTCTTATGTGTATTCTTACTATGATCTTTGTCATACTTGTAACTCTGATATTTGGGCGCGTAAGCGGTTATTAGAGAGTCACGTCTTGGACGTCATGTTGAAAAGACGCAAATTGTAGTAAGTTTATAAAATGTGAACTTTAACAGTGAGGAAGATATTTTCAAGTATGTTTTATAATGTGATGTTTTGTGTGTTACGTGATACTGCAACAAAAGTAATAAAAAAGAAGTGTAACTTAAATTCGGAGTGCTGATTAGTTTTTTACATCACCATTGTGCTAACTTTCAAAGGTTTACTCTTCAAGAATGGTTTGTGAAACACATCTATAAAACTTTTGAATATCTCAGAATAACACCTAGGTCTGAAACTTCCTGGCAGATTAAAACTGTGTGCCGGACTGAGACTCGAACTCGGGAGTCTCGGTCCGGCACACAGTTTTAATCTCTCAGAAAGTTTCATATCAGCACACACTCCGCTGTAGAGTGAAAATTTCATTCTAGAAACACCTAGGTCTCTTTGCATCCGAGCTTGGAATCATCACTACCTAGATTTTCGACGATAGAGCCATGAATTCACAACGAGACCAGCGTGGGAAACTGTCGCACATCCACCACTGGCCGCTTCTCCAGACCTCTCACCGAACCACCTGCGCTGCCTACTCGCCCACAGGAAGACTCGGACCCGTCGTAGCTGGCAAAAACTGCTCGCGGTTAACTCGAATTTTCCCCTCAGCTATCCGTGTCTTGCTACATTTCGGAGCACGACGGGTGCGATTCTGCTTCTGCCCACTACAACAGTGACCTTTCTTTCATTCAGTAGTTTAATGAACTCACTATGTTTAATACTCCTGTGAGTAGCGGCACTCATGTTTGATGTATGTTGCGGCTACCCCTGTCTAACTAATTCAATTCACTAAGTTATCTCTTGCATGATTCCTGTCATTAAATTCACGTGACCCTACGGCGGAGCGATGTGTTTATCGCCATGGCCACCCAGTACGGGTCATCTGGGACCCACAGGACTGCGTCGATTGCTCCGCCGTAACTTGACACTGCAGAGCTGCGCGACTGGGCACGTGATTTCGTGTCGGAAGGGTCAGAGTCCACAGTAGCTGGCAGGAAGCCATCCGAGGCTAAGGCACGCCCTGACAGCACACGTGCTCCACGAGCATCGACTAGGGTGTGCTACCCTCACCACCGTCACAGAGAACAAGGTGGGAAGGGCGTGCGAAAACAGGAAATCTAGACCATCTTTACATTCGTTGTCGATTTAAACATCAATTACTTCAAACTAAAGATCACCAAAAATTGAGTTTTCCATTTTCCCATTCCGTTGCGCTCCGACTCCTGATTTTTTTTTCCCAGTATGATTGGCGCTCAATCTACACACACAAAAACTAATAAACGCAACGACAAACCTGTACATTTTCTACACTTTCTTCAATGCTGCAGGTATGTACATGTATTTTCTACTCTTAAATAGAATATTCGGCACAGTCTTTACAAAAACTTTGAAATCTAGCTCTGAACGTCGTCTGTGTGGTACAGATGGTTATCTTGTTTTATAACAGCAGCACACGAAAATGTTCTACTTAAAGTGAGCATGAATATTCAACTGCAGCTTCAATGTATTCTCTTATTAATTCATCACCTATTAAAGGAGGCCAGGACTCTGCTTAAAGTAGTGCAGTTTTGTAGCTCAACCAAAAGGCACATTCACTTGATTTATCATCCTCGTCAGAGAGCTTCCTTTTAAGTTTTCAAACCTCTTATACACGCTCACGTCCTTCACATTTCTGTTTCCGTATTCTTTGAAGCTGTAGAACATGTAACGCTTTGAAAATTGAACTTCCTGAAAGTATTCATAGTTTTACGTTAAAGTAAACGTTCTGCGAAGCCCTTGTAAGTGAGTAGCCTTTACTTTTGTGTTTGTCATCGCAAATATAAACGTGCCAATGTGAACTGACAACCTAAATTTGCTACTCAGCTCAAAGACATATCACTTACATGAGACTGAAAAGAATTCCGTGTGTGTGAAAACCGATCTTATTCATCAGCAAATAAATCAGCAAACCAATAATTTGACGCTCAGTGGACTAGGTCAGAGCGGACATTGATAAAACCTAACTGTATAACAAAACAAACGAAACTTTAATGTCGACCTGTATTACAATGTAACCTGAAACACATGAAAATTTCTGCCTCGTAAAATAAAGAATCTGACAGAACCTACATTGCACAAAGGAAACGAAACAATCACGTATTATGAATCTCACCTGCAAAGTGACGTACTGGCAGAAACAGCAACAAATCAAGAGTGCGGAAGAGCTAAAGCAAAAAAAATTGCCAAAAACTAGCTACAGTTGGTTCAGGGAAACTGGGTTCATAATCTTGATAGAGAATGCCAATGAAACACATGACTCAATCTTTAAGTTCTGAAATTTCAGTTAGGAAGGAACTTATAAAAAATATATAGATAATAATATAAAAATTCATTCAATCTAATAATTCCCATCGTACAGTAAATTAACTGAGAAGATCAATCAATAGATTAATTATCAAAAACTCGAGTCGGACCATGGTGAAGTGGACCAACAACGTAAGTCAACAAAAATAAAAATAAACTTTTCATTTCGTCAAATAATAACTTTTTCTATATTTCTAAACCTTTTTTATGTCCGTATGCTATCCAAACCTTGTTCCGAGTCATCATTCCTCCTCTTAATAAATCTACAACTCACGTAGTTTCGAAACTGAGTGCATGCATTACACGCTACCCCGCCTTCTGCACGCCGCAGCCATCCACTCGTACGACTGCACAGTGCTGCCATCGCAGACACAGACTGCGTTGCCCAACTCCTCTCTCTGACCACAGTTATTCAAATGCATCATTTCCCTTTACAAACATTAACACATCCAGTATCATCATCAAAAAATAGTCTTACACCCTTTGTGCGTCAAATGCTCAGATTCGTCGTAATGCAGACTGCAGTGTCAACACAGTGCCCACTCGCCACTGCAGCTACTGCAGTCTGTCTGTAAACTCAAGAGCGAGCAGCGCTTTTGGTGGGGGAAGTGGCCTTTCCCGGAAGAACGCTGCCACCGGCCTTCAGGGCCAGCCAAAATCAACTGCCCCTTACCTGTCTAGCAGTGCAGTTCGGGGTGCAGTGATATACGTCGTTTCTGTTCGCGGGATCTTGGTTGCCAGTGTCAGTCAGTTGACTTTGTGGTACTCACTGATATACTTCAGTATCAGGAAGTGGTGGATAATCGCCCTGCATTGCAAGAAAATGTGCAGAATACGAAGAAGTGGAGGTATTTGCGGAGTAACGAGCGTTCGATCGTCTCTAACGTTATTACAGCGTGTGTTGAGAAGGTGACACAAAACGAACTGTTGGCTAATATTACCAGTCCCAACCAATCGGCTGCAGTTTATGCAAACGTCAGCCTCGCCACAATAGGACGCATAAGGAATGAACGCGAATATAAGCCGCATGGTTTACTGGAATCGTCGCAAAGGAAAACTAATAATTTAGGGAGGAAACGCACCGTTATAGACAGTTTAACAAAATCGGTCATTCAACAAACGACGGAGGACTTTTACATAAACCGAAAAATAGTGCCCCCATTACGGAAATTACTTACTGCCGTGAAACAAAAAATACGTTTTCCTTGCAGGAAGATGTTTTACACAAGACATTGCGTGAAATGGGATTTACCTGGAAATACTTTTCAGACATGTTTACGAAGACAGTGACAAAAAAAGCAGTGTGAATCGAACAAATATAACACACAAAATTATAAATTTCTTGTAACTTTTTAAACAATCTTCGTGATGCAAGAGTTGTTAAGTTTCAATGCAGCCCTTCAAAGAAATCGTCAACCTTTTAGTAGAAACACAAAGTAAGAACAAGCCTTAAATTCTACAGATTGATTGCACTATATCTGGTTCGTCTTACGAATAGAGGAACATACATTCACGTGAGTAGGCATTCGGTTCTATGTTTGTAGCAGAATCCTGACTTCCGTTCTTATGTTAATATTATTTACTCTATAACGTTTTGTTTCGAAAAAGCTATCGTCTTTTGTTTTCCTTATACTCTTAAAGCATTTGTCTAAAAATAAATTCAGCCGAGACGTATCTGTACATGGCATCGCCAAAGATTTAAACGCGCGCCGCGGCAGGGCCGGTACTACGTTGTGAAACAGTTGGGTGAAGACATACCAATTTTTCATTTTCTGTACAATGTACTCTTTCACATATTTCATTATTCCTGTTTTCTCATTTCAACATAAACAGATTTCATGACTACTGTTCATGATTGTTCACTATCTCCTAACACATTGAAACAATGTATTATAAAAGAGATTATTCAGATAGTTAAGCGAGATAAAAATTTAAAATCTGATACGGTAGCAGGTACACGAAAACAGTAAGAACACAAAGGCTAGGTGGAAGGGATGAAAGTGGAAGCCACCTGATAGAATTTCCCACAGAGCATAATGTAATCATCGCCAGCACCTTGCTTAAGAATCACGAAAGAATAATATATATTTGGAACAGAGTTTTCGAAACCAGATTTTAAATTGTAAGGCATTTCCTGGTGCAGACGCAAACCTGACTGAAGACTTGTCAATAGCAAGAAAAGCGTTCTGAAAAAGAAAATTTGTTCACATCGAATATAAATTCTAATGGTTGGATACTATTTTACAAAGGTATTTGTGTGGAGTGCAGTCTTGTATGTAAGTGAAACGTGGACGATGAAGAGTTCTGTCAAGAAGACAATGGACGCTTTCAAAACGTGGTAATCAACAAGAATGCTGAAGATTAGATACGAGGATCACGTGACTAAAGAAGAGGTACGGAATTAAATAGAGGAGGAAGAGGAAATTACGGCACAACTCTGACAACAATAGGGGTTAGTTGACAGGACGTATTATGGGGCGTCAAAGAGTGAGGACAAAGGGGTTGGGTGATAGTATTCTGATAATAATCATCTGTTGAAATACTATTCTACTATTTTATCTATTAATGTAAGCAGTCAATTTACTCTTCCATGCACTCCTTAAAACATTTAAACCAAAACTGAAATCAGCTGAACACCAAATCTTTCAACCACTGTCTGACAACTACTGGATTCACTTTCAACTTTCTATAACTATCACTGGCTAGCCACACACACATACAGATATAAGGAGAACAAAAATAAACAAACATTAGTTTTCAGCATATAATTCTGCAGGTTGGCAGACAGGAAGGGACATAAAGTGAACACACTTTAGTTACGACTTCAAATCTGAGTTTTCGGTAAAATGTCTACTGATAGTGACAGCAGAAAAAAGAGCGAACATGAAAATGTGCTTATGTTCCATAATCTAAGTTTTAGTTCAACCTCCAGCATGCGACCAGGTGAGGGGAAACGTATATGTCCGCAAAAAACTCGATTCACTGTAAGTAATCAGTCATTCACATAAAAAAGATGTGAACTGTTTTATAATCTGCAAGTATCACATATCAAAACAAAACTGAATCATTCTAGATTCCACCGAAGATGCCTTAAAATAAAATGTGAAACCCGTCTTGAATCAGTAAAGTACACTGGATAAAGAAACAAAAAAGTTTGTTACTTACCAAAGGAAATAATCAATAGCTGTAGATATTTAGTAAATTACATCTTATGACATACCAGCAAATTAGTTTCGGTTTAACTTCTCATTCCACATGCTATTAAATGCTGTTTAAAAAAATTCATCTATCCCTTCTGAAAAACTGTAGTTACATTCATATCTCAGTAGATAAATAGATTTAGGATATTTATCATGCTACGAAATACATGACTTTTCACAAGTTATCGTTTGCAAAAAAACACGTTTCGATTTCTTGAACCGTTTACGAAATTTGCGGTTGATAGAACCACATGGTTTACGACGAGCAGGACAAGTATCGGTCGCGTGGCGACCAACACGCGCGCGGTCTCGACACAGCCCGTCCGCCGACATATCATTCAATATCTCGAGAACGGTGATAGCTATCGATCTGCTCTCCGCTTTAAAAACAATTTCGATATGTTGACTAAATTTCATATGCAATAATGTATTACCTAAAATGAACTGTACGCAAAGTCCACGCAAAGCGTTTTTACCTCTGCACATTCATTAAAATTTCGTGTAAAGGTTTACGTAAATGCGATACAGCCAGTAACCACGACGAATAACGAAAAGAAATTCGGTCCTTTATCAAGAGAAGATAACAGGCTGTAACATGCCCAAGAATCAAATTTTTCTGCCGAATAGTTTCCTTGGAATCGGATGATAAGTATTTCATACCTGCCGCCGCGTCCGCGCTAGCGGTTCGGCGAAAGTTCGTGTGGCCCGGTGTTCCGTACCTGACGTCACGCTCAGCGCGTTCTGTGATTGGCGGCGCGGACCTGGAGCGCGGCACGCGTCAGCGGAAGCGGTTCGACATGGTCAAACCGCGACGCAGAGCCCGCCGCGCCGTGCCGCTGACGCCGTTTCCATGGCAACTACGCCGCTGACGCGCGGTTTAGACACGCGGCACCCCTAGTGGGAACCGGCCTTAAGAGAGTCAGCAGGCGCGAGGGCTCACACTCAAAATCAGCCAGTCGTTAAGGTTGGGGTTCCGAGGAGGCGTTACACGCCCTGTGCTGTTCTTGATCTACAAAGGTCTTTCAATAAATAATACCACAAACTATTTTTTTTTCTTCATCGCTCTTTCAGATTTCGTGTTTCTTCCGCACGCGTTCTGTATTTCGTCAGCTGGCAGAACCTCAGTGACCGATCAAAATGGCGTCTATGCGAGGCACTCGTTACAAGCGTCGTGTTGGAACTGAATTCACTGTTATGGGAAAAGAAACCATGGTGAATACCCATAAACGCTTGTGTACAGCGTTTGGTTGTGACATAGTACTGGTTTATAGTACTGGTGGCCATTGGGCAGAGGGGTTACAGCTTCAGGAGGTACGGTAACTGAGTACCTCGATCGGCCCCATTAAGGACGTCTTGTCACAGCCCTGGTTACTCGCGCGGACGACGTTTTTGGTACAGACTGAGAAATAACGGCTGGAAATTTTGTCCCTGCAGCTGTCAGGGAGCAATGGAAGCGCGTGTGCGACAGCTGAGATTCTTGGATATTCTGAGGTTTACTCGAAGTGAGTTCCACGAATATTTGCAACAGAGTACAAGATTCGAGGGAAATAAATTTCATCTGAACTGTCGGAGCAGAATGAGGCCAACGAAGAGGCATTTATGACACGGGTCGTTACAGCGGGCGAAACAAGGGCGCCTGACCTTGGCCCACAAATATCATCCGCCGTTGTCAAGAAAGTAGAAATTCAATCCAGCTCCCTCTGACGACAGTCTTTTGGGATAGTAATGGGTGTCATTCTCGTGGGTGTCTTGCCAAAACGGCAACTGTTAATTCAGAGGCGTGTGTTAAGACCCTCAACAAACTCTAGAACCATTTCCCAGCGTGTTCTGCTAGAGGAGAACTCATCGCCGAACTGGGTAGGACGTCATTGCCTCATCTATCCTGCAGCGCGGATCTGCCGCCCACGGAACAGGACAATGCTTTGAAGAACGAGAGGGCATAGCTCGTGCACTTAAAATACGACATACAGATTTTACTAACAGTGAACACTTTCTCTTGTGGAACGCTGGCACGGAGCCATAGAACGTGATTGAGACTATGTAGAAAATTAACTGAGATCTTGAGTGATATTTAATACTAAATTCTATCTCTTAAAGCTGGCTGGTGTGGCCGAGCGGTTCTAGGCGCTACAGTCTGGAACCGCGTGACCGCTACGGTCGCAGGCTCGAATCCTGCTTCGGGCATGGATGTGTGCATTTTTTCTATCTCTTAAGAATAAATATATTCCAAGATAAGAATTGTGTGGTAATAATTATTGAACATTCCTCGCGTATAAATCACATAATTATGAGAGAATCTGAGCAGCCCCCATAGATTGTTTGCAGACGATGCTATAGTGTATTGTAAACTAATCAGAAATTAAAGGCGAACTAGAAAATGATCTAGAGAAGATGTCTGCATGGTGAGAACTGATTGTGAGAACTGACACTAAACAAATTGTGAGACCTCCGTACAGCAATAAAACAAAAAAGGAAACAAATTTAGGTTACACCTTGGATTGTTAATGTAACTAAATGTCAAAGAATTACTATTTCGAGCAACAAAAACTGGAATCGTCACGTAGAAAATGTTGTGAGAAAGGCGAACCACAGACAGAATTTTCTGCACATATGAGGACTCATTAAGTTAGTCTAAAGATATTGTATGCCTAGTTACGGTTAATAACAAGATGTGTCTAAGCATTTAAGTACCGGTTACAGGGAACTGCGTATTATATGTAAAAATTCCTGTATGCCATGAACTTGGCAATTTTAGGTGTGTGATTTGAGAAAGACCTTTTCAGTCACAAATCGATAGCCACTGAAAGAGGCATTTTATATTAATGCAACTGAGACGACGAAAGGAAGAAAAACGAATTGTCTCAGTGCTGATCACTTGCGGACGACCGTCCCCTGGCAGCATACTTCTAATGATCATACAGAGGGAAGCACCGTTCCAGTCATCCTTTGCTTAAAGAGGAAATGTCGGAAATTATCTGCACTGACAGGACAAATTTAGAAAGTCTGAGAAGGTACTGCGCGACATAAACAAAAGTTGGTAGACGTGTTTCTACACCTGAAAGATGACGCCTTTTCAAGTTTCGCGCCAGTCCCCTAACACTGGCGCCAGTAGCACCACTACGAGGACGCAAATCAGGTTTGCTTTAAATACACGTTGAAACGGTCGTCAGCGTTAGTTGCATTTGAGGTTGGACGAGGTGATTTGATGTTAGCCAAGAATATCTTTCAGGCGCCAAAGACGCCATTATCAGCACCTCACAGAGCTCGAACGAGGTCGTGCAACAAGGCTACGAGAAGCTGGATGTTCCTTCTGCAATACGGCAGAAAGACATGACAGGAGCCGGCCGCGGTGGTCTAGCGGTTCTAGGCGCTCAGTCCGGAGCTGCGCGACTGCTACGGTCGCAGGTTCAAATCTTGCCTCGGGCATGGATGTGTGTGATGTCCTTAGGTTAGTTAGGTTTAAGTAGTTCTAAGTTCTAGGGGACAGATGACCATAGATGTTAAGTACCCATAGTGCTCAGAGCCATTTGAACATGGCAGGAATGTAACCTCAGTACATGATTGCCGGCGGCGGAGTTCACGAGAAAGCAGGTCACACGAAGACCGGAATCCAGACGACTACGAGGAGTACAGAGAGGGGAGACCGTCGTGTTCGACGCGTGGCTCTCGCGCACCGTACTACAGCTGCAGCAGCAATCTGCCCGCCAGTTGGCACTGCAGTGACACAACGAACTGTTACACATCGGTTACTTCGAGGACAGTGCCGGGCCAGAAGCCCTGTAGCGTGCGTTCCACTCACACCGTTTACGGCTTCAGTTGATTCAAGTGAGAACTTATTGGAGGTCAGGCTGGGGGTTTTGTTGCGTTTTCAGATGAAAGCGGGTTCTGCCTCGGTGCCACTGAAGGCCGAGTGTTGGTTACGAAGAGGCCAGTTGAAGGCTGCAACGAACGTGTCTGCGTGCTGGACACGCAAGATATAAACCTGCAGTTATGGTTAAAAAATGGTTCAAATGGCTCTGAGCACTATGGGACTTAACATCTATGGTCATCTGTCCCCCAGAACTTAGAACTACTTAAACCAAACTAACCTAAGGACATCACACACATCCATGCCCCAGGAAGGATACGAACCTGTAGTTATGGTCCGGAGTGCGATTTCGTATGACAGCTGCAGTACTCTTGTGTTTATCCCATGGATCCTGACTACATATTTCTACGAGAGTCTGGTGGTCCGACCTGTTGTGCTACCATTCATGAACAGCATTCAAAGGGATGTATTCCAACAGGATAACGCTCGCCCTCTTACCTCTGTTGTAACCCAACACACTCTTCCGAACGTAGACATGTTACCTCGGCCTGCTCGATCACCAGATGTGTCTCAATCGAGCACACATAGGACATCATCAATCGAGCACACATAGGACATCACCGGCCAACAACTGCAGTGAAACTTCCTGGCAGATTAAAACTGTGTGCCGAACCGAGACTCGAACTCGGGACCTTTGCCTTTCGCGGGCAAGTCCTCTACGAACTGAACTACCCAAGCACGACTCACGCTCCGGCCTCACAGCTTTACTTCTGCCAGTACCTCGTCTCCTACCTTCCAAACTTTGCAGAAGCTCTCCTGCGAACCTTGCAAACTAGCACTCCTGAAAGAAAGGATATTGCGGAGACATGGCTTAGCCACAGCCTGGGGGATGTTTCCAGAATGAGATTTTCAACCTGCAACGGAGTGTGCGCTGATATGAAACTTCCTGGCAGATTAGCTGTGAGGACGGGGCGTGAGTCGTGCTTGGGTAGCCCAGTTGGTAGAGCACTTTCCCGCGAAAGGCAAAGGTTCCGAGTTCGAGTCTCGGTCGGGCACACAGTTTTAATCTGCCAGGAAGTTTCATATCAGCGCACACTCCGCTGCAGAGTGAAAATCTCACTCTGGAGACCTAGTACTCTACGATCACGCGTTTGCAGAACGGTCACTGGGAGCACCAAATTCATAAAATGTCAGGGAGTATGTACGCAGCGACATAAAACACGTCGCGAGTAAGGCAGATGCCCGACTGAGATTCATTGCAAGAATCGTCAGCAAGTGAAGCAGACCCATCGAGGGAGCGGCGCACGAAACCCCCGTACGACTGATACTCGAACACTGCAAGTCAGTCTGGGATCCGCACTACACAGGAATGACACAGTAAGTAGAGAAGATGCAAAGGAGAGCAGCGCGTTCCGTCGGAAGTTCGTTTAGTGAGCATGAAAGCGTCACGGAGACCCTCGGCCGACTGCTGTGGCAGACGCTGCGAGGGAGGCGTTCTGCACCACGGCGTGACTCGCTGTCAGTGTTGCGAGCGCGTCCGTTCCCGGAGGAGCCGACCAACCCCTTGCTTCCTCCTCAGTACACACGCGAAAAGATCGTCAAGATAAAATCAGCGAGATTCCATCCCTCGTTTAGGCTTTCTACGAATCCTCCTCCGCGCGATCCACTCTGACTGGAACATAAAGGGGTCAGAGACAGTGGTACGCAAACTAAGTTCCACCACACACCCTGAGATCTGTTCGGTAACGGACCCGTAGTTTCCTGTGAAACTGACCAGTTTCCAGGGAGAAAATGCGAGTGTGTCAGACTTCGCAGAGTTTTAGCAACTCATCAGTCATGGCACCAAGTCCGAAAGTTATGGTGATTAGTGTGACAGTCTAAATTTGGAATTACATTTCATTATAGAGCTTCACTCTCTTATCAGTAGTTAATCTACTGTTTTCAGGTATTTTGAGTTGTCACTGCATTCCAGTGTGTCCCATTACATTTGTGTGTCGGTGGTGTGATTGAACGGAAGAGTCGTCATTTCATACGATTTATTGTTGTGGATTCATCAGCGTGATATCCCTACAGTTCGACAGTCCTTCGATCAGATGCCGGGTCTTTGGGAAAGACCTTGCGCGCCACAGTCCCTGAATTAGCCTTGTCTCTGGAGGCCCAAGTTTTATAGCGCGGCTGGCGACCCATTTATTTACAGTTACCGATGTTGGGAGGACTAGTGTTGTACACAACAGCGAGCGAATAACTTTATTTGGTTAGCTCAGTAAAAGGCTCACAGACAGGGCACCTGAAAGCTGCAAAATCTACCGAAGAGACTGGCGATACTGCATTTGTAGTGTTTCTCGAGTATTTGTGCACGGCGTGGGATCCCACCAGTCAGGATTGCCGGAGGACATGGAAAAAGTTCAAAGAAAGGCAGATCGCTTCGTGTTATTGTGGAATACGTGAGAAGTTGTCTCTGATCTCGCAAGCGAGTTGGGGCAGCCATAATTAAAACAAACGCATTTTTCTTTGTTCCGGGATCGTTTTACGTAATTTCCATCACCAATTTTGTCCTCCAATAGCCAATACCTTTGTTGGCATCTAGGTACGCAGGGAGAAATGTCCATCGTGCTAAAATAAATCAGAACTCGCACGGAAATCTTCCTCCCAAGCGCTGTTCTATAGTAGAACATTAGAAAAATAGCCTGAAAGAGATCCTGCGTACCCTTTGCAAAACACCTACAGGAATGTGACAAAACTCATTGGATACCTCCTAATATCGTGTCATGTCGGACCTCCTGTCGGTAACTCAACAAGTTGTTGGAAGTCCCCTGAGACATATCGAGCCATACTGACTCTAGAGCTCTCCATAACTGCGAAAGTGTTTCTGGTGCAGGATTCTGTGCATTTACGGACCTGTCAATTATGTTCCATAAATTTTCGATGGGATTCATGTCGAGAGATCTGAGTCGTCAAACCACTCGCTTGAACTGCCCCGAATATTCTTCAAACTTATCGCGAACAATTGTTGCCGGATAACCCTGCACACTGTCGTCCATAAAGATACCGTCGTTGTTTGGGAACATCAAGTCTACGAACGGCTGCAAGTGGTCACCAAGTAGCAGACTGTAACCATTTACAGTCAGTGATCGGTTCATTTGGACGAGAGGTCCGAGTCAATTGTATGTAACCACAGCCCACACCATTATGGAGCCATCAACAGCTTGCACAGTGGGTTGTTGACAACTTGTGTCCATGGCTTCGAGGAGTCTACCCGAGACTGGAACCCTGCCATCAGCTCTCATCAACTGACATCGGGACTCATCTAACCAGTACACGGTTTCCCAGTCGGACTGGGTCCAACTTCTATGGTCACGAGAGCACGAGATGCGCTGCAGGCGAGGTCGTGCTCTTACCAAAACCTCTCGCGTCAGTCGTCTGTTGCCATAACACATCAGCACTAAATTTCGCCGCGCTGTCCTATCGGATACGTTCCCTGTAGCTCCCACACTCATTTCTGCTGTTATTCCACTTGTTTTTGTTATACGAAACGGGTCAGATCGTTGTTGCAACAAAAAATCATGCCAAATTTAAAACAACGCAAAATCCCCAAGCTTGGCAAAGTTTTATAGATGTTCGAAATATGGCGCGTACTTCAATGCGAGATGCTTTTAATAATTTCCACAACGAAATTCTGTCTCGAAATCTGGCAGAAAACCCAAAGAGATTCTCGTCATACATGAAGCACACCAGTGGCAAGAAGCAATCAATACCTTCACTGCGCGATAACAACGGTGAAGTCACTGATGAGAGTGCCACTATAGCAGAGTTATTAAACACGGTTTTCCGAAACTCCTTGACCAAAGAAGACGAAGTAAATATTCCCGAATTCCAATCAAATACAACTGCCGAGATGAGAAACATAGAAGTAGATATCCTCGGTGTAACAAAGCAACTTAAATCACTTAATAAAGCCAAGGCCTGCGGTCCAGCTTTTATACCAGTCAGGTTCCTCTCAGAGCATGCTGATGAAATAGCTCCACATTTAGCAATTATACACAACCACTCGCTCACAGAAAAATTCGTTCCTAAAGACTGGAAAATTGCTGAAGTCACACCAATACCCAAAAGGGGAAGTAGGAGTAATCCACTGAATTAGAGGCCTATATCACTAACGTCGATTTGCAGTAGGGTTTTGGAACATATACTGTATACGAACATTATGAAGTACCTCGAAGAAAACGATTTATTGACACATAGTCAGTACGGTTTCAGAATATATCGTTCTTGTGAAACACAACTAGCTCTTTATACTCATGAAGTAATAAGTGCTATCGACAGGGAATGTCAAATTGATTCCACATTTTTAGATTTCCAGAAGGCTTTCGACATCGTTCCTCACAAGCGTCTTCAAGTCAAACTGCGTACCTGCGGAGCATCGCCTCAGTTGTGCCACTGGATTCGTGAATTCCTGTCAGAAATGTTCGTAGTAATAGACGGAAAGTCATCGAGTGAAACAGAAGTAATATCCGGCGTTCCCCAAGGAAGTATTGTAGGCCCTCTATTGCTCATGGTCTTTATTAACGACATAGGAGACAATCTGAGTAGCCGTCTTAAATTGTTTGCAGATGATGCTGTCATTTACCGTCTTGTAAAGTCATTAGATGATCAAAACGACTTGCAAAATGATTTAGATAAGATATCTGTATGGTGCGAAAAGTGGTAATTGACCCCGAATAAGGAAAAGTGTGAAGTTATTCATATGAGTACAAAAAGAAATCAGCTAAATTTCGATTACGCGATAAGTCACACAAATCTGAAGGCTGTAAATTCAACTAAATACTTAGGGATTACCATTACAAATAACCTAAATTGGAACTATCACATAGATAATATTGTGGGTAGAGCAAACCAAAGACTGCGATTCATTGCCAGAGCACTTAGAAGGTGCAACAGGTCTACCCAAGAGACTGCTTACACCACGTTTGTCTGCCCCATTCTGGAGTACTGCTGTGCGGTGTGGGATCCGCATCAGGTGGGACTGACGGATGACATCGAAAGAGTACAAAGAAGGGCAGCTCGTTTTGCATTATCGCGAAATAGGGGCGATAGTGTCACAGACATGAAACGTGAATTGGAGTGGCAATCATTAAAACAAAGGCGTTTTTCGTTGTGACAGGATGTTCTCATGAAATTTCAATTACCCGTTTTCTCCTCCGATTGCGAAAACATTCTGTTGGCACCCACCGACATAGGGAGAAATGATAATCACGATAAAATAAGAGAAACCAGGGCTTGCACAGAAAAATTTAAGTGCTCGTTTTTCCCGCGTGCCGTTCGAGAGTGGAACGGTAGAGAGACAGCTTGAAGGTGGTTCATTGAACCCTCTGCCAGGCACTTTATTGTGAGTAGAAGAGTAATCACGTAGATGTAGATGTAGATGTTTGGCAGCACTGACAACTCTATGGAAAAGCTGCTGCTCTCGGTCGTTACGTGAAGGCCGCCGGCCACCGCGTTGTCCGCGACGAGACGTAATGCATGAAATGTGGTGCTCACATCTACATCTACATCTACATTTATACTCCGCAAGCCACCCAACGGTGTGTGGCGGAGGGCACTTTACGTGCCACTGTCATTACCTCCCTTTCCTGTTCCAGTCGCATATGGTTCGCGGGAAGAACGACTGCCGGAAAGCCTCCGTGCGCGCTCGTATCTCCCTAATTTTACATTCGTGATCTCCTCGGGAGGTATAAGTAGGGGGAAGCAATATATTCGATACCTCATCCAGAAACGCACCCTCTCGAAACCTGGCGAGCAAGCTACACCGCGATGCAGAGCGCCTCTCTTGCAGAGTCTGACACTTGAGTTTGTTAAACATCTCAGTAACGCTATCACCGTTACCAAATAACCCTGTGACGAAACGCGCCGCTCTTCTTTGGATCTTCTCTATCTCCTCCGTCAACCCGATCTGGTACGGATCCCACACTGATGAGCAATACTCAAGTATAGGTCGAACGAGTGTTTTGTAAGCCACCTCCTTTGTTGATGGACTACATTTTCTAAGGACTCTCCCAATGAATCTCAACCTGGTACCCGCCTTACCAACAATTAATTTTATATGATCATTCCACTTCAAATCGTTCCGCACGCATACTCCCAGATATTTTACAGAAGTAACTGCTACCAGTGTTTGTTCCGCTATCATATAATCATACAATAAAGGATCCTTCTTTCTATGTATTCGGAATACATTACATTTGTCTATGTTAAGGGTCAGTTGCCACTCCCTGCACCAAGTGCCTATCCGCTGCAGATCTTCCTGCATTTCGCTGCAATTTTCTAATGCTGCAACTTCTCTGTATACTACAGTATCATCCGCGAAAAGCCGCATGGAACTTCAGACACTATCTACTAGGTCATTTATATATATTGTGAAAAGCAATGGTCCCATAACACTCCCCTGTGGCACGCCAGAGGTTACTTTAACGTCTGTAGACGTCTCTCCATTGATAACAACATGCTGTGTTCTGTTTGCTAAAAACTCTTCAATCCAGCCACACAGCTGGTCTGATATTCCGTAGGCTCTTACTTTGTTTATCAGGCGACAGTGCGGAACTGTATCGAACGCCTTCCGGAAGTCAAGGAAAATAGCATCTACCTGGGAGCCTGTATCTAATATTTTCTGGGTCTCATGAACGAATAAAGCGAGTTGGGTCTCACACGATCGCTGTTTCCGGAATCCATGTTGATTCCTACATAGTAGATTCTGAGTTTCCAAAAACGACATGATACTCGAGCAAAAAACATGTTCTAAAATTCTGCAACAGATCGACGTCAGAGATATAGGTCTATAGTTTGGCGCATCTGCTCGACAACCCTTCTTGAAGACTGGGACTATCTGTACTCTTTTCCAATCATTTGGAACCTTCCGTTCCTCTAGAGACTTGCGGTACACGGCTGTTAGAAGGGGGGCAAGTTCTTTCGCGTACTCTGTGTAGAATCGAATTGGTATCCCGTCAGGTCCAGTGGACTTTCCTCTGTTGAGTGATTTCAGTTGCTTTTCTATTCCTTGGACACTTATTTCGATGTCAGCCATTTTTTCGTTTGTGCGAGGATTTAGAGAAGAAACTGCAGTGCGGTCTTCCTCTGTGAAACAGCTTTGGAAAAAGGTGTTGAGTATTTCAGCTTTACGCTTGTCATCCACTGTTTCAATGCCTTCATCATCCCGGAGTGTCTGGACATGCTGTTTCGAGCCACTTACTGATTTAACGTAAGACCAGCACTTCCTAGGATTTTCTGTCAAGTCGGTACCTAGTATTTTACTTTCGAATTCACTGAACGCTTCCGCATAGCCCTCCTTACGCTAACTTTGACATCGTTTAGCTTCTGTTTGTCTGAGAGGGTTTTGCTGCGTTTAAACTTGCAGTGAAGCTCTCTTTGCTTTCGCAGTAGTTTCCTAACTTTGTTGTTGTACCACGGTGGGTTTTTCCCGTCCCTCACAGTTTTACTCGGCACGTACCTGTCTAAAACGCATTTTACGATTGCCTTGAACTTTTTCCATAAACACTCAACATTGTCAGTGTCGGAACAGAAATTTTCGTTTTGATCAGTTAGGTAGTCTGAAATCTGCCTTCTATTACTCTTGCTAAACAGATAAACCTTCCTCCCTTTTTTTATATTCCTATTAACTTCCATATTCAGGGATGCTGCAACGGCCTTATGATCACTGATTCCCTGTTCTGCACTTACAGAGTCGAAAAGTTCGGGTCTGTTTGTTATCAGTAGGTCCAAGATGTTATCTCCACGAGTCGGTTCTCTGTTTAATTGCTCGAGATAATTTTCGGATAGTGCACTCAGTATAGTGTCACTCGATGCTCTGTCCCTACCACCCGTCCTAAACATCTGAGTGTCCCAGTTTATATCTGGTAACTTGAAACCTACACCTAAGACTATAACATGCTGAGAAAATTTATGTGAAATATATTCCAAATTTTCTCTCAGTTGTTCTGCCACTAATGCTGCTGAGTCGGGGGGTCGGTAAAAGGAGCCAATTATTAACCTAGCTCGGTTGTCGAGTGTAACCTCCACCCATAATAATTCACAGGAACTATCCACTTCTACTTCACTACAGGATAAACTACTACTAACAGCAACGAACACTCCACCACCGGTTGCATGCAATCTATCCTTTCTAAACACCGTCTGTATCTTTTTAAAAATTTCGGCAGAATTTATCTCTGGCTTCAGCCAGCTTTCTGTACCTATAACGATTTCAGCTTCGGTGCTTTCTATCAGCGCTTGAAGTTCCGGTACTTTACCAACGCAGCTTCGACAGTTTACAATTACAATACCGATTGCTGCTTGGTCCCCGCATGTCCTGACTTTGCCCCGCACCCGTTGAGGCTGTTGCCCTTTCTGCACTTGCCCGAGGCCATCTAACCTAAAAAACCGCCCAGCCCACGCCACACAACCCCTGCTACCCGTGTAGCCGCTTGTTGCGTGTAGTGGACTCCTGACCTATCCAGCGGAACCCGAAACCCCACCACCCTATGGCGCAAGTCGAGGAATCTGCAGCCCGCACGGTCGCAGAACCGTCTCAGCCTCTGATTCAGACCCTCCACTCGGCTCTGTACCAAAGGTCCGCAGTCAGTCCTGTCGACGATACTGCAGATGGTGAGCTCTGCTTTCATCCCGCTAGCGAGACTGGCAGTCTTCACCAAATCAGATAGCCGCCGGAAGCCAGAGAGGATTTCCTCCGATCCATAGCGACACACATCATTGGTGCCGACATGAGCGACCACCTGCAGATGGGTGCACCCTGTACCCTTCATGGCATCCGGAAGGACCCTTTCCACATCTGGAATGACTCCCCCCGGTATGCACACGGAGTGCACTTTGGTTTTCTTCCCCTCCCTTGCTGTCATATCCCTAAGGGGCCCCATTACGCGCCTGACGTTGGAGCTCCCAACTAGCAGTAAGCCCACCCTCTGCGACCGCCCGGATCTTGCAGATTGAGGGGCAACCTCTGAAACAGGACAAGCAGCCATGTCCGGCCGAAGATCAGTATCAGCCTGAGACAGAGCCTGAAACCGGTGCGTCAGACAAACTGGAGAGGCCTTCCGTTCAGCCCTCTGGAATGTCTTTCGCCCCCTGCCACACCTTGAGACGACCTCCACTCTACCACAGGTGAGGGATCAGCCTCAATGCGTGCAGTATCCCGGGCAACCACAGTCGTAGTCCGATCGGGGGATGCGTGGGACGAGCTGGCCGTCCCCGACAAACCCCCATCCGGACCCCCACAGTGATGCCCATTGGCAACAGCCTCGAGCTGTGTGACCTAAGCCAACACTGCCTGAAGCTGGGAGCGAAGGGATGCCAACTCAGCCTGCATCCGAACACAGCAGTTGCAGTCCCTATCCATGCTAAAAACTGTTGTTCAAAGAACGTCTGAACTAATCTACAGAGAGCGGAAACAAATCGACACAAAATTTAAACGGTTATTAAAATACAAGATTGCCTAGTAAATGCAATAATGCTGCCACTTGTGCACTGCTGACACACTGCTCGGCGGCGGAAGGAGACTACGCGATTTTACACTATTCGGGTACTAAAACGCGATGCTACTCTGTCAAATACTATAATACGCCCGTAATTTATGAATTAAACAATGCAAGTACCAAAAACGCGCAAAGAAATTAAGAATTAAACTATGTAACAAATGAGTGAGCTAGGAGTATACGACTTGCTGCTGCAGCTGCTTATCCAACGGCGGCAGGGAGCACACTGACTGTGACCAACCGACACTGGCCGTTCAAAACAAAAACAGAAGACAGACCACTACGCGAATTTACACTATCAGGTACTAAAACGCGATGCTAAAACTCTCAAATACTATAATACGCCCGAAATTTATGAAGTAAACAATGCAAGTACCAAAAACACGCAAAGAAATTAAGAATTAAACTATGTAACAAATGAGTGAGCTAGGAGTATACGACTTGCTGATGCAGCTGCTTATCCAACGGCGGCAGGGAGCTGTTCTCGGTAAACTCTTGACATCGGCGATCTCGGAATATGAAACTCCCCACCGCTTTCCGAAATGGAATGTCCCATGTGTCTAGCCTCAACTACCATTACGCGTTCAAAGTCTGTCGTTTCCTGTTGTGCGACGATAATCACATCGGAAGCCTTTTCACGGGAATCACCCAACGACAGCTCCACCACAGTGCACTGTCCTTTTGTACCCTTTGTACGCGATACTACCGCCGCCTGTACATGTGCATATCGCTGTCCCGAGACCTACTTGACCTCAGTGTAATGTGAACGGCACGGTAACAGCGTCGGTGCCTGACAGATGGTGACTTCTGCGGTGACCGCGACAGCAGGTACGCCGGCCTGCGGCTATCTGCACAGTGGGAGCACCGGCAGCGTTCCTTCTAACAGACATTCGCGAACGCAGCGAGAGTCCTTCTGAGGAACGCGGTACACAGGGCACCCTCTGCCACACACAGCGTAGACGGTTGTGGACACACGTGTGGCTACACACGGATGGAAATGTGCATCCACCCACATAAGTAACAACGCACGCCTCATAGTCATTGTTAAAAGTAATCACCGCCGGTCGCGAAACGTGCATCACACACTCGCAGTGTCTGCAACACTCGTGAAATGTGCTACCTATCGGCCACAAGACATTTCCATTTTATTGGAGGTAAGTCGAAATACCTTGAAATGCGAGCATCTTATATTAGGCTTTACCGTGACTGTCACTGACATTAAATGAAACAGCAAGTTTACTGTAACCAGTCCCTATTTATTTATCTCCACAACGCGTTTCATAGGTTTAAACCTCCATCATCAGGCGTATTCACATCTGTTAGTATGACATTTTTGTGTGTGTTGTGTTACGATTTTTTGGAGGAACTTGGGACACTGTCTATTGGAGGAACAAAACACTATTTCAGAACATAGTTTTGGGTTTCTTTTGACAAAAAACTAAACGTATATCTAACGGTAAAAAAACGTAAAGTAGAGTACCTCCAGTGGTCACGGGTTCCTTTCACAGCCGTAACACATCACATGTATACTGTAACTCTTTGTAAACAAATATGGAGTCTGGAAACTATTAGGTGCAAAGATCGTATAGCAGAAGAGAAAACATTATCATAAAGTGGAAAGAATATACCTCGTAACAACATTATTACAGAAGAAATTTTAAACGGTTTTGGAGGTGTTTGTTTTAAGGTGTCTAATACATGCGTTAGTATATATATTTCTGTTGGTATCTAAATCCGATTTTGACGAGTTAATATAGCTTAAATTGCATACTCGTTTATACAACCAGATGAAAAAGTTACAAACTTTAAGTACAATAATTATGTTGGGTGCAGTGGTAAAAATATGCACAAATAACAATTTTGGTTGGGATTCAGAGATAGATATGAAAGGCTGGCAGCCAGAGGGACAGGAAGAGGAAGAGAAAGAGAAAGTGAGGGGGTGGAAGGAGTGAGTGTATGAGAGCAAACTTTACAAAGCACGGGGTCTTAAGATTACATCTGTCACATGCAATGACTGCCTCTCAGCGCTGGAGAGCGGCAAAGACACAGGGCGTCGGCATACGGACACACAAACGCAACGAAACATGGAAGAAGACTGTCAAAATTGATTAAAATGCTAAATTTAATAGTTAAATTAGTTCCTGTTTCAGTTTAGATTCAAAAAGTCACCTAATCAGTTATTTTTAGCAGGTAACTGACGGTCGCTCCTTTTGTTTTTTGTTGAAACGTGGATTGACGAGGACACACTTATACTGGACCTTATCGTCAAAACTACTGAATTCAGTTACCGTGATTTTTTTCGTTAGTAACACGAACAAACATGCAATAATAATTACTACACTGAGGTGACAAACAGTCACGGGATAGCGACATGCACATACAGAGTATACAGATGGCGGTAGTAGCTCGCACAGAAGGTATAAAAGGGCAGCGCATTGGCGGAGCCGTCATCTGTATTCAGGCGATCCTTCCGCCGCGACTGCGGCCGCACCAGGGGAGTTAACGGACTTCCAATGCGGAGTCCTAGTTGGAGTTAGGCGCACGGGACTTAACATTTCGCAAATCGTTAGGGCACTTAGTATTCCGAGATCCGCGATGTCGAGAGTGTGTTGAGAATACCACATTTCATGTGTCACCTCTCACCACGGACAACGCAGAGGCAGACGGTCTTCACTTAACGACACAGTGCAGCGGCGTTTGGGTAGAGTTGTTGGTGTTAATAAACAACAAACACTGATTAAAGCAAGCGCAGCAATAAATGTGGGGTGTGAAACCAGCAGATACCGACGCGAGTGCCTTCGCTACATCTACATCTACATCTACATGATTACTCTGCAATTCACATTTAAGTGCTTGGCACAGGGTTCATCGAACCACAATCATACTATCTCCCTACCATCCCACTCCCGAACTGCGCGCGGGAAAAACGAACACCTAAACCTTTATGTTCGAGCTCTGATTTCTGTTATTTTATTTTGATGATCATTCCTACCTATGTAGGTTGGGCTCAACAAAATATTTTCGCATTCGGAAGAGAAAGTTGGTGACTGAAATTTCGTAAATAGATCTCGCCGCGACTAGAAACCTCTTTGCTTAAATGACTTCCATCCCAACTCGCGTATCATATCTGCCACACGCCCTTTTTTGCACCCTTTCCATCTCCTCGGTCAATCCCACCTGCTAAGGATCCCACACCGCGCAACAATATTCTAACAGAGGACGAACGAGTGTAGTGTAAGCTGTCTCTTTAGTGGACTTGTTGCATTTTCCAAGTGTCCTGCCAATGAAACGCAACCTTTGGCTCGCCTTCCCCACAATATTATCTATGTGGTCTTTCCAACTGAAGTTGTTCGTAATTTTTACACCCAGGTACTTAGTTGAATTGACAGCCTTGAGAATTGTACTATTTATTGAGTAATCGAATTCCAACGGATTTCTCTTGGAACTCATGTGGATCACCTCACACTTTTCGTTATTTAGCGTCAACTGCCACCAGTCACATCAAACAGCAATCTTTTCTAAATCGCTTTGCAACTGATACTGGTCTTCGGATGACCTTAATAGACGGTAAATTACAGCATCATCTGCGAACAACCTAAGAGAACTGCTCAGATTGTCACCCAGGTGATTTATATAGATCAGGAACAGCAGAGGTCCCAGGACGCTTCCCTGGGGAACACCTGATATCACTTCAGTTTTACTCGATGATTTTCCATCTATTACTACGAACTGCGACCTTCCTGACAGGAAATCTCGAATCCAGTCGCACAACTGAAACGATACCCCATAGGCTCGCAGCTTGATTAGAAGTCGCTTGTGAGGAACGATGTCAAAAGATTGTTAACTTAAATAGTATCATGTGTGAGTGAGTTCAGGTTACTTTAATCATTCAAATTGTTGTAACATCTTGGGCATTTAATTTCAGAGCACTCCAACTCTGATTGTAAAGAATAAACTGCTCCATATTTGGCTCACATGCCCGGGCCATATTTAGAGCGTGAATGTCTGTGTGAATCGGTGTTTGGAAGGGGCTCCCTGGGTATGGATGTGTAATGTGAGTGTTAGAGTTCCATATTAAGAAGGTGAAGTTGGCTACATCATAAATAATCCTCCCTCTATGAGCTGCATTTTTCAGTTGCAGTGACTTTCTTTATAGAGTGCGGCATGTGGAGTCAGTTTGCAAGATTGTTCTTGGGGGATTGACTCACTACCTTGCTCCTAAGTGAGCCAACAGCTCACCAATTACAATATAAAATGGCGTAAGGGCTATGAGAGGTGGCATGAGCTCGAAAGGGTAAGCCGACGGGTGTGAGGGAGTCGAGTGAATGCTTTCCAGACGCCGACATTGTCAAAAGACACGCCTGCAGGGGCCTGAAGGAGCGGCTGGGCTAGAGATTCCATTACTTCGCAGAAACTTAGCGAAAACACTTTCTGGCGGGCTACCAGCGAGGCGTAGGAATGACTTGTGTACCCAGGCAGCTGTGGCGGGCAAATTTCCGCGCTTTCTGCAAAATCGTAACTGTAATTGGCTTGCACAGGGCATAGCTCCGTGACGTAGCAAAATCAGCGCAGAAATTGGCGCCAAGAATCTCCATTGGTGGAATGGTGGTGCTCCGGCAATAGAGTGGAATTTTCCGCCGGTTTTCGAGTTGGTGATTGGAACGTTTAACCACGGCCACTGTCGTGGGGGCGGGAATGTTCTGTGTTCAGTTTGTACGGGTGCTCTTGTAGTAGTCGGCTCTCGCCTTTCAGTCAGAGTAGGTTATAACACTGAGCTCTCGCTGCTCTGCTCAGCCTGCTTCCGTTGGCTGTCTAATATACTTTTATTTAATTGTAACTGCTTGGCGAAGTGGCTGAAGTTTCGACTTCATCGTAACTTTCCGAGTACAGTTGGCAATTGAGCGTTCTGCGTACAAGAGGCCTATGTTGTCTGTCTTGAGCAGTTTTGGCTAAAGTTGACTGTATCGGAGTTACTGTGTGACTTCGCTTGTTAAAATCAATCACTGTACCATCAGTGATTGTGTGGCGAGCCTTCTTCGTCTCCCTCAGTGGCGCATTTGTATTGCTAGGAAGTCTTTAGTCTGGACCAACCAGACCAGGACAATTTGTTTCGGGCTATACTCGCGACATTATCATCACCACAACGGGACGTCGAAGCAACCAGCCATCGCTTCCAGTACGCCAGATCGTGTCCTTGCAGCTAAGAAGACAGCTTGGTAATGTACGTCCACAGCACCGGCAAAGCAGGCATTTTTGCTAGGCGATAATCAGAGCTCAGCAGAGCGCCCTGTTCGTCTTTTCTAACTTTATTCTATCTTGGGTGTTCATTGTCTGAGTTCTCACTAATGTAGCAGCAAGTAATGTTGGGTTAGCTGTGTGTCTCTCTTAAGATTTGAGTTGCAAGGAATTGGCTCCACATACCACTTGGTCATAAACGTCACAATCTAGTTTAGGGACAACTTCATCTTCACAGCGTTTATTTGAGTATCCAATTTGAGCCAATTTGATGTATTGTAAATGTTTCATGTGTTTTTGTTTATTATTTTGTGTTTAGTCTTAATAAATCATATTGTTATTTTGGACAGAACTTTCATTCTGTTAATCGGTAGAGCACCCTATCATTCCTCACTACATTAATGAAACCTTCCTTTATTTTACTTATTTATCAAATTAAATTATTGCAGGTGCCAAACTCTTTTTCTACTCCACTTGCAGGGTTTGTTACAGTCAGTTCGCGTATCTTTTTAATCCATGTGCAACAGCAAAAGTCGGAGTTAGAATAGGGGGGGGGCCTTAGAGCATCATTTACATATGTAGATTCTAGAAGAATTTTGTGTTAAATACACTGCTAGCCCCGGCACCTCGCAACACCTTTCGAGTGACAGTGTAGACGTAATGTAGAGAAGTAATCACATGTAAGAAGTACTAGTATGCAACAGTTTATCGAATACTTCCCTCGCAAGTACACTTTACTCTGACAATATTTTTTGACTTCAACAGTGCCTTTTCTAACAACGCAACATCGGCCGCCTTGTGCTCGGTCTCCTGCTGTGTTGAGGTATCTGTGCTCTCCCTAACGTCAGCTATGTAACTAAATAGTTCTAAATCTGAAGATGACCGTGTGAATCGTCGAAACGTGTAGTGGTAAAATAAACAAGCGATCGACGCAGAAAACTCTTACTTATTAGCAGTCACAGACCTCACGACGCAGTCATTTATGGATGAGATATTCAATCTCCGTACTATGTTAAACGCGTGTGAAATTTATACGTGTGTGAAATATATGTGACATATTTTGTACCTGTGAATGAGTCTGCTTTGTGGATGTGCACCTGCTTAGGAAGGAAGAGAGTAGTCGCAGGGCGCAGCCAGCCACGCACGAGCTGCGCAGCGAGGCGGGGGACAGCTGACAGTGTGTGTGGCCCGACGTCCAGGCGGCGAGTGCGCCTGAAGAAGTCCATTCGGTCGGTTGTCGAAACGCGCATCGAGAAATGGAACTCGGCGGGTGGAACACCCAGAAGTGCAGCATTGAAGTAGCGACAGCTCCGTAAGTCTAGGTTTCCACGAAGCAACGAATGGGGCTGTTTAACCTGGGGACTGCCTGGGCGCCGTTAGACGTTTCGTCTCTCCGCGTAGCCACAATGAGTCCCTCTCTCCTCGTGACGTGCTCTCCCTTTCCTCCAGCGGACCTCTCTGGGAATCAGCGATGCTGCGGGGTCGCTTCTCCCGCAGTGGTCTGGAGGGTCGCCAACTCCAGCAGAGCAGGAGGGGCCGCGCTGAAGTGGCCTCTCTGAGGGAAACTTGATCTCCACCAAACCGTGGTTACTGACAGAAGCTTGCCGATTTCACATTTCTTACGTACATGTTATAGGGTTTAACATGTAACATATTTAAGTAAGAACAAAACTAATATAGTGGCCTCATTCCCCTACTTAAGGGGGTTGTGTGACCATGGGCTGGCCAATCTTCCATAATTCTTATTAGTATGAAAACAGTGCTAATCTTCTTAAATGATTCACTGTAAATCCATAAAATCTCATTTCCAAGTCAAAAATGTAATTGTTGTTCTTCATTAAACACTCTCCTCAACCTTTCCGTAATCCTTTTAACAGCTCCTGCAATTCTATTTTTTGCTCAAGTATTTCGTGAAACATGAAATTGTTCTGGTGTTGTAGAGATAGGCCTCTTATTATTCTTCACCGCCTCAATAAGACTTTCCATCGCAACACGGCCTCGTCTTTGTTTCTTTCATTTGCCTCACTCTTTCTAAGCATCCTGATGCCCTGCCCACTTTGTGAAACAGCAGAGAGCCGCCGCAGTACACCGTTTTGAATCGGGTTTCTGTATTAGGTGAGACAGAACAGCGGTGGTTTTAAATAACGTTGATTAAGTAACTCAAAATCGTCACAGAGATATAGGATGACGGGTGTAGCTATGTGTATAAAATGATTCAGAAGCCGAGCTCTAGTCTTACGCACGATATATGGAGGTAAGTAGCTCTTACCAAAGCTGAACACATACTTTGTGAGGATAATGGACTACACAGATAGTTTTCTTCCTGTTAAAACAAGCCTTTAGAAGTTTCAAATGGTTCAAATGACTGAGCATTATGGGACTCAACTTCTGAGGTCATCAGTCCCATAGAACTTAGAACCACTTAAACCTAACTAACGTAAGGACATCACACACATCCATGCCCGAGGCAGGATTCGTACCTGCGACCGTAGCGGTGTTCCAGACTGTAGCGCCTAGAACCGCACGGCCACTCCCGCCGGCTAGAAGTTTCAGAACTCGGCTGTTTTTGACAAGTATTCATTTTATTGCATCTTGCGCGTTTGACCAACTTGTGTCTTGCAAAGTACTTTCAAGCGCAGTACCTGTCAATGCATTGTACAATCATCCGATTGTAGAACGGCTGATATAGCAGATCAGAACTGAGCACATAACATGCAAACGCCAAAAGCTGTGCTGGGGCAAGTAACTAATGCCACGTTATATCGCGTTTCGTTGTCGAATGCCATTTCATACAGCTTTCCAACGTTACGTCTACATATATGATCGATAAGACTGCACCAAGCAGCAGATTTGCCATACTGTAGTCGAACAGTGCGGTTTTTTCCATACTTATACGCATTAACTTACATTTTTCACATTTAGAGCTAGCTGCCGTTCAGCTCAGGAAATAGAAATTCTGTATAAGTCGTGTTGTACGCTTCTACCATCACCCAACGAGAATAATTCTCGTACACTACAGCGTCATCGGCAGACTGCCGCTCGGCCTGACCCCCAGATCATTACAAGATCGCTCCTATCGCACTTCCTGTGGCACTCCTGACGGAGCCCTCGTCTCCGGTGAATGTTTTGGGTTCTCTTACTACAGAAATCTTCGAGTTACTCACACACTAAGAGAAAACGGCGCAACACGAAGCAATTATCCGAAGGTACGTAGTCCGTAGATGTGAAGTATATGTACACACAAACAAATGATTACAATTTCGGAAAAACTGGCTAATTTGATCAAGAGCAAGAGCTTCTACATCTACATTTACATCTACATCTACATGAGTACTCTGCAATTCACATTTAAGTGCTTGGCAGAGGGTTCATCGAACCACAATCATACTATCTCTCTACCATTCCACTCCCAAACAGCGCGCGGGAAAAACGAACACCTAAACCTTTCTGCTCGAGCTCTGATTTCTCTTATTTTATTTTGATGATCATTACTACCTATGTAGGTTGGGCTCAACAAAATATTTTCGCATTCGAAAGAGAAGGTTGGTGACTGAAATTTCGTAAATAGATCTCGCCGCGACGAAAAACGTCTTTGCTTTAATGACTTCCATCCAACTCGCGTATCATATCTGCCAGTCTCTCTCCCCTATTACGTGATAATACAAAACGAGTTGCCCTTTTTTGCACCCTTTCGATGTCCTCCGTCAATCCCACCTGGTAAGGATCCCACACCGCGCAGCAATATTCTAACAGAGGACGAACGAGTGTAGTGTAAGCTGTCTCTTTAGTGGACTTGTTGCATCTTCTAAGTGTCCTGCCAATGAAACGCAACCTTTGGCTCGCCTTCCCCACAATATTATCTATGTGGTCTTTCCAACCTCACACTTTTCGTTATTTAGCGTCAACTGCCACCTGCCACACCATATAGCAATCTTTTCTAAATCGCTTTGCAACTGATACGGTAAATTACAGCATCATCTGCGAACAACCTAATAGAACTGCTCAGATTGTCCCCCAGGTCATTTATATAGATCAGGAACAGCAGAGGTCCCAGGACGCTTCCCTGGGGAACACCTGATATCACTTCAGTTTTACTCGATGATTTGCCGTCTATTAGTACGAACTGTGACCTTCCTGACAGGAAATCACGAATCCTGCAGCACAACTGAGACCATACCCCATAGGCCCGCAGCTTAATTAGAAGTCGCTTGTGAGGAACGTTGTCAAAAGCTTTCCGGAAATCTAGAAATACGGAATCAACTTGAGATCCCCTGTCGACAGCGGCCAATACTTCGTGCGAATAAAGAGATAGCTGCGTTGCACAAGAACGATGTTTTCTGAAACCATGCCGATTACGTATCAATAGATCGTTCCCTTCGAGGTGATTCATAACGTTTGAATACAGTATATGCGCCAAAACCCTACTGCAAACCGACGTCAATGATATAGGTCTGTAGTTCGATGGATTACTCCTACTACCCTTCTTAAACACTGGTGCGACCTATGCAATTTTCCAATCTGTAGGTACAGATCTATCGGTACGCGAGCGGTTGTATATGATTGCTAAGTAGGGAGCTATTTATTCAGCGTAATCTGAAAGGAACCTAACCGGTATACAATCTGGACCTGAAGACTTGCCCATATCAAGCGATTTGAGTTGCTTCGCAAATTGAAGAAGTCAGTAACGCGTTGGTCCACCTCTGGCCATTATGCAAGCAGTTATTCGGCTCGGCACTCACTGACAGAATTGGTGGATGTCCTTCTGACGGATATCGTGCCAATTTATGTCCCATTACCGTGTCAGGTCATCAGAGTCGCCAGCAGGTCTGAAGGCCCTGCTCGTGATGCTCCCAACGCTTTCCGTCAAGGAGGGACACGGCGACCTGCTGGCCAAGGCACGGCGGGCGGGCATTATCTTGCTGAAATGTGAGCCCAAGATGGCTGGAAACTCCACTTCACGGCAGCAGGAGTCTTTTGGTTGTCACCCGCTGTACTCTGACGGCGCAGCGGTACGTCGACGATGTTCTACGCCCCGTTTTGTTGCACGTCATGGCCAGGCACGTTTGGTAAATTTATTTACAAAATTTACTGAATTGTACCGAATTTCGAAAGTGGGCTTTGTTCTCTGAAACTCACAGTTAAAGCCAGTTTCGCTCTGACCCAGTGACGTTCATTTGGAGTAAGGAAACGTTCTTCTAAATTGCGTCTTTTGCTGTGTGAGTGATCAATGGAGAGAAGTCTTCTGAAGTGAAAAAGCTTTGGAAAAAGACATTTAGTATTTCGGCCTTTAGTCTGTCATCCTCTGTTTCAGTACCATTTTGGTCACAGAGTGTCTGGACATTTTGTTCTGATCCACCTACCGCTTTGAAATATGACCAAAATTTCTTAGGATTTTCTGCCAAGTCAGTACATAGAGAAGTCTTCCGAAGTAAAAGTGATTTAAGGTGTGCCGCAGGGGAGTGTTGTAGGACCGTTGCTATTCACAATATACATAAATGACCTTGTGGATGACATCGGAAGTTCACTGAGACTTTTTGCGGATGATGCTGTGGTATATCGAGAGTTTGTAACAATGGAAAATTGTACTGAAATGCAGGGGGATCTGCAGCGAATTGACGCATGGTGCAGGGAATGGCAATTGAATCTCAATGTAGACAAGTGTAATGTGCTGCGAATACATAGAAAGAAAGATCCTTATCATTTAGCTACAATGTAGCAGGTCAGCAGCTGGAAGCAGTTAATTTCATAAATTATCTGGGAGTACGCATTAGGAGTGATTTAAAATGGAATGAGCACATAAAGTTGGTCGTCGGTAAAGAAGATGCCAGTGACATTCATTGGAAGAACTCTAAGGAAATGCAATCCGAAAACAAAGGAACTAGGTTACAGTACGCTTGTTCACCCACTGCTTGAATACTGCTCAGCAGTGTGGGAAACGTACCAGATAGGGTTGATAGAAGAGATAGAGAAGGTCCAACGGAGAGCAGCGCGCTTCGTTACAGGGTCATTTAGCAATCGCGAAAGCGTTACGGAGATGATAGATAAACTCCAGTGGAAGACTCTGCAGGAGAGACGCTCAGTAGCTCGGTACGGGCTTTTGTTGAAGTTTCGAGAACATACCTTCACCGAGGAGTCAAGCAGTATATTCCTCCCTCTGACGTACATCTCGTGAAGTGACCATGAGGATAAAATCAGAGAGATTAGAACCCACACAGACGCATACCGACAATCCTTCTTTCCACGAACAATACGAGACTGGAATAGAAGGGAGAATCGACAGAGGTACTCAAGGTACCCTCCGCCACACACTGTCGGGTGGCTTTCGGAGTATGGATGTAGATGTAGATGCAGTGTGAACGTGGTGTGTGTGATGCTGATAAACTGTAGTCACTAATCTAGGAGACTTGCCCCCAAACGCGTCGTCTCAGTTATTGCGTTGGCTATATAATGTACCACGTGCCGAGATCCACGCGCCAGCATTCCCAGTAACTGTGTTTTAATGTAATATCTGCGCGCGTGTGTGTGTGTCACGTTTAATGAAGAATTAAATGTTAATTATTGCTAAATTCGTTGCTACCACATCTCACAGTGCCCTTCCGCTTCCTAGACATGATCCTTACAGCCAGTCAGTTTGCACGTCCCCATAATAATGTTTCAATGAAAATTACCACGATTATCGTATATTCAATAAATATTTTATTAGACCATAAAATGATCTGTAAGTTGGCGTCTTTTTAACAGTTTCATTAATTAATATTCAAATAAATCCAGCCGAATAATCAGAAATTTTGTGTTTGGTGCTTGTCCGAAGCAACCGAACGTTGGCTCTACTTGCACAGTCATGCTTGGGAATAGCAAATCAGGAGAGAGGTTTTTGCGAAGCTGTTCCTACCAGTACCTTGGACTAGTAAAAAAAATAATAAAAAATAACAGGTTTCAAGAAATAGAAGGGTTATTTTTCTAGAAAGCACCGGACACCTCAGATGCTGGGGACCCACAGTTCAGGGATGCTTTGTCGACGTGAGGGAGAAAAGTCAGGACTGGCTAATTTCAATAAATCACACGTTAGATACAAAGACTCAACTGTGCTCGAGACGGCCCACCTCACTGGCCACAGGGAGAGATGGAAAGAGGGCGGGATACCTATTTTCAGTTTTGAACACATGACGCATAGTACTGGTTAACTTCTACAGAGTAGCCTAGGGAAGGGGAGCAGTGTTTTCTAAAGAACATTTTTACTAGTCGGCTCTTCGAAGGTCCGTAAGCTAGCGAATCTGAATAAAGTAAAGAATAAACACGTGGAGATGCGAGTTTTCACTTTAGTGAAAACTCAGTACTAAATTACTTCTGCTGCCGTCGCTTCATCTCCGGGAGTCTCTATCGCCAGGGACCACCGCAGAGCCGCGGTGTCGAAGGCCTTGCAGACATTTCGGGCTGATCTCCGCCTGGCCGCTGGTGAGGGTCAGTGCTGTACCACTGAAGACTAATTCTGCAGTCGCTTCAACGTCCACCTGTAGTTTACCGTGGTGAGGTCGAGCCGCAACCAGGAGACGATGTGTAGGGACATTAAAGCCATTTTATAGAGTGTCATAACATCAACCTTCTTGCACTTGCACTCAAATTCAGTGACCAGTTTCCTTTCAACTCAGAGCAAAAAGTCAGCTCATCCTCTTCCGTAGTACTGTCGTTTCTGGTAACGTCACGAGAATCACGGTATAACTTTGCGATTACAGTTACTCCGCTTATGTGACTATTTTAATCTTGCCCCAGGCCGTTTTACCAGATCTTCGAAGGTCTTACTAGAACAGTATTGTCATATCCTGTCAGATGTCTGCTCCATCAAAATAAACTGATTTAATTGTAGGGTGGATAATCAGTGTGTGATAGATTCAGTGGTCATTTTCCATGGCTCCGTCTCGAATCACGTAACTGTAAGATAGCACTACAACCTGTTGCCGGCCGCGGTGGTCTAGCGGTTCTGGCGCTGCAGTCCGGAACCGCGGGACTGCTACGGTCGCAGGTTCGAATCCTGCCTCGGGCATGGGTGTGTGTGATGTCCTTAGGTTAGTTAGGTTTAAGTAGTTCTAAGTTCTAGGGGACTTATGACCTAATATGTTGAGTCCCATAGTGCTCAGAGCCATTTGAACCAACTACAACCTGTTCATTACCTGGCAGTTTTCCGCATGCGGCGACGAGTAGCAGCTCCCAGAAAACCGGGCCGCATGCAGATCCCTGAGGGCAGTCTACTGAAATCTCTTTTGTTAGGATCTCTATTGTGATGGATAGTGTTACCTCTTTGTTTTCACAACATTTCTTAAAGCAGCCGTACACCGCTCGTGTGGAGTCCGAGTCGCTCAGTCGGTGAAAAAGCGCTGGCGTCCGTAAGTGACCCAACTCCCGAGTGACTCCCACCATTGTGGTGACTCGAAACGTTTACGTGCAGCGTTTTCCACAAGCCTTGTCACCTGCAGCTTCTTACCAGGCCAGGGCTTCGCGCTAACGAAAGTTCCGAGCTGTCGGAACAAACTGACCTGTCCTCCACTGTTCAGGCGGCTGTACGGGCAGCCACAGAAGCCAGATTTACAACAAAAGGTCTCATTGTTTCGTTTCCAGTGTCTTCTGTAGACTTCCCACTTCCGAACTCATACTTTCCGTATGTTGTTGTTGTTGTTGTTGTTGTGGTCTTCAGTCCTGAGACTGGTTTGATGCAGCTCTCCATGCTACTCTATCCTGTGCAAACTTCTTCATCTCCCAATACCTACTGCAGCCTATATCCTTTTGAATCTGCTTAGTGTATTCATCTCTTGGTCTCCCACTACGATTTTACCCTCCACGCTGCCCTCCAATACTAAATTTGTGATCCCTCGATGCCTCAGAACATGTCCTACCAAACGGTCTCTTCTTCTAGTCAAGTTGTGCCACAAACTCCTCTTCTCCCCAATTCTATTCAATACCTCCTCATTAGTTATGTGATTTACCCATCTAATCTTCAGCATTCTTCTGTAGTACCACATTTCGAAAGCTTCTATTCTCTTCTTGTCTAAACTAGTTATCGTCCACGTTTCACTTCCATACATGGCTACACAGCATACAAATACTTTCAGAAACGACTTCCTGACATTTAAATCTGTACTCGATGTTAACAAATTTTTCTTCTACACAAACGCTTTCCTTGCCGTTGCCATTTTACATTTTATACCCTCTCTATTTCGACCATCATCAGTTATTTTGCTCCCCAAATAGCAAAACTCCTTTACCACTTTAAGTGTCTCATTTCCTAATCTAATTCCCTCACCATTACCCGACTTAATTCGACTTCGTTCCATTATCCTCGTTTTGCTTTTGTTGATGTTCATCTTATGCCCTCCTTTCAAGACACTGTCCATTTCGTTCAACTGCTCTTCCAAGTCCTTCGCTGTATCTGACAGAATTACAATGTCATCGGCGAACCTTAAGGTTTTTATTTCTTCTCCATGGATTTTAATACCTTCTCCTAATTTTTCTTTTGTTTGCTTTACTGCTTGCTCAATATACAGATTGAAGAACATCGGGGAGAGGCTACAACCCTGTCTCACTCCCTTCCCAACCACTGCTTCCCTTTCATACTCCTCGACTCTTATAACTGCCATCTGCCTTCTGCACAAATTGTAAATAGCCTTTCGCTCCCTGTATTTAACCCCTGCCACCTTCAGAATTTGAAAGAGAGCATTCCAATCAACATTGTCAAAAGCTTTCTCTAAGTCTACAAATGCTAGAAACGTAGGTTTGCTTTTCCTTAATCTTTCTTCTAAGATAAGTCGTAAGGTCAGTATTGCCTCAGGTGTTCCAACATTTCTACGGAATCCAAACTGATCTTCTCCGAGGTCGGCCTCTGTCAGTTTTTCTATTCGTCTGTAAAGAATTCGCGTTAGTATTTTGCAGCTGTGACTTATTAAACTGATAGTTCGGTAATTTCCACATCTGTTAACACCTGCTTTCTTTGGGATTGGAATTATTCTTCTTGAAGTCTGAGGGTATTTCGCCTGTTTCATACATCTTGCTCACCAGATGGTAGAGTTTTGTCAGGACTGGCTCTCCCAAGGGCGTCAGTAGTTCCAATGGAATGTTGTCTACTCCGGGTGCCTTGCTTCGACTCAGGTCTTTCAGTGCTCTGTGAAACTCTTCACGCAGCATCATATCTCCCATTTTATCTTCATCTACATCCTCTTCCATTTCCATAATATTGTCCTCAAGTACATCGCCCTTGTATAGACCCTCTGTATACTTCTTCCTCCTTTCTGCTTTCCCTTCTTTGTTTAGAACTGGGTTTCCATCTGAGCTCTTGATATTCATGCAAGTGGTTCTCCTTTCTCCAAAGGTCTCTTTAATTTCCCTGTAAGCAGTATCTATCTTACCCCTAGTGAGATAGGCCTCCACATAGGCCTCTACATCCTTTCCGTAAGTAAGTGTGATTGATACAGGGCACGGATTTGGGGCTTAGGCGTAGTGGCAAGTGCAGCCCTGTGTGGCGGTTCAAAGCGACTCCTGTGGCCTTTACTTAGATTGACTTTTTATGGTGCTGCGGCCGCGCAGAGAATTAATCGTGCTGCGCCGGTGAACGTTCTCGGATAGACGTGTGGGGCAGTCCGCCGCTTTGTTTGAGCACCGCGCCCTCGCCGGTGTACACGTGAGCGCGTCCTGGCGGCGACCCCGGCTTCCCTCAGCCGCGCCGCAGGGCAGAGCCGGACTGGGTCTGCGAACTCTCCTCGAGCCGCACACACACACACACACACACACACCGGCACGTGAGGTCCGCGCCGAGTCGACGGCGCTATTACTCGGCGCCACTGATGCGTGACGAACTACGGAAGCGGATACGTGGCCGTGTGTGTGTGTGTGTGTGTGTGTCCGAGCGTGTGCGCGCGCTTATGGTGCCGTCTTAATTAAGACCCAGACCAGCAGCAGCAGCAGCGGCTGAGCACAGAACGCACCCTCCCTGTGCTCCTGTAATTGGCGCACCTGAGAAGCCCCCACTGTGGCGGTGTACCGTTGCCCTCGTTACAGGTCCTCGTAACGTGTAGCAGGAGCTCAGGGTGAGGCAGGCAGCACCAGCAGCGGCGGTAGCGAGGCGGCAGCGCAGGACCGGCCAGTGGCGCGCCCACGGATCCCGGTGCTCGAGTTCGTGTGAGAGGTGGCAGGAGCCCCCTCTCATATTTCTATCTTACTCTCAGTAATTCGATTTTCCTCTCTAATTGCATGCGGTGAAAAGTCGCTATTCCTTCACACGCGGACTTCCCACGCAGCGTCTCTCGTCACCCGGGTGGTCCGGTGACAGGCAAGTTTTCCTGATCTCGAAAGGGTTAAGGCGACGGGTGTGATGGAGTCGCGTGGATGCTTTCCAGACGCCGACATTGTCATAAGAGCGGGGGCGACACGCCCAGAGGGGCCAGAAGGGGTGGCTGGGCTAGAGATTCCGATACTTCGCAGAAAGTGAAAACACTTTCTGGCGCGCTACCAGCGAGGAGTGGGAATGACTTGTGTTCCCAGGCAGTCTTGGCGGGCAAATTCCCGCGTTTTCTGCAAAATCGTAACTGTGATTGGCTTGCTCAGGGCATAGCTCCGTGACGTAGCAAAATCGGCGAAGAAATTGGCGCCAAGAATCTCCATTGGCGGAATGGTAGTGCTTCGGCAGTAGAGTGGAATTCTCCGCCGGTTTTCGAATTGCTGATTGGAACGTTTAACCACGGCCACTGTCGTGGGGGTGGGAATGTTCCGTGTTCGGTTTGTACGGGTGCTCTTGAGAGGGTCGGCTCTCGCCTCTCGGTCGGAGTAGGTTACGAGACTGAGCTCTCGCTGCTCTGGACAGCCTGCTTTCCGTTGCCTGTCTAATATACTTTTATTTAATTGTAACTGTTTGACGAAGTTGCTGAAGTTTCGGCTTCAACGTAACTTTCCGAGTACAGTTGGCAATTGAGCGTTCTGCGTGCAAGCGGCCTATATTGTCTGTCTTGAGCAGTTTTGGCTAAAGTTGACTGTATCGGAGTTACTGTGTGACTTCGCTTTTTAAAATCAATCACTGTACCGTCAATGATTGTGTGCAGAGCCTTCTTCGTCTCCCTCAGTGGCGCATTTGTATTGCTAGGAAGTCTTTAGTCTGGAACAACCAGACCGGGATAATTTGTTTCGGGCTATACTCGCGACATTATCATCACCACGACGGGACGTCGAAGCAACCAGCCATCGCCTCTGGTACGCCAGATCGTGTCCTTGAAGTTAAGAAGACAGCTTGGTAATGTATGTTCGCAGCACCGGCAGATTAGGGATTTTTCTAGGTGGTAATCAGAGCTTAGGAGAGCGCGCCTGTTCGTCTTTTTCTAACTTTGTTCTGTCTTGGGTGTTAATTGTCTGAGTTCTCACTACTGTAGCAGCAATTAATGTTGGGTTGGCTGTGTGTTTCTCTTAAGATTTGAGTTGCAAGGGTTTGGCCCCACATACCACTTCGTCATAAATGTCACAATCTAGTTTAGGGACAACTTCACCTTCACAGCATTTATTTGAGTACCCAATTTGAGCTAATTTGATGTATTGTAAATGTTTCACGTGTTTTGTTTTTATTTTGAGTTTAGTCATAATAAATCATATTGTTACATTGGACAGAACTTTCATTCTGTTAATCGGTAGAGCAACCCTTTCATTTCTCACTGCATTAATGTAACTTTCCTTTATTTAACTTATTTATCAAATTAACTTATTGCAGGTGCCAAACTCTTTTCTACTCCACTTGCAGGGTCGATTACAGTCAGTTCGCGTTTCTTTTTAATCCATGTGCAACAGCAAAAGTCGGAGTTAGAATAGGGAGGGGAGGGGGCTTAGAGCATCATTTACATATCAAGATTCTAGAAGAATTTAGTGTTAAATACAGTGCTAGCCCCGGCACCTCGCACATGTTTACTTAGTTGTACGCGTACGATGCTAAGAAATTTGACATCTTAGCTGACTGCCAGTTTGGCTTTAGGAAAGATGAGGGCACCGTGAAGCTGTTCTCACGTTGCGCGTCATAATGGAAGCGAGGCTTCGGAAAAATCGAGATATTCGTGCTATTTGCGACCTAAGTAAGGCTTTCGACAACCTCGTAAAATGTCGTGCAAGGTGTTCGAAATTCTCAGGAAACAGGTCTAAGCTACGTGAAAGGACGGGTGGTTTGCAACTCGTGTAACAACCAGAAAACAGTCCTGCACTGCAGACTGTTGACGGAGGTCCGACTACACGAGTCAGGTTCTGAGATTTGCGAGTGGCTCGACTACTTCCTCGGTGGTAGGCCTAGAAGCCAGTACGCCGTCCTCGTCGACGAGTCTTCATCAGAGGCAAGGCTGTCGGCAGGAATGCCCCGCGGAAGTGTGGCAGCACTGCTTTTATCCCACATTATTCTACATAAATGGTCTCACGGACAGGATGAGGAGCGAAACTCGGTTGTTTGCTGGTGCTGCTGTGGTGTACGGGAAGGTGTGGTCGCTGAGTACCTGTAGGAAAACACAAGGTGACAAGCTAAATTTCTCGTGATGCAGTAATTTACCAACAGCTGTATGTACTGTAGAAATTTATTTTATGAACTTCTTATGTGCTAACAGTTTCGGCATTACATTGATGCCATCTTCAGGCCCCACTCGTCATAGTCGTAAAATCGCGATACACGGAAGGAGCCATATAACTGGGTCCCTGAATCAAATCGCTATGCAGCTGCTCTTGGTGCCCAGACGACACAGACTGGGCAGCTCTTGCGTAGCGATTTGACTCACGGATCCAGTTATATGGCTCCTTCCGCGTATAGCGAATTTACGACTACGACGTGTGGGGCCCGAAGATGGCTTCAGTGTAATGCCGAAACTGGTAGCACATAAGAAGTTCATAAAATAAAATTTCTACGGCTGTTGGTAAGTTATTGCATCAATAAATACATGCCAGACGTTGTCCCACAGTCCATAATGCATCAACAAAGAACTAAATTTCTTGTTGGTGTGATGAATGGCAGGTAGCTATAAATGTGGAAGACGGCGAGTTCACCCAGATGAGTAGGAAAAACAAATCCGTAATGCTCGAATATAACGTCAGTAGTGTACTGCTCCGTACAGTCACTTTGGGTAAACACCTAGGTGTACCGTTGCAAAGCGATATTAAATGGGAAGAGCTCGTAAGGAGGACAGTGGGGAAGGCGACAGGTCGTCCTCGGTTTACTGGGGGAGTTCCAGGGAAGTGTCGCTCACCTCTGCAAGAGGCCTCGCACAGGACACCGGTGCGACCCGTCGTTGAGTACTGCTGCACTGTTTGGGATCCCTACCTGGTCGGACTGAAGAACGGTGTCGAATCAGTTCAGGTGCAGGCTGCTAAATTTGCTGCCAGTAGGTTCGATCAACATGCTTGTATTACGGAGATGCTTCGCAAACTCAGATGCAGCGAAGACGACGCTATTTATATATGAAGACAGTAACTGTTCTCGAAAGAATAGATTACTGTTATTGACCGTGCAGCTTTTCCCTGGAATAAATGATGACTAACTGAAACCCTCAGCTGCCGACAGGTGTTGTTGATATATCTCGACGTGGACAGCTGAAAATGTGTGCCCCGACCGGGACTCGAACCCGGGATCTCCTGCTTACATGGCAGACGCTCTGTCCATCTGAGCCACCGAGGACACAGACGAATAGCGTGACTGCAGGGACTTATCCCTTGCACGCTTCCCGTGAGACTCACATTCCCAATTGTCCACAATTCTACATATGTAACGTCCTCGGTGGCTCAGACGGATAGAGCGTCTGCCATGTAAGCAGGAGATCCCGGGTTCGAGTCCCGGTCGGGGCACATATTTTCAGCTGTCCACATCGAGATATATCAACAACACCTGTCGGCAGCTGAGGGATTCAGTTAGTCATCATTTAGACGACGCTATTTCCACGGAACTCTAGCCACAAAATGTAGAGAACCGGCATTTTAAGCTGACTGAAGAACGATTCTACCACCGCCGACATACATTTCGCTTACGAATCACGAAGATAAGAGAAATTAAGGCTCGTGCAGAGGCATGGAGACCATCATTTCCTCGCTCTGGAACGGGAGAGGAAATGGTTAGTAGCCGTACAGAGTACCCTCCGCCTCGCACCGTGCTGTGGCTTGCGGAGTATGTATGTAGATGTAGATGTATGTAGATGGAGTTGAAAATAAAAGAGAGGTCCGAGAGTACCATTAACATCCAGTGCGATTGGGTAACAATGATCAACTTTAATAGTCTATATCGCTTATTTTCCGGAGACAATTTCAGACTTTTTTCAGAGCATGGCCTCTTTCAATCTCCCTGGACCATCTTCACATCTATAATCTACAGCTGCCACCACACGGCAAGTAACGTGAGACGTAGCGATGCATTTGTAAATGTTTGAAGCGGTTTTGTGTAAACGGTAGCACGCAACAAAGTCACGGAATTTTGCTAGTAACTCATGTTCGTAACATTCGAGTCAGCCGATTAAAATCACACCGAATACAATCGCGAATACGCGACTGGCTCAAGGAATTTCTGACAAACAGAACACAGTACGTTGTAGCGGAAGGCGAAAGTGACGTCGGCGGTACCACCCCCCCCCCCCTCCCCCCCACCATCGCCGCGGCGCGCCTGCTGTGACGTCACAGTGAGCGGGTCACTTGTGGCGAGGCGGTGCGCCGGCAGAGTAGACGAGACGAGCTCGCCTGCCGTCCCTCTCAGACGATATCGTATCACGCAAAGTGTTCGAGATATCGAAACGAATTTTTGGCAGACCACAGCAGTGTTTCGCCATACGTTTAATATCCGGAACTTTATCTACGGGGATGTAGCAAAAGCTACAGTTGTATCCTATTTATTTTTTTCAAACCAGTACTATAATTTTTTTAAGTCGTCGACAGCTAGAGGAAAGAGAATTTTCTAATATGACAAACATGAAATTTCTTCAAAAAATGGTTCAAATGGCTCTGAGCACTATGGGACTCAACAGCTTAGGTCATAAGTCCCCTAGAACTTAGAACTACTTAAACCTAACTGACGTAAGGACATCACACACATCCATGCCCGAGGCAGGATTCGAACCTGCGACCGTAGCGGTCACGCGGTTCCAGACTGAAGCGCCTAGAAACGCACGGCCAAACCGGCCGGCCATGAAATTTCTTCTCTTGCTTTACTGTAAACCGACACAATGAGATTTCCCTTAAGCTACTGAGCTCTCTGGCAACCAAATACATCTTTAATAGGACACACTGTTTCAGGATTCTGTCGCAATAGCTACTGTAAGGAAAGTTTGTGAAAAACTATACTGTGTTTTGACAAAAGAAGCAAAACTGAACCTGTCAACAAAATAAAAGTGGCCGTTACTAATAATTCATTATGCTTCTTCAACTGAGAAATGGTTAAGATTGCAGACAAAAATAAATCACCAGTTCTGTTGCAATTTTGGCAGAATCCTGTACTCTGTCGTACATTTAATAGTGAAAGGCTGGGACTGAAACGTACCGAAGGATTTTCTTTGTTGTTCATCTGAGAAATGTGAGAATAATTAGCAGCATTTAGTGTACCATCTTTTCCTTCTTGTGCACAATCAGAATTCAGTGGTGAACGTCTTCACTTTAATTATATTTTGATGTGTTAAGGATAAATAGTACTTGAATAATCTATTTAAAATTAATGAGTTCTCTCAAGCAGTTCATGAAGCAATAACTATTACGTTTTCGTAACTCTGTTAACCACAGATAAACGGCCATCGGATCTGTTACTTCTAACAGAACAATTCTGCATTTCTGCTGCAAACTAGAAGGGCCCGATAAACCTCTTTCCTGCTCCTCCCTTTGCTCCTCGTCGGAGGTACTTTCAGTGATCAATTAAGAGAGATTCTCGCTCTGTACAGGGATAGGAACGGAAAGATGGTGCGCGGTTTGTGTAATTTTTCATGCGTCAAAGATAACTGAGATGTAAAAACTACGCTGGTAAGTTTCATTGTGTTGGTTTGCAGTAACATAAGAAAAGAAGTTCCCTGTTTTTCGTACTAGCAAATTTTCTTTTCAGTAACCGTCGATGACTGTTAAGGTACTGGTCTGCAAAAACTAAAAATAAATAAAAAATCAGCTTTTTGCCATGTCGCCACAGATAAAGTTCCGTGTGTTAACGTTATGGGGAAATACTCTCCGCTTTTCTTGCTATCATTTGCGAAAATCTCGTCCTGATATTTCGAACGGGTTACGAGGTGTGAGTGATGTTATGAATGTTTCATTCCTGTGCATGTGCGACTGGATGTGAACGTGCTACATAAAACCCATTTTCTCGAAAATGGAGGCAGACATTTATTTCCTCACAAAATTAAAGAAAAATTCAAAATTTTAGTTACGGTATCACACACAGCACGACACTGTCTAACAAGCACCAAACGCTTATTCATAGTGACTCTTATTTTTCATTGCAACGTTTTCGAATCTGTTACTTATATGTGAAATATCACAATAACTATGACCATTAACGAAATGATGGGCATATCACCGCGAACCTGACATGTAAAGCTATAAATAGCGTAGAAATCAATTTTTTCCGACTTTTTTCTTTTTTTTTTCCTTTTTTTCAGTCATCATTCTTCTGACTGGTTTGATGCGACTCGCCACCAATTCCTCTCCTATGCCAACCTCTTCATCTCAGAGTAGCCCATGTAACCTACGTCCTCAATCATTTGCTGGGTCTATTCCAAACTCTGTCTTCCTCTACAGTTTCTGCCCTCTGCTGCTCCCATGGAAGTCATTCCCTTATGTCTCGACAGATGTCCTATCATGCTGTACTCCAGACGTATATGCTCAGAAATTTCTTCCGCAAATTAAGGCCTATGTTTGATACTTGTAGACATCTCTTGGTCAGGAATGCCCTTTTTGTCATTGCTAGTCTGCTTTTGATTTCGTCCTTTCACCGTCCGTCATTGGTTACTTTGCTACCAAGGTAGCAGAATTCCTTAACTTCATCTACTTCGTGACCATCAACTCTGATGTTAAGTTTCTCGTGTTCTCATTTGTGCTACTTCTCGTTACCTTCTTCTTTCTTCAATTTACTCTAAATCTGTACTCATTAGACTGTTGATTCCGTTCAATACATCCAGTAACAGTTCTTCACTTTCACAGAGCATGGCAATGTCATCAGCGAATCTTGTGATTGATATCCTTTCACCTTGATTTTTAATTTTACTCTTGAACCTTTTTTCTAATTCCGTCATTTCCTCTTCGATATACAGGGGGCGAAAGACTACATCTCCATCTTACACGTTTTTCAACCAGAGCACTTCGTTCTTGGTCTTAAAAGTATTATTGTCTCCTCTTGGTTCTTGTACATATTTTATATTACCTGTCATTCCTTATTTTTCCACATTTTTCTGAGAATTTCGAACATCTCGCACGATTTGACGTTCTCGAGTCCTATGAACATGTCTCGATTTTTCTTCGGTCTTGCTTCCATTATCAACCGCAAAGTCAGAATTGCCTCTCTGGTGCCTTTACCTTCCCTAATGGCACACTGATCACCTCTCGAATAGATTCTGCAAAATCGTTTCAGAAAGGTGACAGGGCGTGGGCCTCTGCTCTGTCGGTACAGCACGTCACCGAGTGTGGCCCCCTCTGCGTGACATCGCAGGGAGTGCGAGAGGCCTTCTCTTTAGAGGGTTGTGTTTCACCCCAAGGAACCGTAACACGACAATACACATAAACGTCTAATCGAACAGAGTCAGCAGAACTGTGAGCTTGTTCGCTTACTATGCTGTTTTGTACAGGAAAGTAAAATCGTTGAATAGGCTAATGCGTGAATACTTTGAGAAAATTTCGGATTGGTGTCACGAACAACGCGACAAATCCAACATAACTAGCGACTCGCCCCTGCGTTCCACGGGCAGATCTAAGGGACGAGCTGTCTGACTTGACTATAAAAAATTATAAACACGAATCTTCCCTGTGAATCAGCCTGTGTGTCAGTGAAAATCGTATCAAGATCAGCAGTTGCTGAGGTAGCCTCCACTTACAGACAGGAGAATGCGGCATGGATTCATAACGATATACCGACGCTGCAGCTAAGGAAAAGAAGGACTCTGGCGGGTTTGACTACTGGATCAGCGACGAACATCGTGAGCACCTCTGATCGTGTCAGTATTTAGAAGAAGTAGTATGTAAGATCCGAAGTTAAACGGGAGGATAGATGGAAAAATACCGTTACGAAAAGCGAATGGAAAACCTGGATTTCAAATGTTATAATATGTGTAAACTCCTAAGGGACCAAACTGCTGAAGTCATCGGTCCATAGACTTACACACTACTTAAACTTATGCTAAGAACAACACACACACCCTTGCCCGAGGTAGGAATCGAACCTCCACCAGGAGGGGCCGCGCAATCCGTGACATGGCTCCTCAAACCGCACGGAAAACTTGGATTTGCAGGAATGATTCTGAGAAAGTGGGGTGCGTCTTGTGAAGATCCCACTAACTCATATATCGGCCTTACTTGCTCCTTCCTTATCTTGTCCCGCAAAACTAATTAGGCCAGTGCGCTGTTTGAAAAGCATTTGCTGAGTGACGGAATTACATCCTGCAAGTAGGGGAAAATTCTTATATTTATTTGTTTGAAAAAGGCTTCTGTTAAGTTACGGGCCACAGCGCAACAGTTGGATTCGCCGGGGAAATGCGGAACCCGGTCGCTATGGTGGCGACAATCCGGCAGGCGGAGAATGTCCGCAGCCCACTACACTTGAATGGAGACTTGGAATACACTGTGACACACCAGTCTCTGTCTCACACCCGTCTCTGACTGACGTAGTGATACCGGTCGCGGCATGTGACATTGCTACCAAATGAATTACTTAGAGTACAGTTATGTATCATGAAGCGCACAGTGTGTGAACCTTTGTTTTCTGAACATGCCCCACAATGGCAGTACAGCACTTCACTTTTGTTGTTACCCGTGGAATAATGGGTATGTTTGTGGGCGCACTCTGTCGGAATTTATTGCGAGTCAGCGTTTCATGTAAAGTAAGGAATTCGTTTTTTGGGAGTGGTATTTGTTCTGTGCTACAATCTCTGACTTTTGAACAGAAATCTTCTAAGAATTAAGTGTTGTACACAGTAAGACGAATGTTTAGGGCACAGATACACTTCTTAACAAATACTCCTTGCGCGTTATCGTGGGTTTTGTGGTTCACCTGAGCCACAACTGTATTATCAATCGAGCGGTCAGAACGAGAGGTTGGGACGGTTGTTGACAGAACCCAGTGTTTGCAGCCTCATTAAAGGATGAGAATAGCCACAGTCCAATAAGGAGTCAACTCTGACTATGCGAACCGACAGTGGTGTTGTCAATGGCGTTACGACACTCGAACTGAGCCGAGAACCCAATAAGAAGAACAGGGAGCGTAAATGGTTGATCTCGAAGTGGAATTTCGCAGAAGCAGCAAGGGGCCATCGAGCAAGCTTATGAAGCAAGTACCATTCCTACACGAAAATTCAGCCGTCATCCACTTTCGAACAAAAAAAGTTTATTTCGAGTGTTTATTGGCTCCGTATCGAGCTACATTAAGAACTCTGATGCTCACGTTAGAGATTCAGTTGTGGCTCGATTAAAACAACAAATGACATTTCCATGTTTGACATCTAGTGATGACGTGTCATCTCTCCCCAGAAGCATGTTTTAAAAGTTCTTGTGTAATATGCTGAGTGCTATTTACGACGATTTGAAACGTAATATTTTGACTCCTGCACCTCACTTCAGGGAACTTAGGGTTGAATGTAAAAGATGTCGAGACACCCCGCAACTACGGAAGTAGCCTGGTGGAGTGGAAAAGGTGCGGTTGGCGCGTAAGTGGCAGCTCGTCTTTTCTGACGGGTAAGGAGTCTGGGCTGAGCAGTGCTGTGGTTAACTCCTCGCTAGCAGTAGCGGAACATTGTGGCTCATAATCGTGGATTTTTGGGCCAGAGGAACTTAAGAGCAGAATTTATGAGCCTCGGATGCTGAATTTGGAGATACTATTATCGTGGCATGATTTTTGGCGCTTATAAAAATATAATTCCGACGCCAAGAAGACCTTTAACAGGGTGAGGCAGACAGTATTGCCATGACTGTGTGGGGCGGCGGGTCGAATAATTGTTATTAAATGTTGCTGTTGTTTGCCGTTCTCAACACTGGCTCTCTAACTACAATATTGGCAACCAGAAAGTGATTAGCAAAACGTGAAGCCTGTAATTAGAATTCCTAGCGCCAACTTCATCTGAGAAATACATTTATAGCTACAGCTTACAGCTCTGAGGAGTTAGGATATTGTCTGGGATTCATAATCAAAAACGATTCTCTCTAAAATGTTCACTATATTCTGAAAGTCACAGACCAAAAAAGGATCCACACAATCCAACTACCAGAGCAGTTCAGAGTCTAATGCGCTGATGCAACTATAACTGTTCAAATTAAATGTTTAAGTGAATGCTCGCCATAATTTGATGATAATGTTCATCAAACGCCACGCTAAATAATGGTAGAATGTCTGTCCCGCGGCGGCACGTGAAAATACGACATACGTAAACTGAAGATAGATCATTAAAGTCATCCCAGAATTAACACTTCACTCGAAAACGATTTCATGGTTATGCGTATCCCGAGTAACTTATTACGGCATCCGAGGCTGTTTATAGCAATGATACCGATGCGACGCGACTCCCGGCACAGGTGGTGCGCTAATCAGCGTCTGGAGAGAACTGGGGCCTTCCTTTCTCGCGCAGCGTTCTTATATATAAAACCGCGGTGCGGACGGCTAAAGGAACTCCTGTTCAAATCCGCTCTCGCGACTAGCCGCTGGGCTAGTAATGCACCACTTTAAGTTATTGAATAAATCATCGCTTCTTTTGCTGATGGCCTATGAAGCTCTCAGTTTAAATGTGCAATCAGCACACAGGTAAGTAATCATAATAAAAGTCTGACGTGGCTAAGTCAAATATTTTGGGCGAGAGAATTAATTTAATTACACTACATGCAGTAGACGAGCTCTCAACTTGCCCTTTGGAGATACGCTATCGCTATAGTTTTATAGTTATTCAATTGAAACTTCTCACATCTTTATAATTATAGCGGATCTCCCTTCTACTTAAATTTAAACATCCTAGCTTTATTTATTCGCTTACTTAATCTATCTTGCTTCTTTAATTTTTAAGACAAAAACCAGAAAATCATGAATTTCAACAAACATTTTAATTTGTGAGATCCAGAAAACCGTTTCTATTAAATTATTATGTAAAAGGAATCTAAATATAAATTTTTAAGTTTCTAGCTCTTTTCTGTTGCGCCAATGATTTTTACAGAAAATTTCGAAAATGGTTGAAGTTATTGAACTGATATTCAACACATATTGATTTAGTATTACTCCTGACATGCTAGAAACGTTTCAGGTTATTTACTTGATTTTTAAAGTATTGCGCAACATTTATGACGTCAGAGCTAGATACGGCGGACTGGCTGGCACACAATGGAAAGACTGATGTGAATTTTATACGGCGTGAGTAGGCTGCTTCCCTACAACTGCATCGCCGCCATGTTAACAGCTACTGCCACCAGCGCCACCGGCCCTCTACAAAATTTTTTATATTTGCCAATCTGTAAATGGACCAGGAATTTCCGAAATCTGGTTGATTTTCATGATAGTCGAGGTGTTGCTAAAAACTCTCACACTCATGATTATGCCAAATCACAAACCTCGACAGGAATCCTGTCCTAGTGAATTTAATTCCAAGTGTCGTAATTTATTGAGGAAAGACTTATTCGGCAGCTGTAAAAACTTGTGATTGTTTTCTAATGTGTGGAGTTAAACATTGTTTAAAGTTCAGGTTTATAGTTTGGGAAATACTCCACTTCCAGTGCATTTTTAAATCAATCTACAGTCACTTCCTTAAATAATTTGCCTTACTTGAAAAGCTGCCTGAAAATTGTGAAGTTGATCTGAAGTAAAAACGATTATTAATTGTTGCATTTATGCACTTTGATCAGAATTACAAAGTTTTAGCAGTGTTCATTTCACGAGAAAGTATTTGAACTTTGAAGTTATGTTGGCATTTGCACAGCCAACTATATTTTGAGTAAGTTAAAAGTCTGCTTATCAAGGAACATTTGTTATTTAAAGAGTTATAGTTTGTTGTGCTTTACTTAATTAATAATCATTGATAAGTTAATAAAGAAATGTTTACTGTGTTAGCTGTTCTAACGTAAACGTCGTGTGACTACGGCCTCCCGTCGGGTAGACCGCTCGCCAGGTGCAAGTCTTTCGACTTGACACCACTTCGGCGACTTGCGCGTCGACACCGAGTCCATGAGCGGAGAAAATCTCCGACCCAGCTGGGAGTCGAACCCAGGCCATTAGGATTGACATTCTGTCGAGCTGACCACTCAGCTACCGGGGGCGGACAGCTATTCTAATGCACGTTGGTTAATCCGTAGGCATTGATGTTACACAGTATGATCATTAATAGACACCCTGATTTGAGTCAGAATCACTTCATGCTCTTCCCTGTTTAGTATAGCTATCAGTTTCATGTGTGATTGGTTCTATAAACTGCTGCATCTAGTTCGTTTAAAGTATGGGTTGTTAAGAGTCATATGTTACTGTTTGCTTTCTTATCGGCCATTTGTTTGTCTGACTTTCAAGTTAGTAGTATACTTATCTGCAAGGTTAGGTTACTGTGTTGTAGTGGGAACAGATATAAAGAAAAAGTTTTGTGTGTGTGTGTGTGTGTGTGTGTGTGTGTGTGTGTGTGTGTGTGTGTGAAGGAAGGTTAGGTTAGCCTTAGCATTGCCTTTTGCTTTATGATACTACTTGACACAATAATGCCTAATTAGGCTGGCGACCCATATCAATACGTAACGTTAAAACTTTCTTTTGTGCTGGGAGGATGTCTGTTCCCGACCCACCAGTTTACTGTTGTTTATAATCTGCTGGAGTGTTTCGGAAACGAAACCCAGTCTGATTGTTCTGTTCTCATTAGGTTATCTCATGGTTACAACTTTTTCAGTAATTCCTCGCAGAGGTTTAACGTTAGCACAGATTGCCATTTAAGGTCGTCGGTGCTACCATTACACCACCATTAAATTACTGCTTGGTTAAAGAGCACAACGGAGTCCTCAATAAATTATCTGATACATCTAAGGATGTGAAAAGTTCAAAAATGTCTGCAAAATACGTCGGCAACGAGGAAGGTACGATGTTTACGTTGACGTTAATACAAAAAGAAAGTGCGAGTTAATTTCCACAAGTACATATATTCGCCAAATTAGTATGTACCCCAAGGCTACAATCAATGCCTAATAACAGCTGACATTTTAGAACTTGAGCCTCTTAATTCGATGTCATGAAACTAATCTGGCCGGGCTTACGACTGCAGAAAAAATCGTGGTAGCTTAAAGTATTACGCTAAGCAGGCAAACACACAGACTGACTCCATTTAATTAGGCCTACACTTGATGCAAGTCACCACACACCTTCAAAGTATAGATTCCCACATTTAAATGGTTCTCAACCACCATATCAGAAGGAACAGAGGTAATGTATTGTTTTGTTCACTAGAAAAAATATAAACGATGCTAATGATTGCTAATTACTGCTTTTATTACATATGACTGAGGCCTGCTGAAGGCTATACACCATAACAGCAGTTTGGAGTCATAAGACTCAGTAAACGCCTTTTGGACCTTATTTTTCCTATAATATTGCTCACAATATTCTAAAAAGCAGCATCTAAATACGTGAATTATGTATTTAATCTGTGCAGTTGCATTTCCTGAAACCATGGCTCGTGAAAATAAAACCTGTAAGAACTACACACTCTCTTATCAGAGGACGAAGGAATAACACGTTTTTATTACCAAAATTCAAACTGCAGAGGGACACGGAGTGCTAGTAATGTAAACAAATGACCAAAGACGTGTGAGAGTCGATTGCTCCGGAAATAAATGAAACGACAAAACATATTTTATGAGATGTCTCATACTCTGCAACAATTAAACACTGCTGCACGTAAATTGTCTGTATAACTCACTAAATTGCATGATTATCATAATATAAGCAAAATCGATGATAAAATTCGATTTAATATGAATTGCACTAGAATGAGAGGTCAAAATACTCACAACGCGTAACACGTGACATTGTATGACCTACGTCCATTGCTATAAATGCTAAACAAATGTCACAGAATTTCTTACAGTAACGATATTCTCTATGACGTACGGAAGTTGTCGCGTTCTAAAATGTAGTGGGCCACAAGCGGAAATGACGTTAGAGATTCTATCAATGCATGATGCTGCCTCAGGTGAAGTATACGTTTAATATCGAGCCCTCAACAACATCGTTCATGTTAGAACTTCCAGTAAGCGACGACTTAATACGTGGAAAACACAGACGAAATAAGGTGATTACAGGAGCAACAGCGGCGAGGTGTTACCAATGATTGCCAAACTGATGTAATTGTTTTCCAAAAAAGAGTAGCTGAAAAGAAAGTATAAGTCATGTTTTACGTACCTAAAAAGTGTTGCACAGGGACCAAAAAAAAATCCTTTATGTAGTGTTCTCCAGCCGTGTAATACTATATTCTTTAGTCAAGGAAGATATACAAGTTTCCTGTAGTCGCATGTCTGAAAACTTTATAAAACCTACTAGGTTTTCTCACTCCTCGGCTTCTGATTTGACACATAAATATATTTTATAGGTTTTTCTCTGCAGTTGTAGTTCATCCACGTAAAACTGTCGACCACAATTGCCTTATCGTATATTCGAATCCTTGGTGTCGTTGTATATGCGAGATGTCACTTCGTAGCGTTCATTACTCTCCACCTAGGAAAAACTTTATAGAGCTACCAAAGCACACCTGTTCCGTGAATGTAGATTTACAGTGTAGTTTCCTGAAGTGGAATGGTATAGGAATCCCACGTGCACTGTGTATAAATTGCGGTGTCACAGCATATTCCGCAAAAGAAATGGCGGCGAGCAGTGACCCAACGAGAGAATTTAATGGTAAACTCCACGAACCAAAACGCAACGTACAGACTGTGCCGCTCACGGCAACGCTTCCTCTATTTTAATACAGCAGCTGTGCCCCGTATCTGGCTTATTAAAGCCGCGAGCGGGTGAAATGCAGCAATGTTCTACCTGTACGCCAGTACCCAGACAGCAGACACGTTGTTAAACACCGTACAGCGATTGTTCCGAAAATTGTACGTCGGTTGACAGCACGTGAAAGGGCAGAGTGGACCTCATCATCGTAAATATCTTCATGTGATGATTGGCAACAGCAGTAGTCTTGCACAGTGTCAAAGCAAAAGGTCCAGCCTGTTCCCAGGTATAAGACTCTATTGCACCCTTTATTTGGACTCTGGATCCAGTGGTATTCCATCCCAATACATGCGAGCAGTTCCCGCAATAACGACGTGAAAACCGTTTGTAGAGTTTAAAACTGATGTAAGGCCAGCTTACAACGGTAGTTCGGAATTGCTACGTAACAACCTGCTGTCATATTCCAGTGGCGAGTCTTCTGCATACATAAAAAAAAACAGCAATCTGTGGGTGTTGTTCCGCAGTTTGTGCACTTGAGTAGTAAAACCCTAAGAACAGACAGTGCATTACACACACAAAAGAAAACCGGAAACGTAGGACCCTGAAACCGGACAATGGGTAGCAACGCTTTCAACTACCTAGCATCAAATCCATTTCAAGGTCATACAATCACCCACATCCCACGCCATAAAAATTTTTGTTTATATTACGATAAACCTGTAGTTAAGTGAGTTTATACAGACAATTTACATGCAGCAATCTTTAATTTATACTTCTGAAGTATGAGACGTCTCACAACATATGTTAAGTCGTTTTATTTATTTCCCGAGTAATCGACTTGACACATCTCTCACTGTTACTGTCTTTGGTCACACGTTTACATTACCAGCACTCCACGTCCCTCTGCAGTTTAAGTGACATTTTGATGGTGAAAACACTTCATTCCTTCATTCCCCAATAAAACTACTGTATTGTGCACGTGCCTGTGGTGCTGTAGCAGTTACAGGTTTTTATTTTCACGGGCCATAGTATGTGGGAATGCAAACTGAACAGATTGAACACATACTTCACGTATTTGGATTCTACCGCAACCTGAACACCGCACTTTTCGCAATGCTGACGTATTTTTAGAATATTATGAGCAAAGTTATAGGGACGAAACATTATACAAATCGCTTAGGGAGCTTTCTGACTACAAACTGCTGTTACTGTGAGTAGCCCTGTGTCATTTGCAGTAATAGCAGTTACTGGCAATCAACAGCAGCGTTTATATTTTTTTCTAGTGAATAAAACGATGCGTTACCTTTGTTCCTTCTAAAATGGTCCTTGACAACAATTTAAATGTGAGAATATATACTTTGAAGCTGTATGGGGACTTATATCAAGAGTAGGCCTAATTATTCACAATCGATTTGTCGGCTTAGCGCAGTAGTTTTTAGTTAACAATAGTTTTTCTGCAGTTATAAGCATAAACAGGTCAGTTTTACGACATCGAATTATTAGGCCCAACTTCTAAAAGTCAACTGTTATTAGACATTGAAATTTAGGACTGGGGTACATACTTCAGAATTTTGGGTACTAATTTGGCGAATATGTGTAACTGCGGAAATTAACTCGCAGTTTGTCTTATATTGCAGACATATTTTTGCAGTATTGTGACATCACAGTAATTGGTTCCAATCTACTACGTTTTTTCACATATTAACCTCAAACAGCAATGTAAACATCGTACGTCTCGTGTTGCCGACATCTTAGATGTTTAAAATACTTAATTTACAATTCTGTTGCGTTTTCTAACCGTGCAGCAATCTGCTGGTGGGAGTAAGAAGTCGCGGTACAGAGATAGGACATAGCTCGATTCTACAGCGCAGCCATCTGCTTGTGGCAGTCAGCACTCGTTTTCTACAATGCATCTGCTGGTGACAAGAGCAAGCTGGACATGAAACAAAACTTGCTTCTTGAAATAGAAGCAAGTTTCATGTTTCAGGGTTTGTGGGATAGTATTTTAAGTAAAATTTCTTTTCAACAAATATGAATTCCTGTTTTCTTATTTATATTTTATAAGTAATTACTATTAGAGAAATATGCTATCTACGCATTCCAGTACTCTATGTCGACTGATATATATCATCAAATGAAATTTACGACTGGTGAGTTAGTCCTTAAAGGAATTTTTTGGATACAGTAATGTAAACGTAGCTGACAAAATTTCCTGCAATTCAGATACTTTATCGTATTTGGCTACCAAGCAGGGACACTGGAGGCGTGACGACTCCACCTGCTGTCCCCTCCCCCCCCTTCCCCCCCCCCCCCACCCTACATGCCCTTGCCAAGTGGCCAGATGTTCTGATGCTGACGTCATGATTCCTGCTATGGCCTTGGAGATAAGATAGTTTCCTCTCCGTGTCCTCAGGATGTGGCTGGTTGTCACGAATCCTGGAATGGCCTTGGAGATAAGTAACTACCGAAGCTGCTGTCAGTGGACTATGGCATGGAACATTTCTCAGCTGACATATAACACCGGAAGAAATTGCTTTCACATGATACGGGAGATAAGAGATAAACAAAACATCCCCAATGTTCAACTGGGAATGCTGCTGGTCCAACAGCTTAGTAAGTCGTGGCTGCAGAATACTGTCACGAATTACTTGTAAAGGGACGGAAGAACTGGTAATAGCCGACCCTGGAGAAGGCCAGTTTGGGTTCTAGAGAAATTTAGGAATACACAAAGCAATACTGACTCTATGAATCAGCTAAGAAAAAAGGGTGAAGAAAGAAAAACATACGGTTATAAGGTGTGTAGATTTGGAGAAAGTTGTTGAAAAAGATGACTGGGATACACTCATTGAAATTACGAAGGCAGGAGGGTTATGATACAGAGAGGTTATCAACAACTTGAACTGGAGCACAACTACCGTTAAACGAGTCGAAGAACACGGAAGGAGGACAGGGACTGAGAAAGGGGTGAGACAGCGTTGTAGCCTGGCCACCACGGCATTGTGTCTGTAAACTGAGCGAGCAGTGAACGAGGCGAAGATGAAATTTGGAAGTAGACTCAAAGTTCAGGGGAGGGAACTAAATATTTGCCAAAACTGTAACGTCATCTTAGAGCTCAGAGATACCCCATGACCTAGAAGAGCAGTCGAACGTAATGGACAGTATCTTGAAAAATAAATAATACGAGAAGATCAATAAAAGAAATATCTAGTCAAGTTAAAAAAGACGATGCTGAGAAAATAAGATTAGCAAATGCGACCTACGAGAAAACGACCGGTTTTGCTTTTTGGGCAGCAAAATTAATAATAATGGCTGGAGGAGAGAGAGTATTAAATGGAGACCGGCAGGAGCAAGAAAAACATTTGTGGAAAACAGAAATTTATTAATATGGAATATAAATTTAGCTGCTAAGAAATATTTTCTGATGGTCTGGCTCTGGAGTGTAGCCTTATAAAGAAGTGAAACGTGGGGGATCCTGAAGATGAGATGCGCAGACGTAGTGAGTACTGAATCGAACTGGAGAAAAATATTTCTGGCACAAAAAGGAGAGATTCGTTGATAGGACACACCATGAGGCATCACTAGATGAAGTTGATTTGGTATTGGAGAGAGAACTTGGTGGTAAAAGCTCCAGAGCGAGACAAAGTCTTGAACACACTCGACAAGTTCGAATGAGTGTGGGTTGCGGTAGTCATGCAGAGATGAAGAAGCTCGTACAGGACAGACTGCGTGCAGAGCTGCTCGAACCAGTGTTCTGACTGACAACCAGAACAGCAACAACAACAAGAACAACAAAATCTGTTCTTCACGCATCGTCCCTCGCGAACGAAACACGTAACGTGTAGCACTGGCAATTTTTCCATCATTTCCGAAAAGGAAATTATCCAGTATCGATCAGATAACCTCAAGAAATACGATCATTCAGTTACTTCTCACTATCTGTGAAACATTTGTTAGCGCAGAATACAACACACCGTTTCACTTCCACAAAACGTTAAATTAATTCGGTTCTTGTCGACAGCTGGCCTCACACCAGAAGTGTGGTTGCAACCGCACCACTCTTCCAACAAAACCACGTTGCAAGCCGTCGATCATTATACTAATTAACTGTAGGTCAGTGTAAATGATAAAGCAAATAGACAAAAGAACAAAGTTATTTGAGCACAACGCCACGCGTGAATTATGAATTACGTTTTAACAAACTGCGGCTGGGTACTGGGTAGACATCATTAAAACGCCGTTTAATATTTCACTTGCTGCGGTGTGGTCTATGTAGCGCATGTACATTCACATTCATATCCGAGCCGTTTCCAGAACACTGCAGCTGCAGAAACTTTAATCGTTCACATCTGCGAGGCACGGGAGGGGTGGAGAGGAGTGGGGGGAGGGGAGATAGAGAGAGAGAGAGATGATACCGGGGCACTTGCTTCCTCTCAGCTGTTGCCCCAACTTTACAATGCAGCAGTGGAAAAACTGACAAGCAGAAGGTATAGGAGGATTATAGGACGTGTGTTAAGGCATCAAGCAATAAGCTCCATAGTACTATGGGAATACAGCGATGGGAAAACTACTGGGGAAGACAGAGGTTAAAATATACGCAACGATTAGTTGAGGATGTACGGTACGTGTGGTAGTCTCAGACGAACAGGATCGTACAAAATTTTCAAATGTGTGTGAATTCCTAAGTGACCAAACTGCTGGACTTACACACTACTTGAACTAACTTACGCTAAGAACAACAGACACACACACACATGCCGGAGGGAGGACTCGAACCTCCGGTGGGAGGGGCCGCGCAATCCGTGCCGCGGCTGCTCCGCCACTCCGCACGGCCAGCTTCCTGCAGGAGAGGACCACGTGGCGTCCATTCCTGTGACTGATGACCTGTGGGACTTTGGCCATTCACTTACATACTAAAATGGAACTCCTTCTGCCGCCGTTTAGATGTTATTGTTGTTGTTGTTGTTGTTGTTGTGGTCTTCAGTCCTGAGACTGGTTTGATGCAGCTCTCCATGCTACTCTATCCCGTGCAAGCTTCTTCATCTCCCAGTACCTACTGCAGCCTACATCCTTCTGAATCTGCTTAGTGTATTCATCTCTTGGTCTCCCTCTACGATTTTTACCCTCCACGCTGCCCTCCAGTACTAAATTGGTGATCCCTCGATGTCTCAGAACATGTCCTACCAACCGATCCCTTCTTCTAGTCAAGTTGTGCCACAAACTCCTCTTCTCCCCAATTCTATTCAATACCTCCTCATTAGTTATGTGATCTACCCATCTAATCTTCAGCATTCTTCTGTAGCACCACATTTCGAAAGCTTCTATTCTCTTCTTGTCTAAACTATTTATCGTCCATGTTTCATTTCCATACATGGCTACACTCCATACAAACACTTTCAGAAACGACTTCCTGACACTTAAATCAATACTGGATGTTAACAAATTTCTCTTCTTTAGAAACGCTTTCCTTTCCATTGCCAGCCTACATTTTATATCCTCTCTACTTCGACCATCATCAGTTATTTTGCTCCCCAAATAGCAAAACTCCTTTACTACTTTAACTGTCTCATTTCCTAATCTAATACCCTCAGCATCATCCGACTTAATTCGACGACATTCCATTATCCTCGTTTTGATTTTGTTGATGTTCATCTTATATCCTCCTTTCAAGAAACTATCCATTCCGTTCAACTGCTCTTCCAAGTCCTTTGCTCTCTCTGACGGAATTACAATGTCATCGGCGAACCTCAAAGTTTTTATTTCTTCTCCATGGATTTTAATACCTACTCCGAATTTTTCCTTTGTTTCCTTCACTGCTTGCTCAATATACAGATTGAATAACATCGGGGAGAGGCTACAACCCTGTCTCACTCCTTTCCCAACAGCTGCTTCCCTTTCATGTCCCTCGACTCTTATAACTGCCATTTTGTTTCTATACACATTGTAAATAGCCTTTCGCTCCCTGTATTTTACCCCTGCCACCTTCAGAATTTGAAAGAGAGTATTCCAGTCAACATTGTCAAAAGCTTTCTCTAAGTCTACAAATGCTATAAACGTAGGTTTGCCTTTCCTTAATCTAACTTCTAAGATAAGTTGTAGGGTCAGTATTGCCTCACGTGTTCCAACATTTCTACGGAATCCAAACTGATCTTCCCCAAGGTCGGCTTCTACCAGTTTTTCCATTCGTCTGTAATGAATTCGTGTTAGTATTTTGTAGTTGTGACTTATTAAACTGATAGTTCGGTAATTTTCACATCTGCAACACCTGCTCTCTTTGGGATTGGAATTATTATACTGTTCTTGAAGTCTGAAGGTACTTCGCCTGTCTCATATAACTTGCTCACCAGATGGTAGAGTTTTCTCAGGACTGGCTCTCCCAAGGCCGTCAGTAGTTCTAATGGAATGTTGTCTACTCTCGGGGCTTTGTTTCGGTCGGCATCATCTAATAGGGATAGTGGCGTCTCGTTTTCTTCATGTGTTTACTGGCGCCACTACGTTTGCTAGTGTTGTCTCTCCGCAAGTGGCGCAACAGCGCTTATCGACACCTAGTACCGTGGTACTGTCCTTGGAATGACGCCAAGTGTTTTCCATGTGTGAGTGTGTCAGCGAGTTCGCTTGAGACGGAGGAGCAGTGAGGTCCGACAGCATGAAGGCGTACCGGGAGCGCTGGCGGCGCGCAGGCACTGCCGGATCGAGAGGCTGCAGCTACGAGGGCGACGACCTCGTTCTCCACCCCACCCAGGGCGTTCCACTTGACCGGACCCAGTAGTGAAACCTCCACTGTTTCGAGATATCGCTGTTTGCTTGCGTGTTGCTGCTCACAGGGTTGCTGAGACAAAGAGCAACGAGTGGAGTGTTTGGAGTTGGGGAAATTAATCAGCCATCCTCCACCATTCATTATTAATCATTTAATTCCTTGTGTTTATTGATGAAGTTCAACCAGCGGTATTTTTCTGCCTAGTGGCCGCTAACGACCATTACCTGCCCTGGAGGTTGGCGTACTTTCGCGTCAGTGTGCCTTTCCTCGCCTTCCTGCTGCTGTCTGGTCAGGCGTGCAGTTCGACAGCCTCCTTGACTGTGGTTCGGATATTTATTTCTTTTGGACTACTTTGGTCACAGTGGGTGCTTCTGCTTCTGGATGTTCTAACACTGGATTCAGAAGACGCAGGGCTGTCGGCCGGTTCCGCCATGCCTGAGTTATTCCATCGTTCTGTTGGTTAAGAATTTTTAATTAGATATTGTCTCTTAATACGACTGTACCTTTTTAATAATACTTGAGTAAGAATTTGCTGTCTAGGCCTTCAGCCATCAAATTGTTTTTGAATAATGACTATTGGGGGCTTCAGCCAACAAATAATTTGAATTCTGAAACTTCCTGGCAGATTAAAACAGTGTGTCGGACCGAGACTCGAACTCGGGACCTTGGCCTTTCGCAAGCAAGTGCTCTACCAACTGAGCTATCCAAGCACGACTCACGCTCCGTCCTCACAGCTTTTACGTCTGCCAGTACCTCATCTCCTACCTTCCAAACTTTACAGAAGCTCTCCTGGTAGAGCACTTGCCCGCGAAAGGCAAAGGTCCCGAGTTCGAGTCTCGGTCCGGCATACAGTTTTAATCTGCATGGAAGTTTCATATCAGCGCACACTCCGCTGCAGAGTAAAAATCTCATTCTCGAAACATCCCCTAGGCTGTGGCTAAGCCGTGTCTCCGCAATATCCTTTCTTTCAGGAGTGCTAGTTCTGCAAGATTCGCAGGAGAGCTTCTGTATAGTTTGGAAGGTAGGAGAAGAGATACTGGCAGAAGTAAAGCTGTGAGGACCGGGCGTGAGTCGTGCTTCGGTAGCTCAGATTGTAGAGCACTTGCTCGCGAAAGGCAAAGGTCCCGAGTTCGAGTCTCGGTCGGGCACACAGTTTTAATCTGCCAGGAAGTTTCATATCAGCGCACACTCCGCTACAGAGTGAGAATCTCATTCTGGAATTTGAATTCTGTCAATATGGTTCGAATGGCTCTGAGCACTATGGGACTTAACATCTGTGGCCATCAGTCCCTTAGAACTTAGAACTACTTAAACCTAACTAACCTAAGGACATCACACACATCCATGCCCGAGGCAGGATTCGAACCTGCGGTTCCAGACTGAAGCGCCTAGAACCGCTCTGGTCAATAAGAAGGCCTTCAGCTGTGAATGCAATTTCTCTTAAGAATTTTTGATTACATGTTCTCTCTTAATACGCTTGTCCTCTTGTAATATTTTAGTAAGAATTTGCTATCTAGGCCTTCACCCGACAAATGGTTTTTGAGTTATTACTATTGGAGCCTTCAGCCCACAAATAGATTGAATTTCTGGTCCATAAGGCCTTCAGCCGTGAATGCAATTTGTCTAAAGAATTTTTAATTACATATTGTCTTAACAGTCAAATTTGATAATTGTTCCTTGTTATCAACCTCATATACAATTGGTTCCAAATAAAGTGTAAGTGATTAAAAAAAAAACTGAGAAACCAACGGTAGCTGAGTAAGGCCCCGCCCACACCAAAATCTGCCTTTTTCCTAAGTAAACACGTCTCAAATCAAACCACAGATATTCACCACATGGACTCTACAGTACACGTGTATATGAATCGATATCCCATCACTCACAGGAATGAAAGTTTTTTTATACACGTATTTCCCAGCAGTGCATGGGACAGTCTGAAGAGGAGCAAGGAATGAGTTATTTCAGTGGATGAGACAATACACTGAATAATTACGACACAGTCTTGTAACCAGTTGCCAGCTTATGGAAAGTAGCCGATCTCTGAGTCTTTGCAATAGAGCGCGAGGCAGTATGAGCCCACGCCCGAATTTCTTCACCAAGCCAGCACTCGAAATGATAGCAATTTAACTGTACTCCCAGCCGAAATGTCTTAGCCACTGAGTATTAGTAATCGCTGCAGATAACTGTATCGGTCTAACCGAAACTCCGGCCGCAGACTTCAGCTGGGAACCACCGCGGTTGGAGCACCACCCTGCCAGTCTGTTCAGCCCGGCGCTCCAGCCGGCCGCTCTGGCGCCTGATTGGCCGAAAAGAGCCGACCTCACCAGAGATCAGGAGCTTAGAGCGGGCACACACGTTACCAGGCTGGGCGCAGCGGGTGCGGCGTCAGTGGCGTGACTCTGCGCTCGCCGCCGCCGCCGTGTTACGAGTCTACAGTGCGCCTCAGCAGCCGCCTGGGCGCTGGCAGAACAGTCGCAAGAACCCGGTATCGACTGACGTAACTACGTCTCCTTCAGAGTTTCGACATAATTCACGTTTGACTGTATTTTTCCCTGTAACAGACGGAAGATACAAGGGAGCAGAAACACCTTACGTACATTTGTTTACGTAAGTCTAAATAATTGCATTACACTTGTCTTATCTGAAGTATCCCCAGTGTTTAAATAATTTACGTATATTTTTAGGGCCTTAACAAACCTAGCATTAACATACGTAGCTTAACGGGAGACATTCATGAAATTCACTGGAAATGTCAATTTTCAACTAATTTTTTTTATGTATTACTAGAACAGATGGACAATAAGTCCCTAAACTTTCAGTGATGACATTCCATCCGAAGTGCCTGAAAAATAATGAAATGCTTGAAGCGACCTTCCTGCCACGCCCATTTTTTGAAGCAACAATTCAAAACTAGCTCGGTGAACGTCGATTCCGTGGATTATTATCAACCAAATTTGCACAACAGATATATAGAAACGCTGTAATATATACGCTTTGGTTTTATAGATCATCGTTGACTCTATTCTGTTTCTTAGAAACAGTAACAAACCAGCTGGACACAACAGACTTACAAAGAAGATGACACACACTCTTCAAGTGTATTCTGACAAGGCTATCAGACAGAATTTCTTCAGTATAAGTGACAGGAAAAGTGCAGTATGGGCTACCATTTCCACAAGGTGTCAATAGATGACCATCCCACTCATGATCTGTGTCAGATTATCTGGTGTAAATATCTAAAGGCTCAGATGGATAACAATCCTACATTCACAAGAAGATGCTTCCAAATTGTATCCTGCGTATAGTCGAGGCCATTTAGAGGTTCCTGGTCGAACCTGAACTTCTAAAAAAGTGTGTCCGTGCCAAAACCCAGAATCTAAATGAGTCCCTAAATTCATTCACATGGGAACAATACACTAAAACGAGTTTCCGTGAACCAGAGTTGTCAGAATATTAACGTATGATGCAATTCTTGTATGTGGGAACATAAGGAGACAGAAGATATTAGAGAGAATGGTCTTTAAGATAGAAACTTTCACTGCAGACATTTTGAGAAAAATACATTTACAGCACCTCTCTGCGGCTGGAAAGTCACTTGAAGACCTGGTGAAGGAAATGAGGCAGAAAACATCATAAGAGAAGCCTTGGAGAGCAAGAGGGCCCTGAGTACAAATCTGTGGTCATCTGAAGAGATGACATACGAAAAAACGTCAGTGTCAACTAAATTGCATTTCCTGAAACTTAAGTTTTCTGTACCTTTTTCTCAGAATCTATGTACGCCGGAATTGTGAAATTTTGTACATGTATTCCTATAAACCTAATAAATCTTATCTGAAGAGTAAATTGTGGAGTTCTTTGTGTAACCTGAGATATGGAGCAAAGTGCTTGGAATTTTTTATGACTTTCGTATTATTTTATACACAAAAAAATTAAAAATGTATTAAAATTCTCCAATTCGACATACTCAAAGTCTCATGAGACAAGCTTACTACATGCAAAGAGATTAAACAGAGAACATTTCGTACAAATCTCTTGAAAAGTTGTTGAGAAAAAGATACACATTATTTTTTGAAAATAAAATTTGTTAATTCCATAAAAAGAAGTTAAACATACACAATCCAAGGTACCTATTAAAGAGTAAAGTGTTAATTTCGTTTAAAGTATGGTACAAAATTTCGCTACCGTACTTCAAAATTGTGGATTTTAGTAATGTGTTTTTAACCACTGGCACGGTCACCTTCTTGTTAGTTATGTTATTTATTAGTGTTTCTTATGTCACAGTTAATGCTATTTGTCAGATTTGCAGAAGCGAAAGATGGAAGACATTCCTGGATAACAGTTCCCAAGTAGCGCAGGCCGCCTACAAACACTTCAGTGTTTTTGACCCAGCACTCTCGTGAAGAAGACACGGATTTAATTGGTCGGAGGAGGAGACGACGTGAAGGCGCTGTTCCCTCTGCGTTCGCATCCATCGTATTCTCAGATGCTCAAGCAGGCGTCCGGTTCGTGAAGGTGATGGTGGTGAAACTTGACGAGTGTGTTACAGCAGTTCAGCGTCAAGTTGTGATGAGCCTGATGCAGCGATCTTCCACCACGCAAAAGGAAACTCGTGTAAGAGATGGAGGAGAGGCGGGGGGAGGAAACAAAGTTAATGAATGCAAATAAAAACATAAAAGTCCTACAGGAGGAGCTTAGACCAAATGAGAAGAGACTTTGTCGTTGATAACAAGTCTCTTTATTCATATGAGACTTCTTACGAAAAGTACAATCTGATTTAAATGACACGCGCGCTTATATATATATATATATATATATATATATATATATATATATATATATATATATATATATACGTTGTTCTCACAGAACGATTCTACGGTGTGTGTGTCACATTCAACTTTTCAACTTCTACGCAAATATTAACTCAAATGCAGAACTTGTTTAAACCTCATTAAACGTCATTTCGTTTCAGAAAATCGTGTTAGTACCATACACAAACATCTTGACGTTTAGTAGGTAAGATGGCTGTGTTAGGCTCCAATGAAACACTAACGGAACATCAAGAATGTGTTGTGCGACTTAAACGAAAGCTGCTAGGCGTGTTTCTACATCCGAAAGATGATGTCTATTCAAATTTCGTGACAATCGGATAAGAGTGGCCCGCTAGAGCCAATATGAGGATGCAAATCAGTTCGCTTTAAATACACGCTGTAGCGATAGTGATGGTTAGTTATCTTAGAGAGCGGACGTGGTTAGTTGATGTTAGGCAAGAATACCTTCGAGGTGACATAAACGGCACTATCAACGCCCCACTCAGTTTCAACGAGGTCTGTAATAGGGCTACGAGGAGCTGGATGTTCCTTCTGAGATATTGCAGGAGAACTTGGCAGGAATGTAAACACTGTAAATAATTGTTGGCAGACAGACTGTTGTTAGGATCCTGAAGAACAGAGGACTTGATGGAACTACACAAGAACTCATAAAAGAAATTCTGACAGACACAAAAGCAAGGGTGACATTCAGAGGAACACTCTCAGAAGAATTTGAGATCAAAACTGGTGTTAAACATGGAGATGGATTGTCACCATTGATGTTCAATATAGCACTGGACGAAGTGATCAGGCAGTGGAGAGCAATAAACGAGGAAATGGGAATACCAAAGACCCATGTGTAGGACAAAAAGGACAACAGGGTTCAAGTGGACTGCCTAGCCTTTGCAGACGACATAGCAATAGTAAGTGAGACGGAAGAAGACGCAAAGACACAACTCGACAACTTAAGTAAGGTAGCCAGAAAGGTGGGACTGAGCATCGGCTATAACAAGACAAAGACATTAAATACCACTGCAGACTGGGAAACACCGGAAGGCACTGTGCAAATGGTGGACAAATTTAAATACCTGGGATAATTTATAACAGGAAGGAACAGGAGCAAGGAGGGAATAACAGAGAGGATAAAGAAGATGAGGTCAGCCTTCTGCATGAGGAGAGACATGTACAATAAAAACAATACATCCACAGAGGCAAAGATAAGCCATTACAAGGCAACAGTGAGGAATGCAGTACTATATGCTGCTGCCGGCAAGTGTGGCAACGCGGTTAAAGGCGCTTCAGTCTGGAACCGCGCGACCGCTACGGTCGCAGGTTCGAATCCTGCCTCGGGCATGGATGTGTGTGATGTCCGTAGGTTAGTTAGGTTTAAGTTGTTCTAAGTTCTAGGGGACTGATGACCTCAGATGTTAAGTCCCATAGTGCTCAGAGCCATTTGAACTATATGCTGCTGAGACGATGACACTAGGAAGAAATGGGGCAGAACAACTAGACAAAGAAGGGAGAAAAGTACTAGGTCCCAAAAAAGGTGGAGAGAGGTGGATGCGAATTGTACCGGAACATGAGAACAGTATCCGGGGAACTCAGACTCAAAAGGGCAAGGTTTGCTGGACATGCAGTTAGGATGAGTATGGACAGAATGACGAAGAGAGTGTGAACAACAGGGAGGACAAGGGGAAAGACAGGAACCAAGTGGTTTGTTGACTTCGGAAGGACTGGTTGGAATTGGGGATCAAGGTCGAAGGAAAGGAAAATTGGAGGAACAAATATACACCGACGAATATGCCGGAGATCAATGACAGAGAAGAATACAGGAAAAGATTAGAGTGTCACCAGTGGAGCCGACAGGAGAAACGGAAACTGAAGATCTCGGAAGAAGTGCGGGAGAGAAGAACAGAAAGAATAAAGAGGTTCTGGGAGAAGAAGAGGAAAATGCAGTCCACGAGGGGGCTACCCGTGGTCCTACAGAGGCCGTAACGCAAGAAGAAGAAGAAGAAGAAGAAGAATTGTTGGCAACGGTGCTCACGGGAATGTACGGTCACGAGAAGATCGGGCTTCGGTCGGCCACGTGGCACTACCGAGAGGGAAGAGCACGATTTTCGGCGTACGGCTTTGGCGCGTCGTACCGCATTTGCAACAGCAATTTGAACACCAGCTGGCACCAGAGTGAGACACTGAACTGTTCCAAATCGGTTACTTCGAGGACCGCCCCGAGCCAGCCGCCCTGTACAACGTGTTTGTTACAAGCAGGCCAGCTGAGGCGCTGCAGCCGACCTGTCTGCGTGCTGCTCGAACACCTGGAGTCTGGCTCTGGGGTGCGATGTCACGTGACAGCGGGCGCACTCTCGCGGTCGTCCCGCGCACCTTAAATACAGATGATTACGTCAGTCGGGTGATTCGATCTGTTGCGCTGCCATTCGTGAACAGATTTCCACGGAGTGTTTTCCGACGGGATAGCCTTCGCGCTCGTAGCGCTGCTGTACCCCCGACACGCTCCACAGGGTGTCGACGTGTCGGCTCGGCCCGCTTCACCCCCAGACCTGCCTCCCCTCGAGCACACATGGGACGTCGTCGGCGACAAATCAGCCTCGCTTACAAAGAGTATAAAACGTTCCTGTACTGACTGACGAAGTGGAACAGACGTGGAACGCCATCCCAAAAATTTTAATCCGTCACCTGCACAACACGACACATGCACGTTTGCATGTTTCCTCGCATGCAATTTTCTAGTGGATTCATTAATGTACCAGCGCTTCACATTTGCAATGGCTTCTTTCACGCCTCCATTAACCTATGATCTTGCAATATTAATCACTTAATCTTATCTAGATAGATATCTATCTTAACTGATAGAAGCCGACCTCGGAAAAGATAAGTTTGGATTTCGTAGAAATGTTGGAACACGTGAGGCATTACTGACCCTACGACTTATCTTAGAAGAAAGATTGACGAAAGGTAAACCGACGTTTCTAGCATTTGTAGACTTAGAGAAAGCTTTTGACAATGTTGACTGGACTACTCTCTTTCAAATTCTGAAGGTGGCAGGGGTAAAATACAGGGAGCCAAAGCCTATTTACAAATTGTACAGAAACCAGATGGCAGTTATAAGAGTCGAGGGGCATCAAAGGGAAGCACTGGTTGGGAAGGGAGTGAGACAGGGTTGTAGCCTCTCCCCAATGTCATTGAATCTGTATATTGAGCAAACAATAAAGAAAACAAAAGAAAAATTGGGAGAAGGTATTAAAATCCATGGAGAAGAAATAAAAACTTTGAGGTTCGCTGGTGACATTGTAATTCTGTCAGAGACAGCAAAGGACTTGGAAGAGCAGCTGAACGGAATGGACTGTGTCTTGAAAGGAGAATATAAGATGACCAAGAAAAACGAGGATAATGCTATGAAGTCGAATTAAGTCGGGTGATGCTGAGGGAATTAGATTACAAAATGAGACACTTAAAGTAGTAAATGAGTTTTGCTATTTGGGGAGCAAAATAACTGATGATGGTCGAAGTAGTGAGGATATAAAATGTAGACTGGCAACGGCAAGGAAAGCGTTTCTGAAGAAGAGAAATTTGTTAACATCGAGTATACATTTAAGTGTCAGGAAGACATTTCTGAAAGTATTTGTATGGAGTGTAGCCATGTATGGAAGTCAAACATTGACAATAAATAGCTCAGACAAGAAGAGAATAGAAGCTTTCGAAATGTGGTGCTACAGAAGAATGCTGAAGATTAGATGGGTAGATCACATAACTAACGAGGAGGTATTGAATAGAATTGGGGAGAAGAGGAGTTTGTGGCACACCTTGAGTAGAAGAAGGGATCGGTTGGTAGGACATGTTCTGAGACATCGAGGGATCACAAATTTAGTATTGGAGGGCAGCGTGGAGGGTAAAAATCTTAGAGGGAGACCAAGATATGAATACACTAAACAGGTTCAGAAGGATGTACGTTGCAATAGATACTGGGAGATGAAGATGCTTGCACAGGATAGAGTAGCATGGAGCGCTACATCAAACCAGTCTCAGGAGTGAAGACCACAACAACAACAACAATCTTATCTAGACGAATGTATTCCCCAAATTTCATTACTCTACATTAGTTACTTTTTGGTGTTGCAATTTTTTTTCCAGCAGCATGAATGTGCCTTTCCCAGTGTAATAATGCACGTATGTGGCTACAGCGGCGTTTCACAAAAAGATAGCTGAGAGAGGTGCACGAGCTATTGATACTGGTTAGAGGATATCTCTGCGAAATATATGTGAAGGTGATTTTGCTATTTAAAGGGAAATGAACTGCGAGTGAAATGAAAATGCTGTTGAACACCGGACTTTCAGGTTTTAATAGTGGGAGAAAAAGTACGAGAGCGGAATGTAGATGCGGGGGCGTTTGTATACACATGAGGAAAAAGCCACTGACCTTCTCGAGGTAGGATCGAAATTTCGCTTTGTAACAGAAGTGGCTGCCGGCTGCCGAGGTTCCGTGTTTGAATAGCGGCAACAGTAGCCCACACATCTTGTCCGGGCACCGCGGCTACTTTCTGTGGAAAGTGGAGGTGTTGTTGTTGTTGTTGTTGTTGTGCTGTTTAGAGACTCGAGGGCGCTGCCCGGCTCCAATAAAGTCAGGACTGCCGGCGAGTTTACATGGAGAGGAAGACGGGCGCAGACATACAGAGGGGGGCGCGGCTGCTGCTCCAAATGAAAAGCCCTCCTGCGCTCTCCACCCACGCAAACACAGCCCCCGGGCTGTGCCCTTCCGGCGCCCACCCGAGTCCTGCAGGCAGGCCGCTCCTCGCAGCGAGTGGCTCGGCGCACCACTGCTGCAGACTGGTTGGTCGGTGCGTTCTTCGGAATGTTCGAAGGTGACAGAAGGTCTTACACATCCAAGTGTATTTCCAACATCTTTAACGGTATATTGATCCTTTGGAATTGTGTGTGTGTGTGTGTGTGTGTGTGTGTGTGTGTGTGTGTGTGTGTGTGCGTCTGCGTGAAAGATAAGAAAGCAAAATATATACACTAATGGCCATTAAAAATGCTAAACCAAGAAGAAATGCAGATGATAAACGGGTATTCATTCGACAAATATATTATACTAGAACTGACATGCCATTACATTTTCAATCAAATTTGCGTCCATACATCCTGAGAAACCAGTACCCAGAACAACCACCTCTGGCCGTAATAACGGCCTTGATACGCCTGGACATTGAGTCAAACAGAACTTGGATGGCGTGTACTGGTACAGCACCTCATGCAGCTTCTACACGATACCACAATTCATCAAGAGTAGTGACTGGCGTATTGTGACGAGCCAGTTGCTGGGCCACCATTGACCAGACGTTTTCAATTGGTGAGAGATCTGGAGAATGTGCTGCCCAGGGTAGCAGTCGAACGTTTACTGTATCCACAAAGGCCCGTACAGTATCTGCAACATGCGGTCGTGAATTATCCTGCTGAAATGTAGAGTTTCGCAGGGATCGAATGAAGGGTAGAGCCACGGGGCGTAACACATCTGAAATGTAACGTCCACTGTTCAAAGTGCCGTCAATGCGAACAAGAGGTGACCGAGACGTGTAACCAATGGCACCCCATACCATCGCGCTGGGTGATACGCCAGTATGGCGATGACGAATACACGCTTTCAATGTGCGTTCACCGCGATGTCGCCAAACACAGATGCGACCATCATGATGCTGTAAACAGAACCTGGATTCATCCGAAAAAATGACGTTTTGCCATTCGTGCCCCCAGGTTCGTCGCTGAGTACACCATTGCAGCCGCTCCTGGCTGTCATGCAGCGTCAAGGGTAACCGCAGCCACGGTCTCCGAGCTGATAGTCCGTGCTGCTGCAAACGTCGTCGAACTGTTCGTGCAGACGGTTATTGTCTTCCAAACGTCCCCATCTGTGGACTCAGGGATCGAGACGTGGTTGCACCATCCGTTACAGCCATGCGGATAAGATGCCTGTCATCTCGACTGCTAGTGATACGAGGCCGTTGGGATCCAGCCCGGCGTTCCGTATTACCCTCCTGAACCCACCGATTCCATATTCTGCTAACTGTCATCGGATCTCGACCAACGAGAGCAGTAATGTCGCGATACGATAAACCGCAATCGCGATAGGCTGTAGCCCTTTATCAAAGTCGGAATCGTGATGGTACGCATTTGTCCTTCTTACACGCAGCATCACAACAACGTTTCACCAAGCAACGCCGGTCAATTCCTGTTTGTGTATGAGAAATCGGTTGGAAACTTTCCTCATGTCAGCACGTTGTAGGTGTCGCCACCGGCGGCAACATTGTGTGAATGCTCTGAAAAGGTAATCATTTGCATATCACAGCATCTTGGTCCTGTCGGTTAAATTTCGCTTGGGTAGCACGTCATCTTCGTGGTGTAGCAGTTTTAATGGCTAGTAGTGTACCTTACGACTTATCTTACGAGACACGCAAACCTATAGCTATAACATTCGTGCACTTGGAGAAAGTTTTCGATAATGTTCACTAGCATACACTCTTTAAAATTCTGGAGGTAGCCGTATAGAATACTGCGACCGGGTGATCATCTGCAATTTGCAGAGGACAGTTATGGGAATCGTAGGATTTGACGGGGAAGCAGTGATCGAGAAGGGAGTGAGAGTTAGCGTTGTAGCCTGTTCCCGGTATCACTTAATCTGTACGGTGAGCAAGAAGCAACGGAAACCGAGCAGAAATCTGGAAAGTGGGTACAGAAGTACAGCAAGGAGAAATAAAAACTTCGATATTTGCCGATGACATTGCAGCTCTATTGTTCATCGGACAAACGGGTAGAAATTTAAAGTTCGAGGGAACACCTGAGATTGTGACAGCTATCAATCTACATTTTACGTACACCTAGGAAGTCGAAAACACAAAGCAGAAAAAATAGAAAATACAGTGAAAGTCCTATGTCGGGTAGCGAAAGGACATAAAATATCCCGGGAGAACTGGGAAATTTAAACCTACACAGACGCGTACCCAAACGAAATTCTTAATGAACCTAACAGAAATAAAACATCTGCAAACTTCTGTTGCTCGAGGCTTTCCTCACGCACTGGCTGTAAAAGTGGCTCTCCGTGAGGCGTCGGACGTCGCGAAGTTTCCACGACAGCTCGTCGGCGCAACTGACCGGCATCGTGAGGCGCGGCGAACACAGCACTGAGGCCTGCTTACACCTCCCTGACAAGGAACTGTGCAGGCGTGGAAGCGCCAGGTCGGCAGCGGTGCAGAGAGGCGGCCGCCCCACCTGTCGGACGGTCAGACCACGCACACGCCCCCTGCCGCGAGCCCGGCTAGCGTGCGCCCGGCCTCGCCTCTGTCAGCCGACGCTGGCGACAGGTAGGGCGGCTGGACGGAATGGGCAGACTTGTGATTGTCCACAAAAGTGAAGGGACGGTAACGGAACGTAGTCCGATCAAACCGAGTGATGCTGACGGAGGCAAATTAGGAAGTACTGGAAGTTAAGAATTTTTAGCATATTCCAGCCCCGTCTACAACTGTCACAGACTAACATTTTGCAGAATCAGCCTCCGTTGCCCAAATTTTCTGGTCTTTACCAGAAGTGGGTCGAAACAGCACATCCAGACACTCTGGGATGATAATGGCATTGAAACAGAGGATGACCCACGTACATCTACATCTACATCCATACTCCGCAAGCCACCTGACGGTGTGTATTGGAGGGTACCTTGAGTACCTCTATCGGTTCTCCCTTCTATTCCAGTCTCGTATTGTTTGTGGAAAGAAGGATTGTCGGTATGCCTCTGTGTCGGATCTAATCTCTCTGATTTTATCCTCACGGTCTCTTCGCGAGATATACGTAGGAGGGAGCAATATACTGCTTGACTCCTACGGGAAGGTATGTTCTCGAAACTTCAACAAAAGCCCGTACCGAGCTACTGAGCGTCTCTCCTGGAGTTTATCTATCATCTCCGTAACGCTTTCGCGATTACTAAATGATCCTGTAACGAAGCGCGCTGCTCTCCGTTGGATCTTCTCTATCTCTTCTATCAACCCTATCTGGTAAGGATCCCACACTGCTGCGCAGTATTCAAGCAGTGGGCGAACAAGCGTACTGTAACCTACTTCCTTTGTTTTCGGATTGCATTTCCTTAGGATTCTTCCAATGAATTTCAGTCTGGCATCTGCTTTACCGACGATCAACTTTATATGATAATTCCATTTTAAATCACTCCTGATGCGTACTCCCAGATAATTTATGGAATTAACTGCTTCTAGTTGCTGACCTGCCATATTGTAGCTAAATGAGAAGGGATCTTTCTTTCTATGTAGTCGCAGCACATTACACTTGTCTACATTGAGATTCAATTGCCATTCCCTGCACCATGCGTCAATTTGCTGCAGATCCTCCTGCATTTCAGTACAATTTTCCATTGTTACAACCTCTCGATATACCACAGCATCATCTGCAAAAAGCCTCAGTGAACTTCCGATGTTATCCACAAGGTCATTTATGTGTATTGTGAATAGCAACGGTCATACGACACTCCCCAGCGGCACACCTAAAATCACTCTTACTTCGGAAGACTGAGAATGACATGCTGCGTTCTGTTATCTAGGAACTCTTCAATCCAATAACACAATTGCTCTGATAGTCCATATGCTCTTAGTTTGTTCATTAAACGACTCTATCCTTCTGTCGTCTATTTCGATATCTACCATTTTGTCATCTGTGCGACAATCTAGAGAAGGAACTACAGTGCAGTCTTCCTCTGTGAAACAGCTTTGGAAAAAGACATTTAGTATTTCGGCCTTTAGTCTGTCATCCTCTGTTTCAGTACCATTTTGGTCACAGAGTGTCTGGACATTTTCTTTTGATCCACCAGCCGCTTTGAAATAAGACCAAAATTTCTTAGGATTTTCTGCCAAGTCATTAGACAGAACTTTACTTTCGAATTCATTGAACGCCTCTCGCATGGCCCTCCTCACATTACATTTCGCTTCGCATAATTTTTGTTTGTCTGCAAGGCGTTGGAAAGCTGAAATATTAAACACCTTTTTTCCAGAGCTGTTTCACGCTGTTTCCTCGCACGAACGGAAAAAAATAGCTGACATCGGAATAAGTGTCCGAGCAATAGAAAAGCAACTGAAATCACTCAACAGAGGAAAGTCCACTGGACCTGACGGGATACCAATTCGATTCTACACAGAGTACGCCAAAGAACGTGTTCCCCTTCTAACAGCCGTGTACCGCAAGTCTCTAGAGGAACGGAAGGTTCCAAATGATTGGAAAAGAGCACAGGTAGTTTCAGTTTTCAAGAAGGATCGTCGAGCAGATGCGAAAAACTATAGGCATCTCTGATATCGATCTGTTGTACAATTTTAGAACATGTTTTTTGCTCGGGTATCATGTCATTTCTGGAAACCCAGAATCTACTCCGTAGGAATCAACAGGGATTCCTGAAACAGCGATCGTGTGAAACCTAACTCGCTTTATTTTTCCATGAGACCCAGGAAATATTAGATGTAGGCTCCCAGGTAGATGCCATTTTCCTTCAGGAAGGCGTTCGATACAGTTCCGCACTGTCGCCTGATAAACAAAGTAAGAGCCTACGGAATATCAGACCAGCTGTGTGGCTGGATTGAAGAGTTTTTAGCAAACAGAACACAGCATGTTGTTATCAATGGAGAGACGTCTACAGACGTTAAAGTAACCTCTAGCGTGCCACAGGGGAGTGTTATGGGACCATTGTTTTTCACAATATATATAAATGACCTAGTAGATAGTGTCGGAAGTTCCATGCGGGTTTTCGCGGATGATACTGTAGTATACAGAGAAGTTCCAGCATTAGAAAATTGAAGCGAAATGCAGGAAGATCTGCAGCGGATAGGCACTTAGTGCAGGGAGTGGCAACTGGCCCGTAACATAGACAAATGTAATGTATTGCGAATACGTAGAAAGAAGTATCGTGTATTGTATGATTATATGATAGCAGAACAATCACTGGTAGAAGTTACTTCTGGTAAATATCTGGGAGTATGCGTACGGAACGATTTGAAGTGGAATGATCACATAAAGTTGATTGTTGGTGAGGCGGGTGCCAGTTTAAGATTCATTGGGAGAGTCCTTAGAAAATGTAGTCCATCAACAAAGGAGGTGGCTTACAAAACACTCGTTCGACCTATACTTCAGTATTGCTCATCAGTGTGGGATCCGTACCTGGTCGGGTTGACAGAGGAGATAGAGAAGATCCAAAGAAGAGCGGCGTGTTTCGACACAGGGTTATTTGGTAAGCGTGATAGCGTTTCGGAGACGTTTAGCAAACCCAAGCGGCAGACTCTGCAAGAGAGGCGCTCTGCATCGTAGTGTAGCTTGCTGTCCACGTTTTCGAGAGGGTGCGTTTCTCGACGAGGTATCGCATATATTTCTTCTCCCTACTTATACCTCCCGAGGAGATCACGAATGTAAAATTAGAGAGATTCGAGCGCGCACGGCGGCTTTCCGGCAGTCGTTCTTCCAGCGAACCATACGCGACTGGAACAGGAAAGGGAGGTAATGACAGTGGCACGTAAGGTGCCCTCCGCCACACACCGTTGGGCGACTTGCGGAGTATAAATGTAGAAGTAGACGTAGTTTCGGCTAAATTAATATAGCCCTCTTCAGAAGCATAACATTACTATAACATGCCAGAGTAAGGCACAGTCAACATTAAAATTAAAACCTGTAGCACCGTGGTACCATGTCGAATAAAAACTACTTAAGTGAAGTCCAGCCCCGGCGTCTCTTCACCACGCGGTCTTTCGGCAGCGGCAAATACGTCGGCCAGCGTAGCGAGTGGAGTAGCCCCAGCACGTGGCCCAGGCCGACCGCGTGGCTGGGAATACTACGTTGATGCCATGTAGAGGAAGGTGCTTTGTGTTGATGAAGGAGATATGTATGCTGGGATTGCCAAAGATGGCGGACTTCGTGAAACCATAATGGCAGACATTTCACAGTTCATGTAGAAACCTAAATTGATATGAATTACAGGCATGTAACTTGAATGGTACATGAGTTATTCGAGGTCAAAGTAACCAATTACTATTGATCGTGTCAGGTCATAAGTACTCCACAGTTACACGAAAAAACGGTAGCAGCATGCTAGTAAATGTATTTATTCGTCTACGTCTTTATTTATATCTTATATATACTATTCATGAAGAAATTGGTCAAATATTTACTGTGTTTTAGAAAGCACAGAGACATTAGGCTACTGGCCTAACTTTTAAGTCTATTCCTTTCATATATGTTTATTTAACTTGTTTATGTATTTAGTAATGTGTGTTACAGCGTGTTTATGGTGCAGCCGTTGGAATATTTATTTAATTTCAAGTTATTTAAATGTGAATCCAGTATTTCGTATGTGTTCCAATACGTTTGTAAGTGTGCATTGGCTTGGAGACATGGTGGAAGCGCTCTAGCCAATCACAGCGCTCGTTACTACGGAAGGCGACTACCGAAGTCAACGGAGAGACTGGATGGGAGTGGGGGAGGAGCATCGGGTCGCACAGGACGCTGGATGGGGGGAAGGGGGAAGGGGGTGTGCTGGACGGGAAGGCGCGACGGACGGCCGCAGGAAATCCTTGGAGAGTGTTGGTCAATTTGCGCGTGGTCGCGGGAGAGAATTTTCGTAGTGCCGACTTGTGCACTTGTGAGATTTTCGTGGCTTCTGCAGTGAAGACGTAGTATGCTTTTAGAAGTGAATATCTCGTGAGCTATGTTGTTGTTCATAACTAATTACGTGAAGTAGGAATCTATTGTTTCCCTGTTATTCAACTTTATTTAATTGCTCGACCATCGACACCAATAAGTGTTTTGCAGAAATAAGCAGCATTCTTAAAAGTACTTTTACTATCGTACTCGTCATTTAAAGTCGTTAAGATAGTAGCTGCAGATTTTATTTAATTGCAATCTTTCGTTTATAAATTTCTCTGTTACATTCAAAATTCGCAATTGCCGAGTGATAGGAATCTTCCACCATTCGATTCATGTGTGTATTCATATTGTATACCGTAGACTCAGCAATATTTGGCATGTAATGCGGCAACTACGTATCCTAGACCCTAGACAACGAAACCAGCCAAAACTTTTAATGCGGACTGGAAAGCAGTTGTAGGGGAATGAATAGAAGAAAGTTTACAGGAGAATATGGTTTTGGACAAGGAATGAGAGAGGAGAAACCCTAATTGAGTTAGTTTTGTAACAAATTTCAGGTAGTAATAGAATCACAACAGGACGAGGTACACTTGGAAAAGAGCAGGTTATACGGGAAGATTTCAATTAGATTATACCATGGTCATACCTAGATTCCGAAATCAGACACTGGAGAAGATATAGACTCAGATTACTGTGTGATAGAGATGAAGAGTAGGCTGAAGTTCAAGAGATTAGCCAAGAAGAATCAAGACGTAAAGAATTGTGACTCGAAAGACTAACGAATGACGAGATACGCATGAAGTTCTCTCAGGCTACAGAAACAACAATAAGGAACAGCTCAGTAGGTGGTACAGTTGAAGAGAATGGACATTTCTGAAACACGAAAGAGACATTGGTACAAAGAAGGTAACTGCGAAGAAACCATGGACATCAGAAGAAATACTTCAGTTGATCGCTGAAAGAAGGAAGTACAAAAATGTTCAGAGAAATTAAGGAATACAGAAATACAAGTCACTGAGGAATGAAATACAGGAAGTACAGGGAAGCTAAGACAAAACGGCTGCATGAAACATGCGAAGAAATCGAAAAATAAATTATTGTCGGAAGGACTGACTCGGCTTATAGGAAAGGCAAAACAATCTTCGGTGAAATTAAAAGCAAGGCTGGCAATATTAAGACTGCAACGGGAATTTTACTATTAAATAGAGAGGAGAGAGGAGTTAGGTGGAAAGAATGCACTGAAGGCCTCTCTGAGAGGGAAGGTTTGTCTGTTGTGGTAGAAGAAGATACAGGAGTCGACTTATAAGAGATATGGGATCAAGTATTAGAATCAGAATTTAAGAGAGCTTTGGAGAACTTAAGATCAAAAAAGGCGGAAGGGATAGATGGCATTTCATCAGAATTTCTAAAATCTTTCTTGGAAGTGACTATTCACGTTGGTGCATAGAAGCTATGCGTCTGGTGACAGACCATCTGACTTCCGGAAAAAATATCATCCACACAGTTCCGAAGACCACAAGAGCTGACAAGTGGGAGAATTATCACAGAATTAGCTTAACACATAAGCATCGAAGTTGTTTACGATTAGTTCGGCTTTAGGAAAGGTAAAGGCACCACAGAGGCAATTCTGTCGTTGCGGCTGATAATGGAAGCAAGATCAAAGAAAAATTCAGACACATTCATAGTATTTGCCGATCTGCAAAAAGCGTTCGATAATATAAAATGATGCAAGATGTTCGAAATTCAGAGGATACTAGGGGTTAGCTATAGGGAGAGACGGGTAATATACAAAATGTACAAGAGCCAAGAGGGAATAATAGGTGCTGTGTCATCCGAACAAGACACGGCCTGGGCAAAAGCACCGCAGCCGCAAAGGTGCGGGCTGGTGCCAGTGACATAGAGACGCCACCTGCGCGAGTTCCGCCAGCGCTTCGGCTGAAGACACCGACCCCGCCTCGGCCAGCTGCCGGCCGAGTTCAGTCCGCCAGTGTGAGGGCGACAGCGGAAAGAAGCCGACCCGGAAGACGGAGCGGCAGCTCTCGCCCACTCGGTTGTAGATCGCCGTCCAGGGCTGACGTACATCATCGTCCAGGGCTGACTTAGACAGGGAGCAGACAGTTGCTTTTCCTATGTACTTCGAAGTTTACCTACGATTATTTGCACTTAGCCATTGAGAGGCTTTTTTGTGTTATATTGCATGCAGTGTTGCTGACTTCGTTATTCAGCTAGTCACAACGATAAGTAAACCTTTTAGCTCATTAGTGTAACTTTGTTACGAATTCATTGGAGTGTTGTAGAACCTCCGTTCTCCTACTGTTGCCTGACCTTGGGGCATAGCTGTGTAACAGTGGCAGGGAGAAACTGCCCTAGCGGTGTACTGCACCAGAAGCCGTTTCACGAACTCACAAACTCGGCCTGCCATAAGAACAGAGACAGATCGGCCCCCACAGCAGTATCGACTGGCGACTAGACTTTATAAAAATAAGAGTGGACGACCAAGAACGAAGTGCGTGGATTAATAAGGCTGTAAGACACAGATGTAGTCTTTCGCCCCTACTGTTCAATCTGTACGCCGAAGAAGCAATGATGGAAATAAAAGAAACGTAAGGGAGTGGAATTAAAATTGAAGGTGAAAGGATACCAATGATACGATTCGCTGATGACATTGCTATCCTCAGTGAAAGTGAAGAAGGATTACATGATCTGCTCAGTGGAATGAACAATCTAATGAGTGAAGAATATGGATTGAGAGTAAATCGAAGAAAGACGAAAGTAATGAGAAGTAGCAGAAATTAGAACAACGACAAAGTTAACATCAGAAATGATGATCATTAAGTAGATGAAGCTAAGGAATTCTGCTATCTATGCAGCAAAATAACGCATTAGGGACGGAGCGGGGAGGATATCAAAAGCAGACCAGCACTGGCCAAGAGAAGTCTACTGGTATCAAACACAGGCCTTAATTTGAGGAAGAAATTTCTGAGAACCTACGTCTGGAGCACAGCTTTGTATGGCAGGGAACCATGGATCCGATGTAACCATCCCCCACCCCTCCCTAGCAATCATGGTTTTATATGGCTGTAGCGCGGAAACGTTACGTTTCCGGACGTGGGTTCTTATTCAAAATATTATGTACTCACTCCCCTTCACTAGTACTGGAAGTTTGTAACAAATTTCCGAACAACCTGTATGATCCTTGTAGGAACAGCGCTGCCACACTGGTCAGCTGGCGAGTCTCCAGACCGGGTTTGTAGTCCCCCCTAGAGCTCTCCCGCCGTAGGACCGTGTGCCTGGCAGCCACTGGGGCCCGTAACTGAGTCCTGACGTCACTTCCACGTGCTGGCGTCAGGCCTCTCCTATATTTTCTCCCATCAGCCTCCATCAGACCAATGGGTTCTTTCGACTCGCACAATATTACGTTTCTAGCCTAGGCGTATTTTTCACTTCCATTTTCCACATTTCTGCTCTTATTAAGTTTGATAGGATGCCTATAGGTGACAGCCCGACCACCTACTTATCTATTTTGGCTACCCATCGCTAACAGGGGAAATAAATCGTTTATTCATCACAACGAATCAAATAGGAAAGCCAGACTGACACTAAGATGAGGACCAGGATTGTGAAAAAGACTAAGAGTAATCGGAGCAATAAATTATTTAGGGAAGTACATGAAGGCAAAAGGCCGAAACAGTAAACAGCAAGAACTTCACGAAGAATTACTGAAGGTAAAAACTAACGTACCAGTAATAATTCAAACTAAAAACACAGAGAGGATCCACTGAATGAAAATATGATGTCTTAATGTAAAGCGCAACGGGTGCGAGTAAAACAGCAAGTCCTGGTGTAGGTGTAATGGCAAAATCTGGTTTCGAAAAGAACATACGTTCATGAAGGCCCATTAATCAAAGAATTAGGCGTCTAAAACTCAAAACAGTTTTAAAATCTTATGCAGCAGAGGCAGCTGACGAGCTGACATGAGCGAGTTTTACCGTTGACTGCAGTTTGTGATCTATAAGCCACCTCGTCACGGGCATATCATAGTCGTTGGGAAATTTAACGCAAGCGTAGTAAATATACGTTCAAAAAGGGTGGTCTGAACTAATGGTGAACAATACAAGAATAAAAATAGTGAAGAGCTAAGAGACTTCGCAACCTTCAATAATCTGTAGATAACAAATGGGATTCATTGACATGAAAGCATCCATAAATGTACCTGATGTGCAACAAAGAGCAGGTAGGTCATTGATCATACCCTCACAAATCACAAGACCACACGTTTAGTACGAGGCACCACAGTACAAAGAGGCCACATTCTCGCGGTTTGTAAAATAAAAATAGCACAGTATAGAGAAGAGAAGGAAACGTAGTAGGTCAATATGGATTGGGGGTAAGAAATGAAACAGGAAGCAGCCTGGTAGAATTTTGCACAGTTAATCATAGCCAACATTTGGTTCAAGAATCATGAAAGAAGGTTGTATACATGGAAGACGCCTGGAGATACTAGAAGGTATCAGACACATTATATAATGGTAAGACAGAGATTTAGGAAACAGGTTTTAAACTGTAAGACATTTACAGGGGCAGATGTGGATTCTGACCACAATCTATTGCTTATGAACTGTAGATTAAAACAGAAGAAACTGCAAAAAGGTGGGAATTTAAGGAGGTGGGACCTGGATAAACTGACTAAACCAGAGGTTGTACAGAGTTTCAGGGAGAGCATAAGGAAACAAGAAATACAGTAGAACAAGAATGGGTAGCTTTGAGAGATGAACTAGTGCAAGCAGCAGAGGTTCAAGTAGGTAAAAAGACGAGGGCTAGTAGAAATCCTTGGGTAACAGAAGAAATATTGAACTTTATTGATGAAACAAGGATATATAAAAATGCAATAAATGAAGCAGGCAAAAAGGAATACAAACGTATCAAAAATGAGATCGACAGGAAGTGCAAAATGGCTAAGCAGGGATGGCTAGAGGACAAATGTAAGGATGTAGAGGCTTATCTCACGAGGAGAATGATAGATACTGCCTACAGGAAAATTAAAGAGACCTTTGGAGAAAAAGGAACCACTTGTATGAATATCAAGAGCTCAGATGGAAACCCAGTTCTAAGCAAAGAAGGGAAAGCAAAAAGGTGGAAGGAGTATATAGAGGGTCTATACAAGGGTGATGTACTTGAAGACAATATTATGGAAATGGAAGAGGATGCAGATGAAGATGAAATGGGAGATATGATACTGTGAGAAGAGTTTGGCAGGACACTGAAAGACCTAAGTCGAAACAAGGCCCCGGGAGTAGACAACATTCCATTAGACCTACCGACGGCCTTAGGAGACGCAGTCCTGACAAAACTGAACCATCTGGTGAGCAAAATGTATGAGACAGGCGAAATACCCACAGACTTCAAGAACAATATAATAATTACAATCCCAAAGAAAGCAGGTGTCGACAGATGTGAAAATTACCGAAGTATCAGTTTAATAAGTCACGGCTGCAAAATACTAACGCGAATTCTTTGCAGACGAATGGAAAAACTGGTAGAAGCCGACCTCGGGGAAGATCAGTTTGGATTCCGTAGAAATATTGGAACACGTGAGGCAATACTGACCCTACGACTTATCTTAGAAGCTAGATTAAGAAAAGGCAAACTTACATTTCTAGCGTTTGAAGACTTAGAAAAAGCTTTCGACAATGTTGACTGTACTACTCTCTTTCAAATTCTGAAGGTGGCAGGGGTAAAATACAGGGAGCGAAAGGCTATTTACAATTTGTACACAAACCAGATAGCAGTTATAAGAGTCGAGTGGCATCAAAGGGAAGCAGTGGTTGGGAAGGGAGTGAGACAGGGCTGTAGCCTCTCCCCGATGTTATTCAATCTGTATACTGACCAAGCAGTAAAGCAAACAAAAGAAAAATTCGGAGTAGGTATTAAAATCCATGGAGAAGAAATAAAATCTTTAAGGTTCGCCGATGTAATTCTGTCAGAGACAGCAAAGGACTTGAAAGAGCAGTTGAACGGAATGGACAGTGTCTTGAAAGGGGGATATAAGACGAACATCAACAAAATCAAAACGAGGATAATGGAATGAAGTCGAATTAAGTCGGGTGATGCTGAGGGAATTAGATTAGAAAATGAGACACTTAAAGTAGTAAAGGAGTTTTATTATTTTTAGAGCACAATAACGGATGATGGTCGAAGTAGAGAGGATATAAAATGTAGACTGGCAACGAAAAGGATAGCGTTTCTGAAGAAGAGAAATTTGCTATCATCGAGTATAGGTTTAAGTGTCAGGAAGTCGTTTCTGAAAGTATTTGTATGGAGTGTTGCCATGTATGGTAGTGAAATATGGACGATAAATAGTTTGGACAAGAAGAGAATAGAAGCCTTCGAAATGTGGTGCTACAGAAGTATGCTGAAGATTGGATGGGAAGGTCACATAACTAATGAGGAGGTGTTGAACAGAATTGAGTAGAAGAGGAGTTTGTGGCACAACTTGACTAGAAGAAGGGATTGGTTGGTAGGACATGTTCTGAGGCATCAAGGGATCACCAATTTAGTATTGGAGGGCAGCGTGGAGGGTAAAAATCGTAGGGGGAGACCAAGAGATGAGTACACTAAGCAGATTCAGAAGGATGTAGGTTGCAGTAGGTACTGGGAGATGAAGAAGCTTGCACAGGATAGAGTAGCATGGAGAGCTGCATCAAACCAGTCTCAGGACTGAAGACCATAACAGCAACAACACAGTATAGTCTAGAGTTTAAAACTTTTACACTGGCAGAGAGACTCTTCAGAACAAAAATTCTGCAATTTTCAAACGCGAGACATTTATGTCAACTGAGAATGAATGAAACGTTTTAAACTTTCAAAAATTAAGCAAAACAATATGGAGCGAAACTAGCGATATGGTACGCAATCAGTTGAAGGGACTATATGAATAAGGAAGAAATACACGAACCAAAGAAGGCTCCTTGTCTGGAATGAAAATCTAGCAAAGATGATTCGGAGAAAGAAAGGCGCTTATTCAAAATATCTCAAGTAGGGTCCAATGTACACGCATCAAAAAAAAGTTTATCAGCTCGGTTCCGAGAGTTCCGGAACCTGTACAGAAAACTGGAATAGAGGTCAACATAAACATCATTTTCGCCCTTTTTATTGCTCATGAAATCCACAAATTGAGTGTTGTACCACCATACAGCGAGACCATGACAGGTGGTGGTCCAGAATGCTGTACACACCGGTAACTCTAATACCCAGTAGCACGTTCTCTTGCGTTGATTCATGCCTGTATTCGTCGTGGCATACTATCCACAAGTTAATCAAGGCACTGTAGGTCCGTATTGTCCCACTCCTCAACGGTGATTCGGCATAGATCCCTTACAGTGGTTGGTAGGTCACGTCATCCTTAAACAGCCCTTTTCAATCCATCCCAGGCGTGTACAATAGGGAGAACAGGCTGACCACTCTAGTCGAGCGATGTTGTTATCCTGAAGGAAGTCATTCACAAGGTGTGCACGATAGGGGCGCGAATTGTCGTCCATGAAGACGAGTGCCTCGCCAAATGCTGCCGATATGTTTGCTCTATCGGTCGGAGGATGGCATTCACGTATCGTACAGCCGTTACGGAGCCTTCCATGACCACCAGTGGTGTACGTCGGCCCCACATAACGCCACCCCAAAACATCAGGGAACCTCCACCTTGCTGCACACGCTGGACAGTATGTCTAAGGCGTTCAGCCTGACCGGGTTGCCTCCAAACACGTCTCCGAGGATTGCCTATGCGACAGTCGTCGGTGAAGAGAACGTGATGCCAATCCTGAGCGATCCATTCAGCATGTTGCTGGGCCCATCTGTGCTGCACTGCATGGTGTCGTGGTTGCATGGTCTCGTCATGGACGTCCGGAGTGAAGTTTCGCATCGTGCAGCCTATTGCGCACAATTTGAGTCGTAACACGATGTCCTGTGGCTGCACGAAAAGCATTATTCAACATGGTGGAGTTACTCTCAGGGTTCCTCCGAGCCATAATCCGTAGGTAGGGGCCATCCATTGAAGTAGTAGCCTTTGGGCGGCCTGAGAGTGGCATGTTAGCTACAGTTTCCGCTTCTCTGTATCTCCTCCAAGTCCGAACAACTTCGCTTTGGTTCACTCAGAGACACCTGCACACTTCCCTTGTTGAGAGCCCTTCCTGGCCCAAAGTAACAATGCGGACGCGACCGAACCGCGGTACTGACCGTCTAGGCACGGTTGACCTGCAGACAACACCTCCTTCCGGGCAAAATTACAGGAACTGGTCGGCTGTCGGACCACCTCCGTCCAATAGGTGCTGCTCATGCATGCTTGTTTGCATCTTTGGGGGGGTTTAGTTACATCTCTCAACAGTCAAATGGACGGTGTCTGTGACACAATCTCCACAGTCAACGTCTCTCTTCAGGAGTTCTGGGAAGCGGGATGCAAAACTGTGTTTGATGTGTGTATATACAGGGCGACAATTCTACATCTACGTGATTACCGTGCTATTCACAATAAATTGCCTGGCAGAGGGTTCAATGAACCGGCTTCAAGCTGCTTCTCTACCGTTCCATTCTCTAACGGCGCGCAGGGAAAACGAGCACGCAAAGTTTTCTCTGCGAGCCCTCATTTCTCTTATTTTATCGTGATGATCATTTCTCCCTATGTAGGTGGGTGCCAACAGAATTACTGAAGTGTATAAAAGAAACGTAAATTAGGTACAAAGTACGGCATGTACACAATTTATTCAACATGTAAACGTCACTACAGGCATTCGGATTTAGGTTACGACATGTTCGATATGCCTGCTATCATTGACGATGGTGTGGTGCAGACGAATAGCGAAATTCTGCGTGACCCGCTAAAATGTCTTAACATCGATGCTGTCGATGACGTCCTGAATGGCTGTTTTTCGCTCAGCAATGGAGTTGTCGCTGTACACCTTGTGTTTGATATAGCCTGACAAAAAGGAGCCTCACGTGTTCAGATCCGGAGAATATGGCGGCCGGTCGAGGCCTCTGCCAGTGGACTCTGGGTGCGCCAGAGCCAGAATGTGGTCCCCACAGCGCTGCTTCAGGACATCAGAGACTCTCCTACTTGGTTGCACGAACCATATATGTCAAAATCAGGGTCACCTTGGGTAATGAGGATGAAATAATCTTTCAAAAACTTCACGTATCGTTCTTTAGTCACCGTGCAGTCAAGGAATATCGCACCGATTATCCCGTGATTGGACATTGCACACTACACAGGTCGAAGAGAAATGCGGACTCTCAGTCCCCCGAATGCGCCAATTTTGCTTATTGACGAACCCATCCAAATGAAAGTGGGCTTCGTCGCTGAACCAAACCGTACAATTTCCATCACGCTCCGCGGCCAAACATGCAGTTCGAATTTCGTACCGCCAGCAGAAGCTATGACGATTTTATGTCATATAGTTGAATAACTGTCACTCTGTAGGAGAGAAATAGCACCAGCTAAAAGAGAAACCAGCAGTTCTTCCTAACTGTCCGATTGTCTAAACATACACTGAAGAGCCAAAGAAACTGATACACCTGCCTAATACCGTGTAGGGCTCCCGCGAGCACTCAGAAGCGCCGCAACACGACGTGGCACGGACTCGACTAACATCTGAAGGGAATTGACATCGTGAACTCTGCAGGGCTGTCCATAAATCGGTAAGAGTAGGAGGGGGTGGGATCTCCTCTGAACAGCACGTTTCCAGGCATGCCAGATATGCTCAATAATGTTCATACATGAGGAGTTGGGTGTCGAGTGGGAGTGTTTAAACTCAGAAGAGTGTTCCCGGAGCCATTCCGTAGCAATTCTGGACGTGTGGGGCCTCCTGCTAGAACTTCCCAAATTCGTCGGATTGCGCAATTGGCACGAATCGATGCAGGTGATGAGACAGGATGATTGCGTACGTGTCACTCGTCAGAGTCGTATCTTCACGTATCAGTGGTCCCGTATCACTCGAACTACAGACGCCCCACACCGTTACACGTCCTCCGCCACCTTGAACAGTCCGCTGCTGACCTTTTGGGTCCACAGATTCGTGAGGCTGTCTCCATAGTCGTACACGTACTTCCTCTCGACACAATTTGAAATGAGACTCGTCTGACCTGGCGACACGTTTCCGGTCACCGACAGCCCAGTGTCGGTGTTGACGGGCCCGGGTGACGCAAAAAGCACTGTGCGGTGCTGTCGCCAAGGGTACACGAGTGGGCCTTCGGCTCCGAAAGCCCACATCGATTATGTTCCGTTGAATGGTTCACGCGCTAACACTTGTCGATGGCCCAGCGTTGAAATCTGCAGCAATTTGCGGAAGGGTTGCACTTCTGTCACGTCGAACGATTCTCTTCAGTTGTCGCTGGTCCCGTTCTTGCAGGATCTTTTTCCGGCCGCAGCGATGTGGGAGATTTGATGTTTAACCGGATTCTTGATATTCGTGGTACACTCGTGAAATGGTCGTACGGGAAAATCCGCACTTCATCGCTACCTCGGAGATGCTGTATCCCATCGCTCGTGCGCCTACTATAGCACAACGTTCAATTTCACTGAAATCTTGATAACCTGCCATTGTAGCAGCAGTAACGATCTAACAACTGCGCCAGCACTAGCTGTTGTAAGACGTCGTGGTCTCCTGACCTTCATTGCTTACATATTCCGCCCTCACAATCATATTCCGCACATCAAGACGCTTCATTCGAACCCAAACTCGATAAGATAAAGTCAATGTTGTATGAATTCATGCAAACGATATGCAAATGACTAGTAAATCGCAAGTGCGCACTGTAGTTGAAATACTCGAGGCTGGCGTACACACATACATTCCAGACACGACGTTCACAGGAGCTTTTAGTTCGAGAGAGGCAACCACACGCCACGAGGCCAGTCCCAACCCATCTATGTCAGTCGGTGACCGCCTGTGAAGTGGACACCGTTTGCCCGAGTGAAAGGAGGAACGACCCCGTGTTCGGCTTAAAAGCAAATTCCGCTACCTTGTGTGGGAGTGGCCAGACCACGCATTCTTTAGACACAGCACGCAGTTCAGAGATTTTCACAGGGAGACAGCAAACGCCAAACGCCAATACTACAGATTTCGAGATTGGTCGCCTTTAACGAAACGTCATTCTCCCGTTTTAGAAGGGCAATGCTGATTGGCAGAGGATATTTCTGACGCCTTGAGCTGAAGGAGTAATGTAAGAGACCGAAAGATATACCCCTTCACGTCTGGCGTGGAGAGGCGCCGTTCCGTTGTCGCTTTTGGAGTGAGGAACAAGTCACTCCTCACTACTTCACTGGGAGAAAAAATGGTTCAAATGGCTCTGAGCACTATGGGACTTAACATCTGAGTTCATCAGTCCCCTACAACTTAGAACTACTTAAACCTAACTATCCTAAGGACATCACAGACATCCATGCCCGAGGCAGGATTCGAACCTGCGACGGTGCAGTCGCGCTGTTCCAGACTGCAGCGCCTAGCACCGCTCAGTGACTCCGGCCGGCTCACTGGGAGAGCACCTCTGTCGAGGGCGAATCGAAGTGCGACTCTCTATATTTAGTCCTTGTGATTCAGCGTTGTTCACTGTGTTGGCCGACACACTTATTGTGGGGTGCGAACGGACAGAGTTATAGTTAAACGCCTGCGAGCGAATTTTTGAGTGGCATCGCGGTGGACTGGTTATCTGACCGGTGTACCACGCCAATAGTTAGACTAGGGGCGAATAGGAATCCTTGACTTCATCAAGGAGTAGGGAGAATTTGATTGGCGAAGGTCAATCCAGATAGAACGAGAGTTATCTTATTTGTCAGCGGTGAGCGGCGCCGATAGCAGTCATCACAGCTTACGGTATTGAGCGCTACAGCTATTGCGCACCTCTCAGCCATCCTGCCAAGTCAACAGCAATCTTAAACTTTGTATAGAAATTTCATTAGCGAATCCTATCCTTCAGAGGTAACTTCACATTCCGAAAAGAACCAGGATATAACTTGTTCAATTCATAACTAAAAGTGCCATTGTGATTTCTCAGAATTTTTGCAAAATAAATAATAACTTTCGTTAATTTCATGTTTTTCTTACACTAACTAGCACTACTCCAGTACCCAAGTATCCCTCTAGTTACGTAAGAAATTTTGTGAATTTTTTGTGTCATTTCCTTACAGCGGACGACTCCAGAAGATATTTATTGCTGAAAGTTTTTCAGGCGTTTCTCTTTAGAACGTTAGGAGCGTCTGTCTGACTTCTGTAGTAGTGTGGGGGTGGAAATTGCATCTTGCAGGAGCCACAGGGTAAAGGTTTCATGTCAGATTAATCCGTTGCGCAGAATAACGGAATCTCAGATCAACCACACGCTCACACTGTGTTACATAGGCGTTGCCGACCGCAGTGCCGTGTTCTGCCTGTTTACGTACCTCTGCACCCGAATAGGCACGCCTGTACCAGTTTGTTTGGCGCTTCAGTGTACAGCGCACAGCGGGCACCTGACACACCACGCCGCTCGGTGTCTGAGCGTAGGAGCGCACACACGGCAGGTGAAGGGAGAGGACGGTATTGACTGAGGCGCGTCCTTCCTCCCTGATCGACTGTTTCGACCTTCATAGTTTGTAACTGCGGCCACGTGTGTCAGTCGGTGCTGGTGACAAATCGTCGGCAGCCTGTCGTGGGACGGGAGGGCAGGCTGGTGGGAGAGCCGTGGTGCTGGGCGGCGCCTTCTCAGAAGCAGCCGAGTGTCGGGTGTCGAGTGGCTGGCTCCGTCCCGCGCTCGCGAGCCGCCCACACACGGAGCAGGGCGACGCCGCGAGGACGGTCGCGGATACCAGCAGCGGCCGCGCGCTGCTGCCGTTCGCAGGTCCGTACTTCAGCAGAGGTAAGGGTGGCAGGGACGCCGACGCGACACACTGTGCTTCACAAGAAAGACCGAGACTCGTTCGTGCGTCTTGTCGACCTAGAAAAAGAGCTCGACAACGGACAGTAGCAAAACATGTTCGAAATTTTCAGGAAAATATATTTTGCCAAAAGGAAACACGGGCAGTAGACAATATGCAAAGGAACCAAAATGAAACAGAACGCAGCATGTCATTCTCAATGGAGAGAAGTCTTCCGAAGTAAGAGCGATTTCAGGTATGCCTCAGGGGAGTGTGGTAGGACCGTTGCTATTCACAATATACATAAACGACCTTGTGGATGACATCGTAAGTTCACTGAGGCTTTTTGCGGATGATGCTGTGGTATATCGAGAGATTATAACAATGGAAAATTGTCCTGAAATGCAGGAAGATCTGCAGCGAAATGACGCATGGTGCAGGGAATGGCAATTTAATCTCAATGTAGACAAGTGTAATGTGCTGCGAATACGTAGAAAGAAAGATCCCTTATCATTTAGCAACAATATAGCAGGTCAGCAACTGGAAGCAGTTAATGCCATAAATTATCTGGGAATACGCATTAGGAGTGATTTAAAATGGAATGATCATTAAAGTTGATCGTCGATAAAGCAGATGCCAAGCTGAGATTCATTGGAAGAATCCTAAGGAAATGCAGTTGGAAAACGAAGGAAGTAGGTTACAGTACGCTTGTTCGCCCACTGCTTGAATACTGCTCAGCAGTGTGGGATCCGTACCAGATAGGGTTGATAGAAGAGATAGAGAAGATCCAACGGAGAGCAGCGCGCTTCGTTACAGGATCATTTAGTAATCGCGAAAGCGTTACGGAGATGATAGATAAACTCCAGTGGAAGACTCTGCAGGAGAGACGCTCAGTAGCTCGGTACGGGCTTTTGTTGAAGTTTCGAGAACATACCTTCACCTAGGAGTCAAGAAGTATATTGCTCCTTCCTAGGTATATCTCGCGAAGAGACCATGAGGATAAAATCAGAGATATTAGAGCCCACACAGAGGCATACCGACAATCCTTCTTTCCACAAACAATACGAGACTGGAAAAGAAGGGAGAACCGATAGAGGTACTCAAGGTACCCTCCGCCACACACCGTCAGGTGGCTTGTGGAGTATGCCTATAGATGTAGAAGAATGGAAGACCAAGAACGAAGACCTCGTATTAGAAATGGAATAACACAAGGAGCACTTTTCCGTACCCTACTGTTCAGTCTATACATTGAGGAAGCAATGATGGAAAAAAAAGAAACATTCGGGAGTGGGATTTTGAAAGGTATCAGTTATAAGATGCGCTGATGACTTTGCTATCTCCGATGAAAAAGAATTGCAGGATTTGCTGAATGGGATGAAGTGTCTAGTGAATACAGAATATGGATTGCGAATAACCCGAAGAAATGGAACTGTAGTGATGAGTACAAGAAACGAGATTAGCGATAAACGTCTCACGGAAACTGAGGATGACGAGGTAGGCTAGGTGAAGGAATTCTGCTACCTTGGAAGCAAAACAATTTCACCCGCTTTTTCCTGTTCTACTTGGTCAGTCGTATAAAAACATTCACTATGCGAGTTAAGGAATTCACTAAAGCGTCAAAATTAGCAACTGACGTACAAAATTTGACGTGATTGTTCCACCGAATAAAGAATTTAATCATATGCCGTGTCCGGTAAAAAGAGTGGAAGAGTCCAAGACCGTGGAAACAGTCCACTTGAGCTACGTAAAAATGGCAGCAAATTAAAGCTATCGTGAATAATGCAAAGTAATTAAATAAACTCTTTCACTTCAATTGGCGCTGCAATCGAGTTAACCAATTGTGCTGTGTAAAGGCGACGGGTAAAAATAATATGCTAGAAATCTTTGATATGATTGAGGCTACTACTCGAGCGCAACGTGTGGGATTCAACGTCGGGGCGGTCGTGGAACTTTATACTGACATTAGTCTTTTTTTTTACCGCTGTCAGTAACTCGTGTAGATGTAAAATGCCAGATTACGTAGTGGTTCGGAGTCAACACCTTAAATGGAAAGTCCCCATTATGGCTTGGTGAGCAAATCAGTACTAATGTCACTAGAAGACAAGCGGAGAGGCGTAGAGTGAAGGGAGCGTTGGCTGCTCAAATCAGCCATCGGGCTGACGCAGCCTCACTCTTTTATATACAGGCTGTAGAAAGTCCAGAATGAGCCACCTGCCTGAAGCTACTGTGGTGCCCTCTTGCAGTGCAGTGCCCTCTTCCTCCAGGTCGCGTCGGTAGAGTTTACTTGTTCCGCACCCAGAACCGCAAGTAGGAAACCTACCAAGCCGCGTCTGCAACGTTTCCAAAAGACGAATGTACTTTCATAAGCAGGATTTTGTCAGTAATGTTCATTTCAACTTGTTCTTTTTTACCTAAACCGTAACTTATCTACTTAATTCAGTAAGTATTGGGTTGGTGCATAAGTCTGTAGCTTTTCTACAGAAACTTAATGAACGCAACAGACACACGTAACAGGGACTTTGGTCATCGGTAATATATTCTCCTTCACAGTTTGAAGCGATCTCCCGACACTGCGGTAACTTTTCGACTCCGCGACTCTACAAGTCACGTGGTTTTGAGGCGAAGGACTCGCCGAGCCACGTTCTGAGCGCAGTTTCATCCGGAAAGGGAGTTCCTCGAGGGCTGTTCGGTAGAGAGCGGAAAAGGCGAAAACCTGCGGGAGCAAGATCAGGTGCTCAAGGTGGATACGGAATGACTTCCCAACCCCATCTCCTGTATAGCGTTTTCTTTACAGTGTAGCTGAAGGCGATCGGGCGTTGTGGTCGGACAGCACCGCCTCACGCAGGCTCGCCGGTCGTCGTTCTTGGACGCCTCAGTTGTCGACAGTAGACCCACACGTCACCAGTGACGGCTACACCTCGGTGAAGCAATTCGTAGCACACCACACCGTGGCCGCTCCACCAGATACGTAACATTACCTTCTGCGTATGCGCACCGCTCTTTATTTGGGGAGTTGCTGCTTTGTTTCGGCTCAGTATTAACTTCCTTTTTCTTATGTTCGAGTAAAGACACCATTTCTCGTCGCCAGTAACGATGCAGGATAGCAACGGTCGGTATTGTTCACACCAATTGATGACGAACAAGCAGAGCTGCTCATATGGCCACCTGCTGATTCTTCTGATTTTGGGTTAGATCGTGTGGTGGTACCCATATACACGAGTTTTGAACCTCTCCCACCGCAAGAAAATGTCGCACGATGATGAAATGATCACAGTTCATCGCATTTGTCAGTTTTTCAGCACCCTTACGGGGATTACTGTGCATTAATGGCTTTAAACGAGCTCCACCAAACCCCGAAGGTCTTCCAGAACATCGAGTGACTAATGTCAAAACGGTCCTCCTTAAAACGACAAAATCATTTTCTTGCCGTGCTACGTCCAACGGCATTATCCCCATTATCAAACGTTTCTGACGGCCTCCTCTGCTGTCGCCCGTCTATTGAGCTCAAACAGAAGAATATGTTCCGATTTTTCCACTTCGCATTCAATGACAAAATGACACTACGTAAACTGAAATAGGAACAGTGAACTACGAATAAAAAATGTCGACCGAAATACTCTAATCACTGTAGAGCTGTTTACTTCAAACCTCTTTGGTTTGAAACAGAAGTTTGCCGAAACTTGTCTCGCGGTGATACGATGCCATTCGTGTCCTTACCGAGAAAGTATGGACAGACGTAATCGCACCGTCGGTATGGGGCACCATTGTTTCGTCGTGTTCTGTCTAATGCACTGCACCGCCACACACAGGCTTCGTCACTGTGAGGCGGCGCTGCAGCCGTCAGCCCACGGAGTGCCCTGATTGATGCAGACAGGTCTCCACGCTGCTCTGCCTCTCCCCTTCTGGGCGACTGCTGCAACCCACGCCTACCCTGAACCTGCTTACAGTGGTCAACTGTAGGCTTACCTCTACGACTGTCTGCATGCCTCTGTACTAAACCTAAATTCTCATCTTCGTGGTCCTACGCGATATGTACGATAAGAGGCAAAGAAACTGCCCGGCCCGAATAAGTCCAAGAGCACCGCATTGCTCACGTCCAAGTTTACAGATGTCAGTGTTCGTAGCTCTAGCGGTCCGTAGACTCTTAGCTTGGTGTTTATATGATCAAATACAAGAAAGCCGGCCGAAGTGGCCGTGCGGTTAAAGGCGCTGCAGTCTGGAACCGCAAGACCGCTACGGTCGCAGGTTCGAATCCTGCCTCGGGCATGGATGTTTGTGATGTCCTTAGGTTAGTTAGGTTTAACTAGTTCTAAGTTCTAGGGGACTAATGACCACAGAAGTTGACTCCCATAGTGCTCAGAGCCAAATACAAGAAATGTAATAGTTACAATATGGTATATCTCGAGATTCTTTGAAATTTAATTCACCGTATCTTTTCTTTGGAAGATTATTATTCGAGCATGTAGAACCGGTTGAAATATATTAACTCAACGTCGGTAGAATGACTACAAAGACGAGCGTTTCACGTTTCAACGGCTCAGTGAAAAAGCGGGCAGTTTAAGAACATAACGGACAAGCGTTCGAATCTATTGGAGTCAACTGTCATTTTTTTTAATTTAGACCTGTGCAGGTAATATTTTAAACCTTAATTCGCTACTAATTGTGCAACTGTGGGCTTTTCTAGGTTTCATATTCTCTTAAAAAAATTCCATTTTACAATACTCTAATCTTTAACTAAACAGACAAATGGTCATGGTAAAAGCATTGAAAATGGATGTATTTATTAGTTACTGTGACCACCACCCGGTGTGTCTACAGTTTCCAACTGAGAGAAACGTATCAGCTGACTGGCAGGTCACAGTTGTGCTTCAAAATGGCTGATGTGAATCTTCAAAAATGGTTTAAATGGCTCTGAGCACTATGAATCTTAACATCTGAGGTCGTCAGTCCCCTAGACTTAGAATTACTTGAACCTAAGGACATCACACACATCCATGCCCGAGGCAGGGTTCGAATCTGCGACCATAGCAGCAGCGCGGTTCCGGACTGAAGCGTCTAGAACCGCTCGGCCACATCGACCGACGATGTTAATCTTTGCAGGCGAATAACTGCTCTCTTTGAAAACGGTTTTAGTGCGTCTGAGGCAGGACGTCGTTACGGTGTTGATGCTTTCAAAGCGAGGAAACGGACTAGACGTTTTAGAGACAATGGTGAGGTAGCTAGACGACCAATAGGTGGAATACCACAAGTCTGTACATGGAGAGTGTTGTGTACATAGTTCCGCGTAGTCAGCGCGTACACAACTTTCCCACTAGAGCGCGCCCCGCTAAGCACAACAGCGCAGGTGCAGCGCTCGTCCATCTCCGCACTATGAAATGGCGCTGCCATAGAGACGGACCAAATTCTGCTTCCGCCGATCCACGTATTAATATGTAACGCAGCCATTGAGATTGCTGCTAACGTATAACCTTTTCTCCTCGCGGATCACACTCGCGCAGTGATACACGAACGCGCGAGGTATTAAACGAGTGTACAGACCGATTAGTCAGTCTGCATTTGTCTGCACCAGTCTGTATCAGTCTGCCTTAGTCTGTAACAGTCTGTACGAGTTCTACATTTGTCTGTACCAGTCTACAGTCAAGTTTCAGTCTGCGCCTAATAAGATTACCATATTCCTGTACATAGCCATGAAGATAAATGTATAGACACTTTTGTCAAGTATCAGAGACATATGTGAGAATAAGATTAACGTACCAATACCAAAGGAACTTCAGATTGTCAATTCTAAATAGTTTCCAGAACCAAGTTAAGTAATTTTTATGCTTGTTAGTATTTTAATAAATGTGTGTGAAAATTAATCAAGTTCTGTTTAAAGTTGGTCACCGTCAATCTGCTACTCTAAGCGTGCAAGTGGCATTTCTATCGTCTGAAATAATGGCAGAAGATAAACACGCCACGATAAGACCACGAGACATATTGCTGACACTCGCCTACTTCGTTAGAGCGACAAGTCAAATAATCTGATGGTGTATGTACCGAAGGTCTTACAGTACGCACAGCACAGAGAGAAAACAAAGAATTTTTCAGGGCAGTCCAGAATGTTCGTTTATCAATCACCCAGAAACTGAGGAGAGCTTCACATTTCCCGGGCCCATCGAGAACTTCTCTCAGAAGATTAAAGGACCATGGATTCAGGACCCGTCGTGCTCTTATTAAAGAACCATTGTCTGACGAAAAAGCCACGGATAGACTAGCAATTGTGAGTTCCTGGGAAGATGTCGATTAGAGGAGAGTCATTTTCTCCGACGAGTACACAACTGCGTCCCCAGAGGTCCTGCTCTTGTTTTCCGCACATGTGGGCAACGATATGACGAGCGATTCGTGGCCAGACGTGTTAGACGCGAACGCGTAAGTGTGAAATGTTGGGGCTGGATGTCTTTCGTGGGAGCAGGAACTTTAGAACGTCTTCAAGGCAAGTTCAATTCAGCATTCTATGAACATTTCCTTAAAAATGTAATAATCGCTGGAGCCGAAGAACATCTCACATCATAATCACGAATCACACATCATCATTAGAATTCACAGATGGTTTCCAAGCAAGGAGTGTATTATTGAGTGCCTCTCGTGGCCCCCAGTGTCACCTGATCTCAATCCCACAGGTGAGGTGTTCTGCTCAACTGAAGGAGACTCTGCGGGACAACTAGACAGACCCTCTCCCGGGAACTGTGAATGACCTGCGGGATTTGGTTGATTCTTCATGGGAGAGAATTGCCATAGATGAGAACTTTTTCCATAGACATGCCAATCGCATGTGGACAAAATACTGAAGCTATGCGTAGTGTAATCTTCATTTTATTTTATTTCACTTTTCTATAAAAGGTCAACAATGTTAATTTCAAAATAAAAATCAATTGCTACTATATTATTAGTATTTTCACGGGAGGTCAGATAAATATCACCCTCTAAGGAAGATTATTCCTGTTGTTATGAGATGCCAGATGAATATTACCTTCCAAGGAAGATTATTTTCAGATATCAAATTCACAAATCATTATTGGTTGTTTACTGAAGAGAAAATTGAAAAAGTATACAAGATAAAATATAATTTAATAACAAAAGGCAACTAAAGAACGAAACATTTGAGACGAGATTAAAAAAAGTAAAGAAACACTGCAGTGAGATTCGATCCGACACATTCTACAGCTAGCACGACAGACGACAAGTGACCAAGGAGCTACCGATCTCTTCTGCTTAGCATAACGCTCAAATATGCCTACCGTACTTCAAGAACGAATATTGAACTGGAAACAGCAGATACTGGGAGGCACAGCCAGTCGCTCGTGTAAACCGTGCGTAAGCCAGCTGATACGTGTCTCTTAGCGTAAAACTGTAGGGACACGACACGTGCTGGGGTCAAAGTAATACACATGCATTTTCAATACTTTTTCAATGACCGTTTGTCTGTTTGGCTAAGGATTGGACTATTTTAAAATGAAATATTTTTAAATAATGTGGAACCTAGAAAAGCCTACAGCTGCACAGGTAGTAGTGAATTAAGGTTTAAAATGTTACCTGCACAGGTCTAAATGAAAAAAATGACAGTTGAGTCCAGTTAGATTTATGTTCGTAAGCCTTTAGCATGTCCACTCAGGCATTGAAACAGAAGTGAAACGCTCATCTTTGTAGTAATTCTACCGAAGTGGAGTTAATATAAATGGTTCAAATGGCTCTGAGCACTATGAATCTTAACTTCTGAGATCATCAGTCCCCTAGAACTTAGAACTACTTAAACCTAACTAACCTAAGGACATCACACACACCCATGCCCAAGGCAGGATTCGAACCTGCAACCGTAGCGGTCGCGCGGCTCCAGACTGCAGCGCCTAGAATCTCTCGGCCACTTCGGCCGGCGGAGTTAATATATTTCAACAGGTTCTACATGCACGAATAATGATTTTGCAAAGAAACGGTACGATGAATTAAATTGCAATGAATCTCGACGTATAACGTATCGCAACTATTATATTGCTTGTGTTTGACGACGTAAACACCAAGCTGAAACTCCGCAGACCGCAAGTGTTGAGTACACTGGCACTTGAGCATGCGCAATGCTCTTTTCTTGGACTCTAAATTATTCGGGCCGGCGCTCTTTTTGCCTCTTTTTTTACGTCAGCAACAGTAACACCGTTCTGCATTCAGCTTCAGATGTCCGTTTTCTAAACTTTTTCTCTGTAGTATTCCTTGAAAAGAACGTCGCCTTTTCTCCAGGTATCCCATTTGAATTTCCAAACTACCTCCCTAATTCTTTTGTATTGTTCGAACTTACAAGAAACAATTCTAGCAGACCACCTCTGAAATGCTTCGATGTCTTTTTTAATACGACCTGGTAGTGATCCCAAACACCAGAGTAGTACTGAAGAATACGTCGCACTAGTGTGTTACATGCGGTCTCGTTTAAAAGTGAACAACACCTTCCCAAAATTCTCCCAATAAATCGAAGATAACCATTCGCCTTCCCTACAACAATTCTGACATGTTCGTTCCACGTTATATCGCTTCGCAACGTTGCGCCTACATACAAAATCGACGCGACTGTTTCAGGCAGCACACTACCAATTGTGTATTCGAACATTACGGGTCTGTTTCTCATACACATCTGCATCATCGTACTTTTTTTTTACATTTAGAGTTATCTGCCATTCATCACATCTGCTAGAAATTCGAAGCCAACTTGTGTCCTCACCTTCGACACCTTCCCCTACAGCAGAGCGTCTGCTGCTCACCCCGCCCGCCGGATCATTTCCGTACAGAAAATAACAGCTGTGGTCCTGTCAGACTTCCCTGCGGCACTCCTGACGATATCCTTGTCTGTGAGAAACGCTCACCCTCGAGCGCAGCGGACTGGCTTCTGTTGTATAAGAAGTATTCGAGACACTCACGCATCTGGGAACCTATTCCCTGTGCTTGTACCTTCATTAGCAGTCTGCATTCTGTCACCGTGTCGAATGCTTTTCGGAAATGTAGGAATAAGGTATTTATTAAGTTCATTGCTTACGTAAAACGAGTTCTGTAAATATACACTGAAGGAAAAAAATTGCAACACCAAAACGGAGTTATGCGACATAAACTGAAGTTGGTATGCATGCTTCTACAACTGAAATGTCTGTTCAAATTTCGCGCCAGTCGAATGACACTGGCGCTAGTAGCGCCACTACGAGAGTGCAAGTCAGGTTTGCTTTAAATAGAAGCTATAAGGTCGTGGACGTTAGTTGCCTTTAAGGTTTGACGTACTGACTTGATATGAGTCAAGAATGCCTTTCAGGCAACAAGGACGCCACAACCAACACACCTCAGCGAGTCTGAACGAGGTCGTGTAATAGGGCTACGAGAAAATGGATGATCCTTCTGCGATATTACAGAAAGACATGGAAAGAATGTAGCCACTGTAAATGACTGATGGGAGCGGGGGTGACGAAGATGCACGGTCGCAAGAAGACCGGCGACGTCGCACTGCCGAGAGGGAAGGCCACAGAGTTCGGCGCGTGGCTCTGGCGGATCGTACTGCAACTGCAGCAGCAGGTGGCATCGCAGTGACGCAAATCTGCAAGGGCAGCTCCGAGCCGGGCGCCTTGTAGCGTGATTTCCTCTGGCTCCAAACCGACGCCATTTATATTTCAGTGCTGTCAAACGAGAGCTCATTGGAGGGCAGGGTTGTGTTTTGTGATAAAAGGTGGTTCTCCGTCGGTGCCAGTGATGGTCGTTTGTCTAGGAGGCGTCCAGGTAAGGACCTGCAACCAACCTGTCTGCGTGCTAGACACACTGGAGATTCGCCTGGAGTTACGGTCTGGCGTGCGATTTCGTGTGGTTACCCCACACACCACGACTGCACATTTCCACGTCAGTCTGGTGATTCGACCTATTGTGCTACCATTCGCGAACAGCAATTCTGGGGGTGTTTTCCACATAGCGCTGCTGTAGTCGAACGTGATCTACGGAGTGCCTACGTGCCGGCTTGGCCCGCTCCATCACCAGATCTGCCTCCAGTCGAGCTCACGTCGGACACCATCGGACGACTACTCCAGCGTCGTCCACAAACAGCATTAATTGTCTCTGTATTGACCGACCAAATGCAACAAGCACGCAACTCCATCCCATAAACCGACATCCGGCACCTGTACAAACAATGTATGCACGTTTGCATGCTTGCATTCAACATTCTGGAGGTTCCCCCAGTTATTATTGTACCAACATTTCACATTTGCAATGGCTTATCTCGTGCTTACATTAACCTGTGATCTTGCAATGTTGGTCACTTAAGGATGTTGGTTAGAGAAATGTATTTCCGAAATTCCATTAGTCTAACTTAATTATATTTTGATGCTGCGATTTTTCCCCGCCACTGCGTATTTGAATAACATAACTGAATGAAATTTCAAAATCAAGAATAACAAATTTTTTAAACACTATCTATGATACGGTAAAATATTTGTCACTATAAAATACATATACATAATGCTTGACACACTTTTCATTCACAGGATACGAAAAATAATATGGGCAGACTATAAATATTTCTATGTCGACTGATGGAAGATAATGTTGAAGTTATGATAACTAGGGTTTCGCTTATTTAGAAGAAGGGTAAACGTTTACTTTTTTGTATTGTTTTATGTTTAACATCGTTTAATTTGAATTACGTGTGTGCCTTTACCTAAACATCTAATGGTCAAAGAAAAGTGTCTGGTTACCAATACAGGGTAAGAAGGCTGGAAGAGGAAGCCGAAAGGCAAAAACAAATTGATATGTTGAACAACCCCCCCTATGAACCATAGACCTTGCCGTTGGTGGGGAGGCTTGCGTGCCTCAGCGATACAGATAGCCGTACCGTAGGTACAACCACAACGGAGGGGTATCTGTTGAGAGGCCAGACAAACGTGTGGTTCCTGAAGAGGGGCAGCAGCCTTTTCAGTAGTTGCAAGGGCAACAGTCTGGATGATTGACTGATCTGGCCTTGTAACAACAACCAAATCGGCCTTGCTGTGCTGGTACTGCGAACGGCTGAAAGCAAGGGGAAACTACGGCCGTAATTTTTCTCGAGGGCATGCAGCTTTACTGTATGATTAAATGATGATCGCGTCCTCTTGGGTAAAATATTCCGGAGGTAAAATAGTCCCCCATTCGGATCTCCGGGCGGGGACTACTCAAGAGGATGTCGTTATCAGGAGAAAGAAAACTGCCGTTCTACGGATCGGAGCGTGGAATGTCAGATCCCTTAATCGGACAGGTAGGTTAGAAAATTTAAAAAGGGAAATGGATAGGTTAAAGTTAGATATAGTGGGAACTAGTGAAGTTCGGTGGCAGGAGGAACAAGACTTCTGGTCAGGTGACTACAGGGTTATAAACACAAAATCAAATAGGGGTAATGCAGGAGTAGGTTTAATAATGAATAGGAAAATAGGAATGCGGATAAGCTACTACAAACAGCATAGTGAACGCATTATTGTGGCCAAGATAGATACGAAGCCCACACCTACTACAGTAGTACAAGTTTATATGCCAACTAGCTCTGCAGATGACGAAGAAATTGAAGAAATGTATGATGAAATAAAAGAAATTATTCAGATAGTGAAGGGAGACGAAAATTTAATAGTCATGGGTGACTGGAATTCGAGTGTTTGAAAAGGGAGAGAAGGAAACATAGTAGGTGATTATGGATTGGGGGTAAGAAATGAAACAGGAGGCCGGCTGGTAGAATTTTGCACGGAGCACAACTTAATCATAGCTAACACTTGGTTTAAGAAACTTGATAGAAGGTTGTATACATGGAAGAACCCTAGAGATACTAAAAGGCATCAGATAGATTATATAATGGTAAGACAGAGATTTAGGAACCAGGTTTTAAATTGTAAGACATTTCCAGCGGCAGATGTGGACTCTGACCACAATCTATTGGTTATGACCTGTAGATTAAAACTGAAGAAACTGCAAAAAGGTGGGAATTTAAGGAGATGGGACCTGGATAAACTGAAAGAACCAGGTGTTGTACACAGTTTCAGGGAGAGCATAAGGGAACAATTGACAGGAATGGGGGAAAGAAATACAGTAGAAGAAGAATGGGTAGCTCTGAGGGATGAAGTAGTGAAGGCAGCAGAGGATCAAGTAGGTAAAAAGACGAGGGCTAGTAGAAATCCTTGGGTAACAGAAGAAATATTGAATTTAATTGATGAAAGGAGAAAATAAAAAAAATGCAGTAAATGAAGCAGGCAAAAAGGAATACAAACGTCTCAAAAATGAGATAGACAGGAAGTGCAAAATGGCTAAGCAGGGATGGCTAGAGGACAAATGTAAGGATGTAGAGGCTTATCTCACTAGGGGTAAGATAGATACTGCCTACAGGAAAATTAAAGAGACCTTTGGAGATAATAGAACCACTTGTATGAACATCAAGAGCTCAGATGGAAACCCAGTTCTAAGCAAAGAAGGGAAAGCAGAAAGGTGGAAGGAGTATATAGAGGGTCTATACAAGGGCGCTGTACTTGAGGACAATATTATGGAAGTGGAAGAGGATGCAGATGAAGATGAAATGGGAAAAATGATACTGCGTGAAGAGTTTGGCAGAGCACTAAAAGACCTACGTCGAAACAAGGTCCTGGGAGTAGACAACATTCCATTAGAACTACTAATAACCTTGGGAGAGCCAGACCTGACAAAACTCTACCATCTGGTGAGCAAGATGTATGAAACAGGCGAAATACCCTCAGACTTCAAGAAGAATATAATAATTCCAATCCCAAAGAAAGCAGGTGTTGACAGATGTGAAAATTACCGAACTATCAGTTTAATAAGCCACGGCTGCAAAGTACTAACACGAATTCTTTACAGACGAATGGAAAAACAGGTAGAAGCCGACTTCGGGGAAGATCAGTTTGGATTCCGTAGAAATGTTGGAACACGTGAGGCAATACTGACCATGCGACTTATCTTAGAAAATAGATTAAAGAAAATGCAAACTTACGTTCCTAGCATTTGTAGACATAGAGAAAGCTCTTTAAAATGTTGACTGGAACATTCTCTTTCAAATTATGAATGTGGCAATGGTAAAACACAAGGAGCAAAAGGCTACTTACAATTTGTACAGAAACCAGATGGCAGTTATAAGAGTCGAGTGGCATCAAAGGGAAGCAGTGGTTGGGAAGGGAGTGAGACAGGGTTTTAGCCTATCCCCGACGTTATTCAATTTGTATATTGAGCGGTAAGTAAAGGAAACAAAAGAAAAATTCGGAGTAGGTATTAAAATCCATGGAGAAGAAATAAAAACTTTGAGGTTCGCTGATGACATTGTAATTCTGTCAGAGACAGCAAAGGACTTGGAAGAGCAGTTGAACGGAATGGATGGTGTCTTGAAGGGAGGATATAAGATGAACATCAACAAAAGCAAAACGAGGATAATGGAATGTAGTCGAATTAAGTCGGGTGATGTTGAGGGTATTAGATTAGGAAATGAGACACTCAAAGTAATAAAGGAGTTTTGCTATATGGGGAGCAAAATAACTGATGATGGTCGAAGTAGAGAGGATATAAAATGTAGACTGGCAATGGCAAGGAAAGCGTTTCTGAAGAAGAGAAATTTGTTAACATCGAGTATAGATTTAAGTGTCAGGAAGTCATTTCTGAAAGTATTTGTATGGAGTGTAGCCACGTATGGAAGTGAAACCTGGACGGTAAATAGTTTGGACAAGAAGAGAATAGAAGCTTTCGAAATGTGGTGCTACAGAAGAATGCTGAAGATTAGATGGGTAGATCACATAACTAATGAGGAAGTATTGAATAGGAGAAGAGAAGTTTGTGGCACAACTTGACTAGAAGAAGGGATCGATTGATAGGACATGTTCTGAGGCATCAAGGGATCACCAATTTAGTACTGGAGGGCAGTGTGGAGGGTAAAAATCGTAGGGGGAGACCAAGAGATGAATACACTAAGCAGATTCAGAAGGATGTAGGTTGCAATAGGTACTGGGAGATGAAGAAGCTTGCACAGGATAGAGTGGCATGGAGAGCTGCATCAAACCAGTCTCAGGACTGAAGACCACAACAACAACAACATGTTGAACAACTGTATCCAGAATTGTACCAAAACAAATGGTGAATCTACGAATCCAACTTAAACTACCGTTATAGAACAAAATATGGAATCGTCAAAGGTTCATAATGAAAAACAAATGTACAAAGGTTCTAAATCAACTGGAACTGTTGAAACTATCATGGACAGATGAAATCAGTGAGAAAACTGACACAAACATGACACCCACAGGAAGTGTTCTACAAACTATGAGTACAGACCCAGCACTCCAGTCGAGAATTTTAGGAGACGCTGAAATAAGCATTTTAGTAGGACAATGTCTACCAAGACGATTGCATAATTATAAATTTCTCCCAATGACAATAGTTGACATTTTAGCGCAAATTATTATACACGAATTTTAAGCAATGGAGAATACGTTTTACGAGACTAGCTCTTGTAGTCTCTTTCAGAAAACTGCGTTTACTTTTCTTGTTGCAAAATTTTCGGCTGTATAGTTAGTTCGCTTTCAAAGGCGAGTTTTAAAAGTTGGAAGCATCTCAGCAAAACTTTAAAGGGGCTTGAAATTTCCAAAAGTCATATCTATGACCAAAAATAATGACTAGAAATGAATAAAAGGTTGAAGTGTCAAAACAATAGTTGTGAACGCTCAAGTAATTATTGATATCGAAACAAATCCTTGTAACGAAGTGGTTCTAAGAATGGTAGCAATTGCTAAAACGTTTGGTAAAATTCGTCTGTCTTTTCTAGATACAAGGAGGAACTTGTACGAGTATCATAACGATAATTTTTACACACAGTTGAGCTACAATCTGAGTTTGATCTCAATAAAGAAGAGCATGTTCATAGAAAGTGAAACAAAGCAGCCGGCCGAAGTGGACGAGCGGTTCTAGGCGCTACAGTCTGGAACCGCGCTGCCGCTACAGTCACAGGTTCGAATCCTGCCTCGGGCATGGATGTGTGTGATGTCCTTAGGTTAGTTAGGTTTAAGTAGTTCTAAGTTCTAGGGGACTGATGACCACAGCAGTTAAGTCCCATAGTCCTCAGAGCCATTTTGAAACAAAGCAGAGATTGAGCTGAGTATCTCGGGAAAAATGTTCATAACGATATAACAGATCTGCTGCACCAAAATGTAATGTCTCATATTATTGGTGAAATAAAAAAATACTTTTCCATGATTGTAGACTTCATTCCTAACTTTACTAAGGTAGAACAGATGACTCTTGTAATCAAATACGTTCCAATCACTAAATTTAATGCTGATGTTGACATTAAAATTACTAAAAGCCTTTAAGCCTTCTTACCATTCGAAAGATCCACTAGAAAACAAATTCCGATTTTATAATTGGAGAAAATGACTTACATTTAAATTAGCAACGTATCAGGTGGCAGGGACAATAGATCCAGTCTGAGGGCCGATAAAGCATGAGAGCAATCGAGAACTAAGCAATATAATTCACGAGCATTTGGGTTCCGTGCAGAAACCACTCTGTCCATCCTGTTGTTAGTGATATGACAAAAGCATCCTTGGAAGTCACCATTTTCTTCAACATTGTCCAAAAATATATTTTTTTCGTTATCTACTTCTCGATTGTCTATACTTTTAAAATATGTTCAAAGTTTGACTGGCTGAGTGACACTTGACAGCAGAGTGGGGCAGATGCCTCAGAGTGGGTGTGGTCGCTCCCAGGCCCGAGTGCCAGAGCGCTCAGCCTCGCCACGAGGAGGGGCAGCAGGGGAAAACTGCGAACGCGCCGCATTTAAATGGCACTGCAGTCGCACTGCATATCTTTTGGTTTTATATTTCACATTTCTCAAGAACACAGATAACAAAAAAAGTTTTTAGTAGTATTAATTCTGGCACGCCGAAGACGCAACACAATTTTTACTTAGTAAAAACTATCGTAATAAGCGCATACACAGACAGTTTCACAGAGTTTTGCACTCAAGTTGCCACATAACCGTAACTTTAGTAACATTACCGAAAAAAGATCTTTCACACAAACGTGTGATCGAAATATTGTAGCACTTTTGCAACCTCTTTATAGATACTAAGAAAATCTACCTGAGGGAAGCAGTGTACATGCCAAAGACAGTTTTAATGTAAAACGTTTTCTCAGTTACATCTGCACATGCACAGGGTGCTTTCAACTAAAACGGCAAACGGTCTTGAAAACACCTCGAAACGAGATGTTAGACTGACAGTGAACTCAAAAGCTTTATAAAAATATCCTTTAATTCTTGCTAGGCTGACAGTGTCCTCAAAACATTTATAAAAATATCCTTTAATTCTTGCTAGGCCACAATGAGTTCTTCAAACCTCGCACTTTCTGTGACCCCAGTGAAGTTAGGAAACTGGGATGCCTTTTTCAGAATGCGTTCCTTCTACAATGCGATTATATTTTAAAATAAATCTCCATAAAATAAAAATGACGGTACTTTACAATGTTTTACTGTGGGCTCTGTGCAATTAAGTCAATTTTTATTGCGAAGTGTGCAATCCATTCAACCAGTTCTAATTTTCGTTCCTGAACCCCTTTATGCATCATTAAGTCATGAATAGCATGTTTTAAATCGAAACACCGTTCTAGCAATGCCCCCGACTTAACCAACGTACTTTGCAGTAACATATGAAGTTTTCACGCCCTTCGTTCATTTCCACTGAAAACTCTTGCAAGTGACAATGGAATAATGGGTGCGATTTCAGGAATTTTAATGCTCGTACCACCAATTTCTTCAAGTGCTCCCTCTCTGCAACTTTTAGCACAAAGTGCTTCTTGATGTACAGAACAATGAAATCTGTTGATCATTGTAATTTTCTGCTCTTTCATTGTCATCTAAATGATTAAGTTCTCAACACGTGGTACTGTAATATCATTTCATAGCAACTAAGCAGTATCCGTCTTTTATGTCAATCGAGGCTTCAAGTCCCTCCCCTTCTGTCACTCCCATTCCTTTTGAAGAATTGTGGCGATAGTGCCCTAAAATGCCTCTTTTTGCGCAAACAGCCACGAGACTTGTGAACGCCCTTCATACCACGAACAAACAACGAAGGGTACACAGCGCTGACACCACGATTCTGCCGAACTGGAGAGAGTAGTGCCGACCGAAAAACGCCGCACCGCAGTGCCAAGTGAAACGTCGCGCTGTTCCGAGGAGGACCGAGACGGGCCCCTGCACGGCCGCTGCCCGCCGCACACACTGCACGCCGTGGCCGGCCCCTGCACGTCCGCTGCCCGCCACACACACTGCACCCGAAGGCCGGAACCCTGCACGTCCGCTGCCCGCCGCACACACTCCACAAAGTGGCCAGCTGCCCTGCCTTTAAAGCTTTTGAGATTTCCAACTGGGAGATGTACACGATTCCATGCTAAACATTTACAGAAACCAAGAAACTGACGATTTGATGAAAGATGTGGCCTTCGGTTTGTTGTATTTCTCAATTTAAGTTTTTGTGTTCATCAGTTGTTTGGTGTAAAATACTAAATTCCTGTTACTAGTCACTGTTTATTTATCTCAGCGACATGACATACTAACTAATGTAAATCCAACTGATGATGGAGGTTTAAACGCGTCGTGGAGATAAATAAACAGTGACTGGTAACAGTAAACTTGTTGTTTCATTTAATATCAGTAACAGTCATGGTAAAGCCTAACCGAAAGTGTCTCCATTTAAAGTTATACTAAATTCTATTAATTCAATAAGCAACTTGATGCAAACAAATGATTTTGATCAGACCTGTGCACTAAATATTTTACAAAACTGCAAAATACTTTCTTTTACAAATGTTTAATTGGATTCATCTTTCGGTGAAACTAGTATTGATGAAAACGAACTTGCTACCGAAACTGATGTGGAAGCTAATTTTGGATATACAGTAATGCGAGACGACTTTAGAAGAATAATAAAATAAAAAGAAAACTTCTCATACTTTGCATTTGTGATCCAAAGGAACAATATGAAATACATATTTTTATTTTACAACCGATCAAGCATTAGAGGCTAGAATTGAACAACTCAATAATCACAATAACTATTTTCAATTCCTATACAATATACATAACTTAACTACCATGTCCAAAGGAATGCTGCTAAAAAACTGTAAGAATTTAAAATGAGTATTAACTGATGGTGATTCTGTCGACGTGAATGGGGTGGAATTAGTAGGGGAAATTTTAGCCATATCTGCACATATGTCCAAAAATAAAACCATTATCAGTGAACCGAGTTTAATTACAATGTTAAATTTTGCTTCACATACTAATCTTGCTTTAAGAATATTGCTGCCGATACCAATAACAGTAGCAAGTGGCGAAATGATTTTCTCTAAGTCAAAATTAATTATGAACTTTTTATGCATGACTGCAACAAAAAACCGTCTTATTGATTTGACACTTTTGGCAACTGTCCAAGAAACTGATTATCAGGTATATAAAAAAGATGCAATAAAAATGTTTGCAGAAGTGAAAGTAAGAAAAAAAGGTTTTTCGTGATTTTAGTGTAGTTGACATTACCTTGTTTTACTTTCAAAATAACAGCATTTAAAAAATTTAACAATTTGTGGGTAGTGTAACTTCGTACAGATATTTATTAATTTCTGTTGTAGTGTAAAACTTGATTATCAACGTTAAGCTATATGTGTCTTTCTAAATACATACATTTATTAAAATGGAAATAAAATAATCTCTAAGACAAATAAAAATGAAATTGATGCACAACAAAGGAATTTTTCGAATGGGATGGTAATCGGTAGATGTAATGTACAGGTGCAGAGAATGAAATGTTTAAAATTTGAGAAAAATTACATATTTATGCAAGAGAACGAATTTCATATATTGAGCAAGTTTATAAAGCGCTGGTCCACCTGCAGCCCTTAGGTAATCAGATATTCGCCTTCCCATTAATTGACAGAGTTGTTGAATGTCGGGCCAGATTCTGTCCAACTGTCGCGTTAGATCGTCAAAATCCCGAGCTGGTTGAAGGGCTCTGATGTTTTACGAAATAATTAAAAAAAAGTCTGGTATAAAGTAGAGTTTCACAGCGTCCGCACATCTACTATGAAATTTGTCCTTCGAGAACTTTTTAAACTGCGCCCTAGTACTGTGCAGCAAACTTGGAAGAGTCATACCCGCCGCCGATATGCATGGATAGTTTGTGGATCTTATCAGATACGTGTCTTTTATCAACTGTGTGTATTTTACCAACTGGGTTTTTATCGAAATATGCATATGTATGGAGTGCCTTTTATGCTTTGACTTCATGTACTGTAACATGGCAATTTTTAACCAGTTCCATAACATCAGGTGATGACAGCATGGGACTGTTAAAACCGGTTATCTTGGAACCATGAAACTATCTACACTGCGATCGCTATGTACGAAATGTGTTCTTTATTTCATCCATACAGATCGCCCCACAACACAGCATGTGTATCTCACATTGAGTCAAGAACTCAAATATTTATTTTTGTGGCATTTTGGTGCACTCTCATTCAGTTCTGTAAAGTTTAGACGCGTCTTAAGGAACAACCACCGCAATTTCACGAAACGGTTTTAATCTAGTTTTGGTGTTCCACCAGTTCTTACCTTGAGACATTCTGCACTTAATGGTGACGACGGCACCAACGTGTTCAAATATTTTTAGATAATAAATAAATAAATAGCTGATTTCATTATGTAATAGGCGGATCTAAATTTTAGGTCTTCAGCCGCGTGGGGTAGGCGCGCGGTCTAGGCGCCTTGTCACGGTCGGTGCGGCTCCCCCCGTCGGAGGTTCGAGTCCTCCCTCGGGCATGGGCGTGTGTGTTGTTCACAACGTAAGTTAGTTTGAGTTAGATTAAGTAGTGTGTAGGCTTAAGGACCGATGACCTCAGCAGTTTGGTCCCATAAGACCTTACCACAAATTTCCAAATATTTCGCAAGCCAGTGTATGGTGTGGCCATAGCAGGAAGTACTTCTGCTACTACCATCCGTACCATTCACGAATGGTGTGTGTGAACAGCGGTCTATAAACTTCTGTGTGAGTCCTGATTTCTGAGATTCTGTCGCCGTGGTCATTTCGCGACACGTGTGCGGGTGGACGTCACATGTTGTCCGACTCTTCCAGAAACGAACGCTCCCGGCACGTCACGTCAGCAGCAGACACGATGCCTGCCGCCGGAGAGTCCTCTGAGCACCCCCCTCCCCCCCTCCCCCCACCTCGTGGCGCCTTCGCACCGCCTGATGGGTCCCGCCGCTCTGGTTCTGCAACCACTCTGCACGTAGGATCCTAGATTAAGAGCAGTACTCGAGAACAGTTCCAACTCGTGTTGTGATAAGCCATTTCGTTCGACGATGAATCACACTTCCTCGGGGTTCCTCCAATGAATTTAATCCTGCCATTTGCTTTTTCTATCATTTATTTTATGTGGTTCTTCCACTATGAATGGTTGTACTTCGGTATTTTACTGTGTGCAGTGATTCGTAGCGTATAGTTAATCGAAAAGTAGTGAACTTCTTTTCAGTTTTATGCTTAGTACGTTACTTTTTTTTATTTTTCTTAACTTTTTCGTCAACTGTGGTCGCTGCACCAAACTTCTACCATCTGCGTGTTTCCTGCAGTTCGCTACAGCCTGATTTTCGAACGCCTACGCCGTTATGTACTACATCATTAGCTCATGTCTATACACCGTCATATGAGTTCCTTTGGGTACTCTAGAAATTACCTTTACTACTATATTGTTGCATTAAGAGCGATCAGTTACGTTCTGCTTCTAAGCAAGTAATAAATTCAATCAAAGATCTGGTCGGATAGTCGGTAAAACCGCTCAGGAGTCTATCGAAAACCATGAGGTCGAGGAACACGGCACCAACCTGGGCGCTGCGTTCTGGACATCAAGGATGAACCTCTGCGTGATGAGTTTCCCCAAGATCACTCTTTGCGGTGACAGTACATCAGAATAAGACACGTTGTATAGTTCTACAAAGCTGACGTCTGAGATATAAGAGCCGGCGGCGGTGGCCGAGCAGTTCTACGCGCTTCAGTCCGAAGCCGCGAGACAGCAACGGTCGCAGGTTCGAATCCTGCCTCGGGCATGGATGTGTGTGATGTTCTTAAGTTAGTTATGTTTAAGTAGTTTAAGTTCTAGGGGACTGATGACCTCCGATGTTGTCCCATAGTGCTCAGAACCGTTTGAAGCATTGAAGATATAATGGTATAACCGTGCGTACTTGCACACGTAAATTTGCAGATAGGGTTGTTGTCTCGATAACGAAAATATAGAGCCAGTACGATGTCGTTTATAGAAAATGAAACAACTGAACTCCTAGATGAGGCCCAGACGTCTGCGTGATGCCGCCGTCATCCGGATGCGGTGTTTGGGGGCACGCGGCCGCCGCACCGCTCCCCTGGCCGCCATCGGTTAGGCAACCCTCACAGCCGGCACTTGTCATGTACTGCTGCTCCCCAGCCGGCATCACTGGTGCCCACCCCTCCTACCGGGGGAAACTCAGACACACTGAGCACTCGGCTAGTGAAACCAGTCACTAATATTGCCATTTTTCTGTAAAATACAGCTATTTGCGATATGTCGCTATGTCGTTGCCATCTACGCAGTGTGTCGCCGTAAGCCTGTTCTATTTGCCGACTTGGGTCTCGAGACAAAGACATTACCTCGGCTGCAGAGTCCAGTGTAACCTGCTGTGCTTTGTCTTGTCTTTGTCCGTTCTGTCTACGGTAGGGGTGGCCAATAAATCACGTAACTGTTAAAAATCACAAGTAACTGCCAAGTCACAGTTATCGCAATTATAAGTTACCAGTATGCGACTGTGATTTCACAACTAGACATGCGCTATCTGCTTTACGGCGTTCATGCTGCCATGGGAGAGACACGTCATTTTGACTCGTGTGAAGAACAGTACAACTCACGAGTAATAACTACGAGGGTTGCCCAGAATGTAAAGCACTGCATTCTCTTTCAACAATTGTTTATTGAACATAATGAGAATTACACACATGAAAGGTTGGTGTTTTATCTACACACCCTATTTTTCCACGTTATCTCGGCCCCGTTCTGTGTCCCTCCTCCAGCGCGCAAACCCTGCCGGTGCCGATCCTCGTCCCGGTGGTGGAGCCAGTGCTTCACCTCCTCATCATCTGCCAAAGGTTTTCCGCGGATGACATCCTTTAATGAATGACAGCATCATCTCGCTGCAGCCTGTCAGGTTTGGCAACCACGTATGGTCTCCCCGACCGCTGCAAATCGTGGAGCTCCGCCTTCTGATGACCTCAGCCTCCGCGCCCAGCGACTAACTGTACTTCTGTAAAGAGCGGATGCTCCATAGACTTTGCGCAAGCGCTTCTGAATATTCCCCACAGTTCCTTTCGTTGCAGTGAGAAATTCAATGCCGGCACGTTGCTAGTAACGTACATCAACTACAGACGCCATTTTGAAACTGTCCTGCAGATACGCTCTCTGTCGGAAGTGACGGAAACTTGGCGCGCTCACTCGGGAGACTTCAGACAGTACGCACGTAACGTTTCGCATTCGTAGCATTGTTTTAGATTGAGAAACAAAAAATGTTTTGCATTACTTTCTGGGCAAACCCCGTAAGAGTGGCAATGTAACACTCAACGCCGTGTAACATCTGTTAACCGAGTTTCGTACTTTCTTCAAAGAACCTAGCGCCTCACGCTATCGGTGTACAACCTATCTACACTCACGGAAAAAATTCCAACACCAAAAGGTAATTAATCTTAGGGGGAGAAAAGCAATTGCACATATCAAATGCTGGTGCATTAGTAGTCGGTGTAGCAGCTAGAACGTTGAATGCAAGCACGCAGACGTGCACGCGTTGTGTTGTACCGGTGCCGGGTGTCAGTTTGTGGGACGGAGTTCTACGCCCGTTGTACTTGGATTTCAATACAGGGAGGCTTGAAGGTCTTTGTGGAAGACGCTGGAGTTGTCGTCCGATGGCGTCCCACGTGTGCTCGACTGGAGACAGAGCTGGTGATCGAGCAGGCCGAGGCAACATGTCGACACCCTGTACAGTGTGTTGTGCTACAATAGTGGTATATGAGCGAGCGTTATCCCGTTAGAAAACACCCCCCCCCCCCCCGGAATGCTATTCATGAATGGTAGCACAACAGATCGAATAACCAGGTTGACGTACAAATTTGCAGTCAGGGAGCGATAATTCCAAATGTAAGACCAGTGTGTTCAGCTCGCAGACAGGTCGGTTACAGGCCCTCAACTGGTATTCTTAATCAATACACTTCCACAACTGGCACCGATGGAGAACAGACCTCTACCCTGCCCCCCCCCCCCCCCAATGACGTCTCGCCTGAACACCTGAAACCGGCAATGGTGGGGATTTGGGGTTAGTGAAACGCACGCTACGAGTCGTCTGTCTCTGTGTTTTCCTCGAAGTAACGGGACGCTGTGTCACCGTGACGCCGAGTGCTGCTCAGACTGTTGCTGCCCCAGAGCCACACACACCCAACACTGCGGTCTTCTCTTTCGGCAGTGCCACGTGGCCATCTGGAGCCCGATCCTCTTGCGACCACCGGTGCTAGCAGTCGTGTAAGGCGTCTGCTTCCCTGCCATATGCTGTGAGCACGTCTATCTTCTCGTGGCGCCATTACGCGACCACGTTCAAATTCACTGAGGTGTTAATGGCGTCCTCGTCTCCTGAAAGGCATTCTTGACAAACATCAACTCGTCGCGTCAACTCTCAAAGGCAACTAACGCTCGAGTCCGTCACAGCGAGTTTTTCCAGTAGACCACTAGCGCCACTCTTATGCTACTGGTGCGAAATCTGAATAGACATCATTTTTAAGGTACGCAAAAACGCTAACCAACATTCTCTTATGTCCCACAACTCCTTCTTAGTGTTCGGTTTTTTTCCGTCGGTGTATGTTGGAAGAAATGTACACAGACGATAATTTTCTCTGATAAAGTTTTTACATTTTGTATTTTACGTGACAACAGCACCGAAATATTCGGTTAGAGTGTGATATTTGACGCCCTCTGAAAACTTGGTATTGGTGACAGACTGATGTGTGACGTACATCTACATCTACATCTGCATCTACATGGATACTCTGCTAATCACATTTAAGTGCCTGGCAGAGCTTTCGTCGAACCACCTTCACAATTCTCTATTATTACAATCTCGTATAGCGCGCGAGAAGGATGGTCACCACTATCTTTCCGTATGAGCTCCGATTTCCCTTATTTTATTGTGGTGATTGTTCCTCCCCATGTAGGCCGGTGTCAACAAAAGCATTCGGAGGAGAAAGTTGATGACTGGAATTTCGTCAGAAGATTCCGTAGCAACGAAAAACGCCTTTCTTTTAATGATTTCCAGCCCAAATCCCGTATCATTTCTGTAACACTCTCTCCCATATTTCGCGATAATACAAAACGTGCTGCCTTTCTTTGAACTTTTTCGATGTACTCCGTCAGTCCTATCTGGTACGGATCCCACACCGCGCAGCAGTATTCTAAAAGAGGACGGACAAGCGTAGTGTAGGCAGTCTCCTTAGTAGGGCTGTTTCATTTTCTAAGTGTCCTGCCAATAAAACGCAGTTTTTGGTTAGCCTTCCCACAGCATTTTTTATGTGTTCCTTCCAATTTAAGTTGTTCGTAATTGTAATACCTAGGTATTTAGTTGAATTTATAGCTTTTAGATTAGACTGATTTATCGCCTAACCGAAGTTTAACGAGTTCCTTTTAGCACTCATGTGGATGACCTCACACTTTTCGTTACTTAGGGTCAATTTCCACTTTTCGCACCATTCAGATATCTTTTCTAAATCGTTTTGCAGTTTGTTTTGCTCTTCGATAAACGACAGCGTCATCTGCAAACAACCGAAGACGTCTGCTCAGATTGTCTCCCAAATCGTTTATATAGATAAGGAGCAGCAAAGGGCATATAACACTACTTTGGGGAACGCCAGAAATCACTTCTGTTGTACTCGATGACGTCAATTACTACGAACTGTGATTTCTCTGACAGGAAATCACAATTCCAGGCACATAACAGAGACGATATTCCATAAGCACTCAATTTCACTACGAGCCACTTGTGTGGTACAGTGTCAAAAGCCTTCCGAAAATCCAGAAATACGGAATCGATCTGAAATCCAAAATCCTGCTGCATATAGACGTTAACGATATGGGCCTGTAATTTAGTGGATTACTCCTACTACCTTTCTTGAATATTGGTGTGACCTGTGCAACTTTCCAGTATTTGGGGACGGATCTTTCGTCGAGCGAACGGTTGTATATGATTGTTAAGTATGCAGCTAATGCATCAGCATTCTCCTAAAGAAACCAAATTGCTATACAGTCTGGACCAGAAGACTTGCTTTCATTAAGTGATTTGAGTTGCTTCACTACTCCGAGGACATTTACTTCTACGTTACTCATGTTGGCATCTGTTCTCGATTCGATTTCTGGAATATTTACTTCGTCTTCTTTTGCGAAGGCATTTCGGACGGCTGTGTTTAGTTACTCTGCTTTGGCAGCACTGTCTTCGATAGTATCTCCATTGCTATCGCGCAGATAAGGCATCGATTGTTTCTTGCCACTAACATACTTCACATACGACCAGAATCTCTTTGGATTTTCTGCCAGGTTTCGAGCCAACTTTCGTTGTGGGAACTGTTATAATCATCTCGCATTGAAGTCCGCGCTAAATTTCGAGCTTCTGTAAAAGATCGCCAATCTTGGGGATTTAGCGTCTGTTTAAGTTTGGCATGTTTGTTTCGTTGTTTCTGCAACACGGTTCTAACCCGTTTACTGTATCAAGGAGGATCAGCTCCGTAGTTTGTTAATTTATTTGGTATAAATCTCTCAATTGCTGCCGAGGTCGTCATTAAAATGAGAGGTTATGATTCGGTTCTGAGACGTCCAAAACGAAGTGAACGCCAAACAAAGGTTGTGCTAACGTACTGACCTGTACCGTTGCCCAGTATTTACCACGCGCCACATTTAAACATAATTAATATACTTTTCATTATAAGAACAGAAACTTCAGTGTAAATTCAGGAAACTTACATTACATGATGGAAATTCTCCGACGAGCATTTTCATGGGTTTTATGCACATATATAACATACAAAGTACGAAAAATGCAAGGTGGTGTCCACTGAGTAACTTTTGCCAATTGTTTAGGAGTAGCGTGTGCACAAGTCCGATATTTCGTTCAGCTCTACAATATACGTGTAAGGTCTGGTGTGTATCTTCAAGCATTACACTTAAACTAAATCCCACGTCAAGTTTTAGCGAAACATCCGCACTTCCCACTCTTTTCACTCGCACATCGTCAGCCTTAAGACACGCAACACAGTCTTCATGAGGAACTGCATGGCAGAACATTTTGGGGCGCCTTTAACAAGGGGAGAACAGAACTTTTATTATTCTTTCACAGTCTATATCACGTTTTTTTTTATCGTTCCTTTCAAATCGCATAAGAACTTTAGTGATACACTAGTGAATACTCAGTTTGTTCACTACAGGCGATAAGATATGACTATGTAACAAACTAGAGCACACCAAACCTATCCATAACACTACCCAATCACTACTGTATAACGCTGATATGCCTAAGTTCACGTTTTTGTCTTTATTTATTAACAGCCTCTCATACAGTTGCAGATGACATGACGTATGCCGAGAAAAACGGCAGCAAAGAAACACAAAGTATGCCGGGAAGAGCGGCAACAACCGTGAAAACCTTCCTCTGACGTACAGTAAGCAAGGCATCAAGAAACTATTCACAGGAAACACTGTTTGGAAACGAACGGTGTACATGTAACAATGTTTTTAAGTGCACTGTCTTTGCATGTTTTAAAATTAAAAAACCCACTGATGACAGCGGTATTGTCGCTCAAACTATTTTGGGACTACATAAATAAATAACAAAGAGTTTCGCATCAAGGTGGCTCTACAATCGCATTTTTTTTTATGCGAACACGGACCAATGTTCCCGGATAAAATTATTACATCACATCTGTTGCATTAACATAGGTCGCCTGGCCAGCTGTAGCAATTGGTGTGTATGCTTGCCAGGGGCTGTTAATTGTTACTTGGGGCTGACCACAGTGTAACAGTTACTACGTCGATAAATAAACAGAAGAAACAAATGCGCTGGTGGAGTGCGAAGGTTGCGAATTTTTGTAATATTACTAAAAACTGTGCTGAATCGCAACTAAAAGTACCAGCTACCAAAAAGTAGCACTGATAGAAACCCCTGATGCCGGAAAGCCGCAGTCGGGCCGGCGGCTACAGTTCGCGGTGTGCGCGGGGAGGACGCGAGGCAGCCGCTGCGACCTCCGAGAGCGGCCTCGTGCCTCGCGCCAGCGGAAGTCGTGACGTAACAGCCGCGACGAGCCGTTACGTCACGGCGCAGAGCCGGGGGCGTCGTCCCGCGGGAGCGTGAGAGCCGGGCAGCCGGCGATGGCGGCCGCTCGTGGGGGGGGGGGGGGGGGGGGCGCGTCGTGCGCCTCTGCCCACTGCGCTGGAGCCGGCGCCGGGACACGTCTGGGGCTCTAAACCTCATCACGAGTATCCACACACCCTCAGGTAACGGGAGCGAGGTGGCGCAGTGGTTAGCACACTGGACTCGCATTCGGGAGGACGACGGTTCAATCCCGTCTCCGGCCATCCTGATTTAGGTTTTCCGTGATTTCCCTAAATCGCTTCAGGCAAATGCCGGGATGGTTCCTTTGAAAGGGCACGGCCGATTTCCTTCCCCATCCTTCCCTCACCCGAGCTTGCGCTCCGTCTCTAATGACCTCGTTGTCGACGGGACGTTAAACACTAATATCCTCCTCCTCCTCCTCAGGTAACGGGAAATTCGCCACTAAATGTCGCGAAAGGCACCCCCACCACTGTAAGAGCACACGGGGAGTGTTGTGCTGTCAGTGGGTAAGCAATAACAGCAGAGGGGGTTCGGTCAGCAGAACTCGGCGACCTGTCTTTGGATGACGCCCCAGTAACAAATCCTCCTAAAGCTGCCAGAGTCGGCTGCTGGCCACGCGATTGTGAAGTACACAGGCGAGGAACAGCCGCACCTGAATCCAGACCGGGCAGGCCTCACGTACTGGCGGACAGGGGCCGTCGAGCGTTGTAGAGGGCGCTTCTGAAGAAATCTCACCAACCGCAATATCTTAGTGTAGGGAGTTAAAAAGATTTAGCAGCTGCTCATTGGCCACCCATTTCTGGAGTCAGAGCTAAGAGAAACTCGATGTGGCGTAAAAAGGGACGCCACTAGGTACTGCACGTCTTTAAATGAGTGATATGGAGCGAAAAATCACGCTACAACCTGTGACAATCCGATGGAAGGGTGCCTGGAGTACGTTACCTGCTATCGTGTGACGGTGTTGCGATATGGCGATGTTTCTCGCGGTGACGCCGTGGTTTCCTTATTGGGCATAAGATAACGCTAAATGCGGAAGGATATCTAGACATTTTAGCTGCACTGTACACTGTGTACAGTACAAGAAGAGGTCGGAGACGACGGTTTTTATTGTATCAGCATGACAATTATTGTAACACTGAGTCATGTCCGAAGGAAATATTTGGTAAAAGTGGGTGATTTATCATGTCGACTCAGTGTTACAATAATTTACATAAAATCAAAAAAAAATTTTAAAGACAATGCAAGAAAAAGCATATGAAACACATATTGTTTTACTTACAGGCAAGAAAACAACTACTGAAACAGTAAACTCTTTAGTGCTGCAGTATAACAGGCCGTTGTTTGCGGAAAAGTGTCGTCGTTGAGTGACTGTAGAGGATGCGGAACGGCCCAGCCGTAATCTTTATTGGGTAGAATGAATTAAAATCCAACTCTAAGTGTGGATAAACTTAATTCGAATGGACGGGACATAGCTTCCCATAATATTCAAATACATACTGCTTGACTCAGTCACGTAGACTGGATATCTGGTCGCAACGTTGCGAAATGACAAGAAATGCGGAATGACAAGGGACGAACGCGTAAATTCAGCTGTGCGAAAGGCGGCCTGCTGGACAGAGTCCTGGTGAAGTGTGGTCCATCCGTAAATGAGACTGCCAACTGAGGTAAAGTGTAGACCGTCCGGAGAGGAGACTGCCTGAATTGATAAAAGCTATTGCGAGGTAAGGCTATTTCGACTAATAGAGGAAGTTCACAATTTAACAATTTTCGTAACCATTATTTGAAGTTTTATTTTTAAATTATGACATCTGACTGTCTATAATAATTTAAAAGTATAGTTAACGTGCTCTCTCTGTTATTTCAGTTATTTCATAAAGTGTATGTGTTGGTTTCGTGTGTAAACTATTTCAGCAGTTCACACTCGTTCAGGTAAGTTACGTAATAATAATTGTTCTGATAACGAACTGATTTATGAACACAGACTTGTTCAATTGGATTGGTGACCAAATTTAGAAATAACATCATTGATTTGCTGTGGGTTACTCAAAATCTAGAGGTATTTTTACTTGTCTTTGTTGCGTGCTATTTGCACTATTTGGGTAACAATCATTCAAAATTTACGTAAGAAGGTGGAGTATGTCATCTATAGAAGTCAAAGCTGCTGCCTCGATTTTTTTTGTTACGATCGGGTTCACGCAATCTCAGTCATACGCATAGCCGATTAGGTAAGCACGAGGTTACAACCTCCAACAGAAAACTGTCTCAAATTGCTTCCTTGTGTAAGAGTTGAGAAATCATAATTTTTTATTACATATTTTGTAGCACCAATGTAACTGCGGAGGATCCAAAACGACACTGTATGTACTCTTAATAGTTTTGTCAATGTTGCGGCCTTCGATAACTTCCAGTTTCCTGTCCACGTGCTCGAGAACGTCATTAGACGTGGCTCTTCAGTGAAAACCAGACAGCGTAGCTGTGTCGAGGATTCCGTTGCAAATATAAACTCCTGTAGAGAAGTTTCATTGCTATCGGTGCTTCTGTTGGATGCATACCTTAACAGAGTTCGTCCGTGGTGGCGTAAGAGCTCGATGCAAAACATTCATAATCGCAGGTCTGGCTTTTCTTGCGATTAAAGGATCGGGTAATGAATACTACATGAATCTTTCATAGCCGATTAATGCTAATGTTATTTATGAGCTGCACGGAATCGAATGTCAAGTGGGAGAAATTAACAAGTCCAATGGCTTCTTTCGACCAGATTTAATCGTAAGGCGAAGGAAATGCAATACCTTCCTAACATTCAGTTCGGGATGACACACTGCATGTGACCTGCGGAACTGGGACAAACACTGGATTCTGTACGTCGATTAAACGCCATCTTCGCATGCCGTCATACCACGTGCTGGTAAGGCGATTTTAGATTGACGATAAGCACATCCTTCTACGGAATCTTCAGAAGGAGAAACTCTTTAGATGAAATGTGAAATGCGTCTAAAAATGTATGTATATGACGTGTGTAAAGCGTGTGTGTTCTCTGGAACATCTGGAGCAATATCAACCAGGTTTCATTCATTGTTGACAGACGTGGGAAGTGTTTCACCACGACTGAACGCTATCAAAACTATTTCCAGTTCTGTCTGGCAGGTTGATTAAAATTTTGTCTCTATGTGACCTAATCTTTAGTATAGAAAATGATTGTATTACGGGATTATTCTTTTCAATCAGAGTTCCAAAGAAGAAACAACAAGTTTACTTCTTCAGTCAAGTCCGAAGGAATAGTTAGTTAATCACTGAAGATCGAGTCAATTAGAAACTATATTACTGATACTATGTTTTGTGTTGGCTGGAGAGCCAACACACCGTGTTACGAGAGGAGGCCGAAACGCACGCGTTTTAGCTCACGCAGGCTGGCGTGAGGAGGGAAGAACTATACTGACGTGAGGTCTGGAACATGACAAGGAATTAGAATTCAGAAAGCGGACGTAATTACTTTGATACTTAACTTTAATCCATTAATGATGAACGTCGCTCTTGACGGTACATGATTCACAATATTATCTGTTCAGAAGACATATAGGAACTGAATATGGTGCCTTGCGAAGTCGTAACAACTGACGTAGCTGAAGGCTATGCTAAACTGTCGTCTCTGCAAATGACAGCGTATGCAGACAGTGAACCATCGCTAGCAAAGTCGGCTGTACAATTGGGGCGAGTGCTAGGGAGTCTCTCTAGACTACACCTGCCGTGTGGCGGCGCTCGGTCTGCAATCACTGATAGTGGCGACACGCGGGTCCGACGTATACTAACGGACTGCGGCCGATTTAAAGGCTACCACCTAGCAAGTGTGGTGTCTGGCGGTGACACCACACTATGTCCAACTAGGGAGTTTCTCATACAGTCCAAGTACAACAAGAAGTTACTGTCCATTAGCGGCAGAGTCCAACAAGGCAGTAGTGAATAGTGAGAACGACACCTGCACGAACTGTTTTATTTTTAATGCAGCTTCGCGGCTGTTGACGGCCTGGCTGCTCGCTGATCGTACTGCAGTTGCAGTGTCTGGGAGTGCTCTGCAACTGGAAGTGGCTGGGCTGTCTGGCTGCGTGCACTACGGTCACCCAAGGACTCGTTGCACGGAACGTTACTTGTTCTCCTTCCACGAGACACGCCACCGGCGTAGAAAAACTGGCACCACGTGTTTGAGCTGAGTCTTCTGCAAGCCAGCCAGCCAGTAAACGTGTTGCGAGTAGTTACTGGTGGTCGCAGGTGCCGGCCGTCGTTACTGCTGAGTGGCGGCTGACGCCTGCTGTTGCGGCTACCTGCCTCTCTTGTCTGTGTTGCAGTGTAGCTCCAGTCATAGGCTACTGCAAAATGTACAGGATGTCCCAGGAGGAATGATCAATATTTGTACGGACATGTGCCCTCCCCGAATCTTTCCGGGACAGAATACATTTAATGTACACTCTTATTTATTTTCCACATTATTCAATACAGGCAGGTTTACACATGTACAACAGTTGGTAAACATTACAGCATTCGTTTTGCAAAGTATCAATTGAAAAATATGTATTTTTACAACATTCACGTCTAAGCATTGCTTCACACATCACATTAAAGATGTTCTGCAGTTCACAGTATACTTCCGTGCATTTGTTCAGTGTTAGGAAGGCGTGTCGTTTTGCTTGTCTGAGCGTGTCTGCACGTTCCCTAATGAGGACATAAGTGTCCGTGATGCTAGAGGCAGTTCATATCGCGTACTCACTTTTCCTCTGTTCCTCTCAGACTTCATCCAACTCGATAAATAACAACCCAGTGGCGTAAGGTCTGGCGACCTTGGTGACCAGTTATATGTACTACCAAGACCAATCCAACGACGAGGTTAAGTGCGGTTCAGATGGTCCGCACTTCTGGTAAAATATGTAGAAGTTCCCTCACATTGGAAATAGATTGCAGTCCGCCTGGCCAAAGGAACGTCCTGAAGTTCTTCAACAAGTGAACTTTCCAAAAACTACAAGTAGTTAAGTGCCGTCATTCACTCTTTCGGAACGGCTGGACCTATCAACATATTATCGATCACGCCGCACCGTAAATTAACCGAAAAGCGAATCTGGAAATTGAATTTTTCTGGAACCATTGATGATCAGTATGAGTGTTGTTGATTCTATTCCCTGTGAATATCGCTTCATCAGAGTATCATATTAATTAATGCAAATGACGATTTTCATTTAGCCAGTCCCAAAATTCAAGTCGTAAGGAATTGTCACGAATGTCAAATGGGTTCAAGCTTTCCGCGTGTAAGGTTCGCCATACACGTGTTTGTGGGGCGCTGGTACGGGCAGAAGGCCGCCGTGTGCTGGCAGGAGGACCACACTGCGCGTTGCTGTCCCCGCCACAGCCTGTCGAACTACACTCTCAGAAGAAGAATGCGAACTTGTAACAGCACCTGTTTCACGCAGTGAGCTGAAATCTGTGGTGAGCACTCTCTGATCAGGAATTCGACGCTTCGGCTGAAGTCTTTGACAGCAGCAGGAGACTGCCATCGCAGAAGCCGTAAACATGCGTCGTAACACCTTGCGTTTCAATAGCGTAGGCGCGCCTGATTTTAGCCAGTGCGTGTACAAACACTGTTTACCGATGCTTCTCTTTGATACACTTTCAGTCCCTCTCAATACTTCCTTCAAAATACATCACGCATAACACAGCGTCGAACGGCCTGTTTTAGTGGTAGAAAGACATCCCGAGCAAAGAGGTTTAAAGCCACGGTATAGGGCGGGCTAGAATGAAATGTCAAAGATGTTAGCCGGATAAGGCACACACGTGCGCGCCACTAGCCTAAATACAAATGAACGTTACAAATGTCCTATTTCAGAAACAATTAGGAACAGTACATAGCCCCTATGAAACTTTTGCTTGAAATGAACGTTCCTGTCATATACCTAAATATTGACCATTGCTCCTCGGACGCCCTGTACGTAATACAATACGGTACGCAACGAACATGTAGGTTTTTGATGAAATCTATCGACTGTAGAGTCGCTACAGGCCGCTATCGTATCATTTTCAAACACATTCTTCAATGGTATGTCTCAAGGTCTGTCGTTCTCCGCCGTCGTGAAGTAGCAATGGTTGTTCAGTCCATTTGTGCAAATAGTTTTGCGTATCTGCCACTTTCGGTTGAAATAGCTCTAAGCACTGTGGGAATTAACATCTGAGGTCATGAGTCCCCTAGACTTAGAACTACTTAAAACTAACAAACCTAAGGACATCACACACATCCATGCCCGAGGCTGGTTCATATGGCTCTGAGCACTATGTGACTTAACGTCTGAGATCATCAGTCCCCTAGAACTTAGAACTAACCTAAGGACATCACACACATCCACGCCCGAGGCAGGATTCGGACCTGCGACCATAGCAACAGCGGGGTTCCGGACTGAAGCGCCTAGAACCGCTCGGCCACAAAGGTCCGGCGTCACATTAGAAACCCACCGTCAGCTCTTACCGACTGAAGTCGGGTCTCGTCTGACCGGGCCACGGTTCTCCAGTCGTCTGGCGTCCGACCGATACGGTCACGAGCCCAGGAGAGGCGCTGCAGGCGACGTCTAACTGTTAGCAAAGGCATTCGCATCGGTCGCCTGCTGTCGGAGCCCACTAACGCCAAATCTCGGAGCACTGTCCTAACGGATACGATGTCCGTACGTTCCACGTCGATTTCTGCGGTATATTCACGCAGCTTTGCTTGTCTGTTAATACTGACAACAATACGCAAACGCCGCTGCTCTCGGTCGTTAAGTGAAGAACGTCGGCCACTGCGCTGTTCGAGGTGAGAGGTGACAAATGAAATTCGGTACCCTCGGCACGCTCTTGAGACTATGGATTTCGGAGTATTGAATTCCCTAACGATTTACGAAACCGAGTGTCCCATGCGTCTATACCCAACTACCATTCCACTCCGCGTTCAAAGCGTTAATTCCCGCCGTGCGGCCACAAATCAGGTCGGGAAGATTTTCAAATCAATTATCTGAGTACAAGTGACAACTCGGCCAATGCAGCGCCCTTTTATACTTTGTGTGTGCGTTACCACCGCCAACTGTATACGTACATATCGGGATCTTATGACGCCGAGTTTATTGTTTAGATGGAAACAGGAAACCTCCGAGTTGTTGCAGTTTGCTTGAAGTCTCCATTTGCGAAAATACTTTCCCACTACATCAAGGCCATTGGACGGAAATTTTCTCAGCCAGAAACGAACACTGACTATTGTCTGCCCACGTGTGTAAAGAAGATCGTAAATATTCGTTCTTTGTTAATCCCTTTCATTTACTTATCGTTAAATTGTAAATGAGGTTAATTGAACCTTATAAATTGCTTGTGATATTTCTTGTACCTTTAATGGTACACCACTTGTACGTGAACCACATAGATTTTTGTCCGCTCGTAAAACTAATCTGTGAAAAGTTTGTTAAAGAGGAAATTTCTACATCTGCATCTACATGGTTACTCCTCAATTCACACTTAAATGCCTGGCAGAGAGTTCATCGAACCATTTTCATACTACTTCTCTACCATTCCACTCTCGAAAGGCGCGTGGGAAAAAGGAACACCTAAATCTTTCCGTTCGAGTTCTGATTTATCTTTTTTTTATTATGATGATCATTTTTCCCTACGTAGGTGGCTGTCAACAAAATATTTTCGCATTCGAAACAGAAAGTTGGTGATTCAAATTTCGCAAATAGATATCGCCGCAAAGAAAATCGCATATAATATCAGTGACACTCTCACCCCTGTTGCGCGATAACACGAAACGAGTTGCTCTTCTTTGTACTTTTTCGATGTCCTCCGTCAACCCTACCTGGAAAGGATCCCACACCGCGCAGCAATATCTAAGCAGAGGACGGACAAGTGTAATGTAGGCTGTCTCTTTAGTGGGTTTGTCGCATCTTCTAAGTGCTCTGCCACCTAATTGCATAAGTTACATAATAGATCTTTTATGTTTCTATCTCGAACATAATTGTTTCTGCGGTCGAGGTGTTACGGTGTGGGGAGGCGTAACGTAGCACCGACTTGCTGACTCCCACGTCTTTGAACACGCTACACTCAGCGGTCAACGTTATTCTGACACTGATAGTCTTTTCAGGAGTACACTTGGCACATCGTTTATATGAATGATAATATGTGACACGCCGAAAAGCGCATCAGCTCTTGGAACTTGAGCATATTCGGCGAATCGACTGGCCTGCACATTCCCACGAATCACCAGGCAAATCCCAGGGAGCAGGTAGAGTGCAGCACGTCCGCACGCACCCACGGCCATCCGGCAGGTCTTAGCCGTGGCGGTGGAGCAGTGGCAGGCCCGACCACACGAACTCCGTACCGACCTCGTGGGCAGTACGGGAGCACGATGCAGGTCCTCTCTTTTGTAATATCCAGGGAGCAGCCGTAAATTGCTATGACTTCAGTGTAACTACAGTACTGTGTTTAAATAAAAGTGTCATATCTGTTCATCTTATTGCATATGTGTTCCAGTTACCTTCTACACTATACGGTACCAGTTATTTCTATATATGGTACCGGCTTCATTGAGCTATGTTACTTGGCAGTGACATAACGTGCGGAAGCTGCCTTCGTCCTTACGTTTTCCACAGGAGTCGTCAGGTGCATTTTCTCTGGTGTTTCTGCATATATTTGCAATTTCGTTGTATCTGGAGTGAGCCCAAAAACATGCTGTTCGTCATGTCTTTATTGTGACACCCAGTGTCGACGAAGAACGTCGGTTTGTTTCCGTTTACAAACAAAATTATTTTAAAAGTGGAAATTTACGCGACCATTCGATAGAGCGGTCCCAAATTAGCGTAGCGCGATATCCGTTTTATTGGTAAGTGTTTATACGGACAGTGCAACACAAAGAATTGTGTACGGTAACGGGTACCAATGATAATTTTTTTTCATTGTATTCTACTTGCATCATTTTAACTTAACGTCAGGCAGTGGCGTGAGCAGTTACGTAAACGACTCCGCAGTGCTCGTGGCCGGGTCGCGCGCGCTGTTACGCCGAGCAGGGAATGCCGCCACGGTATTGCTCAGTTGGAGACGCCAGCTTGATGCCACAAACTCGCCAATGGGAGGACCGGGTGCCCTCAGGCGAGGTACGCGAGAGGGGCTGCGAGGTAGCGGCCGCAGCAGCGGCTCGCCCAGCTGCCTGCCAGCTGCCTTCCGCCCTGGACGTGTCGGCCAGGCCTCCCTGTTGACGGCAAAACGCTCTTTCCGGACTACTTGCGGTTCACTCCGCGACCGTAGCCAGTCTCTGTAAATACCCCGTACCCGTCACTGGTTGTTCTTGGAAATAAAAAAAATGTCTCTGAGCACTATGGGACTTAACATTGGAAATAAAACCCACGTTACTCTGAATCCTAGCATTTCTCATTTAACGTGCACGACAAATGCTCCTAATGGCCACCTGAGCTCCTGACAGCAACCTGACCCGTACTGGGTAGCAGACGGTACGCCAGCAGCGACCGAGCAGCGCGTCTCTGGGCGCTGCCGCAGTACTGCGTGTTGTTCTCCTCGCCTTACTGGCCCTTTTCACACATATCGATAAAACTAGTAACGCACTAGACTAATTTGGGACCGTTCTATCGAACAGACGACTAAAATTCCGCTTTAAATACAGTTTTGTTTGTAATGGGCAACAAACTGACAGCTTTTTTATCGACGCTGGGCGTCGCACGATAAACTTGGTGAGCGATAATTGTTTGTTTGGTGTCACCGCCAGACACCACACTTGCTAGGTGGTAGCCTTTAAATCGGCCGCGGTCCGTTAGTATACGTCGGACCCGCGTGTCGCCACTATCAATGATTGCAGACCGAGCGCCGCCACACGGTACGTCTAGTCTAGAGAGACTCCCTAGCACTCGCCCCTGTTGTACAGCCGACTTTGCTAGCGATGGTTCACTATCTACATACGCTCTCATTTGCAGAGACGACAGTTTAGCATAGCCTTCAGCTACGTCATTTGCCATATTCAGTTCCTATATGTCTTCTGACCAGATAATATTGTGACTCATGTACCGTCAAGAGCGACGTTCATCATTAATGGATTAAAGTTATGTATCAAAGTAATTACGTCCGCTTTCTGAATTCTCATTTCTTGTCATGTTCCAGACCTCACGTCAGTATAGTCCTTCCCTGCTCATGCCAGCCTGCGTGAGCTAAAACGCGTGCATTTCGGTCTCCACTAGTAACACAGTGTTGTCTCTTCTGCCAACACAACAGTTTGGGCTGACTTTAACTAGACAGTGAAAAAACCAAATTACGCTTGACGAATCTTAAGACGGACACCGTATATATGTTGTTCTGCTTTCAAATTTGTAATTATATTTTTACGTAAGTGTGTGTTCTACGAGGTCTATTCGGAAAGTAAGTAGCGATCGGTCGCGAAATGGAAACCACGGTGAAAATCCGATGAAGCTCTGCACACATGTGTTGGGCAGTCCCTCTAATATGTCCGTCGATTGCGTCACGTCGCTCTTTTCAATTCTGAACGCACAGTGAGCAGATAAAGATGCCTAGAACAATAGTGTCTCCCGCCAAGTGTGAGGGCCCGGTGAGAGATTCCGCCCGATGTCTTGCTCCCCACACGACATCACTGTTACGTGTTTCCCTCTTCGTGACAGCTCTCGGACGCACTCTGCAGAAGCAATGAAGGCGCCCCTACAGCGTTTTCTAAGGGAAGTGTTTGATCTGTCACACAATACAGCCCGTAACTTGCCCCACCTCAGTTTCACCCCTGCCCACGTGAACTGCTGTCTAGGAAGACAACACTTTGGCACAGACAACGAGCTGCAGACCAGTGCAGAGAATTGGCGGAGAGCACTGGCGGCTGCCTTCTGTGACGAGGGTACTGGAAACTTGGTACAATGGTACGAGAAATGTCTAAATACAAAATGAAACATTCTCGATTTTCACATTGGTTTACATTTCGAGACCGATTGCACCTTACTTACCGAACAGCCCTCGTACATGGCCGGTGCTACGCCAAGGCGGTACTAAAGCTAGTGGGAAATAAGTCCCAGCACGGAATTATTTTGCTGAACCTGAGGCCTGTTAAAGGTGCTCCATTTTGAGAGTGTTTCCGACACGAAATGCTCAACAGCAGGACTTCCACGTTAAGTAAGCACGCAGGTAGTAAGAGCAAGTCACATTTTAAACGTATTACTTGTAGACAGCAAAGAAGTGGTGCTAGGCAGGTGTTAAAGGGAAGCCTATGAGAGCAGCAGCGCAATGTGCACAGGAAATCATATAGTGGCTGACAGTCAAAATATTAAACCATTTTAGGCAACCGTTAGGATTTATTCTGGAGTATTTGACTGAACTAAACTTTATGGCAAGTTCCCAATCTGTAGCTTAATAGACTGTTCTTTCAAAAGGTTTTCTGTGAGAATATCACTACGTCTGGTGTGTCGAAAGAGCGGAGGACTAAAAACAAGCTCCGTGTAAGATGTGTGGGCGGTACTCCACAGTGGCTTAAAACGACGTGGCATTTATAACAAAGACACACACACACAAAGTTTTGTACTTCCGTGAACAAATGAAGACCGCCCTCAAAGAAGGTAGTATATGACGTTTTTGGCGAAGTTGAGTTTTCACCGGAGTAAAGTGGTAAATCAGATGACAAATGCTACCATGCTCTATTTTTTCCTGTTTAAAGTTTTACTGTTTATAATTTTAAAGCAGACCATTGCGGAAGAACGTTGTATATCAGTGAAAATAGTCAATTTAAGTTTCACTTCTGACTTCATTGTACCGTTAAATAAAAGCATAGAAAGAAAGCTGTACCTGTCAGGTTGGAAGGACAATGACAAGAAAAGTAGGAGGAACAGTGAAAAATCTCACATTTCTAAATCTATTATAGACGTACCTGATAAAACTACGTTAAAAGTGGTACGTACAAGAAAATTTTCACTCTGAAGCGGAGTGTGCGCTGATATGAAACTTCCTGGCAGATTAAAACTGTGTGCCGGGCCGAGATTCGAACTCAGGACCTTTGCCTTTCGCGGGCAAGTGCTCCCGAGTTCGAGTCTCGGCCCGGCACACAGTTTTAATCTGCCAGGAAGTTTCAAATTCTATATTATTCTTCTTCTTCTTCTGTAGTGGTCAATCCAAGGATTGGTTTGCAACAGCTACAATGGCAGCTTGTCTCCATTCTGTGCGTCTTTCAGCTTTTCTCTTCATTTCTTTATCACGAAAATTGTACAGTGGAATAATTTATTTGGTTTGGGCAAAGCAACAACTGGAGGATGACGCTTTCGTACAGCTGCCTTCTTTTGATGAGGTGTTTTACGAAAGTCGAGCATACATTAGTTTCGGGACATAGCTTTCTGTTTTGGGACCGTAGTTATGCATTAATATGAAATAAAGAGTAGGAGATGTCATGATTACCTATGAATGGTAGTACGTAATATCTGAAGCTTGTCTAAGTACACCTTTCATTATCAAGCAAATCAGCCGGAATGACTTTGCTGCTGTCAATGTCGTTTTAGGAATTATGAACTCTGACCCATAATTGAAAACTACTAGTTACATGATCGAACATCAGTGCAAATGCAATGTATCTGTGGCATAGTCATGTCATTCAATCTAGGGTACGTCATACTCTGCTAAAAACAAGAAAAATCAACACCAAGTTAACGTCCCTATACCTGTTATGACGTTTCCTTTCTGCTATCGGCAGAGAAAATAAGCGACTTTTTGGATATTGTATGTGAACTTACATTCTGAGTGAACAGTTCAATTTTTTTCTCTCTGTTTAATTTTTTCTATTATTGTTTCTTGTCCTATATAGAGAAAACCATTTTTAGTTAAGAGTTATTTAACTGAATAAATACAGTGTCTTCTATGGATTGGAAGTAACAGCCAACCCCTTGCGAAATACAGGTTTATCAAACGTCGATCACGGTTTTGGCAGTTTTGAAACTGTCTGCTTTAGAAGGTATTGTACGCAGAATTACATTATCTGTGTCCAGTGTGGAAGTCGTTGACTCTTCCCAGTTCACATGGGCGTCATCCACTTAATAACCGTTTGAAACACACGATTCAAAAGTAGCGCCCCTAGTGTGCTGTTACGCGGCTGCACCACCTGTGACACTGAGCCCTTAGGACCACCAGGTGTTTTTGTCCTCGGGTACGAGGCTCAAAACGAATTTTTTCACACTGACCACCGGCTTAAAGTTTTAAAACAAAGTAGTGGTGAGTTTGGACCGAGAATTCGAGGACCTCTTTTTGAAATCTCGAAAGTCTATGACTGCATCACAATGTGGCAAGCAAACGTCTGACCAGTCGAAAGATATTTGAAAGCTAATTTCTTTTCAAGAGAGAGAGAGAGAAACATCTGCGTCGTTGTCAGACTCTCGCGGCGGCCAGTGTTGGAGAACCGCCTGGAGCCTGTCTCGTGTTACCCGTCCAGTCTGCAGCGGGCGCTGCCAGCTGTTGACGTGTGCTGCTGTCGGTTGTTTGGGATGACGCACGAGCGGTGTAACTGCGCCCAGTCAACATATAACACGGTTCGTGAACTGTATTTGGTATATGTGCAACAGATAAAACAAATATACATTCTGTTAACACATTCGTGTACAGAAAAACAATCGATATGAACAATAATAATATGAAACTGTTGTTTTACGGTCGAACAATGCAACTGCGTGTGCGTCTGGGAGACAACGGTACATTCGGTATTAATACATTCATCTACAGGAAAACGTAGGAAATTTAAAAAAAAATAAACTGTTGTGTTGAGATCTAATAACTAAAGCGAACGCGTAATACATTTGTGACATTAACATATTCTTCTACAGAGAACCGTGCGAAATTTAAAAAAAAGTGTTTTTTAGTATCTAATAACTTGAGATGGGTGTGCAGCACATAAAAATATATTCGCTGTTAATACATTATTCTACAGGAAAGTATAATAAAGAAAAACGAAACAGAAATTTTTGTGTACGATCTAATAACTAACAAACAGAGAGACCAACTGGGAGGGGTCGACTTTTTGAAACCACATATACGGTGCTGTAGTTTAGGGTCCCAGGTATCGCATCCTGGAGTGATCCACCCTAATGTACCTTCGAAAAAAAATTTAAAAAAAGTTTCGGAATTTCGAGTGAGAATCTATACCATTAAAATAGAGAGTAACTACTGTCAGGTGAAGTAATGCAGCGGACAACACATCTGCCTTCTGTGCAAGAGTTCTGGCTTCAAATCTTTTTGGTGCTGTAACACTTTTGCTTTCGAACCTTTATCAAAATGACTTTCATCACTGCATTATTAAATCTTGTAGCGAGAAATACATTTTTGACCGCATTGCACAACAAATAGCTAAAGATTACTCTATTTTGTTTTTAATCAATACATCAGCATTTTCAAACGTTTAAGTATTATTATGGATAAAAAAAAATTATTAAAATCACATACACAAGGATTCCAAACGAAGGAAGAAAGACAGGAACAAAAAATGTGACCTAGTGAAATAAGTTTTTTGAACAGCCTTTAATCCATATGTGAGAGCTGACTAGCTCTTCTCCACACAATTCTGCCTTATCTGCGGACTCGGTAGAGCTATTCCTGAGAAGTCCGAAGCAGCTGTCCCTGTGCAGTCTGAATCTGCCTCGTCCCACTTATCCTCAGTACCACGATACGAAATTTCGCTGTCACTGTCTGGCTGAAGCTGAATAATTACGCTCTCTATAATTTCGTCCACCAGTGCGCCTCTGCGCCACTTTATCACGCGCCTTCTTCCAGCCGTCTTTCGTAATGCAGTAGTCATTTGTTTAAGTTTGGAAGGGCAACGCTGCTGACGTTGTTCTATGAAACTCTCTGTTTCATTAGATTCCAGATAAGTTCGATGGAGTAGAAGGCGTAGCATTGTGAGTCATTAACCCGGATTCTTTTAGTACTCTATCTGGCTCGGTTTGTAACGATTCACAAATTCCAAGAACTCGTTGGTTGTTGAATCCGCACCGAATCGGAACTTTATGCTTAGTTGGCCACTATCGTGTGTCTGCTTTACGAGGAGATGTGTTGGGCTCTTTATTTTCGTGAACACACAATACTGGGGTGCACTGTCCAACACCACAACACCTCTGTACTTCCACCCGGACAGAGCGACGTGGCGCACTCGTTCGCCCACTGGACTCGCATTCGGGAGGACGACGGTTCAAACCCGCGTGCGGCTACCCTTATTCAGGTTTCCCGTGATGTCCCTAAATCGCTTCAGGATAATGCCAGGACGGTTCCTTTGAAAGGGCACGGCCGAATTCCTTCCCCATCCTTCCCTAACCCGATGGGACCGATGAGATGGCTGTTTGGTCCCCTCCCCAAAATTGACCAACCAACCGACTTCCACCTGGAATATTTGGTATTAGGCGCTCTTTCAACCATTTCATATGATTTTCACTGTTCATTTGGTTGTGATAATCTTCCGATGTTGATCCCGAGTCACAGATGAGCTTTGCACTCTGAATGAGCCCGGTTTCTCCTCCCGCGTGACTCACTGCTGCTCTTTGTCCAGGGCATTCATTCTCCCACACACCTGGTACGTCACTATGCTGCCAACCTCTACTGACAGGATTGTGTGTGTGTGCGCACCCAGGGTTCATTATACAAACGACGGGGTACTTAGCACCTTTCTCGTTTTCTCTCAAAGTTCTAAAAATGTGAGCATGCCATGCTACAATGTTCTCTCTCAATCAGAAATATACGCTATTTTTGCACTTTTTTAAACGAAAAAACCCATATCGTTCAAAATTTTCCACAGAGTGGTTCGTTTTCAGTAAAGTTAATGTCCGTATTCTTTTTCACCCAATTGTAAAGCTTTCGTGGAGTGGGTACTTCTCTTTTGACGTCGTAGTATTCCAAGAGCCTTCTTTTCAGTAAACACTTATCAAAATCGCCGAGACACTGTTTCCTTCCTTGGTGTCACAATTTTCCGAGCTCTCCGTCCGGCTCTCTTAACATCGTTCACAACATTACGACTGTCCTCACACACTCTCGCCTACTGCGGCTGCTGCTCTCTACACACCTCTGTCTAACAGTATTAGCGAACCTTTCCGGTTTTCTTCTCGACAGAACTGAACTACGCTATCAATTAAGACTTTTCGATCTGAGTGTTCCCTTCCGTAACGCATATTTACGCGATCACTGTCCATTTCAGCAGACGCTAAGAATACGCAGCAGCAGTAACGCACTATGGCAGTACCGTGAGTGTACATTGGCGAGCCACGTTTGTCCCTCGAGTACTGTCGGACGCCTCCGGCCCCTTCAGTATGTAAACATAGCTTCGTTCCACGTTCGGCCGTCGACAATTGTAAAATGAACAGGTAATACTTGGGGACAAGGAACCTGTTCATCTGGTGATCACAAAGGGCTCGACGCCACAGCTACACCCGTGCGGCGTACACAGCTTTCGAAGTTGAAGGAACTTTATGAGAAGACTTTCAGATCTAGTTCTGTTCAATGATTATGACGTAATCGCCACTTGACAGACAATATAATCACACAGCAGTCGCTAATCCATAATCAATTCTCTTTGCCAGGGCTTACCAATGAACTGAAATATTCCCGATACAAATTTGGATATTTAGAGGATCACCCGTGACAATTTGAAATCCTGTTGAATTCTATTTTATATTGTATTCTAGATCGTGTATATTATTTGAACAAATTTCGTTCGTTTTATGTGCATATTGTAAAAAATCGTTGTCTTTTAAGCATTTCTTTACTGATTATCATTATTGCAATTATTTTATATCATAATAATGAATTACTTACTATTCTCAATTTAAAAAATACATGGATGTGAAACGATAAAAAACATGAGTGTAAAACGCAAAATAACAATTTAAAAATCCAAACAAGTGTAAGCAAAATAAATGATTAGGATCGTAACGAATGTTTATATATTTTAATTAGGTACCTTGAAAATACTCCAACAGCAAATTATGTACAGCTTATTTTCCAAAAATGGTATCCCAGAATCCAGCTTTACTACACAGGGGTGCACGTGGCTTTCTTTACTTTTTGTGTTAACAGACGTTTTCATTTCTCAAAATTAATTAATGGTGGTGGACTATTTTGTAGAATTTCAAATTATTACAGAAGCTGATTGCACGGTTTTCAAGAACATTAATTACATGTCAACTTTTACATAAACTAAAACTAGACTCCCCCCCCCACCCGAACAGGCCGTGAAGGCCCAAAGGTACCGACCGGCCGCCGAGTCATCCTCAGCGCACAGGCGCCACCGGGTGCGGGTGTGGAGGGGCGCGTGGCCGGCACGCCGCCCTCCCGGCCGTGTGTCGGTTTCAGAGACCGGAGACTCTGCTTCTCAGTCGAGTAGCTCCTCAGTCTGCCTCACAAGGGCGGAGTGCACCCCGTTTGCCAACAAAGCTGGGCAGACCGGATGGTCACCCATCCAAGTGTTAGCTCAGCCCGAAAGCGCTTAACTACGGTGAACTGACGGCAACCGGTGTCACCACTGGGGCAAGGCCGTTGGCTCAACTTTCATACAAAAAACTTTTTTTTGCAACAACAGTTCGAAGATATTCCTCTAAACCTAAAATGCTGGATTACCTTTCGGGATGTGTTCTACCCTTTAAAATTGAACCTGGGCATAAACGAAAATATACCTATTGCACTATTTTACCCCCTCTACATACCCGTGAAGTTTTGTCAAGAACGATTATTGGCACTTTTGTATGCTCCCCTGTAAATGAGTTCGACGGCCAATCGCTTCTGCTGAAGGGCCCGTCCCAGCTGAGAAGGTGCGCATCGGTATTGACTCTCAAACAGCCTTCCGGGCTGAGTGGCCGTGGTCTACACATGAAACTAGTCGCTTACAATCTTTATGTGTAGCATTCAACCGTTTTCTGCCCTACACACAGCTTAACAACGGGTTTTTGAAGATATAAGACTCCGACCATCAGGTTGTCAAACCTATCTCCTGGCGTTAAAACATTCAAAGAGCACCAACACGTCTACGGCGTTTGTTTAGTGAAATGGTTTAAAAGTACACTGGGGTCTACTTCTGTCGGTGGTGGTCCCTTCCCACGCGGCACACTACACCAGACCAGTGGTGTCAAATTGACGTTCCTGTAGGGGCACGGAGGCAGATATGGACGGACATGTCCGCGGTATTACTGTTTAAACTTAGCTACTGGTCCCACCACGGTGCAAGCAGTGACACCAATGATGAAAAGTAGGCTGACGTTTAAGAGATTAGACAGGACGAGTGAATGTGCAAACAGGTGGGGCGAAAAACCAGTAAGGAATGAAGAAATACCCTTTAGTTCTCTGAGGCTATAGATACTGTGATAATGAAATAGGCAATCAGTTGAAGAGGAATGGATAAGGTGAATAACAGATCTTGGAAAGGAAGCTTAAATACCAGGATGGTAGCTGCGATGAAAGCACGAGTAGCAGAAGAAATACTTCAGTTGAAAGGAACAATTACAAAAAGGTTGAGAGAAATTCACCGATATAGAAATACAAATCACTGAGGATTGAAATAAATAGAAAGTACAGGGAAGCTAAGGCGAAACGGTTGCATGAAAAATGTGAAGAAACAGAAAAAGAAATGACTGTCGGAAGGACTGACTCAGCACACATAAAAGTAGAAACAACCTTCGGTGAAAATGAAAGCAAGGGCTGCGGAATTCCACTGTTAAATGCAGAAGAGAGAACAGACAGGTGGAAAGAATACACTGAAGTCCTCTGTGAGGGGCAGGACTCGTCTAACGACGTGACAGAAGGAGCAGGAGTCGATGGGGATCCAGTATTAGAAGCAGAAACTGAGAGAGCTTTCGAATACTTAAGCTCAAAATAAGGCAGAAGGGGTGGATAAAATTACATCGGAATTTCTAAAATCGTTGAGGAAAGTGACAACGAAACGACTGTTCACGTTGGTGTCTAGAATGTTATGAGTCTGCCGATATAACATCATCCACACAATTCTCAAGATAGCAAGAGCCGACAAGAGCGAGAATCATCGCATAATCAAGTTAACAGCTCGTGCATCCAAGCTGCTGTCAAAAATAATATACAGAGGAATGGAAAAGAAACCTGAGGACATGTTAGACTATGATCAGTTTGGCTTTAGGAAAGGTTAAAGCAATAGAGAGGCAGTTCTGCCTTTGCCGTTGATAATGGAAACATGGCCGAAGTAAAATCGAGACACTTTCATAGAATTTGCCGGCCAGGAAAAAGTGTTTGACAATGAAAAATGGTGCCAGATGTTCGAAATTCTGACAAAAATAGTGGTAAGCTGTAGGAAGAGACGGGTAATATACAATACTTACAAGAACCAAGACGGAACAAGCAGACTGGAAGACCACGAACGCAGTGCTCGGATTAAAAAAGGTGTAAGGGAGGAATGCAGACTTCCGTTCCCACTTTTCAACCTATACATCGAAGAAGTAATGACGGAAATAGAAGAAAGGTTCAAGATTGGGAATAGAATTCAAGGTCTGATGATATCAACGACAAGATTTGCTATTCGCTGATGACATTGCGATCCTGAGTGAAAATGAAGAGGAATTACAGGATATGCTGAATGAAATGAACAGTCTAACGAGTACAGAATATAGAAGGAGACTGAATGGAAGAAAGACGAAAGTAATGAGAAATAACAGAAACGAAACAGCGAGAAACTTAGCATCCGAATTCGACATCAAGAAATAGAGCAAGTTAAGGATTTGTGCTTTCTAGACAGCAAAATAACCGGTGGCGGCCGGAGGAAGAAGGACATCAAAAGCATACCAGCTCTGGCGAAAAGGGCGTTCCTGGCCGAAAGAAGTCTGCTAATATCGAACACAGGCCTCAATTTGAGGAAGAAATTTATACGTTTGGAGCACATCATTGCACGGAAGTGAGACGTGGACTGTGGGGAAAAATGGAACAGAAGGAAATCGAAGCATTTGAGATGTGGTGCTACAGACAAACGTTTTAGGTGGACTGAAAAAGTATGCAATCAAGAGCTTCTACGCAGATATGTCGGGGAAAGGAGTATATGTAAAACACTGACAAGAAGAACGGACAGTGTTCCGTGGTAGTAGAGGGAACTGTAGAGAGCCGAAACTGTAGAGGAAGACAGGTCGTGGTGCATCCAGCAAATAACTAGGGACGTATTTGCAACTGCTACTCTGAGATGAAGAGGTTGGTACAGAAGAGGAATTAGTGACGGGCCGTATCAAACCAGGCAGACGACTGATTACCCAAAGGAAAAAGAAAGAAGAAGTCTGAAGGTGGATCTGCCAGCAGTCTCGGCGTCCCTGAGGAAAGGGTAATTCAGTACGTAAGGAGAGGCGGAAATCTAATAGTCATGGGGGATTGGAATGCTGTTGTATGCGAAGGAGAAGAAGAAAGGATTACGGGAAAGTATGGGCTCGGTATAGAAAACAGTGGCAAGAACAAGGGACACGATGGTACGAGATCTGTTAAGACGTCGGGTAATAACTTCCGTGGCACTGGAAGGAACTGCAGAGGATAAAAACTGTAGGGGAAGACAGAGACTGGAATACGTACAGCAGGTAATCGAGGACGTAGGTTCCAATTCATCCTGTGATGTGAAAAGATGTGCTAATTGTTTGTTGTCTACGATCGTCATGCTCTAGCTATTTCGTCAAAGAAGTATTTCAAATTTATACTCGTGCATGCGCTTTAAAATAATTCTCAAAACCAGTTACGAAATTTCATTCCTTTGTCTTTCACTTGCGCGTTTAAAATACCGTCACGTTTCTTTTGACGAATGCCGAGCTCAAATTCTTCCAGGCACGTCGAGTTTCGATGATTTCTTTTCTAGATCATCTTGTATTCCGTTAAAGGGATGGCCTGTTTCGTAGAGATGGTTGGCAACAGCTAATTTGTCGTATTTTGTTATGAACGCATCTTTATGCTCCTTGTATCTGATTGAACACATTGTTCCTGTCTGTCCAATAGTACTTTGCATCACAGGAGTCGCAGTGTATTTTATAAATTCTCGATCTTTCGAATGTACTTATCTTCTTACCAAAATCACGTTTCAGGTTATACTTCAGTAGACCGCTGCTTTGACTCCGTGAGGTTTACAGATGTTTGTGATTTTTGCGAGGCTGTTGCGCAGTACTTCAGAGTGACGTTCTGCTTGTCCTGCGTGTTCTTCTTCGCGCAGCCTTTCACCAACAGTGCTCAGCGGCTGCGCTCGGCCAGCGACGCAGCCGACGCGGCAGCCCGCAGCGACTCCGGGGCGGCCGCCGGAGGCCCAGCTGCTAGGCAGCCGCAGGAGGCCCGCGCCGGCGCCGCGTGCCGTGTGGGGGGGGGGGACCAGGGGCGGCCGCGAAGGCCCGCAGCCCGGTGTGCTGTCATCACTTTTACGAACTCCGCAAATGTGGTCGTAGACTTCTTAGTATTTTAAGTTAAAGAGCTCAGTCTGACAACCTGATGACGGGAACATTGTCCGTAGGACGCAAAACGCTTGTATGTCACCATTGCTAGCAACTGTTGGAGACAAGTTCGGAGATGAAATGCAGCGACTGTCGTTTTATCCTCGCAGACGTCTCCGCCAGTCGGAGGTGGAGCGTCAGGGAACAGTTTTACGTATCGGTCACTGCCTCTCAGGCCGGAAATTTCAATCGAAGAAAACACCGGCAGTGGAAACTCGCATTGTCTTATTGTTCACAATAATGTTCTGCATTTAAAGATTTGATTCCCAACGTACTTTAAAACAAGAGGAAGACTGATGATGACTGCTGGAACCCTACCTTAGACGCTCGCATTCGGCGTTGTGGAAGCAGACGGCATAGAGTAGGAATCTCCAGTAGCGATTTTCCAGCAATCCATTCCTTACCTAGAAGAAGAAACAAGTCACACGTCACTTTCAATTTGCAGCCATCCTACGTCTGGTACAAAGTGTCACGAATAAAAAATGCTTTTAAAAACATATTCAAAACAGGAATTTCAGGCAACGGGAACCATCAGAATAATTGCAAGCAGCATAGTAATGGTACTTCATATTGTGTAATTCCAGTATTCGATACAAATCGTACTGGCGAATATTCAGTACTTCGAAGGCGGTATTTTGTTTGTGTTTAAAGAAGAAGATGTGTTTTGATACTTGCGAAGAGAAATAGTTCACAATGGTATAAGGATACAAAATTCAGATTGGCTATATCAAAGAAACACTTTGCTCAAAAAGGAAACTACGTAACTTAAAACGTGTATGTTCGTTTGTTCGAAATCGTCTGTCTCCGAAAGTTGTTGACCGATTTCTTTGACAACGTTGGATTCTAATAGAGGCGTGGTTTTAGGTACCTATTTCTTTAATATATGATATATAATCTGTGTGTGCGTTACTTCTGAGAATTTTTGTAAGACTCGTTTCCTATCATTAAATTTGTATAAATTTATATATTACGTGTATTTAAAAACCAGGCAAATGAAAGTACGTGAGTATACAAATGCAAGTTTGTTATAAAAAATTCAAAGCAATCGGTCAAACATTTTCGGAGATTTGCGATTAGGAACATCTGCATTTTCTATATCAGTACAAAGTTCGTTTCTTCAAAATCTTTTTCGTGGATTGCTTTGAAATCTTTATAAAGTTCCACTCGAATACTCAAGAGTTTTTGTGTACCTACTAGAACATATATGTAATATACATGTAATGAACGGAGAAACGTTATAAAAATGTAAATGTAGGTTTGTTAAAAATCGTTTGTCTCCGTAAGTTCTTGACTGATTGCTTTTAAATTTTTGCACAATGTTTAATTCTAATACGGAAGTATTACATGTACCTAAGTCTTGTATTGAAAATGTTGTTGTGGCATTCAGTCCTGAGACTGGTTTGATGCAGCTCTCCATGCTACTCTATCCTGTGCAAGCTTCTTCATCTCCCAGTACCTACTGCATCCTACATCCTTCTGAATCTGCTTAGTGTATTCATCTCTTGGTCTCCGTCTACGATTTTTACCCTTCACGCTGCCCTCCAATACTAAATTGGTGATCCCTTGATGCCTCAGAACATGTCCTACCAACCGATCCCTTCTTCTAGTCAAGTTGTCCACAAACTTATCCCCAACCCTATTCAATACCTCCTCATTAGTTGTATGATCTGCCCATCTGATCTTCAGCATTCTTCTGTAGCACCACATTTCGAAAGCTTCTATTCTCTTCTTGTCCAAACTATTTATCTTCCACGTTTCACTTCCATACATGGCTACACTCCATACAAATACTTTCAGAAACGACTTCCTGACACTTAAATCTATACTCGATGTTGACAAATTTCTCTTCTTCAGAAACGCTTTCCTTGCCATTGCGAGTCTACATTTTATATCCTCTCTACTTCGACCATCATCAATTATTTTGCTCCCCAAATAGCAAACTCCTTTACTACTTTAAGTGTCTCATTTCCCAATCTGATTCCCTCAGCATCACCCAACTCTATGGAAAATATTGTTACCAAAAACCTCAACATGTACCTTTCCGATTTACTTCATATTTTTACACGTTACTGTAATATACGTTTAGACACATACAGGCCATATGCTTTTTAGTGAAACGTTGTTAGTAAACAGAGAAGTTTTATTTGTGGCTTATCGGTTTATGACTAGGTTACTACTACTACTACTACTACTACTACTGCTGAATCTCAGTTTGCCAGAACGATAAACAAGGCGCAAGGTTAGAGAGAGGGGAGGAGATGAACAGAGCGGTGGGAGGAAACATACATAGATAATGGGAAGGACAGAGAGCGGGCATGGGGAGATGGAGAGACGGAGAGGGTGGATAGGAGAAGATGGACAGAGACAGCAGGGAGGAGGTGACGGTAGGAGGGAGGGAGGGGTAAGGAGGAGGAGGAGGTCAAAGGAGGGGAAAGAGAGAGATGGGCAGAGACAAGGAACAGATTGAGATGACGACGTACGTGCAGTTCCCATACATATCAGAAACGTGTGCTTTCTCTTTTCTCTCTTTTCCATTTTAGCAGATTGAGCGACAGCAAAGAGCGTCCAGGTACAGCTAGCGTTCACATAAACTACAATTTTTAAGGTGATGATGCAGAGGATGATGACGATTTCGACGACGATGATGGTGATGGATCCAGGTCGCTTAACGGCATGATTATCAGCGCCCTTGCAATATGTGAACTAAAAGCACTGTCGCTGCGGCACTGCCCCGATGATGTACTGCCTGGCAGTGACAACGCACAGCGTGGCTGCGTATCAGTACACCAGAGCGTGTGATGGAATCTCTCATGGCAGCGTGTACGTCTGCACGCCTGACGGAACTGAAGTACAGTCATGGTACCTATACATATTATAAAAATGTGTGTGTGTGTGAGAGAGAGGGGGGGGGGGGGAGAGGGAGAGAGAGAGAGAATGTGCGTGAGCGACGTTTCATCCTAAGCCACATGACTGATTTCAACCGAACTTGGTACGCGTATGTCTTACTGTCAGGCGACATTCGCTGTGTGTCTGAGAACCAGCTACCCATCAGAGGAGTAGATGCGAGGGTGAAGAAGTAGTGTAGCCCGCGACGAGACGATTCCCAGACTCTACTGGTCCAGTATTGGAAAGACAGAGCACTTAGCGACTTGCAACAAACTTTACACACAGTTTCAAATCTTTACGGATCTGTTTCTCGCTGGCAACCCGTACGAAATGATGAAAGGAAAAATGTTTAGTGCTTACTACTTTTCCGCTGTTCGTGCAGTAAAAGTACCTGACGTGGTATGAGGTTGTAATTTATTACTTCTTTACTACACACTGAATTCGCGACACACACTACAGACGGACTGCACATATACAAATGAATGTACGTAGGAAATTATACCACTGTACGGCACACAGTACGAGAGATATGACGCCGTAAACAATGAGACGCTGCGTTTTATGGGCGTGGACGCACAGCTATAAATAAATGTCTCCGCCAGTGAAACACTAATAGAGAGAGAGAGTTGGCTAAACAAGTTTCCCCTGGCTCACCACTAACACTATCAGGAAAAGAGCCATCCACTGAGAGAAAAAGTAAATGCTGCGGAACAGTAAAATGATGTTAAAAGTGTTTCAATTAAAACTTGAGTCTGAGTTTAACAACAGAAAGATTAAAACAGGAATGTAATTTGGGCACGTGTCCTAACTATACACAAAACCTTGCGGCATTTCCCCCAGTCGTCTCAGCTTTAAATAAAGCACAAAACGTTGTAAAAGAAATGCTGCCGTCTTGCCAGAATATGGAACACCTATCAACTGAGACGTGAACCCCCGATACTCCACGAGCGCCACCCACTGCTGTGGGGGAGGGGGAGGGGGAGGGGGAGGGGGAGGGGAGGTACCTGACGTCAGAGGGCTGTCCAGTCCTAAGTCGTGTCAGGCCCACCTCTTCCCTCCTGGGTCAGAGCAACAACGTTTGTCACGTACCGCCCGCCGTATTTTGCTGCTTCCTACCTCCAGCCGACATTCCCCTGACGGGTTCGTTGCGGCCGGCTACCGTCTTGTGACTTCTTCTTCATCTCGGAGTACCGCTTGGGCCCTACTTTCTCAGTTACTTGTAGGTTATTTTCCAGTCTCTGCCTTCCGCTACAGCTACCTTGGACTAGTCTTCGATCACTGTCGTCTTAACAAATTTCCTATCATACTGTCCCTTCTTCTCAGTGTTTTCCATCTGTTGCTTTCTTCAGCAAGTCTGCAGAGGAGATGCTCATTCCTTATCGGTCCACCTGATTTTCGACGTTCTTCTGTAGGAGCTCATCTTAAACGTTTCCATTCTCTTCTGTTCCTCGTTTTTTCACAGTTCATTATTCACTACCATCCATTTGAAGACGGATTCGTATGAAATCCGAAATCGGCAACGGTTCTATTTGAATACATTTTTTTAAACCGTACTTACGGCTGGACCTCCTTATAAGTTTTACACCTGTATGTACGCCGCGCGCCTCACGAACGTGCACTGGGCGACTGGAGGCTGGCTGTTCAGGGCTGCTCGGCCTGTGTCTCTTGATGGGACAGCCCGGTGGTCCGCAATGCAGCCAGAGTCCAGGGACATCCGCCTGCCGCGTGTGACGGACGCCAAGGTGTCTACAGCCTTTAGAGGCCTGACTGTGAGGTTCTCCACGTGTGGAGACCAGGTGAGCTTCTCATCTAAGATGAGGCCCAAGGACTCCGACAATAACAGTCACGGTTTATTAACTAAAAATGACGCACGCGCGTTTGTGTGCGGAAAAATTGGGTCTTTAGGCCGTACTTCTAGTCCTCTTAATATCATTTGGAGTTGCCGGGAAGTTTTATGCAGTCTAGAATGGGAACAAAAGATTGAAAGGTCGGCCACAGAACAGAGCCTCGGACAGGGTTAAGCACTGTGGTCACACTGCTGATCGGTGCTGCAAAGAGGGACAGTTAATACGCTCCACTGAGGACAACTTTCCCCGGAATTATGTCGGTCCGAGAGTGAACTGGTAACTCTGAACCTGCAATACCATCCTGAAACTTACGAGCGTACGAAAATGGAATATCTGACTCATACAGCTGTCTGACAATACTGCATCACTATGAAGTAATGTTACTTATAATCAGTCTTGATTGCAAATTTTTTTTTATTCATATGACCGGTTTCGGTTCATTCAGAACCATCTTCAGATCTGATATTTCAGGTACTAGGAGTAACCCGTCCAAATCCAACAATTTTTTTTATGTGACGCAGTATGTGAAATTTGCTGGATTTGGACGGGTTACTCCCGTAACTGAAATATCAGATCTGAAGATGGTTCTAAATGAACCGAAACCGGTCATATGAATAAAAAATTTTGCAATCAAGACTGATTATGAGTAACATTATAAAATCACTGATTGCTGTTATCCCAAACAGACATTATTTCTGTTTTTGCACAAAATCACTGTGAAGTGTCGCAGACCTTTTGAAAGCGGAAAATATTCCCATCAAGTGATGGCTACGTGAAAAAGCCTTTTCCATCGCTACCCCGACGAGTACAATATTTTCGCGTCTAGAGTCAGCGGCGCCTGCAGACGCAACCCTGAAGCCGGCTGAGACGCAGAGAAGCAGGGAGACCACCAACACTGGGTACAGCAAGTCATGGCTGTGCACCATCGCAAAGAAATATAACGTGACGTAGGCCACTAACACCCACACGAAGAGACGTAAAGCCGAAACCAGTGGTTGTCAAACTGAGGCCATAATCGAGTGTTCTCGCGGTTCTCATCCGTATTTTACACTGAACCGCCAAAGAAACTGGTGTAGGCATGCGTATTCAAATACAGAGATATGTAAACAAGCAGAATACGGCGCTGCGGTCGGAACGCCTACATCAGACAACAACTGTCTGGCGCAGTTGTTAGATCCGTTACTGTTCCTACAACGGCAAGATGTCAATATTTAAGTGAGATTAACGTGGTGTTATAGTTGGCACACGAGCGATGGGAGGCAGAATCACCGAGGTAGCGATGACGTGCTGATTGCCCCGTACGACCATTTCACGAGTGTACCGTCAATATCAGGCATCCAGTAAAACATCAAATCCCCCACATCGCTGGGACCGGAAGAAGATCCTGCAAGAACGAGACCAACGACGACTGAAGAGAATTGTTCGACGTGACAGAAGTGCAACCCTTCCGCAAATTGCTGCAGATTTCAAAGGTGGGAATTCAACAAGTGTCAGCGTCCGAACCATTCAACGAAACTTCATCCATTTGGGATTTTGGAGCCGAAGGCCCACTCGTATACCCTCGATGACTGCACGACACAATGCTTTACGCCTCGCCTGGGCCCGTCAACACCGACATTGGACTGTTTCCTGGTAACATTTTTCTTGGTCCGACGAGTGTCGCTTCAAATTGTATCGAGCGAATGCACCCGTGGATCCTGCATGTCAGAAGGGGATTGTTCAAGCAGGTGGCGACTCTCTAATGGTGTGGGGCGCCTGGAGGTGGAGTGACGGGGGACCCCTGGCACGGCTACATACGACTCTGACACTTGGCACGTACGTAAGCATCCTGCCTGATCACCTGCATCCATTCGTGTCCATCGTGCATTCCGAAGGACTTGGGCAATTCCAGCAGGACAATCGACACCCCACACGCCCAGAATTGCTCGGAGTAGCTGCAGGAACACTCTTCTGAGATTAAACACTTCCGATGGCCTCAAACTCCTAGGACATGAACATTATTGAGCACATCTGGGAAGCCTTGCAACGTGCTGTTCAGAAGATATTTCCGCCCCCTCCACTATTACGGTTTTATTCCTGCAGGATTCGTGGTGTCAGTTCCCTGCAGCACTACTTCAGACATTAGTCGAGTCCATTCCAAGTCTTGATGCCCTTCCCCAATTGGCTTGCTCTTTGGGAAAATTTTGAAAATGTAGGTCGAACCCTACAGGGGACCATCACACAAAGTCCGCAAGGTCAGTGACTCCTTTTAGTCGCCTCTTCCAACAGGCAGGAATACCTCGAGCCTATTCTAACCCGTGGACCCCCTGGGGCGGGAGGGGGAGGTCGTTTACTTTTAATTGTCATTTGTGAACTCGGTCGAGAATTGAGTATAGTTGACCGGAGGTAGCTTGGACACTGCGAGGTCAGACGGTGTTGTGGGAGGGGGAACGTTTATTGTTTGTCTTCCAGTGCTGACAACTCATGTGTGTGTGTGTACTACGTATAGACTAGGTGCTATGGTACAAATTTCAAACGGAAGTAATACAGATTCATGAATCCACACTGTAGACACGTCCATATTCAAATTGGCTACATATCTGTACAGAGGAATATGAAATTAAAGAAAGGCTATTGTAATAGAGGGGAATACGTAAAAGAAAACGCCATTCAGAGCGCTTGTGATCATGTCTCATATCCCGTAATGCATTTAAATATGGTACAATTATTATTATCATCGATGATTTATTCATCCGCTCTCATAGACAGCACAACAACACTTCGTCAGAAAATACGTAACAACTTTTGGGGTCGATGAAGGGGTCAGCAATCTGAAACAGACACAGCCGACACGAAGAAGTCTGTGTGGTGGCGACTTCCGACAGTGCTAGGGCGCTGCCGACCAACTTACGGCGCCCCCACTGCGGCTGGTCTACTGGACGGTCACAACACGCTGGTCTGTGCAGGCCGCCAGTCAGCAATGAGATCGCTGCCGCCCCCTCCCCCCACCCCTCCACCCACGGTGTTAGTATCGGCTCCTGAACAAAAAAGTTTTACGATCGCTGCCATAAATCATTCGACGCCGATATATTGATGGTGTCACCAACATTGCAGAGTTACTAGCCTCAAGAAGCGACCACAGCATGACGTCATTAACGAAACGAAAATACCACCGAAAGGAAAGTCGGCAAACTAACAGGTCCTCCATAGAAAATAGGGCGGTATTAGGGCAGAAGGTGGACACAGAGAGATCAACTACAGCAAATTCTTAAACAATTTGAGCTAAATGTAGAAAAACTGGAGAGAAAAATAGCCATAAAGCTGTAGAAAAATACGAGATTCAACTACTGCAAATGGAAAGTACGACATATCTCTAGCAGACAAGACTAGCTGATAAATTAATGACTGTAAGCGCAAGGCATTCGACGGAAGAAGAATGATAAAAAATTAAAAATGCAACCTTGAAAAACCTGAGGAGGTTCTTCGCAAAAAACCTATATAGACAAGAAAGAAAAGGTTAAAAATCTAGGACGGAGAGGAAGTAACGAAAGAAAGACAACAGCCATATAATATGTAACTACAATCACGCACTCAAGAACTCCTCCTGATACGTTTGTAGGAAAAGAAATATAGCTGGAAATATAACCAGGAAAAAGCGAGAAGAATTATGGCAACATTTCATTAACGAAACTGAAAATGATGTTCATGGACGACAACCAATAGCAAACAAATTAACGGGACACGTGAACCATAAACATACAGCCGAAATAAACGTAATAAGTTTAGAGCGACGTGAATTGCATTAACAAAAACCTCCGGGAGGACGACTCAGTTGCCGAAGAATACTGCGAAAAATGTCCAGTCAACAGAAACATGGGCCTCATCGAAACGAACGAGTTATATGTAGCAGTGCTACAATTGAAGAACAAGAAAGCAACGGGGACAAACGGTATAAATGTCGAATTGTTTAAATGCGGAGCTTTTTCTCATGCTACGTCTCATTAAGCTATTTGGGAACGCGGTTGAGGCACCTGAGGAGAGGAATATGACCAAAATTTCCTCGATATTCAAGAAAGGCGACAGAAGCGGCCCAAACAACAGCAGGGCAGGTAGAGTCGTTAACGTGAGCTATCAAATCTACAGCATTATAGTAAATAACAGACTGCGCTCTATCTGCGGTACAATTTTATTACAAGAATATATGGGTTTTAGAAAAAGACGATCCTGCGCTGATGGTGTTTTTCGCAAAAAGCAGCTTGTAGATAAAAGGAAAGAATTTAACTTCCATACCGTTCGTGGATTATGACATACCTTTTGACAAAGTCAACAGACGGCTATTGTGGCAGATTAGCGAACAAAGAGGGTTGCAAACGCATGTAGTTAACTTAGTTAAGGTTCTTTGCAAAGAGACTAAAATTATAATCGAAGATGGAGATAACGTGTCTAAGTAGTTAACAAGAAGACAGTAAGTTAGACAAAGGTGTGGTCTATGTGAATGTAGGCCTCCCCGGTGTCTATTGCTGATGAAATCTTCTCGCGCTTCCATCCATGTAGCAGCGTTGAAAATCCGCGACGTTTCCATGAGTGACATTCTCAGCATCTTCTGGAGAAGATGATGATGAGATGAAGATGATGAGAATGACATTCACCGAAACGTCGCGGATTTTCGGCGCAGTTACCCAGATGGAAGCCCGAGAAGATTTCATCAGCACGGATGTGGCCTTTGTGAAGTTAATGGCCTACTACACGCAGAGCTGAAAATAATAACAGAAGAAAATGAAGATAATCTTCAAAGAACCATCTACATTCTTAATTTTTTGGCTTTAAAATATTACACACAAATCCGCAGCAATAAAAGAAAAGTTATAGAATTCGAGGGAAAATCATCTATCAGATCTAAAACTGTAATAAATAATGTAATACTGGAACAGGTAACCCACTTTAAAATCTCGCCTATGAAATGGGACGAAATTTCGACAGTGAAATTGATAACAAGATCCTAAAAACGGTTAAGAAAACGCTCAAAAAAAGCCACGTAAGAGATAAGCTTTTCAAATTCTTGGCTGTACCTACTATGATCTATGGATTTGAAATCTGGGTTCAAACACAAAAGTCTATGAGCAGGATTCAGACGGCGGAAATGAGATTTCTCCGTAGCGTTAGAGGCTGCACCAAAAGAAGATGGCTTTAGAAATTAATACCTTAGTAAAGCAATACAAGTTGATTCAACGCTCGAGAAAATAGGTGTAAATAGAAACAGATGGCGGGAACATGTTGACAGAATGCCTGAAAGTAGAGTTTCTAACCTAATCCTCGACTACCAGCCACGAGGAACAAGACAGAGGGGAAGAGCACGGAAGAGATGACTAGACCTCGTTGACCTGAACAGGTGAAGTCACTCAATGTACGAAGAGAGAAGGAGGCCAAGACTGCAAACGTACGCGAGAGAGCAGTGCGGCCAACAAACCAGGGTGTCTGCTGACCCCTCACCAGCGTATTCTGTGTTATCTATTGTTTACTTGACCTGACAAGAGTACGGTATTAAGGTCCTCTGTTTCGTCGGAATACGAACAACACATATTGAAAAATGTTACAAATATATTCTCATTTCTTATGTGAACTTCTCATTCAGTAACATATATTTCACAAAGTATTATGAGGACAACTACAATTCCTAATAAAATCAATAACTGTGAATTACGATACACTGAGGCGATAAAAGTCACGGGACACCTCCTAATATCGTGTCGCACCTCCTTTCGCATCGGCGCGGGCTCAGCAAGTCCCTGCAAGTCTTCGGCTGAAATATTGAGCCGCGCTGCCTCTGTAGTCGTCCGCAATTGCGAAAGTGTTTGCGGTGTAGGGTTTCGTGCACGAACGACCTCAGGATTATGTCCCATAAATGTTCCATGGGATTCATATCGAGCGATCTGGATGGCCAAATCATTCGCTCGAATTCTCCAGAATGTTCTCCAAACAAATCGCGAACAATGGTGGCTTGGCGCATTGTCATCCATAAAAGGTCCATCGTTTTTTGGGATCATTAAGTCCATGAATGGCTGCAAATGGTCTCCAAGTAGCTGAACGTGACCATTTACAGTCAATGATCGGTTCATCTGACCCAGAAGACGCACTCCGTTCCATGTGGACACAGCCCCCACCATTATGTAGCCACCATCAGCTCGCACAGCGCCTTGTTGACAATTGGCTGCACGGCTTCGTGGGGTCTGCTCCACACTCGAACCCTGTCAGCTCAGATCGGGGTTCATATGAGCAGGCCCCGGTTTTCCAATCGTCTAGGGTCCAACTGATGAGGTGCTACAGGCGATGTCACGGTGTTGCATGTGGTGTGGGTGGGACATGAAAACGGCAGACCTAAAGGTCACCTTCTCGGTGATGGGGGCTGTAGACAGAGTACAGCTGAAGTCAACGAATCTCCCCACCTGCTTCGGAGCCCTGCGGCACTTGCTAAAGAAAGCTTTCGAAAGACCAGGAGAAAAAATTCGACCTTAATGACATTTATAATCAATCAGTCCTGGCAAATGGACGTATCGCATTCCACTGAAGAAAGAACTGGCCAGACTATCATATTCACACGTATTTCCCGTAATGACTAAAATAACCATTGGCCAACTCAGCACTCATAGCAGTAGGCTAGTGATGCAGGAGCTGCGCAAGGAGCTGGAGCTGGAGCTGGAGGAGAAGACACTGGACGAGGAGCCGCGCTCTCAAGCTGGGAAAGCAGCTTCTGCAGCCGCAAAATGGCAAACTGTCAGCAGAGGAGACGACCCGAGAGCGGCAATAATAATAACGAATAAAGTACTGCAGGCAACAACTCTCTCGCAGTTCAAATGGTTCAAATGGCTCTGAGCACTAACTACTTAAACCTAACTAACCTAAGGACATCACACACATCCATGTCCGAGGCAGGATTCGAACCTGCGACCGTAGCAGTCGCGCGGTTCCGCGCTGCGCGCCTAGAACCGCGAGACCACCGCGACCGGCCCTCGCAGTTCACTAAGAGTCACTCCAACGTCGTGGAATTGCAATGTCCGATGGGTGTAATTACTCTTGTGAGTATGTACTTTAAATATGGAGATAACATCGAGCAACATTTAGACCGTCTGACAAGACTAATCGGGGTTGCGGGGGTGAAAAGTGATCATAACTGCCGACATTAATGCAAAATCCCCTCCTATGGTACAGTGGCACAAGAAGTGCAAATGGGGAAAAAGCAGAAGAGTCAATCATGGCTTTGCAACTTGTGGTGGCCAACAAGCCTGGCAACGCTCCTTAGTCACACCAAACGCCGTCAACATCAAACAAAATTTGAAGGTTGAAGATACTGCCACCACAAGTGATTATAATCTTACAACTTTCACGTTAGGTGATAGAGGTGCCGGCCACGGTGGCCGTGCGGTTCTAAGCGCTCCAGTCCGGAGCCGCGCTGCTGCTACGGTCGCAGGTTCGAATCCTGCCTCGGACATGGGTGTGTGTGATGTCCTTAGGTTGGTTAGGTTTAAGTAGTTGTAAGTTCTAGGGGACTGATGACCACAGCAGTTGAGTCCCATAGTGCTTAGAGCCATGTGTGTGAACCATGTGTGATAGAGTGTATCACTGGACCATGGGGTGGGAGGCACAGACGAATTACAAAAGGGCAGACTGGGAGCGCCTAGCGAGTTGGTGCGACATTCCTGCATTCCTAGAAGGTGACACACACCAGGATATAGACGTGGGCGAGAGAACCGAGGAGCTGGTGAGCGCGACAACCAGAGCGGTGAAGGCAGCCGTACCAACTAGGAGGAAGGCCATGGCGGCCTCTCCGTCACCGTGGTCAGCCGAACTGGAGGATATGTGTCAGTCTGTTACAAGACTACGGAGGCATTACCAGCGCAGTGTCATCTGGTGTGAATGGCAAAGATGGTTGCTGCAGTATGGGGAGACAAAGCAGAGGTTCCTTACTACAGGCGCTAAGGAGAAGAATCTGGGAGAGCTATGTTCTGAATCAACTAGCTACAGACCCATTGGGAGTACCTTATAAGTTAGTTAGGGAAAAAACCCACTCTCCTGTGGAGCTGTCAACAGCCAGGCATGGGGACAGGATGAGGGAATCTCGGCAGGAGACTGCTGAGGTCCTCCTCCAGTCCCTGCTGTGTGGAGACTGAAGCACAGCGCCAATTAAGAAACGAAACCCTTGGAAGATAAATCAATGATACGGCAGTATACCCCTTTTCTGAAGAGCAGGTGGCTGCCCACATCAAGTCGCTGAAGAGAGGGAAGGCTCCCAAACCAGATGGCATTGTGGTGGAGGTGATGCAGTTCTTAGCGCCCCCCCCCCCTCCCCCAGCTAGTACAACCACTCACTCAATGAGTGCCCATGCAGAAAAAATTCCCAAAGATGTGGAAAATTGCAAATGTCATGATCAATAAGAAAGGACCCGACAAACGCCCAGCTGAAACTAAATCTTACAGACACATCTGCTTTTTGGACTTGTTTGGGAAGATACTGGAGAAATTGCTGGCTGACAGACTGGCAGCACAGCGAGTGCTGTGCGGGATGAGTAGCAGGCAGTTCGGCTTCAGGCCTGGGTGGTCGGTATCTGATGCAATCACCCTGGCGGCTGAGGTCTGTGGCTCAACCCCGTACAAGTATGCAGCTGGCATCGTGGTGGACATCAGTGGTGCCTTTGACCACCTGTGGTGTTCAGGGCCACTGTACGGTTGTCTGAGAAGCTATTGCGAAGAGCGGGAGGTCTGGCTATCATCCGCTAGCGGAAGAGTGGGAAAAACAATAACAAAGGGATGTTCCCAGGGTTCCGTATTAGTCCCCCTATTCTGGGATATCCGCATGGAGCCACTGTTAGACAATCTACAACAAAGTGAAGGAGTGCTAGAGGTGATAGCCTACGCAGATGACCTCCTCTTGTTGGTTGGCGGCCGAAGCCGAAAATACATAGAGCCCAAAATTGAAAATTACAACTATAGTGCCAAAATACAAAGATGACCATATCACCGAGCAAGTCTACAAATCTTCTGCTGAAAGGACAGCTGATAAGGAATCCCATTGTGAGAATTGAAGGCTCACCAGTTCTTCGGCGACGCGAGATGCGCTACCTGGGATCATCATTGACAAAAGGTGGAACTTTGGAAAACACATTGAAGCCGTAATCCAGAGAGCCCTGCATGTGTTTAACAATCTTATCGCCATAGGTCATAAAATATTTCTTCCCCCTCATCTCACAAATCTATATCATAACAGCATATTAACATCAATAGTGGGTTGCGGTTGGGGAGTCTGGGCGCACAGGCTCACGAGGGTTGTGGCCGCCACGACAGTGAGAAGGGTGCAGAGGAGCATCACAATGAGGTCTGTCACGAGCTACAGGAGGGGAGGGGAGGGGGGCTGTTAGCTATAATGGGGCTCTGTCCTCTGGACATCAAAATTAGACAACAAGCAGCGTGTTACTGGGCCAAAGAAGGGGATCTCATGAAAACAGGAGACATAATGGGTGTTAGGGTTGAGGACAACGGTGCGATAAGGAAAAGAGGTGAGTTGTGGCAGGTATCATGGGAAACGGAAGAAACTGGCCGAAAAATTTTTGAATTTTTACCGGATGTGAAGGAAGGACTAGGTGTGAGGTACTTCGAGCCAACCCGGAGATTGCTGCATTTTCTCACTGGTCATCGGCCCTACTCGACATGCCTATGTGGGTCTGGGAAGAGGGCGACGCCCGCGTGTGACTGGGGCGCATCGGAGGGTACTCGCGACCGTGTGGTTTACGAGTGCCGCTTTTCAATGACGTAGCAACCACAGTATGAGACCAGTTACCTAATAATGACACTTGCCACTTACTGAGAGGTGAAGACACATGTCAAACTCTGAACAGTCTGGCAAACGAGGTGTCACGGAAAGTGTTGAAAGAATATCTGAGGGACATTAATTAAATATTAATCTGTGATTAATAACCAACACCAAATGCGTCCAGTACCGTAATCCTATACTGTCTGTGCGTGGACAGGCCGACTTACATTTTACTTGGAATCCGCCACGTGCAGGACTAGGGGGAATGGGGAGCGATAACACCGAGCATGACTTAGAATAGAACTGTAGACAGTAAGAATTAAGAAATTAAAATAGGAACCCGCAGCGATAGACATCCTCTGCCTGCCTAGTGTCAGGGTCACGTCCATCGGGGTTAGCTCGGTGAGCGAGGCTGCGCAGTACGTTTATATGCTTGCTGACACACCTGTGACGCTGCAGGCATTAGGTATTAGACAAACGTAGCCATTACAAAGAAGAGTATTAGCAGTAATAAAGTTGCCCATTGTAATTCTCTACTGCCTGTAGTTCACTTGTATAAACTGTAAATTAGATGCAATTACAATTATGTGTATCATTTAAGGACCCACTATTCATGTAAGGTGGCAGGTTGCATATGTATAATTGTAAAGATTCGTGAATATCGCTATCCGGTGACTTTCGTCGCCTCATTCTAGTTTTGCCATTAATAATGATAGTGATGATGCAGGGTATTAAGGCACAACAATACTACTTACCAGTTGCAGCCCGTTATCTGAGTGGTCATTTCACTTGTAGCACGATTGAAACCGTGTTTAGTACTTTAGAAACAGAAGCTGTAATAAAAGACGCGCAAGTCGCCACGGTAAGGGGCCCGGGTTCGATTCCCTGGTGGGTCGGAGCTTTTCTCCGCTCAGGGACTGGGTGCTGTGTTGTCTTCGTCATCATCGTCTCATCCCCATCGACGCGCAAGTCGCCGATGTGGCATCAACTGAAAAAACTTGCACAGGGAGACCGGCCTACCCGGCGGGAGGCCGTAGCCACAAGGCATTTCATTTCACTTCAGTTGTAGCACGATTGAAACCGTGTTTAGTACTTTAGAAACAGAAGCTGTAATAAAAGATGGTCAGAGTGAAATCACAGTGACAATGGGTGTTCGAAGGAACATAATTTTGAGTATAGGAGGGGGAAGAATAATTAGTGAAGGAGGGAGGGCTGACGCAATCGATCCGCAGGCAGGTCCGTGGAATAGTTATTGTGGTACAAGGTAGACCATTAACTGTCTTTTGAGCTTTGAAGGGAAATGAATTTCTCTGATATTTTGAGGTAGAATGTTCCAAAACTGGTTTCCTGATACAGAAAATAATTCATAAAACACGGCAGTATTATCTAGTGGTACAGACAGGATTTCTGCTGTGCTTATAGTATTGTAAGAGTTGAAGATAAATAAGTGTGAATCCAATGATCGAGAAGAACAGAGCACGACAGTCTTCACGGTTATTGCCACGTAGTCGTGATAATTGTTCATAAGCAGGAATGACGTTGCCAAAATGGTGAACGTTGCACACAACGATTCATCGCGAGTTACAGCACAGTGCAGAGGGTGCTCGGACGGAGGTCGCTAAATTTCCCCAGCGTCTCGCAGGCGGCGAGGTCGGCCTCAGACCCAGACGAATGGCAGCGCTGCCGCCTAATCACTCAACCCGCGGGCGGCGCGTGTAGAGGCGCAGCGCCGGTTCGAGGAATCGAAACGAGACTCCAGCAACAGGTGGAACACACTTAACGCTAACAACTTACGTGTCGGTCGAAACACGGAGTCAAGTAGTTTCCTTTTTCAGTGGGACGATGTAATCTTTCAACCACTTTCGAAAACTCTTGAAAGGGGAGCATAGCGATACAGCGCTTCGTAATGTTGGCGGCAATTAAAGTGTACTGTGTCTGATTAACTGGATGTGACTTCGCCAGTAACAGTGGACGTTAAGTTTTTACTTGAAATTGCCTCGATTACCGTGCAGGCGCCCTCCGTGCGAGGTCAACAAAGCCCAAAGGAAGTAATATTGTTACCGGATCTGACTGTACTCAGAAATAATTCGTCACATACACGCTTACGTAACGCAACGGAAAATGTTTTAGCATCTGAAATGATCTACTATCGATTGCGACCTAGCATTTGTAATGTAGCGTTGCCATGGAACGTAATACCGAGACGACACAACAGATGCTGCCCAGAAACTCTCCAGGCGAACTTACCTCCCACAATCCTAGTCTACTGACACTAGGCATTCTCGATATCTGAATAAACTGCTCGGAACAAAAATGGCTATAGTTGAAATACATATCGAATTAAAACACGAGAATATTTCCGTAATTCTATCTGGATAGGGTATAGTCGAAGCCTTGTGACTGTTCAATGCTACTATGTTGCAAAAGTAATGGTCGATTGAATTGAATTGGCTAAAGGAACGAAACAGCGATGAAGGCATGACTCTTTTAACTTCAGTGCTGCTTCCAGAATGAGATTTTAACTCTGCAGCGGAGTGTGCGCTGATATGAAACTTCCTGGCAGATTAAAACTGTGTGCCGGATCGAGACTCGAACTCGGGACCTTTGCCTTTCGAGGGAAAGTGCTCTACCAACTGAGCTACCCAAGCACGACTCACGCCCCTTCCTCGCAGCTTTACTTCCACCAGTACCTCGTCTCCTACCTTCCAAACTTTAGAGAAGCTCTCCTGCGAACCTTGCAGAACTAGCACTCCTGAAAGAAAGGATATTGCGGAGACGTGGCTTAGCCACAGCCTGGGGGATGTGCTGTTATTTGACCCCAGCCAGCCGGAGTGGCCGAGCGGTTCTAGGCGCTACAGTCTGGAACCCCGTTACCGCTACGGTCGCAGGTTCGAATCCTGGCTCGGGCACGGATGTGTGTGATGTGCTTAGGTTAGTTAGGTTTAAGTAGTTCAAGTTCTAGGGGACTGATGACCTCAGCAGTCAAGTCCCATAGTGCTCAGAGTCATTTGAACCATTTCACCCCAAAAGGCACAATGTTTCTACACAGAACAAATAATGTTGAATAGTTTACGTCGCGTTCTCACCACAACCGTAGTATAAGGCGGATTCAGACAGAACATATACAATACGAGACATCGGCTTGCTAAACCCGATCAAGAGTGAAACAATACGTAAACAGAACGGGATTTGCTCCACATCGATTGTAACCACAACCTGCGCTCTGCTTCTCGTCCGACAACATTGCCTCAGCAACTGCACTCTTCCACCATAGCTCGGCACGTCGTCAAAGGAATAAATACATTAGCTCGTATCCCGGAGCGACCATATTGAAAAATGACGTTCGATTCTCAATCAGTACCACTTGAGCCGCTTTAAGTTGTGTTTCTCCACCTTCCTCAGTGTATCGTTATGAGGCAGCAGTCAAAAGCAGACCGTATCACACACCAGCACAATCCGGCCTCACTCCAGGGCAGCACAAATGGAGTGGACAGAAGCTGGACGCCCTGAGCCTCGTCAGTCACCGGCCGAAGCCGCCCTGGCCCCAGACACCTCGGCCAGCCACATCCCTGCCCCTGCGAGCCCCCGCCACAACCGATTGCTTCCACAGTTCTGTGAGGGTGGGCATTTCACAGCAACAGTATTTAACGTCGACGCACCTCTTATAAGCAAGCATCTATTTAAAAAAAAAAAGAATCATGTCGGCAATAAAAGTCCTGTGTCCACGAAAATAGGCGCTGTCCATTTCCTTTTAATTTTATGAGAAAAATCGGTATGGTCTGAGAGCACTCATCAAGTTCAAATTACACTACTGGCCATTAAAATTGCACAACCAAGAAGAAATGCAGATGATAAATGGGTATTGATTGGACAAATATATTATACTAGAACTGACATGTGATTGCATTTTCACGGAATTTGGGTGCATAGATCCTGAGAAATCGGTACACAGAACAACCACCTCTGGCCGTAATAACGGCCTTGATACGCCTGGGCATTGAGTCAAACAGAGCTAGGATGGCGTATACAGGTACAGCTGACCATGCAGCTTCAACACGATACCACAGTTCATCAAGAGTACTGACTGGCGTATTGTGATAAGCCAGTTGCTCCGCCACCATTGACCAGACGTTTTCAATTCGTGAGAGATCTGGACAATGTGCAGGCCAGGGCAGCAGTCGAACATTTTCTATATCCAGAAAGGCCCGTACAGGACCTGCAACATGCGGTCGTGCATTATCCTGCTCAAATGTAGGGTTTCGCAGGGATCGAATGAAGGGTAGAGCCACGGGTCGTAGCACATCTGTAATGTAACGTCCACTGTTCAAAGTGCCGTCAATGTGAACAAGAGGTGACCGAGACGTGTAACCAATGGCACCCCATACCTTCCCGCCGGGTGATACGCCAGTATGGTGATGACGAATACACGCTTCCAATGCGTGTTCACCGCGATGTCACCAAACACGGATGCGACCATCATGATGCTGTAAACACAACATGGATTCATCCGAGAAAATGACGTTTTGCCATTCGTGCACCCAGGTTCGTCGTTGAGTACATCATCGCAGGCGCTCCTGTCTGTGATGCAGCGTCAAGGGTAACTGCAGCCATGTTCTCCGAGCTGATAGTCCATGCTGCAGCAAACGTCGTCGAACTGTTCGTGCAGATGGTTGTTGTCTTGCAAACGTCCCCACCTGTTGACTCAGGGATCGAGACGTGGCTGCACGATCCGTTGCAGCCATGCGAATAAGATGCATGTCATTTCGACTGCTAGCGATACGAGGCCGTTGGGATCCAGCACGGCGTTCCGTATTACCCTCCTGAACCCACTGATTCCATATTCTGCTAACAGTCATTGGATCTCGACCAACGCAAGCAGCAATGTCACGATACGATAAACCGCAATTGCAATTGGCTACAATTCGACCTTTACCGAAGTCAGAAACGTGATGGTATGCATTTCTCCTCCTTACACGAGGCATCACAACAACGTTTCACCAGGCAACGCCGGTCAACTGCTGTTTGTGTATGAGAAATCGGTTTGAAACTTTCCTCATATCATCACGTTGTAGGTGTCGCCACCGGTGCCAACCTTGTATGAATGCTCGGAAAAGCTAATCATTTGCATATCACAGCACCTTCTTCCTGTCAGTTAAATTTCACGTCTGTAGCATGTCATCTTCGTGGTGTAGCAATTTTAATGGCCAGTAGTGTATAAACTGTTGTGCAGAAGGGCATTCCATTCTTTTCAGATGATTGAATTATCAATATATAATGAGATCTATACAGTCATTCTTTTACATTCGACTACAGGATACAGTTCGCATCTCTGCCTCCAGTTATTTTGTGACATCTAATAAAGAAGAAAAAAAAATTACAACAGATGACCAAACTGCAGAGGTTGGAGCTCTGTAGCGATACCTCTGGCAGATCTCATATACATGTCCACCCTGTGTGAAATCGAAAAAACTTCCACTATTTTGGTGTCAAAAACCACTGCAGAATGTCCTCGTTATTTCGAAACTTTCATCAGAGTAGAGAGAAAGCGAGAATTCAAACTCCAAAGAAAACAACCATACAGACTAACGAAACGTCTACGTTAAGCGAGTTCTTTCAGACTGATGGACAAAATTACATGGTTTGCGAACGTCACTGGCGATTAAATCAGTGTCTGTACACAAATTGTTATGTTTGTGGGTATCAGACCCCAACCGCCATCTCCATTAACTACGGAGCCTTCTTTAACGCCGCTACTGAGGCCTACGAGCCAGGTTCTACTCCACAAATTCGTCAGTGCTACGCTGCGGTGGACCTGCTGTACGATGTTGATTTCACTGCGCTCTGAACTGCAGAATCCGAATGCGATACTGAAACTTGGGCTTAAACGTTCACTAGGCTTAGCGTATCAACGGACTTTTCATACCGCGGAATTCTGCATTTCACTTGCACTTCCTGAACATTGATACAACCACCATCAATTTATATAATTTTCCAAACAGTTTTGATCTACAACTTGGCGCTCGGTAACAGAATTATTTGCATCAGTGTTGTGTCAATAAACCGTAAACGGTAAAATACTGTATTTATTGTGTTATTCCTGGTTATAACAGGAGCCCTAATATCCGACGTAATATTTGAAAAGAGTGGCAAATTTTAACTACAGAATGATACTTTCTGAACAAAGAAAACAAGTTCTTGTAGACAATGCTTAGTTCGAGAAGACAATGAAAATGGCCTTACAGTGTAATGCTCATCGTTGGAGGTTTAACGTTTGATGCAGAACTGTCAATCGCTCTCTAATTGGTCCCTAATTTTTTAATGGTGATGTAAATCAACATTTTTTTTTATAAATCTTGGGAGACCGCTTACCTGGCTTACTTGAAAATGTTGACTTAAATACCAGGGAAAGACTGTGGGTCCAGCTGCGTGTTGCACCGCCACGTTGTTCACAGGCCGTGTGAACATTTTTAACTGAGCAATACCCACACTAGTGGACTGTACACGCTGGCCCCATTCGATAGTCTGCTTCTTCACCTGAACTAATTTCCCGTGGTTTTTACCTTTGAGGATATTTGGAAAATATTTATTATGAGTAGCAGTGAACGACAAGAGAAAACATGATCGAACATATCCAGAGACACTGTGCAGCCATTAAACTGCTACACATTTCTTAACGATTAATGTGTGCACTGATGGAAATAGTGGGCATTTTGAGCACACGCTCAGTGGTCAATTTACAGACACAAAGTGAAACCACAGGAACTCTTTAAAACAAGCACCCCGAAGAATAAGAAGTGAGGGGACTAACTCAGTGACCTCCAAACCAATAATCTAGGTTTTATTTATGTTTCTTCTGCCTTGCAAATGTCAAAATAACAGTTATACAATGTGATGTACGTACTTCTTTTTGCCAATGAATACATAAATTAAAACTTAGAGCTCAAATCTTTCTTCGCTCTTTCCAAATGCGACGTCACAAATAGGGGTTTCCATTATAGAAAACTCAACTTTCGAATCATCTTCGGTAATTACCTTTAAGATAATGGTTATCGTGTCTCCTCCAATTTGTATCCAACATTGTACGTTACTGCGTCCCTCCTTTACCCTGAACTAATCCCTACCAGAACTAAAAACAAATTTGCTTATTTTACCTACATTTAACCTTGCCATGACCTTGAATAATGTATCATTTTATTCGTAAAATTGACCGCTTTTTCTATTTTTAAAACGAATATCAGAGTTCTCATTTGTAAGAAAACACTTTAACCTCCAAATTAACTTTAAATTCATATTAAAGGTGACAGTCATTATTAGCAATGCATGACCCTAGCTATGAAATTTTAAATATCTGTCATTAACATAAATTGGCCGCTCAACAGTTAATAATATTGTGCAATATTTCCACATATGCAATAATATTGATCATCTAGGAGTGAAACAGACAAATTGCACAATAGTAATGGGAACATGAGATACTTTTGAAATATATTGCACTGCCCGGAAATACAGGCTGTATTAAAAAGAATCATTCGATTTAAATAAATCATAACTATTACGTTATTTGAGGTACGTGCGTGAAAAACGTACTGTTGGAAAGAGGTCTCGAGTTTTACATGGCTCCCGCTAGGTAGCAGCAGTATGCGCCCACGTCAGTTCTAGTAAAAATGGTGTGGGGACAACAGGAAGCGTTTTATGTTCTACGTTTTGCGCAGTGCGGGCCAGTAATAACTGTTCATCGTGACTTTGGTACTAGGTGTGGTGTGGATCCTCCTACGGGACACAGCACTAGACGATGGCACGAACAATTCCGACGAACAAAGGCGAATCGCCGGGCCGTCCCCGGGTGCCTGACACAGGCGTCGACCGCACCCGCCACAGCTTCATTTCACGAGGAGTCCGCAGAAATCCGCTCGCCGCGCAGCTCGACAGCTCAGCATGCGACCCCCCAGCCCTTCCCAAGTCCGGCTGCCATGTGTTGCGTCGACGTTTACACATCAAATCATACAAAATTCAGCTACTGAAAGCTCTTCGTGCAGGTGACAAACAACAACGTGTACAGTTTCGTTCTTGGCAACATGGAGGATGACAGTTTTCTAAGACGCGCAGTGCTAAGTGATGAGGCAACATTCCATTTAAATGGACAGGTGAACCGTCATAACGTGAGAACATGGGGTACGGAACATGAGAGGGGCCCTTCAAAATTTAATGTGTTTTATGCAGATTCACGGGAAAAGGTGTACGGTCCATTTTTCTTTGCGAGAACACTGTTTCAGGGAGCACATATCTCGATATGCTTGAGAACTTTCTTTTCCCACAGTTGGGGACTTATTCGAACGACTTCATTTACCAACAGCACGGGACACCGCAACACTGGCATCCGGAAGGGCGGGAATTTTTAAATCAAAGGATTACTGAACGGTGGACCGGTCGCGCTGGACCAAATGATTCAGCCTTACATTACTGGCCTCCAAGGTCACCGGACCTGACTGTATGTGATCATTTCTTGTAGGGGTTTATAAAAGTCTCTGTTTATGTGTCTCCGTTATCAGCAACAATGAATGAACTGAGACATCGAACAACAGCAGCCGTGGAAGCTTTAACTCAGGACATGCTCGCTGCAGCGTGGGGACGATTTGAATACCGCACTGACAAATGCCGTGCATCTCGAGGGGAGCATATTGAATACCTACGAAAAGGTATGACAAAAAAACTTTTTGAGTTTCCCGTTATCGAAAAACAAAATTCATGGTATATGTTTATTAGTTTCAGGAATATAGACGTGCCAAAACGGATGATTCTTTTTGATACACCCTGTACTGTGCCATATGTGGCAGTACTGACAATATCCTTGACAGTCACTCGCTTACTACACAGATTAAGAAGGTTAGGCCATGTTAGATCACGTCTGTCGCCACCGTATGGAAAAATGAGCTGAAAACAAGACGAAAGAGCATTATTATTAGAGTGCACCGAAATGTATAACTAACTGCAGGTATTGTGAGATATTAGAGCAGATGAGTGCAAAAAAGAAAGTGTTAAAAATGATGGGCTGTGTAATTCGATGTTCAGAAAATTTAGAAGTTTGATGTTCATGACATTTAATTTAATGCTGATGACATCGCACTGATCGCACAAGACATTACCGATGCACAGAAATAGCTAGAATTATTAGAAGAGCAGGAAGCAAAAATACGATTACAAATTTTATTTCAAAAAACAAAATTTATGACTGACATCAAAGATGCACCTTCCGATCTCAAACTTGGTAATAACTACATCTCTCAAGCAAAAGACTAAATATTTAGGTGAATGGATTGCAGAAAATTGTAATGAAAAGAAATCTGTCAGATCAAGAGTCCAGAAAATGGAGACAACGTTTCAGTTAACGAAAAACATTTACAACAAAAAAAGTCTCTCGGGGAACTGCAAAATATGACACTACACAACAGTAATTAAACCTGAAGCTCTCTACGCATCTGAGACACTAAACCTTCAACACAGCACACTAAAAGAGGAATTAGAAGTGAAAAAACGTAAAATGATGAGGAAAATCCTAGGACCAAGAACTAAAGATGGTGTGCATTATCCAAAACCCAATGCAGAAATATATAAAAATATCTCCAAAATAACAGACACAATGCGCACGAGAATAATCCAATTCATGGGGCATTTAGAAAGAATGGACTCAAACAGGTTAACGCACAAAATCCATAAATTTTTAAAGAACAAAACTACAAGATCGAACTGGTACAAACAGACGGAAAAAGACCTGAGAGAATTAGGTTCTGAGCTCTACGGGACTTAACTTCTGAGGTCATTAGTCCCCTAGAACTTAGAACTACTTAAACCTAACTAACCTAAGGACATTACATACATCCATGCCCGAGGCAGGATTCGAACCTGCGACCGTAGCGGTCACGCAGTTCCAGACTGAAGCGCCTAGAACAGCTCGGCCACTCCGGCCGGCAGAGAATTAGGATCTCCAAATATACATGATAGAAATGAAATCAGAAGAATCACAAACACACGGGGTTTTGAGGAAGAGGAGAGGAAAACTAACCGACATACGTGGTCTACGCAACGAAAGCTAGCCCATTCGTTGTTTATGAACGAATACTGGGCGAAAAGGTAGGCCAACAAATGTTGATTACGCGTGGTCCTAAGTGATCCATCCGCGAAGAAGAAGAAGAAAGTATATACAGATATTTGCCCGAATATAATCCTTCAGCGCACGTATTATTGCATGACACGTTTCCGTGACTGTTTCAAATACTGCACGCAGAAACTACACTAGTAAATTTAAGGCTTCGAAAGAATTGCCAGTATCAGGGTATGCTAGGTGTGATAGATAACGTTTGGCTTGGAGGAACTGCATCTCTCATTGTATTATTTTGTTTTTTGATGATGGTAATATGGGCGTGTACCTATGTATGGGGATGCCAATGCACGGGGAGAACCGTTTCCCGTAACGTATCAAATGTTGGACCGTCGACATACAGAAATGTATTTTTTTTTTTCTCCTTTACATCAATTTTCTCGACAAGTTTCGTAAGTGTACTTCGACGGTCCGTGAACCAACTTATTATGGACGATCTTTTTCTCTTCTTGCTACAAAACAGAGCATATACCATAGCAGCAGCGCCTTTGTAGTTCAGCATTCCGACCCGGAGTATTGCTGCACAATATAATAGACAACGATGTCGAGCAGTCTAGGGAGAGCAACGCCGAACGCCGTCATTGAGACGCGGCACGATTTTTACGCCACAAGCAGAACTTAAGAGGCGCTTTACTGCGTGGAGTTAAATTTCATATTTGGTGAGTTTTCTTTAGCACACAGTACGTGGTATGAAAAAATCAGTTTCAAAGAATCAGCACACTGATGACCGGTCGAAAACACGTCGTTTTGGGTTTGATTTGGTGCGGTAACACGACAGGAAACTAGGTGAGAATCGCACGCCACATACGGACGCCCGGGTGACATGCTAAAGCCGTACTGTAGGTGACAGCTTAGTCAGCTGTGAAGGGAAAGGTACAGGTTTGCGTCCACTTTCTTCCAAAACGTTTTTATCTTAATCTTTTCCTTTCTAAGAGATTCTGCGCCTTCGTTATTAATGTAACAGATGTATTATCTGCAATAGTCGATGTTATTTATTACAAGGAAAGTATCTGCTGCAATTCTTGTTGCAAAGACCGACGGCTGGAATGTTTCCCCAGTGCCCGCCAGTCTGCACGTCAGAAAGTCATCCCGAGTTATACACCTGAAGATTTTGCTCCGACGAAATTTTGTGTAAAATTTACGTACAGTACCCGTCTCTCGATCTCGTACACCACCTCACGTCTCTGAGTGGTGGTGAGCAGCTTCGAAAATATCTCCCCTTCTACTCAAATGAAATCACGGAACGAATCGCGATCCCGACATCTGTGTGATGAAATACGTTGCTCCAGAGTGACGGTAATAAATGCAGCATCGAGAATACGGACACCGGACATGCACAAACTGACATTAGACACTATACTTTAGCTATATTCAATTTAAAAGAAAAATGGGATGAAGATTCAGTTGAATTAACAGCTTCTACTAGCATGTATCGCAGATCTCTGTACATCATCGTGTAGTGTTCCTCTACCAACAACTCGCTGTGCAAGATTCCAGACTCTGCTTGCGATTTTCTCCGCTCTTTTGCGACAGTCGCTAACGGATGCATCTGTTACACGCGCGTCCATTTCCTTGAAGGTACAGTGTGGCGCTGAGGCCGCAGATCACGCCGAGGAGCGCGTCACGTTCCGTGAGACGTAGCAGGGCGTGCGGCAAACGTGGCGGGCACAGCACGTGTGGCGCGCTCTGCCGTGAGCGACACGTCCCGTCTCACGGCAGCTTCAGCGTTACTGTCGCGACGGGGCCTCGTGGAACCAAAGGACAGGTACAAGTCGTCATTTTCTTCTTTATAGAACCAGTTAGTTTATCACACAAGAAAAAAACGGATGAAATAACCGTTAAACGTCTTTGTCGTAGTGCTACTTGCGGAGTAAATGGTTCAAATGGCTCTGAGCACTATGGGACTCAATTGCTGTGGTCATAGGTCCCCTAGAACTTAGAACTACTTAAACCTAACTAACCTAAGGACATCACACACATCCATGCCCGAGGCAGGATTCGAACCTGCGACCGTAGCGGTCGTGCGGTTCCAGACTGTAGCGCCTTTAACCGCTCGGTCACTCCGGCCGGCCACGGAGTAAATACGAAATAAAGTTTGAAGAATTCAGTTTCACTTCATTGTAGAAATATGTGACATGACTGTATGTTTTACTTTACGAACAACATGAGATGCCAACAATGAAAACTCAGCCACCACCCCTGCGCGATAGGATATGTGTTTTGTTGGCAGAAGAGCCAACACCGTGTTACGAAAGGAGGCCGAAATGCACGCGTTTTAGCTCACGCAGGCTGGCGTGAGGAGGGAAGGACTATACTGACGTGAGGTCTGGAACATGACAAGGAATTAGAATTCAGAAAGCGGACGTAATTACTTTGATACTTAACTTTAATCCATTAATGATGAACGTCGCTCTTGACGGTACATGATTCACAATATTATCTATTCAGAATACATTATTGAAGAATATGGCGCTGTTCAGAATACATTATTGAAGAATATGGCGCCTTGCTAGGTCGTAGCAAATGACGTAGCTGAACGCTATACTAAACTGTCGTCTCGGCAAGTGAGAGCGTATGTAGTGAACCATCGCTAGCAAAGTCGGCTGTACAACTGGGGCGAGTGCTAGGGAGTCTCTAGACTAGACCTGCCGTGTGGCGGCGCTCGGTCTGCAATCACTGATAGTGGCGACACGCGGGTCCGACGTATACTAACGGACCGCGGCCGATTTAAAGGCTACCACCTAGCAGGTGTAGTGTCTGGCGGTGACACCACAATAGGCCTCAAAAACTCCCCAACATGTTCGAACCATTCAATACCAGAAGGCAACGTGAACCGTGTACTGTTTTCGAACGAGTGGTAAACTGATCGGCGAATGGCTTCGTGCAACAGACTAAGCACGTTGAAACATCAGAAGTTGCCCACTGGAGTAATATCACCGCTCTTCTTTCATGCAAAATGTGACGGACCCTCACGGGTTCATTACAAAACCAGCTTAGTGCAGTCTGCTTTGCTCGCGTAGACTGTACGGTATGCACAGATCCTTTTCGTTTTACCTTAATCGGACGTTTGTGTTGTTCAGAAATTGCAGCATCTCGACGCTAATTAAGGACATCGAAGCACGGTCTTTTCCGAATGTACTTCTGAGCAAAAAGAGATTCTGACAGCTGGAGTCGGAGGTCTTTGGTAATTGTGTCTTTTGAGTTTTTTTTGTGATAATTCCTTAGAACCTTTCGTCCCCCAACGCATATTTATTTAAAAGTCAAATGCCAATTTTCTTAGATATAGCTTTAAAAATGTTTTAATACAACGAGATATATTCACAAAAATTTTCACCGCCTTAGCGGTTGAATTTCCATGAGATGAAAAAAATGAAAGACGTATGTTTTTATTTCTAAACGAGACGCAAGATACAAATTTTCAGAGGTTTAATTTCAAAAATGCTTTCGTAATGAAATATTTCCATAAGAATTTTCACTTCCTGTTTAGGCACTTAGGGGTTAAATTTCAAAAATCAGTGAAACACTTTTTTTTTAATTTCTGACCCAGAAGCCAAATACAAACTTTCTTACATTTAGCTTAAAATGCTATCGTAATGAAATATTTTCATAAAAATTTTTATCTCCTATTTGATCCCCTTAGGGGCTGAATTTCCAAAAACATTTAACCATGAATTTTTTATTTCCAGCCCAGAATTCTAAAGTTGTCACAGATAACTATAAAAATGCTTCATTACTAATTTAATAATGATTTATTTTTAAAAAATGTCACCCACTATTTCAACCCCATAGGAGTTAAATTCCCGAAAATGCTGATACATTCATTTCTTTATTTCTGATCGAAAATTATTCGTAGATGTAGTTTCAAAATTTTTTTTAATAACGACATACTTTTAAAAAACCTTTCATCCCCTATTTCACTCCCTTAGGCGTGGAATTTCAAAAAATCCATTTCTGAATCACGCCTGTAGTATAAGATCAACAAATTCCAAGTTTCGGGTTTAAGGTCGTCGATGAAGAGTCGGTCATGACATTTTCTTCAATATGTACACAACACAACATTCTGGACAACCTGTACACACCTGTTGAAGAGTCTTTTAACACTGAGGCCTGCTGCAACGCACTGTGGTACGCTTGCAAGACGACGGTACCATACCAACATATCGCTTAATCTTCGCCTCACGGAAGTCACCGGATAGCCAAAAGATGCTGCCTCAATATCACCCATTTGTACTGTTCTTCGCGTTTTTTCGTCTATAGTGTGAAAGAATTAACGGAATTTTCTCATGTTTAAAAATTGAAAGACCGATCTGTTTTAATTGCTAAAAAACTTTCAGCAGCCAAGATCGTGTAAGTTCGTCTTTATTTTTGACAACCTGTTTCGACAGATATAACTTATCCTCTTTTGGTCTTCAAAAAAAATTTTTTACTAAACTCGCTAATTGTGGGAAAGTATCATGCCATGTTGTCATCGTGGTGGATAAACACGGCATAACGCACGCGTTTACCGTTGTGAGGGACTTTCCGGTCGGCCGCACTTTAAAACCCGCGCGCCGTCAGTCGACGCCGCCGAGGTTCCCACAGCCGCCACCGCGGCCCCAGGGCGCTGCCTGCCACCAACGATAGCGCCGCTGCCAATGATAGATGCGCACCCCGTCTACGGAGCTTCAGCGGCGGGTCTACTTAAGTTCAAAATCGTGCACAGAGTCCATTCTTGAACTGTAAACCTTTGTATCTGTATATATTTCAAAATTCAAATCTATTGTTAGCAAGTGACGCTGCAACTACAACAAACAGTCATGTATTGCTCTTACTATTTGATATTAGATGTAGAATCAATTAATATCTGAATTTTCTTTCCACGAACCCCACCTGTTCGCCGCTCCTATATTCACTAAAGAACCACAAAACTTGCAAATGACGTTGCAACACTGTATGAAGTGCTATTTTTTATCAACCACAGTGACAACATGAGGCTGTAACTCACAATGAACGCGTTAAGTATAAAAATTTTTTGGAAAACGACAAGATGACAGTTACATCTGTCGAAATCGAGTGTCAAAAATAAAGACGAAGTTATGAAATATTGGCTCCTGAAAGCTTTTTACCAAATGAAAGATCCGCATTTTTTGCCACCTCATATTAGCTACTGTGTATCTGCTAACACGGATTCGTCGTAATAGTAAGATGTGTTACGGATACAGTTCGGCAGTGACAGCATTGTGTGTACACCAGATGCCTGTAAAATTTAACAAAATATGCAAAGGAATGGTGGACAATAGCATTATCACTTTTTGACACTGTTTTAATAACTAGTTACAGCGTTCAGAAAAAAAGCTGTCAGTATTGTTGTTATTTATTGACAGTAACCGCAGACTCTTTAAATACCCGAATTCCCAGCTATAAAACAGATTTAAACCTCTCATTACTTTAAAAATGTGTTAATGTGTTAAATATTTGACGTTGAGCACGCATGCAATTTTAGAGAAGGTCTGAAATTATGTGTGAAGTCTGTAGGAAGTCACCAAGTGCTCTCATTCTGAAATGCTGCAAGAGTATACGCTGGGTTTTCGCGGGCACTGAGTTTCGCTGCTTTAAGACACACACACACAGTTCCTAACTGTAATACATGTCTGACATAGTTAAAACTCTAATATAGGATTATACCTCTTAGTGAGCAGATTATGACAACATTTAAAATTTTTAAATTCGGTGAATAATTACGCAAAATTTGAAAATAAAACTTTTGTTGTTAGATAGCAACCTACTACAGGTATAGTGAACCATGAACCGTGAACCTCTGACCGGGATAGCCGTTTAGTAACACACAGCACTTGGGACCGATAGATGAGCAACAATGTCTAGCAAGAGATGCCACAAGAGGAAGGCAAAGAATCCGCGCGACTGATCTACGTAAGATCAATTAATGTATATATCCTGTTGCTCACGATAGCAATATACGTGAAACGTTAAGTTCCATCTTACTTGTAACCTAGAGGTAGGAGAAAATTTTAATCGTTATATTCGTGTTCAACACACTGGAATCTATAAAGATCGTCTACTTTGGTTATAACTCTAATAGTCACCTATGGGAAATCAAATTAAGAAGAAGCGTTCCGAAAAACCAGCTGCTAGTTAAAAACATTTTAAAATAGATGCTGCTGTTCCATTTTCAACACAAAGAAACTTGTTAATGAGTTACAGAAACTCAGTTCATTTGCAAACATCGCACGTGTCATGGCAAGCAGACGTTCCGTGTCAAGCCACAAGATGGGGACGGCTGACTAAGTGTGGTTTAATTATCTACACGTCATGTAATTAATTTTAAAAATACACAGAGTTTTACTCATCATCAAATTCTACAACTGACGAATTAGCAGTATCCGACAAATATGTTTAATATGTTATAAGGCAGTTAAATATGCAGAACACCTAATATTTACAAGCGCTGCACAAAAAACAACTTCATGTCTCACAACAAATAACGGAAACTGCTTAAGACAGTCTCTAGTGCGCGTTCGTTCGTGTGATACCAGATAAAGATGCGTCACGTGTTCCTGCGTACACTATCCTCCCCTGTAATGAAGCAGTACTCGCTAAGGGATAATAGTAATTTCTTTTTTAAAACGTTCTCATCATATGAAAAAGTGACGACCAAGATCTTGGTTATTTCTTTGGTTTCCAGTTATACAGATGGCTTAAACGGGGGCTATAACGTATATAAACTAATTAAGAAGTCACCTCAGAAAGTTTTCCGCTTACAAGTACCTAAATTATTACTATGTTCACCGGAAGAACGAGATGGTAGCTTCTGCCACACACTTTCACTGCTTCCACCTTTATCTTCTGGGACAATGTAGGACAAACAAAGAGTGTATTCGAGCAACAAGATGGAACGTAAGAACGCAGTTTAACACAGGTAACTGCGGTGAGCAGAGCTCGCAGCGTCTGACGAAGACGCCCGGGTCGGTCGTAGAAACGTCGTTGAGGGAAATGGAATCAGCTAGTAGAAAGTTCGTCATTACTCATTTACTGCTTGACGGTGTATGGTGGAATCAGTTTCAGTTGAACACTGATTTACACAGTTACACTAAAGGCCCAAAGGAGATGCTCCTTTAGATTTTATCCTTGTCTCTCATTCGGCTTGGAGTTGCATATTCTAGTGCGAGGATGCCTCCACATGCCAAACAAAAAATTACGAGTCCCTACAGTTTCTAAAGAATGTTACTGGGCAGTCATTCATATTTTTTCACATTTTCTAGATTCGATATTTGAGGACTTCTGCTAGCTGCAACACAAATAGCAATGATATACGTAGATAAGCCCAAACCTCACAGCATATAAATGACAGTGGTTCTTTGACAGGTATTAAACCGGTCATCTATCCAGGCAATAAACAACAACTTTTTATGTAACTCAGGAAGCAACAGTTTTTAGCAGAATAGCGATTTTGCAACTAAGTTCATCACATTAACTTTAGCCTGTGCAAGCATAAACATCATTGTTAGTTACTTGTTACGTAGGTAGTTTTTGCGAAATAGCTACCTGTTGGCCGTTACAAGTTACTAAACAGCACACTGTCGCAATTTTGGTGGCAATGAACGTATTAGTGTTTGCTACTGGTGCTGTACTTTAGTTCATTTAACTACACATGCTGCCAGTTTTAATTGAAAATACATGTATGGAAAAGAAGGCGTTAGGCGAAAAATAATAATTTTAGTCCTGATTTAAAATATTCTGTGCTGTCTGTCAGGCATTTTATATTGTTGGGCACATGATTTGTGGCTCTTTCTGAACCACTGATAGATTTAGTAACTTTTTCGTCATTTAGTCCACTTTTCTTCTTATTTGTCGCTAAGAACAACACTATTCTTCTCAAATTTTCAATTTTATTAGCAATCGTACACATCGCGAGGGACAGTTAGAATACCCAGCTCCTTCAATACGTGACTACCAGATGAGTGTGGGTGAAGACATAATACTTGATACTTTTCTGTAATCAGCCTTAGTTTCTAAGTGATGTTACACCACAAAAAATTCTATTGTAAGACGTTAATGATTGAAACGTGGAAAAATGTTAGGATGCTGATACATGTGTTTGCAAAACCTTAAATTATATGAAAAGCAAATGTGTCTAAACTCGGTTGTTTTCGTAGATCAGTAATATACTTCTCCCTGTTCACGTTATATCACTCTTTAAACTCAAAAAGTTTGGAACTTGTACAAGGCGGTTATCAGTAACTAATTACTAATACAACAGCGCCAGATTTACTTATTGATTGTTGCTCGTTTCGTCCCTTCACTCGTTTCACATCTGTGTAGGCTGTTCCTGGGAATTTGCGGAACGCGATGGGTGAATAAAAGAATGAGCGGGCGCAGTAAATTACCTAGCAGCCACACAGCCAGTAACGCGTCCCTTAAATTCAAAAGCGGGCGCCTCGGCGCTTCGCGACTGTCAACTGTCAGGCGCGCCTCGCAGAGCGCGCTAAAATCGCCCTTCTACGTCACGCCTGCCTCTCAATTTCCAGCAAATTCCGCACGTGAACAAAGCAGAATCTTCACAAGAACAAATCTCTCTTAGCAATTTTTACCGACATCGTGTGTCTGCGTTGCTCGTCATTGTCATGCAAATGTAAAGAAGTTGTAATCTTGCGCGACGAATTTCGTTATTCGAAATCGATCGTCCGAGGATTTCAGGCTGTTAAATTGCCTCGCAATAACGGCTGTGGAACCGGGGACATGTCAAAATTCACTGCAGACGTTTAAGAGTGAAAAAATGTACTAGGTAAGTAATTAGGAAGACTAATGTATCCCTGCAGCTTTTACAATCTCTGGAATTTTCGTTGCTGTGGTTTCCTGCATTGTTCATACACTACTTGAGTTTTCTCTATATTTCGTAATAGGCGTATGAAGAGAATTACTCCGTTGTCGTGTTTTCTGTGGCACTACACCTCTAACATGATTATGACTATATAATTATTCAAAAATCCAAAATGCAGTTACAAAAGAACAGTCTTCAGCTTCTGTTTAGATGAATGGTTTAACATAGCTGCGGTAATGCATGACCTGCAACGTTAATTTGGGCAGTTTTTGGCATCCGTGCGGTTTCAGCTCTTTTCTGCAAGTTTCAGAATATTTTGCAGATGGAGCAGAAAAAAGTGTATTTAAAAAAATATTTGTCCTCTTTTTCGTCAATCGGTTGCACTTTATGCAAATATTATAAAATAGGTAATGGATCGCTGAATTTTTACGAGCGCTGTTTATTAGATTATTGAGTAACAAATACTGAAGCGTGCCGACTCATGTAATGTATCATCGCGAATTTAGCCATTCAGAATCGAAGGAGCAGTGAATTCGCGCTAGTGAAGTACATCGTCGTAATTGTTTGCTGCGAACTGCCACTTTCACGGTGGAGGTCAACAGTGCCGTAAAAGCTAATGGATAGATAAATATTAGCGATGGAAGTAGTACATGCGGTAAGTACAGCTCGCTAAAAACCCTGGATTTTGTTTTTTCGGTTTGCTGCATTGGCTATGCGCTACGTAAGTTTTATAGACATTTCATGTTTCACATAAAGAAACAATTAACCGGCAAGTATGTTTTTGATGTAATTACACGAGTCAGAAATTCACTAGGAATGTGTAGAAAAATATTCCTCGCCTAACAAAGATAGCCGCGTTAATTCCGACATTGATCTTTTTGTTTGGCGCGTTGTGATCTTCAACTGTCTGACCAGCTACGCAGAGTGCTCCGATGTCGCCTTGCCTCACTTTTGTCACGATTTAAAGAAAATTTATCCCAGCGAGAAAAGAAATGCATACTAAAAAATAGCTTTTAACTGATTTTTAAGGAACAAATCGTGTTAGGTCCGTTGGTCATACGAAAGTTTTCGAAAGTATTAATCTTGTTTGACGAAGCTTGTGAACTGAAATCATAGACAACAGAAAATCCTGTCGGTTAACATTATCGCCATAGCTCTTCCACGTGGGCAGTGGGTATTGCAGAAATTCACAGCATACGTTAACTGACCATGCACTGCACTTACGATACACAGAGCTTTCACAAACTTTATACTTTCCGTTTCCTTAGTTTTTTTTATGTTGGGTACATTGTATGTCAGTTTGTCAGAAATTTATATACTTTGTACACATACACAACTAATTCACACGGGTGTTTCATATGCCGCTCCAAATCTGAATCAGGTAAGATATGTCTTGAAAATCACAGAAGAACATATTTTCACCTGTTTTCATGATTACTGACAACAATAATAAACAGTTTTTGTTCGTTTCTTGCATCACGAAGTGTCATTAAGGATACTCATTTACTTGCTAAGCTTTGAGTGTGTAGTAAGAAGACGCACGAGCTTGAAAGTGTTAAGCCATATGTCATTCACCCGTCGATACGGTAAAAACTAATTTTCATTTATGTTCTAACCATGCAAATCATAATGTAGGTTGGTAGTGAACAACAGGAAATTAATGAACGAAATGTGTTCATATTTATGACTTTAAGATCGGCCGTTTATCCTGAGGTTAAAACACCGTTAACCCATTGCGGCATGTCCTGTCCGTGGTTCTTAATTTGTTCTTTCCTAGTATTAGCAGCGTAGGTCGTAATACTGAACAGTATGTACCATTGTCCAGGGAAAATCGTTTGTAGGTGCTTTCAGTTTGACCAGGTATATTTGCACAGCTAGAGTACGTTTCAAAAGCATCCCTCTAAACTTTAGGCTGCAATCTCAACGACGTTGAGCCCTCAAAGTGGGTCGACATCTGAATCCCAGAATACATAGAACCCACTAAAATTATTCTTCTAAGCTCGAATTAATTGTAAAGTACTCTCAAAAGCCATTTAAATTTTATAATCACTCGCTCACCTTTTCCAGCATGCGATGACGTAATAAGTATCCTTCGATGATTAGGTGGTGCTAACAAATCTTGGTTTGTAGTCGGCAGAAAACTGAAGAACGATCATTATCAGAGTTAACTACACTTTTCACGCTGCGATATCAGCCTTAGGGTACAAATCAGGAATTTAAAGTCTACTAATAGCAAATTTAGCTTTCATTGTCTTGAGAACGTAAACGAAAAATTGAAGTCAGTTATCAGGAAATGTGTGATATTCTTAAATTTTTCTGCAGAATAGGAGAACCACATAACGCTGCATACACGTTTTGTATTTAGAAGTCAGTCTGTGTGGGTTTTACCTTTCGGTCGAATCACTGTTTCATTTTAAAAACAGGTAAAAGAACTGCGAATTTCTGACACCAGGAAAGAATGCAAAGCTACGAACGTAAGCCATTTAATTTGTTCCTCTGGTGTTGGGGCTGATCATCTCGTGGCAAATAAATGATGACAAACATAAAATTAAGTTACCTTTTAAATTATCTACACGTTTCAGCTATTAAAACATACGCTCTGCGATAAACGTTTCACGACGGATATAAAATTAGGCAGCGCTGTGAATGGGTGCATAGCTTTTGTTTAGCGTGAAAGGAAAGTAAGGAGCAGTCTTTTTTCCAGTAAGGTAACAAGTCGCTCATTTCTTGTTAGATTAATTTTAGGTATCTAATAAGTGTCCAGGTATTAACGAAAGCACCACCCATTCAACAGAAAATACATTTCAAATTTGTAAGTAAAGCCCAAGTGCATTGATTGGACGTTATACATAGTGGAAAATAATTCAGGGTTGCGACGTTTGCTTTACACGAGGACGTATTGTGTTATTTCAATTTCTAGAAGTGATGTTCTAACACTGGAAAATGGAGATGAGGTATTAAATACTGTTTCCGATACATTATTATGACTGTGTCAGTTTTTCTAGTTGAAGGAGAATCGTGAACTTGGATCGTTTCCAATGGCGGCTCAACTGTTTGGATGTTAGGATCAGTCCAGTCGCATTATGTTGTTTCAATTTTGTATGCACTCAGTAGCCACCCGGAGAGCCACTGTAAGCTTTTCGTCTGACAGTGAGGACTTCAGAGAGCTTTAATGCGGCGCAGTAAACGCAGACAGACGCCGTCGAAAATGCTGGTTTCAGATCGGTTACATCATTTGCTGAGGCTCGGAAACCGGCCAGCGTAACAACAGAAAGTTTATTTTTGGAACATACTTAACGACTGGTCAATGTTTCCTTTCGTATCATCCGCTACTTTAGCCACAATGTGCAGCGTCCAGATTGGACAATATAAAAATCGTTTCCAACCTAAAATACAGTCCAATTCACGGGTCTTAACTGTGGCAAAGCATGATCAGCTCTGACTATTCCGGTTTTCCACGGGTCGGTGGAGCTTTTATTGTGCGTGCCTACGTCCTGCGACATTTTAACACTGTGACGAGACGTGGTCAACTTGGAGATGATCGATCGCTGCTCTTCTTACGGCGTTCAAGATGAGCATCTGGGGCGACGTACACTTCTGCAGTGCGCAGGCCACCCTCAGGCCGAGGGTACTTACCTCTTCCCTCCCCCCCCCCCCCGTCCCTTTCCCGATGCATTAGCGAATGTTGGCTGGGGAAAGTGCCGCTATAATTCAGTGATCAGCTCTGACTATTCCGGTTTTCTCGTTGTGATCATTTAGGGAAATTTCTGAGGGAGGAGGTAACATTTCGTCGATTTAAAGAGTGAAACTTTTCGCCAGAGTCGTAACTAGTGCAACGTTTCAGTATTTAGATCAGGAATGACATATGTGTAGGCTTTCCGAGAACATCGATCACGAAGAATGAAGTAACGTGTAGCCTGAATCTTCTCGGATGAACATTTAACAGCAAAAGTAATCGAAGTGCACAAAGCCTAAGCTGTTGAAAGTGGGCCACTTCCTTACCCCCTCTCCCCCCCCCCCCTCCGGCCACTTTCCTCACCAAATTCGCGATGAATGAACGTGACGCGTAGCAGGTATGACGTCAGAGTGGCCACTGCCAGGTGCCTCAGGGGACTTTAGAGAAGAGGGCGTACTACTGGATAATGGAGGGCGGGCAGCGGGGTGCGCCCGATCGCGGACGAACACTTTGCAGATGAGCCCAGGTGCTCACACACACACACACACACGCACACACACAGCACAGCACAGCACGACGCGGCGCAGCGCGGCAGCCGTGACGTCACGGGCAGCGCGGCTCCCCGCCAGCGACAGACTGGAGCTTCCAGAAGGTTCGGCGCGCGCGGCGCCGCACCCCCTCCGCCACACACCCCCGCGTCCACACAACACCCCTGGAGTCCAAAAATAGACGCCCGCTCTATTCCCGTCTCTGTCGGGCGGCCGTTAACAGAGCCGGTTGCCATGACGACCGAACTACGTCACGGCCACCTGTGACGTCGTCGCACCCCCGCCACCCCCTCCAGCCGCAGCAGAGGCCGCCGCCGCCGCCGCCACCCCTGCACGGGCGCGCCCTGCGCTGAGCTGCCCTGCCCTGCCCCTGTATACGGTACACCAGCCGCACCGGCGGGGTCGCGTTTCCCGGAGTCTGACTCCAGCAGAGCAAAACGAAGAGGGCTCCAGTTTCCTTTCCCAGTCTCTTATTAAAAAATAAACTGTTGCGTAGGGGTAAAAACAGACCCTCGTGGCACATCACCCGTCTTGTAGCCTTCGCTGGCAAACATGGTCCCTTAAAATAAATTCTGTACTTTTATATACTCTTCTCATTTTCTTTTTTTAACGTCTGTATAAAATTGCACCCCCAGAGAACGTGTCACTATGTATAGTTCGCAGAAGGGAACGAAATGCGATAACGCTACAGAAAACGTGAGGAATGTGCTTCTGTAAAGACACTGAAAAGAAATTGGAGAAAGGAATGCAATGATATGAAGCTACTCAAATACAAGTAAAACAGTTATCTGCATCAGTCAATTGTTTATTTTGCCAATAAGCGTTTCGGTGGTTCAAAACGACGTCTTCAGGTGGAGAACTGTGTACTGACATTCTACACCTCAAGATGATGGTGTGAACCGTCGAAACGCTTATCGGCAAAATGAACAATTGACTGACGGATAAAACAGTTTATTTATATCCTCTATTTGAAGATGACGGCGTGAACTTTTGAAACAGGAAGTGACAAAATGAACATGTGACTGACGCAGAAAACTGTTTTATTTGTATTTATTAACAATCGCAGCCCTCATAATACTGTCGTTTATGGACGAACATTTGTGAGAAGCAGGACCGGAGTGTTCTCATTATGACAAGGCTGCAACAACACGGCGGTTCCTCCGGTTACACGGTCTGTAGTCTCACAACTAGCTCATTGCCCGCGCCCTTCTCCGACACACTCCATCACAAGCTTTAATAACATAGATATAATTATACTCTTCTTTACGTTTCTAATTAAAAAAGTACGTTACTAATTAAAAAAACTGTTGTTATGTTCTATTAATTCGTGGTCGCGTTAAACGTCGAATATGAAATAATGCTATACGTAAAGAAGCCACAAGTTCTGCTTCCCTCTGTCTGCATCTTAAAAGAATATTTAGTTTATTTTACGACCTCTCATTAAAAAAGTGACATTTGTGCAGGGTCACCAGCAGATCCTGTCGAGCTTCATTTGTGTTACAGAATCTCTTTCGGTAGATACATTTCGTTAAGGTCAGCACGTTGGGTAATAAGGAGCACTAACATGTGTGACGAGTTCGCAGTACGCCCCGTACAGATAAGCGATAGGCAGACTTCATTTGCCTACTGCAAACTGTGAGGAGCACTCGCACAGGGAAACGACATATTTCACGGCGAATGTAATTAGTCAAATATACGATATATGATACCCCATTTCCTTTAGAGGGGGCACGTAAATTAAGTATAGTTTTCGCTTATCATCACACTTGTGACTGTCTGAGGTGACCCACCATCCCTGTCTTTCTCTTCAGTTTTTACCCTCTACAGGTCTCTTTAGTACCATAGAAGTTATTTCAGTCTTTTCCTCTCCGATTCTGAAAATAATCTCTCTTTTTATCGTATCAGTCCACTCAGGTTTAGTACTCTTCTGTGACAACTCATCTCAGACACTTGGATACCCTTCTTATCTGGTTTCTTCCACGTGCACGATATAGTTATATAGAGCGTTGTGCTCCAGGAACATTCCAGGCACGAGTACCCTGTAAGTAATTTCAGTATTCGTGCAGTTTTTTCACTGAGTGTATGGTTACAGATGAGTTCATCGTCTGCAAAAATGTCTGAGTCTACTACTAATATTGCCACTTAGGTTATTAATGTATAGCGCGAACAGCAAGGGTCCCAATGCCTTCCCCACTCTTGATCGATCAACCGTCAAGGCAATTCAAAAAATGGTTCAAATGGCTCTCAGCACTATGGGACTTAACTTCTGAGGTCATCAGTCCCCTAGAACTTAAAACTACTTAAACCTAACTAACCTAAGGACATCACACACATCCATGCCCGAGGCAGGATTCCAACCTGCGACGGTAGCGATCGCGCGGTTCCAGACTGTAGCACCTAGAACCGCTCGGCCACAAAGGCCCAACGCAATTCATTTCTAGACGAAAAACTACACTTGTTTAGTGACATCGTTAGAACCAGTATTTTTCTACAGGTGTAGAATTTGTAAACTGCTTTAGCATTGTCAGATTATTTATATATTGTGAAAGAATATACTGTCGCTGATTATTTTCTCTTTGATGATTACTGTCGTGTTCAATAAACTAATGGAAAACGCAATTAAAATATTCACTGTACTAACACAAATTAAATTCAACTTACTACAGAAACATCATGATGGCAGTCTATCTTAGCAAAGCATTAAGTGTCTGTAAGACGATTGTGCCTATTTTAACACGAATTAGTAGGATATTATCGACTTTTGACTTCGAAAAGGTCTGTTTTACTTCATGTCCTGCATCATACTCAAGTATTATGAAAATGTGGTAGTTCATGGATAAAATTATGTATTCACGAGAACAAAATTTGTTGGTAGAAAACAAAAGTGGCTTTATGAATTCTGCTGTACCTTAAATTTTCGCTCTGACAGTAAGGGGTAGAGAAAGCAGCAAGTCGAATTTTGCTCGAGCGTTGTCTTACGATTCCCGTATAGAGTTTCTATCTTGCTGCCTGTGGCTCTGCTACAAAAGAATTAAAAATCTGGCATTCAGCGAGTCTCGAAAGCAGTTGCACCTGGTAGGCAAGCACGTTACCTCGAATGTAGCGAAAAGATGCGGCGTATGTGTCTTACTGTTGGCCCAGTCGCCGCTGTGACAGCTAAATCGCAACATAAGAGACGAGAGTAGTATTTCCCGTGTGGAACTACATTCGGGGACTCAAAGGCATCAACTGATATCCTTATATAACATCTCAAGAGAAAGTCACTTACAGTATTCAATTGAAATGACGTGATAATAAGTGAAATTAGCGCGATAGTTTAGGAAGTAACTCGTCGGTCACAGAGTTGCCAAACACATTCTGCGTTGTTGCCAAGTTTCAGTTATACTACCTTGAAGGCTTCTAGGTGATGTGCTCTTTGAGTGACCTCAGAAGTGACTATGGCTTTGCGTTGAAGTTGTGGGACGCAAGGGCCGGAATGCCTTCATTACATCTCAATGAGTCTTACTCGCATTTCTGTATTTAGGTTTAGGGGCTAGTGTGTAAGTACTTGTAATACATCGATGCACTGAGTGCAAACGAAACGCCATAATTTAATAACTGGGACTATTATTTGTGTTTTACTGTCTTAATCGGACCGAAACCTTGAAAACGTATTCACTAGACACGATTCACAATTTTGGAGCTTCTTCAGTGATTGAGTTGGCAATGTATCTTTCTCATACAATATTGTTGTTGAGATCAATGTCATTGGCACACCTGCCAGAAGACATTTATGACCTGGCTTCTTGTTGTCAGCTTTTCGGATGGATATCCTGCCGTTGCTCGAAACGTTAAGACTTAAGATGAATTCGAATATTCTATGTGGTGTTTCTATTCTTCCAGCTCTAACATTCAAAAAATGGTTACAACAAGCGGCAGAAAAGCGCCTGTGAATCAACAATTATTGTTGTTGTTGTTGTGGTCTTCAGTCCTGAGCCTGGTTTGATGCAGCTCTCCATGCTACTCTATCCTGTGCGAGCTTCTTCATCTCCCAGTACCTACTGCAGCCTACATCCTTCTGAATCTGCTTAGTATATTCATCTCTTGGTGTCCCTCTACGATTTTTACCCTCCACGCTGCCCTCCAATACTAAATTGGTGATCCCTCGATGTCTCAGAACATGCCCTACCAACCGATTCCTTCTTCTAGTCAAGTTGTGCCACAAGCTCCTCTTCTCCCCAATTCTATTCAATACCTCCTCATTATGTGATCTACCCATCTAATCTTCAGCGCCTGTGAACCGACAATTAATAATGCAATCATAATTAGTGGAAACTGACAAACTCCATCTGTCACCTGATAATCGTGAAAAACTACTTTTTTCATCTGCACAGCACTGCAATATGAACTCCAGGGTTTCGTAGGATCCTTATACTTAATTTCATTGTGATCGTTTTCAATGACAGTAGAGGAGGAGCAAAACCACCTGACTTGAAATATACTTCTCCAGCGAGATTTGAATCTGTGGCTACAATCGCAGTAGCACATCGAGTGAGGTATGAAGAATGTGAGGATTCACTCATTGCTGTAGTATAGGCTGGGGCAGGAAGAAGCAGGTTTCCCACGAAGTAAACGATGAGAGACGCTGTAATTAACGCATAAAGTAGCCATCTCGCAAACGTAAATTTTCCAAATCGCTGTCACTTATTAAACATGAATTGTTCAGAAAATTACAACCACACCTAGTCAAATGAGTAGGTTAATGCAGGTCCAGTCAGTCACTATCACTGAGCTGCCAGATGAAAATTTGTGGTCCACCGGGGCGCGAACCGGGACCTCCTGCTTACTAGGAAGAGAAGCCCTATTTTTCTCTTTAGTTGGCAGACGTGCTGACCATTGCACTATTCTTTTTCTGCGAGTGGTTGGCAGGCAGGTGGCGGGAAAGAGGGCAGGGTCTAGAATCAAAAATGGTTCAAATGTTTCTGAGCACTATGGGACTTAACATCTGAGGTCATCAGTCCCCCAGAACGTAGAACTACTTAAACCGAACTAACCTACGGACATCACACACATCCATGCCCGAGGCAGGATTCGAACCTGCGACAGTAGCAGTCGCACATTTCCGGACTGAAGCGCCTAGAACCGCGGCCGGCAGGGGTCTAAAATTCTGAGGCCTGGCTGCGATGCCGCCCCCATACCTGTACCCCGCTCACATTTTTTGTAATATATCGTGTTTTTTTTTTTCTTTTGCTTTTAGAAGACTTTCATCACCAGGCAGGCAGAGGCAAAGAGGGCAGGGGTCGATGATCCGAGGGCTGGCCAGAATACCTCCCCAACACCTGTCACTGAGTTGCTCCATCATTCCCAAGTATTCCATCTTTGTTCCCATATATGCCTTAAGTTATAGAACTAAGCTAAAGTGGTAGTTAAGGTAAAATAAATAACAGATTGCCGCTTCCAATGGCGTGAGTTCCTTGTAGGACACAACTCAGAACAGGCAGAAGGGTGACGTAAAAATCCATAACAAACCTTCATTAAACAATATTTTCACTATTTAACTTATTATGCACCGGATGCATGTGATGCCTGTAAGGAAACCGTATATTTTTCAAGTGATGAAAGAAAATTCGGAGATGGAGGGGTTTTGCCAAACTAGAACGTTTCTCACTTTAGAACCAACATAAAAGAAGTTTCCAAGAATAATTAAAAAAAAAAATAAGTATTCTGCTTCTAATCAATAAAACTGTCCACCTCTTTGTAGCCCACAATAAGAAAGAGATAAAAAATTTTGAAATCATTCATTATATTTGTTATTCTTGTTCAACTTAAAATGTTCATCTGAAATATAAAACACGTACTCTTCTAAATTTGAAGTTTTGTTTATTAACACATAAAACACAAACTGTCCCAGAAGCCACAAATAACTGTTGTTCTTCGCGGACGGGTAACATTTCCGGTCTGGCTGTAAAACTTCAGTTATCAGTATATGACTTTCTGCGGTTCTGTTGATAAGTGCTAATTTCTTCCTAGTCCAGTTCCAAATTCTGATTCTATTTTTACATAAGAAAATGTGCGCTACAGTTTTTACAAGCTGACATTTGACGCAGTATGGAGATGGTCTCAATTTGATTTTCCATAATCATTCCACTCTGGGGGTGGTTTCGTTTACGACGTCATACCATAAGGCACTGACTCTAGCTGGTAGAATTTTACTGTCGATATTTTTCCAAACGTTCACCCAGTTTTTAGTAGGATATTTTACCTGAATTGGGTTGTGGAGACGATTTCCGGTAATATAATCATAGATGGTTCTAGTGTTGGTTTGTGCTTGTGAAAGTCTTATATAACTCCAATCAATATTGTACTTTCGGACGTAATCTAGGCTGGCTTCTATATGTGGTGCATTAACAGGAGCGTTCCTACCCCCGGGATCTAACGAGAGGAATAAAAGTTTCGTTATGTCTGTCTTAGCGGCATGTATTAGTTTAAAAGCACGAGTTAGAAACAATGCGCCACACCTAACGTATTTAATTCCTCTGTTGTGCCTCTGCAAAGTCGCCGTGTGGAAGGATACGTTGAAGATTTTTTTTCCCACACATACAAACTCTCTGCAGCTAGTATTCTTTGTGCAGTAAGCTGCGGTATCGGCAAGACTGCTGAGACGTGATATATTTTCCCAGGTATGTATGTATTTATAAACTGAACTTCCTGCAGTCGATCTAACGATCGCATGTCATGGTCCTTCAACAAAGCTCTGATGACATTAAGTTTCCGCTCCCAGTTGTTCGTAGTCATGAGATTGTGATTCGCCCTTAACCAGAATCCGAGTATGAGTCTATCTTCAGTTACATCTAACCAGTGCGCACCTATTGCACTATTGTAAGAACCGAGATGCATTATTTTGGATTTTTGAATATTCTGTTTTGCGCCAGACAATCGTGAGTACTGGTGTACCAATCATCGCACTTCATCTACCTCACTATTCGCATTTACAATAACGCTTATGTCGTCAGCATAACCGCGGCAAACTGTCTCAATATTGAAGACTGGCGGTCCTCTCTGTTTCTGGTACATTGTCGAAAGCAAAGATTCCACCGCGATCGCATATAATGTCATAGACAATGGACATCCTTGACATTCTGATTGTTGAACTGGAAATGTTTCAGTCAGTTGTCCATTGATTTTAATCCTTGAAAAAACGCCACCGACACATTTACGTATGACAATTATAAAGTGGTCACTGAAACCCGTTTTCTGCATGGTGCTGAATAAGAAGCCACGATTGATCCTATCAAAGGCTTTATCAAAATCTAAAAAAACGTGAGGAAAGACTATTGTCACTTATTCAAGCGAGGTGTATGACGTGCCTATACTCACGTAAGGTGTCTAGCATTGCTCTCCCCTTTATTGCACTCGTTTTCTGAGGACCTATGACAATTTGCAGCAGTGGCTTCATCCTTCTATTCAGGATACGAGTGATTAGATTAGATTAGATTAATACTAGTTCCATGGATCATGAATACGATATTTCGTAATGATGTGGAACGAGTCAAATTTTCCATTACATGACATAATTAAGTTAATTTAACAACATACTTAAGTTAATATAACAACTTTTTCATTTTTTTTGTGTTTTTTATTTTTATTTTTATTTTTTATTTTTTATGTTTTTTTAAATATTTTTTTTTTTTTTTTTTTAATTTATATCTAAAAATTCCTCTATGGAGTAGAAGGAGTTGTCATTCAGAAATTCTTTTAATTTCTTCTTAAATACTTGTTGGTTATCTGTCAGACTTTTGATACTATTTGGTAAGTGACCAAAGACTTTAGTGGGAGTATAATTCACCCCTTTCTGTGACAAAGTTAGATTTTATCTTGAATAGTGAAGATCATCCTTTCTCCTAGTATTGTAGTTATGCACACTGCTATTACTTTTGAATTGGGTTTGGTTGTTAATAACAAATTTCATAAGAGAGTATATATACTAAGAAGCTACTGTGAATATCCCTAGATCCTTAAATAAATGTCTGCAGGATGATCTTGGGTGGACTCCAGCTATTATTCTGATTACACGCTTTTGTGCAATAAATACTTTATTCCTCAGTGATGAATTACCCCAAAATATGATCCCATATGAAAGCAACGAGTGAAAATAGGCGTAGTAAGCTAATTTACTAAGATGTTTATCACCAAAATTTGCAATGACCCTTATTGCATAAGTAGCTGAACTCAAACGTTTCAGCAGATCATCAATGTGTTTCTTCCAATTTAATCTCTCATCAATGCACACACCTAAAAATTTTGAATATTCTGCCTTAGCTATATGCTTCTGATTAAGGTCTATATTTATTAATGGCGTCATACCATTTACTGTACGGAACTGTATGTACTGTGTCTTATCAAAATTCAGTGAGAGTCCGTTTACAAGGAACCACTTAGTAATTTTCTGAAAGACAGTATTGACGATTTCATCAGTTAATTCTTGTTTGTCAGGTGTGATTACTATACTTGTATCATCAGCAAAGAGACCTAACTTTGCCTCTTCATGAATACAGAATGGCAAGTCATTAATATATATTAAGAACAACAAAGGACCCAAGACTGACCCTTGTGGAACCCCATTCCTGATAGTTCCCCAGTTTGAGGAATGTGCTGATCTTTGCATATTATGAGAACTACTTATTTCAACTTTCTGCACTCTTCCAGTTAGGTACGAATTAAACCATTTGTGCACTGTCCCACTCATGCCACAATACTTGAGCTTGTCTAGCAGAATTTCATGATTTACACAATTTACAGAACTTTAAAGTCAGCGTTGAGTAAGGTGAGTGGTCTTAAATCTTGAATCATCTTGCTGTTTGGTTTTTTAGGAATGAGTAGAATCATTCTGAAAGGGTACAGTACCACCCGACATAGAAAATAGGTACAACATACTTCATTATTTTTGTCAGAACAACACATTTTTTTGTAAAATAACTCAATTTCAATTAATACAGCGAAGCCAGATACCAGTGTAGGAAAGAATGACAATTTATTTATTTAATTTATCATATGTGCACGCCCACAAAATAAATCCCTACATCCAGTTTGGTGAGATCTTTTGAAATGAATGAATGTATGGTCGTCTGCTAACCGCAGATAGTGAATGTGAATATATGATCATCTTTGAGTCGATCCTTTGGCCACCTTTGGTGGAACCAAGGAGATGAAATTTACCAGAGCTTTGAGCGCCTGAAATGTAGCTGGCCAATAGGGTAGTAAGGTGCTCCCCCACTTCAGCAGAGGTGGAGAGGACCTCGAGAACGGCCATGTTTTAGGCACTCTGCCGCTGGATCCTGTGCTGTTAACACCTGTTTTAGTTGCGCTCCGTAATGACGAAAGAGTGGAGTCATGGTATGCATGTGGAATATTTAAGAGTAGTTTGAAATAATAATTTCTCTATTTCAGGAACTTTTGTGGGGAGAATTAAAGGTCAGGCAGGTAATATTAATGGGGTTGTAGTAATCTTCGGAAGTGACCAACGGTCACAAAGAAACCACGTGTAGCAATAAGTTGAAATGCTTCTGTGTGCTTAAGTTAAGCTGAATTACTAGCGTGTGTACAATAAGTTGAAATATTTAAGAAATAGTGTGTGTACCATAACTTGAAATATTTAAGATATGGCGTGTGCAGGACTTGAAATAAGAGACGAGTACTTCCACGTGGTGAGTACTGTGTGAGTCTCAATCTGTGTATGAGACAAAGGATAAAGAGAAGTACTCGTCCATGGTATCAGTTGAGGACTCGCGTGTGTGATGAATACATTAATATTACTTTGCGTGTGACGCTAGATTCAAACTCTGAGAGAGAAGCATGGTGAGTCGGCCATCTATCCAGCAACGCCACATGGCTTGCATTGCACAGGAAGACGTGCATATATCTCCAGAGTTCACAGTAGGAAAGTAGAATTACAAAGTGGGGCAGTGTCGTGTGAAACTGGGATCAATATTAATTGAAGTGGGAAAGCTGAAAGTGATAATGTTGTGACTATTCACTGTCTTGTATTTCATATTGTAGTGTGGTGTATGTCATGTAATTTGGGTATGTGTGGTTTGCATGGGAGTGTAGCGAGGTAGTTTCAAAAGATTAGTGGGTTATGCTTGTTCCTTCAGTACCGCTCGGTCTGGAGGATAGTTTCGTGATGATGATTGTGAGAGTCGAAGTGTGAGAGATATTAAAAGATCCACCATCCTATCCAGAAAGTGCACTGTAGCGTTAAATAAATTACGAGACCATAATATAGAGATTCACTAATGTAAAGCCATGCCCACTGGGCGGAATTTCTCATGTGTTATTGTTGTAGGTTATAGAATTTGTGTGTTTAGGTTAGAGAATTTATCGGAATAAATCAGGTAGTGAAAAGAAAGAGATTGGTAGACTATTCCTTCAAATTGTATGTTGTCATAATGTCCCGAATTTATAATGTGTGCGCCATTCATATTCAGTGCGGTGGCCGCGTGTAGACAAAAAGAAAATGTGGTATTGCCAGTGCGTAGTGTACAGTCCGAGTTCTGTAAATTACTGAGAGTCAGATGCGTGTTTCCGTTGCGTAGTACTCATATAGGAGGATAACTTGTAACTTAAGTGTGAGTACTAGAGCTCATATTACTCGATAACTAAGAATGAATCCACTCGCTTGGCAGACCACTCATCTTGCAGGCCTGACTGCTTGATGCCACAGTATGAGCAAGGCATGTGGGTGCCTCTCATAATTTCGACCCTGCCAGGATATTTTTTTGCAGGATATTTTTGCCAGGATATTTTTTGCTGTTAGGGTTTGCTGTTAAGATTCCTTTTTGATTGAATGTATGGTGATAGCGCTAAGAAGCAAATTTTTTTCTGTTTGGGACTTCTTTCTGGATTGGTGAGGATCTTTTATTTTTTTATGTAATTAATTGCTATATCGTCCTAGGCTGGAAGATCGTGGTATAATTTTTTTTTTTGCGTAATGTCCGTAGTAACTAGGTCGCAGTCGAAAAGTGTATCCACAATGGGGAATAGCGATTCTGGGGTGAACGTAGCAGTGCAGCAGGAAGTAGCTGTTGACCATCGGTTAATGAGCGAGAAAGACAAACAGTCGGAAGGGGCTGAACTGTTCAATGGACCGCTGCGGGGTGATCCTTTATGCGGCGGGCTTTGTTCACAATCGGGGGCTTTTCCCGACGACGCGGGCGAGCCGGGACTAGGTCAGGTATGCAGTGAAAGTGCAGCTACCCTTAGGGAAGCTACGGTTTCACAGGCGAACGAGGTGAGCGCGTCGAAAGTAGCAAATGACAATGTGCTACTGCAGTTTTTACAGAAGATGGATAAAGATTATAAGGAAAGATGGGAAGCGATGGATAGAGATAATAAGGAGAGAAATAGGGAGGCTAAGGAGAGAGATAGGGAGAATAAAGAGAGAGATAGGGAGTTTAAGGAAATGTTGGACGTGATGGATAGAGATAATAAGGAAAGATGGGAAGCGATGGATAAATGTAGTAAGGAAAGTATGGAGGCGTTGGATAAGGGAAATAAAGAGGCAATGACGAAGCTACACACAATTATCGATGAGCGTCTGCCTGCAGTTAATAATCGGTTGGATGAGGGGGACAAGAATCTGGGTGCGTTGAAGGAAGTATGTGACGCTGTGGAAGAAAAAACTAATAATTTGGAGGTACAAGTATTTGCAATAGAGAGTGATACTACTGAATGTAGGGACGTGTTGCTGGATGAGCGAATCAAAGAGGTAGTGGTCAGAATGAATACGATTAGTGCAGATGCAGAAAAGATCAGTACAAGAGGCGAGACAGGTTCTGACAGTACGCAGCGAGAGGTTTATGCCGATCAGGAGGAGATACAATCACCATTACAGTTTAAAGAGGCACAATTAGAAATAAGTAGGAAACATAGTGAAGAACTACCACAGTTGCAATTAGTGTGCAGTAGCGAAGGTGACACACCACCAGGTAGATTGCAGAGAGAGAGAGAGATAAACTCAAAAAGCGAAAATAGGAAGGAAGAGGAATTCAGAGAGTCAGAAGAACGGTTGTGTCGGATAAAACAGGTAGCAAACCCAACTGGGTACAGTCCAAGGCTTCCTCAACTTCAAGATTCATTACCTTCATCGTGGGGACCGCTCCTCAAAACGAAGTTTGTGTATAACCATTTGAGGGACGAGGCTAGAGCGAAAATGCAGGAAGACATTAAAGACTGCAGTAGTTATTTAAATGAATTCTGGTCGAAAAGTAAGCAGGACCTGGTTAAGCAAAGCATATTGATGATGCCAAATTGTAACGAAGATGGTATAAGATATCCAGTGTCGTGCTGTCAGGAAATGCTGAGACGAAACAGGTATTTGGATGTGCCATACGAAACTGTGGAGTTCATTAGGATCTGTATAACGAAGTTTCCAGTGAAATTGCGCAGAGATATAGCGATAGCAGGCAGAGGCGTAGACGATTCTGCGTCATCTCAGCACTTGTTACAGGAACTGGGTAATGAGAGCAACATTGTGAACGGAGACACGACTCATGGGTCACATAGTGTCGAGGATAGGAACGGCAGAAACGATCAGAATGACAGGAGAGCATGGAATCCTGGCATTTCATTCTTGTCATAATGGATTGAAGGATAGGAGAAACTAATCCAACATATCAGCCCTTAGCACCTTGCTTTAAAACACATGCAGCTGGCACTGAAAATTGTCTATGTAGCAGACGTACTCTACTGATATGTAGGAGTGCAAATACCATACTTCTGATCACAGAATAAAACACCAGTAATGGAATCTGTTAGGCTGGTATCTCAGAGCAAAATTTGCAATTTGCAAATTTTTATTTGGAACAGTAAAGTAAAAGGACTGTTTCCTCAAAGAAACCAGTTGCTAAAATGTTCTGTAATAATGCCAATGTGTCCAGTATAATTAGTGCGATTTGACTATTGCAGGTACTTAACACGTAACGTAAAAAGTAAACATTGTGATCTGTATGGAATAGAGTACGTTTATACTGCTGTTACAGGTAATATCAGTAAGGTGAACGAAGTATTTTAAATTGGATGCCATCTGATGTCATTGTCGTGGTGACAGTTATAATGAAGTGCTGTATATGGTTGTTCGGAATCTGGTGTTAGGGAAAGAGGCCACTAGCACCAAAGTTTCTAACACTTGTGATGTATCTTTCTCCCAGCTTGTATATTCTCTGCACACATTTAATTTTCATGTAAACTTAGATTCCTAACTAGCAAATTCTTTACTGTGTACAGTGAACCATTTAGAGTGAGGCGGATTGTCCATGAAAATGCTGTACTGATTGAGATGCACAAGGGAAAACAATCGCGTGGGCTTCATCACATTTCTAACATCCAATTATGGAAAAGTTAAGAATAGATTGAAAGTAGGCATGTTATGGTAGATAGTCAGTGTATTTATTTGTGGTGTGTAACGTTGTGCAGGGTCAAATCGAACATAAGAATTTTCAGGCGGGATGTCAGGAAGTATGACGGAATAGACTGGTCGAATGACTCATGAACAGGAGTCGACAGAGTGGTGTATGTTCGTATTTTTTGTCATATGAATAAGGATCAAGCAGAAACGACGTGATGATTAATGAGTGGATAAAGATGGTAGATAGAGAAGCGACGTGATAAATAGTAGTGGATAAAGGTGATATTTAAGGAAAGAAGCGACGTGAAGCAGTGTGATTAATAAAAAGAGATTCGACGTGATGAAACGGTGGTAAATAAAGGTGAGTAGAATTAATAATGTGGAGATGTCTTAGATGTATGTTACAGAGAGGCCTGTGTATGCTGCAATAGAGATTGATGCCAATGGCGAAGGAAGACCAGGAAATGATGGAGTAATGGACGGACGGAGAGCCGAAATACGAATGAAGAGATGAGGACAACTGTACAACGTGAAGGGACATAAAGGGAGTATGAGATCCAGATGGTGAACGTTGTGGAATACTGACGTAAGATGTAATATAAGTGTAAATCTGATTCTTACCATAACATTTGCAATATTGCAAAGATAATATTTTTGTTGTTGTTGTTGAAGCCTAGTACCAGTATAACTAATCAAAACGGTACCAAGAATGTGTACAGTTATTTTTCAGGATGAATAATTTGTGTATTTTTTGTTCTTAGATGAAATGTCGCAACTCTAAGTGATATTTAGCAGGAGGAATAATCAGGGAAGTGAATGCAGAGGTAAGCCGATGGAGAGAGGTGCCAGAGTGAAAGGACGAATTTGGAGACTGGAAAGCTATCTCCGAAACAGCTTCATGTGTTATGTGGTTGAGTATAAGGGAGCGAAGGTATGGTATGTTGTCGTGAGAGTGGTGGTGTTAAGGTTAGCTGACTTCTAGACCTATTCTGTTAGTGTATTAATGGATTGAATGAGAAGGAAAATGTGATGTCTGGTGAGTGAGAGTCGTAGAGTAGTGTGATCAATGCGCACACTCCGGTAAAGGGGATGCTACCAATCCATAACTAAAACATTATTGTGTTATTGTTTGATTTGGATGAACCTCGATGGCAGGTCAGGATCTGACATGTGGATGGTACATACGTGTCCTAGAAATGTTGTTATATATAATAAAATGTAAAATGTATAAAGAGATACTAATTTCAGTCTGTCACAAGCACAAAGGTGCATTGTATGTTGTAGATTTAGAGTCACCAGTTTCTAAAATATTTATTGTGTTAGGATGTTAAAGTAGTTTACTATTTAATAACATGTGGTAGGTAATTGAGAGCTGTGTAGATTATTTCTTATTTTTTTGTTAGAACACTTTCGAGGGGTATTAATTTCAGTCTGTCACAAGCACAAAGGTGCGTTGTATATTGTAGTATTAGAATAAACAGTTTCTAATATTTTCACTGTGATAGGATGTTAGAGTAGGCTACTATTAGATATTGTAATTATGAGCTGTATAGATTGCTTATTATTCCTTTTTTTTAACACTTTCATGTTTTGTATGAGGGACGACAGGTACAATGAATAGCACAAGTGTGGGCAGTATATAGAAAAGGGATAAATGTTTATGTTGTATGTGTAGAAAACTAGGGTGTATAATTTTATGTTTTTTAGAACAAAGATTCTTTTATTACCAATGTATCTAATAGATCATACATGTAATCAATGAGTATTTAAATAATGTAAGAATATCCTTTTGTATGTAATGTTGCGAGATGCACGGAAGGATCTGACTGATTGGGTGTCGTAACGCCCATACCGCTAGCGGGCCGAGCTGACGTTGCCATGGCGACGGGCGACAGAGCCGCGGCACTCCCCACTCCACTGCCGGTCGAGGTACACTCCACGCGCCCGCTACAGCAGGTCAACGGCCTGGGGCGACACGCACGTACCACTGGCCATTCATAAGTTCCGCCACCCTTACGACTGGGGAAAGTATCCCGCGGAGACAACAGCGGGTGGTTTCTTCTGCTCAACGGGGCGCGCCAGCGCCACGGCAGAATGAACGACGCGGGGCAGAGTCCGGCGGGCATTTGTTACCAGCAACTATTAACTAGTACTGGACTGTGGAGCCGTGAAACAAGATGACTGCTCGTATGTCTCCATAAAGTGGAAAGTGAAGGACTGGTGTTTCCACGTTGTGAGTGGTGGAAAAGATTTTGTCTTTAGCAGACAGGACGATCGTTTTGTTTTGTCTTGACCACTGAACGGTGGGATCCATAAACTTTTGGCAGTGACTTGTTAAATGTGCGTTGTGAATTGCATGTGGGACGCTTGGTATACTTAAAGAGGACAGTTGTCGTTTGGTGACTAATTATTGTATGAACGCAAGAAACTAAAGTGGGACTTTGACATTTGCATTTGCAGTAGGAGACATTTCTTGAATTGGTGCGGGAGTAAGTGCTGTTTGTTGGAACTTACGACTTTTAATTACACCATGAACTGAAAGGACAGAACCGTGGGTAATAGTAGTTGTAGGGCCATTTCTGGACTACCAGATTCGTGTGGATGGTACGCTGAGAGTGACTATGACATTTGTGTTTAATGTGAGATACAGTGTACTGTTCAGTGCGTGTTCAAAATGCCGATTTGAGTGACTTAAAGACTTTCGTCCGGGTAACCATGGGAGAGCTTTGACACCGAGACAGTGTTTCTAGGGAACCTGTCAGCAACTTTTTTGACCCCAAGAAAATCACAGAATGAAATGATTCCGTGTGACTCGCAAGATAAGGAATAATGTATTTGTAATTGTAATTGTGTAAATTTTTTTATATATGTTTCATTCCTGAAGGGACAGCAAGTGTAATTGTATTTTATCAACATTTGTGTGTCGAATAGTTAGTGTGTTTTTTTGTTTGTTCTGGGTTATCAAGTACACGTAACATGTTTATTAGAATATTTGGTACAATGATGCTGTAATTATTAGCCAGTGGCGCAATACTAACGTAGCGGCTCTTGTAGCATTGAACAGTAAGGTTGTCACAGGGGACAAGAATTTGCATTGCAATACAAATATCGGAATTAACTGATGCATTTTGATGTCGTGGACAGTATTGATCTTGTTGGTGTGTTGACTGAAGCCACGTATTCGCATTATCACAGTGGTGATATTTCACATTAAAGTGTAACGAAGGCTAGTCGAAATGCAAGTTCTTGTCGTCTAAATGTGTAACAACAGAGAAATGAGCAGTAGAGTAAGATACAAGAGCTACTGCTGGATTCAAGCACTTATTGCTAAACTATTTACTGCATGTATTGATCAAAGTTGATGGACTGACTGGCTCAGCAGCAGGTATTTGTACTGGTGGATAAGGATAAGGTTAAACTCACTGTCGAGTAGTTGTGGCAATTGCTTAAGTGATGATAGTTAACGAGGTATGACATGATGTCTTAGGTTGACTATATTACGTAACCAGTATGTAACTTGTGGTATATTTCATTGTTTTACTTCTCAGTTTTATTTCTCTGTACGTTTGATGTATATTTTAGAGTAATGGTATGGAGCCTGACATTCTACATGTAACTGGTGTACGCAATGTTTTTCTTTTGTTGATTTTGTTTTGTATTTAGACTTTGCTGTGTAAAGGTTTTTACCCCGCAATTTATGAATGTCAGATTACTTGCTCTGTGTTTGGAAGGTGAGCTATGTAAAATTTCATGAGTACAATTAGTATTTTTTTGTTTGTCATATAATTATTGAAGTTTGGATTACTCCTAAAAATAACGGAGATCCCGGTAACGAAGCCAATTTTTATCTCACCATTATTTTTTATTTGTATGATGTGATGTTTTATTTGTCATTTGGATTGTTGTAAATATGTATGTGTACGTTACTCCGGATTGTGGAGAGTACAATAATGCAACAACTGTGCCAATAATTTGATAAAGTAACAGCATTTGGTAGTCTATTTGAGGTCACCAGGGGCTAAGGTCTCCTCCTGGTTACTTTGATGACTTGCTATGTTTGTTCTAATACAGTTTTCTTAAAAAAAATGTTTGGAACTACCCTCGCATTGCAAGGATAGTACCGTGCCATTTTTTTCTGCATGGGTAGCCGGTGGTGAAAGGGTACAGTACCGCCCGACATTGAAAATAGGTAGAACATACTTCATTATTTCTGTCAGAACAACACATTTTTTTTGTAAAATAACTCAATTTCAATTAATACAGCGAAGCCAGATACCAGTGTAGGAAAGAATGACAATTTATTTATTTAATTTATCATATGTGCACTCCCACAAAATAAATCCCTACATCCAGTTTGGTGAGATATTTTGAAATGAATGAATGTATGGTCGTCTGCTAACCGCAGATAGTGAATGTGAATATACACTCCTGGAAATGGAAAGAGGAACACATTGACACCGGTGTGTCAGACCCACCATACTTGCTCCGGACACTGCGAGAGGGCTGTACAAGCAATGATCACACGCACGGCACAGCAGACACACCAGGAACCGCGGTGTTGGCCGTCGAATGGCGCTAGCTGCGCAGCATTTGTGCACCGCCGCCGTCAGTGTCAGCCAGTACGCCGTGGCATACGGAGCTCCATCGCAGTCTTTAACACTGGTAGCATGCCGCGACAGCGTGGACGTGAACCGTATGTGCACTTGACGGACTTTGAGCGAGGGCGTATTGTGGGCATGCGGGAGGCCGGGTGGACGTACCGCCGAATTGCTCAACACGTGGGGCGTGAGGTCTCCACAGTACATCGATGTTGTCGCCAGTGGTCGGCGGAAGGTGCACGTGCCCGTCGACCTGGGACCGGACCGCAGCGACGCACGGATGCACGCCAAGACCGTAGGATCCTACGCAGTGCCGTAGGGGACCGCACCGCCACTTCCCAGCAAATTAGGGACACTGTTGCTCCTGGGGTATCGGCGAGGACCATTCGCAACCGTCTCCATGAAGCTGGGCTACGGTCCCGCACACCGTTAGGCCGTCTTCCGCTCACGCCCCAACATCGTGCAGCCCGCCTCCAGTGGTGTCGCGACAGGCGTGAATGGAGGGACGAATGGAGACGTGTCGTCTTCAGCGATGAGAGTCGCTTCTGCCTTGGTGCCAATGATGGTCGTATGCGTGTTTGGCGCCGTGCAGGTGAGCGCCACAATCAGGACTGCATACGACCGAGGCACACAGGGCCAACACCCGGCATCATGGTGTGGGGACCGATCTCCCACACTGGCCGTACACCACTGGTGATCGTCGAGGGGACACTGAATAGTGCACGGTACATCCAAACCGTCATCGAACCCATCGTTCTACCATTCCTAGACCGGCAAGGGAACTTGCTGTTCCAACAGGACAATGCACGTCCGCATGTATCCCGTGCCACCCAACGTGCTCTAGAAGGTGTAAGTCAACTACCCTGGCCAGCAAGATCTCCGGATCTGTCCCCCATTGAGCATGTTTGGGACTGGATGAAGCGTCGTCTCACGCGGTCTGCACGTCCAGCACGAACGCTGGTCCAACTGAGGCGCCAGGTGGAAATGGCATGGCAAGCCGTTCCACAGGACTACATCCAGCATCTCTACGATCGTCTCCATGGGAGAATAGCAGCCTGCATTGCTGCGAAAGGTGGATATACACTGTACTAGTGCCGACATTGTGCATGCTCTGTTGCCTGTGTCTATGTGCCTGTGGTTCTGTCAGTGTGATCATGTGACGTATCTGACCCCAGGAATGTGTCAACAAAGTTTCCCCTTCCTGGGACAATGAATTCACGGTGTCCTTATTTCAATTTCCCGGAGTGTATGATCATCTTTGAGTCAATCCTTTGGCCACCTTTGGTGGAACCAAGGAGATGAAATTTACCAGAGCTTTGAGTGCCTGAAAAGTAGCTGGCCAATAGGGTAGTAAGGTGCTCCCCCACTTCAGCAGAGGTGGAGAGGACCTCGAGAACGGCCATGTTTTAGGCACTCTGCCGCTGGATCCTGTGCTGTTAACACCTGTTTTAGTTGCGCTCCGTAATGACGAAAGAGTGGAGTCATGGTATGCATGTGGAATATTTAAGAGTAGTTTGAAATAATAATTTATCTATTTCAGGAACTTTTGTGGGGAGAATTAAAGGTCAGACAGGTAATTTTAATGGGGTTGTAGTAATCTTCGGAAGTGACCAACGGTCACAAAGAAACCACGTGTAGCAATAAGTTGAAATGCTTCCGTGCGCTTAAGCTGAATTACTAGCATGTGTACAATAAGTTGAAATATTTAAGAAATAGTGTCTGTACCGTAAGTTGAAATATTTAAGATATGGCGTGTGCAGGACTTGAAATAAGAGACGAGTACTTCCACGTGGTGAGTACTGTGTGAGTCTCAATCTGTTTATGAGACAAAGGATAGAGAGAAGTACTCGTCCATGGTATCAGTTGAGGACTCGCGTGTGTGATGAATACATTAATATTACTTTGCGTGTGACGCTAGATTCAAACTCTGAGAGAGAAGCATGGTGAGTCGGCCGTCTATCCAGCAACGCCACATGGCTTGCATTGCACAGGAAGACGTGCATATATCTCCAGAGTTCACAGTAGGAAAGTAGAATTACAAAGTGGGGCAGTGTCGTGTGAAACTGGGATCAATATTAATTGAAGTGGGAAAGCTGAAAGTGATAATGTTGTGACTATTCACTGTCTTGTATTTCATATTGTAGTGTGGTGTATGTCATGTAATTTGGGTATGTGTGGTTTGCATGGGAGTGTAGCGAGGTAGTTTCAAAAGATTAGTGGGTTATGCTTGTTCCTTCGGTACCGCTCGGTCTGGAGGATAGTTTCGTGATGATGATTGTGAGAGTCGAAGTGTGAGAGATATTAAAAGATCCACCATCCTATCCAGAAAGTGCACTGTAGCGTTAAATAAATTACGAGACCATAATATAGAGATTCACTAATGTAAAGCCATGCCCACTGGGCGGAATTTCTCATGTGTTATTGTTGTAGGTTATAGAATTTGTGTGTTTAGGTTAGAGAATTTATCGGAATAAATCAGGTAGTGAAAAGAAAGAGATTGGTAGACTATTCCTTCAAATTGTATGTTGTCATAATGTCCCGAATTTATAATGTGTGCGCCATTCATATTCAGTGCGGTGGCCACGTGTAGACAAAAAGAAAATGTGGTATTGCCAGTGCGTAGTGTACAGTCCGAGTTCTGTAAATTACTGAGAGTCAGATGCGTGTTTCCGTTGCGTAGTAATCATATAGGAGGATAACTTGTAACTTAAGTGTGAGTACTAGAGCTCATATTACTCGATAACTAAGAATGAATCCACTCGCTTGGCAGACCACTCATCTTGCAGGCCTGACTGCTTGATGTAGGAGGAAACGCCCGGTAACATATCTGTGAGCTCATTCCCTATTATGTCACACATGCGTACTTACCCATCGGGACCAGCTGACTTGTTCCTCGGAGCACCGTTCATTATGGTTTTTATTTCGTCCTGAGTTATATGTTCGATTAGACGGGCATTATCCTCCTAACGTATCCCCGTCGTAACATTTGCTAAAAGTTCATCCCCGTCCAGTCTATTTATTTCGGTTCCGGCATAGAGATCCCTATGATACTTGGCCACATATTGTTTCATGGCCGTCTGAGTAATATACTCTCCCCCGTCATCGTCCGCTAGCGTGGTTATTATCCTCTTTTTCCCTCTACGAGTACGTGTTTCCCTTACTACATGGCTTAACGACGTACGTTCCTGCATGAGGTCACCGTCGCCTCCACCTCGCGCACGCACCCCGTCCAGACGCTGCCGGGCTAGGGCCCTTATTTTCAGTTTGATTATATTAACGGAAAGTACATCTGGTTCTTGATAAAGTTCTCGCAAACTGGAGAAGTAATATTCTGTCGTTTGTTTGCGCCAAAATGCAAGGGCTTTTGCATACTGTATAATGCATTTACGCAGTACTTGTTTTTTGGTCCACCAAATGATCTGCTCCCGATACCTCGTTTGGGAGCTTAAGAATTTGACCCAAATCTGTTTAATCTGTTGCTTAAGTTCAGCATCCTGCAATAGTGAGACGTTTGGTTGCCATAACCGGCGGCCACGGAAGGTTTTTTGTCGGATACATCTGAAGGAAATATGATATGCACGATGGTCGGAGAAGTTAATAGACCCTATCTCACAATCATCAATATTGAGCATGAATTCTTTAGTAACATAGATTCTATCTAATCTGCTTGCTGACGTGCTACTGACGTAAGTATGTCCGGTATAGTGGGGCTTCAAATAAGTTCAGGTGTCTTGCAGTTCTAATACATTCACCAATGTTTGCATCTCTTGAGAAGTGTTAAAATTGGATGTCTAGTCTTCACGGTGCAATACACAATTAAAATCTCCGGCAAGGATGACGGCGGCCCCAACGTTCTTTAGCAGTTCAACTATCCGATTCCGATAAAAGTTACTTCTGTGTCGTCTTTCATTTGTCCCAGAGGGCGAATATACGTTAGTTAAAATGAGGTCATGAAGTTGGACAGTTATACCCCGACCAGTCTCCAAAATCGCTTAATCTCGACACGTGATACCCTCTTTAAATAAAACCGCTGTTCCTCCTCCATTTCCGATGTTGATGATGCCTTCATAACCTGTTACGTCCGCTGCTTCAGTTGCACTATGGGACTTAGCATCTGAGGTCATCATTGTGCCCGAGCGGTTCTAGGCGCTTCGGTCCGGAACCGCACTGCTGCTACGGTCGGAGGTTCGAATCTTACCTCGGGCATGGATGTGTGTGTCCTTAGGTTAGTTAGGTTTAAGTAGGTCTCAGTCTAGGGGATTGATTACCTAGTCACATGTCCGAAAGAACAGACACTACGAATTCCGAAAGAACACACACACACATTTCTATATTAAGTGCTGTTTGTTTGGCAGCTCAGTGATAGTGACTGACTGGACCTGCATTAACCTACTCATTTGACTAGGTGTGGTTGTAATTTTCTGAACAATTCATGTTTAATAAGTGACAGCGATTTGGAAAATTTACGTTTGCGAGATGGCTACTTTATGCGTTAATTACAGTGTCTATCATCGTTTACTTTGTGGGAAACCTGCTTCTTCCTGCCCTAGCCTATACTACAGCAATGAGTGAATCCTCACATTCTTCATACCTCACTCGATGTGCTACTGCGATTGTAGCCACAGATTCAAATCTCGTTGGAAAAGTATATTTCAAGTCAGGTGGTTTTGCTTCTCCTCTACTGTCATTGAAATCGATCACAACGAAATTAAGTATAGGGATCGTACGAAACCCTTGAGTTCATACTGGAGTGCTGTGCAGATGAAAAAAGTCGTTTTTCACAATTATCAGGTGACAGATGGAGTTTGTCAGTTTCCACTAATTATGATTGCATTATTAATTGTTGGTTCACAGGCACTTTTCTGCCGCTTATAGTAACCATTTTTTGAGTGTTAGAGCTGGAAGAATAGCAACACCACATGGAATATTCGAATTAACTTTAAATCTTCACGTTTCGAGCAACGGCAGGATATCCTTCCGAAAAGCTGACCACAAGAAGCCAGGTCGTAACTGTCTTCTGGCGGGTGTGCCAATGACAGTGATCCCAACAACAATATTGTATGACAATAATACGTTGCCAACTCAACCACTGAAGAAGCTCCAAAATTGTGAATTGTATCTAGTGAATGCGTTTTCAAGGTTTCGGTCCGATTAAGACAGTAAAACACAAATAATAGTTCCAGTAATTAAATTATGGCGTTTCGTTTGCACTCAGTGCATCGATGATTTAAAAGTACTTTCATACTAGCCCCTAAACCTAGTTACAGAAATACGAATACTACTCATTGACATATAATGATGGTATTCCGGCCCTTGTCTCGCACAACTTCGAGACAAGGCTATAGTCGCTTCTTAGGTGACTCACAGAGCACGTCAGCTAGTAACCTTCCTGGTAGTATAGCTGAAACTTGGCAACAACGCAGAGTATGTTTGGCTACTCTGTGACCGACGAGTTACTTCCTTGATGGCACAGAACTATATTGCTAAATTGACTTGATATTATCGTGTCATTTCAAATGAATATTTTAAGTGTTTTTCTCTTGAGATGTGATATAAGGATATCAATTGATGTCCCCGAATGTCGTTCCACACGGGAAATAGAACTACTCTCGTCTCTTATGTTGCGATTTAACTGTCATAGCGGCGACAGGGCCAACAGTAATACACATACGCCGCACCTCTTTGCAAGTTCCGAGGTAACGTGCTTGCTTACCAGATGCAAACTGCTTTCGAGACTCGCTGAATGCCACATTTTTACTTCTTTCGTAGTAGAGCTACAGGTAGCAAGATAGAAACTCTATACGGGAATTGTTATGGTACTGCAAAATTCATAATGTCCCTTTTATTTTCTGCCAACATATTTTTTGTTGTGTGAATACATAATTTTATCTATGAACTACCACATTTTCATAATACCTGAGTATGATGCAGGACATGAAGTAAAACAGACCTTTTCGAAGTTAAAAATCCATAATATCCTACTAATTCGTGTTAAAATAGACACAATCCTCTTACAGACACTTAATACTTTGTTAAGATAGACTGCGTCATGATGTGTCTGTAGTAAGTTGAATTTAATTTATATTAGTACAGTGAATATGCTGTGATGGATACACGCTTGGGGAAGAAATCGTAGTGGAAAACTCACTTTTGGAGCTATCAGATGGAAAATATTAAGTTTACACTACTCTTTGCTCTTCTTAGGAAGTTAACGATAAAGGCATCATGATTTGTCACCAGCAACAGTACTGCATAGGAATGGTCAATGAGCGACCTGATGATGTTCAAGCGAAACTGCAATAATAGTCACTCTGTCTATTTTTATTGTTTCTAATCAGAGCATGCAGTACTCCTACACCAGACTTCTGAACCTTGCCTGTCGAATGCACATTTCGCATGATAGTTAGATGGTAATCCATGAATTGTATCAGTAGTCGAGACTTCCTTAATATGGAAAATTCATGCCAGAACGATCTTTGTTGGAACAAAAACGTCTTTTTCTGGCGTATTTTTCCGAAAAGCACTCGCTCCACACGCTGCTCCAATCTTTCGAGCTGCCTTCTCTGCATTCACCCCTCTATTATACCAAAAGTAAATATTGTGTTGCAGATGTTGCAACTTCTCCCACTTACGACCCAATTTGACAACGCATACTCGTAGTTCATGATTTTCAAGTATACAAAATCCAATGCTTACCTGCAAGATGATAACTAGAACCTGAGAGTCGAAAATGGTAGTTGATGCATACACTGACATTGTCGTGCCGCGTTCACGTGGGCGGCGCCCGATTTCAGGTGGCTGGTAGCTGGGCGCTGCAGCGCGAGGGAACGCTCGAGCGTCAGCTGTGCTGATCGCGACGCAGCCTCGAGCTGTGCTGCGGAATTGTTTGTGAAAGTATTTGTTACTGCTGGTGGGTAGAATGTGAAGCGAATTATCTTCGATGTTCAATCAGACTCGTAACTTTAGACGAGGGACGAAATGTGGTAAAAATGCACGACGATTACCACTGGACCACGGGCTCTCACAACACAACATCATCTCGTAAGTAGAAAACTTGCTCCTGACACTTCCGCATCCCACGGTGTTGCCAGATTGCGCATATGATAGAATTTTGCGAGGTCGAGCGCAGTCGGTTTCATTGGCCACCTCGAGTGAACGACTGGGACTTAGTCTCGGTGGCTGCCGGCCGGCGGTCAGTTTTTATGTCGAAGACTGGACGTAGCCGCATATTTTATGTGCATCATTTTTACTTCTGAACAAGCCTTATGGCTATACCACTTCATTTTTGTGGATCATTTAATGTTGACTACGTCTTATGACTGTTTCTCTTTTCACACAATATGGATAACCTAAGTTTATTTTATATTTCCACTGTATATAATTTTTGATTGATGCTTCTTTTTTTGCATACATGACTTCGATGTACTGGATGTAATATATTCTATTTTTTAATACTTCTTCTGAGGAAGACAGCTTCACATTTGTTGAAATACAGGTAAGAGTTTTGACATGCAACTGGTTGGCTATGTAATTCCCATTACATTCGTAGTTCTAATACTTTAACTGCTTAATGTTGAAGATCTTCATATATCAGTCTCCTTGACAGTGCTGTGAGGATTAAACTTCGGCAGCACTCATGGATTTTTCTTTGTGAAGGAACGTTTCATAACGGAACTGAGTATTCCTGTCTATACTTCGCTACCGTCAGTTTCAGTTCTTTCGTGATCCACGAACGTCTGGACACTAACTTCAGTGTATCTGGCGGCTTCTACAGATGACGAGATATTGTTGCACTACGTTAATAGTTGAAGGCGTAACAATAGATATGATGTCATTCGCAGCCATATATCTGTAGCCTTATACTTTGTTTTTACACCTGTTGTGCGGTAGTCACCGTTCCTGTAGAAATTTCTATTAGCATGAAGGGTCTCACCCACGATGTAATTTTCTACTAGACACATGTCTGTGTAGCGCTTGGTCAAATGCTGTTCTAAACATGAACGACGGTTCCTCTAAATGCTCCAGTCCCGAGGTAAATATTTGAGATGGACGCTGCTCAGGAAGAGTACAGACTGTGGAAGCCGTGAAGCAGCTATGAATCTTTTTATCATCCATGTTACACTTTTTGGAAGGAGTTGAAGTTGAACATTCGCCGTCAGATTGTCTTCCTGCTGTTACGTTTTACTCAGTATCGGCGCGTGCAGGCATCAGCCGTCGCGTGTATTGGGTAGACGCGCCCGGCTGCCTACGCTCATACGTCACGCATGCACGGCTGCACGGCTTGACTTGTCATCCAAATCATACAGACACCGCCGTGGAAACCACTTGTATCGCGTGTATAGTTCTGCACAATAACTTAGGAGAACTGAAGTGCGCCTATTATGAGAACAACTCTAGTGTTTTTATTGATCAACTGCGTGTCCGCACATTTGTGCCATCATCAGTGATTTTCTTTATTCAGGCCATGTTTGCTAAGAATATTAGGGTCCTTCACATTAGCGTATAGCTTGCCACACTGCGTCATATGATCAGACATACACAGGAAACGCGGCGTGTGCTTCAAAGTAACTGCGCGCGGAAGATAAGACGTCGGACGTCGGACTTGGCAAGATACAGAACGATTATGTTCCAGTCGTGTGCTAAACGCCTGGTAGCGATCAGTACGTTGTGATGTGCCGAGAAAAGTTTGGGCTGCGAAGACTCGCTATGTACTTTACATACAGACCTGAACTCCCACAATTAGTCTGCAAACACGGCTGCTGTTGCAGCTGTATTAAAAGGGTCAGTCAAATTAGAAAGAGACACATTAAAAAAGAGAGCGAGTAAACCATTTATTATTTCAAAAGTAATCGTCATAACTGTTAATGCATTCATCCTACTGTGACACGAGATGGTGAATGCCTTCAGTGAAAATCGCCAGCAGTTGCCTGTGGAACCACGACTGTACAGGCCTGAGGCGTCTTCGTCCGAAACAACCTGCCGGGAGAATGCTCGCCCACATGTTGCCGAGGTTGTTTCGACTGCGCTGCACGAACTTCGCTAGGATACCCTCACACATCCTCCGTACACTCCCGACCTCTCCGCACGCGACTTCCATATTTGTGGAGCCCTGAAGGAAGACACTCGTGGTCGTCGATTTATTTCTGACGAAGAGACGGAAGACTACCTAGGCAACACGGGGATATACTGTACTGATATATCGACTCGACCTATCATTTCAAGATACTGTAATGACATTTACCCCAACAACTGGTATATGTTATTTACGGCCACCTGCTGGTTCGCCTCTGGAACGCACACTTTCGATATATCCTTGCAAGGTTCGCAGAGGTGTGTGGCACCAAATGTGTATACACAGGTAATGCAGCACCACTATCGTGTTCGATAACGACCCACATGTGTTCCACTGGCTTCATATCAGACTTACTCGGTGATAAGGATCTCTGCTCCTCACGTCACCATAGCGTGTTTATGGTCTTTGTGACGAGGACATTTAATTCTGCCGGGAAGATGCCATTAGCGTCGGGGAAGGCATCAGGTATGAGGGGATGCATGTGGCCCGCGTTAAAGTCCACGCGGACGACAGCTGCCACGGTGCCTTCGACTGCTACCACAGAGCCCACGGAAACCGCAGTGTGTGTCCCCACAGCGTAACACGACCCTCCCCAACCTGCGCCCGTGGCAGGCTGACCTGACTGCTCCCAGGAGTCGGCCACCACACGACCAGCCGGCCAGTCCAGCGAGAAGATGACTCACCCGACCAGGCGGCGCGTCTCGACTGATTCGGGGTACAATTTCAGTGATTTCATCCCCTCTGCAATCGTTGGCGAACGTGTGAATACTGACAAGTCGTTTCCTGCTGTCATCAGTATGTAGCAGACAGTGTCTTTTAGTTACGTACTAGTCATATGCAGAATCAGTTCTTAGCTATGGCATTCATTTTTGGGGGTCGAACGGCAAAATATCAATACAGTTTTCAAGCCAGAAACGAGGCATAAGAATAATAACCAAAAATAGTAGTCGGGTTTATTGCAAAGATATATTTTAAAAAAGGTGATTTTAGCTGCGCCGTGTTGAATACATTTACTAAACAGCTATACGCGTCAAAAATAACATTCGCGTTTACCATAGAAACAGCTGTCTGTGACCGTGGAACTAGATCTAAACTGCACAAACATAAAACTCAAAACAGGATTTCCCACCGAGGAATAAGACTGTAAAATAAATCACCAAAGGTGAATAAAGAAATTGCTAAAACAGACTTATTTAAAAATATATTCAATTAAACATGTTTTAAAAAGATTATTGTGCTGAAACACTCCCACACAATAAGCTAAATTGTACTGTGAAACTTGGCGCCTAATCACTCTGAACACGAAATGACTGATTTAAGCTTCGCCATATTCCCTTTATTTAGGTCTCATTATGCGTCGTAGTCTCCCTATCAATTTGTTGATAATGTTAAAATAGTAAGCCACGTTAAAACTATAAACTGTTTTCATTTGCATTGCCTCGATGATAAATGTCTGTGTCATCTTTTCCACAAAGAGTAAATACCTCCAAACTATGAAGTAAAGTCCTCGAAAAATCAAAATAACCTGAAGATTCCTTTGTAAAGCAGCAGCAGTGCAGACTTAAAATTATTTGTTTGTTGACATTAATAGTAAAACGAAAAGTCACTCATAATAAAGAAAGAAGTAAACTACTCTGACTCGAAAAGACTGAAAGCATTCTGAAAACAGACGCGAGGGAAAGTATCCTAAATACAAAATCAAAACGAACTCTTAATACCGACAAGATATTGAATGAAAATGTAATAAAAGAGGAAAGTTTTAAAAGAAAAAACTGAAACGAAAAATAAAGTAACATTTCTAAATAATCAGTGCTGTCTGTACGAATGCACTTGAGTGAGTGCAGTTTTTACGACTGTTAAGGAAAGCTGGTGTATGTGGGTGGGCAGGTGTTACGTATCTTCAGCTCGAGGTCCTGCTCCTCCCCCGGGGCCGGTCGCTTGTGTAAGCCCAGCCCCTTCCCACGCACCTAATGGATTGGACGGAATGTCGTCCGCACACCGGCGTCGTGCATCACCGTAAATAGACAGCAGGACAGGGATAGCTCTCTGCCGACTCCCGCGGTCATCATAAAAAAAAATCCTCCTTCCTTAAATACGACAATCTGACACGAGCGATGAAAATACACTCCTGGAAATTGAAATAAGAACACCGTGAATTCATTGTCCCAGGAAGGGGAAACTTTATTGACACATTCCTGGGGTCAGATACATCACATGATCACACTGACAGAACCACAGGCACATAGACACAGGCAACAGAGCATGCACAATGTCGGCACTAGTACAGTGTATATCCACCTTTCGCAGCAATGCAGGCTGCTATTCTCCCATGGAGACGATCGTAGAGATGCTGGATGTAGTCCTGTGGAACGGCTTGCCATGCCATTTCCACCTGGCGCCTCAGTTGGACCAGCGTTCGTGCTGGACGTGCAGACCGCGTGAGACGACGCTTCATCCAGTCCCAAACATGCTCAATGGGGTACAGATCCGGAGATCTTGCTGGCCAGGGTAGTTGACTTACACCTTCTAGAGCACGTTGGGTGGCACGGGATACATGCGGACGTGCATTGTCCTGTTGGAACAGCAAGTTCCCTTGCCGGTCTAGGAATGGTAGAACGATGGGTTCGATGACGGTTTGGATGTACCGTGCACTATTCAGTGTCCCCTCGACGATCACCAGTGGTGTACGGCCAGTGTAGGAGATCGCGCCCACACCATGATGCCGGGTGTTGGCCCTGTGTGCCTCGGTCGTATGCAGTCCTGATTGTGGCGCTCACCTGCACGGCGCCAAACACGCATACGACCATCATTGGCAGCAAGGAAGAAGCGACTCTCATCGCTGAAGACGACACGTCTCCATTCGTCCCTCCATTCACGCCTGTCGCGACACCACTGGAGGCGGGCTGCACGATGTTGGGGCGTGAGCGGAAGACGGCCTAACGGTGTGCGGGACCGTAGCCCAGCTTCATGGAGACGGTTGCGAATGGTCCTCGCCGATGCCCCAGGAGCAACAGTGTCCCTAATTTGCTGGGAAGTGGCGGTGCGGTCCCCTACGGCACTGCGTAGGATCCTACGGTCTTGGCGTGCATCCGTGCGTCGCTGCGGTCCGGTCCCAGGTCGACGGGCACGTGCACCTTCCGCCGACCACTGGCGACAACATCGATGTACTGTGGAGACCTCACGCCCCACGTGTTGGGCAATTCGGCGGTACGTCCACGCGGCCTCCCGCATGCCCACTATACGCCCTCGCTCAAAGTCCGTCAACTGCACATACGGTTCACGTCCACGCTGTCGTGGCATGCTACCAGTGTTAAAGACTGCGATGGAGCTCCGTATGCCACGGCAAACTGGCTGACACTGACGGCGGCGGTGCACAAATGCTGCGCAGCTAGCGCCATTCGACGGCCAACACATTGCTTGTACAGCCCTCTCGCAGTGTCCGGAGCAAGTATGGTGGGTCTGACACACCGGTGTCAGTGTGTTCTTTTTTCCATTTCCAGGAGTGTATGAGGGTGTTTTAGGAACTACCAGTAAAACGAGCGGACAGTCGTTTTCCCGACGCTCTGTTTGCGAGTGGAACAGGAAAGGAAATGACGAGTAGCGGTGTAGGGTGCCCTCATCCACGCACCGTATACTGACTTTCGGAGCACGTACGTAAATGTAGATGTATGTGGTAGTTCTACTTTAAGTCTTCTGGATGGTGGCATTTTACTGTAGTTCGTGTTTTGCAGTGATTTGTCGTCAGTAGTGTAATCGCGAAGTCCGGGTTCCCGGTTTCGATTCCCGGCGGGGTCAGGGATTTTCTCTGCCTCGTGATGACTGGGTGTTGTGTGATGTCCTTAGGTTAGTTAGGTTTAAGTAGTTCTAAGTTCTAGGGGACTGATGACCATAGACGTTAAGTCTCATAGTGCTCAGAGCCATTTTTTTAATCGCGAAGTTGGAGGTCTCTCCACCTCTCAGTGCGCAGCGCGCCGCGTTTATTTGGGTCCCGAGCCAGCGGCCGGCCACTGTGACGTCTTCCAGCAGTTCGCCACAGCCTGCTGGCTCCGCCTCCTTCCCACAGACGTCGGCAGAGTTCGCGAGCAGCCACGCGCTACGATCATCAGTGGGGCGGGTCGTGGTTAGCGGGACATGCGCGGCGTTCGGCACCTTCCGTAATGACTGAGTAGAAGATAACGTAAGAAACTGAATCGTTTAACGAATGTCGTTTTTCCTAAAGAGTCTGTTTAGTATTAATTTTTTCGGTCGTTAATACCATTTCAAGAACCACCCTCTGGCCTGGATCGTTCTCTTTGGGCAGTGTGTATGAACAACAGCAAGTAGGTCGCGCGTTTCCCTATGAACCACTGCTCTGTGGAGGTGGAACGGCGGTCCGACAGATCGCAGTTGTCGTCAGCCGGTCACCAGTGCTCCATCTTCCGCGACGATGTTGCAAATTCTCTGGAACGGTTTTGCAAGACCTTTTCTTCGCATGCACATGGTAATCCTTCCCCTTGCAGTGACTGTTCATGAATTACAATTCTGAGTTCTCGTCGTTAACTAACACGAATTCGTTAAATATGCCCATAAGCCAGTAGCTATGCGCACATAGAATTTAATTAACGATGATGTTATGACTTTTGTTCGACAAGTTCTGAAGCAAAGGAATTAAGAAATATCTTTGGACAACTTTATTCTAAAATAGGATGCAATGTACTATAAAAAACTTGCAGTAATGTATTGAAAATGTGTTTGTGTACCTAGTTTTTCGGAACTCAACTCAGTGACCTATTTTACGGATATTCGTATGGGAAAAAGTGCTTCACCTAACGAACGCTAATTACGAGTAAGTTTCAGGAGCGAAACATCTTCATTAAGCGAAGTAACACAGCGTAAAATTACTTTGCAAATAAGTTATACAAAATACGTACGCTAATCAGTTGTTTTTATTTTGTGACCAATTAAGAATTAATTATATGAGACGTTCTGGAAAACTGTCATACCTGACTGACGTATATAAGCAATTCATATAACGAAATTAAGCACTGTAATTATGATTAATGAGATTAATGTGTCTGTGACTTGCCACTTACAACTGTTTACAGTTGTGGATCTGATTCATTAGTGTAAATTATCAAAAACGACTTCAGCTACTAATCAGTTAGTTCAGATCTGTAACTAAGTTTTGAATATTTCGTTTTGGAGGTAAGTACTGCCGAAAGCGAAGAAAAAAGAAAAAAGCCACCGGCAAACTTTTGGAATTGATTTAACTGTGTGAGTGGAAGACTCTTATAAAAGTCCGGCAATGATGATTTTAAATATTTACCTTTATAAAAAGCGCTACACTGTAAATCGACCATTTGAATTTGAATTACTGCAACGAGAGTTTCAATACCTCCGTTTACAGAATTTTGTAAAAGTTCTTCATATCGTTTGCAATTGCATCAAAATCTGGAAAAAGAGACAAAATTTATTATTAATGCATTCGAACTTCCAGTTGTGAAATGTACTCGAGATAGGGTGTCTGCCTCACTGAATGTTATTCTTATGTTAAAATGCGTAAGCGTTTTTTTCTTCAGTTGACACTGAAACAAAACGTGTTTTCATCTGAAGAATTTAATATGAGTGCATAACTCAGGCAATAGCTGGTTTTCTCCTTGTTACCTGAAATTAAGCTCGTTGGTATGTAGAGTTAAATCAGTATAAAATGATAACGTCCATTACAACTTCCATTGTTTTACATCTCTGTTGGAGGACGGTTCCCTTTATTCCACAAAAGTTCGATTGTTGTTCGGAGTTCAGAAAATGGCGTCAGGGATTTTCCACCACAGCTAAGCCAGCGTACTGATCTATAATATGGTAACTAATTTTCTTCAGTTCCGTCGATGAACGATGGTTGACAGCATGTGATCTTATGTAATTAACAGCTGACGTGACTGGCTTCAAAACTTCTGATGCATCCAAGCATTTTCCGCACAACGACCGTTGACGAATGATGCAATGTGCGACTAACACTTTGGATCCACCTCCATTTCCTGTTTATTCTACTTATGTTTTCGTCGCCATCAATTGTGAGACACCTTAAGCTTTTCGGTTTTCTAAACAGAAGTTTCTGCCCCTTTAAAAATTTCTTCTCCCGTGACCGTGCGTTGAATACTATGAACGTCAGCTCTTCGTACACTTCATAATTTTTGTTCATCCCTCGAATAAAAATTAACACCTGCGAAGTATCTGGCACATTTGTTGACTCAAAGAGCCAAAGAGAGCTATTCTAAATTTTAAGTTTTTTTTTTTCAGGCAATTCAAGTAATATATTTTCTGTAATATCATTTACTCTCCGGGCCACAGTGTTTGCTGACAAACTAATGTTCTGAAATGAACTAAGTTTCTCTGGACACAACTGCTTCAGTTCGCCGTCAGTAAATGGTTTTCCATGTTTCGCTATTGAGTGAGCCACTCGGAAACTGTTTCTCGTTCAGAATTTACTTTCTTAAACAACATTTGCAGAGATTCCAACCCGCGTTTCGAAGACGCGTATGCTTCTGACCTTTGGCTTATGCTAAATTTGGAATAGCTCTGAGAATTTTTAGTCTCATAATGACGTTTTATACGGTATTTTTTGATAACTGATATTGTTTCATTGCAAATTATACACATTGATTTTTTACCGACTCAGCCACGACTTAGTGATGTCCTCTTCGTTATTTAAAATTTCTGCACTCACTATCTATCTTCCGTTTCTTTCTCGCATCTACACAAATCCACGCAAAAAATATGTAACAGCAAATGACAATGATCCCAGTTAATAGTTTTAAGATCAAGGGTTCTGAGTAAAGAGTTGCTCTGATTTATCTTAAAGGCAATCTTAATTAAATACTCACTGTTAGACACAATGTATCTTCAATAAGAAATGTAGTCACCAAACGCACTACTCCCAAAATATTTTGCTCTCCATATCGCACCTACCAGATGATGCTGTACTAGTGCACGTAACTTCTCGACTCCCCGGAAGACGTCACTACCGTTAAGTTAAGCGCTGTCGGATGTAATCGTAACGAGACGTGAGGTGCAGCACGGCAGTAAAGGGACCCGCTGTACACCCGCCCCCCCGCAGGTGCCAACACAAATTCCGGAGCCGAGCCCACCCCCGCTCCCTGCGCCGTGGGTAACTCAATTACCGGCCAGTCCTGAAACGGAAATTCAACACTGCAGCATGTTGGTGTGATGAACTATAGCCTGTCCGACTTTTCTTGGGCCATGGCAGCGGTGGCCGCAGGGAACGAAGAGGTGACCACCACTGCCGCCGCGTGCCGAGTACTGCCCCGCAGTGTGTAGAAAAAACAGAGAAGAAAAGAAAAGAAAAGGTTGAAAATGGTTGAGAAAGAATGGTGAATAAAAAGGGGTTTTTAAATCGTTAATGACCGTGAAAAAAGGGAAAGAATGAAATGCAAGTCGGACTTCGTATTACAGAAAAGTTATCGGACTTCGTGATTCGGAAAAGCTATTGTTGGGGTGGTCCTTGTGGCGTTTCTGAGCAAAAGTCAAACCAATTTACACTACAAAAATTATTTGAAAAGGTACAGAGAATAACAAAATGTAACTGACAGGGGGAAATGGCGTAGATAAAGAGTTCATCCTTTACCGTGTTAACATGTCTTCTCGCGTGCGGCGTCCAGGTCGTCAAAAATCTCCTACTTCATTTCTGCATGAAAAGTAGTAGCTGCTCCAAAATCTTGCAATCGTCCAGGAATCACTAATTTATACAAATTAAAATCATCTTAATACTAATGCAATTTATTTTACGTTGCTACTTCCATACTACGAATTTCATAACAACTTCCACAATACGTCTACACGTTAATAAGTTTTTTCGTCTTAATCGAACCAAGACTAGCTAATAAGATTTTACGTCTGAATTAAGTTTCGGCTCTCAAGAGACAAAAGACGGATAGATAAAAAAAAGGACTTACAATTTTTTTGTACCTTCATTTTCTGCCGTCGAGCGCTCATACAGCTGCGACGGTGTAATTTTTATCTGAGGGAACGAGTGTAGCGCGGCGAAATTCAAAGTCCCGCTACAAGTGCTGACACCACACAGCTCGAGCTGCGGTCTTAATAACGCACGGAAGCAATAAGGTATCACGAAAGCGCGTTGTTTGTAGCAGTGTGTATGAAATGAAATTAAGGCCGCAGATCAAAGTCAAACAGCCAGCACTTCACTGCGTAATGGCCGCTCAGTGCCAGCTCGTGAAGACTGGCAGCGGCGGCAAGCGTCACGGAAACTTCTGAATCGTACCGAGGAGTTCCGAGCGGTAGCAGGCTGTAGTTAGGCCTTGGCCCTTGGGACCTAGTGGAAGAGTCAATGCGGCCTCAGGCTAAAATGTTTGCACCGTAGATGGTCTACACATTGTAAATAGTTGTCTAAGTTGACAGTTTAGGTTTTTATGTTGGTAACGTCACGTAGCTCTCTATACGAAAACCACTGACTGTGCTGTGTGAAGTCTGCCGCTGGTTTGCATTGTTGGAATATTTGCTATTGTAGTGTTGGGCAGTTGGATGTGAACAGCGCGTAGCGTTGCGCAGTTGGAGCTGAGCCGCCAGCAGTGGTGGATGTGGGGAGAGAGATGGCGGAGTTTTGAGAGCGGACGATCCGGACGTGTGTCCGCCAGAAAGAGCAAATTTGTAATACATTGTTTGTTCTCTATCAAAATCTTTCATTTGCCAACTATGCCTATCAGTACTTAGTGCCTCCGGTAGTTGGAATCTTTTAGTCAGCTGGAAGTATTTGCGCACGCTGTATTGCAGTAGTTTGTGTAACGAAGATTTTCATGAGGTAAGTGATTCATCAAAGGTATAGGTTATTGTTAGTCAGGGCCATTCTTTTGCAGGGATTATTGAAAGTCAGGTTGCGTTGCCGGCTGATGTGGCCGTGCGGTTCTAGGCGCTTCAGTCTGGAACCGTGGGACCGCTACGGTCGCAGGTTCGAATCCTGCCTCGGGCATGGATGTGTGTGATGTCTTAGGTTAGTTAGGTATAAGTAGTTCTAAGTTCTAGGGGACTGATGACCACAGATGTTAAGTCCCATAGTGCTCAGAGCCATTTGAACTATTTGTTTAAGATTGCGTTGCGCTAAAAAAATATTGTGTGTCAGTTTAGTGATGATCAGAATAAGTAAAGAGAGAAATGTCTGAGTACGTGCAGTTTTGCTCAGCTGTTTGAAAATCAAATAACGTAAGAGGTTTATCAGCACAGTAATTCATTAATTTTTCAAAGGGGATGTTTCAGTTCCTGTTCAGTATTCCTCGCTCGGAGTAATCCCGAAATCATCTCTACACTTCTACATTTTGGTCTGTAAGAACGACGTATTGAATTCTGTCTGCAGGGAACTCCTGTATCCAATCACAGATTCTCTTTTCTCTTTTTCTGGTGCCTTGTCCCGCGGTTTCGCAGGGTCGGTATTGTTAGGAGCTGATTTGGCAAGGGACAGAATTAGTGTACCCCAGCTGTCTGCGCCTAGTGTAATTCATGTAACAGTGTGAACGTGTTTAGATGTCTGTGAGTCGTGTAACTGAGGCGGAACGTGGGGACCAGCCCGGTATTCACCTGGTGGGATGTGGAAAACCACATGCAGGCCGGCCGGCTCACCGGCCGACGTCGTCAATCCGCCAGGCGGAATCGACGCGGGGCCGGCGCGCCTACCCGAGTCCAGGACGCGGCGCATTAGGACTCTCGGCCAACCTGGCGGGTGTGTCCAGTCACAGATCCGGCTCGATATTCGATAATCTCGTGTATTTGTCGCTAAACGTCAGTACGGAACCGTAATGGCTGCCTTCCGGAAGTCAAGGAACGCGGAATCAATCTGAGCGCTGACGTCTACGTCACTCTGCATCTTTACACACCGACAGAGCCGAGATTCGCAAGACTTGGTTTGCGAAATCTACATTGATTTTTATAGAGGTTTTTCCCCATAAAAGTCGTAACATGTGAGCACAAAATGCGTTCCATAATTCTACAACAGAGTGACGTCAGCGATGTAGGCCTTCACTTGCGTGAATCTGTCCTTCATTCTTACAGTCGCTAGGTACCGTTCGTTGCTCCAGCGACCCACGACAAACTGCTGCTGGCAGGTAAGTAATTTCTCTGTGATAAACCGTATGCAATCGTACAGGTAGTTCATTTGGTCCTGGCGCCTTCCGACTGCTACTCGATTGTAGCTGTTTTTCTCTTCCTCGACAATTTATCTCATATATCTGCTATTTCCACGTTCGTGCGATGAGTGACTGCAGGAACCGTATTACAGTCATCCGCTCTGGAACGGTTTCGGAGGAGCGAATTCAGGTCAGGCTGAGAATACCAGTTCTTAAAATTTCCGCGAGAGCAACGTCGCCCATCTTCCAAAGACTCCTTCCTGCTTTGAAGTTCCCCGAGCATCTCTGTCACACTTTCGTACAGTCTGTACCGACCTCTGAATGCCCTCGGTAACTGTCGCGAGGCCTGCCTCGGCAGGGCTCTAGACTTGTGGCTGTTTAACTTTCAGACTAGAGGTTCAGTTTCACACAAGAAATTACTTAAAAATTTTTGTTTATGTTTACCGCCGACACCAGCTGCCGTAGGGAGGAGCCATTGAGCATTGTTCCTTTCAGTCTTCTCGAAATTTGGACGACAAATGGATAAACTGAAAACCTTGCTCCAGTAATCCTCACATTACAAAGTAGGGATTAGGGTCTTAAGGTCTGTGAGGACCCACCGTGGTGTTGATAGCTGTGTTACAAAGTTGTTACGAAAGCAAAGAGAGCTTCATCACAAATATAAGTCAAGCCAAAATGAAGTAAAAAGAAAAAAATGAAAAATGTGAATGAAGCCAACATGAGCGTAAGGACAGCAATTCGGGAAGCGTTCAATGGGTAAAAAAAAAAAAAAAAAAAAAAAGTTTAGGAAGTTTGCTCCTTACGTTAGGTCAGTAAAGCTGATCGATATCGTGTATTCAGTCACTCAGTGACCACACAGGTGGAGACAGATTACCGAGGGCATTCAGAGGTCGGTATAGGCTGTACGAAAGTGTGACAGAGATGCTCGGGGAACTTGAAAGCAGGAAGGAGTCTTTGGAAGATGGGCGAAGTTGCTCTCGCGGAAATTTTAAGAACTGGTATTCTCAGCCTGACCTGAAAACGCGTTCGGCAGTGTTCAGTAGATGGACTTTCAATCAGAATTCTGAAATTTGTTCCAACTTAATAAGTAATACCCTCAGTGATGTACAGTTTGTTTCACAATTCATGTTGCGCTCTTCTAGAAGTTGTAGAGGGGACACGGGCTCTAAAACGCATACCTTAAGAGGTACGAGCATGTGCTCAATAGGGGAGATGAGTCTCACAATACCGAAGATGGAACAGCTCCCCAGTTGTGCATTTTAGAGCAAGTTTACTGGACATTTTTTCCTTGTTTTGGACCATACTACCACCTCTCCAAGTTGCCTGCGCTTCTATCGCAGCAAGAACCGTAATGGTATTCCAATGTCAGAGATATCAGAACGATTTTCGCTTATAACTTTCTTACCTCAAATTGATACATTCATCTTGCTCCATGATCCTAGAAAGTTTGTAACGTCGGCACTGAATCTCACTGTATACAGGGTGTTACAAAAAGGTACGGCCAAACTTTCAGGAAACATTCCTCACCCACAAATAAAGAAAATGTGTCCGGAAACGCTTAATTTCCATGTTAGAGCTCATTTTAGTTTTGTCAGATTGTACTGTACTTCCTCGATTCACCGCCAGTTGGCCCAATTGAAGGAAGGTAATGTTGACTTCGGTGCTTGTGTTGACATGCGACTCATTGCTCTACAGTACTAGCATCAAGCACATCAGTACGTAGCATCAACAGGTTAGTGTTCATCACGAACGTGGTTTTGCAGTCAGTGCAATGTTCACAAATGCGGTGTTAGCAGATGCCCATTTGATGTATGGATTACCACGGGGCAATAGCCGTGGCGCGGTACGTTTGTATCGAGACAGATTTCCAGAACGAAGGTGTCCCGACAGGAAGACTTTCGAAGCAATTGATCGGCGTCTTAGGGAGCACTGAACATTCCAGCCTATGACTCGTGACTGGGGAAGACCTAGAACGACGAGGACACCTGCAATGGACGAGGCAATTCTTCGTGCAGTTGACGATAACCCTAATGTCAGCGTCAGAGAAGTTGCTGCTGTACAAGGTAACGTTGACTACGTCACTGTATGGAGAGTGCTACGGGAGAACCAGTTGTTTCCGTACTATGTACAGAGTGTGCAGGCACCATCAGCAGCTGATTGGCCTCCACGGGTACACTTCTGCGAATGGTTCATCCACCAATGTGTCAATCCTCATTTCAGTGCAAATATTCTCTTTACGGATGAGGCTCCATTCCAACGTGATCAAATCGTAAGTTTTCACAATCAGCATGTGCGGGCTGACGAGAATCCGCACGCAATTGTGCAATCACGTCATCAACACAGATTTTCTGTGAACGTTTGGGCAGGCATTGTTGGTGATGTCTTGATTGGGCCCCATGTTCTTCCACCTACGCGCAATGGAACACGTTATCACGATTTCATACGGGATACTCTACCTGTGCTGCTACAACGTGTGCCTTTACAAGTACGACACAACATGTGGTTCATGCACGATGGAGCTACTGCACATTTCAGTCGAAGTGTTCGTACGCTTCTCAACAACAGATTCGGCGACCGATGGATTGGTAGAGGCGGACCAATTCCATGGCCCCCACGCTCTCCTGGCCTCAGCCCTCTTGACTTTCATTTATGGGGACATTTGATAGCTCTTGTCTACGCAACCCCGGTACCATATGTAGAGACTCTTCGTGGTCGTCTTGTGGAGGGCTGTGATACAATACGCCATTCTCCAGGGCTGCGTCAGCGCATCAGGGATTCCATGCGACGGAGGGTGGATGCATGTATCCTCGCTAACGGAAGACATCCGAGAAGCTCACCATTTCACCAGAGAAAGCAAGGCTGGAGTTATGGAAGATGTCGACGCTTCACCTGCAGACGCCAGAAACTGAAGAACTGCCACCTGGACACAACGAGAGCTGGCTGGTGTGGAAATCTTTAAACAGATTACGTTGGACGATCCAGAGACAACCTGAAGAGATGGGGCTTCATAACGTCCTGTGGTTGTGGACAAGAACAAACCACAAGCACATGCTCCAGTGCCTTTTGTGCCCTACATCCTGCACGGAGATTGATCGCCTGCAAGCCACCTCAAGCACCTTGGAGGTTGCAAACTACTGGGCGCATGTAATATAAATACAATTTGTGTATATATATGTACATATTTATTGATGTGTATGACTACTGTAAATTTGTATGTTTCTGATTCGAGAATAATAATAAAAAAGTGTTGCCGTGGGATGAGGTCGTAATATTTCGGCTCATAGGCGTACGTAGGCGTCGAGTTGGAGTATGTGACGGAGACAGGCAACCGTAAAAAGACTGTTGTGATACCTGCGTCTTCTCCTCGTATATTCAGAAATCGGCAGGCAGCAAGCGGCGTGCCGGCTAGCGAGGAGTGCTGGGGTGTGCCGGACTACCGGCGCGCGCGCGCGCACACACACACACACACACACACACACACACACACTGCTGACACGGCCGGCCGCCGGGCTGTGTTTGCAGAGAGAGAGTCATTTCGCCGGCATTTGTGTACGTTTATGCGTGGTACGCTGTTTGCTTTGCGTGGGCGTGCTTTAGCGGCGGCTCTTTATGCGGTCGTGGGCGTGCGGCTCGCTTTGGGCTGTTTATTTCCGGCGACCTGTTTCGACAGTTTAAATGAGATTAATTTCGGGCACTGATTGTGGTAATTCTGTCGGTTGACAGAGTTGATACTCTCTGAACAGCCCGTGGCGCCTGTCACATCTTCCCACTCGCGAGGCGAGGTCTGCAGGTCCCAATACCAGTACGTGATTTTTTTTTCGTTCCAGATCCCTCCTGGACAAACGTACCCGTCTACTGTTGTGTTCTCCAGCAGTTTATTGAACGTAACTTCTTCTACAATACAATAGCTGGCTGTACAATAGATGTAGAGTCCGTCGATCTAACCGGAGATGTGGTTCCTGTGGGTCGGCTGGTACTTCTATCGGCGGTGCAGTACAGAGGCTTCGGTGATGTCTTCTCGGAGACTCTGCTATAGCGGTTGCCATTAGCAGCGGACGAAGACTGGTCAGCCTTTTTTCCCCTTTATTGTTATTTTAATACCTGAACAATCAGGTGGGCTGTCAGCGGCATGCTACGCCGCTCTTCAGCCGTAGTGTTGACAATAACAGAACACAGAATGGAGAATCAGAATGAACATAGTGACGGGCAAAACAAAAAAAAATAGCGGTCACAGATACACAAAAAACACGGAGCCGTTCACACTCGACGATAACGACACTGAAAACACGTTGACACGGCGCACATAACACTGATGAATCTGACGACACAAGTGAACGTAGAAGCGTGACGGCGGACACTAAAAACACAAAACGACGTCACACACACGAGAGACTGATGGCGATGATCTCCGGCGCGCGAATGTTCACTGAGCGTGTGCGAGTCCGGGGACCTGCCAAGAGGGGAAGAAGGGTGAGAGGGGGTGGAGAGGGTGGAGAGGGGAGAACAAAGAAGCCAATGGCTGAAGAGATGGGAGGAGGAGTAGAGGGACAGGGGAGGGGAGGCCCAGGGGAGGAGTGGGGAGAAAGGGAGGAGGGAGGGAGGGTGCCCAAAGGAACAGACAGAGGAAGAGGGAGGGAGGATGAAAGTTGGTAGGAGGGGTAGATGGAGGGGAGGAGGACATCATCAGGGAGGGGGAGCTGGCGGAAGCCACCTTGGGATAGGGTAAGGAGGGTGCAGAGATGGAGATGGAGACCGGGTGGGACGTGGGAATGCAGGCGCGGCAGCGGGCAGGGGTGGGAGAGGATGGGAGAGACGAGCGGGTGAGGAGGATCGAGTTTGCGGGAGGTGTACAGGATCTGTATCCTTTCAAGGAAAAGGAGGAGGTGGGAGAATGGAATGAGATCGCACAGGATCCGCGTGGGGGAGGGGAGACGGATGGGCGTAACAAAGGATAGGGCGGATGAGGGATTTATAAGTGTGGAGTATGGTGGAGGGGGTCCAGACCCCACATACGGCCGGAAAGGAGCTTGAGGAGACGGAGTCGGGAGCGTGCCTTGGCTTGGATTGTCCGGAGATGGGGGGTCCAGGAGAGTCGACGGTCGAGGGTGACTCCAAGGTACTTAAGAGTGGGGGTGAGGGCGATAGGACGGCCATAGATGGTGAGATAGAAATCAAGGAGGCGGAAGGAAGGGGTGGTTTTGCCTACAATGATCGCCTGTGGTCTGCCTTCGACCGGCCGGGCCTATATAGTGAGTTGGAGCCAATAGAAACCCGGCGCAGGAATCCGTGGCCGGATATGTCGCGGTGACCTCTGCAAGGAAAGGTTCCTATTAATCGACTGGAATCTCCGGCGTGTTTACCTGATGTCTTTGGCTGTTGGTTTGTTTTCCTCATAGCGTGGCTGTTATGCGGTGCTGCCTGCCTTTTAGGGGAACCCGATGGCAGGCAGTGCATCCACAATGTTTAATTTATGTTCCGCCACATTTTAAATGTGCTAAATTGCTGAAAATCGAGCACTAAAGACCAGGGAGAGCGTCACAGAAGTCTCGAACTAGCTGAACAAGGAGATTCTAGGAATTTGGCAGCGATTCTGGAGAGGGCCCCTCAGTATTAAGTATGAAACCTAGGAATAGTGCTACAGGCCCTTACGAATCGCTGCGATAGAGATCGGGAAGACACGGTTTGAACGATTACCGCGCTCACACAGACGTTCCGAGAGCTAACGGAACGACAGGAAACCCTGACACGTCGCGTGGCACCGTGGGGGGGCAGAGTGCATACCCAGGACACTCACGGAAACAGTGTCGTGTGTCCCGCGCCTTAACAAGCACGCCCCGTATTGAATTCGACGCTCCCTTTAGGACTCACTGCGCCCACAGTGCCGGCTGTGAGTACCGCGACTGATTTCACTGAGCACCTATTCCACAGCGCCACCACTCACGTTATTTGTTTTGTTTCAGTCAACACATTACGATGAATTTGTAATATGTTTTCGTCATTATCAGGCATTTCTGGTAAACGTACATAAAGATCTCAATAAATTCATTTAATAGTACGATTTTCTATGCAGTCGGATCCAAAACTGCAATAAGATTCCTAAATGATTCCATGCCGCTTGCAGCTGTTGACCTTCAGTTTATTCATTCACTACTGCAGGATTACCGACTTACACCATTTTCAAATACTTTGCTAACATCTTTTCGTGAAAACAGAATTCCAAATACGTTATTTATAGTCGAAATGAAAAGCAGACACTGTCTCTTCGAGAGTACCCGGACATTTACTAGTGGACAATAATAAGGTGTGTGTGTGTGTGTGTGTGTGTGTGTGTGTGTGTGTGTGTGTGTGTGCTCCCTTTCAAATGTGCAGGGCACACTTTGGTTGACGGTTTTTTGGACGCCTGTGGAGGAATGTTGGCTTCATCGAGAGCCGAAACCACACAAGGCAGTGATGTCGTACGTTAACTCATGCCAAAGGTGGTCCAGTGAGTCCAGGTCGGGGTTCTGGCAAAGTCTGTGCACTTCAGTGACGTCACTGTCCACAAGCTGTTCGCTCAGAGATGTTGCTTTATGACACGGTGCGCTGTCACGCTAGAAAAGTAATCGCCACCGAGATGTTCCTCTACTGGAAGCAGTACACAACGCTATAAAATGTGTCCGTATCCGACAGCCTTTAGCGTTTTCTCAAGCGCAGTGAGGAGACTCCACCCTAACGGCGGACAGCACCGTCGTGCCGTGACTGAACCGCGGGGGGCCCAGCAGTGCTGATGCAGCGACGCGCCATCCTGAGTGGACAGGCGTGGCCAGCTGCCTGGGGGGAGGGGGGGGGGCGAGCGGCCGGAGGGCACACCCCCCACTTTCCGCGCTGCTTCTCAGTCAAGCAGCTCCTCAGTTCGCCCCCCACCCAGCAATGCGCTAACATTTCCTCCCCTCCGTACTGCACTGTCGTGTCGCATAACGGTCTCCAGGCTTTCGCCAGATCGAAACCCTTCCCTCGAATTACCACGAGGTGTAGCGTCATTCGTGACTCCAAATCACTGCTTTCCGGTCATCAACTGCCCAGTGGCGTCACACCTCCAGAGCTGTTTAGCACGTGTGGCTTACAGGGTGCTGCTCGACCGTCGTACACTACTCTCTTCAACTCCATCCGCAGGTGAATGTGCTGGATGGGCTACTGGCAGCGCTCTGGAAGTCACGAACGATTTTATGAAGTCGTGGTAGAAGAAACAAAATGTATGACGGTGTACAAAGCTATATTCGTACCCTACTTGGCCGGCCGGGATGGCCGAGCGGTTCTAGGCGCTACAGTCTGGAACCGAGCGACCGCTACGGTCGCAGGTTCCAATCCTGCCTCGGGCATGGCTGTGTGTGATGTCCTTAGGTTAGTTAGGTTTAAGTAGTTCTAAGTGTAGGGGACTCATGACTTCAGAATTTAAGTCTCATAGTGCTCAGAGCCAGTTTCATACGCTACTTGGATGTGTTACAGCAGACAAAACAATATATCAAACTGATTACGAGAGAGAACAACATAGGAACCCTCCATTGTGATTGAGTGTCTGTGGGATATGGTCTTCCTCCTGTACCGGCGACAAAACTTTACACAGATCTGTGCAAGCGACTTCCATTACTGGCCACTTGCTCCAGTTGACCAATACATATATATGTAAGATGCTCGATGTCAACATGCATACAGTATTTGTTTTTTCGATATATATGACATTAGGAGGTTTTAGCCGGCCGTTGTGGCGGGACGGTTCTAGGCTGATGACGTCAGATGTTAAGTCCCGTAGTGTTTAGAGCCATTTGAACAATTTCCGGAGGTTTTATTACAGGGAGAGGTATGACTGGTTAAATCTCTGATGCAGATAGTTCATAGCTTTTTTTACCTACTCTGGTTGTTATAAAGTAATGATAAAAGTGGCCTCAGATGTAATAATTCACTGCCGACTGCATAGATGTCGATCTGTATCGACGTTAAATACATCTGAAATGAACGTAATGTCTTCAGGCATGACAAATTTTAATTTGAACATAACGACTGCTTTCAAACTATACTGGTTTTGCTCATAAAATTAATAGAAATCGACTGTATCTGTTCTCGTGGAATCATTAATGTTTTTATTCTTATCATAACGATTGTGTGCTGAAAAGTATGTATTACCGCAATTCCTCTGTTACTTCATACTTCATAACTGTTATAACCAGGAATAACACAATAACCTCTTCAGTCTGGTTTATTAAATCACAAATCACTTTTTGACAATTATGTTAGCCAAGCGTCTACCCAGGCTCACACTCAGTAGTAATGCATAATTAAAGTTTGGTTATACCAATGTCCGAATTTGTATGGCGGGGTGCACGTCCCGTAATTATTTCCAAGTCCAGTGAAGTTCAGTCTCTCCGAGTGAAGTCGCAAGATTTTCCGTCGAGTTGCCAGGTAACCTCGAGTGGTGCGGCGAGTCATCCACAAGCAGCTGGAACACGGCGTACTGCACTTCCCGATGAGAACTGTCGTTTGCGGCGGCGGCCTGGTTTACATAAGGCTTGCTAGTTAATGGAGCCGTCGGCTGGGGTCGCTGTGTTCCAGGGAAAACCAATCGCAATGTTTCCTGGCGCAGCCAATTGCTATGTGCTGGCAAACGCGCGCGCGCGAAGGCGGCCAGCGATGGTAGCCGCGAGCCGCCCGGAGAAGTGCGGCCAGCGATGTATTTCTCGGCCACGTGAGGGAGCGTGCGTGTGAAGACGGCCAGCGAGGGAAGCAGCGGGCCGCCCAGAGAAGTGCGGCCAGCGATGTATTTGGCGGCCGCGTACTGGAGCGCGTTGTTCGGTGTTTGTTAGAAGTGGTGTATACCACAATAACCTCTAATTATTAAGTAGACACCACTTGAATTATAGCTCCTTGTGGAACCTAGAAATGATAGTGTTTTTCTGTACATGTGAGTAGATTTCGAGAATCAGGTTGTTCTGTGTGAGGACCAAATTGTATGCGAAACTACAGTGCAACAGTCTGCTACTATTACAAATGATGGTTTGCTGGGTGACAGAAACTTTACACACAGGCCGGTAGAGGCGAGTTATGGAGCAAACATGTCAGATGTCAGCACACATACAGTGTCTGTTTCCGGTGTATCAGTGTAATCTTTTAGAGTTCACTGCTAGGTGATGTTAGGAGGTTCTAATACAAGGCATGATATCACGACTTTTTTTTCATTTCGTGAAGGTCAGTACGATTATTTACGATTTGTAAACACCAGTGCGATACAACACCGCACTGGCGAAACGGGACCTGTAATACTGCACAAATAAACGATGTCCTCTTGAATTATAACTCGTTGTTGCTGACCATAAAATGATTGTGTTTTTTCTGACATTCGAATAAATGACATGAAAAGCTGTATTCTGTAATGTTATTTCACATGTCGGAAATATTTGCAATACACACCGGCATAACACTTTATTTGCAGAGACTGTTTTGAGCCCCAAGGAAGCTCTCAAACCACGTAATTTTGTCCAGCAAACTGAAAGAGATCGCTTAACATAGATTTTTTGTTTGTTCACAGTGTAGATTCTCGCTTTTTCTTTACTCTGATGACAGTTTGGAAATAAGAAGGATATTCTGCAGTGATTGGTAGTTTTCACAGCAAAATAGTGGAAGTTCTTTCGATTTTACGTTGGATGAGCTTGTATAGGAGATGTGAGATAAGTTAATACATCTGTCAGATGTATCGCTATAGAGCGCTGACCTCTGCAGTTCGTTCATCTGTTATCGGCCGCAGTGCTACAGTTTTTCTTTCACTTCGTTGGATGCCACAAAATAATGGGAGTCAGAGGGAGAGAGAGATGCGAACTGCATCCTGCAGCCATAAGTAAGGAACTCTGCCGATTCCCCTCATAAAACAACAAGAAAATGGACTGCACCTATTTTCGTGGAAACAGGATGTTTGTTATCGTCGCGATTGTGCTTTTTGTGGTGTCACCGCCAGACACCACACTTGGTAGGTGGTAGCCTTTAAATCGGCCGCGGTCCGTTAGTATACGTCGGACCCGCGTGTCGCTACCATCAGTGACTGCAGACCGAGCGCCGCCACACGGCAGGTCTAGTCTAGAGAGACTCCCTAGCACTCGCCCCAGTTGTACAGCCGACTTTGCTAGCGATGGTTCACTACATACGCTCTCACTTGCCGAGACGACAGTTTAGCATAGCCTTCAGCTACGTCATTTGCTACAGCCTAGCAAGTCGCCATATTCAGTTACTATAAGTCATATCTTCTGAACAGATAATATTGTGACTCATGTACCGTCAAGAGCGACGTTCATCATTAATGGATTAAAGTTAAGTATCAAACTACTTTCGTCCGCTTTCTAAATTCTACTTCCTTGTCATGTTCCAGACCTCACGTCAGCATAATTCTTCCCTCCTCACGCCAGCCTGCGTGAGCTAAAACGCGTGCATTTCGGCCTCCACTCGTAACACGGTGTTGGCTCTTCGGCCAACACAACACTTTTTTTCTTAAAAAAAATACATGCTCTCTTATAAGAGGCGCGTTGACGTTAAATGCAGTGAAATGTCTGCCAGCACAGAACTGTGGGGACCGGAGGGAGCAGTCAGTAGCGGCGCGGCAGTGCGGCGCAGCTGCGGTTTGAGACGAGGGACTCCGGGTGAGGGCAGCTGCGACTGGCCTCGCTTTGTTCTGTTTTTTGTGTACGTCAGCGTCAGTAGCGCTGAGTGCCAGGACTGCCTGGACCTGCAGCTGACGCCGGAGACTGTGCACTCAGCCGCAGCGGGTGGCGGCAGCTGACCAGCAGACGTCTGAAAAAGCAATCTGGAATTTTTTTGTTGTTTCAGGCAGAGGGGGCCGGGGGGAGGGGGGCAGTCATTCTGAGAAATAAGTTTAATGGCATGCAATCTGTGACATATTTCTGAAGACCAGAGACAGTGTATCATTGCCACCAGATGGTTCTCTTTGTGGAACGTCAGTGGCAAGACAGAACAGGCATGTATCCCTACCTACAGTGAGGATAGGGAGGGATGAGGGGTGGTAGGATGGGAGGTAGGACTGGTTTGGGACCAAACATCGAGGAAAATACACGTGCAACTGCTGCCTCTCTCTCATCTGCGATCATTTGGGGTCGGTTTTTGCAATCCCCAGTACATGTGTTGCAGTATGACCAATAGCTTACGAGTGCTCTATTTTTTACGACAATTTCGTTGTGTAATTAGAACAGTGAAGCGTTTTCCACCAGTTGTGCTGGCACGTATTGGCCTTCCTGCATTTCGAGCACCAGGGATGCAGGGCGATTGTCGAGCCGTGCAGCGGAAGGCGGCTGCAGCGAACTGCGTCGTCAGTGTTGTGAGACGGTCCTCAGCTGCATGCTCACACCCATTAAACTCCCACTGTTCATTAATAACATACCTCAATTGAACATAATTCCCACCAGAAATAAAGATAGTACTGTCCACTCCAGCCTTTTTCCCACAGGGTCCTGAGAGAACGGATAACCCCATGTAGAGTTTGAGCCCGTCTGCCACTAGTTTCGGGTGGTATTGTGATTTTTCCCCCAGCTGGATAACACCAGTTGTATGACATCTTCAATTTTTCAGCTCTGTCGCGATTTCAGGGGTTTCTTGTGTATCGCTGTAAATATAGCTGTGTAAACAGAACCGATTTTTATGATTAATTATGTAATTAGGACCGATCTTAAATTCAAGTTTCCTAACCTAAATAAATACACCAACCTAACGTTCCTCCACCGCTTCTGGACAGTTTCCCTGTGGGGTGGGGCGCACTTGAGCTCTTCACCTAGAGGGACTAGTGTTCGAGTCCGAGGAAGGCCAACGGCAATTTGAATTTACTGTCAATTTCCGAGAGGGTTGCGTCATCAAAGCCTCGGGACAAAGAAATTCCCACCATTTTTTAAATTCCTACCATTTCTTTAATTTTTCACCAAAATTCGAAATTCCCACAAATAGGCAGTTTGGGGAGCAGAGTGGGCGGGTAGAGAGTGGCCGGGGACCGACATGCCGACTGGGAAAAACCACGCGACGTCATGTGGGGCTGGAAGTAATTGTTGTTGTTGTTGTGGTTTTCAGTCCTGAGACGGGTTTGATGCAGCCCTCCAAGCTACTCTATCCTGTGCAAGTTTCTTCGTCTCCCAGTACGTACTGCAGCCTTCTAAATCTGCTTAGTCTATTCACCTCTTTGTCTCCTTCTACGATTTTTACCCTCCACGCTGCCTTCCAATATTAAACTGGTGATCCCTTGATGCCTCAGAACATGTCCCACCAACCGATCCCTTCTTCTACTCAAGTTGTGCCACACACTCCTCTTCTCCCCAATTCTATTCAATACCTCCTCATTAGTTATGTGATCTACCCATCTAATCTTCAGCATTCTTTTGTAGCACCACATTTCGAAAGCTTCTATTCCCTTCTTGTCCAAACTATTTATCGTCCATTTTTCACTTCCATACATGGCTACACTCCATACAAATACTTTCGGAAACGACTTCCTGACACTTAAATCTATACTCGATGTTAACAAATTTCTCTTCTTCAGAAACGCTTTCCTTGCCAATGCCAGTCTACATTTTATATCCTCTCTACTTCGACCATCATCAGTTATTTTGCTCCTCAAATAGCTAAACTCCTTTACTACTTTAAGTGTCTCATTCCCTGATCTAATCCCCTCAGCATCACCCGAGTTAACTCGACTACATTCCATTATCCTCGTTTTGCTTTTGTTGATGTTCATCTTATATCCTCCCTTCAAGACACTGTCCATTCCGTTGAACTGCTCTTCAAAGTACTCTGCTGTCTCTGACGGAATTACAATGTCATCAGCGAACTTTAAGGTTATTATTTCTTCTCCATGAATTTTAATACCTACTCCGAATTTTTCTTTTGTTTCCTTTATTGCTTGCTCAATATACAGATTGAATAACATCGTGGAGAAGCTACAACCCTCTCTCACTCCCTTCCCAACCACTGCTTCCCTTTCATGTCCCTCGACTCTTATAACTGCCATCTGGTTTCTGTACAAATTGTAAATAGACTTTCGCTCTCTGTATTTTACCGCTGCCACCTTCAGAATTTGAAAGAGAGTATTCCAGTCAACATTGTCAAAAGCCTTCTCTAAGTTTAAAAATGCTACACACGTGGGTTTGCTTTCCTTAATCTTTCTTCTAAGATAAGTCGTAGGGTCAGTATTGCCTCACGTGTTCCAGCATTTCTATGGAATCCAAACTGATCTTCCCCGAGGTCGGCTTCTACCAGTTTTTCCATTCGTCTGTAAAGAATTCGCGTTTGTATTTTGCAGCTGTGACTTATTAAACTGATAGTTCGGTAATTTTCACATCCGTCAACACCGGCTTTCTTTGGGATTGGAAATATATTCTGCTTGAAGTCTGAGGGTATTTCGCCTCTCTACCAGATGGTAGAGTTTTGTGAGGACTGGCTCTCCCAAGGCTGTCTGTAGTTCTGATGTAATCTTGTCTACTCCCTGGGCCTTGTTTCGACTTAGGTCTTTCAGTGCTCTGTCAAACTCGTCACGCAGTATCATAGCTCCCATTTCATGTTCATCTACATTCTCTTCCATTTCCATAATATTGTCCTCAAGAACATCGCGCTTGTATAGATCCTCTATAAATTACTTCCACCTTCCTGCTTTCTCTTCTTTGCTTTGAACTGGGTTTCCATCTGAGCTCTTGATGTTCATACGTTCTCTTTTCTCCAAAGGTCTCTTTAATTTTCCTGTAGGCAGTATTTATCTTACCCCTAGTCAGATAAGCCTCTACATCCTTATATTTGTCCTCTAGCCATGCCTGCTTAGTCATTTTGCACTTCCTGTTGATCTTTGTATTCCTTTTTGCCTGCTTCTTTTACTGCTTTTTTATATTTTCTCCTTTCATTAATTAAATTCAATATTTCTTCTGTCACCCAAGGATTTCTACTAGCCCTCGTCTTTTTACCTACTTGATCCTCTGCTGACTTTACTACTTCATCCCTCAAAGCTACCCATTCTTCTTGTATTGTATTTCTTCCCCTCTCTGAAACTCTGTACAACCTGTGGTTTGCTGCTGTACAAGGTAACGTTGACCACGTCACTGTATGGAGAGTGCTACGGGAGAACCAGTTGTTTCCGTACCATGTACAGCGTGTGCAGGCACTGTCAGCAGCTGATTGGCGTCCACGGGTACACTCAAATTGTAAATTTTCACGATCAACATGTGTGGGCTGACGAGAATCCGCACGCAGTTGTGCAATCACGTCATCAACACAGATTTTCTGTGAACTTTTGGGCAGGCATTGTTGGTGACGTCTCGATTGGGCCCCATGTTCTTCCACCTACGCTGAATGGAGCACGTTATCATGATTTCATACGGGATACTCTACCTGTGCTGCTAGAACATGTGCCTTTACAAGTGCGACACAACATGTGGTTCGTGCACGATGGAGCTCCTGCACATTTCAGTCGAAGTGTTCGTACGCTTCTCAACAATAGATTCGGTGACCGATGGATTGGTAGAGGCGGACCAATTCCATGGCCTCCACGCTCTCCTGACCTCTACCCTCTTGACTTTCATTTATGGGGGCATTTGAAAGCTCTTGTCTACGCAACCCCGGTACCAAATGTAGAGACTCTTCGTGCTCGTATTGTGGACGGCTGTGATACAATACGCCATTCTCCCGGGTTGCATCAGCGCATCTGGGATTACACGCGACGAAGGTTGGATGCACGTATCCTCGCTAATGGAGGACATTTTGATAATTTCCTGTAACAAAGTGTTTGAAGTCACGCTGGTACGTTCTGTTGCTGTGTGTTTTCGTTCCATGATTAATGTGATTTTAAGAGAAGTAATAGAATGAGCTCTAACATGGAAAGTAAGTGTTTCCGGACACATGGCTTGCGGAGTGTGTGTGTAGCTCTAGGTGTTCATACAGGCGACGGTTGGCAACTCATTTCCCGTATTAGAATTTCGTTCCGCCTCAGACCCTCGACTCGGTGAAGTACTCGCCAAGCAACAGCACTCTACAGTTGAGGACCCCTAAATGGCACGATACGAGTGCTGGGACGGTGACCTGGCCCCGCCCCCAGCTCCTCCCCCGGCAGCTCCGCCCCCGGCCACGTGTTGTTTGTCGTTTCTCCACTGCGGCAGCCCGCCTGGTTGCCCCGGGCGGCGCACACGGCGCTATTAAGCCCTCTGCGCGCCAAACTCATTACTTGAGCACACGTCTGCCTCCTTTATTTACGTGTGGTTATTAATTTTGTACGTTTCCTCGTTTTTAATTATGTTCTCTTACATTATATTTCACCATAATTACGCCCGCTGATTCTAAATTCGAAAACACGCACGAGCTCGCACTCGTTACACGCAGACATTCGTGACTACTACGGGGTACTCAAACTCGTAATTATCACCTGGATAAAATAAAGGTAATTAATATTCTGTTTGTTTTCGAGATAAGGTGTCTGCAGGCCCGGCACATACTCAAGTCCCCGCGCCCCAGCCTCGTAGGGCACCGCTAGGTGAGTCGAAGCAGAATGGCGGCGCCTGCTGGTGGGGCGGGATTTCGAGCGGTGGGTCGGCTGCTGCGACAGCCCGCTCTGAGAGGGTGGCGGTGGGTGGCGGGAGCGTCGGAGGCACCCCTGGCGTAACGAGGTGAAAAACCGTCTCGGGATCCGCAAGAGAGGCAGACGCTCTCGGGACAAAGACCGCCGGTCACGATCGACGGGGTAGTGGCGAAAGTGAAACTCACGTCACGGGTAAGTTTTCAACATCTCGGAAGACACTCTGAACGTGACGAAGTAAGGTCGCCGCCCGCCGGTTTCTGCCACTGCTGACACGTAGCCGACGCGGCAGAGGAAATGAGGGAGCTGGCTGGGGACAATCCGGAAAACTAGCCAGCCGCCCTACCACCGAGGAGCATCGCTGGCAGCGTCAGCGCGACCCCTAGGCGGCAGTGTGTGGGCAAACACCGAGGAGGGCTAGAGTGGTCATATTGATTCTATTGAGGTCGCAGTTGACTGCGACAGCGAAGTAATCTGGTCGGGTATAACGGCTGTCTGTGGATCCGAGTTAATTGCTGGATGTTTTTACCGGCCACCCGATTCCGCTGTGACAGTTCTAGGTAGGGTGATTCAAAGATAGTCTACGCTCAGAAGCGCGTTAATACGCGGATCGTGCAATACTAGTTGCACGCGACTTTAAACTACCGAGTACAGACTGGGGTCTCTACTGATTCATTGCAGGAGATACAGACAGAGACACGTTTTGTGAAACCTGTCATGAGCAGCTAGCTCGGCAGCCCAAACGCAATCTTACACCTTGTGGCTACAATCTTATCGACAACGTCAATATACAAACGTGCATTAGAATCATCGTGTCATTATAGCATGTATCGTTACGAAAGTTAATAAATCATTCGAGAAGGTTACGAGAGTGTTTCTAATAGGTCCAGCTGATAAGGAGTAGGTACCCTCTCACTTAGATAGAACTGAAGACACTTAGTTCCAGTAAGATCAACATAGAGGTATTATGGGCAAAGCTAAAGCAGATTGTAAACCGTGGGCTGGAGAGTTATGTGCCTAGAAAGTGGTTAAATCATAGGAAGGACCCACCATGGTCTAATAGCAAAATTCAGAAGATGCTGAGGAAGCAGAGGCTCTTGCACAATCTGTTCAAAAGAGAACACATAAATGACGAGAAGCAAATGTCAGTTGAGATTCGTGCGTCTGGGAAAAGATCTGTGCTCGAAGCATACTACAAGTACCACGTCATACTGTAGCAAAAGATCTGGCCAAGAACACGAGCAAATTCTGGTCGTGAGTAAAATAGCTGAGCCAGTCTAAGACTTCCATTATGTTCCTTGTAGACCAGTCTGGTGTGGCAGTTGAACATAGCAAAACGAAAGCCCAAGTTTCAAATATCAATACATCAATTTCAGAAATCGTTCACCCAGGACAATCGCACAAACATACCACATTTCACTATCCCGTATGGACGCCGTTATCATAAGGATCGCCGGCTGCAGTGGCCAAGCGGTTCTAGGCGCTTCAGCCCGGAACCGCGCGACTGCTACGGTCGCAGGTTCGAATCCTGCCTCGGGCATGGATGTGTGTGATGTCCTTAGGTTAATTAGGTTTAAGTAGTTCTACGATCTAGGTGACTGATGACCACTAATGTTATGTCCCATAATGTTCAGAGCCATTTGAACCATTTTGTCATAAGGATCCCTGGCGTAGAAAAACAACTGAAAAATTTGAAACCAAACAAGTCACCAGGTCAGTATGGAATCACAATTCACGAACAGTATTCTACTGCATCGGCTCCTCACGCAGCTTGCATTTCGTGAATCTCTCGCCCAGCACAAAATCCCAAGCGACTGGAGAAAAGCGCAGGTGAATCTTGTACTCGTATATAACAACGCATCCGCAAAATTATAAACCAATATCCCTAACTTCGGTTTGCTGGAGAATACTTTAACATATTCTGAGTTCAAATATAATAAGCTTCCTTGTAACTGAGAACTTTATGTCCATGAATCAGTGTGATTTTAGAAAGCATCGCAAACTTTGGTCTCCCTTTACTCACATGATATACTGCGAACTACAGATGAAGGACAACAGGCAGATTCCATATTTCCAGACTTCCGGGAAGCATTTGACACAGTGCTTCATTTCAGACTGTTCACGAAGGTACGAGCGCACGGAATAAGTTCACAGATATGTGAGTGGCTAGAAGACTTCTCAAATAATGGGACCCGGAACGTTGTCCTCGACTGCGAGCGTTGATCAGAGACAAGCGTACCGTGTGGAGTGGCCCAGAGGAGTGTGGCAGGACGGCTGTTGTTCTCTGTATACGTGAATGACAGAGTGGGCAGCAGTCTGGGGCTGATTGCTAATGACGCCGCGGTGTACGACAAAGTGTCGAAGTTGAGTGACTGTAGGAAGATAAAAGATGACTTGCATCTCTAGTTGGTGTAATGAATGGCAGCTAGCTCTAAACGTGGGAAAATGAAAGTTAATGCGGATGGGTAGGAAAAACAAACCTGTAATGTTCGGATAGAGCTTTAGTAGCGTACTGCCTGACACAGTCACGTCGCTTAAATACCTGCGCGTAACGTTGCAAAGCGATACGAGGTGGAACGAACGTGTGGGGACTGTGGTAGGGAATGCCAATGGTCGACTTCGGTTCATTTAGGACGCTGGTGCGACCTATTCTTGAATACTGCTCGAGTGTTTGGGATCCGTACCAGGTTGGATTCAAGGAGGACATCGAAACAATTCAGAGGCGGGCTTCCACATTTCTAGGCTCGAACAATACGTGTTACAGAGAGGCTCCAGGAACGCGAATGGGAATTCGGGGAGGGAAGGCGATGTTCTTTTCGAACAATACGATTGAAAAAATTTAGAGAACCGGCATTTGAAGCTGACTGCCGAACGATACTACTGCCGCCGACACATATTGCACACAACGGCCACGAAGATATCAGAAGTAAGGGTTCATACCTAGGCGTATAGACAATTGTTTTTCCCTCGCTTTATTTGCGAGTGGCACAGGAAATGAAATGACAAGTAGTGGTACACGGTACCCTCCGCCACGCACCGTATACTGGCCTCCAGAGTATCTACATAGATGTCGATGTCATGGCACGGCACGAAGCGATGCCGAGTGTTTCTCATGGTTGTTACTGTCCGTGTCTCACACACCATCCTCGTCAGGAGGAACTGTGAAGCTGCCACGCCGCCGGAGTCTCCCGAGCAGGCACCCGAGGCTGGCCGACGGGGCGTCTCGCCTGTGCCGTGCACGCAGCAGTACGGCGAGAGGCCGTCACGGCAGCCTGCGCCAGAGGTGGGCAGACTCGTTCGTCCTTGGGAACTAGTTCACTGCTGATCGTTCTTTCTTGGGAACTGTTCATTTTTACTCGTTTATTTGTGCTTGGTATATGGTTCTTACGAAAAACTGAAAACTAGTAGTGTAGGTGACTGAAGGATGGAGGGCACCAAGAGGGGGCACTTGCCTCATTACAGAATTCTTACACACTTTTAGAAGTAATTTCTGTGATTCTGCAGAACCTCTCGTTTAGCCAACCGTAGCCTTCTGTGGCTGATCGCAGGGAAATGATATAGGGTGGCGCACGGAAAACCGGCCCCGAGTACAGACTGCTCGCGAATTACGGACGACGTGTTGCCCGTTACGAGCAGATACAACAGACAAACATGTAATAATTAGGCAGTGAAGAAGTAACAAGCTAATGCAAGCAATAATTGCGAAACAATCCATGACGATGTGTAGAAAGCTGGAGAAGAGAACATGAAAATCTTACGCGAGGCGTATGGGCTATAGCTCATGTAGTCTTGTAAACCTGTTGGTGACTGTTTCCCAACTTAATAGACCACAAGTGTCTTGTATAAAATTCTTCGTTTCGACTTCCACTACATAGCTATGCTACGTTGTAAACAATAATTGTTTACACCCTATATATACTTCACGTTGTTTCTGATTTCGTAGGCGAAGTAGAGGCTTTATGGAAGCATAAAATAAAATGTGGTTTTCTCATACTTGCGTCACACGCTTAGTAAAAATTAGGCTTTTATGTTGCATTATTAAAGTCAATCCAGCAATAATAATAATAATTGTAAAGTTTGCAGTAATAAAGTTTTTGGTTTGAAAGCTCCTTCTGAACAAATGTTTTTGAGATAATAAGTAAATACGATTTTATGGCAATCTATGTCTTTTCAGATGGAGAGGCACCGCTTTTCCTACTGAGCCAAAATGACTCACAACCCACTTTTTTTTTTTCTTCAAGGAAACCAAACTAGCAGGTAATGCAAATTGCAAACAACCAAACCTAAAAATAATTAGAGCCTTACTAAATGTAATGTTTTGTATATGAAAGATAAACGAAACTTGTTTTATATGAATTTTCTTACACAAAAAATTAAGCAAATTATTGAAAGTTAGCTGCTAAATCAAGTCGACGAAACCAAAAAATATATGAATAACAAAAAAAAAAAACTTGCCTTGTTATAAGTATGTCTTCTGCTGTTCATCGATGTAATGAAGTGAGCTGATATGCCCTTTTGTTACCTGAAAAGACGTACCTATTACCTACAACGTAATTTTTATGTAATTTACGTAAGTATAAAATACTTTTTGATTACCGGTCGTGAACGCTGCATAGTCAGAACCAAGTGCAAGAACAGGTTGGAAAACATGTAAAATGGGCGAGCGCAGTGAGCGAAACTAACAGCTGGATACTGAACTAACTAGGAGCAGTGGGCAGTGGAACTGAGACAGGTGGTCATGCGAAGAACGACGAGTGCGGCCGAGGGAGACCGAGACTGAGGCGAGCACGCGACCCAGGCTGGAACGAGGACTGCCCAAGTGACCGCCGCGACCGAAGTGAACTAGTGAACTACGAACCGATCGTTCCTCGTTCCCAGGAACTACAAGTAGATCGCCGCGACCGAAGTGAACTATGAACCGATGGTTCCTTGGAATTCGTTCCTCGGTCCTTTCGTTCATCTTGGTGAACAGTTCCTTTGGACCCGTTCGTTCGCGAACTGCCCGCCTCTGGCCTGCGCCGCACTCGGTTCCGGGCTGCCGCCGCTCAGGCGGCGCTGACGGGCCGCAGCTGAGCTGCGTGTCTGCCGCGCGTCCTCCGAAGAGTCTCTCCAGTCGCCAGCCACAGTAAGAGCCGACCACTGGAATGATTTTTCTGTTCTGCAAAATAGAGCACAGAGCGAAACCCTTCCTCTGGTCGCGTATAAATGGAGACCCGCTGCCACAATCGACCAGTCCGTGTGCGGTCGATTATTCTGCCCAGCAACAGTTCGTCAGTATCGACAGTTGCTGCCGGCCACAGTAAACGAGAGTTCGCCGGACAGTCTTCGAGTCTGATGTCTTTGAGTGACATTAACTGTCGCACGCCCGACTCAGTTAGATACAGCAGTCGTACTGAATACACATAGATTAGACAGTTGACTTCAATGTGTTAGGTTAGTTACGGTACAGGACTTCCACACCAGACACATTCACCTTTCAAACCTTAATACTTTCTATAATTATTAATTGCATATTTCATGTCAAGTTCCCCATATTAATTGTTTTACTCGTAACGCCCTATGGGCACTTAGTTAAAAGCGTGCAAGCCAGCTACGAAGCCAGCAACGAATATCTGTGCTAGGAGTTTCTATCGCTGCTACCTTCGACGCTGGACGCTAGACTTGCATCAGGGAGAACAACATCGGACAACCTCTCAGCTGATTCTGCTCAGGACACAGTCACGCGTGCGGCTGCTTTGGACTGCCAAAATTTGCCTCACGTCCCGTATTCTGCAGACGTCGGATCCAGTGGCCTCTTCCTCTTTCTTCGGATGAAGAAACCATTGTTTGGAAGACATTTCGCTAAGGGCGCGTGATTTTCGAGGTGAAAAGTTCCCAGAGCAGCTACAACGGGAGTCTCATCCAGACCATTCATTTTCGGGAAGGGTGAGTACGAAGTGAACGTCAAACGCGGCCAGTCCGTCACCGACTCCCCACTGTCCCAGCCAGAGTATGTCGATACGACGTACGTCTGTCTCTCGTACAGGCGGAGAGCTGCAGCATTACAGACAAGACGTACCTGTGGTGGGCGACCTCTGGCGTGTCTGGTACACCAGCATCCGACAGTCGCTGCGATGTCACAGTGGGTTCCGTCGCTCTGGACACGAGAGCCAGCTAGGATCACAAACCCAGCGTATCACGTCTGACAATTGCGTATGGAGTCCGAATAATTCGTCTGCGTTGATTTCTCTGCGGGCACCAAAACCAATTGCCTCTCAGTTACACTAATCGAAAGGGGGGAGAGGGAGGGGGAGGTAGGGAGTGACAGGACAAACAGCGTCAGCAGAGGTCGCCACGGAAACGTGAGGGCAGGTGATGATGTGTTTCTGGCAAACGGGTACGTTGACTGGATTACCTTGGAAACAGTAGTACTCCAGTTCTTTAAGCAGTGTAACTCCCATGTACAAAACAGCTTCAATCTTCTGATTACCTTACAGATGAGTTGATTACTTCACGTTAAGCAAGTAAGAGAAAAACAGTTTGGAAAAGGTTTGATATTATGTATAAAGTTTGTTAGAAGCAGCTGTGTTCTCTCACTGTGAATGACTGGACGAGTACAGTCTGCATAGCTTCCGTCACGTTTCGAGCAAAAGGCAGCTTTTGACTCGTCTCAATGATTACGACGTCATATCTCCTTAACTGTGCGACGTAACTTTGCAGCTACATTCACTGTCACATGTGGATACCGTCTGCAAAACGTGAAGTAGTAAAGAAGTAATAACACTAAAACGTCATCTCTGATACTGAAATTTTACAGTACGAACAGAGTCAACGTAGTAAGCGATAAAATTTTTTCTGAGGAAAAAGGGGGGGGGGGGTGATCAGCGAGAAAAAGATACGGGGAGGTATGAAATCTACATCTGCATCTACATCCATACTGACGGTGTGTGGGGGAGGGTACCTTGAGTACCTCTATTCCAGTCTCGTATTGTTCGTGGAAAGAAGATTGTCGTTATGCCTCTGTGTGGGCTCTAATCTCTCTGATTTTATCCTCACGGTCTCTTCGAGAGATATACGTAGGAGAGAGCAATATACTGCTTGACTCCTCGGTGAAGGTATGTTCTCGAAGCTTCAACAAAAGCCCGTACCGAGCTACAGAGAATCTCTCCTGCAGAGTCTTCCACTGGAGTTTATCTATCGTCTTCGTAACGCTTTCGCGATTTCTAAATAATCCTGTAACGAAGCGCGCTGCTCTACGTTGGATCTTCTCTATCTCTTCTACAAACCCTATCTGGTACGGATCCCACACTGCCGAGCAATATCCAAGCAGTGGGCGAACAAGCGTACTGTAACCTACTTCCTTTGTTTTCGGATTGCATTTCCTTAGGATTCTTCCAATGAATCTCAGTCTGGCATCTGCTTTACCAATGATCAACTTTATATGATCATTCCATTTTAAATCACTCCTAATGCGTACTCCCAGATAATTTATGGAATTAACTGCTTCCAGTTGGTGACCCGCTATTTTGTAGCTAAATGATAAGGGACCTTTCTTTCTATGTATTCGCAGCACATTACACTTGTCTACATTGAGATTCAATTGCCATTCCCTGCACCATGCGTGAATTCGCTGCAGATCCTCCTGCATTTCAAAACAATTTTCCATTGTTACAACCTCTCGATATACCACATCATCATCCGCAAAAAGCCTCAGTGAACTTCCGATGTCATCCACAAGGTCATTTATGTATATTGTGAATAGCAACGGTCCTATGACACTCCCCTGCGGCACACCTGAAATCACTCTTACTTCGGAAGACTTCTCTCCATTGAGAATGACATGCTGCGTCCTGTTATGTAGGAACTCTTCAGTCCAATCACACAATTGGTCTGATAGTCCATATGCTTATACTTTGTTCATTAAACGACTTTGGGGAACTGTGTCGAACGCCTTGCGGAAGTCAAGAAACACGGCATCTACCTGGGAACCCGTGTCTATGGCCCTCTGAGTCTCGTGGACGAATAGCGCGAGCTGGGTTTCACACGGTCGTCTTTATCGAAACCCATGCTGATTCCTACAGAGTATATTTCAAGTCTCCAGAGAAGGAGAAATCGTGGGTACACTGTGCTGCAGAATTTAAACAAAACTAAATTCTGTCCGAACAGGCCTCGGAAGGCTCGACTGTACGGACCGACCGCCGTGCCATCTCGAGCTCTTATGCATCACTCAATATGGATATGAAGGCGCACGTGTTCGGCTCGTTGCTCTCCCGACCGTTGCTCTCACTTTTCGCGATCGTAGCCGCTACTTCTTAACCGACTTCTCAGTTGGCTTCAGCAGCGCCGATCGAACCCTGGTTGTCGCGGCGCTCGACAGACCTCGCTGGTCCCCCATGCGAGTGCCGCCCGAGCGCGACAGCGCCTCACTTCGGAGGTCTGACGGGAACCCGTGTTGCCACTGCCGCAAGGCCGTTGCTCACTTAAGGAATTTAGTCCGGGTAATTTGAGATACGTTGCCACACGGTGGTATATACACAGTGTTTTTTGTCCTGCCATCCTGTCCCTTCAGCTTGTCAGTCTTTTCCACACATTCCTTTCTCCGCCGACTCTGCGGACAACCTCCTCACTCCTTACCTTGTCAGTCCACCTAATTTTCAACATTCTTCTGCAGCACCACATCTCAGATGCTTCGATTCTCTTCTGTTCCACTTTTCCCACAGTCGCACATTCTCAGAAATTTCTTCCTCAGATTAAGGCCTCAATGTTTGATAGTAGCAGACTTCTCTTGGCCAGGAACGCCCTTTTTGCCAGTGCTATTCTGCTTCTGATGTCCTCCCTACTTCGTCCCTCACTGGTTATTTTGCTGCCTTGGCAGCAGAATTCCTTTACATCATCTGCTTTGTGAACATCAATCCTGATGTTAAGTTCCTCGCTGTTCCCATTACTTTCGTCTTTCTTCGATTTACTCTCAGCCCGTTTTCTGTACTCATTAGACTGTTCATTCCATTCGGGAGACCCTGTGAAGCGCCTTGCTTAAACCGCAGGACAGGACAGGTAGTTTAAAGGGGCCAAAATAAGGGGCTGTCAGTTACATTCGATCATACAACTTTTATTATTTGATCAAACATTATAAGAGCCAAAAAAAATTTTTTTAAACATAGCTTTAATCTTTGGGACTTAATTACCGGCTGCAAGCCACTTTAATTTAAAAGCGGCAGAAGGCCAATAACTTAAAACGCAAGCATAATCAGAAATTTTAAAGGTAAGCCTTATCTTACAACAGATCTTTATTTAGGCTGAAGGCCCAAAGAATCTGAGATTTTCGGAGCAAACAATTTGAACTCAAAATCGGCTGAAAGCCCAACACTTAAGGCTAAACAACATTAAATTAAAAAAAAAACAAAGGCCTTACTAAAACAGTTCTTAATTAGGCAAAACTCAACCAAAACAGAAATTTAAAAGGGAAAGCCTCATCTAAAATCAGTTCTTTAGTTAGGCTGAAGGCTCAAAGATTCAGACATTTGAAGTTAAATTCAAAGGCCCAACACTTAAAATTCAACAACATTAAAACCCTTAAAATGCCAAAGATCTTACGTGAAACAGTTCTTTAAATTAGGCTGAAGGCCTAAAGAATCTTACGCCTTAAGGACAGAACAACCTTAATTTAAAAAAAAATCGGCTATAACCCATACAAGTACAAACAACAAGAGCAAATTAAGAAAAAGCAGTACATCCAAGAGCGCTCAGATGTTCTAAGGTCGGCCTGTAATTCAAACACTAACGCTCGCTTAGGCGAGGCAGGCAGTCGGGCCAACCATTCACGATATGACGACAACCCTACCGACCGACAGTCAAGGGACCCACCGACAAGACAACTTCCACTTCGCCCGACCAGGGCACAACAGGGAGTTCAACGGAACAACGTAGAAGATATTGGCGCCCACAACCGAACATACATAGAGCTGTCAAACTACACACCGTGCTGGACAGCAACAACACGATGTGGAAACTACACTGCCTGAAATTTACGTCAACGCCCATGGCAGGTAACCGGGACGTTAACGGCCACAAGACAGAATATTCCGCCGGTGCACTTCAGTTCAAATAATCAAATACAATGAAACTCCACGGGAGGGTGGCTACAATTTTCCAACTCGAAAACCACGCTGTTGCTCGCGGGAATATCCCAACAGCCGACAACGAACTCCAAACGGCACAGTGTGAACAGTCTTGACTTGCTGGTAGATTAAATCAAAACTCAACTTCCGCGTCCAGGATCGGTGAGCCACGGACCTCGTAGCAGTGGGAACAGCCCCACACACTCCGACACTGCATAGAGACCGCCAGCGGCCCCGGCCAGACCACGTCCCGCGGAGAATTCCCCGCTGCTCCACGCCAACCGACCGATTGGTCGCACGGCGGCCAGCCGGAAATTATAGGCGCCAGGTCAAAGATAGTCCAAGGTGCGAATATCGACACACACCTCTGCTGCCACCCGCGGAAGGTGAGGATAACAGCATAAGCGCGATAACCGTGGAAGACCAGACACAGAATCGTAACTAAGGCTTAATCCAGCGCATAGCATGAGCCAGCCCCGACTCACCCTGTAATTCTTCTTCACTTTCACTCAGGGTACCAATGTCACCAGAAAATCTTATTAGTGACATCCTTTCACTTTGAGCCGGCCGGAGTGGCCGAGCGGTTCTAGGCGCTACAGTCCGGAACCGCGTGACCGCTACGGTCGCAGGTTCGAATCCTGCCTCGGGCATGGATGTGTGTGATGTCCTTAGGTTAGTTAGGTTTAAGTAGTTCTAAGTTCTAGGCGACTGATGACCTTAGAAGTTAGGTCCCATAGTGCTCAGAGCCATTTGAACCATTTTTGAACCTTTCACTTTGAATTTTAATTCTTCTCTTAAATCTTTCTTTTACTTCCGTCAGTGCTTCTTCCACGTACAAACTGAACAGCAGTGGTGAAAGACTACCTTCCTGTCTTACACCCTTTTTAATCCGAAAACTTCATTCTTGGTCTTGCACTACAGTTTCTGTTAATACTATATATTACCCGTCTTTCCCTTTAGCTTACCCTTGTTTTTTTTTTCAGGATTTCGAACATCTTGCACCGTTTTACATTGTCGAACATTTTGTCCAGACCGACAGATTCTAAGAGGTGTCTTGATTTCTCTTCAGCCTTGCTTCCATTATCAGCCGCAACATCAGCAGAGCCTGTCCGGTGCCTTGACGTTTCCTAAAGACAAACTCATCGTCATTCAAAAGATCCTCAATTTTCTTTTCCATTCTTCTGCATATTATTCTAGTCAGCAACTAGGAATGCTTGAGCCGTTAACCTGATTGTGCGATGATTCTCGCACTTGTCGGCTCATGCAGTCTTCGGAATTGTGTGGACGATGTTTTTTTCCGACCATCTGATGATATGTCGCCAGACTCTTACATTCTACACACCAACGTGAATAGTCATTTCGTTGCCAATTTCCCCAATGATCTTAGAAATTCTAATGGAATGTTATCTATTTCTTCTTATTTGCTCTTAAGTCTTTCAAAGCTCTTCTAAATTCTTTCTGTAATCGTGGATCCCAAATTTCTTCCTTATCGACTCTCGTTTCTACTTTATCACATCATCAGACACGTCTTCCCCTTCACAGAGGCATTCTATGTACTCTTTCCATCTATCCGTCCTGTCCTCTGCATTTAACAGTGGAATTCCCACTGAATTTTAACGTTACCACCCTACTTTTAATTTCAGCAATTCTGTGGACAATCGTTTCTTTTTCGATTTCTTCACATTTTTCACGCAGTCATTTTGCCTTCGCTTTGCTGCACTTCCTAATTATTTTATTTCTAAGTGACTTGTACTTCTGCATTTCTGAATTTCCTGAACGTTTTTGTACTTCCTTCTTTCGTCGGTCAAACGAAGTACTTTATGTGTTACCCAAGGTTTCTTCGCAGTTACTTTCCTTCAACGTTTTTCTCTCCAACTTCTGTTATTGCCCTTTTTGCAGGTGTCCATTTCTCTTCAAGTAAACATCCTACTCAGCTCTTCATTATCGCAATATTTATAGCCTCAAAGAACTTCAAGAGTATCTCTTCATTCCTTAGCAAGTTCCCACTTCCTTGCGCCTTGATCCTTTCTGACTAGTCTCTTAAACTTCTGTTTACTCTTCATCACCAAATTGTGATCTGAGTCTATCTGTGTTGCTGGATACGCCCTGTAATCCAATATCTGATTTCGAACTCCGTGTCTGACCACGATGGAACCTAACTGAAATCTTCCAGTATTTCCAGGTCTCTCCGACGTCTACCTCCTACGGTGAGTAGCTCATGATAGCATTTTAAATTTTTGAATTCGGCAATTTGTTACTTGAAATACTGACAACTGAATTTTTGTTGCCCCTGGAACCCATTAGATAGACCATCTGACCATCTGCAACTGGAGCTGCGCGGCTGTGAAGCGGTCTGGCGAGGTGGGCGACGGATGCCGAGACACGCCGGCAGTGGGCCAGCAGAACACACGGTGGCGGTGGCGGTGACGTCACCTGAAAGTCGGCCGAGGCTGGCTGTGGCGAAGGTAGGCGTCAGCTCGCCCCCTCAACTTAGCAGACTTGACTCTCCGAGTTCGGCAGAATCGTGGCGTCAGCGCTGTTTATTCTGCGGCACTTGTTTGTAGTGTGAAGGACAGTCACTGGTCCAGTGGCTGTTTGCGCAAAAAGAGGCAGTCTAGCGATTTGTCGTCACAATCGTTTAAAATGACAGAAGAGAGGGATGAAACTCTCAATTCGTATAAGTAACGGGTACAGCTTATTTACTATCGATTGACATTGTAGTAAAACGCAGAAAGAATTTAAATTTTTAGATGCAATGAATGAGTAAGAAATTACAACGGTTGACAGACTGTTCATTGTTCCGTACATCAAGAAGCACGTTTTGACAAATTGACAGCCATGGAGCAGTTGAAGGAATGGGTGGTACGACAAGTAAAACGTCTCAAGTCGCACCCATTATTTGATTTTCAGTGGTGATGAACGAAGAGTATGGAGACTTTATACATTACTGCAAAGTATGTTGGTTAAGTCAAACGGCATGCCTGGGACGATTTTTCGATTTAAATCTCGCTGTTGTTGAATTGTTGAAGGAAAACAGAGCGAAGGAACTAAAATTAGAACATCTGGAATGGATTGCAGATTTCGCATTTTAAGTGGACTCAACTGATTGCACATTGCCCACAGCAAGACACTGCAAGGTAACTTATTTCTGTTTTGATAGAGATGCATGTAAAAAGAAACTCGCATTCTAGAAGAAACACATTCTGACGAAAACAATCCAATTCCGAAAGCTCAGCGGCGTGAAACAAAGTGCGAGGTTTGTAGAAGTCACTGTAGCTTTGAAAGAACTACAACAATAGTTTTATAAAGGTTTTGAGGTCACTGTCAATCTTACATCTGTTTTCGAACTGTTTTCAATATTTTTGCTGTTTCAGTTGAAAGCACCCCTGTGGATGAGCAGATGTAACTGACTGAACTGCAGGATAATTCCAGTTTTAAATCGTGATTAAATAAGTCACGATTATGTGGCAACTTGAGTGCGAAACTGAAACGTCCTTATTCCAATAGCTTGTACAGATAAAAATTATTGAATCGTGCGTGGTTCGTGTTCGTGCCATATCGCATTTACCATCCTGTTTTTACTGTAGTACCACCTCCTTATGTTATTTTCAATTACTGGTGCCACTGAGTTGCCGCCTTGCCTGCCCGTGAGCGGCAGCAGCGGCGTTTATCGATATAAGCTCTGGCATATTATCTTTGGTGGCTGCCGTTACTTCCCGGTTGTCATGTGTGGGGAGTTAAGCCGTCGGCACACGGACCGTGCTGTCGAACGTTAACGTTGAGCGTGCCAGGTTCAACGTGCTGCGGAACGCTCAGGAACGATGCGTCCTGTGCATACGGTACGTGGGCCCCAACGTGGTATACGCGATCGCAACGCACTCCAGCGGCAGTTGAGGGATGTTTCTAGTTCGTAAATCACACTGTTTACTCAACGGGCGCCCGTAAAATTCCCACGTTAGCTCTATTAAAACGCACATTTCCTCCATCGTCCACGAAAAGGAAAGTACCATGTCCAATCAATAAGGACACAGGCTTATAAAAGTTCCATTACAAACAGCGCGGTACAAATTTGGAATACTTCTCTGCATAAGGTAAACATTATTTCATCATTCCGGCTCTGAGCACTAAGGGACTTAACATCTATGGCCATCAGTCCCCTAGAACTTAGAACTACTTAAACCTAACTAACCTAAGGACATCACACAACACCCAGCCATCACGAGGCAGAGAAAATCTCTGACCCCGCCGGGAATCGAAGCCGGGAACCCAGGCGCGGGAAGCGAGAACGCTACCGCACGACCACGAGCTGCGGGCTTTATCATTCCCACATTTTAGTAAAACCCCAAGGTCAGTCTTACTTGATCACTGTTCCCACCCAGTAGCAGAATCTTTGCAACATGTTAATTACGAAGCGTAAAAGAAAAAGGAGCGAAATATCTTTATACAAGTTAGCGCAAGCTGCCCTGTAGATTAGGCAATCGAACAAAGTCACCCCTCAAAAAAAGGTGAACTTGTATTTACATAACATCAAATATTGTAGCATATACTTATATTAAACTAGTAATAAAGTATGAGAACCTAATAAAAACGCGAATGTTAGGAAAAAAAAAATTGGAAGTGTTACAATGCGAACCACCGCCCCAACAACAAGGCGCTTGTGGACAGAAACGCTACTCATTACGCTATACCAATAACTACGAATATGTGCTTAATCTTATTGTCTTAGACCTTGCTAAAAACGTTAATCGTAGATAATTATGTTACTAATTGAAATTTAATTATAACAAATTGTACCAAGAACAATGCGTTTTTGGTGGATCTGCAGTGTGTCGCTGCCTTCAAATAGCCTACTCTCATAATATGCAAGTTACAATAATTCTTTTGCCACCAATATGATGTTTCTCATTATTTTATTGGAACGAATCACACAACTAACAACGGGTTTTCCAGTGATTCTCTATTTGCTGGTGCTCAGAAACGGCATATGTACATATGGGCTTGAAATGAACGCCAATACGGCGCCTCACAACTCGGTACTGAAAGGAGACGGCGTGCATGTGACGTAGGTGGCGTTGTGCCATCTCATTGGTCAACGCTCAGACGCACGCTCAGAATATCTGACATGCCAGATATTGCTCTGCACGGTCGGAAAGACTTCCGAACGTGCTATTCCACGCTATGACGTCAGAAACTCGGCACGCTCAACGCTCAACGTTCGTATGCACGGTCCGTGTGCCGACGGCTTTAGTTCGTATCTGCCAGCGAGTTGGAACGTGCCAGCAGTTAGTCGGGACCTGGCGTGTTTGAGTTGGCACGCGGCAGAGGTTCGGTGGGGGCGCGGCTGCAGCGACTCACTCGACGTTTGCCGGTACGTATCACTCGAGTGCGGACCACCTGGCTCGGTCGTCGGTCGGTCGTCTTGTCGGACGACGTGTATGTCGGCCGGTGATCGCTTATGGGTTGCCTGCGTCTGCCGACTCGTGATTCGTCCTTGTTGTCGCACGGTCGCTGCCGTTAGTATTGTCTAGTCCTTCGTGCAAGTGTTCGTGAAAAGGTGTGTAGCCCGTGATGTCGACTGCTCAGTTATTTCAGTGCTGTCTCCGTGCTCACGTGTGGAGTCGGTCGGTCGGTGTGGATCACCCAGGAAATCTCCACGCGGAGCAGTGGGCCGGGCCCGCTGGCGGTCTCTACGCAGTGTCGGAGTGTGTGGGAGCTGTCCCGATCGCTACGAGGTTCTTGGCTCACCGACCCAGGACATCGAAGTTGAGTGGTGATTTTATTACCGATGTCAGTCCCTTCACAATGTGCCGTTGGTTTTCACGGTTGGCTGTTGGGGGTATTCCCGTGAGCAACAGCGAGTGTTCGAGTTGGCGAAAGTTTGGCCACCATCCTGTGCATTTCATTATCTGAAATTCAAGTGCACCAGCGGAATTTTCTGCCTTGTGGCTGTTACCGTTCCTGTTACCTGCCCCGGCCGCTCACCGTGTTGTCGCTGTCCAACACGCGTGTGTAGTTTTGACAGCTTATGCATACTTGGTGGTGGGCGGCTACGCCTTTTACGCTTTGGCTTTGGAGTTCCCCTGTGTGCTGGTCGGGTGGAAAGCAAGTCGTCTTGTCGGTGGGTCCGTTGACTGTCTCTCGGTTGGGTCGCCGGCGGATCGGATATACACTCCTGGAAATTGAAATAAGAACACCGTGAATTCATTGTCCCAAGAAGGGGAAACTTTATTGACACATTCCTGGGGTCAGATACATCACATGATCACACTGACAGAACCACAGGCACATAGACACAGGCAACAGAGCATGCACAATGTCGGCACTAGTACAGTGCATATCCACCTTTCGCAGCAATGCAGGCTGCTATTCTCCCATGGAGATGATCGTAGAGATGCTGGATGTAGTCCTGTGGAACGGCTTGCCATGCCATTTCCACCTGGTGCTTCAGTTGGACCAGCGTTCGTGCTGGACGTGCAGACCGCGTGAGGCGACGCTTCATCCAGTCCCAAACATGCTCAATGGGGGACAGATCCGGAGATCTTGCTGGCCAGGGTAGTTGACTTACACCTTCTAGAGCACGTTGGGTGGCACGGGATACATGCGGACGTGCATTGTCCTGTTGGAACAGCAAGTTCCCTTGCCGGTCTAGGAATGGTAGAACGATGGGTTCGATGACGGTTTGGATGTACCGTGCACTATTCAGTGTCCCCTCGACGATCACCAGTGGTGTACGCCCAGTGTAGGAGATCGCTCCCCACACCATGATGCCGGGTGTTGGCCCTGTGTGCCTCGGTCGTATGCAGTCCTGATTGTGGCGCTCACCTGCACGGCGCCAAACACGCATACGACCATCATTGGCACCAAGGCAGAAGCGACTCTCATCGCTGAAGACGACACGTCTCCATTCGTCCCTCCATTCACGCCTGTCGCGACACCACTGGAGGCGGGCTGCACGATGTTGGGGCGTGAGCGGAAGACGGCCTAACGGTGTGCGGGACCGTAGCCCAGCTTCATGGAGACGGTTGCGAATGGTCCTCGCCGATACCCCAGGAGCAACAGTGTCCCTAATTTGCTGGGAAGTGGCGGTGCGGTCCCCTACGGCACTGCGTAGGATCCTACGGTCTTGGCGTGCATCCGTGCGTCGCTGCGGTCCGGTCCCAGGTCGACGGGCACGTGCACCTTCCGCCGACCACTGGCGACAACATCGATGTACTGTGGAGACCTCACGCCCCACGTGTTGAGCAATTCGGCGGTACGTCCACCCGGCCTCCCGCATGCCCACTATACGCCCTCGCTCAAAGTCCGTCAACTGCATATACGGTTCACGTCCACGCTGTCGCGGCATGCTACCGGTGTTAAAGACTGCGATGGAGCTCCGTATGCCACGGCAAACTGGCTGACACTGACGGCGGCGGTGCACAAATGCTGCGCAGCTAGCGCCATTCGACGGCCAACACCGCGGTTCCTGGTGTGTCCGCTGTGCCGTGCGTGTGATCATTGTTTGTACAGCCCTCTCACAGTGTCCGGATCAAGTATGGTGGGTCTGACACACCGGTGTCAATGTGTTCTTTTTTCCATTTCCAGGAGTGTAGTTGGGCCGACTACCTGTCTCCCCTAATCTAACGTTAATTTTTCAAGTGCAAACCGACCCCCGGAAACTTCTGAGCGCCACTGGCTGTACTGCATAAGAACGCTTATATACGTCAGAGTATTGTTGCAACAACGTGGAGATACAGACGGCGCGTGTGTCTGTGGCCGGCACGCACCGGTCTCTGCCGACACGTCACCAGCACCACGTCCTGTGGCCGAGAGGCGGCGCCGCAGTGGCTAGGAAGCTCGTCCTGTCCCCGGGCAGCGTGAGTTCGCTTCCGACTCAGAACGAACCTCGGCTGCTCGGTACACCACCCGCCCCGCGCTCTCACATCCGGTGGCGCTCTGCAGTTTGAGGAAGGAAGGTAAGGTCATAGTTTAGTATACCATCGACAGCGAGTTCATTAGAGATGGAGAACAAGTTTGGAGCAAGGAAGCGTGGCGATGGAAATCGGCCGTGCTCTTTCAAAGGAAACACCCCGGAATTCTCCTGGAACGACTTAGGGATATCAGTCTACAGTCTGGAAATGCTCTACCCTGTCCTCTACAAACCTCAGCACCGCTTGAGTTAATATAACGAGTACACAGATATTGTACTGTCGTACTCAGAATTTGTAAATACGTGAAGCATGCTTAACGATACAGCAGAACTCGTCATCGAAACAGATTTAGAATTCAAAAATTCAATTATGTAAACTAAAACACAACTTCAAGTTGGAAACAAAAATGAGTATCGGTAAATAAGTCCGTAGCAACTGAAGGACCACCTAACGTCTGTAAGCAGTTTGTAATGGTACCTGAATTACGTAACCATTAAGGCAGCTCACCTTAACCTCTCGATACCAGCAATATTCTACTGTGTTTCTGTAAAGTAGTTGACATATTTCTGAGACAACATTCAGATTTGATTTCATTAATGTAGAGGTACTTTGATGCATCGATATGTTTATGTTGCAATGATATTATTCTTATGTGTATTCTTTCTTTTGTCACTATGATCTTTGTCGTACATGTAACTCTGATTTTTGGGCGCGTAAGCGATTATTAGTTAGTTAGTTAGAGGGTCGGACCTTGAAAAAAAGTGAAGTCTTGGACGTCATCTTGGAAAGACGCATATTGTAGTCAGCTTATAAAATGTGAACTCTAACAGTGAGGAAGATGTTTTCAAGTATGTTTTGTATTGTGAAGTGATGTTTTGTGTGTTACGTGATATTCCAGCAAAAGTAATAAAAAAGAAGTGTAGCTTAAATTCGCAGTTCTGATTACTTTTTTACATCACCATTGTCCTGCAAAAGTGTAATCTTCAAGAATGTTTTGTGAAACACATCTATAAAACTTTTGAATATAGCAGAATAAAACCTAGGCCTCTTTGCATCCGAGCTTGGAATCATCACCACCTAGATTTTCGACGATTGAGCCATGATTTTACAACGAGACCAGCGTGGGAAACACGAAAACATGAGTGCCTAGTTTATTGATTATTACATGAAATGTGCTCTAATGACACCTGCCACATAATACCTTTGTTGTTGCCCAAAAATGCAGTATTTAGCAGCGTGAGCAACACCACAATCATCATTAAATTTTGACCTTTGTTGCGGTAGCGTTGTTAGAAGTTGCATCTCTGTACCCAATAAAAACTGCACACATATTATACTAAATGTTTGTCTACAGGGTGTTATAAAAAGGTACGGCCAAACTTTCAGGAAACATTCCTCACACACAAATAAAGAAAAGATGTTATGTGGACATCTGTGGACGCTTAATTTCCGTGTTAGAGCTCATTTTAGTTTCGTCAGTGTGTACTGTACTTCCTAGATTCACCGCCGTGATTTCATACGGGATACTCTACCTATGCTGCTAGAATATGTGCCTTTACAAGTACGACACAACATGTGGTTCATGCACGATGGAGCTCCTGCACATTTCAGTCGAAGTGTTCGTATGCTTCTCAACAACAGATTCGTTGACCGATGGATTGGTAGAGGCGGACCAATTCCATGGCCTACACGCTCTCCTGGCCTCAACCCTCTAGACTTTCATTTATAGGGGCATTTGAAAGCTCTTGTCTACGCAACCCCGGTACCAAATGTAGAGACTCTTCGTGGTCGTATTGTGGACGGCTGTGATACAATACGCCATTCTCCAGGGCTGCATCAGCGCATCAGGGATTCCATGCGACGGAGGGTGGATGCATGTATCCTCGCTAACGGAGGACATTTTGAACATTTCCTGTAACAAAGTGTTTGAAGTCACGCTGGTACGTTCTGTTGCTGCGTGTTTCCATTCCATGATTAATGTGATTTGAAGAGAAGTAATAAAATGAGCTCTAACATGGAAAGTAAGCGTTTCCAGACACATGTCCACATAACGTCTTTTCTTTATTTGTGTGAGGAATGTTTCCTGAAAGTTTGGCCGCACCTTCTTGTAGCACCCTGTATATTACCCCCTCGCAAAATATTTACTGTTGATCCTGAAAAGCCTATATACATGACGATCAGAAATAGTCTGGAAAGTTTGTAAGTATGTTGCAGGGTAGGCTGTGCTGAGAATAATTCTTAAGAAATAAATTCGACACGTTACACAGTTTTCGCGTTAATTATTGTTGAAGTCAGCAAATCAGGTCGTTGCGCGAGTGAAATTCTAGGCGCCTGCCAGAGACAATGTAGCCAAACATGTTCTTCGTTTGCTTTTCTAAAACCGAAAAAGACAGCAGTACGAAAGTCGAACGTGGGACGGCGGTTAGGACCGGGCTCGTGCCTCGGGCCCGGCAGTCACGTGCTCCGCCACGTACGCCGTGGGAGCGGCTCACACCGGCTGCATCCGGCGGGCCGCTCCGACGCCTGATTTGCCAACTTCAGTGCTAATTAACTCGGAAACGGTGCAACGTATCGATTTCTTTTTTGTTTTCGTAAGAATTATACCTCAGCACTATCTACCCTGCAACAATATTGCACGCTTTTCAGACAGTTTTTGACCGCCCTGAATTCTGTGCGTTTCAGAAATATTTTTACAAACCTCGAAGAGATGTTCCTCAGTCCATAACAAGAAAAAACGCCTGGTTAACATTGGCTGTAAAATGCCTGCGTTAAGAGCTAGGAGCACTTGTTCATCTCGGCTACTGTGAGACATGTCTCCTCTTCTGCACAAGTGCACGGGGCTCTTAAGGTATGCATTATAGAGCGCATGTTCACGACACGTTTTTTTCTTGTTGCGGTGTAAGGAAGCCGTCACCAAAGTTTGTCAAGGCGTACGTATGACTGTCGAAACATTCCGCTGACTTATAATCGAACAGAGCCCTCGGATCTGGCCGGCCGGGTAGTCCCACAAGCTGCTGCTGGACTAGTGGCGGTGACGTACTTCGTCCTAATAACCAGAGGGGCGTGCGAGATCTCCTTTCGCTCGTCCCCTCCCTCTTCTGCCCACAGTAAGAGAGCGGCACGCTGCCGTCTGCCGACTGGTGGTTCTGTTACTGCTGCACGCAGAATGCAGTTGAGTCCAGTCCTGCTTCACTCACCCGCAGACACTGGCGTAACTTGCTTCGTAAGCTGTACTGTTTGCATTCCAAGTCTTTGCAATTGTGATTCGTACGTTGATGGGAAATTATGGTTGTGGCCTGAAGATGGCGCTTTTTGGTGTCGAAACTAGTAGCGTGTTTTGAATAAACGAAGTCGGATTACAATGCAGCTTTTCGTTTTAATTATCATTATTGGAGTACCTCGTAGAACTGGCGATTCTTTTCGCCCGAATCTCGCAGAGCTGGCCGTGGGGAAGAGGCGAACACAACCGGCTGTGTTTGAGGCAGGACGGCGGAGGCTGGTCTTTCCTATTTAGACATTTGCGTTGTAAGCGAGGGAAGACTCCTGAAAACCTTTGGGTCTGGAACCGCATAGAACACTTAATATTTTTTGAACTCTACAGCACTACGGTACAAATGACGTGTTGTTTGGACACATACCCCGTATTCATTTGACTGACGTGTTTAAAATAATTTTGGAATAGTTAATTTTGTGTTCATTATTGGGAGTTAATTATTGGAATGAGGTTATAATGAAATCTAGACCTTACGTGCGTTGATAAATATGTACGAGGACAGTTGAAAAATGTGTCCGCAAGGTCTATATTTCATTATAGCTTCGCCGGACGATGTGACCGAGCGGTTCTAGGCGCTTCAGTCCGGATCCACACGGCTAATACGGTCGCAGGTTCGATTCCTGCCGCGTGCATGTATGTGTGTGATGTCCTTAGGTTAGTTAGGTTTAAGTAGTTCTAAGTCTAGGGGACTGATGACCTCAGATGTTAAGTCCGAAATGGTTCAAATGGCTCGGAGAACTATGGGACTTAACATCTGTGGTCATCAGTCCCCTAGAACTTAGAACTACTTAAACCTAACTAACCTAACGACATCACACACATACATGACCGAGGCAGGATTCGAACCTGCGACTGTAGCAGCAGCGCGGTTCCGGACTGAAGCGCCTAGAACAGCACGGCCACAACGGCCGGCATGTTAAGTCTCATAGTGCTTCGAGCCATTTGAACCATTTTTCATTATAGCTTCATTCTTCGAGAACTGCAAGATCAGCAATGATATCTGTACAGATACCAGCTTCATCACCTATTGGATGTTACTGTTATATGTATGGTGAATTTCTTCGGACCTGCCAGAAGCAGCAGGCGCCAGACGTTTAACAGTGACCTCTCCACATTTGGCCCTTCCATCCGTGAACAAGTAATGGACTCGGTGTAAAATTCATTGCCATCCCGTACCATTTGTGGGTGCGAGACTGGCAGCAGCCAGACCAGGGAACGTTGGCTCCCACCGACACGGCGACGCAAACGGCTGGCAGTCACTGCTGACGAGAGGGTCCGCGTTATGTCCGGCGGCGAGCCTGGGTGGCGGCCGCGGCCAGTTGTAGGGGGCCGAGGGCTGCCTTCCTGCCAGTGCTGTGGAGGGGCACAGCGGAGCTGCGCCCGGTGTCACTGCGTGTCGCGGCTGGCAGTGACTGGCGGTCAGTCAGCGTCTGCGTGTGTCGTCGCCTCCCACGCTACAGTGCTGCAGGGGAAAACTCTGAAGTCAGCTGCGTCTGAGTGCCAGGTAACCGCGGTATCGAGGACCCGCACCAACAGCTGTCGGCCGCCTCGCCAAGGAGAGCCTTCCCGAGCGTACGTGTCCGTCCAGGCCAGACGACGTACAACGTCAAAAGTGGGCTGATACTGCCAACTTGTATCTAAATCTGCTTCGATTTTATAATCGCTGAAATAACATAAGAAATTCCCCCCCCCCCCCTCTGCGTTTCTTATACCTCATCAGCAACGTAGTGTTAGGGACGGGGAGCCACGGAGCAGTCGCACTGTAACAGGTTCGCAGGCGGCCGCCAACGTGACAGGTGTCTGGAGCACCGGAGGCTGGAGTGGCCGAATGAACGTGTGCGCAGCCGCAGAGGGTGAGTCGGGCGGGGCGCGGTGGGAGCCGTGGTCTGGAGCCAGCTCGTGCGTCACTCAGTGTGTCGGTGCCAGCCGCCGGAAGCGAGGCGTTCGTTTCGAGTCGCTCACTTAAGGCAAAGCCTCAGCTGAATCTGGAATGAGATTTTCACTCTGCAGCCGAGTGTGCGCTGATATGAAACTTCCAGGCAAATTAAAACTGTGTGCCGGACCGACACTCGAACTCGGGACCTTTGCCTTTCGCGGGCAAGTGCTCTACTGTCTGAGCTACCCGAGCACGACTCCTTGCTGATGATACAAGTATAGTAATCACACCTGACAAACAAGAATTAACTGATGAAATTGTCAATAATGTCTTTCAGAAAATCACTAAGTGGTTCTTTGTAAACGGACTCTCACTGAATTTTGATAAGACACAGTACATACAGTTCCGTATAGTAAATGGTATGTCTCCATTAATAAATATAGACCTTAATCAGAAGCATATATCTAAGATAGAATATTCAAAATTTTTAGGTGTGTCCATTGATGAGAGATTAAATTGGAAGAAACACATTGATGATCTGCTGAAACGTTTGAGTTCAGCTACTTATGCAATAAGGATCATTGCAAATTTTGATGATAAACATCTTAGTACATTAGCTTACTACGCCTATTTTTAGTCATTGCTTGCATATAGCATCATATTTTGGGGTAATTCATCACTGAGGAAAAGCGTGTAATCAGAATAATAGCTGGAGTCCACCCGAGATCTTCCTGCAGACATCTATTTAAGGATCTAGGAATATTCACAGTAGCTTCTCAGTATATATATACTCTCTTATGAAATTTGTTATTAACAACCAAATCCAACTCAAAAGTAATAGCAGTATGCATAACTACAATATTAGGAGAAAGGATGATCTTCACTATTCAAGATTAAATCTAACTTTGGCACACAAAGGGGTGAATTATACTCCCACTAAAGTCTTTGGTCACTTACCAAATAGTATCAAAAGTCTGACAGATAACCAACAAGTATTTAAGAAGAAATTAAAAGAATTTCTGAATGACAACTCCTTCTACTCCATAGAGCAATTGTTAGATATAAATTAAGAAAACAAAAATTTAAAAAAATAAATAAAAAGTTGTTATATTAACTTAATTATGTTGTTAAATTAACTTAATTATGTCATGTATTGGAAAATTTGACTCGTTCCACATCATTGCGAACTATCGTATTCATGATCCATGGAACTAGTATTAATCTAATCACGCTGCGTCCTCACAGCTTTACTTCTGCAGTATCTCGTCTCCTACCTTCCAAACTTCACAGAAGCTCTTCTCCGAACCTTGCAGAATTAGCACTCCTGGAAGAAAGGATATTGCGGAGACATGGCTTAGCCACAGCCTGGGGGATGTTTCCAGAAGTTAGGAAGGTAGGAGACGAGATACTCGCAGAAGTAAAGCTGTGAGGACGGGCCGTGAGTCGTGCTTGGGTAGCTCAGTTGGTAGAGCACTTGCCGCGAAAGGCAAAGGTCCCGAGTTCGAGTCACGGTCCGGCACACAGTTTTAATCTGCCAGGAAGTTTCAGCTGAATCTGTTCGTTCGTCTACGTTGCAAGAATAGACATACGGAAGTACATTACGAGATACCACAGTAGAAACGACAACTGATACCAAGAGCAGTAAAGGCACCACGTGGGACCTGCTGGTATAAAGAGCCTTAACAGAACTTGTGATGAACCTGCATTGTACTCGGCGCTGCGTGTCACCAGCCGCAGGCAACGTACTTGACTCGTAAAAGGCGTGGGTATCTGATTAACAGTTAATACGCGATTAATGTTATTCTACATTCTTTGTTATCTGGCCACTGAATAACCTGCGACTGATGACCATAGACGTTAAGTCCCATAGTGCTCAGAGCCATTTGAATAACCTGGGACAGCTTCCTCGATCGCATCTTCAGTATTGAAACTTAGTATCAAAATAACGAACTCAAAAAAGCTGTTTACAATAATTACTAAAGTGCCATTTTACGCTCTCGGATCGTTATATAAAAAGAGATTTTTCCCATCACTTCTAGTTGCTTACATGCTGTAAGGCAGTATTTGAATTACAAGCTATATCACAAATAACTGAAGTACCACGTATTTTTCATAAATTATCTAATACCGTTGTAAATGGAACGCCTTTTCCACGGTTGTGATACCATGTGTGTGTTTATGGACGTTGCTTCCAACTTTGCCCTTTTCCATTTCTTTTTTTTATTGAATTTAAGCGAAGCTAAGTACGGAAATGATAGGGCCCGAAACAGTACACGTCCCCGATGCAACGTGGATTGAGTTTCAAGTTTCACTGGGTTTCTAGTCGCTTCGGTAGTCTTTTTCTGTATGGGTGACTGGTTGCTTGTCTTTAACTGTGCAAATAAAAGTTAAGAAAACGGATTGTTCTTATTGTTTTAACCGTGAATTTTTGCGTTTATGCGATTATTCTGAACTAAAAGATTTATAGCATCCAAGTATATCAATTAAACGCACTAATAAAGTGACGACCTTTCTCCTGAGATAGCCGCCAATACACTCCTGGAAATTGAAATAAGAACACCGTGAATTCATTGTCCCAGGAAGGGGAAACTTTATTGACACATTCCTGGGGTCAGATACATCACATGATCACACTGACAGAACCACAGGCACATAGACACAGGCAACAGAGCATGCACAATGTCGGCACTAGTACAGTGTATATCCACCTTTCGCAGCAATGCAGGCTGCTATTCTCCCATGGAGATGATCGTAGAGATGCTGGATGTAGTCCTGTGGAACGGCTTGCCATGCCATTTCCACCTGGCGCCTCAGCTGGACCAGCGTTCGTGCTGGACGTGCAGACCGCGTGAGACGACGCTTCATCCAGTCCCAAACATGCTCAATGGGGGACAGATCCGGAGATCTTGCTGGCCAGGGTAGTTGACTTACACCTTCTAGAGCACGTTGGGTGGCACGGGATACATGCGGACGTGCATTGTCCTGTTGGAACAGCAAGTTCCCTTGCCGGTCTAGGAATGGTAGAACGATGGGTACGATGACGGTTTGGATGTATCGTGCACTATTCAGTGTCCCCTCGACGATCACCAGTGGTGTACGGCCAGTGTAGGAGATCGCTCCCCACACCATGATGCCGGGTGTTGGCCCTGTGTGCCTCGGTCGTATGCAGTCCTGATTGTGGCGCTCACCTGCACGGCGCCAAACACGCATACGACCATCATTGGCACCAAGGCAGAAGCGACTCTCATCGCTGAAGACGACACGTCTCCATTCGTCCCTCCATTCACGCCTGTCGCGACACCACTGGAGGCGGGCTGCACGATGTTGGGGCGTGAGCGGAAGACGGCCTAACGGTGTGCGGGACCGTAGCCCAGCTTCATGGAGACGGTTGCGAATGGTCCTCGCCGATGCCCCAGGAGCAACAGTGTCCCTAATTTGCTGGGAAGTGGCGGTGCGTCCCCTACGGCACTGCGTAGGATCCTACGGTCTTGGCGTGCATCCGTGCGTCGCTGCGGTCCGGTCCCAGGTCGACGGGTACGTGCACCTTCCACCGACCACTGGCGACAACATCGATGTACTGTGGAGACCTCACGCCCCACGTGTTGAGCAATTCGGCGGTACGTCCACCCGGCCTCCCGCATGCCCACTATACGCCCTCGCTCAAAGTCCGTCAACTGCATATACGGTTCACGTCCACGCTGTCGCGGCATGCTACCAGTGTTAAAGACTGCGATGGAGCTCCGTATGCCACGGCAAACTGGCTGACACTGACGGCGGCGGTGCACAAATGCTGCGCAGCTAGCGCCATTCGACGGCCAACACCGCGGTTCCTGGTGTGTCCGCTGTGCCGTGCGTGTGATCATTGCTTGTACAGCCCTCTCGCAGTGTCCGGAGCAAGTATGGTGGGTCTGACACACCGGTGTCAATGTGTTCTTTTTTCCATTTCCATGAGTGTACGTAGTGTGTTTCTCCTCAGTAAAATCGCAGCGAATTAGCAACCCTCCTGTAGAATTCTGACTTTCCTCCGAGGGAACGACGGTGTGATGGTGAAGATACAAGCCGGCCGAAGTGGCCGTGCGGTTAAGACCGCTACGGTCGCGGGTTCGAATCCTGCCTCAGGCATGGATGTTTGTGATGTCCTTAGGTTAGTTAGGTTTAATTAGTTCTAAGTTCTAGGGGACTAATGACCTCAGAAGTTGAGTCCCATAGTGCTCAGAGCCATTTGAACCATTTTGAAGACACAAGGTGGATGAAAGCATCATCAATTTTCATAGATGTAGTCACAAATCTCGTTCGGTTTACGCTGTCGAAGCGACAGAGACCCGCATAATGATCTCGCATTTTATCATTTTACACACGGAACGCACATGTGTGAAAATTGTGCCTATTAGCACCACCTTCATAAGTATCCTTTATTACACAGAGGCTCCTGCACAGCAACTTCCAGTAGGTAACATATGTGAGTATTGCTTTTCACTATGACAGATACAACTCGAATACGTACAGCAGGCCGCGAATAACTAATAGCTAAAAAGCGCGAACTAAATTGCTTACTTCTAAAATGGAAATAGCCTATGTCGAACAACCAGAATTGTGCAAACATCGTTTGCACTGTGTTTACTGTACGTTTCAGTTACTTGTTCCCGTTTCCTCCACAGTCAACGGCAGACGGCTGATCCGATCGGGACCGCTTTGTACCGCTGACTCTCGAGGCAGTACGTGGCAGACAGAGGGCACCGAACACGCGTGCGTCGCGCGTCCTCAAGGTCGTAATCGGAGCTGCCATCTGTCGCTGTCTGCACAAGATGGAAACAGGTCTTCAGTAAAATATGGAAACAGGTCTACAGTACGTTTTATGTCACTCACTTTTCTCTATAGACCGGACGTCGCTCGATGCAAAACAAAAACGTTTACTACTACAGAGCTACAAACATTTTCGAGGTGTACATAAGCACGAAATTTAAGTCCCCGTTTTATTGCCTGTTTTTATTGTTTCTTAACTTCTTTTTACGTTTAAAAAGTCTGCTTGCGTGCTGCGTGACGGAGAGGGGGAGAGGGGCTGGCTCCCGGCCACACGCACTGCCAGACGCACTCTCCCACGCACTCGCAGCGCACATTTGTGACGCGCCCGCCGCGGCCGTGCTTGTCCACTTCCACATCCACATCTACATACAAGCCACCACACCTTGTCCTCTTTCCTGTTCGCTCGCAAACGGGGCGAGGAAGAAATGACTGGACTGTGCAACGTCGCACTGGCTAAGGACCCATGTTGCGTTCCACTTGATTTCACGTCGATTATTGAATAACTGATTTCATGTGCTAAGGGAAGTCCGATTTATACGAGCTTAAAGAAGACGGTGTGGTAGAAGAGTTTTAATTTGTTTGCTTAAAACTAATTTCCCGAGCTGATACGAGTTCGAACTACACATCGGACTCTCGACAACACTGGGAGGCAACACGGCCGTCAGGAAGCTTCTAGACTTCTAGACGCGTCTCACCGTCTCGTCAGCAGCAGCAGCAGCTGTGACGTCGCCGCTCGCCGCGTGCCTCGGCTAAGTGCCTGGGAACGCCGAGGTCCGCTCCCGCACTCGCCAGTCGCTGGCTCTCCCTGCCATCATGCCGTGGTACGTGGTACAGTGGTACGTGGTACAGTGGTACGTGGTACAGTGGTACAGTGGTATGTGGTACAGTGGTATGTGATACAGTGGTACGTGGTAAAGTGGTACAGTGGTATGTGGTACAGTGCTACATGGTACAGTGGTATGTGGTTCAGTGGTACGTGGTACAGTGGTACAGTGGTACATGGTACATGGTGTGGTGGTACGTGGTACAGTGGTATGTGGCACATGGTACAGTGGTGCAGTGGTATGTGGTACAGTGGCATGTGGTGCAGTGGTACATGGTACAATGGTACAGTGGTACGTGGTACAGTGGTACATGGTTCAGTGGTACATGGTACTTGGTACATTGGTATGTGGTACAGTGGTATGTGGTACAGTGGTATGTGGTACAGTGGTATGTGGTACAGTGGTATGTGGTTCAGTGGTATGTGGTTCAGTCGTATGTGGTACAGTGGTACATGGTACAGTGGTATGTGTTACAGTGGTATGTGGTACAGTGGTACATGGTACAGTGGTACGTGGTACGTAGTACAGTGGTACAGTGGTATGTGGTACAGTGGTACGTGGTACAGTGGTGTGTGATACAGTGGTACGTGGTACAGTGGTACAGTGGTACAGTGGTATGTGGTGCAGTGGTATGTGGTACAGTGGTACAGTGGTACAGAGGTACGTGGTACAGTGGTATGTGGTACAGTGGTATGTGGCGGGGGGGCTCTGCCCCGTGTCGCGTTTCTAAACCAAATATACAGTTTCCTGTCAAAAGTTACAGCTCTTCTCATTGTTCCATCGATCGAAACCTTTCTCTGACGAAGGCAGCAACTTTTCCCGTCTTTAACTGTGTTATGCAGACAGCGCATCGCTCGATCTTGCCTATAAATTCCCAATTTATCTCGATCTACAGCCCTTTCTTCAGAAAAAAAGACACTCACGAAATGAATACCGCTGCTCACAGTTTTCCATCTTTTCTCAGGTAGTAGCTGACGTTCACCTGCAGTGTTTCCATGGAGTCCGTCTTGGGTGAACAATATTACATACTACACTGGGAAAAACGTTATAGATTTTTAAAATAATATTACTAGCTATTGCTAAAAAATTAATGTATTATTAAAAAATTAATATCATATTGTTAGTGAAAGGCATGAGCTCAATGCACTGACTACTTTTCGATATTTCGTGCTATTTTCGTCGTCACAAATATTTAATCACAACATTTCACTATTGACAACAGTAACAATAATGACGGCAAACTAGTGATTGTACCAAGTCCTGTTTTGGTTAAATATCATGTTTGGAATGGAACGAAAACTTCTTTGTGGCAGCCCATAAATCTAGATGTAGTACTAGGATTTGGCTTTGAAGTCAAAATTCTTCATACTCATTTTATCATTTCAGTTGTGGCTCTCGATTTGCTGATATTTCTATCAAGTCCTTCTATAGTGAGAATGCTAATGCTCCTAGCTTTTGGAAAGGTACCAGAACGTAATCTGGAATGATCATGTTAAAGATACCCTCAAACTTATTTGTAAATCCTGGCAATGTAACATAGTATCATTACCATTTTTTTTTTTTTTTGCACAGGTTAAAGATTCGGGAAATGATTTTCTTTGCACAAGACCATTTTGGTACAGAAATATTCGTAGTTTCTTTTACTTTGATCAAATTAAAATCATCCTCTTTCAGCTGTACATCCATTTCGCTCCATATATTACATACATCACTGAAATAATCTCTATCATAATGAAATTCCAATATATTCCTCCTTATGGGATTATCTTTGATTTCAATAAATTGAGTCAAATACTTCATGAAATTAGTTTAAGCTGGTACCCTTTGATAGCTAACGAACTTATGTGTGCAACAACAAAGCATTGACATCTCCGATGTTTGATACCAGACGGAACTCCCCTCGCGAAATCATTTTCTTTGCACAAGACCATTTTGGCACAGAAATACTCGTAGTTTCTTTTACTTTGATCAAATTAAAATCATCCTCTTTCAGCTGTACATCCATTTCGCTCCATACATTACATACATCACTGAAATAATCTCTATCATAATGAAATTCCAATATATTCCTCCTTATGGGATTATCTTTGATTTCAATAAATTGAGTCAAATGCTTCATAAAATTAGTTTAAGCTGGTAACCTTTGATAGCTAACGAACTTATGTGTGCAACAACAAAGCATTGACATCTCCGACGTTTGATACTAGACGGGACTTCCCTCGGCGATCCCCACCCACCCTCCTCCAACAAAATTTGCCACGGACCACGAGCGGCCATTAAAGAGTGGTCAATACCCAGCCGGGCGAAACACGGGTTTATATGCTTCCCACCACACGAATTAACAGTGAGTAAAGAAGGCGAATTATGACTGCTTATGAGAGGGAAGTGGAAACTGGCCCTATCAAGGTGTCAACATATTTCACAATGCGTCCTCAACCATCGGTAGAAAAATCTTGTGTATTCATCCACAAGGAGTTTTGAGCCCTTTTAAAGAAGCTCGTGACCATATATTTATGTCCTTTATAAGGGCTAATCTCTTTCTTTCCAGTGGGGACTTTTTTTACCAGTCTTATGCATAATTTGAAAGCGTCCAAAGAAATAGTATCTTTCGCTCCATCAAGCAAAGAATCATGTCCGCATCTATATTTGAATAAAGGAAAACAGAACTGCATCCCACACTGAAGCAGATTTTCGAAAAACGTTTTACTTTGTACGTATAGAATTCAAAACCAAAGATTTTAGATTCGCACGAGGTTTCGCTTCGCAGTAGTTCCGAAACGATAGCAATGAATTTGATGTCACTTGGGATAATATTCGTCATAACTGAGGCAATTTAAACGAAATATCTATAAGTTATGTGCACAAACCTTCCTTGTGAAGGAAACCAGATCCGTGGAAACCAGATCAGTATCATTAAAGCTGTTTCTGAGATTAGCCTGCTTGTACGACTTGAGTTCATATATACAGGGTGGTACTTATTAACGATTAGAAATCTCCGAAGCGATGTAAGATACACAGGGCCGCAAATGTCGAGAAATAGCCCAAAAGAGGATGACAAATGTTAAACTTGTGACTTGACACCCAAACCACGGACCGAGTTTTCGAACGCATGCGTGGACGGATGATTGAACGATGCAGTAGTTGCATTCAAGCAGATGGTGCAAATTTCGAACACTTTCTGTAAATGTGACATTCTTTAATAAGATAGCGTAGTTCATTTATCAGTAACGTCGTAATCCGTAAGCTTACACTCACTCACTTGCGAATGAGTACAGTAAGTTTTTGTTGTGTTGTACTTTTCAATAAAGCAGTGGAGACAGGGTACCGGTAGATAAATTAGTACCGCAGCGTAGCCTCTGAACTGTCACACGCAACGGAATCCTGCTGCCTGCCACGCGCAGTGTTCCTAACCCGGAGCACGTAGGCCCGGAGCCACGGCGACCTGAGGGCTCGACTCGGGGTGGGAGGGGACGGTCATTTGCGACAGGCTCGACCACTGCACTGGCATCGAACTGACTTTCAACATTTGGCACACACTTTTTGGGTATTTCCCGACGTTTGCGGCCGCATACGCCTGATATCACATATCTTGTCTCAGCTTCATCTACGTCGCTCCGGAGGTTTTTAAAAGTTAACAAATACCACCGTGTATTCAAAGCAAAGAAAAACTGGTGCATTTTGAGGTCGTCACGCCAATCCTCATCCATATGCGAGACGAACGTTTATGTAGGAAAATCAGATCGGGTGCGGTTTGAAAAATGTACGAAAACGAGGAGCTGGCACCTGCAGCGCATCGGAATGTACAGAGGAGCGTGTGTCAGCTTGCACAACCTTACCAGCCGTCGCATCTCACCCAACAGGTTACTGGGACGTCAAACCCAATCCTCCCGTAGCTCTGTGGTTCTGATTCTCGTCAAATAACATATAAATAGCCTATCACACGACAGTGAGATCCATTAAACTGTATGCATGTGTCTACTAACCATACAGTGCAACAGCCGTAACTGATCCTGTCAAGTGCATACGATAACCGAGCTGGCTGGGCTAATAGGGGCAGGGGGAGGCACCTCAATCAGCGGTACGACGCCATTGTTTAGATGTGTCGCAGCAGCACCTTGTTGGGATAAATAGGCCAGAAAGACGTCAAGTTCTGAGAGAGGTCAGGTTGAAACGAACCTGTCCAAAAAATTCGAGTTTTCCATTCTCCTTCACTAATATTTATTCTACAAGTTCAACGCACTTCACATCGACAACTGCACGAGGTCGAGATGCCACCAATCTTGTATTCGAGTACGACCGCGTTCTTTCTCTCTGTAATGGACTTGATGGTCATGGAGGTTCTGCCCCAGGCTCCGTGCCCTCCAGCCGTGCTCCTCGTCTGCAGGGGATGGCCTGTCCTCTCCTCTCCTCGCCAGCGACCAGTGTGGCGGCGCTGCTCGCCGTATCCGGTATCAGCCTCTAGCTGGCCGCCGCCGCCGCCGCCGCCGCCGCCGCCGCTCTCCCTACAACTGATTTTACGACATCACACTCCATTCTAAGTCGCTCTGGACAGTTACGAGTAGTAATTTCACGGTCGTTTCTCTATCCATTCATTTGCTGACAACACTTTAGTCGAGTAAAAGGTGTTCCAGCCCATTTACAAGCCGTACGATACATTTACTCACGTCGGAAGTCACTGTACGAATCGCCGATTCTCTGCAGCTCCTCCTGCTCGCTGTACTACTCGTCTGGCGTTGCGGCTCTTCCTCCTCATATCAGCATCATTCGCGGAAAACCTGACGGAGCTTGCCGCGTTATCCAGCCGCTCATTTGTAAACGGCACCGCCCGCAAGCGTACTCGACACTGCCGTTACACGAGACAGTTCTCTCCTATTCTCTCTGTTATTCGCGTTAAAAGGAACGCACTTCACTTAAAGGGAAAATAATTTGGCGTTCGAAGCGGCCTCCGCCAAGCACCATAAGATAGCTCGTCCGATGGAGACGGAGGCATAAATTACGGGTCTGATGCTCCACCTGTCGGTTTATTTCGTCCTTGTGTCTAGTCCAGGCAGGGACCGATGGAGGCAGCACAATTACGGTTTCTATGGAGACTTTCATTGACGTTTGCTTTGAGATCGGATTTTCTTATTTCTCTTTACAGCTTGCACTCAAGTTTCCGGGCATTCTAATATGTGTACAACTAATTCCTTACTTTAAAAAAAACTTGGTTATTGTGCGAAAGATATTTTGTGTCTCCCATAGCGCTGTATGCGCTCGACGGACATTTCCTGCTTTTGCGCCACACCCCACTGGGCTGCCTACTGCACCAGCCAGCACTTACGCTGCACTCCGCAGGACCCTACAGCCATACGTGTTGCCTACAAGGCAGGCGCCATCTACCGTAGGCGCCGAGCAGGCTAAACGTCGCCCGGGCAGGAGTGGAGGCAGAGGCCTGGAGTGCAGGTGCGGGTGGGGGTGGAGGTGTGTCCTCCAGGCACCTCCCTCGCGGAAGGCAGACGCGGCTCAATGTGCCTCGTTTTATATCTCAACAGCCGACGCTGCTGTGTTCTGCCCCTCGCTAGATTTCCGTAACGTGTTCGACGCTGCACTACATCATCCACTGATAAGCAAGAAACGTCTTTACGGAGTATCTTCACAGATATGTCTTTGGTACGGTAATTTTTCAACAATGTAATGGGTCATTTCGTGTCAATTCATCTAGGCCACCCTGCTCGACCATCTCGGATTCCGTTGAAATTCTGTTTGAACATTCACACATGTCCCCAGTGAACATTGGTAAATACTAAGGGTCGTCGAAATAATAATGGCCGAGAAATAGTCACTTGTTTGATTTTGTGTGCAATGTTTCGCAGAGCGAACTTGAATTTCTGGCGATTTCAGCTGTTATACCTCGGGCAATATTTTGTTGAAAGAAATGAAATTGGGCGTCAGTTTACAACTTTATGCATTCTCTCGGCAATGATAATTAAAAAATTAGGAGAGGTTTCCAGCTACAAAATTTTAGGCAAAACTGATCGACAGAATCAGCGCCCGAAAAAATTTCCAGGTTTTGCTTCTTATATCTCAGCGACTGACGATATGAAAGAACGTGAAGCTTGCCATGTAGTTACCTAACATACGACGTTCCCAAATATATAGTTTCATTTATGTACCACTTTCTAAACCGAGTAAATTAAGTACAAAATTAAAGATTTTGTAAAAAGGTCAAATATGCGATATTTTCGACCTGATTAAATACAAACCAATGTTCTACAAAACTCGCCAAACTGGGCTCATTGGAAAGCCTACGGTTTGAGCCGCAACACGTATTTAATTATCCAACGTGGGCTAACAATGCTAGGTAAGCTGAATCAAAGCTGGGCGTAAAATCGCGGTACGAAAAAAATGTAAGTTTCGGATCCTTATATCTCCTTGCGTAAATGCATGCTGAACATGAAACTTAATATGCAATAGGTCGATAGCACAAGGATGTGGACTACAAAATTTTATTTGCCTACTATTGCCCAGTAATATACAAATTCGTCGAAAACATGATTTTTGTGAAAAGTTCAAAATTGATATATTCGACATTTCTTTTCCAAATACCGTTTTCCAATGAAACTTCAAAACCAGTTACATTCGAAAAAACTTGTTTTATGATATTGGTCAGGTGTTTCCGATACCGCTTGGCCTAGCGACCGTCTGTACAGCTGCCGCAAGAACGGGAATGCTGTAGCTATCCTCCAGTGCAGGGTCAAAATCTAATCATTACACACTTTCTCCAGCCCAAACAAATTGACAAAATCGCTTGGTTCCCGTCCATTAGCTTTGGTGTAGGTGAACCTTAGGCGGCTTATAACATCATCATTTGTTCGTGGACGGTTTTCGTTAAAATACCGAAAAGCCATGATTTTTTGTGCCAAAAGTAGCAATTGTGGCCATCGCCACTTCTATAGTTCATACTCATGGTAGATCGTCAACATTTTTCTCATATACTCGCAAGATGATGATCTCGGAGATCCTTGCACCTTTTCTCGATATCATTCTTCTTCATTACCGAGATCCAGAGGTTCAAAGTTACCGTATTTACACACGGAATATACGCATGTAATATCCTGTCTCAGGCGTGAATGCAGCTATACTTGACGTGGCGAACAGATGACAAGGGTTCTAGGGTCATCTAAAGGTTTATGAGGTCACCATAATACATTTTTAGTCAAAAATGTTCACCAGTAAGTTTATAACGCATTGTTTCTGTGTAATGGGTACTTTACGCCTATACAGAGTGGTATTCCAGTGACAATAAAGCACTGAAAAGGGTCTGAGCACAGCTGAAAATAACTTAAAATACCTATCAAAAATGTTGTGAAACTGGAACATTGTAATTCAGTTTTTAAAAAAGTGCTCTAAGACAAAAAAAAGACGACGCATCACGAAGTTGTTATCCAAATTTTTCACAAATCGATATTAAAACTCAGACAGGTATCGACAGAAAATACAAAATTGTAAACTTGGACGATCGATGGATGAATGTGTGACCCTGCTGCGCAATTTCACGGCGCGGCTGGCAAGGACAGTAAACGGGGGATGTGTCGGTAACAGGTCGCAAAGTATTTGCGAATTTCATTCCATTTACTCATTGTCAGTTCGACAGTAAATATGCCTCACAGCCAGGCGCAGAAACAGTACACACAGATGTCAACATTTGCGAGAGGATGTGAAGAAACCAGCTGGGGTGAGTGGTGGCGGACCGCTCGACATTTGGTTAGGAGCGACGCCACTGTTCGACGTCTTTGGCAGGAGTGGGTGGCCAGTGGCCGACCGAACGCAGCGCTCCACTAGAGGCACGGCACAACGCGAGAGCCACGCAGAGCCCCGAATTCTTCATTATCATCGATCCGTCGTGAAGGTCAGTTAACAGGCGCTACTCAGAAAGGGGGCTGACCGTACGGCTCCGTTTGCGCCGAATACCACTGACCTCTGGACCCCAACAGGCCCGCTTGCAGTGTTGTCGGACACATTCGGCCTGGAATTTCATTGACTCGATTAGAATTGTGTCCAGTGATGAGTCTCGCTTCGAAGTGATTGCCGGTAACCTGCGAACACGTGGCTGGAGGCGTCCTGGACAGCGGTGGGACACCAGCCTGCCCGACAACCGCGAGTTGCCGCCACATTCCGTAGCGGCAGCGCCTCGGTCGCCGTCAGCGGCGCCCTTGCAGCACAGCGGTACGTCGACGACACTCTGCTTTATGAGCGGGGGGACCCCCCCTGAGCTCGGGATATCGACAGTCTCCCTCAGGAAGACATCCAAAAACTATCAGTCAATGCGAGGCCCAGAGACTATTTGCACAAGGATCAACGCGTTATTGACTCGCTCAATCTGTGAAAGTCTTTCTCTCGAATAAATCAGCCATTTTTTCTGAAACTGTGACCATTTGTTTGCCTTTACATGTAAAACACATCTACCGACTTCCGTCTCTTATTCGGTTAATTCTTTTGTGGGTACTCATTTTCGCCTTAGAGTACATTTCTAATAACATTTCGACTCTTAAGACACAAACCGTAAGCCGTACGTTTTCGGTGAGCTGCAGTTGATTAGTAAAGTATCCAGAAAAAAAGGAAAGCAAAGGATTTTGTGTTGACCTTATATTATGGGTACTTATTTGTTCTTCATGTGCGTCAAAGTATATAAGTGTGTAGAACGATATAAATAATAAAATCTTTACTGGCCTATAGAATTCGTTTTATGCAAGCAGCACATCTTGCTGTAACAGGGAGAAGAATGGAACCAGTGGAAAAATTCTCCTGCCAGAGCACAAGAAAGGCGAAAATGCACGTCTTTTAAAGACTCTGACAAAACTGGGGAACGAGTTCCCTCTTTCCCCATTTCGCCTTCATCACCAATAGTTTTGACGTGCGAATACATTCATTTTTTTCCCTGAAGGAGAGCAGCATAGACACATTGACGGCGGAAGAGAGAGGAGACTGTGTAGGTGGGAGAGAAAGTGAGAGGAGAGAAACAGAGGTCGATGAAAACAGTAGCAGTGGGAGCAAACGAGAAAGGAGATGTTGATGGTCAGTGGCAATAACAGGGAAACAGATAAGGACGGAGAGAGCAGGAACAGTCTAAATGAAAAATGCAGATGAGTAGAAACCGTATATATGTTTGGGTTGGGGGGGGGGGGGGGGGGGGTTGGACCGTCCCAGACTGTCAAACGTCAACACATAGGCAGACGTAACGCCACATTCTGGACCGAAATTTTAATCAGATGGGTATAGGGTAAAAGTAAGCAGGACCACGCAGAATTTTTGAATTGCGACGGTATGCTGGAGACTGTGACAGTGGGAAAGAAATACAAAGGGAGACAGTGGGAGAGTGACACATAGACAGATGCCGTGAGATGGAGATGCTGCATATGAAGGTTTACAAAGAGACACTGGGACACTGGGTAGAGAGATTTAGATCGTTCTGTGTTAAAAGTGCCAGAATATGTTCACATGGCAAAGCTTTTTGTAAGAAAGGTGGTCTGAGAACTGAGGTAACTGGTTCCCCACTTTCGTGTCAGTATTTTTTTAAAGAGGAACACATTCGCCTTTATTGTGCTCCGACAATAGCGTTTTTCTGCTGGTAAACAGTTTACTTACTTCTTCCCCATGTGTCTCCTTCTCTATTGAGTGCCTTTTATATTTATGAGTAAACAATGACAAGCGTTATGAAATATGACGTAAGTAAAGTCAATGTTAGCTGCGGCGAATGGAGCTCCCACACAAGAGGCTAGTGCGACCAATTCTAGAGTGTTGTGCAGCATTTGGAGCAGGCATGACAGCATGAAACGAATGAATTTACAGGTCGTAACAGGTCGTCATATACTACATGGAAGTGTATAAAATATGCCTGCGGAACTTAAATGGGAAACGCTGTTATTATGAAACTCCGTTCCCAAACTTTGATAATAAACATTCCAGAAATAACGTTCAATAAATATTCTGCCTGCAGCGGTTATCAGGCCTAACTAGGATGCTAACGATGAAAGGTAGGTTTGGACGCGAACGGAGACGTGCAGGCAGCCATTGCAGTCGAGAGTGGAGTAGGACAGCGAAGGGCTGACGCACCGGCGTACAGCGCAGGATGTCTGTGCAGAGGCGAGTAGTTAAAAACTGTCACCACGAACGTACTTCAAAAAAATATATAAAATTTTCCACCCAAATTTTCTTAATACGTTATTTTTCTTGATGAGATTTCCGCAAAATTTGCATTTTTCTTAACCCGGTGACTGTCTTTGTCAAATACCCTTACATTTTCTTGCTTTTTACTGTGCGTGAAATCCCTGAAATTTACGGAACAACTCTTGAAATGTTGCGTGCAGCTTCTAAAATGAAAAAAAGAAGTAGAAACTTGATGAAAATGGGCGTTATATTGATATAAAGTGGAGGAATCTGTCAGTCCTCGAAGTTGAGTGAAAATTCGATACGCGTACTCTCAGGCCCAGTTGAGTGCCGAACCACTGCCGAAGGTGCAGGAGTGAGCGAAGAGGCGCACCGAGGCCCTCGGCGACAGCTCGCGGTGGCGCCGGCATCCACGGATTCCGCCGACGACCGACCTTTTCAGGTCAGATCGACGCGCCAGTGCGTGCACGGTCCCAGGTCAGCCCGTCGCCTCAGCTTTGGACGACGGTCGGTGAAACTGAGATCAGTTTCTTTCCTTCGATCGAACAGTCCCGAATTCTCATACACTGCGAGTAACTGACACGTTTAATCCGTGAAACAGCGAGTTTGCGGTAACCTGAGATTGAAAATTATATGCGGGATGTAGCTCGGAATAAATGGACCGAATAATTACTTTTTGGAAACCACAACTAGACGGAAAGTCTGTAACCGTGAAAAATAATTTATTCTGGTGAGAAGGGTGGCGTGGTTACTGAAGTGGATCTTTTTTGGGTTGTGGTGTGTGGGCATTACCTGTCTGCAAATAATTATTTCTGCTTACTGGCGTTTTCTGACTGGTGATTCTATTACACTAAGTGGTTTGTAAATGTTGTGTGCAGACACGTGTTGTGTGCAGACACGTGTTGCTGCTCTCCAGTGCTGTGCACTGGTCAGCCGGAACACTGTGACCACCGACCTGCCGTCGATACAGACCCGTCCAGGCGACGGCAGCGCCACCTGGCGAGGGACGACACACGCGCCGTGCACGTGCTACCGGCGAGCGTGCTGTCCGCGTGTAGAACGGGGAAGGCGCGCCATCTGTCTGAGTTTGACCTTCGCAGCCGACGACCTACAGTTGTGCCAATGTGACCACCACGGCATCGGCAACTACGACTGAAATGTGCACGTGACAGTCGGCATTGGAGGTTAGCGCAGTGTCAGAGCGCTGCGCGGTCTGATGAATCCCGACAGCTTCATCATAATGTCGATGGGAGGGCGCGAATCCGTCGTCTTCCAGGATAACCGCTCCTTCACGCCTGTACTGCAGGACGGAGACAAGGTGGCGGCTCCATTGCGCTGTGGGGAACACTCGCGTGGGCATCCGTGGCTGCAGTGGAGCACCAGCACGTACACTGATTGCACACAACGTGCACCCCTTCGTGACGATCGTGTTTCCCGATGGCCGTGTCACAAGGCGAGGAGTGTGATGAACTGATTCGAGGAACTCAGTGGCGCGTCCCAATTGATGTGCTGTCCCGCCCAATCCGCCAGATCTGAACGTGACGTCAGGACTCATCGACCCCTCCCCGGAATTTACGGGGATGAGGCTACCTGTCGCGCCCCCATTGCTTCCACGCCACGACGCGCCGCCGCTCATCCGTGCCAAAGGTCGGCACACCGGCTGTGAGGCGGGTGGTAGTCGTGTTCTGGCTGATCAGTCGGTGATCGGCGTATTTTATTCTACATTTATGTTTGTCTTTCTTTAATTTATATATGGTTCTTTTTCTGAATTTATCTGAAGTAGTGCAGAGTGTTTGTAACACTGTTTCTCAGTGGCCAGGAATCATCTCGAGTATATAACAAAACGTTTCTCTCTTCCTATCATACAATCGTAAAACTTGTCTGGTTATTCCAGTAACGCATGAAAGACGTTACAGTACTCGCCACGTACTTTTCGAGAGAGGTATATATATATATATAGGGCTGCATCGTGGCTTTTGCTATTGAGAGTACTCCGAACGCGAATGATTATATATATATATATATATATATATATATATATATATATATATATATATATATAATCATTCGCCTTGGGAGTACTCTTAATCGCAAAAGCCACGATGCCGATGCAGCCCTCGTCTTCAAGCATAAATGGGTCGTCGCATCCATCCCGCCCAAGGAGGTTAGAATCTAGCCTCCTTTACAGAACAGTTTCTAAACGAACCTAACTTCCTGGATCCCGCTGTAAGTTGACGGAAGAGATGGTACGCAAGCTGTCGCCGATGTCATCTGGCGACCGCTCTGGGAACGCAGCGTTCCGCGCGGTCAGTCGGTGAAGCGAGCGCCTGCCGAAGCAGACGAAGCAACCCGCGTGACAGTCGGCTAAGCGAGCTGCCAGCAACGCGGAGCAGCCAGTGGTACGGGAAGGGTGGGGAGGGGTGGGGTGGGGTGGAGTGGGGTGGGGGGGGTCGTTGGTGACGCTAAAGAGGGGCGCCTGCCGTCTCCCCCCCCCCCCCTCTGCCAGTTCCCTTATTGCACGGCCTTCCTTATCCGGACGCCTCGTCGCGGGCTACAATGAAATTTCATCTGAGGAAGAGAACTGCCGCCGCTCGGCCCGTCGTCCATCTTGCCGGGCTTCCTCGCTCGCCATTACGAAACGAACAAAAGGGCGGAGCCGGAATGAAGCGGCAGCCGCTGTCACCGGCACCGCCATCTCTCTTAATTCGTCCTGTCTTTCCACTTGGGGCACTGTTCGGTGTAGGCCACTTTTCATTCATCTGGCCAAGTATTCGACGGGTTTACGTAAAGACTCTAAAACACCTGACGCATACACTTTATTACGTTTGCTTACCCACTTTACTTTTATCTGTTTATTATTATTATTTTTAGTCTGACCACATTAGTGGCTTCACCGAGAATTGCACATCGTGCCATGTTCTTAAGCGTATCACGCGTTCAGCACTGTGGCTTACCTCAATAATCAAAAGGGAATTCATAAAATCAATCTCCACAGACTCAGAATCCGGGAGCTGTATTTCATTGCTAAGACCTCAACCACTCAACTCAGTACAATGCATTGATACACTCTAAGGAGGAGAGATGGAGACAGTACAGACATAGAAGACAGAAGAAGCTTTCGGAGCAACCTGCGAACGAAAGTAGATAAAAATGAGAAATACATACTAAGAGCCGCAAAAAAAAAAAAAAAACCCACACAGAAAATTCCAGGAATTATCAGAGTCAATTTGAAGTAAAAGCGTCACGTTTTTGGATATATGAAAAGAATGGGGGAAGTAAAGTAACTAAACAAATATTCTAACATCAACAACGAAGGAAAACGACGCCTTTCATTGCGATGAAATCTGTCCAAGAAAATTCAATTAACAACTTTCTCCACCGAATGCTAAAATATTTTTTTAGGCCCTGCTGCATGGGGATCATCGTAACAAAATAAGAGAAATCAGACTTCGCGCTGAAAGTTTTAGGTGTTCATTTTTCGCGTGCGTCGTTCGAGTGTAATGGTAGAGAAATAGAGTGAAAATGATTCAATGAACCCGCTGCCAGGCACTAAGTCTGAATTGCAGAGTAATCATGTAGATGCAGATGTACACCATGTGCTCAAACGCATCCGGACATCCGGCTGAAAATGACTTACAAGTCCTCGGCGCCCTACATCGGTAATGCTGGAATTCAATATGGTGTTGGTCCACCCTTAGCCTTAATGACAGCTTCCACTCTCGCAGGCAAACGTTCAGTCAGGTGCTGGAAGTTTTCTTGGGGAATGGCAGCTCATTCTTTAGGGTATCCTGCACTGAGGAGAGGTATCGATGTCATTTAGTGAGGCCTGGCACGAAGTCGGCGTCCCAAATGTGTTCTATAGAATTCAGGTCAGGACTCTGTGCAGGTCAGTCCATTACCGGGATTTTGTTGTCGTGTAACCACTCCGCCACAGGCCGTGCATTATAAACAGGTGCTCGATCGTGTTGAAAGATGCAATCGCCATCCCCGAATTGCTCTGCAACAGTGGCAAGCAAGAAGATGCTTCAAACATCAATGTAGGCCTGTGTTGTTACAATGCTACGCAAAACAGCAAGGGTTGCAAGCCCCTCCATGAAAAACACGACCACGCCATAACAGCACCACCTCCGAATTTTACTGTTGGCATTACACAAGCTGGCAGATGACGTTCACCGGGCATACCCACACCCTACCATCGGATCGCCACATTGTGTACCATGATTCGTCACTCCACACAACGTTTTTCCACTGTTCAATCGTCCAATGTTTACGCTCCTTACACCAAGCAAGGCGTCGTTTGGCATTTACCTGCGTGATGTGTGGCTTATGCGCACCCGCTCGACCATGAAATCCAAGTTTTCTGTCATAGTACTTGAAGTGGATCGTGATGCAGTTTCGAATTACTATGTGATGGTCTGGATAGATGTCTGCCTATCATACATTATGACCCTCTTCAAGTCGGTGGACTCCGTCAGTATAATAGACGAGGTCGGCCTGTAGGATTTGTGCTGTATGTGTCCATTCACGTTTTTACTTCACTACCACACCGGAAACAGTAGACCTAGGGATGTTGAGAAATGTGAAAATCTCGCGTACAGACGTATGACACACGTGACACCCAATCACCTGACCACGTTCGAAGTCCGTGAGTCACGCGGAGCGCCCCATTCTGCTCTCTCACGATGTCTAATGACTACTGAGGTCGCTGATATGGAGTACCTGGCAGTAGGTGGCAGCACAATGCACCTTATATGAAAAACGTATCTTTCTGAGGGTGTCCGTATACTTTTGATCACGTATTGTAGATGTAGAATGGGCTATGAAAAGTAGCAACAGATATAATGAGTTAGTAAAATGGTGGAAGGTGCATATGCTTCACTAAAAATATCTGTAATAGGAAACGCGTCTCTAGAATCAGATAAGTAAAACGCTTTACCACAATGGCAACACTAGAATGTTTACAGGAATGTGAACGCTTAACAGTAAACTATATATATCACAGATTAGGGGCACTTGAAACACAGATCATTAGAGAAACAGTGGGTGCGATACAAAAAATAGACACAAAAAAATAGAAGGATTGAGGAGATCAGGTAAAAGGTCAGAAGTAACGACAAAGCGAAAGTTAATCCTAAACGTAGATGCCTTCGGAATGAATGAGCACAGTTTAATGAAGCAAACAACCCTCTATTTCTATAAATATCAATACCATTAATGAAACTTCCTGGCAGATTAAAACTCTGTGCCCGACCGAGACTCGAACTCGGGACCTTTGCCTTTCGAGGGCAAGTGCTCTACCATCTGAGCTACCGAAGCACTACTCACGCCCGGTACTCACAGCTTTATTTCTGCCAGTATCTCGTCTCCTACCTTCCAAACTTTACAGAAGCTCTCCTGCGAAACTTGCAGAACTAGCACTCCTGAAAGAAAGGATATTACGGAGACATGGCTTAGCCACAGCCTGGGGGATGTTTCCAGAATGAGATGTTCACTCTGCAGCGGAGTGTGCGCTGATATGAAACTTCCTGGCAGATTAAAACTGTGTGCCCGACCGAGACTCGAACTCAGGACCTTTGCCTTTCGCGGGCAAGTGCTCTACCATCTGAGCTACCGAAGTACGACTCACGCCCGGTACTCACAGCTTTACTTCTGCCAGTAGCTCGTCTCCTACCTTCCAAACTTTACAGAAGCTCTCCTGCGAAACTTGCAGAACTAGCACTCATGAAAGAAAGGATATTGCGGAGACATGGCTTAGCCACAGCCTGGGGGATGTTTCCAAAATGCGATTTTCACTCTGCAGCGGAGTGTGCGCCGATATGAAACTTCCTGGCAGAGGCAAAGGTCCCGAGTTCGAGTCTCGGTCGGGCACACAGTTTTAATCTGCCAGGAAGTTTCATACCAGCGCACACTCCGCTGCAGAGTGAAAATATCATTCTGGAAATACCATTGATTATAGAAATAAGAAAAGAGAGAGAAAGAAACAACACCAAAGAATCGTAAATAACAAAAAAGTTGTTTAAAATAGGAAAAATAAGTAGGAAACCTTTAACAACGTGGACAGAAGAAAAGAAAAGACAGAAGAAAATAATGTAATACCAGAAGAACGGTTTTTTGGAAACAAAAAAAGGGCCAAATATTTTGTGAAGTTATTTGTCGAAAGGTAAGGAATAAAGTACATTAGAGAATCATTTGACACGCTTTGAATGATGCTCGATATGACGCACTGCAAATGAGGCGCCTGCATTTCCTTTCCTGATCTTTGGAGGCTTCTGTACTAAAAATTTTTTGAGACTGAGAAACTGTTATTTTGTTACGTCTTTGTGCATAGATGACATAGGTCAAGGCCTGCGTGGTCTACATAATGGAACAGGCAAAGCTCGTCTAGAACACCTTAAAATACTAAGATGCTAAGTTAAAAATTGAACTTTACATGTTCAGTCAGTGCCTCATCTGTTGTACATGATCTACAGCATTCATTATTCGAGGTGCGCCTCAAATGTTTGTCTAATCTGTTTTATTTCTCACTTTTAGACAGATCATTTCAGAAAACGTTTGACGGCCTTCTTTTTTTCCAAAACCTTTTTCTATTATTTTTTGTTCAGAAAGCATAATGTCTTTTACACCTTGTTTGCTTTCCTAGCCTATTCCGTTCTCTTAATTCCCCTAAATTTAGTACTTGCTTAGAATGAAGCCATTCTGACACAAATAACACAGCGATGCAACTTTTTATGCGTCTAACAGCTAAGCCTTGAAGAGAAGAGATAGATTTTATGAGAGCTCGTTTGCTACACAAGCGTCTTCAGTTCTCGAAACGTCCTAAATTTAGTACTTAATTCCGAGGAACTCATTTTGACAGTTAAATATCAGAGCAATGCAACTTTGTATGTGTGAAAGAGCTAGACCTTGAAGAGGTGAACTTCGTTACACTTCATTCATCACTTATTTTTATTTTATTTTATTTTTTCAATTTTCGCGAAACCAGACCTCACGCTGGTCAGACTGATACCCCATTTATCCATTCCCGACTCTTCGTCTGGCTACGTAGATTCGGAGGAGAATACATTGTGGGCTTTCCCTCAAATCACAAATTAATTTTTTCTTAATTGTCATTATTTTGAAGCACTTAAATATTGTTGGCTAAACTAGACCTCACACGCGATTTTGATCCGTCATTTGACTATTTTGCACTCTTCATTTGACTAAGAGTTCCGATAGAAAGAACTGATTAATTTACAGGGAGTCTTGTTTTCTTTCGACTCAGACATTTTACCGAGAATAGGAAACAGCAAATGGGAGGAGAAAGTTGTGTTATCGTTTCCGACCAAACGAAGACATAGGATCAAAGTCGTGTCTTTATCCCAAGTGGTCAGTGCAGTTTTAACAGTACACAGAACACAGCGCCAGGCGTGGCAAGCAACGTACCGTATGTCGCGTAGGCAGCTGCGTTCCTAGCTAGGGAAGCTCACACCACCCCGTGACGTCACGGCACGACGTCGGGGACGCCCCCTCTCGCCTGTGGACACGTGTCACTGCTGGAGGAACAAAGTGGTGAGTCTGAGAGACCATCTCAATTTCTGATTGCTGCAAAGGTTTCGCAACGAGTAAATGTCGTTTGTCAAGTGGCGAGGGCGCCTTATCCCCCCCCCCCCCCCCCACATGACATCTGATGGAGGGTGCGGCGCCCGCAGCGCTGCCCCCAGACACGCCGCCCCCGCCCTCCTCCGCCCCCGTCGCCGCCACCTCTTCCGATCAATAGGGGGCGCGGGAGCAGCCGAACCCAGAGGCTGTGAATGGGGGCGGGTGCAGCTGCGCGCACACACACACAGACACACACACACACAGAGTGAAGGCCGCCGAGCACTGATCGCTGAGCCTGATACGATGCGTCATTCTCCTGTACGCCTCGTATTTTTCTCGCAGTCGTGTTCTGATACGTCGGAGGGACTTACACTTACCCCGCAATTCACAAGCAGTGTGGAAACTTTGGTGACACGCGTATGTCATACTGAGTGCAAATTTTTGCCAGTCGATCACCAGAGTCAGGACTTCACGTTAACCCTGTGCAGCCATCTTAACTTGTTCTCTCTACATCTACATCTACATATACATGCATACTCGGCAATCCACCGTACGGTGCGTGGCGGAGGGTACCTCGTACCGCAACTAGCATCTTCTCTCCCTGTTCCACTCCCATACAGAACGAGGGAAAAATGACTGCCTATATGCCTCTGAACGAGCCCTAATCTCTCTTATCTTATCTTTGTGGTCTTTCCGCGAAATGTAAGTTGGCGGCAGTAAAATTGTACTGCAATCAGCCTCAAATACTGGTTCTATAAATTTCCTCAGTAGCGATTCACGAAAAGAACGCCTCCTTTCCTCTAGAGACTCCTACCCGAGTTCCTGAAGCTTTTCCGTAACACTCTCGTGATGATCAAACGTACCAGTAACAAATCTAGCAGCCCGCCTCTGAATTGCTTCTATGTCCTCCCTCAATCCGACCTGATAGGGATCCCAAACGCTCGAGCAGTACTCAAGAATACGTCGTATTAGTGTTTTATAAGCGGTCTCCTTTACAGATGAACCACATCTTCCCAAAATTCTACCAATGAACCGAAGACGACTATCCGCCCTCCCCACAACTGCCATTACATGCTTGTCCCACTTCACATCGCTCTGCAGTGTTACGCCCAAATGTTTTAATCGACGTGACTGTGCCAAGCGCTACACTACTAATTGGGTATTCAAACATTACAGGATTCTTTTTCCTATTCATCTGCATTAATTTACATTTATCTATATTTAGAGTTAGCTGCCATTCTTTGCACCAGTCACAAATCCTGTCCAAGTCATCTTGTATCTTCCTACAGTCACTCGACGACGACATCTTCCCGTACACTACAGCATCATCAGCAAACAGCCGCACATTGCTATCCACCCTATCCGAAAGATTATTTATGTAGATAGAAAACAACAGCGGACCTACCACACTTCCCTGAGGCACTCCAGATGATACCCTCACCTCTGATGAACACTCACCGTCGAAGACAACGTAGTGGGTTCTATTACTTAAGAAGTCTTTGAGCCACTCACATACTTGGGAACCAATCCCATATGCTCGTACCTTAGTTAGGAGTCTGCAGTGAGGCACCGAGTCAAACGCTTTCCGGAAGTCAAGGAATATGGCATCCGTCTGATACCCTTCATCCACGGTTCGCAAGATATCATGTGAAAAAAGGGGCGAGTTGCGTTTCGCACGAGCGAAGCTTTCTAAAGCCGTGCTGATACATGGACAGCTACGCCTCTGTCTCAAGGAAATTCATTATATTCGAACTGAGAATATGTTCGAGAATCCTGCAACAAACCGATGTTAAGGATATTGGTCTGTAATTTTGAGGATCCGTCCTTCTACCCTTCTTATATACAGGTGTTACCTGTGCTTTTTTCCAGTCGCTCGGGCCTTTACGTTGGGCAAGAGATTCGCGATAAATGCAACCTAAGCAAGGAGCCAATGCAGTAGAGTACTCTCTATAAAACCGAATTGGAATCCCATCAGGACCTGGCGATTTATTTATTTTCAACCCATTTTGCTGCTTCACAACCCCAGGGATGTCTATGTCCTCCATACGGGAATCTGTATGAGACTCAAACGGCGGTATGTTTGTACGATCCTCCTGCGTGAAAGATTTCACAAATGCTAAATTTAAAATTTCAGCTTTCGTTTTGCTGTCTTCCGTTGCCAGGCCAGACTGATCAGTGACTGACTGGATGGAAGCCTTCGACCCGCTTACCGACTTTACATAAGACCAGAATTTCCTTGGGTTTTCTGCAAGATCCTTTGCTAAGGTATGACGGTGGTAGTGGTTGAATGCTTCGCGCATCACTCTTTTTACAGCAGCACGAAACTCTACTAACTTTTGCCTGTCCTCATTCTCCCGATCTTTCTTGTACCGCGAGTGCAACTGCCTTTGCTTCCTGAGCATTCTGCGAATTGCGCTGTTAAACCACAGTGGGTCTTTTCCGTCCGTAACGCACTTTTTCGACACATACTTGTCCAATGCGTGATTTACAATGTGTTTAAAATTTGCCCATAATTTTTCCACGTCCATCGTACCGGAAGTAAATGAAGTCGACTTATTTACTAAGTGGGATGCTAACAACTGCTTATCTGCTCTTTCTGGTAAGAATACTTTCCTAGCCTTCTTGACCGACTTTTTAACTTTCGTAACCATAGTCGTAATGACAACATCATGATCACTAATCCCCGTCTCAACACTGACACCGTCGATGAGGTCTGGTCTGTACTTGGTTGCCAGATCTAAAATATTTCCATTATGCGTTGGCTGTCGATTTAGCTGCTCAAGACAGTTTTCGGATAATGTGTTCAAAAGTAATTCACACGACAGCTTGTCTGTACCACCTGTAATGAATCCATAGACATCCCAGTCTATACTAGGTAGGTTGAAGTCGCCTCCGACTAATATAGCACGATCCTGGTACTTCTTCGATACAGAATGTAGACTCCCTTTGAATGATTCTAGAACTGTCACGGTGGAACCTGGTGGCCGGTAATAAAACCCCACAATTAATTTTATTTGTCCAGACAACTTCACAATCACACTCTACTTCGACCTCAATAGACACAATATTTTTGTCAACTGCAATGAAGACACCACCTCCTACGGTGTCTAATCTGTCTTTCCGATACACGTTCCAACCCTCACTAAATATTTCAGAACTTCCTATCTCAGGGTTCAGCCAGGTCTCAGTCCCGAGAATAATTTGCGCGCCACACGCTACCTGGAGGGCAGTAAATTCAGGAACTTTATTCCGAACACTCTAAAAATGTACTGCTAATATCTTGATAGCTGAAGTGTCTTTACGCTGAGCGCGTCCTGATTTCCCTGCCTGCACGTCGACTGGTGAGTGTTCATCAGGACACCTCGCACTACTGCCTAGCCTAAAAAACCCCCATGTGCATGCCACAAGTACTCTGCTACCCGAGTAGCCGCTTCCTTTGCGTAGTGCACCCCTGACCTATCTAGGAGCGTCCTACAATTCCCCACCCAATAGCGCAAGTCTAGAAATCTGCAGCCAAGACCGTCACAGAGTCGACGAAGCCTCTGGTCGAGACCCTCCACTCGGCTCCAAACCAAAGGACCGCGATCCACCCTGGGAACGATGCTGCAAGTAGAGAGCTCTGCTTGCACCCCGCGTGCGAGGCCAGCGGTCTTCACCAAATCCGCCAGCCGCCTGTTCGGACTGAGGAACGCCTCAGAACCCAAGCGACAGGCATCTCTCCACCCAGAAACTAAATTTCTTCACTTCGCCGATGAATTAAAAAATGAGTACTTTGTTCTTGAAATACATGAGTCTTTTACCTTGTTGCCCTCTAGAATCCTAACACATATTTCTTCTTTAAAAAACTAAAAATTTGCTTTTTCTAAAAAAATGTTCAATTTTGCTTCTTTGCGGGAAGTAAACTGGGGATACTTGTCAATGAAGACTAGCCGATACCCTTGTGTTCTGTGTATTATCACAGTGTAACTGCTGTTTATTGCGTCATAACAAATACGATCTGAAGGTGGGGGACGGTACATGTATATAGGTAGTCTTGAAATAAGAAACAACTATCGACAGACTGAAAAAAATGTGCTTTTCAACGAGTTTGTACGCAAATTATACACGACTTTTATATTATGTCGGTGCATAGCTTTGTAGCACTGCACATAAGAGAGACTGAAGATCATCAATAGTATAACACCTTTACTATTTAGAACACAGTCTGCCAATGCTGGGGTAACTTTCCTATTCCTCGACTGTAGAAATCACTCGGTTCTGAGACGGAAGACTTGTCGAAGCACTTTCGGAGCCCATTTCTATCCGAGGTGGAAGTTCTTTGAAGATTGTTTGTTAGGGAGCGGAGAAGCTGAAAATCGGAGGGTGTAAAATTAAGTGAATTAGATGGGTGTTGAACTACTTCCTAACCAAATTCCAATTTTTTTCCGCCCAATCAAGCAAAACACGAGCGGGCATTCTCGTGGAGCTGCATGACTTGACGCAGCCATCGTGGTCGTTGTTCTTGTATTCCGTCTACAAGACGTCTCAGTTGTGGAGCCGGCCGTGGTGGCCGAGCGGTTCTGTGTGTGATGTCCTTAGGTTAGATAGCTTTAAGTAGTCCTACGTTCAGGGGGCTAATGACCTCAGATGTTAAGTCCCATAGCGCTCAGAGCCATTTTTTTCAGTTGTTGACGGTAAATGTCAGCAGTGATGGGTACGCCTCGGGGAAGCAATTCGTCGCACAGCACACGGCCGCTGCTCCACCAGACGCGTAACGGCGTCTTCTGTGGGAGCCGCGGGTCGCCGTACGGGGAGCCGCTGCTTTGTTTCGGCTCAACCGTTCCGTCGTCTTCCTCGCGTTAGCATAAAGACGTGCTTTCTCGTCACCATTAACGGAAGAGGATAGGAATAGTTGGCGTCGTTCATGAGACAAATGACTACGAGCAAGCAGAGATCCACATTTGACTCCCCGCCGATTTTTGTCATTTTGGTTCAGAGCATGGGGTAGCCAACCACCCGAATTTTTAACCTTGCATGCACATGTCGCACAATGGTGGAATTACCACACTTCATCACAGCTGCTGTTCTCGAGTAATCTGATGGGATCATTTGCGTTTAAACGATCTTCATCAAACCCCGAAAGTCTTCCTGGACTCGGAGGGTCACTAATGTCAAAATGATCCTCCTTAATGTAAGACAACCATATTCTTGCCGTGCTCTGTCCAATGATGTTACTCCACACACACGGCGTAAATGTTTCTGGCTGCGTCCGATCCTGTCGCCGCGCTACTGTACTGAAACAGATGTCGGAAAGGTTCCGATTTCTCCACTTGGCACTCCACAGTTCCACTTCAAATCACAAAATAACAATACGTAAACTCAAATAGAAGTAGTATGTTGTTGTTGTTGTGGTCTTCAGTCCTGAGACTGTTTTGATGCAGCTCTCCATGATACTCTATCCTGTGCAAGCTTCTTCATCTCCCAGCACCTACTGCAACCTACATCCTTCTGTATCTGCTTAGTGTATTCATCTCTTGGTCTCCCTCTACGATTTTTACCCTCAACGCTACCCTCCAATACTAAGTCTACACTGCAGTGTTCAGATTTTGCTGACAATCTTGAGATAATGTTCGTAGGGATAACAATGGCAACAGGAAAATTCAATGTTTTGAAAAGAACTGCGGCAAAAAAAATCAGGTCTTCAAATATTTACAAAAATAGAATATGTTGTTGTGGTCTTCAGTCCTGAGACTGGTTTGATGCAGCTCTCCATGCTACTCTATCCTGTGCAAGCTTCTTCATCTCCCAGTACCTGCTGCAGCCTACATCCTTCTGAATCTGCTTAGCGTATTCATCTCTTGGTCTCCCTCTTCGATTTTTACTCTCCATGCTGCCCTCTAATACTAAATTGGTGATTACTTGATGCCTCAGAACATGTCCTACCAACCGATCCCTTCTTCTAGTCAAGTTGTGCCACAAACTTCTCTTTTCCCCAATTCTATTCAATACCTCCTCATTAGGTATGTGATCTACCCATCTAATCTTCAGCATTCTTCTGTAGCACCACATTTCGAAAGCTTCTGTTCTCTTCTTGTCCAAACTATTTATCGTCCATGTTTCACTTCCATACATGGCTACACTCCATACAAATACTTTCAGAAACGACTTCCTGACACTTAAATCTATACTCGATGTTAACAAATTTTTCTTCTTCAGAAACGCTTTCCTTGCCAATGCCAGTGTACATTTTATATCCTCTCTACTTCGACCATCATCACTTATTTTGCTCCCCAAATAGCAAAACTGCTTTACTACTTTAAGTGTCTCATTTCCTAATCTAATCCCCTCAGCATCACCCGAGTTAACTCGACTACATTCCATTATCCTCGTTTTGCTTTTGTTGATGTTCATCTTATATCCTCCTTCCAAGACACTGACCATTCCGTTCAACTGCGTCCTTTGCTGTCTCTGACAGAATTACAATGTCATCGGCGAATCTCAAAGTTTTTATTTCTTCTCCGTGGATTTTAATACCTACTCCGAACTATTCTTTTCTTTCGTTTACTGCCTGCTCGATATACAAATTGAATAACGTCAGGGATAGGCTACAACCCTGTCTCACTCCCTTCTCAACCACTGCTTCCCTTTCATGTCCCTCGACTCTTATAACTGCCATCTGGTTTCTGTACAAATTGTAAATAGCCTTTCGCTTCCTGTATTTTACCCTGCCACATTCAGAATTAGAGAGTATTCCAGTCAACATTCTCAAAAGCTTTCTCTAAGTCTACAAATGCTAGTAACGTAGGTTTGACTTTCCTTAATCTTTCTTCTAAGATAAGTTGTAGGGTCACGTGTTCCAACTTTTCTACGGAGTGGGAAGCAGTAAATTACAAATAAAAACCTGGCATTCGATAAGTAAACCCACAGCATCGGAATACCGAGATGTGATCAAAAATGCTTCGAACTTACGCATCAGTCTTACATATCTTTTTCCACGAATGTTAAAATACACTAAGCGCTTCGGCATTAACCTATTTTAAAAGGCACTACTTGAAAAGAAAAAGTACGCATTGAGAAACTGTGGTGTCACCGCCAGACACCACACTTGCTAGGTGGTAGCCTTTAAATCGGCCGCGGTCCGTTAGTATACGTCGGACCCGCGTGTCGCCACTACCAGTGATTGCAGACCGAGCGCCGCCACACGGCAGGTCTAGTCTAGAGAGACTCCCTAGCTCTCGCCCCAGTTGTACAGCCGACTTTGCTAGCGATGGTTCACTGACTACATACGCTCTAATTTGCAGAGACGACAGTTTAGTATAGCCCTCAGCTACGTCATTTGCTACAGCCTAGCAAGGCGCCATATTCAGTTCCTATATCTTCTGAACAGATAATATTGTGACTCATGTACCGTCAAGAGCGACGTTCATCATTAATGGATTAAGTATCAAAGTAATTACGTCCGCTTTCTGAATTCTCATTCCTTGTCATGTTCCAGACCTCACGTCAGAATAGTTCTTGCCTCCTCACGCCAGCCTGCGTGAGCTAAAACGCGTGTATTTCGGCCTCCACTCGTAACACAGTGTTGGCTCTTCTGCTAACACAACAGAAACACTTGTGTAACACGAACTGAATACAATACAAACGCAGCAGAACTTACACCTGCCAAAATCCTATTGTTGTATCGAGTCAAAGATAATCACACGAAGCACAAGTGCTAAATCGCTTCCGTGTCGTCAAGGAACGATACCGAAAACAGCTCCGCCAGATGAGTCTAACGTACAAATATGACGTTGTCTTACGACGAATATGTACTGAGTGGAGCAAATAAAAGTGATCCGGACGAATGGGAACAATTAGACGTGAAGGTACGCATATGAGCAGACCCGTGACGCACACAGCGCGTGTACGCCTGCCACGTGATCCACACCGGTTCAGAGCGTCGTGCCGGCTGTATGAAGATGGTATCTGTCCATGTCACACAGTTAAGGCTAACCGCCATTGACCTTCTGCACACGCATTGCCCGCACTGTTACGGCACTCGGTAAGGTTGTTTACCGCGAGTAATGAGTGTAGTGGGCAGGGGCGCTGCGAGTGTAGTGTGTGAAAATGGGGGTCTCACGGAGAGTGTGCAAAGGATAAATCTCTGCAGTCGCACTATCTGTGCCCTCGGCAGCTCAGGTGGATAGAGCGTCTGCCGCGTAAACAGGAGATCCCGGGCTCGAGTCCCGGTCGGGGCACACATTTTCAACTGTCCCCGTCGATGTATATCGACGCCTGTCGGCAGCTTAGGGTCTCGATTTGATTATCACTTCATAGTGCGGGCTGTGTCAGTGTGAGCGGAGCAGTGCAAAGGCGACGACGGCACTCGAGTGGAGCAGCGGCTGTCCGTCGTGGAAAGTTACGCGACAGCAGAGTCGTGGAAACGGTGTGGTCAGTTGTTTGCCGAGAAGCTTAATGGTGTCGACGTAGCTGCAAAGAGTGCCGTGCAATGCTGAGTCCGAAAATGGCTTTCGACAGGATATTTTTTGAATAAGTCAAAAAACATTCCAAAATGTTCGTTGCACACCAGAAAATCTCGCTGCAGTCCACCAGAAAATGCTTCAGAGTCCTACGAAATCGACGCCTGTCGCAAGAGCCGGGATACCGAGTCGACCGTGCGGACGAATACTCCACTCGGAGCTGGCCGTGCATCCTCACCGAGAGTCCGTCGTCCAGCAGGCGCCCCTCAGTGCCTCCAGTTTTTTGAGTGGCTGGCCACTGAGAGGACGACGAATGGCTTCAACACGGCTCTGTTGTTTCTGTCAGATATGCCTGGTTTCACGTGAGTGGTTGAGTCGCTTCTCTAATGACCTCTTCCAGTGGTTATTCACAGCATCACAAGTTGTGAGCAGCGGTGACTCCGCAAAAGTCCCACGAGACTTCATCGCACGATCAGAAGTTTGGGGCTCGGTGTACAGTGTCTTCAGGCCACATTACTAGTCTAATCTTCTTTCATCAGTATCTACCTTCGGCGTGGTACATTGCTAACATTTCGAAACAATTAGTGAGAGCTTTAACGGAAGGGAAAAAGAGCTACAGTTACTTCCAACAGGATGGAGCATCTGCCCATACAGTCGCCCTGGCCTCGGAGCGTATTTACACGATCTTCACTCCTGACAGGCTGGTTAGCAGAGGTCAGCTCGGTCGCGGTCCTACCTGGCCACCCAGGTCACCGGATCTCCAGTGTGCGATTGCTCTGTGTGGAGAGCCTTCCAGTCTAAGGTGTATCGCAGCAATCCAACAGCAGCAGAATATTTCGTATGAGACTACCGTCCGCTACGATCTGCCTTCAGTAGCTTGCTGACCAGGGGCCAACAGTGCCTGGTGGCCACGTTCGACACCTGATACAGTCAGGTTAGTACTTACTTTCTTCCCTCCGCTGTGTTTCTTTCTACCCTGGAACTCCGTTCCCCGAGCCACTTTTATTTGCCGCACGCTGCATTTTTACATTTACAAAAGTAATATGTGTACATTTTATAATAACATAATTCCATTAGTACATGTGACTCACTTATTTTTGAAGAATAAGATACATTGCACGAAGTAGACATCTTGTTATACGACTTCTTCCTGTCAATATCACGAAAAAAATGGAAATACTACGAAAAATGTAAGAGTTATAAACAAATCCGATGCTAACCTTATAAAATATTAGATGGGACGCAAAAAAATGGTTCAAATGGCTCTGAGCACTATGGGACTCAACTGCTGTTGTCATCAGTCCCCTAGAACCTAGAACTACTTAAACCTAACTAACGTAAGGACATCACACACACCCATGCCTGAGGCAGGATTCGAACCTGCGACCATGGTAGCAGCGCGGCTCCGGACTGGAGCGCCTAGAAGCGCACGACCACCGCGGCCGGCAGATGTGACGCACTGGGGCTGTTTTTACTCAGTACGTAGTGTCCCGCGCCACCAGAGATGGGACAGGACGACAGGAACGGCCAAAACCAAAGTCTGGAGGTTAAGATGACCTCCAAAAACAGAACCGCAGTCTGGCTGTCAGTGTATCGCCGTTGGTCGCGCCGCCGTTGGACTGCTTCGTCGCAGCCTCACTGACGAGGCGGGCCCCCCAGTTTCGTCGGCTTAGCAAGCTGCCCGTAAAAACTTCTACGCACATTTGTGTATATGCACTCATTTAACGTCTGTTGTGTACGTTACTCCTTTTGAAGAACGAAAGACACCTATGAAATAGATATTTTTGTACAAAAAACATAAAAAGTAAAACATATACGAAGTATTTAACAAGTGTATTCTGTGTATACATAGATGCTGTGAATGAGAGGGTGAGCAGTCTGAAACGGTTTGCTGACGACGCTTTGGTGTTCGGAAAAGTGTGGTCGTTCAGTGACTGTAGGGCACTACAAGAAACTTGCACGGAATTTCTGTTTAGTTTGGTGAATGCCAGATTGCTGTAAATGTGGAAAAAATGTTTCTAAATGCAGATGAGTAGGAGAAACAGTCACAGTATTAGTAGCCTGATGCTTGACAAAGTCACTCGAGTTAAATATCCGGGTGTAGCGTTGCAGAGCGATGTGAAATGGAAGACGCCCGTACGCATGGTAGTAAAGGCGGAGAATGCTGGGCTTCGGCTTGTAAAGGAGAGCGCGTACAGACGACTAGCGCGAGCCACCCTCGAGTGCTACTCGAGTGTTTGCGATCCCCGCCAGGTCGGACTAAAGCAACTCAGAGGCGCAGCGCTAAGTTTGTCGCCCGTAAGTTCGGTGAAGATGTGAGTGGTACAGAGATGCTTTGTGAACCCAAACGAGAATCCCTGGAGGTAAGGTGACGTTTTTTTTTGGAGGAACATCACTGAGAAAATTTAGAAGAGCGGTATTTGAAGCTGACTACAGAACACTTCGTCTGTTTCGCGTAAGGACCACGAAGATAAGAGAAATTAGGGCTCGTTCGCTCTATCAGTGAGCGGAAGAGGAAAGCCAGTGACTGGAAGTGGTAGCCTTCGCCACGACCACGGTCGCTTCCGGAGTTTGTACGATGAAGATAAAAGGGGCTATAAACGAGACCGAAGCGAAGTGTCACTTGGGAAACACTAGGGGAAGAAGCGGTAACGGAAATAAAAGAAAGGTTCGCGAGCGCGATTGAAATTCAACGTAAATGGATATCAGTGACAAGATTCGTTCGTGACATTGCTATCGACAGTGAAAGTGGAGAAGATTTACAGGACCTGTTCAACGGAATGGACAGTCTAATGAGCACAGAATACGGATTGTGAGAGTAAAGACGAAAGTAATGAGGAGTAGCAGAAATGACAATAGTTCTCAATCGTAGCTGTCAAAATTACAGCCGTAAAAGACCTAACCTGACATTTACCAACAATAGCAATCACGATTAAAGTAAATGATTACTAAAAGTAGGCTGCAGTTGAAGATCTTTATGCAGCAATAAGATAATAAAACAGCAACAGTACTACAATACCATCAGAATATTGCTAGAAGATGGCTTAACGCTGAAATAGGCCTATTGGTACTGTATATTCTACAGCAATAAAACAATGTCAATACTATTTCACAATGTCACTTCAAAAAAAAAAGTCAGAATTGGTTATCAGAATGTAGACAGCGTTCATAAATTCTGCTCCCTTCGCAGCAAGATCACCCGTGACGAACGGAGCAAGGAGGAGATAAAAAGCAGACCAGCACTGGAAATAGGACATTCGCGGCCGAGAGCAGTCGACTGGTATCAAAGATACGCCTTTATTTGAGAAATAAATTTCTGAAAATGTACGTTTGGACGACAACACTGTACGGTAGTGAGACACGGACTGTAGGGAAAACCGAAAAAGAAGATAATCGAAGCATTTTAGATGTGGTGCTACAGAAGAATTTTGAAAACGAGGTCGACTGATAAGGTAAGGAATGAGGAGATTCTGCGTGGAATCGGAGAGAAAGGAATACGTGGAAAACACTGACGAGAAGAAGGGACACGATGCTAGGACACCTGTTAAGACATCGCGGGATATTTTCCGTGATATTAGAGGGAACTGTAGAGGAAGACAGTAGATTGGGATACATCCAGCAAATGACTGAAGACGTGAGGTGTGGGTACCGAAGAGGTCGGCGCAGGGGAGGAGTCAAAGCAGTCAGAAGACTTATGGGGCTGGGTGGGTGCCGGCCACGCCCCCACTGCCCTAATTACGGCCGCGACTTATCTGGAGACGTCGGCCAGAGCCGCGGGACCCACGAGCTGTTAATCTGCCGGAGTGAGAAGCGCTGCGACGCCAGAGGCCGCCTTACGTAGGCCGCCCGCCCCACACCGTGCCAGGTGACACAGCTGCACTCATCAGCTTCATGATGAACTGCCTGTCATTTCGTTAGTAGTCACATTTATTGTGATATTTTAGTATTACGTAAACTATTGAAACAATTTCAAAAAAATGGTTCAAAGGGCTCTGAGCACTATGGGTCGTAACATCTGTGCTCATCAGTTCCCTAGAACTACCTAAACCTAACTAACCTAAGGACATCACACACATCCATTCCCGAGGCAGGATTTGAACCTGCGACCGCAGCGGTCACAAGGTTCCAGACTGAAGCGCCTACAACCGCACGGCCACACCGGCCGGCTAAACAATTTCACAAAATTTACAGTGAAACATAGAGGTTGCTACGAGTTCGCGTTTGGTGCATGTTAGGTCACATGTGGAGGCTGATGAAATGTAGCTGAACATACTCAATTTTCAATATATTTTCGATAAATGGCAGAACCGGTTGTAAAGATTGAAATCCTTTATTCTACACATCTATTTCGGTCACCGTGTGACCATCTTCAGAGCAAACCTTGTACGCCTATATCATAATAATACATTTTCCGTGAGCTGTAACATGTACTGTGATGATTACTTCCAACAGATATCTTCGCTTTTATTCCCCGTAATAATTTTGAGTTACAGAAGAACCTATCTTGTGATCTCAACTTTTGCCAATCCGACCTCAAGAAAATGGATCGCTTATAAAGTGCTTCGTCCCGAACGCGCGCGCTAGCGAGAAATCCAGAATAAAATGTTCTCGAAATTTCATCTTGTAAACCGTTTAAGATATTGAAACACGATTTTATCAAATGATAGCATACAGAGAGGAGAGTATTTTGGCAGACGACTAACATTCTAACCTTCCATATTTACCGCGCTATTCGAGCGACTACAGATTATTTCAATGAAATGACGCAATATTTAAGTGCTATTAATAGCTGCTGAAACAAGAATTACTGTGGTTTGGAACAACATATGTGGGGAAGTTGTACTTTATTTTTATACCAATAGTGGGTATTTTCATAAGCTATTGATGTGATAACTGCGTTAGAATTATAGTGGCACGAATGTTTACAAACTCTACTATTTTTTGGCGAAAGAAGCAGATTTGAACGTGATAACAGGGGAACTTAGTGTATTACTGAAAACTCGGCATTCCTAACGTCTCTCTGAAGAAAATTAACGCTAATAAGAAGCCTGGGGAAAATAAATCGGTAATTCTGTTGAAATTTTAATAGAATCCTATACCAAAGTGTGTTTTTAATAATGAATCGTGTGGATTCACACTGCCTAAAGGATTTCATTTCTCTATCTAAATGTTCTGTGAAATATGAAAACATTTAAATTTGCAAATTACAGTCTCCTACCTATCAATATGTTAACAGATTACCAATATCTTTGACAAATTAAAAGATATTTGAGGTGAAAAGTACAATCCCTCATTCTCTATAGGGACAGGATAGAAAAAATGGCATACTAAGTACTGTCAATTGTTTTCGTATTTCTTAAATGATTAATATAGAGAAATAAAATTAATTGCCCAGCATCAGTCCATATCATTAGTTATTTAAAATACACTGGGGTATATTTCAACACAAGTAGGGATTTATTTTCCCCAGACTTATCGTCACCTGTATTTTTCTTCAGAGAAACGTTATCACTGACGAGTTTTCAGTAATACGTAGAAATACTTGTTGTCACATCGGTTTCTTTCGCCAAAACACAGCAGAGTTTGTTAACATTCGTGTCACTATCATTCTAATTCAGTTGAAATTGCGACAGGGTCATAAAATAGCAACTGATTGAAAGACATGTCAGTGGTTTATGAAAATGCCCAACACGGGTTTAAAAATAAGGTGAAACCTTCCTTACATATGTTGTTCCAAACCACAGTAATTCTCGTTTCAACAGCAATCGATGGAAATTATTGGATCATTTGATTGAAAAAATCTGTAGTCGCTCGAATATCGCGGTAAATATGGAAGTTTAGAATATTAGTCATATGCCAAATTCTCCCCCATTTGCATACTATCATTTGCTAGAATCTTGTTTCGATATCTTAAACCGTTTAAGAGATACGAGGAATTTTGTTAACATTTTACTCTGGATTTTTCGCTGGTGCGCGTGTTCGAGACGAAGCGCTTTATATAGGATCCTCTTGGTTGGTAACAGATAGCAATATCCTTCAAAGTTTAAAGAAAAATTCAATACGTCAGCTACATTTCATACGCAGCCACATGTGACCTAACATGTGCCAAACGTAAATTCATAGCAACCTCTATTTTTCACTGTAAACTTTCCGAAATTGTTGCAGTAGCTTACTCAGTCGGAAAATATCACAATAAATATGTCCATTAACGAAATGATAGGCACTTCATCATGAAGCTGATGAATGAAGCTATAAGATGTGATAGAAAAAAAATTGTACCTAGTAGTTTTTTAGAGTCGTTTGAGAAAGATGGCAGGTCGGCCGGAGGGAGTTGTGTTTCGTCTCTAGGGTTAACTGGCGTTGTCTCGGTGTTCCCACCCTGTAGGCTGTGACGTCAGCCACCAAACAGGACTCCAGACTGGCCATCTCAGGAGCAAGCTCGGAACCCGACAACCCGACAAGGCTTCACAAGAAAAATGGCGCTGGGACGCGCCGCCGGAAACATTCACAACTCTCCGGACGACAGCTCACCGGCAGAGGACGGAGCTCTCGATGGACCGGCAGGTAAGACTGCAGCGAGTTTCACGGTGTGCGAGCTGGGCTCGTTGACTGCGGTGTCTGCCCACATCGGTGGTGCTACAGGCGCGTGTACTCGTGTGAGAGGTGCAGAGGCAGTGTAGCGACAATAAGGGCTGCAAGTGGGGAAAGAGCAGGTTGTTAAAGCCTGGTGGAGCTGGTCGGCGGTAAGCTTGCTTCTCATAAGAGTATCCGCGCAAAGTGGTTGACGGTGAATATACTGGTAGGTGAGGTGAGAGGGTGTTGGAAGAGCACAGAACGTGCGGGGCAGAGGCTTGCTCACTCTGCGGTACCGGATTGGCTGCGATCTGTGGTAGATTCGACGTCAGAGTACAATCCTGGTGCAGGAGCGCGTGTTTCGGAGCGCGCCGTTTAGTGCATATTACCGAGCTTGTTCTGGAGCTGACGAGCCCAATGTCTTCTCCTGTAGACCCAGTGGCATTATCAGTTCTGACTGCGAAGACCATGGGACAGACTGGACTGGACGGCGGAAACGTGTCACCTCACCCGACGAACCACGTTTCTTTTGACACGAGGTCGACACCCAAATCGAAGACAACGGCAGCTGAGAACGTGCCCCGCGGTATAGGCACGAGCCAGTGCAAACAGTTTTATGCTAGGGCAGACACTCACCTGGGATCCCACAGGACTTGTGGTGGTAATTTGAGGCACCTCGACAGCTGTGTACTACCCCAATACTACTGCATCCTTTCGTGAACCTGAGACTGCGTTTCGTTGAAAGAAAGAATAAAAAGTCCAGAGAATGGCGGCTCATTATGTAACACCGCGAAATGAGCAACGGAATTTGCCGGATGTAATAAGCGAGTGCGGGTGACAATTATTTAAACGATGGGGTTTTCGTTAGGGCGAGATCTTTTCCCAAAATTTCAATGACCAGCTTACTTCTCCGGAAGCCAAAATATTTCTTCGGCCCTCACACGCACAGTGAGATATAACCATCGTGATAAGAGAAATCAGAGGTCGCCCAGATAGATTTAGACGTTCATTTATGCCACGTGCTACTCGAGAGTGGAACGGCAGAGAAATAGCCCGGAAGTCATGTTGCGTACTCTTTGCCGTGCACTTAACTGTGAACTGGCGAGCAGTCACGTAGATGTAAGGCTAGATGCAATTGGGCGCCTGGCGTTGTCACCCAGCTCATTTACGTAGGGCGAGAACAGCAGAGGGCCTTCCGCAATGTTTCGGGTAACGGTGGCTGACACTCTGTGTTGCCTCGATGACGTTTCGTGAGCTGCTACGTGCTGTGACCTTCCCTACAGGCTGTGAACTGACCGGGCACGGAGCGGAGACTGTCTTCCGCCTCCCCTCGCCATCCAGCCGACGTATCTGGCGCTGTCGATGCTCGCAGGAGGGCCGTGCCGTGCCAGCTGCCGAGACGCAGTACAGGAAGTGACGTCTGCGCCTGACCACGCCTCCGGCGTTAGCCTTACTGCCACCTCGTCGACTGCAGAGGAGCGCATCTGCATTTAGAGCGAGCCGTCTTCGGCAAACGCGGCAAATCCGATACGACCCCCGAAAGGAGTCGCAATTGCTCGCGAAACTGAACCCGGCAGCTGCGCCGTCGTGGCAGAAAATGAAACAGGCGACAGGGGGAGACTTTCTCGCGGCAGCCGCGTCTCGCTTTTATTCGGCAAAAGGGTCGTTATCGTATTCTGCGATATCGGTATGCGGCACCCTCCAACTCGTTATTTACTTCTCCTTTATCTGTTGCCCCGAGGATTCCGTATTTATTCAGAGATTTAAAACTTCTGAAAAGTTCACACACGTGTACAGCCTTGCTTCAGTTCAACTCTATATTAGATTACATCTTGTGGTAGCCTTTGAGCTGCATTATGTACTTTCATTTCTATACACCAAATACAACACCGATTTTTTTTAATACTATACGTTAACTGTAATCTTACGTCACTGTTTATACATGGACAACCACCTAGGCTCTTGCCATCAGATATTTCCGGAATAATTTAGAGGGTGGGAATATTAACCTCAGACTCGCAGTACACTTGTTCACTTACGAAATTTGTCATTAACAATCCACCTCAGTTTATGAGTAACAGAGATACAGATTACTGCAACACTAGAAGGAAAAGTAAGATGCACTACCATTTAATGAATGTAACTCTGGCATAGAAACGGCTGACGTATGGAGTTAGAAAGCAAAAGTACCGTCTGATTTGAATCGCAAGTAACTACGCGAATAATAATGCTTAAAGAATGGCTGAACCCACAACTGGTAGATAGCGTCTGTACAAGTTTGTCGCACATTGTTTTCCCTATGACGTCATCACACCCATGTAGGGGCATCCACGTAACTGCTGCGAATTATTTTTGTGCAAAGTTATAAATTGGTGTTGTGTGGGAACGGAATCAGTTAGGACGTTGATTCGTGTCTCATTGTGAGAGCTTGCCGCTTACTGCTAGGACCAAAAGTGAGACAATAAAAATATTCCTCACAATATAAATGAAAACTGCTATTACACTGAAAAGTACAAAGCTGTGAAAGGTGTCGTATTATATGAGACGTAAATATGCTCGGAATTATAGAAAACGCAGGTGGGTAACCGGTGCGGAGCGGCACGGACTCACTTCGCCGACGTCGTCAACGCAAACGAGTTCGGCTTCGCGTTCAGTGTGTGCGGCCGCTCGTGCTTGGCGAAGGTTAAGGCTAGGTACGGCACTGCACGGACAGAACCGTTCCCGAGGATACAGTCTCGGGATTCGTGGTGTTACGCAGTGAGGCGGTACGTAAAACGGAACAGTAAAAAAATTCCTACGTTAACACAGTCCAGCATTGCTTCAGCGCAGGGGTGCGTCGACATAGGGCGCAAACATTTTGAGACATATATTCCGTCATCGACAGTACAACATCGAGACTTCTGTGTGAGAGTGCGAGCAAGATCAGTTTTAAAGTGTCAGCGAAGCCCACGCCGAACTGCTTCCGTTGCCCTCGCTACACTGAGTAACGTGCACTAGATAGAACGCGACAACGCCAATCGGGGACGTGATGGAGCAGTTACGACACTGAAATTTAGCAAAGATATATAATATCTATGGTGCGAAGATTGGCAATTCACGCTAAATAACCAAAAGTGTGAGGTCATTCACATCACTGCTAAATGTAATCCGTTAAACTTCGGTTACACGATAAAGCAGTCAAATTTCGAGGCCGTAAATTAAACTAAATACCTAGGAATTACAATTACGAACAACTTAAATTGGAAGGAACACACAGAAAATGTTGTGGGGAAGGCTAACCAAAGACTGCCTTGTATTGGCAGGACGCTTAGCAAATGTAACAGATGTACTAAGGAGACTGCCTACACTACGCTTGTTCGTCCTCTTTTAGAATACTGCTGCGCGGTGTGGGATCCTTACCAGATAGGACTGACGGAGTACATCGAAAAAGTTCAAAGAAGGGAAGCACTTTTTGTATTATCACGAAATAAGGAAGAGAGTATCACTGAAATGATACACGATTTGGAATGGACATCATTAAAAACAAAGGCGTTTTCCGTTGCGACAGAATCTTCTCACGAAATTCCAATCATCAACTTTCTCCTGCGGATGCGAAAATATTTTGTTGACACCGACCTACATAGGGAGAAACGATCACCACGATAAAATAAGGGAAATCAGAGCTCGCACGTAAAGATGTAGGTGTTTGGTGTTTCTACGCGCTATACGATATTGGAATAATAGAGAATTGTGAAGGCGGTTCGATGAACCCTCTGCCAGGCACTTAAATGTGATTTGCAGAGTATCCGTGTAGACGTAGAACCCGTTAAGCAAATATAACAGAGCCAGAGATCATTGACCCCTCTTAAATAACTAGATAGATTCGGTCATTACGAATGACATGTCACGGCAAACTCTCCCCTGAGTTGAATATAAACATCTCCCGCAGTTGATGAATAGGATTGATGGAGTCCCTGTCGTTTTTTCGCACTCGATTTTCTGATTACTGTATCGAACTGGGTCAGTCACACGAGAGCTGCCTGGCGTAATAACAGCAGTTCCGTAACCGTGCATAACCGACACTGGAGCCAAGGACGGAAGCTGCCACTGATGCGTACTCCGTGGGTCCACAGACAGCGTTCCAGATTGGCGCCCGAGCAACTCTGATACATCGTAGGGGTCGGAGGGCCTACCTAGCCGGTAGGGGGGATCACTGTACATGGCGGCATCAGGCGGCACAGCAGCTGATCCCGCGGTGACCAGACAGGGACAGAGGAGCGCCGTGTCGACCGATCCCCTTCCCAGCAGTGGATCTGCCACTCGGCAAGCCCCTACGGACCGGCGTGCAGGCAACCCGCCAGACCACGAGTCGCCGGCCTGCGCTGCCGCCGACGCAGCGACCGCGGTCACAGCGGATTCCACTGCAGTCTCAGTGGCCGTCACTGAGGCCACGGCCTTTCCTTTTTTTTTTGTCATCAGTCTACTGACTGGTTTGATGCGGCCCGCCACGAATTCCTTTCCTGTGCTAACCTCTTCATCTCAGAGTAGCACTTGCAAAATACGTCCTCAATTATTTGCTTGACGTATTCCAATCTCTGTCTTCCTCTACAGTTTTTGCCCTCTACAGCTCCCTCTAGTACCATTGGAAGTCATTCCCTCATGTCTTAGCAGATGTCCTATCATCCTGCCCCTTCTCCTTATCAGTGTTTTCCACATATTCCTTTCCTCTCCGATTCTGCGTAGAACCTCCTCATTCCTTACCTTATCAGTCCACCTAATTTTCAACATTCGTCTATAGCACCACATCTCAAATGCTTCGATTCTCTTCTGTTCCGGTTTTTCCACAGTCCATGTTTCACTACCATACAATTCTGTACTCCAGACGTACATCCTCAAGGCCACGGCTATACGAGATGTATCCAAAGCAATAAATTGAGTAATAAGTCGTGTCAAACGACGTCCAGCAGGTCCTCAGGCCGCATATCCTGGAACTCTCGCAGTTGCATCCAGCGATTTACCGAGAGTCGCGAAGACTACCGGTTGCCCATAATAAGTAGATCGTTGGCTCCTACATATTAATGCGAAGCAGTTGTTACGATTTTATTTCGACGTTTTCACGAAAAATCAACGGCGTGGATCCGAAATGTGAAGGCACGAGTTTTTCTGTGTGGTATTCTTTTCCAAATGACACGCCCCACATCATAAAATCGATATCGAATGTGAACCACTGCACGAACAGATGTAAAGAATGGGGCTGCCTCGTCAGAAACTCTGCTTCCGGTGACATTTACTCCACTGTTGTTTCAGGCGACCACGTCCAAAACAAATACGCCATCTGGACAAAAGTATCCGGATACGCTCGTGTAATGGGGAGCAGACCACCAGATGTGAGGAGACCTGGGCGCGACATTGCGAAAGAAAGCGGCGAGTATCGCGCTGTCAGCAGGGGAGCAGGGCGCGTCGGTCGAGAGGGCACAGCGGCGTGGAGTAGTCAGTCGTCAGATCGTTCATCCGGCCATCTTCAGAGTGAGCCGAGGTGAATTAGTGAGGCTGCACGCACGAAATTTTATGGAACAGTCGTCTTTGCGCCGCGAAAATATAGCCGTTAGATGTACTCACGACGTAAGAAATACACTAATGTTTCAACGATTCTAAAACTGCACACGTCGACTGTTACGTCTCTGAAGCGGAAATGTGGAGTAAGAGACACAGCTTAGCCGGCCGGTGAGGCCATGCGGTTCTAGGCGCTTCAGTCTGGAACCGCGCGACCGCTACGGTCGCAGGTTCGAATCCTGCCTCGGGTATGGGTGTGTGTGATGTCCTTAGCTTAGTTAGGTTTAAGTAGTTCTAAGTTCTAGGGGACTGATGACCTCCAATGGCTGAAATGGCTCTGAGCACTATGGGACTTAACATCTGTGGTCACCAGACCCCTAGAACTTAGAACTACTTAAACCTAACTAACCTAAGGACATCACACATATCCATGCCCGAGGCAGGATTCGAACCTGCGACCGTAGCGGTCACGCGGTTCCAGACTGAAGCGCCTAGAACCGCACGGCCACACCGGCCGGCTGACCTCCGATGTTAAGTCCCATAGTGCTCACAGCCATTTGAAGAGACACAGCTAAACCGAGGCCAAACAGAGTTCGTACACTGACAGACTGGGACAGCCGACCACTGCAGCATTGCAGAGGATGGTCGTAAAAAAAAAAATCGCACGACGGCAGCGAAAGGACTCACTCGTGTCTTCCAGACTGTCACCAGCAGTGCAGCCAGCACGGCGTACAGTGAGGGAGCGTCTCCTCACGGACAGCACCACAGCCGTCGTGGGCGCTCGGCGACGCCTCGGGTGGGGCAGAGGGCGGCGCCACTCACTCTGCAACCTGCGGCAGTCGCACGGAAGGCTGTCGGATTGGCGAATGTCTGCAGATCGTAGCCTGCAGTCGAGTACGCACGAGGTGGTGCTACGGTGTGGGAGTGTGCTGCGTGTTTAGGAGGTCGTTCTCTTATTGCACTTAGGAATACGCTCAATGCCGAACGACACGAAGACGTTTTGCAGCACTGTGCACTGAGCATAGCGAAAGGAAAGCCCGGAGATGACGACGGTTTGTATCGGCGTGACAAAGCGCCCCGTAATAAAGCGAGCCCGACACGAACTCAGTGGAACACGCTTAAGGTGCATTGCAACGTCGACTTGGCTCGAGACCGAAGGTTCCAGCATCACTATCTTCACTGTTTTCAAAATGGTTCAAATGGCTCTTGGCACTATGGGACTTAACATCTGAGGTGATCAGTCCCCTAGAACTTAGAACTACTTAAACCTAACTAACCTAAGGACATCACGCATATCCGTGCCCGAGGCAGGATTCGAGCCTGCTACGGCGGCAGCAGCTCGGTTAGGGACTGAAGCGGCTAGAACCGCTCTGCCACATCGGCCGGCCTCTGTTTTCAGCTGTTGCGGAAGAACGTCGTGCTGTTCCTGCACAAACGTGCAGAGTGGCGGCCGGGAGCGCGTCGCGACGCCTCGGACGCCTTGCAGCGCTGCTGCCGGGCGGCGAGTGTCGCGCCCCGCCCGCTGCGCAGGCGACTCGCGTGCGGCAGCACCGCCGCGCGCAGCGGGCGGCGACGGCGCGACTGCCGGAACGAGCGCTCGACTACAACATAAGGGCCCACTGACGCGGTGAGTCGACGGCTTATTTGCTTGTGATCACTTTTAATGTACATTTTCTGTGGAGATATGTGAAACCAGATGGCAGTTATAAGAGTCGAGGGGCACAAAAGGGAAGCAGTGGTTGCGAAGGGAGGGAGACAGGGTTGTACCCTCTCCCCGATGTTATTCGATCTGTATATTGAGCAAGCAGTAAAGGGAACAAAAGAAAAGTTCGGAGTAGGTATTAAAATCCGTGGAGAAGAAATAAAAACTTTGAGGTTTGCCGATGACATTGTAATTCTGTCAGAGACAGCAAAGGACTTGGAAGAGCAGTTGAACGGAATGAACAGTGTCTTGAGAGGAGAATATAAGATGAACATCAACAAAAGCAAAACGAGGATAATGGAATGTAGTCGAATTAAGTCGCATGATGCCGAGGGAATTAGATTAGGAAATGAGACACTTAAAGTAGTAAAGCAGTTTTACTATTTGGGGAGCAAAATAACTGATGATGGTCGAAATAGAGAGGATATAAAATGTAGACTGGCATTGGCAAGGGAAGTGTTTCTGAAGAAGAAAAATTTGTTAACATCGAGTATAGATTTAAGTGTCAGGAAGTCGTTTCTGAAAGTATTTGTATGGAGTGTAGCCATGTATGAAAGTGAAACATGGACGATAAATAGTTTGGTCAAGAAGAGAATAGAAGCTTTCGAAATGTGGTGCTACAAAGAATGCTGAAGATTAGAAGGGTAGATCACATAACTAATGATGAAGTATTGAATAGAATTGGGGAGAAGAGGAGTTTGTGGCACAACTTGACAAAAAGAAGGGACCGGTTACTAGGACATGATCTGAGGCATCAAGCGGCCGCCAATTTAGTATTGGAGGGCAGCGTGGAGGGTAAAAATCGTAGAGGGAGACCAAGAGATGAATACACTAAGCAGATTCTGAAGGGTGTAGGTTGCAGTAAGTACTGGGAGATGAAGAAGCTTGCACAGGATAGGGTAGCATGGAGAGCTGCATCAAACCAGTCTCAGGACTGAAGACCACAACAACAACGACAATGTACGAGCACGGGTATAATAGATAACACGCAAATTACTGAAAGCCCTGTAGAAAGTCTCAAAGTTCGCTGTGGATACAGGAAAAACACAGACAAAATTTTAATACACGAAATCGTACAACATGTATACGGTATCACCTACTTTTTTAAACATGTATTACACATAAATGACGTCATTTACAACTGCAGTAAGTAGGTACTGCAGTATCGCAAGAGGGGTTTTTAAGTATTTTATTACATACAGACGATGCTGTAACAGAGGATGGATTATAACATGTGCTCTTATCATTCGAATAATTTATTTAAAGGGTATGGTGACGTAATTTCTAAAACAAAGGTCCCTTTATTCTCTGATAAAAGATACAGTCCGAAATCGAATTCTCTCAAATGACGTGCTCTTAAAAAAGGTATGCTCAGTCTCGTGTTTAGATTGTCAAACTTGGGAATGTAGTCGAAAAGCTCTCGGAAAAAATTTGGTCGGTTCTGAGCGTATTGGTGGTGGTAACCGTAACGCTTTCAAAAACAAAACCGATCAAGATGGAGAATATAGTTCTGCAAAAGTGTGGCTGTTCCACTAGTTTTCTGTTGTTGGGAAACCTGGCTTCAGAATAAAGTGGTGTGCGCAACTTAAAGACGAAAGGAACTTCTGCACGATGTATCACTGGCAAGTAACGGAGTTGGATGAAACTTGCATCGTACACAGATATAACTGCTGCAGTACAGCACAGAAGGTAACTGAAACAAATACTCAACGGCACGGAGACAATAATTCGTTCAAAGACAATGCTCTGTAGGAATCAGCATGGGTTTCGAAAAAGACGATCGTGTGAAACCCAGCTCGCGCTATTCGTCCAAGAGACTCACAGGGCCATAGACACAAGTTCCCAGGTACATGCCGTGTTTCTTGACTTCCGCAAGGCGTTCGATACAGTTCCCCACAGTCGTTTAATGAACAAAGTAAGAGCATATGGACTATCAGACAAATTGTGTGATTGGATTGAAGAGTTCCTAGATAACAGAACGCAGCATGTCATTCTCAATGGAGAGAAGTCTTCCGAAGTAAGAGTGATTTCAGGTGTGCCGCAGGGGAGTGTCATAGGACAGTTGCTATTCACAGTATACATATATGACTTTTTGGATGACATCGGTTCACTGAGGCTTTTTGCGGATGATGCTGTGGTGTATGGAGAGGTTGTAACAATGGAAAATTGTACTGAAATGCAGGAGGATCTGCAGCGAATTGACGCATGGTGCAGGGAATGGCAATTGAATCTCAATGTAGACAAATGTAATGTGCTGCGAATACATAGAAAGATAGATCCCTTATCATTTAGCTACAATATAGCAGGTCAGCAACTGGAAGCAGTTAATACCATAAATTATCTGGGAGTACGCATTAGGAGTGATTTAAAGTGGAATGATCATATAAAGTTGATCGCTGGTAAAGCAGATTCCAGACTGACATTCATTGGAAGAATCGTAAGAAAATGCAATCCGAAAACAAAGGAAGTAGGTTACAGTACGCATGTTCGCCCACTGCTTAAATACTACTCAGCAGTGTGGGATTCGTACCGGATAGGGTTGATAGAAGAGATAGAGAAGATCCAACGGAGAGCAGCGCGCTTCGCTACAGGATCATTTAGTAATCGCGAAAGCGTTACGGATATGATAGATAAACTCCATTGCAAGACTCTGCAGGAGAGACGCTCAGTAGCTCGGTACGGGCTTTTTTTGAAGTTTCGAGAACATACCCTCACCTAGGAGTCAAGCAGTATATTGCTCCCTCCTACGTATATCTCGCGAAGAGACCGTGAGGATAAAATCAGAGATATTAGAGCCCACACAGAGGCATACCGACAATCCTTATTTCCACGAACAATACGAGACTGGAATAGAACGGAGAGCCGATAGAGGTACTCAAGGTACCCTCCGCCACACCCGCCACACGCCGTCAGGTGGCTTGCGGAGTATGGATGTAGATGTAGATGTAGAATAACTACTCTGAACTCGGCGCGATGCGTCGCAGTCCCCTGGAGGCTACGAAACGCGGAACGTGGGTGTCAGTACGGTGTGTGGTAAGCGGCGCCGGCGCCGCGCGCTCCGCCCCCCTCCTGCCCACGAGGCGGGTGACGAGTTCTGGCGGTGGGCCGCCCCTCTCCTCCGCCGGCGTGGCTGGCAGCCTGGTGCTGCACGCGTACAGTCCGAGGGAACGGGCGGCCCAGTCGATTCGCCGAATGTCCTCCCGCTCCAGGAGCTCCCCCACCTGAGCGACGCAGCCGCGCATTGCCAACCCTAAAAATGGTGTCAGGGCTGTGTACCCATAAAACGTGGCAGTAACGTCGACAGCAGAGTGTACCGTGCTCAGAGATCTGTAACTCAGTACGCCCATTACATCACTACGCCTCGCCACACCGTGGCACCTGGACCACGAAAGCGGCCGTAGTCGGCGATGCCGGACGCACCGCCAGGTGGCGAGAGACCGGAACACGTACTGCACTGAGGAACACCGTGGAGCACGGTCCTCACGGCGGTGCGGGTTTCACGGTGTGTGGAGGCACACTGTTGCGTGGGCGAACTGACCTCCTTATCTCTGACACTGTTCCTCTTCTCCGTCTGCGTCTTTTCGCGGATGCATTCGGCCGTGACGTCATTCTGATGGATGATAATGCTTGCCCGCATCGGAGGTGGAGGGGCTCTCGGAACGGGAAGGCATTCTGCGGACGGCGTGGCGCGCCCCGCCCCTTCTCCCGGCTTAGGTCCCACTGACCTCGTGCGGGATGCGTCGGGGACGCGGCCTCGAGCACCGCCCACCGTCCAGCAGTGGCCGACCCCGCCGGCGGAGGAACGCAGCGCCCCGCCACCAGGACCACTGTGTGCGAGCAACGCTCTGCTGTGCGTGGTGCACACACACCACAGTAAAAGACGTGTCGCGCCTTCTGTAGTGTCCACGGGGAATCTAATTGACATCAGTGTAATTATTGTCTTATTGATTAAAAATGTAGTTCCTAGTGAAACCTGACATCTACATCTACATCTACATTTATACTCCGCAAGCCACCCAACGGTGTGTGGCGGAGGGCACTTTACATGCCATTGTCATTACCTCCCTTTTCTGTTTCAGTCGTGTACGGTTCGCGGGAAGAACGACTGCCGGAAAGCCTCCGTGCGCGCTCGAATCTCTCTAATTTTACATTCGTGATCTCCTCGGGAGGTATAAGTAGGGGGAAGCAATATATTCGATACCTCATCCAGAAACGCACCCTCTCCAAACCTGGACAGCAAGCTACACTACGATGCAGAGCGCCTCTCTTGCAGACTCTGCCACTTGAGTTTGCTACACATCTCCGTAACGTTATCACGGTTACCAAATAACCCTGTGACGAAACGCGCCGTTCTTCTTTGGATCTTCTCTATCTCCTCCGTCAACCCGACCTGGTACGGATCCCACACTGATGAGCAATACTCGAGTATAGGTCGAACGAGTGTTTTTTAAGCCAACTCCTTTGTTGATGGACTACATTTTCTAAGGACTCTCCCAATGAATATAGACCTGGTACCCGCCTTACCAACAATTAATTTTATATGATCATTCCACTTCAAATCGTTCCGCACGCATACTCCGAGATATTTTACAGAAGTAACTGCTACCAGGATCCTTCTTCCTATGTATTCAGAATACATACTCCCTGCGCCAAGTGCCTATCCGCTGTAGATCTTCCTGCATTTCACTGCAATTTTCTAATGCTGCAACATCTCTGTATACTACAGCATCATCCGCGAAAAGCTGCATGGAACTTCCGACACTATCGGGACACTGTCGCGGAGGAGACGGTGATCTTAATGTAATTTATTAAACAAAAATTTTTAATGTGAAAAGCCTTTAGTGCCTGGAAGTTATTTTTACCATAAATTAAAGCACAATGACTAGTTCCTGTTGTTTTCAACAATCATCTTCAGATCCGTAAGCAAATAAGAAAAAGTAGCCTAACAAAATTTTGTACAATGAAGTAGGATTATGAATATGAATTACAAAATATAAAGACGACTATTTTACACGCCATACTGGATCACTCCTTAGTAAGCCAAGCTGACAGTTCTTGTTACTGTTGCACATACTGACCTCACTGTAGTAACATCTGCAGTACGATTGCAAGTCACGGACATGTGATGAAATGTTCTACTAATGAAACAGGCCACTTTCCTTCTATATTACCGTCATCTTGCGAGATTATCGTTTACAACCTGGATCACTCACGATTAATTTTGTAACTACGTACTGCCATAGTCTTATTGGCCCATTGTACAAATGAATGACTACAGCTACTGATGGTGTTTTCCAATGGTTGTTCACTGCCTTTTTACGATCTGAACGTATGTCGTCTAAAAAACAGTAACACATTACTTGTACGATACTGTTATGTGGATTTGTTCAAATGGCTCTGAGCACTATGGGACTTAACATCTGAGGTCATCAGTCCCCTAGAACTTAGAACTACTTAAACCTAACTAACCTAAGGACATCACACACATCCATGCTCGAGGCAGGATTCGAACCTGCGACCGTGGCAGTCGCGCGGTTCCAGACTGAAGTGCCTAGAACCGCTCGGCCATCGCTGCCGGCTAAGTGGAATTGTCGCATCTTCAGTTTTACTATTAGAGTTGCTTCTCCTTACGTAATTTTTTTGGCTGTTTTGCATTGTTTTACATCCTACTTGACTGTAAAAAATTTTCTTACGCTACTTTTCCTTCATTTGTTTACAGATTTGAAGATGGTTTTAGAAAATAAAGGAAACTAGTCATCGTGCTTTAATTGTATACTACAAATTGCGGTTTAGGCATTGAAACAGTTTTACATTAAAATTATTATTTAATAAATGTAATGTATCGTTGGGTATTTATTTCTCTCATCTTCTGTACTATACTGTAGCAACTCTTTCCATGTACAGTCCAAGTTAAAGTGAGGTGTGTTACTTGGCAAAGACACATCGTGTGAAATTTGCTTTCGTCCACAACTATCGCGCAGCGGTGTACATAACTCAATAAAAATAAAAAATATATAAGTAGAATACACAGAGCCGAAATGAATTCTATAAGAAGAACGAGAGGCTATTCTAGAACAGGTTAAGGAAATGAAGCAGTAAAGCAAGAACTTGATGTGCAGGCGGACCAGAAAGAAAGAAAGGAAGAAGGCTCAAGTCCCGCTACAACTGGTACGGACAGACACAAATGGTGGACAATAAAAACTTCCCAAATCTACCTTATGTTATAACCCCATGCGAGGCGAAGGAATTTGTGAAGACGGAATGGGCTGTGAAGCCTACTCCATACACCGCAAAATAAGGGAACTTGTAACTATGTTTCGTCTACGCTTGTGGTGTAACGAAGCACAGCTTTCAGCTAACCTTCCCTATACCGAACTCACGGCCAGCCTCCGCTGTAGCCACGACGACCTGGCTGGGAGCAACGGGTTCGCCGCGGAACTGAGAGTCCGTTCACGTCTCCAGATCGCATTTAGTGGCTTCTGTAATCCATCCTGTTTCCTGTGCTTCATTGCCAACCGGGAGGGGAAATTTTACGTCCGTACCTCATATAATGAAACGAATTTCCGCTCCTTTGTGATTGGCTGCCCGGAGAAAACTACAAAGTGTAGGGACTGATATTTTTATTCCTGCACGATCGAAAATTATTTTGTCGATCCGCAGCAGTCTGCGAATGCTGCATTCGATGCGGCGTCCCGCTACAGAGCGCCTTCCACATCCGTTTTCACCTCCTCGTCTGCCTCCTCAGTGCTTTGCTTCAGCGCATCTTGTGACACACGAGCAATGTCGACACACCTATTGCAGACAACATTCTTCATCTACACCTACATCGTACTGCGCAAGCCGCCTGATGGTGTGTGGCGGAGGGTACTTTCGGTACCACATCTGATCCCTCCAACCCTGTTCCACTCGCGAATAGTGCGTGGGAAGAATGATTGTCGATAGGCCTCCGTATTGCCTCTAATTTCTTGAATTTTCTCCTCCTGATCAAAACAAACGAAAGATGTATGTGGGGGGAAGAATATGTTGTCTGACTCCTTCTGAAAAACGCTGTCCCGAAATTTCAATAGTAACTCCCTCCGTGATGCACAACTCCTCTCTTGCAACGTCTGCCAGTGGAGTTTGTTTAGCATCTCCGTAGCGCCCTCTCGCCAGCTAAACGATCCCGTGACGAAACGCGCCGCTCTTCGTTGGATCTTCTCCATCTCTTCTCTCAGTCTTACCTGATAGGGATCCCCGATAGATGACAATACTCACGAATCGGATGAACACGCGCCTTATAAGCCACCTCCTTCGTGGATGAGTTACATTTCCTTAGGATTCTTCTGATGAATCTGAGTCTGCTGCCTGCTTTCCTCACTATCTATTTTATACGATCATTGCAATTAAGGTCACTGTGGATAGTTACGCCTAGATATTTTACCCAGACGCTGTCTCCAGCTGTTTGTCATCAGTAGTGTAGCTGTACATAGTGGATTTCTTTTCCTATGTATGCGCAATATGTCACATTTATTTACGTTCATAGTCAACTGCCAGAGTCTTCACCATTCATAAATTCTCTGCAGGTCGTTCTGCAAATTGTTACAATCTTCTGGCGTTGCTAATTTGGTGTAGACAACTGCATCATCTTCGAATAGCGTTAAAGAGCATCCGAAGCTTTCTACTAGATCATTTACATATATTGTAAACAGCAACGGTCCTATCCACTTCCGTGAGGTTCTCCGGATATTACCTTTACATCTGTCGATATTTGTCCGTTAAGAGCGACGTGTTGAGTTCTGTCTGAAAGAGAGTCTTGAATCCCATCGCAGATCTGCTCCGATATTCCATAAGCTCCTGTAAGCTCGAACGACAGGGCAGGGCGGTGTCAAATGCGCTGCTGAAGTCAAGAAACACGGCACCAGCCTGATCGCCGTTGTCCCTTGCGCTGTGGACCTCGTGGAGGAACAGTGGGAGCTGGGTTTCGCAGAACCTGTGTTTGCGGAATCCATACTGATTTTTATAGACGAGATGTTCATTTTCCAAAAACGTCATAATTCTTGAGCATAATGTTCCATAATTCTACAACAAGTTGACGTCAACGATATAGGTCTATAATTGTGTGGATCTGTCTTACGACCTTTCTTAAAAACGGGAATGACCTGCGCTTTTTTCCAGTCGTTAGGTACCTTTCGTTGCTCAAGCGATCTACTATAAATTTCTGTTGGAAGGAGAGCAAGTTCTTTGGCATAATCTCTATGGAATCTTATAGGTATCTCTTCTGGTCCTCACGCCTTTCCGCTGCTAAGCGACTGTAGCTGCTTTTCAATTCTGTGATCGGTTATCTCAGTACCTGCCGTTTCTACGTTCGTGCGACGATTGAAAGGACGGACAGTTATACGATCTTCCGCGGTGAAACACCTTCAGAAGGTCGAATGCAGCATCTTCGGCCTTCTCTCTGGTATCTGCTATTTCGGTGCCGGTGTTGTCACTGCCCCACTTACTGATTTTACATGCGACCAAAAGCTCTCAGGGCTTTTACTCAGGCCGGCTGGCAACGCCTCACTTCCAACGAACCATCGAACGCTTCTCTCATTGCTCTCCTTACGCTCATTTTCGCTTCGTTCAGCTTTTGTTTCTCAGCAAGGTTTTTACTTCTTTTGAATCTAAAATGAAATGCTCTTTGTTTACGTAGCGCTTTTCTAACACGGCTGTTAAACCGTGGTGGACCTTTCCCATCAATTAGAACCTCACTCGGAACATACTTGTCTAGGGCATATTGAACGATGCCTTTGAATGTTTTCCATTTGCTCTTCATATCTTCGTCTTCATCACCGAATATTTTATGCTGACTGCTGAGGTATTCTGAAATTTGTATTCTATCACCCTTGCTGAGCAAATATATCTTCCTACCTATCTTAACATATCTTGTAGGACCCGTCGTCATTCTTCTTCGGTTTCGAAGCATTTGCGGACATTCGTGCGTCTGTGTACGTAGGTGACCCTCTACAACCAGACATGGATCCCACCATTCCGCCTGTCGCAACTACTGACAACCGACAACAGTGTAGTTTCATGTTGCATGGCTTGACTGCAGTATTTCGCAGCTGACTGGAAGTTGTAAGTAGGCTGTTTATGTTTTTATGTTGGTAACGCGACGTAGCGCTCGGTATGAAAATCGCTGACTGCGCTGTGTGAAGTCTGTGGCTGGTTGGACTCATTGTTGGAATATTCGCTCGTGTAGTGTTGGGCAGTTGGATGTGAACAGCGCGCAGCGTTGGGCAGTTGAAGGTGAGTCGCCAGCAGTGGTGGATCTGGGAAGAGAGATGCCACAGTTTTGAGCGGACGATCTGGACGTGTGTCTGTCAGAATAACAAAATTTGTAAGATTGGATGTCATGAACTGATATATATATATATATATATATATATATATAACGACTTTTGAACACTATTAAGGTAAATACATTGTTTGTTCTCTATCTTTCATTTGCAAACTATGCCTATCAGTAGTTAGTGCCTTCAGTAGTTAGAATCTTTTATTTAGCTGGCAGTATTGGCGCTCTCTGTACTGCAGTAGTTCATGTAACGAAGATTTTTGTGAGGTAAGCGGTTCATGAAAGGTATAGGTTATTCTTAGTCGGGGCCATTCTTTTGTAGGGATTATTGAATGTCAGATTGCGTTGCACTAAAAATATTGTGTGTCAGTTTACTGATGATCAGAATAAATAAAGAGAGAACTGTCTGAGTACGTTCAGTTTTGCTCAGCTGTTTGAAAATCAAACAACGTAAGAGTTTTTCCAGCACTATCATTCTTTACATACAAAGGGGAAGTTTCATGAAGTCTTATTAAGATACAACGCCTATCAATTTATTCTAAAGCATCTTCAGTGGTCGCTGCAACAATATGATTTTTTCCTCTTACAATTTTGTTGCGTATGATCACGGACAGTTCGCTTGGTTTAACGTTCTACGGTAACCGGCATTAATCCTGCGACTGCAGGCTTTCTCGGCGTCCTCCAGTGCTGGAGTCTTCTCGGGTGACCAGCCGGGTGGTGGCCTCGTCTTCGGTTTCGTATCTGTCATCTTCCTGTTCTGCCACACGTATGTGTTACATTTTCGCACACAGTGCTTTCACTTTTTTTTCTGTGAGGAACCACTGTCGTCTCCCCATTTCGTGTGCTTTGTTTTGCTTTTACGAGATGCGTTGGTCTTCTGTTTGCTTTGATAGTGGTGCGAGAGTCTGCTACTGCTCATTGCGTTCGTGCGTTCGTGCGTCGTGTGTGCGTGTGCGTGTGTGTGTGTGTGTGTGTGTGTGTGTGTGTGTGTGTGTGTGTGTGTCTGTGTGTAAAGGGAGCTAACATGTCCTAACTATTGTGTGTGTAAATCATTGCTTGACTATGATACAATGGTAGCTGGTCTAGGTGCAGGATATTCTCTGCTTTGCGACTTTAAATTTTTGTGTCTAGGGATTGTTCTTTCTGTACAGTATCTCTCATTAGTTTTAATAACATCTGGTTCCTCATGTTCGTGTGGTCATTTATTATGTGTTTCTTCTCCATCATTGTGTTTTGAGTTGGAAGTTCTCCTGTCGGCTTATGAGGTGTTTGTTGTTACTGAATCTATTTTGTCCGCAGCTCATGGTCGTGTGGTAGCGTTCTCGCTTCCCGCGCCCGGATCCCGGGTTCGATTCCCAGCGGGGTCAGGGATTTTCTCTGCCTCGTGATGACTGGGTGTTGTGTGATGTCCTTAGGTTAGTTACGTTTAAGTAGTTCTAAGTTCAAGGGGACTGATGACCATAGATGTTAAGTCCCATAGTGCTCAGAGCCATTTGAACCATTTTGAACCTATTTTCATATCATTTTCTATTGTAGTAGGGTGGTGATTTTCCTGCCGGAGATGTTCTCCAAGTGTTGAATGGCTAGCGGCATAATTCCAAGCTCTTTTGCGTTCCTCATCTTTATTTCATAAATTCTATCTGCCCTAAGTACACAGCACCACAGCTGTTACAATGGAGTTAGTTAAATTCCGATTTTTGGTATACATCAGTGCCATCTTCCTTTTTCAGACATTTCTGTGTAGAGCTCCTGCTTTAGCGTGCTGTTCTTACTCCTCATTTCTTGAGGATGTTCCCACTTCTGCGTGACCGTTTGTTTGCATATGTAACTGTATACCAGTTTGTTGAGTTTTTATTTTGTGCCCTTGCTATGTAGAGGCGGCGATGTTGGTGTGTATGTTTGTGGTGCAAATTGGGTGTTTCTGGATTTGTGTGGTGCTCTGGTTCTTTTTTATTTTGTGTTTTTTCTGGATTTTAATGTTCAATATTGCTGCTAGGTATTGCTGCTAATAGTCATGGGCGATTGCAATGCAGTTGTAGGGGAAGGAGTAGAAGAAAAGGTTACAGGAGAATATGGGCTTGGGGCAAGGAATGAAAGAGGAGAAAGACTAATTGAGTTCTGTAACAAGTTTCAGCTAGTAATAGCGAATACCCTGTTCAAGAATCACAAGAGGAGGAGGTATACTTGGAAAAGGCCGGGAGATACGGGAAGATTTCAATTAGATTACATCATGGTCAGACAGAGATTCCGAAATCAGATACTGGATTGTAAGGCGTACCCAGGAGCAGATATAGACTCAGATCGCAATATAGTAGTGATGAAGAGTAGGCTGAAGTTCAAGACATTAGTCAGGAAGAATCAATACGCAAAGAAGTGGGATACAGAAGTACTTAGGAATGACGAGATACGTTTGAAGTTCTCTAACGCTATAGATACAGCAATAAGGAATAGCGCAGTAGGCAGTACAGTTGAAGAGGAATGGACATCTCTAAAAAGGGCCATCACAGAAGTTGGGAAGGAAAACATAGGTATAAAGAAGGTAACTGCGAAGAAACCATGAGTAACAGAAGAAATGCTTCAGTTGATTGATGAAAGGAGGAAGTACAAACATGTTCCGGGAAAATCAGGAATACAGAAATACAAGTCGCTGAGGAATGAAATAAATAGGAAGTGCAGGGAAGCTAAGACGAAATAGCTGCAGGAAAAATGTGAAGACATCGAAAAAGATATGATTGTCGGAAGGACAGACTCAGCATACAGGAAAGTCAAAACAACCTTTGGTGACATTAAAAGCAACGGTGGTAACATTAAGAGTGCAACGGGAATTCCACTGTTAAATGCAGAGGAGAGAGGAGATAGGTGGAAAGAATACATTGAAAGCCTTTATGAGGGTGAAGATTTGTCTGATAGTGATAGAAGAAGAAACAGGAGTCGATTTAGAAGAGATAGGGCATCCAGTATTAGAATCGGAATTTAAAAGAGCTTTGGAGGACTTACGGTCAAATAAGGCAGAAGGGATAGATAACATTCCATCAGAATTTCTAAAATTGGGAGAAGTGGCAACAAAACGACTATTCACGTTGGTGTGTAGAAAATATGAGTCTGGCGATATACCATCTGACTTTCGGAAAAGCATCATCCACACAATTCCGAAGACGGTAAGAGCTGAGAAGTGCGAGAATTATCGCACAATCAGCTTAACAGCTCATGCATCGAAGCTGCTTACAAGAATAATATACAGAAGAATGGAAAAGAAAATTGAGAATGCGCTAGGTGATGATCAGTTTGGCTTTAGGAAAAGTAAAGGGACGAGAGAGGCAATTCTGACGTTACGGTTAATAATGGAAGCAAGGCTAAAGAAAAATCAAGAGACTTTCATAGGATTTGTCGACCTGGAAAAAGCGTTCGACAATATAAAATGGTGCAAGCTGTTCGAGATTCTGAAAAAAGTAGGGATAAGCTATAGGGAGAGACGGGTCATATACAATATGTACAACAACCAAGAGGGATTAATAAGAGTGGACGATGAACAACGAAGTGCTCATATTAAGAAGGTTGTAAGACAAGGCTGTAGCCTTTCGCCCCTACTCTTCAATCTGTACATTGAGGAAGCAATAATGGAAATAAAAGAAAGGTTTAGGAGTGGAATTAAAACAGAAGGTGAAAGGTTATCAATGATACGATTCGATGATGACATTACTATCCTGAGTGAAAGTGAAGAAGAATTAAATGATCTGCTGAACGGAATGAACAGTCTAATGAGTACACAGTATGGTTTGAGAGTAAATCGGAGAAAAACGAAGGTAAGAGAAGTAGTAGAAATGAGAACAGCGAGAAACTTAACATCAGGATTGATGGTCACGAAGTCAATGAAGCTGAGGAATTCTGCTACCTAGGCAGTAAAATAACCAATGACAGACGGAGCAAGGAGGACATCAAAAACAGACTCGCTATGGCAAAAAAGGCATTTCTGGCCAAGAGAAGTCTACTAATATCAAATACCGGCCTTAATTTGAGGAAGAAATTTCTGAGGATGTACGTCTGGAGTACAGCATTGTATGGTAGTGAAACATGGACTGTGGGATAACCGGAACAGAAGAGAATCGAAGCATTTGAGATGTGGTGCTATAGACGAATGTTGAAAATTAGGTGGACTGATAAGGTAAGGAATGAGGAGGTTCTACGCAGAATCGGAGAGGAAAGGAATATGTGGAAAACACTGATAAGGAGAAGGGACAGGATGATAGGACATCTGCTAAGACATGAGGGAATGACTTCCATGGTACTAGAGGGAGCTGTAGAGGGCAAAAACTGTAGAGGAAGACAGAGATTGGAATGCGTCAAGCAAATAATTGAGGACGTGGGTTGCAAGTGCTACTGTGAGATGAAGAGGTTAGCACAGGAAAGGAATTCGTGGCGGGCCGCATCAAACCAGTCAGTAGACTGATGACCAAAAAAAAGGGGATTCTCGATATCCGCTATTTTTTGCTATCCGAATAATTATGTCCAGCTACTTACTATGGTTATGTTTGTCAAGTGGTACTGTCTGTAGTCTGTGCAGCATGTTGGTACTTCTTTGGGCAGATTCATTTTTGTGGACTGTGGATGGTTAGATGACTGATGTAATAATGTACCTGTTGTGGTGTTTTTCCTGTAAATAGTGAGTGAGTGTTTGTTACTTTTCTTTGTGATGGGCATGTCCGGGAAGGTTATTTGGCCTGCTTGTTCTGCCTCCCAGGTGAACTTCATGTTTTGTATTGTTTGTTCGCCACTGCGTTGTTGTGTCTTACTTTCTGGTTCGTCTACCGAGCAGAGGATGTCGTACATGTATCTCCAACAATACAGTAAATTGTAATTTCCTGGTATTGTTTTCTGGAAAACTATTTTTTCTATTTTCTTCGTGAATATATTTGCTTACTTTCCTGATATTAGGGATCCTACTGCCAATCCTTTCTGTTGTAGAGAGAAGTCTTTATTTAATTCAAAGCAATTATGATTGGTAATTAGGTGTTAACTGTTATTATAGTGAGTGAGTGTGAGTATCTCGATATTCTTCTCTTATCTTTATTGTTTCTTTGACTGGGATTGTGGAGTATATACTTTGTACATAGTCTTATCTAGAACATAAAATCCTTTCATGTTCACTATTTTTTCTGTGTTTTTCGCTGTTCTGAGTTTTAAACTACTGTGTCAGTAGTTTAACATCTATCTGGCGAGCGTTGTGAAGCTCCGGTCGGCTCCAGAGTTTTGGGGCATTATATTTCATACGAGTCACACCAGCTTTCTTTCTGCGCTACTACATTTTTCCATTTTCTGTGGAAATTGTTTGTTCGGTCTGACTATATTATTGAGGTTTTAGTCTGTGAAATGGTTCCTCGTGTCTCGATATTCTGTTCTTTGTGCTAAGGACAACTATGTTCCCCTCGTCCGGCTTCATTGTGATTACGCTGTGCCTGTGTAGTTTCTCCCTTCGATTGGAGTAGGATCGGCTCGAGTGCTGAGCCCCGGTGGGCGGCAGAAACGCGCCCGGGGGCGCCTGGGACGGCGGCGGGGCGCCAACCCCAGCACGCCGGAGGCCGCCGCCCGCGCAGTCAGGGGCGCCGCTCCGCTCCACGGCAGGGGGAGGGGGCGCCCTCCGCGGCACCGTCACGGCTCTGCGGTACGTCGGCGCTTTCCCCCTCCCAGTGTCGCTGCCACCCGTGGCGAGCCGCCCTGGGCTTTCACTTGGGCCAGGTAATGCCCGCCCGCACACGGCGAGACTATCTGCTGCTCGTCTTCGTGCTTCGCCAACCCCACCTCGGCGAGCAGGGACTCCGAATCTCTCCCCAGTTGAGAATCTTTAGAGCATTATGGGCAGAGCGCTCCATCCAGCTCGGGGTTTGACGATCTAACGCGCCAGTTGGACAGAATTTGGTACTACATCCCTCTGGAGTACATTTGACAGGTCTATCAATCGATGCCAGAATAAATGCTTGCATAAGGGCCAGAGATTGACCAATGCGTTATTGACTTTCTCAATTTGGGACACTCTTTCTCTTCAATAAAGCATCCACTGTTTCTGAAATTGTAATCATTTGTTTGTTGTATAGGTACCGGTGAAAGACCCCTGTATACGGTAAAGTTAAATTTATTAAAAAATGAACAGTGATAACGACATAATCAAAGACCGACCATAAGCATCGACATAGATATTACTTATGAATGCGCAGGAAAGCGCAGACAAATGACCGTATAACATCATTCACCTTTTTGTACACGATTTTGTTTCACTCTCCCGTATGTACAAATTTTGTTACGCTTCACTGTTCGGAGTATGATGGGCTACGAATCTTTTGCATCATTTGCATTTCTGAATGAGAGAAGACCTAATAATAATATTAAGTATTTTATTAAAGTGAAAGAGAACCAAGTTAAGAATAATTTCTTCGTATTTTATATAATCTTGAGAGGCACTGGTGCTCCCTGGAACCCGCTGTATGCATCTACGATTGAAATTGAGAAAAACAAGTCCACGGCCATATTTTCCTAAAATTATCAGAATGAGGAGCTTTCAGAAGAAGAGAAATGTAATTAAAATATATATATTGATGGACATAGAAAAAGAAACGACGCAAGGTAAAGTCAATGAACAATAACACAATTTCGTACACGCAGAACATTTCATAATAATGCAATTGGACTAATTTTCTCTTTTCATTGCAAGCGAAAGACAATTACGAATGAATTTCCTTCATTCTTTCCGTTAATTTTTTAAATTATTTTTTATTATAACACATTGCGTGTACACGTTCTTCACCTCTACCTATTTCCATCCCATTCTGAATGTTGGTCCGTAATGGTGTGTATCAAAAAATTTTCGAGACAATGAAGGAAGCCGTCAGACTCTTTCTAGATGATGGAATTATTTACCGTCTAGTAAAGAGTCACGAGATCAGAAGCTGTTGCAAAACAATTTAGACGAGATATCTGTATCGTGCCAACGTGGCAGTCGGTATTTGACACTGTCCCGCGTTGCCGTTTAATGAAAAAAATACCAGCTTACGGAGTATCGGAGCGGACCTGCAACTGGATTCAAGACTTTCTTGCAGACAGTACCCAACACGTCACTCTTTACGGAACAAAATCGACGGATGTAAAGATATTGTCGGGACAACCACAGGGAAGTATGATATGGCCGTTAGTGTTTATAATATATATAAATGATCTAGTGGAAAGCGTCGGATGCTATTTAAGGCTATTCGAAGATGATGCAGTTGTCTACACCAAAGTAGCAACGCCAGAAGATAGTAAGAATTTGCAGGACCACCTGCAAAGAATTTATGAATCGTGCAGACTCTGGCAGTTGACTCTGAACGTAAATAAATGTAGCACATTGAGCATACATCCACTACTGTACAGCTACACTACTGGTGACAAACAGCTGGAGACAGCGTCTGCCGCAAAACATCGAGGCGTAACTATCCACAGCGACCTTAAGTGGAATGATCGTATAAAACAGATAGTGAGAAAAGCAGACAGCAGACTCAGATTCATCAGAAGAATCCTAAGGAAATTTAACTCATCCACGAAATAAGTGGCTTATAAGGCACTTGTTCGCCCGATTCGTGAGTATTGTCGTCTATCGGTGATCCTTATCAGGTAAGACTGACAGAAGAGACAGAGAAGATCCAACGAAGAGCGGCGCGTTTCGTCACGGGATCGTTTAGCTTGCGAGAGGGCGCTACGGAGATGCTGGCACTGCTCAGTATTTCTAGAGGGTAATTCCGAAGACTTGCCGAGTCCAGACCACGCCAGGAGAAAGCCGGTCCGGCTCGATATGAGGGGGTGCGCCGCAGCTTGTTTCATGTCAGTGAACAGCTCAGATGTAACATCGCACCAGAAGTGAAGTAGGGACAGCGACGGGAAGTGTGTCCGGTTTACCTACAGTCCGTGACTCACTGCCACACAATGCTGTACTCCAAACGGACATTCTCAGAAATTTCCTCCTCAAATTAAAGCCTATGTTTGATACTAATAGACTTCTCTTGGCCAGAAATGCCCTTTTTGGCAGCGCTAATCTTCTTTTGATGTCCTCCTTTCTCCATCCGTCACTGGTTATTTTGCTGCCCAGGTAGCAGAATTCCTTAATTCTATCTGCTTCGTAACCGTCAATCCTTCTCGCTGTTCTCATTTCTGCTATTTCTCATTACTTTCGTCTTTCTTCGATTTATTCTGAATCCATATTCTGTACTCATTGTATTGTTCATTCTATTCAGCACATCGTGTAATTCTTCTTCACTTTCACTCAGGATAGCAATGTCATCAGCGAATCGTATCATTGATATCCCTTCGCCTCGAATTGTAATTCCACTCCTCAACCTTATTTTCCATCATTGTTTCTTTGATGAACAGATTGAACAGTAATGACAAAAGACTACATCCGTGCCTTACACCCTTTTTAATCCGTGCGCTTCGTTCTCGGTCGTCCACTCTTATTATTCCCTCTTGGCTCTTGTACATATTGTTTATTATCAATGTTTCCTTATAGCTTACCCTTACTATTCTGAGAATTTCGAACATCTTGCACCATTCTACATTGTCGAAAGCTTTTTCCAGGTCGACAAATCCTACGAACGTGCCTCAACTTGTCTTTAATCTTGCTTCCATTACCAACCGCAACGTCACAACTGCGTCTCTGGTGCCTTTATCTTTCCTAAAGCCAAACTGATTGTCACGTGACACATCCTCAATTTTCTTTCCCGTTCTTCTGTATATTATTCTTGTCAGCAACTTGGATGCACGGGCTGTTAAGTTGATTGTGCCATGACTCTCGCACTTACCGTCTCTTGCAGTCTTCGGAACTGTGTAGATGACATTTTTCCGGAAGTGGCACGGTACATCGTACAGTCTCGTACATTCTAGACACCTACGTCCAACGTGAATAGTCGTTTTGTAGCCTCTTTCCCCAACGATTCTAGAAATTCTGATGGAACATAATCTATGCCTCCTGCCTTATTTGCTCTTAATTCTAGCAAAGCTCCCTTAAATTCTGGTTCTAATATTGGATCCCCCATCTCTTCTAAATCGACTCCTGTCTCAGACTAGCCTTCCCCCTGACAGAATCCGCCGCCATCAGACTCAGACTGCAGGTTGTAGCACGGCGCGGCGGTGCGTAACGCAGCTGTGTCGGTGCGTGAGAAACAGCCGTGCTGCAGTCGGAGAGGCCGTCCACACGCGGTGCGGCCTCTCTCTCAGCACGGCCGTGCAGGACCACACACGAGAGCTGCGACAGCCGACCATCCTCGGTGCAGGCTCGGTTTTCATCTGTTTCCGAGACTCGGTTAGCGATGGAGCCTTGCAGCCAGACGTGAGACGTCGGCTCCGACAAAAAGGTCTCACATTCTACAGTGACTGCGTCAACACACTGTCTCTCGTTGGGAAAATGTATTCGTCGCCAGAATGATTATGTTGAAAAATAAATACGTAGACATTGAGAGTAAAGATGTAGAATGTTAATAAAGTTTGTTTTATTTAGAAAGCCTTAAGAGTTTCGACGCGAAAACTTTGGTGGTATTACTTTTCCGTACACCCTGGTGGGCGCCTACCTGCTTCTCGCGGCACATGAGCACGATGACGGCCAGGTTGCAGAAGAAGCCGAGGAAGCCGATGACGAGCAGGCAGGCGGCGGCCGCCACGTACGCCTCGGGCGCCATCAGCAGCTCCTCGCCGCCGCCGACGCCGGCGCCGCCGCCCCCGGCGCCGCCGCCGGCGCCCACCGCCGGCGCCTTGTCCGCCGCCGCCGCCACGGCCGCCGTGGGGGCGGCGCCCACCCCCGCCGCTGCGCCCGCCCCGGCCGCCGCCGCCACCGCCCCCGACGCGTCCGCCCCCGGCAGCGCCGACATGGCGCCGCCTCAGCAGCGGCAGCAGCGATCAGGCGCGCCGCCGCGGCTGCAGACACGACAAGGAAGGCGTCAGGGGGCAGGCGGCGGCACCGCGAGTACCGGCCGCAACGCTCGCGCCTTTCTCGCATCCGCGATATTATTTTGTATTATTCACGTTTATAAAATTTTATTCCGACGTGTTTTATTTCACTGTGTTTGTGTTAGATTTATGTACAAATAATCGCACGCCTTTGTTTGCTCTGTGTCCGGTGCTGCCGGCGCACGGGGGCTCTCCCCTGGCGCACAGGCCGCCTCTCCTGAGAGTCGTCAGCAGCGTCCCCTCTCTCCTGTTTCGGCAGACATTTGCAATTTAGATTTTCCAAAAAAATCCTGCTCGTCACATCTTGCGTGCGACGCACGTTGTCGACGGGCAGCGTCGGTCTGTTTCCCGTAACAAACAAAATCACTGTTAAAATGGAATTTTAGGCGCCCATTCGATATACCGGTTCCAAATCAGTCTAAGGCGATACTCGTTTTGTCAATAAATGTTAACGAGGATAATAAAAGCCTAGGAGTAGCCGGTACTACGGCAGCGGCGGCCTGTCCCGGGCCGCGCCGACTGCTGCCACCGCAGAAGAGCTCGGGGCCGCTCTGTCCGATATGCACGTAGCATTCCGCTCTGACAGTCGGAGACAAAACGACGCTTTACGTCGCACGAAAGACATCATGGGCAGCATCGGTTTACGCTGACGCCAGATACAAGTTGCAACAACGAAATTACAAATATCTGCCGACACACGAAGGAAAATGCGATCCGTAGGGGAGGCACCCGGTATATATATGTATATAAACAAAAGTATCTATAGTGAAATGGAAATGCCCAAATTTGGCAACTAATTCGCAGCACACGGAGTCACGTGGTGTAGACTCGGTAAAAAACATTCTGAATCCGAGATCGCATAAATATTAGTTTATTTACAAACAACCGGTTTCGCCAGAATTTGCTGTCATCTTCAGGTCTTCCAAATTTATGTTATAAAATGTGTTTATTTTGAGTTCGATCTCAGGCCATGTTGTAATGTAGACGGAATAGAGCACACGATGTAGAAGTTCGTCGTAAATAAAACATTTAAAATCAAGAAGCAACTTGCACATGACCGTGTACGTATACCTGGGGCTCACAGGTGAGAAAATTCAATCAAATAGTGCACAGTCTTCAGATCATCGTCATACGCTCGGAGTGGACACTGCTTAACACTGTGTTCTGTTCTTTTCTGTTAAATAGTTATGGTAACTCTTATATCGTATTTATCTCTACTAGTTTTGAATTAGAATTTAGAAGCTGCATTCTTGGTGGATGACTCTCGAGAGTTCGTCAGTGCCAGTTGGGAAAGTGTCGACTGCACCGATTTCACCGCGAGCGCAGCAGCTGGGTACAAAACGTGTGCAAAGCACAGGAACAGCTTACAACGTCCGCTTCAGTGGCCCAGTGCGACTGCGACTGCTGTGTTCGGATGCGGGCTGAGTTGGCATCCCTTCGCTCCCAGCTTCAGGCAGTGTTGGCTTCGGTCACACAGCTTGAGGCTGTTGCCAATGTGCATCGCTCTGGGCGTCCGGATGGGGGTTTGTCGGGGACCGGCAGCTCGTCCCACGCATCCCCCGATCGGACTACGACTGTGGGTGCCCGGGATACTGCCCGCATTGAGGCTGACCCCTCACCTGTGGTGGAGTGGGAGGTCGTCTCGAGGTGTGGCAGGCGGCGAAAGACATTCCGGAGGGCTGAACGGAAGGCCTCTCCAGTTTGTCTGACGAACCTGTTTCAGGCTCTGTCTCCGGTTGATACCGATCTTTGGCCACATATGACTGCTTGTCCTGTTACAGAGGTTTCCACTCAGTCTGCAAGATCCGGGCTGTCGCAGAGGGTGGACTTACTGCTAGTTGGGAGCTCCAACGTCAGGCACGTAATGGGGCCCCTTAGGGGTATGGCTGCAAGGCAGGGGAAGAAAACCAATGTGCACTCCGTGTGCATACCGGGGGGGAGTCATTCCAGATGTGGAAAGGGTCCTTCCGGATGCCATGAAGGGTACAGGGTGCACCCATCTGCAGGTGGTCGCTTATGTCGGCACCAATGATGTGTGTCGCTACGGATCCGAGGAAATCGTCTCTGGCTTTCCGGCGGCTATCTGATTTGGTGAAGACTGCCAGTCTCGCTAGCGGGATGAAAGCAGAGCTCACCATCTGCAGAATCGTCGACAGGACTGACTGCGGACCTTTGGTACAGAGCCGAGTGGAGGGTCTGCATCAGAGGCTGAGACGGTTCTGCGACCGTGCGGGCTGCAGATTCCTCGACTTGCGCCATAGGGTGGTGGGGTTTCGGGTTCCTCTGGATAGGTCAGGAGTCCACCACACCCAGCAGTCGGTTACACGGGTTTCAGGGGCTGTGTGGCGTGGACTGGGCGGTTTTTTAGGTTAGATGGCATCGGGCAAGTACAGAAAGGGCAACAGCTTCAAAGGGTGCGGGGCAAAGTCAGGACATGCGGGGACTAACCAGCAATCGCTATTGTAATTGTAAACTGTCGAAGTACCGGAACTTCGAGCGCTGGTAGAAAGCACCGAAGCTGAAATCGTTATAGGTACGGAAAGCTGGCTGAATCCGGAGATAAATTCTGCCGAAATTTTTACAAAGGCACAGACGGTGTTAAGAAATGATAGATTGCATGCAACCGATGGTGGCGTGTTTGTCGCTGTTAGTTGTAGTTTATCCTGTAGTGAAGTAGAAGTGGACAGTACCTGTGAATTATTATGGGTGGAGGTTACACTCAACAACCGAGCTAGGTTAATAATTGGCTCCTTTTACCCACCTCCCGACTCAGCAGCATTAGTGGCAGAACAACTGAGAGAAAATCTGGAATACATTTCACATAAATTTCCTCAGCATGTTATAGTCTTAGGTGGAGATTTCAATTTACCAGATATAGACTGGGACACTCAGATGTTTAGGACGGGTGGTAGAGACAGAGAATCGAGTGTCATTATACTGAGTGCACTATCCGAAAATTACCTCGAGCAATTAAACAGAGAACCGACTCGTGGAGATAATATCTTGGACCTACTGATAACAAACAGACCCGAACTTTTCGACTCTGTAAGCGCAGAACAGGCAATCAGTGATCGTAAGGCCGTTGCAGCATCCCTGAATATGGAAGTAAATAGGAATATAAAAAAAGGGAGGAAGGTTTATCTGATTAGCAACAGTAATAGGAGGCAGATTTCAGACTACCTAACAGATCAAAACGAAAATTTCTGTTACGACACTGACAATGTTGAGCGTTTATGGAAAAAGTTCAAGGCAATCGTAAAATGCGTTTTAGACAGGTACGTGCCGAGTAAAACTGTGAGGGACGGGAAAAACCCACCGTGGTTCAACAATAAAGTTAGGAAACTACTGCGAAAGCAAAGAGAGCTTCACTGCAAGTTTAAACGCAGCCAAAACCTCTCAGACAAATAGAAGCTTAACGATGTCAAAGTTAGCGTAAGGAGGGCTATGCGTGAAGCGTTCAGTGAATTCGAAAGTAAAATACTAGGTACCGACTTGACAGAAAATCCTACGAAGTGCTGGTCTTACGTTAAATCAGTAAGTGGATCGAAACAGCATATCCACACACTCTGGGATGATGATGGCATTGAAACAGAGGATGACACACGTAAAGCTGAAATACTAAACACCTTTTTCCAAAGCTGTTTCACAGAGAAAGACCGCGCTGCAGTTCCTTCTCTGAATCCTCGCACGAACGAAAAAATAGCTGACATCGAAATAAGTGTCCAAGGAATAGACAAGAAACTGAAATCACTCAACACAGGAAAGTCCATTGGACCTGACGGGATACCAATTCGATTCTACACAGAGTACGCTAAAGAACTTGCCCCCCTTCTAACAGGCGTGTACCGCAAGTCTCTAGAGGAACGGAAGGTTCCAAATGATTGGAAAAGAGCACAGGTAGTCCCAGTTTTCAAGAAGGGTCGCTTCCCGAGCACGGGGTCCCGGGTTCGATTCCAGACGCGATCAGGGATTTTCAACTGCATCGAGATGACTGGGTGTTGCTGTGTGGTCTTCATCATCATTCATCCCCATTACTGTCGGAGGAAGGCAATGGCAAACCACCTCCGCTAGGACCTTGCCTAGTACAGCGGTGCGGGTCTCCCACAACGTCCCCTACGTTTTGTCAAGGACTATGGAATTTCGTCATCATCATCATCAAACTATTGACCATGGACTGAAAGGCACATTTGCAGTCGCCATTCGAAAGAAAGACGAACAGATGTAATTACAGTGCATGATATGGTAGAGCATGCACTGGTGATTCGACAGTACAAATCGCCTAGCGTAGTTGGGCCTTGGTCATAGACTGAAGCTTTGAGCGCTCCGCAAAGAAAGAAATCAAGAAGAGCCAAATCGGGGGACCTCGCAGCCCATTTGACGACAGAGTTTCGTCCTATCCAAGGTCGAGGAAAGTTCTCATTCAGTACTTGCCCTGCAACACGGGACGAGTGATCTGGACAACCGTCGTGTTGCAGCCACGTACACTGTCGAATATCCAGTGATGCCTCTTCTAGAAGAACCGGCAGCATGTTGGTCAGAAAGTGTACTTACGAATATTCATTTGGAACGTCTGAGATGAAGTAAGATCCCAGAATGTAATTTCCTATGGTACCGCACCATACGTTTACGCTCCGCGGCCAGTGATATTGCACATGACGAAGCCATTGTGGATTTTAGACTGACCAATAGGCATGTTCTGTAAATTTACATTAGCGTGGTTAGTAAACGTTTCTTCATCGGTAAAGAACACACGCTACAAAAATGTAAGGTTGTCTCTGAGTCGCTAAAGGGCAAACTGACAAAATTCTGAACACCGTTCGAAATCACCGTCGTCGAGTGCCTGATGTAGTGAAGATGACAGGAATGGAAATTCTGTCGACGCAGGATGCGAATGACAGTCGTCTGGCTGACTGAACATTCCTTGGCGGTGTGCCGCGTATCACTGTCCGGTTTCATTAGCGTCGTAGCCAGAACCGCTTCTTCGTGTTGACTGTCAGTTGTAGTCTTCTTTCTTGTCCTCTTTTTGACGTTCAAGCAGCCTATGCGCATTAGTATCTTAATAATTCGTGCAAATTGCCTGATACGTCCGACTTTGGCGATCCAGATAGATAGCTGTGTACCGCTGTACTCTTTTTACGGTGTTTCTTTAAAATTCATCTTATAAAAGTAGTATTTCCAACTTCTGCTCACTGGTGTAAGCGTCTGCACGCAACGAATGTTGACGCAGAGACGAGCGGCCTGCAGCGCGGACAGGTAAACAAGCAACTGTGTTGACATTCTGACACGGAGTAACGCGAGGGCTCTGCTCGGTGGTGTTTTCGCCGCTAATGCCGTTTCCGAACAACCGTGCTCTCACGTTCTAGAACATTTCTCGATGTTTTACAACTGACAGTCATGTTAAAAATTCATATCACTTCATCGGTATTATTAAGGAAATTAGTGTGGGGCCTTATGATATCCTCGTCAGTTTTGATGTGGCGTCGTTGTTTACCATGATCCCGGTGAACCAAAGCGATCACATGTATAGCGGACATTGTTCCTAGTGATATTTTGGCATTATTCAGACATTGCCTTACAACAACTTATTTTCTATATAATAATGTTTTTTTATGAACATAACAGGGCTATGGGAAGTCCTCTTAGTCCAGTTGTGGCTAACTTGTTCATGGAGAACTTTGAACAACGGGCGCTGTAAACAGTTAGAAAAAGACCAGCCAGATGGTACCGTTATGTAGATACATTTGTTATATGGACCCATGGGGAAGAGGAACTGGATGCCTTCCTGTTACATCTGAATAGTGTTAATCCAAGAATTCAATTCACTATGGAAAGGGAAATCGACAGTCACCTGAACTTCTTACATGTGACTGTAATGAAACGAGAGGACGGATCATTGGGTCATAAGGTTTTCGGAAAATACACACACACCGATCGTTATCTGCAGAAAGATTCTAACCACCACCCAAGACATAAAAGAGGGGCGATCAAAACATTAATAGTCAGGGCGCACAAAATATGTCAGCTCACTTAGATGATGAAATTGAACACCTTAGAGCGACCTTCAAGAAGAATGGGTATTCGAACAGGGAGACAGATCGTGCACTACGCCCTAGACTGACAACCAGGACGGACGAGGATCGACACCAACCTAAGGCGAAAGTGTTCTCACCATTTATCAGTAAGGTCACTGATCGCATTGGAAAAATTTTAAGCAAGTACGATGTGGAAACTGGTTTCAGACCCACCACGAAAATAAAAGAACGTTTAAGATCCGTAAACGATATCCTCTAGCTACACCAGGTATCTATAAATTTCCGTGCATTTGTGGAGATAAGCGGCCTGCAGGGCAGACAGGTAAACAAGCAACTGTGTTGACATTCTGACACGGAGTAACGCGAGAGCTCTGCTTGGTGGTGTTTTCACAACAAAAAGAAGCGTCAACACGCGTCTGGGTGAACACAAAAGGAACTCAAAATATCCACAGGTGTACTGCCGGTCTACAATGTCCAACGGGCACAATATTTCGGCGATCATACATGTCGCCAACATCAGGTGAACTGACGGACTGAGCTCCTGTGAACGTGCCGGCACGGAGATCCGTACGCTATGGCTGCTCAGACGGAACTGGGTTCGGTCACGGCAGCGGCCGATTTAAATACCCTCCTCGGACATATTGATAAAACGGCTGTAGCGGATCATGTGTTTCAGGAAAGTGATCATGAAATAAAGTTTAGTGAGACGACCGTCATAGCAAAGACGTCGCATTATTACGCGCGAATGTACAGAGAGGCTATTGAGACTGCCAAACACTGCAATAATTTTAATATAAAAGATGAAGACATTAAGCTGGATACGATATGGATGTCAACATTGCAGCAACAGCGTGACAGTCGATTAATTTCAGTTGAGAAAGTTGGCAATATCAGAGATTATAGCACAGCTGACGTCACGTGATTGACAGCGGCGCCCTCTGGATGGCTTATATATACGGCGCTGACTCGCGCTCTCGTTGCAGTCACGGGGGTGAAAGCTATATGGGCGAAGAGGCAACAACCCACGTAGTTACATTCCAGACCATTAGAGGCGCTAGGGGTCAAACGAAGCTGGAATTGACCAATGAGAGCTGTCTAAACTCAAGTGGTGGTTGTTTTGAAATATTCTATCGTATTGCTCTGCACTGAAGTCTGTGGTCCTCGGTTACAGTCGTCTTTGTATTTGTTTCATATTTCCATACTACTCATCTCCATTATAAACAGATCTTTTACTTCATATTCATAAAGTTCATCGTGGAATTGGAGATTTCCTGCTGAAAAATGTCCACAATTAATTGTAAGGTAAGACATTTAATTTTTCATTAAATAATCTCGTAGCCTATAAATGAAATGTATTCTCTTCTATCGTGAATTAAGCAGTGCGGTTTCCGTTTGTTTATTTAAATAACTTTGATATGTTTGTAGTAGTTTTAAGTAATGAAGACTATTATGGTTTTTTTCAGAATATTCAACACAACAGATTGGCGTTGAAATACTCCTGCAAGTTCCCCAGCTCCTCATCTGGCTATTACGTGCGTTCAACGGAGAAAATTTGCAAGAAGCATTTCTACAGGTTTCCAAAACAACCTCAAGAGTTGTTTCTATAGTGGAAGAGTGATTGTAAACTGTCACCAGATGTGAACTGTGCTTCTTATTTTGTTCGTGAAAATCATTTTTTCGAAGAAGATTTTATGAATAAAAGTAGGCATAGGCTAAACAGGGGTGTGTTTCCAAAACATGTGACAGGGGTTCCTTGTGAAATTGCCACAATCGGTAGTGAATCAGGTGATACTATTGTTAATGTTGAACTGGGGCTACCAAGCACTAGTTGTGCTATGCCAACTGTTCATTTTACAGCTGCTAATACCAGAAGTGAAACTGGTGTTAATGAACTACAAAGCCTTAGTTGTGCTGTGGCAAGTAGTTCTCATGTAGGTGTTTGTAACAGAAGTGGATCAGGTGAAACTGGTGTTAATAGTGAATTACACTTACCGAGCACTAGTGGTACCATGAAAAATCTTTATTATACAGGAGCCAATACCAAAGGTGAAACTGGTGTTAGAGAATTACCTAGCACTAGTTGTGATGAGCAGAGTAATTCACTGAGTGATGCACCTCTTAAATGTTTTATCTTCCCTCAAAATGAATCTGCAGATAGTGAGAACACATTTTTATCTGAAACATTTTGTAATAAGGAAAGTGGGGTTCTAGGTACAGGGGTTTCAAAAGCAGACTTAACTCCAACAAAATCAAAAATGTACAAAATTCATAGGAATACTCTAACAAGGCTGTCAGAACTGAAAGCAAAGCTACATCATGAAAAATCAGAAATGAAAGCACTTAAAGATTTATATGACAGCAATACTTTCTCTTTCATAGAATCTAATTTAAATTCTGTTGCCAAAGATTTCATAAACAGCCAATTACGAAATGCTCATCGATCAGCAAATGCAAGGCGATGGACACCCGAGGACAAAGTATTTGCTCTATCCTTATACAAACGAAGTCCCCACCTATACAAATATTTTTCAGTTCATTTTTATCTTCCTTCTGTGAGGTATCTGAAATGTCTGTTGTCTTCTATACCTTTTGAACCAGGATTGAATACTTCGGTCATGAATGTAATGAAAGCAGAAGTTGAAGTAATGAACAACAGTAACAAATATTGTGCTTTGTTGTTTGATGAAACGTCTTTAGAAAGAGGGTTGTGTTATAATGCAAGCAAACAAGAAATTTCAGGGTTTCAAGATTTAGGGCATTTAGGGAGGTGAAATGTTCATGCAAATCATGCATTAGTTTTCATTCTTAGAGGCATACATTAAAGCTGCAAGCAGGTTGTTGCTTATTATTTCACTCACAACTCAGTTTCAAATATCACTTTAAAAAGTCTTACTACCTATGTCATAAGGCAATTGCAAGAAATAGGGTTAAAGGTAGTTTGTACAGTTTGCGACCAGGGTGCAACCAACCAGAGAGCACTGAAGGAACTCTGTTGTGAGAAATCTATTGAGTCCAGTCCATTTCATTTTGTAGCCAGAGATGAACCTATTGCAGTCATTTATGATGTCCCACATCTATTAAAAATACTAGAAATGCTCTGCTAGGAAATAAAATACAGTTTGGGTTTAAAAAAGAGGCCAGTTTTAAATATATTCACAGGGCTTTTCTTCTGGATCACCAGAAGATGTTTAAGACATTGCCAAAACTACATAGGAGTCATTTTGAATTAAATTATTCTTTTACTAAAATGAAAGTCAAGGTAGCTGCAGCCCAGCTTAGTCATACAGTTGCTGCAGTTATTGAAACTTATGTGTCATTTAATATCTTACCTGCTGGGGCAATATACACTGCAGAATTTGTAGAAAAGATGGATTGTTTACTTGATTCACTGAACAGTTCCTATTGTTATCCACAAGATGGCAAGTCTTATAAGTGTGCCCTCTCTGCAGAGTCCCCACATATTGAGATGTGGTACAGTCTGTTAAAGGAAATGGAAAATTGGGAAATGTTGGAGATATGACAAATATGTTCAATTTCATAAGTGGGTGGCAAACTACAATAAGATCACTGATGTTCATTTGGAACATTTTAAAAAATGGCTTTAATTTTTTAAGCATGAGGGCTTTCAATCAAGACCCAGTGGAGAATGTATTTTGTTGTGTGAGGCAGCATGGTGTTGCAAACACCAACCCAACTTGCTTTCAGTTCAAAGCAGCATTTAAAACAGTTATAGTCAATAACATGTCCTTACCTACAAATTCACTAGGTAATTGTGAGGATGACAGATGCATGCCATTAAGCAATTTAAGGCGATTTTTGGGAGCTAGTGATGACAACTTTATTGACTCCACAACAGACCATTCCATTATGGATCAAAGTGCTTTATATTGTGTCCTTGCTGATAATGAAGCTGCTGCTGGTAGTGGTGGGTCTGATGTAAGAAATGACAGACAAGCACTGGCATATGTAGCTGGTTACATTCTACGAAAGATGGGTGTAACACCTGAAACCAACTGTAGTGACTGTAAAATAACTCTGTTCTCACCAACACCCACAGAGCATCATTTATTTAAAAGTTTCAAGGAATATGATGCTTTAAACCCAAAATTATTCTATGCTAGTGACAGCTTAATGTCCTTTGTAGCAAATTTTCATAGTCAGTTGTATGCATTCTTAGATAAATGTGGACACCAGAAACAATTGGAGAATACATTTCCAGAGTAAATAACATTTTGCAAGGCCCAATTTTCTGAACAGTATATTTTAAGACAATGTGTACCTCTATTGCTTTACAAGTATGTGAAAGATTGGAAACACACCATCAGTAATAAAAGACTTGATATTGTTAAAGGCAAATTCAGTAAACGGTTTAAAGCTTTATAACAGTTAATAGAAAATTTTTCTTGTGTGCTTGAGAAATAAAAAGTAAGTTTTGTTTTCTTGTCACTGTTTTCATTTCACTGTTTTTATCCACCTTTCCTGCTTTTGGTACTTGATATTGATGTTTTCTTTTTTGTGATGAAGCATTTACAGTAGTAAGATGTAGAAATCTTTTCAAGAAATTAATGGTCAGTACTGCAAGTTTGCTGGGCTGTTACTCAGAACTTGTAGTCCTGAAACATAGTTGTAGCAAATTTTAGAATTCTTCATTAATTAATACTGTGATAAATATTTCTTAATTGAACCTCTTTAACTGCTGCTTATTCTCTTAATCAAAGGCTTTTTTTCTCCATTGATCCAGCAGCTTGTATGACGTAAAAATTATGACATTATTCAGGAATATTTGTAGTCCAGTTTAGCTCCTACAATGTTATTTTTCTTTTGCTTCAATTATTTACACTACAAGCGTGTTTCGACTTTCTCTCAGTTTCAAGTATTGCATCTAGTTCTTATGAACCATAAAACATGCTGGAGCTTTTACACGTTGATAGATAACAATATAAGCATGTCAATTAAAAAGTCTATTTTTGACGTTTGCGCCTGACAGTCGCTGCTCCTTTCATGTTTTCTTGTATGTCAGACGCAAACCTTAAAAATAGACTGAAAATATTACTGAATAGGTTTCTCTCTGCCGAAGTCCAGTGTGCTATAGCTGTGTTTCAATTATTTTATTATGCTGCCAGCCAAAATAATTGCATAGCACGCCCAGAAAAATAAGGTAATAGAATTAAAAGAAAAAGAAAAACTTACAACGTAAGTAAACTAGGGGGGAAGCAACCTACAATGTTTTCATATTTTAGTTCATCTCCATACCACTTGAGGCGCTGCTGTCGGTCTGTGTTTCCCACTTTTAACGCGGGAGTTGCGTTTCTCTTGTTTCTTGTTCTGTGGTTGCAGTTCACCCCTTGTCCTCGGAGGATGCGTTCCGCTGTCGAAGGCGACACGTCAGGCGAGAGTTTTGTGTATGGACCACAGCATCTCAGCCCGGAAGTGTTAAGTAATGACAACACCTACCGTGAAAGCCTTCATTCTATAACCACAATTCTACTGGAAATGGACAACTGATTCACCTTATCGTTACTGTATAACAGTTTCCCACTTCAAAACTCACCCTGTTCCGTAGATAAATCTGTAAACTTGTTTGAGATAAAGCGTCGGAACCTATAGATCTTATAACTAAATTTTCCCCGAGACATTTAAGTCTCATCTTAATTCGGCTCATGAACTTACAGCTATGAAATAGATTACAACGCAGTCACAGTTCCGCTGAAAACAAACAACACAGTCAACTTTTCATCACTACATAACCGATTAGCTTGATTCAGAATTTGACACTCATCTGTAAAACGACATTTGCGCTCGTAGCACCGAAATAAATAGGAACTAGAACGGTAATACTTTGCGAAACAACACAAAAGTGAAAACAAGTGTAATTTCACTTTAATTTAGTGTGGAATGTGTTTTCCCGGATATTTCTCCAGATGTTCCATTTTTTTTCCAGTTGAAAACATTCCGTTGAGTTATTTCCATCCGCAAGCATCACGAGTAAAAGAAGCAAACAGACATGTCGTTCCCATTGTCAGTTACGATCGAGAGTGCATACAAAAACTGACTGGCCGAATTTTCCGACTTTGCTTTGTAACTGACCCCATTTTTTTCCTGAGAACTTTTTCAGGACGATAGCGACAAAAAAAAAAAAAAAGAATTACGCATATCTCTCGCTAGAATCGTGAGCTACAGTCTTGAGTTCATACAAAACTCCCATGGAAAAAAGCCCTTTCAGAATTTCCCAAATTTTCCAATTTTCTTTCCGCGAAAGAAAACCTTATTCTATTACGAACATTTAAAAGAATTAGCCAAATACTTGCAGCCGGTTTCAACTAATGTATTTGGCAATTGTATTTGACTGTCATTTATATAGAAGGTATCAGACGCTAATCTGTGTCTAATGTTGGATACAAAAAATATCACTAAGTTTTGGGAGAGAATTGAAGATGCGATGCAAGAACCACACACTTGAAGTCCCCAGCAGACAAAATGAGTAAAAATGTAAAACAACAATATGTACTTAACAGGGATATTTATGAGATACTTTTCTTAATTTCTGGTGCCTATCCACCTGTGCCTTACGCTTGAAGCAAAAACATCTCACCCTGTTTTGTTAGAAGATAACAAGATGTGGTTAAAGAATTATGCACTTCATTTTGTCCTCTGACTTGCATCTCAGAGGCTTGGACAACTATTCTGGAAGAAGAGAGTATAGACGTTAAAACAATAGAAAATATACAGAACGTGGAGAAGATTACAATGAGAAAAACGATGATTATTATGATGATGATTAAACAGAAGTAGAAGAAGAAGAGGTGGAGGAGGAAGATGATGCTTACGATGATGATTATGATGATGACGATGATGATGATGAAGACGAAGGAGAAGATGATGATGATGATGATGTTCACTGCTGGAAGACGGTCTGCAACAAGAGGGTATATCGAGCTAAATGATTTGGTTGAGTGAATAGTTTTCTTGCTGGTTTCGAAAGTACTGGGCAGTAATTCAGTTGATAATGAAATACTATATACTCTGGAGGAACCTTGAGAACCGTCTATTATTGTTTGAAGCCGCGAAAAACTAAACGGAAATATTGGTAAGTTGTTGAAAACTGTAAGTCTTACCTGGACTGAGTAAGATGATGAGGTGAACGTTTAACTACATCATAAAATGTTGTCACTGTATACTTTGCTAAATCGTGGCTGCAAGTTGGATGAGTCAGTGCTCTAGATGAATATTTAATGTTGTCTCTATTTTAATAGTTAATGCAGACAGGTTAGATGCAAAAATATTTAATTTGCTTGAAAAGTGTGACTAACTTCTGACAATTTATGTAAGTGAGACTTCATTTTTAGCTGTAACCTAAAGCAGCAATGCTCATTTGCAACCAGTTCTCACATATTTAGATGAATTTAATGTGTGATGCTTAGATCGAACTACTGTCGTCTGTTAGCCCGTAATTCATTTAAGTAGTGCCAATAAGCGAGCTGCGTGTATTTTGATAAGTAATAAAGACAATTTAGGTGTGGAAGTAGTTTGAAGATCCCTTTTGTTTGCAAAGTGTGCGAAATTCTACATATAATACAAATTTATTTTGCTCGATTTTTCAGAGAGGTCTTGCACGTCATAATAAGCATGAAGGCTGCATGTTCTTCAATAAGTTATACAGACAATTTAGAAGTGGAAATATTTAGTTTGAAGGCACAAACAGCTTGCAAGTGTGGTACACATGTCGAACTTTTATCGTAAGTGAGTGCTGCTTAACATAAAACTTTTTATCAGTAGTGCCAATATATAACCTGTGCACATCTTAATAAGTGCTACAGCAGATTTAGATGCTGGAATAATTAGTCTGAAACTTCACTGCACTTGCAAAGTGTGCAAAATCTTGTATATAATGCAATAAATTACAAATAGTTTTATTTATTTAAGGGATGTCGACTATGTCATCGTCTTTGTGAACGTGAGACCTGTCAGTTAGCATCTTTAGTCGTCAGAGTATGAAAAGAAAGCATGTCGTTATGCAGTTAAAATGATGTGTTGTAATAAAAGACCTTCTTCATCCCTCAAATCGTGGTTGTAAAAAGCTTCTTCCTTCCTAAAATCTTGTTGTGTGTGTGGTGGTACTTCTTATTACATCAGCTGTAGTCGAGGACAGTTTTTTAGAGAGCCACATACTTCCCATTGTAACCATTTTTCAGTCATCTGTAATAATTTACATCGATTAAATTTTTCTAGTCAGGCATTATCTTCGCTCCTCGCCTAAACTGGTCACATAACTCGTTAAGTGAGGACAGTACATATTTTATAACGTTTGACAAACGCCATAAATGAGATAAAGTGATTAGCCTTGTGCTGTGGTACATCATTTTGTACTTAACCACAACTCGTAGGTCTCAATCATTTGCAATAACTGCCATCGATTATACTTTTTGGCGATGCATTATCTTTTTCTCTCCGTCTACTAGCGCTTACCTTGGGTCCACAACTATGTTTAATAAACACAAGTTTGACGGATATGTATGTTTGTGAAAAATAACTTCCGATACATGACGTACACATTTCATATGCCGAACTTCGAACGTTTTCACGAATGCAGACTTCTCACGGTGGCGGCAAGCAGCTATGGCACAAGTCGATGGTTCATTTTATTTAGCGCTTTTCAGGGTTTGCGGAATGGTATTTGAAGTAAAAGTGGTATTCATCATCTACATATTACTAATTCGTGGCTAAGCAGATGTTGATTTTTAACTATTTCTGAAGATTATGTTATACAGAGTGAATATTAACAAAACCAATAAATTGCGGGGACAGATTCCTGACTGGAAATGGAAGAAAAGAGGTCCTATGGAAATGTGTCCCGAAATGCATCGTTGTCGCAGTAGATGGCGCTGCCGAATGACAGTTCTTCTGACCGCGTGCCATGTGTAACTTGTGTGTTGCAAGGTTTGTGATTGACACAGCAGAATGATCCGGTATTCATGTCGGGAACCAGCCGAGGTGGTGGTGTGGTGTTTGAGTGTGGCCAAGTAAATGGAAACAGTCGACAGGCAGCAGGGATGTAGCAAAACAAGTGCCATCACAGACTCCAGCCACGTTACACAACATTTCGAGCCCTTTTTGGGCGTTTATGTTATCACGGATTCTTTCAGACAGACGAATTTGCAGGGAGGCGGCAAACTGTGCGCACACCACATTTGGAGGACCGGGTTCCACAGGATATTGAGACGAGCCAACCTTAGTACAAGCTCTAGGCAAGTGGTCTGCCGACATGGTGTAAGCCACAGTACTATTATGTGTATACAGTCGTTTTCTTGCTATTTCCCCCAATGACTTTAGAAATTCTGATGGAATGTTATCTATCCCTTCTGCCTTATTCGATCCTAAGCCTTCTAAAGCTCTTTTAAATTCAGATTCTAATTCTGGGTCTCCTATCTCTTCTATATCGACGCCTGCTTCTTCCATCACGTCGTAATACAAGTCTCGCCTCTCATAGAGCCTTCAATGCACTCTCTCCTCTACATTGAACAGGGGAATTCTCATTGCACTTTTCATGTTACCACCCTTGCTTTTAATTTCAGAGAAGGTTATATTTTGACTTTTCTATATGCTGAGTCAGTTGTTCCGACAATGATTTTCGGTTTCTTCACATTTTTCGCGCAGCCGTTTCACCTTACTTTACCTGAACTTTCTATTCATTTCATTCCTCAGCGACTTGTATTTCTGTATTACTGTATTTCGCTGTATAATTTTGTAGTGCCATTTTTCATCGATCAGTTGAAAAATTTCTTGTATTCCTAATGTTCCTTCGCAGATACCTTCCTCGTACCTGTATTTTTCTTACCTACTTCAGTGATTGCCCTTTTTAGATATGTCCATTCTTCGTCAACTGAATTGCATTCTGAGCTACTCATTGTCATAATATCTATAGACTCAGAAGACTTGAAGCGTATCTCTGCACTCCTCAGCGCTCCCGTATCCCAGCTCTTTTGGCACTGACTCTTCCTGAGCAGTCTCCGAAACTGCAGCCTACTGCTCATCATTACTAAATTGTGCTCTGCCTCTGCTCCTGGGTACGCCTTACAATCCAGTGTCTGATTTCAGAATGTCTGCCCGACCGTGATGTAATATAACTGAAATCTTCTCGTATCTCCCGGCGTTTTCGAAGTATACCTCCTCCTACTGTGATTCTTGAACAGAGTGTTCGCTATTATTAGCTGCAATTTATGGCAGAGCTCAATTAGTCTTTCTCCTCCCTCTTTCAGGCTAAGTCGGGGTATTCGGCCGGTCTCTGGGGGCAGCCAGACCGGGGATTACGGGGAAAAGTATGGACTCTCTTAACGGCGAGCGGTTACCCCGGTCTGCAAGCCCGCAGTTTTAAATCACTGTCGCAACTTTGTGACTTACCGAGATAATTAAAACGAGACACACTCACACATTTCTCTCACTCGGCTGAAAGTTGTCGGTCGGCAGCTCTCTCCTCTTCCGACCGCCTGCCGGCGCGTACTGCCGGCGACTCAGTGGCCGGAGTGCAGCTGAGGGGATTAACCACTCGAAACACTTCAGTTTCGATCTTTCTGCGGAAATAGACGCAGACTGAAGATCCTATAAGTAATGGACCACTTTTAGACGCGCACTGGACGTCTCGTGGTATCACACAAGTGTGACAGAGTGAGGAACAGAAGTTAACAAAATATCGGTGGGGAACTTTCCAAGAAAATTGGTTAAGATAAAAGTTTATGACTTCGAAAAGTGTATTCGCTTGTCGGTCGACTTTCTTGTGCGACAAATCACCGTCAGATTTGAATCGTGAATAATCACGAGAATAACAGTGCGTAAAGAACTGTCAGCCCGCAGCGGACGCATCACCTCTGGACGTGTTCCTCACGCAGTACTTGTCACGCCTGTGACGTCATAGCCATAGAGAGGCCGTATGCGCGCTGTTGTTGGGACCGGCCGCGGTGGCCGAGCGGTTCTAGACGCTGCACTCCGGAACCGCACGACCGCTCCGGTCGCAGGTTCGAATCCTGCCTCGGGCACGGATGTGTGTGATGTCCTTAGGTTAGTTACGTTTAAGTAGTTGTAAGTTATAGGGGACTGATGACCTCAGATGTTGTCCCATAGTGCTCAGAGGCATTTTTTGTTGTTGGGACTTAGGCTCGTGTACAGTTAGTTATAAACTGGTGTAGCGTGCAAACACACTTAGCTGGGGCACTGGTTGGCGCGTCACTGTGGGGAGTCTGAGGAGAACTACTGGGTCACAAAGTAAGACACTCGAGACCGATATTATATCAGACATTACTAAATAATGAAAGACGTCGTCTAAGATGACTCGTAAGAATGCTCAAAATTGTGTGAAACGGAAGTCACAGTAACGTAAAGCAAAAGGCTTTAAAATCCGGTGGCGACAGATACGGCAGCGTCGAAAAGAAAATTTAAAAAAACTGAGCAAAGCGATTACTTGGCTGGCTGTCCCATCTGGCATACGACGGTCAGTGACAGTCGGAGCTTACGGTTCATCTGTTCCGTAGTCATCCCTCTACTCTGTGCAGCGAGTGTGTTAAAGAGAATAATTAATACAAAGCACTTGCTGTGACTTTATAGCGACCCTGTCATAAAATGTACCTGAACTACGCACACGGAATTTTTTTAACGCTTTCTACCAGGAGTGGACTCCACGGTAAAATCCGATGTAGCCGCCCTGTCGACGGGCACAGCACAGGAATTCGGGACCTGACTGACGCAGACCTAGACAGAGCGTCCCGTGCAGCCGCCTGCCCGCGCCTACGGGGTTATGTGGTAACTCAAGACATCAGGAAATTCCATTTTAGTACTGTCGCAGTGGCTGGCTTATACCGGATGGGAAAAGACTGCTAAACATCGAATGGTTGTTTCTCCCGTTCTTCTTTTGTTATTGACATATTGATAGTTAAAAGTATGCAGTATTTTTAAATGTTTGTATAATGGTTTATTGCGTGATAATCGCTTGGATATAGATATATATATATATATATATATATATATATATATATAATTATCGCGCTATATACATACATATATAATTAGACACTTTCACTTTCAATATCATCAAGTCATTTAAGACATTTCAGTGAATCTGAAAAGAGTTTTTACTGTTTGACTATATGATGTACGTTCATTGAAATGTGTTGAGTGACTTCATCATATACAAATGGGCTAACTATATTTGTTTATACATCTGCAAGAAGCTTTTAGTCAATTAATCACACCCGAAGATCGCATATATATATATATATATATATATATATATATATATATATATATATATATATATTACAGGTTTCGGCAAATAGTTGCGATCTTCAGGTGTGATTAATTGACTAGAAAGCTTCTTGCAGATGTATAAACAAATATAGTTAGCCCCTTTGTATATTATGAAGTCACTCAACACATTTCAATGAACGTACATCATATAGTCAAATAGTAAAAACTCTTTTCAGATTCACTGAAATGTCTTAAATATATATATATATATATATATATATATATATATATATATATATATATGTGATCGTGACATAATAATTTATCAAAGAAACATTGAATGTTATTCATGAAATATAAAGCAGCCAACACACTGTCACACACACACACACACACACACACACACACACACACACACACACATACACACACACGGACGACGTGGCAGACCAACTCACAGACTGATGTAACCGAAGACTTGGGCGAACGTCAGCTCGCATGCGCGAGAATAGTGTCCAATGAAGCACAAAACAAGCGTGATGGGGCGCTGTGCTGTTAGTTCGTGTTCTCGACTAGCTAGCGGAGCCTAACTCGCGCTCGGAAAGACGGGGACTGAATTCTGCGCATCCGCTCTCTGCTCCCGAGTATGACCAGGGCGGTGAGCACGGATCGCATCTGCGTAAGTCCTGACGAGGGAAGCGGAAAGTTGTTTCCAGTCATTATTTCGTTCGTCTGAAGTAATTCCTACAGCCAACCAGATGCACTCAGTTAGACAATTAAACGAGGGAACCGCTGCTTGAGCGTTATTCTCTGCCTCTTTTCTTTCGGTCTTCCGAAGCAAGAGTGATTTCAGGTGTGCCGCAGGGGAGTGTCGTAGGGCCGTTGCTATTCACAATATACATAAATGACCTTGGGGATGACATCGGAAGTTCACTGACGCTGTTTGCGGATGATGCTGTGGTATATCGAGAGGCTGTGACAATGGAAAATTGTATTGAAATGCAGGAGGATCTGCAGCGAATTGACGCATGGTGCAGGGAATGGCAACTGGATGTCAATGTAGACAAGTGTAATGTGCTGGGGATACATAGAAAGAAAGATCCGTTATCATTTAGCTACAAAATAGCAGGTCAGCAACTGGAATCAGTTAATTCCATAAATTATCTGGGAGTACGCATCAGGAGTGATTTAAAATGGAATGATCATATAAAGTTGATCATTGGTAAAGCAGATGCCAGACTGAGATTCATTGGAAGAATCCTAAGGAAATACAATCCGAAAACAAAGGAAGTAGGTTACAGTACGCTTGTTAGCCCACTGCTTGAATATTGCTCGGCAGTGTGGGATCCGTACCAGATAGGGTTGACAGAAGAGATAGAGAAGATCCAACGTAGAGCAGCGCGCTTCGTTACAGGATCATTTAGAAATCGCGAAAGCATTACGGAAATGGTAGATAAACTCCAGTGGAAGGCTCTGCAGGAGAGACGCTCAGTAGCTTGGTACGGGCTTTTGTTGAAGCTTCGAGAACATACTTTCACCGAGGAGTCAAGCAGTATATTGCTCCCTCCTACGTATATCTCGCGAAGAGACCGTGAGGATAAAATCAGAGAGATTAGAGCCCACACAGAGGCATACCGACAATCCTTCTTTCCACGAACAATGCGAGACTGGAATAGAAGGGAGAACCGATAGAGGTACTCAAGGTACCCTCCGCCACACACCGTCAGGTGGCTTGCGGAGTATGGATGTAGATATAGATGTAGATGGGTTATCAATTTATTCAGCATGCGCTGGGAATTTTCGTGGATGAAATTTTCGCATCATTCTATCCCAAATCCACCCACCTGTGCGAAGATCTTTCGTAAATGCTTTTGCGCCGATCAATCTGTTTGCAATTATTTGTGTTGTTAGTTTGGTGATTGGAATCACATTAATGCATTTAGCAATAAATCTGATTGTTATAGTAACCTATAGTCATTTAGTAGATTGTCGGAAACCTTTAGTGATATTTCTACGTGAGTTGCTGTCCTCGTATTTCATATTCAGCTGGGCCGTCCCCGTGTAATTCAGATATCCGGTCAGTCACCCGTTGCGCGACTCTGCTTCCTCATTCCACGAGACGTTCGCTTCGCCTTACAGGTCGCGGGTTCGAGTCTCGCGGCACCCCGAGTGCACGACCCACACACCTCACTCACGATGTTCGGCGCACCCCGCTGCGGTGCGTCGTGTGGCAGGCGAGCTGCTGTATACAGCGAGAGCAGGGAGCAGGCGAAATGTTTGCGTCTACAGCACACGGACGCCTGCCCGTCGGAAAGCCGTGAAGCGGCACCAGGTGTGCGAGGTTTCGCGGGTGCCGCCTGCCTGCACGAGCGGGCTGGCAGCTGATGTTGTCTGCGTGCGACGGCGAACTGAGAAACTGCACGAACGCTGGACGTCTAGTGGGGGCGCTAAGTTTTCAGACAACGCCCGTATGGCAGACGGCGCCCGTTTGCACCTCGCCGTTACGTCAATAAACGTAATTTTCTGTAATGACCAGAGGAATATACTTGTCGGCGTTTTGGAGAGAACAACTTCTTCTGCCGATGCAGATTACACAGTCGAGAGATCCTTTGGTTCGCTCATAATTTTGGATAACTAGTAACCGAGTTACCAATGCAGCCGACGTGGGCCGTCTTCGCGTTTACGGTACCACTGCCAGGGCCGGATCCGGGGGGGGGGGGGGGGGGGGTAAATGGCGGAAAATGCCCCCCCCCCCCCCCCATGGTGGGTGGCCGATCTTTTTTTCCGACTCCTTTAGGGGCTGATTACGTCGGCCTATCTAGTATGTTTTACTTGAAGTCGAAGATGTAAACAATGGCACGCAGTTTGATGTAACAATTCGAAAAGAGAGAAGAGCTTTAAAACTCCTGAATGACGACGATAGTATTTTGATTCTCCCATCTGACAAAGGAAGCGCAACGGTGGTTATGGATGTGTCTGACTATCAGAGTAAAATTACTGATCTACGGGATCCGCAAGCATATAGGAAGCTGAATAAGGACCCCACTAACAACGTTCTCAGAACTGTGTCGCGGTTAATAAAAAAAGTCCTCCATTGAAGAGAATGTACAGAAAGGTCTCTGCAATTCGGTTGCGCTACCACAGAGGCTTTATGGATTGTCCAAAATTCATAAATAAAATGTGCCGTTAAGACCGATACTAAGTGCCATTGGTTCGCCCACTTACTCGTTAGCCAAATTTTTGACTACGCTGTTAAAACATGTGGGCCGTTCGGGCTCTTATGTAAAGAATTCGACACATTTCATCAGCAGATTGAATGTCATAGTGGTCCAGTCGGAGGACATATTGGCCAGCTTCGCTGAGGTATCGCTCTTTACCGTGGTTCCACTTAATGATGTATTGGAACAGCTGGATCGAATTTTTCCTGCCGATATTTCAGAACTGCTTAAGTGTTGTTTGACGACCACATACTTCAAGTGGAATGAACAGTTTTATGAGCAAACGGATGGCGTGGCTATGGGTAGCCCCCTAAGTCCCGTAATTGCAAACTTCTTTATGGAGAAATTCGAAGAACAGGTCTTAGGTACTGCCAGCAAAAAACCAAATGTATGGTTCCGATACGTGGATGACACGTTTGTGCTGTGGAGACATGGCAGGGAGGAACTAAGCCGGTTCCACGAACATCTGAGTAGTATAAACTCGAGAATTCAGTTTATAATGGAGGAGAGGTAGACGGAAAATTACATTTCCTCGATGTGCTTGTTTTTAGAAACGAAAATGGTAGTTTGGGCCACTCAGTATACCGCAAACCCACGCACACGGACCGTTATTTGCACCGGGATTCGAACCACCACCCGCAACGGAAACGGGGTGTCATCAAGACGTTAGCGGACAGAGCTAGAAATATTTGTGAACCTGAGTTGCTCGACCCTTAGATGGAACATCTCTACAATACACTGATGAAGAACGGATATTCGTCCGCCGAAATAAAACGTGCGTTGAGGCAGCCACGCATAAATCATAGTGACGTACAGGCTACTGCAAAATCTAAGGTTTACCTGCCGTTTGTTAAAAATGTAATGGAAAGAATAGGGAGGATCATGACGAAGCGGAATATCACCGTAATTTACAAGCCCACCAGGAAGATACAGGAATACCTTAAGCCTGCCAAGGACGCTCGCAAACCATTGGAAGAAGCTGGAGTGTATAGGATCCCATGCAGCTGTTTAGATGTTTATGTCGGAACCACTAAAAGAATTGTTTCTAAAAGTTTGGAAGAGCACTAGGGCAATTGTAGAAGAGGAGAAACGGAACGATCAGCTGTTACGGAGCATGCTTTCCAGCCAGGGAACCACAATATTCGTTTCGGGGAGACGCAAGTACTAGCGGCCACGAGCGGATATTACGAAAGGGAGGAAATCGAAATCGCTAAACACCCTAATAATTTCAATCGAAAGGGGGAGGGCGGGACGGCATAACAGCCCGGATAATTATAATGGACATGATATTTCCGGCCGTGAAAGTGTACATTTTAGTAATTCAAAAAGAGACCTTGAAGCCTCTTCCATTTAGCGAATAAACTACAGAAGAAACGACTATATTTATTAATAAAATGATAATATTCGCTGAGGCATGAGCGATCTGTGTCCCTTTCCCTTCAGTGCTAAGATTTGTGTTGTCATTATTGTGTCTGAGCGATGTGCTATCTCTAACGCAGCCTCTAAGCAAACTGTCGGAGAAACCTTCTATTGATCTCAATGACAGTGCTGCACACGTCAAGAACACTATCGCTATTCTTGTCAGTCGTCGAGAATATTTGGTCACTAGCTTCAGCACCGTGTGGAAGCGTGCAGAGAAACTTGCGGATCAACTAGGCATCGAGCTCAATATTCTTCGCATGCCTCGCCACGGTTGACGCCAAGTTTATCGTGACAACCGTCAAACAAATTCGGCAGAAGAATATTACAGAGTAACAGTCTATGCTCCCCTACTGGACTTACGGGATGGACTGATTTACGGGAAAGATTCCCTGCTGAAACTTTGGATGTGTTCAACCTTGCTGTTTTCAGTCCAGAAAGTATTGTGAAGATCTCTGCAGGTGAAACTGAAAAAATTGCAGAGTCCCTCACCAACCGCTTCGGTTCGTTGCTTGACGTGGACAAAGGCATCGCTTCTCTTATGTTACGGGATGAAATGTTGCTGTGGCGAGAGAAATGGAATCGAGAAAAGGAACGACAAAAAGAGCTTCCAACTATCGCCCTTGACATATTGGCTAGATGTGATAAGGATGCATATTCTATAATACGTAAGCATTTATTGGTCCTGCCAACGCTTCCAGTGACAACTGTAACTGCTGAAAGATCGTTTTCGTCGTTGCGGCGCCTGGAAACGTGTTTAAGAACATCGATGAATGAAAACCGCCTCCTTGGTCTTGCACTTGTGCATATTGATTACCAGATTCCTGTAGACGTAGAAAAACTAATTACAAGATTTTCAAAAAGTGGACGTAGAGGGAGATTAGAATTTAATATTTAAGAGCAGTATTGTGAATATACATATTTAGTATTAAATTTCATTTTATTTATGCTTTTGCGTTTTTATTTTACTTCTTATTTTTTTACAAGAAGAAAGAAAGAATTTTTTTATTTTTAATATTTACATTCATGAGAAAAACAGCTTATTATGAGCATAAAATGGCGTAATTAACAATATAAGATGATTTCCTGAACACAGTCAAACACCCTATTGCAATTTTTCGCAGTCGTATCGTCATTGCTGCGTATAAACACATGCGCGAATTCGATAGCAACATTCTGTCAAATGAAAGCAATTGGTGAACTAATTTCGAAGATTTAAGAATGGAAACAAATGAACATTGCCATTTTTATAGATTATTCTACATCAGCAGACAAACACAGAGTTTTTCAAGTGCACGTGTCGTATTTGAAGAATATTTTTTAGGTAATGCAGTAAGTTATTTCATTAAACACACTTAACACATAGCGATACCCAATTAAACTAAAGACAGAATATTATATATATATGGAAGGCAGGTACCAAAAAATCCTGGATCCGCCCCCGACCGCTGCAGTGGCTTTACACGAACCCTGGTCGACTTCATGTCCGTCGTCAGTGTGTGATGCTGGACACACGTGGTCGACTGGAGTCTGAGGCAGTGTGATTCCCTGACTGTTTTACTGAAGCAAATAGCAACAAGTATGAAGACGGCCCGCTCTGTCCCTATTATCCAGGAATGTTTTCTCTGGGGTTTTCTCCTTTATTTACAAAGGAAGATTCTATTTATGGATCCGTGGCTAGTAAAGTATTTTTGTTTTATTAACAGAAGTTACACACCTACAGTCTTTTTTAAAATTCAATTTGGGCCTTCTGTTATTTTTCAGATGTACAGTTCTAAGACTGATTTGATGCAGCTCTCCATGCTACTCTATCCTGTGCCAGCCTCTTCATCTCAGAATAACAGCTGCAACCTACATCCGCTTCAACCTGGTTATTGTATTCAGTCTTTGGACACCCCACACATCCCTCCATTATCGCCTCAGAGTGTGTCTGTCAACAGAGTCCTTTTTTTAATCAAGTTGTGCTACAAATTTCTTTTCTCCCCTATTCGCTTCAGTACCTCTTCATTTGTTATTCGATCTCTCCATCTAATCTCCAGCATTCTTCTGTAGCACCCCATTTCAAAAGCTTTCATTTTCTTCCCGTCTGCAGTGCTTATCATCCACGTTTAACTTTGGTACAAGCCTACATTCCATACAAATTCCTTCGAAAGGACTTCCTAACACTTAAATTGATATTTCACTTTTTCATAAATCATTTTCTTGCTATTGCATTTTATAGCCTCTCTACGTCAGCCGTCATTAGTTACTTTGCTGCACAAATACTTGTGTCTCATTTCCTAATCTTATTCCTCAGCATCGCTTAATTTAGTTCGATTACATTCCATTATCCTCGTTTTGCTGTTGTTGATGTTCACCTTATATCCTCCTTTCAAGACTCTCTTCATTCCTCTTCCAAGTCCTCTGCTCTCTCTCACAGAACTTCTGTGTCATCGGCAAAACCTAAAAGTTTTTATTTCTTCTCCCTGAATTCCTAGTTTTCATTTTCTTTTGTTTTCTTCGCTGCTTGCTCAATGCAAAGAACGAATGACGTCGGGAATAGGCTAAAACCCTGCCACACTTCTTTCTCAACCACTGCTTCCCTTTCATGCCCCTCGAGACTTATAACTACCGTCTGCTTTCTGGAAAACTTGCAACTAACCTTTCGCTCCCCTTATTTAGTCCCTAATATCTTCAAAATTTCAAATAATGTAGTCGAGTTAAAAATGTTTAAAGTTTCCTCTAACTCTACAGATGCTACAAACGAGGCTTAGCCTTTTTTCGACCCATCTTCTAAGATAAGGCTCGCGTTTTCCTACTCTTCTCTGGAACCGAAACTGCTCTTCCTTGAGATGGTTTTCTACCAGTTTATTCACTCTTCTTTAAAAATTCGTGCCAGTACTTTGCAACCATGATTTACAAAATTGTTGGTTAATAGTATTTAGACTTGTCAGCACATATCTTCTATAGAAGTGAAATTATTTAATTTTTCTTCACGTCTGAGGATATTTACCCTGTCTCCTATATCTTGCACGCCACGTGGAATAGTTTTGCCATGGCTGTTTCTCCCAAGGACACAAAATGTTCAAACGCAATGTCCATGGGCCATGTTTAGACTTCGGTCTCTGTCATATTCCTCTCGCAGTATGCTATCTCGTACTTCACCTTCATCTACATCCTCTTGCATAATAATGCTTTCAAGTTAATTTCGTGTGTGTACCCTCTATACAGCCCTTCCACTTTTGACGTTTCCCTCCTTTGCTTAGTACCGGTTTTCCAACTGAGCTGTTGATATTCATACAGATATTTCTCTTTTCCCTGTAGGCGGCATCCATCTATCACCCATTTATGCATGCTTCTACAGTTTCGCATTTGTCGTGTGGCCATTCTTCCTTACTCACTTAGCACTTTCTATCAGTATCATTTCTTAGACGTTTATGTTGCATTTTGCTGATTCACTTGCTCTATTTATATATTTTCTCCTTTCGTCAATTAAATTCAGTATTTCCTGTGTTATCCACCATTTCATCCCAACGTTGGCTGACACTTCCAGTGAAGCTCTCAAGACCCTCTGATTCATTCAGTTTGTCCAAGACCCATGTCCATAATTTCCTACCTCTTCGGAGTTTCTTCAGTTTTAGTCTCTAGTTCACGACCAATAAATTTCCCTCAGATTCCACATCTGCCACTACAAATGTCTTACGCTGGTTTCTAAACCTCTGTCTTACCACTACACAATCAATCGAAAACCTTCTAGTGTTGCCATGTCTCTTCTATAAATACAGTCTCCTTTAATGATTCTTAAAGCTAGGGACAGCAATGATCATGCTCTGCGCAAAATTCTACTAGGTGGCTTCTTCAGTCATTCATCTCACCCTAGTCCAAGTCAGCCTAGTGTTTTTCCTTTTCTTCTTTCCCTACTACCGAATTTCCGTCTCCCATAACAATTAAATTTTCGTTACCTTTAAGTAATTGAATAATTTCTTTTGTCTCATCATATATTCTTTCAATATTTTCATCATCTTCGGGGCTAGTTGGCATATAAACTTCTGCCACTGCGACTGGCGCTCGGCTCGCGTCTACCTTGGCTACGATAATGCTTCCACTGTGCTGCCTGTAGCAGCAGCTTGACCGCATCCCCGTCTTCTTGTACATTATTAGGCCTGCTTCTGCATTATCCCTATTTCATCTAACTTAAACCTATGCATTTCCCTTTTTTACATTCTCTAACCTATCTACCCGATTAAGGGATCTAATATTCCACACTACGACCCGGAATATGCTAGTTTTCTTTTTTTTCACGATAACGACATTCTCCTGAAATCAGTGATCCGATTGGGGGATTATTTTATCTTTGGACCACGTAAATAATGACTTCTGTTTCAACTTCCGGTTTTTCCAATAATAATTATTCATTCGATCAGAGTGCTGTTGTTTCTGAACTTCGTTTCTTTCACTGGTTTCCCCAGGAGATGGGAATCTTAAAGTTTCTAACGAAACACATCTCTGTTCAGAAGTTGTTCTTTAGTCTTCTTCTCTTTCCGGTCACTTCTGATTTCTTACCGCCACTTACACCGGACTTTTTTTCCAGTTACATGCTCAAAAATTTTATTGTACATCCTGCCTTCATTCGTTTGAAGCATATGATCCTAAAAAATAATTTTTACATTCCCTCGTCGTTACGTTTAGCCTTTCAGTTTTCTTGCAGAGATCTTCATTACTCTTCCCGTATTCGCCACTGTCTTTTATCGACCTTATTATTCTGCCTAGTATCTTCTTGCGTTTCTTTTCCACGTTTTTTTCCCTATCTCAGTGAAATGCAAACTTCGGCTACTAACAGAGGGTCTGGTATTATTACGTATCATGGAGCTGTGACCTCGCTTCAGAGCAAGTAGATATCTTACTGTATACGCCTTTAGGTAACTGAAAGTCCGCTTCCATCTTCTCGGTCCTGAACTTATTAGCAACCGCTCTTTTTTATTTGCTCGCCAAGATATTTAAATATATTGACAATTTTAATTTTTAGTTTGTTTGTGTTCATGAAATTTGAAGAACCTTTTATATTTTTTATATATTCTATTTGACTGTAATACTCTCTTTCAAATTCTGAAGGTGGCAGAGGTAAAATACAGGGAGCGAAAGGCTATTTACAATTTGTACAGAAACCAGATGGTAGTTATAAGAGGCGAGGGACATGAAAGGGAAGCAGTCGTTGGGAAGGGAGTGAGACAGGGTTGTAGCCTATCCCCGATGTTATTCAATCCGTATATTGAGCAAGCAGTAAAGGAAACAAAAGAAATGTTCGGAGTAGGTATTAAAATCCATGGAGAAGAAATTAAAACTTCAAGGTTCGCCGATGACATTATAATTCTGTCAGAGACAGTAAAGGACTTGGAAGAAAGAGCAGTTGAACGAAATGGACAGTGTCTTGAAAGGAGGATATAAGATGAACATAAACCAAAACGAGGATAATGGAATGTAGTCGAGTTAACTCGGGTGATGCTGAGGGACTTAGAATAGGAAATGAGACACTTAAAGTAGTAAAGCAGTTTTGCTATTTGGGGAGCAAAATAAGTGATGATGGTCGAAGTAGAGAGGATATAAAATGTAGACTGGCATTGGCAAGGAAAGCGTTTCTGAAGAAGAGAAATTAGTTAACATCTACCATAGATTTAAGTGTCAGGAAGCCGTTTTGGAGAGTATTTCTATGGAGTGTAACCATGTATGGAAGTGAAACATGGACGATAAATAGTTTGGACAAGAAGAGAATAGAAGCTTTCGAAAGGTGGTGCTACAGAAGAATGCTGAAGATTAGATGGGTAGATCACATAATTAATGAGGAGGTATTGAATAGAATTGGGGAGAAGAGGAGTTTGTGGCACAACTTGACTAGAAGAAGGGATCGGTTGGTAGGACATGTTCTGAGGCATCAAGGGATCACCAATTTAGTATTAGAGGGCAGCGTGGAGAGTAAAAATCGAAGAGGGAGATCAAGAGATGAATACACTAAGCAGATTCAGAAGGATGAAGGCTGCAGCAGGTACTGGGAGATGAAGAAGCTTGCACAGGATAGTGTAGCATGGAGAGCTGCATCAAACCAGTCTCAGGACTGAAGACCACAACAACATATTCTATTTTTGTAAATATTTGAAGATCTGTTTTTTTTCCGCAGTTCTTTTCAAAAAATTGAATTTTCCTGTTGCCATTGTTATGCAGTGTAGACTTCTTCTTTTCGTACCCCAGATGCACCTGTTCATTTTCCTCACATTTTTTGAGATACCCTTCTCATTCGCACATCACCTTTGCAGGGACGCTGTTGAACAAAATAGGGCATAGATCATCTCCTAGTGCAGCACCGGTTTGCACTTCGAAAGTTTCAAATAGCACTCCTAAAAATGTAGCTTAATATTTTGTGTTTATTTGTGTCTACAGAATTGCACTGAGGTAACAAACGCCATGGGATACCCGCTACTATGATGTCGGAGCTCCTTTTGGCCAGCGTAGTGCGGTAACTCGACGTGGCGTGGACTCAACAAGTAGCTGGGAGTCCCCTGCAGAAATACTGAGCCACGCCGCCTGCGTAGCCGTCCACGATTGCGGGAGTGGACAGTTGTGGGCTGGTGACATGACATCGTTGTTTGGGTACAAGGAGTTCATTAATAGCTCCAGGTAGCCGGACATGACCATTTTCAGGTTTAGTTGGCTCCAAGGAAGCAGTTCGTCCATCAGAACACAGCCCGCATCATTGTGGAGCCACCACCAACTCGCACAGTGCCCTGTTGACAACGTGGGTCCACGGCACCGTGGGGTCTGCGCAGCACTCTGAACCCACCACCAGCTCCTACCGACTGAAATCGGCTACGGTTTCCCAGTCTTCTGCTATCCAAGGTGTAAGTGGCTCTCCGAAGATAGGACAGCTTTGGAGGAACGGGAATGAAGTACAGGTGTTTTCATTAAGTTTTGCTGCTGGTCAAGCTATTCTAGTACAAGATGAATACGATCTTGAGTTCATGATTGAGCTCATGACGCAACCTTCGTATCAGGAATATGGCAAATAGGGACTACAGATGAGTCTAACAGAAACCGATTATCTGGCACTAGATTTGAAGTTCACATCAATGATGAAACAATTATGAAACACCTAGAAAAATTTAAATATCTAGGGGTATCTGTTGATAACAATTGATTGTGTACTACAGACGTAAAATAAAGAATACAAAAAAAACAGAAAAGTAATACGGCGTATAAATTCCGTTTGGTGGTAAAAGAACATAGGAAGATAAGTGGTAGGCAACTGGTTGAAGCTATCCTATGCTATGAATCAAAACTATGCATTTTAGATGTTGACCTCAAAATAAAACCAATAGCTGTGGAAATGGATTATTCATGAAGGAGCGCCAGAATATCGAGAATCGAACAAAAATCTGGTGATGAAGTAAGAGTTAGTATGAGGGTAAATGAGACAGTCACAGGATCTTGAAAGAAGATCTTGAAAGCGGCGTGGACACACGCTGACAGTGCCAGGTCATCATCAGTGGCGAAAGAAAATTTCTGAACAGAAACCACTTGGCACGCTACGACGTACTTGGAAAGACCGCATCAGTGAAATAACGCAGCGTTGCAGGGTGCGCAAGGAGGACGCGTTCAGCAGAGAGCCTTGATACAGAGTAACAGCAATACAGCATATGTCGCCACTAATCGATCTTTGTATTAATTAATCCTGTAATAATAATAATTAGTAGCCTACGTCCTTCCTCAGATTTCATGCTATCTCCATACCAAATATCATCTTGATCTCTTCAGCAGCTTAGTCGTGAAAAATTAACAGTCAGAGTTTCTTACTTGCGCATTTATAATATCAGACAGGAATGGATTAAAAACGTTGAGGATAGTATAAGCACTATACTCATTGCGTTGAATTTGTGTCATGTTGAACATATCAACCAATAAAAGCATTTTCACAAACTTGATAAAGTTCAAAAGTCAAAGAGTAAACAGATTTTTAAAGAGTAAATATTATTCCTTAATTTGTGTTGTATTCTTCAAAATAATAAATATCTTGTACTACACACTTTCTAAAGTAGCCAGTGTTCTTCCTCACCCTTCAAGCTATCTCCATACCAAAATTCATCAAAATCGATTCAAATGTTTAGTCGTAAAAAGGTAACAGGGAGATACACTTTAGCATGTATAATATTAGTATGGTTATTCGTTTTAATCCCTTTAAAAGGTCTCTACCATCCAGTTTCCTCAATTCTCCGACACTATCCTATCCGACACCTGCCTCTTTATTGTTTTTTCACGTCTTCAGTAATTTCTGTAGGTTCCTTCTTAACTGGTGGCTTTCATTCTGGAAACTTCAGGAGCTAAGTCTCTCTTTTAGTTCATCGCAATTTAAAGGTTTCTCGAAACTTTTAGCTAATAATCGACAGTTTTCTTAGTTCTTTAGTTCTATATTTTCTAAAGAAAATGGGGGGGGGGGGGGGGGGTTATACCTTGACAGGTTGGATTTAGAGACTTTATAGAAGCCTCGGGTCTTGTTTTCCCGATAATCATTTTCAGTTCGATGGAGATGGACTTTATCGTACTCACTCTTAAGTTTCTTGACACTTTTGCAGTTCGTCGTTGAATTTCCTTAAATTTTAAAAAATAATTCCGGTTCTTGTTGGAATACCACTCTTGCCATTCGTGCCTCCATATTGCTACGGCTTTCTGACACAGTTTATTACACCGTCCATGTTGTTTGGTTCTTCTTGTCGAAGCTGTTTCCTCAGCAACGATGGTCTTCCCAAGTTTGGGTATCAAAGTGGCGGAATTTTAAATGGCGTCTTTTGTTTGTCGTTATGCTCTGCAAGACAATTCTAGTTATTTTTTCTCCTTAACTTTTAAGAGATTCAGATGGATAAACTTCATCTTTTTAAGTATTAGGTACAGGTCTGAATAGATATTATCGATTTCTTAACTTTTACATTTTTGATTCCCTTGAGATTATTCATCGATGTCGCTACTTTGTCTATACAGAATTCTCCAAGGAAATTATTTGGAGATTTAGAGATTCACAGTTTGCTGGAAATTCTCTTGTAATTTACGAAGGTCAGTTTCGATTGGAACGATTCTGTATGTGTTTTATCATTTTTGTTGACTCGATGTGCTGCAATGTCCCCAATAATTTTGTGAAAGCATTTCCGTTTCCCAATTGGAGCATTAAAGACTTTCACCAGCTTTTCTTTTTATCGATTCTAGTAGTTTCCAGAAAGCCTGTATTTACTGTGGGTTATGTTCGTTACAGACATTGATTGTGCACGGGCACCAATTTATCAATACTTTCTGTTCTCTAATATCACCGTTAGCAGACAAAGCCTTTCAGAGTGAGATATCAATTTCTTCACAGAATCAACGATTGTCCTGTTCAGGAAGGAACAGTACTCAAGCTATCACGCCTTTCATTACATATTTTCCAGGTTTGTGTTTATAAAGCCTCCGTTCTCGAGCTGTCTTGCGTGTTCGTCTCTGCATCCTGTTTCCTGTACAGAAAAATTATTACGTCCTATACACCAAGCATGTCGGTGGAATATTTTTATCTTCTCAATTGTAAAACGGTGTGGATGTTAAATGTTCCGAAGAAATATTTAAGTTTCAGTGGCATTTTAGAATCTCTGTTTCCAGAACACTCTGGCTCCTTGTTATCGCTGTATGTTTGATTCATGTAGCATCGACAGAGGAAGTAGAGAGGATTCAAAGAAGAGCAGCGCGATTCGCAATCCTCCTACGCATATCTCGCGAAGAGGCCTCGAGTATGTTCACACCGGCCATTTTGTTGGGATGGAGCGTTAGTGAGAACGCAACATGTGACTGCCGACACGTCTTGTTTGTGGGTCAGGCCTGTCTCGGCTGCTGACGTTACCCTCGCCAGTACGTGGCAGCGGCGCGCGCCCCTTCTCCCCGGGTCTCCTACCAGTGAGTGGACTGTGCCTCCCTCTCTCTTGGAGGTGCACGCTGCGCGGATGTCGGCTGAGAAGTGATTTGGGCTGTTGAGAGTGACGTAACCGCCGAAATCTGGTTATTAGCTAAACAACGTATGTGAGCAGTGAACGATAACCTGTGCACTGAAAAGACCGTGAAGGTGAGAATAGAGCGATTCGACCTCACGCGGGGGCTTACTAGTTCTTCCTGCGGACTTTTGTCGACTGTAACAGGAAAGAGAAGAAGTGACAGAGAGGCACAAGGCACCCTCCGCCACACACCGTGAGGTGGCTTGCCGAGTTCTCACGCAGCTGCAGGCGTTCCTCTGGGCTCTCGCTCGACACCCCAGGAGCCGCCAACCACGCTGCTCGGTGGAAGAGCGCACTCACCTTTCGCTGTACTGTCCGTAGCGGTTTCTCCCGTATTTGTCTGCACTCCTCGTAGCTGCTGACAGTGCCCGGAAGTTTGGACTCAGACCGCGAGTCCCGGAATCCGTCAGATGCGACGGAGGCCAGGCGCTGACACGAACGCAGCCAGATCCGGGATTTTAATTCCTTTCTTTAAGATGGAGCCTCACGGCCTCCCCACCACTGGGATTATCCTCCAGGTCCGCCATCGGAGCCGACTCCGTCTGTAACCCTACAGGGCCGGCCTACAAAAAGTGGCCGAAAAAAAAGAGAGGCGGCTTAAGACGCAGTCGGAAGAGGAACGTGAGTTTTCCTACCGCTCGCGTTTCCGTGGTCTCCTACGAGAAGGAACCTTTCAGATGGTTCAAATGGCTCTGAGCACTACGGGACTTAACATTTGAGGTCATCAGTCCCCCAGACGTAGAACTACATAAACCAAAGTAACCTAACACATCCATGCCCGACGCAGGATTCGATCCTGCGACCGTAGCAACAGCGCGGTTCTGGGCTGAAGTACCTAGAACCGCTCGGCCACAGCGGCCGGCAAGGAACCATTCACCCCGCGCTGTTTTCACAGTGTCGCTTCCACAATAACTGGAGGTTACAGCCGAGAGCTGCCAAAACACAAGTCACTAGTGTTCACCTTACCAACAAGCCCACAAGCAAGGAAATAAAGCTAGACATTTACAAAATACCTCAGCCAAAACAGAAGTCCACGCTGTTCTTGAGGGGACGCTTAGCTTTAAAGAGCACGTTCCGGCAACTGCCGCTAAGATGAAAACAAGAAACTTGCTGGCCTAGTGGGACAGACAATGTTAGGCTGTGTTAGAGTGAGCAAGCAGTGGCAATGTTATGTTTCACATGTGTAACGTCTCAATTTATCAATGTGTTTAATGAACATGATTATATCAAGAATGTAACGGAAACTGATTTGTGAAGCATAAAGTCTAATGGAATGTCGGAGGTAAATATTATAATGATGTTACTTTTTCATTATTCACTATCGCTGCACCATCGGACTAACTTGGTTATTGTACTGAGTTGCTAGATTTGAGAGATAGGAAAGTGTATTGTTTGGATGTTAAAACTCTCATTAAATTTAAAATCAGCCACGAGCACTTCTTGACATTATACAGAAAAACTTACTGTTGTCACTTATGCGCGTATTTCATGTTTCACCCACCTCTCTCTTACAATTTTTTAATTGACCATGGAACCATGTGTTTTCGGAAACTACTTCGATTTGCAACTCACAGGGAACTCATTGCATCTCTCGAGTGTCTCTGTGCGGACACAATAATCTGCAGCAGTGGCGCAGCGGCGCGCGAGGCAGACCAGCACTGCAACGGGCTGCCCAGATTTGCGCGGAGCAGAGGTAAGGACTAAATATTTTGATGTTCTTGTTTATTCAATCAGGGCCAACTTATGCCATTCAGACACAGTTTTTGTGATCGGTTTTGCAAAACTAATTTCTGTAGGTTTCATGTCAAAGTTCATTATTCACGCTACTTATACTGTTCACAATTCTTGCAGAATGCCAACTTTTACAATAACAAAGACTTCCCTTTACATTACCATAGTTAATTATCATTAGAGTGCAGCTTCGCTTTCACATTATGACCGCGCGGGTTTCAGTACGACAGTTCATTTATTATTACACTGTAGAGCTTACAATCAGAAACAGTACGTCAGTCTTACATTTTTATTATTTAAAGATAACTTTCACTGTTATATTTTTATTATTTAAATGATAGCTTCCAAACAGATCTACTAAAGAGACTGCCTACACGACGCTTGTCCGTCCTCTTTTAGAATACTGCTGCGCAGTTTTGGATCCTTACCAGATAGGATTGACGGAGTACATCGAGAAAGTTCAAAGAAGGGCAGCACGTTTTGTATTATCGCGAAATATCAGAGAGAGTGGCACTGCAATAATACAGGATTTGGAGTGGACATCATTAAAACAAAGGCGTTTTTCGTCTCACTCAGCAACTTTCTCCTTCGAATGTGAAAATATTTTGTTGACGCCTACCTACAAAGGGAGAACCGACCACCATAATAAAATAAGGGAAATCAGTGCCCGCACGGAAAGATATAGACACTATCTAATCAAAAATATCCGGACACCTGGCTGAAAATGACTTACAAGTTCGTGGCGCCCTCCATCGGTAATGCTGGAATTCAATATGGTGTTGGCCCGCCCTTAGTCTTGATGACGGCTTCCACTCTCGCGGGCGTACGTTCAATCAGGTGCTGAAAGGTTTTTTGGGGAATGGCAGCCCATGGAATGTTATTGTCATGTAAACACTCCGCCACAGGCCGTGCATGATGAACAGGTGCTCGATCGTGTTGCAAGATGAAATCCCCATCCTCGAATTGCTCTTCAACAGTGGGTAGAAAGAAGGTGCTTAAAACATTAATGTAGGCCTGTGGAGTGATAGTGCCACTCAAAACAACAAGGGGTGCAAGCCCCCTCCATGAAAAACACGACCACACCCTAACACCTCCGCCACTGAATTTTTCTGTTGGCATTGCACACGCTGGCAGATGACGTTTACTGGGCATTCGCCATACCCACACCCTGCCATCGGATCGCCAAATTGTGTACCGTGATTCGTCACTCCACACAACGTTTTTCCACTGTTCACTCGTCCAATGTTTACGTTCCTTACACCAATCTAGGTGTTGTTCGGCAGTTACCGGCGTTATCTGTGGCTTATGAGCAGCCGCTCGAGCATGAAATCCAAGTTTTTTTCACTTCCCACCTAACTATCATAGTACTAGCAGTGGATCCGGATGCAGTTTGGAATTCCTGTGTGATGGTTTGGATAGATGTCTGCCTATTACGCTTTACGACCCTCTTCAACTGTCGCCAGTACCTGTCAGTCAACAGACGAGGTCGGCCTGTACGCTTTTGTGCTGTACGTGTCCCTTTACTTTTCCACTTCGCTATCACATCGGAACCAGTGGACCTATGGATGTTTAGGAGTGGAAATCTCGCTTACAGACGTGTGACACAAGTGACACCCAATCACCTGACCACGCTCGAAGTCCGTGAGTTCCGCGGAGCGCCCCATTCTGCTCTCTCACGATACCTAATGAGGTCGCTGATATGGAGTACCTGGCAGTAGGTGGCAGCACAATGCACCTACTATGAAATACGTATTTTTGGGGGTGTCCGGATACTTTTGATCACATAGTGTAGGTGTTCGTTTTTTCTGCGAACTGTACAATATTGAAATAGGAGAGAATTATTGTGAAAGTGGTTCGATGAACCCTCTGCCAGGCACTTAAATGTGATTTGCAGAGTATCCATGTGGATGTAGATGTACTCTACGTCCCCGGTTTTTCCAAGTTTTTGGTTAACGCAGCGCCTGGATAGAAGTGGGAGATCCAGATGGCCAGGAGTTTAGAAAAAACTGCGTTTTTGGTGAAAGTCGAGCGAAACGTGACCCACACAGGTAGTACAGTTTCCAGACAGGGGTTGGGGCAGCGGAAAGAGGGCGGAACGGTAATCCCAGGGTCGTGGGATTGAGCACCTGTCTGCAGACTTTTTTTCTTTCCTTTCTCTTCAATTTTTCCAGTACTTACACCGCAAATAAACCGAAATAGCGCTCGGTATACTGTGTTTATTAATATTTTAATAAAAGGAATAAAAAGAAAAGGTAAAGGAAATTTTGGTACAGCAAATAAAATCCATGAAGGGATTATAATACGTATACGAGAACTTCTTATCTAAACTCAGGTACTTTTATTATTTTTCAGGATGAAGAAGGATTGTGATGCTGTATTTTTACTGTCGTTCACACACAAATGCACTCCGCTCGACAGGTAAAGAATTTTATGAAAAATCTTCAGAATTGCTCTTATCTATCGAGAAAGAGAAATCGCATTCCGAGAAGACTGAATCAAAATGTTCGAATGCACATCACCAGCTATCGTTGTCAGTATTTGGCTAAATTAAGCGTTACGCATTGTGTGATAAGAGAGAACCTTTTATGAATGCAAACTACGTTTGTTTTTTTCTACGGCAACTGTAAAAGAACCACATAACTGTTACACAGCGGCGTTTGTAACGTGTGCAAGACGCCACGAAAATTATTGCTTCCCCTGTTTTTATGACGAATATCACCGCAACACGTGTGAGCAGTCAAGTGGACAGTAACAAAAGTATCACGTAGTTCTCAAGTAAGTAGTTCTCAGGTAAGCCTTACAATCGTTTCGTCGAAATTTGTTTGCAGCCCGAAATTATCTTCTGCCTTTCGTTTTCGTGCCTTTTACGAAAATATAAACATCGTGTACTGAGCGTTATTTCGGTTTATTTGTAGTGTAACTGAAAATAAAAGAAGTTTCCGCATAGGGACTCGACCCGACGGCTGTCGGATTGTCGTTCTGTGCGCTTCCCACTGCCGCAGCCGCTGCCCGCAGTCTACACCAGCGTAAACTATTCACGTCTCGCCGACTTGCGCCAGAAATGCTGGCTGTTCTCCAACCCTTGGCCATCTCTACCTCCCACTTCTGTTATTTTCATCTATGGCCCAGCATGTACTACGGACTGGGTACCCTCGCAAGTTGAACCACAGTGCGAACAAACTAATTCTCTGCTAATGGTCACCGTCTGCGTTATTCACTTTGCTAAACTTCACTTTTGTGACACGCTCAATCAGTTTGCCTCGTTCAAAATGCAAAGTAAAATTATAAAGACACAGTTCCTGGAAAGGAACACACCTTTTTCTTTTATTTCTATTTAATTCTATTACTAGACAGTGCCAGACAGCGATCAGAAAATAAAATGTGTTATTTATTACATACCATACTAGAACCAATGTACAGTAGTGAACCGTGATTTATTTTCAAAGAATATTCTTAAGAATTTATTTTATTTTACTAGCGATTCATCAAGAACATTAACACATTTACTCACACTATGTAAGCATGGAAATAGTTGACAGGAAGTAACTGATGAAATCATAACCAAATTCCTTTTAACAAATGGGAATTTTATTCACTTTAATAGCGCATTAAAGCATTTTTTAAAAGAAACAGATTTAAAATTAGGCTATAATCAGAAAGCAGCCTCTAAATATCAAAGTCACAATTCATTCAGAGGGAAAAATAAACAAGTTTTGACTGTATGAGCTTTCGGGTAGAGAATCTTGGCGCTCCCTTTTGACACGGCCGTAGTTACGACCGCTCACAACAGCCTCCGAAAGACTACACTGGTGCAAATCTGTAACACACCAGATAACTTTAAACTAAGAGTTTAAACAATTTACACAAGCACACAAACTATGCACCCCCCGTAGGAGGGATGGAAATGGTTCAAAACACTAACAATTAAAATATTAACCTTGCCACCGAATGTGCAACTTGATTTTAACCTCTAAGATAAGTCTTACGGTGAAAGGGTGGCAACTTTATATAGTAAAATGATCATTTAACTAAAAGCCCACGAAATGCAATCTTATATAAAATTCTACAAGGTTGGCCAAACAATAGTTAAGATGCTCTACAGTACACAGATGCCACCTCTGAAGATCATAGGCAATAATACCAAAGTTTCCAAAGATCAAAACATATTTCAGGTATTAGGCCGTTACACTCCAAGCAATAAATTCGTTAACACACCAAATCCGACAAACATGACAGAGGCAGCTACTAACGTACGGTAGATTGATAGGGAGATTACGGAACAACCTGAACCGCAGGTTGCTCTAACCCGCCCCTACTCCACAAGAGAAAAACGGACCACCCAATTTATAAACAACCACGTTCCCGCGGGTGAGCAAACGGAGAAGAATGGTGGGACGACCCCAAAGCAAAACGGCTGGTGACCTCACCAAGAAAACAAATGGAATTTAACAAGAGTAAATCAAATAAGATATCACCAATCACTTAACATCTAATATACTGCGATTTCTCGAGAAGACATGGCGCAGCACCCTCAAATCGCTCTCCCGAACCGTCCGCTGCCAGCCCCTTCAACGAATGCCGGAAGGCACGCCCATCTCCCGCCTCACGGCGTCGCAGCTCGCACCGGCCAGACAGAAGTCGTGGGTTGACTCCTGGTGCTCTCGCGTCGGCCGCGAAGTCACTAACACTCGCTATACGCCGCGGCCCACTGGACTCACGTAGCGACCTCACATGCGCCGACGCCTTTTTTTAGCATTTTGTTCGTTGTTGATCGTTGTGTTTGGTCGTTGCGGACGTCACATGACATCCGTTTAAGTTCGTTGTTGATCCTTTCACTCAGTTTTTTTATTGCAGAGGCGAACCAGCTCTCTGACCGAACACGCTGAGCTACCGTGCCGGCAACGCTCAAAGACGGACAAGTCATCTTGTGTCTCAGTTCGCGACCGACCAACCGATCGATCCAACCGCCAATGACCATTGCCTGGGCAACTCGAGCAGACTGGCGGCCTAACGCGCAAACTCAGATGCAGGAACAAAGCCCCGGCCGGGCGACCGCTCGCTGAGTTCTCTTACTGGCGGAGTGGAAAGACTCTCATTTTGCCGGCTTTAAAGGTTGATCCGAACGACAGACATACTATCACTCCGAACGACAGACAGGCACTAACTGCCTAACAAATGCGGACGAGAGACAGACTAGCAAGCTGGGGACCAGACACTGACCCAGACTGTCCCACTGGCGAGCTCATAGCGCCCCTTAAATGCACGTGAACAGGCAACCTTTCCCCTTTCCCACCAGAGGGAGACACCATAACTGTGACGCCACAGCGGCGCCACCGCCAGAAACAGAGGGCGACTGCTTCACACTACGCGCTGCGGCGCGCTCTTCAAAACAGCAAATTTCACCACGGCTGAAGTAGCTTCCACGAACAAAAATATGACATCTTGATCTACATGCATGCTCTGCAAATAAGCGCCTGGAAGAGGTTTCATCGAACCACGTTCACAATCCTCTATTATTCCAATCTCGTATGGTGCGCGGTAAGAACGAACACCTTTATCTTTCCGTGCGAGCTCTGATTTCCTTATTTGATCACGGTGATCGTTTCTCCTAATGTTGGTCGGTGTCAACAAAATATTTTCGCATTCGCAGGAGAACGTTTTGGTGATTGAAATTTCTTGACAAGATTCCTCCGCAACGAAAAACGCCTTTGTTTTAGAGATGTCCATCCCAAATCCTGCATCATTTCAGTGACACTCTCTCCCCTACTTCGCGATAATACAAAACGTGCAGCCCTTCTTTGAACTTTCTCGATGTACTCCGTGAGTCCTATCTGGTGAGGATCCCACACCGCACAGCAGTATTCTAAAAGAGGACGGATACGCGTAGTGTAGGCAGTCTCTTTAGCGGACCTGTTACATTTTCTAAGTGTCCTGCGATTAAAACGCAGTCTTTGGTTAGCCTTCCTCACAGCATTTTCTATGTGTTCCTTCCAATTTAAATTCTTCGTAATTCTCATTCATAGATATTTAATTGAATTTCCGGTCTTTAGATTTGCCTGGTTTATCGTGTATCCCAAGTTTAACTGATTCCCTTTAACAATCATGTGTATGACCTAACACTTCTCGTTGTTTAGGATCAATTGCGAATTTCAGCACAATACACATATTTTTTCTCAATCGCTTTACAATATTTTTTTTATCTTCTGAAGACTTTACTAGTCGATAAACGTCAGCGTCATCTGCAAATAACCTAAGACGCCTGCTCATATTGTGCCCCGAATCCTTTATACAGATAAAGAACAGCAAAGGGCTTATAACACTACCTTGGGGAACGCCAGAAATAACTTTTGTTTCACTTTTTATGTTTCTTGGAAAATATATGAATTTTGTAGTTTATATGCCACAGTGAGACATCTAATACTTCGTGTGAAATATTTTTCATTGTTGTAGATGATGTCAGCCTCCAGCTCTGATAGGTGTACGTATAAAGAGCGGCAAGTTAAGTGTTTATCCTTTTCTGTGTTTTCCGCGTAGTATATTTATTAAATTTCGTGCGTGTTTCTGTCTTTAAGAGGGTTAATCTCGCGTTCTTGTAAGTGTATGGCTCTGAGCACTATGGGACTTGACATCTGTGGTCATCAGTCCCCTACAACTGAGAACTACTTAAACCTAACTAACCTAAGGTCATCACGCACATCCATGCCCGAGGCAGGATTCGAACCTGCCACCGTAGCGGTCACGCGGTTCCAGACTGAAGCGCCTAGAACCGCACGGCCACAACGGCCGGCTTTGTAAGCGTAAATCAGTTTTTAGTGCAATAGTTGCATCCAGCTACGTAGCTCTTTAACCCATCAGCGTCCATTAGCGACACATCATAAAGGTAGCAAGTCACATATCTAGTATTGCCTGTTTTTATAGTTCAGTTCTTCAGTTAGTCTTGCTAGTATGGGACGGTTAGGATGCGTGCGCGCTGCGTACGGACGCAGGGACAGCTGGCCGCTGAACGTGCTGTCGGCTACGGTCAGTCACCTCCAGGCTGCTGCCTCGGCGTGCGGCGGTGGCGGAGAACCCGGCGCTTCGCACGGGACACCTCAGCCAGGTGTTGCTTGTTTCGCGCTCGAACTCTGCTTCCGAGGCACGTCCTGGCGCGCAGGCTGAGTGGCGGGTGGTCGCCACTGCGAGTGGACAGGCGGCCGCTCCTCCAGCAGGCACGCGCGGAGGACTGTACTGGCTACTGGGAGCTCCAACGTTAGGCGCGTTATGGAGCCTCTGAGGCAGGTAGCGTTCTCGGCTGGAAAGAAAGCCCATGTGCGCTGGGTACGTCTCCGGGGGGGCCTCGTCGGAGGTGTGGAGGCGGCCCTGCCTTTGGGCAGGGTGCAGCCAAGTCGTGGCTCACGTCGACACCGACGACGCCCGCCACACTGCTTCTGATTAGAGATGTGCAGACTCGTTCATCCTTGGGAACTAGTTCACTGCTGATCGTTCTTTTTTTGAAACCGTTCATTTTTACTCGTTCACTGTTCGTTTGTGCTTGGTATATGGTTCTTATGAAAAACTGAAAATTAGTAGTGGTGGTGACTGAAGCATCGGAGGGCACCGAGAGGGGGCACTTGCCTCCCCCCTGGATTATTGACTTTTTATTCATTACAGAATTCTTACACACTTTTAGAAGTGATATCTGTGATTCTGCAGAACCTGTCGTTTAGCCACCCGTAGCCTTGTGTGGGGAAATAATATAGGGTGGCGGACGGAAAACCGAACCAATTACGGATGATGTGTTGCCCGTTACGAGCAGATACAACAAACAGACAAACATGTAATAATTAGGCAGTCAAGAAGAAACAAGCTAATGCAAGCTACAATTTCGAAACAATAGATGACGATGTGTAGAGAGTTGGAGAAGAGAACATGAAAAACTCACTCGACACGCATGGGCTATAGCTGATGTAGTCTTGTAAACCTGTTGGTGGCTGTTTTCCAACTTAATAGACCACAAGTGTCTTGTATAAAATTCTTCGTTTCGACTTCAACTACATAAATATGCTACGTTGTAAACAATAATCGTTTACACCCTATATATACTTCACGTTGTCGCTGATTTCGTAGGCGAAGTAGAAACTTTATGGAAGCATCAAATAAAATGTGGTTTTCTCATACTTGCGTCACACGCTTAGTAAAAATTAGGTTTTTATGTTGCATTATTAACGATAATGCAGCAATAATAATAATAATTAAGTTCGCAGTAACAAATTTTTTGGTTTGAAAGCTCCTTCTGAACAAATGTTTTTGAGATAATAAGTAAATATGATTTTATGGCAATCTATTTCTTTTCAAATCGAAAGGCACCGCTTTTCCTGCTGAGCCAAAATGACCCACAACCCACTTTTTTTTCAGAGAAACCAAACTAGCAGGTAATGCAAATTGGAAACAACCAAACTTAAAAATAATTAGAGCCTTTCTAAATGTAACGTTTTGTATATGAAAGATACACGAAAATCGTTTTATACGAATTTTCTTACACTAAAAATTAAGCAAATTATTGAAAGTTAGCTGCTAAATCAAGTCGATGTAACCAAAAAATATATAAATAACAAAAAAATTGTTGGTTCTAATGGCTCTGAGCACCATGAGACTTAACTTCTGTCATCAGTCCCCTAGAACTTAGAACTTCTTAAACCTAACTAAACTAAGGACATCACAAACATCCATACCCGAGGCAGGATTCGAACCTGCGACCGTAGCGGTCGCGCGGTTCCAGACTGTAGCTCCTAGAACCTTGCCTTGTTATGTCTTCTGCTGTTCATCGATATGCCCTTTTGTTACCTGAAAACACGTACCTATTACGCACAACGTACGTCGTGGACGCTGAATAGCCAGAAACAAGTGCAAGAACAGTTTGGAACACATGTAAAATGGGCGAGCGCAGTGAGCGAAACTAACAGCTGGATACTGAACTAACTAGGAGCAGTGGGCAGTGGAACTGAGACAGGTGGTCATGCGAAGAACGACGAGTGCGGCCGAGGGAGACCGAGACTGAGACGAGCACGCGACCGAGGCTGGAACGAGAACTGCCCAAGTGACCGCCGCGACCGAAGTGAATTACTGAACTATGAACCGATCGTTCCTCGTTCCCGGGAACTATAAGTAGACCGCCGCGACCGTAGTGAACTATGAACCGATCATTCCTCGTTCCTGGGAACTATAAGTAGACCGCCGCGACCGAAGTGAACTATGAACCGATCGTTCCTTGGAATTCGTTCCTCGGTCCTTTCGTTCATCTTGGTGAACCGTTCCTTTACACCCGTTCGTTGCGAACTACCCATCTCTAGTTCTGATGCGATCCTCAGTTCGTACAAGCGACCGGCAGACGTGGTCAAGACTTTTGGCCTCGTGCGCGGGGTGCGATCAGAGCTCGCAATTCGCTGCATCGTTCCCAGAGTGGATCGGAGTAATTTGGTTTGAAGCCGAGTGGAGGAGCTCGGCCAAAAGATTCATCGACTCTGTGACGGTCTCGGCTGCAGACTTCTAGACCTGCGTCATCGTGTGGTGGTTTGTAGGACTCCCCTCGATAGGTCAGGGATGGACCACACAAGGGAAGCAGTAGAGTGGTTGTGACGCGCGTGTGAAAGTATTTTAGGCTAGGTGGTAGTATGAGGGGCTCTAATGAAGTCTCTCCATTCGATTCACAGCAATGGAAGTGAAACTGCGTTCAAAGGAAAGACACTTCGACTCTCACAATTTTATCATTAAACTGTCGAAGTATTCGTAATCAAGTTCCTGAATTTGCTACCCTCCAGGGAAGTTCTCGCGCCCAAAACATCCTTGGGAGCGAGAGCGGCAGAAATCTCTGAGATATTTAGCAAGTCGTGGGACGTATATCGGAAAGAAAGACTAGAGGCAGTAGCAGGGGGAGGTCGAAGTTGAGTGTAACAGTGAAGCCAACTGGTCGCGTATATCAGGTCTACGTGGAACCAATTTAATTGTTGTATGTTTTTACCAGCCACCCGATTGCACAGTGACAGCTGTAGAGACATTCAAAGAAAGGCTACTGTCAGTAGCTCGTGTACACCCTGACCATGCAATACTGGTTGGAGCCGACTTTAACCTACCGATTATAGACTGGAAGTCTATGATTCATTACAGGGGGTGGAGACAGACAATCATGCGAAATACTTTTCAACACTTTTCTGAAACTTGTCTTGAGCAGCTAGCTCGGCAGCCCACCCGCAGTGGAAACATTTTAGACCTTTTGCTACAAATAGGCTGGACCTTGTCGGCAATGTCAGTATAGAAACGGGGATTAGCAACCACGATGTCACTATAGCAACTGCGGTACGAAAATAAATAAGTCAGTCAGGAAGGTAGGGCACGTAAACAGTGATTAACATCTCTGTTAGACAGTGAAGTGCCATCACTTAGTTCCAGTAAGATGGATGTAGAGGAATTATGGGCAAAGTTTAAGCAGATTGTAAATCGAGGCCTGGAGAGTTACGTGCCTAGTAACTGATTAAAGGATGGATAGATTAAGAATGAAATTCGATGGATGCTGAGGAAGCGGTGGTTGTTGTACTCTAGGTTTAAAAGAGGACGCACAAATGACGACAAGCGAATGTTAGCAGAAATTTGTGCGTCTGTGAAAAGATCTATGCGCGAAGCGTAAAACAACTACCACCGTCACATCTTAGCAGAAGATCTGGCAGAGAAATTCTGGTTTCATGTAAAATCGCTAAGCGGATGTAAGGCTTCCATTCAGATTCTTGTTGATCAGTCTGGTGTAGCAGTTGAAAATAGCAAAACGAAAGCCGAAGTTTTAAATTTCACCTTTAAGAAATCGTTCACGCAAGAGATCGGTACAGGCACACTGTCATTCGACCATCAGGCAGACTCCCGTATAGACGACACAGAAATAAGCATACCTGGCGTAGAGAAACAACTTAAAAATTTGAAAACAAATAAATCACCAGGTCCGGATGAAATTCCAGTTCTGCGACATTGGCCCCTTTCCTAGCTTCCTTTTATCGTGAATCTCTCGCCGAGCACAAAGTCCCAAGCGACTGAAAAAAGCGCAGGTGTGTTCAGTATATCAGAAAGGTAAAAGAACGAACCCGCAAAATTTTTGACCAATATCCGTAACTTCTGATTGCTGCAGAATCCTTGAACATATACTCAATTCGAATATAATAAACTTTCTTGAGACTAAGAAGCTTATGTTTACGAAACAGCACGGTTTTAGAAAGCATCGCCCTTTTGAAACTTAGCTTTCCCTTTTCCACATAATGAGAACTATGGGTGAAGGACAACAGGCAGATTCCATATTCTAGATTTCCGGAAAGCACTTGGCACCGTGCCCCATTCCAGGCTGTTAGTGAAGGTAGGAACACATGGAATAAGTTCATAGGTATGTGAGTGGCTCGAAGACTTCTTAAATAATGGAACCCAGTGTGTTGTCATCGACGGCGAGTGTTCAGAGACAAGGGTGTCATCGGGTGTTATCCGGGGAAGTGTGATAGGACCACTGTTGTTCTCTAGATACATAAATGATTTGGCGGACAATGTGGACAGCAATCTACGGTTGCCTGCTGATGACCCCGTGGTGTACGGTAAGGTGTCGAAGTTGAGTGACTTTTGGGAAGATACAAGAGAACTTGGACAAAATTTCCAGTCGGTGTGATGAATGACAGCTAGCCCTAAATGTGGAAAAAGTTAATGAGTAGGAAGAATAATCCTGTAAAGCTCGGATACAGAATTATTAGTGCCCTGCTTGACACAGTCGAGTCGTTTAAATATCTGGACGTAACGTTGCAAAGCGATATGAGGTAGAGCGAGTATGCGAAAACTGTGGTAGGGTAGGCAGGTGGTCGACCTCGGTCTATTGGGAGAATTTTCGGAGAGTGTGGTTTACACATAAAGAAGACCGCATACAGGACACTGGTGGGACCTATTCTTGAGTACTGCTCGAATGTTTGGAATCCGTACCAGGTCGGATTGAAGGAAGATGTCGAAGTATTTAAGAAGCGGGTGGCTAGATTTGTCACCGGTGGGTTCGGACAACACCCAAGTGTTACGAACACGCTTTGGGAACTCAGTGGGAATCCCTGGAGGGAAGGCGGCGTTCTTTTCGAGAAACCCTACTGACAAAATTGAAAGAACCGGCATTTGAAGCTGACTGCCGAACGATTCCACTGCCGCCAACTTACATGCGTGTAAGGACCACGAAGACACCCCTACGGAGGCGTGCAGACAGTCGTTTTCCCTCGTTACAGTTGAGAGTGGAACAGGACGGAAAATGACTAGTAGTGGTACGGGGCACCCTCCACCAACTACCGTACGGTGGCTTGCGGAGTCTCTATGCAGATGTAGATGTAGAATTAATATTTTTCAAGGAGGTCTCATTTTTACGAAACTAAATTGGAGAAATCATTAAATCAACTAAATCTGCTTAGAAAAAACTGCAAAATGTTTGTTTTGCGGGGTATGGGGAGGAGGTTGGGAGGGAGGGTTGCAACAATCACATTTGTGCCACGGGGGTGGACCGCCCAAGTGTGGACGGATCTTCTGACAGCGACCGGTGGATCCCGTCCTCTGTCTGTCTCTTTCAGGAGACTGTATACTCCTCCCTGTTATCCCTCCCCTCGCCCTCCTCCCCCCTTTCTCATCTCTTGGGATTGGCCCAACTGGCAGTGGCGCTGGATGTGATGTACTACACACGGATCTGGTCGCTGCGTGTTATAGTCCGCAGCCCACATTTGGATACGAAACATTTGCCAGTTCAGGCGCACGACCTGGCTTGGGTGTCCACGATCTTGTCTACCCTGTTTTCTTTTGGTCATCATTCCAGTTTGGCACGGTCTGCCACGAAGTCCTCTTTGTCTCAGACAATCACTTGCAGTCAGTATCCTCCCTTATTTCCTGCTTATGTATGTATTCGAAGCTCTGTCGTGCCCTACAGTTGTTACGCTCTACAGCTCTGTCAAGTTTTTCGACAGCCCTCGATGCACTTCCACATACAGTGCTGTCTCCAAAGTACCTTGTCGGAAATTTATTACGGAAATTAAAGCCGATGTTTGATACTGTTCAAAAAACGTTCTAATGTGTGTGAAATCTTATGGGACTTGACTGCTAACGTCATCAGTCCCTAAGCTTACACACTACTTAACCTAAATTATCCTAAGGACAAACACACACAGCCATGCCCGAGGGAGGACTCGAACCTCCGCCGGGACCAGCCGCACAGTCCGTGACTGCAGCGCCTCAGACCGCTCGGCTAATCCCGCACGGCGCGATGTTTAATACTGGTAGACCTTTCGTTGCCAGGAATGCACTCTTTGCCCGCGCTAGTGTCTTTTTTGTGTCCTCCTTGGCATTCAGTTCGTGAACTTGGCCGGCCCCAATTTTGATATTTATCTTGTCGCGTCCGTTAATCCTAGATATCACCGCCTCTCTTCGTCTGCTCATTAGACTGCTCACTCCGTTTAACAGGTCCCGCAGTTCCTCCTCACTTACACTTAGAGCAGGAGTGCCGTCGGTGAATGTTGCCGTTGACTTTCATTCACCATGAATTTTAATCCCACTCAACATTTATTTGCGTCACTATATTGTTCATGTAAATATTGAACAGTAGCGGGGAAACCCTACATCATTTCTCTGTACGCTTTCTGATTCGAAAACCTTAGCGCAGGACTTCAGTGCCTTTGTTGTTTGTTCCCCTACCAGATCTGCAGAGAATCGACGCTCGGTGCAGTGAATGCAAGTTGACCCTCAGCATAAACAAATGTAACGTGTTGTGAAGGGACAGACAGATTAGAAAATTTCAGAACAACCACGGAAAACAGTCACAGCTGTAAAATATCGAGTAGTTTGCGTGTATAATGATTTAAAGAGGAACCACATAAAAATAATGGCAGGTACGGCAGGTGTATCTCAGCAGAAATTGAACCGAAATGTTCTCGCAGTCAGTAATTGAAAAAAGTCATGTATATTGCGTGGATGCGGCGCTTTGGTGGTTTCGGACTTTAAATTTCTGTGTACTTTGGTTGCTGAAAGTCTTGCGTTAGTACACTGTCTTGTAGAGATGGGCAAACTGAAACACTTAACCGTTTCGAAACAAATGAAACAGTACAATGTTACGTTTCGGTACGCTGTTTCGAAACAGTGAAACAGTTTGTGTTTTGTAATCTAATAAACCTACACATTTTATCATCTTGAACGTCTACTGTATAAGTATGTCCATATAAACACAAATGAGGTGCGAGAGCGCTAATCATATCACAGAAAGTATGAAACTATCACTTGGGCGTATTGGCAGTTTCGTATTTCCTGCAGCAAATGCACTGCTTTCGTGTCGTGTGACTTTCATACTTTTCAATTGGCTGAGGACAGCCATAGCTGAAGACAGAAGAACAACCACGAACGGAACTGGAGGTGGGAGCAAACTGCAGAAACTACGGATATTCTACTGGGATTCCTACATTCCGTTAGTTTGGGTAATATGCCCATCCTGCTAATTTCCATGCACACAAAGGGAATCATCGTGGATAATAGGTATAAAACAGAAAAAAATTTTGTCTTTCAAGGTGTTTCGAACCGTTACTATAAATTCACCATGCTCCCCAGCACTTCCCGTTCACCATTTCACTATAAGTGATATGTCAGACAGATTTATTGCAATTATACCTACATCAAATTTATGTATATGTCTAATAACTGTCACTCTACGTCTTTTTTTTTATTCAAAATGCAGTAGGCTTACTTGCGTTTCTTAATATGATTACTGTACATGAACAGAGAAGCGTGTGTTATAAAAAAAGTGTAATTTATTTGAATGATTTTCACATATTTATTATTTTGAATGTGAATAGTATGCGTTGTTTTATTGTTTGGTTAGTGTTTATAAAGCAGATGTTACGCCATTTCGGAATAGGACAGTCAGCTAGAAACGAAGATTTATTTTCGGATATCTTAAGCTTCATGCTATTGCCTGTCAAAAAGATTTCGACACTCTTTGAAAGTGTTTCATGAAGTGGTATGTTGTGTTTCAGTACCTGTGCCGAGCCCGAATCTCGTCCGACACAGAGCGGAATGAAACACCACTGTTTCGATACAACTAGTCCGTTCCAAGCACAGGTGGACTGAAACAGCCTTATTTTGAAACAACGATACAGTTTCTGTGTTTCGCTCGAGATCGAATCCGAGACAGGGCGGAATGAAACACCACTGTTTCGAAACAGTGAACCACAGCCGTTCCGAAACAGTGAAACAGTTGCATGTATCGATACACTGTATCGAAACATAGAAACAGTGCCCGAGTCTACTGTCTTGGACTGAGCGTTGATGTTACCGGTAAACAAATTGGCACTGTAACAGTTCTCGTGGTTCAAATGGCTCTGAGCAATATGGAACATCTATGGTCATCAGTCCCCTACAACTTAGAACTACTTAAACCTAACTAACCTAAGGACGTTACACAACACCCAGTCATCACGAGGCAGAGAAGTTGTTAGTCCGGCACCTCGTATCATCTGCGTCACGGTCGTGATGTGACTTAAGAAAGTTCCAGTGGAGGAGTTGATGACAAGTCGTGTGTGTCGGAAGGAAGCGCTGCTGTTCCTTGAGTACAAAATGTCCTGTTGCGGTCGTTACCTGAACTGAAGTGGTTTCTTGTCTCTCTACGTCTGCCGGCCGGGGTGACCGAGTGGTTCTAGGCGCTACAGTCTGGAACCGCGCGACCGCTACGGTCGCAGGTTCGAATCCTGCCTCGGGCATGGGTGTGTGTGATGTCCTTAGTTAGGTTTAAGTCGTTCTAGGGGACTGATGACCTCAGAAGTGAAGTCCCATAGTGCTCAGAGCCAGCCTCTACGTCTGCTTAGTTGTCCTTCACGAAACTAGGGACGCTGCCATTAAGACATTTTGGGACACGAATTGTCCGTATTCGCCCTTTCTGACATGTATGTGTTGTGTCTCATATTGCTTCCCCCACAGCACTACATCCTAGTACATAGAATTACGACCAGTGACCACTAAGCCCGCGAAGTGAGGCAACTATTCCCGAATTGAAGCCAACATTTGCAGGGTTATCATAGCCAACGAAAGCATGATTACTTGGGAACTCTTACTGAGCATCTGTCTGTTTTAAATGAGTCAAAAGGCGGAAGGTTGTAAGTATCTGTTGAAGAATGTAGGGTCCGTTTCCTACAAATATGAGGAAAAATGCGGCAATCTATCGATTCGAGATAGTAGCAGGAAACTTACGAAGTTGCACATAGGGAGATTTTTTCATCACTCAGTAAGGTTTTCACTTTCAGTTCTTGTTCAGTATTTCCTGACACATCTTCTGCATCTCTCTTTTGCACTTACTTTTCAGTCTTTAATTTATTTGTGTATGACATGATTTTATCTATCTTCGTTTCCACAGTTTTATCGTGTTTGTCCTTCATCTAGCTAGGACTTGAACAGTTGTAACCTTCAATATGACTTGAACTAGCCATTGTATTTCCACACTTGCTTCTAAGAGGGATGCAGAGTCCTGACGAACGTTATTTTCTTGCGTCAAGTCACTACCCAAACTGTGTTCTGCGGGAAGTGAATAAATGCTCCGCGGGAAGCTATTAGTAACATGGCGTTTTTCTTATACTAAAACTAATAATTTTGTTTAAATTTTATTACGAATTCTGCGCTATTTATTATGATTGAAAATTGAAGTAATCACTGAACATGGCAAGTTCTTTCCCATTTTTAAAATTTTATTGACCTTCAAAATAAAGTAAAGTACGAGCAGTCTCAAAGTGTTCCGCCAGAGGAAAAGTCTGGGACGCTGTGCTCCCTGCAACGTTTTATGTTACTTGATGTTATTTACCAAGTGGAAAAACACAAACGTTGGCCTGCGAAACGGGAACGCTACACTACCGGCAGGGAGAGGCCGACACAGTTACTTTTAGTAAGACTGTGCTGGCAACCGCTACAGCGCACGCCGGGAGCTGGCTATGCAGGTACGAAGGGAAATATGTGAGCCGAGGCACTAGAGGCGAATGGTAAATCATTATAGCGGTGACACGGGCTCCGAGGAACGTGTAGCTGTAAGCCGAGCAGTAGAGACGAAGCGGGGATCGTGTGGCGGCGGTAGAGGTCGTGAAATCCCCTGACACAACGCCAACTGATTAGTAGCAGATCACAGTGTTTTCTGCAGACCGGTGTACAGGCGCTGCGAGTTTGTCGAGGGAAGTTATTCGGCGGGTAGGCTGTTTTCATTTTTAAATAACCATTTTATTTACAGATTTAGCTATTAAATAATTTCGTCCCACTGAGCAATTTCAAGCTACCTCTGTTGCTCGCATCGCGGTAAACAGTTGTAATAGCATACTCTGAGGTGACAAAAGTCGTGGGACACCTACTCTCCTAATTCGGACCTCCCTTTGCCCGGTGTAGTGCAGCAGGTGGATGCGACGCGCACTCACCAAGTCGCTGGAAGTCCCCTGCAGAAGTGTTGAGCCATGCTGTCACTAGAGCCGTACATAATTGCAAAAATGTTGCCGGTGCAGGATCTTGAGCGCGATTATGTCCTATAAATGGTCGACGGGTTTCATATCGGGCAATCGGGAGGGCCAAATCATTCGCTCGAATCGCTCAGAATGTTCTTCAGATCAATCGCGAACAACGGTGGCTCGGTGACATGGCGCATTGTCATTCTTAAAAATTCCATCGTTGTTTGGCAGCGTGAAATCCACGAATGGCTGCAAATACTCTGTAAGTAGGCTGTTTAGGTTTTTTATTGGTATATATGTAGCGTTCTATATGAAAATCACTGACTGTGCTTTGTGAAGGCTGTGGCTGGTTTGCATTCTTGAAATAGTCGCTATTGTAGTGTTGGGCAGTTGGCTGTTAACAGCGCGTAGCGTTGCGCAGTTGGAGGTGAGCCGCCAGCAGTGGTGGATGTGGGGAGAGAAAAAAATGGCTGTGAGCACTATGGGACTCAACATCTTAGGTCATAAGTCCCCTAGAACTTAGAACTACTTAAACCTAACTAACCTAAGGACATCACACACACCCATGCCCGAGGCAGGATTCGAACCTGCGACCGTAGCAGTCCCGCGGTTCCGGACTGCAGCGCCAGAACCGCTAGACCACCGCGGCCGGCTGTGGGGAGAGAGATGGCGGAGTTTTGAGAGCGGATGATCTGGACGTGGGTCCATGAGAGACAGTAAATTTGTAAGACTGGATGTCATGAACTGATATACATATTACGACTTTTGAACACTATTAAGGTAAATACATTGTTTGTTCTTTATCAAAATCTTTCATTTGCTAACTATAGCTATCAGTAGTTAGTGCCTTCAGCAGTTTGAATCTTTTATTTAGCTGGCAGTAGTGGCGCTCGCAGTATTGCAGTAGTTCGAGTAATGAAGATTTCTGTGAGATAAGTGACTCATACAGTAAAGCTGTATGAATTATTCCGGAAGTAAAATAGTCCGCCATTCGGATCTGCGGGCGGGGACTACTCAAGAGGATGTCGTTATCAGGAGAAAGAAAACTGGCGTTCTACGGATCGGAGCGTGGAATGTCAGATCCCTTAATCGGGCAGGTAGGTTAGAAAATTTAAAAAGGGAAATGGATAGGTTAAAGTTAGATATAGTGGGAATTAGTGAAGTTCGGTGGCAGGAGGGACAAGACTTCTGGTCAGGTGACTACAGGGTTATAAACACAAAATCAAATAGGGGTAATGCAGGAGTAGGTTTAATAATGAATAGGAAAATAGGAATGCGGGTAAGCTACTACAAACAGCATAGTGAACGCATTATTGTGGCCAAGACAGATACGAAGCCCACACCTACTACAGTAGTACAAGTTTATATGTCAACTAGCTCTGCAGATGACGAAGAAATGTATGATGACATAAAAGAAATTATTCAGATAGTGAAGGGAGCCGAAAATTTAATACTCATGGGTGACTGGAAATCGAGTGTAGGAGAAGGCAGAGAAGGAAACTTATTAGGTGAATATGGATTGGGGCTAAGAAATGAAAGAGGAGGCCGCCTCGTAGAATTTTGCACAGAGCACAACTTAATCATAGCTAACACTTGGTTTAAGAATCATGAAAGAAGGTTGTATACATGGAAGAACCCTGGAGATACTAAAAGGTATCAGATAGATTATATAATGGTAAGACAGAGATTTAGGAACCAGGTTTTAAATTGTAAGACATTTCCAGGGGCAGATGTGGACTCTGACCACAATCTATTGGTTATGACCTGTAGATTAAAACTGAAGAAACTGCAAAAAGGAGGGAATTTTAGGAGATGGGACCTGGATAAACTGAAAGAACCAGAGGTTGTACAGACTTTCAGGGAGAGCATAAGGGAACAACTGACAGGAATGGGGGAAAGAAATACAGTAGAAGAAGAATGGGTAGCTTTGAGGGATGAAGTAGTGAAGGCAGCAGAGGATCAAGTAGGTAAAAAGACGAGGGCAAGTAGAAATCCTTGGATAACAGAAGAAATATTGAATTTAATTGATGAAAGGAGAAAATATAAAAATGCAGTAAATGAAGCAGGCAAAAAGGAATACAAACGTCTCAAAAATGAGATCGACAGGAAGTGCAAAATGACTAAGCAGGGATGGCTAGAGCACAAATGTAAGGATGTAGAGACTTATCTCACTAGGGGTAAGATAGATACTGCCTACAGGAAAATTAGAGAGACCTTTGGAGATAAGAGAACCACTTGTATGAACATCAAGAGCTCAGATGGAAACCCAGTTCTAAGTAAAGAAGGGAAAGCAGAAAGGTGGAAGGAGTATATAGAGGGTCTATACAAGGGCGATGTACTTGAGGACAATATTATGGAAATGGAAGAAGATGTAGATGAAGATGAAATGGGAGATACGATACTGCTTGAAGAGTTTGACAGAGCACTGAATGACCTGAGTCGAAACAAGGCCCCCGGAGTAGACAACATTCCATTGGAACTACTGACGGCCTTGGGAGAGACAGTCCTGACAAAACTCTACCATCTGGTGCGCAAGATGTATGAAACAGGCGAAATACCCTCAGACTTCAAGAAGAATATAATAATTCCAATCCCAAAGAAAGCAAGTGTTGACAGATGTGAAAATTACCGAACAATCAGTTTAATAAGCCACAGCTACAAAATACTAACACGAATTCTTTACAGACGAATGGAAAAACTAGTAGAAGCCGACCTCGGAGAAGATCAGTTTGGATTCCGTAGAAATACTGGAACACGTGAGGCAATACTGACCTTACGACTTACCTTAGAAGAAAGATTAAGGAAAGGCAAACGTACATTTCTAGCATTTGTAGACATAGAGAAAGCTTTTGATAATGTTGACTGGAATACTCTCTTTCAAATTCTAAAGGTGGCAGGGGTAAAATACAGGGAGCGAAAGGCTATTTACAATTTGTACAGAAACCAGATGGCAGTTATAAGAGTCGAGGGACATGAAAGGGAAGCAGTGGTTGGGAAGGGAGTAAGACAGGTTTGTAGCCTCTCCCCGATGTCATTCAATCTGTATATTGAGCAAGCAGTAAAGGAAACAAAAGAAAAATTCGGAGTAGGTATTGAGATCCATGGAGAAGAAATAAAAACTTTGAGGTTCGCCGATGACATTGTAATTCTGTGAGAGACAGCAAAGGACTTGGAAGAGCAGTTGAATGGAATGGACAGTGTCTTGAAAGGAGGATATAAGATGAACATCAACAAAAGCAAAACGAGGATAATGGAATGTAGTCGAATTAAGTCGGGTGATGCTGAGGGAATTAGATTAGGAAATGAGACACTTAAAGTATTAAAGGAGTTTTGCTATTTGGGGAGCAAAATAACTGATGATGGTCGAAGTAGAGAGGATATAAAATGTAGACTGGCAATGGCAAGGAAAGCATTTCTGAAGAAGAGAAATTTGTTAACATCGAGTATAGATTTAAGTGTCAGGAAGTCTTTCCTGAAAGTATTTGTATGGAGTGTAGCCATGTATGAAAGTGAAACATGGACGATAAATAGTTTGGACAAGAAGAGCATAGAAGCTTTGGAAATGTGGTGCTACAGAAGAATGCTGAAGATTAGATGGGTAGATCACATAACTAATGAGGAAGTATTGAATAGGATTGGGAAGTAGAGAAGTTTGTGGCACAACTTGACCAAAAGAAGGGATCGGTTGATAGGACATGTTCTGAGGCATCAAGGGATCACCAATTTAGTATTGGAGGGCAGCGTGGAGGGTAAAAATCGTAGAGGAATACCAAGAGATGAATACACTAAGCAGATTCAGAAGGATGTAGGTTGCAGTAGGTACTGGGAGATGAAGAAGCTTGCACAGGATAGAGTAGCATGGAGAGTTGCATCAAACCAGTCTCAGGACTGAAGACCGTAACAACAACAAAGTGATTCATGGAAGGTATAGGTTATTATTAGTCAGGGCTATTCTTTTGTAGGGATTATTAAAAGTCAGATTGTGTTGCGCTAAAAATAATGTGTGTCAGTTCAGTGATGATCAGAATAAGTAAAGAGAGAAACGTCTGAGTACATTCAGTTTTGCTCGGGTGTTTGAAAATCAAATAACGTAAGGGGTTTACCAGCACAGTAATTCACTAATTTTTGTAAGGGGACGTTTCAACTCTCAAAGTAGCCGAACATTCCCGGTCAGTGAAGAGTTGAGTTTAACTAGATGACACAGTCCATTTCATGTAAGCACAGTCCACACCTTTATGGAGCAACTCCAGCTTGCACAGTGCCCTGTTAACAACTTGGGACCACTGTTTCGTGGGGTCCAACGCTACCGTCACCTCTTACCAACTGAAATCGGGACTTATCTCACCAGGCCACGGTTTTCCAGTCGTCTAGGGTCCAACAGATATCGTCACGAGCGAAAGAGATGCGCTGCACGCTTTGTCGTGCTGCTAGCAAAGACACTTGTCAGGGTCGTTTGCTGCCAGTGCTAACGGATACGTTAGTCGTACGACCCATATTGATTTCTGCAGTAAAAAAAATGGCTCTGAGCACTATGGGACTTAACATCTGAGGTAATCAGTCCCCTAGAATTAAGAACTACTTAAACCTAACTAACCTAAGGACACCACACATATCCGTGCCCGAGGCAGGATTCGAACCTGCGGCCGTAGCAGTCGCGTGGTTCCGGACTGAAGCGCCTAGAACCTCTCGGCTACCGCGGCCGGCCTGCTGCAGTCATTTCACACAGTGTTGCTAGTGTGTTAGCACCGACAACTCTGCGCTGACGCCTCTGCAATTGGTTATTAAATGAAGGCCGTCGGCCACTGCGTTGTCCGTGGTGAGAGGTAAAGCCCGAGATGTGGCATTCTCGGCACACTCTTGACGCTGTGGATCCCGGAATACTAAATGTCCTGCGTTTCCTGTAACGAAATGCCCCTCGCATCCAGATCCAACTAACATTCGGCGTTCAAAGTCTGTTAATTCCGGTCACGAGGCCATAATCACGTTGGAAAGCTTTTCACACGAATCAACCTAGCACAAATGATAGCTCCGCCAACTCACCAGCCGTTTACAGCTGGTGCACACGATGCTACCGCCATCTGTGCGCTCAAAGCTGCCAAAATGCAAAATAAATAAATAATTTTCTCAAAAAAGCTGCCAGTGCTGCTGATTAGACTGAGCGATGGCTCTCGATTTGCCGCATTCTCACATTGATTCTAATCTTTTTCAAACTCTGTTCAAAAATCGTGTTGTACTTTGTATATTCGCCTGTAATAGTCGAATTCTACTTGTAGATATTTTTTGGAGTTATGGAGTAATTGTGGGTATGACCATTATTTGGGCACTGCAAATAGTCAGTGGTAAACGGTGGAAACTCAGACTGAACCGCTCTGTTTTATAGTGTTAATTTGGCCGTTGTCGAGGGCTACAAGCAGATATCGGCATATTATGTAGACACATGCAGCTAATTAGCTGAATTATATTCATATTGTACTGTTACCATAATTTCTTTTCCCTTTTATTATTTCGTAGAAATGGGAGACAAATCTGTAATCTTTTAAAGCAAATGAAGCATTGTACTTCATTGCTACGTCACGTCGTAAAAATATTTCGAGACTAGGCTCGGTGCCATTCTGCAGCACAACAGGTGACTGGCGACGACACTGAGAAACTGCCACAGGTACACGCGACACGCGTACCTTAAGCCACGACACACGGCAACAGGGACGTTACTGTCTCGGTAGTGCTGTACCAATTCTTTGTTTGTTCCTCGTCTCTGTCGGATTTGTTATTGAAATACGACTGGTGGCTTTTCCTATTGTCAATAATAAAGCAATATTTCAAACCAGCACAAACTTTAAAAATAAAAATCAATACATTTTTTAAAAAAAGCTTATTTAAAAATGAAAAATTTTTGCACTGCTACTATTGCTAACTGATGTTTCGGATTTTTATTCGGTTATTATTAAAAATAAGAAACACCTGTTGTGGCCGACATCAAACAAATACCGAAAAACACCGATTTTCCGAACCAAAATACCGGTGTCGTTTCGAACCGTTCGGTTTCCCTCGTCAGTGCATAACTCAAAAACCAGACGAAGACGGGGGCGGTCCTTCTCAGCCCACCTCAGCGGAATCCCTGGACGTGGTCCTCGGAGTGTAGCCGGACTGCAGTGTGCTGGCGAGTAGAACTCCGGAGCCTATACGAACCGAGCGCCAGCTGGAACGCTGGCTGGTGGTTACGTGGCGAGGTGAGTATGGCAGGGAACGTAGAGAATATGACTTCCTCCCCGACATAAGGGAGTGCCGAGGTACAGTGGACACGGACCGTATCCGATACATTGAAAACGTACGAATCCGAGACGGAAACCAACCTGTACATGAAGGGAAGAAGGTTCCTTAGAACACGCGGTCTTCTCCTGCAGAGAATACAGAAGCATCGGAGAAACATCACACGGAGACAACAGTAACACAGAACCACGTATATATTAGTAGAGACGAAGAGCAATGGACCCAGCGCAACGTATTGACACAGGACGTTTCCAGAGCCAGAGCCACATATGAAGAGTATACACGAATACGAGCCCACAGACGAGAAGCGTATACGCGGCCACAAGCCAGGTTCTGCAGGGAATACACAGAAGAAAAGAAAGCGACGACTGGCCTACAACTTCGGACTACAGAAACGTCCACAACATAGCCTGAGTCAGTATAAGAAAATCGCCACGGTAATGAGTATTGTCTCAACAAATGCAGTAAAAACACACACATACTCGTAGAATAATAAAGTTAAGCTGCGGTAATAGACCAACCCACAGACTGCTGCTTTACCAACCGTATAGTCACTGCACACTGTCTTCCCTGCTATTAAAATAACGTGATTGGCGGCCGAAGGCTCTGACCCCCCTTCACAGAGGTTGTGGCATTAACTCATCTATCATGTAACCTATCTTCTATTTTTATTCTTCTTAAATATCAAAACATCATTTATATTTGAAATTTTAGGTTCAATCATCTTGTTTTAAAAATGTCACAGACAAAAACAAAAAAAGAGAAAATGAAAAGGACCCGGCAGCGGAAGATGTGGAGGTGGGTGGTGGAATTTGCTGGAATCAGTCCCCCTCGGACCTCTCGAGCGGACTTGGCAGCTAAGTGGTCAGTTCGAGACCCACCTTAACAAGTGAGCTGGTGGGTCGCTAAAAACGAAGCAGGAAGGGAAACCGAAAGAGTCTCACAGTGGAGGAGGGTCGGGTGCCGGCCAGTTGCCGGCGGCTCTCGTGGTACTGAGGCGACAAGCCGCGAGCCAACGCGGTCGCCGTTTGTATTTTTTGCTAGTTACCATTTCGGAAGTCTGCACATTGTTACCTTTCCGGTACGGAAAGTCTAGAAAGCAGTCGAAAACGCGTTGGAATTCGTGAGCGTCGAATTCTACTTAAAGACACTTCCCCGCTGCGTCGTGCTCTGCGAGAGTAGCGGATTAGTGAGCGCGGACACGGTCGGTGAGAGAAGGATTCAGAGCAGGCCGGGGAGACATTAGACAGCTTGTTTGTTCGAGTAAAAGGCCAAGAAATTTGATTTGTTGCCGTGGAAATTTGGGAGTGGTACTATTTAGTGTTCTTTTCCACGTAGACTTTGACCCGTGTTGCTGCTTTGTTGTTATGTTAATTGTTGCTAGTGGCAAGTTGAAGGCGGTGCGTTGGATTGTTAGCGGAGAATATATTCCAGTCCCGCCGTCGGACTTTCTTGAAAGTGGTAAAGTGCGCGGGGCGTTCAATAAATAATGCAACACATTTTTTTCCGGGCCAGTTTCGGTTGGAAAAGTGCGGAATTTGTTGCGACACATAACGGAACATTCTCACTTCAGCCGCTATAGTTTACAAAGTTCCTGCAAGTGGCGTCTGTAATGGAGTTGCATTACAAGCAGAGAGCTATCGCTGAGAACCTTTCCGCGGAAAACCACAGTTACGGAATTTCTAGCGCAACATTGTAGCGAACAAAGGCACGGCGAGTCGTTGGGCGTCGCCTCTGTCATCGTCGCACCGAGGTCGCATAAACTTGTCTGGTCTCCTTCATGCCGGCGGGCCACACACAGCTGTGACTCCTGCAGTGTGATGGACGGACCACAGTCGGACTCGTCGCTGCCAAACTGGACGTCTCTATTGGTAGCGCGTTCACACTCGTCTACAGTTGATGCACTCAAAGATGTGCCTCCGCTGGGTTCTTTGCCGTCTAACAGAAGACTATATTATACAGGGTGGTCCATTGATAGTGAACGGGCCAAATATCTTAAGAAATAAGCGTCAAACGAAAAAACTACAAAGAACGAAACTCGTCTAGCTTGAAGGGGGAAACCAGATGGCGCAATGGTTGGCCCGCTAGATGGCGCTGCCATAGGTCAAACGGATATCAACTGCGTTTTTTTAAACAGGAACCCCCATTTTTATTACAGATTTTTATTACATATTATTCGTGTAGTACGGAAAGAAATGTGAATCTTTTAGTTGGAACACTTTTTTCGCTTTGTGACATATGGCGCTGTAATAGTCACAATCATATGGCTCACAATTTTAGACCAACAGTTGGTAACAGGTAGGTTTTTCAAATTAAAATACTGAACGTAGGTACGTTTGAAAATTTTATTTCAGTTGTTCCAATGTGGTATATGTACCTTTGTGAACTTATCGTTTTTGAGAAAGCATGCTCTTATACCAGATTTGTCACTCAAATACCAACTATATATATATTGTTCGAGCTTCTTTACTTTAGCCAAACTTTGCACATTTGTTGACCGAGGGGAGTGGCCATACCAGAGGTCAATAAAACGTTATGTTTGGCTGAACATTTTCTATCCTCGCCTGTGTACTTAATAACGACCCAAGAAAATGAAGTGGTTCAGTTAAATCTGGACTTCGTCTTCGTGAAGAGTCGTGTACACTGGGCACAGGCCTGAAACTCGAAAACGAGAGGAAGGTGTTCGATAGGGAATGTTTTGCACTTTTTGACAACAAATTTATTTTTTATTTTTTCCTATTACATTTTGTATTCATTAAATGACAGCACTGAGCCACAGTCAAGGCATGTAGTGAATGTGTGATTGAAAAAACTATTGAAGAATTTCACAGAGATAAATATCGAATAGGTGGACATATGCAAAGAATGTATATTGAGACTTAAAAAAAATTAGTGTTCCATGCGAATGTAACAGAACTGTAAACAGGAATAATCTCAAAAAACATTTACAAACAACTGCTCATAAAAATTCAATTGAGCCCCCAAAATGAGTCCCAACTTAATTATCAAGAAGGTAAACAAATTTAATTGAGCCCCCAAAATGAGTCCCAACTTAATTATCATGAAGGTAAACAAATTTATGAAATGAGTCATTTACTCTCGTTCACCATTATTTTCTTAAATTCACCTTTTTTATTTTCTTACTTTCACCTCTTTATTTTTTACGTTCACCATTTTAATTTCTTACTTTCACCTAGGGAAATGAGTTATTTTCTTACGTTCACCTTGTATAAAATGAAGTAAAATGTGGTGTCACCGCCAGACACCACACTTGCTAGGTGGTAGCCTTTCAATCGGCCGCGGTCCGTTAGTATACGTCGGACCTGCGTGTCGCCACTGTCAGTGATTGCAGACCGAGCGCCGCCACACGGCAGGTCTAGTCTAGAGAGACTCCTTAGCACTCGCCCCAGTTGTACAGCCGACTTTGCTAGCGATGGTTCTCTGTCTACATACGCTCTCATTTGCAGAGACGACAGTTTAGCATAGCCTTCAGCTACGTCATTTGCTACGACCTAGCAAGGCGCCCTTTTCAGTTACTAACAAATCTTCAAGAATGTATCCTGAACAGATAATATTGTGTATCATGTATCGTCAAGAGCGACGTTCATCATTAATGGATTAAGTATCAAAGTAATTACGTCCGCTTTCTGAATTCTCATTCCTTGTCATGTTCCAGACCTCACGTCAGAATAGTTCTTCCCTCCTCACGCCAGCCTGCGTGAGCTAAAACGCGTGCATTTCGGCCTCCACTCGTAACACGTTGTTGGCTCTTCTGCTAACACAAAATAAAAAATGGGTGAATTTGACTAAAATCTTTGAACGATGGATGGAGAAAAGTAGAAGAAAACTGACAGAGCTGGGTAACTTTTCGAATTTTCGTAAAAAATGTTTAAAAAAATTGCGCGTGAAACGAGCTTTTTTTTATTTTTTATTAAATGAGAAATGTGAGCCAGACCCATCAATCTTGTTCTACTAATGGAAGAAAGTCATTTCTTCTGCTCAGTCTTGTTTCACACTATTTCCAACTTCACGGCCCCACGGCGAATCTGTGAGGTCGCATTACTGCCAAAGATGGAGTGACCAATGTGGCTGATCAGGTCTACCGCCTGGTACAGTGCTTGTCCCCCAACGGCGGTGCTGTGTTCCGAGACGACACGGCTCCTGTCCACACAGCTCACAGACAGTCGAGGACTGGTTTTGTGAGCACGAGGATGAGTTGTTGCATCTCCCCTGACTACCGCGGTCACCAAATATTATCGAGGTTGGAGAGAGGAGTGCGTGGTCGCTGCCCACTATTTTGCAGTAAGAATGGAATAAGATTCCCTCGAGAACGATACGGGACCTGTATTTATCCAGTCCGAAACGACTGGAATGCCAATGCTTCTCCTACATCGTATTAGGCACGACAGTGTGTTCGTATAGTATTTTTGTACCCCCCATATGCGCACATAAAGCAGCCACGCAGCACACCGCGACTCGGCCGCCCGGTTAGAGACGTGGCTGTAGGTGGGAGAGGCGGCGACAGCTTTGCCCTTGAGCCGGGAGGTAAGGCGCGCAGCGAGGTAGTGGGCAGGTGGGCAATGAGTGTGTGTGTCGCAGTGTGGGTGGGAGGGGGCGGCAACGCGCGCCTTACTTAATCCGCGGCTGGCTGCCGCTCTCGGGTTACGGCGGTAACGAGAGACTCGGGGCGGGGTTCGTATTTCCGTCTCGGGACACCGGGACACGACACGGCGACACGGCGGGCGCGCCGCCGGGATTACGCCGCAGAAAACGCGCCGCCGTCCGCGCAGCAGGGGGCGGGCCGGGCTGAGCCACGGGGCAGCTGGCCACCGAGCGGCAAAAGGGAAGGGGGGGGAGGGGGGAGGGGGGGAGGGCCTGCAGCAGCCTGGTCTTCTGGGCAAGTGAACGCGCCGACGTCTAGGTGCGCTGCACACTCCCCAAGCTTGACGGAGAGCCACATCGTACCCCTGCCGGTCGTCCCCTCTCCTGTTCCACACGCGAGTACGGCAGCGGATAAACGACTGCCTACGTGCCTCCGTGCGGGATCTAATTTACCTTACCTTAAGCCGTCGGCACACGGACCGTGCTGTCGAACGTTAACGTTGAGCGTGCCAAGTTCAAAGTGCTGCTGAACGCTCAGGAACGATGCGATTCGTGCATACGGTACGTGGGCCCCAACGTGGTAAACGCGATCGCAAAGCACTCCAGCGGCAGTTGAGGTATGTTTCTAATTCGTAAATCACACTGTTTACTCAACGTGCGCGCGTAAAATTCCCACTTTAGCTCTCTTAAAACGCACATTTCCTCCATCGTCCACGAAAAGGAAAGTACCGTGTCCAATCAATAAGGACACAGGCTTACAAAAGTTCCATTACAAACAGTGCGGTACAGATTTGGAATACTTCTCCGCATAAGATAAACATTATTTCCATCATTCCCACACTTCAGTAAAACCCCAAGGTCAGTCTTACTTGATCACTATTCCTAGCCAGTAGCAGAATCTTTGCAACATGTGAATTACGAAGCGTAAAAGAAAAAGGAGCAAAATATCTTTATACAAGCAGCGCAAGCTGTCTAGTAGATTAAGCCAACCGAACAGTCACTCCACAAAAAAGGTGAACTTACATTTATATAACATCAGATATTATAGTATATAATTATATTAAACTAATAATAAAGTATCAGAACCTAATAAAAACGCGAATGTTAGGGAAAAAAATTTGGGAGTGGCAAGAAGCGAACTAACGCCCCGACGAACGACTCAATATAACACGGAGATTTTACCCATTTTTTTTATCTTATTTTGTTCGCTTTTGTTCGTTGCATCTGCTCGGGGCGGATGTCGTAAGACATCCGTTTAAGTTCGTTGTTGATCGATTAGCTCAGTTTTTTTTTGTTTTTTTTTTTTATACAGCACCGGAGGCCTAGAGGAAGACCACCAGACAGATGGGACAAAGACATCGGGGAGATCTCTGGTAACACCTGGCAGACAACTGCCCAAGACCGTCCCACTTGGAGAAGACTTCTGAAAGCCTACCTGAATCCACGACTCGAAGAGGCCACATCATCTAATGATTGAATTGGCTGATGATGATGATGATGATGATGACTAACCCTCTGACCGAACACGCTGAGCTACTGTGCCGGCAATCCCTTTACGCTAAGCCAACAACTCACAAATGTTTGTAAACATAGTATATTAATCCTTGCTGGAAAACTTAATCGATAGATACGTTACTAATTGAAATTTAATTATAAAAAATTGTACCAAGAACAACGCGTTTTTGGTGGATCTTCAGTGTGTGGTTTCCTTCAAATAGCCTACTCTCATAATACGCAAGTTACAATAATTCTTTTGCCACGAATATGATGTTTCTCATTATTTTATTGGAACGAATCACACAGTTAACAACGGGTTTTCCAGTGATCCTCTATTTGCTGGTGCTCAGAAACGGCATATATACATATAAGCTTGAAATGAATGCCAATATGGCGCCTCACAAATCTGTACCGAAGGGACACGGCGTGCGTGTGACGTGGGTGGCGTTGTGCCATCTCATTGGTCAACGCTCAGACGCACGCTCAGAATATCTGACATGCCAGATATTGCTCTGCACGTGCGCAAAGACTCCCGAACGTGCTATTCCACGCTATGACGTCAGAAACTCGGCACGCTCAACGCTCAACGTTCGGATGCACGGTCCGTGTGCCGACGGCTTTATGTTCGTGCACGTTATGTGGAATGTACCTCGGCCACGGTAGCATCGATCTGCAGTCAGCTTCAGCTGCGAGTTCTGTAAATTTTCTCAATACTTTTCCTGGAAAAGACCGACGCCTTTCTTCCAGGCATTCCAGTTTAACTTCCCGAAGCATTTACACGATACATGTGCGCTGATCGAAACGACCTGTAACGAATCTGGCAGCCCGCATGGCGGATTCCAAATACTCGACCAGTACTAGAGAACGCGTCGCACCAGTGTTATACGTGCGGTCCCCTTCAGAGATGAACCACACTTCCCTAAAAACCTCCCAATGAACTGACCATCCACCTTTTCTACTAGGTACAATTCCTTCGTGCTCGTTCCATGCTTATCGGTTTGCAACATCACGCTTAGTTGTTTAATCGATGTGACTGTGCCAAATAGCACTCTACTAATGCTGTATTCGAACATTACGGGACTGTTTTTTTTTTTCTACTCATCCGCATTATGTTGCTCTTTCTACATTTAGAGTTAGCTGCCATTCGTCGCCTCAACTATAAATTTCGTTTACGTCATCTCGTGTCCTCCTACACGCGCTCAACGGCGACACCTTCCCGCACAGCACAGCCTCACCAGCAAACGGCCGCATGTTGCTGCCCACCCCGTCCGCTAGGTCGTTTACGCACGTGAGGAACAACAGCTCTCCTCTCACACTTCCCTGCGGCGCTCCTCGCGATACGCAGAGGGCAACGTACCGCGTCCTGCTACCCCAGGTGTCTCCCAGCGACTCACGTGTCTGGGAAACTACTCCGCATGTTCGTCCCTTCGTTAATAGTTGCAGTGGGGCTCAGTGTCAAATACTTCTAGGAAATCTAGCAATTCCAAACCTACCTGTTGTCGAACATCCACAGTTCGCAGGATATGGGAGGAAAGGACAACCTGAGTTGCGCACGACCGCTGCTTTCTAAGACCGTGATGATTTCTGGACAGGACCTTTTGCGTATTTCCCTGATTTAGTTTGCTTTTCAAAATTTTTCTGTCGATTGGACTTACTGTTTGCTGGCCACGCTTCCATTAGATGTGGTGCATTTTTTACTGATTAGTTGTCGTGAAATGCCGGAATTTCACTAGTTTCAGCAAAATTAAATTGCAGTCTTCAAATCATTTGTATATATCAAATTTTTACAGTGAAGACGATGTTCTATAGAACTTCTTTCGTCATACAATAAGAGAACAACTGTGTGAACCGTGGGCAATAGTCACGAACAAAATACTTAAGAAGTGTACAAAATGTTTTCATTTCGTGTTTCTCATCAGATGTCATCAACGGCACAACATGGAAAAGTGTTACATATTGCATTCGTAACTAGTGTGCACTGCTCGCACAGCTGTTTTCTTGCTGTACGACCAAAGGCGGTACGATGGAATGTTGTAAGTTGTATCCAATTAATGTCAACAATCACGAAATGGATTGGCCTTGTAAAAATTTGTTCCGTGATTTCAAGATGGCGATTTAATTTCGCTGATACTAGCAATCATTGTACATTTTTTGCGATATATGTGTTTAAACTTCTCTAATAAGAAGAACAACACTATTTTGCTATCGTTGAGAGTCATCACCGGTCAGTTAGCCATCCCAATAATTTTTATCCAGAAAATTTTTTATCGCTGGCTTTCTGTGACGAAAAAAATTGTTTGACTTCTGACTGTGGAATTTGTGCAATAATGTGTAAAAAATCGATGTTTCAATATCAGTATCCTTTATTGATAACTAGTTTCGAGCCCTAAGCTCATTATCAAATCAATTTCACGGCTGCTGAGCGAACAAGACGTATTTGTATTCCAGGAGCAAATGAAAGTTCAGAAAAGACGTCTCAGACAAGTTATTGACTGGTAATTCATATCTTTTAATGTTTAGAAGTCGGTGACTGCGCCCGCCTAGTATGAGCGATATAACTTACTTTTAGAGAGAAATCATGTCCGAGTAGAAATATATTACGAGGCACTGTGTCCAGACGCTGCAAACAGCTATCGCTCTTGTGATCGGCAGCCACAGTCACATTCTCTAAATCGTTCACCCTTTGAGCCCCTCCTCCAGTACATGGACACGACGGCAGACCTTCAAAAATGGCTCTGAGCACTAAGGGACTTCTGAGGTCATCAGTCCCATAGAACGTAGAACTACTTAAACCTAACTAACCTAAGGACATCACACACATCCATGCCCGAGGCAGGATTCGAACCTGCGACCGTAGCGGTCACGCGGTTCCAGACTGTAGCGCCTAGAACCGCTCGGCCACACCGACCGGCGCAGACCTTCCACATCCGAAAGTAACAACGCGAGTTCTACCTTAATCGAGAGGTTTCATGCGGTCAGACACAATGAACTGACGAAAAAAGAACAAAACACAAAAAGTTTTGTAGCACATGCATACCTGTGTTCGAGTGTGGGCTCAGACTGAAGTGCGTGGGGGAATGAAACGATAAACCCTATGAAACCAAAAACTGAGCGAGAACTGGACAGGAAACTGTGTGTGCTGCCTTTGTAGCGTGTTTACTGCGAAGATAATGTGCTTTTCGACGTGACAGCTCCATCTTCAGGGACTTTTATTGTTATGCGAGGAGCTTCACTTCGATGCCAGCGCAGCAGAAATTCGTATTTGTGGGACTAATGGACGAGATTCCGTCAAAACGACCAGAACTCTCGCGTCTGGTGTGCAACATGTGTGAGACAGGCGACAGGTGTGAACATTAGCCAATTATCAGTCTGATAATTCATCGTTGCAAATTACAATATGAATTTTTTTAAGAAGAATGGAAAATCTAGTAGAAGCGCACCATGGGGAAGATCCGGAGAAATGAAAAGAGACACTTCGACCTGTCTTACAGGATAGGTTAACGAAAGGCAAACCTATGTTAGTAGCGAAACTTCCTGGCAGATTAAAACTGTGCGCCCGACCGAGACTCGAACTCCGGACCTTTGCCTTTCGCGGGCAAGTGCTCTACCATCTGAGCTACCGAAGCACGACTCACGCCCGGTACTCACAGCTTTACTTCTGCCAGTACCTCGTCTCCTACCTTCCAAACTATGTTAGTAGCGTTTGTACACTTCGAGAAAACTTTTGATAATGTTGACTGGAATACTTTCTTTGAAATTCAGGAGGTAGCAGGGGTAAAATACAGGGACCAAGAGGCCATTTACAACTTGTATAGAAACCAGACCAAAGTTATAAGAGTCGAGGGGCATGAAAGGGAAGCAGTGGTTGAGAACGAAGTGAGACAAGGTTGTAGGCTACCCCCGATGTTGTCCTATCTGTACACTGAGGCAACAAATCAAAAATTTGGAGTATGAATTGAGGTTCAGCGAGAAAAAAATGAAAACTTTGAGGTTTACCGATGAAATTGTAATTCTGTCAGAGACAGCAAAAGACTTGGAAGAGCAGTTGATCGGAACGAACGGCGTCTTGGAAGGAGCATATAAGATATAAGATGAACATCAACAAACCCAAAACAATGACGGTTTTCTCAACTTATCACCAATACCGTGGACTTCTGTGTCGTCTGTGTTCCCTAAGTGCCTATGCTATTAGCGCCAGTTTTGTGTAGTGCCACGTCGTGTGGCACCACATTCTGCAATTATCCTTAATTTATGAGCATATACTTCAAATGAACTTTTTACGTGACTTATTCTGCTGCTTGCATACCTCGATACTCCCGGGGTACTCTGGACGACGTTCGAAGCAGGTTCGTGGCCGTGTTCTGCTGGTGGTTGCCACTGCCATTCTGTGTTGCCGTTTTTAGAAATGGAAGTCTGAACGAGCTGTGGACTGTCGTCACTGTGACGTCACAGCTTCAGACCGAGCGCCCGTGTCTGAACCTCCCGCCGCGGTCGGCGAATGAGTGGAAGGTCAGGATGCCGGCATCAGGGGACAAGTACTAAAGTACTGTGAGAAAATGAAACGTTTACAGTCGTCCTTATGATCTTATTTATTGTGTAGTTACCAGTTTCGGCGCTTCAATGCGCCATCTTCAGGCCTGTCTGCATAAACAGTAATGATAGCATATCAACTTATGAATCATGCAACACAAGGACAGATTAAAAACACAACGGGAATCAAGGATAAGACTTAACAAGTGAATTTATAATAATCATTTGACAGAACGAACGTATACACCCATTGTCAAATACCTAAAAAAACACCATAACGCATTTTTACAATTATTTTATTTATTAATAACTTCATTAAATATCTATTTCACGATTTTTATTGTCCAGTCGGACATGCACTATCTGCACAAACTACAATAACCTACAGAAAAATAAAATAACTGTGGGAGATAATACGTGTATGAAACAGACTACAATCACAAAAAGAAGTAAGGCGAAGAAACAGGATCCATGTGTCGTATCAAAGTGTAAAACGCTGGGGTGAAAACAGCTGAGGGGCATTCTTATATCATACTCTCTTTGACATGGAAGTACAGTGAAGAGCCAAAGAAACTGGTACACCTGCCTAATATCGTGTCGGGCCCCCGAGAGCAGTCATCAAGGGCACACGACTAGAACACCACGTTCAAACTCACTTAAACCTTGATAGCCTACCCCTGTAGGCGCAGTAACCGATCTGACAATTGCCCCAGACACTTGTTGTTTTATGTAGACGCTGCCGCCAGCAGCGCTGTATTCTGCCCGTCTACATGTATCTGTATTTGAATTCGGCTGCCCGTACCAGCTTCTCTGGCGCTTCAGTGTATATTTACCCTCACGTTCTTCGTAGGCCGTACACAACAGGCTATACCTGAAGATTTGACATAAGAATGTTACGTACGATGGAGCGCTGTTGTAGGCTGCTAGTACACTGAGGAAGTGTGGAATGTTGATTCCCTGTTAAATTTTTAAAAGTGAGCCAAAACAGTTTTTACAGAACTTTCTCACTTAAAGCAATTTTTCTTTTGGGTTTGTCCGTTCTCAGATCTCAAAATGGTAGCTGAGTTACCGAAACTGTAAAAACTCTTATTGTAAAATGCTACTGAGACAATATACAGAAAATTTACGAAAATTTTAAAAAGTTTTATACCAAGTATTTAAAATTTTTATAATTTTGCATTTGATTATCTGCTTACGACCGCATTCTCCTGCTGTGAAAATGTCGGACACGTATGTACGGTGAGGCGCGGTGTTCCTCCGGCCGCCGCCCACTTTCTGCCAGTGGCCGGGCCGCCGGCCCCCGGCAGGAGGCCGAGCTGACCGCGGAGCTGCCGACTTCCCTGGACGGCCCGAGTGCGGAGCTCTGCAGCCACGCTGTCTGCCCGCTGGCAAAAGCTTTCGGACGGGAGAAGGAATTAGTAGAAATCCGTGCGTCTATAAAACGATCGATACGCGAATCCTACAAAAGCTTGCATCGCCGCACGTTAGCGACAGATCTTGACGACAGAGAAAATGCTCGTTCCACGTAAATTCGCTAAGCGTGTCTACCCATGCACTCTTCGTCCAGTCTGAGGTGGCAACAGAAGACAGCAAAAGGAGGAAAGCGCAAGTTTTAAATTTCCAGTTTAAACAATCTCTTTAATTTTCCTGTAGGCAGTATCTATCTTACCCCTAGTGAGATAAGCCTCTACATCCTTACATTTGATATCTAGTCATCCTTGCTTTGCCATTTTGCACTCCCAGTCGATCTCATTTTTGAGACATTTGTAGTCCTTTTTGCCTGCTTCATTTGCTGCTTTTTTATATTTTCTCCTTTCATCAATTAAATTCAATATTTCTTCTGTTACCCAATGATTTCTACTAGCCCTCGTCTTTTTACCTACTTGATCCTCTGCCGCCTTCACTACTTCATCCCTCAAAGCTACCCATTCTTCTTCTACTGTATTTCTTTCCCCCATTCCTGTCAGTTGTTCCCTTATGCTATCCCTGAAACTCTGTACAACCTCTGGTTTAGTCAGTTTATCCAGGTCCCATCTCCTCAAATTCCCACCTTTTTGCAGTTTCTTCAGTTTTAATTTACAGTTCATAACCAATAGAGTGTGATCAGTCCACATCTGCCCCTGGAAATGTCTTACAATTTAAAACCTGGTTCCTAAATCTCTGTCTTACCATTATATAATCTATCTGAAACCTGTCAGTATCTCCAGTATATATCGGATATAAACAAAGACATAGACGAATAAATACATTTACAAGGATGCTGCTACCATTTTTTCGTGTAACTGTGGAGTAGTTATGGCCTGACATGATCGATAGTAATCGGCCACTTCGACCTTCGATAACTCATGTACTATTCAAGTTACATGCCTCTCATTCATACCAATTTAATTTTACACTAGCAGCTTTCTAAAGACACGTCGATCGACAAAATCGAATGAAACGTTTAGATTTTGGAAATTCGGTGTTGGGTGTTACTTGTATAATTTACCGTCAGATACTAAAGTTTAAAGTAGTAAAGATATTGAAAATCTGATTACACCATCAGAATCGTCGTGAAAATAATGGTAATGTGCATGTTTCTTTTTAAGATATGAGATTTCCTCTGGCCATTATTAATTTCTACACGAACTGAGAAATGTCTGCCATTATGGTTTCACGAAGTCCGCCATCTTAGGCGCTCCCAGCATACAGATCTCCTTCACCGACACAAAGCACAGTCTTGGACACGGCGTCAACACGGAGTTCCCAGCCACGCGGTCGGCCTGGACCACGTGCTGGGGCTGGCCACCCCTCTTGCTCCGGCCAGTGCTCGGCAGCCAGCACACAGCACCCAGCACCCAGCACCCAGCACCCAGCACCCAGCAACCAGCACCCAGCACCCAGCACCCAGCACCCAGCACCCAGCACCCAGCACCCAGCAGCCAGCAGCCAGCAGCCAGCAGCCAGCACCCAGCACCCAGCACCCAGCTCCCAGCACCCAGCACCCAGCAACCAGCACCCAGCATCCAGCTCCCAGCACCCAGCACCCAGCACCCAGCACCCAGCACCCAGCACCCAGCACCCAGCACCCAGCACCCAGCACCCAGCACCCAGCACCCAGCACCCAGCACCTAGCACCCAGCACCCAGCACCCAGCAGCCAGCAGCCAGCACCCAGCACCCAGCACCCAGCAGCCAGCAGCCAGCAGCCAGCAGCCAGCACCCAGCACCCAGCAACCAGCACCCAGCACCCAGCAACCAGCACCCATCATCCAGCTCCCAGCACCCAGCACCCAGCACCCAGCATTCAGCACCCAGCACCCAGCACCCAGCACCCAGCACCCAGCACCCAGCACCCAGCACCCAGCACCCAGCACCCAGCACCCAGCACCCAGCACCCAGCACCCAGCACCCAGCACCCAGCACCCAGCACCCAGCACCCAGCACCCAGCACCCAGCACCCAGCAGCCAGCAGCCAGCACCCAGCACCCAGCAACCAGCACCCAGCACCCAGCAACCAGCACCCAGCATCCAGCTCCCAGCACCCAGCACCCAGCACCCAGCATTCAGCACCCAGCACCCAGCACCCAGCACCCAGCACCCAGCACCCAGCACCCAGCACCCAGCACCCAGCACCCAGCACCCAGCACCCAGCACCCAGCACCCAGCACCCAGCACCCAGCACCCAGCACCCAGCAGCCAGCAGCCAGCAGCCAGCACCCAGCACCCAGCAACCAGCACCCAGCACCCAGCAACCAGCACCCAGCATCCAGCTCCCAGCACCCAGCACCCAGCACCCAGCACCCAGCACCCAGCACCCAGCACCCAGCACCCAGCACCCAGCACCCAGCACCCAGCACCTAGCACCCAGCACCCAGCACCCAGAACCCAGCACCCAGCACCCAGCACCCAGCACCCAGCACCCAGCACCCAGCACCCAGCACCCAGCACCCAGCACCCAGCACCCAGCACCCAGCACCCAGCACCCAGCACCCAGCACCCAGCACGCGGTTGCTGACGAGCCCCGGCTTGCCGAGCGACCCTCAGGGCCGTGCCGGCTCCGGGCTGTCCAGGGCCCCACATCTCGCCTGTTACCTCACAATGTGAAATCGATTACATGATTGACAGCACGCCCCGTCGTTGTCAGGCCTCTGTTGTCGCCAGTGGTGCTTACGCTCCACACTGAGCACATTAACCAGTTGACGGAATGTGTGTGCAGAACCGTTACGTTGGAAGAAACGGTGAACATTTTCGTCTACCGCCTTTCAGTATGCATAGCGGTTGTTTACGATCTGTATTCTTTGCCTAGTTTCTATGTAACACTTATTTTCGACCTATTTTGTATACGTATCGATATTTCTACCTCAATTTGCAGTGTTGCTTATGTAGAGTGTCCTATCTGTCATGGAAATTCTTCGACTACGTATACATATTTCAGTTACGTGAACCTTTTGAACGATGTTGTTTAAACTGTGCTTGTGGATTTAAGTAACTGCTGGAATGAAAGTTATACAATGACTGTAAATGACTTGGTCCATAGTTAGGGAATGTAGGGTTGAATGTAAAAGATGTGGGTAAGCCCTGCAGCTGCGGAAGTAGCCTGGCGGAGTGGAAAGTCTCTGGCCGGTGCGCAAGTGGCAACTCGTCGTTTGCGACGGGTAAGGAGAGCGGGCTGAACAGTGCTGTGGTCAACATCTTGCTAGCAGTGACGGACCACTGTGGCTCGTATTCCTGGATTTTTGTAGCCAGAGGAACTTAACAGCAGTATCTGTGGGCCTCTGATGGTGGACTTGGTGATACTATGATCGTGGCACGTTTTTTGGCCCTGTAAAAAATGTTACTCCGACGCCAAGAAGATCTGTAATAGGGCGAGGATAACTGGACTGGCATGAGTGCATCACCGCCATGTTAACAGCCACCAGCATTCCACTACATTGTTTGCATCTGCCACTCCGTAAGTGGATCAGACATTTGTGAAATTTAGTTGATTTCAATAACAATTGTGATGGTGCAAAAAATTCTATCTTACACCCGTGATTATCCCAAATCACGAACCTCGACAGGAATCCTATCCTAGCGCGTTTAACGCTCCGGTGGGCGCGCCGCGGCATACGCACTGCAAATTTTAGTTTTCTGAGTGTCCAGTGACTGCTGTTAGTTGTCGGTTTCCATGGACTCTACGATACATAGATGGAATGTGTGTAAGCTCGTTTGAAACCAGACCTGGCGATTGTTCTGTTGCAACAGCATTGTTAACTTCAGTCCTGCCTCCGCACTGTGATTGTTACCACGCGCCTAGTCATGTAAATATTTGTTCAACATTATGTGTGTACAATTTTTTAAACATGCTTTCATCATTTACTCTTATTTAGAGTGTTGATTTGTTGTTTTATGGGTGCACTATACTTATTTCCAGGGAAAGTGATATTAAAAGGGATCCTGAAGAGATACTACGAATTCTAATGAAAATTTAGGAAGATGAATTGACGTGTGATGACTCTGAAGACGATTTTGATATGGAAGAGTAAATTATTGAAGCTGACAACCACAGTAGTGAAGCCGAACAGTCACAGGAAGAAAATAGCAGTCAGGAAACAGCAGCACATGATGTTACGAATGGTAACTATACACTATATATTGGAAAAGACGGTGAAACTCTTTGGATTAGTCAGCCCCCAACTGCTGGGAAAACAAGTGCTAAAAACATTATCAGAACAGAACAGAAAAGGGGCTGCCAGAAACGCACTTACACCTTTAGATGAATTTTATATTTTTATCGCTAAAAAGATGCTAGAAGACACCACAGCTCATACAAACAGACGGTTTGGGAAAACGTAGTGATACCAACTGTTGTAGAGCTCGCGACTGCAAAGAAACTTGAGCAGAAGAAATTCGTGCTCTTTTCGGTGCACTCTTTATGGTTGGCGTATGACTATCTTACGGACGCTTTTCAGTTATAAACGTTTCCGCTTTCTTCTTAGAGCAGTTAGATTTGACAATATAGAAAAAAATTGAACGAAGGTCTACAGATCATCTGGCACCTCTTCATGAGTTTCACCAAGAATTTGTAAATAAGTGTATTGCTCACTATAATGTCAGTGAATTTGTGATAACAGATGAAATGCTGCAGGCTTTTAGAGGCCGTTATGAGTTTGTGCAGTACATTTCAAATAAGCCTGCGAAGTATGGTATCAAAATATGCGCCCTTAGTGTCGCAAAAACATTTTATACTCTCAATTTCGAAGTGAATTGTGGAAAACAGTTCGCTGGGCCATATCTAAAATCAAATAAACCTGACGGTGTTGTCGAAAGACTGGTAACTCTCATAGAAAGCACGAATAGGAATGTTACAACTGACAACTAGCTCAGAATCTTTTACATAAAGAGTTGACTACCATCAGCACTTTGAAAAAAAAAGAATGAAATTCGACCTCAATTTCAGGCTAGTAACACAAGGGAAAGCAAATCGACACTCAATGGCTTTCAGTATGATTTCTATTTATCCCCAACCGTTATATATATATAAAAAAAAGCTGTGATCCTCCTCTCTACGATGCACGATACAAATGAAATTGATATCTAAAGTGGGAAATCATCAATAAATTTGGAATCTAACAGAACCAAGGGAGGAGTGGATACTGTGGATCAGATGTGTGCATCATATACAACAGCCAGAATAACCACGAGATGGTCGCTGGCATTATTCTGTGGACATCTTGATATCGCAGAAATAGATTCAAACATCATCTTTAGCCACAACAACCCAGACAACAACGACAGGCGACTGGTTTTTCTAAAAAAAACCTATCGTATAGTCTTATGAACTCTCATCTAGGACAAAGAGCGAAACTAACGAACCTTCCGAAAGATATACAAATATTTCTAGAAAAATTCAGAAAGGGAGGCACTGCCTACTGCTTTATTATATTGCTTGACACAAGGATGCCTGATTAGACTGGCGACCGATATCAGTATGTAATGTTACAACTTGCTTTTGTGTTTACTGTTGTTTACACTCTGCTGGAATGTTTCGGAAACGAATCCAAGTCTGTTCCCATTAGCTTATCTCACGGTCACAACTTTGTCAAAAATTCCTAGCAGAGGTTTGACGTTAGCATCGATTAAGGTGTTCGGTGTTACCGCTAAATCTATTTCACTGTTTATACTGTTTTGGGGCAAAATAATCGAACCCTGCAAAATTTCCGTTTGTTGCTTTAATTTTGGACACCAATGTAGTTACTAGATTAAATTAATTACAAATTTTTGTTATTTCGGTATAATAAAACAATATGTGTTGTTGAATATAGCGCCAAATTATCTTATGTCACCCTCTATCTTGCATGCTAGGTGGAACAGTTTTGTACGGCTGGTTGCCCAAGGATCTCAGTAATTGTGAGGGAATGATTGCTCTAGAGGCCATGTTCCCATCTAGTTCTTTCACTGCTCTGTCAAATTCATCTAGAGTATTATATATCCATAGCTTCATCTACTTCCTCTTCCCTTTCCATACTATTGTCTTCGTGGGTATTGGCCTTCTGTATATTATTTCATTCTTTCGACCTTTCTTTTTCTGCTGAGAGCTGGTATGCCATCTGAACTGCTAATACGCCCACAGTAATTTCTCCCTTTCCGAAAAGTTTCCTTAATTTTTCCTGCAGCGTAAATATTTCCAAGAGTCACGCATGCTTCCATCCTATAGGTATTTGTTCTCTATTACCGTCCCACTATTTCGTATTTTCTAAAAATCTCATTTTTAGAATTCACCAGTATGCCTTCCATTTTCCCTGCTTCACTTACTGTATTTGTGTATTTTTTCCTCACATCAATTTAATATTTCATGTGCTGTCCAAGGACTTCTACTGGACCTTGTCTCTTTCTGACTATTTGATCGTATGCTGCGTTGACTATTTCATCGCTCAGTGTACTCATTCGTTTTCTACTGCAGTCTTTTCTTCTGTTTCAATTTCCCATTAAATCTCTTAGCAACCACAGTCCTTTCATTTTATCTAATCCTCATGTCCAAGACAAATGAACAGCGGTGTTCTCAAGTAGACTATATCGTTTGACACCTTTCTGTAAATTTTTGAGTTTCAGTCCTCGCATTCAATAAATCGTTGTCAAAGTCCACCACTGCCCTTGAAGATTTTTTACAGTTTAAAACAGTAGCAGTCAATCTGGTCCCTACCACCTACTAGTAAACGTTCCTGCTTCCGTGATTGGTGGTAGGCAGTAGAGATTTCCGAAACATTTTGGTTAGATTTTCATAACAATTTGACATAAAGTATTTGGTCAGTAATTATTATTATTATATGCAATAACTCTCCTCCATATATTTTATATAGGAAACTTCCTTCCCCATTTTGTGGATCACCATATCTTTGGAGCTGGTAGGCAGTTAAAAAATTTGCTGCTAACAGAAACACAGAACTGGCCAATAGGTTGATTACCCCTGGTTTAAAATCAGAATCGGAATCTCTTCATTAATATGCACGAAAACTTCCGGTGTCTCTAGCTGTCTTCCATATACACAAACGTATTTAGTGATTCTTAACCCAAGACTTAACAGTGACTACATTGTGTTCTATGCAAAATTCTACAAGGTTACTTGCCATTTCATTCCTTTCCCCTCTTTCCTTGTCTTTCTTTTCCTGCTATTGAGCTACGCTCCTACATTCAATTTCCTCTTCGTTAATGAACCAAATAATTTCTTTTTCCTAAGAATTCATTTTTTTTTTTTAAATTTGGTCCCCATGTGCAGAACTAGTAGGCATGACAAACCTGTATAACTTGATGGGTGTTGACTTTGTGTCAAAATAAATTACTCGCCACTGGATAATGAAATGCGAATCAGTGCCAGTGTTTGCCTATACTTAATTACCAGTAACATAATTTCCTACATCAAATTGCGTGCATAGTTGAATGAGAAGCCGCTGTGAAAACAGGCTGGACTCCACGGAGAACGAGGGAAGCGTAGCAGTGCTGTTAACTGCAGTCGGTCTCTCACCCCCATTAGCAGAATCGCCGCTCGCCCCTATGCGACAGATAAGCACGGGGCACGTACGTTGCGGAGTCGGGCTGTGTTTCGAAAGAAGGCTATCCTGGAGTCGAGCAATGTAGGTTACGTCTGCAGGATGTGTCGGATGACAGACCGTTTTTTGCAGGCTGTGTGTCCACGAGGTGCATGCCACTAGATAGCAGAGTCCCAGAAGAACAACCGGCAGCAGGAAGTCAAAGTCAGCCGAAAGCACGGGCTGTTGAGGTAACACCTTACAAAGTGAAATGGCAACAGCAAGTTTTGGACTCCTTTGAAGATTGTGGGATGCCGAGACCTCATTCAGGTGCCGCTAAAGCAAATAGTTAAAGAAATGCAAAAATAGCTATCACTGCTTCTCGTAAATACTCTAGAAGTGGAAGTAAGGAATGCAGCTGTGCTTACAGAGGTCCTTCCTTATTGGTCAGAGCGCGATGGTAGGCAGAGAGAGGGAGTAGGTTGGACACATTTTGGTGTGCCGAGGCTGATAGGATTTTTCAACTTATTAACCACCTGAAATACCATTAAGGGAAAGAGATCAGCGTCTTGCAAGACAGCTTCTAACTGGTCGGCACTCACAAGAATTAGTACTGTCAGAAGCGCTCTGCAGGTTTCTCGTGGGCAGACATCACCCCTGCACGACGCCTCCAGGCTCGTTTTGGAGGAGAGGCTCTCGACCCGCTTAGCTGACACAGACTGATTCTGCAGCCACATCAGCCGCTACTTGCAGGCTGTGGTTATAGTGAGGTCCAGCCTCAACAGAGAAGCAAACTCCAGACAAAGACAAATCATTTGCAACGACATTCAGTAATTTCAGTCTTCCCGCTGAAGATTTGTTTGCAGTTACGGGTTCAATATGCTTTCAACTCAGGCAATAGATACAAATGGATATCCTTCTGTAATGTTTTCTATCTCTATGCACTGATCATCAGCAAATCATGGTACGACTCCCGTAAATGTAAATGTTTTGTCCAGATACGTGTTCACTTGAATTACATTACAGATGAATCAGTTTAATGTTTGTTCCATTTGTTTACTGTGAATTTCATTATGTTCAGGTGTAATAAAATGAGTTCATTTGATCCTTGTCCAATTTTGCAGTCCTTTTATCATCGTTTGGATATTATTTATGTCTGATATACAGGGCTAAATTAGGATACCCAATTAAAGAATACTTTAAAGTGCTCCACCCACAGGTCACACAATAGAACATAAGCTTAAAAATTGGTGAGTGTTCAGACTGTGTTTATTTCTGAAGTTCTGACGCCACAATTGTAACCATAAATTCTTTTTCAAATAAAACTTAACTTTTAAAGTAGGATTTGCATATTTATCTCAATAATCACTAAATCGAGCCAAAAAAATTATTCTTAAAATTGCTTTCTTGTAACCGTATCTTGTGTTTTATTTCAGAAATGAAGAAGTTAGTGCAACTCCATCGTAGTGCATCTAAAAATCGTCTCCGAACTTCTGGAGGGAATTTTCGTATTTCTGTTCCCTGTGTACCTCACGTGTTTCGTCTTAGGAGGGCACTGAACTGAAATATGTATGCAGGATCTGAGCAGTCTTTTGAAGGTCCATTAGTTTTATTCAGTCATTTGGAGTATTGAAGTTTAGAAATTCTGTAAGGGCATGCTGAAATTTACAGGAGATATGAGCTAGGAGTTTAGGGAGACGGGCTATGTAGACAGAAAAATTTCAGTTAACTGTGAAACAGTAAACAGTGGATCAGACAGGGAGAAAGCTTACAGTAGCGTTTAACATATTTTCTTATTATGATGCTCAATGTTAGACCTGAATTATATTCCAGTTTTTCTGTTCATTGTTAGTGCTCTATTAGCTGTTTTTGATTTTGTGTTGATAAGCTGACTTGAAATCCTGTTCTTCCTGCCAGGGTATTTCACAAGAACACTCTGTCTCAGATGTCAGTCTCTCTGTTCCCTTTTTAGACTGTCTAACCTGCAACCCAGTTAAGTGATCTAACATTCTACACTCCAATCCATATAATGCGTGATTTCTGTTTCCTGATGACAATATCCTACTTAGTTATACTCATCCAGGGATCTGAATAACAGACTACTTCACCTCTAGAGTAATTTACCTGAGAGGATGTCATCATCATTAAACTGCACATTACAGCTGAATGTCGAGGAGAAAAACAATGATTGTAATTTCATTTTGCCTGCAGACATTCGCAGTATAATAATAGCAAAGGCCTTCTGGATAATATTGCAAGGCCAGGTCAGTCAGTCATCAAGGTTGTTGGTTCCGCAAGTAGTGACAAGTTTGCTGTCCTCTTCAGAAACCATGCGTTTGTCCTGCTTCTCCACGGACACCCACCTGCCACGTTCACACACAGGGAATGGCTACGTGTACCGTCGACAAACACGAGCGACCCCTCTGTGGCAAGTCCTGGAGTTTGGGGGATCACTTGTTTGTATCGTCATTTTTAAATGCCCATTAATGAAATGTGTAATTAGCAGTCGCACCTACTGTCAGTGTGTCAGTGTGACGGACAACTGTAAGGCGAAACCCAGCTGCCAGTCAAAAAAAAAAAAAAAAAAAAGCTATTGCGACAGGAGTGAACTGAGTAGCAGGCCTGTGCCTGTACTGCGCACACAGCTGCCGCCCCGGCCAGACAATGGAGATGGAGGGTGGGAGGGGGGGGGGCGCGGCGGTCCCGGGACGTTTGGCGACCGCGCCAGGACGCCAGGAGCCGCAGTAATGGCGGCGCGGCGCGCCCCCCACCAGACAATGCGCCATTGTCAGCCGCGAAACAATATCCGCCTGGCTGCCTTCTGCTGCCTGCCGTTCGCAGCGGTGATCAGCGGCTACTTGCCAGCCGCCACGTGGCTATTTACGTTCGTATGGTGCGCCCAGAGCCTCTCCTATTTCTGTCCGGGATGTCGGAATACAATGAACTGTTGCAGTCGAGGCCACCAGGGGTGGAGCATTGTATCAGGTACTCGACGCCATAGCACGCAATTACGTTGTTACCAGGAAGGAGGTGGGGGAGGGGAGACACGGTTGCACAACTGATGTGCATCTACACATTTGTATGCACCCCACAACCCACAGTGCAGGGATCTTCGTATGACATACCAGTACTGCCGATATTTTATTCTATTCCAAATGTCTACATGTCTGGTCAAATGTTTGCGGCCCCTCTCGAGACACACGTCGATTGCAACCGAAAGATTGCACAGTTTCTTCCCTAACCTGGCTCTTTAAATTCAGTCAACACGATACTCTGTCTCGTAGTCCGCAGCTCGCGGTCTTGCGGTAGCGTTCTCGCTTCCCGCACACGGGCTCCCGGGTTAGATTCCCGGCGGGGTCAGGGATTTTCTCTGTCTCGTGATGACTGGGTGTCGTGTGTTCTTCATCGTCATTTACTCGCATGTCGCCGAAGTGGCGTCATCTAAAAAGGACTTGCAATACGGCGGCCGAACTTCACTGCACGGGGCCTCCCTGCCAACAGTGCCATACGATCATTTCAGTTTTTGTGTTTCACAAAAAAGTAGCTGAACATTTCTGCTACACATTCGTTTGAGTTCTACCGCACTGTTACGTTCCCAGCTGCGCACCTGTTGCAGAAACACCACGTGTGGGGCCGCACTTACTTCAAAATGACGGCACACACTGCAACAACTCTTGCACAGAAACCTGACAATAGAGCCAGAGCCTACCCCACTACTCATCTTACATCGTCGACACATTTCATACCGCTTGTTAGTATTGATTCTAAATACTTCCACAACTTGACGTTCTGATTTCCACCACTATCTTTAATCAGACGATTTAATCTGTCTTATAGCAATTATCTAGCTTTTAGCCACTCTTACAGAGAATTGCCGTTTATTACACCAAGTGAAAATTTTGCCCACGCTTTCTACAAATCCTTACCATCGTCCACCTAGAATATTTTCCTGTGAATAACAGCACCGTCAGCGAAAAGCATTACAATACTGCCGAAGATACGTACATCCACTGAAGAGCCAAAGAAACTGGCCCACATGCCTAATACCGCGAAGGGCCCCCGAGAGCACGCAGAAAAAGTGCCGCAACACGACGAGGCGTGGACTCGACTAACGTCTGAAGTGGTGCTGGAGGGAACTGACACCGTGAGTCCTCTGCAGGGCCGTCCATAAATCGGTAAGAGTAGGGCTGGAGATCTCCTCTGAACAGCACGTTGCGAGGCATCCCAGGTATGCTCAATAATGTTCATCGCTGGGGAGTCTGGTGGCCAGCGGAAGTGTTTAAACTCAGAAGAGTGTTCCTGCAACCACTCTGTAGCAATTGTGGATGTTTGGGGTGTCACATAGTGCTGCTGGAATTGCTCAAGTCCGTCGGAACGCTCAGTGGACATGAATCCGCCCGATACTATTTGAAACGAGACTCGTCCGACCAGGCAAGACGTTTCCAGTCATCAACAGTCCAATGTCTGTGTTGACAGTCCCAGGCGAGGCGTAATGCTTCGTGTCGTGCAATTATCAAGGGTAGACGAGTGGGCCCATATCGATGATGTTTCGTAGAATGATTCGCTCGCTGGCATTTGTTGATGGCCAGCACTGAAATCTGCAGCAATTTGCGGAATTGTAGCACTTCTGTCACGTTGAACAATTCTCTTCAGTAGTCGTTAGTTCCATTTCTGCAGGATCTTTTTCCAGCGCAGCGATCTCGGAGATTTGATGTATTACCGGATTCGCGATATTCACAGTGCACTCGTGAAATAGTCGTATGGGAAAGTCCCCACTTCTCGCTACATCTGAGATGCTGTGTGGTATCGCTCGTGCGTTGACTATAACACCACGCTCACGTAGCACATGTGTTACAGACAAATTAAATAAGTTTTATTTGTTTTGTAGCCTAGAGCTACAGAAGCAGTTTGAGTGTAAAGCTCTTTTTCTCTTCTTGCTCTTATCTTCGCGGCTTCGTTGCCCTGCTGTGTTTACGACATCAGTTAAGCATGTAATAAGGATAACGTTAACAAAACTATACTTTCTCGCCTTTTCGCATGCAAACTAAACGTCCTATTTTTTTCTTCGAGGCGAATAAATATTTTTTTTTCTCTTTCCGTTTGAGTCCTGAGTTACTTTAGTTTATTATTCTGATCGTTTTTCCCTATGTAGGTCGGGGTCAACAAAATGTTTTCACTTTCGGAGTAGGATGTGGTGACTGAAATTTCGTGCGAAGATCCCGCCGCAGTGAAACGAGTCTTGGTTCAATGATTTCCACCCCAAATCCCATACCACGTACGTGCCACTCTCCCCTATTTCTCGATAATACAAGACTTACTGCCCTTCTTTGAACTTTCTCGATGAACTGCATTAACCCCATCCGGTAAGCAGCTGTATTCTAAAAGAGGATGATAATCGTAGTGTAGGCAGTCTCTCTAGTAGATCTGTTACATCTTATAAGCGTTCTGCCAATAAAACGATAAAACGCAGTCTTTGGTTCACCTAGCCTGCAATAGTTTCTGTGTGTTCTTCCCATTTACATTGTTCGTAACTGTAATTCCTAGGGATTTAGTTGAATTTACGGCCTTTAGATTTGATTGATTTAAGCATTCATGTGAATGACATCACATTTATCATTATACGGCGTCAACTGTCTATTTTCACACCATACAGATACCTTACGTAAATTGTTTTGCAATAGACGACTTTACTAGACTGTAGCGTCATCTATAAACAACTTAAGACGACCGCTCAGATTGTCTCCTAAATCGTTTGCATAGATACGGAACAGTAGAGGACCTATAATACTGCTTTGTGGAACGCCAGAAATCACTTCTGTTTTACTCAATGACTTTCGACCAGTTACTACGAACTGTGACTTCTCTAATGGGAAATCACAAATCTAATTTTACAACCGAGACGATATTCCATCAACACCCAATTTGATTGCAGGCTGCTTGTGAGGTACGGTGTCAAAAGCCTCCTGGAAATCTAGCAATAGGGAATCAATTTGAAATTCCTTGCCAACAGCACTCAGCAGTTTGTATGAGTAAAGAGATAATTGTGTTTCACAAGAACGATGTTTTTTAAATCAGTGTTCACTATGTGTCAATAGACCGTTCTCTTCGAGGTAATTCATAATGTTCGAACACAATACGTCCCAAAATCACGCTGCATATCAACGTTAATTATATGGGGCTGTAATTTAGTGGATTACTCCTGTCGCACTTCTTGAATACTGGTGTGACCCGTGCAACTTTCCAGTCCTTGGGTACGGATCTCTCGCCAAGCGAGATGTTATATACGATTGTTAAGCATGGAGCTATTGCAGCAGCATACTCTGAAAGGAAACTAATTAGTGTACAATATGAACTCTGTACAATATGAACTCTGTACAATCTGAACCGGAAGATTTGTGATTTAAGTCGCTTCAGTACTCCGGGAATATCTTCTAAGTTATAGCTAACACTTGGTTCAAGAATCATGAAAGAAGGTTGTATACGTGGAAGAACCCTGGAGATACTGACAGGTTTCAGATAGATTATATAATGGTAAGACAGAGATTTAGGAACCAGGTTTTAAATTGTAAGACATTTACAGGGGCAGATGTGGACTCTGATCACAATCTATTGGTTATGAACTGTAGATTAAAACTGAAGAAACTGCAAAAAGGTGGGAATTTAAGGAGATGGGACCTGGATAAACTGACTAAACCAGAGGTTATACAGAGTTTCAGGGATAGCATAACGGAACAATTGACAGGAATGGGGGAAAGAAATGCAGTAGAAGAAGAATGGGTAACTTTGAGGGATGAAGTAGTGAAGGCAGCAGAGGATCAAATGCAGTAAATGCAGTAAATGAAGCAGGCAAAAAGGAATACAAACGTCTCAAAAATGAGATTGACAGAAAGTGCAAAATGGCTAAGCAGGGATGGCTAGAGGAAAAATATAAGGATGTAGAGGCTTATCTCACGAGGGGTAAGATAGATACTGCCTACAGGAAAAGAGACCTTTGGAGAAAAGAGAACCACTTGTATGAATATCAAGAGCTCAGATTGAAACCCAATTCTAAGCAAAGACGGGAAAGCAGAAAGGTGGAAGGAGTATATAGAGGGTCTACACAAGGGCGATGTACTTGAGGACAATATTATGGAAATGGAAGAGGATGTAGATGAAGATGAAATGGGAGATACGATACTGCGTGAAGAGTTTGACAGAGCACTGAAAGATCTGAGTCGAAACAAGGCCCCGGGAGTAGACAACATTCCATTAGAACTACTGACGGCCTTGGGAGAGCCAGTCCTGACAGAACTCTACCATCTGGTGAGCAAGATGTATGAGACAGGCGAAATACCCTCAGATTTCAAGAAGAATATAATAATTCCAATCTCAAAGAAAGCAGGTGTGGACAGATGTGAAAATTACCGAACAATCAGTTTAATAAGCCACAGCTGCAAAATACTAACGCGAATTCTTTGCAGACGAATGGAAAAACTAGTAGAAGCCGACCTCTGGGAAGATCAGTTTGGATTCCGTAGAAATATTGGAACACGTGAGGCAATACTGACCCTACGACTTATCTTAAAAGAAAGATTAAGGAAAGGCAAACCTACGTATCTAGCATTTGTAGACTTAGAGAAAGTGTTTGACAATGTTGACTGGAATACTCTCTTTCACATTCTGAAGGTGGCAGGGGTAAAATACAGGGAGCGAAAGGCTATTTACAATTTATACAGAAACCGGATGGCAGTTATAAGAGTCGAGGGGCATGAAAGAGAAGGAGTGGTTGGGAAGGGAGTGAGACAGGGTTGTAGCCTATCCCCGATGTTATTCAATCTTTATATTGAGCAAGCAGCGAAGGAAACAAAAGAAAAATTCGGAGTATGTATTAAAATCCATGGAGAAGTAATAAAAACTTTGAGGTTCGCCGATGACATTGTAATTCTGTCAGAGACAGCAAAGGACTTTGAAGAGCAGTTGAGTGGCATGGACAGTGTCTTGAAAGGAGGGTATAAGATGAACATCAACAAAAGCAAAACGAGGATAATGGAATGTAGTCGAATTAAATCAGGTGATGCTGAGGGAATTAGATTAGGAAATGAGACACTTAAAGTAGTAAAAGAGTTTTGCTATTTGGGGAGCAGAATAACTAACTGATGATGGTCGAAGTAGAGAAGATATAAAATGTAGACTGGCAATGGCAAGGAAAGCGTTTCTAAAGAAGAGAAATTTGTTAACATCGAATGTAGATTTAAGTGACCGGAAGTCATTTCTGAAAGTATTTGTATGGAGTGTGGCCATGTATGGAAGTGAAACATGGACGATAAATAGTTTGGACAAGAAGAGAATAGAAGCATTCGAAATGTGGTGCTACGGAAGAATGCTGAAGATTAGATGGGTAGATCACATAACTTATGAGGAGGTATTGAATAGGATTGGGGAGAAGAGAAGTTTGTGGCACAACTTTACTAGAAGAAGGGATCGGTTGGTAGGACATGTTCTGAGGCATCAAGGGATCACCAATTTAGTATTGGAGGGCAGCGTGGAAGGTAAAAATCGTAGAGGGAGACCAAGAGATGAATGCACTAAGCAGATTCAAAAGGATGTAGGTTGCAGTAGGTACTAGGAGATGAAGAAGCTTGCACAGGATAGAGTAGCATGGAGAGCTGCATCAAACCAGTCTCAGGACTGAAGACCACAACAACAACAAGTTACACACGTTGGCAGCTGTTCTTGTTTCGAATTATGGGATATTTACTTCGTCTTCTTCGGTGAAGGAATATCGAAAGGGTTTTATTAACTCAGCCTTGGTAGCACTGTCATCGATAGCGTTTCCATAGCTATCGCACAGAGAAGACATTGATTGTGCCTTACCGCTGCCATCCTTTACATACGACCAGAATCTTTTTGGATTTTCTCTCAGATCTCGAGAGAAAGTTTCGTTGTGGAAACTATTATAATCGTCTTCCACTGAATTCCGTAGAAAATGTCGAGCTTCTGTAATAGATCGCCAGTCTGGTTTCTTTGCGCTCATTTAAATTTGGCATGCTTTTTAAGTTGTTCCTGCAACAGTGTTGTGAGACGTTTTGGGTACCAAGGGTATCAGCTCCGTTGTATGTTAATGTATTTGGTATAAATCCTTCAACTGCTGTCGGCACTATTTCTTTGAATTCAAGCCACATCTGGTCTACACTTGCATTGTTAATTTGGAAGGAGTGGAGATTGGCTCTCACGAAGGCCTCAAGTGATTTTTTATCTGCTTTTGTGATTAGATTTTTTCACTTTTTTCGGTGGATTTGGGAGTTACGGTATTCTGCCCTGTGTTCGCTAATCTCTGTATCTGTTTTGGTGCTCGTTATTAGCTCAGGATTACTTGTTGCTAAGAGGTCAAGTGTGGTTTCACGACCGTTTACTATTCGAGCGGGCACATGACGTAACTGCTCGAAAAATTTTTCAGGGAATGCGTTTAGCACAATTTCAGATGATGTTTTATGCTTACCTCCGGATTCAAACACGTATTTTCGTCAACATATCGAGGGCAAATTGAAATCACCACCAATTATAATTGTATGAGGCGAGTACAGGTTTGAAATTAGATCAAGTTTTCTTCGAGCCTTTCAGCAATTGTATCGTCTGAGCTTGGATTACAGTGTAGTTCTTTGTTGTCGGATATCTGAGACTTTCTGGTAGTATCAAATCAGTTACATCTACATTTCGAAGGTTTTTTTTGTGTCGGTGGCTGTCAATTTCCGACGGAGGAAATTACACAGACCGCCTGCGCGTCCTCAAGTAAATCTGTTGAGTGACGCGTCAACATTTCTACATACAGCGTGGGCGTCGTCGTAAAGTATATTTTGCAGAGTTTTTCATTGGCCGTCGAATTTGTCGTTGATGATGAAATACCATTTAGATTTGTCGTCTGGAGTGAGGTGAACATTGTGTACGTTGCTCGAGAAGCTGGTCTATTTCGATAGAGGACTTTTTTTTCTTCGAGTGGGCTAGAGTGGGCAGCTGCCGCCACGATATCGTAAACCTCTCTGATCATGACGCATCACCTGCAGTTCACCACAAAGTCAGACGGTGTCATTTAGCAGTGCAGTTTGGTACAAGACTTGCCAGTGTCGTATATTCATCTAAAGCAGACATCAACCACAGCAGAATGCCTTCCCGTCAGCACGATGACAACCGATTGTCACCTTAATAAAAGAAATATCACTACGTTTGAAAGAGCAGTGCACTAGCCCTTTAGAACGTAAACTATTTCAACAGCTAGAAGCAATGACAATTAACTAAAATTCGTGGTGCATTGTACTGCGTTTAATTGCCTTTTCTAATGATCGGAGTGTTCAAAGCAGAGTTTGAAAGTAGCTTGAGAAACTGGCAAACTGAAATGATGTATAATATCTAACAAAATAAATTATATATTCCGTGTTCCAATTACGCTGTATGTAATCTTAATTTTCGTGAGTTTGTCATTGTTCATAGTAACTGCTGCTGTTTCTTAAATCGTATTGAACGCAACTGATGTGAGATCTGTCTCGAAATATCAATTGCCCGTAAGCGCCGCTTCGTACAGCCTCGAGACGTGACGTTACTGCGAGTAGCGGCAGCGAGGTCATCGGTCTCATTGGACCAGGGAAGGACGGGGAAGGACGTCGGCCGTGCCCTTTGAAAGGAACCATCCCGGCATTTGCCTGGAGCGATTTAGGGAAATCACGGAAAACCTAAATCAGGATGGCCGGACGCGGGATTGAACCGTCGCCCTCCCGAATGCGAGTCCAGTGTCTAACCACTGCGCCACCTCGCTCGGTCACTGAGTTAAGTGTCCGCTACAGTAACAGGCAACTTACAGGCGCGTCTTTATAGTGGTACTGTATTTCCACTTGAGCGTCCACGTGGGCCTACCTCTCTGTAATTATTACGTACCATCATTTTCAGTGTACGAGATACTAGTTCATAGTTTTTGCTCGAGCATAGGCTGGTGGCCCTATTTTACTCTCCAGTAATTAACATTTCAACCAACATCAGTTATAAAATTGATTGCGAACTTGGCTAACTGCTCACCGTTATTTAGCTAGAATAAAGAAAAGTTTCCCCTTTGTTGTTTAGTGCAAACATTTAGTGGACAACAAACGATCTCGCTGCCATTCTTTCGGTTAGTTTTTATTCTCCGGAATGGATGCATTTGCTGTGACGTACGGGGCATTAGGTTACGCGAAGAGTGTGGCCCGGCTGTTCACGTAGCTGACGTGCGGCGCGAGGCCGGCTGCCGCAGCCCGTGGCGAGCGCGCGGCTCCACAGCCGGGGCGGGGCGGGGCCTGCACTGGCCTGCACTGGCCTACTGGCCTACTGGCTGCCTCGCTGCTGCGGCTGCGGCTGCGGCTGCACCGCCTGAAACGCCGCGTCGCGGCTGTGGCTGCGCTCGCCGGAAATTGAATCCGGCCGCTCTGTTCTGCTGCGCCCGGTACACCCGGCTTACCGTTCCGCGCATTTTACGTCGCACCCCCACGGACTGCCTCGTCCCTTTCTGCACTTTATGGCGGAATGTGGCTACCCCGCCGTCTGCAGTAAACCCACATTCCGTGCGACACAGATGCGTCGCGAGGAATTGAGCGCCCATTCCTACTGTTGTATTGTAGCTGTCCAATGACTAAAACGCAGGTACCTACACTACTGTCTGGTTGTTTCCCTAAATGAAAGATCCGTTGGCTCGGTGGCAGTTCGTGTGCTGTGATGAAACTACCAGGCAGATTGAAATTGTGCAGCGGACCGGGCCTCAAACCCGGTACCTCGGTTACGGTATATTGATAATTTTTGCTTGTGAGCCGTCTGACAGCAACTGAATAAAACACAGTTTTAGTGCCATACGCGTTTCGCCTTTATTTTCTGTAAGGCATCATCAGTGGCCTGGAATACGTACATATGTTAGCTATTTAATTTACATTTTTTTGTCACTGTGCCTATAGGTTATAAACAGTTCTGGTGGTTGGTATTTCCTATTGAGTAGTAATGTTTTGAACTGTACTTACAGGTTGTGTGGACAATTTCTTACATATTACGCTCCTGTTGCATTTTTGTTGTTGTTCTTCTTCTTATGAATACCAATTTGCGTTCTTTTTTCCCACATTCCACAGCACTATGAACTGAACGCTTGTTTCAATGCAATGTTTTGGTTTCTGTTGCCGACTGTCAAATGTTTTTGCCAAAGATCGAATGTTATTGCCAAACTTTCGAGTGTAATTATTGAAGTATCTGTGATCTGTTCGTGTATGCATTTGTGTGTGCGTTTGTGTGTGTGTGTGTGTGTGTGTGTGTGTGTGTGTGTGTGTGTGTGCGCGCGCGTGTGTGTGTGTGTGTGTGTGTGTGGTTCAAAAAATGGTTCAAATGGCTCTGAGAACTATGGGACTTAACATCTGTGGTCATCAGTCCCCTAGAACTTAGAACTACTTAAACCTAACTAACCTAAGGACATCACACACATCCATGCCCGAGGCAGGATTTGAACCTGCGACCGTAGCAGTCGCGCGGTTCCGGACTCAGCGCCTAGAACCGCTATACCACCGCGGCCGGCGTGTGTGTGTGTCCAGATGGTGTGGGGAAGAGTTTTTTTGTTTTATGTTATCATTTCCTTTATTAAGTGTAGTAGGGAGCCTGTGCTGGGGTGTGTTTGTTCATTTATCACGTGTTTCTTTTCTGCTATGGCTTTCTGGATGTGGAAGTTTTCTTACACAAACGCAAGAAAACGCGAAACGCGTATGGCACTGAAATTGTGTTCTATCAATATACCGTAATATTACACGCAACTGAGGAAGACAGGACTAAAAAGTTGAAGATGTCGGTACATCGGTCTTTGCGGGCTGTGCTCGTACCAGTTGAGCTACCCAGGTACGACTCGCGAGATGTCCTCGCAATTTCCCTTCCGCCGGTACCTCTTCTGCTGCCTCCCAAACTTCACCGTAACTCAATCGTAGCAGGTACTGGGACAAGATGAAGCCAATTACGAAAAGACGACAGACAAAGAAGTGGGATCTTGGGAAATTCGAGAGTGAAAACTTTAAGAGTATAGTCAACAGGCCGAAAATAATTTGGAACAGATAAGGCGAAGTGCAGAAGTCTCCGAAGAATCGTATAACACTACAAATACAGTACTGGTAGGATTAGAGATAGAAACTGGAGAAGTGAAAAGAGCACGTAATAAAGAGTAGATAACAGGAAGTGTGTTGAAAGTTCCTTCTGGATTAAAATTCTTTTTCGGATAGGGACTCGAACCTGGGACCTTTCTATTTTTCCAAAAAGTACTCTACCAACTGAGCAACCTGAGCACGACTCGTGCTGACAGCTTTACTTCCGCGACTAACTCATATTTTATCTGACAAACTTCAGACAAGTTCTCCTGCATAACTTGAGAGACCAGTACTTCTGGAATAACGGATATTGCGGAGACGTGGCCTAGTCACAGGCTGCGGAACTGTCTACAGAAATTAATCTTTTCTGCCAGGAGTTCTAGTCCCCGAAGTCAGACGGGAGAATTTCTGTTAAGTGTGGTAGGTAGGAGACGAGGCGGTGGCGGGAGTGAAGCTGCGAGCACGCGCCCTGGGTGGCGCCGGCAGCCAGCCTGCCCTGCTGACCTCCCCGGTGTGAGCCCTCTCTCACACTCAGTTTCAGTCCGCCAGGAATGCCGAGCTGCAAAAATGATGCTCAGTGGTAGTATTGCAGTCTAAAATGAAGCAGTTTAGATAAGGCTGAAGCACACGAAATGTGTATCGCAACTGTGAGTTAAGAGTGATGCACGGGTTGCAAGTTACCGGGGCAGGGACGTGAAGAATTTCGAACTGTCCAGGCGGAAAGTCACTTTTACTGAGCGAACAGCCGACTGTACGAGGCGTGTGATGTACGGAATTCGAAATGAAATTCCTAAGTGCCCACAATAGGTTGTCATTAAATATCAATCTCTTTAATACTCTCATACAGAGCAGTATAACGTTTGCAGGGTACGTAAACCACAAGTTCGGTCTATCGCTATCCGCAGCAAGCCCGACGGGCCAGCTGTACGCGGTGCCTCTGCGCCGCTTTTTCATTTCCTTCTCGACGCTGCCGCAGCTCTTGAATTCTCTGGCACCGGACTATCCAGGCTTTTTAGCTTCCTTTCGATGCAAGCTCCCCTCGGACTAGGTTTTCTATAAAATGGTTCAAATGGCTCTCAGCACTATAGGACTCAACATCTGAGGTCATCAGTCCCCTAGAACTCACAACTACTTAAACCTAACTAACCTAAAGACATCACACACATCCATGCCCAATGCAGGATTCGAACCTGCGATCGTAGCGGTCGCGCGGTTACAAACTGTAGCGCCTAGAACCGCTTGGCCACACCGGCCGGCAGGTGTTCTATAATTCTGAGAATATTTACGAGTCATATGAGACAACTTCATTCGTTACATTGTAATTTTCAAGTTAATTCCGACTTCCAACTTTATTCCAGCGAAAATTTTCATTGTCTCACTTGGTTCCACAAGCTCTTCACAATGACACCCGAATCGATGCCCCAGCTAAACGTCTTTTCACGCAATACCAATTTGCAACGCTTCAAAATGTTCATTCACAACGATGACGCACTTTCGCCTACACTCATACAATAACGTCACAGGTAAAAGAATTTGCGACAAACACGTACTGACATGACCAATTCGCTATAGGCTCACATGGCTGCACGTAATTCTTAAAAGCTTGCAGGGGTAAAAACGCATTGCTTTGATTTTATATATAGTTCATTTTTCGTCATATATGTCCGCGTGTGAAATGTAACCACACTGTGTTTAAACTTCAGAACAGAACGATATCTCTTAGTTCCGGAACCCATTTCTGTCCCTACTCATCACGAATCATGTGGTCGTAAAAATCGTCATACTTCATAAACAGTTCAAGTCATCGAAACGGAGATTTTTCCAAGTGGCAGCAGACGGGCAGGATATATTTTACTGTACGATTAACACTCGAAACGCTTTGGTCAAATGTTTGAGCGAAGTGAAAACAAGACTTCCTATAAATTACACAATGAGTTTCCTTTCGAACATTCGTAACCGAACTAAGAGTAAAAAATGACACAAGGGGTATCAAAGTGACCTGCGTGAGGTCTGCTTTTGCAAAAAAAATTGTTTCTTGCAAGTAATCAGGATAATTAAGGAAACCTTAATTAGTTATTTGAGAGAAAATTGAATTATTTCGCTAATAGCTGCGCTAGCTATGTGTAAATGAGTGTGAAAACATCTCTTTAAGGCCAGGCTATTTCTGAGAATAAAAAGACATTTGTGTCAGATTTAACTGTCAAAAAGGCCTCCTCCGAAATAAGTGTTAAATTTAGAACATTTTGGGAATCGCAGGCGTTAGGAAGGCAAATGCGGTGCGAGCCAATATGATCCTGAATAAAACTTCATAATTAAAAAATAAAAGAAATTGGTCAAATATTTTGTGAAATGATTGTTAGGTGGAGTCAAAATATAAGACGTAGGCAGGTCCAAACTAGGCGCCCACATCGATACAAATCGATAGTCAAACGCGATTTCGCTTCACCACCAACAGCTCGTTAAAAGAGTCACTCTACTTACATTGGTCTTCGACACTTATCGGCTGCTCATAGTTCGTGGTCACATAAGAAACACTCGTCTTTAATTCATTGATGAAATAGTCGAACGTGTCTATGCTCATCCGCGTCAATTCGAAGAATTTGGCTGGTGATCTTCACAGCTGATTATATGAATTATGAAATTTTCCACTACGGTTCCTCACTTTATAAATTTCGTACACGGCATTCCTTTTTTTGTCTCGTTATCCTAAGTAAAGCGAATTTTGTAGCATTACCGTCGAGCTATAATAATCTACGGTTTACAAGTGCCGTTCTTTAGAAAACGCAGCTCGCGTAGCCGCGTGCTGAGCGGGGATGTCACTCTGTGTCGGTCATCTGCATCCACATCTACATCCATACTCCGCAAGCCACCAGACGGAGTGTGGCGGAGGGTACCTTGAGTACCTCTATCGGTTCTCCCTTCTATTCCAGTCTCTTATTGTTCGTGGAAAGAAGGATTGTCGGTATGCCTCTGTGTGAGCTCTAATCTCTCTGTTTTTATCCACATGGTCTCTCCGCGAGATATACATAGGAGGGAGCAATATACTGCTTGACTCCTCGCTGAAGGTATGTTCTCGAAACTTTAACAAAAGCCCGTACCGAGTTACTGAGCGTCTCTCCTGCACAGTCTTCCAATGGAGTTTATCTATCATCTCCGTAACGCTTTCGCGATTACTAAATGATCCTGTGACGAAGCGCGCTGCCCTCCGTTGGATCTTCTCTATCTCTTCTGTCAGCCCTATCTGGTACGGATCCCACACTGCTGAGCAGTATTCAAGCTGTGGGTGAACAAGCGTACTGTATCCTACTGCCTTTGTTTTCGGATTGCATTTCTTTAAGATTCTTCCAATGAATCTCAGTCTGGCATCTGCTTTACCGACGATCAACATTATATGATCATTCCATTTTAAATCACTCCTAATGCGTACTCCCAGATAATTTATGGAATTAACTGCTTCCAGTTGCTGACCTGCTTTTTTTTTTTTTTTTTTTTTTGTCATCAGTCTACTGACTGGTTTGATGCGGCCCGCCACGAATTCCTTTCCAGTGCTAACCTCTTCATCTCAGAGTAGCACTTGCAACCTACGTCCTCAATTATTTGCTTGGCGTATTCCAATCTCTGTCTTCCTCTACAGTTTTTGCCCCCTACAGCTCCCTCTAGTACCATGGAAGTCATTCCCTCATGTCTTAGCAGATGTTCTATCATCCTGTCCCTTCTCCTTATCAGTGTTTTCCACATATTCCTTTCCTCTCCGATTCTGCCTAGAACCTCCTCATTCCTTACCTTATCAGTCCACCTAATTTTCAACATTCGTCTATAGCACCACATCTCAAATGCTTCGATTCTCTTCTGTTCCGGTTTTCCCACAGTCCATGTTTCACTACCATACAATGCTGTACTCCAGACGTACATCCTCAGAAATTTCTTCCTCAAATTAAGGCCGGTATTTGATATTACTAGACTTCTCTTGGCCAGAAATGCCTTTTTTGCCATAGCGAGTCTGCTTTTGATGTCCTCCTTGCTCCGTCCGTCATTGGTTATTTTACTGCGAAGGTAGCAGAATTCCTTAACTTCATTGACTTCGTGACCATCAATCCTGATGTTAAGTTTCTCGCTGTTCTCATTTCTACTACTTTTCATTACCTTCGTCTTTCTCCAATTTACTCTCAAACCATACTGTGTACTCATTAGACTGTTCATTCCGTTCAGCAGATCATTTAATTCTTCTTCACTTTCACTCAGGATAGCAATGTCATCAGCGAATCGTATCATTGATATCCTTTCACCTTGTATTTTAATTCCCTCTTGGTTGTTGTACATATTATATATGACCCGTCTCTCCCTATAGCTTACCCCTACTTTTTTCAGAATCTCGAACAGCTTGCACCATTTTATATTGTCGAACGCTTTTTCCAGGTCGACAAATCCTACGAAAGTGTCTTGATTTTTCTTTAGCCTTGCTTCCATTATTAGCCGTAACGTCAGAATTGCCTCTCTCGTCCCTTTACTTTTCCTAAAGCCAAACTGATCATCACCTAGCGCATTCTCAATTTTCTTTTCCATTCTTCTGTATATTATTCTTGTAAGCAGCTTCGATGCATGAGCTGTTAAGCTGATTGTGCGATAATTTTCGCACTTGTCAGCTCTTGGCGTCTTCGGAATTGTGTGGATGATGCTTTTCCGAAAGTCAGATGGTATATCGCCAGACTCATATATTCTACACACCAACGTGAATAGTCGTTTTGTTGCCACTTTCCCCAATGATTTTAGAAATTCTGAAGGATTGTTATCTATCCCTTCTGCCTTATTTGACCGTAAGTCCTCCAAAGCTCTTTTAAATTCCGATTCTAATACTGGATCCCCTATCTCTTCTAAATCGACTCCTGTTTCTTCTTCTATCTCACCAGACAAATCTTCACCCTCATAGAGGCTTTCAATGTATTCTCTCCACCTATCTGCTCTCTCCTCTGCATTTAACAGTGGAATTCCCGTTGCACTCTTAATGTTACCACCGTTGCTTTTAATGTCACCAAAGGTTGTTTTGACTTTCCTGTATGCTGAGGCTGTCCTTCCGACAATCATATCTTTTTCGATGTCTTCACATTTTTCCTGCAGCCATTTCGTCTTAGTTTCCCTGCACTTCCTATTTATTTCATTCCACAGCGACTTGTATTTCTGTATTCCTGATTTTCCCGGAACATGTTTGTACTTCCTCCTTTCATGAATCAACTGAAGTATTTCTTCTGTTACCCATGGTTTCTTCGCAGCTACCTTCTTTGTACCTATGTTTTCCTTCGCAACTTCTGTGATGACCCTTTTTAGAGATGTCCATTCCTCTTCAACTGTACTGCCTACTGCACTACTCCTTATTGCTGTATCTATAACGTTAGAGAACTTCAAACGTATCTCGTCATTCTTTAGTACTTCCGTATCCCACTTCTTTGCGTATTGATTCTTCCTGACTAATGTCTTGAACTTCAGCCTACTCTTCATCACTACTATATTGTGATCTGAGTCTATATCTGCTCCTGGGTACGCCTTACAATCCAGTATCTGATTTCGGAATCTCTGTCTGACCATGATGTAATCTAATTGAAATCTTTCCGTATCTCCCGGCCTTTTCCAAGTATACCTCCTCCTCTTGTGATTCTTGAACACGGTATTCGCTATTACTAGCTGAAACTTGTTACAGAACTCAATTAGTCTTTCTCCTCTGCGTCTTGTTACAGAACTCAGTTAGTCTTTCTCCTCTTTCATTCCTTGTCCCAAGCCCATATTCTCCTGTAATGTTTTCTTCTACTCCTTCCCCTACAACTGCATTCCAGTCGCCCATGACTATTAGATTTTGTTCCCCTTTACATACTGCATTACCCTTTCAATATCCTCGTACACTTTCTCTATCTGTTCATCTTCAGCTTGCGACGTCGGCATGTATACCTGAAGTATCGTTGTCGGTGTTGGTCTGCTGTCGATTCTGATTGGAACAACCCGGTCACTGAACACAGTAACACACCCTCTGCACTACCTTCCTATTAATAACGAATCCGACACCTGTTATACCATTTTCTCCTGCTGTTGATATTACCCGATACTCATCTGACCAGAAATCCTTGTCTTCCTTCCACTTCACTTCATTGACCCCTACTATATCTAGATTGAGCCTTTGCGTTTCCCTTTTCAGATTTTCTAGTTTCCCTACCACGTTCAAGCTTCTGACATTCCACGCCCCGACTCGTAGAACGTTATCCTTTCGTAGATTATTCTGCTATATTGTAGCTAAACGATAAGGGATCTTTCTTTCTATGTATTCGCAGCACATTACACTTGTCTACATTGAGATTCAATTGCCATTCCCTGCACCATGCGTCAATTCGCTGCAGATCCTCCCGCATTTCAGAACAATTTTCCATTGTTACAACCTCTCGATATACCACAGCATCATCCGCAAAAAGCCTCAGTGAACTTCCGATGTCATCCACAAGGTCATTTATGTATATTGTGAATAGCAACGTTTCTACAACGCTCCCCTGTGGCACACCTGAAATCACTCTTACTTTGGAAGACTTTTCTCCGTTGAGAATGACATGCTGCGTTCTGTTATCTAGGAACTCTTCAATCCGAGCACACAATTGGTCTGATAGTCCATATGCTCTTACTTTGTTCACTAAACGTCTGTGGGGAACTGTACAAACTGAGTGTGAGCCACACGGGACGCGGCCTGATGCTGCGTCGGACAGTTCCAGCTGAGAGAGAGCGGTGTCTATGAGGCGGCGGCACCCGGGCGCGCCGTCGTTCAGAGGCCGGCGCCGCGTGGTCGTCGGCTGCCTCAGTGGCGGCCGCGCACGCGGCGGCCGCCCACCTGCCTCCCCCCGCTGCTGGGCTGCACGCGGCAGGGGCGCACCTAGCGGCAGACCCGTGCCGTCTCAGACTCCGCCTCACTTCTGCGCTCGGCTGTCCCACACGGCTCACTGGTCAGCGCCCCACTAAATTCTCGCGGCCTGCGGGCTCGTACGGAGCTACAATGAGCCCGTCTGCCAGCCGAGGAGCCCAATCCAGTCCAGGCTGCGCAAGTTTGCTACCGTCCTCGTCTACAGTCACACAGTGGCAGTAGTTTTATTTATGTGCAGATCATTCTTGCGACGATATTGGACATTTCTGTGTGTTAAAATTTAAGAACGACGAGAATACACTCACACACACTGAGGTAATAACACCGCGAAGTGCAGCAGTCGACTCAACAAGTCGCTCAATGTCTCTAACGTCGTCCACGAATTCGAAAGTGTTGCCGGTGCAGGACTTTGTGCACGAACTGACCTGTCGATTATGTCTGGCAAATTATCGGTGGGATTCGTGTCGGGCACTTGGACTGTACAGAATGTTCTTCAATAACCGGTGGCCTGGAGACATGGTGCATTGACATTGTTGGGTTGGCAGAAGAGCCAACACCGTGTTACTAGAGGAGACCGAAATGCACGCGTTTTAGCTCACGCAGACTGGCGTGAGGAGGGAAGAACTATACTGACGTGAGGTCTGGAACATGGCAAGGGATTAGAATTCAGAAAGCGGACGTAATTAGTTGGATATTTAACTTTAATCCATTAATGATGAACGTCGCTCTTGACGGTACATGATTCACAATATTATCTGTTCAGGATACATTCTTGAAGATAGTAATCATAGTAACCGAATAGGGCGCTTTGCTAGATCGTAGCACATGACGTAGCTGAAGGCTGTGCTAAACTGTCGTCTCTGCAAATGAGAGCGTATGTACGCAGTGAACCATCGCTAGCAAAGTCGGCTGTACAACTGGGGCGAGTGCTAGGGAGTCTCTCTAGACTAGACCTGCCGTGTGGCGGCGCTCGGTCTGCAATCACTGATAGTGGCGACACGCGGGTCCGACGTATACTAACGGACCGCGGCCGATTTAAAGGCTACCACCTAGCAAGTGTGGCGTCTGGCGGTGACACCACAGTCATCCACAAAATTTCCATCGTTCTTTGTGAACATGCAGTTCACGATTTGCTACAGATGGTCTCCCTGTACCCGAACTTGACCATTTCCAGTAAATGATCGGTTCAGTTGTACCGGAGGACCCAGTCCATTCCGTGTAAACGCAGCCGACACCATTCTGAGCCACCACCAGCTCGCAAAGTGCCCTGTTGACGATTTGGGTCCGTGCCTTCCTGGGGACTACGCGACACTCGAACCCTACCGTCAGCTCTTACCAACGGAAATCAGTACTAATCTGACCTGGCCAGGGTTTTCCAGTTGACTACAGTTCAACCGATACGGACACGATCCGAGGAGAGGCTGTTCGCAAAGGCACTCCCATCGGTCGTCTGTCTCCGCAGCCCATTAACGGCAAATTTCTCCGAAATGTCGTAGCCGACGCGTTCGTCGTACGTCCCACATTGATTCCTGCGGTTATTTCACTCTGTGTTGCTTGTCTGTTAGCATTGACAACTCTTCGCAAACGCCGCTGTTCTCAGTCGTGAAGTAAAGGACGTCGGCCATTGCATTGTCTACCGTGCTAATTATTGCCTGAAATTTGGTTTTCTCAGCACACTCTTGACATTGTGGATCTCAGAAGGCTGGCTTCCCTAACGATTTGCGAAATGGAATGACCCATTCGTCTAGCTCCAACTATCGTTCCGTGATCAAAGACAGTTAACTTCCGTCGCGTGGCCATAATCACGTCACACGAATGACCTGAATACAAACGACGGCTCCGCCAATGCACTGCCCTTTTACACCTTGTCTAAGCGACACTGCTGCCATTCGTGTACAGAGACGGGCGCCCGTGTAGGCGACGTGTTCCTCGGGTGATGGGGAGCGCTCGATGCAGTTCCACAATGAACAAAATACGAGCGTACCGTACCAGTTGAGTCATCGGGTTGTAGCGTTTCTACCAGACGGAACACAGTATGCCATTCTCAGTGGATAGCAGTCTTCATATGTAAAAGTGAGTTTTGAGGTGATCTTGCGGCTGTTCGCGGGTTATGCTGCTCTACACAGACAAGTCTCAACGCTGGAACACTGCAGCGAAACGCAGGAAGACCCGGCGAAGATCGACGTTTGATGCCGGCAGTGGCAACTGACTCTCAGCGTAAACAAGTGGAACACATTTCGCATTAACAGGCGGCATGAGCGGTTACAGAACAGTCACTCGAAGGAGTCACTCCCACAAAATATCTGGCAGTAGGTCTACGCAGCGATTTAAAGTGCAACAATCACATAAAACTAATCGCAGATAAAACGTCGAATCGGAACACCGTTAGCCGTCCAAATTTCCAGTTGTTATTTTATTTGAGCAACGAGTCTCAGCGCTAGGTTACGCCACCCTCAAGCCCCCTGACCGACGTGCTGGAGGAATCCAGTCTAAACGGGGGCCAGCATTCAGAGGGCGGTAGCCGCAGAGTTCTGCACTATGCAGATGATAAACGGGTATTCATTCGACAAATATATTATACTCTAACACATGTGATTACATTTTCACGCAGTTTGGGTGCATAGATCCTGAGAAATCAGTACCCAGAACAACCACCTCTGGCCGTAATAACGGCCTTCGTACGCCTGGGCATTGAGTCAAACAGAGCTTGGATGGCGTGTACAGGTACAGCTGCCAACGCAGCTTCAACACGATACCACAGTTCATCAACAGTAGTGACTGGCGTATTGTAACGAGCCAGTTGCTCGGCCACCATTGACCAGACGTTTTCAGTTGTTAAGAGATCTGGAGAATGTGCTGGCCAGGGCAGCAGTCGAACATTTTCTGTATCAAGAAAGGCCCGTACAGGACTTGCAACATGCGGTCGTGCATTATCCTGCTGAAATGTAGGGTTCCGCAGAGATCGAATAAAGGGTAGAGCGACGGGTCGTAACACATCTGAAATGTAACGTCCACTGTTCAAAGTGCCGTCAATGCGAACAAGAGGTGACCGAGACGTGTAACCAGTGGCACCCCATACCATCACGCCGAGTGATACGCCAGTATGGCGATTACGAATATACGCTTCCAATGTGCGTTCACCGCGACGTCGCCAAACACTGATGCGACCATCATGATGCTGTAAACAGAACCTGGATTCGTCCGAAAAAATAACGTTGTGCCATTCGTGCGCCCAGATTCGTCGTTGAGTACACCATCGCAAGCGCTGCTGTCTGTGATTCAGCGTCAACGGTAACCGCAGCCATGGACTCCGAGCTGATAGTCCATGCGGCTGCGAACGTCGTCGAACTGTTGGTGCAGATGGTTGTTGTCTTCCAAACGTCCCCATCTGTTGATTCAGGGATCGAGACGTGGCTGCACGATCCGTTACAGCCATGCGTATAAGATGGCTGTCATCTCGACTGCTAGTGATACGAGGCGTTCCGTATTACCCTCCTGAACCCACCGATTCCGTATTCTGTTAACAGCCATTGGATCTCGACCAATGCGAGCAGCAATGTCGCGATACGATAAAGCGCAATCGGGATAGGCCACAATCCGACTTCTGTCAAAGTCGGAAACATGATGGTACGCATTTCTCCTCCTTACACGAGGCATCACAACAACGTTTCACCAGGCAAAGCCGGTCAACTGCTGTTTGTGTATGAGTAATCGGTTGGAAACTTTCCTCATGTCAGCACGTTGTAGGTGTCGTCACCAGCGCCAATGACTGCTGTGAAAAGCTAATCATTTGCATATCACAGTATCTTCTTCCTGTCGGTTAAATTTCGCGCCTGTAGCACGTCATCTTCGTGGTGTAGCAATTTTAATGGCCAGTAGTGTACTTGACACAGCGCTTGGGGTGGCGAGTGATGATGGAGGGGGTCGCCGTGTTAAGGAGAGGCCTACGGACACCACTCACTGAATGCCGGCCCTTGTTTTGGTGGACCACAACTGGCTTCTTCCTGCTCGTCAGCCTGGGGGCTTGAAGGTGGCGTAACGTAGCGCTGAGGCTGGTTGCTCAAATGAAATGACAACTCGAAATTTGGACTGCTGAAGGTGTTTTGATCTGACATTTTATACCGAACTGCTGAGGCCCAGCAACCGTCTGTACAAAAGTGGACTTGCAGAGACTTACGTCAGACTGAGATTCACTGGAAGAATTCCCGACAAGTGTAGTTCCCACCAAACAGCAGGTGGCTTGCAAAACAGTCGTTCGACCGGCACCAGAGCATTACTCGTCAGCCTCACACCCGTACCACCTAGGTAGGGCAGATACAGCAAACAGACGGGTCCAAAGCAGAGCAGCGCGTTTCGCTACAGGTTGGTTTAGCCAGCGTGAAAGCTTCACGGAGAGGCTCAGCCAGCCCCGGCTGACACAAGCCTCCGACATCACGATCTGGTCCACTGCTAAAAGGTCCGAGAGCGTACGTTCCTGGAACAGTCACTCAGTTATCTGCTACGGTATCGCACTGCCTATGTTCTTCTGAACTACGATGCAATGATCCTTCAGGCTCGCATGCTTGTCCGGTGGAACAGACACTGCGGCGATTACAACTGTTATGCAACACTTGAAATGCATTCGCAGTTGCGAATACGTACAACCGTCAGCTGTATAATAGAATGATGACAATGAAATTTTGTCACGTACCCGGCCTCGAACCCGTATTTCCCACTCATAGCGAGAAGTCGCCATACCGCGACCCACAGCCAGACCTTAACTTCCATACGTCGCCAACCACGTGTCTACAATCTGCGTTACGTATATTCTCGCACACGGAAGACTAATTCAAACTCGCTTTCCCGGTGTCGGCATATAAAAACGATACTGAATTGCCTGTCTATTTCAGAAATATAATGCAATGCCTCCCCCTATACAGGAACATGTCTGACTGCAGCTTGTAGACACACGGTTATTGACGTATTGAAGTTTGGGTCTGACCGTGAGTCGTGCTCAGATAGCCTGTCGGTAAGGCGACCTCTCGCGATAGGCGGGAAATCTGGGTTCGAGTCACAGTGCAGCACGAATTTTCGTTGTCGTAATTCCGTTATGTAGCTGACGGTTTTCCATATCCGCAACGGCGAGTGCAGTTCATGTACGGTATATTGCTTCCCCCTATGTATATCTTACGAGAAGACAGTGGAGGTGAAGTTAGACGGATTTGAGCCCACTCAGAGATTTTCCAACAATCGTTCTTCCAGCGGACGATCGTGACTGCAAGAGCAAAGGGGGCGACTGACAGTAGTACACAAAGTGCCCTCCTCCACACGCCGTAAGGTGGTTTGCAGATGACTGTAGATGGAGGTATTTTGTAGAGATGCACGTCAGTCTAGTTTTGAATGCGTCGAGAAATCTCGATTCCCGGACGGGGATTCTCGAGTGCCTGTTGCAGAGGGGTCCGAGCCACCATACTCGCACCCCTCTGCTCCTCACACCACATCGTTACAGTTATCCAGTGCTGTTTACTTCCTGGGCCAGGGGAAGGCCCAGCCCCGTGGCCACAGGCGCCGTCGCCAGCGGTCGGCCTACGATATCGGCCGACAACTCGGTCACAGAGTGTCTCATCTCCTCTGTCAGTTTTTCGCTGGTTCTAGGACTTTAGAATCCATTCGATCAGGAACTTCAGAATCTGTTCTAACATGGTGGGTACTCTACATGCTTTCCTCAGCTACTGGAGTAAACAGACAAGCTTTGAAAATATTATGAGATGAAGAGACAAAACGTTCCATTATTCACATATTCGAGATGATTCGTGATGACACTGATAAGCAAAACTGGAAACACTCTGTACAATTACATATAAACTCTGTTAATCAGATACATGTCAGTTAACCTCCAATGACTGCCAGTCAGTGCACGTTTCAATAACGAACTGAAATTCCACAGTAAGATACTCTGAGTGTCCAAAGCATTTAGAAGTAGAAATGGTTACTTCACATTTGCAAAGAATCACCAGCCTACTGTCATAAAAACAAGAAAAAACGTTAGTAACAGTTTACAAACTGCTATGCCCACCTATCACAACTCAAAAAGAATCCGCTTCGCTAACTTGCAGCATCAGAATTGACATACACCACCCTCCTCACTTGAACAGCTAGTTTTTTGAGACTATAGCCGACCGCTGCGGTCGAGCGGTTCTAGGCACTTCAGTCCGGAACCACGCGGCTACTACGGTCGCAGGTTCGATTCCTGCCTCGAGCATGGATGTGTATGCTGTCCTTAGGTTACTTAGGTTTAACTAGTTCTAAATGTAGGGGACTGATGACCTAAGATGTTAAGTCTCATAGTGCTTAGATCCATTTGAACCATTTTGAGATTATAATATAGGCTTACAATTCCAGGCTGAAGTGCCTTGACAACCACAGACCATATATAACATATTATAACCTTACTTTCATTAAATTATTATCAAACTCCTGAGTTATTTGGAACTTGTGGTTTCCAATAAAGTAGCGATTTCGGGCCATAGATTCTTAGACATATATCTACTATTATATTTCTGATTCTCGGGGTGCCACAAAGACCTTCTTTTTTAGTGCTAAAAAGTTTCTTACAATCCACATCGTGCAAGCATCACACAATTCAACCAAAGAAAACAACTTGATATGAATTCTGCTAATCATTATCCGATGTCTGTATGTTTGGCCTCTGAGATCAGTTGCATCGCAACTGATACACTGAACTGAAAAGACTGCCTGGAAGCAGTCATTGGCGGAATGTGGCACTGTATGTCAGAGGCGCCATGACTGCAGCCCAGCTCGAGGCTCTGCTACTGTCATGACTGCAGCACGACATGGCGCTCTGCTACTGTCACGACTGCAGCCCAGCACGGCACTCTGCTACTGTCGTGATAGCAGCCCGACACAGCGCTCTGCTACCGTTACGGCCACAGCCCGGCACAGTGTTCTGCTACCGTCATGACCACAGGCTGGCACGGCACTCTGCTACCGTCATGACCACAGCCTGACACAGCGCTCTGCTACCGTTACGACCACAGCCCGTTACAGTGCTCTGCTACCGTCATGACCACAGGCTGGCACAGCACTCTGCTACCGTCGTGACCGCAGCCTGACACAGCGCTCTGTAACCGTTACGACCACAGCCCGCCACAGTGCTCTGCTACTGTCATGACCACAGGCTGGCACGGCACTCTGCTACCGTCGTGACCGCAGCCCGGCACAGCGCTCTGCTACCGTTACGACCACAGCCCGGCACAGTGCTCTGCTACCGTCATGACCACAGGCTGGCACGGCACTCTGCTACTGTCGCGACCACAGCCCGGCACAGCGCTCTGCTACCGTTACGACCACAGCCCGGCACAGTGCTCTGCTACCGTCATGACCACAGGCTGGCACGGCACTCTGCTACCGTCGCAACCGCAGCCTGACACAGCGCTCTGCTACCGTTACGACCACAGCCCGGCACAGTGCTCTGTTACCGTCATGACCACAGGCTGGCACGGCACTCTGCTACCGTCGCGACCGCAGCCCGGCACAGCGCTGTGCTACCGTTACGACCACAGCCCGGCACAGTGTTCTGCTACCGTCATGACCACAGGCTGGCACGGCACTCTGCTACTGTCGCGACCGCAGCCCGGCACAGCGCTCTGCTACCGTTACGACCACAGCCCGGCACAGTGCTCTGCTACCGTCATGACCACAGGCTGGCACGGCACTCTGCTACCGTCATGACCGCAGCCCGGCACAGCGCTCTGCTACCGTTACAACCACAGCCCGGCACAGTGCTCTGCTACCGTCATGACCACAGGCTGGCACGGCACTCTGCTACTGTCGCAACCGCAGCCCGGCACAGCGCTCTGCTACCGTTACGACCACAGCCCGGCACAGTGCTCTGCAACCGTTACGACCACAGCCCGGCACATTGCTCTGCTACCGTTACGACTACAGCCTGGCACAGTGCTCTGCTACCGTCATGACCACAGCCTGGCACGGCACTGTGCTACCGTCGCGACCGCAACCCGGCACAGCACTCTGCTACCGTTACAACCACAGACCGGCACAGTGCTCTGCTACCGTCATGACCACAGGCTGGCACGGCACTCTGCTACCGTCGTGACCGCAGCCTGGCACAGCGCTCCGCTACCGTTACGACCACAGCCCGGCACAGTGCTCTGCTACCGTCATGACCACAGGCTGGCACGGCACTGTGCTACCGTCGCAACCGCAGCCCGGCACAGCGCTCTGCTACTGTTACGACCACAGCCCGGCACAGTGCTCTGCTACCGTTACGACCACAGCCCGGCACAGTGCTCTGCTACCGTCATGACCACAGGCTGGCACAGCACTCTGCTACCGTCGTGACCGCAGCCCAGCACAGCGCTCTGCTACCGTTACGACCACAGCCCGGCACAGTGTTCTGCTACCGTCATGACCACAGGCTGGCACGGCTTTCTGCTACTGTCACGACCGCAGCCCGACACAGCGCTCTGCTACCGTTACGACCACAGCCCGGCACAGTGCTCTGCTACCGTCATGACCACAGGCTGGCACGGCACTCTGCTACCGTCGTGACCGCAGCCCGGCACAGCGCTCTGCTACCGTTACGACCACAGCCCGGCACAGTGTTCTGCTACCGTCATGACCACAGGCTGGCTCGGCTTTCTGCTACTGTCGCGACCGCAGCCAGACACAGCGCTGTGCTACTGTTACGACCACAGCCCGGCACAGTGCTCTGCTACCGTCATGACCACAGGCTGGCACGGCACTCTGCTACTGTCGTGACCGCAGCCTGGCACAGCGCTCTGCTACCGTTACAACCACAGCCCGGCACAGTGCTCTGCTACCGTCATGACCACAGGCTGGCACGGCACTCTGCTACCGTCATGACCGCAGCCCGGCACAGCGCTCTGCTACCGTTACGACCACAGCCCGGCACAGCGCTCTGCTACCGTTACGACCACAGCCCGGCACAGTGCTCTGCTACCGTCATGACCACAGGCTGGCACGGCACTCTGCTACCGTCGCAACCGCAGCCCGGCACAGCGCTCTGCTACCGTTACGACCACAGCCCGGCACAGTGCTCTGCTACCGTTACGACCACAGCCCGGCACAGTGCTCTGCTACCGTCATGACCACAGGCTGGCACGGCACTCTGCTACCGTCGCGACCGCAGCCCAGCATAGCGCTCTGCTACTGTCACAACTGTAGCCCGGCACGGCGCTCTGCTAGTGTCACGACCGCAGCCTGACACAGCACTCTGCTACCGTCACGACTGTAGCCCAGCATGTCGTTCTGCTACCATCGCGACCGCAGCCCGGCATAGCGCTCTGCTACTGCCACGACTGTAGCCCTGCACGGCACTGTGCTACCGTCATGACCGCTACCCTGTGCGGCGCTGGCAGTGAGAACACTGCAGCCTTCCTCGAGTCCAGCTCCTCTGGACACACTGGACGCCAATTAGCCAGAACAACGTCTGCTTTCTGCTAACTTAGGGAAGTTCAGTCATGTCGTGAGCTTTTTAATCACTCTTACAGCCTAAGGCGACTAAAAAAAAAGGTTATGTTTCCTGTGCCACCCGTTACCCTCTGTATTCCTCCTCTCACTTGTAAGAAAGCGTAATGAATAGCGACCAGAGGCTGCTGCCTCGTAAGTGATTACAGTTTCGCTCTCCAGAGCTCACAGGTACAGCCACAACACACACACACAACAAACACAGAGAGAGAGAAAGAGGAAGAAAGAAATCACAGGCAAGCCTCACTGTGCGTATACTCGCGCTACTTTCAGACAGCGGTGGCGGTGTTTGCTGAATTGCTGCGCGTAATTAACGTCATTATTCTTGCGTTGCCATGCGCCGCTCTTCATTACCAGTCCTCATTACGTAATACGCGAGCGAGCGCAGTGTGTGGTGTGTAATGGGCCTGCATCCCTACAGAGCTGTGTTTACTTTACTGACGAACCACGTGCAAACACCAAAACAAGTAAGGGCTGCCGCAACACGTTAATCTTTCTCCTCAGAGCCTAAATGATAGCGTGTAACTAAAAGATGTGGCCACGAAACATTCATGAAACGTAGAGAAAGAAAATGTGTCGTACAGGCACAGGTCTGGAAACGCTTTGTTTCTGTGTCAGTGCCCAGCTCCTACAATTTCCCAACACATTAATCTTCGAAAACGCACAGGAAAACCACGTATCAGCACAGTATGAAAAACTTTCCTATATGAAATGTTGAAAATGTTCTCTTTTAGCAAGGATACATATATCAACTCGCCGTCAACTTGAACTCCTGATGTGCTGAGTCCGTTTAGATTCAGAGAGCATGGAGGCCAAGAGATTGGTCTACCATTACCCATCCGTCCGTCACAGAATCGGTTATTTAGAAGCACGCGAACATTAACGCTGAGATGAGGAGGAGCTCCGTCGTGCACGAAGCACATGTTTCTCACCCGTAAACGCACTCGTTCCAGCACAACAGGCAAAGTATTCTCTAAGTCAGCGCAGTAAGTTTCTGTGTTGAGCCTGGTGGAATGACACGAGGCCGTAATATCAGTTTCCGAGAAGGCCGGCCGAAACGTTGACAGGAAGTCTTTTTCGATGACCTGATTGCAGAATTATGCGAAAATTTTTGACAGCCCATATGTGCTAATTGTGAAAATTCACAATCTGATGACGCTGAAACAAAACGTCGTCCGTGAACACCACAGCTGCCCTAAGGCGAATGTTGACACATTGTTGAATGAACCATTTGTAGGAGAGTACCTGTGCAGGGAGATCAGCTGCGGATACTGGGTACAGCAGGGTCTCGTGTAGTTGTTTTTAAGTGTAGTTACATGTCTAGGACTAAAATAATAATGTATTCATTATGTCGACACTAATCATGTACAAGTAACATGATTCGTTCCACATAATTTCCATAAAATAATCGTCCAAGTGATCTATGGAACCTGTAAATAACCGAATAACTAAGTCTCTGCAAGATTAGTCGTTGCCTACACAACGGTTTCCAGGGGAAACAAAAAATTGGTTTTCCATCCTATGCGTAATTATTGACCAAATTTGAGAATTTAAAATGCTGTCAGAATCTAAAAGGTATAATATTATGTTAAAGGTTTAACACAATAAGGCAAGTGTTACATATTATGTAAATTGAAGGTGTAGGGGGAGGGAGGGCGGAGGAAGAAAAAGAAATTTTACATGAATGATTGGCGTGAAGTGTTCTTTCTGTCACGTCCGAAAGAACAGACGCCACGCTTTCTCATACAGGTACTACAGTTGTAAGGTGTCAGGCAAATCCAACACCTTCCATGAAAACCCTGACATGATAGGAAATCCGGCAGTATGTCACATAGCTCCGAATAAATCCTGGCATTAAATTAACCAAAGTAATACGATCAACGAGTGAGCAAACGGAATACCACATACTAACACAAGAACGCCTAAATGCATGTCATACCTTCCCACCGTGAGACAGACGCAGTTCCGAGGGGAGAAACGAGAACAGAAGCTGAGAGCAGAGTCGTGTAAGCTAGAAGGCCTTACGATAAGGGACACCCACATCTTCCGCCGACCGCCAAGACAACCCCCTAGCCCATGTTAAAAGATAGAGCCCTCCAGAAGAACAGTATAGATCTTACGATAACACTAAACGGACCACACCAGCTGCAAGTTTTAGCGTGAGACTATAAGCCTCTCTGTTACGTAGCAAACATTAAAAACGTTGCCCCACCACGAAAAGTATAACGTTTCTCATTGGATAGACAGAATTTTTGTAGGCGGAGCTTAAGGTTAACATTGAGACCCTGATTGGCCAGATGAAAACATAGCCAGATACCTTTTTCTGAAACACACTTCAGTAAATTGTAGTAAGGAGAGGTTAGAGAGAGTTGCTTCCGAGACGGCGAGGTGTGTGGAGCTGCGCCGCCCGCCGCCCCCTGACGCTGACTAACCACCGACAAGGTAATGAACGCACGCGATGCCGCATATGAGCGCATAGGGCTTCACTCAGAACTGCAGAAGTCTCATCTGTTGCATACCCTTTTTGCGTAATACTAGTGTCGATCGTCAATTAAAGCTCATGGTATTCACATTTGCTACTAGAAGTTAAAATCTGAAACGCGATGATTTTTCTGTTATATAATTATTGAGAAGCCACATCAGCCACAGTAATCTACGACAAGTTAAATGAGTAATTAAAGATAATTGAGGCTCACTGTAGACCATTTTTGATAGTTTTCTCTTTTATGACACTTAATTTAAAACTAGATTATAGATGTGATATGGCATAGGTCATCCTTCGATCCATTATAGAACTTGGAAACCCATTCAGGGAATATTCGTTCACATTTCTGTTGAACATAGTTGGTTTTTATCATCCTTTATTAAAATATTTCCTTTCATCAATAGCGCAATTTATAAACAATGTTTTGTGAGTAGAATAAAAATACCAATGGAAAACTTAACTGCTTTTTCGACGTTATTTTACCAGCTAACTAAAGATAGGAAAGCCTTGAACCCCTTCCACTAAATTTAGTTAGTATTAAGATTCATTTACAGGGAGTGCAGAGGAGCTGACGCTGAAATCATTAAGTATTTGATTATATCATCGCTAGTCTCACTAAACTCTTCTGAGCTCTACATGTCATGTGTGGTCTGGCGTCTCCTTACCAGCAGCAAGTCCCAGGTTCAAACTAGTCAATTCCCTAAAAAACACGCTCAGAGCGTCGTTCCGCAAAAGTGGTAGGGAGGCACGACTTAGAACAAACAGACACTATGCGGAGTGTTAGGCAATTACAAACTGTGTGTACGTCCTGGAGCAGCGTAGACCAGGGCGCGCAGATTACCCACACTGTACTCAGCCAGTATTCAAGAATTACAGCACTAGTTGACCTGCGACAAACATAATAAATAATTTCAAACCAGTACGAAACAATTAATTTCGCTGTTCATGCAGTAAAACTACAGAAACGGGCATGACGTTTTATTTCAGTACTTTTTTACACTAACTATAGTCACAATGGAGCGCCAAGTCGAGCAATCGAAACATTTCCAACATATTCCTATGTTTGAGTTCAGTAGAGGAGTGACAGTAGTAGAGGCAGCCCGCTGTGTTTGGGGTTGGATAATGCCATTAGACTGAGCACAGTAATAAAATGGTTTTCTCGTTTTAAGGAAAATCTTTTTCATGTTACTGACTATCCACATCCGGGAAGAGCTTCATTGTTTGATGAAAATCGTTTAAACATATAAACCCGCAATGGTCCACGTGAGTGTACTCGACAACCACCAAATGTGATAAACTGTGATCGTTTCACACGCGATGGTGAAGGTTTACAAATCGGGTGTACGGGTACCAAAATCACAGTAATCATCGGATAGTCATATGTGCATCTCTGCTTCCTCATCGTCAAATGGCTCGTGAACGAAGCAAAAGCAAAAGTCAATGTCTCTCGTGATCCGTAACCGGGGTGCACGATCTGGTGGCAGATCGGGCCCACAGTGATTGTCGAATACAGGTTCTCGAAAATTATCCGACAGTCTTTCGCGACAACTACGTCGCCTTTCATCCAAAGCTTTCCATTCACGTGCCCCGGACGCCTCAGCAACACTACAACGGCACGCTACGTTGCTATCAGTAGATTGGGTTTCACTAGTCATGGTCTGCACCTCAAGAGGTGTGGGAAGAGAAGGCTGGCAAAGCTTAGAGGTGACAGTGTAGTGCATGGTGGTGGGATCGCTCGTGGAAAAATTCCTGTAGTAGTTGATGTTAGAGCTGCATCTTTTTTAGATTGAAGTCAGCTGATAGGTATACCTGCTTAAATGAAGTCCCTCAAACTAAGACCTCAGCTTCAGAGGAAGTAATGTTTCCAAGTAGAGAAGGAGTTAGCATATTTCATCAAAATATAAGAGGTAATAGAGATAAATTTAGTGAACTGCTTATAGATATTGAGTCTGAAATTATTGGTATAGCGGAGCAGCACTTAAAAAACTTGACAATTCAGAGGCTTCCTTTACCAAGATACAGATTAGCTGGCTGTTTTTCAAGGAGTTCCTTGTATGGTGGGGAGTGGCCATGTATCTAAAAAACTGTATTCCATGTGAGTCCATAGACCTACCACGCCATGCACTGAACAGATATTTTGATGTTGTGCAGGGACAGTTGAATTTAGTGAAACTAGACTTCTAATTTTTGTTGTTTATAGGTTCCCTAACTCTGACTTCAGAGCATTTCTGCTCAGGCTAGAGAGGGTTCTTGGTTCACTTTATAGGAAGTATCGAAAATTAGGTATATGTGGTGACTTCAATATAAATTTTGTATGTGATGGTGCAAGAAAAAGATGTTGGTAGATCTCCTAAATGCATATGATCTGATGCAGACGGTTTTTTTTTCAACTTCGGTGTGAGGAAACAGTAGCACAGCCATAGACAATATTTTTATTCATTCCTCATTACTAGATGGGCATTCTGTTAGTAAAAGGGTGAATGGCCTTTCAGACACCGATTTTAACACTAACAGGCATTTGTACTCAAACAAATGTCACATATAATTACAAACTATGCAGGAAAGTTAATCCAACAGCAATAGAGAGTTTTTTAAACCCTGTCAAGGAACAAGAGTGGCAGTATGTTTATAGTGCCGATAACATAGATGATAAATATAATGCGTTCCTTAACACATTTCTCATGCTCTTTGAGAGTTGCTTCCCATTAGAACATTCCAAATGGAGTACTAGCAGTAATAGGCAGCCCGGGTGGCTGACTAGTGAGATAAGAAGGATATCATGTAGAACAAAGTGGGAATTACATGAAAATGTTAGAAGTAGTCACAAAAAAAATGGTTCAAATGGCTCTGAGCACTATGGGACTCAACTTCTGAGGTCATTAGTCCCCTAGAACTTAGAACTAGTTAAACCTAACTAACCTAAGGACATCACACACACATCCATGCCCAAGGCAGGATTCGAACCTGCGACTGTAGCGGTCTCGCAGTTCCAGACTGCAGCGCCTAGAACCGCACGGCCACTTCGGCCGGCGAAGTAGTCACAATCAAGCTACAGTAGCCCATTACAAACAGTATTGTAAGGTCTTAAAAATATTATTAGGAAGGCAAACAGTATGTGGTATGCAAATAGAACAGCTAATTCACAGGATAAAATTAAAACCCTATGGTAGTTGTGAAGGAAGTGTCTTGTCAGCAGCACAAGGTCGACAATATACAGTTCTTAGTAAAAATATTTCTGTTACTGTTAAATCAGATGTATGTACACTATTTAACAATAATTTCCTGAACATTGCTGGTGAATTAAATAAAAGTTTAGTTTCTATAGGGAATCATATAACTTCCTTGGCAAATGCCTTTCCGAGATTAATATCTGAAATACTCCTCTGTGATACAGACAAGGAGGAGATTGAGTCAATAATGAAACCACTGAAGACTGTCTCTCATGGATATGATGGAATTCCTGGAAGATTATTAACGTTCTGAGTTGCACATGTATTTAGCCACATTTGTAATTTTTCCTTTAGGAATGGTCAGTTTCCTGAACACTTAAAGTACTCATTAGTAAAGCCGCTTTATAAAAAGGGAGAAAGGGATAATGTAGACAATTTTGGACCTATTTCTACGCCATCAGTGTTTGCTAAAGTTATTGAAAAGGCTGTGTATGTAAGGAGAATTGTTCATTTTATTTCATACAATTTGCTATCAAATGTATAGTTCGGCTTTAGAACTGGTTTAACAACTGAAAATGCTATATTCTCTTTTCTCTGTGAGGTACTGGATGGGTTAAACAAAAGGTTTCGAACGCTAGGCTTTTTTTTTATTTAACTGAGGCGTTTGAATGTGTTGATCACAGAATACTGCTCCAGAAGTTGGACCATTACGGAATATGGTGAGTAGCTCACAACTGGTTCACCTCTTACTTTAGCAACAGACAACAAAAGGTCATTATTCACAGTGTTGAGAATGGCTGTGATGTGTGGTCTGAATGATGTACAGCCAAGTGCGTGGTGCCCCAGGGATCAGTGTTGGACCACTCCTGTTCCTTATTTATATAAATGATATGCCCTCTAGTATTATGGGTAACTCCAAAATATTTCTGTTTGCTGATGACACTAGCTTGGTAGTTAAGGATGTTGTGTGCAGCATTGGCTCGGTTTCAAATAGTGCAGTTCACATGGCTTGTATAAAATATACTAACGCTAAATCACAGTAACACTCAGTTTTTACAGTTTCTAACAAACAATTCAACAGAACCAGACGTTTTGATTTCACAGAATTGGCATATGATTAGTGAATTTGAACAGTTCAAATTTCTAGGTGTTCAGATAGATAGTAAACTGTCGTGGAAAGCCCATGTTCAAGATCTTTTTCGAAGAATTAATGCTGCAATTTTTACTATTCGAAAGTTATCTGAAGTGAGTGATCGTTCGGCAGGAAAATTAGTCTGCTTTCCTTATTTTTATTCACTTAAGTCGTACGGTATTATATTTTGGGGTGCCTCTTCCCACTCTAAAAGGATATTTCTGACTCAGAAACGGGCGATTCGGGCAATAACTGATGTAAATTCACGAACCTCTTGTCGACCCCTGTTCACGAGTCTGGTTATTTTGACATTGGCCTCTCAATATATAGATTCTTCACTATCATTTCTTGTTATCAATATTAGGTTATTCCCAAGAAAAAGCAACTTTCACTCAGTTAATACCCGACAGAAATCAAACCTGCATTTGGAGCGAATTTCCCTAACTCTCGTGTTGAAAGGTGTGCAGTATACTGCTGCATCCATTTTCAATAAGCTACCACTCGAATTCAAAAATCGTAGTAGTAATCCACGCGCTTTCAATTCGAAACTGAAGAGTTTCCTCATAGGTCACTCCTTGTATTCTGTCGAGGAATTCCTTGAAAATTAAACTGATTCTTGTTGTATTGTTGATCGCGTTTAGTTAAACTTATGGAATGAAGTTTTTCGGGTCGATAAACATTTTATTTTTATCTGTTATTACTTTTATGTTGCAATTTCATGTACAGGCACGTTCCATGACCTTGGAGATTTGTTCCTCAATTTGGTCCTACGGAACGTTACGTGTAAATAAATAAATAAAATATCAGAGCTTCCCTTAATCCGTTCGACGTCTGCTGTGATGTCCGTTCGGTAAGGACTCCAAAAGGTAGCGACGGAAAAGTCATCCAGCCATGCTGTACCAGGAGCACTGCCAACCCCATGAACTAACATGCCATGTAACTCCGGTATAAAGGCCAGTTCCTGGTCTGTATAAACGACTAAAGGGACAATCTGAGCAACGCTCTTAAATTCTTTTGAGATAATGTTGTCATTTATCATCTAGTAATGTCATCACGAGATCAAAATCAGTTGCAAATGACTCAGAAACGATATTTGCATGGTGCGAAAAGTGGCAGTTGTCTCTGAATATGAATAAGTGTGAGTATATCCACATGAGTACTGAAATAAATCCGTTAAATTTCGGTTACTCGAGAAATCATGTGAATTTAAAGGCTATCAATTCAACTAAATACCTAGGAATTACAATTAAAACAATTTAAACTGAAACGATCATACAGGTACTGTAGCAAACGAAAGACTATGTCTTACTGGCTGAACACTAAAAAGATGTAACAGGTCAGCTAGAGACCTCCTCCGTCCTGCGGTATGTGATCCTTGCCAAGTACCACTGACGGAGGACAAGAAGGGCAGGATGTGCTGTGAATGCAAACGAAAGACGTGCTGAAGAATAAAGCCTCCGAATTTTGTAGGTGAAAACTCTTCAAGCTTCTTAAATAAAATAAACGTTATTAACATTATTTGTCTTTACGCATCATGCCTACATATCTTTTTTCTCAACATAACCATACTGGTGACGGATACATTTCTCCCAAATAGAGACACCGTGACTGTATAATGTGTGACTTTGCTGACGGAGCCACAACCTTACAACTGCGTGCACCGCTTTATCGCCTTATCACTAAAGGTGTCCTTTACGTTCTGGAAACACGAAAATCGGATAGGGATAAGTGGGGACTGTGTGAAGAATGATCGATGACAATGAACTCCACTCGTCGCAGCCATTGTGTGTGGTCTAGCATTGTCAGGGTGGTCCGTGTGTTGGCGAACTCTTCGAACTCGATTACAACTCGCTGTTACGTTACACACCGGCATGTTACACGCTCTAACGACAGAGGGGTGGAAATATGTACACATGAATAAGAAAGATATAAAATGATAATAATGGTGGTTTTATTGTTAAAAGAGTTTTCACATTAAAAATGCAGAGGCTTTACTTTTCAGCACTTTTCACGATAAGCGAGTTGGGGTGGTAATCATCGAGACATAGGCATTTCTCGTCGAGTGAGATCTTTTCACAAAATTCAATCATCAATTTTCGCCTCTGAATGCAAAAAAATTTGTCGATGCCTACCTAGATAAGGAGAAATGATAATCGTAAGAAAAAAAGGGAAATCAGAGCTCATACAGAAGTATGTAAGTGTTCGTTTTTACCACGCGCTTTTCGAGAGTATATCGGTAGACAAATAGTCTGAAGGTGGATCAAATGATTCAAATGGCTCTAAACACTTAACATCTGAGGTCACCAGTCCCCTAGACTTAGAACTACACTCCTGGAAATGGAAAAAAGAACACATTGACACCGGTGTGTCAGACCCACCATACTTGCTCCGGACACTGCGAGAGGGCTGTACAAGCAATGATCACACGCACGGCACAGCGGACACACCAGGAACCGCGGTGTTGGCCGTCGAATGGCGCTAGCTGCGCAGCATTTGTGCACCGCCGCCGTCAGTGTCAGCCAGTTTGCCGTGGCATACGGAGCTCCATCGCAGTCTTTAACACTGGTAGCATGCCGCGACAGCGTGGACGTGAACCGTATGTGCAGTTGACGGACTTTGAGCGAGGGTGTATAGTGGGCATGCGGGAGGCCGGGTGGACGTACCGCCGAATTGCTCAACACGTGGGGCGTGATGTCTCCACAGTACATCGATGTTGTCGCCAGTGGTCGGCGGAAGGTGCACGTGCCCGTCGACCTGGGACCGGACCGCAGCGACGCACGGATGCACGCCAAGACCGTAGGATCCTACGCAGTGCCGTAGGGGACCGCACCGCCACTTCCCAGCAAATTAGGGACACTGTTGCTCCTGGGGTATCGGCGAGGACCATTCGCAACCGTCTCCATGAAGCTGGGCTACGGTCCCGCACACCGTTAGGCCGTCTTCCGCTCACGCCCCAACATCGTGCAGCCCGCCTCCAGTGGTGTCGCGACAGGCGTGAATGGAGGGACGAATGGAGACGTGTCGTCTTCAGCGATGAGAGTCGCTTCTGCCTTGGTGCCAATGATGGTCGTATGCGTGTTTGGCGCCGTGCAGGTGAGCGCCACAATCAGGACTGCATACGACCAAGGCACACAGGGCCAACACCCGGCATCATGGTGTGGGGAGCGATCTCCTACACTGGCCGTACACCACTGGTGATCGTCGAGGGGACACTGAATAGTGCACGGTACATCCAAACCGTCATCGAACCCATCGTTCTACCATTCCTAGACCGGCAAGGGAACTTGCTGTTCCAACAGGACAATGCACGTCCGCATGTATCCCGTGCCACCCAACGTGCTCTAGAAGGTGTAAGTCAACTACCCTGGCCAGCAAGATCTCCGGATCTGTCCCCCATTGAGCATGTTTGGGACTGGATGAAGCGTCGTCTCACGCGGTCTGCACGTCCAGCACGAACACTGGTCCAACTGAGGCGCCAGGTGGAAATGGCATGGCAAGCCGTTCCACAGGACTACATCCAGCATCTCTATGATCGTCTCCATGGGAGAATAGCAGCCTGCATTGCTGCGAAAGGTGGATATACACTGTACTAGTGCCGACATTGTGCATGCTCTGTTGCCTGTGTCTATGTGCCTGTGGTTCTGTCAGTGTGATCATGTGATGTATCTGACCCCAGGAATGTGTCAATAAAGTTTCCCCTTCCTGGGACAATGAATTCACGGTGTTCTTATTTCAATTTCCAGGAGTGTACTTAAACCTAACTAAGCTAAGGACATCACACACATCCGTGCCCGAGGCACGATTCGAACCTGCGACCGTAGCAGCAGCGGAGTTCCGGACTGAAGCGCCTAGAACAGTTCGGCCACAGGTGCCGTCCGAAGGCGGATCAAACAACCCCTTGACAGGCACTTACGTGTGAATTGCAGAGCAGTCACGTAGATGTACACCATCGAGTGTAACATACTGGGTTCTGCAAGCCCTCGAGCCAGTTGCGACAGTACACCGTATAACCGTTTCTCGCTCAGTATTGGACGATGCCGCATAGTGCCGAACGCCTGTCACAAATGTAGGACACGAACATACACAGCCCTCACTTCCGAACATTCAGATACAAATACAAACTTTTTCTTTGTTGCGGAATCAGAGAGGTCCATTGCTCCGGTGGTCGGGACCACGATTTCCCGAAGGTTCCGCACAGCTGTGGGGCAGGAAGGAGGGCCCGGTGATCCCTTCATACAGTCTGAGTTCCCGCCTGTACCACTGCGACTTCACTGGAATTTTTATGAGATCTGCATAGATTGGGAACTTACTCGTCTCAACGCAGTTACAAAAATGTGACAACTATAGTTTGGCGTTAGCAGCTCGAAAGATGCCTACGACTTTAATTTGTCTACCACGGTCTGTGGACAACAACAAAACCACGCCATCGGAAACGGATTGTAAGATGATGATCACGGAACGCACCAAATGGACAGCGACGTCGCCTCCGCTGCAGCGCACTGCGGGATGCCTACGCCTGTGCGCCCCCGCAGTGTAGCCTACCCGCAGGACAGCGCCTGCCACGTCGGCACGGGCACAGCGCCGCCTGCACGCGGGAGTCTGCGCTCTCACAGCTCTACGGAGGCAGTTGTCTTTATTTGCCTCGCAAACGATACAGTTCGTTTACCGAAAATGGACGCGCATAAAATTCTTACGTTCGCTCTATTGAAACTCACAGTTCCTCCTTTGTCCGTATGACAGGCGTGGTGTTCTGCCTTTGGCATAAATAAATAAAAATTTCAGTATCCGTGAACATGTAATAAGACAAAAAGGAAAGATGCATGTTCGGTCAGGAAAGACATCAGCTTATAAAAGTTCACCAAATCGAACAGAGGACGCACTTATATTTAATTATCATCACTTATTACAGAAATTATTCCTATTAATTCTGTAAGATAACATTTTAGCAAACGCAAAATTTGATTGAGCGGGAATCGAACTCTTTAGCAACCAAACGTCTGTCGCGAAATGTGGTGCATCTACTCACTACATTAGGCTGTAGCTTCCTAACGAGCGACTTTCTATTTTATTTTACAGTCTTCTGTAGGATTTAATCACCGATACGTTATTCATTTATATTTAATTATAACAAATCCTAATAATAACGACAGGTTTCTCACGAATCTTCAACGTGCCGCTTCCATAACACGGCTTTCAAAATACGCGAGTTATAGCGCGATAACAACTAAATGCGAAAATTCTTTAACCGGCGATGTGTTGTTTTCCGTTGTTATATTACAAAAAAGCTCACCAATAAGGATTCGTTCTTGAAACATTCAATGTGCTCCCGCTTAGAAGCAGCACGTATTTGTGGGCTGCAACGTATAGCACAAAACCCACTTGTACTCGGCGCGACAAATGCAATATGGCGTCACGCTTTCTGCAGGCCTCGAGCTTTCTGCTTGTGAGGTAGGGAACGTTCTCGCTTTATATCGGTTCTATTTTACGTGACACGATGCCGAAATGTAGCAGATCTTATTTTGTGTTTCACGCGATGAAATGGCTGCTCGCAGTGGCGCCGCGTCACTCTCAGTTGTCCTCCGAACTGAGCGACCTTCCTTCATCTCCTGGGAGTCTTTCGACGACGACAAGATGGCGTCCCGGCAGCACTCCACAGCAAATTAGAGGACCCTTTTTCGTCCACGACGTACAGCAAGTATATTTAACGTGAGTGCGGGGGGGGGGGGGGGGGAGCTGCATCCGTCCCCTGTTTCCGTGAAGTTTCTGCTTCTGCTGCTCTACACAGTTTTTGTTGCAGTCGCCAGGTGTACTATTTACGGAATATGGTATGGGCTCCTAAGTACAGGGTACATGAATTATTTCTCGCTTTCTGTTGCTTATTTTAAAAGAATGGTTTAAGATAATGTACTGAAAGTAGAGTCATTCGGCAGCAACACCCTCTTCCCACTTTTCGGATAACAAATCGATTCTGCGATAAAAGAAATCGTAATCTTTTGAGGTGATCCAGTCATCGAGCAAGCTTTCGAGATCGTTAAAAGATGTGTTCAGGAAGGCCATGCTGCACGGACCGAAACAAATCGCATTCGGAATGGATGGCGTCTGCTACAAATGTCGAGCGGAATAAGACATCCCATCTAACTCCTTCGAGGTTTTCTTCAAAAAATGGTTCAAATGCTTCTAAGCACTATGGGACTTGACATCTGAGGTCATCTGTCCCCTAGACTTAGAACGATTGGAATCCAGTGACTGTGATTCGTAGCGTTCAACATTCGCCGTCTGATCCATTTGCAGCAGCTCACGATACCACAGCGAGCAGGACGCGTTTTGTCACTCACCTCAGAATCTTTGTCTCTGAATCATCGAAATCGATCTCTGCTCGACCTTTCCGACACAGCACGACTGTCGTTCGTACGCTTCCACTAGCAAAAGATGAAATTCCGCAGCAGGTTTATCGAGACCAAAGCAGAAGAGTAAAACTTTCAGCAACTTTGTAGGTACAAAACCCGATATGTTCACGGTATTAAATATGTGCGTTCTTTCGATTCCACTCGAAAGTCACACACAAATGTGAAACCCTTACGTGTCTACACTTAAATAGATCTAGTCTCGCCGTCCGCCGTACTGCACTAGTACAACTACTATCCTTTATTCGTCAACAGAGGGGATGAATTCAAGCTCCCCATACACACACCAATCGCCAAAAATAAATAAAAAAATCTTTCACACAATGAAGAAAACCGCAAGTTGTTGACCTAATAATAATGTATTGTTTACGACCAGCTTTTGGCTGACTTCCATTCTGTGTAGCCTGAAAAACGAAAGTTCCATGTTACATGATAGGGAACACTGGATAAAGTGGGATATGGAACTTTAGTTCCTCAGACAAACAGGATGGAAGACAGCCTTAGTTCTTTTATGCTTTACCGTATGACAGAAAATTGAATTTTATATTTCCTAAACCGGTCATAACAATAAAATGTGATTAGTTCAACAACTGTTGCAGTTATCTTTATTTTATGAAAATGACATGAGCATGTACAATTGCAGTTGCTCTAAAAACTTATAAAAAAGCGATAAACGCCGCGAAGCAAACCCTCCCATAGATCGCGACGCACTCACCAAAGATTGGAAGAGAACATGGAGATCATGATACACTGATTTCGTAAACACAACATGTTTCGGGAAACATGATCCCAATATCTAAATAAGAAAAATGTGAGTCATTATTTCACATAGTAATACACACATATTCAGCAACTGTCTACGTTGTCCACTGCGATGAAATCTACCCTAATACACATTATAAACCCTCTCATAATTATGGATATCGAGATTTTCATTTGTAAGATAAGCTCATACAAAATTATGTACAGCAAAATTCCATATTTCATGCATTTCTGCTTATATTTAATGCGATTAGGATACTTTGGAAGCTTAAAGCGAAAATATGTAAGTCTATTTACCATTAAATTTTGTTATATGTGTATCAGTTAATCTCTACAAAATCTTTCGCAGCGATATAAATAAATTCTTTGTCATAAAAATGTTGTCTTCATGCTTTCTCTCCCACTTGGTGGGAATAGTTGCAAGAAGCAGTTATATTTTCCTTGTTGCACAAATCAGTTGGGATTTAATCATTGTAAGGATTAGATATACTTCATGTTTAGATGGAGTTTTGTCAATTGGTCGATTGAAGCAATTCATAACTTTTTTTTATTTCTAATTATTGATCCATCAAACAATTACAAACCTGGAAAATTACAGATTTCTTCGCACAAGAAGAACCCGAGACCATCATATAACTGTGAAGAGGACAACGAGGCCAGCCGAACAATCAGCCAAGCAACAAACCTTTAATTAATCAACGTTGGAATGTCGCTCAGTTTCACTCAAAAATGACGAAGATCCTTGCAGTAGATACGTGATGAGATAGATATTCATTATTGACGTGGCATTTTACACCACGTACTCAGTTATACACACCTTATAAATATTATGCCATTAGGCACAGCAAAAAATTTTCCCAAGCTGAGAAATATTGTCAAATGTATATAAGGCGCTCCAGTTTATACGTAACAACACGAGTTAGCGATCGTAATTACTAGTGGCACATAACGCTCCCAGCGAACCCCTTTCACTGATTAAAGAAAATCACGTACCAAAGCTTATCCCACACCATGCCGTACACATTAGCGCCGAACGAGGGTACAGCTATCGACTCGGACATTTTGAACATCTGTATGTTGTAGCGATACGTAAAATTATTCACTATCATATACCACAATGCTTTTCATCTCTTCAGATTCGACAAAATATTATAATATTCGCTGGTATACAAACAGCTTGGTAAATAATTGAATCAGTATAATTAACTCTGGATTCACGATACGCCAAAATTGATAATGGTATCATGTTGTCTTGCTTCTTATAAATTAAATAAAACACAAATTCGGACAACTGGCGGGTCACGATCTCTTTAACGACATCGCGATGTTGTTGCACCGTGGCTTCACAACAGGTAACAATAGGTTTGTGTCTGCACTATGTTTGCAAGCAACAAACGCCAGACTATGAATCTGTATATTTGTCACAAAGCGTAACAAAAATGATAACAATTCAACAAATACTCATTTCCTTTCGACTTTTTTTCCCGTTTGAGTTAATTTACTTTGTTTGCAAATAAACACAAAACGTTTACGAAGGCGCCGCCTTCTGCTACGAGACTTGTCTGCTGTTTTCGCTACTATAGTTTTATCTTCTTCTTTTACTGCAAAGTTTTCCCAACAAAATATCGCAAATAACAGAAAATAAACAGCAACCACGAGACAGTTTGTGTGGCAATGTGGAGCACCACAGCACTTTTTCTTCAAAGACAAGCGTGCTATACAAGAAGCGCACCCGTCTCATTTGCCGCCTTTACGCGCACCAGGCAGTTTGTCACATGTTACCGCCCAGACAAGTGCGCCAAATACTTGCGCATGTTTGCTCACACTTTCCGATCCAGAGCAAACTTCTGGATACCCTACGTAACTGTTACATTTTCTAATTAGCCTACTCGTATTTAAACACAAATATAGCTCTGGCAATAATAAACATATTCCGTTATCTTTATTTTACAGTTGGCGATGTCTTGTTAAATCTGTCAGTAAGTTGGTAAATTTTCAGAGCTTTTTCAAGAATCATAGGATTTTCGACTTTTCAAAAAAATGGTTCAAATGGCTCTGAGCACTATGGGACTTAACTGCTGACGTCATCAGTCCCCTAGAACTACTTAAACCTAACTAACCTAAGGACATCACACATATCCATGCCCGAGGCAGGATTCGAATCTGCAACCGTAGGGCTCGCGCGGCTCCGGACTGTAGCGACTAGAACCGCTCGGCCACTCCGACTGGCTTTCGACTTTTCAGTTCGTTATTATATCAACTGTCACCCCAAATAAATAAATGACTAAATGCATATGTACATTATTATGTTTTATTCAATAAGAGTAACATGCGAATCAAAGGAAAACAATACCATATAAGATCCTAATTTTCCGACAAAGCAACTAGTGTGTGTGTGTGATGAACGATCTACTAAACTGTGTACCTAAAGCCCAAAGATTCCATGTAAGTAAATTTTTCTGATACAAATGCTAACCTTTTTTACTTATGACAAAAAGGAATTCATTTTCATTAGTCTGATAGAAAAATAGGACAAAAATTGGGAGTTTTAATGAATCTTATGTCCACGTTCTAAGCAAGTCTAAAGTTCTGGTAGTTGTGTTTGTGCGCAGTTAAAAAGGTTTTCACTGAATCTTATTTTCATTCATATGTATTTTACAGGTAGCACAGAAGAATACCGCTTTGCTGTTTAATTTAGAGTTTCATATTACAAGAAAACAAGATCTCACTTTTTTATGGGATATATTGCATATCAGATGGTTATGAAACTTAAGGAAATCGCGAAAATTTGGCGAAAACGTTTGTTTCGATACTCTGTAGCATTATCTTTTAATTACCGTCTTCTTTGTCTTTATTCTCTCACTAGAATGCCGAATCTGTGTTCACGAAAAATGCCACCAAACTATTTGCACACTGTATGAAAAGGTTAATCAGTAAGTGGGTGCATTATATTTTATTTGGACTTTTATTGAGTTTATTTCCGGTTAATTAGGTATACAGTAGATGGTAGAATATATGTTTAGGGTAAAAACCTTTGAATGCTGGTCAGAAATGACGTAACTTTGATCCTGGTTTGAAACTCTTTGTAAATCACACATGCACCCAGCGACCCTGCAGGACATTGTTGGAGCCACGTGATGAAACATCAGCACATGGACTGGGTGGAAGCGTACGTCACACATGTCCTTACGCTGGTTATTACTCATGGCAGCATTTAGTTACTTCTTAGTCTGTTTACTGCGTCTTTAGTATGAGTTGTCTTTAACGTAGCAGTCTCTGCACTTAATATGAGATCTGCTAGTGAATATCGAATTGCTGATCGGTTGATGAGGTTATTTGGTTAAGGGAGATTACAAAGCTTATAAAATATTGTAAGTGATAATGAACTTTTCTCAGATGTAAGCTGCACATCGAATTTAAACTCACTTTGCACGATATCTAAGTAACGACTGTCTTTTCGCTTTTACTAAATTATGAACGAAATACTGGCGATTATAAACCACTTCTCTATGAAGGATGATGATTTTCTTCCATCTGTAATAAGTATTCAGTACAGATACTATGTACTTGAAAGAATGTAAATGTATGTAATCCTCTGAGAAGTTAATGAGATTATCTTTCTGTTGTCAATAAGGAAGCATTCGAATATCGTACATTAGTAATATTTTCCCTCCGGTGGACTTAAACGTCGAATTTTATACGCACGGTGTATTTGATAACTGAACTGATAGTTTATTTAAAAAAATGGTTTACTACGGTCTGCAAAACAGATTTATTTCAGCGAAACATGTGTTCGAAACGATAGAAATGCTGTTTAGGTAATGCTCATCATCCTAATGTGAAATATGGGAGCACTCAATTTGGCACATCAGAAACATTTTTGTCGTTTTGCTATCGTCAAAATCTTAACATTCGAGAAGCGATCTTTAGTAATATTTTCTTTGAGTAGGCTTTCAAATTTAAATTTATACTTGCCGCGTGTCAGTAATGTTTCTTTCGCTTCTTTTATTCGACGAAGAAATATTTGCCAAAGACTAGCTACGTACTAATTAATATGATGTTTTCGTCGCTCTACGGAATTATTCGGGAGAAAGATGTGTTGCAAAAAGCTAAGCTGACGTATCTAAATTTGAGTGGTTACAAAGTTCATTTTCCCCGTGTGAAATATGAAGACATTCAAAGATAGTACACGAGGAACATTTTTCCTCACATGTACTCTGAAGGTCACATTCATACTCACTATGCCCGAGACGGAAGACACGTGTTTACGGAGGTGCCAGCCAGATGCAATAACAACCACTGATACATCACTATAACACATTTCTTCCCGAAACGGACATCTTAAGAAAAGACGCAAAAGGGCACCGAACGCTACGTGGAGTAACGAACTAGAGAAAACCGACGTCGACACACGCGCGGTGGGCCCTCGCGTAGCACAGCTGGCGGCACGCGCGCGCAGAACGAGCGCGACCTGTCCGCCCAGCACGTGCCGTCACACCGTCGGCGACTGGCGCCGCTAACCGGCCGCCACTCCCTTTTATACGCGACGCGTGCAGCGCTGCGCAGGCGCAGTGGCGCCCGGGAGGCGTCCTGGAGGGGGCGGGCACGAGGCACGCGGCCTGCAGGCGCCGCGCGCTGCGGGTCTGTCTGCCAGCCAGGGGCAGGCCGGCGGAGCTTGCCGCAGGTCCAACGGCAGTACAAGAAAGGTGGACATGCTGTGCTCGGCGTTTTACTGGGAGACCAAATGGTCCGTCGGTTTTTATTCTTGCTTAAAACACTATTTCACATTTTTTTTCTCCTTTAATTCCACATTTTTCATTATTGACGAATATATAGCACTTCATACATGTTTTCACATGCAAGAGAGCTATTTGCGCAGCACTTTTTAAAAACAAAAGGAGGTTTATATGCGTAGTACAAGTTCTTACAGATCGCAGCCTGAGTGACGACTGAGGGTAGCATGACTGCAGTCTAACAACAGACTAATGGTAAGTCGTTTCTGTATGACAAATCACGTTTTTCGAGAATGTTGTAAAACTGTTTTTTGTTCAAACTGAAGATTACCATAATATCCAGCTTTACAAACAGTAGGAGTCTAAATAAGCAGTTGTTTTTGTATGTTCAAAAGTCTGAGAATAAAAGTCTCAATAAAAGTTTTTGATATAGTCGCAAAATAAAATGTAAAATTTCGAAATATACCAAGGCACACCGTTCATTTACATCTATATTTTTTATCATAATAAATTGTTTTTACAGAAATTGAATGTGTTTTTGAAATACATTAATGGTTCTTAATTTGAAGACTAATAAGGTTTAATTTGCCATTACATGAATTAAATTTGGCTACAGTTATAAATGATATAAAACAAATAAAAACAAAAGTGAAATTTACAGTATGATGAAAGTGCGTAGGCCACTGAAGTTCATTCACATAAGATTTCGCAAAAATGTGTAACAATATCATAAACAAATTTGGAAAAGAGCATACCTTTGTAAATACTTCAGAGTACATCTTACTTTTACGGGGTGATTCAGCTGTCGTTTTGTGCGACCCGCAATGCTATGCCTGGCCTTCACAGACGACATGTGAGATTTTCATATGCTCTTGCTCGCTAAGCGCAAACTATTAGACCTACAGAAAAATGAGCAGGACCCTTTTGTACGAGACGCAATGTATTTAAGATTTGTTATGGGATATGTTTTCGCTGGAGGCCACGGTTTTCGAGTTATTCAAGAAAAACGTACAAAAGTGGCATTCCAGCACACTTCCACCCCACACTCATCCGTCACCAGTCAATCCCTCCCACCACTTTACATAAATTTTCAACTACACGAACTATTCCTGATATTCGCCCTGTTTTGGTCTATACTGATCGTACTATTACGCCACCAGCAGAGTCAGTTACTTCGTTAACATTAATAATTTAAACGTATCCGTGAGGATAATGAACGGGAAACGACTTTTGTAAGCGTTACGCGTTAACCTTTACAAGCACAGTAGTTTCGTAGTGAGAAGGCGTGACGAAGACAACAATGTAATTGTTTATCTTCTGGTAAACCTTCTGGGATGTAAGGTCGTGGTCCATGAAACTCTTCAGCTCCTAACGTTTCGTCCAGAGCTACGCTGGACATCTTCAGAGGAGTGTTTCTCCTCCGGTGAGTCTTGCCGACTGACGGGTCGGACGTCTGAGAGCGACTTATATATCGTAGAAAGTGGGCGTGACCAGAGGTACACGTGATATGCAGAGATAATCTTTGTCAGAGATAAAACTTTACTATCGATCGTGATCTCGTCACATGTGGAAAAGTTTATATTGGAACAACAAAAAGAAGCGTAAATACACGGTTAAAGGAACACAGAAGTCTTTGCCGATTAGGAAAAACAGATAAATCGGCTGTAGCAGAACACGCTTTTCAGTCAAGAAATCATCAAGTGAAGTTTTCCGAAACAAAAATTTTATCTACGACGACGAACTATTACCCACGGCTTTGTAGAGAAGCAATTGAAATATATAAACATAGGGATAATTTTAATCGGAAAGAAGAGACCAAGAAACTTAGTGATATTTGGACAGTAGCACTACAGAATTGCTAGACAGTTTTATCCGTGACGAGATCACGATCGATAGTTAAGTTTTATCTCTGACAAAGATTATCTCTGCATATCACGTGTAACTCTGGCCACGCCCACTTTCTACGATATATAAGTCGCTCTCAGACGTCCGACCCGTCAGTCGGCAAGACTCACCGGAGGAGAAACACCCCTCTGAAGATGTCCAGCGCAGCTCTGGACGAAACGTTAGGAGCTGAAGAGTTTCATGGACCACGACCTTACATCCCGGAAGGTTTACCAGAAGATATGTCATCCGGTCGTGAAAGCCTTCATACTATAATGTAATTGTTTATTTTAAACTGTTAAAATTCACAAAAGTATTGGGTGAAAGTAGCGCAAATGTCAGTTTTACAATTTGTAAACGCTCGACGGAGCCGTTGGCGTATAATGCCAGTCACTGAAGAGACCAAACAAATTTGTATGTGGGACATAATTCGTGTAATCGTAAATATTCGACCAGTGGTAGGAGGATTCCCCAGGGGCTTCAGCTTGAAGTACGCGGGTGGCGACCGCGGGGACCCGAGCTGAGTCTGGCATTGCTTCCACTTACTTGTGTCAGACTCCTTCTTTCTCCTTCCCTGTCGGCCTTCTGCGTCAGTAAGACGTTGGCCACTAATGTTTCAGAATTCGTTTCAGTCAACCCAAGAATATCTGTTCTAACAGTGGAAGTAAAGCATATTAAAGCGACTTTTGTGAACTCTCATGCTCCCACGGAGGACAGCGAATGTGAAGTGAAAGACGAGTTCTATGCACAGCTAGAGGCAGGCAGTGATGGACCCTATACCAAATTGGCACCTAAGGATCCTCCTTGGTGATATGAATGCCAAGGTTGGGAAAGAACAAATATTCCAAGACACAACAGGTAGGCACAGTCTACACAACCTAAGCAATGACAATGGAGTTAGGTTCATCAGCTTCGCTACATCATTAGGGTTTTTCATCTCCAGCACAAACTTCCAGCGGAAAAACATACATAAAGGAACCTGGGTATCACCAGATGGGAGAACTGTAAATCAAATAGACCATGTTGCCGTTGATCTCAGAGCCAAGAGATGGGTGTTCGACGTTAAGACAGCGCGGGGTGCCGAAGGTGGGAGTGATCATTTCCTGGTCAGAGGCCATTTAAACATACAGTGTAAATGAAGAACGGGGCCTAAGTTAAAAAGAGTGGAAAGGTACCATGTGGAGAAACTAAAAGATGAGGCAACGAAGACCAGATACCAGTTGCAACTTAGTAACCGCTTTGAAGCACTCAGTGAAGTGGACGCGAATCAGGACCTCGAACTCATGTGGGGAAACATCCAGAGCTCAATTAGGGATACAGCAAAGGAAACACTCATGGGAAACCCAGTGGACAAGAGGATCTGGTTTGGAAAGGAATGTGCAGATGCCCTGGAAAGGAGAAAGGAAGCCAGGAACAAATGGCTGAAGGGGACAAATCTGGCACAGGCCAAAGCACAATTTGAGGAGGTCCGAAAGACTACACAAGCAATTCTGAGAAGAGCAAAGAGGAAATACGTAAGGAATATCATCACTGAAGCAGAAACAGAGGACAAAAGACGAGGGAAATGTTTCTGAGGGTGAAGTACCTCTGCAAAGGTCACCAGTCCAAGCAGAAATTTGTCAAAGATTCCCGTGATAAGATCCTGACGAACGATAGGGACATAGCTGAGAGATGGAAAGAGTATTTTCGACAGCTGCTAAATTGTGATGAACTCGAACTGCAGTTTGATTTCCAGTACCCAATTACAGCCGATGCAGACTATCCCCCACCTACCCTGGATGAGATAAAAACCAGAATCAGACACCTTAAACAGAATAAGAGTCCAGGTCAAGATGGAATACAGGCTGAAATGATCCTGGCAGGAGGAGAGAAACTTGCAGAAAAAATACACCGACTGATACAGGCAATATGGACCAAAGAAGAACTACCAGGAGAATGGAAAACAGCTCTGATTTGTCCAATACATAAGAAGGGCGACAAACTGAAATGTGACAACTATCGAGGAATCGCCCTGCTTAACGTCTGCTATAAGATCATGTCCAATTGCCTCATACATAGAATTTAGCCAGTGGCAGAATCGGCGATTGAGGAGTACCAGGGAGGTTTCTGGCCAGGACGGTCAACAGTAGATCACATCTTCAGTCTCCGGCAGCTCACTGAGAAACTGGGTGAATATGGTAAAGATTTGCATATTTTATTCGTTGATTTTAAGAAGCCCTATGATTGCATACATCGCAAGAGCCTGCTCAACTGTTTAAGGGAGTTTGGCATAGCAGAGAAACTCATCAATCTGATAAAGATCTGTCTGGATGAAACACATGGAAAGGTGAAGATGGGAAATCGCGTAACTGAGGAATTTGAAATTGTGACAGGACTCAGGCAAGGAGATGGGTTGTCCCCTATCCTGTTCAACTTTGCCCTCGAGAAGATCGTACGCGAGACCTTCCAAGAGAACGAAGGGATTGAAATCGAAGAGACTGGCATACTTAGCCTATTCAGACGACAACTGTTTACTCTCTAGGTCGGAAGAGGAGTTGGAGCAAATGACCAAAGCACTAAAGGAGGCTGCCAGCAAATTTGGGCTAAACATAAACGAAGCTAAGACAAAGTACCTCGTTATGACGCGTGGTCATTGTCAGACTGCTGATCATCTACAATCACTGCAGGTTGGGGACCATTCCTACAAGAGAGTGCAAGAATTCAAATACCTAGGGGCACTTTTCACTGAGAACTCGTCATGTGAAGCAGAGATCAATGCCAGAACACAAGCAGGAAATCGATCTTACCACAGCCTAGCACAACTGCTTCGGTCCAAATCTCTCTCCAGACAGTTCAAGATTCGACTGTACAAAACCCTGATCCAGCCTGTTGTTCTATATGGCTGCGAGACATGGAGTATCCGGAAACAGGACTTCCATAAGCTCCTTGTCTTTGAGAGAAAAGTGCTTCGGAAGATCTTCGGTCCGGTTCTGGATGCAGATACAGGGGAATGGAGGATCAGATACAACTGAGAGCTTGAGGAACTATACCAGCAGCCCAACATAGCAGGAGCTGTCAAAGCCAAACGAATGCAGTGGGCCGGCCATGTGGCCCGGATGGAGGATCACAGATGGCCTCGGAAGCTCCTGGATTTCACACCTACAGGAAAGAGACCGCCAGGGAGACCCAAGAAGCGTTGGAGGGATGGACACCATGAAGATTTAAAACAAATGTCAATAGATATGGACGAATGGCGGATAGTAGCAATGGACAGAATACAGTGGAGGAGGAAACTTGTAGATGCGTGCGGTCCACTGGGCCTGATCACGTAGTAGTAGTAGTGGTAGGAGGAATTCCACGAACAATGCACTCGCAATCCTGGCCAGTGAGGGATGAGTGCGGGAGTCAGGGTGCGTTTTAAGGTCACTGTTGCATGTTTTTATTACATAACTCGAAAACGTGTCCCATTACAAAATTTAAATGCACTAAATTTCCTACAGTTTCTGTAGGACTAATAGTTTGTGCTTAGCGAGAGAGAAAATATGAAAATCTCACACACCGCTTATGAAGAGCAGCAACGACATTGCGGGTTGCATAAAACGACAGCCGACTCAGTGTGTGTACAGACCACGAGGTGAGGTGAGTAGAGGACAGGGCAGTTTCAGTCCACAGCGCTGGCCGAGTTCATTCGTTTGTTCAGAAGAAAGGCCAAATCTGAGCCGGTCGGCGATTACAGAGTCGAGGCGCACGCCCTGCTGCAACCTTCCTCAGACGATTTAACGGAAACTATTCGGTAAAAAAAATCATTTTTTCGTTACTTATAGCTTTATATGCCAGGTTCGTGATGATGTAACCATCATTTCGTTAATTGTCACAGTTACTGTGTTTTTTACGTGGAAGTAAGACACTGAGAGAAATTCTAAAAAGGTTTCAACGACAAATAGGGATCGCTGTGATTTAGCGTTGGCTCATATTACGTAACATGTCGCTGCGTATGACATTTAACTAACGAATCGAATTTTTCTTTGGATTTCAGTGGAGGTCTCAATCTGTCACCGGTCTCCAGAAAATTGATCTGACGTAGCACACTGATTTGAGACCGCGTATAATGCGCCAAACCGTCTTCACCCCGAAAAAAGCTCATTACTTGTTTATATGTAACCTCAACCTACTATCTGTTTTTGCGTGATAGGAGAATGAACATTTTGTTAAGTTGTTCATACAGTTTTCTGATATCTTTGAGTTAAAATGTTGTAGAGATGTGACAACTGATGGTCGAGAAAAGCTGTGTTCTGTCAAGTCAGCGACCTTGAAACGCCCAGCCGACTGGTGAATCGCAGCGTGCGTCAGAGATAACAACTACGATGCAGCAGGCCACTATGAACGTTTGCCGGCGACTGCTAAGAAGATACGCTTATTTTTAAAGAGAGAATTATCGTGCTATGTTTGTTCGCAGAGTTTCTCCTTTTCGAATTTCAGAATAGTATTCGAGTAGTGAGCCTCGAGAGAGTGTGATGAGATCGGCTCACACGTACGATACGTGAATTCTTCTGCAGAGAGGAGACAACTAAAGTGCGCTCAAAGCAATTCTATGTCGTTTAGAAAAGTATATCGAGAAGATTATCGGCTTATGTAGAAAATGATTATTTCACCGATTTTGGGAGAGTGTACACGTACCAGAAATAGCAAAAGCCCCGATTTATTGAACTATGATATTGGTTTCTCCTAGTTGTGATTAACGGTGCATTCTGCTGCTTAATAGTCACGCGATGGTAGGCGAACCTTGGTTCAATATTTTTTTGAGATTTTCCGTTGGATGGAGTATGTGAAGAGACGTGTTCACGCGAGGTCGTTTAGTTATTTTGTGGTTGAGGATTAAAGCATGCAGTAAAGGATAGTAGCGTTGGATTGCGATATTTTGGTTGTATAGGTATGCAAGCACTGAGGGATAGTGACTTTGCTATATTTGGTTAGAATTTATTCTGTGACTTCAAATGGCTCTGAGCACTATGGGATTAACATCTGAGGTCATCAGTCCCCTAGAACTTAAAACTACTTAAACCTAACTAACCTAAGGACATCACACACATCCATGCCCGAGGCAGGATTCGAACCCCCGACCGTAGCGCTCGCGTGTGTGACTTCGGCGTGAGCGTTGCAGTATAGTAAATCTCGTTGGATACACTGCATGTGTAGACTACATTAAAGAGAACGGCCTTCCTACGTAGTAGTTATTTACTGAGAAACAGTCGGAAGTTTATTGAGAATGTGATAGCTTTTCCCTTGGGCCATAAAGGACAAATCAAGAACCATTTAAAAGACAACACGTTAATTCGCTCTGAAAGTTTTAAATATTAGTGGGTCGCGGAAGACAACGCCTGAAGCGGTTGAGCTTTGTCCCGTTATCTGAAATTCACATCGCTGGAAAGTGGCAGCGACACTCCCGTTCTTTTATTACGTTTCGGCTTGGTTGGGTTTTGAATAGAGAACCAGCACTAGTAAAATAAAACGCTGTCTTGTACCTGTAGATGATTTAATTGCAGGAAATAAAGAAAACGGTTTTAAACTAAAAAATTCTGTACCCGACTTGTCTTTTATTCCAAAACTATTACAAGAAAAAATAATCAAAGGCTTATTTGAAAGCAGATTAATATCTTGAATATATCATTTCGGAACTAAATAAATTCAAACACCAATAAAGTAAAAGACTGGAATAAAGTAAAAGGCTGGAATATTGCTAAAAGCAAAGTTCAAAGAATTTAAAGAGAAGAATAGTATTTTTCAGTGAACGACTTGCAACGAAAAGAAAGATAATTAATCATTAGACAGAGAAAGCAAGTGTGCGTGTTATAGAAATGTGATTAATTATAAATGAAAAGTTATTACACTCCTGGAAATGGAAAAAAGAACACATTGACACCGGTGTGTCAGACCCACCATACTTGCTCCGGACACTGCGAGAGGGCTGTACAAGCGATGATCACACGCACGGCACAGCGGACACACCAGGAACCGCGGTGTTGGCCGTCGAATGGCGCTAGCTGCGCAGCATTTGTGCACCGCCGCCGTCAGTGTCAGCCAGTTTGCCGTGGCATACGGAGCTCCATCGCAGTCTTTAACACTGGTAGCATGCCGCGACAGCGTGGACGTGAACCGTATGTGCAGTTGACGGACTTTGAGCGAGGGCGTATAGTGGGCATGCGGGAGGCCGGGTGGACGTACCGCCGAATTGCTCAACACGTGGGGCGTGAGGTCTCCACAGTACATCGATGTTGTCGCCAGTGGTCGGCGGAAGGTGCACGTGCCCGTCGACCTGGGACCGGACCGCAGCGACGCACGGATGCACGCCAAGACCGTAGGATCCTACGCAGTGCCGTAGGGGACCGCACCGCCACTTCCCAGCAAATTAGGGACACTGTTGCTCCTGGGGTATCGGCGAGGACCATTCGCAACCGTCTCCATGAAGCTGGGCTACGGTCCCGCACACCGTTAGGCCGTCTTCCGCTCACGCACCAACATCGTGCAGCCCGCCTCCAGTGGTGTCGCGACAGGCGTGAATGGAGGGACGAATGGAGACGTGTCGTCTTCAGTGATGAGAGTCGCTTCTGCCTTGGTGCCAATGATGGTCGTATGCGTGTTTGGCGCCGTGCAGGTGAGCGCCACAATCAGGACTGCATACGACCGAGGCACACAGGGCCAACACCCGGCATCATGGTGTGGGGAGCGATCTCCTACACTGACCGTACACCACTGGTGATCGTCGAGGGGACACTGAATAGTGCACGGTACATCCAAACCGTCATCGAACCCATCGTTCTACCATTCCTAGACCGGCAAGGGAACTTGCTGTTCCAACAGGACAATGCACGTCCGCATGTATCCCGTGCCACCCAACGTGCTCTAGAAGGTGTAAGTCAACTACCCTGGCCAGCAAGATCTCCGGATCTGTCCCCCATTGAGCATTTTTGGGACTGGATGAAGCGTCGTCTCACGCGGTCTGCACGTCCAGCACGAACGCTGGTCCAACTGAGGCGCCAGGTGGAAATGGCATGGCAAGCCGTTCCACAGGACTACATCCAGCATCTCTACGATCGTCTCCATGGGAGAATAGCAGCCTGCATTGCTGCGAAAGGTGGATATACACTGTACTAGTGCCGACATTGTGCATGCTCTGTTGCCTGTGTCTATGTGCCTGTGGTTCTGTCAGTGTGATCATGTGACCCCAGGAATGTGTCAATAAAGTTTCCCCTTCCTGGGACAATGAATTCACGGTGTTCTTATTTCAATTTCCAGGAGTGTACATTTATTCTGAAAGGTTTTTTCCGTGATAATATTTCAATAGAGACAAGGATATTGCTGTAGCAAGGCTCTACTTATAGAAGTTATCGTTGATTAACAACGAGACATAAACAATATAAAATATATCTTTGCCTTATGAACGTATTCTCATATTTAGGTAGAAATTTGTAACGTTCAAACTGATTGAGTGTATATACGATTAATCGTTGAAGCTTTAAAAGAGGACCAGCTAGAAGAGGCAACGGATCTAATGACGTATTTATCAATTATTAACGAAATATATATGGTACCAACGTTGTTGAGAAAGTGTTTAGTTGGGTTGCCAGAGTACACAGCGTAAGCTTAACTGTAGGTTGTTGTTATTGGTAAAGTAAATACATCACTCCTACCCCCATAGACTCTCGCATTTAGTATTTTCCTGGTGACTGATATTGGCGTCACAACGCCCACAGAAAGTTGGCTGAAACCAGACGTAAACAGTAATGAAATCGTAAACTCAGATTGGAATGTATACCGCAGAGACAGGATGAACAGTGAAGGGGGAGGCGTGTTTATAGCGATAAGAAGTGCAATAGTATCGAAGGAAATTGACGGAGATCCGAAATGTGAAATGATTTGGGTGAAGGTCACGGTTAAAGCAGGCTCAGACATGGTAATTGGATGTCTCTATAGGCCCCCTGGCTCAGCAGCTGTTGTGGCTGAGTACCTGAAGGATAATTTTGAAAATATTTCGAGTAGACTTCCCCACCATGTTATAGTTCTGGGTGGAGATTTTAATTTGCCGGATATAGACTGGCAGACTCAAACGTTCATAACGGGTGGCAGGGACAAATAATCCAGTGAAATTTTTTTTAAGTGCTTTATCTGAAAACTACCTTGAGTAGTTAAACAGAGAACCGACTCGTGGCGATAACATATTAGACCTTCTGGTGACAAACAGACCCGAACTATTTGAAAAAGTTAACGCAGAACAGGGAATCAGCGATCATAAAGCGGTTACGGCATCGATGATTTCAGCCGTAAATAGGAATATTAAAAAGGGTAGGAAGATTTTTCTGTTTAGAAAAAATTACAAAAAGCAGATTTCAGAGTACCTGTTGGCTCAACACAAAAGTTTTGTCTCAAGTACAGATAGTGTTGAGGATCAATGGACAAAGTTCAAAACCGTCGTACATTATGCGTTAGATGAGTATGTGCCAAGCAAGATCGTAAGAGATGGAAAAGAGCCACCGTGGTACAACAACCGAGTTAGAAAACTGCTGCGGAAGCAAAGGGAACTTCACAGCAAACATAAACATAGCCAAAGCCTTGCAGACAAACAAAAATTACGCGAAGCGAAATGTAGTGCGAGGAGGGCTATGCGAGAGGCGTTCAATGAATTCGAAAGTAAAGTTCTATGTACTGACTTGGCAGAAAATCCTAAGAAATTTTGGTCTTATGTCAAAGCGGTAGGTGGATCAAAACAAAATGTCCAGACACTCTGTGACCAAAATGGTACTGAAACAGAGGATGACAGACTAAAGGCCGAAATACTAAATGTCTTTTTCCAAAGTTGTTTCACAGAGGAAGATTGCACTGTAGTTCCTTCTCTAGATTGTCGCACATATGACAAAATGGTAGATATCGAAATAGACGACAGAGGGATAGAGAAACAATTAAAATCTCTCAAAAGAGGAAAGGCCTCTGGACCTGATGGGATACCAGTTCAATTTTACACAGAGTACGCGAAGGAACTTGCCCCCCTTCTTGCAGCGGTGTACCGTAGGTCTCTAGAAGAGCGTAGCGTTCCAAAGGATTGGAAAAGGGCACAGGTCATCCCCGTTTTCAAGAAGGGACGTCGATCAGATGTGCAGAACTATAGACCTATATCTCTAACGTCGATCAGTTGTAGAATTTTGGAACACGTATTGTGTTCTAGTATAATGACTTTTCTGGAGACTAGAAATCTACTCTGTAGGAATCAGCATGGGTTTCGAAAAAGACGCTCGTGTGAAACCCAGCTCGCGCTATTCGTCCACGAGACTCAGAGGGCCATAGACACGGGTTCACAGGTAGATGCCGTGTTTCTTGACTTCCGCAAGGCGTTCGATACAGTTCCCCACAGTCGTTTAATGAACAAAGTAAGAGCATATGGACTATCAGACCAATTGTGTGATTGGATTGAAGAGTTCCTAGATAACAGAACGCAGCATGTCATTCTCACTCTTCCGAAGTAAGAGTGATTTCAGGTGTTCCTCAGGGGAGTGTCGTAGGACCATTGCTATTCACAATACACATAAATGACCTTGTGGATGACATCGGAAGTTCACTGAGGCTTTTGCGGATGATGCTGTAGTATATCGAGACGTTGTAACAATGGAAAATTGTACTGAAATGCAGGAGGATCTGCAGCGAATTGACGCATGGTGCAGGGAATGGCAATTGAATCTCTATGTAGACAAGTGTAATGTGCTGCGAATACACAGAAAGATAGATCCTTTATCATTTAGCTACAAAATAGCAGGTCAGCAACTGGAAGCAGTTAATACCATAAATTATCTGAGAGTACGCATTAGGAGTGATTTAAAATGGAATGATCATATAATGTTGATCGTCGGTAAAGCAGATGCCAGACTGAGATTCATTGGAAGAATCCTAAGGAAATACAATCCGAAAACAAAGGAAGTAGGTTACAGTACGCTTGTTCGCCCACTGCTTGAATACTGCTCAGCAGTGTGGGATCCGTACCAGATAGGGTTGATACAAGACATAGAGAAGATCCAACGGAGAGCAGCGCGCTTCGTTACAGGATCATTTAGTAATCGCGAAAGCGTTACGGAGATGATAGATAAACTCCAGTGGAAGACTCTGCAGGAGAGACGCTCAGTAGCTCGGTACGGGCTTTTGTCAAAGTTTCGAGAACATACCTTCACCGAAGAGTCAAGCAGTATATTGCTCCCTCCTACGTATATCTCGCGAAGAGACCATGAGGATAAAATCAGAGAGATTAGAGCCCACACAGAGGAATACCGACAATCCTTCTTTCCACGAACAATACGAGACTGTAATAGAAGGGAGAACCGATAGAGGTACTCAGGGTACCCTCCGCCACACACCGTCAGGTGGCTTGCGGAGTATGGATGTAGATGTAGATGTAGATGTAGATAGTGTGTCTTTCGAGCCTAGTGAACCCCGAGAGTCAGATGCGTATTAATATCTATATAGCTGCCTTTAAACCCATTGTACCACGAAAATTGTTATTGTATCCATCCTTTCCTACATAGTGATGTCGTAGCAAACTGTAATGTGATTTATAGCGTGAGAGGCTGAATATCAAACGTCACGTGACGTCGTTATGTTAGTTGGGTGATTATTTTAAATCACACAGATTACGTCGTTGATTGCGGGCAAGGTCTTGTCAGTACAAATTATTGTAGTATTACGAGAGTGAGCTATATTGTCGGGCGTTGCATTTCGCCTACGTACTGCAATGCTTTTATTGCCTGTTCATACGGCACAACTCCTGCGAGTTAGTGTTATCTAAAGGGTGGAGCAGTACAAGCGCCGCGTCAGCGATAAAACAAGAGTGAAATATTTACAACATTCCTCATATTTCATAAAAGATTTGAGATATCAACATTTTGTCAAATGACAGCACGAGAAGAGGAGATAATTTTGCCATGTGTTTATTACGTAAAACTTCTTTATCTACCGTGGTTGAAAATTTTCATTTCGTAATTTGCGTATTATGAAAGTATGCCATTCCAAGACAAGGGTGCATTGAAAAATTTATAAAAACACCTCGTTCTTGGTACGACTGGTTATAATTAAACGTCACATAATGAAGTATCGACTGTTGAAGCGTTCAGGAGTTCTAAATTACAGCAAAAACTCTGAAATACCTTAAATTCATCATGGTGTATTGGTCTTAAGCATGGAGTTACGAAGTGCAACGTAGCTAAGTGGATGGTTTGAACTCTCTTGTTTCTTTTCCGTTCGCGTTTCCAAAAACCTTCCTTCTCAAGTTAATGGAACTATGTTCTTTAGTATTCAAGGATATGTACTGTAAGTAGGCGCCGGCCAGTGTGGCCAAGCGGTTAAAGGCGCTACAGTCTGGAACCGCGTGACCGCTAAGGTCGCAGGTTCGAATCCTGCCTCGGGCATGGATGTGTGTGATGTCCTTAGGTTAATTAAGTTTAATTAGTTCTAAGTTCTAGGGGACTGATGACCTTAGAAGTTAAGTCTCATAGTGCTCAGAGCAATTGTAAGTAGGCTGTTTATGTTTTCTTTATGTAAGTAGGCTGTTTATGTTTTCTTATTGGCAACGTTACGTAGCGCTCTATATGAAAATCAGTGGCTGTGCTGTGTGCAGTCTGTGGCTAGTTTGCATTGTTGTCTGCCATTGTATACAGTCAGTGTGAAACTTCTAAAGAAACAGGGTTTGTGGTATAGTAGGTGTAAAACGAAGCGTAGGACTATAGATAGAGGGATACTGAATGAAACTGTCAAGAGAGCAATGCGTGATGCCTTCAATGACTACAGAAGCAGAATATTGTCAAATGATATTTTACGAAACCCAAATAAATTACGATCGTATGTAACGACTGTTAGTGGCACCAAAGTTTGTGTCCAGTCCCCGGCGAATAACACAGGAACTGAAATTGAAGGTAATAGAACAAACGCTGAAATCCTTAACGCTGCTTTCAAATGCTACTTTACAAAGGAAAACGCAAGAGAACTGCCACAATTTAATCCTCGTACCACTGAAAAGATGAATGAATTAAGTAGTAATGTAAATGGTTTGAGAAACAGCTGAAATCGTTAAAACTGAACAAAACTCCTGGGCCCGATAGAATCCCCGCCGCATTCTATACTTAACTTGCTCCTCACTCAGCCCCTCTTCTAACTATAATCTACCGTAGATACTTTGAACAAAAAACCGTGTCCAGTTCTTGGAAAAACGCACAGGTCATACCCGACTACAAGAAGGGTAGTAGAAGTCCTCTGCAAAATTACCGCCCAATATTCTTGACAGCGGTTCGTTGTATAACTTTAGGACATATTCTGAGCTCAGACATAATGAGATATCTTGAACAGAATGGCCTCGACGCCAACTAGCATGGATTCCGAAAACATCGATGATGTGAAACCTAACTCGAACTTTTCTTACACGACATACCGAAATCTTTGGATCAAGGGAGGCAGGTAGATGCAGTATATGACGATTTCCGAAAAGCATTTGACTGAGAACACACCTACGCTTATTGTCAAAAGTGCGATCACACAACGGATCAAGTGAAATCTGTGACTGGATTGAGAACTTTTTGGAGGGAGAACTCAGCATGTTGTCTTGGATGGAGAACCACCGCCAGATGTAGAAGTGCCCCAGGGAACTGTCTTGACACCGTTACTGTTCGTGTTCTACATTAATGATCTTGCAGACAATATTAATAGTAAGCCCAGACTTTTTGCAGATGCTGCAGCTATCTTTAATGAACTACTATCTGAAAGAAGCTGCGTAAATATACAGTCAGATCTTCATAAAATTTCAAAGAAGTTTGAAAACTGGCAACTTGCTTTAAGTGTTCAGAAATGTAAAATTGTGCACAAAACGAGAAAATGTAGTATCCTGTAACTATAATATCAATGAGTCACCGTTGTAATCGACAAACTCATACAAATTCAACGGTATGTACACATATGAAATGGTATGATCACGTAGGCTCAGTCGTGGGTAGTGGACTTCAGTCGTTGGTAGAATACTGGCAAAGTACAATCAGTCCACAAAGGAGGTTGCTTACACATCACCCGTGCGACTGGTTCTAGAATATCGCTCAATTGTGTGGAACCCGTACCAGGTAGGAGTGTCAGGGGATATTGAACGTACACAGAACAGGGCAGCGCGAATGGTCACAGGCTAGTCTCATTCGTGGAAGACTGTCACAGAGATTCTGAAGGAACTTCAATGGAAGACTTTTGAAGACAGACATAAACTGTCCCGAGAAAGTCTGTTAACATCGCTCACATAGGCATCGTGAGGATAATATTAGAATAATTATTGCACATACAGAGGCATTCAAACAATCATTTTTCCCGCTCTCCGCACGTGAACGAAACGGGAAGAAACCCTAATAACTGGTACAGTGGGAAGTACCCTCTGCCACGATCCTGGCAGAGTACAGTTGTAGGCGCACTCTTACTTCCCACTAGCGAACAAGGTATGCTCCACAACTGCGAAACGTATATGCGAATTGTTTGTGTGAGCCGATCTGCTCCTCGCTACCTTCTCGCCTCCTCCTCCCTCCTCTCATTGCCCCACCTCCCCCATCCCCCTCCCTGTGACCACTTTCTCCCCACGCCTCGACTCTGTACACCTCCTCTTTCCTACCCACCCCCCCTTTCCCTCCCACTCGCCTTGAGCATTGTCTACTCGCTTAAATGAACGGGAAAGCGGTTGGGATCATTATTATACGGGTTATGTGAGAGACATCTCCAGATGCTGGACCTGCCACGAAGTAGCTTCAACGACGGTATTTCCCGTAATTCTAATCTGCTAACTGCTAGCATTAGAAAGTTTCGGACGATTCAGAGTCTACATCTACACTACTGGCCATTAAAATTGCTACACCACGAAGATGACGTGCTACAGACGCGAAATTTAACCGACAGGAAGAAGATGCTGTGATATGCAAATGATTAGCTTTCCAGAGCACTCACACAAGGTTGGCGCCGGTGGCGACACCTACAACGTGCTAACATGAGGAAAGTTTCCAACCGATTTCTCATACACAAACAGCAGTTGACCGGCGTTGCCTGGTGAAACATTGCGATGCCTCGTGTAAGAAGGAGAAATGGGTACCATCACGTTTCCGACTTTGACAAAGGTCGGATTGTAGCCTATGGCGATTGCGGTTTATCGTATCGCGACATTGCTGCTCGCGTTGGTCGAGATCCAATGACTGTTAACAGAATATGGAATCGGTGGGTTCAGGAAGGTAATACGGAACGCCGTGCTGGATCCCAATGGCCTCGTATCACTAACAGTCGAAATGACAGGCATCTTATCCGCGTGGCTGTAACGGATCGTGCAGCCACGTCTCGATCCCTGAGTCAATAGATGGGGACGTTTGCAAGACAACAACCATCTGCACGAACAGTTCGACGACGTTTGCAGCAGCATGGACTATCAGCTCGGAGACCGTGGCTGCGCTTACCCTTGACGCTGCATCACATACAGGAGCGCCTCCGATGGCGTACTCAACAACGAACCTGGGTGCACGAAAGGCAAAACGTCATTTTTTCGGATGATGCCAGGTTGTGTTTACAGCATCATGATGGTCGCGTCCGTGTTTGGCGACATCGCGGTGAACGCACACTGGAAGCGTGTATTCGTCATCGCCATACTGGCGTATCACCCGGCGTGATGGTATGGGGTGCCATTGGTTACACGTCTCGGTCACCTCTTGTTCGCATTGACGGCACTTTGGACAGTGGACGTTACATACCAGATGTGTTACGACCCGTGGCTCTACCCTTCGTTCGATCCCAGCGAAGCCCTACATTTCAGCATGATAATGTACGACCGCATGTTGCAAGTCCTGTACGGGCCTTTCTGGATACAGAAAATGTTCGACTGCTGCCCTGGCCAGCACATTCTCCAGATCTCTCACGAATTGAAAACGTCTGGTCAATGGTGGCCGAGCAACTGGCTCGTCACAATACTCAAGTCACTACTCTTGATGAATTGTGGTATCGTAACTGTACACGCCATCCAAACTTTGCTTGACTCAATGCCCAGGCGTATCAAGGCCGTTATTACGGCCAGAGGTGGTTGTTTTGGGTATTGATTTCTCAGGATCTATGCACCCAAATTGCGTGAAAATGTAATCATATGTCAGTTCTAGTATAATATATTTGTCCAATGAATACCCGTTTATCATCTGCATTTCTTCTTGGTGTAGCAGTTTTAATGGCCAGTTGTGTACATCTATACCCTGAAACCCACGGTGAGGTGCATGCAGAGGGTACGTCCCATTTTACCAGTTGTTGAAGTTTCATCCTGTTCCATTCAAGTATGGAGCGTGGTAAGAATGATTGTTTGAATACCTCTGTGCGTGCAGTAATTTTTCTACTCTTGTCCTCACGATCCCTGTATGAGCAATACGTAGGGAGTTGTAATATATCCCTAGGGTAACCATCTAAATCCAGATCTCGAAATTTTGTTAATATACTTTCTCGGGATAGTTTACGCCCGTCTCCGAGAGTCTGCCACTTCAGTTCCTTTAGTATCTCTGTGGCATTCTCCGACAGATTAAACTAACCTGTGAGCATTCGCGGTGCCCATCTCTTCAGTGTCCCCTGCTGGTCTCACATGGTAAGGGTCCCAAACACTTGAGCAATAGTCTAGCAGGTTGCACGAGTCATTTGTAAGCAATCTCTTTAGTAGACTGATAGCACTTCGCCAGTATTCTACCAATGAACCGATGTCTACACCTGCTTTACCCACGACTGAACCTATGTCATCATTCTGTTTCATATCCCTACAAAGTGTTACACCCAGATATTTGTATGAGTTTGCGGATAACAACAGTGACTAATTGACATTGTAATCCTAGGATACTACGTTTTTTCGTTTTGTGAAGTGCACAATTTTACATCTCTGAACATTTAGAACAAGTTGCCAATCTTTGTAACATGTTGAAATCTTATCAAGGTCTGACTGAATATTTATGCAGATTCTCTCAGATAGTACGTCATTATAGATAACTGCATCACCTGCAAAAAGCCTGACTTTAGTATTAATATTATCTGCAAGTTGTATACATGGTAGAATCCTGGAGATACTAGAAGGTATTAGATAGATCATATAATGGTAAGACACAGATTTAGGAACCAGGTTTTAAATTGTAAGACATTTCCAGGGGCACATGTGGACTCTGACCACAATCTATTGATTATGAACTGTAGATTAAAACTGAAGAAACTGCAAAAAGGTGGGAATTTAAGGAGATGGGAGCTGGATAAACTGACTAGACCAGAGGTTGTACAGAATTTGTAGTGGTTAATGAAAAAAGAAAGAGAGAATAAAAGAAAAAGAAAAAAGGTTGAAAATGTTGGAAGAAATGGTGAATAAAAAGGGGGTTTTAAAATCGTAAATGACCGTGAAAAAAGGAAAGAATGAAATGCAAATCGGACTTCGTATTACAGAAAAGCTATAGTTGGGGTGGTCCTTGTGGCGTTTTTGAGCAAAAGTTAAACCAATTTCCACTACAAAACTTACTGAAAAGAAACAGAGAATAACAGAATGTAACTGACAGGGGGAAGTGGCGTAGATGAGAGATCATCCTTTACCAGGTTAACTTGTCTTCTTTCGGGCGGCGTCCAGGTCTTCAAAAATCTCCTTCATTTCTGCGTGAAAAGTCTGTTCCAAAATCTTGCAATAGTCCAGGAATCACTAATTTATACCAATTAAAATCATCTTCATACTGTATGCAATTTAATTTACTTTGCTACTTCCATCCTCCGAATTTCTTAACGACTTCCACAACATGTCTACACATTAAAATCAGATCAAGACTAGCTAATAAGTTTTTTTAACGTCTTCATCAGATCACGTCTGCCTTAAGCTCCGGCTATCAAGAGACAATCAAGAAACGGATAGAAAACAAAAAAAAGTTACAATTTTAGTAGTTTCTCTGCCGTCGAGCGCTCATACCGCTGCGACGGGATATTTTTTATCTGAGGGAACGAGTGTAGCGCGGCGAAATTCAAAGTCCCGCTACATCGCCCCCTCGATTGTCACGCTAAAACATTTAGCGTGGCAGGCTAGCAAACCTAAAAGTCAATATATGCATATTTTCATTGGAAAGGCCACGTGCATCCATAGGGGATAATCTTTCCCAACACTTACTTTCTAAACGTATATACTAAATACAATTACTACAGTTTGGATCCTTTGTACACAATTAATATATATATTTACATACAGTTTGTTTGAAAAAGCTGCTCGCCAGCGCAGTTAATGTTGTGTGCTCCCAGCGTTGGTTTCCCAATGCATCTCTGGCAGCACGCAGTCTCTGCGCACGCGCAGTAGCATCACTGAATTTCGCGTGCGGCAGTTTCAAAATCGGTGTGTTTTGACAGTCTTGAACAGTATTCACTTTCACATAGTGTTCATTACAAGTTGTTATTCCAGCATAAATGGCGTGTTAAGTGCGATGACACCATAAGATTAAGCGTGTACGTGATCTGAAGCAACGTCCATGTCTTCTGTTACGACACAACACTCCAGGTCCTTGTGCGTTTTCATGACTATTGTTCCCGTGGCATATATGGTCGATGTAGTTTTTAGCCTCTATATCGCCTACGACAGGTGCTGAGTTTATTGTCTCCAAAGCATCTGAAGACCGGCCAGGAACAACGGCGTCGATGTTCGCAAAGGTAGGTGTTTTACCACATTGTTTACACTTGCCAACAAACGTTCATTTGCAGTGTGAAAATCCTCATTATCGTCGAAGTAAATTGCAGTTTATATCGATTTACAAACAGTTATTTGGTTTATGCACCATAAGTTTAACAAACAACACAAAATTCGTCGTTTATAACGTTCACTGTTTAACACAGTTTGCAACACTTTTTGCCACATTTACATTTTAACAAAGTTCACTTTGTCCAAGCATGTTTACATCGTTAATTCTGAAAGCTTACGTTTCGTGGTCACATTTCAAAATATGTTGACAATATGCAAAGTTTTTATACATATACAAATACATATAAGTTTACAAGAATATGCATGTGAAATATTTACACTAAAAAAAAATTATACTAAGTCCCATTGGCTTTCTTTTATTGGGGAATTAATTTTTTTATTCAGGTTTTGCCGTGCCAAGGGATATCAGACTTAACATTTAAAGCACGGGTTTTCCTTCATTTATTATTTCTTTATATCTTTCGATTCCATATCTTGGCTAGTGGTTGAGCAGGCTTGTAATGCCATCAATATTCATGTCTTTTTATTCATACCTGAAAGTTTACTGTCACACAATACATTCTTACATTCCTTAAACAAACAATACCCAGCTGCAGGAGGTGGTAGGATAATGGAGAAAGAAAGAAAGATAGACTGGAAGAAACTATTCACTACCTAAAAACTGCCAAATCCTACAGCTAATACATAAAAGAAGAGAACATAATACATTATAACGTTTGCATCACCTTCAAGGGGTGTGTGAAAGGAGGTGCTTACAATTTACCACTTCATGGGTAAATGTAAGTGTCCTTCCGTCAAGTCTGTGTAGTGTAACATCATGACAGATTCTCTGTTTGTGTTGTGATTGTTCATATGACTTAGTGTATTATACATTAACAAATCCTTGCATGAGTAAATCACATAGCTGCTCAGCACTTCCTCGATATCTCCACTTCTTGTGGATACCGTCTATACAAATGGAAAATGGATCTCAGAGATTGTCTCTCTCATATTGTGTATTATATGATAACATATCAAATTCCCTCTCAAGAGTTCAACCATGAACTTTCTTCTACTTTAGTGAAGGTTAAACATCATGTATGTGGTGTATATATATCATTTCTTTCTATAAATCATAAATAAAGAACATAGTATTATAATTGACAGTAAAATCTCTCTTTCTCAGTGTCCGTTGCTCGACGTCGGCTGCACGGATGGTCACTGCTCCTTTGCACTTACCTTGCATAGCCTGAAAAGTCAAATGTCTTCAACGTAGATGTAGTTTTGTCATCTGTTCGCTTAAGTGGAGGTGTTGTACGAATCGCAAAGCGGCCTTAATAACTCTCCTATCTTTTGTTTCCTCTGGTTTTCTGTTGTGTGTAAGTATAATAAAGGCTAACATGGCACTAATTTCACTTTCGTAAAAAAAAAAAAAAAAATTATACAAATGTATTCAGATGAGGGCTGTGTAAAAACTATATTTCAACTTAAGTTCCTTAAAATATCATTCTCCTATCTGAACACGAAATATAAATGTTTTCTTCCACACAATGGATTAACAAACTTAACGAAAGGTTACTAAGTTACACTTCTGAAATAAATTAAGGCTAATGTGTTTCCAAGTTACATTCTTATTACACTTCTTTCCACAGCTGTAATCATCATTATGTTCACTCTGCTTTTCTTGCATTCGTTCATTTTCAGGGGCACTGCAAATAGATTCACCTTTAACGCTTTGTAGTCACGTGTTTTAACTCATCACAAATGTTTTCTTTCAAATTTAAATTCTTATGTAATCTTAAAGATGTAGACTGTTTACACAATTCTCTATGTAGCACAATATTACCAAACATTCTCACTCATTCCTTACTCACATATTCATCATAATATATATATATATATATATATATATATATATATATATATATATATATATATATCCGTATACATTAAACATATTGCTCATCAAACATTAATATATCACATACGTGGGGCACTTCCATTCTCATAAACTTCATAATATTTTCCTCTAATAATCTCTTGTCTCCATCAACTACTTCACAGTAACTTACCTTCTCATATTAACCTAAATATTAACTCATTCATACTGATCATTCATTCTTACATCCTCATTCATTCTGCTACATACATATGTCATTACTGATTTCAATAGCTGTTATTTCCTCTCATTGTAGTGCCTTGAAATAACTAACTAGTTGTTGATTCACCTTATAATTTACAATTAACAACCAATGTAACCTGCGTAGGTCTCATTCCTATATGAATATCTTTTCTCATTCAGTAAGTGTACTCACCTGGGTTTACCTTCTCTTCATAATTATGTGTACAAGTGTAACTGCAGTATATAATTTCCATAAATGAATGTTTGTGTTCTTAGGCTGTATAACTTAATGTTCGTGTATTCAATAAAAATATTTATGATCTCGTTTTCACAGCAACTTGCTCATGTTCAACTTAGTTATCATTATATTATGATGTTTTAGTGCACAAAGGGTTTCAAATGTCTGTGGGGATGCAGCACCCTCGGCTTGTGATATAACGGGTATTCTAGGGAGTAACAAACCTGGGTGAGGTATGCTTGCTATTCTGAAAGGACCTGAATATAATAGCTGTCATTTTCTGTTCAGTTGTTTTAATTTTGTGAACGCAAAAGAACGAGGTCATCAACCTGATAGGTTCGTTAATTCCTGTTCTGCTGTCATTTTGTCGTCGTACCTGAGAAAACAAACCGTCTCAGCCGTTGCGCTCTTACAAAACCTCACGACCGAAGCACGAGTGCTTAGCTCGGTCGTCGACTGTTTTCCGTCGTCTGCTGTGTTTGGCCGGGTTCATTGACCAGCTCCACTATGTTTACATTCCGGCCGGTTGGCGCCCACGCGTCAGCTGATGGCGCGCCGCAATTGTTATTGCTACTTCGTGGCGGGGAGTGCATAACTGTACTGGGGAACGGGGGCGGATTCCGTGGAGGGTTATGATTTGTCATGCGTGAACGTTGTGTGTTCCACATATTCGGTCGGTGATTGTTGGGATTGTTATTGTTTTGGTGGTAATTATGTCTGTTATATGGCATGTTCCTGTCAAAGTAGCCCAGGTTGAACCGGTTATTCTCACGTCTCGTATTGCTCTTGTTGTTGTACTGTCTGTGATTTTCATTTTGCTTGTAGTTACCATTTTGATATGGGTGATAATTATTGTTGTTATTATTATTCCACGAATTTCTGCGGTTGTTCCTACTGTCATACACGTTTCCATTTGAATATGTTTCGCGCGCAGGCATCGTATTGTGTCGCGGCGCGGACGGATGGTTCCACCAACCACCGTCACTGCGGTTCCTTTGGGGTGGGTGCTGATTTTGGTTACTAATATGAGTAAAATTTGAATGGCGTGAATCGCCTCTGTAAACTACGTCCATTTGATGTAAGAAGTTTAAGAAAGTCTTAACATCATTCTCCGGTACTCCTATTAATCTGTCTCGGTATGGAAAGGGTAAATGGCTCTTTAAAGTGTCAATTATCACTGGCAAGTCGGCTGGTTTGGACCAGTACAGTGTCTTGTCTAGGTACCTCTCAAAGTATTGTCTTAATGCCTCTTTTTTAGGGTCATAGGTCTCGGGGTTGCACACTCTCTCCTTAGACTCTGTCGCTCATTCTCGGACCAGAATTCGTCCGAGAAGGCTTGTTCGAACTGTTCAAACGTAAGGCACCGCCGTTTCATAGCGGCACCCCACTTAGCCATTCGTCCTCTCATGAGATTGGTGATGTATCTGATTTTATCGACTTCTGACCAACTACGTGGAAAAACACCGTCAAATGATCTAATAAACACAATAGGGTGGACTTTGTGCTTGTCCTCACTGGAAAATGTCTGGAAATGCCCATGTCTTACAAACGTGTCATCGGCCATGCCGGTTGGCATAACTGTATTGACGTAGTTTGTGTCACTTGCTACTCTAGGTGTCGTACCGTAATATTGCTCGTTTGGTGGAAAAGAAAGCTCCACATTGTAGTTTTGATTGGAAATAGGTGATTTCACAATAGGTGTTCTGTCTGTGTCATTAGCCATGGTTTTAGCTGTTTTGTCGTTTCCTAGCGATGCGTTTGCACCAATCGCCAAACACGGCACAACATTGTCTCGTAATTTTCTCACTTCGTCTTCTATGTGTTTTGTCTCGTCTTTAACATGTGTCTTTGTTTTTGAAAGTATGTCCTGTGTAATTGTTTCAAGTATTTTGTCCAGATAGTCGTCACACAAATTACATTCATGTACGATTCTTTCGGCCATGTTGGTGTCGTTGTTTAGTGACGCGAGGTCCGCTCGGTCTTCTAATTTTTCATCTTTTCTTTGAGGTGGGTTTGTTCAAGAACTACCATTGTGAGTTGTTGGGTAATATTTCCTACTTCTTCAGTCAGCTTTTCTTGGGTGGAGCTAGCTGAAGTGTGGGCATGAGCTAACTCTTCCACACGAGTGTTCACTTCCTGCTGCACATTAACTATTTGAGTTAACTGATTCTCACATCGTGCGATATTGTTTTTTTTCATGTGTGAATGTAACCAAAGTTTCTTCCTGTTTAGTGACTCGGTCAGACAATGTCTCAAATCGCTGGCTGAGTTGTTGAGTGGTGTTATTTAATTCTGTCATCTGTTTTGTCGTCCGTTCAAAATTTTCGGTCATAGTGTGGTTTAATATGTCAATTTTCTGACTAACGTCTCGTTTCATGTCTGCAAATAACTCTAATATTCGGTCCAGTTTGTCAGTTTCCTGTGTCCGATTTGTGTCACATTGCTGAATTTGTCTCGTATTCGGTTCTGACATTGATATTAACAATGGTGCTGACGGTCTAGTCTCGCGTCCATTCCACGTTTCGTCATTTAAAGTCGCCATCTGTGTATTATCACAAATGTTGCGAGTTTGAGGCAAAATCATTGCATTGATCTGTGAACTCGTCCATGGAGGGAAACGCGGACTTTCTTGTTGGTTGAAAGATGAATCTACTTCACTTAACTCATCTGCAGAAACTATCTCTACCTTACCGCGCTCCATTGTAATAGGATGTATAATAGTAAGTCAAAAAGGGAATAATATAAGTCTGATTAATAAAGATTTGACTCAAATTTACGTTGAAATATTTTCTCGTCAATGTAAATGATTGCTCTATTGCAAACAATGATTGAGAAAGATGCAGCAGGGCGGACAAAATTTTTCGTAACAAATGACTGTTTGGCGGTCAAATTCACGATCTTCATATGCTACAACAATACTATAATTACCACAAACTACAACAGAGATAGATAATTTTGGAAAAATCTAGAAGAAAACTACAGGATGCGTGGAAAGGGAAAAATGGATTCTGCAGTTGGCTATTGAATGTTTGAATGAAAAATAATTGTGTGAGTCACTATTAAATTTTCTGTCCTGCAGCGGCTGGTCAAACACTTCTCCGTAAATCGTATTCGTCAAAATATGGATTTTCTTAATACATCTCCATCGGATAATCACCAAAAGGTCTCAAAATAACAGTTTCGCAACAATATATGCCATGAAAAGAAAAACAGATTGAATTAGTTACAAAAATTCTTTACAATATTGTTGTATAATCATTTGCTTAGGTACAATAAAGTTGGTGTTTTCGCTACCCTATAAACATCAGGATTTTTGGTTATTCTCTGTTGGGAAAAAATACAAATTAAAGTTTCAAATTTGCTCAAAAACGACACATCCGAAATTTGCGTCCTGTCACGGTCGCCAGTTGTAGAGGTTAATAAAAAAAGAAAGAGAGAATAAAAGAAAAAGAAAAAAGGTTGAAAATGTTGGAAGAAATGGTGAATAAAAAGGGGGTTTTAAAATCGTAAATGACCGTGAAAAAAGGAAAGAATGAAATGCAAATCGGACTTCGTATTACAGAAAAGCTATAGTTGGGGTGGTCCTTGTGGCGTTTTTGAGCAAAAGTTAAACCAATTTCCACTACAAAACTTACTGAAAAGAAACAGAGAATAACAGAATGTAACTGACAGGGGGAAGTGGCGTAGATGAGAGATCATCTTTCACCAGGTTAACTTGTCTTCTTTCGGGCGGCGTCCAGGTCTTCAAAAATCTCCTTCATTTCTGCGTGAAAAGTCTGTTCCAAAATCTTGCAATAGTCCAGGAATCACTAATTTATACCAATTAAAATCATCTTCATACTGTATGCAATTTAATTTACTTTGCTACTTCCATCCTCCGAATTTCTTAACGACTTCCACAACATGTCTACACATTAAAATCAGATCAAGACTAGCTAATAAGTTTTTTTAACGTCTTCATCAGATCACGTCTGCCTTAAGCTCCGGCTATCAAGAGACAATCAAGAAACGGATAGAAAACAAAAAAAAGTTACAATTTTAGTAGTTTCTCTGCCGTCGAGCGCTCATATCGCTGCGACGGGATATTTTTTATCTGAGGGAACGAGTGTAGCGCGGCGAAATTCAAAGTCCCGCTACAAGTTTGAGGGAGAGCATAAGGGAACAATTGACAGGAATTGGGGAAAGAAATACAGTAGAAGAAGAAGGGGGATGAAGTAGTGAAGGCAGCAGAGGATCAAGTAGGTAAAAGGACGAGGACTAGTAGAAATCCTTGGGTAACAGAAGAAATATTGTATTTAATTGATGAAAGGAGAAAATATAAAAATGCAGTAAATGAAGCAGGCAAAAAGGAATACAGACGTCTCAAAAATGAGATCGACAAGAAGGTGAAACGTCCCCTTAGAAAAATTTATGATCTACTGTGCTGATAAACCTCTTACATTATTTGCTTTTCAAACAGCTGAGCAAATCTGAACGTACTCAAACATTCACTAAAGTGACACACAATATTTTTAGCGCAACGCAATCTGACTTTCAAAAATCCCTACAAAAGAATGGCCCTGACTAACATTAACCTATACCTTTCACAAATCACTTACCTCACCAAAAATCTTCGTTACTCGAACTACTGCAATACAGCGAGCGCCACTACTGCCAGCTAAATAAAAGATTCAAACTACTGAAGGCACTAACTACTGATAGGCATAGTTAGCAAATGAAAGATTTTGATAGAGAACAAACAATGTATTTACCTTAATAGTGTTGCAAAACCATAACAATCATAGCAGTTCACGACATCCAGTCTTACAAATTTCAAAACTCCGCCATTTCTCTCCCACATTCACCACTGCTGGCGGCTCAACGCTACACGCTGTTAACAGTCAACTGTCCAACACTACAATGCCCAACAACAATGCAAACCACACAGCACAGCCATTGATTTTCATACAGAGCGCTATGTGGCGTTACCAATTTAAAACAGCCTACTTACATAGCCCCCATGCTCCACACAAAAAATTTTACAAATTGTTTTGGGCAGTGGCCAATACAGATTTGAAAAATTTTTTCGTAATTACAATAACAAAGAAATCAAATGCACACACTTATTGATACCATGTTGGTCAAAAGCTAAAATTTTCTCACAGTCCATAAAGACAGTCCTGATCATTCATCACAGTAAAATTGCAGTGTTTTTCTCAAAGTCTGAGCAGTAAAAAGAAAATGCACACGGAAGTAATGGATTTCCAAGCAGTCTTGAAGAAGTAGTGTTGTCCTTCCAACGGAAAGACAGTGCTGACCCTTGACATGCTGACAGGTAATGGGCCACAACAGAGCAAACCCACAGCAGAGTCATTCGAACTTGAAGAATACTGGTAGGTAGGTCATCACAGAGCAGACCACTGTAGTCTTGTTAGATATTACGGTATTGGTGGGCCACCAGAGGTGCAGACCCACTGCAGTCCTTGTAGAAATAATGGTATTGGTGGGCCATCAAAGATGCAGACCCACCGTAGTCCTTGTAGAGACGGCCAGCAGCCATCTGTTGCGACTGTGCAGGTGCACAATCACCATCGAAGAGTCTTGCGGAGAATACAGCAAGTCAATAAACCACTCACAAACCACTCACAAAGTTTTTGGAATCGTCCTTAGAACCAGCAATGCTGTTATCCAGTCCCTTGCTGAATTATTAACACACGTGCAAACACTAACAGTCCCTACTTCTCACATATTGTCCATATATTATGACCAACAGAAACGTGTGCAGTGAAATGTAACTTACAAGTTAATAATACGATGAACTGGTGTCAATTACAATTTTATAACATAAGAATACAATTACAAAGGTACAAAATACATAATTAAAGAACATAATATTACAGATAACATTTGTAGTACAGGCTTTACAAAAGAATCGATATGACATATACATCAGTGTTGCAGGAATTATGACATGAGTACATACGTACAAGATCGGAATAACTTTCTAAACATCAACTTGACACATGAGCATTAAAACAGAACAGAATAAATAATGTCTAAACACCTTTACAAAGAAAATAACATAGTATTTGAAAAATTCTACAACATAAATCTTATTAGCTAAACATGTAAAGACAGGAAAAAGACAAATACACAAGGGTACAAAAACACATAGTGGAATAATACAAAAGGAAAGACAGGGTTCGTTTTCAGTGTAACATTTGGTACTGCAGTCTGTAACGTTCCCTGGCAACACTTACACTATTAATAAACTGAAATTTAATTGTACTATATATGCCGCTATTAAGCAATTTGTATATACTGTAATTATTTAACAAGAAATATTATTTAATTTTGTGTAAAGGACATTCGTTATTATTGTAATATTTTCTGTAGTAATATTCTCGATGTATTTATGATTGTAATAATTCTATACTCATAATGTAATTGCGAAATGCAACTGCGATAACAAAAATGTAAAATTCAGCCACAGAGGAAAATAATGTTGTCAGATTACAAAGAGATGTTAATGGTCAGCAATAATATAAATAACACTACATAGTGTGCGTTCTTTGTCGTCTTCCTCGAGAGCTGAGAGAGAGAGGAACCTGTGACGTAGCATTTTATGATTGGGTAGACTTCATTTGTCTGTATCTAGATTTAGCCGCCATTAGAGGAGAAATTACAAACTAATGTAAGTTGAATTATTGTTGTGGTCTAAATACATTATAATTTATCAAAAGTGTGTATTACTAATGTCAATTAGCATGCCCATGTCATCTATAATATTCCTTTAAAGAATTTTCAGCATTTTTAGCAATGATCGCTGGTGTTGCTGGGCTGTGCCGCGATCGAACGATTTGCAGTGGCGGCACATTTAAAAAATTGTTCCGCTAAGAAAAATTAACCAAACCTGTAAATCGGGAGCAGATAAAAATTAGCAGTGAATTAAGAAAATGTTTTTCTTTTACAGTGATCCTGAGACTGACGGAATTTATTACTAGTTTCACATTTGTGCATTCATAGGCGGATAGTTAAAGTTGAAATTTAACAATTTGTTGGTTCTTTCAAATAACTTAAATGTATAGTGAAGTGTGTTTTATCAATGATAATCAAACATCGGCATGGCAATATTTAACCATTTTCTGGTAATAGAGACAGTCTTGTGATCCATAGCTAACGCCGGGAAAGAATTCAGTAAATATTTTTTAAAAAAAACCACTGCATTTAGAAAATGTGTGCCAAGGCCGAATTATGTAAAGGATTTAATTCTCAACTAAATATTCTTAATCAGTTAATACGAATTTATCAGCATGAGAGGGTTGACTAAGTTCACGTAATATTAAATGTACTTAATTCTGTCTAAATCAATTTTTATTACCACACGTAAATAAGGGGTTCTACAAGAAAGTTCGTACTGAAAGAAAAAAGGAAAAAATAATAACAAAAAAACATTATAAAAAAGTAACTATTTAATTTTTTTAAATTTAATTTCATTAAAAGTCCAAGCCAAAACTTCATTCCATAGATCTTTCCTCTTATTTCAACATTTGTTTCCACCAAAAAAATCCTATCCAAGCATGCTTTCTTTATTGATATGTTCACATATTTCTTACCTCATTATTTATTTTCCATTATCTTACCTCATCATTTATTTCCACGAAAATCCTACCTAAACCTGTTGTCCCTAAACCCTAGTATTTTGTTCATATCCTCTTTCAAAATACCGTTTTGGCCAAACCATTTTCTTATAGCTTCTCTATGCATTTCTTCCAATTCATCACAACTCGTTCTCACATATAGCCTACCCCATCTTAAGCTAACTTAAATCTACTGAGCTCAGTTGCTAAACTAAGGGGCAAGGCAATGCAGCAGCACAAAGCAATTAACACAACAGCAATGACAAAAAATGGAAATTGGCAAAGCAAGCTACAGTAAATCTAAATTACCAAGCAAATGCAACATTACAACTAATATGAGCCAATGTGCAGCAACAAGAAAAATAAATCAGTAGTAAAACTGGCTTAACAGAGTAATACAAAGTGAAATTTAGTAGCACTATGCCTGGCAAACAGCTGCAGCAAATAAAATAACTTATATCTAAACATGACAAAGCTCAAGCAGAAAAAATATTACAGTAAAAATGGCCATGTTTAATACCTATGTCACATCTTAACACTAGAGTGATGCATCACGATAACTTACTCTACAAAAAAAAAATTACCAAGTAGTTGAAAAGAAAATTATGTATGCAGTTACTGTTATTAATCCATTCTTATTGTTCTTTCCATTCCAAGTGCTCCTTTTTCGAAGAATATGAATCATAAAATTATTATTTAATAGATCTGTTGGCAGAAAGTGTTCACATTAGCAAATGCACTTAATTTTATTTTATAAAGCCAATGCTGCAACGCAGCTGGAAACCAGATATTAAACAAAATGAGCAATGTCTCAACTAGAAAGACAATAGATGTAAAATGTTTCTCATCATTTCATTAGGCATTTTAGTAAATATCATAAATTAAGAGCTCCACAGTGTAATCATATGTTTTCAAGTTTGAGCGTGTCGTATTTGCGATGCTTTCGACAAAGAAATGTCAATAGCGAGGATAATGCCCTCTTTTTTCCTCCACCTGTGCCTCTGAAAGACACACACTAATGACTTTTTTCCAGGTGACTGTCACTCAGATGGCCCGCCACGGCACATTACGTGAAGGTCATCTACCTTCTTTACTGAAATATTTACGGCAGCAGTTTCCACTACAGTGACAGTCTCATATAAAATTTTAAAAAATCAAAGGTTAGAAATTTACATTAGAAGTGTGTAGAAACAAAATCTCATATATAACAGTGACCAAAAAATTTTCGCCGTCATTGTGATACATTCACGCATTTACACACATTTCATAACTCTTAAAGTACGATTCTTGGTTTCCAACATCATTTTTCACAAATCAGAGTCCCTAACCACAACTCATTACTCCTTATCTTATTACACATATACATATTCGTCGACACTTCTTCAATATAGCTTAATCATATTCCTCATATAGCATCATCTCATTGATCATGAACATACCTCAAAAGCATAATACACATCGTCGTCGTAATAATATCATAACATCTCAGTCTAATCTCAAAAACGTCGTAGCTTTCTGCAGTAATTTCAAAACCTAAAGAAAATTCTCTGCTCATTTCAATAGTGTCGTCTACCTCAAACGTACTTTAAAAATCATGATCTCATACCAAATACATCATTCAAAGCTCTCATAGTATCACAATGGTTCTGAAAAAATATGAACAGTTCACAAAGTACAGACAAAATACAATTTCGTAAGTGTGAAGCTATCCAACTCTGTAATTAGGTAAACATCTGTCACTGATGTAGTAAAAAAAATGTTTGTCTCTCTCGGTTAAATGATCAGATAGCTGTGTAATTTACGTGTTAGAGAAATATGGTACCAATGTGTAAAGTTGTATAAGCAAATACCATATTAGCTAGGGCTCCTTGTGCTTGTCAAACACATGATACACAAAGTAAGCGTGAACCCCCCTGAGGATTAATGTAATTATACCCTCAGGTGTTACAGATTACAGCAATGGAATGAAATGTATCACGAAAAAATTTCTTTGTAATTTAAAAATCTTTAAAAATAAATGGTTCAAGTACAAAATTAATCACTCAAATGCGTGTCCTGTAGCGCTAAATGTGCGTCTTGCTGTAAGATAATCTCTGTGGAAGTGTCGTAGTTATTGTCCCCCGAAAGCTAAGTTCTGTAGAAGCCAATGTACTTACCTCATGATAAACAAAAGTGAAATGCTTTGCATATAGATATCTTAGTTATTACGCTTATTGCCGTGATGAAGAAAGTACTCTGCTGTAACGTATTGTTGTGCTACGGAAAAGGCAGTCTCATTGTAGCTATACCACAAAAGTTGAAAGGTCTCTGTTGGATTCCTTTCATGTTTGATTTCTTAAATCTGTTGTCATTTGCGGCATAAATTCCTCGTCTAAATTTACTGTGGCGTTTCTGACTATCTCGGAGGAGACTGAGTAGTGGAACGTGTTACTTTTACACATAAACAAGAACGATCTGTCACACTACTACACTTTAAAACACAGTTTATATGTAATTCATGTCACACAGTCTCATACGGAACTTACATCCGCTTTCTTTTATATACTTATAACACTCCTTTCTGATACTACCGTACCATAACCTCAATGCTAGAAGCAGATTGTGACATAAAACAATTTTGTGAGAGCAACTATGGCACAAAGCAACAGAACAGTGTTACCCTCTGAGAGGAATTTAGTTAAATTGACCGTCTTGTTCCCAACGGAGGTGGCTTATCGGAAATGAAAGTCAGAATTACGTTAATATTGAAATAGTGACAAACAAAATTTTGCCTAGCTATACTATTTATAGAATAAGGGAAACGGTCGCCAGCCTAATTAGGCAAAAGAAAGATTAACGTTCTCGTTTAAGAAAGCAGGTATAAGTAACTGAAACGGACAAACACAACCTAGGCAGCCACACCCGAGTGCAATGAACTCTGACACACATATGTTTTAAGATTGAAGCTGACAACTGGAGCAGCACAAACTATTTGCAAAATTATAAGAGATACCATAAACATTACTATTAACATGCACTTCTAATACACAAGATACACAAACACTTAGCAAACATGAATATATACTGTTTCACAACTGCAGCTTTCTCACTTTTACTACAGCGAAACACAATGCTGACCATAAACATTTGCTTTAACTCACTCTGTTACCACATTAGCTTTAACTATCTTTTTAATAATTTCAAGAGGCATTATTTAAGAAACTGGGTTTCAATGTACTTGAGTAAGGACACTCGGTAATCACTTTACTTTAAACGGAGAGGACCCTGAGAGGTGTTATGATGAGGAGTAAAATCAAGGTAGGTACATAAATTCAGATATGATTTACCTTATATTTCAACACACTAACACATCCATTAGGCTGATCCTTCACTGTACATCAATGCAGTATTCTGATGCAAAGATTGCGCAATGTGGTGGCAACTGCATGTTGGTAGGTGGAATTGCAAGTAGAATTGCTGGACTCTGTCATTTCTTGGTGGCGATGATAAATACAAATTCCAGAATAGTTCCAGCTATTTATCCACCCATCCGAGGCCTTGGAAAGAAGCAGGAAAAGCCTCTCTCTCAATCAGTACAATATGCACCTTTATAATGGCAGTGCACGGACTCGTAGCTCGTCTCCGACTACTGGCTCGTCTCCGACTGCTGGCTCGTCTCCGACTGACTATCAGTTCCACCTTTTCCACCTATGCCAACCACAATTTGCGTGCGCTACTCAGTTCCGTTCCTGAGGGGAACCACTACACCTTTTACATACAAACTAACTAAGAACCCTAAGTGAGGATCAGCAATTTACATAACAGCAACCAAATACATTAAATAAAACAGAACATTTTCACATATTGACACTTCTACAAAAAATTATTCACACAAAATTACAATCATATACAGTAAGTTTTGTTCCCTCCAAATTGGACAAAGAATTTTAAATTGCAGATACACTACTTTGCATAGAATTAAATCAAGACACCAAAGTTTTTAACAAAGAAAAGAGTACACAATTTTATGTTATCGATTTAAACACATTTACAGAAGATCAACAATGTGACATTAAATGAAGCAAAAACAAAATAAATCCATACAGCATAAGAGCTGTGGTGTTACACATGCCCCATGTTTCGTTGAAGTTGAAGGGATACTTCAAGGAAACATCCATAACACCTAAGTGGTGCTGGCTGTGAAAAAAAATTATTCCATCCAACTCCAGTTGGGAGAAAAAAAAACACACACATTACAAACATACAGTATATACACTAAGAAATTGCATACATTTCTTCCAAAATATTTTCCTAAATAAGACATTTACAGAAATTTTCATATTCACACTGGTTTAAGGATACTAATTTTCATCATTACACAAGATACTTTTAAACATGTTCATTTCATACACATACAGTTCAAGTAACAGACAAACAGTACAAAAATAATCTGCATATTAGTAGAATATAGTATAGCCTACAAATAAAATAAAGAAAATACACATATACAACAACACAGAACATTCTAACTTAGCAAAACAGAAGTTTGTCTCTCAATATTTTTAAAAGAATGTAAAACTTCACAGAGACACAAGCATATTAATGATCACAGTACATTTTACAAGGTTCAGCAATTAATGAAATATTGAAAATATCAGTTTGCATCCACATATGTACAAATATTTACACAAACAGCTATGGAAACCTTTTCCAACTGACTCCTTAAATACCGAAGTAACTTTGCAAGGTTTTTTCAAAATAATTAACTTTAAAGCTGCTCTTCATTAATAGCAGTCCAAAATATTTGTTGCACATAAACACACTAACATATTCAGAGCCTATCTTTAATCATCACTGCTGTGTTTTAAAACAAGGCAGTCCAAAACTTTACGTTATTTCAAAAAAACCTAGTATCAAAACATCTACATCCAGTTAAATAAGAATGCATATATATTTTATAATAACTTTTCACTGACTTCAATAAGAATAGTCAGTTCATAACATATTGCTCAAAAAACCTAACTTAGTTCACTGTTTGCCTCACCACTAACAGTCCATGTTACACATTCTGCCCATTATTGGTGTGGCAGTCTTTACCTATAACATTTAGACACAAAACACAATTTAGATTAAGAACACACAAAAAAAACACATTTTTAAATTGACACACTGCCCCATCCTCTGGGTTTGGCAGTTCATGACCACTTATCAGCTCCTTGCCCCACAATGGCAAGTCCTTTGGCTACTGCTCACATAGCATATATGGTAGTCCTTAACTTCAGGACCACAGCATTTTTATTATTTTGTCTTGTTTTACTGCCCATCAACACATTTTTGAGCAGTTTATTGTCATCATCTTTAAGCTTTTTCATCATTATGTCACATCTTTGATAAAATTTGCATTAATGGTACAAAACATAAAACCTGCAACTTTGAAACAGCAATTAGACACGGGTAACATTAAATCTTTCTTTACATCATGACAAAATCAGGTAACATATACATTAATCAAGAAAGAATTAAATGTCATATTTGGGATCAAGTTAGGATAAAGTATTTTTACTACTCATTTGTCATTGCTTTTCCACACACAGTTAGGTCATTACATACATCAAGATCAGGACAATAATTTCATATCCTATTGCAAGTGATTTCTGCCAACCCTTTTGCTGGCACTAGACACATACCTCCCACACCTATTTCACATACCTTAGCCAGGTTCATCTCCTCAGTTTTAAAAACATATACAGTTTTTCAACACCATATTTGCCCCTTTTTTCTCAAAAACATTTACATTTAATTATATTATAGTATTAATTTACCTTTTCTTTTCAGTAACCTATTCTTTTCTCATCCATATTTCTCTTTCCAATTAGTTTTCCATTACATTTTCTCTTTACAATATCCACAATACTTCCATTATTCTTTGCCATTTTCCAGTGTACCCATATTATTTATTTACTTATCCACAAACAATACACAATATCTTACATCATTGCCACACTATTCAATACACTCTGATAGAGAAGAAGGAAAGAAGATAGTAAAAGTTCTGAATGATGAAGAGGAAGGTTGGCAGCACGAAAAGAAATGGAACTAGTGCTGCCAACGACTCGGGTTCCTGGTGCTCATCAGGCACCTGACAATGCAAAGAGTGCATGTCCCCTGAGGCTGTACATTTCATTCATCATTGGTTTCTGTGGACATACTTTTTCAGGTCAACTATATTTCTAACTCCTAAAGGCTTCCTTGACCTAGGGTACACAAGAAAATAAGCATTTGCATGTGGAGTTCCTTGCACTTCAAACGGCCCATTGTAAATGTATTTGAATTTAGAAATTTCATTATTAATTTCACTAGATTTTTCATGGGTCGTCACTAAAACATAATCTCCAAGCTTAAATTTAGTTGTTTTGAGATTATTATCATGCCTTTTAGATCTAGCGGCCGCTTTCTCTTTCATTCTTTTCTTAACTAACTCTTTTTTCGCATGCAGGTTAATTCCTACAATAGGTGGGAATTGCAAGATCTCTTCAATAATACTTTTACTTTTACGGTCCAACAGAATTTCTTCAGGGGTAAAACCTGTGGTTTCATGGTATAAGGTGTTCATTGTCTTTTCAAAGTCATTTACAAATCTGCCCCAAGCCTGATGGTTATGCTGACAGTAGGTTCTACCTAACCTTCCTAATTCACGCATATATCTTTCGACAGGGTTACTAGCCGGGTGGTAAGCTGAAATATATTTAACTTGAACACCATGTTGCTTCATACCTTCCTTCCAGATTTTTGAGGTAAACTGTGGTCCGTTATCAGACAAAACTGCTTTAGGTTTACCAATGGTGTTAAAATACTCAGTCATCTTGCTAAAGACTGCTTTAGCAGTGGCTTTTCTGATTGGATATAATTTAATAAATTTCGAGAACACTTCTAACACTGCAACAATGTAAGACCAATTACCTGAGGCTTTAGGTAAAGGACCATACAAATCCACTGACAGTAATTCTAATGTGTCCTCTGGTACTGTATTCTGCATAAAACCTTGATTTACTCTATTTGTTACTTTTGCCCTCTGACATACATCACAAGATCTTATTCTCTCAGTAATTTTCCTAATAGCACCTACATTAATTGCAATGACATCAGTTAACTTTTCAATACACTTCTTGGGACCACAATGCCCTAAGGCAAGATGAAAATAATCAATCACTTCAGTTTCAAATTGCCTAGGCCAACACACCTTCCATTCTTCAGTGCTGGTACTCTTTCTCCTATATAAAATTCCATTAAATATCTTGTAAAATCTGCAGATTTGTGGGTAATTAGGATTACTAAAATTAACCTTCACTGACTTCCATATTTCATCCTCATTCTGGTGGAACCTCATGCTTTTACAAATTTGCTCTATTCTTTTCCTACCTGGAACTTCCTTAATATATCTTATATGAAATTTGCCATCTTCATTACATTCCCTTGGTAAGTTGTTCATACCCTCAGGCAATCGTGATAAAGCGTCAGCTACATAATTGTCACTACCTTTGATATATAATATCTCATAATCAAACTGTTGTAACTACAGGGCCCATCGACTCAACCTGCCGGTAAACAGTCGACAGTTTTTTAAAAAGGTTAATGCCTTGTGGTCTGTATGAATTATAGTTTTATGTCCCCATAAATAGTTCCTAAATTTCTTTAATCCCCAAATGATTGCTAATGCCTCTTTCTCTGAAATAGTATAGTTTTTCTCATATTTAGTTAAAGTTCTACTAGCAAAAGCAATGGTCTTATGTGCTGTCTCCCCAGATTCTGTGTTTTCCTGAAATATTTCAACACCAATACCATAAGCACTACTGTCTGTAATCATGTGGAATGGCTCACTTAAAACTGGATGATGTAAAATGTTTTCCCTTACTAACTCGGTTTTCAAATTTTCAAAATCTTTCTGACATTCAGATGACCAAACATATACACTATTTTTCTTTAATAAGCTATTCAAATGTGGTCTGTTAAAAACTTACCCTTTCACAAATTTGCGGTAAAACCCGCAAAGACCTAAAAACGCTTTCAACTGTTTCCTGTTCTTTGGAGGAGGGCAATTTTTAATAGCATTAAGCTTTTCTGGGTCCTTGCTAATCCCAGATGTGGTTATTATGTGTCCTAAAAACTTAATTTCTTGTCTCACAAATGCACACTTTTTTAACTTTAAAGTCATGCCCCCTGTTTGAAGAGCAATAAGGGTTTTCTTTAACAGGTCACAATGTTCTTCCCAGTTATCAGTAGCAATCAATAAGTCATCCACATATACAGTCAATCTGGCACAAAGTTCTTTTCCCAACACAGAATCCAAAGCCCTAATGAAAACAGAAACAGAAGTATTCAAACCAAATGGTACAACTTTGTATTGGTAACATTTTCCTGCAAACAAAAAAGCTGTATATTTCCTAGAATCTTTGTGTAATGGGATCTGCCAATATCCAGCAGTAAGGTCTAAACTGGTTAGATATTTCACATTATGGAACTTTTGTAATAAATCATCTAAATTTTCAGGCCTATCTACTTCTCTCCTGACAATTTTATTCAATGTCCGTGCATCAATGACTGCTCTTACACCTCCATCCTTTTTGTTGACTATAATAAGTGGACTGTTGTATTCACTATTGCTTCTTTCTATTACCCCCCATTCCAACATTTTATCAATTTCAGCTTGTACTGCCTCTTTCTTAGCTATAGGTATTGGATATGGTCTGACAAAGAATGGTTCATGTTCCAGGATATCCATACGGTATTCAAAGTTATTTACGACACCTGGTTTATCAGAGAACACTTTCTTATTATTATTCAAGATATTAAATAAATCATCTTTCTGCTCACATGATATTTCTTGGATAACATCAACAATTTCCCTAAAACTTTCAGTTTTTTGATCATCCTGCAATAAACCTCTCACATGGTATATTTCATATAGTTGGGATAAACCATCATTTTCAGATTCTATTTTTAATAAAATGGGTTCTACATTCACAGCTTGGACCTGGTTGTCACCTTCAAATTTAATTTCTATTGTTTCGGTTTCCCTATTAATCTTAACAGTTCCACTACCGCAATCTAAAATTACTTTTTCCTTGTCTAGCCAATCAATACCTAGAATCATTTCAGCACTTAGTTCAGGGACCACTAAAAAATTATGTTCAAATTTTTGGCTTCCTATTTCAAAGTCCATCAACACTTGTTTTTGAATGGGCTTGCTGGACCTACCAGTAGCTCCTATAATTTTCACTCCACTAACAGACATTATTACTAACCCTGGTTTACATGAAATATGATCAAAGAAAGATTCTGATATGGCACTGATTTGGGATCCTGTGTCTAAAAGTACTTGCAGTTCAGTGTTACAAACATTTACAGGTATTATAGTTTGTTTAATAATTTTCTGTTCCTTTTCCTCCTATTCTTCCCATAATAAATCCTGCTCAACCATAATGTCTTTCCAGGAAATATTACCTACTGATTTCAATTGTATATCAGGTGGCTTTTTGGGTTTGTGGACCTCTACATCTTTACAGATCTTTAACAGTTCACGGTCTTCTATATTTATCTCTGAACATTCTTTAGGTTTCTGTAAATCTATTTCTGTCATTCCATTTAGTAAAGCTCGCCCTAATATAGTATCATCCGGCGGCTCTTTCGGTTTTGTTTCAGTTACACTTTCCGGATTTTGTTTCGAAAAGATGTTAATTTTTTCGTAACCTCTTTCTGTAAAGGTATAATTATGTTTGTCGACCTCCGAAAACTCATCTGTATCTGAATCTGTCGTCTCTCCTTCGTCTGAGCTATCACTAGGTTCTATTTCGTTATCAGATTCGAGCAGGAAGGCAACTTTTAAACAGTGAGGCAGATTATCACTAGATGTTTCAGTCACTTCGTTTTCCGACTCATTTTCTACACAATGCACATCGTTTGGAGAGTCAGGCACTTCTGTTATATCACTTTGAACGATTTCAGCCTTAACTTCATACTTAGTATAATCGTCACATACTTCAATAACTTTCATTTCATTTTCTTCCATGCTGTCATTTTCAGGTAATTGTGCGAAATTCTTACTAGACCCTTCTGCATCAAAACTATTAAACACCTTTCCATCAACAATAATTTCATCTGCACTGCTCATAATGTCATGATTACGAACGTCCTCCTCTACCTCTTTTTTACCTATTATTAATTGTGCACACGTCTTTTGCGTGGCATATTCTACCTCCCTTTCCTCTTTATTCATCACAACCTCCCCCACATCTACGTCTTTTACCTCATACACATCATTAACAGTACAAATGTTCTCCTTTTCACTCGCCTTTTCTGGCTCCCTTTTATTCTTTAATAAAGTATTTTCGCACGATTCCGATACCGAGTTATCTTTATCATATGACATATTAACTTTATTTTCATTTCTACATTCATTTACTACTGAAACCGGCCATCGGAAGTGTCCGATCCCGCCTCTTCTGTCTCTCTCTTCGGCAGCCACCTTGTTCTGACGTCTGCCATTTGTGCCTGCTGCCAAGTGCAATGTACGCTGCTCCAGCAACCGCTGGCCCGAGCACGAATGGTCACGTGACTTCGCACTGGGAACGCCACTATGTATCACTCCGCGCCCGTCTGCTATAGGCGCGCCCTTAACCTTCCTGCCTCGTAGTTTACATCTTTCCTTCTCGAATCTAATATTTGGCATCTTTTCTTTGGGCCCAAAACCGGTTTCCGCGTGAATCCGGCCCGTAACACACGCGGTTTTTAGTTTTCCATTTCGTCTCTATTTTGGAAATTCCGTGCTATGTATCCTCTACCGCGCGTCGTACAATTCCCCCTACCTCTCGCACGACCTCTTTGAATCGCGTTTACACGATATCTTTCATTTTCATGTCGTTCAGCTTGGTCATTACTTTCTCGCAAATAATTGTTGTTATTGTGGGGACGAGATTCGCGATTTCTTCGCCAGTGATCTTCATCCTCTACCCTTTCCAAAAATGCAGAAAAACTTCCGTGTGTACTCCCAACATATCGTTTAGAATCCTCAGGCAATTTCTGCCAAAGAACCCAAACAATCTCGGCTTCAGTTCTTCTTGATTTTAGGTGTATTAGTTTTCTGTACCATGATTCGCAAAATTCTTTCATGGTTTGCCTACCTCTGACATCATACAACCTGGCCATTAAAATCTCACGCCACAACAGGTCTTGTTTTTGTTCTGACCAGTACTCGTCAATAAACTTTTGTTTAAAGGTTTCAAAAGACATCTGGTTAGTATCAAGATTCAACCCCCACCTTTTTGCTTCTCCCGTTAATGCACTGATTACAACATTAATTTTTCCCTGGTCAGTCAAATATTCAGGAAAATTTCTTTCGCAATTCTTTACAAAGTCTAGGGGGTGCCAACCGTTATGTCTCTTTGCAGGGTCGAATTTTTCCTCGCCCTCTAATATTTTACGGAAAGGCATTTTTTCAGTAAAATGTGTAGGTCCGGTTTGTATTTTTCTTTCCAAGTCATACATTTTGCCTTGGACTTGTGAAGTGTTATGTTCACACTTCTTTTCGCAAGTAACAATCTGTTTGGTTAATTCTCTACTTGTTTCTGTTACAGATCGTTTAATCTGTGCAAATTCCACGTTACATTCTGTTTGTATTTCAGATTTAATACCGAATACCTTTTCGTCCACTTTAGTACAGACTAAGGGTTCTATTTGATCTTGAATTTTAATTACTTCAGAGTCAAATCTTTCGTTAATGTCATCAATCTGTCCTTGTATGTTGGCAATATTGCCCTTGATGACAACAATTTCGCTTTTAAGGTTTTTAATTTCATTACTCACAATGTCTACTTTTACATCAACCTTCTCAATCTGTTTACTAAGATTCTTGCCTTGATCTTGCATTTGTTTACTAATATCACTACCCTGTGATGCAATTAGCTGTCTTTGATCTACATTTTGTTGCCCCAGTGCTGCGATTTGTGCCTTAATACTGTCATTTTCTGCTGTAATTTGTGCCTTAATACTGTCATTTTCTGCTGCATTTTGCTGTCCCTGTGCTGCAATTTGTGCCTTAATATTGTCATTTTGCGCAGACAGTATTCTAAGCAAATCAGTCAGATCTAGTGACTTTTCACTTTTACATTCTACTGCCTTTTCGAGTTCAGATCCTACACCCCTTTCTGGTTTTGGTGATTCAAACATATCCCTCGATTCATCAGCATAGCCACTGTCTTCGACAACATCGCCTACATTGTCTTCCTTAGTACGCGCTACACACATAGCTTCGATCTGTTTATTAACGTCTGTGTGATAACGTACGTAATTTAACTCGCGCGTCATGCCATCTGTTGGTGTGCTGCCTGAACTGCTCTCGGTTGCATTCTGCTCTCACGTGTCTAAATTTATTTCTAATTTCCTGTCCATTTTAGCTATCATTAAGTACTGATACCTTTTATTTTTAATTTAAACTGAACTTTCACTACCAGTTCTGTCAAGTAATGTACAGGTTCGTGCCGCTGGACGTTTTATGTTCACTCAATGTTTGTAAAATGCTAACTACTTATAATTTTTTCCGTCTGTAGGTGCAAACTGAACAACGTCCTGTCACGCGGCGCCACGTATAACACTCCTTTCTGCTACTACCATACCATAACCTCAATGCTAGAAGCAGATTGTGACATAAAACAATTTTGTGAAAGCAACTATGGCACAAAGCAACAGAACAGTGTTACCCTCTGAGAGGAATTTAGTTAAATTGACCGTGTTGTTCCTAACGGAGGTGGCTTATCAGAAATGAAAGTCAGAATTACGTTAATATTGAAATAGTGACAAACAAAATTTTGCCTAGCTATACTATTTATAGAATAAGGGAAACGGTCGCCAGCCTAATTAGGCAAAAGAAAGATTAACGTTCTCGTTTAAGAAAGCAGGTATAAGTAACTGAAACGGACAAACACAACCTAGGCAGCCACACCCGAGTGCAATGAACTCTGACACACATATGTTTTAAGATTGAAGCTGACAACTGGAGCAGCACAAACTATTTGCAAAATTATAAGAGATACCATAAACATTACTATTAACATGCACTTCTAATACACAAGATACACAAACACTTAGCAAACATGAATAAACACTGTTTCACAACTGCAGCTTTCTCACTTTTACTACAGCGAAACACAATGCTGACCATAAACATTTGCTTTAACTCACTCTGTTACCACATTAGCTTTAACTATCTTTTTAATAATTTCAAGAGGCATTATTTAAGAAACTGGGTTTCAATGTACTTTCAGTAAGGACACTCGGTAATCACTTTACTTCAAACGGAGGGGACCCTGAGAGGTGTTATGATGAGGAGTAAAATCAAGGTAGGTACATAAATTCAGATATGATTTACCTTATATTTCAACACACTAACACATCCATTAGGCTGATCCTTCACTGTACATCAATGCAGTATTCTGATGCAAAGATTGCGCAATGTGGTGGCAACTGCATGTTGGTAGGTGGAATTGCAAGTAGAATTGCTGGACTCTGTCATTTCTTGGTGGCGATGATAAATACAAATTCCAGAATAGTTCCAGCTATTTATCCACCCATCCGAGGCCTTGGAAAGAAGCAGGAAAAGCCTCTCTCTCAATCAGTACAATATGCACCTTTATAATGGCAGTGCACGGACTCATAGCTCGTCTCCGACTACTGGCTCGTCTCCGACTGCTGGCTCGTCTCCGACTGACTATCAGTTCCACCTTTTCCACCTATGCCAACCACAATTTGCGTGCGCTACTCAGTTCCGTTCCTGAGGGGAACCACTACACCTTTTACATACAAACTAACTAAGAACCCTAAGTGAGGATCAGTAATTTACATAACAGCAACCAAATACATTAAATAAAACAGAACATTTTCACATATTGACACTTCTACAAAAAATTATTCACACAAAATTACAATCATATACAGTAAGCTTTGTTCCCTCCAAATTGGACAAAGAATTTTAAATTGCAGATACACTACTTTCCATAGAATTAAATCAAGACACCGAAGTTTTTAACAAAGAAAAGAGTACACAATTTTATGTTATCGATTTAAACACATTTACAGAAGATCAACAATGTGACATTAAATGAAGAAAAAACAAAATAAATCCATACAGCATAAGAGCTGTGGTGTTACATACTGTATATGATAAGATACTGTCATCCCCCTACCCTTCTGTGTGAGAGGATGAATGAGCAAATGTATTTCTAGTTGCATGCTTGAGGGTAGCAGACAAGCCTGTCTGCTAGAGAACAGTAGGACCAACGTCGGAACAGGTAGCTACGATTTCTAAAAGCAAAGAGGTTTCTATCCTTAGTATGGTCCTGTCCGTCACTTGTCATGTTGGTATAGGAAGCTGCCCCTCTGGCCACTTCCCTCAGGAAGGGACCAAGTCAGTCTGTCCGTGGCGAGAGTCTGAAGTGGTAAGATCTCCGGCTAAGCGCGTGTCTGCTAAGTCTGTAGGACAATGGATTTCTTAAGTTCAGCCTAACTGAAAATTTAATCACCTTTATTTCAGATTTAGCTCTAAAATATCTAATGTTATCTTAAATTGTAACGCAGTATATTTCGAGTGTGAAGTTCAGAATATTTTCCAGTAGTTGCTTTGTCACTACTTTGTGAGTAAAGTGGAACCACGTGTTGATCAGTAACTCTAAGATCATCAATCTTAAATGCGAGTGTGCGTGAGATTATAACATCTCGCCTTGACAATATTTTTCAATATAGCAACTTTTCTTTATGTTCAACCCATGTGGGGTGTACTTTGTGAGACCACTACCACGTGCTTATATAATTGTTTGACCCATCAGGTTAATAGTAAGACGTTGGTAACCAGTTCGAGGTTTTTCTTTTGTAAATTGCTTTTCGATCTAATTTATTTTAATTATCAAAATTATTGTGGAGTTACACGCTTTGTGTAAACCAAGTTGACCACGTGAAGCATGTGGTGTAATCATCAAAGTAGCCCTCAGCTATTCTTTTTGGGAAAATTTCACAGAGAGTTAGTATGAATTTAGTATACCAGTGTGTGGTAATTACATGACGGACAGGATTGTGCTACGAACGTAACTTCTTTGGGTGAAAATTGAATCGGTTGGTTGTGGTTAATTTCCTCTTGCATATGTTTCAACGTTCTTCGTGTGTTATTTTATGAATGCAGTGTTGTATGCAGTCTCCCAATCTTGGCTCCATATTTGATGTGTTCCGTAAGATTACAAACTCACATTTTCCACAATCCTAAATAAGGCACCAGTTTATTTATGAATCAAATTTAATATTTTAAAATTTTAATGATCAATGTTAAAATAAATTTCCAAATATAAACTGATTTACTTCTTTTTATTTAAATTCTCTTTATATATATATATATATATATATATATATCACTGGTTGTCATATGACTATTAAAAGATTATAATTAATGTTAGTCTGGTTGGGAATTTGGTAAGCTAGACTGGATACCTGGTGAAACAGTTGCGCAGTAATGCAAGGTTAACTTCCCCAGACAGCTCACAGCTTTTAACCCGCTTTTATTGTCTATCAGTTCCGCTTACACCACAAAATAAAGCAACAACATTATAAAGTTACTACTAAAACATGTTTTGCTTTCCAGAATAATACAGAAAAACTGTGCAGATATAAAACAGAAACACTGCAAAAGCAACATTGTAAATTGTCACCCATTAGTAGCGTCGTGATAAAATCGTATAGCTGTCACATAAACTAACCACTGTGTCATCTGGTATCTCACTGAAAGTACTTTAAATCCAGAATGTATTTTCAAGTAAACCAAAATGTTGCATTAAAATCTCATTAGCAGTACCAGTATATGTTCTAAGTATGTAAGCCTTATAGTCGTTACATAATCGTGCAACTAACAAGCAAGAATGTACACACACGATAACACTGTGACGTCTGTTCACTATAACAATGCATTCGTAATTTCTGTTTAAATAAGTTATCTTGGTTCTTGATTGGGTATTTAACTTCATTGTTGCATGGGAACAGTTTCTAAGTCTGACAATGCATACTAGAAATGTGAAGTGAAAAGTTTTATGGCAAAGACGAAGTTAAAAAGCAGATTATCTTTCAATAAACGGTTTTACATGTGAAATGTGGTGTAAATCTTTACTCTTCCTAGTACGCAGAGTTTCAACTTCAACGCAATTATCATGTGGCATACGTCGGATTCTGTAAGGTCCATTGTAAACTAGAAAGAATTTGTGACTCAAGTGTTTCTTCTTGTGTGACAATGAATGAGCTTTAATGAGAACTTTCTGACCAATATATAATTTCTTTGGATTTGCTTTACCGTGTAGTTTTCTCCTTCTGTCTGCTGCAGATTTTATATTTTTAAGAGCCAAATAAATTATGTCTTTGTGTCGAAGTTTACGTGTATTCGGGAAAGGAACAAGCTCTCTGATTCTGTTCGGTGGTTCTTCATTCTTCAGTACAAGAGTAGGTGGTAAAGCAGTGGAGTCATGAGGCATTTCATTCAGCACATTTTGAAATAAGCGTAAATATCTGTCCCAATGCTGATGCTTTCTGTGACAATAAAGTCTGCAAAGCTTACTGATTTCTTTCATAATCCGTTCAGACGGGTTACAATGTGGTGAGTACAATGAAATAAAAACAGGTTTGATTTTATGATTCCAAAGCATGCGTGACCAAACAGCAGATCTGAATTGCGGTCCATTATTTGAAATGACTTTAGCAACGTGGCCAACTTCACGTAAGAAATTTTTAACAAAGACGTTGGATACAGACCGTCCAGTGGCTTTACGTAACAGAGTGAAAGAAACAAATTTTGAAGAATTCCTTCTAACGTTTGCGGCCTGTCTGTTTCAGGAATGATGATAGTATTGATTTGTCTCGAATCTAAGACAAGCCTGATCGATCCATTTTTCTTCTCAACAACATGTAATGGATTGTTGTATGAGCATACTGCAGGCTCAATAATGCCCTCGTCAAGCATAGATTGTATTTCTGTTCTAACATGGTCCCTATAATGTGCTGGAATTACGTATGGTCTAACACAAAATTTAGTATGCTCACGAACACTAAATTGGTATTGAAATCCCTTGATTGTTCCTGTTTTGTGAGTAAAAACTGTGGAATGTGCTTGTAAAATCTCAAAAAGGTCTTGCCTATCACTGTCATTACAATTCTCAATTGTTTGAATTTTATTCTGAATTAACTCATTAATTTCAAATGCGCTGTCTATATCATCCCTGTCAGTACTTGCAGAGTGATTATTAGTGATAAGTTCCGTCGAAAATTCCGAACTGTTGTCTAACAGGAGGTAAAGCCGATTAATTTCTTCGTCATGGTTTGAGAGCCAATCTTCAAATTTCAAAGCTATTGACCTACCTTCTTTCTCTAAACTTATTTCAGCATCGTGAAAGTTTAAGATTACTTTGTATTCATTCAAAAAGTATACTCCCAATATAATTTCCGTCGACAATAATGGAACAATAAGAAAGTTCATAGAGAAGCTGTGGCTTTGACAAAAGAATTCTAAGTTGGTTTGTTGGCGTACATCTACACTTCTTCCAAAGATTACACCTTGTAATTTAATCTTACATAATGGAAGTGTGGGGCAATCGTTCAATTTGTTGCATTTGCTAAAGGCTGTTTCACTAATTACTGAAATGGGACTGCCAGAGTCAAGTATTGTCGTAAATTTTACGTCATTTACTGTAATGTGAATCACAGGATACGCAATGTTGTTATGTTCTACATCGTGCTCCTGGAGTAAGATGTCCCTAATGTCTTCCATTTTTACGTAACTACTAGCTACGGCAGCCGCGTCGTCAGTTTCATAAGTACGTTTTGTGGCTGCCAGCGGTATGAATCATTGCCTATTGTGTCTTTGTTGGCGCGCGTCGTTATTGGGATTTGGAGACCTAACTTCTACAAATTCACCTTGTTGAGAGGGCCCTGCCCTGTTTGAATCCCACCAGTTCTGATGCAATTCAGCTCTGTCGTTACGATCATATCGTCTGTCGCCATGTCGGTAGATTCCATAGTTTCTTTCTTGTCAGTCACGTGGTGGAGAATTTCTCCCTGAATCGTAACTGCGCGCTGGACCGTTGCGTCTAAAGTTATTCTGTCTCCCTTGATAATAATTATTTTGGTTCGCATATTGTCTGTTTCTCTGATTGTCTCTGTGATAGTCACTACCACTCAGAGGTGATCTTTCCCTGTAATTATTACTACTCTGCCAACGGTTGCCATACGGGTGGTGTCTGTTTTGGTCACGATTTGTGTTGTGGTAATAGCCTTGTCGTGTCCAGTTATTATTTCTTTCATCACGGAATTGCGAGGGATGTGACCTGTAATTGTTCTGCTCCAATTTTCGCGTTCCGCGATTGTCAGTGTCAATTTCTAATTCTTGTAAGAGTCCCTGAAAAGCTTCAATGTCGTCTTTGCAACCTCCTGCCAAAATAATATGTCGTAAATGTTCAGGTAATTTGATTAAGCAAATGTGGATGAGTTCTGAGGGGCTGTATGGGTTTGACAGGTATTGATTCTTGTGCAATATGTCTTCAAAATATTTCACAAGACTGGAAAATTCAGATTGTTCGAAATGTTTCATCATTTTGATGCTATGTTTTACTCGGTCTTGTGTAGCTTGAGACCAATATGCTGAGAGGAAGGCATGGTAAAATTCTCCTTCACTGTGACAATCGTGAATGACCGATCGCATTCTTACAGCTGGTTCATTCTCTAAATAGCCACACATAAATTCTAATCCGTACTCTAATGACCAGTTATGAGGAAAACAATGAGAGAATTGATGGAGCCACGCTTGTGGATGAATGTCGTTGCCAGAATTCTTAAATGTTTTAAATTTACGTGTAGTAATGAACAGCTTATAGTCAAAATCATCATGTCGGCGAGTCGCATATCGGTCATTGTTACGTCGTGTTGCCGGTTACATCTCAAAATTCGGTGCACCTTCCCAATTTATTTCATAATTTCCGAAATGCGCTGTGTTATTATTTTGTGGCTGTTCCGTATTTCTATGTCCCTCTTCCCGTATTGGGGCGCGAGTGTCCTCTGAAATACGTAATTCTTGTATTACCTGTGTCAGCTGATCTTGTACTTCCCGGATTTCTCTTTGGTGTCACGTATTAATTTGATTCTGATTTTGTTTGAATTTCCTAATTGTTCGCACTCTTCTGTGTCATTAAAGACTACCGGTTTTGTGTCACTCAGATTATCATCTACCTTCGTAGATAAAATATTTAGCTGATCCGAAAGTTCAACTACTTTCTCTGATAATGAACTAATTTCCTCCATGTGTCTTTCTGAACCTATTTTCAGAGTATCTACTGTGCCCTTTAAGTTTTCCTGAGTTTTTCCAAGTTGCGTAACTGAATCGGTAGATGCAACTAATTTTAGCTTGCAAGGTCTCATGATTTTCATGAACAATAGTTTGCAGTTCTTTTATGGCTGTTTCGTGATTCTGTAATGCATTTTCATGCTGCGAAAAAATAGGTTGAAAATGCTCAAAAATTTGTGTTTTTACGTCATTACAGACTTTTTGACATTTCGATTCAATGTTATGTAGCTCAGTAGTTAATTCTTCACGTGTTTGTTCAAGCGTGGTGTCTAACTTCCGAAGATTTTGTTCCATTGTGTCTAACTTTTGAAGCTTTTGCTGTGTTTGTCTCTGATTTTGTTCCATTGTGTCTAACTTTTGAAGATTTTATTCCATTGTGTCTAACTTTCTAAGATTTTGTTCCATTGGCTCTAACTTTTGAAACTTTTGCTGCGTTTGTCCCATTTGTTGTATTAATTGTAATAACAATGCACTGGTGTCTGAAACATGTTCCTCAGTGCTTTTCGCCGGCCGCGGTGGTCTAGCGGTTCTAGGCGCTCAGTCCGGAGCCGCGCGACTGCTACGGTCGCAGGTTCGAATCCTGCCTCGGGCATGAATGTGTGTGATGTCCTTAGGTTAGTTAGGTTTAAGTAGTTCTAAGTTCTAGGGGACTGATGACCACAGATGTTTAGTCCCATAGTGCTCAGAGCCATTTGAATCAATCAGTGCTTTTCGGCAGTGAATTTGCACCGGCAACATTCACATTTTGACTAGCTAAAAATGTGTCTTGACTTATTTGAGAGAACGGTGAGGACCCAAAACCTGAATCTACAGTATTTGCAAGATTGTGTCCTATCATTTCAGATTCCTGAGGCGAGCTATTGCCGACCGATCGATCGATAATGCTTCCCTGTTCACTAATTGTTTCACAGTCTACGCCATTATTTGCCGCCCGCTCCATTTCCCTATGCACAGTTACCAAATTACTACTTCGAATGTCTGTTAATTCACTACACAGTGGTGCTGATAAGCTACGCTCGTCGTCACTATTGTTTCTAAGTTCACTTTGGAGCCTAGTGTTACGTTTTTCACACGCCATTATTGCCACAATATTTCACACGACAACACAGAAAAGCACAATTTGAAGAGCAAAATAAGAAAACACATTAACATAGCACTGAAAATAATATCTCGTTAATCGGAAGCGCAGCTGCGAAATACTTGGTGCAAATCTACATGCATGCCACAACTGTTTTACTGTACAACAATGAAAGACTGCAACTACAAAGGAGATTCTCTCTACAATTACGCGCAAGCAATAAACAATAGCTACACTAATTACACAAACTACAAGAAAAAAATCAGAAGATTCCAGTGAGGTATCCTTGGCTAAGGGTCGACATATGAAACGTCCCCTTAGAAAAATTTATGAATTACTGTGCTGATAAACCTCTTACATTATTTGCTTTTCAAACAGCTGAGCAAATCTGAACGTACTCAAACATTCACTAAAGTGACACACAATATTTTTAGCGCAACGCAATCTGACTTTCAAAAATCCCTACAAAAGAATGGCCCTGACTAACATTAACCTATACCTTTCACAAATCACTTACCTCACCAAAAATCTTCGTTACTCGAACTACTGCAATACAGCGAGTGCCACTACTGCCAGCTAAATAAAAGATTCAAACTACTGAAGGCATTAACTACTGATAGGCACAGTTAGCAAATGGAAGATTTTGATAGAGAACAAACAAAGTATTTACCTTAATAGTGTTGAAAAATCATAATATACAAAGCAGTTCACGACATCCAGTCTTACAAATTTCAAAACTCCGCCATTTCTCTCCCCACATCCACCACTGCTGGCGGCTCACCTCCAACTGAGCAACGCTACGCGCTGTTAACAGCCAACTGTCCAACACTACAATGGCCAACAGCAATGCAAACCAGCCACAGACTGCACACAGCACAGCCATTGATTTTCATACAGAGCGCTACGTGGCGTTACCAATATAATAACCTAAACAGCCTACTTACAAAGAGCAAAATGGCTAAGCAGGGATGGCTTCTTGTAAATTGACATATACTTCTTCTTAATTGTCATATCATCAAGAAAACAGTTTTGTATCAATCTTCATATATTTAATTTCCACTTTAGCCAAACACAAGACTTGACTGTTCTAATATTTAAAGAAACAGGTTCGTATAAGAACAGGTTACATACAATGTATATACACTCCTGGAAATGGAAAAAAGAACACATTGACACCGGTGTGTCAGACCCACCATACTTTATCCGGATACTGCGAGAGGGCTGTACAAGCAATGATCACACGCACGGCACAGCGGACACACCAGGAACCGCGGTGTTGGCCGTCGAATGGCGCTAGCTGCGCAGCATTTGTGCACCGCCGCCGTCAGTGTCAGCCAGTACGCCGTGGCATACGGAGCTCCATCGCAATCTTTAACACTGGTAGCATGCTGCGACAGCGTGGACGTGAACCGTATGTGCAGTTGACGGACTTTGAGCGAGGGCGTATAGTGGGCATGCGGGAGGCCGGGTGGACGTACCGCCGAATTGCTCAACACGTGGGGCGTGAGGTCTCCACAGTACATCGATGTTGTCGCCAGTGGTCGGCGGAAGGTGCACGTGCCCGTCGACCTGGGACCGGACCGCAGCGACGCACGGATGCACGCCAAGACCGTAGGATCCTACGCAGTGCCGTAGGGGACCGCACCGCCACTTCCCAGCAAATTAGGGACACTGTTGCTCCTGGGGTATCGGCGAGGACCATTCGCAACCGTCTCCATGAAGCTGGGCTACGGTCCCGCACACCGTTAGGCCGTCTTCCGCTCACGCCCCAACATCGTGCAGCCCGCCTCCAGTGGTGTCGCGACAGGCGTGAATGGAGGGACGAATGGAGACGTGTCGTCTTCAGCGATGAGAGTCGCTTCTGCCTTGGTGCCAATGATGGTCGTATGCGTGTTTGGCGCCGTGCAGGTGAGCGCCACAATCAGGACTGCATACGACCGAGGCACACAGGGCCAACACCCGGCATCATGGTGTGGGGAGCGATCTCCTACACTGGCCGTACACCACTGGTAATCGTCGAGGGGACACTGAATAGTGCACGGTACATCCAAACCGTCATCGAACCCATCGTTCTACCATTCCTAGACCGGCAAGGGAACTTGCTGTTCCAACAGGACAATGCACGTCCGCATGTATCCCGTGCCACCCAACGTGCTCTAGAAGGTGTAAGTCAACTACCCTGGCCAGCAAGATCTCCGGATCTGTCACCCATTGAGCATGTTTGGGATTGGATGAAGCGTCGTCTCACGCGGTCTGCACATCCAGCACGAACGCTGGTCCAACAGAGGCGCCAGGTGGAAATGGCATGGCAAGCCGTTCCACAGGACTACATCCAGCATCTCTACGATCGTCTCCATGGGAGAATTGCATCTGCATTGCTGCGAAAGGTGGATATACACTGTACTAGTGCCGACATTGTGCATGCTCTGTTGCCTGTGTCTATGTGCCTGTGGTTCTGTCAGTGTGATCATGTGATGTATCTGACCCCAGGAATGTGTCAATAAAGTTTCCCCTTCCTGGGACAATGAATTCACGGTGTTCTTATTTCAATTTCCAGAAGTGTATATTTTTTCTTTTTTTTACAAAGCCATGTGACGTAAGAATAATATTGGCAACATTTTAGATTTCGATTCGCCACACACATGTTTCGCAGCCAGGCAAGAGCCACACTGGGTAGTTAAGTATGCTTAAACAGGTGTGTCAAGTCATGCTAGGAGCAATTCGCCCTGTGCTATTCTGTCATTGACGGTAATGATGTGTGCTGCTCGGAGGTGTCTCGTGTGAGTGTGCTTCGGAATTCTGTGACATCAGGATAACGGTGACTTTATACACGAAATTGAGGCATGCAACTGTCACCAGCGTTTGGTGGTGGCTCACGGCTGTGAGTGCCACCTGGAGCGTCTGCACTCCTGTGCGCCATCGTCTGCAGCAGTGTCTGGGTGAATACATATTTAGACAGGAATTTCTCAAGTGCCAAGTGCTTAGCGCCGCCTTATGCTTGTAGGACCCAAGTGGGGGCCTGTGCATGGTTTGACAGCCGACAGCCATGTCACTTCATTGGGGTTGCCTTGTGCGCTCTACTGGACAAGAGTTGGTAGAGGGCGCTTGCACACATTAATTGCATTATTTTGCGAGCAGCTCTGTAGGCTGTGTTATGCATTATTTGGGCAGGTTAGGAGTACTGAGCGTATCTACACATCACTGTGCTGCATTATTTAGGATTAGTCTGGCAGTGTGTACTGAAACTATTTCAGTAAATTGGGAGTTGTTTACGTGTCTATAGAGTATTATTTAGAAGTAGTTTGCAGGTCTGTGGGCTGTGAGACATGGCTCCAAGCACATCAGGGCTAGTGTTTTGTATCAGTGCGATAAATATACTCCATCCCACTATAAAATGTCCAAACTAAATAGAGCGCACTCCTTCCTTACTCTCCCCAACAATCCAGCGCAGCCTGAGTCATTTTCGCGCCATTTTGCCCCTACAGACCACCGTCTTGGATTACATCAGAGGATGGATGAATGCACCCTCTGATGGTAGTATTGTGCACTAGGTGAGTTGGAGTCTAGATCTCATGGTGGAGACACTGCCTGCAAAATAAAAACTTGTGTCCACAGTCGTTTTCGCGCCATTTCCCACTCTCCACCCACATCTTGGATTACATCACGAAACTGACGACAGCGCCTTCTGCTGGTGGTACTGACTACTAGGCCTTGTCGTGAACAAAATGTGTGCATCCATCTTGAATAACGGTACTTGCGTCATCACCTGATGTCACGGTAGTGCCGTCTGGCGGTGATGAAATGTACTAAGACAGTTGGGCTCTGGACCTCGTGGTGAACACATTGGGTGCCGCCATCTTTGATTACGTCACATATCAGGGCGCCATCTGGTGGTGGCGATGTGTACTAAGGCAGTTGGGCTCTGGAACTCGTAGCGAGCACATTTGCATGAAATTGGTTAAATAATAATAAAGACTTGTGTCCAAGTCCTTTTTTCCCACAAATCCTTCGGAGGAGGTGGCGGTAGGGGGACTGAAGTTAGTAGAAGTGTCCTTTCTTTCGCGCCATTTTCTTATATTAGCAGCGAAACCCTGGTATATTGAGCTCATATCTAGGACACTGACAGCTAGTGCTATCAAAGCAGAGTCCATAACTTTATGTCCACCCAAAAAAAATATCTATAAAAAAGCAAAGTTAGTCAGTTGTTGTTAACTTATGTTAACAACATCAGTTTTATGTACTGTGACCATCACAAAAAAATTTAAATGCAAATTTTGTGAACAGTTATTCACTTTAACCCACAAAACTTTTTAAAGAAATATTGATGTGTAAATAAGATCCTGATCTGAAAATAATGACTATGAGAGACACTGGGAAAAATAATATCTGCTCCTAAGACTTTTCTTTCGGTTAAATTTAACTGAAAAATTTAAAACATTTCTGGAATCTGGTACAAGAATTAATTAAAACCAATAAACATTTTTTCGAGTTTTTAAAATATATAAAAATTGCCTAGAGTACATTATTTTTAAAAGGTGAACGTAAATTACCCCCATCCCATCCTTGGTATTGCGAGGGTTAATAATGGACAATAATGATCATTTTTTCCTCTAGTTTTGTGTGTATGGACACCGCTATTCTTCTCAAATTGCAATGGATTACTTATGACGTGTTTTATTAACAGATGGCTGTATTGTGACGGCTCCTTTAAAGTACCGACCTCCTTGAAGAGCCACGTACGTGATGACCGCAGGTGAACACCGCATATTATCCTCACGACTAGCTTTTGGACAGTCAATACTTTTTTCTAAGTGACGAGCTATCCCAGAAAATTATGGCATAACACATTATTGAGCGGAAATACGCTAAACATGTCAGGAAGCTTATTCGTTTCTTTCTGAGACTAGCAATTGTCTTCTTCTTCTATCATGATGGTCTTCACCATAGACTTTTTCCGTCTTCTACATGTCCAGCCATCGTTTTCTGGGTCTTCCTACGGATCTTGTACCTAAAGGTCTGAAATTTAAGGCTTGTTTTGGTAGTCTACAATCTGGCGTTCATTGTAGATGATCTAGTCAGCTTTGTCAATAAGATGTGAACTTCTCTTTTTAGCGTATGTTACAAGCTCTACTCTTATGTCTTGTCCAGCCCTTCACTCCTCTTAGAAATTTCATTTCTGCTGCTTGGATTCTACTTTCCTCCTTTTTTTGTAGTTACTCAAGTTTCACTTCCATATAGCAAATTCTGGTGCCATTACCTCATAAAACTTTGTTTTTGTGTCTTTTCTCGCTGTAATTCTCAATGTTCTATTGATTGTTCCGCATATCATTTTATATTTCTGCAGTTTGTTGTCAATGTTGAGTTCATTCCCAGGTAATTGAAATGACTGACGTGTTCAGTGGTTTTGATTCTTAGTCCTCACCGGTTTTGTCCCTTTGCAAGACATCACTTTTGTTTTTGGAATAGTCATCTGCAAAAACCGTTGTATAAAAAAATATGTTATGTGATCATCTTAAGTTTGGATCAATTTGTTGTTTCCATGTTTCTGTCATATTGTCATCGTGTATTCTAAAAAGTGTGGATGATAAACAACACCCATGTCGTAGGCCTTGGTTTATAGGTATGCCTTCTGATATAAGATGGTTGGTCTTTATTCTTATTTTCGTACCTCTTACTTGCTGCAGATATCCATTCTTCTGTAATATGCCCCATAGAATTTTCCTATTTATAGTGAAACGGTACAGTAGTTTCCGCTCTATAAGCAGCAGGTTTCGCTGCTCGCTCGCACCGTGAAATAGAAACAGAGGCGGCTCCGCAGCCAATTTTATTACACGACGCGGCCGGCCGCGGGTGCAACAGAACCCATGTGGACGGGTGGAAAGAAATGTGTCTGGCTTCATAATACGTATTTATATCTGTCGTGTATTATGCATTTCTTGTACGTGGATGTGAATCTGCACATGAACTTTCCTAATCCTCCTCACACCTATCCGTAAAGCGTGGCCAAATCTTTGTTGGGAAGTAGTTCTTTAGTATAGTAGTGCCAACCTTACTCCTGGCTAGGGGATCAGAGAGACAGCACAGGCAGGTAAACGTCAAAGACGTTCCAGTGTCACAAGATTTGGGGTGGAGAGGTTGGTCACGGCCAAGTGGTTCGACCACCCCCTCCACTGGGGCCCAGGAGGACCTCCAGGTGCCCGCCAGATTCCAGGGTGTTACAGAAGACGGGTAAGTGAGCAGACGTCTCTGCGTCTGTCTCAATGTTCACGCATGGAAGAGAGGTATTTGAATATTTGTACTAACTCTTATATTTGCAGCTTCAGATTGTGTAAGGTAATGAATGTGCTCATTTAATTCCGGAAATTTGACCCCCTGTGTTAAAGTATCTGGTCCCCAGTTTACCCGTTATCCTCCTCACATAGTGAATGTCCTATGTAAAATATTGGGAGACTTTGGTGGTATACATTTGGCCAACGCAATTCCATGTTACCTGTAGAAATGTGCGTGCAGATTAGTATATAATATACCCGAGCTATAAGTTGTAAAATTGTAATATCTGTAAACTGAAACAATTGCTGCTATCGCTATAAAGTCGAGTGATAATGTTTAAAATAAATAGGAAATCAATCGTCATCAATCTTTAACATACTCCAAAAATCGCATATGAGTCGAGTTAAAGCAATTCATTCTAAAATAAAAGCTATAGAATGCAGGGACCCACACATCAGCGTGTGAGCCCTCCAGCCCCTTGCCTAGTATCGCACAGAAAGGACACGCTCTCTAGGTAGCGCTCTCAAGCTCCCCTCCCCAGTTATCCATTGCGCAATTTTGATTCAGGGCTTGACATCAACTTTCATCTGGCGTTCCTAGGCAAGGAGGTAAGTCAGTAAACTTTCACCTGGCGAATCCTGCCAGGATAGATTATTTAATCGCCGAATCCTAGACACTTCTGTAAAACAGCCAGCTAAAATAATTATCCTTCTTGTTTCAGGAATTCGCATAGATTAGCATAATTAATCATTTTATTTTCAGGAACTGTTCTATGTTGCTTTGTTGAAGATTGATCAGCGTTGTTTTGCTCGTACTCAGCGTTGTCCGAAACGAGTGTGTAGAGATTTTCAATACTGTTGATTTTTATTTGTCATTGATTTTGTGAAAGTTGTAGGGGAGATATTGGAGAGGTAGAGCAAGTTTTGGTTGCTAATTCTGTGGTTGCTATAAGGTAATGAGCGTAATAACTAGGTCACGGGCAAAGAGTAATGCGAACATGGAGGCAGAAAATGTAGTTGGCGTTACGTAATGTAGGCGAACAGGAAATGGCCGCCAGTGGCGACTTTCCCCCCTTAGTGCAGGTCGTTGTCCCAACGGTGGCAGCGATCCGGTTTGTGCTGGGGAGGGTGGGCAATGGCCTCAGAGGGGTCGGTCGAGTTTACCGTTAAGGCCGGTTCCCACTAGGGCTGCCGCGCGTCAAAACCGCTCGTCAGCGGCGTGGTTGCCATGGAAACGGCGTCAGCGGCACAGCGCGGCGGGCTCTGCGTCGCGGTTTGCCCATGTCGAACCGCTTCCGCTGCCGCGTCCCGCGCTCCAGGTGCGCGCCGCCAATCACAGAACGCGCTGAGCGTGACGTCAGGTACGGCACCCCGGGCCACACGAACTTCCGCCGAAGCGCTGGCGCGGACGCGGCGGCAGCTATGAAATACTTATCATCCGATTCCAAGGAAACTATTCGGTAGAAAAATTTGATTCTTGGGCATGTTACAGCCTGATATCTTCTCTCGATAAAGGACCGAATTTCTTTTCGTTATTCGTCGTGGTTACTTGCTGTATCGCATTTACGTAAACCTTTACACGAAATTTTAATTAGTGTGCAGAGGTGAAAACGCATTGCGTGGACTTTGCGTACAGTTCATTTTAGGTAATACATTATTGCGTATGAAATTTAGTCAACATATCGAAATTGTTTTTAAAGCTGAGAGCAGAAAGATAGTTATCACCGTTCTCGAGATATTGAATGATATGTCGGCGGACGGGCTATGCGGTGACCGCGCGCGAGTCGCTCGCAACGCGACCGATACTTCGTCCTGCTCATCGTGAACCATGTGGTTGTATCAACCGCAAATTTCGTTAACGGTTCATGAAATCGAAACGTGTTTTTTTGCAAACGATAACTTGTAAAAAGTCATGTATTTCGTCGCATGATAAATATCCAAAATCTGTTTATCTACCAAGATATGAAAGTAACCACAGTTATTCAGAAGGGATAGATGATTTTTTTTTTAAACGGCATTTAATAGAATGTGGAATGAGAAGTTAAACCGAAACTAATTTGCTGGTATATCATAAGATGTAATTTGCTAAGTATCTACAGCTATTGATTATTTCCTTTGGTAAGTAACAAACGTTTTTTTCTTTATCCAGTGTACTCTATTGGTTCAAGACGCTTTTCGCCTTTTACTTTAAGGCATCTTCGGTGGAATCTAGAATGATTCAGTTTTGTTTTGATATGTGATACATGAAGATTATAAAACAGTTCACATATTTTTTACGTGAATAACTGATTACTTACAGTGAATCGAGTTTTTGGCGGACATCTGCGTTTCTCCTCACCTGGCCACATGCTGGAGGTTGAACTGAAACGTATATTATGGAATGTAAACACACTTTCGTGCCGGCCGTAGTGGCCGTGCGGTTCTAGGCGCTACAGTCTGGAACTGAGCGATCGCTATGGTCGCAGGTTCGAATCCTGCCTCAGGCATGGATGTGTATGATGTCCTTAGGTTTAATTAGTTCTAAGTTCTAGGCGACTGATGACCTCAGAAGTTAAGTCGCATACTGCTCAGAGCCATTTGAACCACATTTTCGTGTTCGCTCTTTTTTCTTCTGTCAATAGCTGTAGACATTTTACCGAAAACACTGATTTGAAGTCGTAACTACAGTGTGTTCGCCTCATGTCCCTTCCTGTTTGGTTTGTTTATGTACATGTTGCCAACCTAAAGAATTGTATGCTGAAAACTAATGTTTGTTAATTTCTGTTCTCCTTATATCTGTATGTGTGTGTGGCTAGCCAGTGATAGTTATAGAAAGTTGAAAGTGAATGCAGTAGTTGTCAGACAGTGGTTGAAAGATTTGGTGTTCAGCTGATTTCAGTTTTGGTTTAAATGTTTTGTGGAGGAGTGCATGGAAAAGTAAATTCACTGCTTACATTAATAGATAAAATAGTAGAATAGCCCACGTTTCACTTACATACAAGGCTGCACTCCACACAAATACCGCACTCCACACAAATACCTTTGTAAAATAATACCCAGTCATTAGAATTTATATTCGATGTGAACAAATTTTCTTTTTCAGAACGCTTTTGTTCCTATTCACAGTCTTCATTTTATATCCTCTCTACTTCTGCCTTCTCAGTTACTGCTTCCCTTTCAAGTCATTGAAGTCTTAGAAATGCAGTTTGGTTCTGTACAAGTTGTAGAGAATCTTGTGGCCCTGTGTTTTATCGATGACATCTCCAGAGTTTCAAAGAATGTTTTAATTAAGATTGTCAAAACCTTTCTCTAAACATGCAAATGCTGTAAACACAGTTTCGCTGTTCTTCAGTGTGTCTACTTAGGTAAGTGTGTAACGTTGTAACTTTAATTTGGTATGCTGAAATCGGTGCTAATTGACAATGAAAGTGGGTTAAAAGCCGTGATCTGTCTGGGGACGTTAACCGTGGATTACTGGGCAACTGTTTCATCAGATATTTAGTCTAGGTTTACCAAGCAGACTAACATCCATGATAATCTTTTAATAGTCATACAAAACCGGTGATATATATATAAAAAAAGGAGAATTTAAATAAAAAGAAAGAAATCAGTTTATATTTGTAAATTTATTTTAAGATTGTTCATTGAAATTTCAGCATATTATACGTGAGTCATAACTGAGCTGGTGCCTTATTTACGATCGAAAAAATGTGAGATTGTAATCTTACGGAACACATAAAATATGGAGCCAAGATTGGGAGACTGCATACCACACTGCATTCATAAAATAACACACGAAGAACATTGAAACATAAGCAAGAAGAAATTAACCACAACCAACAGATTCAGTTTTTACCCAAAGAAATTACGTCCATACCACAATCCTGTCCGTCATGTAATTACCACACACTCGTATACTAAATTCATATTAACTCTTTGTGAAGTCTTCGCAAAAAGAATAGCTGAGGGCTACTTTGATGATTACACCACATGCTTCACGTGGTCAACTTGGTTTACACAAAGCGTACAACTCCACAATAATTTTGATAATTAAAATAAATTAGATCGAAAAGCAATTGACCAAAGAAAAACCTTGAACTGGTTACTAACGTCTTACTATTAATCTGATGGGTCAAACAGTTATGTAAGCACGTGGTACTGGTCTCGCAAAGTACACTCCACGTGGGTTGAACATAAAGAAAAGTTGCTATATTGCAAAATATTGTCAAGACGAGACGTTATAATCACACAAACATTCGCATTTAAGATTGATGAACTTAGTTAGAGTTACTGATCAACACGTGGTTCCACTTTACTCACAAAGTAGTAACAAAGCAACTACCGCAAAATAGTCTGAATTTAACACGAGAATTACACTCCGCTGCACTTTAAGATAGCATTAGTTATTTTAGACCTAAACCCGAAATAAAAGTGATTAAATTTTCAGTTAGGCTGAACTTAAGAAATCCATTGTCCTACGGACATAACAGACACGCGCTTAGCCGGAGATCTTACCACTTCAGACGCTCGCCACGGCCACACTGCAACTGCCCTACTTCCGAGCGTGCTTCCTGAGGGGTGGCTCACAAAGACCAACGGAAGTGGGCAGAGGGGCAGCTTCCTATACCAACATGACAACGGACGGACAGGACCATACTAAGGATAGAAACCTCTTTGCTTTTAGGAAGCGTAGCTACCTGTTCCGACGTTGGTCCTACTGTTCTCTAGCAGACAGCCTTGTCTGCTACCCTCAAGCATGCAACTAGAAATACATATGCTCATTCATCCTCTCACACAAAAGGGAAGGGGGATGACAGTATCTTATCATATACAGTATATAAAAGAAAGCGGATGTAGGTTCCGTATGAGACTGTGTGACATGAATTACATATAAGAATTACATATAAACTGTGCTTTAAAGTGACGTAGTGTGACAGATCGTTCTTGTTTGTGTGTAAAAGTAACACGTTCCACTGCTCAGTCTCCTCCCAGATAGTCAGAAACGCCACAGTACATTTAGAAGAGGAATTTATTCCATAAATGGCAACAGATTTAAGAAATTAAACATGAAAGGAATCCAACAGAGACCTTTCAAGTGGTAGGACCAGTATTGCCTTGCGTGTTCAGACATCTCACAGGAATCTAACATTGTGCTTATGTTAGTTTGTACAACCCCTCCCCCTCTCCTCTCTACAATTTCCTTCCACTTTCTAGCCTTCTCTCATTTGCTTAGTTCTGGCTTTGCCAAATGAGTTCTTGACAGTTGCTTCTACTTTGAACAAAGTTTTCATTCCCCTATGTTTTCCAAGAGCAAAATCGCATTGCAATTTTGGACTTTCTGTTAACGTCATGTTTAGACATTTCTATTTCCGATGGCCTACTTTATTTGCTACATTTTTATATTTTTCCCTCGTGTCAGATTTAATACATCACGTTTTATCTAACGATTTCTACTGTACCTTCTTCCCGTTCACATACTCTGCTGCATTCACCACTTCTTCTCACAAAGATATCCACTCGTATTCTAGCGGATTCCTTCTTCTGTTTCTGTCAGTCGTTGCATTACGGTAACTTTAAGGTTATCGAAAAACTTTAGATCTTGACTTATTCAAGTTCCATTTCCTTAATTTGCTACCGTTTACTGTCTCTTTAGTTGTAAACCGCAGCTCGTAAACAATAAAATATTGCAGGTTTGCGTCTGCACCAATAAATGTCATATAATTTAAAATCTGGTTTAGAAAACTTTGTTCCAAAAATATATTATTCTTTCATGATTCTTAAGCAAGGTGCTGGCGATGATTACATTATGCTGTGTGCGAAATTCTATCAGGTGGTTTCCACTTTCATCCCTTCCCTCAAGCCTTCGTGTTCTTACTGTTTTCCTGTACATGCTACCGTATCACATTTTAAATTTTTGTCTCGCTTAACCATCTGAATAATCTCTTTTGTCATACATTGTTTCAGTGTGTTAGGAGATAGTGAACAATCATGAACGGTAGTCATGAAATCTGTTTATGGTGAAATGAGAAAACATGAATAATGAAATATGTGAAACAGTACATTGTACAGAAAATGAAAAATTGGTATGTCTTCACCCAACTTCGTCTTTCCTTCATGTAGGTGTAAGATACAGTTAATCAAACGCACCGGGCGTTTAAGTGGGTCCCGCCCCGTAGCTCAGTGGCTGTCCGTCATTGGCTACCGCTAGCGTCTGCCGCTTCCCGATGGGAACGCCAATTCCGCGAGCCGCCGCGTCAAAGCAGAAAATGCTTGCCGCTGCCGCTGCCGCTGCCGCTGCCGCACGCCGCGCTGCCGCGCTCTACTGGGAGGCGAAGCCGCTGCCGAAGGGCGCGAGACAGGGGGACGCGCGTCACCAGGCTCAGAAGCAACAAATCGTGATGTTCCGAGTAAGGCTCGTGTCAGTGATGTGCCAGCTTGGATGAGTGTTCTTCTAAAAGAAATAGGACAGAGGTTTGAAGAGATAGATAAGAAGTCTAGCCAGAGGTTTGAAGAAATAGGACAGAGGTTTGAAGAGATAAATAAGAAGTCTGGTCAGAGATTTGAAGAAATAGGACAGAGATTTGAAGAGATAAGCAAGCGGTTTGACGATTTGAGGGAAGAACATAATAGGCAATTTCAGGAACAAAAAAATTATAATAGATTCACAACAAGAGAGGGTCGAGGGGAACGAAAGGACAGTTAACGAAAGATTCGAGGCAGTGAACGAACGCATAGAAGGCGTGATTGCAGAGGACGTTGTAACGACGACTAGTGCCGAAAAGAAAATTAACGAATTTGGTAGAGACTACATGCGCTACAGGCGCATAATGTAGTAAAAGATAGTGAGGAAGTGCAGTCGTTAATGAGTTTCCGTCAGGCACAGGAAGATATCAATCGCCAGAACAGGGAGGCGATAGCGAAACTGTTGAGGGACGAGACGGCGAAGCGAAATGAAGAGGCAAATTCGATGAATGCCGATGATTGAATGGGCGCGCATAGGCGGCGCCGCACTGAATCGGAGGAGACAAAAGAACTGGAGGAGCGTCTTTGCGAAATAAGAGAGCCAGCAGCAGGCCCCACCGTGGGAGCCCGTTCACGAGAAGTCGATCAAGATGAGGAGGAATGCCGCAGGCACTTTGTGTCAGTACTAAATTATTCGGTAGACTCGAGTAATCCACAACACCCGCGTGTGTGGTTGGGGCAATTTCAAGATACGATGCCGACTTCGTGTTGTGATAAAATGAAGATACGCTTTGTATTCCATTGGAACTACTGACGGCCTTGGGAGAGCCAGTCCTGACAAAACTCTACCATCTGGTGAGCAAGATGTATGAAACAGGGGAAATACCCTCAGACTTCAAGAAGAATATAGTAATTCCAGTCCCAAAGAAAGCAGGTGTTGACAGATGTGAAAATTACCGAACAATCAGTTTAATAAGCCACAGCTGCAAAATACTAACAAGAACTCTTTACAGACGAATAGAAAAACTAGTAGAAGCCGACCTCGGGGAAGATCAGTTTGGATTCCGTAGAAATACTGGTACACGTGAGGCAATACTGACCTTACAACTTATCTTAGAAGAAAGATTAAGGAAAGGCAAACCTACGTTCCTAGCATTTGTAGACTTAGAGAAAGCTTTTGACAATGTTGACTGGAATACTCTCTTTCAAATTCTAAATGTGCCAGGGGTAAAATACAGGGAGCGAAAGGCTATTTACAATTTGTACAGAAACCAGATGGCAGTTAAATAAGAGACGAGGGACATGAAAGGGAAGCAGTGGTTGGGAAGGGAGTAAGACAGGGTTGTAGCCTCTCCCCGATGTTATTCAATCTATATATTGAGCAAACAGTAAAGGAAACAAAAGAAAAATTTGACATTGTAATTCTGTCAGAGGCAGCAAAGGACTTGGAAGAGCAGCTGAACGGAATGGACAGTATCTTGAAAGGAGGATATAAGATGAACATCAACAAAAGCAAAACGAGGATAATGGAATGTAGTCGCATTAAATCGGATGATGCTGAGGGTATTAGATTAGGAAATGAGACGCTTAAGGTAGTAAAGGAGTTTTGCTATTTGGGGAACAAAATAACTGATGGTGGTCGAAGTAGAGAGGATATAAAATGTAGACTGGCAATGGCAAGGAAAGCGTTTCTGAAGAAGAGAAATTTGTTAACATCGAGTATAGATTTAAGTGTCAGGAAGACGTTTCTGAAAGTATTTGTATGGAGTGTAGCCGTGTATGGAAGTGAAACATTGACGATAAATACACTCCTGGAAATTGAAATAAGAACACCGTGAATTCATTGTCCCAGGAAGGGGAAACTTTATTGACACATTCCTGGGGTCAGATACATCACATGATCACACTGACAGAACCACAGGCACATAGACACAGGCAACAGAGCACGCACAATGTCGGCACTAGTACAGTGTATATCCACCTTTCGCAGCAATGCAGGCTGCTATTCTCCCATGGAGACGATCGTAGAAATGCTGGATGTAGTCCTGTGGAACGGCTTGCCATGCTATTTCCACCTGGCGCCTCAGTTGGACCAGCGTTCGTGCTGGACGTGCAGACCGCGTGAGACGACGCTTCATCCAGTCCCAAACATGCTCAATGGGGGACAGATCGGGAGATCTTGCTGGCCAGGGTAGTTGACTTATACCTTCTAGAGCACGTTGGGTGGCACGGGATACATGCGAACGTGCATTGTCCTGTTGGAACAGCAAGTTCCCTTGCCGGTCTAGGAAAGGTAGAACGATGGGTTCGATGACGGTTTGGATGTACCGTGCACTATTCAGTGTCCCCTCGACGATCACCAGTGGTGTACGGCCAGTGTAGGAGATCGCTCCCCATACCATGATGCCAGGTGTTGGCCCTGTGTGCCTCGGTCGTATGCAGTCCTGATTGTGGCGCTCACCTGCACGGCGCCAAACACGCATACGACCATCATTGGCACCAAGGCAGAAGCGACTCTCATCGCTGAAGGCGACACGTCTCCATTCGTCCCTCCATTCACGCCTGTCGCGACACCACTGGAGGCGGGCTGCACGATGTTGGGGCGTGAGCGGAAGACGGCCTAACGGTGTGCGGGACCGTAGCCCAGCTTCATGGAGACGGTTGCGAATGGTCCTCGCCGATACCCCAGGAGCAACAGTGTCCCTAATTTGCTGGGAAGTGGCGGTGCGGTCCCCTACGGCACTGCGTAGGATCCTACGGTCTTGGCGTGCATCCGTGCGTCGCTGCGGTCCGGTCCCAGGTCGATGGGCACGTGCACCTTCCGCCGACCACTGGCGACAACATCGATGTACTGTGGAGACCTCACGCCCCACGTGTTGAGCAATTCGGCGGTACGTCCACCCGGCCTCCCGCATGCCCACTATACGCCCTCGCTCAAAGTCCGTCAACTGCACATACGGTTCACGTCCACGCTGTCGCGGCATGCTACCAGTGTTAAAGACTGCGATGGAGCTCCGTATGCCACGGCGTACTGGCTGACACTGACGGCGGCGGTGCACAAATGCTGCGCAGCTAGCGCCATTCGACGGCCAACACCGCGGTTCCTGGTGTGTCCGCTGTGCCGTGCGTGTGATCATTGCTTGTACAGCCCTCTCGCAGTGTCCGGAGCAAGTATGGTGGGTCTGACACACCGGTGTCAATGTGTTCTTTTTTCCATTTCCAGGAGTGTAGTTTGGACAAGAAGAGAATAGAAGTTTTCGAAATGTGGTGCTACAGAAGAATGCTGAAGATTAGATGGGTAGATCACTTAACTAATGAGGAAGTATTGAATAGGATCGGGGACAAGAGAGAGGTTGGTGGCACAACTTGACCAGAAGAAGGGATCGGTTGGTAGGACATGTTCTGAGGCATCAAGGGATCACCAATTTAGTATTGGAGGGCAGCGTGGAGGTTAAAAATCGTAGAGGAGGACCAAGAGATGAATACACTAAGCTGATTCAGAAGGATGTGTGTTGCAGTAGGTACTGGGAGATGAAGAAGCTTGCACAGGATAGAGTAGCATGGAGAGCTGTATCAAACCCAAACCGGTCTCAGAACTGAAGACCACAACAACAACGCTTTGTATGCACTCATCTTCGTGACGAAGCAAGTGCCAAGATGCAATTAGCGATAAGAGACTGTGTGACGTATCAAGATTTTTGTAAAGCTTTTCTGAATGAGTTCTGGTCGAAGAGCATACAGAATAGGATAAAACTGAACATTTTAATGAAAGAAAATTGACAGAACCATACTGAGAAGAATCCTGTACGGTACTTCCAGGAAATGGTCAAAGTTAACCAATACCTGGACGTGCCGTATGGAGACGCGGTGTTGATCAGAATATGCCTGACGAAACTACCGTATAGACTACATAGGGAGATAACAATCGCAGGAAGGAGCATGCATGAGGTGGCTGCCTTCCAGCAATTGTTACAAGAATTAGGGGAAGAAAGTGTGCCGAACCAAGCGCAAGAAGTGCGGAGAAATAAGCACGAACGCCATGAACATAACGGCTATCAGCAAAGGTACCGGAACGTACATTATGTGTCATACCCGCAAAATGGTAACGGACGTGGGAGAGGTTTTGGCCCTTCAAATAACCTGTAACGCCGGAAATGTATATCCTCCTATTTCCATCTATTGTACTATAAATTTGTTTCCCTTATTTTTGTTACCTGAATATATGACATTTCTGTGTCTTTACATATTGTAATTGTTTTACTATTTGTATATATATGTTTATGCATTTATGTCGATGTATAATTGGTTTGTTTCGTAAATATTATTTGTATTTTTACGCTGGGTCTTGCCTAGGGAAAACTGCTATCGAACGATTACATCGATAGGTCGTGTGAAGAATCAAAGTGTGTAGGATCTTTGGTAGTGTTAACTCTGTCGCGTGGAGCGCGGGCAGAGAGGCCCTGGCTGGAGTAGCGAGTGGGGCAGGTGTGTTGTGTGACGCTCCCGCGAGTTGCCGCGCTTTCGGGGTTTGGCAGCATGTAATTGCGCTCGACTTGCGATGATAGTTTCTGACATGGTGTCGCGGACGGGAAGCATTATCTGGCGCACATCAAGAGCCCGTTTCGCCTGGTGACCGTGTCGAGAAGAAGGCGCGCCAACATCCAGCTTCTGCAACAGCGACGGCCGACAATGAGTGACTGTCGCCACATCCTCGATCGACGGCTTCAAACCTTCAATCAACCAACAAGGTTGGAAGCACGTAAAGTTTTAGAACTGTATGGCAGACCTCAGCTTTTCAAACTTTTAAAATTGTTGCATCACAAAATTACAGCAACTTAGCATGAACCTTTGTTGCTCATTGTCCCAATTGCATTGCCAAGCAGCGTCCCTTCCTTTTCCGAAATGAACCCGAGTGTCATTGAAATTCAAACGCCAGCATTAAAGTAACATTATAGTATTTCACTGCTTTAATTTCAAAGTTCAATTAAAGTATTCATAGCTGGCTACAATATTTAGATTACACACGCACAAATTAAGAGTGCGAGTTTTGTTACCGTATTTTAGCTTACCTGTGACTGCGGCTCAGCTTGGTACGTACTAAATTTTACTATTGTTAATGGTCAGAATCATTTAATTCAAGTTCAAAGTTAAATCTCTTATTTCTAAATTGCGTAGATTCAAGTAGCTTTTGAAATGATTGTTGAGGTAGTCCAAGACTAACCGTATTTTACTGAATTTCGATGTGCTTCAGAAAGAAAGCTCACTATTAACTTCAGTCACTAAATTAACTTTCAATTTTCCGGTTTTATTAATTCTTTTGCTAAATTAAGTCAGAGTGTAGCGAAATTTATTACTTCTGACAAACTTTCAGTTTTCACACTACACTTGTCAACCTTCAGTTGCCACGCTTCTAGTGCTAATTATATGTGTAATAATCTTTCTTTTTCAGTTACTATAGTAATTGTCCTTAGGACTGGCGACCGTAATTTCCCCCAAATCTCAAATATCTAATTACCGCTAGTTGATTGTTAACGTAACAGCCGCACATTTACTTTCTTTATTAACTTTACCCCTATTTCAAAATTAATTTCCACCAGTTTCATTAGCATTTTTCCTTTCATTTAGATGTAATTCTTTCCTCCCTCTTTACCGACAAATTAACCTCAGTGACGATTGCTTTTCCCAAATTTCCATTAGGTACAAGCGGTTTAATTTTTCACTGTCATTAAGGTCGATAAGTGAGGGGTAGGCTACAAACCGGGGACGAAATCAACGGAAGCGGAACTATTATGGTAATGGAGCGAGCCATACTGGCTACTCGGACTCTCCTGATGTCGAAATAAGGCCAGCGGATCCACGACAGGATATTAGGGAGAACGTTGCGGCAGTAGTGGCGAGCGAAACAATTTGACAGGCAAGCGCGGCTCCTGAGTCTGATGACAAAGAGGATAATAAGTTAGATTTGCACATAGATTATGGTGAGATGAGGGAAGTTTTTTTGGAAGAACCGGAGGAGTTTTCGGGATTTAAATTACCAATTGTCAGCGTGGATGTAAATAACGTAATAATTCCTTGTATCTTAGACTCAGGGAGTCAAGCGTCTGTTATAAGGGAAGACGTATTTAATTGTTGTGGGGGAGATGTGAAGTGGCCGACGTTGCCACTACAGCGTACGAAGATGCGAAGTGTGTGCCTGGGAAAAGCATCGAAGTGAAAAAGCAAAGTCAAGTTGAGTGTGTGTACAAAAAGAAAACTATTAGTGTTGAGTTCTTGGTTGTAGAAAGAATGACGGTTGAGGCCATATTAGGGATTGATTTTCTCGGCCGGTACCAAGCCACCTTTGATCTGCAACGTGGATTTGCCACCATAAATATTGGTGACGAAGAAATTAGGATGGAATTCGATGACGCTATAAAAGCAGACGCGCATATAGTCGAGTCTCTTAGACTGTCAGTGGACACAGGACATTTGGGCCAAGGCAATGCGAGGATCAAACTAGAAACACAGGATAACAAAGAATCAGATGCGATAGATTTGGAGTCACATTAAAGATGATGGGATCCGTAACGACGTGAAAGGGATTTTGCAAAGGAGCGGCCGTGTGTTTTTGGGACACACAGGCACTATAAGAGGTTTTACCTACAAGTTCGGGGTTAAACTCCATAAACCATTTTTCGTACGACCGTGGGTCGTGCCGGTTGCGTACAGAGAGAAAGTGTCATATGAGAGTTATAGAACAGCCCGATTTTATGCATCCCCAAGAAGAATGGCTCAGTAAGGCTAGTCCTTGATTCACGCCAAATAAATACTATCACCGACACTGAAATGGATAGGCCTGAGACACTAGATGAGCTGTTGCAGAAGTTTCATGGCGTATCCTTCTCAGCTCCCTTGACATGAAGTCGAGTTACTGGCAACTGGAATTGGACGAATCCTGTAGAAAATATACGGCATTCTTGTGGTGTGGGCGATGTTATGTTTACCGGAAACTCCCATTCGGACTCAATGTGTCTTCCGCCGCATATATCCGGCCGTTAGGTACAGTGTTTCCCGAGTCGTTGCGGCGTAGAATTACACTTTACGTGGACGACATACTCATCGCGGAGAAGACGTGGTACGACCATAATGACGTCCTGAATCAAGTTTTACAGGCTTTTGGACGATGGCGGGTGACAATAAATTTACAGAAATCTGAATTAGGACGACGAGAGATCAAGTTTCTTGGGCACATAGTAACCACTGACGGGATTCGCCCAGACCCGGAAAAACTCCGGGCAATCAAAGAGTATCCAGTCCCTAAGAGTAAGAGACAGTTGCGGGCGTATCTTGGGATCATTAATTTCTATAAAAGATTTATCAAAATTAAAGGAATCTCGACACCTTGTTTGTGTGCCCTGACGGGAAAAAAACACTGTATGGAAGTGGAGTGATGCTGCGCAACGGGAATTTGAAAGTTTAAAAGATGCGTTGATGTCATCTCCTCTGCTTGTACATCCGGATTTGTCCAAACCCTTTTGTATGGCCACGGATAGCTCCCGGGCGGGCTTAGGTGTTGTTCCATTCCAGGAGTGGGAAGAGAACGATGGTGTGGTGCCAAAGCCCGTTGCCTTCGCGAGCCGTGTGCTCAATAAGGCGGAGCAAAACTACACCGTGACTGAACTAGAGGCGTTAGCGATGGTCTGGGGGTTTCACAAATTCAGGTATTACTTGTTTGGCCGTGTCACAAAGGTATATACAGACCATAAGGCTCTACAATTCCCGATGACAGCAAAACTTACTCACCAGCGATTGATTAGATGGGCGCTATTTCTGCAGGAATTTAAATTTGAGGTCCACTACGTGCCTGGCACACAGCACATAGTGGCAGATGCACTATCTCGAGGTCCGATTGGACTCACAGTACAGAGGGACACTGATCCTAACGAAAATGTATACGACCTGTTTTACATGAAAGGCGTGCCGTTTGAAAGGTACGTAGGCGATGCTTTGTCTAGAATAGGTAGGGAACAAGGACGAGAACTGGCGCGTGGTCAAGACGAAGTTGAGTGACCCGGCCGAAGATCGGCTTCGACGTTTTTACCTGGTAAGAGGCGGCGTCTTGTTCTATCGAAAGAATCCGTACCAGCATCAGTGGTTAGTGTGCATACCGGATGAGCTGGTCAACAAGTTAAATTGGTATTGCCACTTGAGTTAAGGGCATTTTGGAGCGCGCAAGTGCAGTGGGAAGTTGGGAGAGTCGGTATACTTTATTAGTATGGAGCGGAGGGTAGCGAGGGTGCTCCGTACTTGTAAAGTATGTCAGAGGGCCAAATCCTCTACTGTATCCTGTCGTGCCCCGCTGTTCCCCATAGTTCCCGCGGGCCTCCGAGAATTCGCAGCGACAGACCTGTTCGGGCCGTTGCCTCGCACTATGAACGGATTTCAATATGTGTTCGTTGCTGTGGAGCTGGTTACGAAGTATGTAAGATTCGTTCCATTGAAAAAGGCCACCGCGAGAACCGTAACGGCGGCGTTCATAAACGGTTTTGTGCGAGACGTTGGAGTGGTCGAGAGAGTCATCGCAGATAACGGGCCGCAGTGTAGGTCGAAGTTGTGGCAGGACACCATGGGAAGGAACGGGATTAAGACCGTCTTTATATCAAAGTACCACCTGGCGTCGAATCCTGGGGAGAGGGTTATAAAAGAATTAGGCAAGCTTTGTAGGATTTACTGTAGCCGACGGCACAGGACATGGCATATGGTTCTGGGCGATTTCCAAGATGTTATCAACGAGATTCCTCATGGGAGCACGGGGATGTGTCCACTGCTGGTCTTGAAGAATAGAGCACCTCCGGATAGAATAAGAGAGCTGGTAAATTTTCAACCCACTGGTAAGGAGAGGCATCGAGCGATTGTCAACGCTGCGCTCAGAATGATTCAAAGGGAAGCGCTGAGCCGCCAAAGGAGGCAGAAAGGGAATGTACGGTGTCTGAGGTTGAAACGTGGTGACAAGGTTCTTGTAACAGGACACCGATTGTCCGAGAAACACAAATTTCTAGCTGGTAAATTCTTGAAAGTTTATGTTGGACCATACCGTGTTAAGAGGAAGGTTCATGAGAACAGCTATGAGATAGAGACTCTGAGATCTAGCAAGAGTCGCGAATTACACAATATATCTAATTTAAAACTTTTCCGTGGATAATTATCCTGGTGGAAGTAGCCCCTTGTTTTTCATGCATGACGTACTGAATATGTTTATGTTAAGAATTTTCATGTAGACTGTTTATGTAGTTGTTGACGGTAGGGATTGATACTTTAGATGTGCGGGGACGAGACAAGGTCATACTCGAAGCTTTCTGGTTAATATGTACAAGAATGAAGTTAAGTTTGGTGTAGGAGTTAGCGCGAATATTGCGCATTTGTTAGTAATTTATGTCTAATAATTTGATGTGTTTCAGGAGATAAGGATGTGGCGCCAGAAAGAGCGCTGATTCGTGGGCCATGGGGGCCTGGGGTTTAATTCTTGAAGTTTCCAGAGTGAGAAAGAATGAGAGGTAGTACCCGCAAGGACTAGGAGAAGCCATGAATGCAAACGGGTGCGTGACTCAGTCGATGGAAAGCAGTGAGCAGGCTGCGGAGATTTGTACGTCATTCCAAGATGAACAGGGAGTACTTAAGATGATGTTACCTGTAATGTTTTATTAATATAGATTCTTTGGTGTGTCCTGAAATTTGAAACCATGTGGTGTACATGTTGATGTAAGTGAATTTCTTTTGTTAGCAGGTTCTCACGTCATTTTGTAGGTGGTACCAATTTAGTACAAGTAAAGAGAGATTAAAGAATGACAACCAGGCAATGTTTGGTAAGGTGGAAGGAAGTCGTGTTTGCAGATCGAATGGCAAGAAGCAGTGAAAGAATGATCTAGTCGCAGGTCGAAAAAAAAGGGGGGAAAGGAGAAGTATTTAATGACTGACAGTTGTGTTGCCAGTAGCAATGGATGTAATGTTCTGCTATTTTGGTGTGTTGTGTTCTGAGGGGTTAGAACAGATTTCTCATGTCTTGTAATTTGATTTCATTGGTAGAGGGTTACTCTTCTTGTAAATTTTGGTGTAAGGACTGAAAGCAGCCTAATTTCTTTCATGATTGTAAACAAAATGTGGAAACGGTATCAATGTAGTGATCTGCGGTTGCGGTGTAGGATGAGGGACAACCACAATCCCATTCCATTCCTATGAAACTTCAATACCTTCATCAGTTGATGACTCAGTCATCAACCCTGATCAGGCGAACGTGTGTTTAGAAAATAGGCCTAGATAACTTAAGTCTAACTCGCACCTCAATTTAATTGTAAAAGCTGTGAGGTAAATCGGTGTATGTCAATTTGTTGTAAATAGGTTTAGATTTAATATCTGTTTAGGCTCTAACTGGTACCTCAATTTTATTGTAAACATCTGAGGTGGTCCACAGGACTGCAATTGTAGTTTGTAACAGTTTGATTTTTTTAATCTGGATATTATTGTTTTTGTCACCTCCAATTCTATAAAATCAGGGTCGATATAATTTTTGTAATGGGAATACTTTTAATTTTACTGTAAATAAAACCGTGTGGATAAGTTGTGATGAACAATGAGAAAGTCGTACTTTGTAAAATCTTATTTACAAAAATGTGTTTGTCTGTGTGCAAGTCGCTCCGAGTGGTGAAGCGGACGGAGAGTGGCTGGGGCTGCGTGGAGAGGGAGAGACATGACTGGACCACCTACCTGCAGCTGGCGCGTGTCTCGCTCCTTCCTGGCCCTGTCTCTGTCGCACTCACCCACCACCTGGCGGGACGGAGGCGGCGAAGCGATCAGCTGAGGGCAGCTACGAGCCCTCCTCGCGTGAAAGGGAAAGTTGCAGGGGGGAGCGTCTGCTGACGTCACTCACCCCAGCTGAGGCTACGGCCACGCCGCGCCATCAGACACGCCCCACAGCCGGCATCACAGTGGTAGCCGCTGCTGACGTCACTCGCCCCAGCTGAGCGGGCTGGCCACGGCGCGCCAGTCAACAGCTGTGTCACCAGACACACCCCCACGGCAAGCATCGGCGGACACCGTTCGCCTTAAGTTGGGTAACCCCTGAGGTGAAGCAGCGGACTACGGCGCTGAAGCACCTATATGCAGCGGGGAATGACGACCGGATGACTGTCACCCTGGTCTCCGGTAGCCCTCGCTGTCATCATTAAAGTTGTCGTCGAGACATTATGGGACTGATGAATGATGATGTGTTTCAAACTGCTCTGTCGTGAAGAAGGAGAGAAAGGAACTGTTTACGAGATATGATTGCTGCCAAGACTGAGGTACCTACGAACAATTATCTACTCTGTGGATCGCTAAGTAGGCATAAAGTAAAGAAGGACTGAGACAGACGCCATTGTGAATGGTTCGACAAAGGAAGAAATGATCTCTCAGGCAATACGATTGTGATGACCAAGTGAAAAAGTAGAGCACGATGAACTCGCCTAGTTTATCGGTGATCCATAGCTCAGGTCACAGTAATATTGAAAGTTTACTGACAAAGGTTAACTGAGGAGTTTTGTTCAGAGATAATCTGGTTGGTGATAGGCACAGGTGGCGGAGCTGACGAACAGATGTAAGAGGAGTGGGGCCATGCTGTTACGTCGTGTTTCGCGAGGTACATTATCACGTAAACAGACGGCATACGGAGTCACTGGCACTCGGATGTGAAGTTAGCTTGTCCTCCAAGTATCTTTGGAAGACTGCCCTCCCCATCGCCCCTAGGCTGTGGTACATTGTCGATTGGCGTGTGACGATATGAAAGTAGGCAAAGTGCATTTTGTGTTTGTTTATTTTTCAGGTCCATCGATTTTTGTAACAACTTTTCTCTGTTCTAATGTTTGCCACTATTTTGTACGTTTGTTTTAGTGCTATGTGCCACAGTGTTGTGTTTGGATAATTTATCTTTATGATAGTTCACTTGAAGTTTTTTGTTGACGTTTTTTATCATGTTCATTTGGAATCTGTCAACAGGCTAGGTTAGTGGGTCTTTAATTTCATTATGTAGCTGAAGTGTGTGTCTTTTGTTGTTGTTTCTGTACAATGCACAGTCTTTTTACCATTGCAGATAACTTTAGTGTTATTTTCTTTGTGTATCTAGGTTATGAACTTAGTTGTGACGTGCACAATGTGGGCGTTGTCCCATATAGTTTAGAGGCTTTTGTCTTTCTTTGTGTAATAAGGTAACATTTAATTTTAGTATCAAATAACTTGGGTTCTTATAATTGTCATCGTTTCTTGATGTTCCTTTATGTGAATAAGAATAGTTCTATTGCAATTTGTTGATGTGTGTCTGCACACGTCCATGTTGGTAAGGATTTAATGAACATAACTTTATTGAAAGGCGTTCTATTTCGTGATGTTTGTGATATTACATGGAAAAAAACTTTTGTCTCCATTATAGAAGTACAATTTTTACAAATAACTTGATATTTCACACGAATTTTTTAGTTTTGCACTTACATCATAGCTAGATAAGTAAAATTAGTTGTCTTTAAAGTGTGTTTCAGAAATCCTTTGATAATTGATTGCTAAGACACGGACGTCTTGATGTGGTATAGTATTGTGTCGTTCCATAACAATATTTTGTTTTGTTTTGCCCTTAGTGTAAAACGGGCGCCCACTGAATTTTATGCCTAATTTATTTGTTAATTTTGCACTTTTCACTCAGATTTTTAAGTGTATGTCAGTATCATTTGATTTTGCAAACGACATTTCTTTGGCTCATCTTAATGTAAATTCTTTTATTAATTATTTTAGGGTTATTGGATTTGTTTGTTGATCTTGCACTTTTCAGTAAAAGAACATAACAACTTACAACTTTTAAAATATTTGTTTACATCTATGCAAACGTTTTGGACTGATCTAAACAAACGATTGGGAAAGTGTTAAGTTCTGACGTACTTCTTACTGTGCTCTGTGTGCCAGACGACGAAATTACCAACAAAAATGCCTCTTTTCGACACATAACCTCACTGGCACACACAGCAAAGGAAACGAACCCCACTTCATACTAAATCCAGTGCAATAGTTACTGTAAATGCATCTGATGATGGCAGCATGCTGCCGAAACGCGTCCTGCTAAAAAACTATTAGTAACAAGAGACTGTTTCAGTGTATACCATTCCATAAACTGATCCTCCCTGTTGACATAAAAATTTTCTGAGTACCGTAAGGCGTCGTAATGACCCAGTAGACCCAGAACAATCATGGCTGAAACATCGGTTTCCGGAATATTTCTTTTTTAGATTATGATGCGGTACGATACTGAGAAAAGTTTTATGTCAGTTGATTCTCGCCGCGAATGCCTAACCAGTTGTAATCCTCTCTGAATACCGTAGCTTCACGTCGTGGCTGTCTCTAGTGCCGTGTCCTGTATGGGACCGTCAGCGCCAAAAACCGATAAGAGAAGGGAGAGTCCTCCCAGGATTGGTACGCTACCTCGTGATCTGTTCTTTCCAGTGCAGTGCGCAGGCTAATTCACAGATACGAGCGAAATGTTTGCGAAACCTCGTTCTGTGTTCGCGTCGATTAGTTCTGGTATAAAGGATTGGAGAGCGCGCAGGGAATGAGTCGCAGCCGGCGCAACGGTGCGGCGTCCGCAGTGTGGAGACGCGCGCGCCATCTGTGAGTCGCGCGGCGGAACTACGCGACCGCAGCGCCGCAGTTCCCCAACGTCAGCTGACGGCTGGCGCGTGTCGAGCGGCCACCAGCCGCGCCAGGCCACAGAAGTCGACCCACCGCAGGAAACGGACGCCGAGGCGTAGCCCCGCGCTGCGCGACAGTCTTCATTGTTTAGTCCGTCACTGAATTTGACGACAACAGCCCGTCGCAGTCATGGCACACTCGGTGGGTTGGAGCCCTGCATTATTTACACCCACCAATTTATCTCCGAAAGCTCACAACCAATTGCTTCGAAATGTTGACACAAAGTAGCGTTCGAATACGAGCATGTTTTTGTCCACTTACTGGAGAGCGATAATGGGTGCAAGCGACAGCGAGGGGAACCGGGAAAAAAAGGAAGAAGAATAACCTTCCTCTTCATTCAGTGCTGTAAATTATACTATTATTTTGGTCGATTTACATGCTATCGAACACCTTTCTTATCTTTCTCCTCGGATCGACTTGCCGAATTGGTGACTCCTAGTTGCAGCAGTGTTGAATCGGAGTTACTATATGCGAGGAAGATCCAGGAACACCGACTGTTAACACAGTTTCGAAAGTTCCATCGTCGCAGAAAGAAAAAGAGAACTCGACGTCAACCGGCATTGACTCGCAAGTTTCCGTCTTCTCGGGTGCGGGTGGATGGCCGAAGATATTTATTGCTTCGAAATATTTGCGTTCCGTGACTAACACGTTCAATGCAATATGTGACACTCGTATTTTCATTGGCAGCGTGTATGATGAAGCGTTGTCCTCCTCTCCTGCACCTCTGTGGATTTGAGCGCATTTTGGAAGCTTAGGTAATATTGGTTTATCGACTGTGATACGTCTCGTACAACTTTACCAAACTAGAACATCATTTTTAGTACGTAAATGCTGAATCTGACGCCCTCGCGTTCTTTGATCCTAATTTGTTTTCTGATTCAAAAATGAAAATAGTCATTGCGCTGAATCGTGAAGTGGAACCGCCAGACGAAGACTTAATGTCTTTTAATAACCGACGAATCTCAGGAATCTCGAACAATGAGATCGAATGAAATGAAAGTATTTTTTACCAAATTGACGATTTTCTTAGGACTCATCCTTCGCAGCTGCGTCAAAGCTTTAGAGCTATCGAGTAAACTGAATGTAGGAAATGATGCAGTAGAAAGGATCGTCAGTTTTATGGGGGGGGGGGGGGGAGGGGTGTACAGTAAATTACTTACGAAAAACAAAACGAGAAAAGAGAAGGAGTGTGTTCTTCAGTTAGTGCCAGAGCATCCCTGTGAGTCGGGGTATTAAAAAAGAGAATACAGGTATGTGAAAGAAAAGTTGATTTCCTCGTCATAGTAGCCTAATAAAAGTAGTTCGTGTGTTACAAATTGAATCGTGAAAGTCACTGTAGTAAATTTAATAAATGTGTTGTACAACGGAACCACATTAGAAAATGGCAGAGAGGAAAAGCGAAACTTGCAAAATAAGAAGCACGTTAATTAAAAGGCTCGCGCGGAGTAGGGTAGCACGGACAGCACCACGAAAGCAGTCTTTGGACAGAAGAACCCAAGTTCAAACAGACACACCTCAGATTTTTTTTAAATAAATGGGCTTATTTTTGTTCCGAGTTGTCAAATCATCGTCGTCGAATAACTTGTATAGTACCGAGGCTTATCAACCCAGTTTCCACAGATTTGTCCGCACTCGCTCCGATAGAACAGCGTGATCGGAGTGCAGTCTTCGACTCACAGCCGAGTACCGAGTTTCTGTGAGCGTCGCACTGCAGGGCAGAGCCAGAGCGGTCCGCGATCCGCGAGCACGGTGGCGTCCAGCGACTCCAGTGGCGTCCGGCGACTCCAGTGACGTCCGGCGACTCCAGTGCGGTCGCACTCGCGAGAGCGGATTGGCCCGGAAGCTGGGTGCGGTGCGTAGTGGCGCGTCCTGCAAGCGCGACGGATAAGTCGTCGTATTGGAAATTGAGAACAACGTAGAAATGGCGTGCTGTAACACGTGAATCTGTCGTATAAATTATTTTTGATGCTACGACCGGTTTCGCTCAGAGACCATTAATTTTCCTGCGCCTGTTGTACTACGTCATGGAGACACGACAATTTTCGTGCAAAATGGATCTCTGACAACTGTAGTAAAATACATGCGATACAGATTTTTGTTAGTAGGTGTTATACACACACACAAATATATGCTATGTAATCAAAAGTATCCGGACACCCAAAAACCATACGTTCTTCATATTAAGTACGTTGTGCTGCCTCCTACTGCCAGCTGCTCCGTATCAGCGACCTCGGTAGTCACTAGACAGCGTCAGATAACAGAATGGGGCGCTCCGCGGAACCCGCGCACTTAGAACGTGGTCAGGTGATTGGGTCTCACTTGCGTCGTACGTCTGTACGCGAGATTTCTACACTGATAAATATCCCTAGGTTCACTGTTTCCGATACGATAGAGAAGTGGAAACGTGAAGGGACACGTACAGGAGAAAAGCGTACAGGCCGTCCTCGTCTCTCGACTGACAGAGACCGCCGACAGCTGAAGAGGTTCGTAATGTGTAATAGGTAGACATGTATTCAGACCATCACACAGGACTACCAAACTACATCCGGATCCACTGCAAGTACTATGACAGTTAGGCGGGAAGTGAGAAAACATGGATTTCGTGGTCGAACGGCTGCTCGTAAGCCACACATCACGCCGGTAAAAGCCAAACGACGCCTCTCTTGGTGTAAGGACCGTAAACATTGGACGAATGAACAGTGGAAAAACGTTGTGCGGAGTGACGAATCACGGTACACAACGTGGCGATCCGATGGCTGGGTGTGGGTATGCGGAATGCCCGGTGAACGTCGTCTGCCAATGTGTGTAGTGCCAACAGTAAAATTCGGAGGCGGTGCCGTTATGGTGTGGTCGTGTTTTCCATGGAGGGGGTTTACACACCTTGTTGTTTTGCGTGGCACCATCACAGCAGAGGCCTACATTGATGTTTGAAGCACCTTGTTGCTTCCCAATGTTGAAGAGCAATTCGGGGATGGCGAATGCATCTGTCAACATGATCGAGCACCTGTTCATAGCCGGCCGAAGTGGCCGAGCGGTTCTAGGCGCTACAGTCTGGAACCGCACGACCGCTACGGTCGCAGGTTCGAATTCTGCCTCGGGCATGAATGTGTGTGATGTACTTAGGTCAGTTAGGTTTAAGTAGTTCTAGGCGACTGATGACCTCAGAAGTTAAGTTCCATAGTGCTCAGAGCCTGTTCATAATGCATGGCCTGTGGCAGAGTGATTACACGACAATACCGCCCCTGTAATGGACTGGTCTGCACAGAGTCCTGACCTGAACCCTGCAGAACACCTTTGGGATGTTTTGGGACGCCGAGTTTGTGGCAGGCCTCACCGACAGTCATCGATACCTGTCCTCAGTGCAGCACTCCGTGAAGAGTGGGCTGCCATTCCTCAAGAAATCTTCCAGCACCTGACTGAACGTATGCCTGCGAGAGTGGAAGCTGTCATCAAGGCTGAGGGTGAGCCAACACCATACTGAATTCCAGCATTACCGATGGGGAGGAGGGGGGGAGGGGGCGCCACGAGTTGTAAGTCATTTTCAGCCAGGTGTCCGGATACTTTTGATCATATATATATATATATATATATATATATATATATATATATATATATATCATCGCTTTGACACAAATTAAGCGGTTTAAGCAGCATAAGTTACTGCCCGACCTCAACCCGCTAACAATGCCACCAACGCGTCTAAGGCCAACGCGAGTATTGAAATCCGTACAGTGCTTCCTGACGGTAAGTAAATTATCGTACTTCAGCGAATTCGCACGATTGCGTAATATTTATAAACTATGCACTCGATGTGAAAATCGCTGCACTGCTTCCTGAGATACCCCTTACATACAAACAGCAGCGAGTATGGAACTTGGATTTATATATAGAGGGGAGAGCTGGAGAAGACAAGAGAGATATTTTGTTATGCAAAGGCAAGTGCATGGAGTTTAAATTACTCAACTGTCCAAATAGAAAATGGTCCAAATAGAAAATGCTCTGTGACCGAAACTGCCGGTACAATTGTACTGCAACCGTGCACGGTCATTTCTAACAGCAGTCAATCCTGTAGAATATAATCAACGAAAAATATTGTGGAAAAAGTCGCATAATTCATATATAGAAGCATTTACGTACTTGAAGGTCTAGTTCGACAAGGATGGGACAGATATAGTAGGAACTATCCCGGCACTTGCTTGAGGTAATTCAGAGGAAGCTCGGAAACCCCGACTCAGGACTGCCGGACGAAGAGCGGAGCCTTCGCCTGGAGGCCAGTCTGTTCACAGACGCCGCCACTTCACTCGCTTTACACACACCGTACAGAAACTTATTTACCACGCAAGACGCTGGTGCTACCCTCTTCGTTCATTTCTCACTTGCAGTCTCCGTAGCAACTGCACTTTGCTTCATAATATGACAAACAGTACAACTACACCAGCTGATGTCACGCCCATAGCGACGGAGTTTGGCTTTCATTTCGTGTGTAGCTGCCTCCCATTTACTAAACTGAAAAACTAACTCAGCATATTTATGTTGTGAGTGGGATGTTGATCTTACAAAGAGAATAAGGTGTTAGTATTATACGCAGCGTATCATTCGGAGTAAAGCGTGCAGAAAAGATAAAAACATCAAAAACGTGTTGTGAAAGTGTTGTACGAAGTGACGGATGTTTTATTATTATTACGCGCACACTTGGCGAGCATCCTTTCCCAGGGGAGCCGATCAGCGTACTACTCCTCTCGAAGGGAGGACCAGAGGTGTGCTCACTGAGGGAGGGTGGGAAGGCCTCCCTCCCACTGCTGCGGAGTCTTCAGCAAAGCCACGAAGACAAGTACCCTCCACCACACACCGTAAGGGGGGTCCCGCGGTGTATATGTAGATGTAGCATGTTGGAATTACTTTTTTTGGGTAGTGAACAGTTTGTAGTGGGAAGACACTCCAGAAGATTGTACCGCAGGAGACGAGAGAACGAAAATATGTAAAGAATGATGAGTTACCGAATGATGTGTCTATGCCGACATATGCGTCTACGTACATACTGTACAAACCGCCGTACGGTGCGTGGCGCAATGTAGCAAGAAGCACCAGTGCTCCTTTCCTGCTCTACTCGCAAAAACAGGACGAGGGAAAACTGACCGTCCCTATACCTTCGCAAGAGCCCCGATTTCTCTTCCCTCGTTTCCTCGGTCCTCGCACGAGATGTATGTTGACGGCAGGGGGACCGTTCTGCAGTCAGCTTCAAATGCCGATCCTCTAACCTTTCTCAGACAGTGTTTTGAGAAAATAACGTCGTCTTCCCTCCAGGGTTTGCCATTCGCGGTGACGAAGTTTTCCCGAAATAACTGCGTGTAGACCGAACCTACCGGTAACAAATGTAACCCTATCCGTCGGATCTCGTGGCAAAGGGCCGCGACTTTCTGTAGTGTGGTCACACTGCAAAGTGTGGCTGGCCGCGGATACTCGAGCCAATAAAAGAGCTATACTGTGGGGGAGGGGGGGGGGGGGGGTTGCAGAGCTGTGGGTAGGGCCATCAGATCTGCGTCTTCCCAGAATCCGCCGTACTACAGCAACTTTTCTTTAATCCTCCCTTACTGACCGCCTGTTTCTCCCGTGTACTTCGTCAGTGGTCACATTTAATATTTATATTAATCGTGTGGACTACTGTCGACAGTTAAAAATCCCGAACCATTGTCTTGTAATAATCGACACTATTGTCGACATATAGTCTTTTTCTCTGCTCGTGCTCCAGCATAAACAAGTAGGGCAACGCGAGGGACGGAGAAAGAACGCCGCCGGCTACGCGTCCAGAGGGCAGCCGTACGACCGTTTCTCGCTCAGTATAGGCGACCGACGGATGCGCTCGCCTCATACCGATCGACGGCTGTGGTGTAAATAAGGCGTACAAGTTACGAGGACTAGTGAAAGCACATTATACAGGCACTCATCTTTAAACAAACTCGTTACATTATATGCTTCTCAACTGACTCTCGCACACAATGCAGACGTGACGTCATCGTCGCCCATAGGGATAATGCCAACTGCAGCCAACATTCTTTTATAGAAGTTTATAATCGAAACGAAAAAAAGGTGAAGACTTCCGAAAATTTACTCACATATTTTGGTACTGGCAGCAAGAACATTAAAATGTTGCAAGTCGTCGCGTCGGCTACTTTGGGAGTCAGCACCGACCCAAACGAGGAAGGAGACAAGTTGCGATGGCTGGTGGCAGGAATCCCAAATCATCTGTACATTATGCTTTCTAATTAATGGGGCACTTTATTTCTAAAAAGAAAAAAAATATAAGTTCTCGTTACGAGGTGGCTTCGTATACATGCTGTGCGTCCTATATGCAGTTACATTTACACGCTGTTACTACTTGCAGAAGGCTTGCCGAGTACCGCCTCCCTGCTGCTCAGCACTGACACAGCTGGGGCCGGCCAGCTCTTTCCATTGGCGCGTGGGTCAGCGCCTTCTCGATGCGCTGGTCTGTATGCAGTCGATGCCTCAGGACTGCTCACAGGTGACCTGGCAATAGTTTCTCGTACAGTCAAACAAAGTATAAGCCAGAGAAGTACGAATTGTGGAAATAAATTATCGAAGGATGTTTTCCGTAACTCTAATTTTGCTTAGGTGATGACATGTGGTCGAACTAAGGCCAGAAGCAGTCGTGAAAAAGGTTTGAGCACCAAAAAGTGTTCAGAACTTCACTGATGTCCTGAGAGATCCAGTTACGTCGAGCACCTTTTTCTTTACTGCAGCCGACGCATCCAGCCACAAAAATGGACAGATATTCCGTCTAGTTGTAAGGCACTTTGGTTTTAAAAGATTACATCATTGAACAGGCTGAGATAACTAATGGCGTTCACAGTCTAATCAAATTCTCACTGAATTTTCATAATTTAGATGTAAAGAATCTCACTGCATACAGTGAACATAATGCAAATGTAAATTACAGGAAGAATAATTGTGTGTCTGAGCATTTGGTTTGTCTCGAAAATACAGTATATGGACATTTGTCTTTTATCAGCAATTCCAACAAAATGCCACGTAGTTGTTGTTTCGAATCATGTTCACACTTTTACTTATAAAATACTTTATTAAAATATACACATGTTAACTTTACAATTGACGCACGAAGACTGTCTATTGCGCCTCATCACTCACACATATATACACAAACATAGCTGTCACCACAATCGATACTTCTCGAACATACTCGATATAACTTATTCTAGAACGATGTTCTGGAACTTTCTCATATCCGATATAAATGTATTACATAATTCCAACACGCCTCCTTACATTTATATCGCGATGTTTAACATATTCCTAATTTTAATGAATTTTTCTTTACATAACGACTTTGTGAATATATCTGCAACATTTTCATTTTAATCTACTTTAACAATATCAATGAGTCCCTGTAAATAATACTCATTCACAAAATGGTAATGCACTTCTATATATTTTGAATTCTTTGTAAAATTACCAAACTTCGCTATATTTAATGCTCCTGAATTATCGTCATATATGACAATAGAGCTTCAGACAATGCTACATATTCTGCGAAAGTTGAAGCCTTTGTGACACTCGCTTGTTTTCTTGACTTCCAAAATACAACATTACCAAATAATCTAATTACATAACCAGAAGTTGACTTTCTATCCACACTATCACCTGCCCAATCTGAATCCACAAAACAATCTAATATCTCAGCACTTTTATTCCTACAATAGTTTAATTTCAAATCTTTAGTTAAATATAAATATTTCAAAATTCTCAAAGCATATTTAAAATGAGTACTACTGTAACAACTTTGGAATCTGCTCAAGTAATTCACACTATAGCTAATATCTGGTCTAGTACCCGAACTTATGTACAAGAGTGCACCTATCAAGTTTCTATATCTAACGTCATTACAATCTTCATACGCTGGTTCTAACTTTAAATTTACTTCCATTGGAGTTTTGTACAAGATCGAATCTTCAATTTTATATTTCGCAGCTAACGAATCAATGTATTTTTCTTGACTCAAACTCATAACTCTTGTTTCATAATCATAATTAATATCGATGCCAAGATATCTTTTTACTTCAACTAAATCTTTCATATTAAATCGCTTTGACAATAAGTTCTTAATCTTAACAATTTTTTCTTTTCTCACACAGCAAATAAGCAAATTGTCGACAAAAATAATCAAATAAATCAAGACATCTCCATCTCGCAATACATAAAGACAATAATCATATTTACTCCTTTTAAAACCTAAACTTCTTAAAAACACGTCAAGACAATTGTACCAAGCTCGTGAGCTTTCTCGCAAACCATACAATACTTTATACAATTTACAGACTCTATCCGTACCATCATCATATCCTCTTGGCTGCTTTACATAAACTTCAGATAAAACTTTACAATTTAGAAACGCAGTCTCTACGTCCATTTGTTCTATAACCAAACCTTCTTGACAACAGTATGACAACAAAATCTTTAATGTTTGCATATTGGTTACTGGAGAATAAATATCCTCAACGATTTCTTTTTGTTGAAACCCCCTGACAACTAATCTTGCTTTGTAAACACTTTCTGATTTCTTTGTGAAAACCCACTTTACATCAATGGCTTCTTTATCAACTGGTTTATCTACTAATTCCCATGTTTTGTTTTTGTTCAAACAATCAATTTCCTTATTCATCACTTTTTCCCAATAATTTGATTCGGCGCTGTTAATCGCCTCCTCAAAGCTTTCTGGACTATTTGCACTGCAAAAGTTTACATAAATAAAATTGCTGTAAACATAATCATTTAATATTTTTGGTTTTCTTTCTCTAGATGATCTCCTCAACTCAAGTACTTTCTCTGATTCATGATTATCAGAAAACTTTTCATTTTTCTCAATTTCCTTCTGTTTTTCTATTAGTTCAGTTTCATTTTCTATACTTTCGTGTTCAGAATCACTAGAATATTCACTTACTGAATCATAATCTTTAAACCCAATACATTTAACACCACTTTCAACAATGTCCACATGTCGAGCAACAACTATCTTATTATTTATTAGCACTCTGTAGCCTACTTCACAATAACCCATTAAAACCCCCAAATCGGCTTTCCTATCCCATTTCGACTTTCTCAGTTGCTCAGGTACTCTTACAAAAACTCTACTCCCATACAACTTCAAATGATTAACATTAGGTCTTTTCCCCAGTAATATCTCATAAGGAGTTTTCTTTTCAATGGTATTAGCTAAAGTTCTGTTTTTGAGGTACGCTGCTGCACAAACCACTTCAGGCCAAAATCTCGTGTCTACTCGCGCTTCGGCTGGCAGACACCGTGACATGTCCATGATGGATCTGTTATACCTTTCAGCAGTACCATTAAGCTCATGCACATAAGGTGGACAAGCATTCAATACAATTCCTTTTTGTCTCACAAATTCATAGACATTTTCATTTAAATATTCCTTCCCATTGTCACATCTTATCTTTTTAACAGTTTTCCCATCTTTTTAACAGTTTTCCCATGTTTTGAATCATGTTCACACTTTTACTTATAAAATACTTTATTAAAATATACACATGTTAACTTTACAATTGACGCACGAAGACTGTCTATTGCGCCTCATCACTCACACATATATACACAAACATAGCTGTCATCACAATCGATACTTCTCGAACATACTCGATATAACTTATTCTAGAACGATGTTCTGGAACTTTCTCATATCCGATATAAATGTATTACATAATTCCAACAGTTGTACAATTGAAATTTATTGTTATTAAATGTCCCTTAAACCTGCCTTAAAATCACAGTCAGATGTCGGTCACCTCCCTCGAAACTGTGATCAAATGTTGGCCGCCCTAGTTCTGGGTGGCAGCAACAAGAAGCGCTGGCCGCCATGTTTTGTAACGTCAGGGCGAGACACACGGAAATTTCGAGTTGGGCATGTGCCACAGATCATGAAAAGTTGTAACGTTTCTGCGATCGAAATACAGTTTAAAACTATTTTTGTCGATCGTAAACCGTGGCCAGTGTATATTCAGTGTACAACTGTATTAAACGTAGTAATAAAACGGTCCGAATGTCGTACTTCAGCTAAGTACACCATGTTTTCTCTTCTAACATTTCTTGTGCGGTGCTAAATTTCTGCAAGCCACAAAAAAGACGTTACAAAGAAATATCTAGTCCACATACACGGAATTCTTCTTAAAAGCAATGATGTAATTTAGCCTTCGAATCACATGTTCAAATATTCATTTATATCTGCTATCGTTTGCTTTTCCTGTAAATACTAGCCATCTGTCTAAATATATCTCTTTGATAAGTACGTAAAGTAAAAAATTTAGTCGACGGTGTAATAACCTAAGCAAAAGCTATAAAGAAAAGCGCCAGTATCTACTGGGAAAGAAGCATCGGTAATTAAACGATGCGTGTGTTTACGCTGCAGTAAACTCGCCACAGTGATGCAGCAGCTCGCACAATGCAAACAGTGCGCTTAAGATGTCACAGTTCACGCGATTCATATCGGGAATTGTTTCCGAAATGCGCGTAGCGCGCAGCAGCAGGCGTTGCCGCACAGCAGGGGGAACCCCACCAGCCGCCAGCAGAGTAACCGGCGATGACTTACAGCCTGCCCGTCTAGCGGCTTCCGGGTGCGGCGAATATTTCACTGTCGCCACTTCTTACAGTTATTGATTGAATCTAAAGAAACCACAAAAATTCTGTCTTTCTGTCTATAAAACCTTAGGAAATACGAAAAATAACTATGAAACGTGCAACTCCTCAATATGATATTTTTGTGTCAAAAATATTAATAAAATATGTATTTCAGTATCAAAGGGTAACTACGCAACATAAAGACATTCTTACCTCATTAAGGTTAAAAATAGGACTCGGTTCAAACATCAAATACTGCTTTTGTCCCTGCCGTGGAAAAATTGAGTCGCTTAACTGTTCTGACGCACTAAGTATTTGATGTATGTATTTTCTTTTATAATATATGGTAAAAAGTGAATTTCTCCTATTCTTATTCAAAGCCTCTTCCTCCCTGTGGAAATATTTAACTAAAAAAGTGAGTTGTGTAGAATATTGCCCATGTGACTTTCTTTTGTCGTAATGGCGAACAGACGGCCATTCCGTGGAATTTAAGTAAATATTAAACATTGGGGGTTCACCCTCAAATTAACATTATAAGTAAAGGGTGTTTCAAAAAGAATACACGTAATACAGAGTATTATTTTGTCTAGACTATGGATCGCTTCGCCTCGCCTCGGCTATTCGAGAAACTAATACACAGAGTCCAGTTTATACTGATAGCCGCTAGATGTCAGCTGTCTTCTGTTTTTTTTTTTTTTTTTTTTTTTTTTTTTTTTTTTTTTTTTTTGTAACTGTATACGTTTAAAATGGCTGCTCCGCAGCAGAAATCATTTTGTGTTTTCGAGTTTGCGAAGTGCAGTTCCGAGATTACAGTGCAAAGAAGTTTCAGGATGATCTACCAAATTGATCCCCTGCATGGGTGGAACATTCGCAGATGGTATCGACGTTTCCAGATACAGGCTGTGTGTGTAAACGACTGAGTCCTGGCCGCCCTCGTGTTCCTGAAGAAAACGTTGCACGATTTTAAACTGCTTTCCAACGTAGTCCTTCAAAATCAACTCGTCGTGCCAGTCGGGAGTTACATCTGCCTACAACTACAATTTGGCGTGTTTTTAGGCGTCGGTTTGTTATGAAGCCGAACAAGTTACATCTGTTACAAACTCTGCCTCCTGATGACAAACGCAAAATTGTGCCATTTTGTAACGAGATTCTTGATGCTGTCGATAACACTTTCGCACAACGCATCGTATTCAGTGATGAAGCGACTTTCCATGTTAGTAGTCAGGTAAACAAACACAATGTTCGAATTTGGGGCCTGTAGAACCCACATGCAGCCATTGAACACGTACAAGATTCCCAAAACAATGCGTTTTGTGTGATATCCCGATCACCCGTTTACGGCCCATTCTTCTTCGATGGAAACGTAGACAACTTTATTTTTCAACAAGACAGAGCACCCCCTCACTGGAGTCGCCAAGTGCGTGAATATCTGAATGAAACTGTACCGAACCATTCGACTGGTCGCCAAGGAGCCGGCGACTTAGCATGTCTCAGCTGGGCTCCGCGGTCACCGGACTTGACACCCTCTGACTTCATCCTGTGGGGCTTCGTTAAAGACAACGTTTATGTACCACCACTATCACAGAACCTGGAAGACTTGAAGAACCGGATCCGTACTGACATAACATCAGTGACGAAGGACATGCTTGCCCGAGTATGGGAGGAATTTGAGTATTGATGTGATATTGTTCGTGTCGCTGGACATATTGAACATCTCTACTTTGAATAGTGATCATAATTTTCAGGGATTAATATTTGCAAGGTTCATTTTATCAGAATTTTTACGGAACTGCGTGGATAGACTTAACTGCAGGAGGCGACAAGGCTTAAGTTTTGCCGCCCGCTGTCGCCGAGCGGTTCTAGGCGCTTCAGTCCGGAACCGCGCTGCTGTTACGGTCGCTGGTTCGAATCCTGTCTCGGTTATGGATGTGTGTGATGTCCTTAGGTTAGTTAGGTTTATGTAGCTCTAAGACTACGAGACTGATGACCTCAGATGTGAAGTTCCATAGTGCTCGGAGTCATTTTTGAGCTTAAGTTTTCTCCCGATATCTTTGAGTTTCCTCGTCTGTGTTTTGAAAGCAATATATGAAGACTTTCCTACTGGCTTGCTAGGCCTAACACAAGGAAGGATTTTCTGTTGGGGTTGCCTCCCTTAGCCTTTGGAGTTTCTCCTCCACCACAAGGCAGTGGTTCCCTTCGCATTTAATCCCCAGAAAGGAGGGTTGCCTCATCTGCCAGCTACTCCGTTCCGAAGTCTTCCTTCTCCGCCGTCGCTGCCATTAAGGTGAATGGAGGGAAAGCCCCAGGACCTGATGAAGTATCAGTGGACATGATAAGAGCAGCAGGTCCAGTGGGAATGCAGTGGCTGTATAGAGTACTAACAAGTGTGTGGAGAAATAGTACAATACCTGACGACTGCAGAACAGGAGACATTGTTCCCATCTTCAAAAAAGGCAATAAAAGACTTTGTAAAAACTACAGAGGAATAACCCTCATGAGTCATACAGCCAAGATTTTTGAAAGAATTTTACTAAATCGAATAAGTTAAAAGACAGAAAAGGAGCTGAGTGAGAGAACATCATGGGTTTAGGAAAGGAAGGAGCACGATCGACCTGATATTTTCTATCCGTCAACTGATGGAAAAAAGTTGAGAGTATAACAAAAGGGGATAATGGTTTTTATAGACATAGAAAAGGCATATGACTCAGTTGACAGGGAAAGACTCTGGGAAGAACTGAAGAAGATAGATATAGAAGATGGATACATTAACGTTATAAAGGCAATGTACAGAGGCCACAATTGTAGAATTAGCACACCATTGGGCAACTCTGAATACTTCGAAATAAGACAAGGACTTAAGCAAGGAAGTATTCTATCTCCTGCGCTTTTTAATGTTGTGATGGAGGGAATGAATAGGGCAGTTAAAGATATAGTAAAAGAAAAAGACAAAAAGATGATTTTTGCAGATGATATGGTAATATGGGGTGATAAAGAGGTAGATGTACAGTTACAGCTTGATGCACCGAAAGAAATAATGAAAAGGTATGGATTAAAAATAAAGATAAGAGTGAAGTAATGGTATTTGGAAGAGAGAAAGGAATCAATGGAAATATTACCTTGAATGGAGAAGCCCTCAAAGTGGTAGAAAGTTTCACTTATTTAGGGAGTGAAATATCTAGGGATGGAAGAATAACTAACGAAATTAATAGGAGGTTAGAGAAGGGAGGCAATTTCTACCAAACAATAAAACATCTGATTTGGAATAATGAAGTTTCAGAAAGAGCAAAACTCCTTATGTATAAGAATTATTACATCCCTATTGTCACCTATGGTGGAGAAACATGGACAATGACAGAAAGGGACTGGAGCAGACTGCAAGCAGGGGAAATGAAATTTCTCAGAGCAGTTAAGAGAAAAACGAGAATGGACAGAGTAAGGAATGTAGAGATTAGAAAGGACCTCAAACAAGAAAATATGAGAGAAGAAATTGAAAGAAAGAGATTAAGATGGTATGGACATGTTAAGAGGATGCATGGGCAGAGACTCCCCAAAATTATGGAAGAACTGAAGATGTATGGGAAAAGACCTAGAGGGCGCCCAAGAACACGGTGGAAAATGGGAGTGAGAATATCTGTTGAAAGGAGAGGTGTGACCTGGCAGCAAGTGGAGGAAGAAAAGTGGTGGGAGGACCGAGCCAAATGGAGAGGACTCGTCAGCACCCAGACCCGGCAGTAGCTGGAGCGGGATTCGGATATAGATAGATAGATCTTTGAGTTTCCAATTAAATTTATGTCTGCTAAGGAAATGCTTAACCTAAAATGAAGCCAGATTGCTATCAATGAAATTATTTATCGTGACTACAAATCCTTAGGCTATGTAGATAGTTATACCGTCTCTCCTTCGCAACAATTAAACGGGCCACAATTGTAATAGTTTCACGGTACTTCTGATTATCGTTGAGCTAACCACGAGTTTAGATACCGTAATTAAATAATTATAGGCAAAACTGTACCCATTTTTACTAAAATCTGTGCCTGCCTAGCAACTTTGATTATCGTCGGTGTATATGTAAGCCGCCTTTACAAGCGTGCAGAATACATGCGACGCTAACAGTGTATTAAATATCCTTTACCTTTTTCCTACAATCCCGACCACGTCTTACATTTAAATCAAAATATTTTAATGGCAAGGAAGGGAGATGGACGACATAACTTGCGCTGAAGGTTTAACACAGTAACAGAAGCATTACAGCTAGGAAGCGTCGAGTCAGCGCGCAAACTACATACGCTACAGTCATCTAGGATTTGGGAATGACAGCATTCAGCAACTTTCGACAAACCTTATACATAATTTCAAAACGTTACGAAACTTTTTCTCACTGATACCCCACACGAAATGACGAAAAGGCAAAAAGTCGATCGCTTACTACATTTTCGTTGTTCCAGCAGTAAAATTTCAGCACAAGTCGCGGCATTTTAGTTTATTACTACCTCACTAGTAACCTCATTCGCAAAACTGTTTTGAGACGGTATCCACGTATACCATTGAATGCACCTGCCAAATTACACTGACGGAAAAAAAATCGCATCACCGAGAAGGTGCTATGTGACATAAAGGAATGTCGCTAGGCGTGTTTCTACATCGGAGATGATGTCTATTAAAATTTCGCACCAATCGCATAAGTGTGGCGCTAGTAGCCCCACTGCGATGACGTAGATCACCTTTGCTTCAAATACACGCTGTAACGGTGGTGAGCGGTAGTTACCTCTGAGGCTGGTGAGTTAATGTTAGTCAAGAATGCCTTCGAGGCGACCGACACGCCATTATCAAGACCTCACTGAGTTTGAACGAGGTGTTGCAGTAAGCCTACGAGAAGCTGGATGTTCCTCCTCCGATTGAGTCGGCAGGAATGTAGCCACTGTACTCGACTGCTTGCAGCGGTGGTCACGAGGGGGGAGGTTGCACGAAGACCGCGCTGAGGGCGGCCACGTGGCGCTGCCGAGGGGGGAGGCCGCCGCTCTGCGCCTGCAGCAGCTGGAGTTCAATTCTTTTTTCTTGGCGGCTCGCGCATGCCCGCCCAGACGCGGCAGATTGCTGCGTTGACAGTTGTAAATGACACACGCACCAAGAAAAGCAGCGCCATAGTATAGTATAGTTCGCAAACTTACGTTTAGGGGGGAGCGCGCAGTTTATGAAGTGAAGCCACCACGGCCGCATTAACCCTTTCGCTGCTACAGAGACGTGCTCACCGCATTTTATAAGGAATCTTCTTAATACGTCTGTTTCGACTTTTCGGAGGTCACACTCGCGGATTCCCCAAGTTTAACACAAAACTTGACGGCATAAAGGTGCTCTAAATTCTGCTGTTCTATTTTCGTGACACGACAAAAACACAACTTCACTACTGGCGTTCTCAAAAATCTCGTGACGGCTGTACGGTGCGGAAACTCGGACCGAGCATCTGGAAGGCTCTACGCAGCGTTGCCAGATCCCTCGCGGCGCGGTCTCATTACTTTTCTCACACGAATCGTGTGCCACTGTCGAAGATGTACAGACGGATTTCCGCTTGTAACTTTCGATCCGGTCGTTTCCAAACCGAGGTCTCCTACCTCAGATTGGGACGTTTACCGTTCTGCGACTCCCCTGAAACTGTGTGACGTCATCGCAGAATCGGCCCTCGTCGGTCGCCGCCGGCCAGTTCGTTACTCCCGCGCCGCGCCGCGCCGCGCCGCCGCCGCTCCGTTAATCCCGGCGGGCGGCTGCAGGAGACGCGGCTGCCTCGCGCTCGTTACCGCGCGCCGCGCCCGATCTGCGCTAATTTTTAATTAAAAATAACAAAGCCGTTCGTTAGGACGCGTCACAGCGCCGCCCGCTCCTTCGGCCCGTTCTGGCGAGACGCGCCGCGTGGCTCAGAGCCGCCGCTCTCTCCCTCTGCCACCCCCGCCGCCAAACGTGTCGCTCTCAGCTAGAGAGGAATTTCCGTCCGCGAGCCTAAAGTGACTTCCTAATACCGCTGACGTGAAAACGTGTGCTCGCTCGACGTTCCAGATTTGCTGTGTGACAACATGCCATCAGATTTGAACCTCTAATAACTACGCACACGTCATCGTACCAGAGTAGTCAAATTCGTGTGACACGTTACGAACTAGTGACGCGTGGAAACGCGTCTAGCTGTGACGCGGATTCGGGTGTGTAACGGGGCATCATCCTCTAGCATTACCTTTCCTCGACAGCAGTTGTTGATAGCGGTATTACTTTTCGAATTTTCAACAGGTCAGTATTATCTCAGTTGCTTTTCGGAAAAGTTTCGTATTGTTTTGTACACAGTATATTTCGAGCTAAAATTTATGAAAAGGAATTACTTTATAAAATATTTTAGTTTCGATGTACTATTTCTGATTGTACAGTTAATTTTTTTTAGATACATTTGAAATTACGAGTTATTGGCACACCTAAAATTTCTATTATTAATTACCCAATTCTATACTGTTCACTATATTTATTTCTGCATTCATTTATGAAATAATAATCGAAAATAATAATGTACAGAAACTAGTAGAAATTCATTTGTTAAGAAAAATTGCAAACCGTTTGGAATATAATTATTTCCTCAGAGTGTGAGAGCTGTAAGCTTGCCTCTGATGTGATCGGACGTATTTTTGTGTGAACAATGTAATATCGGCATTGTTAACGTCAAAATTCAAAATACTGTAGATGTACTAAAATGTGAGAAAATATACTTACGTAAAAACAAAAATTTTGCAACAACAACTTTCAAATTTATTTAGTTCCTCTCATATCTTCATAAAAGACTTTGCTTATTCCTTAATGTGGACAATTGATGGAAGTAGGAAGAAGGGGGTGGATTACAGGTGTCATAGTGAAGATCTTGCAAAACGCTGCAGTACCAGTACCAGAGGTAAGACAATAAACATTTTCGCCTGCATATAAGCAAAAACCGGTATTAAATTGAAAATTACAAAGTATGGCTAGTAAATAGGCTCTGAACTGCCGGAAACGAAACTCAGAGAGAAGCTCACTGTCGAAAGGAATCCAAAAAAAGTCCGCTGTCGGAAAACACGGCGCAGAGCGATTACGTAGCTGCTCCACACGGCCGCCACATCTTCTCACCGACCTCTCTCTACATTCTCTCGAGCTATGCTTAAACACCCTTTTCGAGCCCAACACATTCTGCATCTTCTACTACTTATCCGGGCCACCCATCTAATCTTCAGAATCAGAGTTCGCTACCTCACACGGTAAAAACGCAACCCGTATAGAATTTAATTTGTGTCGATGTTCATTTTTACAATCCTACTTCAAGATGCTATCCATAATCATCAAGTATTACAGTGTTATCAGCAAACCTCTAAGCTTCCGTTTCCAGATCTCTCCTGGGTTTCCCTTACCGCTTGCTCAATGTACACATTGAACAACATCACAGACAGGCTATAAACTGCCTCACTCCTTCCTCAACAACTGCTGCCCTTTCATGTCCTTCTGCTCTTATAATCGCAGTCTGGTTTCTGTAGTAGCTGTAGATAAGTTTTAGCTTCATGTATTTTATCCACTAACTTAAAGATTACAAAAAGCATATTCCACTTAACAGCATCTACAAGTCCCACAAAAATAAGTTTTCTTTTCTTCACTCTGTCTTCCAAGATAAGTCATAAGGTCAGTATGTCCTCGCTTGGTCTCACAATTCTTCACAATACTTACTGATATTCCGCGAAATCGGTCCCCATTTTTCCATAAATGTGTATACATCTACATCTACATCTACGTGATAATTCTGCTATTCACAATAAAGTGCCTGGCAGAGGGTTCAATGAACCACCGTCATGCTGTCTCTCTACCGTTCCAGTCTCGAACGGCACGCGGGAAAAACGAGCACTTAAATTTTTTCGTGCGAGCCCTGATTTCTCTTATTTTATAGTGATGATCATTTCTCCCTATGTAAGAGGGTGCCAACGGAATGTTTTCGCAATCGGAGGACAAAACTGGTTTTTGAAATTTCATGAGAAGATCCAGTCGCAACGAAAAACGCCTTTGTTTTAATGATTGACACTCCAGTTCACATATAATGTCTGTGACACTATCTCCCCTATTTCGAGATAATACAAAACGAGCTGCTCTTCTTTGTACTTTTTCGATGTCATCCATCAGTCCCACCTGATGCGGATCCCACACCGCACAGCAGTACTCTAGAATAGGGCGGACAAGCATAGTGTAAGCAGTCTATTTGGTAGACCTGTTGCACCTTCTAAGTATTCTGCCAATGAATCGCAATCTTTGGTTTGCTCTACCCACAATATTATCTGTGTGATCGTTCCAATTTAGGTTATTTGTAATTGTGATCCCTAAGTATTTAGTTGAATTTACAGCCCTCAGATTTGTGTGACTTATCGCGTAATCGAAATTTAGCTGATTTCTTTTAGTACTCACGTGAATATCTTCGCACTTTTCTTTATTCTGGGTCAATTACCACTTTTCGTACTGTACAGATATCTTATCTAAATCATTTTGCAAGTCGTTTTTATCATCTAATGACTTTACAAGATGGTAAATGACAGCATCATCTGCAAACAGTCTAAGACGGCTACTCAGATTGTGTCCTATGTTGTTAATATAGATCAGGAACAATAGAGGGCCTATAACACGTCCATGGGGAAGTGACCTCCCTGACAGGAAATCACGAATCCATTCACACAACTGAAGCGATACTCTGTAGGCATGCAGTTTGATTAGAATACGCTTGTGAGGAACGGTGTCGAAAGTCTTCTGGAAATTTTAAAATATCGAATCAATTTGACATCCCCTGTCGATAGCACTTATTACTTCATGAGTATAAAGAGCTAGTTGTGTTTCACAAGAAAGATATTTTCTGACTCCGTGCTGACTATATGTCAATAAATCGTTTCCTTCGAGGTACTTCATAATGTTCCAATACAGTATATGTTCTAAAACCCTACTGCAAATCGATGTTAGTGAATAGGCCTGTAATTCAGCAGATTCCTCCTATGTCCCTTTTTGGGTATTGGTGTGACTTGAACAATTTTCCAGTCTTTGGGTACAGATCTTTCTGTGAGCGAGTAGTTGTATATAATTGCTAAATATGGAGCTATTTTATCAGTATACTCTGAGAGGAACCTGACTGGTATACAATCTGGACCCGAGGCCTTGTCCTTGTTAAGTGATTTAAGCTGGTTTGTTACACCGAGGATATCTACTTCTATTTTTCTCATCTTGGCAGTTGTTCTTGATTGGAATTAAGGAATATTCACTTCGTCTTCTTGGGTGAAGAAGTTGCTGAAAACTGTGTTTGAAAACTCTGCTTTAGTGGCACTGCCATTAGTGACTTCACCATTGTTATTGCGCAGTGAAGGTATTTATTGTGTCTTGCCACTGATGTACTTTATGTATGACCAGAATCTATTTGGGTTTTCTGCCAGATTTAGAGACAGAATTTCGTTGTGGAAATTATTAAAACCATCTCCCATTGCAGTACGTGCCATATTTCGAACCTTAATAAATTTAGCGAATCTTCGGGATTTTGTGTTCTTTTTAATTTGGCATGCTTTTTTCATTGCTTCTGCAATAACTATCTGACCCATTTTCTGTACCATGAGTAGTTACAAAATGTATGTTCTGGGACACTATTACGACTTTATAAAAAAAAATCGCTCGTTATCACTAACGATTTTCTTATTTTTCACAAAATTGCCCTAATCTCCCAGAACATACATTTTGTAAGTACTATCCCTTTTTATCTAATAATAATATAATATAATATAATAATAACTACAATAAAAAATCATTTATTCTATTTACATTTCCAATAGGTGAACGTAATGTAATTAAATACATTGGCTAATTAACTATCATTTCAAAAACAAGTTTTAAAAAAGACTTTTTTACAACTTATTCTTAGTACCAAAAATTATCCTATTATTGACTTTTGTGGAAAACATGTTTTTAAAATTATTTTAAAAAACGAATTTAAAAAAAAGACATTTTTAGATCATTTTCTTAGACCCAAAAATTGTCCTATTTTTTACTTCTGTGAAAAACGTGTTTTTTAAAATTATTTTCAAAACAATTTCTAAAAAGCATTTTTATATATTTTTCTTAGCTCCAAAAATGTCCGATTTTTGGCTTTTGTGAAAAACATGTTTTTTAAAATTATATTAAAGAATACTTATTTACTTTATGCTTCATCAGCCATAAGATTATTATGAGATGTTGTTTGTAAATGTTTTTGAATGAAGACTTATTTACAGTTCTACCACATTTACAAATAACCTCTATGCTATTTATCTTTATAATATTTGTCAATACTTTTTTTAATCATACATTCACTACACTGTCTTAATTGTGGCTTGTCACAGCTGAAAGACTGCTTTAGCTGTCGCTTAGTGTTATCCATTTAAATAAAATAAAATTAATGTGAAAAATATTTTTTTAAAAATCTCACATCTTGAATTCTATATGATGAAATTCATTATTTCTATTTTTAAGTTTCTTCATTCCTTTATATTTCAGTTTCATTTGTCCTTTTTTAATTATTTCAAGTTGCCAAGGATCAATTAATTTGTAATATCTATCTGGTAAAATAGTTTTAAAACCATTATTAAGTTCCATACATATTTTTCTCCATATCTAGTATTTACATATTCACAGTCACTATCATTATATAAAACATTAACCTCTAGTTCAGTTATTTTTCTAATCTCTTTTGAGACACTAACACCATTGTGTTTATTGATTATAGTCTCCATTTATATAGAAAACCTTTTATTAGATTTATACATATTAATTATTTATTAGATTTTCAATAATCAGTAATGACCATATGGTAATGTATCTATTCTATTTTCTAAAACATACATTTTATTATCATGAGGTCTTAATGCTTTTCTATGAACTTGAATTGTATATATTTCATGTTTTAAACTTTTAATTAAATTAAATTTTCTATGTTGTTCTATATAGTTAAACAACCAATCTTTATAATCTGCTAAACTTATTTTGTTTTCAACAACACATTTTTTAATTCCATTAGATTTCTTTTCTATTTTGTTACCAACTTTATAAGCATACATTTTTCCTCTTAAACCACAAAATTCTTCCATTATTTTTCAATTACATTCATCTTTCATTTTACCAACAACTTTCTTGTTTATTTGTGGAATATTATACATATTATCTCTTGGATAATCACTTGTGTCAAAATGATCAATCATTGATTTCATATCTTCATAGAAAACTTCGGTTTTAATAATGCAAATATAACTATTGTATCTTGATAACATAATTCAATATTTTCTCCATATTTAGGCTACTCAACTCTGTAGTGAAATGCATATATTAATTCTTTAGATAAATCAAGTATACTTAATCTGACATAAAAAGGTTTATTAAAAATTATTTTAGTTTTATTCATATGAATAGCAGCTAGATTTTCAGTAAATATAGTTCTATGTTTAAAGTCTGGCTTAGCTACAAGTTTATCACATACTTAACCATCTGAAACTAATTTAATATCTTGTCTATTTCTTATATTTTCTATTGTTTTACCACATACAGAATTATTCATTACTTTATAGAAATCTTTTTCAAAATCATTTGTGGCTTTTGTTCTTAACTGCATGTTTAGATCTATATACTTCTTTAACCAATTAGATGGTTTAAAATTTAAACTTTATGTATTTTTGTGTGTTTCATTCCTAAAGATAAATATTGTTTAAGATTTCTATAATGTACTTCATAATTATGTTTTTTATCTATAGTAGTTATTAATTTACTTTCATTTGTACCTTAACAAGATTTTATTCAGGAGCTAGTGGTAAATCTTTATGTAAATCATGTAATTCTTTTGGATATTCTAGATCTACTTCAAATATATATCCATCTTCATTTTGTTTGATATTTCACTTACTTTTTTGGAATTAAAATTATTCAGTTCATCCCATTTAAATCCCCCATATGGTAGATATTGGTTCACAGCATAACCATATAAATTACTTGCATTTGGATACATTATTTAATTTGATATTTTTTATTACTGTAATCTTTTAAATATTTATTATTCGCTTTTACATATCTTTTACAACATTGTGAAATTCCTTTTTCAACCATTAGAAGCATATCATAGTCATATAATAATTCAAGTTTTTGATTAGTAGTTTTTAACATTGCATCCCAAGATTAACCTGGTTCTGTAAAATACCAAGATGTATCTAAATTATATGTATTTATACATGTTTTTCTAAAATTTTCAAAAACATCACATAACAATAATACATCAGTTTTAAGATAAATATATATCATGACATTCACCAAGATTTTTAATATTTAATTTTTCCCAAACTAACTTTGCTTGTTCATAATCTTCATCACTTATGTCACAATCATTTAATTCACTATAAAATTTATCTTCTATTGGTAATTGTGTTTCTTCAAATTTTTTCAAATAATCCATATAATCATATGGATAAAAACCTTTTCTAATTACTAAGTTAAATAATTCTGGAGAAACATACTTTTTAATATTTTTAACTGATTTTTCTAGAAATTTGATGTAAGTTTATCAAGTAAAGAAGCCAGAAATCTAAATATAGCAACAAGTCTCATTTTTAAAGTTTTTGTATGTTTACTAAAAGTAATATATTTATTTTCATTATGCAGTATTAATCTATTTCTTTATTAACATAACCAAGTTCCTTTACAAAAAGATGTGAATGATAACCAGATAAATTATGTAATTAATAGGTACAAAAACAGGTTGTCGTAGTTTTAAATTACACATATTGCATATTGGAGCAATATATTTTCCAGTTAAATGATCATGATGATGTACTTCTTTATTCTTTTTTGTATAAGGGAATTTACATAGTGTACAAATTGTAGATATTTGATACATTTTGTATTCATTAAGATCAAGTGGTTACATTTCATCAATTTCAGAATAAATTCTTCCAATATCTTCAACTTCTAGTTTTATACACTCTATAAATTTCTTATGACAATTTGGTCCACTATAAACAACAGGATCTTTATAATTTCCATACGTATATTTAATATAGTAACAAATTCCACTTGGTTCATGTTTTTGATATTTCATTCTATATGGTGTTTCGGGAATTGATTCACAATTATCCATCTTTAAAAGTAAACTTTCAAAATCAGCATATATAACAAATGGAACTTTTTGTGTAAATTTATAATTTTGAAAATATCCATATTCTCCTTCAGCTGGCATTTCAACTGATAGTGATTTATTAGTTAAACAATTATTTGTGTGTTCATCTAATTTTTCTTTGCTATCAAATGTAGTAAACATAGATTCCACTTCAGTATGTTTAGTCATTTGACTTGATACAAGTCTCCTATAAATTTTTATATAACAATAATGTGAATTATTATCTTTCTTAAAATAAAGTAGATTTACATGTTTTTGTTCCTTTGATTTTGTTATTTTTAATGGATACACTAGATAATTTTCATCTTCATCATCAAATGAATAAACATTAATAGATACATTAATTATATTTCCTATTTTTGGACTATGATCAACTAGCACGGCAAATTCAATATTTTCAAGTTTTTTTATCAAGATCAAGACCAACGCTTTTATATTTCGTTATTCTTTCTATTTGTTCATCTCCAGGAAACAAAGCAGCTTTTATAGACCATAAAAATATTTTTGATCATTATTTTTCACATTAACACATTCTTTTTTCTGGTAAATCAATATAAGATGATCCCCTTATTGGAATATATTTATTAATTGCTAATTGTACACGAACTATTCTATTTAATAACCATCCAGATCCCTGTGCTTAAAAATTACTTATTTTTTCTAAAATACGTCTTTTACCATATTTGAACGTTTTATTAAAATCTTTTTCTGTTAAAATAGTATAGTTTGGTGTTTGTTGTCCAGTTTCTTGATCTTTTTCGTTCATTTCATCTGGATGTAGTTTATATTCACAATATAAATTAAAATTTATCGTTACACCATGATGTACTTTCAAATGGTCTTTAACAATCTTAAAATTTTTTGTTTTTACTGCATTTAAGAAATGATTAGGATCAAGTGTATCCATATTATTTTCTAAATTTATAGTTTCTACTCTGTTTCCAGATGCCATTTCAACTAATCTTTAATTGTGCTTCTAACTTTTCGTTTTACAAATATTTTTGTAGAAAATGAATATATTCCCTTTAATAGTTTATCTTCTTTAGTGAGAAAAACCTCATCAATATCATAAAATGATAACTTTATCCAAAGATTTTCACTACGTTCTGCTTTATTATTTTTAACAATATTTATTTGATTAGCACTTACTTCTTCAGCGACCGCTGTCGTCGTCTTAGAACTGTGTTGAAGTATATAAATATTAACAATATTTATATATTTTTTACTTACTTCAGTTAAATAATTTTTATGAATTTCACTTACTTCAGATGAACTATTTTTAACAATATTTGTTTTATGTTCACTTACTACAGGTGTATTATTTCTAAGAATATTAGGATGATTGCCAATAATTATTGAATGATTACTAATAATAAATGTAATTAAATCAGCTTTACATAAATTTCAATATGCTCGTAAATAATTTAATCTACAAAATTCATGAAGTCTTACAAAACGATAATGTTGTAATTGATTAGCAAATGGTTCTAGTTGAACAGCGGTGTTTCTTTCCATTTTGCACTTCTATTTATTACAAAAAAAATTTATTAGATTTATAAAAATATTATTTTAACAAAATTATTATTATTTAATAGATGGACAACGATTATTATTTAATAAATAATTAATCAAAAAGAGAATTAGTTTAACAATCAATTAGTTTTTAAACAATTAGTTTAACATTCAGTTTGCTCTTCTATTTATTACAAAAAAATTCATTAGCTTTGTAAATATTAAGCTTATTAAATAGAAATGAGAATTATTTAATAGATGGATAGATAATTAATCATAAAGGATTTTTATTTATTGTTTCTTATTCATAATATATTCGAAGGTACATTTTTTAGATTTATTATTATGTTTATCTTTAGGTGATGGATATATATAAAAACAATTTAAATCTTTATTTTCTTGACAAATTTTACATTTCATTTTTTTCTTCAGTTATAACTTCTTCATTATTCCTAGTAGATTCATTTTCAATTTTCGTATGTTCTTCACTTGTATTTCGTCTTAAATGTTCCTTGAAATAATATTTAGCAACACTTTTTCCACATACACAAGGTTTTCGCTTTTTATTGTAATTTTCTACATGATAGTTATTTAAACATGGACTACATATAGTTCTATAACCATATTTTGTATACTTTTGTAAAGTGAAATTATCAATTGTTTTCTCTGTATGACAATATTTACAAAACTTAGTTTTTGGAGAACACTCTTGTTGAACTTGAATGTGCTCAAATTAAATAGAAAAAAATTTATTAAAATTGTAAAAAAGTAATTTTTTAAATTTTAAATTATTCATATCAATTATTTTAAAACTAATTGTCGCTAATAATCATCATCATCAGATTTCAATCAAATAAAGGATCAAAAGATCTTGTAGTTATTGGTAAATAATCAAGTGCAGCTAATATATCTTTTAATGTTGGTACTTTATTTTTAATAATAGTTCTACAAAGTGGACAATTTTCTTTTTCAAATTAACCATTCATCAATACATACTCTATGAAAAATTTGCATGCAGGTTGTTATAGCAAATTGATTATTATTTTCATCACCTAAACAAATAGGTCAATCAATATCTTTTTCACATACCTAAATTAGTTCATAAGTATCTTTTTCTTTAAATTGCATTTCGTTTTGGTTCTCCATTTATAAGAAATAAGTTTTTTAGATTTATAAAGTAGTTAAATTCTCTATTTTTTGTACTGTACCTTTCAATATATTTATTACTTAGGAATTAATTCAGATGTTTTATTACAATCAATATCAAATAAAGATAAATCAGTTGTCTGAGCTCTAACTACTTTTTTTGTAAATTCACTGTACTCATAGAATGTATCATATTTGAAAAAATACAACAAACCATTTGTGTATCTAAACACAAAATTCATTTTTGGTGGTAATCCTGGAAATTTTCTATTTATAGTTCCTCATGATTTGTATGTAAAAGTACATAGAAGTACTCTATCTAATTCTACATAGAAGTATTTGTTAAGGAATAAAAATGTTCCACCTGAATAAGTGTTTACTGTACCATTCAATAAAAATTTTTACGTAATCCTATATTAGTTATTGACATTGGATATCTTGAAATTAATTATAATGTGTGTAAATCTACCATATAAAACATATTGACTATAATTATTAGAATTTCACCACGTTGCCTTTGAATTGTTCCATCTATTTTCTGTATATCTTGTGGAAAATATGTTAACCAATTAGTCATTAATTGTAATTTATTCTCATTTATCGAAACCCACTTATTGTGAAAAATATACAAAATTGTATTTGCAAATAGTAGATGATCAAATTTCATACGTTCACATAATGATTGAATTGATTTAGGTGACATAGTAGTAGTAGTAGTAGTAGTAATAGTAGTAGTAGTAGTAGTTGTTGTTGTTGTTGTTGTTTGTGTTCCATATAAACTTTTAATAGCATCATCATCTTGAGATAATTCTAAATGTGAATCATTACAATAAGGATACATTATTGATTCAAAATCATCTGAATATTCCAAACCTAATGCATGACCAATTTCATGTACTAAAACTTCACATAGATTTGTTTGATATTTACGTGTATTTTTATCTATTTCCAAGTACCAGTTTTGATCTTTATACATATGTATTTCTAATAGATAATTATTCGTATTTGGAAAAAAAGCATGACCTAACAAATTTCCTTTTCCATCTAACTCCTTTGGACAACATTGACCATTAAATTCAAATAAATCTATTCGTCTTTTACCTGTAATTAAAATATCTGGATCATTGATATCATTAATAAACTGAATACCAATATATTTCTGCCATAAACTAAAAGCTGCATTTGTTAATTCTAATACTCTTTCATTTGCTTATTTATAATTCCATTTTATATTCTTTTTATTCCATTTATACATACTAGTTCTATAACTACCAAATGAATCTATTACACCACAATTAGGTTTGTTCATAAAACATAAAGTATCTTCATTTCATTCATCAGTAACCTCAAGATTGTGTGTTAGTTGAAATAACATTAATGATTCTCTTAATAATTCATCACTAACTAGGGTTATTTCAGTTTATGGTGAAATATCTAAGTAACCAAAATCAGTTAAATATTTAGCTACCTTATTCTTTTGCAAATCACAGCCTGGTGCAGCTGTTGTTATTTTCACAAACAGCAATAACAAAAATATCTTCATTTAAACAGAATTAAAAATAATATAATACATAATTTTTTTCCATTTACAATAAAATTTAATCATAAATACAAACTACAAAGTATACATAATGTTTATTTTTTGCAAAACTAATAAAAAATATTTCTCTTAAATGGAGCTGATTGTAGACATCATCAACAACACTCTTACATACAAACATGTTTTAATGATTATTGATGAAGAAAATAATCCATGGTTTAAAGCCAAAGATGTTGCAATACTTTTGGAATATAGTCAAACACATAAAGCTTTTGAGCATATTGATGAAGATGAAAAAAAGTTGTTAGAACATTTAAACTCTATCAGTTTAGAAATATTAAAAGCCAATGAAAAATTTACTATTTTTATCAATCAAGGTGGCCTCTATTCTTTAATTTAAAAAAAAAGAAACTAAACAATTTAAAAGATGGTTTATTCGAGAAGTTTTACCATCAGTTATAAGACATGGTGAATATAAGATTAGAAAAGAGATGATTGATTCTTATAAATATCAAATAAAACACAAAGATAATTGTATACAACAACTACAAGAATTGAATAAATTAAACACAAAATTAATTCAATTAAAAGATGATAGAATTAAAATGGGAGATGATCATATTCCGAATTCGAGAGAAACAGTTAATATTGCTTCGGAAATAATAGGTAAAAGAAATAAGGAATAAATAATTCATTATGATATGTAGTTCCTAAAACAATGAATGAAAACTTAAGACCTAGATTCATTCTTTTAAAATTATTTGATGATGAATGTGAATATGATTATTATGTCAGTTTGAGCACAAAAAAACATTTACAGAAACAACTATATAAAATCGAAGATAGACATCCAAATTGTAAAGAAATGTTAAGACTGAATTATAATGCTAATTCAATAAATCTGTATCAAAAAATGAAAGAAAATTTAAGGATTGACTGTCATATGAACTATTTCAATATTTTTAATAACTATACACAAGAACAATTGCTTCATGATATAATTAGTCTTAATCAAACTGAACTACTATAATATAACTTTATCTTTATTTACCGAAATATTGTCTTAATTATCGAAACCTAACCATTTAACATTAAGTTTATTATCTTTCTTCTCTAATACTTTTTTAACTAAGTATACATCTGGATATTTCGTTTCCTGTAGTACTTGTTCACAAAAATTTCCTTTTATATCTTTTAATTTATATCTAATGGGATTAGAATGAATAACATCTTCAATTTCAAATACTTCTGTTGATCAATTAGCTGTATATCTTTTTTCAAAATGACCTGAAAGTTTACTAATTCTAACTTTATCAGCTTTTTTAAATTGACTAGCTTTTTCACTGCATATAATGTTACCTATTTTTTAAGTTTTTCAGTTACTTCTATTGGCTTCATTTTTATTGTAGAATGTTTTGTGTTATTATATTCATCAATTAGATCCTTAACTAAATTTATCCATTTATAATTTCCTTGTAAAGAAAATTTCTTCCACATCTTTTCTTTATGTGTTCTGTTAAAACATTCAACAACAAATGTTTTTAATTCTGAAAAAAAAAATAATGATTAATGTTATATTTTTTTCTATATTCTTTAAATTCTTTGTTATAGTATTCTTTACCATTATCTGTCTAAATTATATGGCTGTCTATCTATAATGTTTTTTTTTTGAAAAGCATCAACTACATTCTTACATGTTTAATCATCAATAGGAACAACCCAAGCAAATTTCGAAAAGACACCAATAACTGTCAATAAATATTTATATCCTTTATTTATTTTTGAAATACCTTTTAAATTACTTGAATTCATTAGAACATTTCTTCTTTTAAAATTATCTTTTCACGAATATTATTTAGGCCTTCACCAGCACTTACAAATTGTTTTAACACATTTACTCTTTTTCAATTTAAAAACTGTGCAAAGACCTTCAGTTCCTTGTATTTCATTTTTAGTTGTTACTCTATGAGGATTATGTGTACCAGTAAACTTTTTTCACTTTAAACATAAATATGATAATCATGTGAAGTATAATTTTCCATTTATATAGATAAAAAATTTATTAAAGTTTAAATTTTAAATTATTTAACTAAGTTCCATTATATTTACATCTAAAGTAACAGTTTTAACAGAATCTTTTAACATTACAGTTATAAAATTTACTGTATGTACCATTATTGATTGAATATTATTATTTATTTTATATAGGTTATCAGCTACACTAACGGTTATATCAAAATCATCAAAGTTTAAATCTCTATTTATATTTTTATCAGCAATAATAATTCTTTTAATTATGAAATCATAAACAAAGTTATACATTTTTTCTTGACTGCCCATCATAAAAGTATATTCAATTATTTGTTTATCATATACTTTTCTTGTAAATTACTAAACAGTTCTAAGTATGGAGTTAACTCTGTTTTTGTGAAATAATCTGAAAAACCTTTTTCTATATCTTTTTTGGCAAAATAATTATCAAATTGTGTTAAAATGTTTGTGAATTCAGGTTTTGTAACATAATTTTTTAAGTATTGTTTGTTAACTACATCTTTTGCATCAATTGGATCATTTACATTACCAAGTATTCTACTTTTAAAACCAATATATCCTTTAGTTACTTTAAAAATTCCATTAAATTGTTTTTGAAATTGTGTAATTGCAGTAGTTACCTTTGGATCAAATTGTTTAATCATATTTTCAATTTTTTTAGATCGAATGTAGACGTATTAACTACATGTTCACTTTGTTTAAATAAATGTATCTTATTTCCAAAAATGTCCATTTATTAAATCTAAAATATCATTCAAATTATAATTTTCACAAAGTAATGTTAAAACAAAAAGACACAAATGACGATATACTACTTCATCAAAATTTTGTACTCTTTCTGTATTTTAATATAATTCATCTTTTCCTAAGTAATTAAGTAATTGTTTAGGTATATTACCACCAAATGAATAAAAAATGTTTTTATTTTTATTTTTATAATAACAAATCCAATGTGTACCAGGATTATCATATGTATCTAAATTTACTATACCACACTCAATTTTTAATGGTTTATTCTGTAATTCATGAATCATGTATACATCACAAAAAAGTTTAATTTTTAATTGTTTAGTAAGTTCTTCTATATCATAATTTTTTTGTTTTCTTTATTAAGTTACCATCCTTTTTCACCATTTCTAAGTTATGTCTTTTTTGTTCTTCTAAATCTTTATCAGCTTTCTTTTTGTTTATAACTGCATTTGCAATTGCTGCAGATCCACCAGCTAAGGAACCAATCGTTGCTAAATATGGTAATGCTGCTAATAATAATAGCAAAAATCCGCCTTCATGTTGTGTTAATCGTTTACCATAATTCTTTTTTGTTAAATATTCAATAATTTTTTTAACAACAGGAATACCTAATGTAATAAGTAAATTTCCACCAACTTCCTTTTCTTTCTTTCTTTTTTCAACATCTGTTAAAAATGGTTCAATTGCATTTAATTTTTCATTATTTAACTTTAATTTAATTGATTTTGGTTTAGTTTTGCAACTAGGTAGCAAAGTATAATCAATTGTAAAGTTAATCGTTTATAAAGTTAAAAATTCAATAAAGATCTTTTAAATTTTTAATCCTTAACCATTTTCATCAACATTAATTCCTATACCTAATTTTGGTTTTCCATACATTATTCCTCTAACTGCTGCTGCTGCTACCTTTTCATCAAATGAAGCATCATTTGCATACATTCTTTCTTTTGCAGCTAACTGAAGTTCTTTATCAAATTCATGTCTTTTTACTAAATCTTTATTATCTCTATAACCAATATCATGTTTTCTACCAGCTTCATCCTTAGATTTATACCTTTATCACCTTTAGCTAATCTTTCTTCTAATTTTGTACCTGGACCACAATAATTGTAACCAGGAAGATGCATTTCAAATGGCAATTTGTTAATTAGAGTATTTACTAATCCTTATCCATAGTCATCACTTTTCCAAAATGTATGTGGAAGATTATTCAAAAATCTAATTATATTTGGAATTGCAATTGGATTATCAATTATGAAATCACTAAATCTATTTGTTAAAATTTGTGCAATACTAACTTTTTATTATAATAATTCTTATTTCCAGCCAATTCTTCACCATCAATTACTGCTAATCTATCAATTAATTGTCTAACATCATTCATCCAAACATATTCCATTGATTTATCTGTATGTTTTTTTAATTAAACCTTTGCCTATTTTTTCAGGAGAACTTGGTTCTGAATCATCTATGATATGTCTTCTACAGTTTGCAAAATAATCATCAACAATTGATTTTATCAAATATTTATATTTATTACGTTTACTTAATCTTATTTTATTTGTATTATTATCAGAATACAATGCATCTGAATTATATAATATATCTGCATAATTTGACAAATCTACACCATCGAATTTTTAATTCATGTCATCTATAGTAATTTGTTTTTCAGTTAACAGTCCCATTAATCCATCTGTACCTTAATATGTTTTTTCAACAATTTTTAATTTATCTCCACTGTATTGAACCGGTAAATGAACAACATATTTAAACATGCCAAAAGGTTTGAAACCAAAAACTTTATCTTCACTATGATTAACGTACTTTAACATTCTTTCACTACCATTTATCTTTTTAGTTTCATTTATCTTTTTAATTTCATTTTGATGACTACTTGATTCTTTTTTTTCTTGTTATTTATTTAATACATCTTTAATTTCAGATTCACTTAATGTATAATCATATTTTCCAGGAATACCATCAGACCAATGATTTAATGGTTTAATTGGTGATAAATCTCCAAAATCTTCTATATGAGGACGATATGGAATCATTTGTTTTTCAACTTCTTTATTTTTTCAATTGCTTCCAGAACATCACCTAAACCTTCAATCCCTTGTTTTACTTTTTCAATAGCATCAATGACAGGCTGATCTTCCTTTTTATATTTCTCATATTCTGTTCTTGGTTGTTTTTTCCAAAGCTTAAATTTTTCTTTTAATTAATTCTTCAGCTTATTTTTCTATTCTGTTTAGCTTGTTTAACATCTTTTTTCTCATACTTTGCAAACATTTATTGAGGAAGAAAAAACATTAATTATGGTTATGTTTATGTTTAATGTTTATGTTAAATGTTTATGTTTAATGTTTATTTTTATGTTTTTATTTAATGTTTATGCTGTTAAGAAATGTTGTATTTTATTTCTGAACTTACCTTCATTTGGTTTCCTAGCCATGTCTATTGTGAAAAATCCAAACTCATCATTCCAACATTAGCTACACATTTCCTTAAAACTATCGAACTTTAACTCTCCACCAACATATTCATGACAAATATTATTTAAATTTGTATCATCTTGTCTAAAGGTATTTAAATAATTTAGATTGTCTCTAACTAACTGTTTAGGTATTTTCGAATACGTTTGAGCTAAATAAAAGCAATCTATACCTTTGTGTGTGCCTCTAGTAAAATATTTTCTTACAATATGTTGATTTTCTCAAATGAAATCATCGAATACCACACCTGAATTATCTTCACATTCATCTAAAGGAATAATTTCTTCGTTATTTTCAATAAAACTAACGATATTTTCATTAATTTTATCTTCAGTTTTTTAAAATTGTTTTATAAATTCTTGATACTTTGGCTGATCTAAGCTTTTTGAAGAAACATACACATGATTAATTTTATTCCAATTTAACCATCCAGGAGCTAAAATATAATTATCAATTATTTATGTTGTTTATCCACAACCACTAGGTCCAATTATCGCACATCTTATAGAATTTGGTAACACTTAACCATGTCTGTTTTTCGACATCTTTTCTGGGATTCTTATGTTAGGTTCCCAATCTGTTTTATTCATTTATTTAATAATTTTTTCAGTAATAAATGAGCCACCTTTTTCAACTTAGTGATAAATCTAGTATACTTAGAAAAAGATTAACTGTTCCAATACATGATAGTTATACTAATATTTCACTAGTCGGTTTTTATTCAACATTTTAACACCAAATATTACAAAAATAATAATAAACTTTATTGTGATGGTGAACAATAGAAATTCCTGTAAGTCAATATAATCTGAGACATTTAGAAAAATTTATTCATTCGAAAAAACCTAATATGCACATTAAAGCAGATAAGATTTAGAAGTTACTATAACTGATGAAAATAATAATTTAATGACTTTAATGGTGCTATTGTAACAGTTGTTTTAGAGATATCCTAATAATTTTTTTCCTTAATAAATAAATAATTGCTAAAACAGTCTTAGACTGTGTCCTGAATAAAATTGAAAGTTATCAATTCTATTCATTCCCTGTTAATGAGAAATCTAAAAATAATTTAAATGTTCCTAGCAAAGATACAGAAATTGAAATAAATATTGTCGATGGTTGGCTTCATCCAAATCATGCACAATTGTATATGAATTTTAGTATTATTGGAAATGATGGAACAGATTATCCAACTTATGATGGAAAATCAAATAAAAAATTAATAGATAATTTGATTTTATAATGATAAAGAAAGGAAATAATATTTTGTCTAGAATTGAACATGTTTTTATTTCTTCATCAGTTTTATTACATCTAACTTCATCTGTTACTGATAAAATAAGTTTAGAAGGACATATAATTAATACAGGAAAATTAAATAGTAAAAGAAAAGACGTACTTTGTCCATTATCATTACTTGGTGGATTTTTTAAAGATTATAAAGAAATTATGTGGGAAGAAGATTTAACTGTAATTTTTACATGTAGTTCTTCTTCTGGAGACACAATTTTACGTTGGTCTGATAAAAATTATGCTGGAATTGAAGTAAAAGATACACTTCCTAAAGAAGGAAAAATAGTTATAGAATCTATGGAAATTTTGTACCAGTTGTTACATATGAACCAAATTATGAACTTAGACAACGAGAAATTATTCTTAAAAATCCTAAAATTCATATCTCTTTTTATGAACTTCAAACACTAGAAGTTACCAGATTATCTGGTAGAAACAATTTTGAACTAGATATAACAAATTATTATAACTCTACAGAATTTGATATGCCATAATTCATATTTGCTACATTTCAAACAAATCGCAAAAATAATCAGTTGGTTGATTCATCATTATTTGATCATGTTAAACTACAGAATATTTATTTAAAAATGGTAGAAATGAAGTTTTTGCTCAAGAAATGTGGAATATTAATCCGCCAAATAATTTTCTGAAAGCATGTAATGCATTTTTAGATTTTAAAAGACTTACTTTATTAAAATCAGATATTGATATTAGTCCATTTAGTTTTATAAATAATTATCCAATTTATGTAATTAATATGACATGTAGAAAGAATGTTGTAACTACACAAAACACAACTTTGAAACTTTGTGGAACTTTTAATGATAAAATTCCAGATGATACACTTGCTTATGTAATTATGTATGGTAAAAAGAATCTTACATATGATGCCCAACATAAAATACTTACTGAAAATTTTTAATTATTAACATTTCCTTCTATATAAACGAATGAAAAAGTTAAAAAAAATTATAAAAGTGTTAACTTCTTGCTTATATACATTTCTGAAACATTTTAAGAAAGATAGAAAAATAAAAACTGAAAATTTTAGTATCTTACTTATTAAATTATTTCTGATTTGTTTCATTTAATCTTATGACTGACAAAGTGGAAAGTAGATAATTATATATATTTATTGTTAAATATAATTTTAAAAACATGTTTTTCACAAAAGTAAAAAATAGGACATTTTTTGGGGTTAAGAAAAAGATATACAAATGCTTTTTAGAAATTGTTTTGAAAATAGTTTTAAAAACACGTTTTTCACATAAGTCAAAAATAGGACAATTATTGGGTCTAAGAAAATGATCTAAAAATGTCTTTTTAAAACATCGTTTTTTAAAGTAATTTAAAAAAAAACATGTTTTTCACAAAAGTAAAAAATAGGATATTTTGGTACTAGGAATAAGTTGTAAAAAAGTCTTTTTTAAAACTTGTTTTTTTTAATTATAGTTAATTACCTAATATATTTAATTACATTACATTCACCTATTGGAAATGTATATAGAATAAATGATTTTTATTATAGTTATTATTATATTATATTATTATTAGATAAAAACGGATAGTAGTTACAAAAGGTATGTTCTGGGAGATTAGGACAATTTTGTGAAAATTAAGAAAATTGTGAGTTATAATGAGCGATTTTTTTATTTTTTATAAAGTTGTCCTAGTGTCCCAGAACATACATTTTGTAACTACTACCATGGGGGATCAGTACTATCACTTATTAATTTATGTGGTATATATCTCTCAATTGCTGTTGATACTATCTCTTTGAAAACATTCCACAAGTTTTCTACATCTACATGTTCAGATCGGAAGGAGTGAGGACTGTCTCTTAAAAAGGCGTTAAGAGCATTTTTATCATCTTTTTTAAATAGATATACTTTGCGTTTTTTTATGGTTGTAGGTGTTACGGTATTCAGCCTAGAAGCAACAGCCTTGTGGTCACTAATCCCTATATTCGTCACAACACTCACTATTCGTCCAGAATTATTTGTTGCTAAAAGGTAAAGAATGCTTTCGCAAGCATTTACACTTCGAGTGGGCTCATGAACTAATTGTTGAAAATAATTTTCTGAGAAAGCATTCAGTACAATTTTGGATGATGTTTCAGTATGTTGCAACTACGACTTATTAAACTGTTCGATAATATTCGTACCTCTCAAAACCTACCTTCTTTAAAATTGGAATTATTACATTCTTCTTGATGTCTGAGGCATTTCGCCCGTCTCAGAGATCTACGACGCCAGGTGGAATAGTTTTCTCACGGCCAGTGCTCCCAAGTATCACAGTAATTGTGAGGGAATGTTGTCTACTCCAGGTGCTCCGTTTCGATTTAGCTCTTTCAGTGGTCTGTCAGTTCAATATCGTATAGGGGTTGTACAAAAATATCTCAGAACCGTGAGGAACGTATACTCGAACATAAACGCCTGGAGACTGTGCTGCTGCATTTGGCCACGAACTGCACAGGCGCAGCGTCCTGAGGACGTCGTGGATAGAACGGCGTTCTGTGTAGCTGTGAGAGCATTTAGTCGGAGCTGAGCAAATTCGAACGTGTGCAGATCGTTGGCGCTCGTGTGGTGGGTTTCCCATAACAGAGGTAGCCCAAGTGTTTCGTGTTTCAAGACGCACCGTATCGAAGATTTAAACCGAACACGGGGAAAGCGAGAAAACTTGGTCCGCTAGCGCAACAACGTGGACGACAGTACGTTACGGGTGGTCTTGACGGGGGGGGGGGGGGTCACGACAGCTGCCGAACTGAGTGTCGCACTAGCGTACGCTGTCAGCACCAGAACTGAGAACAACACGAAGGGAGCTCCGTAAGCAGCGAATTGCAGGGTGGGCTGAAATTCCGAAACCACTCGACAGTGTTGCAAATCCTCGTGACAGGAAAACGTGCTGCCGAATCGTGAAGCCTGGGCTATGGAGCGATGGAAAAATATCATTCGGTTGGTTGAGTCTCGTTTCACGCTGTTGTCACTTCTGGCAGAGTGTACACTCCGAGAGTGAAACATGGAGGACGCTCGGTGATGACCTAGGTAGCTGTACCGCGACATTCGATGGACCCAGTGTTACTTTGTGAGGTCGCATTTCTGCAGAGGATCATGTGACCGTTCTGGGTGATGGAGTCTACGCTACAGTACAACGTTTCTTCCCTGCTGATGATGTTGAGTTCCAGGACTGGTTTTGTAAACACGAGCACGAGTCTTCGCCCCCACAGTCACCAGCTCTCTCAGCGTCTGTAGAGAAGTGTGCGTTCCACCACCGATACCTCAACTTGCCGATATTTTACAGGAACAGATTCCCTTAAATAGCGTGCAGGACCTGTATTTTTCCATTTCGAGACTACTGGAAGCTGTTTTGAGTGTTGACGTTTCTCCTATGCCATATTACACATGGTAATATTCTGTGTTTTTGATGCTTTCACATTTTTGCACACCCCCTGCATTTCCTAGCTCCTGTTCATCTAGCTTCTCTGGCTTCTCCATAATACCATCTTCAGTTCGTCTGAAAGATACTGTGTGAGAATTTTCTGAGTGGATTGAGGATTTTTTAGCAAGGAGGATACAGTGTGTTATCCCGGACGGAGGGTCATGGACGCGTGCAGACCGAACTTCAGGTGTGTCGCGAGGACCTGTTTTGGGACTCTAGCTGTTGGTATTGTATTTTCAGGACACAGTTGACAATATTAAGAGCACCCTCACACTTTTCGGAGATAACGGAGTATCAGTAACGAAGTACTGTCCGAAAAAAGCTTTACAAAAATTGAGTCAAATCTTGAGAAGTTTTCAAAGTGCTCATATCAACACAACTCTCTGAAAGAGTTTTCAATGTTGAGGAATGTAGAACTCTGTACCTCACGAATAGAAAAAATGTATCCCTTGAACACAATGTCAGTGAGTCAGAACTGGTGTAAGTCAAGTCATACGAATACTGGGACATAGGGTTATTAAATGGAACGAGTACATAGGTTCATTCGTACGTAAAGTAGGTGGCAGACTTGGGTTCACTGGTAGGATGTCAGGAATATGCGCTCAGTCTATAAAGAGATTGTTTACAAAACGTTTGTGAGACCCAGGTTAAAATTTTGTTCGACGGTGTGGGACCTCTACCGGTAACGACTAACACGGGATATTGATTGTATACAGACAAGGTCAGCACAAATGGTCAGACGGCTGTTCGACACACGGGATAGCGTCAGGGGAATATTAAAAACCTGAACGGGCAGACACGTGGAGGTGGATGCCAACTATCGCGATGAGAGCCCAGTCAGAAACTTCGCACTGCCGGCCGGGATGGCCGAGCGGTTCTCGGCGCTACAGTTGGGAACCGCGCGACCGCTACGGTCGGAGGTTCGAATCCTGCCTCGGGTATGGATGTGTGTGATATCCTTACTTAGGTTTAAGTAGTTCTAAGTTCTAGTGGACTGATGACCTCAGAAGTTAAGTCCCGTAGTGCTCAGATTATTACATTAGAAACTTTGCACATACAACTTTTAGTGAGGAATTTAAAAATTTTCTACAGGTCCTCAGGTACTGCGCCGTTAGCCCAGATCAGATCGACTGCAGCGCGAAAGAGGCGTTCGAAGCAGTACTCTACCCACGCTCTGTGGAACGAGAAGATCTAATCGCTGCTGCAATAGGAAGTGGTTCGCCAAGTATAGATGCAGAATAAAGAAAGCTGTTTTTGACACGAGTGAAATAAATAGGTCATGACAACAGAGACCGCTTTTAGCTGACGTCAGTTTAAGAAGAAGAGGCATTTTTTTGTGGTATGTCGGGCGTTACTAGGGAGACACTGAAGAGCAGGTGGCGACCCCGGGGGAGCCGGCAGCCAGCGCCGCACGGTAACACCAGGAGAAACCAGTGAAATGCCGAGGTCCCAGTCCAGAGGAAACTGAGTACAAACCGTCCTCACAGGGTACGAATTCGCTGATGTTTAGGTGGGGATGTACGAGTTGTGTGGCGTCACTTCCTGTTATTTCGCGTCGAGGAGGCATTGCCGTACGTCAAACACAGGTTAAGATCTGCAATATTTCCGCAACGTGCTACGAAACGTTCAACTTGAGTGACACAACACAGTCTTTGATCAGAAAATTATTAGCCTTAAAAAAAAACGTAATAAACTAAACTCGCTTGCCGTTAAAAAAGAAATGGCTCTGAGCACTATGGGACTTAACTTCTGAGGTCATCAGTGCCCTAGAACTTAGAACTACTTAAACCTAACTAACCTAAGGACATCACACACATGCATGCCCGAGGCAGGATTGGAAACTGCGACCGTAGCGGTCACGCAGTTCCAAACTGAAACGCTTAGAACTGCACGGCCACACCGGCCGGCGCTTGCCGTTAAAATTGTAGCTTTGAAGCTTTACTTGTTGACTGAATAGAAGCTGTTGTGGGCGAGTACCGTGTAAGTCTTTTATTGAATTATTACGGAATGTTTCACTTTTGTGGTGTCTAATCCTGCAATCAGTGTTTTACAAATTCTGCTGTTCGTTTTCGGCAATTGTACAGCACTGCGTTTTCATCTCGCTTAATTATGGTAACGTTAACTCATTTTCCCGTGACGATTGGAGTTTGAATTATGTAGATGTGTAGTCTGAGAAACTACTCTAACATGTAGATACATGTAGCCTATGTTCGAAGCTAATCATTTTAATCTCTTCTTCCGGATTATTTCTTATGACTTGCAACTTACAATGCAAGTCAAAACTGCAAATCAGAAAAATTGTAATCGCTTATATCGTTTGGCACAAATGGATTCTAAATGTTGGGTGGCTGACCACACGTGTTTAAGCTATCATGTGAAGTTTAATATGGCTGTTGAACTGTGTTGTCATTTTCTGAAATGCCACTGAAGTGGCTATTTCAAGGTTGAGAGTATTCGAACATGCTTACTTCTCCATACTTGAGTTTAAGTAGTCATTATTGTTACTATTATTATTATTATTATTATTATTATTATTATTTCCGCTAGAGACAAATACTTGAAGGACTTACTCGTTACCTGTATCGTATTAGTGTTTTTTTACGACACACCGGTTCGTGTTATAATGAAGTTTGTCTAAAATCGTTTATATTGTCTGGCTCACTAACTTTACACTCCTCCAAACCACTCCATACCATTACAATGCTAGCAGAGTGTGATTGTGTTTAAGCGGTAGGAGTCTGCTGCAGTACACCAGTAAGGAGCGCAAAATTTTTTCGTGTACACTGGGTGTCACGGGCGACGCAGTGCCGGGGAACACCGTGTCCAGCGGTCCCCGGGCCTGGTCCCGGCGGCCCCGCCGCTCTCCGATGGCAGTCGGAGGTCCGGATGCGCCCAGAGCAGCCACCACGTCGCGCGCTCGGCGGCGCCACCTGCGGCACGACGTTATCGTGTTCTCTGGCAACGCTGCAAATGTTAACGGCGAGCGCCGGCTTCGGCGTTATGTCGAGGTTTCTGCCCGTACCTCGAGGTTTCTCGGTTACGTACTCCTCGAGCTATCTGGCTGCAGTGTGTAGCCGCTTAAGGTGTTAGGCGTTTTTCTGCCGTAGTTTTTGAGTCGTCGTGTGGCTGTCAAACAATTTAAACGTTAGGTTAAGCAGACTGAGTGATGAGCTTTCATCATTTATGTAGCATTCGATGCTTCTCGTTGCTCATTTGTGTGACGTCCCCACCTGTAGGAATTGGTATTTCATTTCCACGTGTAAATTTCCTGTAAAGTGCTCCGCGGCCAGAGTAACTCTGCTCCGCGGTAGGCCCGTTGTTTGGCGACCAGACCGTGTCCTCTTTCCTCCCAGGGTGCCGCCCTGTCATCCACGAGTAGCACAGTAGCGGCCGGCCGTCGCTCTCTGTGGCGGGACCGCAGCCGAGTTGGGGCTGGCAGCGGCGCCGTTTGGGCGCGGGGCGCGCGACAGGAATGGGAACGAGGCGGAACAGAGCAGGGCGCCGCGAGGAACTATTGTCCACTGTCGCTGGTAGTTCTATGGAGATGTAGCGCTTCGCTGAAGCTAACTGATACCTTTCGTCACAAATTGATTTCCTGAGACTGGCGCATTGGCGAGAAATGGCACTGGAATGGGCGAAGAGCACGGTGGTGGCGAGTACGAAACGAGCTGTTTCTCAGCACTGGTGCAGCCTTGTGATGGACGATGTTTTCGGACCGAGTTGAAATTGACGTCAACTAGTATTTGTTGACTGTTTTATTCACATGTTAAACAGAAAAACAGCGAACATCAGTGAATTCTACTTACCTCGTTTTTCACTAAAGCGTCATTGCGTGGTACAGCTTTCTGGCAACCCCTAATTCGAAGATGACTTTTCAAGTTGCAACTTGTCAGTGAGCTTCTACGGGTGGATTTCGTTCTCTCGACCGCGGAAATACGTTGCTCCCACAGTCTGTAGGTCCACACACCGACATAATCGTAACTGTAAACTCGTTAAGTCTCGGAAATCAGTGACGAAAATTTTTAAACCAGCCTCCAACACTTATTTTATTCTCGAATTTATCACTCCACTGCCTATCGCACTGTAGGTCTGTAAGCTATAAATATCTCTAGCCACTCTGCAGTCACGTCTCGTAAACCGATATTGTGCGTCCGGTCTTCGCTCTGATGTTCGTAATGCGGCCGTAATGCTGTTCTTCATCGATTTACAGACAGCTGATCTCCACTTTATGCACTGCGCTATTATGTACGAGCGTACAGGGTGTTCGGAATTGGCCGTTACAAGCTTTTAGGACTTGTAGAGGCGAGAGAGTACATAATATTTTCATTAGGGAACCGTGTTCGCAAACGTACCGTTCCCGTTCTATGGCGGTTTCAGTGCAGACCTGTACCGCGCCCACGTCTGCTGAGGGAAGAGGAGAGGGTGGACAGCGCCTGCGGTCGGCACGTCGAGGAGCCGCCGCGCTGCCTCACCGACGTCCTGCACGCACAGTGCACCGGGTTCGTTTTGGAGTAATGTAAACACGTAATTTTAAGCCTTATTTCGAACAAATGTGGTTAAGAGATGAAAGACGTCGCGGTCTCCTGACCTTCATTGCTTACATATTCCGCCATCACAATCGTATTCCACACATCAAGACGCTTCATTCGAACCCAAACTCGGTAGGATAGAATCAATGTTGTATGAATTCATGTAAACGATATGCAAATAACTAATAAATCGCAAGTGCGCACCGTGGTTGAAATACTCGAGGCTGGCGTACACACATACATTCCAGACACGACGGTCACAGGAGCTTTTAGTTCGAGAGAGGCAACTGCACGCCAGGAGGCCAGTCCCAACCCATCTACATCAGTCGGTAGCCGCCCGTGGAGCGGACAGCGTTCGCCCGAGTGAAAGGAGGAACGACCCCGTGTTCGGCTTAAAAGCAAATTCCGCTACATTGTGTCGGAGCGGCCAGCCTACACATTCTTTACACGTAGCACGCAGTTTCAGAGATTTTCACAGGGAGACAGAAAATGCCAAACGCCAATACTACAGATTTCCGGATTGGTCGCCTTAAACGAAACGTCATTCTCCCATTTTAGAAGAGCAATGCTGATGGCAGACGATATTTCTGACGCCATGAGCTGAAGGAGTAATGTAAGAGACCGGAAGATATACCCCTTCACATCTGGCATGGAGAGGCGCCGTTCTGTTGTCGCTCTTGGAGCGAGGAACAAGTCTCTCCTCAGTACTTCACTGGGAGAGCACCTGTGTCGAGAGCGAATCGAAGTGTGACTCTCTGTATTGAATCCTTGCAATTAAGCATTGTTCACTGTGTTGGCCGACACTTATTGTGCGGTGTGAACGGACAGAGTTATAGTTAAACGCCTGCGAGCGAATTTTTGAGTGGCATCACGGTGGACTGGTTATCTGACCGGTGTACCATGCCAATAGTTAGTCTAGGGGCGAATAGGAATCCTTGACTTCATCAAGGTGTAGGGAGAGTTTGATTGGCGAAGGTCAATCCAGATAGAACGAGAGTTATCTTATTTGTCAGCGGTGAGCGGCGCAGACAGCAGGCATCGCAGCTTACGGTATTGTGCGCTACAGCTATTGCGAGCCCCACATTTCCTCCACAACAGTACATTTCACTGCATTTTATACACGACAGCCTCGACCGTACCTAGCAATATTCTAAAGAATAATTTTTCAAGTTGCATAGGCGCGCCAGGATATAACTTGTTCAATTCATAACTAAAAGTGCCATTGTGATTTCTGAGAATTTTTGCAAAATAAATAATAATTTTCGTTAGTTCCATGTTTTTCTTACACTAACTAGCACTACTCAAGTACCCAAGTATCCCAGTAGTTACGTAAGAAATTTTGTGAATTTTTGTGTCATTTCCTTACAGCGGACGACTCCGGAAGATATTTATTGCTGAAAGTTTTTCAGGCATTTCTCTTTAGAACGTTAGGAGCGTATGTCTGACTTCTGTAGTAGTGTGGGAGGTGGAAATTGCATCTTGGAGGAGCCACAGGGTAAAGGGTTCATGTCAGATTAATCCGTTGCGCCACGCCGCCCACGCCGCCCACGCCGCCCCGCCTGGCCGCCACCCTGCTGCCGCCCTCGTGTACGCCGGCAGTCGTTCCTAGTCTGGGGAGAGCGGCCGCAGCTGACTCGCCGCTACCTGCTGCCGCCGGAACCCCCCCTGCGGGCTGCGAGTGCCGGAGGCCGTGGCCGGACCCGCTCGCACCACGCTCCTTTGAAAACTTGTGTACCCCGTTACACCTCCTACACTGAGTGATATTATTACGGAAATACTCGTATGTGAAGCAGTGGATAAAGTACTAAAAGGTAATATTATTATCGCACTCCCGCTTGTAAGTCGTAGGCAAAATACTGATATAGTGAGAATTAAAATTAAAAAAATATGTTTGGCTGAAAACAGGCAGCGAAACATCGACGTTCGCAACGTACGCCTGGGAAGCAACTAGCGCCTGTTTGATAAACTCGAGCGTAACCGTCAACTGTATTCGCCGAATCCGCCCCCGGAGAGAATCTGTGCGCCGCTCTGCGGCCCCCCTGCTGCCGCGCCTGGCGCCTCCTCCGCTCCCCTCTCGCCCCCCTCCCCCCTGCCCCCCTCCCCCCCGCCCCCCCTTGCAGGCCGCAGCGGCCCCCCAGCCGCCCACGCAGCGGCCAATTACCGCCGCCCGCATTGTTCCACCGTGACGTCGGGCGATTATTTCCGAAAGACGGACGCAGATTAGGCGCGTCTTAGCGAGTCTTCTCTCGTTACGGTGGAAACGAGCGCAAGACGGCTACGGATCTGTCAGCAGAAATTAATTTCGCGCGCGCGCCGGCTGGGAGGGGATTATTCTTTAAAGAGCGGCGCAAACAGCCGCCAGCTCTACGAGTCCGCCTTCATTAAGTTGTGATTATACGCGCGTAGGGCTGCGGCTGTACAGCTTAGTCGGTTTGTCGGCCTCGCCACCTTCCTTTCTGTCAAAACACCTTCACAACACTGGAACAGCCCGTAATACGCAATCACCAAAACGTACCGCACAAAAGGCAGAATAATGCGGCAACCCTCAGACGAAACACACACACTTTACATTTGTTTTTAAACAGCTTACATTTCGAGAAAATACATTTTTTCTTCTTTTTATCGAGACACATTTCGCTCAGGTTATTGCGTCGTCAGTGGCTTATTTTCTTTCCATGAAATAAGAGGAAAATAGAACTTTACTGTCAGTACGAAATATTATGACCACCTGCTTAATAACTTGTCGGTTCATTTTTGGAACGCAATGTGTCGCCGATTCTGCATTTCGCGAATTCTTTAGATTTGTGATAGGTTTGTGGAGGTATGTCACACGAGATGTCCACGCACATGTCACGTAATTTCCTTAAACAGCGGGTCGCTGATTTATATAGGCGGTGATAGCAACCCAAATGCGTTCCATTGGACTCACGTAGAGCGTATTTCGTGGCCGAGACATCGACGTGAGTACATTACCGTGCTCCTCAGATGTCTGTAGAACGCTCCCGGCTCTGAGACTCGGACGGTTATCTCGCTGCAAGAAGGCGTCGCCGGCGGGAAAGACGAAGTGGTGCAGGCGGTCCACAGTTTCCGGCGCGCCTTCGGTTTCTGCCACGGGTGGCACGAGAGCGCAGCAGAAGGCATTGCGCAGCATAACACTGCCCCCGCCGAGCTGTGCGCGTAGCGGGCTGCACATTCCGAACCGCCGTTCGCGAAGACCACCGTAGACTCGGCGTGACAGAAGCGTCACCCAGCCGACGAGGCGACACGTTTCGACCCGTGGGCGGTCGAGTGCCGGGGGTGCTGTGCCCACTCCTGTCGCAGCTGACGGTGTCGTAGGGTCGACGTGCGAACACGTAGGCGCGGTCTGCTGTGCAGCTCCGTGTCCGACAGTGCACGGCGAACCGTGTGCTCCGAAACACTCGTGCGAGCACCAGCATTGCGCTGCTTCGGCAGAGAGGCACAGACGTCTTCTACCCTGTGTCCAGCCACTTCAGTGTCGTCCTACCACTGTCCGCAGATGCTCGCAACAGCAGAACGCGAACATTCGACCAGCTACGCTGTACTGGTTCACAGGTTCTGGTTAATAGCATTATCACCTGACGTCAGCAGATTTCCCCGTTCCCCGTTCGCGGCCCGTGTCGTCGCTAGAATGGTTCCCCGTCCGCCTTTGATCCACTTGTACACTTCTGTTAGCGCGTCGCGTCCCAACAACGCCACCAGGCGACGTCATCAGTTCATGAAATATATATATATATATATATATATATATATATATATATATATATATATATATATATATCAGTTCATGACATCCAGTCTTACAAATTTACTGTCTCTGATGGACACACATCTAGATCATCCGCTCTCAAAACTCCGCCATCTCTCTCCCCACATCCACCACTGCTGGCGGCTCACCTCCAACTGCGCAACGCTACGCGCTGTTCACATCCAGCTGCCCAACACTACAATGGCAGAGAACAATGCAAACCAGCCACAGACTGCACACAGCACAGTGAGTGATTTTCATACAGCGCGCTACGTGGCGTTACCAATATGAAAACCTAAACAGCCTACTTACACCTAAACAGCCTACTCACTAAGTGTACATAATTTCAGTTCTTAAGAAAAGAATTCACAAATCTGAAAACAGGCAAAATTATTTATATACAGCCAGGAATGGCTCTGAGCACTATGGGACTTAACTTCTAAGGTCATCAGTCCCCTAGAACTTAGAACTACTTAAACCTAACTAACCTAAGGACATCAAAAAGCATCCGTGCCCGAGGCAGGATTCGAACCTGCGACCGTCGCGGTCCCGCGGTTCCAGACTGTAGCGCTTAGAACCGCTCGGCCACCCCTGCCGGCAGCGAGGAATGGTCAGTATTCCGGGACATAACTGGAATGACAGTTTGAAGCAAAGAACTTCGTACGGGTTTATGCACTATTTGGAATTGTTTCTGAGACAGAACACATTTGATGTACGTTGTTATTTATTTTCTGTATTATTCACTAAATTCTCAGGTTTACCCATGTACTCGTGTGTAACAGTTAGTAAACATTACAACATGACTTTTACAGGGTATCATTTTTTTAAGACATTCACCTCTCAGCATTATCGTACGTTCGCACGCCTCACATGACACCTGTTGTACACTTCACAATAAATGTTCAGATACCCCATCGTCAACTTCAGAGCTTTTGTACACTGCTGGGAGAACACGTTTTGCTCCTTAACGAGGCGCCTCTCCGCGTTCCCTGAAGAAGGGAGCAGCGTCCACTGTGTGCGACTGAGCAGTTCGTATGGGCCGTGCGCTTTTCGTTCATTCACCTCAGACTTTATCCAGTCTCATATGCAACAGCCTAGTGGCGTAAGGTCTGGCGATGTCGGTGGGCAATTAATTTTACGACCTGGACCAATCCAGCGATTAGGGTCAGTGTGGTTGAGATTTTTCGTAACATGTCTGGTGAAATGTGGAGGGGTTCCGTCACGCTGTATGTTACGGAGTCAAGTCAAGCGCCAGCACGATAGAGCAGAGAGGGCTGTGAAGAAGGCGTCAGCAAACTGCATGCCGACGGCCGCTCTCCAGGACGACAACGCGCCACCAGCGGCCTCTAACGAAGAGGACGTAAGCGCCGCGCCCAGGTGGCCGCGACCTGGATAGAAGAGTCAACTGTATTACTTCACTTGAGAGATTTCTTATTTCAATGTCACCCTTCGCTTGCGACACTTCTGTGTTATTGTCAAAGTTAAGAATTGTCATTGTTCATTTCGTAATAAAACTCATTAATACGATTTGTTTGAATGTTGTCTAGTGATCTGAGACGGCAAGTTTTCTAGACACCCCATATTCAACGACTAGGCAGGATTTAACACTGTAAGTACACTACAGTCCGCGTTGCCAAAGGAGTGTCTCCAAGTTGTTCAACAAACGAATTTTCCAAAAAAGTGCAGTTAATTCTGTCCCGTCATTTATCGGTCGGGTGGGTAAGACACATAGTGCGCACCACTATCACGAAAACAAATTTGCATTAAATGCGTGTTGTTTCGGAAACCATTCGGAACAGGGCATTTGCCCGTATGAAGTTTCCGATTTCAGATGACCCTTTCTGTCACGTCGCTGAGTACTGATCAATCCTCGTGGGGCACCCCCTGCACCTTGTAATCACATGCTATGGTTTTTTTTATTTATTTCGGGTTATCGCTATTTTTCTTTCGCCGTTTATCATTTGCAGCTATTGACAAAATTAAGAAAATTTGTGTCTGCTCACTGCGCATACTATCCGAAAACAAATGTGTTTGTACACGGACACTAACACCAGAGAGCCACGCACTCTTCGCTCACTGTGCGTTCAGTCCGTTCTGGCAGTGTACAGCATGGTGCATAACATCTACATCACTACTCTGCAGTTCACATCCAAGTGCCTGGCACAGGGTTCTTAGGGCCAATTTCAGGGTGAAACTTCCTGGCAGATTAAAACTGTGTGCCGGACCGAGACTCGAACTCGGGACCTTTGCCCTTTGCTGGCAAGTGCTCTAGCACTTACCCGCGAAAGGCAAAGGTCCCGAATCCGAGTCTCGGTCCGGCACACAGTTTTAATCTGCCAGGAAGTTTCATATCAGCGCACACTCCGCTGCAGAGTGAAAATCTCATTCTGGCACTTTCAGGGCACTTCCCGATCGTTCCACCCTCAAAGAGTGCAAGGGAAAAACGAACATTCGAGTCTTTCCGTGCGAGCTCTGATTTTTCGGATGGTCATTTCTCTCTATGTAGGTGGGCGTCAACGAAATATTTTCTCATTCGGGGAAGAACGCTGGTGATGGGAATTTTGTGAAAAGAGCTCGTCGCAACGAAAAACGCCATGCGCGTATCGCATCCGTGGCATTTTCTCTCCTTTTTTGCGATAATTGAAGACGAGCTCCCTTCTTTTAGCTTTTTCCGTGTCCTCTGTCAATCCATTTTTGTAAAGATCCGTACCGCGCAGCAGTACTCCAGAAGAGGACGGGCGGGCACGGTGTAGGAACTCTTTAGTGGATTTGTTGCAAATAGTCTGAGGTTCACCTTCTCCAAAAATTTTCTATGTCATCTTTCCAATTTGAGCTATTGTTAATTGTAGTCTCTAGTTATTTAGTTGACATCCTTTAGATTTGTGTCATTTAACGTGTAGCTGAAATTGACAGATTACTTTTAGTTCTCATTTGAACGATCTCGCTGATTTCATTGTTTAGAGTCAATCGCCACTTTTTGCAACATATCATCTGGAAACTAACTAAACTGTCTCGCATCTGTGTCTACTTAGCAGGCACAGTCTAGCGTTTTAACAACTATGTAGTGCAGAATTCCGTCGTACTTAGTACGGAGAGGGACTGTGACGGCTGTGTACCAATGGATGCTAGTCGAGTCAGTGACCCGCCGCCGACACCTCCAGCCGGTGCCAGCTCAGGTCACACAGTCTGAGGTTGCTGCCAGTGGGGGGACGTGGGGATCCCACGCGCCCCCGATCGGCCCGCCGCCTCCGATGCCCTGCTCATACTGACGTGGACGCCTCACCCACGGTCGAGTGGGTGGTCGTTCCGAGGTGTTGTACCCAGCGAAAGGCCCGATCGAAAGGCCTCAGCAACAGGTTTTGCCGCAGTCTGTGGCTTACAGAGATCCTAAACCAGAAGCAATCGGTCGCTCTGTTCCTGAGGAGGCCTCATCCTGCGAGACCAGCCCAGTCACAGAGTAGCTGGGAGCTCCAGCGTGGGAGGCGAACGAACGCAGTGCGCGCCCCCTGTGTGCTGCCCTGGCAGGGAGACACCCGGGGCGTGGGGCCGCGTGGTCAGCTGCGTCAGTGCCGCTTTGGATCGGATAAGATGCTCTCTGGTTCTGGGTGGCTCGCCGAATTGGTAAAGACTTCCATTCCTGCTTGCGAAATGAGGGCAGAACTCGCCATCTGTAGCGTCGTCAGCAGTTCCGGTTGTGGACCTTTGGTACAGAGCTGAGCTGAGGGTCTGAATCAGAGGCCCAGACGCTTCTGGGACGCAGTGGTGTACCGTGTCAGGGGCCCGCTACACGCAGGAAGTGGCTACAAGGGTAGCGGCGGACCTGTGGAGTGGACTTGGCGGTTGTTTAGGTTAAAGGGCTCGAGGAAGAACAAAAAGGTTTCGAGTCTCAAAGGGTGCAGGACAAACACGGGACGAGGATTGATCTACAACCCGTAGGTATTATAGAAGCAAACTGTAGTAGCTGCGTTGGGAAAGAACCAGAGCTCCACGCACTGATAGAAAGCACTGAGGCACAAACCGGCATATGTACTGCGACCTGGCTAAAGCCAGAGACAAATTCAGCTGGATTTCCTACAAAGGACGTAACGATGGCCCGGAAGGATAGGTTAAACTCACTAAGTGGTGGCGGCTTGTTGCTGTTAGTAGCAGTCACCATTCGAGCAAAACTGCAGTAGACGCACAGTTCCCGCCAGGGTACATCTACATCTACATCTACGTGATTGCTCTGCTATTCACAATAAAGTGCCTGGCAGAGGGTTCAATGAACTACCTTCAAGCTGCCTCTCTACTGTTCCACTCCCGAACGGCACGCGGGAAAAACGAGCACTTAAATTTTTCTGCGTGAGCCCTGATTTCTCTTATTTTATTGTGATGATCATTTCTCCCTATGTAAGAGGGTGCCAACGGAATGCTTTCGCAATCGGAGGAGAAAACTGGTGATTGAAATTTCATGAGAAGGTCCCGTCGCAACGAAAAACGCCTTTGTTTTAATGATTGACATTCCAATTTACGTATCATGTCTGTGACACTATCCCCCCTACTTCGCGATAATACAAAAGGAGCTGCTCTTCTTTGAACTTTTTCGATGTCATCCGCCAGTGCCACCTGATGCGGATCCCACACTGCACAGCAATACTCCAGAATAGGGCGGACAAACGTGGTGTAAGCAGTTACTTTAGTGGACCTGTTGCACCTTCTAAGTGTTCTGCCTATGAATCGCAGTCTTTGGTTGGCTCTACCCACAATATTATCTATGAGATCGTTCCAGTTTTATTTGTAATTGTAATCCCGAAGTATTTAGCTGAATTTACATCCTTCAGATTTGTGTGACTTATCGCGTAATTGAAAATTAAGTTGATTTAGTACTCATGTGAATAACTTCACACTATTCTTTATTCAGGGTCAATTGCCACTTTTCACACCATACAGATATCTTATCTAAATCATTTTGCAACTCTTTTGCTCATCTGATGACTTTACAAGACGGTAAATGACAGCATCATCTGCAAACAGTGTAAGACGGCTACTGAGATTGTCTCCTGTGTCGTTAATATAGATCAGGAACAACAGAGGGCCTATAACACTTCCTTGGGGAACGCCGGATATTACTTCTGTTTTACTCTATAACTTTCCGTCTCTTACTACGAACTGTGACTTTTCTGATAGAAAATCACGAATCCACTCGCACAACTGAGGCGATATTCCATAGGCACGCAGTATTGTTAGAAGACGCTTGTGAGGAACGCTGTCGAAGGCCTTCTGGAAATCTAAAAATGTGGAATCACTTTGACATCCCCTGTCGATGGCACTCATTCGTAGCCTGACTCTCTTTCCGCGGCGCCCTTATAGCAAAGCGCCCTGTTTTGTTGCACCTCACCCAATAACGTGCTGGCTTTACATTTCAGCAAGATAAAGCCCGCCCACATATGGCGACAGTGTGTACAGCTTGTACTGATGCTCGGTAGCCCCCACTTTAGCCAGCAAGTTCACCAGATCTCTCCCCAGTTGACAACGTGTGGAACACTGCGGGCAGGGCGCTCCAACCAGCTTGGGATTTTGGCGGCCTGACGCACCGACTGGACGGAATCTGGCACGATACTCCTCAGCAGCTCTGTCAATCAGTGACAAGCGTAACAAATGGCGGCACTATCTGCTTGCACAAGGGCCAGAGATGGAGCAACGCGCTATTGAAAAAATGGTTCAAATGCCTCTAACCACTATGGGACTTAACATCTGAGGCCATCAGTCCCCTAGAACTTAGAACTAACCTAAGGGCATCACACACCTCCATGCCCGACGCAGGATTGGAATCTGCGGCCGTAGCAGCAGCGTGGTTCCGGACTGCAGCGCCTAGAACCGCTCGGCCACAGCTGCCGGCTCAAATTCTCTGAAATTGTAGTCGTTTGTTTGTATGTACAACACATCTACCGATTTCTGCCCCATTCAGATAATTCTCTTGAGGTGCGTCGTTCGTGTGTGTGTGTGTGTGTGTGTGTGTGTGTGTGTGTGTGTGTGTGTGTGTGTACGTAGGTGTGCGTGTGCGTCTTAGAGTGTATGTATGACAAGACCCACGTGCAGAATAGAAGTTTGGGGAAGGAGGGGAGGAGGAGGGTCTTGGTGCTCGGTTTGTATTTGAGTTAGGAACATGGAGTTTTTTCAGTCCGGACCATCGGTCATTTCCATAGCAATTCTAACATCTGTCGTACTGTAGCTATGTTGTATTATATTAAGAAAGGTCTGAACCATGTAACTGAGCTGGCTCGTAGGCATATTGTGCGAATCGATTAATTCCTTTTATGAAAGATTTTAATTGGGCTTTGTTAATGGTTAGCTAATGGCACCATTTGTATGTGCAAAGTTCGTATATTATGTGCAAAAACACTCATCCTTAAATAATTCCGGAGCGTGACTGATGTTCCAACGGTGGTCCATCAATGTAGCTGACCTCGGTCTAACGTAGGTTTTAACCGTTTGAAAAACTCTTATTTCGTTAGGATTTTACGTGCAAAATAATAATAATAATAATAATAATAATAATAATGATGTTTTTGTGGAATGTTTCCGAAGAGCGTCGCTTCTATACTTTAAACTCGTACGAATCTGTTCAAACTTTGCACAAAGGTATCTAAATAAACGAAGTGAAAACGAATTTTTTATCGAATAATGTTTATCCTTTGTCAAGATACGACGGGTTAAGGTCTAGCTAAATGTAGCACCTACAGTGCGTTCTTACATTAATTGAATGAACAGAAACGGTTTAAAGTTAATCGAGTAAATAAAAAATTAAAAAGTATGAAACAAAATATTAAAACCCGAGGGGGAACCTGTTCCCCTACCGGGCGCGTCCCCAGGTGGCGGATAGGGGAAAGCTCTACAGATATGTAGGGTAGGTGGGAAATAAAATACCACCCGTGGACCAACACAGGACCAGAAATCCAAAGGCGACTGTCTCACATTGGGCGGTCTTTGGTCAGCGTCTGTTCCCCAGGTTAGGGGCGGCTGGGAAAAACCTCCAGGGCTAACAACCGTGGTTGTAAATTTGTGGCTCGAAGAGTCACCCCTTACATAATACTATCAATCATGGAAGAGTGTAATGTGAAACAAATTACCCCAGGTGGACAATCCACCGCACCAAGGTGCGCAAGCAGACTATCGGATTCTGGGGAGTCTGCAGCATTGCACAGAGATGAATCGGGACATGATAAGACATCAAGCAAATTGAAATGTAAAAAAACAAGTTACATAGCTACTTTCAATGTAAACTCTCTTTTAAAAACAGGAAAATTAAAACATCTTACAGATACCCTCAAACATCATAGAATACTCATAACATCACTACAAGAAACTCGATACATAGATGAAAACAATTTTGATTCCGGAGGTTTCAGAATATACAAAGGAAAGGTAGGCAAAAGAATAATGAAAAACACACCCCACCTCGGAACGGGCTTTATAATAGATAAAAGTATTTTAGATTCCATTATCAGCTTTCAATCACAATCGGAAAGACTCTCCACACTCACTTTTAAATCTGCTAATAGAGTATACACAATTGTGAATGCACATGCCCCCATAAATGAAGACAATAGGAAAAATAAGGAAAAGGTGAAACGTTTTTGGGAACAACTAGATGACGCGGTGCAAAAGATCCCAGACAAACACAACATCATACTTACGGGGGACTTCAAGGCTCAAGTAGGAAAAGAGAAGAAATACAAAAATATTGTTGGAAACTACCCAGCGCACAATAGAACTAATCAAAATGGAGTCAGATTAGTAGAACTCTGCCAAGCGCATGGCTTGATCCTGAAATCCACAGCCTTTAAGAGACTACCCAGAAAACAGAAGACATGGACCTCACCAAACCCACACTTGGGTGAATTTCAACTTGATCATGTGGCGATAAAATGGAAACACCATACAGAAATACAAAATGTCAAAGTACTCAGAGGAGCAAACTTGGATTCTGATCACTATCTTTCTAAAATAAAACTCAAAATTATTCCCAAAAGGAAAGATAGAAACAGTAAACCCAAAAGCAGAAGATACGATCCAGAAAAGATAATGAATTCGAAGGAGTTTCCCCTCGCGACTCAAGATATAAGGAACCAAAATTGGGATCAAATGAAGGAAAGCCTACTAACCAAAGCTGAACAAATAGCACCTATAACCAAAATCAAAAAACATGCATGGTGGACAGAGGAATGTGACAAACTTATTGAGCAAAGAAAGAAAGCATGGCAACAGATGCAATCTCAGAAAAATGAATATAATAGGCAAAATTTCCTGAGTGTAAGAAAACTAGTGAGTAAAAACCTCAAAAGAATTAAAAAAGCACAAGAAGATCAACTCCTTTTGCAGATCAACAAAGACTTCAAGAAAAACAAGACTAGGAGTTTTTACAGAACTTTTAAACAAAAAATAACCAAGTACAGCCCACCGACACTCCAATTACAAGATAAAAATGGTAATATTGCACACAACAACAGGGATAATTGCAAAGTTTTGAGGGAATATTTCAGAAACCTTCTCAACTGTAAAGAACCAATTGAAAAAATGGATTTCAGCAACTCAACTTCAACAAGTCCTAACTCAGAACCACCCACCGTCGAGGAACTACAATCAATCATTTTGAATCTCAAAAACTATAAGGCTTCGGGAGAGAACCAAATTACAGCTGAACTGTGGAAAAATGTCAATAGAAATGCCATAGAATCTCTCCAAAACATATTTGAAGAAATATGGAAAACAGAAAGAATTCCGGATGAATGGAAGATGGCCCTCATTCACCCAATTCATAAGAGGGGATCCAGAACGGACCCCAACAATTACAGAGGGATTTCGCTCCTTGACGTAACACACAAAATACTGTCTAAAGTCCTTTTGAACAGAGCAGAACCCCAGCTAGACTGCCAACGTGGAGAATACCAGGCAGGCTTCAGAAAGGGAAGATCCTGCCCAGAACAAATTCTAAACCTCAAAAATCTTATGGCCTACCAAAAATCGAGAGCAAAAGCGTATGTCATCACATTCATTGACTTTCAAAAGGCGTACGACTCCATAGACAGGGAATCTCTAATCTCCATATTAAAAGAATTGAACCTAGACAATAAAACTACAAACCTAATTAGAGAAACCATCACCAACACATACTCCAAAATTAAATTTATGGAAGAACTCTCAGACCTATTTGAGATAAAAACTGGAGTACGACAAGGTGATGGACTCTCTCCATTGTTATTTAACTGTGCCCTAGAAAAAATAGTAAGAGAATGGAACAAGAAAATCAATAGTGGAATCCGACTAGGAACAAAAAACAAAGGCATCAAGGTTAATTGCCTAGCATTTGCAGATGATATGGCCCTACTAGCTGAAACATGGGAAGAAGCCAAAGAACAGATCCTCGAATTACAGAAACAAGCAGAGAAAATAGGCCTTAAAATTTCTTTTGAAAAAACCAAAATAATCACAAATATAAAAAAGCCAATGAAATATCTTAAAGTAAGAGACCAAAAGATCGAAATTGTTAAAGAATTCAAATATCTTGGTGAATGGATTAGCTGGAACGCCCTTGAGAAAAAAGCAATAGAATTAAGAAGAAACAAAGTTGAACTAGCCTTTCAGCTTACTAAAAATACTTATAATAAAAAGTCCCTCTCATGGAATTCAAAAATAAAACATTACAACACTGTCATTAAACCAGAAGCACTATATGCATCTGAGACATTATCTATCACTAACCATGGCCCAATTGAAAGGCTAGAGATCAAAGAAAGAAAAATATTGAGAAAAATTTTAGGCCCCAAATTTCATAACGACAAACTAATTCATACCAAAAATGAAACACTCTACAAAACCACAGAAAAACTTTCGGATACAATGAGGAAAAGAAGAATTGAGTTTTATGGGCACATTCTCAGAATGAACCCAAATAGACTTACAAAAAGAATGTTTGACTACTTCAGGAATAAAAAATCCAAACCAAATTGGTTTATCCAAACAGAGAAAGACTTAAGAGAACTACACATCACAGAAAAAATGCTCACAGACAGGACCGCAAAAATGATAAGCAAAGACAGAAAAGAGGGATTCCAGCTCCAAAATAGAAAGAAAAGAACGATTGTCATCTCTGATGAGGAAAGAAAAGCAAGATCAGAAAGAATGAAACAGTACTGGGCGAAAAGAAAGGCACAGAACACACAGAAGTGATTGATTCAACGTACCCCAAAGTTGGGTGAAACGAAGAAGAAGAAGAAGAAAATATTAAAAAATAAAAATATGGAAAAATTTAAGAAAATAAAAAATGAAACAAAAATCTCCCACGGGCATGTGAGCCCGATGTGTTGATGCGGCTTGTGTGGTCTGAGCTACACGGGACAGGTTATGCCTTACCGGGCATCCGACTGCAGAGCCAGACTGACGGCGGCCGATTCGTGCAGCACGCTTCGAAATACAATGAAGAAACCTGTACTGGATCGGTCGTCACCTGAGTCAACAAACATCAGCATTGGTTGCCATGCTAATGACAAAATCACGGTAGAGTAAAAGCTAGGAACCAGAATGAAAAATGCTCGTGTCATAGAACAAAAGAGGCGAATATGTCCTGGGCAGAGTTATGGATGTAAAGGAGGGGAACGAACAGCGTCAAATACATTTAAAACATCTCGAAATATTCGCCCTTTTTTACTAGTTGAAATTTATAGGCTTAAGCCCCTGATTCTGTGCACAAAATATGACTGAAGAGCATACGTGTAACAAGTAAACAACTTCCTGTAGGTGAATAAAACTTCTGGGGTGGATTTGTCCCTGGGGGAAAGCTAAAATAACTTTTTTGTTTCTGAGTGGGTGAGTTGATTTTTCCCCGAGGGGCCATTTTCCCCCCAAACTCACGACCTGTTACACGTATGCTAATGGGTGTAGGAACTAATAGAAACAAATTTATATCTTTCTAGAAAAGGGGAGGCATTTACAGTAGGAAGTATCAGCAGTAATAGGAAGCACGCCAGACAGGCAATGCCCGCAGACTGTGTCACACTGTCGGGTGACACGACGCACGCGTCAGGATATACAAAGTGACATCGTGTATCGAGTTACTTTACTTGACGTGATGCATTGTATTACATGACACGTGTACTGATACTGACAATGAAAGAAGTGTGAATATGTCAGGATGACTGATTTAAACGTCTCTGAAGCTGAAAGATAAGTCGAAACGCTAGTTCCTTTTAGATCGCTAACCCTGCTCAGGACATATTCGCCTTCTTTTGTGCTACGGTGCGACCATTTTTCATTCTGTTTACAGAGTAGCTGACTTTTATTCGATGGCGCAGTGTCTGCGAGCCCAGCCGGGGCAGCAGCAGCGGCGGCGACGGGACACTGTCTCTCCACAACTTGCTTCTCCGACGGAGCAATGTTTGAAGAAAATCAAGTGCCCACGTGTTAGCCTAGCTCTGTTGAGGAGACTGTGAACTGACGAAGCGGAACGCATTTATGCATCAGCAAAAATAATGTGAGCTGCATCTTACATTGCAGTGCTAAAGAAGCCAATGTAATTTCCTTTTGCTGCTTAGCTGCCATTTTTTATAAAGTGTCATTGAACCTACAAAATGAAGAAACCGTATATTGAGAAAGGAACACAGCACAATGTGGAGTGAGCCGGCCGGTGTGGCCGTGCGGTTAAAGGCGCTTCAGTCTGGAACCACGTGACCGCTACGGTCGCAGGTTCGAATCCTGCCTCGGGCATGGATGTGTATGATGCAGAATGAGATTTTCACTCTGCAGCGGAGTATGCGCTGATATGAAACTTCCTGGCAGATTAAAAGTGTGTGCCCGACCGAGACTCGAACTCGGGACCTTTGCCTTTCGCGGGCAAGTGCTCTACCATCTGAGCTACCGAAGCACGACTCACGCCCGGTACTCACAGCTTTACTTCTGCCAGTACCTCGTCTCCTACCTTCCAAACTTTACAGAAGCTCTCCTGCGAACCTTGCAGAACTAGCACTCCTGAAAGAAAGGATATTGCGGAGACATGGCTTAGCCACAGCCTGGGGGATGTTTCCAGAATGAGATTTTCACTCTGAAGTGGAGTGTGCGCTGATATGAAACTTCCTGGCAGATTAAAACTGTGTGCCCGACCGAGACTCGAACTCGGTAGCTCAGATGGTAGAGCACTTGCCCGCGGAAGGCAAAGGTCCCGAGTTCGAGTCTCGGTCGGGCACACAGTTTTAATCTGCCAGGAAGTTTCGATGTGTGTGATGTCCTTAGGTCGGTTAGGTTTAAGTAGTTCTAAGTTCTAGGGGACTGATGACCTTAGAAGTTAAGTCCCACAGTGCTCAGAGCCTGTTTGCTGCAATCGCATTCCATTAAACAGGATACAACACAATCACAATCCAGCCGGGGAAACACACCATCTTGTAGTAACTTGCATAGTACACGGCAAATAAATGAAACAAAACATTCCTGCAACAAATAACACAAAGAGGTGAAGCAAACTACAAATAAGGTAATCGTCCTTGCAGATCTGCAACTGAATTCCAGAATGACTGACAGTGCTTGCAGCTATTCTGCCAATAATAATAATAACAACAATAATAGGCATAAAGCAGATAATAGCGGCACTCGCCGGAATGAGGCAGAATGGGCGAGCAGCAGTCACGACGCGTACAAACCTTGGGGCTGCTGGCCGTCGCAGTCCGCTTCCCTGCAGTGGAGTCGCCCGAGCGCAGCGCCCCCTCCTGCGCACCCCTACTAGAGACTTCCACCCCGTAACACGTGTACTTCTTTATATCTAACCGAGAAGTCAAATACTAAATTTCATAGATTGAGCTTTAAAAAATGTTTAGTATAACGAAATGTTTTCTTTAAATTATCGTCCCTTATTTCACTTCCTCAGGGATTGAATAACCAACAATTGTGCAACACGTATTTTTTTTTTTTTTATTCCTAACAGAAAAGCCGGAAAAAAATTTTCATAGCATTAGCTTTGGAAATGCTTTTGTAATGAAATAATTTCATAAGACTTTTCATCCCTTACTTCACTCCGTTAGCGACCTGAATTTCCAAAAACACCGAAAAACCTGCTTTTTATTTCCAACCGAGAAGTTATATACCGATTATCGCAGAAATATTTCTTTAATAATAATTTATTTTCTGGAAAACTTTCACCCACTATTTTGCTCTCTTAGTGATTGATTTCCCGAAAACGTTGAAACACATTTTTTTTTTAATTTCTGACTGAGGAAACTAAGTACCAATTTTCTTAGTTCTGCCTTCAAAATAGTCTTAATAGCGACATACTTTCGAAAAGCCTTTCATCTTCTATTTCACCCTCTTAGGAGTGCAAGTTCTAACAGTCCCTTCTTAAATGATGCCTATAGTATAAGGTCAACAGCCTCAACAAATTTCAACTTTCTATCCTTAGCGGTTTGGGCTGGGCGATGAAGAGTTGCATTTTATACAGCGTGAATAACTTGAAACCTGCACCGCTAACATTCCGGAAATGCCAAGTGTTGCTGACGTGCCGTTTTCACAAAATGTAGTCAGGGGCTCGTATTGTTGGCCAATGAACGGAGTGTAATAATATTTATAAAGTGTATTTTTTATACAAACGTATACTTCTTTAAATGGGACAATGCCTGCTGAGATTAACAAACAAAAGCTGGGTAAATCAAAATGTCAGTGGTGTTTGTTGCACGAGTCTCGCGCGAGTCGTTTAGGAGTTATCGCATTTTGAAAATTTCTCTTGCCGACACTTGTACAATACGTGTGGTAGCTGACACTAAAGAAAAATACGAGCGCATGCACTAGTTATGTGCGTTCTGGCCAGTAACGAACTTAATCTAGCAAATGAACAATAAAGCAAAATTATTAAAATCGAAACCATAAAAACAATAAAATTAGAATGACACGTGACCACCACACGTAGTGTTCACAATGGCCACCGGCAGCGGCAACACGCGCCTCCTGTCAGGCACGGAACGCCTGCCGGAGCGCGCTGCAGTAATACGTCGTCGAGTGAAGTTGACGTTTCCTTGTAGACGGCGTCTTTCAGCTTTCCACACAGAGTCCGGGGAATGGGCCAGCCACGGTACGGGTCCTCTGCGTCCAGTCCATCGACTTGGAAACAATTCGTGAAGACCTGCTGTAGCACCTGCTGGACAACCCCCTGGGTCGAACCACAGCACCCGCCGTGCTGCGGCACTGGTGCGGTTCAGTGTTGCATCTACAAAACACGGTTTACTATCCCACACCAGACGTTTACACTCCACGGATGCTGTCGTTCCACGTGACGATTTCAACAGACCGATACTGCACGTTTCGGCGGTTTACCTGGCCACGACTGGTAAATGTGGTTTCGTCACTAAACAAGATACGCGCTACATCTGGAGTATCCTGTCTTAATACCCACGTACAGAAGGTAACAAGATTCTGACAGTCGCTTTCATACTGCTCTCGATGGAGAGAGATGTAATACGTTTATAAGCTATGTCAATGGAGAACGGATAAAACACTTCTCTGACTCGTGCCACTTCCTCGTGCAATTGTGCGAGAGCTAACGTGTGGATCAACTGCAACAGCACCAATAACATTGATTTCCCCTCTTCTGCCGTCGTTTGTTTCCTTCCATTACGTTGTCGACGTGTTACACGACTACTTTCACGCAACTGGTTCGAGAGATTGAAATATAACTGCCGACACGGTTGTTGTCTATTGGGATATGTTGCTGCGTACACCGTACAAGGACGACCAGAGTTCTTGGCTCGCTCCCCGCCGCACACGGCGAGCACGCCGGCTGCCTCCGCGTCCGCCCCCTGACGACCTGCCCACTGCCACGCGCTGCCTGGCTGGCGAGCCGCAGTGCGCTCGAGCAACGCACCAGCACTCTGTAAGCGAACACGACAGTTTCGTGCCTAACAACTACGCAGGTCGAATGGCACAAACCAGAGTCAGTATGGAAACTTTTGAAAATACGATATCTCTTAAACGACTCGCACTACAAACTTGCAACAAACACCATCGATATTCTAATTTACCCTACTTTTAGTCTGTTAATGACAATAGGCATTATTCCACTTAAAAAGTGTACGTTTGCACAGAAAACGCACTTTATAACTAATATTACAATCCGTTTATTGGATGACAGTACGAGCCCCTGACTAACGATCCATTCTCTGAAACCCACACGTCATTAGCGCTTTCCATTTCCGCAATATTTGCGGTGCAAGTTTGAGGTGATTCACCCTCTCGCGCTACATCGTCCAGGCGACTCTCCCTAGACTGCCTACGCTATTCCTTAAATACCCGTACCTCAGCTGTCACCGCCGACTAGGAATTTGCAAGTTCGGTCCGAGAGAAGCAGCCAAAGAGCACGAGCCAAGAAGGATCGATACTAGAGGAAAAGTCGCGAAGATTGTTGACACACGGTACAACACCGGCCCCATAAGCTTTGTAAGCAAGCTTTCGCAGGATAATTTGCATCTGTCTCGGAGAGTCTGGCAGTTGGTGTTTCTCAGCATTCCGTCAGACAAACCTGAGACCGTTCATACGGCTCTCGTGTATATGCGCTCACTGTGGGTCCCGAACACTCGGGGAATACTCCAGGATGGGAGGCACGAGCGCTGCCTGTAGCAGACTGACAGCATCTTCACAGTGCCCAGCCGCGAAGCCAAGTCTGCCGCCCGCCTCACTCACGACTGAGCCTACGTGGTCATTTGCACGCCGGATACCGCATGCGCCGACAGTCGGCCACTAGCCTCCTGCTCGCTTCTTCGCGAGACAGAGTGCTGGCCTTCCCCGGTACGGACAGTGACAGGGATCGGAGCGGTTACCGCTGGTGCGGGGGCGTGTTCACACTGCCGACGCTGCGTTCGGCGCACAAGTCGAGCCGAATTGCGCGTGTCACCAACTCGTATGCCAGTACCTGTGCCACGCCGTGTCCACTGAACCGGGAATATCGTAATTATGCTCACTAACAGGTGACCAGTAGAGTCGAGTCGTTTGACTGAAAGCGACTCAGAATCGTGCAGGCAGACAGGGTGTGAGCAGTGCAGCTCTGAGAAACATTCGTTTCAGTTCCCTCAATCAGTATAATGCTACCGTTGCATCTCCTCCGTGTATTTCAGTAAATCTACGGCAAGGAAGGAGTTGCTTGTGCTGGAGCTTCAGTGAGGTCAGATACAAACATTCTTCCAGCCGGACACCTTAGACGTTTCATAAACTGTTACACACAGGACGTGACTGATTCCAACCGTGGGTCATTGCTTTTGTGGTCATAAGATAACACCTTTCATTGCACTGTAAACTGCACAGTTTTACACGTAATGCAAGTTGGTAATTTTTCTAAAACTTCGGAAGATGACTAGATACCTGTGCAGCTTTTTTCAGACAGTAGAGTGGGATGTTGCATCCTGACAGTAGGTATTCCCTGCTTGCTGATTCAATCTCGTGATTTAATTTAGAACCACACGTAGCAATACTCACTAGAAGATGCCATTAGCGACTTCTGGGATCTTCTGCTGTTTTTGTTGTTCTCAGACATGAGCTTGTAATTTGCGCAGCATCTGTAAATATTACTTCTACATACTAAATAGGTGTACATTATACTAAAGTAATCTGTAGGATCTACATGCATACTCTACAAATCACATTTAAGTGCCTGGCACAGGGTTCATCGAACCACCTTCACAATTCTCTATTATTCCAATCAAGAATGAACGCCTGTATCTTTCCGTACGAGCTCTGATTTCCCTTATTTTATCGTGGTGATAGTTCCTCCCTATGTAGGTCGGTGTCAAAAAAATATTTTCGCATACGGAGGAGAGACTTGGCGAATTTCGTGAAACGATTCGGTCGCAACGAAAAACGCCTTTCTTTTAATGATTTCCAGCCCAAATCCTGTATCATTTCTGTGACACTCTCTCCCATGTTTCGCGATAATACAAAACGTGCTGCCTTTCTTTGACCTTTTTCGATGTACTCCGTCAGTCCTATCTGGTAAGGATCCCACACCGCACAGCAGTATTCTAAAAGAGGACGGACAAGCGTAGTGTAGGTAGTCTCCACAGTAGGTCTGTTACATTTTCTAAGTGTCCTGCCAATAAAACGCAGTCTTTGGTTAGCCTTCCCCACAACATTTTCTATGTGTTCGTTCCAATTTAAGTAGTTCGTAATTGTAATACCTAGGTACAGTATTTAGTTGAATTTTGAGGCTTTTAGATTAGACTGATTTATCGTGTAACCGAAGTTTAACGAGTTCCTTTTAGCACTCATGTGGATGACCTCACACTTTTCGTTATTTAGGGTCAACTGCGACTTCTCGCACCATTCCGATATTTCTTCTCAACCGTTTTGCAGTTTGTTCTGATCTTCTGGTGACTTTATTAGTCGATAAACGACAGCGACATTCTCAATCCTTCAGTTGAGTAAAATACTGCATTTTTTAAAATGTAATCACATAATGTGTGCACTGTTAAGCTGTACTTCGTCATTCGCGGACAGTACCCTGCAACAGAAAAAGATGTCCTACCGTGCAACAAGTGTTATTTCTAAAACTACTGAATTCCTTTAAAGCCGTGGTTCTCAAAGCGTGCGCCAAGGCGCTCTGGTGCGTCCTAGAACACTTACGCGTGCGTCCTGTAATATTTTAGGAAAACATATGGACAAATATGAAAAAACATATAGCTATTCAGTTTTATCCATTTCACGACAGGTATAATACCGAACGAGTCCTAAAGTTTTGTCAAATAGTTCTACATCTACATCCATACTCCGCAAGTCACCTGACGGTGTGTGGTGGAGGGTACCTTGAGTATCTCTAACGGTTCTCCCTTCTATTGCAGTCTAGTATTGTTCGTGGAAAGAAGGATTGTCGGTATGCCTCTGTGTGGGCTCTAATCTCTCTGATTTTATCCTCATGGTCACTTCGGGAGATGTCCGTAGGAGGGAGCAACATAATGCTTGACTCCTCGGTTAAGGTATGTTCTCGAAACTTCAACAGAAGCCCGTACCGAGCTATTGAGCGACTCTCCTGCAGAGTCTTACACTGGAGTTTATCATGTTCAAAAATGTTCAATGTGTGTGAAATCTTATGGGACTTAACTGCTAACTTACACACTACTTAACCTAAATTATCCTAAGGACAAAACACACACACCCATGCCCGAGGGAGGACTCGAACCTCTGCCCGGATCAGCCGCACAGTCCATGACTGCAGCGCCCGAGACCGCTCGGCTAATCCCGCGCGGCGAGTTTATCATCTCCGTAACGCTTTCGCGATTACTAAATGATCCTGTAACGAAGCGCGCTGCTCTCCGTCGGATCTTCTCTATCTCTTCTATCAACCCTATCTGGTACGGATCCCACACTGGTGACCAGTATTCAAGCAGTGGGCGAACAAGTGTATTGTATCCTACTTCCTTTGTTTTAGGATTGCATTTCCTTAGCATTCTTCCAATGAATCTCAGTCTGGCATCTGCTTTACCGACGATCAACTTTATATGATCATTCCATTTTAAATCACTCCTAATGCGTACTCCCAGATAATTTATGGCATTAACTGCTTCCAGCTGCTGACCTGCTATATTGTAGCTAAATGATAAGGGATCTTTCTTTCTATGTATTCGCAACACATTACACTTGTCTACATTGAGATTCAATTGCCATTCCCTGCACCATGCGTCAATTCGCTGCAGATCCTCCTGCATTTCAGCACAATTTTCAATTGTTACAACCTCTCGATATACCATAGCATCATTCGCAAAAAGCCTCAGTGAACTTCCGATGTTATCCACAAGGTCATTTATGTGTATTGTGAATAGCAACGGTCCTACGACACTCCCCTGCGGCACACCTGAAATCACTCTTACGTCGGTAGACTTCTCTCCATTGAGAATGGCATGCTGCGTTCTGTTATCTAGGAACTCTTCAATCCAATCACACAATTGGTCTGATAGTCCATGTGCTCTTACTTTGTTCATTAAACGACTGTGGGGAACTGTATCGAACGCCTTGCGCAAGTCAAGAAACACGGCATCTACCTGTGAACCCGTGTCTATGGCCCTCTGAGTCTCGTGGACGAATAGCGCGAGCTGGGTTTCACACGAGCGTCTTTTTCGAAACCCATGCTGATTCCTACAGAGTAGATTTCTAGTCTCCAGAAAAGTCATTATACTCGAACATAATACGTGTTCCAAAATTCTACAACTGATCGACGTTAGAGATATAGGTCTACAGTTCTGCACATCTGTTCGACGTCCCTTCTTGAAAACGGGGATGCCTTTGCCCTTTTCCAATCCTTCGGAACGCTACGCTCTTCTAGAGACCTACGGTACACCGCTGCAAGAAGGGGGACAAGTTCCTTCGTGTACTCTGTGTAAAATCGAACTGGTATCCCACCAGGTCCAGCGGCCTTTTCTCTTTTGAACGATTTTAATTGTTTCTCTATCCCTATGTCGTCTATTTCGATATCTACCATTTTGCCATCTGCGCGACAATCTAGAAAAGGAACTAAAGTGTAGTCTTCCTCTGTGAAACAGCTTCGGAAAAAGACATTTAGTATTTTGGCCTTTAGTCTGTCATCCTCTGTTTCAGTACCATTTTTGTCACAGAGTGTCTGGACATTTTGTTTTGATCAACCTACCGCTTTGACATAAGACCTACATTTCTTAGGATTTCCTGCTAAGTCAGTACATAGAACTTTACTTTCGAATTCATTGAACGCCTCTCGCATAGCCCTCCTCACACTACATTTCGCTTCGCGTAATTTTTGTTTGTCTGCAAGGCTTTGGCTATATTTATGTTTGCTGTGAAGCTCCCTTCGCTTCCGCAGCAGTTTTCTAACTCGGTTGTTGTACCACGGTGGCTCTTTTCCATCTCTTACGATCTTGCTTGGCACATACGCATCTAACGCATATTGTACGATGGTTTTGAACTTTGTCCACTGATCCCCAACACTATTTGTACTTGCGACAAAACTTTTGTGTTGAGCCGTCAGGTACTTTGAAATCTGCTTTTTGCCGCTTTTGGTAAACAGAAAAATCATCCCACCTTTTTTAATATTTCTATTTATGGCTGTAATCATCTATTCAGTAACCGTTTTATGATCGCTGATTCCCTGTTCTGCGTTAACTGTTTCAAATAGTTCGGGTCTGTTTGTCACCAGAAGGTCTAATATGTTATCGCCACGAGTAGGTTTTCTGTTTAACTGCTCAAGGTAGTTTTCAGATAAAGCACTTCAGTTTGATTAATAAAATAAGGTGGCTTCTTCTTCTTGTAGTGACGAACGTATTCGGAACGTTTCATGCCGACTGTCTTCTCTCTTCCATTGCTGCTAATCTTAGCTATCTAACAGAAGCGGCGGTTTGGGAACTGGGCAAAGGTACTTCAAAATAATGAGTGATGGCAATGCCATTGCTGGCCCAACGAGGTCTTCCCTTACACCACCCAGACGTTCAAGGAATTCTAGGAAAATTGTAATGCGCAATGGGGCAAGAAAAGTAAATATTCGGATGGCGGAATGCTGCGGTCTGGAGAAATAGAATGTCACATTGCTACAGCCATAACAATATGCAGTGGTGGGAGTGATTAATACATTTAGTTACAAACGTAACTGTGTTTATCAATGTGATACTTTATCCATGGTAAGGTTTGGTGTGGCCAACACAGTAACGTATTTGATGTTGTTCTTGATGTGGTCTTCAGTCCAGAGACTGGTTTGATGCAGCTCTCTATGCTACTCTATCCTGTGCAAGCTTCTTCATCTCCCAGGACCTACTACAACCTACATCCTTCTGAATCTGCTTAGTGTATTCATCTCTTGGCCTCCTTCTACGAGTTTTACCCTCCACGCTGTCCTCCAATACTAAATTGGTGATCCCTTGATGCCTCAGAACATGTCCTACCAACCGATCCCTTCTTCTAGTCAAGATGTGCCACAAATTTCTCTTCTCCCTAATTCTGTTCAGTACCTCCTCATTAGGTATGTGATCTACCCATCTAATCTTCAGCATTCTTCTGTAGCACCACATTTCGAAAGCTTCTATTCTCTTCTTGTCCAAACTATTTATCGTCGACGTTTCATTTCCATACATGGCGACACTCCACACAAATACTTTCAGAAACGACTTCCTGACACTTAAATCTCTACTCGATGTTAACAAATTTCTCTTCTTCAGAAACGCTTTTCTTGCCATTGCCAGTCTACATTTTATATCCTCTCTACTTCGACCATCATCAGTTATTTTGTTCCCCAAATAGCAAAACTCCTTTACTACCTTAAGCGTCTCATTTCCTAATTAATACCTTCAGCATCACCCGATTTAATTCGACTACATTCCATTATCCTCGTTTTGCTTTTGTTGATGTTCATCTTATATCCTCCCTTCAAGACACCATCCATTCCGTTCAACTGCTCTTCCAAGTCCTTTGCTGTCTCTGCCAGAATTACAATGTCATCGGCGAACCTCAAAGTTTTTATTTCTTCTCCATGGATTTTCATTCCTACTCCGAATTTTTCTTTTGTTTCCTTTACTTACCGCTCAATATACAAATTGAATAACGTCGGGGATAGGCTAAAACCCTGTCTCACTCCCTTCCCAACCACTGCTTCCCTTTGATGCCACTCGACTCTTATAACTGCCATCTGGTTTCTGTACAAATTGTAAGTAGCCTTTTGCTCCTTGTATTTTACCATTGCCACATTCATAATTTGAAAGAGAATGTTCCAGTCAACATTTTAAAGAGCTTTCTCTATGTCTACAAATGCTAGGAACGTAAGTTTGCATTTTCTTTAATCTATTTTCTAAGATAAGTCGCATGGTCAGTATTGCCTCACGTGTTCCAACATTTCTACGGAATCCAAACTGATCTTCCCCGAAGTCGGCTTCTACCTGTTTTTCCATTCGTCTGTAAAGAATTCGTGTTAGTACTTTGCAGCCGTGGCTTATTAAACTGATAGTTCGGTAATTTTCACATCTGTCAACACCTGCTTTCTTTGGGATTGGAATTATTATATTCTTCTTGAAGTCTGAGGGTATTTCGCCTGTTTCATACATCTTGCTCACCAGATGGTAGAGTTTTGTCAGGTCTGGCTCTCCCAAGGTTATTAGTAGTTCTAATGGAATGTTGTCTACTCCCAGGACCTTGTTTCGACGTAGGTCTTTTAGTGCTCTGCCAAACTCTTCACGCAGTATCATTTTTCCCATTTCATCTTCATCTGCATCCTCTTCCACTTCCATAATATTGTCCTCAAGTACATCGCCCTTGTATAGACCCTCTATATACTCCTTCCACCTTTGTGCTTTCCCTTCTTTGCTTTGAACTGGGTTTCCATCTGAGCTCTTGATATTCATACAAGTGGTTCTCTTTCCTCCAAAAGTCTCTTTAATTTTCCTGTAGGCAGTATCTATCTTTCCCCTAGTGAGATATGCCTCTACATCCTTACATTTGTCCTCTAGCCGTCCCTGCTTAGCCATTTTGCACTTCCTGTCGATCTCATTTTTGAGACGTTTGTATTCCTTTTTGCCTGCTCCATTTCCTGCATTTTTATATTTTCTCCTTTCATCAATTAAATTCAATATATCTTCTGTTACCTACCTACTTGATCCTCTGCTGCCTTCACTATTTCATCCCTCAAAGCCACCCTTTCTTCTTCTACTGTATTTCTTTCTCCCATTCCTGTCAATCGTTCGTTAATATTCTCCCTGAAACACTCTACAACCTCTGGTTCTGTCAGTTTATCAAGATTCCATCTCCTTAAATTCCATCCTTTTTGCAGTTTCTTCAGTTCATAACCAATAGATTGTGGCCAGAGTCCACATCTGCCCCTGGAAATGTCTTACAATTTAAAACCTGGTTCCTAAATCTCTGTCTTACTATCTGAAACCTTGTTAGTGTTACAAGGCCAGATCAGTCAACCATCCAGACTGTTGCCCCTGCAACTACTGAAAAGGCTGCTGCCCTTCTTCAGGAACCACACGTTTGTCTGGCCTCTCAACAGATACCCCTCCGTTGTGGTTGTACCTACGGTACGGCTATCTGTATCGCTGGTTCATGGTTCATGGGGGGGGGGGGGGATGTATGAGTATAATGCTTAAAATAAGTTTTAATTTCGTCTTTTTATTTGAAGGAAAGTACGGAGATACCTCATTTTGAAGGATTTTTGTGGATATTTAAACGTTTGCTCGATGCGTAAACAAAGGAATGAGTGGAAAATAAGTTTTATTTTTTCTTTATTTTTGCAAGAAAATGTAGAGATGTTTTGTTCTCACGGATTTTTTGGTGTTGGTTTGACGGAAAAAACAGTCACGTGCTGGCATCAGTGGAGCTTTCAGGTGACTTGTCGGTGAGGCGTTACCGTACGTGGGGCTCGCGTACCGCTTATTTTCAAAGCGCTAGAAATTAATCTCATATGCAAAATACAATCGAATGAAATGGACAGATTTCTGAAAAACAAGCATGCTGTCGAAGAATCCGATTCGGGAAGTAAACAAACGCTAAGTACAGCTAAAAAACCAAAACAGCGGCCTACTCGTAAGTACAATGAAAGCTGCTTAAGCTATGGTTTCACTTGGACTGGGAGTGAAGATTATCCTTTCCCACTATGCTTAGTATGTGGGTTAAAATGGCAAATGAATCTCTGCTTTCTAGTAAACTGAGTAAACGTTTTAAAACAATGCGTTCACATTTGCAAGATAAACCTGTAAGCTATTTCAAGAGATTATCTGAGCAGTAAACAAGGGCAGCAAATTCTTTTAAAAGTGTAATGTCTGTTTCGGATAAAGCTCTGATCGCTTCCTACTAAGTCTCTGAACTAATAACAAAGAGTATGAAAGCTCGTACTATAGGTAAGTCACTTATTTTGCCTGCTTGTAAAAAAAATGGTAATGACTATCCTAGGAAATGAAGCGGCTATGAGAATAAGCAAGATTTCGTTGTCGAATGATACAGTTCACAGGCGTATTATAGAAATTCTACTGATAATGAGAGAAATGTATGCAGTAATAAACTCACGCATTCAAACTTTGCGTTGAAAGTTGATGAATCAACAGACGTCACCAACCAATCGCAACTCTTAGCATTTGTCTGTTTCATTAATCAAGATCAAATAGTAAATCAGTTTCTTTTTTTGCAAAGAATTAAGTGTGTTTCCTAGAGGTAAGGACATTTTCAGCATTTTAAATGATTATCTTCATAAGTGGCAGTTAACATGGAAGTCGCGTGTAGGCATTTGTACAGGTGGCGCCCATTCAATGGTAGGCTGTGTTAAGGGCCTTATTTCTTTTGTAAAAAAAAAAATGTAGATGTTGTCGTAAATCACTGCTTTCTTCATAAGGAGACCTTATTAGCAAAAATATTGGGAGAAAAATTGAGAGAAGTCTTAGAGCAAGTTGTTCAGATGGTAAATTTTATTAAAACAAGACCTGTCAAAACCCGTTTATTCGAAAAACTTTGTATCGATATGTAGTCAGAACGCAGACGGTTTCTTTTACACGTAAAAGTCAGGTGGTTGTCGAAGGGAAAAGTCCTTACCCGCGTACATGAGCTACGACAAGAACTTCTCTTATTCTTCGAAGAAATTAAACATTTACATTTTTGCAGCCGCCTTCGGAATGAATTTTGGATTGCCAGATTGCAGTATTTGGCCAATATATTTCATCAGTTCATTATTTTGAACACTAGCATGCAAGGGAAAGAAGGAAATGTCCACACTGCCACCGACAAAATTAAAGAGTTTCACAGCAAACTACAAATATGGAAAAGAAAAGCTGTTGAAGGTAAGTTGGAAATGTTCCCGTTGGTAAGGAGCACGTGCAGAACTGCAATACTTCCAATAACAGTAGATCATTTAATAAGTGTAGAAGAGAAACTGAGTTCATATTTTCCATCCCTCAACACTGGAAAGTACGACTGGATTCGAAACGCATTCATGGAAACTTCAGGTGATTTCGGCTCAACATTAACAGAAGAACTGACATCTATATGTACCGCTCGTGGACTGATGATGAAGCATAAGGATTTGTCTCTCGAAGTCTTTTGGATTATGTGTAGATATCTAAAAAAGCTTTCTAGTTTTACTTCAGTCTTCAACGTCATGTTTATGTGAATTAGGATTTTCTGCACTCACCGCACTTAAATGCAAAAAGAGAGCAACTGTCCAGACATTGAAGAAACCGCGAGGACACATCAGGCTCACGTTTCTCATAAACGCGGAAAGGATAGACGTAGGGTACGTGTCGTTTGTATTGCATTATTTCTTTTCTCTATAATTTGAATTAATGGTTAGTTTTACTGCATCATTTTGTTTGAATATGTTTCACTTGCTGCTTCCTCTTGCCTTCCGTCTCGGCAGGGTAGGAGCAACACGGCGCTCGGCCGTCGCATTTGGGTGACAATCGTGCTTCGCGAATCTCTCACATTTTTTATAGAAAAATTATCTGTTCATATTGCAAAAAAGTATATGTTTTATTAATATAATTTGTATTTTCTGCAGTGTGGACGCGAAATTCAAAATAAAATGTAATTGTTATTTTGTGACAGTATTTATTTCCTGTGTTGACTGTTGTAAAATATTCCTCAGAAACGGGTATACAGTGCGCCCACAATTTGCGGCCTTTTAAATGCGCCAGAAGCTGAAAAGTTTGAGAACCACTGCTTAAAAGTCATAAAACTTTCCACTGTCAGAAAACTGAAATTCTATTTCAAAATGCTCTTAACTTGTAACCAATTTCTGGTAATATGTCTTCTTAATTTGATCTCAGTTACTGATTTTTAGTTTTAGTAGAGAAATAATGTAAGAAGTAGACTATTAAATGCAGTACTGACAAGGTTTTCTCTATTGTAATAGTTTTAAATTTCAGTACAAAATTTGTTGCTAGGTACACGACATTATTGTTGCAACCCGGAATAATATTCCCGGTAGATATTTTAAAAAACTATCGAAGTTCTTCTCTGGTAATGGCAGACGCCGAACAAAATGAGTAAGTGACCAGATAAGAATGCCACGAAGTCAGAAACACTGACGGAGTAGCTGCAAACAGAGAATCAATTGCAACGGTCTGCACAAGCCGAGCACTCCAGCAAACCGGTATCGCGGCGACAGAGGGATAACGTCGTATTGTCGACTGCGCAAAGTATCGCAACAGAGCTCAGATCTAAGACAAGGGAAACTATTCGCTGACTGACACAGCAGGAAAGTGCATCTCGGAGGCAAAGTTGCATCATCCCGAAGCGGCTGAGTGTGCTGACGAGCTCATAAAACTGGAGGTATTTGGCCGTCCCCATCGAAGGGCAATGTCATCGGTGGAGCCCAGTAATTGTGTGTAGTGTGACTTGCACAGCTCAGATCCCACTCCGGATTCAGCGTCGCAGCAACTACCACCTAGTGGTAACCTGTGGCGCCGCGTTACTGAGGTGACTACGCTCTACCGACGCCCTCGCCGACTCTGCTGCCGCGGGATCCTCGCCTCAGGACACTGCGGCCTCCGTGGGTCTCACTGACCACACTCGACGAGCCGACCGACCACTCCCGTTGCCGCTGCCACTGCCTGCGACCCCTGGCCGCCGAACGCTGCTGGCGGCGCCCACACTGCTGCCGGGTCGTCCACCCTCTGCTGCCACTGCCACCTGCCGGCTCAAGGCCGGTTCCCACTAGGGCTGCCGCGCGTCAAAACCGCGCGTCAGCGGCGTGGTTGCCATAGAAACGGCGTCAGCGGCACGGCGCGGCGGGCTCTGCGTCGCGGTTTGACCATGTCGAACCACTTCCGCTGCCGCGTGCCGCGCTCCAGGTGCGCGCCACCAATCACAGAACACGCTGAGCGTGACGTCAGGCACGGAACCCCGGGCCACACGAACTTTCGCCGAACCGCTGGCGCGGACGCGGCGGCAGCTATGAAATACTTATCATCCGATTCCAAGGAAACTATTCGGTAGAAAAATTTGGTTCTTGGGCATGTTACAGCCTGATATCTTCTCTCGATAAAGGAGCGAATTTATTTTCGTTATTCGTCGTGGTTACTTGCTGTATCGCATTTACGTAAACCTTTACACGAAATTTTAATGAGTGTGCAGAGGTAAAAACGCATTGCGTGGACTTTGCGTACAGTTCATTTTAGGTAATACATTATTGTGTATGAAATTTAGTCAACATATCGAAATTGTTTTTAAAGCTGAGAGCAGAACGATAGCTATCACCGTTCTCGAGATATTGAATGATATGTCGGCGGACGGGCTGTGCGGTGACCGCGCGCTGGTCGCTCACGTCGCGACCGATACTTCGTCCTGCTCATCGTAAACCATGTGGTTGTATCAACGGCAAATTTCGCAAACGGTTCAAGAAATCGAAAAGTGTTTTTTTGCAAACGATAACTTGTAAAAAAATCATGTATTTCGTCACATGATAAATATCCTAAATCTGTTTATCTACCGAGATATGAAAGAAACTACAGTTTTTTCGGCAGGGATAGATGAATTTTTTTAAATGGCATTTAGTAGCATCTGGAATGAGATGTTAAACCGAGATTAATTTACTGGTATGTCATAAGATGTAATTTGCTAAGTATCTACAGCTATTGATTATTTCCTTTGGAAGTAATAAAAGCTTTTTTCTTTATCCAATGTACTTTATTGGTTCAAGACGCGTTTCGCCTTTTACTTTAAGGCATCTTCAGTGGAATCAAGAATGATTCAGTTTTGTTTTGATATGTGATACTTGCAGATTATAAAACAGTTCACATCTTTTTTTACGTGAATAACTGATTACTTACAGTGAATCGAGTTTTTGGCAGACATCTGCGTTTCCCCTCACCTGATCACATGCTGGAGGTTGAACTAAAACTTAGGTTATGGAACATAAGCACATTTTTATTTTCTTTTTATTCTTCTGTCACTAGCTGTAGACATTTTACCGAAAACTCTGATTTGAAATCGTAACTACAGTGTGTTCACCTCATGTCCCTTCCTGTTTGGTTTATGTACATGTTGCCAACCTAAAGAATTATATGCTGAAAACTAATGTTTGTTTATTTCTGTTCTCCTTATATCTGTATGTGTGTGTGGCTAGCCAGTGATAGTTATAGAAAGTTGAAAGTGAATGCAGTAGTTGTCAGACAGTGGTTGAAAGATTTGGTGTTCAGCTGATTTCAGTTTTGGTTTAAATGTTTTGTGGAGGAGTGCATGGAGGAGTAAATTCACTGCTTACATTAATAGACAAAATAGTAGAATAGCATTTCAACAGATGATTATCAGAATACTATCACCCAACCCCTTTGTCTTCCCTCTCTGATGCCTCATAATATGTCCTGTCAACTTACCCCTCTTGCAGTCAAAGTTGTGCCATAATTTCCTCTTCCTCCTCTATTTAATTCCGTACGTTTTCTTTCCGGGTTCGATTCCCGGCGGGGTCAGGGATTTTCATCTGCCTCGAGATGACTGGGTGTTGTTGTGTCGTCTTCATCATCATCATTCATCCCCATTACGGTCGGAGGAAGGCAATGGCAAACCACCTCCTCTAGGATCTTGCCTAGTGTGGCAATGCGGGTCTCCCGCATCGTTCCCCTACGCTCTGTCAAGGAGTATGGGACTTCATCATCATCACCTCTTCTTTAGTTACACGATCCTCATATCTAATCTTCAGCATTCTTGTTGATCACCACGTTTTGAAAGCGTCCATTGTCTTCTTGACAGAACTGTTCATCGCCCACGTTTCACTTACATACAAGGCTGCACTCCACACAAATACCGCACTCTACACAAATACCTTTGTAAAACAGTACCCAGTCATTAGAATTTATATTCGATGTGAACAAATTTTCTTTTTCAGAACGCTTTTGTTGCTATTCAGTCTTCATTTTATATCCTCTCTACTTCTGCTTTCTCAATTACTGCTTCCCTTTCAAGTCATTGAAGTCTTAGAAATGCAGTTTGGTTCTGTACAAGTTGTAGAGAATCTTGTGGCCCTGTGTTTTATCGATGACATCCCCAGAGTTTCAAAGAATGTTTTAATTAAGATTGTCAAAACCTTTCTCTAAACATGCAAATGCTATAAACACAGTTTCGCAGTTCTTCAGTCTGTCTACTTAGCTAAGTGGTAGGATCAGTATTGCCTTGCGTGTTCAGACATCTCACATGAATCTAACATTGTGCTTATGTTAGTTTGTACAACTCCTCCCCCTCTCCTCTCTACATATTCCTTCCACTTTCTAGCCTTCTCTCATTTGCCAAATTAGTTCTTACATTTGCTTCTCCTTTGAGCAAAGTTTTCTTTGTACTTTCTCATTTTCATTCCCCTATGTTTTCCAAGAGCAAAATCGCATTGCAATTTTGGACTTTCTGTTAACGTCATGTTTAGACATTTCTATTTCCGTTGGCCTACTTTATTTGCTACATTTTTATATTTTTCCCTCGTGTCAAATTTAATATATAACGTTTTATCTAAAGATTTCTACTGTACCTTCTTCCCGTTCACATACTCTGCTGCATTCACCACTTCTTCTCTCAAAGATATCCACTCGTATTCCAGCGGATTCCTTCCTCTGTTTCTGTCAGTCGTTGCATTACGGTAACTTTAAGGTTATCGAAAAACTGTAGGTCTTGACTTATTCAAGTTCCATTTCGTTAATTTGCTACCGTTTACTGTCTCTTTAGTTTTAAACCGCAGCTCGTAACCAATAAATTATTGTAGGTTTGCGTCTGCACCAGGAAATGTCTTATAATTTAAAATCTGGTTTCGAAAACTTTGTTCCAAAAATATATTACTCTTTCGTGATTCTTAAGCAAGGTGCTGGCGATGATTACATTATGCTGTGTAGGAAATTCTATCAGGTGGCTTCCACTTTCTTCCCTTCCACCTAGCCTTTGTGTTCTTACTGTTTTCGTGTTCCGGCTACCGTATCACATTTTAAATTTTTGTCTCGCTTAACTATCTGAATAATCTCTTTTATCGTACATTGTTTCCATGAGTTAGGAGATAGTGAACAATCATGAACGGTAGTCATGAAATCTGTTTATGGTGAAATGAGAAAACATGAATAATGAAATATGCGAAAGAGTACATTGTACAGAAAATGAAAAATTGGTATGTCTTCACCGAACTTCGTCTTTACTTCATGTAGGTGTAAGATATAGTTAATCAAACGCACCGGGCGTTTCAGTGGGCCCCGCCCCGTACCTCAGTGGCTGTCCCGTCATTGGCTACCGCTAGCGTCTGCCGCTTCCAGATGGGAACGCCAATTCCGCGAGCCGCCGCGTCAAAGGGGAAAACGCTTGCCGCTGCCGTTGCCGCAAGACGCGCTGCCGCGCTCTAGTGGGAACCGGCCTTCACCCAGCTGTCCGCTGTCCGGCTAAGATGTACATCTGCATCTACATCTACATCTACATGATTACTCTGCAATTCTCATTTAAGTGCTTGGCAGAGGGTTCATCGAACCACAATCATACTCTCTCTCTACCATTCCATTCCCGAACAGCGCGCGGGAAAAACGAACACCTAAACCTTTCTGTTCGAGCTCTGATTTCTCTTATTTTACTTTTATGATCATTCCTATCTATATACGTTGGGCTCAACAAAATATTTTCGCATTCGGAACACAAAGTTGGTGACTGAAATTTCGTAAATAGATCTCGCCGCGACGAAAAACGTCTTTGCTTTAATTACTTACATCCCAACTCGCGTATCATATCTGCCACACTCTCTCCCCTATTACGCGAAAATACAAAACGAGCTGTCCTTTTTTGCACCCTTTCGATGTCCTCTGTCAATCCCACCTGGTAAGGATCCAACACCGCGCAGCAATATTCTAACAGAGGACGAACGAGTGTAGTGTAAGCCGTCTCTTTAGTGGACTTGTTGCATCTTCCAAGTGTCCTGCCAATGTAACGCAACCTTTGGCTCGCCTTCCCCACAATATTATCTATGTGGTCTTTCCAACTGAAGTTGTTCGTAATTTTATCACCCAGGTACTTAGTTGAATTGACAGCCTCGAGAATTGTACTATTTATCGAGTAATCGAATTCCAACGGATTTCTTTTGGAACTCGTGTGGATCATCTCACACTTTTCGTTATTTAGCGTCAACTGCCACCTGCCACACCATACAGCAATCTTTTCTAAATCGCTTTGCAACTGAACTGGTCTTCGGATGACCTTATTCGCTATTAATAACTACAGAAACCGACAGTACGTTTCGGGCATTCGGCAGATCCTCACGGCCACATTCTGCACCACAGAGCAGAGGCCGCGACCTGGCCCTCTGCAGTGCACCGCCTCGGAATAATAATACTTCACATTTGGAAAAGCTAGTCCGCAGCTCGTGGTCGTGCGGTAGCGTTCTCGCTTCCCACGCCCGGGTTCCCAGTTTCGATTCCCGGCGGGGTCAGGGATTTTCTCTGCCTCGTGATGACTGGGTGTTGTGTGCTGTCCTTAGGTTAGTTAGGTTTAAGTAGTTCTAAGTTCTAGGGGACTGATGACCATAGATGTTAAGTCCCATAGTGCTCAGAGCCATTTGAACCTTTTTTTTTTTTTTGAAAAACTAACTTTTCTGCAATAGTTTTTGTAATTTCAGAAAAATGCTGCAGCGCACGAATGGGATACGAAACTGTGCTAAACTCGCGTCACAGGCCCGTGCTGCGAGGTTCCGCAGTCTGCCTCACTCGGTTACACGGGGACCCCAGACGAGGGTGTGGCCGGCGTTTGCGCCCGCGGCTGATTGTTTCGTTAGCGGGGATTCCGCGGGCCGGGATGATCCGCCCGTAATGGCCGCTCCGCGCCGGGCTCGGCTCGGCCTGCCCTCCCCTACGCTACCCGCTACCCCCCCCCCCCCTCCTCGTTATTGCCGGCCCGCTAACTAGCCGGAGCCGCGAGATGCAGAGGCCAGCCGCCGGCTCAGCCCTGACCGCCGCTGCACGTGGCCGCTGGTCCTCATTTTTAGGGCGCCGTTCCTCTGTCGGTAAAAGCGGATCCCTCGTGGGATCACCCTGTCGCTCGTCTGTCTGTCTGTCTCTCCGGCTGTTTTTTAAGACCCCTTTTTCTCCACAGTGGGCAAAGCTATCAAATTGAAATACACTCAAGAGCCGAACAAACCGGTACGCCTGCCTAACATCGTGTCGGGCCCCCGCAAGCACACACGAGTGCCGCAACACGACGTGGCCTGGACCCGACTAATGTGTGAAATAGCGCCGGAGGGAACAAACCACGAATCCTGCAGGGCTGTTCGTAAATCCGTAAGAGTACGAGGGGGTGTACATCTCTTCTGAACAGAACGTTACAAAGCATCCCAGATATGCTCAATAATCTTCGTGTCTGGGAAGTCTGGTGGCGAGTGGAAAAATTTAAACTCGCAAGAATGTTGCCGGAGCCACTCTGTAGCAATTCTGGACGTGTGCGGTGCCGCCCTGTCCTGTTGGAATTGCCCGAGTCCGTCGGAATGCACAGTGGACACGAATGGACGCAGCTGATCAGACAGGATGCTTACGTTCGTGTCACCTGACGTATCTAGACGTACCGGCGGTCCCGTATCACTCCGACTGCACGAGCTCCACACCATTACAGAGCCTCCACTAGCTCGAACAGTTCCGTGTCGACGTGCAGGGTCCGTGGATTCGTGGGTAGTCTCCATACCCGTACACGTCCATCCTCTCGATACAATTTGAAACGAGACTCGTCCGACCAGGCAATGTGTTTACAGCCATCGACAGTCGAATGTCGGTGTTGACTGGCCCAGGCGAGGCGTAAATCTTTGTGTCGTCAAGTCATAAAGGATACACGAGTGGTACTTCGGCTCCGAAAGCCCGTATCGGTCACGTTTCGCAGGCTGACGCTTGTCGATTTCCCAGCATTGAAATCTGCAGCAATTTGCTGAACGGTTGCACTTCTGTCACATTAAATGGTTTTCTTCAGTCATCGTCGGTTCCGTTGTTGCAGGATGTTTTTCCGGCCTCAGTGATGTCGGTGATTTCATGTTTTACGAGATTCCTGATATTCACGGCACACTCGTGAAATGGTCGTACGGGAAAATCCCCACTTCATCGCTACCTGGGAGACGTGTCCCATCGCTCGTGCGCCGACTGTATCACCGTGCTCAAACTCACTTAAATCTCGATAACCTGCCATTCTAGCAGCAGTAACCGATCTAACAACTGCACTAAACACTTGTCTTATACAGGCGATGCCGCCCGCAGCGCCGTATTCTGCCCGTTTACATATCTCTGTATCTGAATACGCATGCCTATACCAGTTTCCTTCGCCCTTCAGTGTATATGTCTTTCCGCCAGGTCGGTGCCCCGCAGTCCGCCCCTCCTGCGCTGCTGCTGCTGCTGCTGCTGCTGCTTCGTCTCACTGTCTCCCTGTCAGCCAGCCTTCTGCAACCTGGCCGCGGAGGCACCGCTCCTCTCACCCTGCAGCAGGGGGATTTACAACTTAACTAATGAAAGTGGGCAGGGGCAAAACTAGAGACCATAAAACACAGTGAGTTTAAATTAAATCAAATGCGATGACGATAAATCCGAGGTACTCTTACCACATAAACTGGAATTTAACAAACCCACATATCTGGGGTATTTGGCAAGCTGCCGTCATGCTGCGGGACGAGAAAGATACGTGCAAAAACATTGAGAAACAAATTGGAAGCAATTTGTCCCTATGCGGGGAAGTTCGGCCGCCAAGTGCAAGTCTCATTTCATTCGACGCCACATTTGGCGCCAGTAATGAGGACGAAAGGATGACGAAGGGAACACAACAGCCAGTCCACGAGCGGAGGAAAGCTCCGACCCGGCCAGGAATCGAATCCGTGCCCGCTACGTTACCACCCAGCTAAGCAGGCAGACTTTTGCAGGATAATACTAGCCCGTACGTTGTCAGATTTGTTTCGACTACGCTGCGGAAGTTTTGCTGAGAAGCCGTTACACGTGTTCCACGCAGTGCCGATCTCTCCCTACGCGATTTCCGTATTTTTTGAGCCTCGAAGAACACATTCGTGGCCGCCGAAGAGGTGTGCGCCTGGGTGCAACAGTGATTCCGTAGGAATTGCAAACATTTTCCTGTGAATGCACTGACCGTCTTGTCTCAGAGTGCTAGAAATGTATCAACATTTATGGCGATTACTTTAAGAATACCGAGCCTTGCGGCGATAACGTCGAATAAAATGTTCTCGCGTTTCCAGCCGTGTCAAGTGATTAAAATTACACGAGCTTCCGGCCGAGCAATCATTGGCCAATGTTGAGTTGAACGGCTGCCGGTGGTCTGCTGGTGCGCCCCCACCTGCGGCCACGTGTTGAATCGACGTTCCACGTGCCAGCATCGACCGCGCGCCTACTGCATCCCACACCGTCTCTGCATACCCGTGTTGTCGGTCATTTTTATTTCAATGACTTCTTTACTTACACAATCCTAGAAGTAGTTACCGCGAGGCACGACGAATGTTTCGTCAAATTGTGCCCGGTATCCGTCTTCTAAAGCGCGGTCACGAGATAAATCCCTCTCGTGCAGCTCATCCACCACAGTGCTGCCCACCCCGAGCAGAGGCTCTCCCCACGGTTGCTACCCAGCCTCAGAAATGGCTACGTGACTAGTAATCTGTCAGTCGCAGTCACTATGCCACAGTCACGATGGACATATACTCCTTGGCATACATGGGGTATTTTCAACTCAGGCACCAAACCGCTCAGCCACTCCGGCCGGCTGGGCACCAACAGCGCGATTCATTTGTGGTCAGAGGGCTACTACTTGACGACCCTCCCACAATGGGATGGCTACTGTGCTGAGTTTTGCCTATATTACCTAAGTAAAGTGAAGGGTGCAAAGATGGAAAGTCGCAAAGTGGAGCTTACATCACATTGAGTGACCTCCCTGCACGATCCAAACTTCTGGAGAATTTTGAAGATAAGTGGCACGTCAAACCCAATAATGGGCACACTGTGTTTATTTAATGAAAGGTAGTATAAAATGCCAGAGGTGGAAACTCGTGTCCCAGTTATAAACCAGGTCCAAGCAGGGTCTGCATTATGAAAACCATCTGATGGAAAGACAGAGGGGGAAAGGGCTAGAGGAAGCATAAGCTTGGTGCACAGAAAGAAAGTAATGCTGCAAAGGCTGGGGCACCATGGTAGCCAAGCACATACTCACAAAATAGTTGTGAGGCTCAATAGGGGGGGGGGGGGAGAAGAGGGTCACAGCCGGGAGCTAATGTTTATGAGGGGTGTACCAGCAGCCCACTGGCAGTCATACTACTTGACAATGGCCACGGAGTGCTTGGCAAAAAGCTCGAGTAGTTTTAATCGCTTGACGTGCCTGGGATCCCTAGAACATTTTATTTGTAGCTGTTACTGTTCAAATAATAAACAGTTTACTAACCTTTTTTCCATCCGCCCCATTTTCAATTTACTGCTTGTCATACATCTACATCACTTCTGTGCCTACACTCCACAAGCGTCCCTACAGTGTGTCGCAGAGAGTAGTTTTGTGTACCACTGTCAGTTCAACCCTTTCTTGCTCCACTCACTAACGGTCCGCTGGAAGAACGGTTTTGGTAAGCCTCTCTGGGAGCTGGAATCTCTGTAATCTTGCCTTGTCGGACTTATCACGAGGTGTACAGAGGAGGATGCAATATATTGGTTGAATTTTCTAGAAACATGTGCTCTAGGAATTGAACAGTAAATCACACGGTGACCTACAACGTCTCTCTTGCAGCATGTGCCACTGGAGTTGGATCAGCGTCTTCTGGACGCTTTCGTGGTTAGAAGAGAACCTGTGAAGAGATGCCGTTCTTTGAATCTCCTTTGTTTCGTCTTTCGATCCTTTCTGCTGAAGGTCCCATACTGACACTGAACAAGTGCCCTTTAACCTACTTACTCTCTGCCTGGACTTGCTGAGGATTCTTTCATTGAATCTAAGTCTGGCATCAGCTTTTCCTACAGTTATTATTATGTGGCTGTTCCACTTTAACTCGTCCTGTATGCACTGTCATCAGACAGTGAGTAGCTTCAGCTGTACACTGACAAGTCCAAATGTCTGAATCAGAGATGGCCTGCCGCCGCCGGACTGTACGCCGCCCGCTTTCGTACCAGACCCAGTGTTCCGGCTTGACTGTGGTGCCGAACCATCGGACTGCCATGTACATAGCTGTCTGACTAATGTGTGAGAGGGCAAACACATACAAAGCGCTGCACTTTCGCAAAAAATGTCTTTTCTGAGCCAGACAGACCAACGATTCCTTCTAAAGAATTTTACACTGTCTAAAATGTGAATATATGAATGTAATATGTTTCAGTTGACTAACAATTTGTTAAAAACCACAATGTATCAAACATATGGTCTACTGTCTTATGCACTGCTTAATCAAGTCGAGCTATGATTTCCTAATAGTGTATTAGATTTTCACTGGGGAAGACTAGCTGTCTTTTGTTTTAGTGAGAATGGTAAGGACGAAGTGTGATTCTGCTCCTGAGATCTTTACGGACAATACAGCTGCTTTACTGAAGGATCAGCGGGGATCTCCACCAAAATGTGGTGGAAACAGGGCGCCGATCTAACGGACATCCCTCTCGTGCTGTCTCCTGAGGATGGTGTAAGAGGCCAAATCTCGTGTACTGAGTAAAAAAATAAACATTTCTCCAGAACATGAAACAGGTATTCCTTCATTGTTAATTTCAGATGTTCACTTGTAAAATACAGGGTGTTTCAAATAGAATATACGTATTAGAAAGTATTATTTTGTCCAAACTATCGATTGCTGTGCCTCAGCTCAGCTCTTGGAGAAACGAATACATAGTCTAGTTTATAATAATAGCCACTAGGTGTCAGTTGCCTTTTGTTTTGCTTGGTAACCGTCATGTTTCTAATGGCTACTCTGCAACAGAAATCATTTTGTGTTCCCGAGTTTGCGAAGTGCAATTCCACGATCACAGTGCAAAGATGTTTCAGATTGAGGTACCAAATTGATCCTCCGAATGGGTGGCACATTTGCAGATGGAATCGACAGTTGCTAGATACAGGATGTGAGTATTGGGACAAGGGCGGTATGGCCCTCTTTCCGTTGTTGCCAGATGTATCCAAGATGGCGGTGATGACAACATCCAAGATGGCGGCGTGAGGACTTGGCAACAGCGCATGGCGTCATCCAATATGGCGACCATGAAGTCAGTTGATGACGCAAGTACCGTTATCCAAGAAGGTGGCTTTTTGGGGGATAGTGCTACGCCGTCCTACCCCACCCTCCCCCAGAAAAATGGCGCAAAGTTCAAATTCAAACATGATAATGCATCACACCACCGTTTTCTCTACTAATCTAAGAAAATCGCGCGAAGATAGGTCACATGGGCTACCCACATTACCCTAAGTCACCTGATGGCCACTTCATCCTATGACACAGCGCCAAGTTTGAATTTTGGGGGTAAACATAGGTCAGTTTGCGTATCTCTACGAAGCTAAGAAAATGGCGCGAAAAAAGGACACTTGGACTAACCTCAGCCAACCGGCCGCCACCTCCTCCTAGGAACTGGAGATAAGTTTGAATTTTGGCGGTAAAGCAACGTCACTTAGGGTTTTGCTACCAACCTAACAAAGTTGCGGGAAACATAGCTCACTTCCACTAACCTAAGTCACCCAACTGCCACTTCTTCCTATGAACTGGCGCCAAGTTTGAATTTTGGTCATAAAGAAAGGTCAGTTCGCATATATCTACTAAGCTAAGAAAATGGTGCAAAAGAAAGAACACTTGGACTAACCCAACTCACCTGACCACCGCCACCTCCTCCTAGGAACTGGTGCCAAGTTTGAATTTTGGTTGTAAAGAAAGGTCACTTCTGCTTTAGCACCCAACCTAAGAAAATTGCAGGAAACAAAGTTCACCTTTACTAGCCTAAGTCACCCAGCCGCCACCTCTTCCTAGGGACTGGCGGGAAATGGACTCAGCCTGCACTGGGCTGCTGGAGAGAGGAAGGAGTGTACTTTATTTATTTTAGAACAATTTGTTTAGGGACACACAGCATACAGACCTGCAAACTACACCTAAATAACTCATGTATAATGCTCTACATACGGGCCTGCTTTATTGTAAACTGTCAAAATAACGCATTGCACTGCCTACAGACATACAAACCACTCGTAAATAACACAATACATTTACGTCCAAGAGGAAAACAACTCATAAACTGTCAAAATAATAATTCATCTAAAAGATTCTGCAAACATGCTTGCTAATTGTCAGCTATCAAAATCATGCACCAATCTTAATTTAAACAATTATAGACAGCACCACCATCCAGAGTGTCCGCCAGGAGGTCCACACTCCATCTGACCTACTACACACAGCACCACCACTAGAGGGCACTGTCATCCAAGATGGCGGTCATGACGTCAGGTGATGACGCAAGTACCGTTATCCAAGACGGCGACAAACAGTGTGTTCACCACAAGGTCTAGACCCAGTACTCAGTACCACCACCAGAGAGCGCTGTCGTCCGTTTCGTGGTGGGAGTAAATGGCGGAAAAACACTTTGCCTGTGATGGACATGAGTCTTTATTTTGCAGGCAGTCTCTCCACCACGAGAGCTAGAGTCCAACTGAGCTAGTACACAGTACTGCCACAAGATGATGCTGTCATCCCTCCTGTGACATAATCCAAGATGGTGGTCTGTGGGATTAGCCGAGCGGTCTGAGGCGCTGCAGTCATGGACTGTGCGGCTGGTCTCGGTGGAGGCTCGAGTCCTCCCTCAGGCATGCGTGTGTGTGTTTGTCCTTAGGATAATTTAGGTTAAGTAGTGAGTAAGTTTTGGGACTGATGACCTTAGCAGTTAAATCCCATAAGATTTCACACTCATGGGTGTGTGTGTTTGTCCTTAGGATAATTTAGGTTAAGTAGTGTGTAAGCTTTGAGACTGATGACCTTAGCAGTTAAGTCCCATAAGATTTCACACACAGTTGAACATTTTTTTTTGGTGGTCTGTAGAAGGAAAATGGCGCGAAAAGGACTCATGATGCTCTGGGCAGCTGAGGAGAGTAAGGAAGGAGTGCACCCTATTTATTCTGAAACATTTTATTTAGGGATGGAGTATATTTATCACACTGACACAAAACACTAGTCCTGATGTGCTTGGGGTCACAATACACAGTCTCCAGACAAGCAAACAACTCTCAATTTTCCGAAATAATTTCACTACAGACCTGCAAACTGCTCCTGTATAATGCAGCACAGTGATATGTAGACACGTTCAGTACTCGTAAACTGTCCAAATAGCCCATGGCACAGCCAAGATACCCTCTCTCAAAATAATTCAACAGACACGCAATAAATGCACACAAGCACCGCCCCCCACAGCCTGTCCGCTAGACAGCACAGGAGGTTAACAGCAACCCCCGCAAAGTGACATGGGCACCAGCTGTCAAAGTACACACAGGTGCCCTCAGGCACGAGGCGGCGACAACCCTTTCATACTTGACACCAGAGAAATTACCAGCCAAATACGTGCTCACCTAGACACAGGTGCTGACGTGATCGGGCGGGACCACAGCCGCGATCTGCCGCTGGACACAGGTGAAAGTTGCCTCTAATTCCAAGTATACATTCACGATTATACTGACGTCACAGCACTCCGAGACACACCCCCCTTATGTAAGACACCTCCATGCAGCACTTGCCTTTACCATTGATGACAGAATATCACAGGCTGCTATCCCCCATAATGGAACATACGAGCTGCGTCCAGCCGTGACTACTCACCCCAGCGTTACTGACACCTCGCTGTGAAACGTCCACGTGGCGACTCGCCATCTAAAATGTTCTTAATGTTATCCTTACATCACATGGCTTTGTAAAAAGTAACAGCCAAGTCGACCTCTCGAGAACTGTATAGTGTCCCAGAAATAGTTAACGCTCGCTTTCTTGATGTCTCAGCTTGTATGGTCAAAAATTCTTGCTCTAACACAACCTGTTTACAAAAATAGCGCAGAATAACATCGAATGCACTCTTCCCAGCGCCCCTAACGTGATAGCCTTGCTGCTCTCAACATAAGCAAATGTTCTCACCGCTATGTAGTGGCTCCTATATCCCAGCACAAAGGATGTGAATGAACCGAGCATTAGCATTGGCTCTTATCGAATTTACCCGCCGAATTACTGATCCGGCCAGTATCGAAACAACGTCCACCTTTTTTCCTTCTGCAGACGAGACTTTCAGCGGTTATTTTACACTGATCACCATACTGCACCGACAACTAATCCTCGCAAAGTGCCATACATATCGTTAAATATGGAATGCCTCTTACTCAGTTACCCTGCTCTCACACTGAGGACAGGAGATTGAATATCGAACTACAACGGCAACACGATAGAATGAACTCCAAGTGGTATATTTCAATGGAAGAGTGTTACATACATTAACATACGTAAACGTCTACTAACGCGCACTCATTTCCCCTCGGCACAAACGCGTTACTGTTTCTGTTTCGAACCTACTTCCTTGCTTGCTATCTTTTCTACGCACGTCTCCAGACTCGGGGATTGCAAGAAAACACGTATTTTCGCATGGTTCACCGTAATATTATACCATTTTCGCGGTACTTCTCGACATCAAGCACTAGGCAGCATCCTACCGATCGCTAGCGCAACATAATTCCGAAGATATAAACTGGAAATTATTTCTCTACAAACCCCAAATTTTAGCGAGGTGTAGCGTGCTGTAAACCACTGAATAACTAAAAACAAATAGAGGAAACTGATATTTCCACTCTGGAATACCGAAGTCGGTGATGTAACAGATCCAAAATCATCGCTATAATTTACAACCCAACTAAGGTCTTTCCCATGTCTAGAGAACAGGCAAACGTGTCTTCCACATGCCAGATGCAAACACCACGATCGATCTTCTCTCAACTAAATAAAGGCGTGAAATGGGCGGAAGCAGTCAACCAAACAATTTACATGGAAGGGCAGAACAGTGAAGTGCAAACGCGCATCCGTACACAGTGGTCTCAAATTTCCACTTGATCACTAAAGCTGCCAAACACATACTAAGTATTAGTTCGCTATTCAGTCGTCTAGAGGACGGCAAAGTTAACTCAAATACATTCCTACACTACAACAGGCCTCTCTATTCGGACAGCTGCTGCACGCCATGCATACACGAGATCATTCCAGAAAACCGGTCAAATATATGTTTTATCATTATACTTATAATGAAATGTTGCTATCACAGCCTTCACTAAACGGCATTCGACAGTGAGCAATGTATTGGAAATACACCCTGATGTCAGCAGTGGCTCTGGAAATAGAAATATCACTACCTTTCTTATGACTTGACATACTTTTCCCTTTGCTATCACAGTATTCCAAGTCAAATCCATATCCTCCTTACGACTTGACATAGTCATTTCCTTTCCACAAACACATACTTTGTAAACCTGATGCTCAAATGCGAACATATCACTCACCGACTACTACTACTAAGTACAATACTTAGTCAATAACTGATTGCCTATGATACGATATAATACTGAACGAAAATAAACGGTAGGTGCACATGTCTCTTATATTTTTCTTGCCGGTGCTACCTCTGTGTCTTAGAAAGAGACACGTAATCGACCAGATGTTAAAAAAAACTTGATTGCAACAACTACTTCAAGTTACTGTCACAAGCGATCCTGGTTCTACAGGTGCACACAAGTATCCATGTTAAAAGCTAGGCTGACCTTATGAATCGAGGTACGATGCTACCTCTGAATGAGGTGGTTGTTTTCCAGACAAACACTGTAACAGTGATCATAGGAGTGTGTGTTAGCAGCCCAAGATGCAACCTCGTGATGAAATTACCGCGTTTTGAAAGTGATTTGGTTAAGGAACATATGAGAGGTTCCACGATATATCCACTGAGTTATGATAGATGGCTGCTTGAGGAGGAACACAAACAACGGTAGTAGATGATGTGCCGATTGAGGTCATAGGAAAATGTACACTAGCTTCCCAGATCTCTAGTGTTGCGCTACGCGCTAGAAATGACGTCCATGATTTGGATTCGGATCTTTCCATTCAAGCACATACCAGCGTTGGATCCTATTGACAATTCCTTTGATGATTGTAACCACTACTCAGTCATATTTCTGGAACTCGCATGTCTTGAAACAAGTCACCTTTCCCGAACCTAGCTTCTACGGTAAAATTCCAACGTGGTTTTAGTCGCCCCCTACGCATCTCGCAACTGCTCCCATTTCTACAGCTTTCCTCATGTGATGGTTCCAATTTAAGTCTGAACTGAGCAGAAGTCAGAGAAAGACATATCCAACACATTCTGCAATCTATATAGAATCAGAACGACATGAGTTACTGCGACAGGACCGTGTTTTGACCATTCGGTGGAAATGCACGCATTGTGGTACATCTCCAAACTAGATACAGATACTACAGTCCGAAAGAGATCCACGTCCATTCGAACCATTCAGTCCAACATGCTATCATCGTTATTCTCTACCCTCTCCCCCCCCCCCAAAAGGGAAAAAAATTACGTACTATAAAACCTCATCCGATTTAAAAGTTACCTGGGCACCGATGCTGGCGCAATGACGCATAGCTGTGGTGCGGTCCAGCATGGAGAAAAACATTTTACAATGCTCTCCAGAACAGCGCAGCGTGCAGCCGTCCAAACATTCCTAATGGCATACCCTGTCTCTCACCCAATTTACACTTCAAACTGCTGCTGCTGCTGCTGCTACTGCCTGTATGGCACAATCCTATTAAATAGACAGACACCGCAGAGGTCACTTTAAAGTTTGATCACCTATACTCTAGCCGAATGGTCGTATCCCGCAGACTATTCTACATCACATGAGACGCTCCCTCTGTTCCTGTTTAGTTTTTTGAAACACAGTTTCTAATACACTTTTGTACAGTGCCAAACATTTTCTTTTTTCTGCCACGACTTCGAGACCTGTGCCAGGTTCTAAACTGACATTAAGAAGTTCTGATCCACAGGCTTTCACTGGAAACTAAACTTTGCACGCTGTAAATCGTATTCTTATGGTGGAGAGCATAACACGCCACACATTGCCTAAGTTTAAATAAAAATTTACAACATAAGCAAACTGGAAAGTTTTACGGCGTTGGCACAGGTTTGCAAACTGCAGTCCGAATGTAATTCACGAGCTCTAAATTTAGACTCGTGTCTCACACTGACGGGATAGCCGGCAGCCCTGCGTGCCCTTCGACTGACTCCTCACATCGCACTCGTGTACGCGATCAGCGTTTCGGTGCTATCCACCCCAGAAGGTGCTGTCCATCCACCAATACTTTTTCCCCCACTCAAAAAAGCGATATCAGTCAGTCATTATGTGGTAACCAAAGCGTGCCGATGCACAGATGGGATGGAAAAGACACCGTCGATATACTTTAATAAGGAGCATCACAGTTGATAGTGCGAACAATTTTAGCAATTTTACAGTAAGTTCATGACCGGCCAATGATGTGATAGCACGTTTCCCCAATTTCAGTATCATAGCTGAACCCCCCGCTCTCCACTTTGCGAGTATCATTGCGAACATGGATAGATGATTGTGCAGTACGTCTGTTGAGTGTTAATTCTCAAACACATAAATCATCAAAGTATACCAGACAGTGCTCCACATATTTCTATCACCTCGAGCATACTGTTTAATTTAGGATCTATTTCTCTGCGTATGGCAGTCACAGAGCATTCTCGCTGCCTTAGGGTAAAGATAGAGGGTGAAAGACACTCCTCACACTGCCGTTGACCAACCCGCCCTGCAGTACCGTTAACGCATTAATCTGCAACCGTCCAGAAGAAGACCGCTCGTAAAAACGAAGAAACTACTTCCGTAAGACAATTGCTTTGTGTGATACGAGCACAATGTACCTCTCTGGAGACGTGTAGTGTCCACTGTTCACATCCGATCACTGTTCAGAAATTATATACGCATAGCAGCAGCGTGCAACACGTGAAAATTACAAGTAATTTCGTCACTAACTCTGTAAACAGCACATCTGTCGGGCAAATATGTACACGAGGATTGCAGCGCCTCACAAGCTCCTCAGATGCGACAGGGGGTATAGAGTACATTCGTGTAGAGGAATGTGTCAAGTTTCATCACACATGAGACGAAAGTCTTCTGATGACTGACAGGTTTACCGTTAACGATCTCAAGTAGACAGTGCTTTAAACCACATCCAGAAGACGTGGCTGTGTGCGAGTAGAACGCAGGCTGTGTTACACAACTGGTGCATATGTACAGAACACTGGAAAAAAAACTGGCCTGCAGCAACCTTCTCTTTGTTTAGAATGCATTAGTCACGCATTAAATCGTACCTCGTTACAGGTCCATCTCACTCGATCACCCTCTCCACTCTCTGTTATCCTTTAACGCAGATGCGAGTAAGTTTAGAGGTGAATGGACCTCTGTCCTCCTGAAAAGCATCAAATACAGTAGTGAACTCGCGCGTATCACTGGTACCTCAATAGACATACAGTATAATGCTGCCTCGACGGAAAAGAATTGACTGCGTCCATGATTCCCTGCGTTTCGATGTTGACGTTTTCTCGGATTCCTTCTGTTGCCGCATACTTGTTCCCAAGTACAAATTGTTTGCCGTGAACCAGAAGATACGCAAGAACGTCATCAATTTACTCGAAGTCCGGTGTATATTCGGTCAATTTATACCTATTCCCACCTAATAAATAAATATATTTACAATATTAAATTTGTGTTTCTGTTTTTATTTCTCTACACAAAATGGCACATATATTAACGTACATAAACGTGTACTAACGCACATAAACGTGTACTAGCGTGCACTAACGTGCACTAATGTGTACTAACGTGCACTAATGTGGACTAACGTGCACTAACGAACCAGAAGATATGCAAGTACTTACTCAAGTATATGATTTACACCATGTAACGTCTAGTTGCCTGCGAAAGGCTGTGGATTAGAACTTCTTAATGTCAGTTTAGAACCTGGCACAGGTCTCGAAGTCATAGCAGAAAAAAGAAAATGTTTGGCACTGTACAAGAGCGTGTTAGAAAACAGTGTTTCAAACAACTAAAAAGGAACAGAGGGAGCGTCTCATGTGATGTAGAATAGTCTGCGGGATACGACCATTCGGCTAGAGTATAGGTGATCAAACTTTAAAGTGACCTCTGCGGTGTCTGTCTATTTAATAGGATTGTGCCATACAGGCAGTAGCAGCAGCAGCAGCAGCAGTTTGAAGTGTAAATTGGGTGAGAGACAGGGTATGCCATTAGGAATGCTTGGACGGCTGCACGCTGCGCTGTTCTGGAGAGCATTGTAAAATGTCTTTCTCCACGCTGGACTGCACCGCAACCATGTGTCATTGCGCCAGCATCTATGCGTAGGTGACTTCTAAATCGGATGAGCTTTTATAGTTCGTAATTTTTTGTCACTTTTGGGGGGGTAGAGAATAATGATGATAGAATGTTGGACTGATTGGTCTGAATGGATGTGGACCTGTGTCTAGTTTGGATCTGTGTCTAGTTTGGAGACATACCACATCGCTTGCATTTCCACTGAATAGTCAAAACACGGTCCTGTTGCAGTAACTCATGTCGTTCTGTTTTTACATGGGTTGCAGAATGTGGTGGATATGTCTTTCTCTGACTTCTGCTCTGTTCAGGCTTAAATTGGAACCATCACATGAGGAAAGCTGTAGAAATGGGAGCAGTTGCGAGATGCGTAGGGGGCGACTAAAACCACGTTGGAATTTTACTGTAGCACCTAGGTTTGGGAAAGGTGACCCGTTTAGAGATATGAGAGTGCCATAAATATGATTGAGTAGTGGCTGTAATCATTAAAGGAATTTTCAATAGGATCCAACGCAGGTTGTGCTTGAATGGAAAGACCCGATTCCAAATCAAGGACATCATTTCTAGCGGGTAGCGTAACACTAGAGATCTGGGAAGCTAGTGTACATTTTCTTACGGCCTCAATCGGCACTTCATCTACTACTACTGTTTGTGTTCCTTCTCAATGTCATTGCCTATAACTCAGTGGAGATATCTCGAAACCTCTGATATGGTCTTGAGACAGAATGCACTACAAATACTATAGAACTGTCTAGCTTTGACGGTGTGAGGGAATCGTAGATACCGATTACATACATAAGGATAGCCGAATCACTTTCAAAATGCGGTAATTTTTCACGAGATTGCAACGTGGGCTGATAACACACATTCCTACGATCACCGTCATGCTATTTGCCCAGAAAAAAACCACCTCATTCAGAGGTAATGTCGTATCTCGATTCGTGAGGTGGGTCTAGCTTTTAACATGGATACTTGTGTGTACCTGTAGAACCAAGATCGCTTGTATCAGTAACATGCATAGTTGTCGGGATCGGGATTTTTTTTAACATCTGGTCGATTACGTGTCTAAGAATCAGTGGTGGCACTGGCAAGAAAAACATGACGGACATGTTCACGAATCGTTGATTTTTGGTCAGTGTTATTTCGTATCATAGGCAATCAGTTATTGACTAAGTATTGTACTTAGTAGTAGTAGTCGGTGAGTGATATGTTCGCATTTGAGCATCAGGTTTACAAAGTATGTGTTTGTGGAAAGGAAATGACTATGTCAAGTCGTAAGGAGGATATGGATTTGACTTGGAATACTGTGATAGCAAAGGGAAAAGTATGTCAAGTCATAAGAAAGGTAGTGATATTTCTACACTCCTGGAAATTGAAATAAGAACACCGTGAATTCATTGTCCCAGGAAGGGGAAACTTTATTCACACATTCCTGGGGTCAGATACATCACATGATCACACTGACAGAACCACAGGCACATAGACACAGGCAACAGAGCATGCACAATGTCGGCACTAGTACAGTGTATATCCACCTTTCGCAGCAATGCAGGCTGCTATTTTCCCATGGAGACGATCGTAGAGATGCTGGATGTAGTCCTGTGGAACGGCTTGCCATGCCATTTCCACCTGGCACCTCAGTTGGACCAGCGTTCGTGCTGGACGTGCAGACCGCGTGAGACGACGCTTCATCCAGTCCCAAACATGCTCAATGGGGGACAGATCCGGAGATCTTGCTGGCCAGGGTAGTTGACTTACACCTTCTAGAGCACGTTGGGTGGCACGGGATACATGCGGACGTGCATTGTCCTGTTGGAACAGCAAGTTCCCTTGCCGGTCTAGGAATGGTAGAACGATGGGTTCGATGACGGTTTGGATGTACCGTGCACTATTCAGTGTTTCCAGTGAAAGCCTGTGGATCAGAACTTCTTAATGTCAGTTTAGAACCTGGTACAGGTCTCGAAGTCGTGGCAGAAAAAAGAAAATGTTTGGCACTGTACAAAAGTGTATTAGAAACTGTGTTTCAAAAAACTAAACAGGAACAGAGGGAGCGTCTCATGTGATGTAGAATAGTCTGCGGGATACGACCATTCGGCTAGAGTATAGGTGATCAAACTTTAAAGTGACCTCTGCGGTGTCTGTCTATTTAATAGGATTGTGCCATACAGGCAGTAGCAGCAGCAGCAGCAGCAGTTTGAAGTGTAAATTGGGTGAGAGACAGGGTATGCCATTAGGAATGTTTGGACGGCTGCACGCTGCGCTGTTCTGGAGAGCATTGTAAAATGTTTTTCTCCATGCTGGACCGCACCACAGCTATGCGTCATTGCGCCAGCATCGGTGCCCAGGTAACTTTTAAATCGGATGAGGTTTTATAGTACGTAATTTTTTTCCCTTCTGGGGGGGGGGGGGAGGGTAGAGAATAACGATGATAGCATGTTGGACTGAATGGTTCGAATGGACGTGGATCTCTTTCGGACTGTAGTATCTGTATCTAGTTTGGAGATGTACCACAATGCGTGCATTTCCACCGAATGGTCAAAACACGGTCCTGTCGCAGTAACTCATGTCGTTCTGATTCTATATAGATTGCAGAATGTGTTGGATATGTCTTTCTCTGACTTCTGCTCAGTTCAGACTTAAATTGGAACCATCACATGAGGAAAGCTGTAGAAATGGGAGCAGTTGCGAGATGCGTAGGGGGCGACTAAAACCACGTTGGAATTTTACCGTAGAAGCTAGGTTCGGGAAAGGTGACTTGTTTCAAGACATGCGAGTTCCAGAAATATGACTGAGTAGTGGTTACAATCATCAAAGGAATTGTCAATAGGATCCAACGCTGGTATGTGCTTGAATGGAAAGATCCGAATCCAAATCATGGACGTCATTTCTAGCGCGTAGCGCAACACTAGAGATCTGGGAAGCTAGTGTACATTTTCCTATGACCTCAATCGGCACATCATCTACTACCGTTGTTTGTGTTCCTCCTCAAGCAGCCATCTATCATAACTCAGTGGATATATCGTGGAACCTCTCATATGTTCCTTAACCAAATCACTTTCAAAACGCGGTAATTTCATCACGAGGTTGCATCTTGGGCTGCTAACACACACTCCTATGATCACTGTTACAGTGTTTGTCTGGAAAACAACCACCTCATTCAGAGGTAGCATCGTACCTCGATTCATAAGGTCAGCCTAGCTTTTAACATGGATACTTGTGTGCACCTGTAGAACCAGGATCGCTTGTGACAGTAACTTGAAGTAGTTGTTGCAATCAAGTTTTTTTTAACATCTGGTCGATTACGTGTCTCTTTCTAAGACACAGAGGTAGCACCGGCAAGAGAAATATAAGAGACATGTGCACCTACCGTTTATTTTCGTTCAGTATTATATCGTATCATAGGCAATCAGTTATTGACTAAGTATTGTACTTAGTAGTAGTAGTCGGTGAGTGATATGTTCGCATTTGAGCATCAGGTTTACAAAGTATGTGTTTGTGGAAAGGAAATGACTATGTCAAGTCGTAAGGAGGATATGGATTTGACTTGGAATACTGTGATAGCAAAGGGAAAAGTATGTCAAGTCATAAGAAAGGTAGTGATATTTCTATTTCCAGAGCCACTGCTGACATCAGGGTGTATTTCCAATACATTGCTCACTGTCGAATGCCGTTTAGTGAAGGCTGTGATAGCAACATTTCATTATAAGTATAATGATAAAACATATATTTGACCGGTTTTCTGGAATGATCTCGTGTATGCATGGCGTGCAGCAGCTGTCCGAATAGAGAGGCCTGTTGTAGTGTAGGAATGTATTTGAGTTAACTTTGCCGTCCTCTAGACGACTGAATAGCGAACTAATACTTAGTATGTGTTTGGCAGCTTTAGTGATCAAGTGGAAATTTGAGACCACTGTGTACGGATGCGCGTTTGCACTTCACTGTTCTGCCCTTCCATGTAAATTGTTTGGTTGACTGCTTCCGCCCATTTCACGCCTTTATTTAGTTGAGAGAAGATCGATCGTGGTGTTTGCATCTGGCATGTGGAAGACACGTTTGCCTGTTCTCTAGACATGGGAAAGACCTTAGTTGGGTTGTAAATTATAGCGATGATTTTGGATCTGTTACATCACCGACTTCGGTATTCCAGAGTGGAAATATCAGTTTCCTCTATTTGTTTTTAGTTATTCAGTGGTTTACAGCACGCTACACCTCGCTAAAATTTGGGGTTTGTAGAGAAATAATTTCCAGTTTATATCTTCGGAATTATGTTGCGCTAGCGATCGGTAGGATGCTGCCTAGTGCTTGATGTCGAGAAGTACCGCGAAAATGGTATAATATTACGGTGAACCATGCGAAAATACGTGTTTTCTTGCAATCCCCGAGTCTGGAGACGTGCGTAGAAAAGATAGCAAGCAAGGAAGTAGGTTCGAAACAGAAACAGTAACGCGTTTGTGCCGAGGGGAAATGAGTGCGCGTTAGTAGACGTTTACGTATGTTAATGTATGTAACACTCTTCCATTGAAATATACCACTTGGAGTTCATTCTATCGTGTTGCCGTTGTAGTTCGATATTCAATCTCCTGTCCTCAGTGTGAGAGCAGGGTAACTGAGTAAGAGGCATTCCATATTTAACGATATGTATGGCACTTTGCGAGGATTAGTTGTCGGTGCAGTATGGTGATCAGTGTAAAATAACCGCTGAAAGTCTCGTCTGCAGAAGGAAAAAAGGTGGACGTTGTTTCGATACTGGCCGGATCAGTAATTCGGCGGGTAAATTCGATAAGAGCCAATGCTAATGCTCGGTTCATTCACATCCTTTGTGCTGGGATATAGGAGCCACTACATAGCGGTGAGAACATTTGCTTATGTTGAGAGCAGCAAGGCTATCACGTTAGGGGCGCTGGGAAGAGTGCATTCGATGTTATTCTGCGCTATTTTTGTAAACAGGTTGTGTTAGAGCAAGAATTTTTGACCATACAAGCTGAGACATCAAGAAAGCGAGCGTTAACTATTTCTGGGACACTATACAGTTCTCGAGAGGTCGACTTGGCTGTTACTTTTTACAAAGCCATGTGATGTAAGGATAACATTAAGAACATTTTAGATGGCGAGTCGCCACGTGGACGTTTCACAGCGAGGTGTCAGTAACGCTGGGGTGAGTAGTCACGGCTGGACGCAGCTCGTATGTTCCATTATGGGGGATAGCAGCCTGTGATATTCTGTCATCAATGGTAAAGGCAAGTGCTGCATGGAGGTGTCTTACATAAGGGGGGTGTGTCTCGGAGTGCTGTGACGTCAGTATAATCGTGAATGTATACTTGGAATTAGAGGCAACTTTCACCTGTGTCCAGCGGCAGATCGCGGCTGTGGTCCCGCCCGATCACGTCAGCACCTGTGTCTAGGTGAGCACGTATTTGGCTGGTAATTTCTCTGGTGTCAAGTATGAAAGGGTTGTCGCCGCCTCGTGCCTGAGGGCACCTGTGTGTACTTTGACAGCTGGTGCCCATGTCACTTTGCGGGGGTTGCTGTTAACCTCCTGTGCTGTCTAGCGGACAGGCTGTGGGGGGCGGTGCTTGTGTGCATTTATTGCGTGTCTGTTGAATTATTTTGAGAGAGGGTATCTTGGCTGTGCCATGGGCTATTTGGACAGTTTACGAGTACTGAACGTGTCTACATATCACTGTGCTGCATTATACAGGAGCAGTTTGCAGGTCTGTAGTGAAATTATTTCGGAAAATTGAGAGTTGTTTGCTTGTCTGGAGACTGTGTATTGTGACCCCAAGCACATCAGGACTAGTGTTTTGTGTCAGTGTGATAAATATACTCCATCCCTAAATAAAATGTTTCAGAATAAATAGGGTGCACTCCTTCCTTACTCTCCTCAGCTGCCCAGGGCAGCATGAGTCCTTTTCGCGCCATTATCCCCCTACGGACCACCATCTTGGATTATGCCACAGGAGGGATGATAGCACCATCTGGTGGCACTACTGTGTACTAGGTCAATTGGACTCTAGATCTCGTGGTGGAGAGACTGCCTGCAAAATAAAGACTTAGGTCCAGCACAGGCAGAGTCGCTTTGCCGCCATTTTCCACCACCCCAGACCGCCATCTTGGATTACGTCACAGAAGGGCTGACAGCACCCTCTGGTGGCAGTATGGCCTACTAGGTCAGTTGGAGTATAGATCTCATGGTGGAGACAGGGATTGCAAAATAGAAGCTCTTGTTCAGCGCAGGCACAGTCGTTTTTCCGCCATTTACTCTCACCATCCCCTCCCCCCCCCCCCATGAGCCATGGACCTTGCCATTGGTGGGGAGGCTAGTGTGCCTCAGATGGCTGTACCGTAGGTGCAACCACAATGGAGGGGTATCTGTTAAGAGGCCAGACAAACGTGGGGTTCCTGAAGAGGAGCAGCAGCCTTTTCAGTAGTTGCAGGGGCAACAGTCTGGATGATTGACTGATCTGGCCTTGTAACACTAACCAAAACGGTATTGCTGTACTGGTACTGCAAACGGCTGAAAGCAAGGGGAAACTACAGCCGTAATTTATCCCGAGGGTATGCAGCCTTACTGTATGGTTAAATGATGACAGCATCCTCTTGGGTAAAATATTCCGGAGGTAAAATAGTCCCCCATTCGGATCTCCGGGCGGGGACTACTCAAGAGGACGTCGTTATGAGGAAAAAGAAGACTGGCGTTCTACGGATCAGTGCATGGAACGTCAGATCCCTTAATCAGGCAGGTAGGTTAGAAAATTTTAAAAGGGAAATGCATTGGTTAAAGTTAGATATATTGAGAATTAGTGAAGTTCGGTGGCAGGAGGAACAAGACCTTTGGTCAGGTGAATACAGGGTGATAAATACAAAATCAAATAGGGGTAATGCAGGAGTAGGTGTAATAATGAATAAAAATAGGAGTGCGGGTAAGCTACTACAAACAGCACAGAGAACAAATTATTGTGACCAAGATAGACACGAAGTGCATGCCTACTACAGTAGTACAGGTTTATATGCCACCTAGCTCTGCAGATGATGAAGAAATTGATGAAATGTACGATGAGATGAAAGAAATTATTTAGATAGTGAAGGGAGACGAAAATTTAATAGACATGGGTGGCTGGAATTCGAGAGCACGAAAAGGGAGAAAAGGAAACATAGTAGATGAATATGGATTGGGGTTAAGAAATTAAAGAGGAAGCCGTCTGGTAGAATTTTGCACAGAGCATAACTTAATCATAGCTAACACTTGGCTCAAGAATCATGATAGAAGGTTGTATACATGGACGAATCCTGGAGATACTAGAAGGTATCAGATAGATTATATAATGGTAAGAGAGAGATTTAGGAACCAGGTTTTAAATAGTAAGACATTTCCAGGGGCAGATGTGGACGCTGACCACAATCTATTGGTTATGAACTGTAGATTAAAACTGAAGAAACTGTAAAAAGGTGAGGATTTAAGGAGATGGGACCTGGATAAACTGACTAAACCAGAGGTTGTACAGAGTTTCAGAGAGAGCATAAGGGAGCAATTGACAGGAATGGGGAAAAGAAATACAGTAGAAGAAGAATGGGTAGCTCTGAGGGATGAAGTAGTGAAGGCAGCAGAGGATCAAGTAGGTAAAAAGACGAGGGCTAGTAGAAATCCTTGGGTAACACAAGAAATATTAAACTTAATTGATGAAAGGAGAAAATAAAATAATATGAAATGAAGCAAGCAAAAAGGAATACAAACGTCTCAAAAATGAGATCGACAGGAAGTGCAAAATGACTAAGTAGGGATGGCTAGAGGACAAATGTTATCTCACTAGGGGTAAGTTAGATACTGCCTACAGGAAAATTAAAGAGACCTTTGGAGAAAAGAGAGCCACTTGTATGAATATCAAGAGCTCAGATGGAAACCCAGTTCAAAGCAAAGAAGGGAAAGCAGAAAGGAGGAAGGAGTATATAGAGGGCCTATACAAGGGCGATGTACTTGAGGACAATATTATGGAAATGGAAGAGGATGTAGATGAAGATGAAATGGGAGATACGATACTGCGTGAAGAGTTTGACAGAGCACTGAAAGACCTGAGTCGAAACAAGGCCCCTGGAGTAGACAACATTCCATTAGAACTGCTGATAGCCTTGGGAGTGCCAGTCCTAACAAAACTCTACCATCTGGTGAGCAAGATGTATGAGACAGGCGAAATACCGTCAGACTTCAAGAAGAAAATAATAATTTCAATCCCAAAGAAAGCAGGTGTTGAGAGATGTGAAAATTACCGAACTATCAGTTTAATAAGTCACAGCTGCAAAATACTAAAGCGAATTCTTTACAGACGAATGGAAAAACTGGTAGAAGCCGACCTCGGGGAAGATCAGTTTCGATTCCGTAAAAATGTTGGAACATGTGTGGCAATACTAACCTTACGACTTATCTTAGAAGAAAGATTAAGGAAAGGCAAACCTACGTTTCTAGCATTTGTAGACTTAGAGAAAGCTTTTGACAATGTTCACTGGAATACTCTCTCTCAAATTCTAAAGGTGGCAGGGGTCAAATACAGGGAGCGAAAGGCTACTTACAATTTGTACAGAAACCAGATGGCAGTTATAAGAGTTGAGGGGCATGGAAGGGAAGCAGTGGTTGGGAAGGGAGTGAGACAGGGTTGTAGCCTATCCCCGATGTTATTCAATCTATATATTGAACAAGCAGTAAAGGAAACAAAAGAAAAATTTGGAGTAGGTAATAAAATCCATGGTGAAGAAATAAAAACTTTGAGGTTCACCGATGGCATTGTAATTCTGTCAGAGACAGCAAAGGACTTGGAAGAGCAGTTGAACGGAATGGACTGTGTCCTGAAAGGAGGTTGATGCTGAGGGTATTAGATTATGAAATGAGACACGTAAAGTAGTAAAGGGGTTTTGCTATTTGGGGAGCAAAATAAATGATGATGGTCGAAGTAGAGAGGATATAAAATGTAGACTGGCAATGGCAAGGAAAGCATTTCTGAAGAAGACAAATTTGTTAACATCGAGTATAGATTTAAGTGTCAGGAAGTCGTTTCTGAAAGTATTTGTATGGCGTGTAGCCATGTATGGACAATGGACAATAAATAGTTTAGACAAAAAGAGAATAGAAGCTTTCGAAATGTGGTGCTACAGAAGAATGCTGAAGATTAGATGGGTGGATCACATAACTAAAGTCTAGAGGACTGATGACCTCAGATGTTAAGTCCCATAGTACTTAGAGCCATTTGAACCATTTGAAGATCATTTTGGGCTCCGGAGAAATATAGCAACACTCGAGCCAATACTGAGCCTACGACTTATCTTAGAAGAAACGTTGAAGTAAGGCAAACCTACGTTTGTAGCATTTGGGAAAGTGTTTGACCATTTTCACTGGAATACAACCTATGAAATTTTGAAAGTAGCACCGATAAAACACAGGAACCGAAAGATTATTTACAACTTGTACACAGCCAGATTGTCGTTTTAAGAGTCAAAAGAGATGAAAGGGAAACAGCAGTCGATTAGAAGTGGGACACAGTTGCAGCCAAATCTTGGTGTTATTTAATAAGTGTACCGAGCAAGCAGTAAAGGAAACCCAAGACAAATTTGGAAACTGAATTATAGCTCAGGGAGAAGAAATAAAACTTTGATGTTCGCCGATGTCGTTGTAATTGTGTCAGAGATGCAAGGGACTTTGAAGAGCAGTTGAACGGAATGGATAATGTCTCGAAGACAATTTAAAAATCGATTAACGAAAGTAAAACAATAGTTTTGGGATGTAATTGAATCGAATCAGGTGTTGCTGAGGGAATTAATTTAGGAAATCAGACACTAAAAGTTGTCGACGAGATTTGCTATTTGAGCAGCAAAATAACATAGGATATAAAGCGTAGACTGGCTCTAGCACGAAAAACATTTCTGAAAAAGACAAATTTGCTAACGACGAGCACAAATTTAAATGTTATAAAGTCTTGTAACCTCCCCCTCACTTACCGACCTTAATGACAGTGAAAAATGAAACCGCGTGTACCTAATGGGAATTTTGGAAAAGCAATCGTCACCGAAGTTAACCTGTCGGTAAAGAGGGAGGGAAGGGTTACATCTTGATGAAGGGAAATGTGCTAATGAAACTGGTGGAAATTAATTTTGAAAAGGGGTAAAGTTAATAAAGAAAGTAAATGTGCAGCCGTTACGTTAACAATTAACTAGCGGTAATTAGGTATTTGAGATTTGGGGGAAATCACGGTCGCCAGTCCTAAGGACAATTACTATAGTAACTGAAAAAGAAAGGTTATTACACATATAATTAGCACTAGAAGCGTGGCAACTGAAGGTTGACACGTGTAGTGTGAAAACTGAAAGTTTGTCAGAAGTAATAAATTTCGCTACACCCTGACTTAATTTAGCAAAAGAATTAATAAAACCGGAAAATCGAAAGTTAATTTAGTGACTGAAGTTAATAGTGAGCTTTCTTTCTGAAGCACATCGAAATTCAGTAAAATACGGTTAGTCTTGGACTACCTCAACAATCATTTCAAAAGCTACTTGAATCTACGCAATTTAGAAAGAAGAGATTTAACTTTGAACTTGAATTAAATGATTCTGAACAATTAACAATAGTAAAATTTAGTACGTACCAAGCTGAGCTGCAGTCACAGGTAAGCTAAAATACGGTAACAAAGCTCGCACTCTTAATTCGTGCTTGTGTAATCTGAATATTGTAGCCAGCTATTAATGCCATAATTAAACTTTGAAATTAAAGCAGTGAAAACGAGTTAGCTATATTACTTTAATGCTGGCGTTTGAATTTCAACGACACTCGGGTTCATTTCGGAAAAGGAAGGGACTCTGCTTGGTAATGCAATTGGGACAATCAGCAACAAACGTTCATGCTAAGTTGCTGTAATTATAGTGACGAAAATGGAACAGTTTGAAAAGCTGAGGTCTGCCATACAGTTCTAAAACTTTACGTGCGTCCAGTCTTCCTTGTCGGTTGATTGAAGGTTTGAAGCCGTCGGTCGAGGAGGTGGCGACAGTCACTCATTGTCGGCCGTCGCTGTTGCAGAAGCTGGATGTTGGCGCGCCTTCTTCTCGACACGGTCACCAGACGAAACGGGCTCTTGATGTGCGCTAGTTAATGTTTCCCGTCCGCGACACCATGTCAAAAACTATCATCGCAAGTCGAGCGCAATTACATGCTGCCAAACCCCGAAAGCGCGGCAACTCCCGGGAGCGTCACACAACACACCTGCTCCACTCGCTACCCCCGCCACACTCCCTCTGCTCAGCCCGCGCTCCACGCGGCAGAGTTAACACTACCAAAGATCCTACACACTTTGATTCTTCACACGACCTATCGACGTAATCGTTCGATAGCAGTCTTCCCTAGGCAAGACCCAGCGTAAAAATACAAATAATATTTACGAAACAAACCAATTATACATCGACATAAATGTATAAATATATATATACAAACAGTAAAACAATTACAATATACAAAGAGACAGAAATGTCATATCTTGAGGTAACAAAGCAAGGAAAAAAAATAGTCCAATAGATGGAAATAGGAGGCTATGCATTTCCGGCGTTACACGTGCCCCACATTGTCTGAGGATGTTCGTGTAACGTAAACAGACTCAGAAAATGTCCCAAAAAAGAAACAGCGGAAATGCATACGCTCAAAACATCAAAAAATTTGGCATTCTTCTAATTAATCATAAACCAATTTTTATACAATAATAATTGAGTGGAGATACTCCTAATCTTAGTCCACTCTGACATCTTGCACAAAGTAAAACAGGTTGACAACATATCAAAATTCATAAAAAACATAGAAAATGGTTTAGCTATTCCAAAATCATTAAAATTCGTAACACTATAAGAAATGGAATACTATTTGCAAAATTAATCAGAGTACATGGTCATAAAAAACAGGTATATCAAAATACGCAAACTAATGATTAATTACATAGAATACACATTTTTATGTAACCTTTTCATAATTAATTTTCTCGTCATGTCCAATTAACGCTAAACAAGAAAATAATATACAGCAGATCGAAAAAAAAACATAAATATTGACAGAAGAATTCTTTCACATCAGCTGTCCGGGAAGAAAAGGAACTCCACATTCCGTACTCGCGAGTACAAAGAATGCCGACAGCGGCACAAGAGCCGACAGCGGCAGAAGAGCCGACAGCGGCTTCCCCTCGCCAATATTGTTGCGCCCGCCTGTGCGGCACGCTTCATCTCACTCGCCTGTGTAACGGCATTTGCAGAACGTCCGTTTCACTGAATTCTTTCGGAAAAACTCACTCCCGAGTAATCTCAAGGAGTCCATAAACACTATCACAGTGGATAACTCAACACTGTCCATCATCACACGCATGTACTAGCCTGAAACTTAAAACAGCGTCTAAGTACATCGACAAAGGCTAGTAAAACACACATTCATGAGATCTTACAGCAAGTTACAAAATCATATTTACATTCCTTAATCTACTGTGACTCAGCTGAAAACTTAAACTAGCAGCTTGGATTTTTCAGATGATTACTAATCAATTACTCTTAAATCATTTAGTCAAAATTAATTACTTATTAATTACAACTTCTTTAATGACCTCTAGGTCAGGCAAAAGCATCGTAACATGGCACATCCTTAAATCTTACACTCTATATTTACATACTGTACAAATTACCCATTGTGTGGTATTAATCGATCCTAGGTTGGTACAATTTCAAGTCTACAATATTCCGTATACCTAATCGTTTTCCAGAGCTTGGATACTCTAAGCAATAAGCATTTGTGTGAGGTATACCAATGACTTTATATGGTCCATTATAAACAAACTTAAATTTAGAAATTTCATTGTCTATCTCGCTCGATTTCTCATGAGCTTTTACAAGTACTAAGTCTCCGATTGCAAACTTAGCAAAACGCGCTTTAGCGTCATGACGACGTATGCGAGCATCGGCTTTTAGCTTCATTACTTCTCGCAAACGATCTTTTTTCACACCAATACTAATGTTAATCCGTGGAGGGAATTTGATTATCTCTTCCACTAAACTTTTACTTCTGTCATCCAACAGGATTTCCTCTGGAGAAAATCCCGTCGATTCATGTCTCAAGGTGTTCATAATTCTCTTAAATTCTGCTTCATATTTGCCCCATGCCCTATGGTTGTGATGGCAATAGGTACGGGAAAGTCGGCCTCGTCTTTGTTCGTGTGTTACGTTTGACACACCGTCTGCAATACTTTCCAATTCACTTTCTAAATTATTGTCAATGCCGAGATTCTTCACATTACCGTAGTTCAAATTCATACCTACATCAATACCATCCGGCCAGTTAACAATGTGTATAGGCTGGTATTGCCTATGCACACCGTCTCCTGCCTCGTCAAAACTAACTACTATTATTTTATCTTGTGACGTACATGTCAGTTTTGCTTTCGCAATTAATCACTGCACGGTACTTTAATAGCCAATCTAACCCGATAATTACTTCCGTAGTCAAGTCTGGCACGACGACAAACTCTTGTTGAAATCGTGCCCCACATATCTCGAAGTTGACAAAAATCTGTTTTGTGACCGGTTTACTGGCCTTCCCAGTAGCACCGATAATTTTCACTCCTGTTACTGGCATAACTACGATGCCAGGTCTGTCTTTCAGTAACTCAAATATTTTCCCAGATACAGCACTCAATTCTGCACCGGTGTCAATCAACACGTTTAGTTGTAGGTCATGTATATTAACAGACACTACTATCTGTCTACACTTGTCCTCGACTGTTTCTTTATTTTCCCACAGTAAATCCTCGTCTATATCCAGGTCATTCCAGAAAAAACCATCCGGCTTTGATCCAAAATCCGGCTTATCTGGCGGCTTTTTCAGCCTCTGTTCACTTACAGTTTTAATTTCAACACGTTTGTCCTGAGGCTTAGTCTGTAGCTTCGCCTCCAATACCGAAACCTTTTCCTGTAACTCGTCAACTATTGACTGTTGCTTTGCTATCATTTCACTAATTGTCACCTTCGTTGATTCCTCTGTGGCCAGATTGATGTCATCCGCCAATCTACCTGGAGGAATGTGCCCAGTAGTTTCTGCAATTACTTCCGCTAGATCTGCGCAATCCACACTACTACCGTCTGACCGTATAATGTCAGCTCTAACCTCATACACGCTGTAATCTATGTGCTTTTCTACCAATCGTGTCCGGCTATCACTAAAATTTTCGCAATCTTTCTCCTTAATACTCTCGCAATGTTTAAACTGGAGGTTCGCGTCGGATGGGTCGGCTACTTCTACCACTGAAACTTTCGGTAAGGTCTGCCGGTTAGGGCCAGAACTTTCCGTTACTACTTCAACATCCAACTCTTGCGGGACGAAACACGACGAATCTTGCTCGTGCTCCCCATTAACATCAACTATTTCTAATAAAGTCTGCCGGTTAGGCCCAGAACTTTCTATCATTTCACAAACACTATCTTCCTGCGGGACGAGACGCGGAAAATCCTGCACGCGCTCCCCATAAACACTTCTCCCATACAGACCCCTATAATCTCTTAGTTCGTCGTATAAGCGACCGAACTGCCTTAACCAGACCTCATCCCTCTCTGCATCCCCTCGCTCGATGACGGACGTGTTATCCGACATCTGATCTTCTCTCAACAATTGCGAATCATTCTTAAACTCAATCTCCAGTTCCGCTGTGGGTATTACAGCTGCCACTTTATAATCGATTTCCGGAACACTACTTAAATTGTTCTTACTGACAGTGAATGTATTTTCTACTGCCGTGTATACAGCTGATCTACTACTTGTGGGCGCACTCTTTTCTCTTAACACTGGCACACTCTCCCGCCGTTGATTATTCCATGCGGAATTTTCGTAATGACGATACCTGGGTTTTCTCCTGTTATTGGGCCGCCAAAATTTCTCCACGCCCGCTCGGCCCCTCACCGGCGCGGCTAATGGTTTCCCTGTCTCGTCCCAGCAGATACGCTCCCCGGATGCTGCTGAGGCGGCTGATCACACCCTCTGGCGTTATTACTATTCTGTGAAGCCCGTATCACGTTAGTATGATACTGGTTTCTGTCATTCCTGTTATTATTTGCATTGTACCGATTGTTATTACGGTCCGAACCATTATTGTTATTGCTGCGGTATGCATTATTCCCATGGTTATCGTTGTTATGGTGGGGGTGGTACCCGTTGTTGTTACCACGGCTTCTACCACTGTCGCGATTATTGCGCCAATTGTCCTCGTCCTCAACTCTTTCCAGGAAATCATTGATTGTCCTGTAATTGCTTCCTACGTAGCGTTTTGTATCATCTGGAAGCTTCTTGTAGAGTTCCCAGACTATTTCGGATTCCGTGCGGCGATCACGCAAATATTCCAACTTGCGGATCCAGCCCTCACAAAACTCCTTCATCGAGCCGCGCGAACTCGCATCGAAAGGCCTCGATACGACAAATTCGCGCCAGACACTTTGCTGTTTTTGCTCTGACCAGTATTCAGCCAGAAACAAATTTTTAAACTCGTCAAAAGTCAAGTTCGTAATGTTGAGGTTTAAGCCCCAACGCTTGGCATCACCAGCCAGCACATCAATAACCGCATTAATTTTTCTCTCATTAGTCCATGATCTGGGTAAAACTCTTTCACAATTCTTAATGAAATCCGTCGCGTGTATACCGCTTTTTTTCAAGGGGTCGAACCGCTCCTCTTTCGTCAACAATTCCGAACTATGTGCACAGATTGGCACATAGCTCTGTTTTTCGTCAAGTTTCTTTTCTAATTCCGACACTCTCGTAATTACTTGGCAAGTGGTTGTCGCAAGCGTTTCTACTTCCCTTTTTTTCTCTTCGCAGGTATTAGCCTGCTTCGTCACTTTGGTATCTACTTCGGATACTAAAGCCTTTAAAGTTTCCACCTTCTTTTGATCCTCTTGTTTCACTAATTGAATTTGTTCCGTCACCTTATTCTCGATGATCGGAGCAACTGCTTCTCCTACACTTTTCTCGATTCTGCTAATTTCGGAATAAAAACGAGTATTTATGCTCGCAATTTCCGCCTGAACGCCTATCATTTCCTGTTTAAGATTACCGATTTCGGTATTAATTACAACAATATCTTCCTTGATTTTATCAACTTTTGTGTTAACAACTCCAACATTGTTGTTAACAACGTTAACAGTTTTGTTCTGAATGTCTAGCATCCGTTCAATTTTTTCAGACTGAGCTTCTTGCTTGGCAGCCTGAGCTTCTTGCTTGGCAGACAGAGCTTTAATTTCTGCCGATTGACTCTTGATTTCGTTAATCAAAACATTCAATAAATCAGTTAAATTCCCGGAAACTACCGGTTTTACTTCCGTAGCGGCTTCCTCTTTAATTGTCCCCCTGTATTCGTCATCAAGGTATTCAGATTTGATTTTCACTTCCGATTCCGAAACATTTTCTAAAGTTTGGAATTCCATTTCTGCTCTTTGTTGCGTTTCGGCGGTCGCGTCTTTCATGCTAGCCGCCTGCCCCTGAAGAATGGGTACCGCGGTGCGCGTTTCCCACTGTTCGACCGATTGTTCCGTATCCAAGTCTACCAAATTTTGGCAATTGTTGCCTTCACTCATTTTAATAATTTTCAATATAAATGACAAATCTCAAATACAATTAGGATTACTCCCACTACTTATTCTCGCTGACGTAACGGCCTGTACGTAACCAGTACTTTGTTACGAGATTTGCACAATGCAAAATTCGTGTCCAGAACAACCTCAAATCCTAAGATTGCCCTGTCACCAGGTCGCCACGTGTAACCTCCCCCTCACTTACCGACCTTAATGACAGTGAAAAATGAAACCGCATGTACCTAATGGGAATTTTGGAAAAGCAATCGTCACCGAAGTTAACCTGTCGGTAAAGAGGGAGGGAAGGGTTACATCTTGATGAAGGGAAATGTGCTAATGAAACTGGTGGAAATTAATTTTGAAAAGGGGTAAAGTTAATAAAGAAAGTAAATGTGCAGCCGTTACGTTAACAATTAACTAGCGGTAATTAGGTATTTGAGATTTGGGGGAAATCACGGTCGCCAGTCCTAAGGACAATTACTATAGTAACTGAAAAAGAAAGGTTATTACACATATAATTAGCACTAGAAGCGTGGCAACTGAAGGTTGACACGTGTAGTGTGAAAACTGAAAGTTTGTCAGAAGTAATAAATTTCGCTACACCCTGACTTAATTTAGCAAAAGAATTAATAAAACCGGAAAATCGAAAGTTAATTTAGTGACTGAAGTTAATAGTGAGCTTTCTTTCTGAAGCACATCGAAATTCAGTAAAATACGGTTAGTCTTGGACTACCTCAACAATCATTTCAAAAGCTACTTGAATCCACGCAATTTAGAAAGAAGAGATTCTTGAGTTTCTCCCGGCGTATTTGATAATCAAAATATCCACGGGTATGCTGCCGGTCTATAGTGTCCAACGGGCACAATATTTCGGCGATCAAACATGTCGCCATCATCAGGTGAACTGACGGACTGAGCTCCTGTGAACGTACCGGCACGGAGATCCGTACGCTATGGCTGCTCAGAGGGAACTGGGTTCGGTCGCGGCGGCGGCCGATTTAAATACCCTCCGCCCGCGGCGCGCTCCCTCCGCCGTCCGCGCCCAGCGCCACGGTCGCGCGGTGGAACAGATTGCGACGGCGTCTGAGATAACGTCGGTGTGATGGCTCTGTCCGCCGTGGTCGTCACAACTATACGTCTGCTCGATTTACTCTTGATTAACCCGATCGCTGGTTCCCAAGCCTTGCTAAGATTATAGCCACAGTCCCGGTTTATGAGGTCGTCATTGGTGCGAATTTCGATGGCCTCTCTAACAACGCTGTCCCAGTATCTCGACGTCTGTACCAGAATCCTCGTGCGGTCATACTCCATGGCGTGATTTTCCGACAAACAATGTTCAGCGACCGCCGACTTGCTCGGATACATCAGTCGAGTGTGCCTCTGGTGTTCACGGCATCGATCCTCGACGGTACGCATCGTCTGACCAATATACGACTTGCCACATTGACACGGAATCTGGTACACGCCGGCCTTCCTCAAACCGAGGTCATCTTTGGCGCTCCCCACCAGTGCACGAGTTTTATTTGGAGGACAAAACACAGTTCCGACCCGGTGTTTCTTCAGAATGCGGGCGATTTTCCCCGAGAGTGCGCCTGTGTATGGAATAAATGCAGTGCCTACCTCCTCCCTCGTGACTTCATCCATCTCAACAGGTTGTGCTGCAGTGGTTGGGCGGAGAGCACGTTGAATCTGCCACTCTGAGTACCCATTTTTTCGAAATACAGTTCTCAGATGTTCCAATTCCTGGGGTAGACTCTCTGCGTCAGAGATAGTGCGCGCCCTATGTACTAGAGTTTTAAGTACCCCATTCCTCTGTGAGGGGTGGTGGCAGCTGTCTGCATGCAAATACAGATCAGTGTGCGTAGCCTTCCGATACACCCCATGACCTAGGGTGCCGTCAGCCCTTCTCTTGACCAAGACGTCAAGGAAAGGTAATTTACCCTCCGTTTCAGTCTCCATAGTGAATTTGATGTTGGGGTGTATGGAGTTTAGATGTGTAAGGAAGTCAAGGAGTTTATCCATACCATGTGGCCAGATGACGAACGTGTCGTCCACGTAACGGAAAAAGCAAGTAGGTTTCCATACGGATGACGACAGGGCTTCCTCCTCGAAGTTCTCCATGTACAAATTCGCTACCACCGGTGAGAGTGGGCTACCCATGGCGACTCCCTCCGTTTGTTCATAGTATTCTCCATTAAAAAGAAAATACGTGGAAGTCAAGACATGCCTAAAAAGTTCGGTGGTCTTCTCATCAAACTTCTGACTAATCAAGTCTAGTGACTCTCGCAGGGGTACCCTCGTAAACAAGGAAACGACATCAAAACTCACCATGATATCTGACTCATCCAACCTGAAGCTATCAAGGCGTTTAACAAAATCCACAGAATTACGGATGTGATGAGGGCATTTACCCACATAAGGACTTAATATTCCCGTCAGGTATTTGGCCAACAAATATGTAGGTGCCCTGATGTTGCTGACAATGGGGCGTAATGGTACCCCCTCTTTGTGAACCTTCGGGAGTCCATATAGTCTAGGCGGTACCGGACCTTGGGGTAACAATTTCTTGGCGTCACCCTCCGGTAAATCTGCGTCTTTGAGAAGCGCCCTCGTCTTGTTCTCCACCTTCTTTGTAGGGTCAACGCTGATCTTCCGGTAGGAATCGTCATTTAGCAGGCTCTGCATCTTATCAGTGTAGTCCTTATGGGAGACAACAACTGTAGCATTGCCTTTGTCAGCTGGTAAGACAACAATTTCAGAGCGCTCCCTCAGATCACGAATGGCCGCCCTCTCTTTACTGCTGATATTTGACTTCATCGGCTTGGATTTCGTCAACGCACGACAAGTTTCACGACGTATTTCCTCGGCTGATTCTGGCGGAAGTCGAGCTGCAACCTGTTCAACAGCACTAACAATTTCTGCGACCGGAGTGAACTTGGGGGTGGGAGCGAAGTTGAGACCTCTCTGCAAAGACCCTACAAAGAAGGTGGAGAAGGTGGAGAACAAGACGAGGGCGCTTCTCAAAGACGCAGATTTACCGGAGGGTGACGCCAAGAAATTGTTACCCCAAGGTCCGGTACCGCCTAGACTATATGGACTCCCGAAGGTTCACAAAGAGGGGGTACCATTACGCCCCATTGTCAGCAACATCAGGGCACCTACATATTTGTTGGCCAAATACCTGACGGGAATATTAAGTCCTTATGTGGGTAAATGCCCTCATCACATCCGTAATTCTGTGGATTTTGTTAAACGCCTTGATAGCTTCAGGTTGGATGAGTCAGATATCATGGTGAGTTTTGATGTCGTTTCCTTGTTTACGAGGGTACCCCTGCGAGAGTCACTAGACTTGATTAGTCAGAAGTTTGATGAGAAGACCACCGAACTTTTTAGGCATGTCTTGACTTCCACGTATTTTCTTTTTAATGGAGAATACTATGAACAAACGGAGGGAGTCGCCATGGGTAGCCCACTCTCACCGGTGGTAGCGAATTTGTACATGGAGAACTTCGAGGAGGAAGCCCTGTCGTCATCCGTATGGAAACCTACTTGCTTTTTCCGTTACGTGGACGACACGTTCGTCATCTGGCCACATGGTATGGATAAACTCCTTGACTTCCTTACACATCTAAACTCCATACACCCCAACATCAAATTCACTATGGAGACTGAAACGGAGGGTAAATTACCTTTCCTTGACGTCTTGGTCAAGAGAAGGGCTGACGGCACCCTAGGTCATGGGGTGTATCGGAAGGCTACGCACACTGATCTGTATTTGCATGCAGACAGCTGCCACCACCCCTCACAGAGGAATGGGGTACTTAAAACTCTAGTACATAGGGCGCGCACTATCTCTGACGCAGAGAGTCTACCCCAGGAATTGGAACATCTGAGAACTGTATTTCGAAAAAATGGGTACTCAGAGTGGCAGATTCAACGTGCTCTCCGCCCAACCACTGCAGCACAACCTGTTGAGATGGATGAAGTCACGAGGGAGGAGGTAGGCACTGCATTTATTCCATACACAGGCGCACTCTCGGGGAAAATCGCCCGCATTCTGAAGAAACACCGGGTCGGAACTGTGTTTTGTCCTCCAAATAAAACTCGTGCACTGGTGGGGAGCGCCAAAGATGACCTCGGTTTGAGGAAGGCCGGCGTGTACCAGATTCCGTGTCAATGTGGCAAGTCGTATATTGGTCAGACGATGCGTACCGTCGAGGATCGATGCCGTGAACACCAGAGGCACACTCGACTGATGTATCCGAGCAAGTCGGCGGTCGCTGAACATTGTTTGTCGGAAAATCACGCCATGGAGTATGACCGCACGAGGATTCTGGTACAGACGTCGAGATACTGGGACAGCGTTGTTAGAGAGGCCATCGAAATTCGCACCAATGACGACCTCATAAACCGGGACTGTGGCTATAATCTTAGCAAGGCTTGGGAACCAGCGATCGGGTTAATCAAGAGTAAATCGAGCAGACGTATAGTTGTGACGACCACGGCGGACAGAGCCATCACACCGACGTCATCTCAGACGCCGTCGCAATCTGTTCCACCGCGCGACCGTGGCGCTGGGCGCGGACGGCGGAGGGAGCGCGCCGCGGGCGGGGGGTATTTAAATCGGCCGCCGCCGCGACCGAACCCAGTTCCCTCTGAGCAGCCATAGCGTACGGATCTCCGTGCCGGTACGTTCACAGGAGCTCAGTCCGTCAGTTCACCTGATGATGGCGACATGTTTGATCGCCGAAATATTGTGCCCGTTGGACACTATAGACCGGCAGCATACCCGTGGATATTTTGATTAGAAAGAAGAGATTTAACTCTGAACTTGAATTAAATGATTCTGAACAATTAACAATAGTAAAATTTAGCACGTACCAAGCTGAGCTGCAGTCACAGGTAAGCTAAAATACGGTAACAAAGCTCGCACTCTTAATTCGTGCTTGTGTAATCTGAATATTGTAGCCAGCTATTAATGCCATAATTAAACTTTGAAATTAAAGCAGTGAAAACGAGTTAGCTATATTACTTTAATGCTGGCGTTTGAATTTCAACGACACTCGGGTTCATTTCGGAAAAGGAAGGGACTCTGCTTGGTAATGCAATTGGGACAATCAGCAACAAACGTTCATGCTAAGTTGCTGTAATTATAGTGACGAAAATGGAACAGTTTGAAAAGCTGAGGTCTGCCATACAGTTCTAAAACTTTACGTGCGTCCAGTCTTCCTTGTCGGTTGATTGAAGGTTTGAAGCCGTCGGTCGAGGAGGTGGCGACAGTCACTCATTGTCGGCCGTCGCTGTTGCAGAAGCTGGATGTTGGCGCGCCTTCTTCTCGACACGGTCACCAGACGAAACGGGCTCTTGATGTGCGCTAGTTAATGTTTCCCGTCCGCGACACCATGTCAAAAACTATCATCGCAAGTCGAGCGCAATTACATGCTGCCAAACCCCGAAAGCGCGGCAACTCCCGGGAGCGTCACACAACACACCTGCTCCACTCGCTACCCCCGCCACACTCCCTCTGCTCAGCCCGCGCTCCACGCGGCAGAGTTAACACTACCAAAGATCCTACACACTTTGATTCTTCACACGACCTATCGACGTTATCGTTCGATAGCAGTCTTCCCTAGGCAAGACCCAGCGTAAAAATACAAATAATATTTACGAAACAAACCAATTATACATCGACATAAATGTATAAATATATATATACAAACAGTAAAACAATTACAATATACAAAGAGACAGAAATGTCATATCTTGAGGTAACAAAGCAAGGAAAAAAAATAGTACAATAGATGGAAATAGGAGGCTATGCATTTCCGGCGTTACAGTCTTTCCTGAATATCTGGAATGTAGTCTTGTGTGGAAATGAAACATTGTGAATAAACAGCTCGGACAAAACGAAAATAAAAGCATTTGAAATATGGTGCGACAGTGTCGAAGATTAAATGGGTAGATGACGTTACTAATGTGAAGTTATCGAATCTATGACGAAATCTGACTGAAAGAAGCGGTCACTTGGTAGATTCTGAGGCATCGAGGAACTGTCGAACCGATATCGAGGAAAGTGTAGGGTGTAGTGTGCGACGATAATGAAACCTTCACACTGTGCTGTACTTCCCGTCCAAGGGAACGCGGGTGAGACGATGTTACAGTACTTCAGTATGCGTTAATAAGACTTCATGTGGAGAGCACAAGTGACGCGACACGCCGGGAGAAGAAGCTCCTTTGGAGCGGCCAGAGCCGCTGAGCCTGTCACCTGAAGAAGGTGCCGCCGTTTCCTGTCGCTCACCTCTGACTCCACTATAAATGAGAATATTCCATTATGAAAAGCAAAGTTAATTGAAGGGTTTGTGTCGCTGTAATATAACAGCTTACCGGTAATGTACGGTACACCTGAACCTTTAGAAAGTACACACTTCTGCAATTACGTGCTCCGTTGTATATGTCCATGTGTTTGCAAATCTTCGACGAAGATTCCTTAAGACTGCAAACTTCCACAACAGCACGTGTGTTCGGCCCTAATTTGACTGATCACCCTATTCTCATTATCCAAACAATATCCTTCCATTACCAACACACTCCTGTGTATGTGAGTGATCGCACGTCCCTAGTCGCGAGCACAATCAATTTAATTTAACACAAATTGCCCATCACTACTTAATTAAATCGACCAATTAATTAACCTCTCTCGTTCGAAAATGCAAAGTCCACATCGACCTCGAATCAATTTCCGTCCACCTGGAGTTCGAATGGAATAGTTAAACTCTCTACTGGCCACTACGTCCCCTTACCGACCCGCGCTCATTCGCCAACATGTACTGTACTACTGTGTACTCCACTCCTAGCAAACAAAGCCACTAACCTAAGTCGCCTTTGCCTCTCTCTCTCTCTCTCTCTCTCGTGCCACGAGCGCGAGCCTGCCCACGTCACAGTCTCCACCTTTATACTCTCGTCCGACATACTCCTCTGTAAATATTCTAACAATGAACCGAATACTGTTGTTCAATCCACGCCATCTAGGACATGGCCAGAGCACGCCTTCCAGTACCTAAGCCGAGAACATCGCTCGCATCACATGTAGTTAACCGTGAAATACGGCAATCCATCGTGCGCTCGTAGCTGCTCCCCTCTGCAAGTTGATCTAACGTGAAGTTCACAACTCAAATCCACATCTACACAAAATAAGAACTTAACCAAATTCTATATACCTGCTCACAAATACCTAACCTTCTCTTTACCAAGAAAAAAAAATAGCTAACAATATTCATCTCCAAAAACATTTCCTTCAGCGCCATTCTTAATACCATCAACATCCAGTTACACCTATATAACATACTTTTAATAATAAATCACCCATCCTAACACACTTTATGATCTCAAATCCTCAATTCACTCTCCATTCTAAATACGATCAATTATTTTTCGATAATTTTATAAAATGCTCAACTTTCCCCCATGTCCTGGAAGCATCTGCGTAGTTAAGCTTTCAGCCACCAGAGTTGCTAGTGAACTCATTCACCACCCCCACAGAATCCCCAACCCCCATTCGTTTACCCTAAGATCACTTGATACTACGTCATCACACTTATATAAGGAGTCACCCCCTGCTCATCTTTCTCACTCGTCCATTGTCCGCCGCATCGTTCGTTTTGTTTTTGCTGCTGAATAAGATGAAGAGGACTGTCTCAACCGGCATGCCCTCATCAGCCAAGAGGTCCAGGGTCCACGATACGCCATTACCGAGTAAGTAAATAATTTATATTTTTCATTATCCATTTTCCTGTATATCTTATCTAGTCTCCATATTAATTATACAGGGTGTTACAAAAAGGTACGGCCGAACTTTCAGGAAACATTCCTCACACACAAATAAAGAAAAGATGTTATGTAGACATGTGTCCGGAAATGCTTAATTTCCATGTTAGAGCTCATTTTAGTTTCGTCAGTATGAACTGTGCTTCCTCGATTCACCGCCAGTTGGCCCAATTGAAGGAAGGTAATGTTGACTTCGGTGCTTGTGTTGACATGCGAATCATTGCTCTACAGTACTAGCATCAAGCACATCAGTACTTAGCATCAACAGGTTAGTGTTCATCACGAACGTGGTTTTGCAGTCAGTGCAATGTTTGCAGATGCGGAGTTGGCAGATGCCCATTTGATGTATGGATTAGCACGGGGCAATAGCCGTGGCGCGGTACGTTTGTATCGAGACAGATTTCCAGAACGAAGGTATCCCGACAGGAAGACGTTCGAAGCAATTGATCGGCGTCTTAGGGAGCACGGAACATTCCAGCCTATGACTTGCGACTGGGGAAGACCTAGAACGACGAGGACACCTGCAATGGACGAGGCAATTCTTCGTGCAGTTGACGATAACCCTAATGTCAGCGTCAGAGAAGTTGCTGCTGTACAAGGTAACGATGACCACGTCACTGTATGGAGAGTGCTACGAGAGAACCAGTTGTTTCCGTACCGTGTACAGCGTGTGCAGGCACTATCAGCAGCTGATTGGCCTCCACGGGTACACTTCTGCGAATGGTTCATCCAACAATGTGACAATCCTCATTTCAGTGCAAATGTTCTCTTTACGGATGAGGCTTCATTCCAACGTCATCAAATTGTAAATTTTCACAATCAACTTGTGTGGGCTGACGAGAATCCGCACGCAATTGTGCAATCACGTCATCAACACAGATTTTCTGTGAACGTTTGGGCAGGCATTGTTGGTGATGACTCGATTGGGCCCCGTGTTCATCCACCTACGCTCAATGGAGCACGTTATCATGATTTCATACGGGATACTCTACCTGTGCTGTTAGAACATGTGCCTTTACAAGTATGACACAACATGTGGTTCATGCACGATGGAGCTACTGCACATTTCAGTCGAAGTGTTCGTACGCTTCTCGACAACAGATTCGGTGACAGATGGATTGGTGGAGGTGGACCAATTCCATGGCCTCCACGCTCTCCTGACCTCAACCCTCTTGACTTTCATTTATGGGGGCATTTGAAAGTTCTTGTCTACGCAACCCCGGTACGAAATGTAGAGAGTCTTCGTGCTCGTATTGTGGACGGCTGTAATACAATACGCCATTCTCCAGGGCTGCACCAGCGCATCAGGGATTCCATGCGATGGAGAGTGGATGCATGTATCCTCGCTAATGGAGGACATTTTGAATATTTCCTGTAACAAAGTGTTTGAAGTCACGCTGGTACGTTCTGTTGCTGTGTGTTTCCATTCCATGACTAATGTGATTTGAAGAGAAGTAATAAAATGAGCTCTAACATGGCAAGTAAGCGTTTCCATACACATGTCCACATAACATATTTTCTTTCTTTGTGTGTGAGGAATGTTTCCTTAAAGTTTGGCGGTACCTTTTTGTAACACCCTGTATATCTCGTTGTTATAGTGGACCTCACACATTTTATCCTCGATTGCGAGGAACGGATTGGAGCGCAACAGGCTACCCTGCCCCAGCCTCCTGTGCTCGACGGACAGCTTGACTTGCCTTATGAGTATAATTTTAATTCTAACCTGTTCATCGTTTATATTAACCACTTAAAAATTTGTTTTCTTATTTCGTACTTGTTATTTTTTCTTTGTTTGTAGATCACTTAAGGCAATTCCAGCTCGAGTTAGAAGCAGAGCTCGTGGCTGTCCCACATAGCCCCCTACATAATTATGTTCAGCCCCCAGTTCCAGAACACCGCCACTGACGTGAATATACTGAAAAATAAATCTTCTTTCACTCTAGCTATCCTTTTTTTCTAAAATAACTAAAATTTTTATCTCGTTCTGTTACAGGAAACCCGATTGATGATCTTATGGCCGTTGATAGTGAGGTCGAGGTCATTCAATTGCAATTAGAGCAACAATAACAACAGCCCACTCGTAAGTTTTTTTTAATACCTATCTCTAATGATAATATTAATATACTTATTTCTTTTCCTCTAACAATTCTATTTATAAAATATCTTATTTGTTCTAGATGATTATACACAATTCATGGATGATGGGCTCGATGAGTTTTTTGAGGGGGCAGTAGACTGGCCCGATGAATTGTTCACGCCGTGGAGTCAGTGCCAAAAAGGTAATTAGTCCCTCTCCTTATAGCCATGTGTGTGATCGTTAGAATTCACGTACGTATACAATGTACTTGATTACTTTACCTCTGCAGAGCTCGACTCTGAGTGCGGTGTCGCGTGCGTGCCTGTCGTGGTGCCTACACCGGCGGCTCAGCAGCGCCGCCAGAGACGCGCACCGCCGGCCAAGGCGCCGCCGCTGTCGAGGCCGCCGAAGTCGTGCCCGGCCGCTCCCGCGCTGGGCTCCCCCCAGTCCACCACGCGCGTCATCCGCCGCGCGGGAAGCGGCCGCCGCAGTCGCTATCGAGGTTACAGTGCCCACCCCCGGCTGCTCTCACTGGGGCACGCCCGCTGGTCCCTCACAGCGGCCAGCACATGCATCACCTGCTTCGTGCAAGGTACAGCACACCTCATCTAGTTATAGCTCTAGTATTAGTGATCCTGTGGATAGTGGCAGTTCTCTCTCCTGCCCTTTTAGTGAAGTAGATCAGGTCGGTGACACCGTACCGCAGTTACAGTACTCGGTGAATGCCAACGCCTTCGAGCAGCAGAACTCAGTCACTGGGATCGAAAACTCGGCAGGGGGGTAGCACGATTCTGTTTGATTTTTAAATGCGTGCCTCCCTGTCCTGGAAACAGAGCTCCTCGAGGTTGTCCAAAATCCGCGTTATCCCACCGTTAAGTGCAGTGCAGTGCTCTGCATTGAGTTATCGCATCCCCCCCTCAAAGTTCACTCTGGTGATGGAGAGACCGACATTCATCACCTTTGGGGGGATAATGGCGTGATAACGCGGAGCACATCGATCGCCGAGTGGTTTCGTAAATCCACCTCGAGTCTCATATTGGGCCAGTTTTCTGAGAAGGAAGTCAACGGCTCAGCTAAGGCACTCAGCAGAATTCTACACCTGGACATCCAATACATGTCCACGATCCGTTAAATGAAGGGTCTAGCTATATCGAGCTCCCTAAAGATATAGCTAACAAGAGGGCATGCATTAATGTTCAAAATAGAAACGATCACGCTTGTTTTGCATGGTCAATCCTGGCTTGCCAAAGAAACTACAATTACAGAGATCATCCTGAACGTCCGAGTACATACCACGTAAGTGATAATATTCATTCCTGTTATAACTTCAGTGGTATTGAGTTCCCCGTCAAGATCCAGGACATACCTAAATTCGAGGCACAAAATACCGGAATATCGGTACACGTTTATGGCCCGGAGAAGAAAAGCAAGTCAGACGAGCAAGACAAGCATGTCACAGTCAGCCCCCTCCATTTCTCTAAATTTGCCGGTGAGTGAGAGCTGCATGTAAGTATGCTTCTCTTTTCTGAAGGTGACAATTATCACTATGTCTGGATCAAGGACATGTCCCGACTCCTTTCCTCCCAACTATCAACTGATTGTAGTGTAAAACTTATTTGTTTAAGGTGCCTCAATTATTTCTCATCTGAACAGTTATTAGCTACGCATCTAGTAGACTGTACCTCCAAGGATGCGGTATGTGTTATCATGCCTACCCAGGAAAACAAATTCATAAAGTTTAGCAATGCTCACCACCAGGAGCGGTGTCCGTTTGTAGTGTATGCCGACTTTGAACGCCTCCTCGCTCCTGTGACCCGCTGTGAAGGCGATCCTACGACCTCACACACTACCTTTACAGAGAAACACGTACCATAAGCGGAAGCGTACCAAATTGTATCGTCATATGACTCCAACCTTAACCGATACAAATCTTACATCGCGGCTAATCCATTGATTTGGTTGCACTCTGAGCTTGAAAAATTTTCACTGGAAGTTAATACGCTGTACAGCGGCAACGCTCCCATGACCAAACAGAAGGAAAATGAAGATTTGTATAATAACGCTACCGAGGGTCATATTTGTGGGCTGCCGTTAGACAGAAAAGCAGAAACTCCCCGTAGGGATCACTGTCATCTTGCGGGGAAATTCCGCGGCGCAGCTCACAATGCGTGCAATTTGAAGTACCAATTACCTGGGCACATAACTGTTTTCTTTCATAATTTAAGTGGGTATGACACTCATTTTCTAGTTGAACACTTGGCAGATTTCGGTTGGGAAAGAAATCAGGTGAGTGTCCTACCTGAGAGCGTCAAGAAGTATATTTCATTCTCCAAACGAATGACGCCAAGAATTACGCTCCGCTTTCTCGATACCCTACGTTTTATGCAGGCACCACTTCAGAAACTTGTTGAAACTCTACCTCCGGCGGATATGCATATCACTCGAGCTGCATTTCCCGACGAAGAAAAGTTTCAACTTGTGACTAGGAAAAGGGTTTTCCAATACGAGTATGTGAATAGGCTACCCGACACAACTGCATTCTCGAGCAACCTCACAGGTGACACCATGACGAATGCAGAGTATGAGCATGCCGTGAATGTCTGGCGGGAATTCCATATTTCTAATTTAGGACACAGACGTGCGCTTGCTTGCGGACGTTTTCGACAAGTTCCGGAGTCTATGTATGACCCTGGACCCTGCCTTTTATTACACAGCACCTTGGTTGTCTTGGGACGTGATGCCCAAGAAATCGAAGTGCAGTATCGAATTATTGACCGATCCTGATATGCTTCTTTTCTTTGAGTGGGGGATCCGTGGGGAGCTCTGCCAATGTATTCATAGACAAGCGAAAGCAAATAACCCACAGATGGGCACAGGTTCAACACATCCCTTGATTCAAGTTATATATTGTATCTCGATATGAATAACTTATACAGGCATGCTATGATGCAATGGCTACCGATTGGCGAGTTTACGTGGCTGTCCGAAGATGAATGCAAAGGATTAGGTGGAAAAATCAGGGGGTATGGCTGCCGATTCTGATGTAGGGTATGTTGTGGAGGCAGAACTCACAGACCCTATTAGTTTGCATGACGTGCATGCTGATTTGCCGCTGTGTCCAGAGCAACTAGTTCCGCGAGGAGGTTCCACACCGAAACTGATGACAACGCGGGGGGACAAGCAGAGGTACATCATTCTTTATCGTAACCTCCAGAAATGCCTCTGCTTGGGTATGGAGCTGGTTAAAATCACCCACGCCATCTCCTTCAAGCGGTCCCACTGGTTGAAGGAGTATATTGATCTGAATACGAGACAGAGAACTTCCGCGTCGTGTGACTGAGAAAGATTTTTATAAATTAATGAATAATTCGAACAACGAGAAATTTTTATTAGAACGCAATGGGATGGGCGTTATGGCGTAAGAAAATGCACTATTATCGGTTTCAATGGCACTGAAACTCGCCCATACTCACACTACTCATTTGTAGCGAGAGAAGGGGTGGGGGACTCTGATTGAGAGTGAGAGAGTGAGAGAGAGAGAGAGAGAGAGAGAGAGAGGGAGGGAGAGAGAGATGGCGAGAGTGTCTGCAGAGTAGTGGCATGACCCTTTTATCATAGTGTAAATACTGGATGAGAGTGTTTTGTAGTGTGTCTCAGCTTGCGTACTTCCGTGTATGTCTGATTGTGTGAATGTGTGTGAGCCTGTGTTAAGTGTGTCTGTGTGTAAATATAAATATTATTTATTTTACAAAAGAAAAAATCATAAAAAACACAAAAATTAAAAAACAGAAAACTAAAAATAAAATTATTAAAAAAGTATTTATATATATTGTATATATTTCTTGACGATCATTACTAGTTAATGTATATATGAGCAAAAAGATAAAATTTTAAACCTTCAATTCATCCTTTTATAATGAAGACGAAGAAAATACAATTTTATGCAGTTCATATCTGCTTCGATCTGAGTAGTTGTTATAGATTTTAGTTTGTAAGTTTCATCTGCCACTAGCCATCCAGTCGGAACTAGTTTTAGGTATATGAGTTCCACAAATTAATTTTATTATATATGTATATTCATTTTATTGGATCAAATGTTTATAACGACGCATATATGTTCACCTGGTTGTTATAGTGGGAAAAAAAGAATGTTTAGATCAACTTACTTGAATGAAATTGTATTTTCAATTGGTCTTTGTAGTGGAAAACGTTTTAGAGCCACTAACTTGAAGTAAAAATACATTTGCCATTAGTTAAAAAAAAGTCTTTCCCATGGAACTTCACTAGCTATACTATTATTTACCTTGTAAGATACTGTAATTAGCTTGTAATACCTCTGCTTTAATTGTAATTAATATATATAGTTATCTCAGTACACTGCTTATGAATAATGTAAAACACGTATCTGCAAAAGAGCAGAAATTTCATTTTTTACGTGAACAGAAATAATGTATCTTTAAACTCATATAATGTGAAAAAAACTGATATTTCGCAGACACTGTAAAAAAATTCTTAATTTGAAAATAAACTAACTTATTTTATTGTAAAACAAAATTTGTAATGTTCTTATTATTTCAGCCTCAATCATGGTTATTCTTTTTTATTTAAAAAAATGATAAATATATACAAAACGCTGATAGAGCCACAGTGCACAGCAGAGAGAGAGGTATAATGTTTTTACTGCTTTAAAGATAGAAATGAATTCTGAATAACGATTCCTGGTCTTTGTCCGCTGGTCGCAAACAGACAACAGCACTCTCTTTGTTGCCCTGTCACCTTGAACGGCAGACGTCTGACGAAGTGCACCCTACCACTTTTCCTCTTTTAGGTCCTGTCACTTTCATCGCCGAGCAGGCGAGGTGGAAGCAGGTAAACTGGCTCAGACAGCTCCAGTGGAATGCGCTTCACGCACAGTATCACCAATAAAGTTACTTCTATGGATGTAGGTGTCACAGAAAGAAAACAACAAGCTTTCTTATGGAGAAAAGAATTATTTATTTATTTGTGAACCATTTTAAAAGTAATTTTACATTTTCACATGCAGACGAAAACTATTTTTTTCTTCTTCACACGTTCGCTGTCTAAGTTGATAGATAGGTGGACAATCGTAGTATTCCAGGTTCTGGATAGCCGCAAATTTGTAGATTCGACGCAGCCAGCTACTCTTCTCATCGCCTTTAACGTAGATTATTGTCTCCCTGTGATCAAATACTCTCAGCACTTGCAGCAAATGTTTATGAGAGATGCCAGGGTCATCCCACTTAATCCCATGATATACTTTTGTTAGCCACATCGCGTTTCTGACTGTCTTATTGCACTTGACGTCTTTCAATAGTTTTGGTGATTCAACTCTTGATGCAAATGTTCCTATTACTCCATCACTTTGCGTGAATGCTATTAATGCACAGTCTTTAATGATGAAACACCTGTACTCATCACAGTAACATCGTTGAACGTCAGCTACGATCCTCACACCTTCAGGTAACATCGTGATCTACCCTAGGGCTAGCAGAGTGCGTATTAGTTTATATAACTCGTTGCACTACACCAGTGAGCGGACAGTAGTTAACGAGACGATCATGCAGAACGAGAGCATATGCCGGAGTCTGATCACGGAAGTTTGCTGAAGATTCAAATTCAATCCGTACATCTATAGGTCCTGATTTAATTATCTCATTCTGTTTTGAACAGTCAATCACGATTATTGGCGCTAGCTTCTTGAAACCCTGTGGGCTGAGTAGGCATCCTTCATTTTCAACACCTTCGTAGTAAGATGCTCGGAATCTCGCATACATTTTAAATGCCAGACTGCATTCATTGCTGTCCCACTGTAGATGTAGATTCTCATATGGGTAGTTTTCTGAATTCAAGTAGACTCTGGCGTTACTTGCAGTGGTCAGATTCAGTTGAGTCCTTTAATACATTAGCACGCCTTTGAGTTTGAAATGCGAGTATGATGAATCGAGGTGCTTCCAACTGCACTGATGTTTTAATAGCCCAAGTATGTGTGTACGCCGTAGGTAGGACTGAGTACTCAAAAATCTCCCATGATCGGAAACTTAATGGTAGGTTGGTGCCAGCATTCAGAACTTTTAAGAGCTTCAAGCGGTCCTCGTCGGCAATGGTGATGTGAGGCATTTTCCATGATAGGCTGTTACTCTTGATTTGAACATTCTCTGCAGCTGTTTGAGAGAATGAATTCGCGTCACTTGCACTTCTCACCAAAATAAGTTCCTGTTTAGCGTTGATAATTATTCGCATTTTTAGTGGCACGCACACAGTAAATCGGCTTTGTCCACCCTCCCCATCCGCTGCATCTATGAACCACCCAGCATTTACCAAACTGTTTTCATCAGAGTGTGAGGCTGAAACGTACGTCTTAAGGGCTGATGTAATGCCGACATTTCGTGTGCGGTCGATTTCATTTCTGTTGAGTTCATAGCGTATCTCTTGAAACAGGAATGCTACAGCATTTCGCGTGAGCTTCGAGAGCGCTACAGCAGCCACATCAGCTTTCTTAAATGCGTAGTCAATAGAGGAAGCTCTTGCTAGGCAGTGTTACCACGTCCTGACGCTGGATAACAATCCTAATTTCATCATTTTTGTTAAATGTGCTTGAAGCGTAGGGTTTGTGTGACGAATAATTCGGTCACCATACTCTGCTGACTGAGTTACGTTGAGCGACGTCATTCTGCGGTTTTAAACCTGCTGAAATGAGGAATTCGTAATTAAGGCGTGTTATCACCTTGCCCTTCCGCGCTGCACTGACGGGGAGCTTGGTGTGCTAGCTTTATACCTTATTCCCATCTCGCCTTAGATGCAGGTGTACAATGATCTCTTCTCCTCTAAAGTTAACAATCTGATTATTCTGGTCGACAATATGCAGTTCAAGGTAGTCCAGTGTCTGAACAGTCACCGGGAGATATATAGCGTTTGTGGGGGCTTGAACTATTTTATACCCTGTGCCGACTGCAGGAAAAAATCCGTAAATTGAGTGAATCAATTTATCGTTCAGGTATGAGTTTGTGGAAATATTACACTCAACGTGGATTGTACTCGCTGGAAGTATATCTACAGCATGATCTGATGCGTAAAATTTACTCGCGTCCTTCACCAAAACACGATCCTTCGCAAAACCTAGCAGTGGACCAATTGAATGTCTCTGTGTAAAGTCGATCGTAGCACTCTCTGACCGTATTTCAGATTTAAGGGTATTAATGTTTGCCCATAGTTCAATACCTTTTCCTGACTGTTTTAAGAGTTCGTTTAAATCATCAATATCATAGGCACCAGGTTCTATTTGTAGAATCTCCTTCCGGCCGTCAATTTCAAGATGTAGTTTATTGTTGCTCTGTGTAATATTTGGAATGCTGTTATAAGTCTCTAGACCAATCAGTGCAATACTCCTGTCATCTGCACTTAAATCAATCGGCGGAAAGTAATTTGCGCGTAATACTGATCCTCGAAAGTCAGAGTGTACGACATTGCATCTAAACGTCAAATGATGGTCATGCGTTCAATTACAGCTCTTCTATATATCGCGCACATGATCTGACGATGACGCATTCTACGGGGGTTCGCAGTCGCTGTGATGAGAAACATAACGCAGAGATGACACACAGATATGTGTTGAAGTCCTGATATCGCCGGAAATTGTAGAAGATGCGTCTTTTGCTGGTGAAGTAGCGTAATTCTTCGGGCGGCTGTAAATCGCCGAGTGAATCGAAATACTGAACTGTATTTGGACGTTTCTTAACATACGCGACCCAATGGGTCCCTGGATCCCCAGCAACATCTAAGTTTACAATTTCGCACTCATTAGCCCTCCACATGATCTTCGGTAATGTATCCCCTCGGAATGCGCGAATGTCAAGTTTTTCTTTAACAATTTTAACTAGATCTTTATTCGTGAGCGCTCGGTCAGGTAAGATAACTAACGGACTTTTTTTTATGAAAAGACCTAGTCCTTTCCTGTATGGTTTCAAGTAGAGACCTTTCCTGATAGCCGCTGCCTCCATAGTGCGATTATGTCTTTTGGCTTCCTCTAGTTGGGCTTGTGCATTCTGGGCGTTTTTGACCGTTTTGGCGACAGCTGCAGCCCCGCCTGTAAGCGACCCTACAGCGGACAAGGCTGCAAGGGCTGGAACGAGGAACGGGATAATTCCACCTGAAGTCTTTGGTAGTAGTAGGACCCTAGGTGGTTTAATTGAAGTCTTGTTCTTCTTCTTGTTCTTCTTGTTCCCACCGTTCAACACACGTTTTGCCGCACACATCGAAGTGAGAATACAGTTTTTCAAACAACCGGGTTTGTTCTTCGCACGCAAAGCTGTTCGAGCTGCTTTCATAATTCGTTTGAAATTCATCACCCCCAAGCCCAACTTAATTTTTCCAGGCATTGTTTTATCAACTACGTATGCGGCAACGCGTTGACCTATTCCTAGATCTTTTCTTCGCCTTATTTGCTCGGCTTCGTCTGCTAATATTCGGTCAGCGACGTGACGTGCTGGGAGATCCTTATTTGCGGCGTATGCGAGGTCGTGCTCAAGGCAGGCTTCGTCTAGTAGGTTAATACCTTTATCAGCGCGTGCCAGGCGTTTCTGAAGCTTTGTTCCAGGCCCACAGAAGTTATATCCGGGAATGTGCAATTCAACAGGTAATTTGTCGAGAACACCACCTCCACCTCTTATTATGATGTGCTTCCTATCGTGCATGGTAAGATATCTAGGCGCTCTGTTATATACCAAATTGTCAGCGTCAATCCAACTGTTTTCTGATGATCGAAATCCTAACCATTTAACTAGCGCTCTATTCCCGCGACGTCTTATGACGTGTTCGATGAGAAATACATCTGGTTCAGAACTCTTCTGCAATTCTTCAGTGTAAAAGCATTCTGCAACTTCCTCACCCTTGCCATCGTTCTCTGCACTTTGAATACTGTGAATATCTCGGCGGACCAGTTTGGTAAGTACGATTTCTCGAACGCTGTCTTGTGTTTTGAAATACGTACTAAGTCGCCTATATTGAACCTCTGTTTGCGAGAGTCCAGCATTTTAATCCGGAAATATACTGTGTCCATGAGTGAATTCTCGCGAACATCGATCGGTCTCATTTTTATTGTACTATGTTTGGTTCGATTATACTTTGCAATCATCTGTGGGAGGATATCTACCCACTTGTACGAACCGCGAAGATTAAAATGCATCCACATTTGAGCTTTGACTGTTCTGTTCAACCGTTCGACGATACTAGCTTTAAGGTGGGTAAACGTGGAGTAGTGGTGTATGCCATACCGCTCCATCACAGTTTTGAAATGTTCATTGTAAAATCTCCATCGTGATCGGTTTGAAGATTGGCTGGGCATCAATTCGACAGCAACATCTCTACCGGTTTTCGTTTTCACAGGTAATGCCCATGCGAATTTAGAGTATGTATCAATAACCATTAAAATGTATTTGAATCCATTATTATGAAGTGAATATCGATTCATATCTACAAGATCAGCTTGCCACAAGTCATCCAGTCCTTTAATCATGACATGTTTACGAGGGTATGTTTTGCGTGCTGGCTTGTGTAGTTATCGAACCACGGTCTCCATACTTATTCGATGATTCCTCTCTCTCGAAGCTCGGAGATTATGGATAAAACCTCATTCGAATGAGCTGTATTGCCTGCAGCAGCCGAAGCCATCAACAGTCGAAGTCTGTCTGTTAGTTCATCTGGGTCATCGTAATATATATACTGCAGGACTTGATTGCTCACTCCTGTATGCTGAAAGTCTACACCCTCACCGACGCTTTTAGCTTGATCATTCAGTAAAGGTTGTATAATAGTAGTGTATTTAGAGTTTTCAGGCTTTTTCAGTGTTCCGTCAGGATTTTTATACAGATCAGTCAAGTTAAGCATTTCCCGATAGCCTTTGCGATCACCGGCAGAGTATTTTTTTTTTTATGGCCTTAGGAAGATTAGGTTCATTAAGCCAGTGTTCTTTTAAACTCTGTATCCCCGATGCGTATTGTGCTATCAGATAAAGTTATAGTTTGAGAGCCTAGCATGTACGGTCTCACCCTGCTGACACCAAATGTTCTATCTATCTTAACTGTCGGATACTGGTTGGTGAATTCTGCTATTGGGTCATTATTATGCAAAGCTATCATGGTGATAGATTCGGTAACAGGTGTAAAAGTTTCGTTTAGTGTTTGCTCACGATCTATATGTCCCAACTTCAGCAAACGTAATTTCACTCGAACTGCTTTGCGCGCCTGAATGACTTTATGCTTTGTCGACATCTCGAAGGATACTAATCAGAGCTCTGATTATCACGTGGTTTTATATATGCTTTGTTGTACTTCTTCTTCTCCTTACACCACCTTGTTCAATAACAACGGCCTCGGCTTCTATCTTGCCCTCATTTGCGCTAATTCTGTTCTCTATCCGGTTTTGGTTAATGGCAAGAAATTTCTGGGTGTCCTTTAATTCCCTTGCAACTTTAACTAGTCTGGACTCAAGATTTTTAAATTTGATATCGGTGTACATTCGGGCATTCTGTCTTTGCATACCTAATCTCTCAGACTGAGCGTCCGCCATGCGTGCGAATTTGTCCATGGTGAAGTGTTGATGGAATAAGGTATTTTCGTACGTTTATATATGGAGAAAGTCTTGGAAGTTATTTGGAGAACTGTGTTCTTGTTCTTATTCATATGTTCCAGGATTAATGCACGTTTCCATTCAGCATGTAGGAGGCTATGGGGGCAGTCCTCACCTGTATGCTTGCAAACTACACTGCTGTTAAAATCATCATGGTCAAACACCAATAACTCATAGATTGAACACATTCTGCAGGATGGTCTTCAATGGTATATACGTTGTATACGAATATACTTGTGCCGAAGTGGATTGGTGTCAACTGAACGACTCTTGCATTTTGGAAGAGTGAATGCTTGATGGTAAATATGTCTGCAGTTTGTACATGCGCATGAGCATATGCTGGTTACGGGATGCATCCTGGCTCCATCCCTCTGCATTGCCGAAATCTGCTGAACAGAATTCTTGTACTTATTGCTCCAACACTCCTCCATTATCATACGCTTCCACATCTCATGTAGTGAACTGTGGCTACAGTCCTCCCTCGAATGTCTACATGAAATGCAGTTATTGGAGGCTGCTCTATCACCCACAGTCATCTCTATGATCGAACACATAATGACGGTTTGACAACGACAGCTCAGCAAAGACTGAATGTGCAGCAGAACGGTAACAGTAGTTCAGTGGAGGTAGCACAATTGGCTTTCTTCCCGCCAAAAGCAACCATCTTGAATGACGTCATGGCAGCACTGTCTGGTGGCAGTGGTATGAACTAACACAGTTGGACTGCATACACACGTGCATGATATAAATAATAATAAATGATAATGAATGTTAATAAATGATAATCAATAATAATTAATAATAATAAAGACAAGTACGGTTTTGCATGCATTATCTTGTTGGAATTTGAATTTCGCGCCTATTTTTCTGGAGGCTTAGGTTAGTGGACGTAGCCCAATTGGTCTATTTTCACGCGAAAATTCAAAATTCCCGCCATTTTTTCTGGAGGTTAGGGTAGTGGACATTGCACATATGGCCTATTTTCCCGCCAAAAGCCGCCATCTTGGATGACGTCATGCACTGTTGCCAAGTCTGCATGCTGCCATCTTAGATGACGTCATCGCCACCATCTTGAATAAATTTGGCAGTTATGGAGAGTGGGATGACACATAGGTTGCTCTACTACTTACGGTATCTCCAGACAGTACCGCAATACTGGGACGGTCTGTTTTGTATTTCGGCCTGGACCCCCGTTCTAACTTCTCACATTTATGACCAAATGTGGTCAGTGCGTTACAGAAGACAGAGCAAGTTACAACCGTCTACAAAAAGGGGAGCAGAAGCGATCCACAAAACTACCGTGCGTTATCCTTAACATCCATTTGTTGTAAACTCTTGCAACACATTCTGATCTCTAACATGATGAGGTATCTCGAACAGAACGACGTCCTCCACGCCAACCGGCGCGGATTTCGAAAACGCAAATCGCGTGAAACCCACAACACCCTGAGACCCACATATCGAGGAAGTCTCGCTTTCCGAAAAGCTTTCGACCCTACACTTATTATCAAAAGTTCGATCGTATAGGGAGGGAATCGGGCGGAAATTGTGACTGAAGTGGATAGGGAGGACGCAGCAGGTTATCACGGGTGGAGAGTCATCGACAGATGTAACTTTGGGTGTGCCCCAGGGAAGTGTGTTGGGTCTCTTGCTGTCCGTGCCGTTTAGATTGATCCTGCGGGCAATATTAATGGAACCTCAGATTTCACGTATATGCTGCAGTTATCTACAATAAAGTTCAGTCTGAACGAAGCTGTTCAAATTTTCAGTCAGACCTCGATAGGATTTCCAAAGTGGTACAAAGACTGGCAATGTAATGTTCACAAAAGTAAAATTGCGCACTTCCGAAAAGAAAAACACATAGCATCCTACGAATGTAATGTTAGTGACTAGCAGCTGGAACGGTAAACTCATAAAAATACCTGGTTGTGACATTTACTACGGACATGAAATGGAACGATCACAGAAGCTCAGTCATGGGTAAAGCAGGCGGAAGATTACGGTTTATTGGCAGAATACTACAGCAATTCAGGAAGTCTACAAAGGAGATCGCTTACAAATCAGTCTGTGACCTATCCTAGAATAGGAGTGCTCAAGTGTGTGGGATCTCTACCAGATAGGACTGACAGGGCATATTTAGGTAATGTTACACCCATGGGCCCTATAATTTTTCTTGACTCTCTCTCTTCCCCCTCCCCCCCCCCACCCCCCAACAACAAACTCGGAATATTTTGAATAAACTTAGGCGATTGTGAAAAGTATTCAACAGCAAAATTGTAAACAGTTTGTTTAACATAGGTATATACACTGAAGACCCAAAAAAACTGGCACACTTCCCTTATACGAGGGTAGGAACTTAAATAGTGGCAACTATTTATTCACAACCGACACAAAAGTGTTACATGTTTGCACCTGTTGCTGTCCTTCAAAGTAGTCACCAGCATTGTGTAGAACCCGTTGCCAGTGATGTGGAAGGCGTAGTATACCGTTAGGAGAGCTTGTTCTGTTGATGGTATGAATGGAGCGGTCTACTTCCTGTCGAATCTCTGGAACAGTTCTGAAGCAAATCCGTTCATCATAACAATAAACCAGATGTAAACAAACACAAACCTGATGATTGGTCAGAAGTCGTTGCACGCGTACACTAGTGTTGTTATGCTCTTGGAAGTAGGTCCTATTTATGTATTTGATATTTATGACTAAGTTACGTTCAATGAAACTTTAAGATATTCAAATGTATTAACAGTCATCAAGGTTTTTCTTAATCACGCTTTAGCTACGTAATTTTTATTTCAAAAATCGTGTACAGTCACAGTCGCTACAGCGTTATGCTCTGATTGTCGCGCTGTTAACGCGCATTCTGGAAATGGCCGAGGCTGCTTTCTGTTCCGTAGTGAAACACGCGCATGGAACACGCTTAAAAAGTGCCGAGAAATACGCTGTTCTTAATGTTTTTCATAAATTTACGGAGATGATCGGCTTTGAAGTTTTCCTAGCGTTCTATATAATGCAATTAGTAAACGTACCTACGTTGAGCGCATATAGTGTCCCTTTCCATATATTTGACATGAACAATATAAATAACGACAAAAGAACAATACACGCGTAATGTTGTGTGAACGTAATGCCTAATTGTGATACGGACAAAGTGACGAAATAACTTAAAAGACAATTATCGATCCTGATAATAGGAAAAAGACATTATTCTCTGTGATATAAGATCATATGTGTAAACTAAAGAACTGAACACTATAATCTTTGTTATATTATAAAAAGGCTGGGAGACAATGAACTTAGTCGTCTTCTGATGTTTTCTTGTGTTTTAGCTATTGTTTGAGTGCAGAAAGTACGATTGTATTGCGATAGCTTTTGTCTTGCTCTCGTTTAATTACTAGAACATAATTGATGTGTAAAAGAGTTACGAAAATATAATAAGCTAATCTGGAATGCAGAGGAATCATTTAAGGAACCGACGCCACGTTTGTTATAACGCAAGAGTTTTTGCAGCTGCTGCCGAGCTAGCTGCGATCATCTTTGACTGAGAAAAAGTTGGCCGCCATTACGCGACGCATTTAAACTTTTTATTCCCACAGGAAATACGACGAAGCCGGAGCAGAAGAACTTATTTAAAAATACTATAAAAATTAATTAGCATAAAATCACAAGATTTATTTTATCATAAAGTAACCATTTTCAGTGATACAATTTATTATAGGTCCGGTGCTCTTTTCATAAATTTTACTACGCTAACGCATCTGATATTATTTGTAGGGATCCTGGCGCTCGTTTTCAATCAGAATTTAAAGTTTAATTTAGCAACTAGCAAATATAATATTGCTTATTTGTAATTGTTTCTTACGAGGTTTTATGAAATATAGCTTTACGAAATTTAACTTCACGAACTTAATAGAATCCTCATGTAACTTATACAGAAAGACACATTACACGTATCCATTAGCGTAATGGAATGTGAACCAAATGCGGCTGTTCGTGCGTTTGTTCAAATATCCCCAGTATCCCCAAGTTGTTTAAATTAAGAAAACATAACAATTTAATTTTTAAGGCAAAAATTAATAACCAAACCCTCTTTATATGGACTATGTCCATCGTTTTATACCACAGAGATAGGTAAGTGTCGTAGAAACATGAAGAACAATCATTTTCATAGCATCGTGCACATCATACAAATGCTGCATTTTTACATTTTCCAATGTACCATTACGATTTGAATCCAACACAACTGATCTGAAGCCAAACTGCAGGATTTGGCCCCAGAAGAAACAAGACTGTTAAGCTGCTGGACGTACTGGAACTAACGCACGCAGCTTGTACACACGTCACTGCCGACCGCTCGCGGGATATTGAACGGCTCGTCATAAAAGAAGAAGAGGAAATGCTGCGCCTGGTTGTCTTCGTGGATTCTGTTGTTGATAGGCTCGTTATCAATGTAGAAGGTGATACGTCCACTGTCTATTGGAGAAACAAGACACTATTTCAAAACATGGTTTTGGGTTTCTTCTGACAAAACCATGTTCTGAAATAGTGTCTTGTTTCTCCACTAGACAGTGCCACAATTAGTTCCTCCAAAAATCGTAACACAACACACACGCAAATGTCATACTAACTAATGTAAATCCACCCAATGATGGAGGTTTAAACCTTCGAAACGCGTTGCGGAAATAAATAAAATGGTGACTGGTAACAGTAAACTTATTGTTTCATTTAATTAACTCAGCCTTTGTGCAGTGTGTGTTTACGTTTCGACCGGTGACGCTCGCGAGGCTTGTTTATGTGTGTATATGTGTAATTGTGCAGTTAGAATAAATACGAGTTTCATACAAGTGGTGTTCAGGTTATTACGGGAGCTAAGCGACCAGATTCCCATAGTGGTGACCCCAGACGTTTTCGATACGACCACAGTACGCGCGTTTCTCATCTTTCCTCCTGCCACCGTTACACACCGATGAACCACCATGTGATTTGTGACCCGGAGCTCGCCATGAGTTGCCTACAATTTCATTCATGAACGAATTGCCGGTAATTCAGCCATCGATGGCTCCGACTACAGTGTTAAACCCGTGTGCACAAAATAACCCCACTAGCACAGTCCACGCACCGTGGCCCACACATGTTGCAGTGCATCCAAACGCGTGGCAGTTTCCGGAATTCATACTGCAGGTGAAACAAGAACTTCCCTCACCACAGTGCTCAACAACATCCCGTATCAATGTGTTACATATCAGCCCGACACACGACCAGGTACTTTCGCCCGAAGCGCATACCGCTACGTTCCCGACATACCAACAGCATGCGACCGCACTTGCAGCAGCCGCGACGCCCGCGCCTACCGCATTTGTTCCCACGCCGTGTGTGTCGTGTGGTCAGAGGCCTAATTGCGCTATAGTACAGACACTCGACCCTATACCAGTTTCCGGGCCTCCGCTGCCCCCCCCCCCCCCCAATCGCCATCTTCCCACAACGCCACAGCAGCCACCTGTAGGGCGGTTTCCGAAGCTGCCACAACTACAGAAGGACAACGCTATATTGTAGTTTGTGTTAGTGGACAATATTCTGGACATTCACGGAGTGTGGGGAGACGACGCACGTTTCATTTGTTTAATTACCCACCTCCATGACGAACCGGACCTGGTCAGTGTCCTATTGCTCTCGCCACCAAGCGAGCACAAATAGCAAGACTCAAGTTTCACACGGAATTTGCAGTCTCCCCTCCACAACCACCACAGGCTGGTCACGTGATTCCACCTCCACACGGACAGGAGGCGGGGCGTGACTGCCAGCGCTCCTGGTTTTATTTGAGTGTACTATGTTATTCAAAAGAACAAGTTTCCGAAGCTAATAACACACACATATTTTGGATATGCAATAGATACATAAGATAATTCATAATAATAACAGAGTTTGTCAGGGCAGCAAATATGTGTGGTTATTGTACAAAGCTTTAAAACCATTCAGCAATTTGCTGAGGACAACTGTATGGAAAATATTGACAGTTCAATAATTATTGTATCCTATTTGAGCAGCAAATAGACAAAATGTTGGAAACTCATTCTTCAGTCAACTGTAAAACTCTGAAAAGTCATATCCCATGTATTGCCAAACTATGCATTAATTGTTATATCAGCCTAAGACAGGAATATATTATGAACATAATGCTCGAAGTATGCGGAAAAAACTTTAATAAAGAAACGAAACGAACAATGAACTGTTTGCATCTGCTAAATGCTTATGTACAAAGAAACAGCCAATTCGTTAAAGTGGAAATTTCACGAACTTAAGCCTTTTTAATTGCCGTACACGAAATTGAAGCCGACTCCTTCGACAATTTTGTCACAGACATTTTATTTTGAGCAATAAAAACATCACAGTAGAAACTCATGTTCGCTACACACGAAAGTTAATAAGAAAAATATTTATTTTGAGTAGCAAAACGGAATAAGAGTGCAAACTTTTGTTAAGTCTCTTAATCTTCTAGGCTCCTATTGGGCTGTAAATTTTTGAACAACTCGTAGTAAAAATCTGAAAAGAATCTGTGCAATCTGGTTGTAGTGCACTTTGCTGGTTTTGCTTAAAAACACAAAGCAGGCGAGAGTGTGTTTGTTTTCCGGCGGGAAAGGCATCATAGTACACTCAAGTAAAACCAGGAGCGCTGGCAGTCACGCCCCGCCTCCTGTCCGTGTGGAGGTGGAATCACGTGACCGGCCTGTGGCCGTTGTGGAGGGGAGACTGCAAATTCCGTGTGAAACTTGAGTCTTGCGCACAAATATGCCATCGCAAGAGCTCGCAACATCGAGCGCTTATCGCGCCCTCCAGCAGAAGCCATCCACTACGTAATTCACGACGTGCCAATAGGGGACCGTACGCCTTCACAACTTTGGCGCCATTTAAGGGCCCAGGTGGGCAAGGAGCAACTCGCCGACCTCGCACTCTGGGCGTTGTGGCTTGCGAAATTACCGCCAGACCTCCAGCTACAACTGTTGGCTTACCAAAACGCCACTCTGGAGGAAAAACTACGACTGGCGGACCAGGCATATTCCATCACTAAAAACATCGCCAGGTCGCGTCCTCCTGTTTTTCCGACACTCCGAATGTTGGCGACACTGCCGTCACATCCACTACGTGTCACCGGCCGGCCGGCAGAGGCCGGGCGCGCAGCTCGCAGCAACAGCCGGTGGAGTCCCCCGGTGGCCAGACGGCCGTACTTGTTACGGTTCCTCGGCCGGTTGCCCGCCCACCTCCATGCGGGCGCAACAGAACACACCACGTGACGTCGCCGGCTCAGGCACAACACCCAGCATACCCACTATGCTGGTATCATATCACGTTCGGCGACGCTGTGCGTTCTTGTCGCGCACCCTGCAACTATACAAACGGGAAGCGCGACTCATTGTCAGAATAGGTGCCACGGCTCGCACCGGCAGTTTAGTGCGCCAAAAACATTATCGACTGACCATCCCCGCTGCTCACCGTGCCGGCAGACTGTACATCCACGACAGGACGAGCACACTCTATTTCTTCATGGACACGGACGCCTAAGTCGAGCGCCCCATCTTCGACGTTGACACCCGCCGTGCCACTGCGAGCAGCTAACAATTCCGCAATTCGAGTCCACGGTTCAGCCGAACTCCAACTAAATCTCTCGTCTGATTTACGCTGCACCTGGACATTTTGCGTCGCGGATGTCGACTGCTCCGTTATCGGTATTGATTTCCTGCATAACTTTGGGCAGCAGCCCTCCTGCATCACGCTTCCGGCAACAGGATACCGGGGATTTTCGCCACCTTCCCCCGCCCCCTGCCACACACTGTGATACCTCGCCCACCGTGATAGCCGAACGCGTCCATCTCACGACAGAGCTCTCCTCCGCCTGGTTGCGCCTGACAATCCAGCGCCTCGAGATCTGCGACCTTCGAGCCGAAAACGCGCGCCTGCTGCAACAGCTCATCACCATCACGTCAGCCGAACTGTGACACGCACGGGAGGCAGCAGGGGATGCTTCCGCACCGCGGGGATAGACCCACGAGAACTCCACCGAGGCACACATACCTCCGCAACGATGCATTTTCCTGCATGTCAGTGACATTCCTACCTCTAATGTAGTGCGCGTTACCCCACCTAGTCCCAGTGTGGTTCCCCAGGGTATCCCACAGGTGATAGGCGCCATTACTGACGGTACCTGCCACCGTTTGAACACCACGGAAGGGCCCCCAGTACGCAACAGGGCTCGACTCCTTAATGCCACCAAATTACAGCATGCAAAAACCGCTGTACAGGAGCTCTTAGATTCAGGTACTGTCCGTCCATCCAACAGCAATTGGTCCTCGCCTATCCATCTAGTGCCCGAGAAGAACGGTTCATTTCGTTTGTGTGGCGACTACCGACAGTGGAATGCCAGAGCGATTTTAGACAACTACCTTACACCAAACATACCAGATTTCGCCCAACAACTCCACGTTGCACGCGTTTTCAGTGTACTTGACTGCCGAAAAGCGTACCACCAGATCCCCATGTACCAGTACGACATCCCTAAAACAGCAATTATCACCCCTCTTGGACTGTACGAATACTGTTACATGTCGTACAGCCTCAAAAACGACGCACAGACTCGGCAACTGTTTATCGTCTCCATCCTTTACTCACTCCCATACTGTTACTCGTATTTGGACGATATCCTCATTTCATCAACTACCCTCGAGGAACACGAACAGCACTTATCAACAGTTCTTAGTATTCTCGCCGAGAATGGAATCCAAATCGACGACGATAAATCTCAGTTGCGGTCTGCTAGTGTGACATTTTTGGGCTATACTGATTCCGCAGAAGGGACCCGCCCCACGTCAGACAGAGTCGCCTTTATACGCGACCTCCCCCTGCCCGAGACTTACCGCGACCTACGTCGTTTTTTAGGGATGATAAATTTTTTTCCGGCGGCACATCCCACACGCCACATCCCTACAGGCTCCGTTGACCGACGCATTCACCGGAAAGAATACTTCAGGGCTCCGCAAGGTCCCGTGGGGCGACGACATGCGACGCGCGTTCGACGCACTAAAAACGGCTCTAGCGAACGCTGTCACGCTCACGCACCGGTATCTGACGCCCCAATATCGATCACAGCTGACGCGAGCGACGCTGCTATCGGCGCTGTGCTCCTGCAGCAGGTGGCAGGCTCCGCACAACCACTACGTTTCTTCTTGCGGTAGTTGTCAGACTCCCAGCTTAAGTGGTCCACTTTCCACCGAGGACTCTTTGCTATTTACGAGGCAGTTCGCCATTTCCGAGAGGACATTGAGGGTAGGTATATATGGAGACCACAAACCGTTGGCGGATGCTGTGTGTAATCCCACAACCGACCTTTCCCCCCACCGTTTCAGACACATGGACCTAATATGTCAATTCACAACAGACGTCCATTATATCGAGGGTGCAGACAACGTCGTAGCTGACTACATGTCACGGGTTGGTACGATTTCGTTTTCTTGGGACTTCGACGACCTAGCTGCCCACCGACAAGCGGATGACATTCAACAGTTACTGAGTTGCGAATCCACCTCGCTCTCAATTGAGCCCCGCCGAATTCCAGGTTCGGCCTTACCAGTCCTCTGTGACGCCTCCACAGGTACTGGCCGCCCCCTAGTACCGGCCGCCTTGCGCCACTATCCACGACCTACCACACCCCAGTATTCGAGCTACCACACGCCTCATCACACAGCGATTCGTATGGACTGGGGTTAGAGCAGACTGCAAAAACTGGGCACGGGCATGCATACCTTGCCAACGCGCTAAGGTCGGCCGTTACGCATACCCACCGTTCGGCTCGTTTGAGGTACAGAAAGGCAGGTTCCGTCAAGTCCATCTCGACCTGGTCGGACCACTCCCTCCTTCCGAGGGTTTCCGATACATTTTATCTATCATCCGCTATGTTAGTCGGTGGGTGGAGGCGATACCAATAACAGATATTACCGCCGACTCTGTCGCACGGGCCTTCATCGCCTCCTGAATCGCGCGATTCGGTTGCCCATCTTCGGTCACGATGGACTGAGGACGACAATTTGAAGCTGTGCTCTTTGGCAAATTATGCGATCCATGCGGTGCAAACAAATTACGTACAACCGCCTACCACCCGCAAAGCAATGGGTCGGTCGAGCGCTGGCATCACACATTAAAAGCAGCGCTGATGTGCCACAACAGATCTTGGTCCGAAGCCCGCCCCTGGGTATTACTAGGTGTCCGTACGGCTTACAAAGACGATTTTCAAGCCTCCCTATCGGAATTGTTGTACGGGGAACCCCTCGTCCTCCCAGGACAATTCGTCGAGGATTCCGATCCTCCCCCGCAGTCAGAACTTCCGGCGCTTATAGCGCGCGTCCGACACTTCGCCACGAATGTACGCCCCCGGCCCCCAATAGCACACACGGTCCCTCGAGTCTTCCTGCACGAAGACGTAGTTTGCGGTTACGTGATGCTGCGTGATGATACGGTACGACTCGCGCTACACCCGCCCTACTCGGGCCCACACAAAGCGATAAGCTGCTCGCCTCAGACCTTTGACATTCTGTGCAACAATAGAATGCAAACAGTGTCCGTCTCGCACCTCGAACCAGCTTGGCGCCTCAACGACGAGGCAACTTCAGAATACAACTTCCACCCCGACCGCACTCTCGTGCCTCTCTCTTCAAAATCCTCCATAAAAAGGTTGGCGACCAAAGGAGACAGGGGGCTACCCATGGCGACACCGTCAGTCTGTTCAAAATATTCTTGATTAAACATAAAATTAGTTGAGGAAAGTGCGTGCCTGAACAAAGCAGTGATATCAACAGGAAACATGTTACCAATCAGTGTCAAAGAACCTGCAAGAGGAACTTTTGTAAAAAGTGACACCACATCAAAACTTACTAGAAGGTCTACACTGCTAAGACGAAGATCCCCCAGTCTATTGATAAAATCAGCTGAGTTTCGTATGTGATGTGAGCACTTACCTACGAAAGGTCTCAGTAAGGAAGCGAGATGTTTAGCTAAATCATATGTAGGAGCTCCAATGTTGCTCACTATTGGACGCAGAGGAAGACCCTCTTTACGAATCTTTGGAAGGCCATACAATCTTGGAGGTACACAACCATGTGGTTTTAACCTCTTGATGCTCTCTTGTTGTAAGGAGGAGGAATTTAATAGTGCTGAAGTTTTTCGTTGCACACGTCCTGTAGGATCGTAATCAATCCTCCTATAGGTAGAGTCACTTAGCAGACCATACATCTTATCTTTATACACACCACGAGGTAACAAAACAGTTGCATTACCTTTGTCAGCTTTCAAAACCACTACGTCAGGGTCCTCTCTCAGATTTCGTAATGCAGCCCTTTCTGCAGAGGTTAAATTACTGCGTTGAGTAGGAGCCTTCAACAGAGCACGCAAGTTTCCCTTCTTATTTCGTCTGCGGCATCCAAAGGAAGACGTCGTACAGCTTCTTCAACACCACTCAAAATACTTATTAATGGCGGTGCTGTAGGTGTAGGTGCAAAATTGAGTCCCTTGCTTAATACAGACAGCGTAGCGTCATCCAAATTTTTCTCCGTGAGATTGACAACGGAACGTCGTACCATTATCCCTTCTGGTGACGGCTTCTGTGGCAACAGTCGATCAAATTTTGATATCTGCCGACAATTAGCATCATTGTGGATCCACTCGAAGTTGGCCGAAGTCACTCCATCAAGCCAGTCCCATGATACAGGAGAAAGATACCTTGCAACCTTCAGATGTAACTGGTAAAGCTCTCCTGAAATAGCATCTAACCTTCGTCTTGTATAGCAAATCCTCTCCTTGACAATAGCATGACTAGCCTTCTCAGTAATCTTCCGTGCAGTAGCGGTCTTAATGAAATGAGTCACTCTAGCAAATTTTGCTATTATGTCATGGTCCCAACATCTCAATAAAAAGGTTAAGGAACTTAAATGCTTTGCTCTTTTACCACGTAGCTTCTCGAAACTTCGGATCTGTGAGGCCATCTCCTCCCCATAAAGGCGTCTGATGTGAATTTTAAAATTTTCCCGGCGAATTGACAGTTCAAACAATTTTCGGACTTGCAGCCGGTCGTCGTTCAATACTTCGCACCATATTTCAACTGGGCTCCTGCCAGTCTTCTTCAGGTGAGCCGTCGCAGACTGGCGATAACGCCCGCCGCTCCGCAATATATAGCGTACTGTAACTATTCTGTGCATGCGTCGAAAAGCTGATACTTAACCAACACTGCCCGCCGGCAGCGCCCTCGCTGGTGGAATAGCGGAACTCAGTCGCCCTCTGCGTTGCTGTTTGCCACGGCCGTCGACGCACTCTGTCGTCTTCGATTTGAGCAAACCGTGGAGGTGATGGGATTCCATGCACTGTCCAGCTGGTAGCCGCTGTCACGGTTTAACAGATTTTCCGCCAGTCGTGTTTCTACGAATTCTTTAATAATGGAGTCCCAGAAAGACGTTGCTGTGGACAAAATCATTGTTTTCTCATACTCCATTGAATGTCCACTAGGAATACAATGTTCAGCAATAGCGGACTTGCTTGGCTGCAAAAGGCGGGTGTAACGTTGATGTTCAGTGCAGCGTTCTTTCACGGTGCGTGTGGTTTGACCTTTGTAAGCCATACCACATAGCGGACTTGCTTGGCTGCAAAAGGCGGGTGTAACGTTGATGTTCAGTGCAGCGTTCTTTCACGGTGCGTGTGGTTTGACCTTTGTAAGCCATACCACATTGGCACGGTATCTTGTAAATTGCGGCCTTTCGTAGTAACAGATTGTCCTTAACTGATCCCACAAGGTCCGCAATCTTCCATGGTGGGCGGAAAACCACTTTTACCTGAAATTTTCGGAGGATTCTTGCTATTTTAAACGAAGTGTTGCCAGCGAAAGGAAGAGAAGCTAAAGATTGTTCCGGCATGTTCTCCTCTTTATTCACTTGCTATAAATGGAGTTGAGGTGATGTAGAAACTCCATTAATTTATCTTCTCCATCAGGCCACACTATGAAAGTGAAACCACATACCGCCAAAAAACTGTTGGCTTCAGGACAGCTGATTCAAGCGCTCTCTCTTCAAAAACCTCCATAAAAACATTGGCGACCAAAGGAGACAGGGGGCTACACATGGCGACACCGTCAGTCTGTTCAAAATATTCTTGATTAAACACCTGAAGATGACTGGCAGGAGCCCAGTTGAAATATGGTGCGAAGTATTGAACGACGACCGGCTGCAAGTCCGAAAATTGTTTGAACTGTCAATTCGCCGGGAAAATTTTAAAATTCACATCAGACGCCTTTATGGGGAGGAGATGGCCTCACAGATCCGAAGTTTCGAGAAGCTACGTGGTAAAAGAGCAAAGCATTTAAGTTCCTTAACCTTTTTATTGAGATGTTGGGACCATGGCATAATAGCAAAATTTGCTAGAGTGACTCATTTCATTAAGACCGCTACTGCACGGAAGATTACTGAGAAGGCTAGTCATGCTATTGTCAAGGAGAGGATTTGCTATACAAGACGAAGGTTAGATGCTATTTCAGGAGAGCTTTACCAGTTACATCTGAAGGTTGCAAGGTATCTTTCTCCTGTATCATGGGACTGGCTTGATGGAGTGACTTCGGCCAACTTCGAGTGGATCCACAATGATGCTAATTGTCGGCAGATATCAAAATTTGATCGACTGTTGCCACAGAAGCCGTCACCAGAAGGGATAATGGTACGACGTTCCGTTGTCAATCTCACGGAGAAAAATTTGGATGACGCTACGCTGTCTGTATTAAGCAAGGGACTCAATTTTGCACCTACACCTACAGCACCGCCATTAATAAGTATTTTGAGTGGTGTTGAAGAAGCTGTACGACGTCTTCCTTTGGATGCCGCAGACGAAATAAGAAGGGAAACTTGCGTGCTCTGTTGAAGGCTCCTACTCAACGCAGTAATTTAACCTCTGCAGAAAGGGCTGCATTACGAAATCTGAGAGAGGACCCTGACGTAGTGGTATTGAAAGCTGACAAAGGTAATGCAACTGTTTTGTTACCTCGTGGTGTGTATAAAGATTAGATGTATGGTCTGCTAAGTGACTCTACCTATAGGAGGATTGATTACGATCCTACAGGACGTGTGCAACGAAAAACTTCAGCACTATTAAATTCCTCCTCCTTACAACAAGAGAGCATCAAGAGGTTAAAACCACATGGTTGTGTACCTCCAAGATTGTATGGCCTTCCAAAGATTCGTAAAGAGGGTCTTCCTCTGCGTCCAATAGTGAGCAACATTGGAGTTCCTACATATGATTTAGCTAAACATCTCGCTTCCTTACTGAGACCTTTCGTAGGTAAGTGCTCACATCACATACGAAACTCAGCTGATTTTATCAATAGACTGGGGGATCTTCGTCTTTGCAGTGTAGACCTTCTAGTAAGTTTTGATGTGGTGTCACTTTTTACAAAAGTTCCTCTTGCAGATTCTTTGACACTGATTGGTAACATGTTTCCTGTTGATATCACTGCTTTGTTCAGGCACGCACTTTCCTCAACTAATTTTATGTTTAATCAAGAATATTTTGAACAGACTGACGGTGTCGCCATGGGTAGCCCCCTGTCTCCTTTGGTCGCCAACCTTTTTATGGAGGATTTTGAAGAGAGAGCGCTTGAATCAGCTGCCCTGAAGCCAACAGTTTTTTGGCGGTATGTGGATGACACTTTCATAGTGTGGCCTGATGGAGAAGATAAATTAATGGAGTTTCTACATCACCTCAACTCCATTCATAGCAACACCCTGTTCACCATGGAAATAGAGAAAGATGGTTGTTTACCTTTCTTGGATGTCCTGGTTCGAAGGAAGAATGATGGTTCTCTAGGGCATTCAGTTTACCGGAAACCCGCTCATACTGATTTGTACCTGCAAGCATCGAGTTGCCATCACGCATCGCAAACGATGAGTTTGCTTAAAATGCTAGTTCATAGGGCTCATACTGTCTTAGATCTACACTCCTGGAAATGGAAAAAAGAACACATTGACACCGGTGTGTCAGACCCACCATACTTGCTCCGGACACTGCGAGAGGGCTGTACAAGCAATGATCACACGCACGGCACAGCGGACACACCAGGAACCGCGGTGTTGGCCGTCGAATGGCGCTAGCTGCGCAGCATTTGTGCACCGCCGCCGTCAGTGTCAGCCAGTTTGCCGTGGCATACGGAGCTCCATCGCAGTCTTTAACACTGGTAGCATGCCGCGACAGCGTGGACGTGAACCGTATGAGCACTTCACGGACTTTGAGCGAGGGCGTATAGTGGGCATGCGGGAGGCCGGGTGGACGTACCGCCGAATTATTCAACACGTGGGGCGTGAGGTCTCCACAGTACATCGATGTTGTCGCCAGTGGTCGGCGGAAGGTGCACGTGCCCGTCGACCTGGGACCGGACCGCAGCGACGCACGGATGCACGCCAAGACCGTAGGATCCTACGCAGTGCCGTAGGGGACCGCACCGCCACTTCCCAGCAAATTAGGGACACTGTTGCTCCTGGGGTATCGGCGAGGACCATTCGCAACCGTCTCCATGAAGATGGGCTACGGTCCCGCACACCGTTAGGCCGTCTTCCGCTCACGCCCCAACATCGTGCAGCCCGCCTCCAGTGGTGTCGCGACAGGCGTGAATGGAGGGACGAATGGAGACGTGTCGTCTTCAGCGATGAGAGTCGCTTCTGCCTTGGTGCCAATGATGGTCGTATGCGTGTTTGGCGCCGTGCAGGTGAGCGCCACAATCAGGACTGCATACGGCCGAGGCACACAGGGCCAACACCCGGCATCATGGTGTGGGGAGCGGTCTCCTACACTGGCCGTACACCACTGGTGATCGTCGAGGGTACAGTGAATAGTGCACGGTACATCCAAACCGTCATCGAACCCATCGTTCTACCATTCCTAGACCGGCAAGGGAACTTGCTGTTCCAACAGGACAATGCACGTCCGCATGTATCCCGTGCCACCCAACGTGCTCTAGAAGGTGTAAGTCAATTACCCTGGCCAGCAAGATCTCCGGATCTGTCCCCCATTGAGCATGTTTGGGACTGGATGAAGCGTCGTCTCACGCGGTCTGCACGTCCAGCACGAACGCTGGTCCAACTGAGGCGCCAGGTGGAAATGGCATGGTAAGCCGTTCCACAGGACTACATCAAGCATCTCTACGATCGTCTCCATGGGAGAATAGCAGCCTGCATTGCTGCGAAAGGTGGATATACACTGTACTAGTGCCGACATTGTGCAATCTCTGTTGCCTGTGTCTATGTGCCTGTGGTTCTGTCAGTGTGATCATGTGATGTATCTGACCCCAGGAATGTGTCAATAAAGTTTCCCCTTCCTGGGACAATGAACTCACGGTGTTCTTATTTCAATTTCCAGGAGTGTAGATAGCTTATCTCAAGAACTCGCCCATCTAAAGACAGTATTCAGCGAAAATGGGTATTCCATCCGGCAGATTAACAGGGCACTAACAGTTAAAACTAAGAAGCAGGAAGTGAATAATGAGGAGAACATTCCGGAACAATCTTTAGCTTTTCTTCCTTTCGCTGGCAACACTTCGTTTAAAATAGCAAGAACCCTCCGAAAATTTCAGGTAAAAGTGGTTTTCCGCCCACCATCGAAGATTGCGGACCTTGTGGGATCAGTTAAGGACAATCTGTTACTACGAAAGGCCGCAATTTACAAGATACCGTGCCAATGTGTATGGCTTACATAGGTCAAACCACACGAACCGTGAAAGAACGCTGCACTGAACATCAACGTTACACCCGCCTTTTGCAGCCAAGCAAGTCCACTATTGCTGAACATTGTATTTCTACTGGACATTCAATGGAGTATGAGAGACAATGATTTTGTCCACAGCAACGTCTTTCTGGGACTCCATTATTAAAGAATCCGTAGAAATACGACTGGCGGAAAATCTGTTAAACCGTGACAGCGGTTACCAGCTGGACAGTGCATGGAATCCCATCATCTCCACGATTTGCTCAAATCGAAGACGACAGAGTGCGTCGACGGCCGTGGCAAACAGCAACGCAGAGGGCGACTGAGTTCCGCTATTCCACCAGCGAGGGCGCTGCCGGCGGGCAGTGTTGGTTCAAGTATCAAGTTTTCGACGCATGCGCAGAATAGTTACAGTTCGCTATATATTGCGGAGCGGAGGACGTTGTCGCGGATCTCATTGCTACACTCCGCACAAAACGCAACACCGCTCCTGGTCACGATCGTGTCACCTACCGTCACCTTCGTGAAGCTCCTGTCTCTTTCCTCTCCACCCTGGCCAGGCTCTACAATGTGGTCCTGTCTACCGGTTACTACCCCGACCTGTGGAAAACCTCTCATATCCTCATGTTCCTTAAACCTGGCAAACCGCCGTCCGCCGTCTCCCCCTACCGTCCCATCAGCCTTACCTCGGTCTTCAGCAAGGTCCTGGTACCTATCCTCATCCGCCGCAACCACCAGCATCTCCGCCAGCACCGCCTCCTTCCCGTAACCCAGTGTGGCTTTCGGCCGTCCTTCTCTTCCGACGACCTTCTCCTTCACCTCACTCATCTCCTTTCCGACCAGCTTAATTCCCGTCGCTCCGCAATCTTCCTCTCCCTTGACCTCGAACGCGCTTAAGACCGCATATGGCATTCCGGTCTCCTCTTCAAGCCCCAAACCTTCGCCCTCCCCATTAACTACGTCCGTCTGATCGGTTCCTTTCTCTCCCGCCGTCCTTCCTATGTCACCATCCATAACACAGATTCCTACACCTTTTTCCCCTCCGCCGGTGTGCTCCAAGGCTCCGTCCTCTCCCCCCTTCTGTACCTTTTGTACACGGCGGACATGCCGCCGCCGTAACCCCCCGTCCACCTTCTCCAGTTTGCCGATGACACCGCCTTCCTTGCCCTTCCCCCCACCCTGCAACGCTCCCAACACCTTCTCCAATCCCATCTTGACCGGTTCACCGCTTGGTGCAACCAGTGGTTGCTCAAAGTCAATCCCTCCAAAACCCAGGCGATCATTGTCGCAAAACCACCCCTTCCTTCCGCCTCCCTGATTTCTATCTCACCGTCTATGGCCGTCCTATCACCCTCACTCCCACCCTTAAGTACCTTGGCGTCACCCTCGACCGTCGCCTTTCCTGGACTTCCCATCTCCAGACAATCCAAGCCAAGGCACGTTCCCGACTCCATCTCCTCAAGCTCCTTTCTGGACACACGTGGGGTCTGGACCCCTCCACAATCCTCCACACCTATAAATCCCTCATCCACCCTATCCTTTGTTAAGCCCATCCAGCCTGGATCTCTGCCCCCCCTCCCTTTTATAAATCCCTCCAAATCCTTTAACGCCATGCTCTCCGCCTTGCCTATCGCATCCGTCTCCCCTCCTCCACGCGGATCCTGTACGATCTCATCCCCTTCCCCCACCTCCTCCTTTTCCTTGAAAGGATACGGATCCTGTACACCTCCCATAAACTTGATCCTCCTCACCCACTCATATCCCCAATCCTCTCCCATCCCCGCCCACTGCTGAGCCTGTATTCCCATGTCCCACCTGGTCTCCATCTCTCCACCCTCCTTACCCTCTCCCAAGGTGGCTTCCGCCAGCTCCCCCTCCCTGATGATGTCCTCGTCCCCACCATCTACCCTTCCAATCAACTTTGACCCTGCCCCACCCCCCACTTCCGGTGTCCTTTCCTTTCGGCACCCTCCCTCCCTTCTCTTCTCTTCCCTTCTCTTTCCTTTTCCCCCATCCCCTCCCTCCACCCCTCTTCCCCCCCGTCCGCCGCTCGTGGTCTCGCGGTAGCATTCTCGCTTCCCGAGCACGGGGTCCCGGGTTCAATTCCCGGCGGGGTCAGGGATTTTCACCTGCCTCGAGATGACTGGGTGTTTGTGTTGTCCTCATCATTTCATCATCATCCAGGAAAGTGGCGAAATTGGACTGAGCAAAGGTTGGGAAATTGTACAGGCGCTGATAACCACGCAGTTGAGCGCCCCACAAACCAAACATCATCATCATCATCATCACCTCTTCCCCCGGGCTTCCCCTCCCCCTTCCTCCCTCCCCCCTCTCTCCCCTGCCCGTGGCATCTCTGCTCTCCCCTCTCGCTCTCCCACTCACCTTCCTCCTCCTCCTCTCTTGGCAGGTCCCCGGACTCGCACACGCATAGTGAACATTCGTGCGCAGGAGATCATCGCCTTCTGTGTCTCGTGTGTGTGACGTCGTTTAGTGTTTTTAGTGCCCGCCATCCCGCTACTACGTTCACTTGTGCCGTCGGATTCATCAGTGTTCTGTGCGCCATGTCAACGTGTTTTCAGTGTTGTTATCGTCGCGTGTGAACGACTCCGTGTTTTTTGTGTCTCTGTGACCTCTCTCTTTTGCCCGTCACTATGTTCATTATCATTCTCCGTTCTTATACTATTGTCAACAGTATGGCTGAAGAGCGGCGTAGTGTGCCGCTGACAGCCTACCTGATTTGTACAGGTATTAAAATAACAATAAAGTAAAAAAAAAGACGTTATCGCCAGTCTGCGATGGCTCACCTGAAGATGACTGGCAGGTGCCCAGTTGAAATATCGTTCGAAGTATTGAACGACGACCGGCTGCAAGCCTGAAATTTGTTTGAACATCGTCCAGATAGTTTGCTGCAGTAGGGACCAACACACAAACAGTTTGTAGATATTGCTGAAACAATGCAGGGGCGGATGCACACCCGAATGGCAGTCGTTTGAATCGGTACAAACCTAGATGCCTATTAACTGCCAAAACGCGCTGGGATTCTTCATCCACCGGTATTTGAAAGTACGCATCGGCTAGGTCCAACTTCAAAATATATGTGCCTGGGCACAGTTTGTCAAAAAGATCTTCCAGTCGGGGTAAAGGAAAAGTTGCAATCACTAGTTTTGGATTCACTGTTGCCTTGAAGTCCATACAAAGTCTCAATTTTCCTGAAGGTTTTGGCAAAATTGCTAAGGGTGATGCCCAGAGAGACGCCTGCACACGTTCAATTACGCCTTGTGATTCCAAATCGTGTAATGTTTTTGCAAACTCATCACGCATTGCGTGGGGAACATTGCGCGCTCTGAAAAATTTCGGCTGCGCGTTTACTTTCAGTTCCAAATGTGCTTTATAGTTCTTAGTGCAACCAAGGCCCGAAGCAAAAATGTCTGCAAATTCTTCACATAGACGAGAAACACTGTCTGAAGACACAGTCTGGTTCACTGATAGGATCTGATTTACTATAGACAAGTTAAACAACTGAAATAAATCGAAACCAAACAAGTTCACTGCAGAAGAAGAACGAAGGACGTAAAATCACACGTTTTGTTTGTCCTTTGTATGTTGCAAGAAGGCTGTACTGTCCTAACACAGAGATCTCTTGACCCGAATAGCTAGTTAACTTAACATTTGTGGCACACAACGGAGGTGTGCCCAGCTGTTTGTAAGTGTCTTGATTGATCAGTGAAACTGCAGCTCCGGTATCGAGCTGGAAGGGTATCACTTTGCCGTTAATGTCCATGTCTACAAAAAGTTTATTGTCCTGCTGACAACAAGAGCGACTGTCTCATGCAACGTGAACAGACACTGGTACAAAATCACTTGCAACTTGACGGGAGTTCCGGTGATGTTGACGCACACTATTTGTGGGACGAACACAGTCAGTGTTAGAGAGAGTGACACTGGACGGAGTGGAATGAACAACATGAATTTCCATGGGCGAAGTTTCACGAGCCTGAGTATCCTTGGTTCGATTCCGATTCCGGCACGAAGCAAAGTGCCTGGAATGGTTTGGAGTTTCCTATCTGAGCTTTTTCTGGCAAACACTCTGAGCATGTCCTTTTTTATGACAATAAAAGCAAATAGCTTGGCGTGACGGGCAATTCTCACGCGAATGCTTAGTAGCGCACCGTGGGCATGATTTGAGCACTGCATTTGCTTGCCGACATGGCACACGTGGCTGAGAGCCCAGCGGCAGCGGCGCGGCCAGGTGCTAGGGCTGTTTACTGCTCCGTGCAGCTCGCCCAGTGGGACAGTTAACCTGACACACGGCTGGCGAAGTTTCAAATGATTCCTGAGCAAAGTCAAGCATGTCCTGTTGATCCAATATGTCCATCACTTGTTGAAGGGAGGGATTGACTAGTTTCAAAATCTGTTCCCTTATGCGAACATCAGAAACGTTCTGTGCAATGGCATCACGTACCATAGTATCTGAATGTGGGAGTCCACATTGACACTCAAAGGCACAATCCCTAGTAAGGCCTTGCAAGGTTGCAACCCACTCCCGATTAGTCTGACCTGCTGTACGCTTTGTACGAAAGAAGGTACACTGTATCACAACTACATTGACTGATTGTTTTAAATATGCATCTAATGCAGACAAAATTTCTTCGTAGGACAGAGTTGCTATGTCGCATCGGAGAAATAATTTGACTATCACACAGCAGGTTTGCACACCGACAGACGACAAAAGAAAAGGCTGCCGTTCGTTACCTTGAATTCTGCAGGCTGCGAGATGAAATCCAAATTGGCATGACCAATCTGTCCAGCTTTCCAGTGCAGCATCAAAAGGTCGGAAGGTTGGTGCAACTGCTTGTTGTGGCTGCATTAGCGGTGAAGCGGCGGCTGCCGCATCGTTTTGCATTGCACGTTGACCCTGGACAAGTTGTCCAAGGGCATCCAGGAAGGCCTGCGTCTGCTGATTCTGGAAGCGATAAAATTCGGACAGTACATCTGGAGATTGTGGCGAAGCCATTACACAAGTAAATCAGTGCAGTATAGATAAGAACGCCGTGTTACTAGAGGACGCCGAAATGCACGCATTTTAGCTCATGCAGGCTGGCGTGAGGAGGGAAGGACTATACTGACGTGAGGTCTGGAACATGACAAGGAATTAGAATTCAGAAAGTGGACGTAATTAGTTTGATACTTAACTTTAATCCATTAACGATGAACGTCGCTCTTGACGGTACATGATTCACGATATTATCAGTTCAGAATACATTCTTGAAGAATATGGCGCCTTGCTAGGTCGTAGCAAATGACGTAGCTGAAGGCTGTGCTAAACTGTCACCTCAGCAAATGAGAGCGTGTGTAGACAGTGAACCATCGCTAGCAAAGTCGGCTGTGCAACTGGGACGAGTGCTAGGGAGTCTCTCTAGACTAGACCCGCCGTGTGGCGGCGCTCGGTCTGCAATCACTGATAGTGGCGACACGCGGGTCCGACGTATACTAACGGACCGCGGCCGATTTAAAAGCTACCACCTAGCAAGTGTGGTGTCTGGCGGTGACACCACAGGCACCACACATATTATGTGCCGCCGATGAGGTCGACATCAGCATCGATATACGTTTGTCTCTAGACTCCGAGCATCATCTTTGGATACTGAGCATTGTCTTTGGGCTGATCTGCCATGTCAGTTCTTTGTGAGCCTTTGATGTGTTTAGATGAATAAATGAACTATTGCAAAATGGGAGTTGTTTGATGTAACCCACCCGAACTTCCTCCTCACTGGTGACCCCGAGTTGTTACATCTTCTGTTTTCGCCGTTTTACTGTGTCTGCAACCTCCGCGTCAGTTATTTTCGCGTATTACATCGACACAGCATTCGAACAATGACTTCGGCCCAGCGCCTAACGCCGGATTTTGTGTTCGACATGCATCGTGTTGCGGGCGATGTACACCCGCTAGGACTGCAACACAATGCCTCTCACTCGATGATTCCGCTGATTTCGCCGGACGTTTTCGAGCCTGCAACAATAAGTGAGGTTAGGAGTGCGCATGACTCTGGCTATCAAACACCTTTGTTCCCGCCACGTGTGCCCTCCCTCATCGACTGTGCAGTTACCTCTTACAGATCTCTGTGCAGTGCGGGACCAATGCCGATTTCTGCAAATACTTCATCGGGCAACTCACTACCACCAGGACAACGATTCGCCACGCCGCAATCCGTGCGGTACCATGCGAATACCTGCCATATGGCCAGAACTGCTTTGTTCACAGGTCTACCTCCTCAGCACCTGACCATGCCCGCGCCTGTGTCAGCACATGCTTTCCTACTTCAATACTGCGGCCTGCAGCAGGAACAATAATTTGTTATCTGTGCCTGACCTCCACCTCCATCCCGCTGCTACGCCTCAGTGTTTTGTGTCACGACATTCACCTTATCCGCACACCAATTTGAGTGCTGCCACGGGCCAAGCCCTCGGACAATGGGCTCACTAGCAGCTCACGAGCTCTACCGAGCTCACCCGACCACAGTGCCACTGCTTCAGATCGGCGGGCATCTTGTCGCGTTGACTCCTGGTACAGTTCGCTGCATCGGCTCCCATCTGATACGCTGAGTGGCTCTGCACACCACGAGCACGCCTCACCTGCCCCACACGCCACACATTGTAAACAAACTGCCCCCGTGCAGCCGGCATCATTTACGTCGTCACCAACAGCATGGTTCACAAGCTTCACCTCACGCCAGGTCCCCCGATCTCCAGTAAACCACGTCGACTTTGTCCCGAGCGCCTCTCCGACCTTAAAAATCAGATTTCTGAACTACTAAGCTCCGGCGTCATTGAACCCTCTGCCAGTAGCTGGTCCACGCCCATACATATGACACCCAAGAAAGACGGGTCCTGGCACATGTGCGGAGACTATCATCTTCTAAACGCACGAACAATTATGGACACCTACCCCATACCCAACATTGCCATCTTTAACAGTTCCCTTGCAGATGCGACCACGTTCTCTGTCATTGATTGCAAAAGGGCCTACCATCAGATCCCCATGGCACCTGAAGACATCGAGAAGATAGCAATCACCACCCCGATCGGGTTATTTCAGTTTCGATTCATGCCCTTCGGTCTGAAAAACGCAACCCAGACCTGGCAACGCTTCATCAACGAAGTGCTATTCGACCTAAAATTCTGCTTTGCATATCTTGATGACATTCTTGTGTTCTGCCCCACCGTCGAGGACAACATTCGACATGTGCAAACTGTTATAAACACACTCGTGGCAGCAGGCATCGCCACCAACCACGACAATTTGTAGCTAAATATACTCGCTGTCACTTTTCTTGGTTTTCGGGTCTCTGCCGACGGTATTTCAGCGCCCCCTGAGAAAGTACAAACAATACTAAACCTACCCAGACCTTCGTCATTCACAGAGCTCCGCCACTTTCTGGGGACGGTTAATTATTATCGTCGACATCTGCCTCGAGCTGCGGAGATTCAGGCTCCACTGACGGATGCCTTGGCAGGCACCAACACTTCTGGATCTCGGCCCGTTCCATGGACCCCTGCAATGACTGACTCTTTCACTGCCCTCAAAAATCTTCTTGCCGAGGCATGCACCATCGCACATCCTCATCCCAATGCGCAGCTTTTCATCACCACAGACATGAGTGATACTACCATCAGCACGGTCCTTAGCCAGACAATCGACAGCCAAACTTTGCCTCTGCAGTTCTTCTCGCGCAAGCTCACCATGCACAACGGAAATATTCCACGTTTGACAGGGAGTTGCTTGCGGTCTACAAAGCGATCAATCATTTTAAGACACATGTTGAGGGACGCTCTTTCTATGTTTTAACGAACCACAAACGCCTTTCTCCGGCCATTACAAACCTGCCAGCTGACCCGCCTCCTCGCCGCTTCAGATACATGGACTTCATATCACAGTACACCACTGATGTCAGACACATAAAGGGTGGTGACAGCATAGTTGCTGATTTCCTTTCACAAGTCGACGCCGTCCATTCGCTGTTAGACCTCTCTGAACTGCCTAACCTCCAACCCGCCATCGAGGAAACACAAAACCTCATTTCAGACTCTACTTCTTCACTACACTTCATCCACACCACCTTCCCTGGCATCTCTGGTGCGACGACAGTACGGGCACGTTACGACCCCTCATCCCAACCACGCTCCGTCGAGCTGTCTTCAACTCATTGCATAATTTAGCCCATTAACCCACTCCGGTGTTCGTGCGTACGCCCGCCTCGTAGCGGAGCGTTTTGTCTGGAGAAATTTCAACAAGGACTGCCAGCAATGCCACGCTCCTGCGTCGCGTGCCAACGCTGCAAAGTACGCGAGCACACTTCATTCACCCCTCGGCTCCTTTTCGATCCCTCCTGGGCGTTTCCAGCATATTCATATTGACATCGTCGGCCCTCTCTCCCCCTCTAACGGCTCTTGTTATGTTCTCTCGTCTATCGACCGAACAACTCGCTGGGTCGAGGCTGTCCCCCTCCCCAGTATTACTGTTGCTCGAGCTTTCGTCGAGTCATGGGTATCGCGTTTCAGATATCCAGCTATCATCATGACTGACCAGGGCAGACAATTTGAGTCGGCCCTGTTCAACGAGATTTGTAACATTTGCGGCATCCGGCGCATCCATACCACAGCATATCACCTGTAAAGTAACGGGCTAGTCGAGTGTTGGCACCGCACTTGCAACTACTTGGCATTCGTGCGATCTATATGGAAGACCTCAAAGGCACAATAGCCGGGTTTGTATACGGCCAGAACATTGTTCTCCCTGGCGAACTTGTGAGCCCTTCCGCTTCTCTACCTCAGTCTGACTTACCTTCCTTCATGGACCGCGTCAGGCGCCACTTCATCAACCTCCATATCCCTCCGCCCGCCAGCCATTCGCGCCCTAAGGTTCACGTCCCGAAATCTCTGGACAATTGTGAGTACGTCATGCTCCGAGATGACACTGTCCATGCTCCCTTCCAACCTCCATATAATGGCCTGTACCAAGTTCTCCGGCGCTCAGCCAACACCTATGACATTCAGATGAAAGATTCAGCTGTTACAGTCTCTCTCAACAGACTTAAGCCTGCTCATGTCGAGCCTTCTTCTACCCCCCTTCAGGCCATGACCGCGCCACTAGCTGTCGTGGCTCACGACGCTCCCACCACTCCCACCACGTCGGACTTACACACTCGATCGAATGACTTCCAGCTCCAATCGTCAAGCTCTCCTCCGACCTTACCCTCTACTCCAGTCTCACTCACTCCGTCGAGTGACCACATGCTCCCCACGTCGAGCTTACCTACGATCACGACCTTGCCACCAGGCCCTTCGACCTTTCCACCGTCGCCTGCCTCGCCCTGTCGAGGTTTCTCGCCACCCCCTCCCCCCCCCCCCCCATCTTGAACGTGCCCTCGCTTGAGGTGTTTGTGCCTGTCCCCCCGGACATAATCCACGACATCTCAATAATACTGCACGATGATACACTGTTCGTCGTGCATTTCTCTTCATCCAGTGCTCATGACACAAACTCCACCATTCCCTGCCACCTGGTGAAATGTGTTCCCCTTCCGCCCGACATCGACCTGGACATGCTTCGTATGTTCGCCATGCCCACCGGAGACATCGTCATCATCGCTCCGCTCCACCCGCAAACTGCTGGCCCACCTGTCGCCGCACAACCAGCACGCCCAGTATGATGCCCGGCTCGCTTCAACGACTTCCAGGTTCAGTGGCCGAACCTTCCTTCGTGACATCTACCCATGCAGCTCCCTGATGACGCTGTCGAGCTGACCGTGGTCCGACTCCCGCTTATCCCCCGGCTTCTCAAGAGTACTTCGTACTGTGGGGGGCGGGGGCTATGTGGCGCTGATGAGGTCGACACCAGCATCGATAAACATTTGTCTCTATACTCCGAGCATCGTCTTTGGACACTGAGCATTGTCTTTGGGCTGTTTCGCAATGTCAGTTCTTTGTGAGCCGATGATGTGTTTAGGTGAGTACATGAACTATTGCAAAATGGGAGTTGTTTGGTGTAACCAACTCGAACTTCCTCCTCATGTTATTCTAATAGCGCTCACTAAGCCTTTGACACTGTCTCACACAGCATTTTGATGAAGAAACTTGAAACATGCGGAATAGCCAAAATAGATCTAGCATTACTGAAATCAGATTTGCCAAATAGAAACCAGATGGTTGTTGTAAATCTAAATAATAAATCAGAGCTTCTGACCGTGAAATATGGAGTCCCACAAGGATCTGTGCTAGGACCTTTCTTATTTATTGTCTATGTGAATGAACTCCCTAATTTACTACTCTATAAATCTTTGATGTATGCTGATGATACAACTTTTATCACATCACATAATGCTGTGAATGCTGTCAAACAAATGAACAACATCATGATGGAATAAGTAGCTCAGTGGTTCCAGAAAAATAGGCTAACATTATATAATAGCAAAACTGAATATACTCTCTTTTTTCTTATTAATAATGGACAAAATCACTCAGCAAAGTTGTTAGGCATCTACCTTGATAGTAAATTACATTGGAACACCCACACAGAAAAGCTCTGCAGTAAATTGGCAAGAGTTTTGTACCTCTTAAGGAAATTGAGGGGTTGTGTGAGTAAAGAGCTCATGCTTATGGCATACTACACCTTTTTCCATATGCACTAACGTTCTGGAATACTCCTTTGAGGAAACTCAGCTGGGGCAAAAGATATCTTTGTCTGGCAGAAGACAGCCATCAGATGTATGTTTGGATTAATCAGACTAATTTCTTGAAAACAATACTCTGTTGATCATAAGTTGTCACTAAAAAGAAACTATATGTAGGCAAAAGTATTATGTCTAATGTTAACACAATAGCCTGAACTGCTTGTTAGCACACAAGCCATGGTTTGAGAATGATACCTTGACTATGATAGCTTTGCTACTGACTTCTACTACTGTTTTGTTGCCATACGTCCAGTTGTAGATAAAGTTAAAGAAACAAAAAATTAAACAAAAGTATCTGGATAAATAATGATGTCACTGAAGCAAGGGAAACATTAAAGTTATTCCTTAGTGCAATGTTGAGTAATAAACAAAACCCAAGCTAAAGGAGGCCTTCAAAATTTATCAAGAATACTGTAAGGATTTATTAATACAGACTAGGAGCAACTATGTTGCAAACAAGCTTGAGTCTTCATAAAATGTTACTACTGGTGTCTGGGGAGTGATAAACAGTTTTAGAACAGGCAGAGACAAATTCTGTGTGAACTTTATTATTGACCACAGTTGGATGGTTGTAAAAGACCAACTTGAAATTGCTTATTTTTTTTTAATTAATATTTTTCTTCAGTAGGGGAAGCTATCAGTGACAAACATAATAACCTGCAGTATAATTTTAAAGGCAATCCACCTGGGCATAGCATATATCTAGCCCCCAAAAATTGCAAAGAAATAATTAACATCATTAGCTCTCTAAAATCTTGCAGTTTTGCAGAGCATGAGGGCATCAGTATTAATAGCAAGTAGACAAAATGTCTCTGTACCTCTGTCTGTAGAAGTAAAGAATAAAACAGAATCAGGCACCTTCTCAGACTAAAAATAGCCCAGTTAATAACAGTCTTAAAAAAGGTGACAAACACAAAACTGAAAACTAGAGACCAATCTAAATCCTTCCTGTCTTTTCCAAAATACTTGAAAAAGTCATTGTTGTTGTTGTTGTTGTGGTCTTCAGTCCTGAGACTGAGTTGATGCAGCTCTCCATGCTACTCTATCCTGAGCAAGTCTCTTCATATCCCAGTACCTACTGCAGCTTACATCCTTCTGAATCTGCTTAGTGTATTCATCTCTTGGTCTCCTCCTACAATTTTTACCCTCCACGCTGCCCTACAATACTAAATTGGTGATCCCTCAATGTCTCAGAACATGTCCTACCAACCGATCCCTTCTTCTAGTCAAGTTGTGCCACAAGCTCCTCTTCTCCCCAATTCTATTCAATACCTCCTCATTAGTTATGTTATCTACCCATCTAATCTTCAGCATTCTTCTTTAGCACCACATTTCGAAAGCTTCTATTCTCTTCTTGTCTAAACTATTTATCGTCCATGTTTCACTTCTGTACACGGCTACACTCCATACAAATACTTTCAGAAACGACTTCCTGACACTTAAATCTATACTCGATGTTAACAAATTTTTCTTCTTCAGAAACGCTTTCCTTGCCATTGCCAGTCTACATTTTATATCCTCTCTACTTCGACCATCATCAGTTATTTTGCTCCCCAAATAGCAAAACTCCTTTACTACTTTAAGTGTCTCATTTCCTAATCTAATTCACGCAGCATCACCCGACTTAATTCGACTACATTCCATTATCCTCGTTTTACTTTTGTTGATGTTCATCTTATATCCTCCTTTCAAGACACTGTCCATTCCGTTCAACTGCTCTTCCAAGTCCTTTGCTGTCTCTGACAGAATTATAATGTCATTGGCACACCTCAAAGTTTCTATTTCTTCTCCATGGATTTTAATACCTACTCCGAACTTTTCTTTTGTTCCCTTTACTGCTTGTTCAATACACAGATTGAATAGCATCGGGGAGAGGCTACAACCCTGTCTCACTCCCTTCCCAAACACTGCTTCCCTTTCACGTCCCTCGACTCTTATAACTGTCATCTGGTTTCTGTACAAATTGTAAATAGCCCTGTATTTTACCCCTGCCACCTTCAGAATTTGAAAGACAGTATTCCAGTCAACATTGTCAAAAGCTTACTCTAAGTCTACAAATGCTAGAAACGTAGGTTTGCCTTTCCTTAATCTTTCTTCTAACATAAGTCATAGGGTCAGTATTGCCTCATGTATTCCAACATTTCTACGGAATCCAAACTGATCTTCCCCGAGGTCGGCTTTTACAAGTTTTTCCATTCGTCTGTAAAGAATTCGTGTTAGTATTTTGCAGCTGTGGCTTATTAAGCTGATTGTTCGGTAATTCTCACATCTGTCAACACCTGCTTTCTTTGGGATTGGAATTATTATATTCTTCTTGAAGTCTGAGGGAATTTCGCCTGTCTCATACATCTTGCTCACCAGATGGTAGAGTTTTGTCAGAACTGGCTCTCCCAAGGTTGTCAGTAGTTCTAATGGAATGTTGTCTACTCCAGGGGCCTTGTTTTGACTTAGGTCTTTCAGTGCTCTGCCAAACTCTTCATTTCATCTTCATCTACATCCTCTTCCATTTCCATAATATTGCTCAAGAACATTGCCCCTGTATGGACCCTCTATATACTCCTTCCACCTTTCTGCTTTCATTTCTTTGCTTAGAACTGGGTTTACATCTGAGCTCTTGATATTCATGCAAGTGGTTCTCTTTATTCCAAAGGTCTCTTTAATTTTCCTGTAGTCAGTATCTATCTTACCCCTCATGAGATAAGCCTCTACATCCTTACATTTGTCCTCTAGCCATCCCTGCTTAGCCATTTTGCACTTCCTGTCGATCTTATTTTTGAGACGTCTGTATTCCTTTTTGCCTGCTTCACTTGCTGCATTTCTGTATTTTCTCCTTTCATCAATTAAATACAGTATCTCTTCTGTTACCGAAGGATTTCTGCTAGCCCTCGTCTTTTTACCTACCTGATCCTCTGCTGCCTTCACTATTTCATTCCTCAAAGCTACCCATTCTTCTTCTACTGTATTTCTTTCCCCCATTCCTGTCAATTGTTCCCTTATGCTCTCCCTGAAACTCTGTACAACCTCTGGTTCTTTCAGTTTATCCAGGTCCCATCTCCTTAAATTCCACCTTTTTGCAGTTTCTTCAGTTTTAATCTACAGTTCATAACCAATAGATTGTGGTCAGAGTCCACATCTGCCCTTGGAAATGTCTTACAATTTAAAACCTGGTTCCTAAATCTCTGTCTTACCATTATATAATCTATCTGATACCTTTTAGTATCTCCAGGCAATGAGTCAGTAAAGAGTTTAGTGTAAGATTCCTTGGTTTAACAATTCAACATGGTCTAAAGTGGGACATACGTGGTAACACTCTAGCATGTTAGTTGTCTAAGAATATATGTGTGGTTAATATGATTACCAAGTTCTGCAAGGACACTATTGTCCTAAAGACTGCGTACCATGCTCTGCTATCCTTTTACCTGAATTATGGAATAAAAATTTGGGGAGCAACAATCAAACCAAATCTAAAAGCTACTGCCAAGGGTTATAAGAATCATCTAAGGAGAAAAATAGAAGAAATCAAGCCACAGCTTCTTTCCACAAACTAGTGTGCAAAACATAGTAAATATGTACATCCTAAAAGCCTCATTACTCGTTAAAAGACTGCAGTCCAACATCCGCACTGATTTGCAGCAGTGTAATGCCATAAATAAAGAAAAATTTTACATTAGCAGCTGCAGAACAGCACTCTATGAAAAGCGTCCACAATATGCAGGTTTAAAGTTAGCCAATGCACTGCCCAGTAAAGTTATGACTGTACCCACAATGAAGCTTACATTTCTGCTAAAGATATTCCTGTTACAAAGTTCCTTTTACCCATTAGAAGAATACTACACTTAAATGCAGAATAAGAAATGCTTTGAGAAAATATGTAAGTAGTGATAAGCAAATAATTTTATTTGTAATTTAATCATTTTGTTAATAAATTATGTATTCAGAAGAAGGTATTATTGTGTTATGTATCAAGAATTGTAACCTGTTTTTATACATAGGCAATGAATGATTTGATGTTGACTAAAGCAATATTATTGTTATTATTATTAGTATTGTTACTTTTATTATAACTACTGTAGGACAACCAGCTGCAGAACAATACAACATCACTATTGAACTGAATGGAAGGTCTATAAATCATGAGTCAACAGGTAGTAAATGCATTTAAAAATCATTTCTAAAATACAGTACAAATCATAGGGACAAACACTTCAAAAACAAAATTACAGCAGTATGTTGAAAATGTAACTTTCATACAATTCAATAAAATGAATGTATCACCAACTTCTTCTTTTGAAAGTAAGAAAATTATATATTCTCTCAAAAATCAATGTTCATCCAGTTTTGATGGTGTTTCCAATAGAATACTAAAGATTTATTCCCATATCATAAGCCTGGTCTTACTTGAAATATGTAAAAAATCACTAACTCAAGACATTTTTCCAAAGAAACTGAAACATGCCATTGTTAAACCCCTCTTTAAGAAAAGTGATTGAGAGATGTCAATAAATACCAAACTGTTTCACTGCTGGCATCATTTACCAAAATTTTTGAGAAGGTGATGTATTTTAGAGTAGCATCTCACCTCAGCAACAAAAATATCGGTCAATTAAAGTTTGGGTTTGAGAAGGGTTGCTATACTGAGAATGCCATTTACGTGTTCACTCGCCAGATTTTATAACCATTAAATAATGAAATGGCACCGGTTGGCATTTTCTGTGACATATGTAAAGCACTTGAATGTGTGAATTACAGTATTTTCCTATATAAACTTAAGTTTTATAGGATTAATGGCATAACTGACAAATGGACAATGTCGTATTTAACCAAACGAATGCATAAAGCTGTAATTAGTAATTCAACCAACATAATAATAGGACATAATTCTGATAGTGGACAAATAATGTATGGGGCTCCCAAAGGTTCAATATTAGGTCTACAATTCATCCTTATACATGTAAATGAGCTTCCATTTAATAGACAGCAATGAGAATTAGGTTTTGTTTCTTTTTTTTTTTTCCTAGATGACACAAGTATTGTAATCAGTCCGAGCATGCATACATAACCAGAAGAAATGGTTTTCTGCAAATGGTATCACTTTCGATTTTAAAAAGACACAAAATGTTCAGTTCTGCATATCTTGAGGTACTACATCAATGATAAATGTAACACATAGTGAAGAAAAATAAATAGCATGAAAACTTCAGAATTCTTAGACATACAGATAGATAATAATTTAAATTGGAAAAACACATTTTGGAGCCCCTAAAACAACTTAGTTCAGCCATATTTGCACATAGCTATCATTGCAAATCTTGGGGAGAGATAAATCAATAGGTTAACATATTTTGCATAATTTCTTTCAATAATGTCACATGGAATATGTTCTGGGGTAATTCATCTTTAAGAAAATAAAGTCCTCATTGCGCAAAAACATGCTGTAAGAATAATGTATGTTGCTCACCCATGATAATCTTGTAAACATCTGTTTAGGGAGTTGGGCATTCTGACTACTGATTCACAGTATATTTATTCCCTCATGAAGTTTCTTGTAAATAATCCCCTACAGTTCTAAAGGAACAATGAGGTACATAATTACAATATCACAAGAAAAAATGTCATTCATTACCTCCACATTAAGGTTGTTCTTAGGGTCATTCCATGTCAAATCAACCAATTATACTACATGATTTGAACCGTGACCTCTCAGATTTGGATGAATTTTTTTTAGGTAATGTACCCACAACACTAGTTTAAATTCGAAATTTCAAATTTTTCTGACCTTGGGTTTTTGAGTTTCAAGGGTTTAAAAATAAAAAAAAATCGTTTTTGATCAATTGATGATTTTTTAAAAATGCTATAGCTCGAAAACTATACAACCTAGAGAGCTCAACCATGCACCGTTGTTTTCCTCTAAAAATTCCCTTCAAATTGCTATGTAACATGACTATGGTACCTATATCTGAAAATTTTAAACTATTAAAAAAAACATTTTTTGAAATTTCCAAAATATGTAGCCTCAGATTTTTTTTTATAAAAATTATATGTGTTGCCCAGTCTAACTGACTACATGCATGCAAAATTTCAAGATGGGATCTCAATGGGTTCTTGAATAAAATAATATTTTACTTCCGCAATACACACTAGTGAGGTGAAAAGCAGACTATTTCTAGGCTATGAATACTAAGGTAGGCCTATGTAATTCTAACAAACTTAAATTATTATGTTAGCCTTTTTATACAGCATTGCCCTCTTATTGTTTTCATTAAATGATATAGTGTTGTTTTAATTTAATGTTCATGATTCTTTTAACTATGCATCAGAAGGAAGTGAACACATTTTAATTGATAATATACATGCTACAAGTTAAAATTTTGATTAACGCCACTCACCTTCATTCTTAGTTGTAAATGGCAGAGATTATCTTTCTCTTAGATTTCCAGTGTTATTTGTAATTATTTACGGCAAGTTCCTTATATTGGAAATTGGCATATAAGTAATTTCACTTGGGAAAAAGATTACCTTGTTGATATTTGCATGAATAGAACTGTATTTCTAATACTAATTGGTATTTACAAAGTTAATACACATGGTATTTATACAACTTACTGTTTAGTGAAGGTAGGTGTAACATCATTTAAATGTGCTTCTTTTGTGATCTTTTAAGATATTTTTCCAAAGCAAGAGAAGACAACTTCATTTCTTTAGCACTTAAAGTGTAGGTTCTTCCCGTAGCTGTTGTTGGATTCGCTGTTTGCAAAAGAGTATTTCCTGGGACATCTAATATATCTCTTGGTTGTGGATAGTAAAAAGACTGGGCTGGACCCTTTGGGTGTAAAAAATTTATTCAGTACATGTCATTGTATTTTTCTTCAATGCATCATAGCTACCAAGAGTCACCGTATGCTACTGTCACAAAACCAGCAGCAATATTTTCCATATGTGACGGTGTTATTTGGTTCAGTGTTGTCACTTATTCAAGAGGCTCATCCAGACTAAAATGATAAGGCTTGACAGTAATTTGACTCTCATTGCAGGGTTTATATGAGTGAAACATTTGTGTTCCCACAATCGCTTTTGATTCACTAAATCGAGAAAGTAAGTATTCTTTGGTCAGTTCATAGTTCTCTGTTGTGCAATATTCAAAGTTAATGTTTTTTATGTTTTCCATGGCAAATACATTAAGTGATATGGGCGTTAAGATATGTTGGTCATATGGCCTTAGTAAGCTGGCTTTAGCAACTAGCCGCTTAACAGTTCCGCCAAGGCCATCGCAAGCACTCTTGCCATGGGATGTTGCAATGAACTCCCACTCTGCCTCAACTTCAAAATCAGTTTTATGCAAACACATATTAAGGAAGTTTTTCTTATTTTTATACTGTGCAGTGCTGCCATCAGAAAAGTAAGTAATCTTTTTAAGTGTACAGGGCAAGGTTTGCTTTATGGTTTCCAGCAGTTTTTCTGGAATACATAGAAAGCGACTGTATTATGTTTCAGGCAATCTGATATGAAGACATACTGCAGATGTTTTAGTTTTCCCTCCCATTTATAATATATGATGAAAGAATGCAGTGTAGGTTGGGTGGTAGTCCAGTGGGATGATTGTATTTCATTTTGTACTACGAAAGAGTAGTTTTCTGCAAAATCCCAGTTGACTACTGCATGGCCTTCAGTTAAATTGTCCTTAATTTCACTGTTTTATTCTTTCTGCTGACTATCTATAAATCAATGAGTTTTTACTTTCATTAGAGTGTCCAAAAACTCATCCATAAAGTCGTCAGTACTTTTTACTACAGTTTCCATCAAACACCTATCTACAGTTACCCACTTTTTGTAGGTAACTTCATCCATCATATTGTCAGTCAACTTTGCATTCAATAGTCTAGAGACACCAGGTCATTCTTTACAAATATCCATAAAACATTGTTGCGATGGTGGATTGCACATCATCTTGATTAGGCAGGAATGATAAGGTTTCAAAGCAGTTTTATCTCCATCCAAAACAAAATTTTGCATCTTAGCACCATTCATCATTAGCTTAATGTTTTGGTGTAAGGTACACACACAAACAGTATGTGTGCCACTTCTTGCAGCCAGGATACAGTTCCTTGATCTTAATTCTCAAAACTAGGAAAACCCAATTTTGTTTGCAGGGATCTTTTCCTTAAATAATTAGTATATTTCTTGCAAATTTGCCAACACTAGCCTCTTTTGAACCTGGATCTTTCCATCTTTATTTCTTATGGTTACACTATATTTTTTCCCCAGCATCATTCTACTAACGTCGTCAGAATTGTAGAAGTCTTTTACACAGAGTTCTTCCAGGTTTAGGATTAGGATTTGACAAAATTCCTTTTTCTTTTACTAACAGTTTGACTGCACGAGCCATGTAGTTTGTCATTCCAAATTTTCTTCTATTTTCTGACAGCTCCAACTCATAGGTAAGAGAGACAAAATCATCATGTTTTCACTTCTTTTTGTTGTTTGAGCAAACTTTTCTTTTAACTGTTGAATAATCTCCGATTCACCTTTGGAATGTTCAGTAATAACTTCTTCAGGGCTCGACTCTGGTAGTAAGTTCTTTTCTAAGCTACACTTTATTTTATCAAGTTTTTTCTTTGTGTAGGTAGACACAGCAAACTTTTTGTTCTTGAGTGGTGACTCACCAATGAGTTCCAGTGACTTGTTCAAATAGTCTATGGAAGATTGAGGATCAATAAAAGAATCGTTTACATTTTCACTACTGCAAGGTAAAACTTCTTCTTCTGTTTTGTGTTTGTCACTAACCTTTATCCTACATACATCACATATTTTCATGCCACTAATGATTCCTAAGTCTAGAGAGCACATCCAGTCTGTTATATTCCTTAGTGATTGTACACAGACTTTCTTATGTTGTTCTACTTTAAAAGGGTTACAACATTTAGCAGCAATAATAGCCCAGTTATTCTGAGATACCATTTCTGTAAGGTAACAAATTCTACTACAAAAAGTATATATAACTTAAACAGCTACATTTCTATTATTTGGAACATTCTAGAAAAAATAAATATGGTAAAAAATCATATTTTATGACGTTTGATATATTACCACATACATGGCACAGCATACACTAAGACTACACCGCTCTATACTAGATCACTTGGACAACTTAACACTAAAACACAGTACAATATAGAGCACTCATAAGTTTTTTTTTTCTATGATTATTTCATACACATTTTAATGTAGGGCCACGGCCCCAGTTACGCCCACATTAATGACATGTTTTTAGGTTTTATCATGTTTAACTTGTAGGAAATGAAAATATAATACTCAATCTTACCTCTCAATAAATTAAGTTTCTTCTGATGCTTTGTATAAAAAAAATTTTAAAAATAAAAAAAAAATTTAAAAATTGTTTAATGCTTGAAGAAAAACACTACATAACTCAACTTCTGCAACACAGAGCTTTCATTAAATGGTGACTTCAAATAAGACCAAACAAAGAAATGTTTCTATAGACAATTGAATAGCACATTTCATATTGCTTATTATAATCTATGGTAGGACTTGCTAGTATTCCAAAGGAGCTTAAAATAGCACCCGTTACATCAAGGTGGCCATAAGTGAGGTTGTAGCCAAAACTAGAGGCATGACCCTATATGAAAAACTGAAGTTTTTTATAATAACAAGTGAATGTCATATAAAATCGTAAGATTCTGAAGTTATTATTTTTTATATATTTTATTCTCGCATTAAAATATCATTTAATGAATTAACAAACAATAATAGGGTAATGTTGCACAAAAAGGCTAACATAATAATTTAAGTTTGTTAGAATTACATAGGCCTACCTTAGTATTCGTAGCCTAGAAGTAGTCTGCTTTTCACCTCACTAGTGTGTATTGCGGTAGTAAAATATTATTTTATTTAAGAACCCATTGAGACCCCATCTTGAAATTTCGGATGCATGTAGTCAGTTAGACTGGACAACACATATAATTTTTATAAAAAAATCTGAGGCTACATATTTTGGAAATTTCAAAAAATGGTTTTTTTGCATAGTTTAAAATTTTCAGATTTAGGTACCATAGTCATGTTACATAGCAATTTGAAGGGAATGTTTAGAGAAAAACAATGGTGCAAGTTTGAGCTCTCTAGGTTGTATAGTTTTTGAGCTACAGCATTTTAAAACAATCATTGATTGATCAAAAACAGATTTTTTTTTATTTTTAAACCCTTGAAACTCAAAAACCAAAGGTCAGAAAAATTTGAAATTTCAAATTTAAACTAGTGTTGTGGGTACATTACCTGAAAAAAAAAATTCACCCAAATCTGAGATATTAAGGTTCAGACTGTTAGTTGATTTGAGATGGAATGACCCCTTAGCACAAAAAGGGATGCACAATGCCGCAACAAAAATTTTCCATCACTTACCCAGTGATATAAAATTCCGACACACAGCAAAATAAAATTTGAAAACAAACAGAGACGCCTTGACAACTCCTTGTATTTCATAGAAGAATTTCTATTATTGCAATCTGTAAAAGGTGTGTGTGGGGGGAGGGGGGGAGGTCCTGCCAGCCAGAGTCTGTGGTCATGTGTGTGTGTGTGTTTTGTCTAAATTCCAATAAAGGCCTTTTTACTGAAAGCTTATGTGCTTCATAGTCTTTTTGTTGTACCCGTCTGTGATTCAACATCTCCACTATATGGTCAGTAGCAATCTATCTCTTTCATAATATTCTCATCCGCTTAATCACCATTTAAAATACAAGATTAAAATCAGTAGCTTCCTACTGTAGAGATTTGGCTTAAAATTTTTAATGTCTGCTAGTTTAAAAATTTTAATATGTGATATTTTAAAAATTTCAAGACAAAGCTCTACAGTAGAGAGCTACTACTTTTAAATCATGTATTTTAAATAGTGATTAAGTGAATGACATGTATATATAATACACAGAGTCAGTACATTGGAATAGACAATCTGATACTATGTACAGTACCTTCTTAAGAATACCATTTTAAAACTGTCGAAACTATGGTCAAGGTTCAACAAACCTGTATTTTGCAACTGGTTGGCTATTACCAAATATTTCAAAATTGTTCTTTTACAATTGAGAATCCCAAAGTCTTTGAGAATCCTTCAAAGACCTCATGCCAGAAACTAAGAAAGTGTGAGACTGTATGTGTGATGATATAATGAAAGATATTATTCTATTAAATACTTACCGGCTGCTAATTATTAAAAAAATGCTTAACTAGTTTTAAGTAAGACAATGTAATAATGTAGGTGCTGTTCTTAGTGAAATTACAAGTCTGATAAAAATCCTATGATTACATCACAGGCAGAACACTGCTTTCAACAATGAAAAGAAAAAAAACATTTTTAAGAAGCACTATGAATTTAGAAAGATTCCATGGGGAAAAAATTCCTCAGTTATCATCTAGAATTTCGGGAAAAAATTATTCATCTTTTTACGCAATTAAAACAATTTCAAAACAATGGTTGAAAATTTTGTGGATTAGACCCACATTAATTTTAGTCATGACTGACCACTTATCTGAATATGCCTCCGATAGCATTCAGACCCGAAAGATAATTTTGATTACCTGATGACGACAGAGCGTAGGACTAATTCTTTATTTAAATAATCACCGAGTTGCCAGTTTGTAGTCCATACAGTCCCATTTCATTTCACAAGCTATGTAATAAAAAATAATTTCACAGCTGCAAGAACACTAAAACCATTATATCTTTACGTACGACTACTAATATTTTATACTATAATATAAGTATATTTTTATTAGTTTGCCATACATGGAATTACGCAATACTTGTACTTTTTTTCCATTTGACATTATTGCAAATATTTTTATGGGTTTTCAGATAATACATGGGTGCTATTATACCTTGCAGGAATGCTCCATTTTTCAGGTTAGATTTTTCTTTGATTTATACACCGTAAAAATTTTCTCTATTTCATACATACCATATTACTGTTTCTGCCCTAGACATTGATTACATTTGTTATATTCTTATCCAGGGTCACTGATTCTAATCGTCAGGGAGAACAATTTAAACCATGCGCCCGCAAGTAGGTAACAGGAGAATAACGATAGGCGGTGAGCTGTAGTACCACTACAGCAAATAAATTCTTTTTCATTAAGCACGAACTGATACCTGTTTCCTTAACTTAGTGTGGCATAAACATTGTGCTTGATATAGTATCTGACTGGTCGTAGTACAATGTTAGAACAATAAGAGAAACTACCAGTTGAGACACTGCAACCGCATGAAACCGATTTACGTCCCGTTGTTCTGTTGGTCATACTCCTTCTGGACAGTGTTGTTTGTGTGTGTGTGTGTGTGTGTGTGTGTGTTACACGGGTCGGCGAACAAGTCGGTGAAAATCAATTAGGGTTTGTTTCATTATGATCACATAAAACACGTTTCGTAGTTCATTGGTTGGCTTATATAGAACAGAATCATTTTAACTATGGAAGGAATTGGAGGAGAAATTAGTTCAAAAATTCGAGTAAGTGTTTAACAAAATTTTGTATACGAATTAATACAACAGTAAGACCTTTCCGGTACTCAATGTTATGATTGTGTTGTCAAAGTAGGAAAATACTGATATAGCACTTACTTTCCCATAGGCTGCCATAAAATCGAAGCTGATGGAAATGGGAGCGTATGTAGGTAAGTAATGATAAGAGTGTTGATTTTCGAAAGTTGCATGCATTTAGGTACGATATATTGATTAACTTGAACAACGAATGACGGAAAGAATAAGTTATGAACATTACTTTTTGGTTACTAGTGTACATAATCGATCGTTTACATGTAAATTAGTAACCACACGAATTTAGAAAAAAGACACCCGTTTAATTATGAAACATCAAGACACTTTCAGTTAAACTGAAACTTTGCACATCATTACGAAGTGTCGCACTTGTGATCTTTGGAATAATATTAATCTAAACTAATTTGAAAGACACATTAGCGCTGTAACTTCAAGTTTAGTAGCTTTAGTACCAGGCTTATGTCATACGACAATCATGACTAAACATAACCTACCAGAATTGCTATTTGAATTCAGGAACTTCAATATTGCAAAATAATGATTCTCCATTATATTAAACGTTTCACAGTAACGGAGCTCCTAATAGTTTGTGGCACACAGTAGCTTAGTTTGTATAGCTAACTAGCCCATGGTAAAGAAAATTTGTCTCCAAACAATTCTGTTGGAAGTAGCCCTATTTGTACAGCCTGTTATGCTGTATTCTAGACATTTAAACTTATCAAAAACCATTCTTGGATAGATTAGATTTACTTTCATTCCAATTGATCCGCAGTGAGGAGGTCCTCCAGGATGTAGAACATGTCACACTACAAGACAGATATTTAAAACTCAAACAAATAAGCTAATGTACCATTCCACAGGTCCCAAGTGGCACGGTCATCATTTTTTAATGAACGCTATATGAAAGAATCATGTTACAAATACTAATGCTACCTTACATTTTAGCTAGTTATTATCTAGTAGATGTGTCAATGCTGCCCTGTTTCAAGCCTTGTAGCTGTGGATTTCTGGCCTCTTTATAAAATTCCCTTGCATTAGCTTTATGTGAATGAAGCAGTTAAAGACAAAATAGGTAAAAACTGCCCTTATTTCTGCCCGTTGCGTGTTTCATTGCCTACTCAATGGTACATACAGTTTTTATTTTACTGTAGGCTCTAATGTAATTCCTGCATGCTGCAGGACGTATAGTTATAGTACTATAGTATCTTATCTTATTGAGAAAACAGTTAACAGATGACTGTACAAATGAACAGGGTCGACAGAAGCGTCCGATCCCACGCATCGGCTTTGACCCGTGACGTAAGGGTGTTGTGTGTGACGTCATGACGGCACGGAGTTTGGTTTGAGTGTGGCTGTCTCCAGTCTGTTTTATCTTATTTTATTTACTTTTCTGATCTGTTCGTTCTATCTCGTGAGATTTTTTTTTTTATTTAAAAACTCTTATTACTTATTTTAATTATCTGTTTCCTCCAATTTCTGTTTTAGTTTATTATATTTATCTTTCTGATCTGTTCGTTCTATCCCGTGAGATTTTTTTTTTTAAAAAAGACAAAAAACACTAATCAGCTACTGAAGCATCTTTATCTTCTATGGGTTGCAGGGGTTACGACCCCTGGGGAGGTGGGTGGGTATTCATGCATGGCTGTCTTCACTTACACGTTGTAGCTACGCAAGGCGTCTAAATTTGTTTATATTTAGTTTGCCCCCCCCCCCCCCCCCACCACCACCCAAAACACCCCATTTCCCGTGCTTGTCCCGTTAGTGTCATTAGGCTTCTTGTGGAAAGTGTGTGTGTTTGTTTTTGTTTCCTCCATATTTGTGACGTCATGGGTCAAAGCAGACGGGAGGGATCGGACGCTTCCGTATTTCCAATGAACATATGTTATTTGACTAACAGCTATTGTATTACAGTTGTATTTGTTTTCTGACTGTGCCCTAGAGTTAATAATAGCCACATGCGGAGGCAGAGAAAGATGTTTTTTGAAAACTCTGTTGCTAAAGTCTAGTTTTAAACAAATCAAAGATTTGTAAATTTTGAGGAAATCAACTAAAATTCAACACTGCAGAGTATGTAAAACCTAGTGTGTATCTTGATGTATTCGTTTTAAGTTTATCTCATAATTTATCAGTTCAATATGCTTGGAAAAACAATTTCTGTAACCATTAAATAGTACTTACAGTTACAAAATGGGATATGGAAGCTTGAAAGTCAGTGAGTTAAAAGGAATTGTTTATTAATATTTCGTTGAGTGTGTTAAATATGAAAGGAAGGTCAAATTTTTTGTTGAACTGCTGCCACAAGTTATCTTAATCTAGAAAATGTTTCATTGACAGTAAAGGGCCAATCCATACCAAGTCGTCCAAGAACAAAAAAAAGAAAAGAAATTGGTTGCTTGACCATCTCAGAAAAACTTTATATTTGCTGGGTGAATTCCCCAATGTTTAATAGTCACAAAAGAATTTGTTTAAAAAAAATGCTTATTATTTTGAAATGGTGGTCATACTTGTTCCAGGCCGCATGTGTTTTTTCATATTTGCAAGTATCTACATTTTTACAATTATTCAGTAGTGGATTGTCCTAGGCCTTTCAGATAAAATACATTTTGTTCAACACACTCTGGGCTGCAAATTAACATCATTATCAGTTAGCTGAAAGTATTCTTTAATATATTTTTAATAGGCCTGGTTCAAAGTTATCAGCCACAAAACAAAAAAACTCAATTTTTGGATAGTAGTATTCCAAAGAAAGATTGATTTCACAGCTTTAATATTTTTTCTGCTATTACACTGTATAGTATAGTTACTTTTTATAGAGTATTAATGGTGAGCAGCTTACACTTAAATAATACACCATATTAAAAATGGATTTTTTAATCTTTCCATTTTGTGGCCTGCAATATCTTTGTTGGGGCACAAAAAAAAAAAATCTGAAAATTTCACTGTTAATAGACCTTTATGATATCAAACTTCAGTATAAATTTCAGCTTTGAGATTCAATTGGAAGTTATGGAAAAAAAATTACGAACTAGAGTCAAAGATATGTTTTCTAACATCTGTGATATCTAGGTTTTTGTAATAAAATATATTAGTTACAATATAAAATTTAATCATATCTATGATTACTTACTTTTTTTTATTGGAAATAAGCCTACTAATTACATTATATTGTTCTCTTGTTATTTGCTTTTTAGTACATCACTCATTGAACATTTGATAAATTTGTTCATTCAGTTTGGATGTTAAAAGTTCGCCAAGTCACAGTTGTAAATTCCATTGGAGACAGCTTCCTTAGTACAGTTTTAAGTGGCATCCAAACTTGATCCAGTTCAATTTTTAAAAAGATGTCCTTGGTCCTGGAGGGTGATAAAATAAAATATGTAAATCTTGGTTTTGACAGTGAATATTATCAACTTCGCCATTCCACCAATGTTCATTGTAAACACAAGTCACTATGTTTTTATTTTGAAGAACCAGTTGTAAAAGTTTTCTACACTGATGTTCACTATCAGGCGAAGTTGATGTGACCTTACACTTCAGTAAGTTGTGTGAATGGAGTACAAAAGGATGAAAAGATTGAGTGCCTTTAATCTTCTGACAAGTGTTGTACCTTTCCTTCAAAGACACTGTCGTAGACTTCTTGTATTTCCTCACATTGTACAAAAACGTAGGTAATTCCTTTGATATGTTTTTTACAGAATTCAAACATTTCTCGAGATGTTATGATAAGATTGTGATCGGTCAGCTGCAGACTTGCTTTTGTGACAGCTCGCTTTGTTGTCCCCCTGACACCATCACAAGCATTCTTCCATGGCACGAAGCAAAAAAGTGCCATTTTACATCAAACCCAAAATCTTCTTTATGAAAGGAGATGTTAATAATTTTTTTATTTTTTTTTATTGACTTGCTGCCCCATCCGAAAAGTAAATCAGTATTTTTATGGAAGGGTAGTCCTGTTTAATGTAGTGTGTTAATTTTAGTTGAAAAATGTGCACTGCTGTAGTGTTGTGTTCAAGGTAGTCACTTGTGACACAAAAGCTGTGGCTGATTAGTTTATCTTCATCTTTATAATAGAATACAAATGGATCAACTGTGGCCTGTTTGTTTACCCAGTGGTGCCCTTGTACTTCATCTTGAACAGCAAAGGAATTTTCCGAAAAGTCAGCAAGAGCTAAGCATTCATCAGCTGCCAAGGTTTGCTTTTTGTCTTTCAAAAATTTACTTGGAGCTTTTGCAATAAAATGATGTATTTTCAGATGTTCAAGGTTAGCCACCAACACTTCAAAAAAGCTCTTCTCATGATTTTATGACTGTCACTATTTCAGTTCAGTCTTGTGTCGTCCACAGTTTGTATTTAATATTGTCAGGTATCAAATCATCTTCTTTGTATTCTTCAAACATGTCAAATAAGGCTTGTTTGCCTGGACAATCTTCACATTTTCCCTTGATTATACAATTGTAACTGTCAATATTGCATACCATAACTTCCGAAAGGTCTTTATAGTCAACTCTGAGATTGGCCCCATGTATCATCAACTTTACATTCTGATGATACAAACACAAATATGATGGGTGCCAGATGCCCCAGCAACAATACACCATCTTCGTCTCAACTACCAAAACTTTGATCTTCCAATTTTAATGTCAGGATTTTCTTTTTTAAATTCAGTGAATAGTTCATTTAAATTACACAATATTAACCTTTTTTCTCTTTGAATCTTAGAACCATTTTCTTTCACATAAACACAGTCTTTTTTGCTAGACATCAAATGGCTGTTATTGTCATCGTCATAATACTTAATAACTTTATTGATTGTGTTTTCATCTACCAAATTAGATGCATTTTTCTTTTGTAATGCTGGTAAAATTCCCTGTTCTTACTAATTGCCTTGTTAACTTAACAAGACGTTCTGACACATTAAATTCATCACTAACTTTTGATCGACTCCAAGAATTCGGCAGTAAACTATTGCATTTAGTTTTTCTATCAAATCATCATATTTGGTTGGTGAAGTTTTAGAACTTCCATCTGTTTTAGTACAAATTGTATTTTGAAATGAAAATTCCAAATTCTTTTTGACTGTAGCCGCCGCTTTCTCAATTTTTGTGTTCAAGGCACTTGGTCTTTTATCTTGACTTAGTTTTCTAATTTTACTAGCAGGTGATATACCCAGGCTTTCTCAAGTTGTATCTACTTTGTACCCCATTCACACAACTTAATGAAGTGTCAGATCACATCAACTTCGCCTGATAGTGAACTTCATCAGTGTGGAAAACTTGTACAACTGGTTCTTAAAAATAAAGGCATAGTGGCTTGTGTTTACAATGAACATTGGTGGATCGGCGAAGTTGATAATATTCACTGTCAAAACAAAGATGTACATGTTGTATTTTATCACCCTCCAGGACCAAGGACATCTTTGTAAAAATTGAGGAGGATCAAGTTTGGATGCCACTTAAAATAGTACTAAGGAAGCTGTCTCCCATGGAATTTGCAACTGTGACTTGGTGAACTTGTAATGTAACATTCAAACTGAGTGAACAAATTTCTCAAAAGTTCAATGAGCGATGTACTAAAAACAAATAACAAGAGAACAATATAATGTAATTAGTAGGCTTATTTTCAATAAAAAAAAGTAATCATAGATATGATTAAATTATGCGCTGTAACTGATACATTTTATTCCAAAAGCCTAGATATCACAGAAGTTAAATGTATTTTTGACTCGGGTTTGCATTCCCCCCCCCCCCCCCCCCCCCCCCCCCCGCATGATCTCCAATTGAATCTCAAAGTTGAAATTTATACTGAAGTTTGATATCATAAAGGTCTATTACCTGTGAAGTTTTCAGATTTTTATCTGGTCCCCCAACAAAGATATTGCAGGCCACAAAATGGAAAGATTAAAAAAGTGTTTTAGGTGTTTTTTATGAGCAAGCTGCTCACCATTGATATTCTATAAAAAGTAGCTATACTAAGCAGTGTAATCGCAGAAAAAATATTGCAGCTGCGAAATTAATCTTTCTTTGGAAAACTACTGTTCAAAAATTGAGTTTCTTTTAGTTTGTGGCTGATAACTTTGAACTATTAAAAATATATTAAAGAATACATTCAGCTAAGTGATAATGATGTTAATTTGTAACCCAGTGTGTGTTGAACTAAATGCATTTTATCTGAAAGGCTTAGGACAATCCACTACTGAATAATTGTAAAAAATGTAAATTCTTGCAGACACGCAAAAATGCATGCAGCCTGGAACAAATATGGCCACCATTTCAAAATAATAAAGAATAAATTAAAAAAAGAATACTTTTGTGACTACTAAACATAGGGGAATGCACCCAGCAAATATAAAATTTTTCTGAGATGGTCAAGCAACCAGCGCTGGACCACTTGGTATTGATTGACCCTAAAGGTCATAATTGTGGCAGTAATTTTAAATGAACAGCTACTCATTTTTTTCACTACATCATGAAAAGCATTACAAGTAACACATATGGTTCGTTCCAGATGAAGAGCTACCAGATTATGTTATGGTGATGGTGGCAAACAAGCGCAGCAAGTCTCAGATGGCCGACGACTTGCAGCTTTTCCTAGGAAAAAGTACTGAACAGTTCACAAACTGGCTACAGCAAGTACTGAGCAGGCTACAGGAGGTAGCGGCAGTAAACAGTAAAACATTAACAGGTATATCTCTCTCTCTCTCTCTCTGTCTCTCTCTCTCTCTCTCTCTCTCTCTCTCTCTCTCTCTCTCTCTCTCTCTGTGTGTGTGTGTGTGTGTGTGTGTGTGTGTGTGTGTGTGTGTGTGTGTGTGTGTGTGTGTGTGTGTGGGGGGGGGGGGGTTTGTTCATATATAATGGTATGGAGGATAAAACTTACCATTCAGAGTCAAGTGAAGGATGACACATTAGGTGCTCTCCTACCCTGTCCACACACACACACACACACACACACACACACACACACGATGCAATCAAACACAACAATACGTCTACAAACACAACCAACTCAAACTCCGCACCGTAATGACGTCACACCCCACAACACCCTTACGTCATGAGTCAAAGCAAACGGGTGGAATCGGACACTTCCATTGACCCAGTGTGTCATTGCACAGAAGTGTAATATGGCTCTGATAGCAGTAGCTGTGCAGTTCTGTTATGAGTACATATATTGCATGTTAGCATGCAGTATTGAGTTTACTTTGCAGGACTGTAATAGTCTTACCACTTTCCTGAGAAACTGCACGATTATGAGGAGTGGTCAGAAAGTAAAGTGACTTTTGAGTAAAGGAATTTTGTTCTGATGAGAAACTGAAACACACATTATTTTTTTACCTAACCTCCCCTCACATCAACACACTTTGTCCAACATTTCACAAGTTTTTTAAATGCACCACATCAGTGACTTCTGCACCGGATGCAAATCTTGTAACCATGAGTGCTTCCTCCCATGGTCCAAACATGGGAATGCCTTTGTCAGAATATGTCTAAGCATTATCTAGCTGCAGAATGACACCTTTTTGCAGCTTTCTGTGATGTTTGGGAGCCGGCCGAAGTGGCCGTGCGGTTAAAGGCGCTGCAGTCTGGAACCGCAAGACCGCTACGGTCGCAGGTTCGAATCCTGCCTTGGGCATGGATGTTTGTGATGTCCTTAGGTTAGTTAGGTTTAACTAGTTCTAAGTTCTAGGGGACTAATGACCTCAGCAGTTGAGTCCCATAGTGCTCAGAGCCATTTGAACCATTTGTGATGTTTGGATCTGAGTCTTGTAAGATGGAATAACCTGAACCGTGACTGATATATAAGGTGTTGGTGATTTCGTCCACTGTTTTCCATCACCATACCCTCAACAACTTCCAAATTGTCCTTAGCCTTGTTGACATCGATGCCCTGCCCCTATCTTTCCTTGTCACATAGAGAAGTTCTTGCCTGTTTGAAGCACTCTATCCACTTATAGATCTTGCTTCGCGATAAACAGCTGTTACCATACTATGCTTGTATCTGACAAATAATTTAAGCAGGCTTAATATCATCCGCAGACAAAAAAACGAGTCACTGCCCTCATTTCCTCCTTGGTGCAGATCAACACTGGAGCTGCAATACGACGACTAATGCATTGTACAGAATGATATTAGCAATGTTACTGAGCTCTGGCGAGAGATTGTAAAAGTCCTATTACTTTTTGCCTCCCCTTATACTTTCACACACAGTATAAAAGAAACATACCGCCTGAAAAATAAACCGTATAAGAACAAATCACAGCATTTATGTTAAAGGTGACAGTTCTTGTCCACAGTTGACTGGTAGCCAGCATCTGCGATAGAAGAGTGATGTGAGAACTGCACTGCACAGGGATGTGATTAAACTCATCCTCGCATCGGTTGTCACTATGCTTGTTATCGTATAAATGACTAACTGACCGTCACTTTGTTATTCTGGTCCAGGTAAAGCCTTTTTGGTGTTGTTTCTGCACTGTTCAGATGGCCTTCCTCTGCAAATGATTCTAATCCTGCTCCATGTCCCTCCCCCCACCCAATCCTTATCTCCTACTCCCTCCCTAACCCCCAAAGTGATACTAGAGTTCGTGACCTCATTGTTCTGTATGTACTACAGGTATATAGCTAGGGAAATTAAAATAGCACAACATTTAAGGTCATCCCCTCGCATAGATGGAGTTGTACCTTAACAACGGTTAACAGAGGGCCGTGTCGGCACACGATGTGGCAGGAATGAATTTAAATATTGAGTCAGGTTCAGTGGTTGACCTATTCCTGGTCTTGTTTACGTATAACAGTGTACAAGTGACACTGGAAGACTTCAAAAATTTTAGTATTTGCTGGTGATATATGTTTTTAGGGCCTGTACTCAGCCATACCAGACACAGCTAGGAAAGTAATGGAACAGGTTTACAACTGGTTCACAATCACCAGCTTAAACTTTAGTGTTGTAAATTCTCAAATTTTGCATTTCCAAACAAATAATTGACTTACTTATGCAAGAAGTAAAGATGAAGACACCCACTGGATGTGGCTTCATTTCGATGCCAACGATATGTGGAGAATTCAGCCAGAAAGCATGGCTCTGCATGTTTTGTACTCAGAAATCTCTCTCCTGTGTTGGCCTGCAAGTAATATTTCTGGCATACTTTGTCATTTCCATGTAGGTCATTGCCCATAAGGTAGAAAAAGTATTTATGTTTCAGAAGTGTACACTAAGAATAGTGAGTAAAGTTATTAACCAAACGTCTCGTAGAAGCCTCTTCTTGGAGCTAAGAATTCTTACGCTTAAGTGCTAATACACATATGTCCTAATGATGTTTGTAGTTAATGAGAGTGAATTTATAGTGTACTCAGCAGTTTGCAACCACAATACTACAAGTAGAAAAAATCGTTGTAGACTAGGTGTTGTATTCACCAGTAACTTAGGTGCTCAACGTAAAGGTAGCAGAAAGTGAAACCTCAGTTATAGAGTTCCACAGCTGTATAAAAGTGGTGTACATGCACACTTACTGTGACCATGTCACAGGGCAACACAATATAGCCTCGTTTAACTGAATTTTGAGGCACTGAATTACAGCCAGTTCGATTTAAAGAAGTTTTAATTAAAAGATTTTCGTTTTGCAAATATGTATGCCTGTCAAGTTCACTTTTCCTTGTTGTGGGTACCAACTTATGATGGCCCTCTATTTCCTTCACCTCTAAGAAAAAATAAAAATAACTGCACTGTGTGTGTAAAACAGTGTATCTGATGTTTATTTAATTGAGGAAGTACGTGACGTACTGTCAGAGGCTTGTCCTTTTCTTTCTTTCCCTTTCTTTCTTTCTTTCTTTCTTTCCCTTCCTTTCTTTCCTTTTTTTTTCTTTACATAATCCAATGACATGTGTATAGTGGAACAATATTGTACCCATTGAATTAGTGCATCATGTAATCAAGTGATAATCTGAAGAAATACTTTACTGTACTCTCCTTTAACACATTACATTTTAAGGAGAACCCATGTTGTAGTTTACAACAATTCTTATCCGTTATTAATTTTCTTTTGTACATTAAACTGTAAAAAAACACTGGTTGTTGTTCGTTGGGTTGTTGGTTGTAATATTAAGTCACTCTCTGAAGATACCACATCCAGAGCAACCTGAAATGCCGTGAAGGTGTCAGAAGTGGCAGCAAATCTCTGGAGAACAGCAGCATGGGATGTTGATGTCCTATCTTTGTGTTCCTCCTCGGAAGATGATGGTAAAACATTACCATTCTTTTCCACATTGTCAGAAGAACTGATGACTGGTTCGTTGGCATCACAGATGTTGCTGTCTGTCTGCGACCACTATTCCCTGTAGACAGTGAACAGGTGTGAGCATGTAGAAGAGCAGTGTCAGAGTACAAAGTTGTATCCGCATTACAAGTAAGTTTGGATGGTGGATCGTAGGTTCCCTCTTCAGTTTCAGCAGCATTGTCCAGGCCCTCTTAAAACAGTTGGTTGTGGTGTCTCTTGTAACTTCATCACAAGCAGCAGCTATGTTGCCAACAGCTTGCAGTACATTCCAATGTGGAACTGTTTCCTGTTGTTCGATCACACTGATGGCAACTGTGACAAGTTGGCATCTGTTATTGGACTTCATTGAGTTCATTATTCCGTGATCCGATGGTTGCAGACATCTTGTGGTGTTGGTTGGTAAGAATACAACTTCTTTGTTCAGAAGTTCCAGGTTATCGAACTGATGCGCTGAGCAGTGGTCCGGAGTTAACAGAAATTTCTCTTCCTCTGACATTTGTTGTTGAACTTCAAGAGCCAGCTGTGGAAGAGAGATTTGGCCAGTTAAGCTTTATTGTTGTTCTCATAGTAGCATGACAAATTGAGTAGGTTGACATTTTTAACACAATGTGGATTTTTATATTTTCAGTTCCTAATGGCTTGAACTTCTCAGAACCACCTGAAGTACAACACAAGTTCACTGTCAGTGTTCCCTTGCTGCATTTTGCTCCATGAGATTTTTGCCTTTGACATATAGGGTTTTTGAGATAACAAGTTTTATGAACTGCAACATAATCAACATTAAATGTGACTGTCGAGTGATGCAAATGAGAACTGGGGTTGAAATTTCTGCACACGCTTATTGGCACATACCTTATTTACTACAGCTACATACACTCCTGGAAATGGAAAAAAGAACACATTGACACCGGTGTGTCAGATCCACCATACTTGCTCCGGACACTGCGATAGGGCTGTACAAGCAATGATCACACGCACGGCACAGCGGACACACCAGGAACCGCGGTGTTGGCCGTCGAATGGCGCTAGCTGCGCAGCATTTGTGCACCGCCGCCGTCAGTGTCAGCCAGTTTGCCGTGGCATACGGAGCTCCATCGCAGTCTTTAACACTGGTAGCATGCCGCGACAGCGTGGACGTGAACCGTATGTGCAGTTGACGGACTTTGAGCGAGGGCGTATAGTGGGCATGCGGGAGGCCGGGTGGACGTACCGCCGAATTGCTCAACACGTGGGGCGTGAGGTCTCCACAGTACATCGATGTTTTCGCCAGTGGTCGGCGGAAGGTGCACGTGCCCGTCGACCTGGGACCGGACCGCAGCGACGTACGGATGCACGCCAAGACCGTAGGATCCTACGCAGTGCCGTAGGGGACCGCACCGCCACTTCCCAGCAAATTAGGGACACTGTTGCTCCTGGGGTATCGGCGAGGACCATTCGCAACCGTCTCCATGAAGCTGGGCTACGGTCCCGCACACCGTTAGGCCGTCTTCCGCTCACGCCCCAACATCGTGCAGCCCGCCTCCAGTGGTGTCGCGACAGGCGTGAATGGAGGGACGAATGGAGACGTGTCGTCTTCAGCGATGAGAGTCGCTTCTGCCTTGGTGCCAATGATGGTCGTATGTGTGTTTGGCGCCGTGCAGGTGAGCGCCACAATCAGGACTGCATACGACCGAGGCACACAGGGCCAACACCCGGCATCATGGTGTGGGGAGCGATCTCCTACACTGGCCGTACACCACTGGTGATCGTCGAGGGGACACTGAATAGTGCACGGTACATCCAAACCGTCATCGAACCCATCGTTCTACCATTGCTAGACCGGCAAGGGAACTTGCTGTTCCAACAGGACAATGCACGTCCGCATGTATCCCGTGCCACCCAACGTGCTCTAGAAGGTGTAAGTCAACTACCCTGGCCAGCAAGATCTCCGGATCTGTCCACCATTGAGCATGTTTGGGACTGGATGAAGCGTCGTCTCACGCGGTCTGCACGTCCAGCACGAACGCTGGTCCAACTGAGGTGCCAGGTGGAAATGGCATGGCAAGCCGTTCCACAGGACTACATCCAGCATCTCTACGATCGTCTCCATGGGAGAATAGCAGCGTGCATTGCTGCGAAAGGTGGATATACACTGTACTAGTGCCGACATTGTGCATGCTCTGTTGCCTGTGTCTATGTGTCTGTGGTTCTGTCAGTGTGATCATGTGATGTATCTGACCCCAGGAATGTGTCAATAAAGTTTCCCCTTCCTGGGACAATGAATTCACGGTGTTCTTATTTCAATTTCCAGGAGTGTACATACTCTGCAAGCCACCATATGGTTTGTGGTGGGGGGGGGGGGGGGGGGTACCCTGTACCACGTCTAGTCGTTTCCTTTCCTGTTCCACTCACAGATTGAGGGGAAAAGCAACGGTCTATATGCCTCTGTAGGAGCCCTATTTTCTTGTAGCTTGTGGTCCTTACCCAAAATGTATGTTGGCGGCAGTGAAATCGTTCTGCAGTCAGCTACAAATGCTGGTGCTCTAAGTCTTCTCAATAGTGTACCTTGAAGAGAATGTCACCTTCCCTCCAGGATTTCCCATTTGAGTTCCTGAAACAGCTTAGTAATACTTGCTTATTGTTCAAACCTACCAGTAAAAAATCTGGCAGCCTGCCTTTGAATTGTTTTCATGTCTTCCCTTATTCAAACCTGGTACAGATCCTAAAGACTAGAGCAGTACTCTAGAATAGGTCACACTAGAATCCTGTTGCAGTCTCCTTTACAGATGAACCAAACTTTACAAAAATTCTCCCAATAACTCGAAGTTGATCATTTACCTTCCCTAGCACAATCCAACATGCTCGTTCTGTTTCATATTGCTTTGGAACGCTACACCCATATATTTAAAAGACTTGACTGTGTCAAGCAGGACACTAATAATGCTGTATCTTAATGTCATGGCTTTGTTTCTTCTAATCGTCCACATAAACTTACATTTTTCCACATTTAGAGCTAGCTGCCATTCATCACACCAAATAGAAATTTTGTTTAGCAGGTTACCTTCCATTCGGAATGTGGGTGCACTCGGCGACTGTTACGTGACTTATAAATTATAGAGTGCAGCAATCAGTCGTGCTTTTTTTAGGTTTTATTATGCAAATCCAGATCTCGGTTAGTAGCAAGCCATTTTCAATACACTATTTTTTATTCTCAATGCACATAAGTCCCTGTCGTTCAGGCGTCAGTCACAGTTCTTTGAGTGACGTTCTTCGAATACTCAAAGAACTGTGACTGACGCCTGAACAACGGGGACTTATGTGCATCGAGAATAAAAAATAGTGCATTGAGAATGGCTAGCTACTAGCCGAAATCTGGATTTGCGTTATAAAATCTAAAAAAGGACAACTGATTGCCGCACTCTATAATTTATAAATTTTGTTTAGGTCATCTCGTATCCGCCTAAAGTCATTCAACTTCGACAACTTACCGTACACAACATCACCATCAAAGACGCAGATTGCTGCCCACCCTGTCTGTCAGTTTATTTATGTATATAGAAAATAATAATGGTCCATTTCACAGTTCCACGGGGCACTCCTGACGATGTCCTTGTCTTTGTTGAACACTTGCTGTTGAGGACGACATACTGGTGAGTCATTCACATATCTCAGAACCTATTCCATATGGTTGTATTGTTGTCAACTGTCTGCAGTGTCAGATATTTTCCAGAAATCTAGAAATATGGAATGTGCTGTTGCCTTTCATCTATAGTTCACAGTATATCATTTGAGAAAAGGGCAAGCTGAGTTTCGCGCAAGTGGTGCTTTCTAAAACTGAGCTAATTCCCAGACGTAAGCTTCTCAGTCTAAAGAAGATTTATTGTATTCACACTGAGAACATGTTCGAGGATTCTGCAGCAAACTGATCTTAAGGATATTGCTCTGCAATTTTGCAAGTCCATTATTTTACCCTTCTTATATACAGGAGTCGCCCGTGCTTTTTTCCAGTCGCTTGTGACTTTGTGCTGAATGAGATATCCGTGATAAATGCAAACTAAGTAAGGGACCGATGCCATGGAGTACTCTTTGCAAAACTGAAGTGGGATTCCATCTGGACCTGGTGACTTATTTGTTTTCAGTTGTTTCTGTATGCCAGGGGATGTTCGTAACTATGTCGGCCATATGGGAGTCTGTTCGATGGTCAAATGATGGTACGTTTGTACGATTCTCCTGCATGAACAATTTCTCAAACATGAAATTTAAAACTTCTGTCTTCGTTTTGCTATCTTCAATTGCCACACCAGACTGGCCAGTGAGTGACTCAGTGGCACCCTTTAACCTGCTTAGCGTTTTATGTAGGACCAAAATTTTCTCAGGCAGACCTTTTGGTGAGGTATGACAATGGTAGTTCTATGCTTTGCGCATAGATCTTTTTACAGATTCACAAATCTCTACTGGCCTTTCCCTGTCGTCATTTGCACATTCTCTTTCGAACCGAGAGTGCAAACAGCCTTTGCTTCCTTAGCATTTTCCGAATTTCGTTGTTAAACATGGTGTGTCTCTTCTGCTCTTAATCCACTTACTAAGCACATAGTTCTCCAGAACATGAATTACAGTCTGTTTAAACTTTGCCCTTAATTCCTGTACATCCGTCTTACTCTGTCTCTCCCCACATACACAAAAAGCATAGATTTTATAGCTTTTCTGAAAATGCTACAACCAGCTCTCGGAACACAAACCCAGAAATTGCCTTTTTCTGGGAAATTTCACGAGCCATTTCTTGAAGTGTAGGACTGGATAATGGAATATTTGCTGTGTGTGTGTGTGTGTGTGTGTGTGTGTGTGTGTGTGTGTTGGAACCATTCAAACAGCGAATCCTCCACTTAATGTTTGACTGTCCTGTTGTGCTTGCTATTGCTGCTTAATGAACAGTTTGCCAGACTCTCCAATATTTTTTGTCTTGAAGTTGTTATTGATGAGAGAGTAGATTTTGGGATCTGAAAGGGTTCTGCAGGTGAGCATTTTAATCTCCTCTTCACTTTCAAACACATGTATTTTATTTTAGCATCGGAGTATTATGTTCTAATTTTTGTTGTGGTGACATATTGCAAAAGGTGGATTGAAAGAAAGAAAGAATGAAAGCTATTTTCACTGTCACAAATGAACAGAGATGGGGGAGAGATCTCAAGTTGTTGCATGTTGCGTGCTGTGTGTAGTCTGCTGACTGATGCCTCTTCACCCCCACACTCATGTCCTATGCTGTGGAAGTGACACTTGATCAGCAAGGAAGTGATCCGGTCATTGCTGTGACATTAAAGAGTACAGTACATTACTGAGAAATACTTTGTGAAATGCACAGTGGAAAATATTGTAGTGCACATTTGCTTTAAGTGAAGAATAAGGTACAGAATGCATAATCTGGAGACAAATTTTAGTTTGTCGTGCAAATTATCTGAAGTCTGGCAGGACTGGTTTGAGTGAGTTGTTGTTTTATTCAGTTTTGAAATAATGATGGTGTACTGTATGTGTTAAAAAAATGACTGTAATTACACACAAGCAATGAGAACAATCATTTATTAAGCTAATGTAGACCAAAAAATACTCAGCTTTTGCTTGCAGAGCAGAAAGGACTTGAGCTGTTCTAACTTAACAGAATAGATTTTAACTATCTGATCTAATTGAAGTTTAGTTTGAACTGCAGTTAGAGAGTTTATAAGCTGAGAATCTCAATAGATAAATACTGTGGCTATCACTTCGCCTTATATTTGACACTCATTGTGAACTATCTGACGACTGGAATTGCTTTGCAACTGGTGACTACTGTCGAGAACTCTAAGATAACTGGAGGCAACTGGAGCTGACCGATGATTGGAACTGGTTTCAGTGCACTTTGTGATGGCATACAAAACTGTTGGTGGAAGAATGGACTAACTGAATGTCCTTCAGTGGAAGCATAAAGTAGTTTCCAGTACATATGCCATCTGGGAGGCAATCGACTGTACTGTGTGTGGTGCCATCTGAAGTGTAATGCCATGTGCTGTGTCTCGCCAAGTCATGGCACCGTGTGTCCCTCTCTAGGCTTGAGAATGGAGTTTTATGTTCTGGTGCAAAAGTCTGTAACAGTTTGTTGGTGGACATCAGAGAGGAATTCGGACATTGCCAAATATTTAAAAACAGAGTACTAGAATGAGTTGAGTTCAGTTGTTTGTGGGAGGAGACCAAACAGCGAGGTCATCGGTCTTGGGGAGGAAGTCGGCCGTGCCCTTTTGAGGGAACCATCCTGGCATTTGCCTGGAGTGATTTAGGGAAATCACGGAAAACCTAAATCAGGATGGCCAGACGCGGGATTGAAGCGTCGTCCTCCCGAATGTGAGTCCAGTGTGCTAACCACTGAGCCACCTCACTTTGTAGAGTACTAGAATATCTCATTAGCCATTCCTGCTTACAATTTAGCAGAATACTTGGTTTTGAGAACATAAATTGTGGGTATCTTTAATATTTGCATTAGATATATCCTAGCTTTACCAGTATTCAGATAGTGGATGGTGGTCTGAGCAAAAGAGCTACACAAGTGCTTTGTTTGAAGTGTCAGATAAAAAGCAGCAGCTGCGTATTATAGTAGATGTTTTTCTCCTAGCGCACATATGTAAAGTTACACAGAAGTAATCACCTTAATTAACAGCTTGCCAAAATTAATGGTAGTTGTAATTTGTTGTTAGTATACTATGTAGAAGTAGCCGCAGTGGCCACTTGTGGCTGTACTCGTCCTATGTCCCTCACAATTGTTCTTCAAAGTGGGACTGACAGAAAAGATGTATGAATGAATATATGAGTTGGCAGTATACCGCATTCAGAAGGGAAGTGCCTCATTTCAGTACCACACCTCTCCCAGCTGTGAAATAATGCAATCTGTTTAGTTTTGTGCTTTTTAAAAGTAACATTATGCACTGAAAAGCCAAAAAAAATGAAGGGGAAAAAAACTGGTCCACCTGCCTAATATTGTGTAGGGCCCCCCTGAGCATGCAGAAGTGCCGCACCATTACATGGCATGGACTCCACTAATGTCTGAATTAGTGCTGGTGGGAATTGACACCATGAATCCTGCAGGGCTGTCCATAAATCCATAATAGTACGAGGGGTGGAGATCTCTTCTGAGCAGCATGTTGCAAGGCATCCCAGATATGCTCAATAATCTTCATGTCTGGGGAGTTTAGTGGCCAGCAGAAGTGTTTAAACTCAGAAGAGTGTTCCTGGAGCCAATCTGTAACAATTCTGGACGTGTGTGGTGTCACATTGTCCTGCTGGAATTGCCCAAGTTTGTTTGAATGCACAATGGACACGAATGGATGCAGGTGTTCAGGCAGGATGCTTACATAGGTGTCAACTCACAGAGTTGTATCGAGACATATCAAGGGTCCCATGTCACTGCAACTGCACACATCTGACACCATTACAGAGCCCCCACCAGCTTGAACAGTCCCCTGCTGACATGCAAAGTCCATGGATTTGTGAGGTTGTCTCCATAACTGTACATGTCCATCTGCTCGATACAATTTGAAACGAGACTCGTCCGACCAGGCAATATGTTTCCAGTCATGAACAGTCCAATGTCGCTGTTGACAGGCAAGGCGTAAAGGTTTGTATTGTGCAATCATCGAGGGTACACGAGTGGGCCTTCGGCTCCGAAAGCCCATAATGATGATGTTTCATTGAAAGGTTTGCATGTTGACACTTATTGATGATCTAGCATTGAAATCTGTAGCAATTTGTGGAAGGTTGCACTCCTGTCATGTTGAATGATTCTCTTCAATCATCATTGGTCCCATTCTTGCGGGATGTTTTTCTAGCCACAATGGTGTAAGAAACTTGATGTTTTACCAGATTCCAGATAATGAGTATTAAAGCGTTGGTGTTGCCTATGTTACTGTGAGAATGCCCTTTAACACTCTCCCCAGCAATTTACCTACAACCACCTCAGCAACCAAAAAGACCTCGAGGGAGAAAGAACGGAAGAGGTTTTGAGCCAGACCATTTTTCACTTTTGTCGAGGGTCGGCAGTAACAGTGCCTTCGCCCAGCAGGCCCTGCATACGCCATGCAAGTACAAAAGTAGCATCCGTGTTGCTGCAGCTATATCACGCTGATCACAAGCCTGCCAGGTATTAAAAATCTGAACAAATACGAGGCACACCAGTTCGACTCAGAGCGTAGGAGACAGAGCTGATAGTGGAAACACTATCTGTCGCTAATGAGGTTCTAATGCCCTCCACACGTTTCTGGTGTGCCACTTGATGACTTTGTAGTCCCTCATCACCAACTGTGGCCGGAGTTTCCGGAATGGTGTTGTATGAGTAACTCTCCTTCAGTGGGCAAAGTGTTGTCAGTTTGTCCACCAGTGAGGAAAAGTGTCACTTCTGTGCAGGCAATCAGTCTTAGGTGTGATCGACATCTACCAATGTACTTGCAAGCAACTTTACAGTGCTTTGTGGATGGTACATGTGTTCTCCTGAAATTGGTGTCCGTGCTTATTGCACCATTTATAAAGTCATAGGCATAGAGCTTACAGGGCACGTGATCAAATACTATATATCTTGAACTGTTTTGCAGTAATTTCATTATTTTATTTATTATTTATTTACACGTCAAGTTCCGTAGAACGAAATTGAGGAGCAAATCTCCAAGGTCGTGGAACATGTCAGTACATGAAATCACAACAAAAATAATAACAGATAAAAATAAAACCCGAAAGAAGTCAGTCCACAAGTTTAAGTAAAACACAATCAACAATACAACAAGGATCAGCTTAATTTTTCAAGGAGCTCCTCTACAAAATAAAAGGAGTGACCTATGAGGAAACTCTTCAGTTTTGATTTGAAAGCTCATGGATTACTGCTAAGATTTTTGAATTCAAGTGGTAGCTTATTGAAAATAGATGCACACCTTTCTGCTCAAGAGTTAAGGAAGTTCGATCCAAATGCAGGTTTGATTTCTGCCGGGTATTAACTGAGTGAAAGTTGCTTATTCTTGGGAATAAGCTAACACTGTTAACAAGAAATCACAGTAAGGAAAGACACTCTTGGTGGAGTGGGGAGGATTTCATGAAGGATGGATCTCATTTCGGGGCAGGATTTGAGAAAGCCTTATCACTGCTGGAGAGCCACATTCAGAGCCTGATCCAGTCCCGGAAAGTATCCTGTCACAAGTGGGGCGCTTTTGGGGTTGAGGGGATAAGGAAGTGGCTCTAGTTATTTGCTTCTCTATCAGGTTGGGAGGGTAGTTGCAGGATGAAAAAGCTGTTTTCAGGTTGTTGGTGTAATGGTTCAGGGATTAGGAACTGGAGCAGATTGGTTTGCCACAAAGACATAAGCCATCCACCTAACCTTCATAACCTCTTGGTTCATCCCTATGAAATCCCCAAACCACCTTCCCTACCCTCTGGCTCCTACCCTTGTAACCATCCCCGGTGTAAAACCTGTCCCATGCACCCTCCCACCACCACCTACTCCAGTCCTATGACCCAGAAGGTGTACACGATCAAAGCAGAGCCACGTGTGGAAGCACCCACGTGATTTACCAACTGACCTGCCTACACTGTGAAGCTTTCTATGTGGGAATGACCAGCAACAAACTGTCCATTCGCATTAACGGACACAGGCAGACAGTGTTTGTTGGTAATGAGGATAACCCTGTGGCTAAACCTGCACGGTCAGCACATCTTGGCACAGTGTTAAACCGTCCGGGTTATCTGGATACTTCCCACTGACACCAACCTATCAGAACTCCGGAGATGGGAACTTGCCCTTCAATATATCCTCTCTTCCCATTACCCACTAGGCCTCACTCTCCGCTAATTTCAAGTTCCCGCCCCTCGTACATCACTTGTCACTTAACAACATCTTTGCCTCTGTACTTCCGCCTCGACTGACAACTCTGCCCAAACTCTTTGCCTTTACATATGTCTGCTTGTGTCTGTATATGTGCGGATGGATGTGTGTGTGTGTGTGTGTGTGTGTGTGTGTGTGTGTGTGTGTGTGTGTGTGTGTGGGTGTGTGGGCGGGCGCGCGCAAGTGTATACCTGTCCCTTTTTCCCTCTAAGGTAAGGCTTTCCGCTCCGGGGATTGGAATGACTCCTTACCCTCTCCCTTAAAACCCACATCCTTTCGTCTTTCCCTCTCCTTACCTCTTACCTGATGAAGCAACCGTGGGTTGAGAAAGCTTGAAATTTGTGTGTGTGTGTTTGTGTGTTTTTTATTGTGTCTATCTACCAGCACTTTCTCATTTGGTAAGTCACAGCATCTTTTTTAAATATATTTTTCTCATGTAGAATGTTTCTTTCTATTATATTCATGTCATTAATTTGAACCCAACAATTAAGTTTGTTATTGTCACTGTTGCATTTCGAAATCTTTTCTGTCATCTTACTTTCTCTTTTGGTTTGTGCAAGCAGTTTCACTTTGTATTCACCTTCCCTTTTTTTCTGTAATCTACCATACAATTTATCCCGTCTATATATACTCAATAATACGTAATTTACTTCCAAACCATAACCAAAAAATTTTTAATGCTTTCAACACTATCACGGCTATAAAATCCACCATCTCCAGTTTACAAACATTTCGTGTGTTACCTCGTGAATACTATTCCACAGCTTCAGTTCCTTTCACATATTAAACAACCATTTCAGCTAGTTCTAACAACTTTCGTTTTATTTCCATTCCCGTTTTTCCCACATAACCGATCATTGTTTAGCAGCTTCCCACAGGTTTTAACATTATTATTTCTTCGTCAGATAATTGTTAGCCTCATTTTCATAATCTGCCACCACATAACCGGTCCTTTTAATACATTTACATGCAGTCTTTTCGAAATTTTCCTGTATTTCTCCACCCTTTAACGTGTTTTGGAGGCAACACATCTACCTAACCTTTGTACACATCATTGTTTACCAACTTATGTTCTCCACAGGATCAACATAGCTCAGCTTAAACCAACACTTTTTTGACTTTTTTCTCACCAGAACTCCAGCTGCTTTCTAGTTCACCTTTATCTCTACCCATATATTTTTATTTTTATTTCCTTTGAGCCTCATGTTACACTTTCCACATTCCAATACCGTGTCACCCTCACAACACCCCCACAACGACCCTATTAAGTTTTATTTACATTCCCTCCGCAAACATGCCTTCGCCCTAGCCAGATTACGCTCCCATATTTTATTTACTCAGGCTTGTCTGACATTTGGCATTACCCTCAAATGCCTCACACTTAAAGTTCCCATCTCTGGCTGTAACCATTCTTTCCATCAGTCCCTATACCAGTTCCAAATTGAACAATCCATAGCCCTCACCCGCCTAATCCTTCACCTACACATCAACTCAGCCAATGAACACACCCGTCAACTCCTATCCCTAATCAAAGTCCTCAATCTTTCCTCTCCCACATCCACACCGGCTGTTCAGAGCATTCTCCGACAGGCCAACTGCAAATTAGAACAGCATGCCACCCTCCACCTCAAAAAACTATCCAATCTCCTGGTTTCCCACCTCCAGAAAGGCAACTCGCTCACCCTCCACGACCTATCCAACAAACCTCAACCTCCTCTCATTGCACACAGACACAGTCTCTCTCGTCTACTCAATCTCCCACTTCCAGCTGCACTCCCCCCAAAACCTCAAAATTCTAGTCAACATAATCTGGAACCACAACACCCCAATTCAGTAGTTAACCTTTCCTCCAAACCTCTCTCCCAATCCGAAACCTCTGTCCTGTCCAAAGGCCTCACCTTCAGCCCCGCTCCCAGATTCAACCAAACAGCCCTTGTCAAAGATTTACTGTCCTACACTCGTAGTCTCTGCTGGAGATATCACTTTGCCACGAAGAAAAATAATCCTAATCCTACTCCTAATGATCCAACTCCCCAAGACACTATCCAAATTGAACCCTGCCTGGAACAGTTCCGTTCTCCATCACAGCGGGACCCACCTCCTCTTCCTCAAAATCACCCTCTCCAAACCTTCCAGGAATTTCTCACTTCCAGCCTTGCCTCTCAATCTTTCTTGAAAAACCTTAATCCTACTCCCAACATCACCACAGCTGAAGCCCAGGCTATCCATGATCTGAAAGCTGACCGATCCATCGTCATTCTTCCACCCGACAAGGATTCCACGACCGTGGTACTTGATCGTCGGGAGTATGTGGCTGAGGGATTGTGTCAGCTTTCAGACAACAGTACATACAAAGTTTGCCTAGGTAATCGTATTCCTCACGTCCAGGCAGAGCTTCAAGGAATCCTCAGAACCTTAGGCCCACTACAAAACTTTTCACCTGACTCCAGACCCCACCGACACCCCGCACCCCTATCCTCTACCTACTTCCTAAAATTCACAAACCCAAACATCCCAGTCGCCCCATTGTAGCTGGTTACCAAGCCCCCACAGAACGTACCTCTGCCTACGTGGATCAACACCTTCAACCCATTACATGCAGTCTCCCATCCTGCATCAAAGACATCAACCACTTTCTCGAACGCCTGGAATCCTTACCCAATCTGTTACCCCCAGAAACCATCCTTGTAACCATTGATGCCACTTCCCTATACACAAATATCCCACATGTCCAGGGCCTTGCTGCGATGGAGCACTTTCTTTCACGCTGATCACCTGCCACCCTACCTAAAACCCATTTCCTCATTACCTTAGCCAGCTTCATCCTGACTCACAACTTCTTCACTTTCGAAGGCCAGACATACCAACAATTAAAGGGAACAGCTATGGGTACCAGAATGGCCCCCTCATATGCCAACCTATTTATGGGTTGCTTAGAGGAAGCCTTCTTGGTTACGCAGGCCTGCCAACCCAAAGTTTGGTACAGATTTATTGATGACATCTTCATGATCTGGACTCACAGTGAAGAACAAATCCAGAATTTCCTCTCCAACCTCAACTCCTTTGGTTCCATCAGATTCACCTGGTCCTACTCCAGATCCCATGCCACTTCCCTCGACGTTGACTTCCATCTGTCCAATGGCCAGCTTCACACATCCGTCCACATCAAAACCAACAACAAGCAACAGTACCTCCATTATGACAGCTGCCACCCACTCCATATCAAACGGCCCCTTCGCTACAGCTTAAGTCTTCGTGGCAAACGAATCTGCTCCAGTCCCAAATCCCTGAACCATTACACCAACAACCTGAAAACAGCTTTTGCATCCCGCAACTACCCTCCCAACCTGATACAGAAGCAAATAACCAGAGCCACTTCCTCATCCCCTCAACGCCCAAAGTGCCCCACTTGCGACAGGATACTTTCCAGGACTGGATCAGACTCTGAATGTGGCTCTCCAGCAGGGATACGACGTCCTCAAATCCTGCCCAGAAATGAGATCCATCCTTCATGAAATCCTGCCCACTCTACCAAGAGTGTCTTTCCGCCGTCCACCTAATCTTCGTAACCTCTCGGTTCATCCCTATGCAATCCCCAAACCACCTTCCCTACCCTCCTTCTCCTACCCTTGTAACTGCCCACAGTGTAAAACCTGTCCCATGCACCCTCCCACCACCACCTACTCCAGTCTGTAACCCGGAAGATGTACATGATCAAAGACTGAGCCACGTGTGAAAGCACCCACGTGATTTACCAACTGACCTGCCAACACTGTGAAGCCTTCTATGTGGGAATGACCAGCAACAAACTGTCCATTCGCATTAACGGACACAGGCAGACAGTGTTTGTTGGTAATGAGGATAACCCTGTGGCTAAACCTGCACGGTCAGCACATCTTGGCAAAGTGTTACACCATCCGGGTTACCTGGATACTTCCCACTGACACCAACCTATCAGAACTCCGGAGATGGGAACTTGCCCTTCAATATATCCTCTCTTCCCGTTACCCACCAAGCCTCAACCTCCACTAAGTTCAAGTTGCCACCCTTCGTACATCACTTGTCACTCAACAACATCTTTGCCTCTGTACTTCTGCCTCGACTGACATCCTTCTGAATCTGCTTAGCGTATTCATCTCTTGGTCCATTCCTGGGTATATGTGCATTTTTTTGCTGTTTTGTATATTTAGTTTATTATTGTCAGTCGAAAAAGTTATACAGCTTTTCGAGTGCTCTGTGAATTTTTACTTTTGGAAAAGATGGATAAAAGAATTTGCATTAGATTTTGCTTGTTAAGTGGAATAATGTGCAGCACCACATTGAAAATACTGACAGTCTGGAACCGCGCGACCGCAACAATCATAGGTTCGAATCCTGCCTCGGGCATGGATGTGTGTGATGTCCTTAGTTTAGTCAGATTTAAGTAGTTCTAAGTTCTAGGGGACTGATGACCTCAGAAGTTAAGTCCCATAGTGCTCAGGGCCATTTGAACCATTTTTGTAATCGAAGAAAACAGTGAGTAGAATCTTTCACATGGGTTAGAACTTATTGGCTTTTATTTGGTCGTGGCTCTTCTGACAGTTTCCAACTCTTGTTTTACTCATAGTAGATTCTCAAGAACCGCTCGGCCACCCCAACGGGCTATTCAATGACAATGGGGTACCACATCATGAGTTCCTCTCTAATAGTCATACAGTCACTACATGGAAGTTGTGTGCCATTTGCATGAAGCGTTCCGAAGAAAAGACCAGAATTGTGGCAGAACAACTCCTGGAAATTGCATCGTGATAATGTTCCTACATACATCTCAATTGCTTGTTTATGTTTTTTACAAAAAAAAAAAGAAAACCGTCGTGTTGCCTCGGCCACCATATTCACGGGAGTGGCCCCCTACAACTTCTTTCTATTACTGAGACTGAATAAAACTATGAAAGGTTATCATTTTGCCACCATCAATGATACAGAAACAGAATTATTGAAGGAATTGTACACCAGAACGAAAAGTGGGTTCTAGAAGTACTTCCAAGACTGAAAAAATTGGTGGCACAAGTGTTTTATATTTAAGGATTATTATTGTCAAGTGGACAGAGTTGATGAATAAATATAAGAATCGGTAAGAAAAACAAAAATTCCTGTTACGTTTTGCTCGCACCTCATACAGTTTGATTCCTTGGCAGAGATTACTTTTCTGAGCTTTTTCTTTCCTTGATATGCTCATATCTTGGAGTTCTGTGTATAGTCAAATAGTGTGAATAGAATCTTCAAATAAGTAAGCAGTTTTTTGCAATGCATCTGATGATAATTTTTAGTTATTTTCCTTATGGGTCTGTTCTGTAGTTTGAATATCGTAGTAATATTTTGTACACTTGATCACCATAAAATGGCAGGATAGTGGAGGACAGAGTTTATGTAGCAAAAGTAAATAACTGTGTGATACTCAATGTTACATCCTAATGACAGGACACAGCACTTTGACAATGCTCTTTGTCAGTATCTTCGATACATAATCCAATAGTGCACGCAGTACGGGCAGTGGGCAGTCCGAAATACTCTTTGGTCAGGCTCGGTGGTCAGCCTCGTTGTCCTGAACCGTCCCTATTTGCCAGCATGTGTAGTGTAAATGGGATTTTTCATTTGTTCTGTGAAATGCCACACGGAATTTACACATCGAATGCGAGGATAAGATTCGAGTAATACAATCACTTTTGATCGTGTTCATGTAGGCTGTTGAATGATTGCCCTGGTTCAGTGGTTCACAGTCCCAATAGGTAGTTGTGGCTTCCAACAAATTTTAAATGTAATTCCAAACCTTTTGTAAACTTGTTCTGACGTACATGCTTAACATCCAGTATTTAACGCATTAACTCATTTGTGAAGTAATCAAAAGTTTGAAGTATGATTTATACATGGGAGTTAGATTCTTTAAAGAATTCATGTTTACTGATTTTTCAGAAGCAAGATGTTGCTATCCCATTTATATCTCCAATTTACTCTGTTCTGAAATATCTGTATACTTGTTGTTTATGCTGTCAACAATGTCTCGTCATGTTTGCAGATACTAAGAAAGTTCAGAGTCGGATTTCATCAGACGAGGCTGTCCACAAGGTGAAGTCTGCCTCTAAGCTCAAATGTGAACAGGTGACCAAGCCCAAACCGGAGCACCCTCAAGACAGAGCCGGCAGCCACCGCTCGGAGAAGAAGCACACTGGAGTTGCCATCGGTGGTGGTGGTGGTGGTGGTGGTGGTGGTGGTGGTGGTGGTGGCAGCAGCAGCAGCGGCACCAAAAAAGACCGCAGAAATGGCAGTAGTGGCAGTGCGGCCGCCACAGAGAAGAGCAAGAGGGTGGCCGATGGCAAGGCACCTGAACCGGGTGAGCTCACACGATTGACACTTTTTAAGGGTTCCACCGTGACTGAAACGAAACGGGAGAACCACCAGTATGGAAGGTTTACGTTGAGTCCGCAGCTCGTGGTCGTGCGGTAGCATTCTCGCTTCCCACGCCCGGGTTCCCGGGTTCGATTCCCAGCGGGGTCAGGGATTTTCTCTGCCTCGTGATGACTGGGTGTTGTGTGACGTCCTTAGGTTAGTTAGGTTTAAGTAGTTCTAAGTTCTAGGGGACTGATGACCATAGTGCTCGGAGCCATTTGAACCATTTGGTTTACGTTGAGGCGATGCTGCGTTACGTTATTACTTACACTGAATTCTTCATCGAGTCAACTGTGGCACCGGTTTCTCGATTGACAAAGTGGATACTATTTGAATTGTGTGACTCTGAATACTTAAGCGTATTTGCACAAAAAATTCCAGAAAAGTGGTGACAGTGGCCTGATACATAGATAAAACCACTTGGCAAAGGACACTAAATTGATACTCAAGCATTTCTGTACAGTTCATCCTAAAAAACTTGTAGATGTTACCGTAGTTCATTAAAGTGAAAAAAAAAGAAAAGAAAAGAGAAAAAAAACTGAGTGGATACAGAATGGCAGAGGTAACTCCTGTTTTCAATAGCTGTCTTTGGGCAGACGTTTATACTGCAGTCCCAAGTTGACGACACAAATATGTCGTAAAATTGTAGGACACATTTAATTCTCACAAATTATAAGTAGTTTGTAGAACAAAAATCTCCTCAGTAGTAATTGACACGGATTCCATAAAACTCGATATCTCACAAAACTCGGCTCAGCGTGTTTGTTGTATGGTCCGGAAGCATCACCCAGGCCAATGCCTCATTCCTTTCACTTCCACAGCCGCTTAGACAACAAAATGCGATCTTATTAAATCTTTGACTGGATTCAGGATATTGTAGGAGATGTGGAAGGACTGTTAGTAGTTTCAAGTGTTACAGAGCCATTACTGTTAACGATACATACATACGTACATACAGACAGTTCAGTGGAAAATATAGGAAATTCTTTGTGGCTCTGTCTAAATGCTGCTGTTGTATAAGTATGAGGTGCAACCTAAAATATCTAAGAATTTCAGTGTAAAAATCAGAAAACTATACTTAACATCCTAATGTGCTCCGTCACCTTCGGAGTAGTCACCTCAGGCATGTATGCAATGACCTCAGTGTTGTTCCCATTTTTGGAAGCACTCCCGGAAGTGCTCGGGACCCGTTGTGATTCTGCTCGGATGTCTTCAGTGGTAGAAGTCACACGCAGCTAAGCCTGGCAACTAGGGAGGGTGGGGGACTATTGTGGTGCTGTTTTTGCCAGAAATTTCTTCACAACGAGCAAGGTGCGCAAGGGTGCATTGTCACAGTACACTGACCGGTCTTTCTTTCTCCACAACTCTGGCTGTTTGCACCAAACATTTTCCTCTTGGTTGCCTCAAAGCCTCGCAGTAAATCTGCCTGTTGACAGCCTGACAAAATGGAACAAACTCTTTATGTACTATTCTCCGAATATTGAAAAAAAAATCATCAGCATTGACTTTACGTTGCTACAAACTTGTCGAACTTTTTTCAGCCACGGAGAAGGTGGCGTTTTCCATTGTGATGTTTGCTGGTTCATTTCAGGGTCGTAACCATAGACCCGAGATCCGTCACCTAGTATGCCTCTGGATAAGAATTTTGGACCCTCTCAAACTTTCTGTTGCAGCTCTGTGCACATTCAAATCCCGAGGTGTTCCGTTGGTCGGTGCTGAGAAGGCGAGGGACAAATTTCACTGAAATTCTTCTCGTGCTCAGTTCTTTGACCAGAATTCTTCAACACGTACCGCACGACAGCTCGAGTCTTTTACAAACATCGTGAATTGTATGCCTTCGGTTTTTGTAAATCACATTGTGCACTTTCGTGATTATTTCTGGTGTCGAGCGTGTTGACGGTCGACTGGAATGTTTGTCATCTTCCACATATTCTCGGCCTTACTCGAAGTGTGTGGACAGTGCAAATGTTCTTGCTTGATTCACTGCACTCTCACCAAAAGAGTTTGTCAGCATGCAGTGGGTTTCAGCTGCTGTTTTCTTCACCTCGAAACAGAATTTGACGTAAATCCATTGCTCTTTCACATTATCCATTCACAGTTTGCAAAAGCGCTGAAATACGTTGTGACACGCACCACTGTGCATACCCAACATTGCGCTGCAGTAGCTAAGAAGTGTACCTCGAGACATCTAATGGCAAAATCTTGTACTGCTGCCAGTTTGACCGGTACGGTGAAATTCTCAGATATTTTGAGTAGCACCTCATATAGAAAAGTTGCAATGCCAGAAGACTGCACTGCAGTGCAGTAACACTTGCAGAGGTTGGTTTGTCGGTATGGCGGCTGGCAGTGGACAGTGAACAAGAACAACTGGAATGTACACTGCATAAATAGGTGAAGAGAATCGTTAGCGATTCTAAAGTGGAAATGACCGTGTACGACAAATTGTATGAAAATCAGATGGCAAATTGAGATTCATCGCAAGAATGTTAACGAAATTTAATCACTCCACAAAACGAATGGTGTAGAAAGCACAGTCCGTTGATTCTCAAGTATCACTTGTTGGTCTGGCAAAATGGAGAAGATCGGATGAAGAGCAGCACCGTTTATTTACGGGACTGTCCAGTATGTGTGCGAGGGTTACAGATATGTTAGACAGCTCCGGTCGCGAACACGGGGGAAGAGGTGTGGTACGTTACGGAGGAGATTTGCACGTCGTGCCGTTCTCAGTTCTCCCTCATTGTGCTTCCAAAATTTAACTATCTTACTTCTCACACATGTCATTTCTCACCTCGCTTCCATTTCAGACCTTCTAGGACAGTGGAAACGTATTACTTGCTCACACGCGCATGTTGTGAAAGGATCTTGATGTTACAAATTTGTCAATCTGTGAAACAGTCTTGGGTCCCTTACATTAAAAATTAACCATTAGTTGGCAGCGAGTGCTTGCAGCAACTTGATTTTCTAGTTGGACAGTGGTACAGTCAGGTTGGAATATCGACAATAATCTGATCGGAGTGGCCAAAGATGCTGGCCGTGCTTGTGTGAATGTGTGTGTGTGTGTGTTTCTTTTCTGAAGAAGGCTTTGGCCAAATGCTTGTATGTAACAGTCCCTTCATTTTGCCTGTCTACAATTTGACGTGTATTCTTTACAGTGATTTTCTAGTCAACAACTGCTAGTATTCCCCCCCCCCACCTCCCCGCACCCATTGCAACCCTCCCCTAGCTAGTGCCATGTCAATAGGCAGAGCCCACCGATCCTTTCCTTGTGACCGCCTCCAAAACTGGACATTGTAACTTGTGTACAGACTAAATATTTCGCCAGGAGAAAAGTAGTGAGAAAAATGTTAAATGAAGTTTTACTGTATTTCATGAGCTGCAGCTTGTAGGATAGTCCTAAATGCACCATCCATTTCTCACTTTTTGTGTAGTTGGATGTTGCTTTTAACCTTCCTCTACAGCAGTTTTGATAGCTTTCCTCATCTCCCTTGTGTACAATATTATAGTACAATAGCCTCGAGTTCTTCTTCCTTCTCAGCCTAGCTTTCAACAGTACCAGGTTACTGTCATTCGTTACATCAACTTCCAGGTAACTTTTGCATTTCTCGACCCAGTAACAGTATCATCACTTTGCTACATTATAATCTATTCAGTATCTTGCTGTATTTCCGGCTACAGTGCAGGTTTACAGTCTTCTTTTGAGCAGTCGGAACAAAGTGTGTGTAATTATGAGACTTTTCACTTTATTAAAGTCCATTTTTGTTATCCTGTGGCATTTCTCCACTGAGATTGTACTGACTGACTGTATTCATTCTCTGTTCTCATCACACTGTGCTCTCAGCTCGTATACTGGGGCTTTTACTTAGTACCGCCCCTATACTGCCCCTAATTTCTGGAGTGTGTGTTTCTGAAACTGTCTCGCTTCTCGGGCCATTTTATTGGACATAGTCCTAGTATGAAAATGTCGTGTTTAGTGCTCTCCTGTTTCAACATTTTCTTTCTGTTAAGCATGGAGCTTGGCACTCTCTTCCAAACGACCTCAGCCAGTATGAGATTTTCACTCTGCAGCGCAGGGTGCACGTATATGAAACTTACTGGCAGATTAAAACTGTGTGCCTTACTGAGACTTTGCCTTTCGCGGGTAAGTTCCGCCCTCAGCCCTTCTAACATCAGGTCATTTGTCACTCATCCCTTTTGTTGAAGACAAGCCCTGCAGGTTGTTTTACTGTCAGTATTGTCATCTTGCAAAGAATAGTGTGTGGGAGCAGCTTCTGGCATTAGTGTTATTGTTTCCTTTTCATTATCAGACCTTCTTATAGGATAACTTCTAACACTTTTCACTTCAGTATTGACATTTGATGCCATATCAAAATAAATAGGCGTCTCATCGGTGTTGCCCATCTGACATAACAAAAAGTTATGCCCTTTTGTCAGATGGATTATGTATGCCGGTACGTGAGTAGTGTTTCGTCAGACACCGCGGGAACCCACTGAGCTAGTGTCATCGCGTGTCGTAACGTTAGCTCTGCCCTCTTCGGCATCCTTATGCACCAGTTAGTACTCACTCCAAATTCCACGATGCCTGCCGTTGCAAATTCATATTTATCTCGACATCTCCGGTTGGATAATTTCTCGAATTATTGGGAAGCCTTCAGAGATATTTTTATCCCTCTTACCAAAAATCAAGCAATATTTATTCTATTTCTCTTTTGTTTTTCATTCACCAGAGATCTTAACTTATCGAGCCCAGGAAATTTGCCAAATGCAAATTTCACAGAGTATTTTTGTGATGTAATTTTTTAAAATTGTTATATTTATCACTCTACATTTTGTCATTATTTTCCTAACTGAGTGGCCCAGTATATTTTGGGACAGTTATTTATTTGTTTCTTTTTTTTTTCTTTTGTTGCAATGGCACAGCCTCAGCGAAAACAAAGATTGTTCTGATGAACAGTGACGATGATGAGGAAGACTTCATTAACATCAAAGCTGATGCTGAAGCAGGTATGAATATTTAATGTTTTAAAGGCCATTTCAATTTTTTTCATTTCGTGTTTGCAAACTGTAAGTTGTATGGCAGTGATGTGCTTTATCCAATCTCCTTTTCTAATTTGTAGGGCTAGTTTGTTACATGAACATATTATTTGCTATATACACATTTATTTCTATATGTTCAGATTATTTGATCAGTTCAGTTTCTTCACGGTCGTTTTAGAAATAGTGTATCTAGTAATAAGAAATGATTTGTTGCTCAGTGAGTTTGTTTGTGTGGTCGTCCTCTGCAGTGAGCACAGAAATATTTGTTTTGTAAATAAAAATTGCCTTTTCTTGCTGTGCTGTATTTTATTTCTCTCAGATGCACTGTACCTTTTTCACTTTAAGGCATCATCAGCGGGATAGTTCTTTGGGTTTTACGTCGGCATCTGCATCACATGGTGGAGGTCGCAATACAGCTCTATTTCCTGAAGACAGCAGTGGTATCGAAGTTGGTTTCTAGGTGTATGGATGACATAGGAACTGAAATTGTCAGCAGGAAAGCAAAAGCAGAAATGCTGAGCTTCACTTTCAAATGGTTTTTTACAAAAGAAAATCCAGGAATACTGCCCCAGTTTGTCTCCTGTCACAATCAGAAAGGTGACCAATATAGATATAAGTGTCTAAATTCCGAAGAAGTTCCATTTTGGAAAAAATCCTCCTTATTTCTGCCACATTTTAAAAATGCGGGGGGAAGCAGCTGAGAGTAAATACATCACTAACCAGTAGTGGGAAATGGGGGGAAATTTTCTGCAATATACAAGTAATTTTTAACATTTATAGCTACTGAATTGTGACTCACTTTCTTACATTTTTCTCTTCAGATACCATTTTTAATCTGTTGATGAGTAGGTGTATTTCCCACACTACTTCTATTAAGTTTGAGCATACTGCATTGTGCATTGGCTGTAGACAAGAAACTAATGGCAAAAACTTTTTGCTCTCAGCTCAGCAATTGAGGGACTGAAAATCCATTGACAAATAGAATTGTTGTAGCGACTTAAACGTGGATTCTGCATTCGCAAGTTGTGCCTGGTCAATTGAGCTATTTGGGGTGAAAGTTTTGAGACTGAAGATTCACACTGGCCCTAGCCTTAAAAACTGGACGTAGTTTCTGAGGAAGCCTTAATGTCCTCAGTTATTTTATTTTTATGGCTATTATGCTGTGGTCTGACATGTTGCTGTGCCTTCTGTTTTGACGTCTAATGGTGGAGAAGAGTCTTAGTTGATTTTTTAACTCAAATGAGCTCGATGGACCGAACAATTTATGTGTAACCGTGCGACGGTCAGGTCACGTCGTCATTCGACTGCGGCCTGAGATCGCTTAGTTGTGCCGGCACGTGTTACGGAGTGTGTATCACCGTGAGCTTTCTTCTCGACATTTGTTAAGTTACTACTGTGTAGTTTGCCACTAATCGTTATCCTGGCACTTTGATGTGTATTATGTCCCCAACTGGTTTAAGTAAAAGGTGACTTCCAGCTTTGATATTAGCAATGAAAAAGAAGGTGGGAGAAAGTTCACCAAGATTTAAGTACTTATAAACACATTTTCACTCTTACAGCAAGTAGGGACACTGTTTCAGGTAAATCACACAAATCTAAAGCCTGTGAATTTGGCTGTGTGTCTAAGAATTACAGATACAAACAACTTAAACTGGAATGATAACATATAACGTAGAAAATGTGTGACAAGTGAACCATACACTGTTTTATAGGCAGAACACTTAGAAGGTGCAACAGATCTACTAAAGACATTGTCTACACTACACTCGTCTTTTCTCTTTTGGAATACTGCTGTGTGGTATGGAATCCTTACTGGGTGTGATTGACAGAGGATGTCGAAAAAGTCAAAGGGCACCTCGTTTTGTGTTATGATTTTGGGTGTGTGTGTCACAGGTACAATACGCGAGTTGGTGTGGCAGTTATTAAAATAAAGGCATTTTTTGTTGCAACAAGATCTTTTGTGAAATACAGATCACTAATTTTCTCCTCTGAATTCAAAAATATTTTATTCATGATCATAATTAAATAAAATAATAGGAATCAGAACTTGCAGGGAAAGATTTAAGTGTTCATTTTTCCTGAATGCCGTGAGAGTATGGGACGGTAGAGAAATAATCTGAAGGTGGTTCAGTGAAGCGTATGCCAAACATTAGAGTCTAAATTGTAGAATAATCGTGTAGATCTGGATGACAGAGGGAATAAGACTACCGAAGTAAAATCTGGGACTTTTCAAAGTAGGAAGATATGTAGAGCTTAAGCATTCCACAAGTTCTGTCATTAGGGAAACCGAGAAGTCTCTTTGATTTTTCCCATTGACAGGAAGTGTCTCATCAGATCACAAATGTTGCAAGTGTCTCATCAGATCACAAATGTTGCCACCAAGATTGTATGGTTTACCCAAAATTCACAAACTAGGTTTTCTGCTAAGACCTACTGTTAGCGATATTGGTTGCCCGACCTATGGCACTGCCAAACACTTGGCATCTCTACTATAACCATTCTTTGGAATAACTGACTTAAAATTAAAAATTTTGCTCATTTCATGGAAAAATTAATCTCCCAAGCTGAATCTGAGAGAGATTGCGGCTAGTTTTGATGTTTTGTCGCTGCTCGCCATGGATCCTTAAAAAGTGAGGACATAGTTGGAATGTAATTTTTGCAAAGGATATGGCAAATATCTGTAAACACTGTCACACGTGAACTTGCTTTCAGTGGGACAACAAATTCTATGAATGAACTAATGAAAAGACTACAGGGAGCCGACCTAGTACAGTTGTAGCAAATTTCTGCATGGAAGACCTGGAAGAAGCAGAACAGAAGTCGATGACATTTTCATTTCTTAGCCTTCTGGAGGAAACAGTGTCATGTCTGAGAATTCCTAAATTTTGTGAATTATGTTAGTTCTAATATAAAGTTCACAATAGGGAGAGGAAAGATGCTAGAATTTATTTTTTGATGTTAATTACCTAGAAAACCTGACAGAACTTAGAGGCACAAAATCTACAGAATTCCACTCATATGGACAGATACCAACTGAGGTATTATATCACTTCGATGAAATGACTTACTCTACACATTTATTATATTTATGAACAACAGTCGTGAACTGTACTGTTAAATTTTATTAGAAGGTTTAATGAGTTGGGGAAAACACATTGTGTGGAGAATTTGTACCATTTGCACACATTAACCAGCACGATGGATGCAGCATTTCTGCGAGAAGGAGCAATGTTGGTCACACTGTGGCACTTGCTGGTTTGGTTATTACTCCTCACAGCTGCATCCTTTGTTGGAGACAAACTGCGCTCCACGAAATAGTGCACACCGTGAGAGTGGATGGTGTCGTGAAAAGAAAGAAGAGCCATTTTGGCTCTAGTTTGCTCTTAAATTTTAGAGGGAGCTGTCTCTTAACTGTCCGTCAATTTGTAATACTGCAGAAAAAAATTGCAGACAGTTGTTATATGGGATGTTCAAAAGTTGTAGGAGTTGGAAGAATATAACTGTTTCGGTCGGTAGCTTATTGGAAATAGACAAGCGCAATTTCCACCTCTGGCACAGGCCAAACAGCATGAGAGACGAAGTCCATGAAAGGAAGAAAGAAGATATCAAGGGGGGAGATATACTCCAGATAAGCGAGGCGGTAATTTCTGATCTGTACTTATCAGTATTGGGGTTATTAAGAGAAGTCTCCCGTTGTACGTTAATTAAATACAGCAGGGAACAGCCTGCTTCATGACTGTTCCAAGCAGAAAAGAGGAGTAATTAACACTTTAAGTGTTTTTTGCCCCCACTTCTCTGTCCTGGCAGGTTTGCCTTAGCTTTGCAAACTAGGAATCACGTCTATCCACACGTCCCAATTCCTGCTTGTAATCCATGACAACAGTCAGCTTTTGCGCGATGCAATTTTTTTAATTCGTTTCTCAAAGCGTGTATTCACAGAATGTGCCATATGTCGTTTCTTATTACGTAGGGAACTCCTTTCTGTACTGCCACATTGTGCTACTGACAGTGTCAGTTTTTCCTGCATTGTGTGTGTGTGTGTGTGTGTGTGTGTGTGTGTGTGTCACTTAGCACAACTTAGACAAGTTGTTGTCCTTAATGCTAAAGACTGCAAATGGCACCAAATCTTCTGTACTATGACCTCCACTGTACGTGTCGGCGCACCTCCACATCTCGGGCAGTAATCCACTGACGCCACGAATCAACTGTCACACAATTACGTATAGAATGTTCGGCTTCCCGAGCTAGTTTTAGTTCAGAAACGGACTGTTGAAGTCGGTACAGCCTCTGAGGTTGTGTGCGACATTAGGTGGTGAAATGTTTGGTACACAAATACACTCCTGGAAATTGAAATAAGAACACTGTGAATTCATTGTCCCAGGAAGGGGAAACTTTATTGACACATTCCTGGGGTCAGATACATCACATGATCACACTGACAGAACCACAGGCACATAGACACAGGCAACAGAGCATGCACAATGTCAGCACTAGTACAGTGTATATCCACCTTTCGCAGCAATGCAGGCTGCTATTCTCCCATGGAGACGATCGTAGAGATGCTGGATGTAGTCCTGTGGAACGGCTTGCCATGCCATTTCCACCTGGCGCCTCAGTTGGACCCGCGTTCGTGCTGGACGTGCAGGCCGCGTGAGACGACGCTTCATCCAGTCCCAAACGTGCTCAATGGGGGACAGATCCGGAGATCTTGCTGGCCAGGGTAGTTAACTTACACCTTCTAGAGCACGTTGGGTGGCACGGGATACATGCGGACGTGCATTGTCCTGTTGGAACAGCAAGTTCCCTTGCCGGTCTAGGAATGGTAGAACGATGGGTTCGATGACGGTTTGGATGTACCGTGCACTATTCAGTGTCCCCTCGACGATCACCAGTGGTGTACGGCCAGTGTAGGAGATCGCTCCCCACACCATGATGCCGGGTGTTGGCCCTGTGTGCCTCGGTCGTATGCAGTCCTGATTGTGGCGCTCACCTGCACGGCGCCAAACACGCATACGACCATCATTGGCACCAAGGCAGAAGCGACTCTCATCGCTGAAGACGACACGTCTCCATTCGTCCCTCCATTCACGCCTGTCGCGACACCACTGGAGGCGGGCTGCACGATGTTGGGGCGTGAGCGGAAGACGGCCTAACAGTGTGCGGGACCGTAGCCCAGCTTCGTGGAGACGGTTGCGAATGGTCCTCGCCGATACCCCAGGAGCAACAGTGTCCCTAATTTGCTGGGAAGTGGCGGTGCGGTCCCCTACGGCACTGCGTAGGATCCTACGGTCTTGGCGTGCATCTGTGCGTCGCTGTGGTCCGGTCCCAGGTCGATGGGCACGTGCACCTTCCGCCGACCACTGGCGACAACATCGATGTACTGTGGAGACCTCACGCCCCACGTGTTGAGCAATTCGGCGGTACGTCCACCCGGCCTCCCGCATGCCCACTATACGCCCTCGCTCAAAGTCCGTCAACTGCACATACGGTTCACGTCCACGCTGTCGCGGCATGCCACCAGTGCTAAAGACTGCGATGGAGCTCCGTATGCCACGGCGTACTGGCTGACACTGACGGCGGCGGTGCACAAATGCTGCGCAGCTAGCGCCATTCGACGGCCAACACCGCGGTTCCTGGTGTGTCCGCTGTGCCGTGCGTGTGATCATTGCTTGTACAGCCCTCTCGCAGTGTCCGGAGCAAGTATGATGGGTCTGACACACCGGTGTCAATGTGTTCTTTTTTCCATTTCCAGTCTGTACCCGATGCCCACACAGTTGAATTTACCGAGGCCTTAAATACTGACACGGAAGAATGGATTCTGTGACGGCGGAAGCACAAACATTATCGTGAGTCCTCTTCCCAGGAGTGCTGTGTACGAACATCAGTTGTTGTGACTGAGTAATTCACTGCATTTCTGAACTCAGCTCTCACGCTCTGAGGAGGTATAGGGGGCACAGGATAGACGAGAAATCAGTTTAGCTCAGAGCTCGATTGTTTTGGCTCTACAGGAACTGACACGTGTTTTCAGGAAAAATAATACGTAACGTGACCCAACTACAGGTGCATACTATGCTGAACCTTAACAGACACCAACTGACTGTGGTGCTAGAAACAGCAGTAATTACTGGGGCTCGAATTACTGATGTTATTACAGTAATTAAAGCAGTGCACAAGAGAATAAAGTGGAACGGAAACTGAGATTATGTAGTTTTGTGGGTGAAGTTAATAGATTCTTGTAGTTCGATAACTGCATTAACAGAAACATAGTGGCTCGCGAGACACCTCACCCGGTAGTTCCTGTCACAGTTTCACACTTCCGGAGAAGGAACACACAGTTGCAAGTGGGTTAGGTTATCATTTTTGCGCTGCATACTCCTGTTACTGAGCTTACGTGTTATACTGGCTAATTGATTGTTTTGTGGGTGCCAGATTTTGAGTGGTCCGTCTATTTTATAGAGGCCTTGTTGAAAGCAGAACTGCCCGCATCTGCTAAGCGACTGCAGACAGTGGCGGTGGCGGTGACAGTTAGGGGTGCCAAGACTGCTCAGAGGCAGAGCTGCACGTCGCCAGAGGCCGCGGCGAGAGCGGAGCCGCGGCAGCGGTAGCTTGGTGCCGCCGCAACTGTCGTGAACGCAGTCTCTGCACGGGACGTGACTGCAGCTCTGGGTGAGGTGGCTGCACTGCACTGCACTGGGTCTTCCACTTCCTCAGATTTGAAAACACTGCGAGATACGATAACATTTCGGAATAGAGAACAGAGTTAACAAATGAGTGATGCTGATAAGTGCTTCAGAAATGGAAGATTAACATAACAGAATTAACAAACAGTAGTTTCAATTATGTCAAAGAATACCACATTACAATTATGATACTGATAGACGCTGTTTCAGAGGACCTAAACATATTTTAAGGAGCCGGGAGGGGGGGGGGTGGGGTTAATATATACTCTCTTCTGTACGGTCATTCAAATTGGGGTGGTGGTACACACAGTATTGAATCAACAGGTTAGCCTTTATTGGGGTTATGTTGTCACTTTCCTTTTACATCTGGAACCAGAAGGTATTGATAACTTTCTGTACGACTGGTGGTGGGCTATACAGATGAAACCTGCTCTGAGCAACGTATCGGTAGCAGCGACATTTCTGTATGTTCAGATACTTCTCTCGACCCTTGCTACCCTTGCCTATGAGGTTATTATTTACAACTGGTTAAACAGGAGACTATACAGGTAGGAGCATGGAACAGCTTGCTCACTAGGTAAAACACTGGAAACAGTCATCCCGTGTGACATTCGTAGTGACCCGAATGAACAGGCTCGAGCCACAGTACGTAAACAGCCACGGAACCACCTCTAGCCTCGACTACACATCATTCGGAATACTTGATTCGTCCGATTGTAGGTAGATGTGATGCATCACGTTGATTGCGAAGAGGCAACATTGCGACTTGTCAGATTGCACCAAATGCCTGCCCAGTTTGTGTGTCATTTGGACCACCGACGGCTTTACGTGGTGCAGTGAGGGTCGTCCTTTTGTGATGTAGCTGACTCTCGATGTCTGTCGCAGGCAGTTATCTCCGTGACATACTCTCTGAAACGATTTGATACTGCCCGGCATTTGCTGATAGCAGCAGTTCCTGTCTGGTTTGAAACAATTGTCATCGACGAAGCGCGACACTCGTCTCCCTTCCGATCCTGTTAGTCGTTTCACAACCGCCAATCTTACTCCGTGTTATGAGGTTGTGAGTGGTACACCGGTCCTCGTAGATAGGTTAGACATTCTGCAATTTTAAACCCTAGGCCCGGTATTTACTACTTTAGGTGAAGCACGTTTTTTCCTGCTGATATACTGCCTTTAACTGCTCAACTTTATTTTTGATGACTGCGATTTCATTTCAAAATATTTATTTAAGATTTTGACCTTATCATCTGCTTCAATTTACCATGTAGCCGTAAGTGTTTGAACAGTTGTCAACTTATTGAGAAATTTGTAATAATTAATAATACTTTCATGTTAATCTCGTACGAGAAACTTCGGTTTTAAATATACTGCCAGATGATCAACTGAGGCAAATGTAACAAATAAAAATCTTGATATAGTGTTTGTAACTGTTGCTATAGCTCCTGAACACATTGGGCTTAAATGTAAAAATAAAATACTGTGAGTGTGTAATCTGGTAATAACCGGAGAAAATGCTTCCACAGTTACAGGTCTGCTGACAATGTGTTAACAACTCCTCCAAAAAAGTTGCAAGTTTTCTCACCAATTTTATGTGCCTGTATGAACTCGTATACACTGTTGCAGATTAATGTAAATAAGGGAAAACTGCATCAGCCGAGAGGTAGATTCGGCACTGTAGTGCACAACTGGGCTCAGCCACACCGGAGGTGGAACGGCCCGTCCTTCCTCGACCCGGTGAGTTGTGAGAGGGACCTACACTTTCACGTCGACTCTTCTGAGGCTTTAAGAAATAGTAACAGATGCCGAGATCCACTGGGGCTGTATTCGCTGACCCTTACATTTTATCCTCAGTACCATTGCACCACAGGTTAATCGCCTCTGGCTATCTATTAATGTAGCGTTCAGAGTTAGTTTCTCACATTAATTCTCTCTGTCAGCTTGTGGCACTTCCCTAAAGATTTTCATTTGCCGCGGGATATACGGAAGTTAATAAATTACCCATGTTTTAATACTGAAGTGACAATTTGCATTTTGCTTTGCTTTAATCTGTAAGTATTACGTACATAACATGTATTTTTATTACCTTTTTGATCCAGATTCGTACCAAAATCCTCCGGTGCAGTAGTGCTAAAATTTTTTCACTTGGCGTTAGTATTTTTAGTATTTCTTCAGCCCCTTTTTCTCGTGTCAGGCGTGTCAACTCCTAAACACCTTACTGCAGTTTGAATGAGGAACTGGAAAGTAGCAAATGGAGTACAGGTAATGGCAGCAGTTAAGGCGATTTCAGACACTGAAGTTGAGGTGCCAAGTGGTTGACAGGTACACAGATTAGATGGAAAATAGTGCTAAGAATTCTGACTGTGTCCTCCTCAGGAATGAAAATGCACACACACGAAACTTGTAGTCGGGTCGCAGTTCGCGTTTTTTCAGCTCTGAGAATGGACTGTCCAAAGGCCCTCCAACATTTTCAGTGTCTCGTCCGTGCCTTGTAGACCACTCGGATCCTCGACTGTAGGGCGAGTGGTTACCATTACTCCCTCTGTTACCGTACGTGATGTTGATGTGCCGGAATGTGTACTTGTGCATTGTGAGGGGTGAAGGTAAGGAGTTATTCCGGGTCTCACACACATTTGGTTTGCTCACCCTGTGACCTTCCTCTTCCTCACGCAGCACACAGTACGAGCGGTGCGCGGAAGGTCCGGCCGACAGTGCGCCGGGTTGTGACTGCGCCAGCCTCGGTTGTCGCCGTGGCGACAAAGAGGTCTGCGGGTGAAGAGGACGGCAGAGGCCCGGCAAAGAGGGCCGCCGTATGTGTCGGCGAGGAGGCTGTGTCGAAGAGGAGCCTGACCAGCACCGTGGGGGTGACCGACAGGTGGGTGGCAGCAGAATTCACAACTGCAGAAAAGTTCTGCTATTATGTGAACGAAATGCCCGGTACTGGCAGAAGAAACCGCAGTGTAGAATGTTCGTTATAATTATTACTGATCTTCGCAGCAAAATAAAACTTTTATCCGTTGTGGATGTGAACACTGTGACTATAACATGAAAAGGTTTTCAGAAATTACAACAACCGGTCGCCTTTTTAAATAGACGTGTTTCAGTAAATTAGGACTGGATTCAATCTGTGGCAAGATAGAAAATGAGAGCAAATAAGCATGACACGTGGCACAGTTTCACTAAATATTTACGGTATAAGTTCTACTTGTAGATGTTACTTGCAGTTATTAGATTCTGCAGATACATATTTGTTACGTGTAGCACTTTGGAAAACATTATTTACATTTACAGATTGTTTTCACTCTCTACTATTAATAGACACTTTGGAAAACATTATTTACATTTACAAATTGTTTTCACTCTCTACTATTAACAGACTTTGCCGCAGACACCGACTTTCGCATTTTATAAATCGTAAACAAACCGAAGACTGTTACTGAACTAAAGGCTCAAAGAGTTCATGTTGAACTAAAGATGTTGTTGATTAACACTCACAGTGAAGAATATTACATCTTAGTTACAGGGAATGTATATGCAAAATTAACTTAAATTAGCATAATTGTATTTTTCTTGCAGGAAATATAAATGCCAAATTAATGTAAATTAGTAAAAACAGCTGCAGATTAACCACTAACCTGTCAGTCTCAGATGTTGTATGCCCAGTTCAACCGATATATCGAGGAAGAAAATGGCTCTAGAATGAAATTTTCACTCTACAGCGGAGTGTGCGCTGATACGAAACTTCCTGGCAGATTAAAACTGTGTGCCGGACCGAGACTTGAACTTGGGGCCTTTGCCTTTCGCGGTCAAGTGCTATGCTGACTGATCTACCCGAGCACGACTCACGCCACGTCCTCACAGCTTTAATTCCGCCAGTTGTGCTTGGGTAGCTCAGTTGGTAGAGCACTTGCCCGTGAAACAGAGTTAGAGTCTCAGACCGGCACACAGTTTTAATCTGCCAGGAAGTTTCGTATCAGCGCACACTCCATTGTAAAGTGGAAAATTTCATTCCAGAAATATCCCCCAGGCTGTGGCTAAGCCATGTCTCCACAAATCCTTTCTTCCAGGAGTACTAGTTCTGCTAGATTCGCAGGAGAGCTTCTGTGAAGTTTGGAAGGTAGGAGACGAGGTACTGGCAGAATTAAAGCTGTGAGGATGGGGCTTGAGTCATGCTTGGGTAGCTCAGTTGCTAGAGCGCTTGCCTGCGAAAGGCAAAGGTCCCAAGTTCAAGTCTCGGTCTGGCACACAGTTTTAATCTGCCCGTGAGTTTTAATCTGCCCGTGAGTTTTAATCTGCCCGTGAGTTTTAATCTGCCAGTAAGTCAGAATGTGCCAGAAAGTTTGAAGAAAATGGCTGTTAAAAATTATCTCTTAATTGTAATAGAAATACAATGTGGACATCTAGTTTCATACACCTTTTAAAATGCACATATTAATTTGCAGCTCAATTTTTACTAATTTAAGTTAGTTTGGCATTTATATTTCCTGTAAGAAAGATACAGTTTCACTGGTTTAAGTTAATTTGGCATATATATTCCTTTTAAGTAAGATATAACTTTCAATAATGTTGAGTTTTGACCAACAATGTCTTTGGTTCAACATGAAATCTTTGAGCATGTCGTTTAATCACAGTCTTTGATTTGTTTACAAATTGTAAAACATGTCTTTGGCTAAATCTGTTAATTTTAGTGTGTGAACGCATTTTGAAAGTGGGAATAATGTTTCAAAAAGTGTCACACATTACAAATATATATTTGCAGAATCTATTAACCGTAAGTAACACCTTTAAGTAGAACTTATATTGTAAATATTGCATAAAACTGTACCACATGTTGCACTTATTTGCTGTTTTCTATCTTGCCGCAGGTACACAACAAGGCTCACAAAGCTACAACAAAAAGCACTGAATGTACGTATGTACCGTCTGATGATGAGCTGCTGGGCAGACAAAACCACTCATGGTTTATTGGAATACATCTATTTAAAAGGTGACTGGTTGTGGTAATTTCTGAAAACCTTTGCAGCAAAAATCTGGGCTTTTTAACTCCTTTGCGTATGTCACATAGGACAGCTTGTATATTTTTCAAATAAATTTCAACATTTGAGCTTCAGAGTTTCTCCATTTATTAACCATCTTCATTCACCTCTGACATGGCTGAAGACTGACATTTTACTAATTATGTACAGCACTGCTAATTGCTGGTCCTGTCACCTGCCAACGTGTATGAGAGTGTGCTGAAAGGTAAAGCCTCCAAACTTTTTATCTGAAAACTTGTAAAGCTTTTTAAATAACACTCTGCATCTTCATTATTTATGTACCTACATATTTATCTCTCAAAGTAGTCACCCTCTCGGCTGACACATTTCTCTCAAAAAAAGGCAAGTTTATTGATACTGTCACTGTAGAATGTTTGTCGACCAAGCCACGAGCTCACCACTGCTTGCACCACTTCACCACTATCAAAGTGAAGTCCTCGAAGGTATTATTTGAGGTTTGGAAATGCAGTCATCCACTCTGAACTGTCACTCGCGTAGAGATTAGCTCCCCCCATTCCTTCATTATGAGCACGAACGACCTGACATTGCATCTTTCTTACGATCGTCACGGTACACGGCTTCCATTCTCCTACGCATTTCATTTGGAGTCATGTTTTCTGTTGTAATAACTCGATTATAGTGTGCCATTTCTCTCTCTCTCTCTCTCTCTCTCTCTCTCTCTCTCTCTCTCACTCACACACACACACACACACACACACACACACACACACACACACACACACGTGTTAGATACCACCTCGCTACACACTACGGTTTGAAGCCCCGACAGAGGGTCGCCACTCGCATCGGCGACATGATAAAATCGATCGAGTAATGTGCAGCACGTGTAATACCATGATCAATATTGGTATGGGAATAAAAAATTCGGAGATACTACTTTTCGGCGTGCCTGTATAGTTAAATGACAATTTGTGATTCTTAAAATATTGTAATCATAATTTATCACAATTTACATTGAAGTAAAGTTCGTGTGAAAAAATTTAAATGTGACAATGTGCTTAACAGATATTAACAATACATTTTAAATAAATTATTTTGTTAAATACAGAAGTTTAATGTACCAAATTTTGTACAGTTATTATTAACATTTAATACTAAGATGTATCAATGTCATTGAAATAGATGAAACCTGTTCTGTTCTCTACAACTTCAGTGCTTTTAACATTACAGTTTTATTGTTCTATGCAAGTAACTGATCTTATAATTTTATTTTTCCCTGAGACATTTACGTCTCTTCTTTATCTACGGTAATAATTGAAGCAGAAGAATGAATTAGAACTTGTGCTGCAGCTGGGATTCGAACCTGGGTCTTCTTGCTTCCTAGGCCAAAATGCTAAACATTACATCACCATAGCACTATGCTTAACATTCGTGCATTAACTACCAACACAAACTTCATTTCGTATCTTCTGCTTATTTTCCCTTACATTGTCACTACTGCCAGGGACAATAAATAAATTCCTTCTACTTCAGTCATCATCGTAGGCAAATAACTGACTTTAAACTTGTCCAATAAGTAAATATCATACTGAAAGTTTATATTCTGAACACTTGACTAAGTCATTTTATATTATCTTTACCAGTTTTGACAAAAGTACCCAAAAAAGTAATTGGCTTCAATTAAAATTACTTTTACTTTTCAGTCAGGTGGGTTAATGACCTAACTTTAGGGAAACTAAAATCTCATATAAAGATGTGAAACAAATACTAACAAAGAGATAGAGGGGCTGGCCAGTACTTACCTCAGCTCAGTACAGCCGATAGATACACATAAAACAGAACCGAAAATTTACATTCCTAGCTTTCGGAACAAATGTTCCTTCATCAGGGGGGAGAGAGGGGAAAGAAAGGGAAGAAGGGAAAGGAGATTCAGTTACTCACAACCCAGGCTATGAAGCAACAGGGAAAGGAAAATATGGAGGGTAGCAAGGATGGAGGCATGGTTGTCAGAGAGAAGCCAAAGATATTCTACTGTAAGTACTGTGCCAGCTTCAAACCAAAGAGGATGCATACAGAAGTAAAGAGGTATATAGTATAAAGATAAATACAACTATGTAGGATGAAAAGATGCGTGAATAGCTAAAGAGGAAAGGAAAAGAGGAGAAGACTGAAGAGTAAATGGGAGTGAGGTAGTTTAACGTAGGTTCAGTCCAGGGGGATGGCGGGATGAAAGGATGTGTTGGAGTGCAAGTTCCCATCTCCGCAGTTCAGAGGGACTGGTGTTGGGTGGGAGAAGCCAAATGGCACATACGGTGTAGCAGGTTCCTAGGTCCCTAGAATTATGCTGGAGGGCATGCTCCGCTACTGGGTATTGGGCATCTTCTAGGCGGACAGTTCGTCTGTGTCCGTTCATGCGCTCAGCCAGTTTAGTTGTTGTCATGCCGATGTAAAAGGCTGTGCAGTGCAGGCATGTCAGTTGATAAATGACATGTGTAGTTTCGCACGTGGCCCTGCCTTGAATTGTGTATGTTTTACCAGTAACGGGGCTGGAGTAGGTGGTTGTGGGGGGATGCATGGGGCCCTACAATATTCCCAGACTACCTTCTCTACCCAGCGGTTCCTACCCCTGTAACCGACCCCGCTGCAAAACCTGCCCCATGCATCCCCCCACAACCACCTACTCCAGCCCCGTTACTGGTAAAACATACACAATTCAAGGCAGGGCCACGTGCGAAACTACACATGTCATTTATCAACTGACATGCCTGCACTGCACAGCCTTTTACATCGGCATGACAACAACTAAACTGGCTGAGCGCATGAACGGACACAGACGAACTGTCCGCCTAGGAGATGCCCAATACCCAGTAGCGGAGCATCCCCTCCAGCATAATTCTAGGGACCTAGGAACCTGCTACACCGTATGTGCCATTTGGCTTCTCCCACCCAACACCAGTCCCTCTGAACTGCGGAGATGGGAACTTGCACTCCAACACATCCTTTCATCCCGCCATCCCCCTGGACTGAACCTACGTTAAACTACCTCACTCCCATTTACTCTTCAGTCTTCTCCTCTTTCCCTTTCCTCTTTAGCTATTCACGCATCTTTTCATCCTACATAGTTGTATTTATCTTTATACTATATACCTCTTTACTTCTGTATGCATCCTCTTTGGTTTGAAGCTGGCACAGTACTTACAGTAGAATATCTTTGGCTTCCCTCTGACAACCATGCCTCCATCCTTGCTACCCTCCCTATTTTCCTTTCCCTGTTGCTTCATAGCCTGGGTTGTGAGTAACTGAATCTCCTTTCCCTTCTTCCCTTTCTTTCCCCTCTCTCCCCCCTGATGAAGGAACATTTGTTCCGAAAGCTAGGAATGTAAATTTTCGGTTCTGTTTTATGTGTATCTATCGGCTGTACTGAGCTGAGGTAAGTACTGGCCAGCCCCTCTATCTCTTTGTTAGTATTTGTTTTAACTTTAGGAAAAGTGAGGCTGCTCACTGTGTATCTAAGAATGGGCATTGTGACAACCATCACTGGTAGAGGAACATAGGGAGGATCATCATGCATGAAACACACCAAACACAAGAGTTAATAGAATGATATGTATTTTGAAGAAAAAAGAAAAGAGGATGACGCAAGAATGAATACAAATGTTACCAACATATTCAGTGTTCATTTACAGTTTTAGATTACCGTGCCTTCAGAAAACAGCTACATTTCAAAGTTTTTATCTCTGAGCCTGTTCCTCTCTGTTGGAAGAATTTCTTTGCATACACTCAAGAGGTGCTTCACAGGAGTGATAGAGGGTATTCCTGCATTTAGTTTTAAAAACAATCATTTTACTGAACTATGCTGAATGAGAAGTTTCACTTCAGTTGAACTACTGGAGAGGTATGAAGCTGCCTCATCAAACACTCCAGAATATGTTGCTGAAGAAACAGTGTTAAAAAAAAAACTGCTCTATCACTTCCTTGAAAGGTTTCTTCATTTTTCAGAGATGATGTTTCACAATACACCATCTTATAGATTGTAAGCATTTCTTCCTTTAATAAACAAATAGCTTCTTCCTTCTCATGTCCTTCCAACCAGGAAAATTTTAGTGCTAGTATCAAACCTGCTGTTGTGCTTAGGTTATCATCTAGTATGGTGGGGTCAAGTCTTTTTTTGTTGACCTTCTGTTAAGGTGCTTGCCATACAATATGCAACTGTCATTACTTAGTTTTGGGTGTTCCCGCAGCAAACATTTGATAGTAGGATGTAAGTACCCTATGTACATATTCTTTTCAGCTTGCAAAATCATCAGTGCCACTGCAGTAGGCTTTGTGACCTGAAACAAAAATTATTAAATTAATTTTCATTAATATCCTAACATATCAATGTTTAAATTGTGTATGTGTTATGATTAAAGTGAGACTAACTGGCTGTGGAAGTTAACTGAATCACTCTATTAAAAATGGACAGACAGAGTAATTTTAGTTATTAGAAAATTTAGTTATCTTAAGTTCACAAACCTTCATTATTTCAAATCATGTTTCTGTGGATAAAATAGGTAGCTGCTGTATTGTTAACCTTTGAAGAGTTACTAAGATTCAAAATTAATTTTTTGGGGACTATCAGTTATGCTTACTATGGTGGTCTTTAAAAACATGTTTTACCGGTTTCATTGCGTACCTCATTTTCAAACATTCTTATGCTTTTTATACTGTTGCAAAACATATTTCACTAATGTGTATGATAAGTGAACCATATGTTTCAGGGTTTACTAGTCAGTGTTTGTTAAGGCCACTAAAAACATGGATTGTTCTACTCCTATACTCACTGACACACACCAATAGAAGCATTATTAAGCATTAGAATTAGGCATTCTGTGAATTTCAGGTAGACAATCATCGAGTTACTGAAAGACATGGCTAGTCAAATATCCAACAAAAATTTGTTTATGGGAATTAGAAAGAAGCCTGACCATTCCTAGGTCAGTGCTTAAATGATACACAGAAAAGGCTTTTATTGTAGAAGTTGACAACAACAATTCTAGGCTGTCAAATCAACGTTCAGAATTGTTCAGAAAAGTGGAACAACAATGTCTGACCATAATACCTCTGCACATGATTTTCATTATGGCCGAAAAACTGGAAGAATTCTTGCATCTGGATTTGCTAAGGAGAATGGAAAATCTGTACCAAAGAACTGGGAAAGAGAGAACGTAGCTTTACTGGGGTGGCTCGAGGCATTCATTAAACTAAACAAGACTTTCATAACAGAGAAGTGTATGAATGGCTACTAACTGTACAGATGCAGATGTGAAAGTGGTAGATAACAAGGTTTTCCTTCAAGAAAAATACAAGTTTTAATTGCAAAACGTGTGCCATCTGGATGAGACAGCAGCAACTACTGTGCAGTGGCTACTGAAAGTGTTGTATCAGTCTGGCTACATAATAGTTGAACAATCTATGTCTACTGGAAGTTGTTCACTTGTGACAATGGTTGGAATAACTACTGACATTGTTAGTGTTTCCTAAGGTACACTTTAATGATGACATTCACACCGTGCCCCCCAGTGTGTAGGTGGAGCCACAGTCTCACTTTGGATGAATAGTGAACTGTTTTTACCAGTCCTGCATAACTCAAACACGAAAAGACCACCAAAGACACCCTGAAGTCTCAGTTCTGACAATTACAAAAGCTGTAGAAGTGTACCAGCAGTATCGTACACAAAAGACAATGGTATTATTTTACTTACTCTGATACTTCAAACAGGCCAAGCTGCATCATATTGATCTAGATATTGTTTCTTTCAAGAAATTATATAATGCAGCACCTTTTTCTTATAGCAAGCACAGAGTTACCTGTCACAGCCTGTGAGGTCGATAGACTTCCGGGGTTGAGCATTACCCCTTGCCATCACTAACAGAAATATATGTGTCGGTTTAAGGCTTGTGGTAGTCAACAACCGAACACAGATATTGTTGTACATGAAGATTATCAGCCAGCTCATTTGACTAATTGACATTTGCCAACTTGTTTACGCAAAGAATGTATTTGCCGCCTACTTCCACTGTTGATTTTGACAAGATCATAACTGCAGATGTGAACATTCCTCAGCCTTTGAAGATGAAGATGTCAAGGCCAATGGCAAAAAAAGTAAGGCAATATCTCCAGAAGTAGTTCTTCTTATCGCAAAGCCTCTCTTCCAGGAATAGTAGGAATAATGAAAATTAAATTATTGATTCTGACATACACTCCCATCAAAAGCAGTTTTAATGAAGAAGCTAGACTAACAGAACAAAAAGAAGCTGAAAAAATGTAATAGGCTTATAGGAAAATAGTCTAACAGTGAAAGTAACAAAAATTTAGAGAGAAAAGTATCCGACTTTGAAGAATCCTAAGAGGCTAAAGGGTCTGATCTGTTACCTAAGATATCTTATTTGCAGCAGTGAGTCTTTCTTCAAATGAAGATAGCGCAGTGTATTCTCCTGGAAATTTTGTGACTGTCAGTGGCAAAAAATGTACCAACTTTCTGACATGATATTGCAAAATTTTTTTCAGATCCTAAAAGATGCGGTGTGGGTGTTTTTTTACTCTTGCCTAAGAGTCATCAGGTACCTTTCTCTGGTCGTTCAGCAGATACTTGCAGTCTCATTTGTGTAATGTGTAGCTGGTGCCAGCCCAAACAAATACTGCTCATGACATCCTCCTTTCATCGCCTAGTGTTGTACGAAAGTGTCTGTTTCTGCTTACAAATAAAATGATTTTTAAGCCGGAATTTCACGTGCTTATTCGATAGAATAGTCCCGAATTAGCCTAGTGCGATATTTATTTTATCAATACAAATTAAGGGGGGACAGTAAAACACGAAGTATAACCAGTACTCTAACAGCGACGACACCGATTGTCCCGTGCTGACTGCTAGCACCGTGCAACAGCACTGCTGTTCAGCGGCTCCTGGACTACTGGTTGTTCTTTGTGTTTTACTGTCCCCGTTAATTCGTAGCAATAAAACAAATATGGCACTAGACTAATCAGGGACTACACGATTGTATGAAAACTTCAAAAATTATTTTATTTGTAACTGGGATCGATCCGACACTTTCCATCGACACTGGTCATCGTGTAAAAGACTTGGTGGGCCACATTTGTTTTGTTTGGGCTGACTCCAGCTACACATTGCAAAAGTGAAATTGTAAATATATGCTGAAAGACCAGAGAAAATTTGCCTTACATCTCTTAGAAGTGACATTCGATATGTGACTGGAACAGTGAAATTTAACCAAACACATAAAGGGAAGTTTTGTACAAGAGTGTGATGTAGTCTTAGCTATTTATGAACCATTTAGAGGCTGTTGGGTTTCTACGATTCTCGTATAAATTATTGTTTGTATCTCATGATACTGTATTACGTAGGGTGCAGCAATTGGCTGCTTTGATGTGATCTTGTTTCTGAATGTGTAACAGTTAATGATGATGATCAGTAATCTCTTGCATGGGGTTAAGTGGATCACTTGCATCTATGTTATGTTTCGGTCTCTGCTTTTGTTAATATTTAAATTAGGCTCTTAATATATTTTTGAAATGTTCCTTACACAGTAGCCAAATCAGTGACGTGATAAACATTTACTTGGCAAGAAAAACAAAAATGCAAAAAAATTAAAATGTAAAGAATGGTCCTATTAAACTAACATTACTCCATGTTACAACTGTAATACATTTAAAACTTACTGCAATATATTCATTCAGAAATGTCACATCTACCGGTCGAAGGCGTACTAGCCCGATGCTGTCCACGAGGACATCTATATAGTGCATCTAGGCCGCACTTGTCTGTTGCAGACACCAGACAGTGTTAAATGTCTTATGTGCTGTTACGTCTTGTAGCAGTAGGAGTCACAAGCAACTTATGGATCATTTTGTGGATGGAATAGACAATTCTTTATTTATTCCATAAAGCTTGGCAGTGTGCTCTTGCTACATTCTTAAAATGAGGATTGTCCTCTGCTTTTTGGCTATCCTGCAATGACTATGAATGTAAGCATGTAAAACATAACAAGACTGTTGGCAAAAAAGAAAAAAACAATTTATGAAGAAGAGAATTCCTGTTTACCTTTAGTGCTAATAGGTTAAGGGTATGCGCAGCACACCGCTGATGTGACGGCAAGTTATACTGGAATTCATTCACACCTTCATCAAGAATGGTGCTACTTGAACGAGCTCCATCTCTTTTGGCTTATCAGATGCCTGAACTTCGCCTTCACCAGGTTTCATTCCATATAATTTCATTCCATATAACCTTAAAAGAAATAATTGGAAAGATGATATTTGAAAAAGTAACACAGAACTGATACGTTGGAAAACTCGAACAAAAAATACATTACATTACCTTAGGTGAAAGCTTTGTTGAAATTGCTGCCATTTTGTGTTACACAAGACACCACTTTCTTATGAATATTAAAATCGTGATATATACTCTAGATCCCAGCAACCAGAACATCGTGTGAATGGCATCCCACAAGCCTCTCTATAGCAAGCATAGCAGATGTCTACGTGGTAACCCCTGAGAAAAGTCGTCCTAAACTGTGTCTGGCAATCTGCTGTGGTTGTAACTCTGTCGGCTCTTGATAACCCTTCTATTAGTTTCATTTTTTTGGTTATTGTACCTTTCCTTCAGTTGTGCAGAAACAATCTTTCTACACATCACTGTCCTATTTGCTGCCAAACCTTTTATTAAAATTATGAACGACTCTTCTTTTACTACTGAAAAGAGCTGAACAGAATAGCAGACAAAATCTAAAATAAATTTTTGGACAGTGCTTTCGCCGGTAGTGTTGTTTGGGAAGGAAAGTGTAGATTGTTTTTCCTTTGCGCCCGTACTTTCAGTTCGAAGATCACGCTCTCTTCTCTTCGCTTGCTGCAAGGAGTTTTCCATTTCAGTTAACTTTGTTGGATGAATCCTCAGCAGTGGAAACAAAGATTGTGCAATTTTTTGTAAAATAGTTGTATTTTGCAATTTGTTGTATTTGCACCATTTACAGTTACATTGTTTTCTTAGGTTAGTGAAGTATTTGTGGAAAACTGTGGTGCCACTTAGCAATGGAATGTACATGTGTTTCAATGTGTAACTTTAATATTACATAATACATTTTCAGATCGTAATTGCTCACCTGTATATGCTTCCTTAAGTTTGACACCATAATCCAGGCATACTTCAAAAATTTATCTCCTGGACAAAGCTTACATTTTGTAGTCATATTTTCTTTGCTTTGTGCACCATTTGACTCGACATAATTCCTTACGTAAGGAAACAGCAATACTATCACCTCACACTCACTGTTTTCTACGTCACTGGACATGCTGTATATCAGAGCAAAAAACATATCTCGACTTCCCTCCTGTCACACAGCTTTTACAATGAACGAATGAAGATTGCGCCAAGAATATAGAGGCGACATGTCTTTCGCCAGCTGCTAGACATGTTCAAAAGAGGGTGACTTATGACTGTTACAAAGTAATGATTCCAATGTTGTAACAACTGCTGTTCTATTGGAATATGTAAATTACAGGTACAAATTACATTTTCTAAAATGTATTGTTTACAGGGAAAAATTACATGAAAAGTAATTGTTCATGTAATCCAATTCCTTTTGCTCAATTACTTACCATCACTGATCTTGACACATATTCCATTTCTAAGAATTCACATATTTTTTACAAAATCTATGTTTTGTGAGTAAATTGTTGTCTTAGCAGACTTAATGTTACGTAGTGACTGAATGGAATTACAAATAAACAAAGTTTCAGCCTTAAACAGAGCTGCAGCCTTTCATAAGAAAGAGGATGTTGAGCTTTCCTGCTGTATGGCATAAATTTTTTCAGATGTTCTTCAACAGTGAGTAACATATGCCGTAGAAAAGAACACAATAATAAATGTACAATTACAAAAAAAGTTATTTTGTAAGAAGTACCTCAGTGGGAAGATTTATCACATAGTCCTGTTCGAAAACCTACTTTTAAATGTTGAAATGTACCAATGTTGTACATTTACATAATTTGAAATTTAATTCAGTTGGCTAGTGTAAAAATCACAGCAGAAGTTCAAAATTTGGGTACACGGGCAATATTGGAATGGTGAATTGACACTCTAACTAAACAATGTATGTGACTAAGTGATTTACATAAAACTTGTCTCTGTATCCATTAAAACTTGTGCATCACAAAAGCATGGTCGAAACTGACAAACAGTTCACACAGACTTACTTTACACTGATTAAAAAAAAGTGTCAAATTTGAACTGAACAGAGTGACTTAAATATCGCATTTTAAATAATTTTTCAGTAATGTGTAGAATTTTTTTTACACTGTTAGTTTTATGTTCTTTATGAAGTAACAATCAAAGTTTCATTCATGTAATGAATTTAGTGAAGACATAAACATTGGATTTGCCAATGTTAACAATGATGTTACAAATTGATAATCATTATGATGCACAGTTACATAAAGTTTATTACGTTATTCGTGTTGTGTATTAAAATATGAATTTCTACATGACTTTAATTCAAAAGATGTAATGACAACTGTCTGTATTAAATACAGTACTTTATAGAGCTAAAGCTTTTTGTACAGAAAGATCATGAAATTTAGATGCTGTAATTTACATACATACAATAGTCACAAATTTTAGGACGGAGTAATTACCCTAACATATATTCTAATTGAATTTTGTTTGGATAACAGTTATTACTAACATAAATGTTAATATGTATCGATATACGAAACTGTAAGTTATCTGTAAAGAACGGAAACAGTACACGATGTGGGTACTGTAATCTCACATCGACGTGGTATCGACGTATTCGAAATACGTGTTCCCATTCTGCTGCATTACGGTGTGCGTGTCGGCTCTAAATGGAATTCGGCCGTCCACAGGTACGTATTGGCCTGTCTTACTGCCTCCTCGTTACTCTGCAGTACAGGGAAAGTGTTTAGATTCGAGTACCAAATTACATATGCTACTTTCGTTTTACAATTACAGGCTAGGAGTGCGGCCGAGTGGAGGCCCGAGTATAAAGGACAGGCTGGGTACGAGAGGTGCCGTAGCCGTCGCTGCTGCCGCATCGGCGTCTGCCGAGCCGGCGAGCAGGCCGGGCGCGAGGAATCCCACAGCTGCAGCCGGAGAGCCCCGTCCCGGCGGTGGCAAGGTGACGGACAGGTTGGGGCCGAGGCCCACCGGCAGTGGGACTGCCGGTGCCCCGGGAGGGTCAGCCACGAAGTCCACCGCCTCTGCGGAGAGCGGCGGACTGCCGACCAGACCGAGGGTCGCAGACAGGCTGGGCACGAGGAGGGGTGACGCAGCGAGGGAGGCCGGCACGTCCAGGAAGAGAGCGGCAGAGGGAGGCAGAGACTCTCTGCCCGAGGTGAGTCTGCCCGCTGCCGTCGAACTGTCGTGTCGGAATCTCGTCCTCCCGTCATTCTTACCGCGGGGGCAACTGTGACTGTATCTGTGGTGGCTAATTGTACTTAAAGAGACGATTGGTACTCGGTACGGTAACTACGGTCAGTGTGTTTACGATACGAAACCCCGTGCACGAAATTCCGCATTTTCCACACGGGCATGTAACAGATCATTTTTAGTGACAAATTCTCACTTGTGTAGCCTTCGTAGATTGACTGCTTCGGGCTTCTTCTCAGAACACTTTTATTTAAATTTTTACGAGAGGAGACTTTAGAATTATTCATCGTGAGATAAAATATGCAGTTTAATAAAAAGTGATTAACAAGTAGTAAAGTGATGTGCACAATCTGGCTTACCTTCTCTCATATTAAACAAGTTTCATTGTGACATTTCCCAGCTCGGTACAAGTAGGTGTATATTGTATATCGCATGCTGTCGCGTCATTGGCAGACGGGAAATTAGCCGATTGAGTGGACAGTCCCCTTCCACGAGAGAGAGAAAATGGCTGGCGGAGAACGTCCGCACCGATAACTGTTCCGTAATACGCTCACCGAGCTGGGTTACCTATCCTCTTCAGTGTCAATATTAAAATTGAAAATTGTTTTTGTGTTCTATCACAGGACAGTCACCTCACACGAGGTTGACAGAGATAGATTTTTCCTCACATTCCAGTTTGAGGCATGTTTGGTGGCCAGTAACTACGTCTACTTCCATTTAGGTACACAGCGAGCCACCGTGAGATGCACAGCAGAGGGGTTCCTCGTGTCACTGCCAGTAATTCGCTTTCAAATCCCACTCACAAATGAAGTGAAGGAAAAAGACTGACTGTGCTCCCATATGTACCACAGTTGCTCTTATCCCGTCTTTGTGGCGCCGTGTGAGACTGGCAACAGGACTGTTCTGCAGCCTGTCGTATATGCCGGTTCTGTAAACTTCCTAGATAGTGTTACACGAAAAGGACTTTTTTGTCACCATCAGGGATTCCTGTCGAAGGTCTCAGTGTACCCGTAATACTCCAGCATCTATCGAACCTACCGGAAATGGACCTAGTAACACACCTTCCTTCGATCGTGCCTCGTTTATCTCAAGAGTACCCGACACCTGACAGCTGATAGATTAGCCAGTACCCAGTACACTGTAGCCAGTGGCCTGTAGCCATCAACCGACAGTGAGTAGGCAATATCTGGTTGCTGAGTGTGCTCCACTGGCACCTGACTGAGTCCCAGCTATCCGGAGACTACCGGACGTTGCTGGTTTACCTGAGCTCCGATTCATCCTCCCATCCTGACATCCTCCTGGGCTAACCTTACACCCGTTCTCTCTTTCTAGGATTCTATACCTCAGTTGATAAAAACAGAACCCTTATAGGATCACAGTGTTGTCTGTCAGACTGTTATAAACCCATTTTCCCCAGGAATGGGTAGATGTGTCAAGTTGAAACTAATGGCCCCTTGGTATGTAAACTATTGAGGCTTCTCAGTCAGTGGAATCAAAAGATACAGCCATTTATCACACATACTTTAATACTCAAAAACTCACTCATCAGTACCTGTATGATACACTGCATTGACCTGAAATCTTGAAACAATTTTTTTGCTGTGCTTTTTATTACATCTTTTTATTTATTACATCTCATTTATTTTCTGTATTGCTTTTACTTTTTCATCTTTGTTTCCCTCCCTTTCCTCTTTTTCTCAGTTGCACTGTTCATTTTTTACCCTTTAGTCTATCCCAACCTTACACTCCGTTCTTGACACCTCCGGGTGGTACCCTTCGATGTACTGCCTCCAGTCTACTCCTCTGGACACCTCCCTCTCGGTCTCCGTCTGTCCTCGTACTCACTGCAGGTGGGTCACTCACTTCGGGATATGACGTATCCACCCTTCTGCAACCTGTCACTCTCTCCTCCCAGGCGGAGGACCTGTAGTTCAAAAGCCGTATAGTCTGTCACGTTTACTGTCTTATCGGCAATACTGCAGTTTTTGCATCACAGTGGCAAGTATTGTCTCATATTTTATAGGGTGACTATAACTGTATTTTGTTCCTTCAGTTTCAGACTGCACGTGACGTACCAGTTTTTTTAAGCATTACCTTCGGGTCGGGAGACAAAATCTCGAGTACTACTTGTGGACAGAAGTGAAACTGGGGATCAATATTCCTAGGTTTCTCCACAGCTACTTCCTTCCTGAGAGAGGGGACAGGGTCAGTTTGAAAGGAGAAACAGGTTGTTCACACCCCATATGAAGAGGATTTCTGCCCTCCCCCATTCCCCCTCCCTCCTCTCCTTCCATCGTCCTAATTACATCTGTCCCTCCTTTCTAGGTGCCCACTTTGTATCCTCTCTTCCCTCGGGAAGGAACTGGAGAGGTAGTCACAGAGGCAGTCCGTGCAGCTAGAAGCGTGCCAGGGAACTGCACTGTTGTCAGTTCCAGCATTTTCTGCTCCGCATGGGAAAAAAGGTGTCCCCCGTAAATTGTCTGTCACTAGTTTACGTAGATATTGTCCCTTACTGTCATCATCAGCCACAATAACTTGAAACAGACGGAATAAAAATCCACTAAACACCTCACTACAATCGCATTTGACACTTACACTGTCTGCGACGTTCACAGCGGAGCACTCGAAAAACTGCCGAATACTTCTCGTCGGAAAATATGTGACGTCACCTGCACAGGAGGAGCCTAAACTCGCCTGCCTCCATTAGTGACTGCGACTTTGTCTCCCAGAGAGAAGTGGCTCAGCTTTCTGTTTCATCTGTCTCATTATAGTTTAACAGTTCTCCCAGTCGAATTTTCTTTCTCACGTTACGGTGTCCAGTCGTCGGACCAAATACCGGTGCGATGCATTTCTCCGTACTGGTCTGCTCTGTGCAAGCCCCTGCACCCTCTTACCACTTTATTTCAGACAGTTCTAGACTGTCATTGGCCGTACTATTTATCATCCACATTTAAGTTCCTTACTGCTACAATCCAAACACTTTCAGAAAAAGAGTTCTTAATATTTAAATTTATTTTATATCTTGACATACCTCTCTTCCTCAGAAAGCTTTTTCTTCTATTGCCAGTCCACATTTGGCATCCTCTCTGCTTTAACAATCATCATTTATTTTACTCCCCAAGTAGCAAAACTTGTGTATTACTTTCTGTGTTCCACTTCTGTCTCCCTCCCACCCCCTGTCTCTACTCCCCCCCCCCCCCCCCCTTCCTCCCCAACTCCACTGTGTCACCTGACTTAAATTTATCTACATACCATTACAGTAGTTTTACTTTTATTGGTGTGTCTTAGCATCTTCAATGCAACTGATCGAAGTCCCCAAGAAGAAGTTGCGTCACGGTTCGAGGGTACTGAATAGTAGGCCCTCATAACTTAAAATTGTGTGATGACCGTGAAAAAAAGTAAGAGAAGCCCGAAACCTAGCAAGATACGGAAGTTACGGATAGGCTACAGGGCTGTTTTGACAGCCTATTCCTAAAACTTCCATTAGGGAAATAAAGATAAAGGAAACATTCCAGTATGTGGGTAGAACAATCTGTGGCAATTGACACATCAAATTAGTTGTGAGTGTATATCAAACAGATAGAAATGTGAGATATAAGAATGGAACACATTAAATAAATGACATGTCTTTTGTTGCCAGTCTTACGTGTCCCAGTGTTGTATGAAATATGTAGGGGCACGTGATGTGTACCCCGAGATACTACCGATTGAAATGTTTGTCCTTATTACCCGCCATTAATAAATAATGCAAATTCAAACAAAACTCAGCCTCAGTTTTGATGGGTGCTTATCTTTTACCTCAATTGTGAAAAATTAGTTACACCACTTGCATAGATGGGAGAAAACATTTCAGTATTATAATGTCTTTGGCAAAAATACTGTTACTTATCTTTTAAAATAAAATCACATCCAATAGCACACAGAATTTTTAACTTTTGAAAATTGTACACTTTTTCCATGGTGGTGGTCCATTTGATTACATCTGTCAAATAGTACAATACCAAAGTTCAAAACTGTATGTGAACCAGACGAGACTGACAGTAGTGAGACGTATTGTCACAGCTGCAATGGCATTTACGTATTTTAAAGAACGACTGTATTGATTTTACTTTACTATAAATTCACGTAAAATTCATTTGATCATAAACAGGTAATTTTGTAACAGTCGTCTCCCAACCGACTATCAGTTTTTTTTTCCCCCCCTTACATTAGTAACATTATAATATTTTATGGAATTTTCTCACTAATATAAATACGGTTTTCTCTTCTTTGTCCTTACCTGCGATTACTGTTAAGTTTCACAATTTTTAAGAGTACCCTTGTTTTTACCATAGTTTTCATATAGCAAAAGCCATAACCAATTTTAGTTTTATAAATAAACCAAACTTAGTGTATAAGTTATGAATAAATTTTGCACAAAATTTGCTGAAAACTTTGTGAATTTATATGGTGCCAAACTTTAATTTTTGTTCTTTCATGTTATAAAAATATTGAAGTACCCCATACTTTCTAACTGATGTCATTAACTCTTGTGTATACAGAAAACAATTTCGAAGCGAGGCCAAACCTCTCAATACTGTCCAAATATATCTGATTAAATACACGTCAAAATGCCAAATTCACAAAAGACGAGGTTACAGAAGGGGAAAAAAAAATCTCGTCTCCGGCAATACACAAATTGGACTATCGGACACTAGGCCCGTTTCCATCTGGAAGAGCCCGGCCCTGTGCCGCGCCTCACCCTCCTCCTCTGCTCTCCCCTCCTCCAGGTAGCAGCGAAAAGACCAGCGGCGGAGGGTCCGGGCAGCCGGCTGGCACGGCGGCTGCGCGAGTTGGCCGAGGGTCCCGGCGGCGGCAGTGCGAGGGTGGCCCACGTGCCTCCCAACAACATCCGGCAGGGTGGCACCGGCACCGGCACCGGCACTGGCCACGCGGTGAGTACCGACGGGGGAGGGCGGCAGTGACGTCGGCGCTGCGACGTCATCTGCCAGGTATACTGCCGACTAGTAGCTTCTCGTTCTGGCATCCCATGTGAGTGATCTGACTGAGACTTAACGTGCAGTTACCTGTAATTGAGGTAATCGGGCTACACGAGGCTCGGGCTGCACACGTCTGCTCCTGTGCCTGGTAGCTAATTTGTTGCAAATAATAACCCGTAGCTGTGATCCTGCAGTCAAATAGTCTATGCCTTGGCTAGAATGGTGAATTAACAAAATAAACAGAAATATAAAATAAAAATCAAATGAATAACTAATGATAAGGGTACAATTCTGACGTCAGTAATTGATGTACATGTCATCGGAGAACCCTGTCAGACGATATTCGAGAAAGTAAATCTCGGGTATATTGAAAGTGGTCTTATGGTAACCGATTATGACTGACGCCCAAGAGATAAAGAATGGAAACTCGTACTCTGTCTGTCTCAAGTCCTTAATGCAAAAGGAAAAGTTAAAAGTTCTGACTGGGGCACGTGCAGACCTCACAATAGTTAAAATCCTATTGAAAGTTAAGGTATTTTAGCAGCTGTTCAGTGCCCAGAATTTATCACTCCCACAATGAAATACAGTGGAACCTCGCATAATGAGCATTCGCATTATGTGCAATCCGTATAATGAATGAAACAAATTTTTAAAAAATGGCTTGCTTGACGAGTGGTGATTCGCATAACGAGCGATGACGATTTACTGTGAATTCACCAACGGTTCACGCACAGTGGGGGAAATGTTCTACAATATGAACACCTTTCATTGTCGGCGGCAGTATATGAACAATGTCTTCAGTATGTACTGCAGTCTGGGTAAGTGCTTTTTCTGCTACAATCACATTTTTGTAAACTTGTGTACACACTTTTGTTTTCAAATTTTAATAATCTTCGTAGAAATGACCCCAAAGATAAAGCTGCAAGAAGACAACCATAAGAGGAACAAAATGACCTTAGAAATGAAGCGTAAAAGCATTGAACGTGGCACGAGTGTTGCTGATTTAGCACACACATGCAATTGATCTATACAAACTATTTGCACTATCCTCAAGAACAGGGACAAGATTATGGAAATAGATGCTTCAAAGGGAGAGACAAGAGTATCTAAACAAAGCTTTCGTATTATGGACGATGTTAAAAGTTTGCTCCTTACACAGATAAACGAAAAGCAATTGCAAGGCAACACTGTTAACGAGAACTCATCTGTGAGAAGGCAGGAATGATTTTTGTCAACCTACTTAAGGGACAGGAGGATCAGCAGCAGCTGAAGAAGTGTTTAAGGGAAGCCACAGGTGGTTCGAGAAGCTTAAGAGAACAACAGGCATCCACAACGTTGTGAGGCATGGTGAAACAGCGAGCTCCAACACGAAGGTTGCAGAGAGCTTCATCAGCAACTTAGAGATGCTTGTAGACTCTGAGGGTTGTGTGCCACAACGGGTTTTTAATTGTGATGAGATGGATCTATTCTGGAGAAAGGTGCCGAAACCTACCTTTATAACGGCAGAGAAGGCATTGCCTGGTCACAAGCTAATGAAAGACCGTCACACTGATGTTCTGTGCCAATGCAACTAGTGATCTGAAAATTAAACTGCTGCTTGTTTGCCATTCAGAAACTCTATTAGCCTTCAGAAAGTGTAAGTCCAGAAGAGCAGGCTAAATGTGATGTGGAGGTCCGACAACAAGGTTTGAGTGAAGTGTGATCTTTTTTTTGTGATTGGATCAATCAAGTGTGTGGTCCTTTGATGAAAAAATATTTGCTTGAGAGGAATCTGCCATTCCATGTCTTGCTTGTTATGGACAACGTTCTTGCCCATTCTTCATGCCTACAAGACCAATTGCAGTTCATCAGGATCCAGTTTCTGCCTTCCAACACCACTCCTTTACTCCAACCTGTGACCAGCAGATTATTTCTAAGTTTAAGAAGCTCTTCACTGAAGCACTCATTGAGCATTGCTCTGTGTTGATTGAATCTACCACTCTCTCTGTGAGTTTTGCAAATATCACTTCAACATCATTGCCTGTGTCAAGATGATTCAAAAGAAATGGGAAGGGGTTACGAAGAGAACTCTCACTTCTTCTCGGGAGAAGCTTTGGCCAGAGTGCGTTGTCAGATGTGACTCTAAGGCATTTGAGCCAGTACCAGCGGAGCCTGTAGTTAACGAGATTGTGTCTGTGGCCAAGAGCATGGGACTAGATAACAATGATATCCGTGAGCTCATAGTAGATCACAGCCAAGAAAGGAGTTCGGAGGAGGAGACTGAGGCAGTAACAGCAAAGCAGCAATCATCTGGTGCAATAAGAGAAATGCTGAAAGCATGGGAATCGGTTGCATCGAACATTGAAAATCATCACACCAATAAAGCAGTGGCTGTGCGCACTACAAATTTATTTGACAACAATGCTGTGTCGCATTTTCGCCAAGTGTTGAAGTGTCAGCAGAAACAAATGACTATAGACAGCTTCCTAGTAAAAAAGGATTAGTTGTGTATTGTGAACAATAAAGTACATAATATTGTATGTATAATTCTCTTTGAATAAATGGCATGAATAAGATAAATTTTTAGTGCTTTCTCTGCGTGGAATGCATTATCGTGTTTTACATTAAATTATATGCGACAATTTGTTCCACTTAATGAGTGTTTCGCACTTCGATTAAGATTCTGGAACGAATTATGTTCACTATGTGAGATTAAAACTGAAAGATTAAAACTGAAGAAACTGCAAAAAGGTGGGAATTTAAGGAGATAGGACCTGTATAAACTGAAAGAACCAGAGGTTGTACAGAGTTTCAGGGAGAGCATAAGGGAAAAATTGACAGGAATAAGGAAAAGAAATACAGTAGAAGAAGAGTGGGTAGCTTTGAGGGATGAAATAGTGAAGGCAGCAGAGTATGAAATAGGTAAAAAGATGAGGGCTAGTAGAAACCCTTGGGTAACAGAAGAAATATTGAATTTAACTGATAAAAGGAAAAAATATAAAAATGCAGTAAATGAAGCAGGTAAAAAGGAATACAAACATCTCAAAAATGAGATTGACAGGAAGTGCAAAATGGCTAAGCAGGGATGGCTAGAGGACAAATGTAAGGATGTAGAGGCTTATCTCACTAGGGGTAAGATAGATACTGCCTACAGGAAAATTAGAGAGACCTTTGGAGAAAGGAGAACCACTTGCATGAATATCAAGAGCTTTGATGAAAACCCAGTTCTAAGCAAAGAAGGGAAAGCAGAAAGGTGGAAGGAGTATATAGAGGGTCTATACAAGGGCGATGTACTTGAGGACAATATTATGGAAATGGAAGAGGATGTAGATGAAGATGAAATGGGAGAAATGATACTGCGTGAAGAGTTTGACAGAGCACTGAAAGACCTGAGGCGAAACAAGGCCCCTGAGTTGACAACATTCCATTAGAACTACTGATAGCCTTTGGAGAGCCAGTCCTGACAAAACTCTACCATCTGTGAGCAAAATGTATGAGACAGGCGAAATACCCTCAGACTTCAGGAAGAATATAATTATTACAGTCCCAAAGAAGGTGGATGTTGACAGATGTGAAAATTACTGAACTATCAGTTTAATAAGTCACAGCTGCAAAATACTAACGCGAATTCTTTACAGACGAATGGAAAACCTGATAGAAGCCGACCTTGGGGAAGATCAGTTTGGATCCCGTAGAAATGTTGGAACACGTGAGGCAATACTGACCCGAAGACTTATCTTAGAAGAAAGATTAAGGAAAGGCAAACCTATGTTCCTAGCATTCGTAGACTTAGAGAAAGCTTTTGACAATGTTGATTGGAGTACTCTCTTCCAAATTCTGAAGGTGGCAGGGGTAAAATACAGGGGGCTAAACCCTATTTACAATTTGTACAGAAAGCTGATGGCAATTACAAGAGTCGAGGGGTATGAAAGGGAAGCGGTGGTTGGGAAATGAGTGAGACAGGGTTGTAGCCTATCCCCGATGTTATTCAATCTGTATATTGAGCAAGCAATAAAGGAAACAAAAGAAAAGTTCGGAGTAGGTATTAAAATCCATGGAGAAGAAATAAAAACTTTGAGGTTTGCTGATGACATTGTAATTCTGTCAGAGACAGGAAAGGACTTGGAAGAGCAGCTGAACGGAATGGACAGTGTCTTGAAAGGAGGGTATAAGATGAACATCAACAAAAGCAAAACGAGGATAATGGAACGTAATCGAATTAAGTCGGGTGAGGTTGAGGGAATTAGATTAGTAAATGAGACACTTAAAGTAGTAAAGGAGTTTTGCTATTTGGGGAGCAAAATAACTGATGATGGTCAAAGTAGAGAGGATATAAAATGTAGAATGGCAATGGCAGGGAAAGCGTTTCTGAAGAAGAAAAATTTGTTAACATTGAGTATAGATTTAAATGTCAGGAAGTCGTTTCTGAAAGTATTTGTATGGAGTGTAGCCATGTATGGAAGTGAAACGTGGACAATAAATAGTTTAGACAAGAAGAGAATAGAATCTTTCGAAATGTGGTGCTACAGAACAATGCTGAAATTAGATGGGTAGATCACATAACTAATGAGGAGGTATTGAATAGAATTGGGGAGAAGAGGAGCTTGTGGCACAACTTGACTAGAAGAAGGGATCGGTTGGTAGGACATGTTCTGAGACATCGAGGGATCACCAATTTAGTATTGGAGGGAAGCGAGGAGGGTAAAAATCATAGAGGGAGACCAAGAGATGAATACACTAAGCAGATGCAGAAGGATGTAGGCTGCGGTAGGTACTGGGAGATGAAGAAGCTTGCACAGGATAGAGTAGGATGGAGAGCTGCATCAAACCAGTCTCAGGACTGAAGACCACAACAACAACAACAACAACAACAACATGTGAGTTTCCACTGTAACTCAGTTTAACTCGGTTCTTCCAGAACTTACATATACATCTACATCTACATCTACATCTATACTCCGCGAGCCACCTTACGGTGTGTGGCGGAGGGTACTTATTGTACCACTATCTGATCCCCCCTTCCCTGTTCCATTCACGAATTGTGCGTGGGAAGAACGACTGCTTGTAAGTCTCCGTATTTGCTCTAATTTCTCGGATCTTTTCGTTGTGATCATTACGCGAGATATATGTGGGCGGTAGTAATATGTTGCCCATCTCTTCCCGGAATGTGCTCTCTCGCAATTTCGATAATAAACCTCTCCGTATTGCGTAACGCCTTTCTTGAAGTGTCCGCCACTGGAGCTTGTTCAGCATCTCCGTAACGCTCTCGCGCTGACTAAATGTCCCCATGACGAATCGCGCTGCTTTTCGCTGGATCATGTCTATCTCTTCTATTAATCCAACCTGGTAAGGGTCCCATACTGATGAGCAATACTCAAGAATCGGACGAACAAGCGTTTTGTAAGCTACTTCTTTCGTCGATGAGTCACATTTTCTTAGAATTCTTCCTATGAATCTCAACCTGGCGCCTGCTTTTCCCACTATTTGTTTTATGTGATCATTCCACTTCAGATCGCTCCGGATAGTAACTCCTAAGTATTTTACGGTCGTTACCGCTTCCAATGATTTACCACCTATGGCATAATCGTACTGGAATGGATTTCTGCCCCTATGTATGCGCATTATATTACATTTATCTACGTTTAGGGAAAGCTGCCAGCTGTCGCACCATGCATTAATCCTCTGCAGGTCTTCCTGGAGTACGTACGAGTCTTCTGATGTTGCTACTTTCTTGTAGACAACCGTGTCATCTGCAAATAGCCTCACGGAGCTACCGATGTTGTCAACTAAGTCATTTATGTATATTGTAAACAATAAAGGTCCTATCACGCTTCCTTGCGGTACTCCCGAAATTACCTCTACATCTGCAGATTTTGAACCGTTAAGAATGACATGTTGTGTTCTTTCTTCTAGGAAATCCTGAATCCAATCACAAACCTGGTCCGATATTCCGTAAGCTCGTATTTTTTTCATTAGACGTAAGTGCGGAACCGTATCAAATGCCTTCCTGAAGTCCAGGAATATGGCATCAATCTGCTCGCCAGTGTCTACGGCACTGTGAATTTCTTGGGCAAATAGGGCGAGCTGAGTTTCACATGATCTCTGTTTGCGGAATCCATGTTGGTTATGATGAAGGAGATTTGTATTATCTAAGAACGTCATAATACGAGAACACAAAACATGTTCCATTATTCTACAACAGATTGACGTAAGCGAAATAGGCCTATAATTATTCGCATCTGATTTATGACCCTTCTTGAAAATGGGAACGACCTGCGCTTTCTTCCAGTCGCTAGGTACTTTACGTTCTTCCAGCGATCTACGATAAATTGCTGATAGAAAGGGGGCAAGTTCTTTAGCATAATCACTGTAGAATCTTAAGGGTATCTCGTCTGGTCCGGATGCTTTTCCGCTACTAAGTGATAGCAGTTGTTTTTCAATTCCGATATCGTTTATTTCAATATTTTCCATTTTGGCGTCCGTGCGACGGCTGAAGTCAGGGACCGTGTTACGATTTTCCGCAGTGAAACAGTTTCGGAACACTGAATTCAGTATTTCTGCCTTTCTTCGGTCGTCCTCTGTTTCGGTGCCATCGTGGTCAACGAGTGACTGAATAGGGGATTTAGATCCGCTTACCGATTTTACATATGACCAAAACTTTTTAGGGTTCTTGTTTAGATTGTTTGCCAATGTTTTATGTTCGAATTCGTTGAATGCTTCTCTCATTGCTCTCTTTACGCTCTTTTTCGCTTCGTTCAGCTTTTCCTTATCAGCTATGATTCGACTACTCTTAAACCTATGATGAAGCTTTCTTTGTTTCCGTAGTACCTTTCGTACATGATTGTTATACCACGGTGGATCTTTCCCCTCGCTTTGGACCTTAGTCGGTACGAACTTATCTAAGGCGTACTGGACGATGTTTCTGAATTTTTTCCATTTTTGTTCCACATCCTCTTCCTCAGAAATGAACGTTTGATGGTGGTCACTCAGATATTCTGCGATTTGTGCCCTATCACTCTTGTTAAGCAAATATATTTTCCTTCCTTTCTTGGCATTTCTTATTACGCTTGTAGTCATTGATGCAACCACTGACTTATGATCACTGATACCCTCTTCTACATTCACGGAGTCGAAAAGTTCCGGTCTATTTGTTGCTATGAGGTCTAAAACGTTAGCTTCACGAGTTGGTTCTCTAACTATCTGCTCGAAGTAATTCTCGGACAAGGCAGTCAGGATAATGTCACAAGAGTCTCTGTCCCTGGCTCCAGTTCTGATTGTGTGACTATCCCATTCTATACCTGGTAGATTGAAGTCTCCCCCTATTACAATAGTATGATCACGAAACTTCTTCACGACGTTCTGCAGGTTCTCTCTGAGGCGCTCAACTACTACGGTTGCTGATGCAGGTGGTCTATAGAAGCATCCGACTATCATATCTGACCCACCTTTGATACTTAGCTTAACCCAGATTATTTCACATTCGCATTCGGTAATAACTTCACTGGATATTATTGAATTCTTTACTGCTATAAATACTCCTCCACCATTGGCGTTTATCCTATCCTTGCGGTATATATTCCATTCTGTGTCTAGGATTTCGTTACTGTTCACTTCCGGTTTTAACCAACTTTCCGTTCCTAATACTATATGCGCACTATTTCCTTCAATAAGAGATACTAATTCAGGAACCTTGCCCTGGATACTCCTGCAGTTTACCAATATTACGTTAACTTTTCCTGTTTTTGGTCTCTGAGGACGGACGTTCTTTATCAACGATGATAATGTCCTCTCTGGTAAGCCGTCAGGTATTTTATCGTTTCGCCCAAGGGGGGGTCCCTCTAACCTAAAAAACCCCCGTGTGCACGCCACACGTACTCTGCTACCCTAGTAGCTGCTTCCGGTGTGTAGTGCACGCCTGACCTGTCTAGGGGGGCCCTACAGTTCTCCACCCAATAACGGAGGTCGATGAATTTGCAACCATTATAGTCGCAGAGTCGTCTGAGCCTCTGGTTTAGACCCTCCACACGGCTCCAAACCAGAGGACCGCGATCGACTCTGGGCACTATGCTGCAGATATTAAGCTCAGCTTGCACTCCGCGTGCGATGCTGGTTGTCTTCACCAAATCAGCCAGCCGCCGGAAGGAACCAAGGATGGCCTCAGAACCCAAGCGGCAGGCGTCATTCGTTCCGACATGTGCTACTATCTGCAGCCGGTCACACCCAGTGCGTTCAATAGCTGCCGGAAGGGCCTCCTCCACATTACGGACGAGACCCCCCGGCAAGCACACCGAGTGCACACTGGCATTCTTCCCCGACCTACCCGCTATTTTCCTGAGGGGCTCCATAACCCGCCTAACGTTGGAGCTCCCTATAACTAATAGGCCCGCCCTCTGTGACTGTCGGGACCTTGCCGGAGAATCGGCCACTGGCCCAACAGGCGAGGCATCCTGTGGTGGCTCGGAAACGATGTCATCACCACTAGGAAGCACCCCGTACCTGTTGGAAAGGGGTAAGGCAGCTGCCACGCGGCCAGATCCCACCTTCGCCTTTCGGCCAGGCACGCGAGAGCCCACCACTGTCCGCCATTCACTCTGGAGTGATGGCTGACCGGTAAGATGCTCACTGCCGGAAGACGCAGCGACATCAGGGGTTCCATGTGATTCCAAGGCCACCGAAGTAGGCATAGGTCTCACCACAGTTGCCCCAACGCCACTACGAGCCGACGCCTGCGCCTCGAGCTCGATGAGCCTAACAGATAAAGCCTCCACCTGCCCCCGAAGAGTGGCCAATTCTCCTTGCGTCCGCTCACAACAACCACAGTCCCTACACATGACTATGTTTACCCTACCCTATACGGTGACAAATTCCCAAGATAATCTTCTGATGAGCTACTCTGATAATCAAGAAACACTCACTGAAATACGAGACGCGAAAACTACGCTAGGTTTTCCCAGAAAAACTATTTAAAAGCTAAGCGCAGCAAATAAGTACAAAAACGCTTTATACAAACAGTACTCGCTGCTGCTGGTGCTCTCGCTGTCACAAGACAACTGCTGATTCAAGTGACTAGTGGCTAACGGCCGCGAAACAAACAAATGACGGTTTTAGGGCGCTTTCTGTTCTAAACGATCAAGAAAACACTAAGAAATCTAACACGAAAACTACGTAAAGTTTTATCAAGAACTGTTAGTTACTATGCAGAGCAGATAAACACAAATAGAATCCCTTCCTTAGTGGAAGGTCGTAAACAAAATGCAAAATAAACGCTTTATACAAACAGTACTGTGCTGCTGCTGGTGCTCTCGCTCTCGCTGTCACAAGACAACTGCTGATTCAAGTGACTAGTGGCTAACGGCCGCGAAACAAACAAATGACGGTTTTAGGGCGCTTTCTGTTCTAAACGATCAAGAAAACACTAAGAAATCTAACACGAAAACTACGTAAAGTTTTATCAAGAACTGTTAGTTACTATGCAGAGCAGATAAACACAAATAGAATCCCTTCCTTAGTGGAAGGTCGTAAACAAAATGCAAAATAAACGCTTTATACAAACAGTACTGTGCTGCTGCTGGTGCTCTCGCTCTCGCTGTCCCAAATTGCGCCCTTGCGTGTCTGTCTCCACTTGACTCCAGCAGGGTTCCGCCACTGTCAAACTTTCATTGGCTGAGGGCTATCCCCACCAAAAATACATCATTCTACAGACGTGAGTTAGGCTCAACTTGACAACTTACCACAGTAAACTAATGTGTTATAACAATATTTAAATAAGGGAACGTTACAAATATTCAATCACAGTCAGACCACTCACAATAAGTATAAATATAGGTTAGAATAGTAGAAAATCCAGGATGAAATAATGACAATATTACAAGAAGGGTAGACATTTAGTGGAGATGTTTAGTCACAGACAGGCACAACAAAAACTGCTCAGCAATTAAGCTTTTGGCCAGACGGCCTTCTTCTGAAGTAGTGGACAAAACACACACACACACACACACACACACACACACACACACACACACACGAGACCACTGTCTCTTGTCACAGGGGCCAGACGGAGAACAACTCACCCATTTAGGATCAGACAGGCATAACTACATTTTTGCTAGTTTGGAGTTGTTAGTAACATAAGATACACAGAATCAAGACCAAGATTACAATCAAACAGGCGTAACTGTGTTATGTGGTTTCCATTTTAGTTGTCAACTTACCTACATTTTACGAAAATTAGTAAGGATCAGTGAGATGGAAGAGCTGATCGGTTTTTAGACCACAGGACCCAGCGTTAATTTTTGAAACAGAACAGCTCTTAACATTTTTATGATCCTAACAGAATTGTTAGAAGTTGCTTTTCCCACTACTTCTCTTTAGACGCATTATAATCGTCGCTCTGTGACAACAATGAAGTGAGACATCCTGGCAAGGAATATAAATATTGTTCAAGTTGTCAGTGGGTTTACAAGCAAGTAGGAGTGCTATGGAGTCCAGAGGAAGGAGGATGGTGAAAATGTGCCTGTAGAAGGAACAGAATTTAATGGTATCTTGTAAGTATTAGAACCTGTTTGTTACTGTATATACACTCCTGGAAATTGAAATAAGAACACCGTGAATTCATTGTCCCAGGAAGGGGAAACTTTATTGGCACATTCCTGGGGTCAGATACATCACATGATCACACTGACAGAACCACAGGCACATAGACACAGGCAATAGAGCATGCACAATGTCGGCACTAGTACAGTGTATATCCACCTTTCGCAGCAATGCAGGCTGCTATTCTCCCATGGAGACGATCGTAGAGATGCTGGATGTAGTCCTGTGGAACGGCTTGCCATGCCATTTCCACCTGGCGCCTCAGTTGGACCAGCGTTCGTGCTGGACGTGCAGACCGCGTGAGACGACGCTTCATCCAGTCCCAAACATGCTCAATGGGGGACAGATCCGGAGATCTTGCTGGCCAGGGTAGTTGACTTACACCTTCTAGAGCACGTTGGGTGGCACGGGACACATGCGGACGTGCATTGTCCTGTTGGAACAGCAAGTTCCCTTGCCGGTCTAGGAATGGTAGAACGATGGGTTCGATGACGGTTTGGATGTACCGTGCACTATTCAGTGTCCCCTCGACGATCACCAGTGGTGTACGGCCAGTGTAGGAGATCGCTCCCCACACCATGATGCCGGGTGTTGGCACTGTGTGCCTCGGTCGTATGCAGTCCTGATTGTGGCGCTCACCTGCACGGCGCCAAACACGCATACGACCATCATTGGCACCAAGGCAGAAGCGACTCTCATCGCTGAAGACGACACGTCTCCATTCGTCCCTCCATTCACGCCTGTAGCGACACCACTGGAGGCGGGCTGCACGATGTTGGGGTGTGAGCGGAAGACGGCCTAACGGTGTGCGGGACCGTAGCCCAGCTTCATGGAGACAGTTGCGAATGGTCCTCGCCGATACCCCAGGAGCAACAGCGTCCCTAATTTGCTGGGAAGTGGCGGTGCGGTCCCCTACGGCACTGCGTAGGATCCTACGGTCTTGGCATGCATCCGTGCGTCGCTGCTGTCCGGTCCCAGGTCGACGGGCACGTGCACCTTCCGCCGACCACTGGCGACAACATCGATGTACTGTGGAGACCTCACGCCCCACGTGTTGAGCAATTCGGCGGTACTCCACCCGGCCTCCCGCATGCCCACTATACGCCCTCGCTCAAAGTCCGTCAACTGCACATACGGTTCACGTCCATGCTGTCGGGGCACGCTACCAGTGTTAAAGACTGCGATGGAGCTCCGTATGCCACGGCAAACTGGCTGACACTGACGGCGGCGGTGCACAAATGCTGCGCAGCTAGCGCCATTCGACGGCCAACACCGCGGTTCCTGGTGTGTCCGCTGTGCCGTGCGTGTGATCATTGCTTGTACAGCCCTCTCGCAGTGTCCGGAGCAAGTATGATGGGTCTGACACACCGGTGTCAATGTGTTCTTTTTTCCATTTCCAGGAGTGTATTTCGGTAGTAAGTATTGTAGTAATAATAATAATAATAATGTCACTTTCCATTTTTGACCAGACATAACATTTGAGAAAAGAAAGAATAATAATAATAATAATAATAATAATAATAATAATAATAATAATATCAACATAAAAAATATCGACATAAAAAACCTACATTATGGACAGGTAGACAATTTAAGAAAATTCTTTCTAGAACGAGCAGGAACTAGCAAAATACACAAAGCAATCACTCATATAAATACATTGGCTACACCACTGCAATTTCATAACCACTTCCACAACCCTCTAGATCACATAACATCAACAGATACGAATAAAGTAAATTGGAAAAAGAAAACACTAAATGGCAAGCACCTGTATCATGTAACACAGCCACACATCGATCAAGACGCATCCAACACATGGCTAAGAAAAGGCAATATATACAGTGAGATGGAAGGATTCATGATTGCAATACAGGATCAAACAATAAACACCAGATATTACAGCAAGCATATTATTAAAGATCCCAATACCATAACAGATAAATGCAGACTTTGCAAACAACAAATAGAAACAGTAGATCACATCACAAGCGGATGTACAATACTAGCAAATACAGAATACCCCAGAAGACATGACAATGTAGCAAAAATAATACATCAATAACTTGCCATAACACATAAACTAATAAAACAACACGTTCCCACATACAAGTATGCACCACAAAATGTACTGGAGAATGATGAATACAAATTATACTGGAACAGAACCATTATAACAGATAAAACAACACCACATAACAAACCTGACATCATACTCACCAATAAAAAGAAGAAATTAACACAACCAATCGAAATATCCATACCCAATACAACAAATATACAGAAGAAAACAGGAGAAAAAATTGAAAAATACATCCAACTGGCTGAGGAAGTCGAGGACATGTGGCATCAGGATAAAGTTGACATTATACCGATTATACTATCAACTACAGGAGTCATACCACACAATATCCACCAGTACATCAATGCAATGCAGCTACATCCAAACGTATATATACAACTACAGAAATCCGTAATTATTGATACATGTTCAATAACCCGAAAGTTCCTAAATACAATGTAACATATACCATACAGTTAAAAGGAAGACGCGCTTGATCAAGGTCCGCGTCACGTTCCATTTTTAATCAGTCCTAAGGTCTGAGAAAGGAAAGATGATGATGATAATAATAATAATAAACCCCATGGAGGCCCGGGAAAAGAATAGGCCTCTGGTATGTTCTGCCAGTCGTAAAAGGTGATGAAAAGAACAAACCACTAATAGGGCTAACCCCCCTTTTAGTGTGATTAGTTGGTTCAGGACAGAACTAATGAAGCCTCGGACAAGCGCTGTCATGGTCTGGGACGACGCTTGAACCCTATGCCCGTCCACAATGGTAATGACACTGCTAGCCACACGGAAAATGATTTAACTCCAAATAGAGGTGTTTTGCAGGATATGCTTCCTGTAACCACCCTAGAAGGAAAACAAAGACAGAGGATGAGATGGTCAGATGAAGTTAATCGACACCTCATGTTCTGTTATTACCAAGCAACAAACCTAGGAACCAACACAACTGGATACAGATGACAAGTATACACCAAATTTATTACCAGATACCCAGAATTAAAATTTTTAACAGACCAACGACTAGCTGATCAGATCCGTGTAATAATCAAAAATAACAGGATACCCCAGTCAGAATTAGAAAACATCAAAGAACAAGTACAACAAATACTGGAACAAAATAATGTGCAATCAGAAGAAGAAGAAGAAGAAGAAGAAGAAAATACAGTAATGGACTCAATCACCCCAGAGCAAACAAACAAAGAACACCATGTATCAATTAAACAATCAGAGGAAAACGAAATCTTAAGACAGCCACCAGAACAAGCACAAATAGAACATGAAGTGACACACATGTTAGATATAGAAGAAAAATTTCAGCTAATATATATAGAATACAAAGACACAAATACAAACATTAGACCATTCTTGCATAGACCACCAAATAACCCTCAAGTCAAACCAACAATAACAACTATCAACACAATCACACACAACAAAATAAATGAAAATACAACTATGGAAGAGTTACAACTACTGGTTTATATAGGAGCACTCAGTACACTAAGTATACACACTAGGCAGAGATCAGAACAAACCAACATACAGAAGAAACCCATAAAACCAGCATGGCAACACAGGCTACAGATCAGAATAGAAAAACTGAGGAAAGACATCGGACAGCTAACACAATTTATAAGAAATGAAATAACGAAAAAGGTTAGGTAAAATCTCACAACAAGAAGGAAGCAATAGAGCAATTAGATGAAAAGAAGCAGTAATTACAAGCATTGGCCAAACGACTTAGAAGATACAAAAAAAGTGAAAATAGAAGGAAACAAAACCAAACATTCAACACAAACCAAAAGAAATCTTATCAGACAATAGATAACACACACACATTAAAATAGACAACCCACCAAACATAACAGACCTGGAACACTTCTGAAGCAACATAGGTCAAACCCGGTACAACATAACTGGCATGCACGGTGGATACAAGCAGAAACAGACACATACAAGATGATACCACAAATGCCCGAAGTGATAGTTTTGCAACATGAAGTCACTCTAGCAATTAATTCTACACACAATTGGAAAGCCTCTGGAAAAGATAAAATAGCAAATTTCTGGCTAAAGAAGTTCACCTCAACACATTCACATCTAACTAAATTATTTAACAGTTACATTGCAGACCCATACACATTCCCTGATACACTTACACATGGATAACTTATCTGAAACCTAAAGATCAAGCAGACACAGCAAACCCAGCAAAATATCGCCCCATAACATGCCTACCAACAATATACAAAATATTAACTTCAGTCATTACACAGAAATTAATGACACATACAACACAGAACAAAATTATAAATGAAGAACAAAAGGCTGTTACAAAGGAGCACGAGGATCTAAAGAGCAACTGAAAATAGATGCATAGTTGACATATCAAGCTAAAACTAAACAAAGGTCACTACACTACGCATGCATTGATTACCGAAAAGCTTTTGATAGTGTACCCCACTCATGGTTACTACAAATATTGGAAATATACAAAGTAGATCCTAAATTGATACAGTTCCTAAACATAGTAATGAAAAACTGGAAAACCACACTTAATATCCAAACAAATTCAAATAATATCACATCACAGCCAATACAGATTAAGCGTGGAATATACCAAGGAGACTCATTAAGTCCTTTCTGGTTCTGCCTTGCTCTGAACCCACTATCCAACATGCTAAATAATACAAATTATGGATACAATATTACTGGAACATACCATCACAAAATCACACATTTGCTATACATGGATGTTCTAAAACCACTGGCAGCAACAAATCAACAACTCAACCAATTACTAAAGATAACAGAAGTATTCAGCAATGATATAAATATGGCTTTTGGAACAGACAAATGTAAGAAAAATAGCATAGTCAAGGGAAAACACACTAAACAAGATGATTACATATTGGATAACCACAGCGACTGCATAGAAGCGATGGAAAAAACAGATACCTATAAATATCTAGGATACAGACAAAAAATAGGTATAGATAATACAAATATTAAAGAACAACTAAAAGAAAAATATATACAAAGACTAACAAAATTACTGAAAACAGAATTGACAGCAAGAAACAAAACAAAAGCTACAAATACCTATGCTATACCAATATTGACCTACTCATTTGGAGTAGTGAAATGGAGTAACACAGACCTAGAAGCACTCAATACATTTACATGATCACAATGCCACAAATATATAATACATCACATACATTCAGCAACAGAAAGATTCACATTAAGCAGAAAGGAAGGAGGAAGGAGATTTATCGACATAAAAAAACCTATATTATGGACAGGTAGACAATTTAAGAAAATTCTTTCTAGAACGAGCAGAAACTAGCAAAATACACAAAGCAATCACTCATATAAATACATCGACTACACCATTGCAATTTCATAACCACTTCTACAACCCTTTAGATCACATAACATCAACAGATATGAAGAAAGTAAATTGGAAAAAGAAAACACTAAATGGCAAGCACCCGTATCATATAACGCAGCCATACATCGATCAAGACGCATCCAACACATGTCTAAGAAAAGGCAATATGTACAGTGAGATGGAAGGATTCATGATTGCAATACAGGATCAAACAATAAACACCAGATATTACAGCAAGCATATTATTAAAGATCCCAATACCACAACAGATAAATGCAGACTTTGCAAACAACAAATAGAAACAGCAGATCACATCACAAGCCGATGTACAATACTAGCAAATACAGAATACCCCAGAAGACATGACAATGTAGCAAAAATAATACATCAACAACTTGCCATACAACATAAACTAATAAAACAACACGTTCCCACATACAAGTATACACCACAAAATGTACTGGAGAATGATGAATACAAATTATACTGGAACAGAACCATTATAACAGATAAAACACCACCACATAACAAACCTGACATCATACTCACCAATAAAAAGATGAAATTAACACAACTAATCGAAATATCCGTACCCAATACAACAAATATACAGAAGAAAACAGGAGAAAAAATTGAAAAATACATCCAACAGGCTGAGGAAGTCAAGGACATGTGGCATCAGGATAAAGTTGACATTGTACCAATTATACAATCAACTACAGGAGTCATACCACACAATATCCACCAGTACATCAACGCAATACAGCTACATCCAAACTTATATATACAACTACAGAAATCCGTAATTATTGATACATGTTCAGTTACCCGAAAGTTCCTAAATGCAATGTAATATATACCGTGCAGTTAAAAGGAAGTCACGCTTGATCAAGGTCCGCGTCACTTTCCGTTTTTAACCAGACATGATGTCTGAGATAGGAAAGAGAAATAATAATAAGTTATTATTATTGTCGCTATTACTGCTGTTGTAATTATTATTATTATTATTATTATTATTATTTCTTTCTATTCTCAGACGTTATGTCTGGTCAAAAATGGACAGTGACGCGGACCTTGATCAAGCGTGACTTCCTTTTAACTGTACGGTATATGTTATATTGCATTTAGGAACTTTCGGGACATTGAACATGTATCAATAATTACAGATTTTTGTAGTTGTATATATATGTTTGGATGTAGCTGTATTGCATTGATGTACTGGTGGATATTGTGAGGTATGACTCCTGTAGTTGATAGTATAATTGGTATAATGTCGACTTTATCCTGATGCCACATGTCCTTGACTTCCTCAGCCAGTTGGATGTATTTTTCAATTTTTTCTCCTGTTTTCTTCTGTATATTTGTTGTGTTGGGTATGGATATTTCAATTAGTTGTGTTAATTTCTTCTTTTTATTGGTGAGTATGATGTCAGGTTTGTTATGTGGTGGTGTTTTATCTGTTATAATCGTTCTGTTCCAGTATAATTTGTATTCATCATCCTCCAGTACATTTTGTGGTGTGTACTTGTATGTGGGAACGTGTTGTTTTATTAGTTTATGTTTTATGGCAAGTTGTTGATGTATTATTTTTGCTACATTGTCATGTCTTCTGGGGTATTCTGTATTTGCTAGTATTGTACATCCGCTTGTGATGTGATCTACTGTTTCTATTTGTTGTTTGCAAAGTCTGCATTTATCTGTTATGGTATTGGGATCTTTAATAATATGCTTGCTGTAATATCTGGTGTTTATTGTTTGATCCTGTATTGCAATCATGAATCCTTCCCTCTCACTGTATATATTGCCTTTTCTTAGCCATGTGTTGGATGCGTCTTGATCTATGTGTGGCTGTGTTAGATGATACGGGTGCTTGCCATGTAGTGTTTTCTTTTTCCAATTTACTTTCTTTGTATCTGTTGATGTTATGTGATCTAAAGGGTTGTAGAAGTGGTTATGAAATTGCAATGGTGTAGCTGATGTATTTATATGAGTGATTGCTTTGTGTATTTTGCTAGTTTCTGCTCGTGCTAGAAAGAATTTTCTTAAATTGTCTACCTGTCCATAATGTAGGTTTTTTATATCTATAAATCCCCTTCCACCTTCCTTTTCTGCTTAATGTGAATCTTTCTGTTGCTGAATGTATGTGATGTATTCTATATTTGTGGCATTGTGATCGTGTAAGTGTATTGAGTGCTTCTAGGTCTGTGTCACTCCATTTCACTACTCCAAATGAATAGGTCAATACTGATATAGCATAAGTATTTATAGCTTTTGTCTTGTTTCTTGCTGTCAATTCTGTTTTCAGTATTTTTGTTAGTCTTTGTCTATATTTTTCTTTTAGTTCTTCTTTAATATTTGTATTATCTATTCCTATTTTTTGTCTGTATCCTAGATATTTATAGGTATCTGTTTTTTCCATCGCTTCTATGCAGTCGCTGTGGTTGTCCAATATGTAATCTTCTGGTTTACTGTGTTTTCCCTTGACTATGCTATTTTTCTTACATTTGTCTGTTCCAAAAGCCATATTTATATCATTGCTGAATACTTCTGTTATCTTTAGTAATTGGTTGAGTTGTTGATTTGTTGCTGCCAGTAGTTTTAGATCATCCATGTATAGCAAATGTCTGATATTGTGTGGGTATGTTCCAGTAATATTGTATCCATAATTTGTATTATTTAGCATGTTGGATAGTGGGTTCAGAGCAAGACAGAACCAGAAAGGGCTTAATGAGTCTCCTTGGTATATTCCACGCTTAATCTGTATTGGCTATGATGTGATGTTATCTGAATTTGTTTGGATATTAAGTGTGGTTTTCCAGTTTTTCATTACTATGTTTAGAAACTGTATCAATTTAGGATCTACTTTGTATATTTCCAATATCTGTAGTAACCATGAGTGGGGTACACTATCAAAGGCTTTTTGGTAATCAATGTATGCATAGTGTAGGGACCTTTGTTTAGTTTTAGCTTGATATGTCACCTCTGTATCTATTATCAGTTGCTCTTTACATCCTCATGCTCCTTTGCATCAGCCTTTTTGTTCTTCATTTATAATTTTGTTCTGTGTTGTATGTGTCATTAATTTCTGTGTAATGACTGAAGTTAATATTTTGTAGATTGTTGGTAGGCATGTTATGGGGCGATATTTAGCTGGGTTTGCTGTGTCTGCTTGATCTTTAGGTTTCAGATAGGTTATTCCATGTGCAAGTGTATCAGGGAATGTGTATGGGTCTGCAATGTAACTGTTAAATAATTTAGTGAGATGTGAATGTGTTGAGGTGAACTTCTTTAGTCAGTAATTTGCTATTTTATCTTTTCCAGAGGCTTTCCAATTGTGTGTAGAATTAATTGCTAGAGTGACTTCATGTTGCAAAACTATCACTTCGGGCATTTGTGGTATCATCTTGTATGTGTCTGTTTCTGCTTGTATCCACCGTGCATGCCAGTTATGTTGTACCGGGTTTGACCTATGTTGCTTCAGAAGTGTTCCAGGTCTGTTATGTTTGGTGGGTTGTCTATTTTAATGTGTGTGTGTTATCTATTGTCTGATAAGATTTCTTTTGGTTTGTGTTGAATGTTTGGTTTTGTTTCCTTCTATTTTCACTTTTTTTGTATCTTCGAAGTCGTTTGGCTAATGCTTGTAATTTCTGCTTCTTTTCATCTAATTGCTCTATCGCTTCTTGTTGTGAGATTGTACCTAACCTTTTTCGTTTTTTGTCTGATATTTCATTTCTTATAAATTGTGTTAGCTGTCTGATGTCTTTCCTCAGTTTTTCTATTCTGATCTGTAGCCTGTGTTGCCATGCTGGTTTTGTGGGCTGCTTCTGTGTGTTGGTTTGTTCTGATCTCTGCCTAGTGTGTATACTTAGTGTAGTGTGTGCTCCTATATAAACCAGTAGTTGTAACTCTTCCATAGTTGTATTTTCATTTATTTTGTTGTGTATGATGGTGTTGATAGTTTTAATTGTTGTTTCGACTTGTGGGTTATTTGGCGGTCTATGCAAGAATGGTCTAATGTCTGTATTTGTGTCTTTGTATTCTATATATGTCAGCTGAAATTTCTCTTCTATATCTAACACGTGTGTCTCTTCATGTTCTGTTTGTGCTTGTTCTGGTGGCTGTCTTAAGATTTCGTTTTCCTCTGATTTTTAATTGATGCGTGTTGGTCTTTGTTTGTTTGCTCTGGGGTGATTGAGTCCATTACTGTATTTTCTTCTTCTTCTTCTTCTTCTTCTTCTGATTGCACATTATTTTGTTCCAGTATTTGTTGTACTTGTTGTTTGATGTTTTCTAATTCTGACTGGGGTATCCTGTTATTTTTGGATTATTACACGGATCTGATCAGCTAGTCGTTGTTCTGTTAAAAATTTTAATTCCGGGTATCTGGTAATAAATGTTGTATATACTTGTGATCTGTATCCAGTTGTGTTGGTTCCTAGGTTTGTTGCTTGGTAATAGCAGAACATGAGGTGTCGATTAACTTCATCTGACCATCTCATCCTCTGTCTTTGTTTTCCTTCTAGGGTGGTTGCAGGAAGCATATCCTGCAAAACACCTCTATTTGGATTTAAATCGTTTTCCAGTTGGCTAGCAGTGTCGTTACCATTGTGGGCGGGCATAGGGTTCAAGCGTCGTCCCCGACCATGACGGCGCTTGTCCGAGGCTTCTTTAGTTCTGTCCTGAACCAAGTAATCACACTAAAAGGGGGGTTAGCCCTTCTAGTGGTTTGTTCTTTTCGTCGCCTTTTACGACTGGCAGAACATACCGGAGGCCTATTCTTTTCCCGGGCCTCCACGGGAATTATTATTATTATTATTATTATTATTATTATTATTATTATTGTATATATTCATAGCAGATGAAGAACGTAATGTGGAGATGCTCAGGACATTCATTGGTTCAGATACAGATGATCCTTCCTATGAACCGGACAACACTACAGATTCTGAAGAGTAGCGAAACAATTACTTGACACTACAGCCGTTCCAGTTGATTTTCTTTTCCCTTCCTCCAAATACCTGCCACATTATTGTTACAGGCAGCAGTGTTGAACATGGGACGTCCCTTGTAAAGAATGTTACAAAAACTGCTGAGGATGCAACTAGTGCACAAGTAAATCATCACAATCAGGATGGGGAAATTACAGATGACAATCCTGGTATTGAGAATAGTAACAAAACAAGAAAACGGAAAAGGTTATCAGTTAAAAAGGAATGGAAAAGAAATCAAAGAAAAATCAATCGTCACCAAGGTAGGGCATATATTTGTATGAAGAATTGTGAAGCCAAAAGATTGCTCTAAACGTCCACAACAGTGCAGCAGTAAGTTTGCTGAGCAAGACAGACAAAATATCCATAGAGCCTACTGGGATCTTGGATCAGTTGAGCTACAAGGACAGTACCTAAAGAAGAAGAAGAAGAAGAGAAACAAAGTGTGAGGACAAAATTAGATAACTCATGAAGGAAGAGAACCAAGAAATTCTATCTAATAAAGCGATCTGATAAGATTAAAGTGTGTGTGCATTTTTTTCTCAAGACATTTGACATTTTTGAAACCTTTGTAAGAAATACTATTAAAAAGAGATGGCGGAAACACATTGTTTTCCTAGCCATCCTTCTCATTACAAGAGGAAAGAATGTACAGCAGATTATTTACCTGCTGGTATGAGTATTAAGATAATGTATGAATTATACTGGGAACAATGCTATGAGGAAGGAAAGACAGTCGAGAAATTGTGGCTGTATAGGGAGATATTCACAAAGGAATTTAATCTCAAATTCCACAGGCCACAAAAAGATATGCTTGACAAATGTTTAAATTTTTCACACTTTTCTGCTGAGGAAAAGGAAGACAAATATTTTAAAAGGGAACAGGAAGAGAATTTGAAAAGGAAAGAAATGGCAAGGGAATTTAAGAACATTAAGAAAGAAAGTGCAAGAAAAGGTGATTCTTTGCTAGCTGAATTTTACTTAAAAGCTGTGCTTTATTGCCCAAAAGTGAATGCGAAGGCAGTATTGTATAAAAGAAGGCTCTCTGTATACAATCTCTCAGTTCTTAATATAGGAGAAAACAAAACCAATTGCTGCATGTGGTATGAGATAACAGCAAAAAGGCGGTCCATAGAGGTGGCTTCTTGTCTGTGGGATTTTTGAAAAATCATGCACAAGGAAAACCGATAATCTTGTTTTCTGATACATTTTGGGGCCAGAACACGAATACCAACATGAGCACTATGTGTTTGCATGCAGTGAATACACTGGACATTCCGACTGTCAACCAATGCTTTTTTGAGCCTGGACATTCACAAACGGAAGTAGACTCAGTGCATTATATCAACGACTCAATACTGCTAACGATTTAGAAAATGAGGAAAACGTGGGAGAGTCACAGGAATAGACTTCATGTTTATTTTCTGTTTTTTGTCTCCTGTATTACTGTTGCTTGTTCATCACCTTAGCTGTTTCATGTAAACCACTAATTTGGCTTCTTTAAATATCTGAGTTGTATTATTTTTGAAACAGAAATCCAAAAATAGAAAAACAGGTGTGAGGGAGCATTGTGTTTCGTTAAAATAATTTTTCCTGTGTTTGTTATATGAAGATTAAAAAACAAGAATATTATTTCTGTTACTATAAATTATTTATTGTAAGTTCAATATTACTGTAGACAAATAATGCAAAGTGAAAATAATAATGGCTTTTATGTATTCTCCATCATAGACTGATGATAAACTTCCTGAGAAACAGTTATCTTGCTTATAGTACTCATTGAATAGCACTGACACACACTCCCATAGCTTGTTCCGTGTAATCTGTATTTATAAAGACATTATTAACACAACTGGAGTAACCTTTAATATGATAACATTGCTTAAAGCTGCATATTAGTTGTTTGACATTCGTATCTTATGCAGCAGCAGCCATTAAGTTAAGAATCGGACAAACATAACTACTTGCATAATTTCATAAAATATTTCAGTAGTGTCCACTGAGTGACTAGAATATGTAACATCTAAAAGAAAACAACAGTCAGTGAAGTATATTTTTTATCTGCAATAGAAAGGTTTCTGAAAAACTATTAGAAAGTACTCAGTTTTTTGGACGAAACCTTTAAATCGAATTATCTCAAAACACTGTTTTTTGGAGTTAAGTTTCTTTGATCCTAAATGGGCAAACTGTACATCATGGGAGAAGCAATCTGAGTGGTGGGGTTGAGGAGGAGACTGTCGTGGGGAGGGGGACAGTAAAGTGCTTGTGGGAGCATGCAGGGACGAGGTGAGGAAGAGGGTAGGCAGCTATGAGCAGTCAGGAGGTTAGACAGAGGGTGGAGAGAGGTGGGAAGGGAGTGAGAAAGAGGAGAAGTAAAAAAGACTGTGAGAGCATTGGTGGCTGTATAGTGCTGGATTGGGAAAAGGAAATGGGTTAGGTTAGTGAAAGACAGTGACTAATGAAGGCTGAGGCCAGGGGTTTTAGGGGAATGTAGGGTGTATTGCAGGTAGAGCAATTCAGAAAAACTGATGTTGGTGGCAAGATTCAGATGGTGCAGGCTGTGAATGGTCATTGAAGTAAAGAGCGTTGCGCTAGGCAGCATACTCAGTAACTGGGTGATCAAACTGTTTGTCGGCTACAGCTTGTCCGTGGCCATTCGTGTGGACAAACACCTTGACAGTTGTCGTGCCTATGTAGAATGCAGCACAGTGGTTGCAGATTAGCTTGCAGATCACATGACTGCTTTCACAGGTAGCCCTGCCTTTGATGGGATAGATGATGCTTGTGACTGAACTGGAGTAGGTGGTGATAGAGGGTGTGTGGGACAGGTCTTGCATCTAGGTTTATTACAGGGATATGAGCCATGGATCCAGGGGTTTGGTGTAGGGGTAGAGTACAGATGAATGAGGATATTTTGTAGGTTCAGTAGATGATTATTTCCACTTTGGGAGGGGTCGGAAGGATGGCGAGTCGGGCATTCCTCATTTTAGGGAACTACAATAGGTAGTCCAAACCCTGGTGGAGAATGTGATTCAGTTGTTCCATTACTGGGTGATACAGAGTCATGAGGAGGAAGTGTCTTTGTGGCCAGATTGTGGGGCTTCAGAATGTCATAGGTGACTGGAAAGCTAAGGCAAGAGAGATCTGTTTCTGTACAAGATTGGTAGAGTAATTTTGGTCAGTGAAGATCTCAATATGACTCTAAGCATATTTCGAGAGGGCCTGTTTGTCACTATAGGTGTGACAGCCATAGATGGCTAGGCTGTGTGGAATGGATAGCACTGTTGAAGTGGAGGTATTGCTGGTGGTTGGTAAGTTTGGTATGGACAGAGTTACTGATGTAGGCATCTTTGAGATAGAGGTCAACATAGAGGGAAAGGCTTTTTGGATCGAGGAGAACCAGATGAAGCGAATGAAGGAGAAGGTGTTGAGGTTCAGGAGGAATGTGGATAGGGTGTCCTGGTTTCCTCACCCTCTATCCAGGCCACGAAGATGTCATCAGTGACTCTGAACTGAGAGTTTGGGATTAAAGGTGGTTAGACAGGATTCCTCTAGATAACCCATGAATACATTGACATTGGATGGTACCATGGGGGTGCCCACTGCTGTACCATGGATTTGTTCATAGGTGATGCCTTCAGAGGTGAAGTAATTGTGGGTCAGGAAGGAGGTGGTAGGTTTGGAATCCATTGGGTGTTGCGGAAGGTAGTGTTCGATAGTAGCAAGACCACGGGCATTTGGGAGTGTTGTTGTAAAGGGTGGTGGCATCAATAGTGACGAGCAGGGCATCATGTAGTAAAGCAACATGAACTGTGGAGGGTCAGTGGAGGAAACAATTGATGTCTTTTATATAGGTGCATAGGTTGTGGGTAATAGACTAAAGGTGTTGGTCTACTAGAGCATTGATTCTTTCAGTGGGGCATAGTAACTGTCTGCTATAGGGTGTCCTGGGTGGTTGGATTTATGGACTTCAGGAATCATGTAGAAGGTAGGAGTGCAGGGAATAGTAGTGGGGAGGGAGGGGAGGGGGAGAGGGGGGGCAGAGAGAGAGGGGGGGGGACTCCGTGGAGGGATTCTGGAATGGGGTCACTGTGGCGGGGCTTGTAGGTGGATGGATCTGACTGCTGGTGGAGTTAGAAAAGGTAATTATTACAGTTCAAAACCACAGTGGTGTAGCCTTTGTCAGCAGGTGGGATTATAAATTCAGTATGCTTATTTAGGTGGTGGACTGCAGTTTTTTCTGCAGATGAAAGGTTAGCTACCATATTGAGGGATTTGGTGATGATGGTGAGACAAGGTACAAGACTAAGAAACTGTGGAAAGTTAACTGGGAGTGATGTGGGAGCAGTGTGGTAGATAACAGTTGGATGGAGGAGTGAACTGGGTCAGGCAGGGCTCAACAGTGGCTTTAGGTTGATTTGATTTGATTTTAGTAGAGAAGCTAAAACAGCTTTGGTCTAACCCGCCACTGCCCGCACTGAAACAGAGTTTATTGTGCGGTATCGCTCCCTGTATATCTAGTAAAGCCAACCAATGCTCTAAAATAGTGCAAGGAGTCTCTCTATCAGTTCTTCTTAAAAAATGCTTTCTTCAGGTCTAGTTGTCCCAAAAATTCTGTGTCACTTGCTCTCCAGTGCCGTGCATTCGAAGATTAGGTGTGATGCAGTTTCTTCACTCTCATCACAGATCCTACATTTGGGGTCTTCTTCCGTTATACCCATTGTATGTAGGTGTTTTCTTGAAATTCCCATGGGTAGTCATCAGTCCAACCATGAATTTAATCTCTTTCCTCTTCAAGCCCAGGATTGCAGAGCTTCTTTTAAAACATGGCTTTGGCATCATTACCTTACCATGTTTTTGTTTATAGACCTTGGTCCAGTATTCTATTTGCTGTCTTATGAGCCAGTTCCGTAGTTCTAGTTTGATCATAGCCGTTGTGATTGTCAGGACAGGGTCCGGTCCAGTGAATGGAGTCTTTGCCCCCATCCTGGCCAATCTGTCGGCTTGTTAATTGCTACCAATCCCTGAGTGGCCAGGGACCCACACTAGGTTTACCCTATTTCTTCCCCCTAGCTCCACCAGAATGCTGTGACATTCTGCAACAATCTTAGATCCCTCTTGCAGGAGTAGTGGAGGCATGTCCAGCATGGTTTCCATCCCAGTGGTTGGTGTGTTGCTAATTCCGCCTTTTACGGCAAAGCAGGCCAGTCTCTGCAGCTTAACAAGCCCCTTAGCTGCAACCTGCTCTTCTACCTTCCTCCACTACACTATGTCCCTATATGCGATCCTAGGTTGAACCACTGTGGTGTACATCCAGTGCATACCTCTGGGGCTTAGGCCCCAGATTTTGCCACAAGCTCTTCTGGTACTCACTAGAGTACCTTTCGCCTTGGAGCAGATTCTCTTAATGCGAGGGGTCCATGTTAGTTTCGCATCTAAGGTTACCCCGAGATATTTCACTGTCCCCTTCACAGGTAGAGTTTCATCGAAGAGCTTTAGATTCCAACTTGAGTGTTGGATTGGATATGCTTCTTCGTGAATTGTACCCAAATCGTCTTCTTAGGATTAATCCTTAGATCCTGTATCCTGCACCAATCTTGCACAATGTCCAGTGCACCTTGTGCCATATTCCTGACTGTGTCAGTAAATTTGCCATGTATTACTATGATGTCATCTGCGTATCCTTAGCAAAAGCATTGTCTGGAATTTATTTCCTCAATGAGTTCGTTCCCCACTAGATTCCACAATAAAGGAGACAAAACTCCTCCTTGTGAGAAACTCCTAGTCGTGTTAATTACCACCTTTCGTTCATCATGGTGGCCTCTACCTTCCTCCCACTAAGCATGGCCCTACATATAATAGTCCCTAGGCCATGCACCTCTGCTACCCTAACCGTGGAATCGAAGGTTGTGTAACTAAAAATCCCCTCAATGTCCAGGAAGATACAAAGTGCTGTTTCCTGGAAGTGAAGTGCTTTCTCTACCTTCCCAACAAGTTGGCGGAGAGCTGTTTCACACGATTTACCTGGTTGATATGCATATTGGTTTGAATGTAGAGAAGCCCTAGTTATCCTCCTCTCCCCAAAATGTACATTAACCAGTTTTTCCAATATTTCAAGAATGGATGAGGACAGACTGACTGGCCTCATAGCTTTGGCCTTGGTATGATCAATTCTTCCTCGCTTTGGAATAAAGACAACATTCACTGCCCTCCAGGAATTGGGAATGATTCATGATACTAGGCTAATGCTGAGTAACCTGCGTAGGGCTCGTACAAAATTCTCTCCTGCTTGTTGCAGGAGAGCTGGAAAGATTCCATCTGGGCCAGGTGACTTGAACGGTTGGTATGTTCCCACCACCCATTTGATTTTGCTGAAGTCAGCACACTCCTTGACCAATTCCCAGTCCTCTCTTTGAATGCCTGAGAACCATTGTCTCTCAGGGATTGCATTCTGATCTATGTTATCTGACAGAGCATATTGAGGGAAGTGAATTTTGAGGAGCAATTCCAGCATCTTTGTATATTCTCCATCCTCCTTCCTTAATGTAACTCCGGGATTAGTTAGTAATCTAGTGAGGATTTTGTGAAGTCTGTCTTGAGCAGCCGTGCCATCCAGTTCCTCAAAGAATGCATTCCAGGATGCCTCCTTTGCTTGTCTAGTTGCAAAGTTTTATTTGCCGGGGGCCTCACGATATTTTGCCCATTGTTCTTTACAGCTCGCAAGGTTAAACTGTCTTCGTACTTGTGGTCTTTGAATTTCCAAGTTGTTGTTCAACAAAAGGAACTCCTATTTGTGCATTTCTGGTGATTGAGATAGTGTCCTGGTATGAGGTCACTATGGCAGAGGTTACAGCCTCTGCTACTTCCTGAAACTCTACTGGATTCCTTATCAAGGTTTTAATTTCTGATAAGCTCAAGTCAAGGGCCCTCCTATATACCTCCCAGTTTGTTTTCCTGGGATTCCTATAGGCAGTGGTCTGTCTGATTCCAATTTCAACCTTTAATTTAATATAAATGTGGTCCGTTAAGGATGGCTTTAACGCCACATGCCATTGTTTGACATAGCTGCCATCATCGTGGAACTGAAGATTATGTCAATTACTTCTTCTCTTCTGCTGTTTCTGAATGTAGGTTCGTCACCCCTATTCAGGACCTCCAAGTTGTCAGACAAGAGAAATTCAAGAAGGTACCTCTACTGTTGCTGTCCTTGCAGCCTCACACTAGGTTGTGGGCGTTGGCATCACATACAACACCTTGCCGATGGCGAGCTTCTGTCAGTCTCCTCACCTCCAAAGGAGGAGGAGAACTGTCTTCGTGAGGAAAAATCCATCATTGGCATGAAAGAAATTCCATTTCTCACGTAAATGAATGTTCTAGAGTTTCTTAGATTTCTAGCATAAATCAGCTTACCTCCAGCACCTCAAGTCTCCATCTTGCTGCCATCATTACTTTTGAGGTCTCCGATTACCCTGACGGCGACCTGCAAGAACCCCGAAAACAATTTCAGTTCTTGCTCTCGCCTCGCCTGCAGGGACTTCTCTCCGACCTCTGCCACCAGTTTCGTCCTTCCCTTACAGCCTTCCGGTCGATTACTCTCCGATCCTCTGTCGAGACTTGTGGGTTCTAGACCATATTTTCTCGAACAGTCTTTGTAGAGACATCCTTAAGGATCTTTGGTACCCACATTAGTACCTTTGTGGTCTTAAGAAGCTCAGCTGCTGTCTTGACTAGCAGCTTTGCATCCTCCCACAGGGATATCACGGGCACCATGTCCTCGAACTATTCCACCGTATGCACCCCCTCACAGACAAAAATGAGGGCATTGCGATCTAGATAGACCCGCGTGCCGTGCTTCGTGATGGTGGTGTCTCCCAGAGAGGTACGTTGGTTCTGATTGGTAGTTGGTACCAAAAAAGTGTTTCTACTGTAGGGAGCAGGAAATGGGGAGGTCTTTAACGGGTCCAACATAACTGAATTTGGGTTTGGGGCAAAAAGAAGCCCTTTGAAAAGGACTGATACTTCTGTGGGACTAAGGCTTTTGTAGAAAAGGTTAATGACTGTGTTTCAGACCTGTCTAGGTTCTGGATTCTGTATGGGAGTCCGAGGGCATTTTTGAGGGTGTGGTAAAAGTAGTAGCCATAGTGGTAACACCTGTTTGCGTCGGATCACCGAAGTTAAGCACTCTTGGGCTGGGCTAGCACTTGGTTGGGTGACTATTCAGTCTGCCTAGCGCTGTTGGCAAGCGGGGTGCACTCAGCCCTTGTGAGGCTAACTGAGGAGCTACTCGGTTGAGAAGTAGCAGCCCTAGCCTCTTAGCAACAGATAATCGTGAGTTAATAACAAGCATCAAAACCGATTCAGGGATTAGTGAACACAGTGTTGTCGTAGAGAGATTAAATATTGTATCCCCAAATCCTCAAAAAATAAGCAAAAAATGTACTATTCAAAAAAGCAGATAAAAATTCACTTGACGCCTTCCTGAGAGACAATCTCCACTCATTCCAAATTAATAATACGAGTGTAGACCAGACGTGGCTTAAATTCAGAGAAATAGTATCGGCAGCAGTTGAGAGTTTTTTTACCAAATAAATTAACAAACGACGGAGCTGATTCTGTTTGGTACACAGAATGGGTTAGAACACTGTTGCAGAAACAACGAAAGAAACGTGCCAAATTTAAACAGGCGCAAAATCCCCAAGATTGGCAATCTTTTACAGAAGCTTGAAATTTAACACGGACTTCAATGTGAGATGCTTATAACAGTTTCCACAACGAAACTTTGTCTCGAAACCTGGCAGAAAATCCAGAGAGATTCTGGTCGTATGTGAAGTATGTTAGTGGCAAGAAACAATCGATGCCTTCTCTGCGCGACAGCAATGGAGATACTATCGAAGACAGTGCTGCCAGAGCAGAGTTCCTAAACACAGCCTTCTGAAATGCCTTCTCAGAAAAAGACAAAGTAAATATTGCAGAATTCGAATCGAGAAATGCGGCCAACATCAGTAACGTAGAAGTAAATATCCTCCGAGTATTGAAGCAACTTAAATCACTTAATAAAAGCAAGTCTTCTGGTCCAGACTTGTATACCAATTAGGTTCCTCTCGGAGTATGCTGATGCATTAGCTCCATACTTAACAATCGTGCACAACTGTTCACTCGATGAAAGATCCGTACCCAAAGATTGGAAAGTTGCACAGGTCATACCAATAGTCAAGTAAAGGTAGTAGGAGTAAACCACTAAATTACAGGCACTAATCGTTAACGTCGATATGCAGCAGGATTTTAGAACATATATCGTGTTCGAACATTATGAATTACCTCGAAGAAAATGGTCTATTCACACAGTCAACATGAACATCGTTCCTGTGAAACACAACTAGTTCTTTATTCACATGAAGTGTTGAGTACTATTGACAAGGGATTTCAGATTGATTCCATATTTCTGGATTTCTGAAAGGTTTTTGACACTATACCACACAAGCGGCTCATAGTGAAATTGCCTGCTTATGGAATATCATCTCAGTTATTTGACTGGATTTGTGATTTCCTGTCAGAGCTCACAGTTTGTAATAATTGACGGAAAGTCATTGAGTAAAACAGAAGTGATTTCTGGCATTCCCCAAGGTAATGTTATAGGTCCTTTGCTGTTCCTCATCTATATAAACGATTTGGGAGACAATCTGAGCAGCCGTCTTAGGTTGTTTGCAGATGATGCTGTCATTTATCGACTAATCAACGCGAGAAGTGGCAGTTACCCTAAATAACGAAAAGTGTGAGGTCATCCACATGAGTGCTACAAGGAACTCGTTACACGATAAATCAGTCTAATCTAAAAGCCGTAAATTCAAACAAATACCTAGGTATTACAATTGTGAACAACTTAAATTGGAAGGAACACGCAGAAAATGTTGTGGGGAAGGCTAGCCAAAGACTAAGTTTTATTGGCAGGACACTTAGAAAATGTAACAGATCTGCTAAGGAGACTGCCTACACTATGCTTGTCCGTCCTCTTTTAGAATACTGCTGTGCGGTGTGGGATCCTTACCAGATAGGACTGATGGAGTACATCAAAAAAGTGCAAAGAAGGGCAGCACGTTTTGTATTATCGCGAAATATGGGAGAGAGTGCCACAGAAATGATACAGGATTTGCTCTGGACATCATTAAAAGAAAGGTGTTTTTCATTGCGACAGAATCTTCTCACGAAATTCCAATCACCAACTTACTACTCCGAATGCGAAAATATTTTGTTGACACCAACTTACATAGGGAGGAATAATTACCACAATAAAATAAGGGAAATCAGTGCTTGTACAGAAAGATATAGGTGTTCATTCTTTCTGCGCGCTATACGAGAGTGGAACAATAGAGAATTGTGAAGGTGTTTCAATGAAGGCACTTACATGTGATTTGCAGAGTATCAATGTAGATGTGAACTGACATATGGCCAGGAGAGCGGTGTGCTGACCACATGGCCCTCCATATGCGCATCCAGTGACACCTGTCCACTGAGGATCACATGTCGGCCAGTCAGTACCGTTGGCCTTCATGACCTGTTCTGGTGGAGTTTAGTTTAGTTTTAGGTAAATGTAATAGGTCTGTGAGGCAGGGTTTGCAAGCTATGAGGGGATGTGCGAGAGGTTTAGAGGCTGTTCCAGATGTGGTGGATACTGGTAGTAGTCCAGGTCAGGAGTAGATGGTGAACAAGTTGTAGAGTTTTTTCTGGTGGCATTGCACATCCAGCTATAGTTCCTGGAAGGCAAGAGTTTCATTGTGATAGAAGGGAGACAGGAATTTGGGACTGCAGAGCAGGAGAATTTTAGGGATGGAGAGAAGGTATAGCGAGGAGGCTCGGGCACGATTTACTCGGTTTTGCAGGACTAGGTTGACAAGGGATAAGGACTGGTGAATCTGAACAGATGGAGGCCATTGTGGAAGGAGGGGTTGCAGCCAGGTAAGGGTAATTTGACGGTAAGGCCATTTGGGGAGATTCTGTGGGCCTGGTCGCCATGACCAATTGTATCCTCACCCACAATTACTTCACTTCCCAGGCCACCATACTGTGCTATTCATTGTCTGTCTCGTGGAATCCTTGCTAAGCACCTACAATCCCAAAACCCTCACCTAGTTCAGATTCACTGATGACACCTCTGTGATCTGGATCGAGGATGAGGACATCCTATCCGTATTCTTCCAGAAACTCGACACATTCTCTCCCATTCGTTTCATCTGATCGTCCTCGAGCTGAGAAGCTGTGTTCCTTGACGTTAATCTCCACCTCAGAGATAGCTACATCAGTAACTCCACCCATATCAAACTTAACGACCACCAGCAATACTTCCATTTTGACAGATGGCACCTGTCCCCGACCGAGAAGTCCTTTCCATACGTGTAAGTCTGCTGGCTTTCATGGTCATTGTCACTAAAGTTAAAATCTTCTGAGTTGTTAGGCTGTTTCATATTTCCTCTAAAATAATCAATGTTCGACCTCCCTGCTGGGATCTTCTTTAGGATCTTCCAGGTCCAATACTGCTAGTATTGGACAACAGAAGATCCCAGCAGAGGAGTCAGTGTGTTGATTATTTTAGAGGAAATAGGATGTGGCCTAACAACCCAGAAGATTTTAACTTTCTTTCCTTACAACCTAGCCACCCGTGCCCATCACATCTCTCGTGACAAACAACCCTCCATAAATATACCGAGGCTCTCACTGAGGGCATCTCAGACCGAAATTACCCCAACCTCCTACAGAAATAGACCTCCCGTGTCTTATCTTTCCAGTCACCCATCATCTCCTAAAGCCCCACCGTGCAGCAACAGAGCAACAATCCCCCTCGTGACACAGTACTGCCCAAGAATGGAGCAACTGAATCACATTTTCTCGTCATGCCCTGAAACGAGGAATGTCCCACCCACTGTCCTTCACACCCCTCTCACAGAGGTATTCCATCACCCGCTGAACGTACACAACATCCTCGTTCATCTGTACTCCACCCCTGCTCCCAACCCCTCGCTTCGTGCCTCGTATCCCTGCAATAGACATACATGAAGACTTTTCCCATACATCCTCCCACCACCACCTACTTCTGTCCAGTCACGAGCAGTCAAAGGCAGGGCTACCTGTGAAAGCAGTCACGTGATCTACATGCTGAGCTGCCACCATTGTGCCGCATTGTACACGTGCGTGATAGTCGACGAGGTGTCTGTCCGTACGAATGGCCGTTGGCAGACGGTGACCGAAAAACACCTGAATCGCCCAGTTGCCGAGTACACTGCTTCACAGCCTGCACCGTCTGGATCCTTTCTACCGACAACAACTCGTGTGCAGTTGCTCGCAGTCCGGCCTCGGCAGCCGGAGACGGTGGTCGTGTGCACGAGTAGTGAGTGAGTGCGTGCTTGCGTGCGTGTGATGTCTACTTCAGAATAAAGCATTTTGGCCGAAAACCTAATTGTTTAGCAGTATCTTTGTTGTGCCTGCCTGCAACTCAACTTCTTCACTATATGGTGAGTAGCACTCACTACTTTTCATAACGTTGTCATAAGTAAAGGTTTGTTCATAAATAAATAAGCCGGCATTGTTGCGCCAGTGTGCTCGTGTTCAGTGACAACAAATTGTCGTTAAATATTCTTTTTGATAGTAGTGTCAGCTAACACGTGTGATTGACCGCTTTTAAATTAGCACAGTTTTGTATCATCAATTGCAATTATGTTTAAATAAAGTTATTGGCAAAATAGTAGCATATTCCTTAAATAAATACCCAAGTATGACAAGGTAATTATGCTGCATTCAGTTGCTGTTTGTTGTTAAGGATACAGTTTTCTGATAGACTTTTACATAATGAAAAACATACAATACTTAATAAATTAGATACAGATGAGTAGCTCGCAGGGACGATAGGGGTGTAGCGCGATGCTGCCGTCTGAGATATCGCTCGTCGAAATCGCGTCAAGTGTTTAAAAATGGTTAAATCTGAGGTTTGTGGTGAAAATGTGTAGTCAGTGTAAAGTATTGATTTCCAAGGTTTTTAAGACATTGATGAAAATATTATGGTTGTATTGGATGCCTCATTTTTTTCTGAGATTGCTAATGCATTCAGATTTGCTTTATTGCATAGCAGTGATTTATTATAGATTTTCTGAGGGCTATCAGAAGCCATATTCCAGACTGTTTCACACACTGCCATTTCCTGTGCATTTCTGGCTACCTACCACACACTCCCATACTCGGGCCAAGTGGCAGTGTTCGCTCCAGTCGGCGCGGTCACACCACACTCTGGGCCCTCGGGCTGCTCACTTTTGTTCCGCAGTGCAATAAATTCACATCACCTCCTCCCGAATTTAGGCTGCCGAATAACTTACCTACGTACTGGCTGTCAGTTTCGGCTCTGATGGTGTTACGGAATGGAGTAGTGAAGTGTTTTTCTTGTCAGATTAATGTTTTATGTAGCTGCTGGCTCACTCCTCGTATTACCGTTTAATCTTAAGATGCCTGAAGAGTCTTTCGCAAAATGTTATCTTGTCAATTTAGATGATATCCTTACTGTACACTTTTGTAGCATTGATGTTCTTTCCACCTTAGGGGCAGTGACCCACAAAACTGTGTCGTAGGTCGGAACTGAGTGGAAGTATGCTAGAAATCTTGCTTGCAGGTCGACACTGTGAGAGAGCTTCCCAAGTGCAAAGTGGGTAGGACTGGGATTTTCCGTTAACTTACCTATGTGCAGGTGCCGTCTCAGTGGACTCCCAGGTACTTTGCACACAGAGCCTCATCCAGTGTGTCCATTGCTTTCAGCTGTGAATCAGGATCTTTCCACAGAGAGCCTGAATTGCAGGTGCAGGTGGCATCACTGAGCTTAATCACCCAGCATTCACTAGCCAGGGAGTTCTGTAATCTGAAGGCCACTTCAAAACTTACGTACAGAATACTTGCCTCTCCATTAAAGGGCAGGAAATCTTTCTCGTAAACCTTATGGCAGTGGTGTGAGCCCACCAGATTCAGTTTGTTTCCAAAACTTGAGAAACCACTATGAGGAAAACTTTTTTCACTTGACAAAACACTTGCCTGCTACTATTGAGAAGAATGGAGATTACCTGAAGGCTTGCTCTGCTTTGTGTAGGTTCTTTCTTTCTTTTTTTTTTTTTATATTTTTTTTTTTTTTTTTTTTTCCACAGTTTTACAGTGTTTATTTAATTTTTGGAATAACCTTCACTTTTCAGACATTCCCCTCTCTCGACTGCTTCCTAGCAGAAGGACCTTCTCCATTTTTTAATCTCTCGTATTACAACAGATCCCAGCTGGAACCCCCTCAGGGGGCTCAGCATTTAGTTGCTGGGTATGGCGACCCCGGGGTCCCTGAGCTGGGGACTGGGAAGTGCCACCAGTCCTAAACACCGTAAGCTCTGAGCATCTTCAACGACCACTGTAAGGCGTGATGGTGGAACATTGTACGGTACAGAGCCCAGGGATCTTGGCTTAACTGCCTGGGTCGCGAGGATAGTATAAACCTCTCTCTATATATATATATATATATAACTTATATATATATATATATAAACCAATCTCAAGGTGTGCTGCACGCCAAGGAGACGCGTGGCTGTTGAGGTAGAACAGTTACTAGCGGGTGACGTCTGGAAAACCTGCCTCCCCCCCCCACCCCCACCCCCCGGTTGTATTAGGCTTACCCAGGCAAGTGGGGCTCTGTCTGGGTGGACATTCCTTCCCCCTAGCTGCTCGTGGGACCACCGTGAAATGAAATACGAATAGTGCGCAAGCACGAGTCTCTAAGAAAGGAAAGTTCAATGCTTTACAGTATGACCCCCAATCGTTCCCTTCCCTGCCCACACCAGGGGAGGAATGGCGGTCTAAATTACCTGGTGAGACGTATTCTCCTCGATTTCTGGTTTGCAGCCGAACAGATGGGGACTCATTTCTGACCACAAAGCCTCAGTTTTTTGTGGAAAATTTAGGACAAGTTCGGAGATGTTGAGGGCATGTCTGAAATGAGGTCTGGAGCAGTCCTCATACAGACAGCATACCCAGCACAATGTGGGTGCTTGCTTGTGACAAGCTCGATGATGTTGCAGTCTCCATTACGCCTCATAAGAGCCTCAATACGGTTCAGGGACTTATTTTTCATTGTGACCTGTTGTTGCAGTCTGACGACAAGCTCTTTGCAAATCTGGAACGCCGCAGTGTCCACTTTGTACGGTGTGTCTTCAGGAGACCTAAAGATAGTAGGGTCGCCACCGGCGTCTTCATCTTGGCTTTCGAGGGGGACACCCTGCCCAAGAAAGTCAAGGTGGTGATATATCGATGTGATGTTAAGCCTTACGTCCCTTCTCCCGTGCGCTGCTTTAAGTGCTGGAGGTTTGGGCACATGTCATTGAGATGTGACACCAACCCTACCTGTCGGGATTGTGGACATGCCTCCCACCCCGACGTCCCGTGTTCGCCGCCCCCTGTTTGTGTCAACTGCGGACAGAAACATTCACGTTGCTCGTCAGACTGCACAGTTTATCAAAAATAACGGAAGATTATGGAGTATAAGACCTTGAACAGGCTTACTTACACAGAGGCTAAACGCAAGTACGACAGACTTCACCCAGTGCGCATTTCATCGACGTCTGCTGCAGCAGCTTTGATGTGCCATCCCTGGTGACGAGCCCCCGAGCTCAGCCGCTTTTTGTGTGCCCTCCAGCCCGGCCGTCTATTCCTGCCCCCCAGGTAGTTGGGGGAACTCCCTCTTCTGTTGCTCCCCTGTTATCAACATTGGGAGTAACAACCCCTCCTTCTTTGGGGACTTCAGTTCCCACCTCTGCGCCGGACAAGTGCCCGCCTCCTCCGGCTCCCCTCATGCGGAAGGGATCGCTTGGTGCCCTCCCTTCCACGGTTACTGCCCCTCCAGATGTCAGCCAGTGGCTGAAAAAGCCACCACCTGAGGGCCGTAGAGCTTCCAGATGTTCCTTGGTCCATGAGACTGGGTCGGAAAAGCCCACCCAGCCTGATACACTGAAGACCAACCGGCCACTACCAAAAAGAAGAAACAGCAAAACGAGGACATAGAGACAGAAAAGGAGTTCACCGCTGCACCTGAAGATGATGTGGAGCATCTAGCGTCCCCTCAGGAGCTAGATGTTGCTCGACCCGCAGCTCCTATGGGGTGGCGGCGAACGCTTCTAGGGCGTAACCTATCTCCCCCCCCCCCTCCCCCCTCCCCCCCTCAGGTTCTTTCATCAGTCGGATACCATTATCCTTCAGTGGAATTTCTGTGGTTTTTTCCACCACCTTGCTGAGTTGAATCAGCTTTTGTGCCTCTTCCCTGCCACTTGTCTGGCCCTACAGGAAACCTGGTTTCCTGTTCGGCGGATCCCCTCCCTCTGTGGCTACCGGGGTTACTATAAGAACCGCATAGAATACGACAGGGTGTCTGGCGGTGTCTCTGTTTATGTTCTTGCCACTGTTCCTAGTGCCCCAGTGCCACTTCACACGGCTCTTGAGGCTGTGGCTGTTCGAATTCGGGCAGGAATGGAGCTTACCATCTGTTCCCTCTACCTTTCTCCAGATGAGGTTGTCCCTCTTGCTGACCTAGCTGCCTTGTTCGCCCAATTCCCCCCACCATTCCTCCTTTTGGGCGACTATAATGCCCACCACCCTTTATGGGGTGGGGCCCAGATCTCGGGCCAAGGTAGGAACATTGAGGCTCTCTTGACACAGCAGGACATTTGCCTCCTTAACACTGGTGCTCCCACATATTTTAGCTTGACTCATGGCACATACTCAGCCATTGACCTCTCTCTTAGTAGCCCAGGTCTTCTTCCATACCTCAGTTGGAGGGTCCACGACGACCTCTGTGGTAGAGACCACTTTCCTATCCTGGTTTCTCTTCTTCAGTCCCAACGCCGAGACCAGCTGCCACGATGGTCTGTTCATGGAGCTGATTGGGCAGCGTACACCTCAGCTACTATGGCCTTTGCTCCGCTTCCTGGTGACATTGATTTGGCAGTGGACGAGGTCACTATGGCCATCGTTACTGCTGCCGAGGCAACTATCCCCTGCTCTTCAAGTACCCTAAGGTGTAAGTCAGTCCCTTGGTGGACACCAGAGATTGCAGAAGCTATCCGGGACCGCCGGCGAGCCCTGCAATGACACCGGCATCATCCTTCCCTAGAGAATTTGGTTGCCTTTAAACGGCTGCGGGCCTGGGCTCGGCGGTTCATCTGGCGAAGTAAACAGGACTGCTGGGAACGATATGTTGCCACCATAAGTTCTCGCACCTCCCCATCTCAGGTGTGGTTGCGGGTTTGGCGCATTTTTGCCTTTTGACCTCATGCCTTTCTCTTCAGGGTACACTTTGTACTGACCCAATCGCAATCGCCGAACATCTGGCAGAGTACTTAACTCTTATTACCACGACAGCAGGCTACAGTGCAGAATTCCGCGCCATTAAAGTGCAGGCTGAGCGTACACAGTTGTCAATTTCGCACGCACCGTTGGGAACGATACAACGCCCCGTTTAGTGAATGGGAGTTCCAAAGTGCCCTTAAAGCTTGCCCCGATACCTCTCCAGGTCCAGACCGAATTCACAACCAGTTTCTTTGCCATCTCTCGGCACACTGTCAGGTTGAATTACTCGCTCCGTTTAACCTCATTTGGACGGAGGGCGTTTTCCCAACTCGTTGGCAGAATAGCGTTCCATCCCGGTGCTGAAACCTGGTGCAGATCCGCCAGTGGTTGATAGCTATCGCCCTATCAACCTTACCGACGTTATGTGCAAACTCCTGGAACGGACGGTGAGTCGTCAGATCCTCGAAGCTCGGTGCCTCCTAGACTAGCAACAGGGAGGCTTCCGTCAGGGCCGCTCAGCAATCAACAATTTGGTCTCACTAGAGTCGGTTATTCGTACAGCTTTTGCTGGGCGAGAACATCTAGTCGCTGTTTTCTTTGATCTTCGGAAGGCGTACGATACCACCTGGCACCATCATATCCTTGCTATGCTGCACGAATGGGGCTTACGGGGTCCACTTCAGATTTTTCTACAGAATTTTCTCTCCAATCGCTCCTTTCGGGTTAGAGTTGGCTCTTATTTTAGCTGTGTTCATATTCAGGAGAACAGTGCCCCGCAGGGCTCGGTTCTCAGTGTTCCCCTCTTTTTGGTGGCGATTAATGGTCTTGCGGCTGCGGTGGGCTCGTCGGTCTGTTCCTCTCTACATACCGATGACTTTTGTCTTTATTACAGTTCCCCAAGCATCAGCGTCGCTGAACGACGGCTGCAGGGAGATATCCGTAAGGCACATTTTTGGGCATCCAACCATGGTTTTCAGTTTTCAGCCTCTAAGACCCGAGTGATGCATTTCTGTCGTCGTCGAACGGTTCACCTCCATCCAGAGCTCTACCTTGCCAATGAACTCCTTCATATTGAGGAGACGCATTGCTTCCTCAGCATGCTGTTTGATGCTCAGCTCACTTGGACACCTCATCTTCGCGAGCTTAAACGACTGTGCTGGCGGCGCCTCAACATCCTTCTCTGCCTCAGCCACACCGTTTGGGGGGCTGCACGAACAACCCTCCTACAGCTCTATAAGGCCTTAGTCCGGTCCCGTCTCGACTACAGGAGTGTGGTGTACGACTGAGCAGCACCTTCGACGTTGCAGATCCTCGACCCGATTCTCCATTGTGGCATCAGACTGGCGACAGGTGCCTTCTGCACTAGTCCGGTGACTAGCCTTATTGTAGAAGCTGGAATCCCTCCCCTACGATTCCGCGACCAACAGTTGCTTGCTTCGCACATCGCCCGCGTGCATGCCTCGCCCGACCACCCAAACTGCAGGCTCCTTTTTCCATCTTCTGCACCCCCCTCCCCACGACAGTGGCCTAGGTCGGATCTGCCGATTGCAGTCCGCTTTCGTTCCCTTCTCTCGTCACTAGAGTCCTTTCCCCTTCCTCCATCCTTCCGGCCCTCTTCTTCTACCCCTCCTTGGTCCCTCCCTCGCTTGCGGCTTTGCTTGGATTTGTCCTGTGACTCCAAGTCCTCTGTTCCACTTGCAAATCTTTGTCAATGATTCCTGGCTCTTCTTGCCTCGTTTCGCAATGCAGATATAGTCTACACCGACGGTTCTGTGGTCGATGGACGTACTGGGTTCGCTTTCATCCACGGCGACTATGTTGAGCAGCATTCCCTGCCTTGTGGGAGCAGTGTTTTCACTGTGGAGCTGGTTGCTCTTTATCGTGCACTCGCTCACCTTTCCTCCTGCCCTGGGGGGCATTCGAGATGCTGTTTTTGCGATTGTGGTTGTTCAGTGACGTTTGTGTGGTCCCCGGGCCACATCGGCATTCCAGGCAGGAAACGAACGTGTCGATCGGTTGTCCAAGCAGGCCACCACTTCGCCACCCCTGGAGCTTGGTCTCGTGGACTCAAAACAGCAATATCTACTCTCGAACGCTACCTTTCTTTAACCCCTCTTCATCAGGTGACCACTGTACCACAGACGTATGCTGCCTGTCTAAAAATTGATCTTATGTATTGACCTTATGTTATTAAATCTGCTCGGGAAATTTAAAAACTCGATTTTCTTAAGGATTTTTGCACATTGCATCTGATATTTGAGTTTTGAACTTAAAATACTATAAATACAAAAACATTACAAATATCTGATTGTGTGTAGTCCCTCGTTAGCTGTGCAGAGGTGGAGAGTGCACTTCAACCACAAGTGCTAGGCTCGGTGATAGACTTGGTGCCATTCTAGGAAACCAGCAGCCCGAACTGTCGGCTCCGGCAGTAAGATGTGCACAGTAGTGCTACCCTCTGTGTATATCTGTCAGAGTTGCACTGTACAGCTTCCAATCTCATTAGAAATGTGATGCCCAGAATCCACTGAAATAAGTTATAGTATATGGGCCTATACACAGCTACTTGGGTACGGAAAGCCTACTTAAAAAATTTCGAGAATTGGTATTAAGTAAAAGACCTAGAGATATTCTACGGCACCCTCACCTGTTGCTCCTGTAGGGACTGTGGAGACGAGATTAGTTTCAAGATGGCAGTTGAAGAGACATTCGACAGTCGTTATTTCTGCACTCCTGTGTGATTACAGTGGGAAGAAAGTCTAATGTGTGGAACCCTGCTAAGGGCTCTCTGCTATGCACTTCAGTGGTTTACAAAGGATGTAGATGTCACTTAGTAATTTCTGAAGATATAAATTTTGTCCGTAACAGACAACCGTGACCCAATTTTTTCAGGAGGGGGCTACAGAACTCAGTTCATCTGTTGACTGGAATCTCCATTTGTTTCTACGAATCTGTCTGGGCAGATGTGACAGTGGTACATCGTCGGCTGCTTTTCTTTCTGACTCTGGTGTTTTTGGTGGTGTGGATACCAAGGCCTCCATACACTTTCCTTTTGTTATTGAGAATAACTGGGATGAGTTATTTGTAGAGTGTTCTGTTGTAATATGGGACAGCAATAATGACTTCTGATAAACTGAACACAGTTGTCAAACTGTCTTTCCTTTGTAGCGCGTAGTATGTAGATTAAACCAGTCACTGTTCTATGTCGTGTCTGGTTAATCATTGTAACATGGGCTTTTTTTTGTTGTGGCAAGATCTTTTCTCAAAATTTCAATCACCAATTTTCTCTTCTGCAAACTAGTGTATTCTGCTGGTGGATATTGTGTTCGTGTGTGGTAACAGTGTCCATACAACAGTGATTGATGTGCAACTTAATGAAGCTGTGAGAATTATTGCTGGTACTGTTAGGTCTACTCCCTTTCAGTGGTTATCTGTCCTAACTGATGCTGCTCCGTAAGATCTTAACAGGAAAGCAGGTAAGCTAAACTCCCTCGACAAGATCACTTCTCGTAAGAAATCTCCCTCGTTTGATGACCTAAGAGTTCCACCGACAACTCTGAAATCACAAAAATCGCCCAGGGTCAATTCAGAAACTATCGGCTCTTTTGAAATGACCTCCGGCTGGTGACAACGCCAGAACGAATGTCGATTCGATAACTCTCGCCCAGTTTGAGATCCGACAAAGGTGGTCCAGGGATGCCAATTGAGACACTAAATCTGGTAGAGGCTGAACCACATTAGGAATGGTCGAGGGAGGTGTGGTTACATCTTGAAGAACTGTGGTCTCCATTCATCTGCTGACTAAGAGTGTAGGAACGAAACATAGAATATAATGTTAAGGAGTACCCGCTTCGAGTCTTTGAAAGTAACAGGATTCTACATCGAGTAGCTCTGAGTGCTCTGGACTGGTTGTCATATTTTGATAATTCCATTTGATCACAGATACTTTTGTGTACTTGCAAAATTAGACAGTAATTGAATAAAGTCCTTTGAATGCGAAAATGTTGTGTCAGTTACTGCTTTTGTAGGGAGGAAGGACAGTTGTGGCAAAATAAGAGAAATGAGAAACCTTCTGAAAAGATTTAGGTGTTTATTTTTTCCACATGGTATTTGACAGGGAAACAATTGAGGAAGAGTTTGGAAATGCTTCTGTGAACCATTTGCTGAGTACTTGAGTCTGAATTGTAGAGTAGTCACATAAATGTAGATGTTTACAAATTAGGCAATCTGTGGCACAGGTATTTTATGTTTAACAGAGCACCTGACACCGTTCTTGACAGCACGAAAGTCTCGGCCAGTGCCATTGCCGTACCTCCACAAAATCAAATTGAATGAAATCCGATAAAGATATTATCAGATAACGAAAGAGAGAATAATGAGGAGCACTATCTATCCACTAAAAATGAGACATACGCACGTGCCATCCTTAAGACTACACAGACGAGTGCAAAACTTCGACTCGATGCACTGAACCCGTGTCCCTCGTCAACGACCTCCAGTTATCTGCCAATGTAGACCCCCTGTCGTGAGCAGCAGAGGGCTGTTGGAGCCAGACCACTCGTCGCCCAAATGCGTACGACCTGCCTCCGCACTGCTCCAGTCGTTCGAGAGACTGTGCGGATGAAAGTTTGACGAGTGACTCTTCTTCACACTTACTAATATTGAAACCTAAGCAGGAGCCACAGTTTCGCCTCAGTGTGGACACTGAGGGTCTCTCCAGAATCGTCGCAGTTTGTCTGACACCTACATTTACTTGAATTTTGAAACTTTAATATTAGTGTCGTACCACATTCTCGGTTTCTGTTGCAGGACTGCAGGCCGTCAGTAAACTCGCAAGTGGTCTCGACGGGAGCTCGCGAATCGGTGGCGGAGAATCGCGACGTGGAGGGCGAGGTGGTGCCCGCGGTAGCACTGCCGTCAGTGGTTCGCGTCACACCGCGGCCGCGGCTGCCCGCCTCCATGCAGGCCAACAAGAACCTCCTGCTCAAGGCAGTCGCAGAGGCCCAGCGCAGTGTCGCCGCAGCAGCAGCTTCGGTTGTCGCGCCTGCCTCCGGCACTGTCCCATCCGCCGTCTCGACAGTGGCTGCGCGGCACAGGGTAGAGGGGCGTCGAGTTGCAGTCCGGCACAGAGTGGGATCTCACCAGGAAGAGGAGGAAGACGAGCGAGAACAGGAGGGAGAGGATAACTACAGGGACGAGGCACTCCAGGTGGGCATTGTTTGTTTTGTGTCCTTATGTGTCCGGTTGACCACCTCTGGTTGCGTTTTGATTGTACAGTACTTCTTTTCCTGCATTCACATAGATAACAGCAATAGTAATAATAATAGTCACGATGATGACGACACCGGTGCTCACGGTGCACACAGAATACTGAGTGCGGAGTACTGCGAGACTGAGGAATTCGGGACACTGTCTCAGAATAACACAGTTAACGATGTAGCTGATGTGGATACGGCCCCACAATTACATCAATGTGTGGCAACACTGCTGTAACAAACTGGCTACGCACCTCTCCTTCATTTGGCTGTGCGTGCCACCGTCTTCGGATGACAAAATGATTCGACGTAAGAACCCTAAAAATAGGCAGGCCCTACGGCTTAGCAGCAGAGGAGCCAGAGGAGAATTCTGCGACAGAGTGCCGAAGGCTTACGTGTCCAATTGGACGTCCTCCACTGTGCGGCCTCTGCTGCGCTCCTCGTGGTCTGTGGTTCCGTGCCACTGGGCTGCCTGCAGAATCCGACAAGCCTACGGCCGGGATAGTAACCGCAGTCACTCTCACCTGTGAGAATGCCGCTCTACCTTCGGCAGCTGCACTGGCAGCTCTGGTCGGCACCGTGTCGGGGACTACCTCCTGCTGATGCGCGTGGCACTCGGAAATAGCCACCGCCGTTGCACTGGTACAGAGGTGCTGCAGATCGACGTCAGTCTCCACCTACCAGATGAGGGTGCACACTTGCATTTCCTGTAGTTTGATGGATAATAGAGAGCTTCTCAAACCCCGTCCATTTTTCAGCACCTGTCATCAGCTCTGGCAGACTCCCGTCTCCCTCATATGCCTATCGAATCCGAAGTGCTCGAGTGGAAGACAGTTACACTGTCCCGACAGACCGAAGTGGCATTCTCCTGTATATCGACAGTGAACTTTGTAAGCACTCCGTTACAAATGTAATAATAATAATAATAATACATAAAACACCTAGAAGACTGTAATATTGACAGAGTATGGGGCATCTTTGTCTTAAAAGAGGAAGAATGAAAACAGAGTCCGAAGATCTGATAGTAACTGACAGGTAAAGTGTCTCAAACGGTAGAGAGTGCAAGTGTCTCAAACGGTAGAGAGTGCGGGTCACATATTATTTGGCTGTCCTGCCCCAGTGAAGGCCAATACCTCGGGAGGCACGATAATGTCTTGCTCGTACCTTCACTTGCAAATAAGTGGAGCTGTAGGAGTACCGGACCACTGCAGTAAGTGGTACAGCCACAGAAAGTTGCACCTGACACTGCCCTGTATGATCGACGGTTACATACTGACAGAACAGTAGTAGCTGATAAGACTTGTCATCTTACACTTATTTGTCCTCTCAGCATTCAGTCCAAGGTGAAGTCACTTCTAAAGAAATGTTCAGTACATGAAACGTAGGATTGTCATATGGAAACAAGTTTGTTTCTTAATTATGTGTGAAAAATGTGAAAATCTTCTAATTCTTAAACAAAACACTCACACACACACACACACACACACACACACACCACTGTACTAGCACACCCACTGTGATTAACAAAATCATAAAAGTGTTAACCAGTCATTTATTATGGTATTGTGGTTTCAATTTTATGTTCATGAGCATGTGAGCAATGTTTTAGCATAGTATGCTTGTAAAGGTCTTCAGCAGTTGCTTAAACTGAATATTTTTGTGTATGATATAAATGATAAGGATTGCAAGCTACTGCACGAGACACACATTCATTGTGTGCCCTCTTGTAGGATTAACCACCTCTTAGAGAACATTTGTTGGTTGGTTTGAAAATATTTGCTTAAGCTCTGAGACAAATAATGAACATTCTATTTAGTCAATAACATGCCAGCAGTTCTTAACAATTTTAATTTCTTCCTTTATGTGTGCTATCAACAAAAAATTGGTAATTTTTTGCGAAGGAAATATGCAAAATAAAATGATGAAACAAAATTTAATTGGTGAAATGTTCTGTTGTGGCTGTAAATGTTTAACGAAAAGCACTCCTTAGTATTTCTGTAATTTTGTATATTAATGGTATTTTAAAGAGTGATATTGTTGATGCTAATCAAGGAAAAACTACCCTTTATTTTCACATTTGTGTGTGTGTGTGTGTGTGTGTGTGTGTGTGTGTGTGTGTGTGTGTGTGTGTCCCCATCCATCTGTCCGTCCAATACACAGCCTCTATTTCATCCATAACTAAGAACTGCCTTTCCACTTGGGACATAGAATGGTAAAAAAGACAGTCTGTGTGTGTTGTTTCATTTTACAGTCTAAACAGATATTTTTTTTCGTTACTTAGCATTCTGTGGAATTGTTCATATGTTGTGTGTTTCACATTTTATTTCCGGATACTGTTATCAGAATAACAGATTATTTGAAGTTGTTACTTGCACAAAGTGTTCTCGGATTTACTTTTTAATTTTTTTTTGTTACAGAATCCAGAAGGCATATTCACTCGAGGCTTCCTAAACAGGGAGAACTTTGCTGTAACGGTATCAAATGAATCAGGTCGGTAGCAAGAATTTTAGCAGTTTTTTTTTTTTTTTTTTTTTTTTTTTTTTTTTTTTTTTTTTTTTTCCTCCCCCCCCCCCCCCCCCACAGTTTCAATGATTAAAACTAATTTGAGTATTTTGTAGTCATAATATTTAGTGGTTCTAGTCATCGTTACATAGAAAACAAAACTGAGCTTACTTTTCTCTGGATATCAAAATACTACTTTTTAGAATTTGTTTACAAACCAGTGAGCAAGTTGTGTGACCTCCTTTTGGTCCAAATAAACATTTACTGCTTTCCATACAGAAACCTTGAGCATTCTACCCAGGTGAAAATAATGTGCTCAGTCTTGGCTGTGCCTGCTTTTCAAATATTCTGCGTTGGACTACAGGAGAATTTCATTGCATCTGAATTTGACTTTTATATTGTGAACATATTTTGAAGAACGAAATTATTTGGTATCGGTCCAAACACAGTGATACATTATAACACTTGTGTTGAAGTGAGACATGGACAATAAGCAGTACAGCCAAAATGAGAATAGAAGTGTTTAAATGTTGTATTGGAGGAGGGACTGAAGATGCATGGGTAGATATGTTATTAACTACTGAAGAGGTACTGAATCAAATTGTGGGAGGAGGCAGGGTACATACAGAACCACCACCAAGATGAAACAATAAGAATGGATTACTTAGAGAAATATTTTGGGATTAAAAGTTGACAACATTGTGGATGTGCAGTCCTTTTCATCTACCATTCTACACATACATTGAAGAAGGAATGAAGAAAATGAAGTTGAGTCCTTAAGTGGACAAGCAGAATAACACTTGGGGCGGTCAGATGTCGATGATGAGATTTGTTGATAATATTGCTACTATCTCTGAAAGTGAGTAAGAACTACAGAATCTGTTAAATGGAATAAATAGCCTACCGGTCATAGAATATGGAATGAAAGTAAGCTAAAGAAAGATGAAAATCCTGAGAAGCAGCAGAAATCAGAGTGGTATCAAAGTAAATGTCAAAATTAAGGTGTACGTAGTAGATGAAGTTCAGGATTTATTCTACCTTGGAAGCAGAACAGTGCTTGACAGGTGGAGCAAAACTGTCACGAGGAAGAGCATTCTTCACCAAAATTGGTGTACTGGTATGAAGCCTGTGCCTTAATTTCAGAAAGAAATTTCTGAGAATGAACGTCTGTAGCATGTTGCGTAAGTGAATATTGTGGACTGTAGGAATGCCAGAAAAGAGGAGCAGCAAAGTGTGTGAGAGTGGTGTTACAGTAGGACGCTAGAAAGTAAGCGGTAAGTCGACCGATAAGAAAAGAATTTCGGAGGTTCTTCACAGTAGAGTGCGAAAGGATTTTGTGATAAACACTTACTAGTGAAGGCAGGATGAGCAGTTGTGCTACCTCTGATCTTACAAAACACGCTTTTCAGTTATTCCACATTTCACACCTTTCTCTTTCCTCTCCATTCCTAAATTGAAAGTATTGACGATTTCACATCGTTCGTATATAACTGCAAGTGCTCGAGGCTCACGGACGTTGGGTTCACCCTTCCCTATACTGCACCAGTTACCAGTTTTGGCATCAGATTAGCTTGAGGTTTCATGTAGGTGCAGTACGGAATCTGGAGCCTAAGATCGGGGGCCACCACACTGTGTCATGTGATGAAAGATTTGCTGTGACTGTCCAGGAGCCGTGGGAGACTCAGAGGAGGACGAGCAGTTCGACAGCGGGCGACGGCGCGACTGCACGCTACGCGAGCTACGCGGAGCCGGGAGGTGGAGGCCGGTAGTGACCACTGCCGGCAAATCCGCGAAGGCCTTCATGCCCGCTGACACGCCACAGCAAATAACCATCCAGCTGTCTCCCGAGGGCAGTCGCGACGGTCAGTGGGTCGAAGGGCGGCTGCGCCGCGTGATGCCTCGGCACCCCCCTCCAACCTCCCACTCCCCTCCCCCTTGTCACCCCGTACTTGCCGACACTCTGTAACCTTCTGTCCCACCCCCGACCCTGTTTCCCCACCCTGTTACCACTTCTGTGAATCTGTGCAACTCGGCTTTCCATCTGTTATTGCCTTTGCCCTTCTCAGTTTGTATCTGTCTCCATTCCTCAACTGTGCTCAAATTTCCCGGCTATTTATTGAACCTACACGAATCGTGTTGCTCACCTTTTCCTATTGAATTTGCATTGCTTTTATCTGTTTGGTTTCAGATTTCAGTCTGAAGGCCGTTTAAATGCAACTCTCAAGAATGATCGATCATGTGCGAGGCTCTTCACCTCTACGTAACTGCTCCACTGTACACCCATTTGAACCTCCTTACTGTAGTCAAATCTGTCCATCTCTACAATTTTAATGCCCTGCCCCTCTCCTCCACTCTTGCCCCCTACCACACTCATTATTCTTTGATGCCTCAGGCAGTACGGAGTCTTGCCATTTGCTTCTTTTGTCTATATCTCATCATTAACTGTCCGGTCTACATATCTCATCTTCGATAGCCTTCTGTGACACTACATTTTGAGAGATTCTGTTGTCTTCTAGTGCAAACTGTGTATCTTTTACGTTTCACTTCTGTACGAGGCTACCCTCTGTACAGATACCTTCAGAAAAAAATTTCGAACCCCTAAATGTACTGGATATGTTAACATATTTCCCTTTTTCAGAAAAGCATCTTGTACATGCTCTTTATTTCTGTCATCATTAATTATTTCGTTGCCAAATAGCAATCTCTCAGACCGTATCTCATTTCCTAATGTAATTCTCTTACATCATCTAATGTCATTCAACTGCATTCCATTGTTTTACTTTTGCCAATGTTTGTCTTAAAACCCCTTTTTGAGACACAGTCCTTTCGTTCAGCTGATCTTCTGAGACCTTTGACATCTCTGAAGGGATTGCAGTGTCACTGTCAAACTGTAATCTGCATTTCTCTGTAGTGTTCTCTAATGCCTATCCATTAATTTCTCTTATATTTTGTTTTCATCTACCCTTTCGTCATCACCATTATTACAACATATCTGGCTACTGTCATTCAGTACTCTGGCCTCACAGTGCTCTCTCTCTCTCTCTCTCTCTCTCTCTCTCTCTCTCTCTCAACCCCCCCCCCCCCCGGCCATCTCCCTCACTCGACCCTCCCCCTTGCCCCCCTTCCTCTCTTCCCCCTTTACTCCCCACTCCCTCCCTCACTCCTCGTTTTGTGTACAACTTGCTAAGCCTTAGCTGTCAGCCCTACCATCACTCACTTGTCCAGTCTCCAATGTCTGTTCCAGGCATGTCAACCACCTCCCACCCCCCTCACCCCCTCATCCTCCCTCCCCCCCCTCCCCCCTCATCCTCCCTTTTGGCCAAACACATGATTTCGTAGCTATACAACCATTACCTATCCACACTTCTTAGGTTTATTTCAGTTAATGTGCTCTGTACTTATCTTAATATGAGAAGCAAGAAGGTACTGGTTTTTTACATTTGTCTCAACACAAATTTTGGTAGTGGAGTCATTCCATGCCGAGTGGTCTGGAGATTACTGCACAACTGTCATTGATTTTGATGGAATTTTGTATGAACAGTCGACATGTTCCCAATGAACTTTCGTAAAGTTCCACGATCGTAAACCCTAGAACGGTCAGGCTGGGAGTACGAGACCCACTAGTTTTTATTTCACTGAATTTATATTCTTATAGTTGCCGATTTGACTCGAGCACTCTGCTAGCTTCCTGTAACATCAGAGAGAAAGCGTTCATATCGTGAATGAGGTTTTGCTTTGTTTAGTCACTGTTTGGCAGTCTTCCAAAAAGCGCGCGGGTCTGTTAGACCCAGCACGACTGTTACTAATTTCTGCCAGTGCGATCCCATTTTTATTTTGGTGTAGATCTGTCATTGAGTTACTTTGTGAACTATTTATGATGTCCTAAAATTGAATTATGATTGTCAGTAGTTTAAATTTTAAAATGGCAAGAGAGAATCTTTCATACAGTGAAATTAACAGAATTTATGACAAAGAGAGTGAAGTAGATGATTCTGATGTGGACCCAGATTTCGAAATAAACGGTGATCGTGACTTCGAAATAAACAATGATTGTGACAGTAATAGTGAAATAAGTGGCGGTGAAGAGGAAGATGTTCAGCTTTCTGCCAGCACTGATGCACCTACTGTTGTCGATTCAAGTTTATCTCCCATAACTGACTCATGTATGTCACCTATGCGATTATATAAAGGAAGGAATGGAGCAACTAAGTGGAGAAAAACTTGTTTCCCACAGAGTGTTCGAAAAACATGTCACAACATAATTACCATGCATTTGCCCGAAAGCATTCAAGCTGCGATGGATGTACATTCACCGTTAGAATCGTGGCAGTTATTTTTTTAGCAATGCATTGATTGATTTAGTTTTTGAATTGAGCAGTATCTGAATTGATTGAGTTTGAAACAAATGTACGAGTGACCCAAATATGGCTAGGCATAAAAGTAAGTTTTGATGAACTGAAGGCATATTTTGGCCTAGTTTACTTAGCTGTGGAACATTGCATGGCAGTAAAATGAGTATCGAGGATTTTTGGAACACAGGTGGGACTGGAATAGAAATCTTTCGAGCAAGTGTTATTGAAAAGGTTCAGATTTTTGACTCTTTGTATCAGGTTTGTCAACATCAGTATGATGCAAGAAAGAAAAGCACAAGATAATCTTGCTGCCATAAGATCCGTTCTCAATATGTTTGTCTCCAACTGCAGTGCATATTTTGCTCCATCAGAAAACATTGCTTTGGACAAAATGCTCATTCTGTACAGAGGCAGGAGCAGGTTCAGAATATGTATACCAAATAAACCTACTGAGTATGGGATAAAGGTTTTGATCCTGGCATTTTCCAAAACATACTACGTAAAACATTTGGAAATCTATGCAGGTGCACAACCACAAGGAGCATTCAAAGTCAGTAATAAGGCAGTCTGTTTTTTGTGTCTCGTAGACTCAGTAAACTGGTCTGGAAGAAATCTGACAATAGATGATTGGTCTTACCCAATCATTAGAAAAGTGCTACAAGAAAAGACTATTACTTTTGTTGGTACATTAAAAAAAATAAGCCTGAAATTCCAGTTGAGTTTTTACCCAAAAAATCTAAGAGAGTTCTCAAGTGTGTTTCGATCTCAGGAAGATGTCACATTACTCTCATATGTAACAAATCAATACTGCTTGTTTTGTCAATGCGTCATGATGCATGTTGCTAGAGGGACAAGACAGTGACCTCTGTCTCTTTTTTCAGTTGTTGAACATTGGAGCTATCAATGGCTACATTACATTCAAAGCAAACAGAAACGCTTCAGTTAGAAGAGAATACCTCAGAACCCTATTAAAGTCTCTCTTAACACCATATCTGACAGTGCGTGCAACACAGCCAAACCTCCCGCTCAAAATTCCCAGGCTTACCACTAACCTCTCCAGCACCAAAGAACAAAGAATAGATGAAGATCCCCCAACAGCGAAAAGTGGAAGGTGCTACAGATGCAAGGACAGCAAAACTAAATACTTTTGCAAAGTTTGCTATGTATGGTTGTGTGTGGTGAATGCTGAAATGGTTTCTGGTGACTGTTCTGAAAAATTGTGATTTTAGACTAAAATGTAATTCAGGAAGTTAAAATAATGTCAATATAACATTTAGTAGTACATGAAATCTTGCACTAAGAGCTTACAGCTTCATTCTGCTGCAATGGATACCACATCTTTCAGTACATAAACAACTGGCTCACTTCTCAGTATGAGAATTCCAGACCGACTGAACTGCCGAGTGGTAAAATTGTGTGCAGGGGACTTAATAAAGAGTGCTTTGAATTACTGACAGACTTCAAGAATTGTGGGTGTAAACAGAAAAATGAAACGTAAAGTGAGCATTTACGAGGCATCGAGGGGTGCCTGCCACGACTCCTCATTTCTGTCTTCAACCTTTACTTTCGAAAGATGTACTGTGGCGGAATTACAGTTTCTAGTTTGGAGCCACTTTCGTGTAAGAGCTCTCATCTCTCGTTCATTTACGTGCGGTTCAGTGTTTCCCACTCCTACAGGTGACTCCTCTTCGGAGCGCGAAGATGAAGAGGTGGCCGAAATACCGCCACACTCGGCAGCAGGGAAGGACGACACGAGAAGCTACGACGGGCAGCCGGTGTTCGAGGATGAGGATGAGGATGAGGAGGAAGAGGGGGGGCCCGTGGCGACAGTCGCTGCCGTCAGACCGACAGTCGTCACGACAGTGGCCCACATGGACATGTGAGTTCCTGTCATTGTGCCTGTGACTTCATATTAATCTTGAGATGTGTGCTTCTCTATTCTCACATTTTGTAGAGGTAGAGGTATAGGTAACTATCAGTACTAGGCAAATTGTTGTGGTGATGCTTAGTGTGGGGAATTCTTTTCTGTGTGTATTTGTCTGGAGTGTAGCCTTTTGTGAAAATTAAGTATTATGGACATATAGACATGAAGAGAACGGAAGATCTTTGAAATGTGATGCTGCTGCTGAAGCTTAGATGGGTAGATCAAGAAACTAATGAAGATATTCTGAGTCAAATTGGGAAGTGACTAACAGTAGGTGTCTTACAGTGGGACATCTACTCGGGCATTGAGGCATCCTTAATTTGTTAACAGATAAGAGTGTAACGGTATAGGAAAACTGGGATTAAACTACAGTAAGCAGGTGCAGGTAGATGCACATTGCAGTTATTAAGGGGGGGGGGGGGGGGGGGGGGGGTTGCAGATGACACAGGATTACAGTCTTTAATTGCCAGAGAACTTCAGTATGAGCACAAGTGAGGCAGGCCTGTTGTTTTTAACGTTATTGAGTTCTGACAGAACAGCTAGCTGTCAGGATTGTGGAACAGTTTGGCCTTTGCCAAGTTTGCTGCAGTGTGTGGGGATCTTTTGTTATGAGGAGTAATAGTTATTTTGGAATTACTTTGACCTTCAGTTCCTGAGCGTATAATAAGGATTAGAGTTTCTCGAATGAACCGTCGCTATTAGGGGCTTTATGTAAAAGCCCCTTGTAAATGTTAGTTACCAGCCTAAAATGCGTGACTGGGAACCTAGAATACGAATGGTACAGTGTAACAAATAGTAAAGTGTGTGACTCAGTTCCGAAGAGTACTCCCTCTTCAGATTAGGTATAAATGCTGTTTTCAGCTTCGTGCAACAGTTACTGAAAAACTGCACAGTGCACCCAGTTGATAACAAGTTAATCTCTCTTTAACTTCCATCTTGGCCATAAAGAAAACGACAAACTACTGAGAACAGGTATCATATATTCGCAAAAAAAAAAATGCTATCGCTGCACAACACAGTACTCACCTGTGTTTTAAAAGGAATCAGTAAGTATTAACTGTTGTAGACCGGGCACGGTGGTAAAATTTGAAAACTATAAGTCGGGTATGAACATAGAGTAAATACTGACTAATGTATTCCGTATCAGTTTCCCCATTTTGGTCACGGTATCTGCGAGTTGTGGACCCCGTGCTGTCAGGGGGGGATTGTTCCGAGCCTCTGCTGCTTTCGTACATTTTGCCCGAGCAGTTCTTTCCCCGGAGTGTGAAGCTGGGTGGCAGTCCAGATGCTCCCAGTTGACAAGAATAGGAAGTAGGTTTTCATAAAATGATTAATATCTACATTGATACTGCGCAATGATTCACCTTACGGCACATGGCAGATGGTACCCCATACTGTTAAGTCATTTCCTTTCCTGTTCCACTCGCAAATAGAACGAGGGAAAAACAACTGTGTATATGCCTCAATATGAGCCCTAATCTCCCTACTCTTATCTTTGTGGTACTTACGCACAGTGTACGTTGGAAGCAACAGGATCATTCTGCAGTCAGCTTCAAATGCCGGTTCTCTAAATTTTCTCAGTTTCTCAAGAAGAATGTCGCCTTCCCTCTGGGGATTCCCATTTGAGTTCCTGAATCGTCTCCGTAACACTTGCGTGTTTTTCAAACTTGCCAGTAATAATCTAGCAGTCCGTCTTTGAATTGATTCAATGTCTTCCTGTAATCTGACCTGTTACGGATCCCAAAGACTGGGGCAGTACTCAAAAATAAGTCACACTAGCATCCTATATACGGTCTCCTTTTTTCAGAGGAAACACAGTTTCCCAGAATTCTCCCAATAAACTGAAGTTGACAGTTCACTTTTCCTACCACAGATCTTACATGCTTGTTCCATTTCATGTCACTTTGCAACATTATGCCCAAGTACAGGGTTATTACAAATTATTGAAGCGATTTCACAGCTCTACAATAACTTTATTATTTGAGGTATTTTCACAATGCTTTGCACACATATACAAAACTCAAAAAGTTTTTAAGGCATTCACAAATGTTCGATATGTGCCCCTTTAGTGATTCGGCAGGCATCAAGCCGATAATCAAGTTCCTACCACACTCGGCGCAGGATGTCCCCATCGATGAGTTCGAAAGCATCGTTGATGCGAGCTCGCAGTTCTGGCACGTTTCCTGGTAGAGGAGGTTTAAACACTGAATCTTTCACATAACCCCACAGAAAGAAATCGTACGGGGTTAAGTCGGGAGAGCGTGGAGGCCATGACATGAATTGCTGATCGTGATCTCCACCACGACCGATCCATCGGTTTTCCAATCTCCTGTTTAAGAAATGCCGAACATCGTGATGTAAGTGCGGTGGAGCGCCATCCTGTTGAAAGATGAAGTCGGCGCTGTCGGTCTCCAGTTGTGGCATGAGCCAATTTTCCAGCATGTCCAGATACACGTGTCCTGTAACGTTTTTTTCGCAGAAGAAAAAGGGGCCGTAAACTTTAAACCGTGAGATTGCACAAAACACGTTAACTTTTGGTGAATAGTGAATTTGCTGCACGAATGCGTGAGGATTCTCTACCGCCCAGATTCGCACATTGTGTCTGTTCACTTCAACATTAAGAAAAAATGTTGCTTCATCACTGAAAACAAGTTTCGCACTGAACGCATCCTCTTCCATGAGCTGTTGCAACCGCGCCGAAAATTCAAAGCGTTTGACTTTGTCATCGGGTGTCAGGGCTTGTAGCAATTGTAAACGGTAAGGCTTCTGCTTTAGCCTTTTCCGTAAGATTTTCCAAACCGTCGGTTGTGGTACGTTTAGCTCCATGCTTGCTTTATTCGTCGACTTCCGCGGGCTACGCGTGAAACTTGCCCACACGCGTTCAACCGTTTCTTCGCTCACTGCAGGCCGACCCGTTGATTTCCCCTTACAGAGGCATCCAGAAGCTTTAAACTGCACATAGCATCGCCGAATGGAGTTAGCAGTTGGTGGATCTTTGTTGAACTTTGTCCTGAAGTGTCATTGCACTGTTATGACTGACTGATATGAGTGCATTTCAAGCACGACATACGCTTTCTCGGCTCCTGTCGCCATTTTGTCTCACTGCACTCTCGAGCGCTCTGGCGGCAGAAACCTGAAGTGCGGCTTCAGCCGAACAAAACTTTGAGTTTTTCTACGTATCTGTAGCGTGTCGTGACCATATGTCAATGAATGGAGCTACAGTGAATTCATGAAATCGCTTCAATCATTTGTAATAGCCCTGTATTTAAATGATGTGACTGTGTCAAGCAGGACACTACTAATGCTGTATCTGAATATTACGGGTTTGTTTTTCCTAGTCATCAACATTAAGTTACATTTTTGTACATTTAGAGCTAGCTGCCATTCATCACACCAACTAGAAATTTTGTCAAAGTCATCTTGTATCCTCCTACAGTCACTCAATTTTGACACCTCGTCAGCAAACAACCACAGACTGCCGCTCACACTGTGCCAAATCATTTGTGTATATAGAGAATAATAATAGTCCTATCACACTTCTCTGGGGCACTCCTGATGATACCCAAGTCTCTGATTAACACTTGCCTTTGAGGAAAAGAAACTGGGTTTTATAACTTTAGATGTCTTTGAGCCACTCACATATCTTTGAACCTATTCCATATGTTCTTACCTTCTTTAAAAGCCTTCAATAGGGCACCGTGTCACACTTTCTGGAAATCTAGAAATATGATACCTGCCTGTTGCCTTTCATCCATAATTCAAAGTTAATTGTGTGAGGAAAGGGCAAGTTGAGTTCTGCACGAGTGATGTTTTCTAAAGCCATGCTGATCATGGATGTAAGCTTCTTGGTCTCAAAGAAAATTTATTGTACTCAAACTGAGAATGTGTTAAAGAATTCCATGCAAACCGATGTTACAGATATTAGTCTGTAATAATGTGGGTTCGTTCTTTTGCCCTTCATAAACACAGGAGTCCCCTACACTTTTTTCCAGTCACCTGTGACTTTGCACTGGGTAAGAGATTGATGATAAATGCAAGCCAAGTATGTGACAGTGCTGTAGAGTACTCTTTGGAAAACCAAATTGGAATTTCATCTGGACCTGGTGACATGTGTTTTCAACTTCTTCAGTTGTTTCTCTTGCCAGGGATGCTTATTACTATGTCGTCCATACAGGCACCTGTTTGATGATCAAATGGTAGTATGTTTGTACAATTCTCCTGTGTAAACAATTTCTTGAATGTGAAATTAAAAACTTTGGCTTTAGTTTTGCTGTCCTCAACTGCCACACCAGACTACTCAACAAGTGACTTCATGGAAGCCTTAGAACCACTTACTGATTTTACATAGGACCAGCATTTTCTCAGGTTCTCTGCCAGATTTTTTGCTAAGGTATGGTGGTGGTGATAGTTCTATGCTTTGCTCATAGGTCTTTTGACAGGCGAACAAATATCTTCTAACCTCTGCTTGTCACCGTTTGCCCGTTCTCTTTTAAATCGAGTGTGCGACACCCTCTGCTTTCTCAGTATTTTCTGAATCTCGTTATTGGAACATGGTGGCTCTTTCCCACCCTTAATCCTCTTACTCGGAACATAATTCTCCAGACCACAATTTACAATCTGCATAAACTTTGCGCATAATTCCTCTACATCCACCTCACTGGAACTAAGTGACGGCCCTTCACTGTGTAAGTAAGATGCTGACAACTGCTTATATGCTGTTTCTAGCAGAATTACTCTCCTAACCTTCTGAACTGATGTATTAACTTTTGTAGCCGTAGTTGCTATAACGACATCACGATCACCAATCGCCTTTTCAGTGCAGGCGTTGTCGATAGAGTTTGGCCTATTTGTAGCTGTGAGGTCTAAGATATTGTCGCAGAAGAAGCCGAGTAGCGCAGTCGCCATAGTGTAGTTGTTATGATACAAGATTGTTGCGTGGAGGGTCGTAAGTTCAAAACTCACCTGAACTAAAACATTTTAATTTCTATATTTGGTTCGAAGAAACTGCAAAAAGGTGGGAATTTAAGGAGATGGGACCTGGATAAACTTAAAGAACCAGAGGCTGTAGAGAGTTTCAGGGAGACCATAAGGGAACAATTGACAGGAATGGGGGAAAGAAATACAGTAGAAGAAGAATGGGTAGCTTTGAGGGATGTAATAGTGAAGGCAGCAGAGGATCAAATAGGCAAAAAGACGAGGGCTAGTAGCAACCCTTGGGTAACAGAAGAAATATTGAATTTAATTGATGAAAGGAGAAAATATAAAAATGCAGTAAATGAAGCAGGCAAAAAGGAATACAAACGTCTCAAAAATGATATCGGCAGGAAGTGGAAAATGGCTTAGGAGGGATGGCTAGAGGACAAATGTAAGGATGTAGAGGCTTATCTCACTAGGGGTAAGATAGATACTGCCTACAGGAAAATTAAAGAGACCTTTGGAGAAAGGAGAACCACTTGCATGAATATCAAGAGCTTTGATGGAAACCCAGTTCTAAGCAAAGAAGGGAAAGCAGAAAGGTGGAAGGAGTATGTAGAGGGTCTATACAAGGGCGCTGTACTTGAGGACAATATTATGGAAATGGAAGAGGACGTAGATGAAGATGAAATGGGAGAAATGATACTGCGTGAAGTGTTTGACAGAGCACTGAAAGACCTGAGTCGAAACAAGGCCCCCGGAGTAGACAACATTCCATTGGAACTACTGACGGCCTTGGGAGAGCCAGTCCTGACAAAACTCTACCATCTGGTGAGCAATATGTATGAGACAGGCGAAATACCCTCAGACTTCAGGAAGAATATAATTATTCCAAACCCAAAGAAAGGTGGTGTTGACAGATGTGAAAATTACTGAACTATCAGTTTAATAAGTCACAGCTGCAAAATACTAACACAAATTCCTTACAGACGAATGGAAAAAGTGATAGAAGTCGACCTTGGGGAAGATCAGTTTGGATTCCGTAGAAATGTTGGAACATGTGAGGCAATACTGACCCTACGACTTATCTTAGAAAATACATTAAGGAAAGGCAAACCTACGTTTCTAGCATTTGTATACTTAGAGAGAGCTTTTGACAATGTTGACTGGAATACTCTCAAATTCTGAAGGTGGCAGGGGTAAAATACAGGGAGCAAAAGGCTATTAACAATTTGTACAGAAACCAAATGGCAGTCATACGAGTCGAGGGGTATGAAAGGGAAGCAGTGGTTGGGAAGGGAGTGATACAAGGTTGTAGCCTATTCCTGATATTATTCAATCTTTATATTGAGCAAGCAATAAAGGAAACAAAAGAAAATTTCGGAGTAGGTTTTAAAATCCATGGAGAAGAAATAAAAACTTTGAGACTCACCGATGACATTGTAATTCTGTCAGAGACAGCAAAGGACTTGGAAGAGCAGTTGAACGGAATGGACTGTATCCTGAAAGGAGGGTATAAGATGAACATCAACAAAAGCAAAACGAGGATAATGGAATGTAGTCGAATTAAATTGGATGATGCTGTGGGTATTAGATTAGGAAATGAGACACTTAAAGTAGTACAGGAGTTTTACTATTTGGGCAGCAAAATAACTGATGATGGTAGAGAGGATATAAAATGTAGACTGGCAATGGCAAGGAAAGCGTTTCTGAAGAAGAAAAATTTGTTAACATTGAGTATAGTTTTAAACGTCAGGAAGTCGTTTCTGAAAGTATTTGTATGGAGTATAGCCATATATGGAAGTGAAACGTGGACGATAAATAGTTTAGACAGGAAGAGAAGTGTGGTGCTACAGTAGAATGCTGAAGATTAGATGTGTGGATCACATAACTAATGAGGAGGTATTAGAGTAGCATTGGGGAGAAGAGGAGCTTGTGGCTCAATTTGACTAGAAGAAGGGATTGGTTGGTAGGACATGTTCTGAGACATTGAGGGATCACCAATTTAGTATTGTAGGGCAGCGTGGAGGGTAAAAATTGTAGGAGGAGACCAAGAGATGAATACACTAAGCAGATTCAGAAGGATGTAAGCTGCAGTAGGTACTGGGGGATTAAGAGGCTTTGCACAGGATAGAGTAGCATGGAGAGCTGCATCAAACCAGTCTCAGGACTGAAGACCACAACAACATCATTTGGTTCGAGTACATTCTAGAAGTATACACAAATGGCAAGAATCACTGTACTGGAATGTTCTGTAGATGTATATATACCGTATGTGTTCTGGCCGGAGGTAGCTCGCTCCACTCTGTTGGATGTGCAAGTGCTGAATAAACCTTAGTTAAGTGAAGTTAGTGTTTGTCATTCATCTACTTACACCTTCCTCTACGTGACATTCTGCTGGTGGAGGCGGTGGGTTTTGGAACTTGTGATACCGCACATTATCGATCATACAGTGGCTTCCCATCAGGCCATGACAGAGCCGCCGTTTACATTGCGAGAAACCCGAGTTCAGACCATATTCAACAGATCGCAATCTATCCAAGACAGGAGAAGACGTCACGATGACCGCAACTGTGTGCTACCAAATGAGACATCCTTCCGTGTTCTCTGGTGACGATAGCTAAGATCCAAACAAGTGGCTGAAGGTATATGAGCTTATAGCCAAAGTTAACAAATGAGATGATACTGTGTGTTTGGCTAACATATTTTTTTACTTGGAGGGCACTTGCCAAGCAATGGTTTGAGAACGACGAGGAGAAATTCACAAGCTGGGAAGTATTCCAGGCAGAACTGTGCAAGTATTTCGGCGACACATGACGACAGAAGTGCAAGGCTGAAGATAAAAATTAAAGTGCAGGACACAGCCTCTAGGAGAAACGACAGCATCCTACATTCGAGGCGTCTCGGAGCTGCGTAAAATAGTGGATCCTCGAAAGGAGGAGGAAGATAAGGTTGCACATCTCATGATGGGTGTTGCTGAGGACATGTATCAAGCCCTACTCCTGAAGGAGGTTTCGACAGCAGACGACTTCATAAAATGGTGCCAGTATATCGAGACGGTGCATCAAAAAAGAATTACACGCAAGAAGATTGAACAGCTTCCAAACATTGTATCGATGTCTGTGATGGAGGAAGAAACTGATTTCACAGGTGTTCTTCATCAGATAGTGAGAGAGGAAGTTCAGAAGCCAATTGGATTGCACGGCAAGCAAAAACCCGAGACACTTCAAGAGGTCATAAGGGAGGAAGTGGAACAGACATTGAACCCAATCTCTTGTCCTACATTTATCTTTAAAACTGTAAAAAAGTCGAGTTCCAGGCGAAGTTACGTTCCTACAATGCTGCATGAGGAACCTGTTTGGGCACAAAGGAAGACTGATGTCTGGAGGACCCAGGATAACCAACCAGTATGTTTCCACTGTGGATGACCGGGACATGTGGTGCACTATTGTCGAGAAAGGCGGCGGATATTTGATGATGACGCCCGCACCAGAAGACAGCAGACCGATCTTAGCCGACGCGAAATCTGGGACGACGAAGATGGACGAGATGATGTGGGTGCAGGATGACTTAGGTCACCATTGCCGCAAGCCAGCCACTGGAGAGGGCGCTCCCCAACGTGTCGATCGAGGTCTCCATCACTGTTTAGGAGCTCCATTCGGTCACCTAGCCACTGCAACCTGGAAAACTAAAGGGTGCGACCTTCCTTGGAGGTGAGGCCGCGCAAGAGAAAAATCCTCTACCATCGATCACTACAAAAATGATAGGAAACTACATCGATATCCTCCTGGATGGCTGACCAACCCAAGCTCTTGTGGACTCTGGAGCATCATATTCAGTCATTTCGGAGAAGTATCGTTGCCAGTTGCAGAAAACTGTATTCGTCGAGAACAAAACATCTCTGCTGAAGGTGGCTATTGGGAAATATGTAAAACCCACAGGAAGATTCGTATGGGTATAAGTGGCCATACACAGCCCTTAGAATTCATCGTCTTACAAGAGTGTAGTCATGACGTCATTCTCGGATGGGACTTTTTGAAAGCTTCTCGAGCAATTATAGACTGTGGTCACTCGAAAATTATGCTATACGAGATGAGATACTGTGGACAGGAAGATGCACATCAGAGTGTGTGGGGACTATGTGTGCTGGATGAAGTGATCGTTCCTGCGGTCAGTGCTAGAAGGTAACTGTCGTGTTATTCCATGCATCGACCCATGCCTCTTGTAGTGGAATGTAAGGGAAGCATAGCACAGAAGAATAACTTGGTCTTCCCAGCCTCTGTCATCTCATTTAAGAATGGATCTGTCACCAAAAACTGCAGATCCTTCCAAGAAGCATGTGTGTAGCAAACACTGAGCTGTTAATTGCAGAACAGCTGAGCATCATAGAAACCTACCATGCAGAGTGTGTGAGCGAAATGAGCGCTCCCGCTACGAGACGAGATCTTCTAGCTTGACTATCGCCAGATCTCACTAAGGAACAACAGAAGAAGCTACTTGCCATTCTTCGAGACTTCTCTGACTGCTTTAATCCACAGGTGAAGAGCAAATTAGACAAATAGACGGTGAAGCACTGAATTAGCACTGGAAGCCATCTACCAATAAGCCTAGATTGTCTAAAGGAGGCTAAGTTTTTCTCAACCATGGACTTTTACTCGGGATAGTGGCAAATCGAAGTAGATGAGGCTGATTGTGAGAAAACTACATTCATCACACCTGAGGGCCTGTATGAGTTTAAGGTAATGTTGTTTTGTTTGTGTAATGCACCAATAACTTTTGAAAGAGTGATGGATAATCTTCTAAGGCACTTGAAGTGGACGATGTGTCTTTGTTATTTAGATGACATTATAGTGTTCTCAGAGACATTTGATGAACATATAAAAAGACTGAGGGCCATTCTTAAGTGTCTCTAACAAGCTGGACTGAAACTTAATCCAAGAAAGTGTCTCTTTGGAGCAAAAGAAATCAAAATACTTGGCCACCTTGTGTCAAACAAAGGTGTGCGTCCAGACCCAGAAAAGGTGAGAGGTATAACAGAATTTCCTATTCCTAAAAGTATTAGAGACGTGAGAAGCTTCCTCAGATTGTGTTCTTATTACCGTCGTTTTATCAAAGACTTTTGTATCAAAGCCAGGCCACTCCAAGAGTTGTTTAAGTCTATGCTAAATTTATCTGGGGTGTTACTCAACAAGATTCTTTCGATGTGCTGCGAAAAGCTCTGACGACTGACCCTGTACTTGGTCTGTATGATGAGAGAGCACCTACAGAACTACACACAGATGCCAGTGGGTATGGGATCAGTGCTGTTCTGGTGCAGATGCTTCTCGGACACTTACAAAAGCCGAGAAAAACTGGTCAACTTCAGAAAGAGAGTGTCTTGCTGTGAACTGGGCCATGTGCAAATTTAGGCAGTATCTCTAGGGATGGCCATTCACAGTTGTTACAGACCATCATTCACTTTGTTGGTTGACAGGTCTTAAGGATACAAGGGGACAACTCACTGGGTGGGCACTGTGTCTTCAAGAATATGACATTACCATAGTGTACAAAAGTTGAAGAAAACACCAAGATGCCGACTGTCTCCCAAAAGACCCTGTGCAAGACCGTCAACACTTTGATGAAGATAGTGACTGTCTCGCTGCACTCCAGGAACTCTCTGCTGAGCAGAAGAAGGGCGCCAAGATTTCTAAAATTATGCTTGCCTTAAATCGGTCAGAGGATGTGAAAGAACAATTTAAGGTAGTTAATGGATTACTATGCAAGAAAAACTTTGATCAGTTTGGAAAGAGGTGGCTACCAGTGATTCCTAAACACATGTGCTTCAATGTTCTACAGAAATTCCATAACACACCTCAGGCCAGACATTTAGGATTTATTGAGACATACGATAGGATCCGCAAGAGATTTTTCTGGCCAGATTTATTTAGGAGCGTCCGTCACTATCTGTCACACTGTCAGGAGTGCCAGAGGAGGAAGGCAGTTCCTCAGAAACCACCTGGCTGACTCGCACCAATTCCACCAGCCGAAACGCCTTTCCAGCTTGTTGGGATTGACCTCCTCGGATGATTTCCAATGTCTGCTAGTGGCAATAGATGGATTATTGTTTGCACTGATTGTCTGATGCGCTATGCCATTACAAAAGCCGTGAAAAGAGCCAGAACATTCGAGATAGCCAAATTCATCGTAGAAGACATTGTATGAAAACACAGTGCCCCAAGGTCATTAATTAAGGTTTGAGGGAAAGTTTTTCAATTGAATCTTGTGACAGAGGTAAACCGTCGGTGCAACATTACTCATCAGATGATGACTGCCTGCCACCCGCAAACTAATGGGCTTACTGAATGCCTTAATAAGACCTTGGCTGACATGCTATCAATGTTCGTCAATGTTCAGAAGAGCAACTGGGATGAGGTGCTACCTTTCGTGACGTTTGCCTACAACACCGCCAAACAAGACACGACAGGATTTACGCTATTTTTCCTGGTGCATGCGCGTGAGGCGACGATGACGTGGATGACGACTACATCGGCCAGGTTTTAACCAGAGCAGAGGAAGCTTGGCAGTTAGTTCGACTCTGCACCCTGCAGGCTCAAGAAAACGATCGCCGTACGTATGATGTGAGCCACTGCCCTGTTGTCTACCAGCCTGGTGACCTCGTCTGGATCTTCACTCCCGTTCGGAAGGTTGGTCTCTATGAGAGAAGCTCCTCAGGCACTACTTTGGACCTTATAAGGTTGTAAGATAGTTGTCTGATGTTACGTATGAAGTTGAAGATTTCGACCCCGACACAAGACGACGAAAGATCAAAGATATGGTCCACGTCCTTCGTATGAAGCCCTGTAAGGATCCTGCAACCCAGGGTAAATTCGAAGCTCCAGTGACAGGCAACAAGCAGAAAGGTAACAAAGAACGCCAGGGCGAACATTAGTCATCGGGAGTTGGAGTATGCAGGACCGACGACTCATTCCCATACTAGGAGGATGTAACACCGAGACACTGTTCTCTTAAGGCAGGCTAATCCAAGAATTGCGCCCGTGCCCAGCAGTGTAGTTCAGCGACCCGTCCACGACCGTGTGTCGCTAGTGTCGACACAGGAGTGAGAGAGAGAGAGAGAGAGAGAGAGAGAGAGAGAGAGAGAGAGAGCTGCGAAGTGAGTGAGACCGCGCACTACTTCTCTGCGGTGGACTTTCCGCAGTTAGATCCAACACAAACAAAATAACAGAGGAAGCGCACCTCCGTAAAAGACGCTGATGAGTGGTAAAACAAGCAAACCGTTAACCGTTTAGGTAACAACTAGTGTTTGTGTGGCAGAATTACTACGCAAAGCTTTAGACAACAATATCCAAAACAAGAATCAAAAAACATCTTAGTTGTTTTCTGACCCACAGGTTCATTCTATTAGCACTGCACATGCACACTCGTCATATGTACAATAGACGTCTTCTGAAAATTATATCAGTTTCTTTAATGAACTAGAGTCATAAATATTCTATTTTAGAAATAACTTTATGTAAGGGATATAGAGTCTCTTTCTTACTGTTAGCAGTTACAAGTAAATATTTTTTGTTGTACTTCGGGCTACATCTCTTTGTATCCCTTTTCAGAGTTTAGAAATCAGATCCTTAGTTTGCTGTTTTGTACATAATAATTTTAACCGACCAAGTTTGAAAACTTATTAAAATAGAATTAAGGTTATAAAGTTCTTTAATTCTTACACTCAACATTGTTAAAGAAGACAATTGACATTTTACACTTTTTTCTTTCTCGAGGAAACAGTTTTGTCAATGTTTGGTACAATATTCCCTGAGACTGATAACCTCAAAGAATTAGTCAAATTTTTATCGCCAAGTAATGAACGGTTCTCAGTTTCAGCAAGCCTTAAAAGAGAGAAAAAGCACTCACAGATATACGTAAAAAGCACTCACAGATATACGTGGAACCAAACATTGAGAGAACTTAGGTCGCGTGCTTGTGCAAAAGAGGATATTTCTCTCGTGGAAGACAGCTGTAAAAGTCATCCAAAGTTTTACACATGAGAAAGCGGTCCTTCAGGCGGATATCGCACTGCGGGTCAATCAGCTCTAGTTGAAGCACTCGTGAGATGTCCTATGCCGAAGGGAAAATGTGTGAAAAAATATATCTAAGGCTGATTGAAGCTCACTTATTTCCAAAAATCTTTTTTCAAACCATTCTTGTAATTCGCAAATGATTGCAACATAATCTGAAAAATCCACATCTTCTTTAACGCTGTGTAGTATAGCGATTTTCACATTGGAGTGAAATGTTCAAAGTATTTAAATGACCAGTAAGGTCACTCAAAAAACCAAATTCGCCACCCACTTAGGATCACAAAGTAATTCTTCTGGACGTCCTTTCATTACCAAAAAGGTATTTATTTCGCCCCTCAATGAGAAAAACCGATGAAGCACCTTTCCCCTGCTCAGACATCTTACTTCAGTGTGGTAGGGGATGTCCGGGTATTCCGCTTCCATCTCAGCCAGAAATTCTTTAAATTGGTGATGTGTGAGTCCATTTGAGCGAAGATAATTAACTGTTCAGAGAACTTTGTCTATAACATTTTTTTATGTTGACAATCTTTGCACAAAGTGCCTCCTGATGTATCAGATAGTGGACTGTCGCGAATAAGGAACAGCCAACTTCAGCCATTTTTGACCTCACGTAACTCAGAAATCCAGTGCGTATCCCTTGTAGCGCAGGGGCTCCATCCCTTGTTACACTGCTCGGGCGTTCCCATTTTAAACCCATTGACTCTAACACATTTTCCACGGCTAGAAAAATATCCAAACCCGTGGTTGTTCTTTTAATGGTATAAGATCGAAAATTCTTAGGTGATACGCAGATTGTCGTCAACACTTGGAATGAATATGACGAGCTGAGATATGTCCGCAACGTCTGCGGACTCGTCAAGAGCGATAGAAAGTGAAATTAAGTTTGCCGCACTCTCCATTAATTGCTGCTCCATATCTGAAACTATATCTTTGACTCTGTGAGCAACAGTTTGAGGCAAAAGAGCTATTTTTTCAAATTTTCCCGTGAGGTCTGGTGGTCAAATAAAAGCCGCCGAGTCGACCAGGCAATCCTTGATGAGAGTCCCAGCAGCAAAGGGTTTCCCTGCTTTCCCAATTCTCAGCGATCATTTGTAACTTGCGCACAAACTTTGCCCACCTGTTTCCTGCTCGTAGCACGCCAAAAAAGAACAAACACAATCCTGTTTTTAAAACACTTTTATCACTTTAACAATTAATTGTTTCATTCACTGAAACTCAAATAAAAAACTAACAAAAAATATTGGTTTTAGATGCGTTTTCCCCCAGTTCCGCTGAGAAGGACAGCGACGTGTGGTCGCAAAATAAATTTTTTTCTATTGCAATATTTGCGTACAGTGGCATGGCGAGGCTCGTCAGGCTGTCTGCACGGCCAGCTAAGCGACACGGCTCGGCCAATGCGACAACATACGAATTTGCCCGGGGCGCTGGCCGCGGGCGCTAGCGCCCCAGGGGCACAGTTTGGACGAGCCTGTCTTAAGGAGTGAACAGTGTCGTAGAAGAAGCCGAGTAGCGCAGTAACTGTAGTGTAGTGGTTATGATACTAGATTTTTGCATGGAGGGTCGTGAATTCAAAACTCACCTGAACTAAAACATTTTAATTTCTACATTCAGTTCGAGTACATTCTAAAAGTATCCACAAACAGTAGGACTCATTGTACTGGAGTATTCTGTAGCTGTATATATACCATGTGTGTTCTGGCCGGAGGCAGGTTACTCCGTGCTCTTGTATGTGCGAGTGCTGAGTAAACCTTCGTTAAGTATTCGTCATTCATCTACTTACACCTTCCTCTACGTGACAATATTTCCAGTGTACATGGGCTGTCGAACTAGCTGCTTGAGACAGTTTTCAGAAAATGTATTTAAAACTACTACACATGACTGTCTGTATGCCTTGAAATGTATCCATAGACATGTCAGTCTACAGTCATTAGCTTACAGTTGCCTCCAACTAATAATCCATGAAATGGGTATTTATGCACTACGGACAATAGACATTCTTTGAATGATTCTAGAACTGTCAAAGTAGAATCAGACGGCCAGCAAAAACATCAAACAATTAACTTGTTTCCATCTACACCTGTTATGCATGACCATATAACTTCACTGTCAGACTCAACTTCAACCGCACTGAACACCCCATCCAATGGCCGATTTACTTTCTGCGACTCGCTCAATATCTCACAGCTTTCCACTTTGGGTTTCAGCCAGCTCTCGGTCCCGGGATTGATTTGAGCATGAGAACTTTTTCGGGAGCAGTAAATTTGTGAACTCTGTTATGAATATGGAGACAATTTACTGATAAAATTATGACAGTGTCTTTACTCTGAACACAGTCCGACTTACCTTGCTGTGTTTTGACTGGCGAATGCTCCTCCGAGTACCTCTAGCTAACGCCTAGCCTAAAAAAAAAAAACAAAAAAAAACAACAACTCATGTGCACTCCATAAGTACTCTGCTGACCTATCAAGGGGAGTCCTACAAATCCCCAACCAATAATGTAAGAAATCTGCAGCCGAGACTGTAACAGAGTTGACAAATCCTTTGGTCGAGACTGACCAGTCGGCTCCAAAATCGAAGGACCCCGATCGACTCTGGGAATAATGCTGTAAATTAAGAGCTCTCCTCACACTCCATGCGTGCGGCCAGCAGCCTTTAACACTTCTGCCACCTGCCTATACGAACTGAGGACAGTCTCCGAACTCGTGCTGCAAGCATTGTCATTGCTGATGTGAAAGCAACTTGCAGCCGATTGCACCCTGCAAGCGAGGCCGCCTCCACATCTGGAATGAGGCCCCCTGTCGGACATACTGGTTTGTATTGGTTTTCAGTCCTGCTCCGAATGCTATATTGGGAAGGGGCTCCGTAATGCACCCAATGTTTGAGCTGTCTACCACTCGCCTTCCGTCACTAAGGAAATGTTTGCAATTTGAGGAAAGAGTTAGAGACACCACGCAGTACGTTCCTGCCATCTACTGATCGCACTGTGTCTGACCCCGTCCCACACACGTGCAGACCTGAGGCACATGAGCGGCGCCAATACTTACGGCAGAGCTCAGAGTTGTCATGTGTCATCTTGAAGCGAGACATGCCAGCCCTCGATCTGTCCGTATCGGAGCACTGGTTTCTGTGCTGAAGTGAGGGAAGCTGTCGAAAGTTGCCATTGAGTGGGGGAGCGAAAGACGTGAGGTCAGAGAATTCGAGTTGTTCTTAGCAAATGTGTTCCCCTCTTCTCCTCTCCTTCTCTGGGTAGAGTGCTTCCAAATCACATTGCGACTATTTATTCTTCCCCATGCTGACGTAATGGAGAAATGAAAAATTCTCAGAAATTTCGGCAGTTCCTATTGTAAATGGTCTCCTGATTGTAATTCTTCAGTTTTATTGATAAGATAATTCTCTGTGTCAACTATGTTTTATTGAAAGAATGAATTTCAGATTCCAGAGAAACAGAGAAATTGAAATATACCAATATAGTGGTCAGCTAGGGTTAGCTGGGTTAGCTACTACAAACAGCATAGTGAACGCATTATTGTGGCCAAGATAGACACAAAGCCCATGCCTACTACAGTAGTACAAGTTTATATGCCAATTACCTCTGCAGATGATGAAGAAATAGATGAAATGTATGACGAGATAAAAGAAATTATTCAGGTAGTGAAGGGAGACGAAAATTTAATAGTCATGGGTGACTGGAATTCGTCAGTAGGAAAAGGGAGAGAAGGAAACATAGTAGGTGAATATGGATTGGGGGGAAGGAATGAAAAAGGAAGCCGCCTTGTAGAATTTTGCACAGAGCACAACTTAATCATAGCCAACACTTGGTTCAAGAATCATAAAAGAAGATTGTATACCTGGAAGAATCCTGGAGATACTAAAAGGTATCAGATAGATTATATAATCGTAAGACAGAGATTTAGGAACCAGGTTTTAAATTGTAAGACATTTCCTGGGGCAGATGTGGATTCTGACCACAATCTATTGGTTATGAACTGCAGATTGAAACTGAAGAAACTGCAAAAAGGTGAGAATTTAAGGAGATGGGACCTGGATAAACTGAAAGAACCAGAGGTTGTAGAGAGTTTCAGGGAGAGCATAAGGGAACAATTGAAAGGAATGGGGGAAAGAAATACAGTAGAAGAAGAATGGGTAGCTCTGAGGGATGAAGTAGTGAAGGCAGCAGAGGATCAAGTAGGTAAAAAGACAAGGGCTAATAGAAATCCTTGGGTAACAAAAGAAATATTGAATTTAATTGATGAAAGGAGAAAATCTAAAAATGCAGTAAATGAAGCAGGCAAAAAGGAATACAAACGTCTAAAAAATGATATCGACAGGAAGTGCAAAATGGCTAAGCAGGGATGGCTAGACGACAAATGTAAGGATGTAGAGGCTTGTCTCACTAGGGGTAAGATAGATACTGCCTACAGGAAAATTAAAGAGACCTTTGGAGGGAAGAGAACCACTTGTATGAATATCAAAGGCTCAGATGGCAACCCAGTTCTAAGCAAAGAAGGGAAGGCAGAAAGGTGGAAGGAGTATATAGAGGGTTTATACAAGGGCGATGTACTTGAGGACAATATTATGGAAATGGAAGAGGATGTAGATGAAGACGAAATGGGAGATAAGATACTGCGTGAAGAGTTTGACAGAGCACTGAAAGACCTGAGTCGAAACAAGGCCCCGGGAGTAGACAACATTCCATTTGAACTACTGATGGGCTCGGGAGAGCCAGTCATGACAAAACTCTACCATCTGGTGAGCACGATGTATGAGACAGGCGAAATACCCTCAGACTTCAAGAAGAATATAATAATTCCAATCCCAAAGAAAGCAGGTGTTGACAGATGTGAAAATTACCGAACTATCAGTTTAATAAGTCACATCTGCAAAATACTAACGCGAATTCTTTACAGACGAATGGAAAAACTGATAGAAGCCGACCTCGGGGAAGATCAGTTTGGATTCCGTAGAAATGTTGGAACACGTGAGGCAATACTGACCTTACGACTTATCTTAGAAGAAAGATTAAGAAAAGGCAAACCTACGTTTCTAGCATTTGTATACTTAGAGAAAGCTTTTGACAATGTTAACTGGAATACTCTCTTTCAAATTCTGAAGGTGGCAGGGGTAAAATACAGGGAGCGAAAGGCTATTTACAGTTTGTACAGAAACCAGATGGCAGTTATAAGAGTCGAGGGGCATGAAAGGGAAGCAGTGGTTGGGAAAGGAGTAAGACAGGGTTGTAGCCTCTCCCCGATGTTATTCAATCTGTATATTGAGCAAGCAGTAAAGGAAACAAAAGAAAAATTCGGAGTAGGTATTAAAATTCATGGAGAAGAAGAAAAAACTTTGAGGTTCGCCGATGACATTGTGATTCTGTCAGAGACAGCAAAGGACTTGGAAGAGCAGTTGAACGGAATGGACAGTGTCTTGAAAGGAGGATATAAGATGAACATCAACAAAAGCAAAACGAGGATAATGGAATGTAGTCAAATTAAGTCGGGTGATGCTAAGGGAATTAGATTAGGAAATGAGACACTTAAAGTAGTAAAGGAGTTTTGCTATTTAGGGAGTAAAATAACCGATGATGGTCGAAGTAGAGAGGATATAAAATGTAGAATGGCAATGGCAAGGAAAGCGTTTCTCAAGAAGAGGAATTTGTTAACATCGAGTATAGATTTAAGTGTCAGGAAGTCGTTTCTGAAAATATTTGTATGGAGTGTAGCCATGTATGGAAGTGAAACATGGGCGATAACTAGTTTGGACAAGAAGAGAATATAAGCTTTCGAAATGTGGTGCTACAGAAGAATGCTGAAGATAAGGTGGGTAGATCACGTAACTAATGAGGAGGTATTGAATAGGATTGGGGAGAAAAGAAGTTTGTGGCACAACTTGACTAGAAGAAGGGATCGGTTGGTAGGACATGTTTTGAGGTATCAAGGGATCACAAATTTAGCATTGGAGGGCAGTGTGGAGGGTAAAAATCGTAGAGGGAGACCAAGAGATGAATACACTAAGCAGATTCAGAAGGATGTAGGTTGCAGTAGATACTGGGATATGAAGAAGCTTGCACAGGATAGAGTAGCAAGGAGAGCTGCATCAAACCAGTCTCAGGACTGAAGACAACAACAACAACAACAACAACAACAACAACAACAGTGGTCAGAAATTCTGTATTTTGCCACTTCTTTGACCAATTAACGTTACTTGGGATATGACAGATATAAATGAGTTTTTTTTCTTTCTACTAGTGCTATTAATTTTGGAAACAGATTATCAAAATACGAACTCCATGTTATGACAACTGCAGGGTTTGAATTAAACATGAACACTGCTAATATTTATAACAGACGGCTGCTTCAAATTGGAGTAATAAAATTTGTTTTGCATGGACTACAATAAATTGCTTTTCCTGTCCTTTTCTTAACAAAATAGAGAGACCAGAAACCCACAGAATAAAGGGGGACATCACTTCGAGGTAGCCAGCTTTGGAGAATTTTGAGGTGGCAGCCTCTCGGTTTCAGTGCAGTGTGGCTAGCTCTGCCGTGCCAGCTGGTCACCAGCTTTACGACTGCCAGCTTCCCATATTTTCTTATTCTCAATAAAATACGCGATGCCCCAGCATCGTGTGGGAAGGAGTGTATTTGGTCTCCAGTGTGTTAGGTATAGCATTTGTTTGGCACTGGTGGAATGGAAATTTACTCTGTACTAGAGGTTTTAGTTTGTTCATTCGAACAAGAAAGTCACTGACGATTGAAATGCCAAATTATTTGTTACATTGTATCAAATGACTGGCTTGATAATGAAACTTCAGACTTTGTTAATGTAGTGCATATGTGGTGTTACCTTTTTATTTATCTTCTCCTCATTAACTATTAAAACAACATCGCTTTGTAATTCAGTTTTAATTTTCACCAAAAGCACATTCAACACAGCGGGAAAATACACGTCTTTCGTCTCAAGACAAGAGAGAGAGAGAGTCCTCCTTTAGTTCTTAAAAACAAACAACTACGCAAAAGTAAAAAAGAACAAAATTATTTATAAAATCGGTCGCTGGCGCAGCGCTCTTCTGCGTGCGCGATCGTAAATTATAACTTTGCGGAAGTCAAAGTACCATTACAATGCCTCCTCTACTGACACGCTCCGCAAGCGAGCGTGGCAGTATAGAAAATTTACATAGATACATACATATATGAGAAAATAAGAAATTTACATATTACAAAAAAATATTTCTGAGCACAATGCGCTTTGCATATCAGTCTTTGTATACAGTCTTTTTGGTGTGTATCTTCTTTAGGAGTCATAACATTAATGTCTTTGAATTGCAGCGTAGTATCGTTGCTTAGCACAGCTTTTGAATTCAGTCCACATGATTCATGTTTACAATGGAATTAATTCTAACAATAAATGTTTCTATTATATTGCTCCAATGTCTTTAAACGTAGTATCGGATTCTGAGTGTGTGTGTACTGCCTGGATCTCTTACGTGTGACTTGAAGAAAATCCAAAGTTTGTTCAATGTGTCAACACGAAATTGTGATCTCCAGCAGTCGAATTTTGGTGGCGTCTACCGGGGTATAAATGGTCAATGAGGGCACAGGAAACACCTCACTGCCTACGACAGGTGATGAGCTTGTCTTTTACACCAACCTGAAGACCTGCCGGCTTCCACAACACCATACACTTCAAAGCATTTTGACACTACGTAAATATTTCTTGACCAGTGTTCCATCACGTTGGTTTCTTCTTTGCATTTTCAGTTCCATTTATATGAATCATGTGCTACATGCACAAGTCCTTTGCAGTTCATTAACATCTCCTTAAAATACATCTCTCGATACAATAAGTACATGAATATACAAATATTTACAATTAATCATTACATGAGATACATTGTTGTCATATAGTACATATACAGAATTAAATGAAAAATATAGTCAATTTTTTTTTTACATTCAATATCATTGTGCTGACATGTGAATTACATTACATTCAGATTGAAATATACATTTTATTTGTTAGCTCATTCTTTTTCCGTTACACTTGCAACATTTGAAGATAATTGTGGCAACTCGCTAGAATATTCAACTTAAAATTCATCTTGCCTCCTGGAATAAAATTTACACATATTTCAAGCTTCAAGACAGCCCTCTGTAGGAGGATAGGTTCATGGGATGGTTGCTGACTACTTCATAAATACTAGTAAAGTCATCTCCTACAGTGGACTACACAAAATAAAATATGATAAATAAAATACATGTTAACTTAATATAATGTAAAAGTTCCTATACCTAATACCGTTTCTAAGTGTGGTGTCCCCACTATTGCTGTTTCTAAGAGTGGTACCCCTCTATTACCGTTTCTAAGAGTGGTGCCCCTCTAAATATCTTAGGATCCTACAAGTATGTACATCAGTGTGGTAAGTGAATATATATATATATCTAGTTCAAGTCAATCATGTTCCTATAAAGTTTGTGTAGTTCATCTCCTTCCTTTCATGAGTGTCAAGCAATATAAATAAATGTTTTACTTAATAAATAAATAAATCTTCTTAGATAATTGCTGCTGCGTTCCATGCTGTATATCCATTCTGTATTTACCTTGTGGTACCTGTAAAATTCTATTCATAAATAATTATTTGTGTATGTCTCTCCATACTGTCAGATAATCATGAATTATATAATGTCCAATATTTCATCAACATGTATAAATTTTTCTAAGGGAGGGATGAGAGTATGAGCCGCAACAGAGGACTGACGTTTTGTTTTCTCCTTATTCTCCTTTCTATTTAACGGTGCATCAGTTCAGTTCAGTAGATGAGCCTTAATTATGTCATTAGATGACTGCTAAATATGTTCTCTTAAATAATTCTTCCAATCTGAAGTGTCAAGCCTACATAACTCCAAAAATTTCATTACAAGTTCCCATTAGATTAGTGTTAAAGTGTTATAGATTTAAATCTTCTGGTATATTTCCAACAGTGGCTGCTGTAAATAATTCTCTCCACATAAATCTATACTTTCACCTTTAGTTATAAGAATATATAAGACACCACATAAGTTATCATCTCAGGCATACCAATCTTTCAATAAATAATATTCTTTCCACTACTTTCATTCTGTATTCCATGAGTACATGTGATATAGCGTTCAAATCTAGTTTCTCTCCTCTCAACATATTCTCAATTACTCATAACATTCTCACCTACCCATTATTCATTCTTCACAAAATAACATATACTTATTCCTCAGCATTATATATATATATTTTCCTCTTATTCATCATCACTTACTTTCTACTTCAACAACAACAACAACAATAATAATACCCTTTTTTCATCTTATATTCCATTATTCCATTTACCTCTCTCCATATTACTATTCATCCTCTTATTAGACTAAAATTACATTCACTCATCTCATTCAGTCACTCACATCACTCATATCAACATTACTATTATCACATGCCTCCTAAGGAAAATAATTCTGTTCAGTTCTCTGCCTCCTCTAATGTGTATATGCCTCCTCTAATGTGTATATGCCTCAATAGCAACTCCTCTTATAACCAAATATCTTATTAGCTATTGGATGGTTCACATTACTTTCTAGACTTACCTGCATTCATTAGATTGTAAGTATCTGTATAACTTAAATGTAGGCTCATCATAACTGTATATCATATTAATTATCTTCTCCTCAGTAGCTAACATTTTACTGTATGTATTTTTTCAAATGTCTGTGTGGATGTAGACCTCTGGGTTTATGTGTTAATGGATATTCTAATGAATAACAGCCAGGGTGTGGAATATTTGCAATTCGGTATGGTCCAGAGTATAAGATCTGCCATTTCCTGTTTAAATGTTTCAGTTTTGTGGGTTTAGGATGTGTTCTTAGTAAAACTAACTCATCAACTTGAAATGTTTGTGCTTTCCTGACACCTCTGTCATATTTCTGCTTTCTTTCCTTAGCTTTGTCACATAATGTCGTGTAAGCTTGTCTTACCTTCTCTTCTAAACTAACATGATTTGTTGTTGCTGTAAATTTAGGTAGAGGGTCTGTCCATACATTTCTTTCTGTTTTATCCATAATTAATTCAGTTGGTGTGTACCCAGTAGAAATGTGAGTTAAATTGTTCACTATTTGTTCAAATGGTGCTAGGTATTCTACCCATTTTGTGTGCTTCTCTGGTGTGTGTGTTCTCATAAACTGTCCAAATTCTCGAAATGTTCTTTCTACTGGGTTACCTGCTGCATGAAATCTTGAAATTAAAATATGTTTAACATTCTGTTCTTCAATAAATGTCTTCCATTTTAAACTGGTAAAATATGCTGCATTATCCGTGATCATAACTTCAGGTTTTCCTATTCTTACAAAATAATCTGTTAATAGACGTCTGGTAATAGCAGTGGTAGAAACTGAACGTAAAGCATATAATTTTAAATACTTTGTGAAAACATCTAACACAGCAAGGATGTATTTCATTCCTCCACGTGCTTGTGGATAGGGTCCTGCAATATCTAAAGAAATTAGCTGTAATGGCCTCTTAGGTATGATTGGGTGCAATTCATTCATGCTTGTGCGATTAGAATATTTGGCTTTCTGACATATGATGCATTTCCTAATATTACTCAATACTCTTCGCCTTAAATTTGGAAAATAGTAATATTGTATAATCTTATCTGTACATTTGGTTACACCATAGTGTCCCCAAGTTCTGTGTGTAAATAAAATAAAATCATCAACATGAGCTTCAGGTAAGCAAACACACCAATGCTGTGATTCAGGGTTTCGTCGGTGAAATAATACTTCTTTGTGTAACGTGTAATATTTTTCAAGATGTGGGTCTGCTCCTGCACGTAATTTATTCTTTATCTGGATCCACCTGGGATCATTGTCCTGCAATATGGCTAACTTCCTGCACATGTTTTTGTAGTAAGGTGCAAATGTACCATCATACATGAGTAAAATTTTGAAATCTGATGTTTGTTCTGTCACATCTGAAAATTCTTGTAGGCCTTGTGGCAAACGAGATAGAGCATCGGCTATAATGTTGGATTCTCCTTTTATATATATAATATCAAAATCATATTCTTGTAGTGATGCACACCAGCGTGCAAGACGTGGATGTAATAACTTGCATGATAGCAGGAAAGAAAGAGCTTGATGATCAGTATAAAGCTTAGTACGTTTTCCCCATAGAAAGTAGCGAAACTTGCGAAACGCCCATACTATGGCAAGTGTTTCGCGCTCGGTCACTGAATATGACTTTTCGCATTCAGTGAGAGTGCGGCTAGCAAAACTTATAGGTTTGATGACTGTTTGTTCATCTTCTACATGAATTTGGAATAAAAATGCTCCGAGCCAGAATGCACGGTATTCAGTGCACTGTGCTACAACAGAAGATCTTTGTTAACAAAATCGGTAGTCCTACTATAAGGTGTGAAAACTACAGGATATATCATAAAAACAGTTCATATTTGTAAGTAAAAAGATGGAAAAAGGAGAACCAAGCTTACAGGTAGCAGAAATGTTTTTGAGAACAGGAGTCAGATACACTAGAAAACAGGAAAAGAAGTATATAGTTACGAAACCTAAAAGCTGACTTACAGGACTGGAAAACAATGGATAAATCACTTGACTAGAATGGACCTCACTACTGTTCTCAGAAAGGTACAGGTCATTTGTATGACTGAGAAACGGATAGGAAGAACTCCACCCTAAACAATGAATCAAAGTTGTAATAGTCTATACACTGATATAAACAATGAAAACAGGTTTAGTAATGTATTTACCTAATTGTAAGAAGAGGTGTTTTCCCAAATTCGTCATTTAAAAAATTCGGGTTCATCTTATATTCACAAATTATAATATCACTTTTGAGGTCTACGTTTTTACACTGTTTAGTACAGTATTGGTAGAGTATTTGGGGGATAGTCTTACATTTATACAGGCCATCCTACATTTGGAGATGAAGCTTTGAAAGTCAGGGTCACATTTATTTTGAAGAATTCAAAAGGCCAGGGCTCCCCAAACAATACTCGCTTTCCAGCAGGCCCGAGATTTCCCAATATGACGAAGCACGCGATACATTGACGTAGCTCAAACAGTCGTGCGACAGTGACTTGCTAGTGAGAGGGATACACGAGAAACTGTGAACTAGCCACTGCACCTTACAAACTTTTGTTGTATTTGAACAGTTTTACAACATTCCCATACATGTAGGATATTGTATACAAAAATTAATGCCTCTTTTCAATTAAAGCTAATATTCAAAAACCAAAATGTTTTCCTTCAAAAAACACTTGATTCAGAACCCAGACAAACATTTTATTTGGGTACAAGAGACTGTAACAATTTACCGAGTGATTGGAAATGAGAAGTTGTGACTCACCATATAGTGAAGATGCTGAGTTGCAGATAGGCATAGCAAAAAGACTGTCACAAATAAAGTTTTTGGGCAGTAAGGCCTTTGCCAAAAATAGTGTGTGTGTGTGTGTGTGTGTGTGTGTGTGTGTGTGTGTGTCGTCTATTTTTGACGAAAGCTTTGCTGGCTGAAAGCTTTATTTGTGACAGTCTTTTGTTGTGCCTACCTGCGACTCAGCATCTCCACAGCATCTGGTGAGTAGCAACTTTCATTTTCATAATATTAGAACATGTGGAGACATATTTAACGTTTACTTCAGTATTTACTTTAGGTATCCCTGCACAGATTGATGTAGTACCTGTCGAGGATATACAGCCAAAGTGAAATAACAGAAATGGAAAAGAGAAAAGTGCACTAAACTAGCAGAAATAAGAGATATTGCATCCCATTTGAAATATTAAAAAAAAAATTAAAAGGTTTTCACAAATTGCTAGTCACCACATTTTATGAGAGAAAGAATAAAGCTAAGAAAGAATGCACAAAGAACTGCCTCTGCTTGACATTACAAAGCTGTACAATATAAATGCAGTTACTTATATACACTTTCAACATCCACTGTTTGTCCAATGCAGAAGTTTCAGTTTTCCTTTATTGTGAGTGTGCTACCAAATAAAGTAGCTGTGATGTCTTGATGTCTGTTTTTACATTTTGTTATGACTCCAAGGTTGTTAAAAATGTTGATGTATTTTGTGATTCATTTTCTGGTTAAAATAAGATTTATTCAATTTTTGCTCAGTTCAGTTATGGTAGAGAGAAGGTTTGACTCTGTGAAGGTAAAATTTTCAAAATGAGGGCAATCTTATTTGGAATGTGATAAAAACATGGGCTTATAAACCAGACAGTTCACACAGAAATCACTGATGATTGGCTGGAGGTGTTCATATCAGCTCGACCAAAGCCTTCACCATTTAATTTTGTTGAAGCTACACCTGAAACTTTCTACCAATGGATAGCACTCCTGATGCCCTTCTACAAGCAGAAGTGTCCTTGTCCTATATGTCCTGTTAGAGAAATCATCTTAGACATGACTCCCTAGAGACTGGTGAAATTCAAACTAACTTACAATGGGGCATTGGAGACAGCTGCTTTGAAATCAGCTCATCCAGGTGCAAATCCCGTGGACTAGAGTTTGAATTTCCTGAGTTTTCTTATACCAATAAGACTGTACAATAATCTCGAAACTTGATCAATTTGTTACTTTGATATAGTTCCAAATTCAGACAGGATCTACTTTATATTTTCAGACATACTACCCATCTCTCATAAGAAATACCAGGATCTCTAGGTTTTGAAAAAATTTTGTGGATTAGAAGCACAAGAAAATTAGATTGTCTTACTAATGCGTGAAGTTCTCAGGATAGACAATCTTGTAATGCTTTTTAAATATGGTTCGATTCTTGTTTCGGATAATGATGGAAAAAGCAATGTTTACGCTACTTCTCATGGACTCGGCCACTGCTTTCATTGAATAAGTTTTACTTAATGTCTTAATATGTAGCATCAAAAGTTTGAAAAAATATGCAGTAATATTATTTAAGATTTGCAATTTCCAAAATAAGTGTAATGTTACAGAACTGTAAGACTGGGAAAAGATTTAAATACAAATGTTAATGTTCTGTTAAATTTCAAAACTGTGTTCAGCTCATTCATTCCTTTCCAGATCCCTTCATATGTAAAATAAACAGAAGTAATATTAGCTTTCATTTCATTTTAAATAATTTCTGTAGTTGATAGCTGATTCTTAAGACAATTCAATGAAGAAAATAGGGGACTATTCCCAGGTTAATCATTCCACAGTAGAACAAAAAGTTCATAGTTATTTAGTAAGAGACCACCATTCATTTACAATTAAATTCCCTGGATTCCATACTTGTAGTTTTTCATTATTTTTCTTTCTCGAGAAGAATTAAAGTAACTTCATATTTATCAGTTGAAGACATAAAGTCTGTAAATTAGTGTGCAATCATGCCAAGGTCAAGGCCGAGAAGGGCCTTCATATTCAGGGAGTGCGCACTTAAGTACTCGTTCTTGGGCAATTAGTTCTCAGAATGCTCATTCTCTTGTACTTACTTTCATTCTCTTCAGTGTAACTGAGGCTTTAAGAAAAAGGTATGTGCTAGAGTTACATTACCTTTGCAGAAAGAGTTTGGTCCAACCAGACTTGAATTGTTACACTAGGTGACATTTCTGATGGGAGGCCAATGTTTCTTTCAGTCATCTGTGTGGGAGGGTAATTATATTGGGACTGTACTGTAATGACATTATTTAGATATTATAATTTTTATGTCCTTTCTGACATCCTGTCACAGGAATACACTCCGGTTTCTTTGTAATACTGAACTTACAGGACCTGTTGCATACATTGCTCCTTTAGAGTTCTTGTTCCTAAAATAAGTGAAACGTTACGTTTGTCTTTCATACAGGGAGCCTGTTGCACGTCCAAATCCGCAGTTTGTTGTTACATTGGATGGATTGGACGTCTCCATGTTTCCGAATGCCGGTACAGACGATGACGAGGGGCCGGCAGATCCAGGGTGTCCTGTCGACCGAGACGTCTCGAAAGTGGACTCTGGCAGCAGTGGCGTGGGACGTTCTGCGGGCACACCATCCACTGGCAGGGCGACCATTGTACAGAGGGTGGAGCCGCGCCTCCGGCTAGGACCAATGCCGTCAAACCACCACCCTCAGCAGCAGCAACTGCAGCGCGGGGGTGGGGAGCTGTCGTCAGTAGGTACGGAGGTCTCCTTTCTGTTCTGCATTACTGTCAAATTGTGAATGTGTTTGATAAACAGGCACTACTAGAAAAACTTTGAACCATGTCTTGGACAAGTGCATGTGCGCGCGCGCCTGCCCGCCTCAACCCCCCCCCCCCCCCGCCCCACTGCCCCCCCCCCCCCAATTGGACCCCCCCACTGCCCCCTCCCCCGCTGGACCCCACACACCCACACACACACACACACACACACACACACACACACACGTTGTAGCAGCCTACTGCTGCAGTGCAACTGTACTTAGAGGGGTTGAGTGGTTGAAGAGAAGTCAGATGAGAGTTGGGGCAGTGTGTTACCATTTTAGAGTCTTGTTGGTAATTTGTATCTTTCTAGCTTTGGGCTGCTAACTGTTGGTCACCCACACCCTGAAAACACTGAAACAAAAAAATCTGTTTCCCAGTCAAAAGCAACTTGTGTGCCTGTATGCCAGTTCCATTATTTTTCCTTTCACCTAACAAAGGTGCCTACAGAAGTTCTAAAAGCAGCAGATTGCCTTATTAATGCACATTTTGTGAATACTCCAGTATTTACTGTATGAGATGTCAGTGCATAGATTTCTGGCATGAAAGCCAATAATATTTGTTAGTTAGTTTGTTTGATTCAAAATAAACTTTTTCATAGTGAACATTTACTGCATAAAATCTCAAATTTATATGCAGAACTGGGATATTGCCATTTACTGTTTCACATCTTGCAGATCGATACAATCGTTTCATTTTGGAAATATGTCACATTAAACGTTTGTTATTGTCACGCCTTAGGCATTGTACAAAAATTGTAGTCTGGATCGTAGTGACAAGTCAGTGGTGCATCCTGGAACTACACCCTACACCCTGCTGGAAAAATAGTGTAACATGTTCGCTCATGGGGGAAAATCTGAATAAATTCTTAAGTAATGAATGTTTAGGTAAAGACGGTCTGCATTTAAATAGGTTAGGTTCAAATATTTTTAGCAAAATGTTCACTGACGCGTGTAAAATTCTGCAAAATAGGGGAAACTTATAAGAATTGATGGGGATGAGAAACAGCGTTTGGTAACAAAAGCAGTGAGACTGAAATGGTATGAAAGAATGAGTATGTTTGAGTCCATAAATATAAAAGAATGCCCCTATATAATGCACTTGAACATAAATGGTCTAAAGTGCTGACTTTTGAAGCGAATGTGTGAATTACAAATTATTATTCTGAATGTAGACATATCAAAGTTATTTTCCTCAGTGAACATCGGCTTACATCTGATAACATTAAAATTCTTAACAAAATTGAAAATTTCAAACTAGCCAACAGGTATTGTAGATGAGAGAAATCACATGGATGCTCTTTCATAATTACTCATTCTGATATAAAATATGAAATAAGAAATGATTTTAACCATTTGAATGAAGAGTGCGTATTTGAAAGCTGCTGTATCGAGTTGAGGGACCTAAATGTCATAGTAGTTTCTATTTATAGAGTACCAGAGAAAGCTACAGTTGAAGCTTTTCTGGTGAAATTTCATTGTATGCTTGAGAAACTCAGTAAAGAAAAAGGAAAATGATAGTAACAGCTGCTGACTTTGATATTAATGTCATAGCTGAAAGCAATGACATGTCCTGATTCACTGACTTGATAAAAAAAACTTTGGCTTCAAAATAAACCTCATGCAACCTACAAGAGTAAATGCACAGTCAGGTACCTGTATTCATAATATTCTAACAAATTATGTATTTGAAGATGTTTATGGATTTTGCTTGGATTTAGGAATCTCTGACCACTCTGAATTTTCATTTAACTACCAAGAAAGAAATTTCCTGTAACAAAAGCCATATGAAAAGGAACTTCACTGGAAAAAAATATCATTTACATTTAGAAATAAGTTAAGAGAAGTTGAATGCCATTACTACAGCTGTATTTCAAATAATAGTAACTTAAATAATTTATAAGTAATTTCTTGAAATATTTATTTAAACTTTTCCACTTAGCACTACATGCAACAAAACAACCAATAAACTTTAAATTTATAACCCAGGGTATAAAAGTTTCTAGTGCCAGGAAGAGGAAATTCCACAGTGAACTGAAATATAATAAAAACAGACGTCTTACCGAGTTTGTCATTATAAAGCTATATTTAAAAAAGTTGTGAAGGCAGCCAAACAATTTGCAGACAGGAAGTTCATCGTACAACATAAAAGTAAAACAAAAGCAATATGGTCTGTTGTCAAATCAGAGTTAGGTGTTAGAGTTAGTAGTAATGGAATATCTAGGATTAAAGTAGATGATAGCTTTATTGTAAATCCAGCTCAAATATCAGAGTGCTTAAATGAATTCTTCATAAATGTGCCAAAGTCAGATATTGATGTAGCAGAGTACCAGAGTAAAGTAAATCCCTTTGGAATCCATCAAGAAGCTGAATATCATACAGATTTTAAAAAAGTCACAATAAAGAATGTGGAAAATGTTATATTATCATTAAAAAATTTAAAAAAATTGCTGGGTGGGATGGGATGCCCACTGAAGTGATTAAAAGGGGGTGTGGCATAATAGCACCTCCCCTAACTAAAATAATTCAACCAGCCTTTTGAACAGGGATGCTTTCCCAATGTTTTGAAGTATATCAAAGTCAGACCTCTGTTCGAGAAAGGGTCGCGGGAAGACATGGCAAACTATTGGCCTATTTCTATTCTTCCAGTCCTGTCAAAAGTGTTAGAGAAACTAACTGCAAACCAGATAAAAAATTTATCGTAAAAAATTATATTATTATAAGTAACCGGTTTGTATTTCAACCAGGAATAAACACTCTGGATGCACTGATAACTTTATTGAAAAGATAGGTAAAACATTGGATCAAATGAGTAAAGTTGCAGGGTATCTTCTGTGATCGCACAAAAGCATTTGACTCTGTGAAATGTGACTTGCTTATCTACAAATTAGACAAATACTGGATTAAGGACAGTGCTCTAAATTGGCTAACATCATACTTACACAACAGAAAACAGAGGATAACTATCAAGTCAGGTGCAGTGAACGATTATTCCAAATGGAGTATAGTATCATAAGGTGTGGCTCAAGGCTCCATTTTGAGGTCAGTCCTCTTCCTGTTCTGCGAAAATGAGTTACCCATAAATATAAATTCAGCATCAGTTCTGTTTGCAGATGATACTTTTGTTTTATTGAAGATGCATAAAAAATTAAAGAGCTGCATCATAAGCACACTGGATACCTTAGAAAACTGGTTCCAGTTTAGTGTGTTGCAAAATACCATACAGTACATTTCAAAATGTGTGGAATTTAAAATACAACATAACGATCAACTTATCAAAGAAGTTGACACTGGCAAATTCCTGGGACTAAATGTGGACAAGAACTTAAGGTGGAATACACATATTGACTTCCTGTCAAATAAACTAAGCAGTTTTGCATTTGCAATGCAAATACTAGCAAATTCCACTGACTTGAGAACACAAAAAATTGCTTATCATAGTTACTTTGAATCTGTCATGACATAAGAGATAATTTTATGAGGAAGTTAAAGTAGTGAATCTCAAATACTGAAACTGCAAATTTTCTTTTGCAATACACGTGTACTGCACAGCGAACAGAGTCCTGTCACCCATTATTTTGGAAACTGCAAATTCTGTTTGCTCCGTATACATTTATGAAATTATATTCTTCAGAGGAGAATCATTTTAACCATATGAAATGATCATTTGAGCAAGGGGTAATTAAGTGTTAGATGATGAAATTTTACCATGATTTAACATGTCTCCTGATTTAGATTGTGGACGTTATGAGACAAATAAACCACAGTTCACTACATACAGATTAATTATTTGGGACACAGTTTAAAAGACATTGCAACCATGTGGCCACCTTTGATGTGTCAGAATGGTTCAAGATGTCGCCCGGTTTCCCACCTGACTGATCTGACCAATAAAGGTCTCTCCTCAGGAGCCAGTGTCGATCAATTAAATTGCGCATGGAGCTTAGAAATTTAAAATTTGGGGATGTTGCTCTTATACTGTAGGCATTGTTTAAGAAGGGATTTTTCAAAGTTCCATCCATAAGTGTGTTAATTAGGGGATGAAAGACTTTTAGAAAATGTTTACTTGTTAAAACAATTATGAAGCTATAACTACAAAAATTTATATTTGGCTTCTCATTTCAGAATTTTTGGAAATTTCCTCCCTGTGGGGATGAACAAGTTCATGGCAGATTTTTTGAAAAAGGAATTGCCAAAGCATTTTTAAATTACATCTACTAAACTGGTATTTGACAGTTACAAATAAAAACATATTTGTTTTAGTGTTTTTGGAAATTCAAACTCTAAGGGGTGAAATAGAGGATGAAATATTTAATGAAAATTTGAGTTTAGCTTTTCAGTGAGAGATAAAAAATTACAGGTTTCAGTGTTTTTTGGAATTTGACCTCTAAAGGGGGGGGAGAAGGCCTGGATGATCCACTGTCTCACCATCACACAGACCAAACAGGATAGAAACTTGATATTTGGAGAGGATATTGATCTTCCAGGTATACTGTAGGCATCTTTCAGTAAGTGATTTTTTTAAAATTTCATCCCTAAAGAGTCGAAGTAGCAGATGAAATATTTTTTGAAAATATGTCACTATTAAGACTACGAAAACTCTGGATCAGAAATTTAAAAAATATGTGCTCCATCATTTTTGGAAATACGACCACTAAGGGGGTAAAATAGTGGGTATAAGTTTAGTTTATTTTGAAAATAAATCATTATTAATGTTTGACTAGAGCATTTATAAAGCTAGATCTATGAAGACTGATATTTGACTTCCCAGTTTTATGAATAAAATTGAAAGAAACATTCCACACAGGAAAAATATATTAAAAAACAAAGATGCTGTGACTTACCAAACGAGAAAGCGCTGATAGATACACGATAAAAAACACACAAACACAAATTTCAAGCTTTTGCAACCCACGGTTGCTTCATCAGGAAAGAGGGAAGGAGAGGGAAGGACGAAAGGATGTAGGTTTTAAGGGAGAGGATAAGGAGTCATTCCAATCCCGGGAGTGGAAAGACTTATCTTAGGGGGAAAAAGGGACAGGCGCGCGCGCGCACACACACACACACACACACACACACACACACACACAAATATACAGACACAGGCAGACATATGTAAATGCAAAGAGTTGGTGCACAGATGTCAGTCGAGGCGGAAGTACAGAAGCAAAGATGTTGTTCAGAGACAAGTGATGTACGAGGGGCGGCAATTTGAAATTAGTGGGGGTTGAGGCCTGGTGGGTAACTGGAAGAGATCCTCGTTACCAACAAACACTGCCTGCCTGTGTCCGTTCATGCGAATGCACAGTTTGTTGCTGGTCATTTCCACATAGAAGGCTTCACAGTGTAGGCAGGTCAGTTGGTAAATCACGTGGGTGCTTTCACACGTGGCTCTGCCTTTGATCGTGTACACCTTCCGGGTTACAGGGCTGGAGTAGGTGGAGGGAGGGTGCATGGGACAGGTTTTACACCAGGGGCGGTTACAAGGGTAGGAGCCAGAGGTTAGGGAAGGTGGTTTGGGGATGAACCAAGAGGTTACAAAGGTAAGGTGGACTGCGGAAAGACACTCTTGGTGGAGTGGGGAGGATTTCATGAAGGGTGGATCTCATTTCAGGGCAGGATTTGAGGAAGTCGTATCCCTGCTGGAGAGCCAAATTCAGAGTCTCATCCAGTCCCGGTAATTATCCTGTCACAAGTGGGGCACTTTTGGGGTTCTTCTGTGGGAAGTTCTGGGTTTGAGGGGATGCGGAAGTGGCTCTGGTTATTTGCTTCCGTACCAGGTTGGGAGGGTAGTTGTGGGATGAGAAAGCTGTTTTCAGGTTGTTGGTGTAATTGTTCAGAGATTCAGGACTGGAGCAGGTTCGTTTGCCACGAAGACCTAAGCTGTAGGCAAGGGACCGTTTGATATGGAATGGGTGGCAGCTGTCATAATGGAGGTACTGTTGCTTGTTGGTGGGTTTGATGTGGACGGATGTGTGAAGATGGACAGATGGAGGTCAATGTCAAGAAAAGTGGCATGGGATCTGGAGTAGGACCCGGTGAATCTGATGGAACCAAAGGAGTTGAGGTTGGTGAGGAAATTCTGGATTTGTTCTTCACTGTGAGTCCAGATCATGAAGATGTCATCAATAAATCTGTACCAAAATTTTGGTTGGCAGGCCTGGGTAACCAAGAAGGCTTCCTGTAAGCGGCCCATAAATAGGTTGGCGTACGAGGGCGCCATCCTGGTACCCATGGCTGTTCCCTTTAATTGTTGGTAGGTCTGGCCTTCGAAAGTGAAGAAGTTGTGAGTCAGGATGAAGCTGGCTAAGGTAATGAGGAAAGACGTTTTAGGTAGGGTGGCAGGTGATCAGCGTGAAAGGAAGTGCTCCATCGCAGCGAGACCCTGGACGTGTGGGATATTTGTGTATAGGGAAGTGGCATCAATGGTTACAAGGATGGTTTCCGGGGGTAACAGAGTGGGTAAGGATTCCAGGCGTTCGAGAAAGTAGTTGGTTTCTTTGATGAAGGATGGGAGACTGCATGTAATGGGTTGAAGGTGTTGATCTACGTAGGCAGAGATACGTTCTGTGGGGCTTGGTAACCAGCTACAATGGGGCGGCCGGGATGTTTGGGTTTGTGAATTTTAGGAAGAAGGTAGAGGGTAGGGGTGCGGGGTGTCTGTGGGGCCTGGAGTCAGGTGAAAGGTTTTGTAGGGGGCCTAAGGTTCTGAGGATTCCTTGAAGCTCTGCCTGGACATCAGGAATAGGATTACCTAGGCAAACTTTGTATGTACTGTTGTCTGAAAGCTGACGCAGTCCCTCAGCCACATACTCCCGAAGATAAAGTACCACGGTCGTGGAATCCTTGTCGGGTGGAAGAATGACGATGGATCGGTCAGCTTTCAGATCACGGATAGCCTGGGCTTCAGCTGTGGTGATGTTGGGAGTAGGATTAAGGTTTTTCAAGAAAGATTGAGAGGCAAGGCTGGAAGTGAGAAATTCCTGGAAGGTTTGGAGAGGGTGATTTTGAGAAAGAGGAGGTGGGTCCACCTGTGATGGAGAACAGAACTGTTCCAGGCAGGGTTCAATTTGGATAGTGTCTTGGGGAGTTGGATCATTAGGAGTAGGATTAGGATTATTTTTCTTCATGGCAAAGTGATATCTCTAGCAGAGACTACGAGTGTAGGACAGTAAATCTTTGGCAAGGGCCGTTAGGTTGAATCTGGGAGGGGAGCTGAAGGCGAGGCCTTTGAATAGGACAGAGGTTTCGGATTGGGAGAGAGGTTTGGAGGAAAGGTTAACTGCTGAATTGGGGTGTTGTGGTTCCAGATTGTGTTGACTAGAATTTTGAGGTTTTGGGGGGAGTGCAGCTGGAAGTGGGAGATTGAGTAGACGGGAGAGACTGTGTCTGTGTGCAACTAGAGGAGGTTGAGGTTTGTTGGAAAGGTCGTGGAGGGTGAGTGAGTTGCCTTTCTGGAGGTGGGAAACCAGGAGATTGGATAGTTTTTTGAGGTGGAGGGTGGGATGCTGTTCTAATTTGCAGTTGGCCTGTAGGAGAATGCTCTGAACAGCCGGTGTGGATGTGGGAGAGGATAGATTGAGGACTTTGATTAGGGATAGGAGTTGACGGGTGTGTTCATTGGCTGTGTTGATGTGTAGGTGAAGGATTAGGCGGGTGAGGGCTATGGATTGTTCAGTTTGGAACTGGTATAGGGACTGATGGAAAGAATGGTTACAGCCAGAGATGGGAATTTTAAGTGTGAGGCCTTTGGGGGTAATGCCAAATGTCAGACAAGCCTGAGTAAATAAAATATGGGAGCGTAATCTGGCTAGGGCGAAGGCATGTTTGCAGAGGGAATGTAAATAAAACTTAATGGGGTCGTTGTGGGAATGTTGTGAGGGTGACATGGTATTGAAATGTGGAAAGTGGAACATGAGGCTCAAAGGAAATAAAAATAAAAATATATGGGTAGAGATAAAGGTGAACTAGAAAGCAACTGGAGATCTGGTGTGAAAAAGTCAAAAAAGTGTTGGTTAAAACTGAGCTATGTTGATCCTGTGGTGAACTTAGGTTGGTAAACAACGATGTGCACAAAGGTTAGGTTGTTGTGTTGCCTCCCAAACACGTTAAAGGGTGGAGAAATTCGGGATAATTTCGAAAAAACTGTGTGTAAATGTATTAAAAGGAGTGGTTTTGTGGTGGCAGATTATGAAAATGAGGCTGACAATTGTCTGACAAAGAAATAATGACGTTAAAACCTGTGGGAAGTGGCTAAAAAATGATCGGTGATGTGGGAAAAACGGAAATGGAAATGTAGCGAAAGTTGTTAGAACTAGCCAATGGTTGTTTAATAGGTGAAAGGAACTGTTTGTGAACTGGGAACGGTGGATTTTATAGCAGCAGTAGTGTTGAAAGCGGAAAAATTTTTTTTTAGTTATGGTTTGGAAGTAAGTTATGTATGTTTGGAAGTAAGTTATGTATTATTGAGTATATATATGCAGGATAAAATTGTATGGTAGATTACAGTAAAAAGGTGAAGGTGAATACAAAGTGAAACTACTTGCACAGACAAAAAGAGAAAGTAAGATGACAGAAAAGATTTCGAAATGCAACAGTGACAATAACAAAAGTAATTGTTGGGTTCAAATTAATGATATGAATATAATAGAGGGAAACATTCCATGCGGAAAAATATATCAAAACAACAAAGATGCTGTAACTTACCAAGCGAAAGCATTGGTACGTATATATTGTTTTTGAAAATTCAACCCATAAGAGGGCGAACCAGAGGATGAAAATTTTTATGAAAATATTTTGACTTATAATAGAATATGTGTTAGATAATGGAAGTTATTTCAGAAAACACCACAAGATTTCAAAAGGCAGGGTTAATAAAGACCTCCAACTCCAGCTTGCAGAACCTTATTTGGTCAGAAGTAAATTCAGAAAAGATTATGCTTTTGTAGTGTTCATTAGTATGAAAAGTTCAGATGATGTTGGAATTTGTGAATGTCATAAAAATTTGATTAAAGAAAAAAAGATTTAAAAAAAACTGAAGACCTAAAGTGTACACAAGTGAAGCAACAGGTGCTAAGCTACTTCATTACAAACAGTTTCGAATCTGTAACTAATGGTTGCAAAAGTTTTGAGACAGATGAGAGTAGCAATTTGGTTATGCCAGTTCACCATCATTCTTACTATATTGCAAAGTTATATGATAATTACACAGCTACAGCAAGCGAAGACAAGCATTATTGGTACAGAACGACGAATAGAGGTTTTGCCACTTCCATTAAAATTAACAAGTTATCGTGCCTATCTGTCCCCTTCGTACTGCTGCGTGCAGTGTGTTCCTACTATATGCAGTGGCAGTCTGTGTCGAATCGTAGTAGTGTAATGCGAGGGGCCCTTACGTCTCCGTCAATCGAATGAGTGCACGTCCGAATCTTCCTGTCTCCCTTTCGTCATCAGTCTCCAAACATCAGCCTTTGAATCCTCGTCTCACAGTGACTATTGTGACTATCTGTCTCAGAATTTTTCTGGGTCTGAATAATCCTAAAAATGCACTCTCTCGGTCCGTCAACGGTCTTTCGCGCAACTGAAATTTCCAGCCAGTTGTCACATTTATTGCCAGCACTGGCCAATGGTATAATTTTACAAAGTTTTTTATCCTCTCTCCAGCAACTGCATAAACCTATTTTTCTGATTGGCTTTTTTACGACCTCTCTCTGTCTGAAAAGTGGAACTCTGGGCCTACCTCACAGACCATCTACCGGTGCCGAACCTCGCTTTTTCCAGTCAGCTAGTTTTTGCCTCCGTGGAAAAACAAAAAGGGAAACGGAGTCCTACTCTCTGAGTCGACTCGGCGGGTTGTCAGCTGCAGGGTGGAGCCGTGGACTTTAGTGTTTTCGTTACACTTTCTAAATATGTTATCTGTGGGTGGAGCCCGTGCTTTCGTATACCTGGAGTAGCGTATCTGCGAAATCCCTCGTACCACTGGCCACGTCTTTCTAGTTACCCCGAGAGAGCGTCGTATGGCCTGCAGGTCAGTCCGGGGAGCCGCACTTTCGGCAGCGAGACTGTGTCCCCACATGTGGCCCTCTGTTGTGGCAGTCTGCCCTGGCAGCTGCTCGGCGACTGCTCGGATGTTCACACGGAGCCCCGTTATTCTGCCTTCCCTCGACTGTGGGTTCGTCGTCTGGCTCGTGAGGACACGGCCTCCTACGTCCCTAGGGGGCAAACCCCCTCACAGCTCCCACCTTTACTAGTGCTCGCTGTCTCTCGATGCAACCTCGTCCACCTTTAACATTGTTAAAAGGCACACGTGAAATCCTGTCGTAGTATAAAATGGCATACACTTAGTACTGCCACTGCAGTCACAGTCAAGTCTGTCCTTACAGTTCTGAGTACAACTGGTGTGTTCAATTGTTAGGGACGTATTAATGCATTCCATCACCGCTTATGAGGGTGAGATGTGGCCGATTGTAATGGTAGGATACCTCTCGGTGTGCACAGCAGAAAAAAGCCTAGCAGTCAGCACGGCCGTCCTGAGCCGACTGCTCGCTTCAGCCTACCTGCCGCTCTCTGACACACTACGTACGAGACATTGCTGGCAACAAAGGATTGGCGTACTGTTTCAGGTTGTTTGATTTGTTCACATTAAATCTTACACTGCCACACGAATTGTGATTTCCCAATGTTTAAAACGAATTTATTATCTGATTTAATCATTCTAAACTCTTTTTATAAACCTAAAATTTTGCCATTCGTATTTTTATTGCTTTCTTGAGTAAAGTTTTGTATCTTTGTAGGGTTACATAAGTGAATACACCTAATGAATTTGTGAGCATTTTACTGTAATAGAATATATCGTGTATATCTGTACAGTGTGTTTTCTGGACCAATAATAGTAGTGCATATTAAACTGAGTCTTCAGAAAACAGCTCTGGCAGAAAGAATAACGCATTATGAGCACCAACCGAAGATGCATTAGTTTTCCTCGTGCGGACACTGCATACACCGACAAGGTACCCGTAAGGAGATGAAAAAATTTGTCACAACTTGTAGCAGTTTGCCTGCTTTATTTATTTAATTTGTTGTCCTCGGTGTCGACGTACTGGCAGAAAAAATAGGGGTTGGATGTGCGACCACTGTATACTGTAAATAATGGAGTGGACAGATGCACAATTGCATTTCACAGTACATTAACTTTCACTTTTCACAACCCCCCAATAATACACATTTATTTGGCCAGTGCACTATTGTTCTAACTACCAATAAGCCTCATTAATAGTTAGCAACCAAACATCCACAAACTTCTAAAATAGTTTCCTGTTGAACATCAATGAGCAGTAAAAACATAACCACGAAGTTCACAGTTCTTGAAGAATAGAAAGTTACGTATGGAGTAGACACTGTCATTGTGTTTACACGTGCCCTAATTGCTTAATAATTATACCACAGTTAAGTTGAAACATTGTTGTTGATCTAACCAACACTGGTTTCTCGTCTGAAACTTGGCCGAGGACTGACTGTGTCGTGACCAAAAATCGGGACTATATATATCATCACAATAATAGGTACTGAAACTACTTAATAAATTACAATGAAAATTTCTCATTAATTTAACTGAATACACAAAAAAATTGGTACTTTTTACAGTTTCTTCTACTACAAGGGTTAAGCTAAATTATTTGTTTAAATCATAAAATCAACATATATATTTATACGAACAATACTTTTGACAAAACCTAATTACTTTGGAATTAATGGAGGGCTGGTTTTGCTAACGTGTTTTCCAATAGAGCCAAATAGATACTTCAAGATTACTAGCATTTCGTCTTCCAAATGTTTGTAATTAGTGCAGAATTTATATTTGTTTATATGTCTACAATAGAATATAAGTTATGAAACAGTTACTGATTTTCCCCTGTAATGAAAGATACTAACTAGGAATAGTGAAAATAAATTAGAAAATCAATTACATCCATAAAACGAAGCACAAAATTAGATCTGGTGCTATATTCTTTAAAACTGAAGGCCAACCTTTCTGTTTTATGGAGATGCTAATAATAATCATGAATATTAATGGAAAAAAGTTAAAAGTAACAAAGGAATTTAAGGAGGCAGGTAGCAAAACAAGAAGGGAAGAAAAAATATCCCAGCATGCTTCGTCACATCACCCCCTCATTAGATTGACCAGATAGGTTATTGCAAATAGCTAACTGGACGATTCAGTGACCACAAGTGACCCCAGAAATTGGGTTTAAAATCTACTCGCAAACAAATGTTACATAAGAAATCCTATCAAAAACTACAGTATGTATATTTTTCAGATTCCTACCTATACTAACTGGCCATATGAAAATCCCCATACAAAATATTTAAATACACTGTACTGTACACACACAAAATATACACAAGTTATATGTTTAATAAAAATTAGACATCTTCATGATAAGTGATGTCCTTTATTGTTAAACGAAGATTACATTTAAAGATACATATCATTTGATAAAAGTCCTGTCTTGCTTCCATTAATAAATCCTCATGGGTAGCAAAGAATTTAAATTACACTAGACATTGCAGTTCATGTTTAGACAAAAAATTTCACTTGCTCAATGTTTGGTATCTTTCACAAGCACTCTCACTTTTTCAATGAGCTTTAACACACTTTCTTACCAAGCTGTGCATGCCTTCAATGCGTCCAAGTGGCAGTTAGTTAAGAAATGCACCACCATTTGTTCCGTTGAAGGTGGTTATCCTCCGCAACAGTACATGAAAAAATGAGACAAAATGCCCTACATTAGTCCACTTACTTTTACTTCTAACTTAAGTATAAGAAAAATTGTGTAGCACTAAAAATGATAGTCATTATGTCAGAAACAGATACATTACACAGCTCTCATAACATTACAATAATTAGCACTAAAATTGACTATGGTAAGGAAGGTGTGTACTAATAAAAATTTAAAATCAAGTGCATGTTACACTACAAAACATTACTCCAAGTCAGGGGTTCCCAACAAAATTTTCTAGAGGACCCCCTCATCGAGCATGATTGGTACCTTGTCATATCACAGTATCGAGTACCTGAAAAAGCCAAATTAAGAATCTTTTTATATGTTTTCTATTTTTGGTACTTAGAAAAAACATTGTCATTTTCGTTATTGAAAAACTATTGAGCTTAAAACTTTTTCAATTTAGTCATCATTGTTATTGTTAAATTTTTGATTATTGCTTAAAATCTGCTAGACGCAGAAGTTAGCGTTCGCTAAAGCTCTGCTCGTACAGGAAGCGGCCAAAACAAAAAAAATCTGTTATTGTACGAAATATGTTTAATATATTTTTTATTCTAATAGCATCTTGCGGACCCCTGGGGGTCCGCGGACCACTTGTTGGGAACCACTGCTCTAGGTTGTAACTGTCTGGAACTGGTTAAACTTGAAAGATTTGTGTTTCTTTTTCATTTGCAAAGTAGCAAAAACTCAAGATGAGCAGTAGTATAGATTTACTAATCATTACTTTATGAAAAAGAATAGAATCACCATTACATAACTTAATTACTCCTTAAATCAAAATTACAGGGATGGAAGTTGTACTAAATCATTGCCCTACTTCTCTACTCAACTCTGATTCAACCAGAAATTTAAATCCTCGCGAAATCACTAAATGGTACCAAATAGTTGTCCTGTCAGAATATTCACATCAGTCTATCACCACAGTTATCAGTTAATCAGCAGAATTATTATTTTTCGTTCCAGTATTACCATCTCACACTCACAATTTCTCAGAACAAAAATAGAAGCTTTTCAGATAACCTGTAAATCCAATGCCGCAGCATTATATTACTTTTACCCACTAATTAATTGCTCTTTCTGTTGAGCTCTCACTCCCAACTGCAGTGTCGTGAGTTGCACAATATACACACTACCCAGTGTTGCCTAGTTCATGATTTTAGATCCTCAATACAGTTATACCACATTTGTTTGTATACGGTTATCTTTTCCATTAATCATATCTGTCAGCTCCATTATTTTACTTACATTTCCTATCTTCTTAACTAGTGGAGTGCATTCTCAAAAAATATCTCTACTGCAGAGACTGGCTCCCTAACCATTAAGACCCTAACATTATTCATTATTTTCTTATTGCATTATGTAAAAAATAAGCACTTGCTCTGCTTATCTAATGCAAAAGTGACTCTACTGAAAAACATTCCACAGTAACAGATTCTTATGCTAAGGCTTACTTAACTCTCAGTAACGATCAGACAAAAGTGTCATTTCGAAAAACAATTATTTCACTGTATTCCGTCAAATTGCTTGATATTCTAGCCTGAAGGGTGATGTACTTACAAATCTTGCTCTCTTTCCCCACACACATTACTCCAGACAACTATGTTTAAAGTTGTAAGTTCTTAATGTTAAACAAGGCTGTACCGTGACACTTCTTGCACAAAATACAAACACTTGTATTATACCACAATTAATATTAAGATCTAGTATTCAAGATGGTTTTTACTGCCTATTGCCTCTGCTGTTTCACTAATTTATATTAACTTCACACATGAGCTGATTACTTCAGCTGTTACTTATCCTCCACATATACTGACACCTTTCATTTTCTGTTTACCTTACCTCCTTGTTTGACAGAAATTCTTTCACAATGGTACCACTTTATTTTCTTCCATCCTCTTATGATTCCCTTACTTATAACTAACACAACACAGTATACATATACACAAAGATAGAAACACTGGATAAACCTTTTCTAAAATATTCCTATAGTAAAGTATCCTACTTGTCAAAATTACGTGAAAGTCAAAGAGAGTGTTTCTGATTTACTTATGAACTGCAGATAGGATAGGAGAAGAGTTGTGACGGGCTCAGGAAACATGAAAATTGAGACAGACACCTGGGGTAAGCATTATCACCACATAATGAATCTGACACAGAACATTGAACCCCGTACTTGCTAATTGCACAAGAAATCAGTCCCAAATATTACATCATTGCTGAGATTTTGAATCGCCAACAAATTGCACTCCAACAGCTGTCCTGCGAATTCCACAGTTAATAGTATCTCTTGTTTCACACTCTTTACTAGCTTAATGTTTGTTCCAGCCACATGCATCACCACTATACCCTCTGTGGTCTTAATAGATTCAAAAAATGCCTGTGAAATACCATTCATATCACTGCCACTGTCCAGTAAACACTTACCATGTATACCTTGTACACATGCTGTTATTACAGGGTGACACACTTCCTTTTTGTCTACCATGTGACCTTGTTCATACAACAAATCCTCATTAATCTTTTCCCTGGAAAAACTATAATCCTATTTACCAAAATGTTAGATTTTGTACCTTCTTCTATCTATTTCTCTATTTTAGCCGATTTTGAATCTACTTTTTCATTTACTTTTTCCAGTTTCTCCTCTACCATTACTGCACACTTGGTTTCTACCTCCGTTTCTAAATCATTTTTAATCTGATCGATGTGGATCTCAAGTTTAACACTGTTTTCAGCACATTGTTTCTCGAAAACCTCTACCTTCCTGCTATAGTCATCACGAAGTTTCTCTCACTCTTCCACACATTTACGACGCAATGTTAATTTCTCTTTAGTATTATGACAATCTTTAACTACTGCTTCAAAACTGTCACACTCGGTGTGATTTTAATTCCTTTTGTTGTGGCGTAGCTAGACAGCCACGCCACTAGGAAGAAGCCGAAAGGCACGCGTACACACACGCCGGCTGGCGTGAGTTCTGGAACAGGATACTTGGTGAATGCTATAGAGAAAAATATGCAATTCCTCGGATACTTAACTTTATTCCATCATTGTGGTACATCGCTCTTGACGATACAAGTGAGACTATCTCCAGATACGGTTAATTACAATCACTGTAAGGCAAATGGCGCCTTGCTAGGTCGTAGCCATGGACTTAGCTGAAGGCTATTCTAACTGTCTCTCGGCAAATGAGAGAAAGGCTTCGTCAGTGTAGTAGCTAGCAAAGTCGTCGTACAACTGGGGCGAGTGCTAGTCCGTCTTTCTAGACCTGCCATGTGGTGGCGCTAGGTCTGCGAGTACTGACAGTGGCGACACGCGGGTCCGACATGTACTAATGGACCGCGGCCGATTTAAAGCTACCACCTAGCAAGTGTGGTGTCTGGCGGTGACACCACATTCCTCCCCCGCAAATCGGCGAACGGTCGTGTTATAAGGCTTCCGCCCGCCGTGGGGAGGGCCCCATGTTGACGTATGCGATGAGGTGGGGAGCCTAACAACAGGCGAGGCTGTGCCACCCGCACCCGGCCATTCGATCCGAGGGGAGCTAGGAAACGCCTGGAAACCTACTTCAGGGTGCACGGCAACATGCGGCGTATGTGCCCGTAAAGAGACAGGAGGGGCCGAAGGGTCGACCTCCATTGCGTCGGGGTATCCGACGCGCGATGACGCCATGTGGTCCGGAGCGGGCAAGAGTTCCATGGCGGAGGACAGCTGGTCACGGGAAGCGATTGGCGGAGCGTGACCCAGGGAGGTGTCCGGCGGCTGCTGCGGCGGCTACGGCGGCTGCGCGACACCATGGGGCAAAATGGAAGGCATCGTCGGTAACACCTGGGGATGAGGCGAGCCAGTAGATGGGTCCCCAGGGCGCTGACCGGACGGCACTGTCGCTGAAAGCAGACGGGGGAGTGGCAGAACCCAGGCGACGACAGAGGCGCAGCTGATTGAGATGCCGACGCACGTCACCAGAGGCCCCCAAAACCAAATACATCGCGCAGCCGAGGCAGCGAAGAATGCGCCCTGCGAGCCAACGCCGTGAACAGCAATAGTGGCGATAGAATACAACGTCGCCTGGAGCAAAAGCAGGAGTCTGCCACTGCACAGGAACCTGATGCGGCGGATGCAGCAAAGACATCAAGGTTCGATGAGGACGACCATGAAGCAACTCAGCCGGCGAGCGACCATCGCGGGGCTGAGAGCGATACGAAGACAAAAAGAGCAACAACGCGTCCTCCCGAGAATGCGACTCTTTCAACTTCAACATCTGTGACTTGAAAGTCCGGACCAATCGTTCAGCGGCACCATTTGACTGAGGCGAAAACGGTGCGGACGTCAGATGTTGAATACCATTGGCCTTGCAGAATGACTGAAATTCTGCGGACATGAATTGTGGGCCATTGTCGGAAACAATAGTCTGTGGAAGACCTTCAAGGCAAAAGATAGCAGACAACGCTTGGATGGTGGCAGATGACGTCGTGGAAGACATCCGGACAACAAAAGGAAAATTACTGAAGAAATCGACAATGACCAACCATCGAGCATTCCAGAATGGACCAGCAAAATCGATGTGTAAGCGTTGCCAAGGGGAAGTGGCTTTTGGCCAGGCAAAGAATTTCCGCGGCGGTGCGGATTGTTGTTCGGCACACGCCATGCAGGAAGAGCACATATTCGTAATCGCAGCATCGATTCCGAACCAAGTACAGTGCTGACGAGCAAGTTGTTTCGTACGCACTATACCCCAATGTCCTTGGTGGAGAAGCTTTAAGACAGAGGACTGTAACGAACGTGGGACCACGACCCTAGACTGATCATTATCAGAACGCAACAACAAAACACCACGTCGTACAAAAAGTCTCTCCTTGTGAGCAAAAAATCTGCGAACCAACGGATCCTCGATCCGGGACTTGGACAAGGGCCATTGCGTAGCAACAAAACGCAAAACGGTAGCAAGGACAGGGTCAGCAGCTGTGGCTGTAGCTACATGACGAAAATCAATCGGAAACGAGTCGACCACATCATCAGTTTCCGCATCAATGAACATGCAAGCAAGTTCGGAAGAATCGAATGCTTTATCCTCAGCAACAGGCAAACGGGACAACGCATCGGCGTTTCCGTGCTTAGCAGTGGACCGATACAAGATATCGTAGCGGTACTGCGAGAGGAAAATAGACCAGCGAACGAATTTCTGCGCTGTACGCGGAGGTACAGGCTTGTTCGGATGAAAAAGCGATTTCAAAGGTTTGTGGTCTGTGATGATGGTAAAGTGACGACCATACAAAAAATCGTGAAACTTTGTAACACCAAACACGAGAGCCAAAGCTTCTTTCTCTATCTGGGAATAATTTCTTTGCGCTGACGAGAGCAATTTGGACGCAAAGGCAATAGGGCGATCATGCGAACCATCTTTGTGCGCAAGCACAGCACCGATCCCGAAATCCGAGGCATCTACCATCAACAAAAGGGGTTTCTGGGGATCGAATGGCGTAAGGCAAGTATTTGAAAGCAACGCCGACTTCAATTGGCGAAAGGCGCGTTCGCATTCCGTCGACCAGACGAACGGAACACCTTTACGGCGTAAGCGATGAAGCGGAGCTTGAAATGGAAGAGGCATTCGGAATATGTCTATGATAATAGTTAATTTTTCCCAACACACTCTGTAGCTGCTTCAAAGTTTGCGGTGAAGGCAAGTCCTGTATGGCACGGAGGTGCTCCGGACTCGGATGTATGCCTTGGGCATTGATTACATGTCGCAGATATGGCAAGTCACGAGCATAAAACACACATTTGTCCTTCCTCAAGCGAAGACCATTTTGTCGCAAGACCTGAAATAATGTTCGGAGATTTTGTAAATGTTCTGCTTCTGTCTTTCCGGAGATCACTATATCGTCCGTTAATGCGACACACAGCTGGCGAAGTTTCAAATGATTCCTGAGCAAAGTCAAGTGGGTCTTGCTTATCCAATATGTCTATCACTTGTTGAAGGGAGGGATTGACTAGTTTCAATATCTGTTCCCTTATGCGAACATCAGAAACGTTCTGTGCAATGGCATCACGCACCATAGTATCTGAATAAGGAAGGCCACAGTCACATTCAAACGCACAATCCCTAGTAAGGCCTTGCAAAGTTGCAACCCACTCCCGATTAGTTTGACCGGCCGTACGTTTTGTACGAAAGAACGTATACCTTTTTGCAACTACATTAACCGTTTCTTTGAAATAGGCATTTAAAGCCGACACAATTTCTTCGTATGACAGAGTTGCTACGTCGCGTCGGGGAAACAATTTCACTATCACACGGTAGGTGGACACACCTACACACGAAAGCAAAAACGGCTGCCGCTCATTACCTTGAATTCTGTAGGCGGCGAGATGGAGTCCAAATTGGCGGGACCACTCCGTCCAGCTCTCCTGCGTTGCATCAAAATTACGGAAGGGGGGTTGCAACGGCATGTTGTGGCTGCGGTAGCGATGAAGTGGCAGCGGCCGCATCGTTTTGCAGCGCACGTTGACCCTGGACGAGCTGTCCAAGGGCATCCAATAATGCCTGCGTCTGCTGATTCTGCAAGCGATAAAATTCGGACAGTACATCTGGAGATTGTGGCGAAGCCATGACACAAGTAATTTAAGCAAGTATAAAGAAAACGTTTTCCTCGTCGCCAAACTGTTGTGGCGTAGCTAGACAGCCACGCCACTAGGAAGAAGCCGAAAGGCACGCGTACACACACGCCGGCTGGCGTGAGTTCTGGAACAGGATACTTGGTGAATGCTATAGAGAAAAATATGCAATTCCTCGGATACTTAACTTTATTCCATCATTGTGGTACATCGCTCTTGACGATACAAGTGAGACTATCTCCAGATACGGTTAATTACAATCACTGTAAGGCAAATGGCGCCTTGCTAGGTCGTAGCCATGGACTTAGCTGAAGGCTATTCTAACTGTCTCTCGGCAAATGAGAGAAAGGCTTCGTCAGTGTAGTAGCTAGCAAAGTCGTCGTACAACTGGGGCGAGTGCTAGTCCGTCTTTCTAGACCTGCCATGTGGTGGCACTAGGTCTGCAAGTACTGACAGTGGCGACACGCGGGTCCGACATGTACTAATGGACCGCGGCCGATTTAAAGCTACCACCTAGCAAGTGTGGTGTCTGGCGGTGACACCACGCCTTTTGTCTGGTCTCTGTCTGTGTCTTTCTTGTCCTGTGTCGTCCCCTGTCATCTCGATTGTTTGTTTTTAGTCCTTGTGGGTGTTTCAAGTTCATGGAAAAAGGCGACTGATGGCCCTAGTAGTCTGGTCTCTTCAATCCCACAAACCAACCAACCAACAGCATCAAACTTCTTCTTTAATTCTGATAGATTAGAGCTGACTACCTAAATCTCCTTTTTAATTTCTTTTTTCAGTTCATCCATTAAGTTAACAATGTCATTCTAATCCTATCAGTTTTCTTTTCCACCCTACTAATGTCTTCTTTCATACTACTTTTCATACTGCTTTCTATCCTATTCATGTCTTCTTCCATACACATACTACTCAAACAGCTCAAACTACTCATAATTTGCCTTAACATCAATCCCAAATTTCCGTCTGCCATAAACGTTTGCTCATGCTGGCTTTCTCTACTTGGTTCCTCCTCCTTAACCTTAACGATCTCACCTACTTCAGTACTGTTTTCATCCATTCCACTCACCTCATCACACACTGTAGATGATGCTTTTATCATTTCATCTACAACAGGACTTTCGACTTTCGTCCCCATCATTCAAAGTTACATTCATGTTTGATTTAAAACTACTTGCATCTACAGAACCAGTCTCCTGTTGTCCCTTGTCTCCCATCATACTGCCTTGTTCATTAAGGTCACTCATTATGTATCACTTAATACAAAACAGCTTATCAATTAATTACCTTGTTTGTAATCACTTGTCGGCTGCAGCTGCTGCTGCTGCTGCTGCTGCTGTCATCGTCATCTTGTTCCATTGTCTGTGGCAAGTTGTAATTCTCTTGGCAAGGTGTCTTGTTTACCTCTGATCAGGTGTGTCCACTTACGTGCTGATTCGCTGCTCCTGTACTCGATGGCTGCTTCCGTATAACCCGCTCGCTGATTGGCTGCTGCATATTCTTCATTATGATACCCCAGCACTGATTGAGTGTGTCACCTCTTCCATTTGAAAATTTACTGTACCGCTTGAGTTCACACTTCACTGTCAACTTTCATGAGTTCTAGTTTATAGTGCCCACATACAATAATCCTCACATGCCAGGGCACCATACGTAGCGGTTCGCCTGCTTCATTTATTTCATTTGTTGTCTTCAGTGTCAACATACTGCTGAAAAAATAGGGGTTGGGTGTGCAACCACTGTCTACTGTAAATAATGGAGTGGACAGATGCACAATTGCGTTTCACAGTACATTAACTGTCACTTTTCACAACCCCCCTATAATACACATTTATTCTAACTACCGATAAGCCTCATTAATAGTTAGCAGCCGAACATCCACATACTTCTAAAATAGTTTCCTGTTGAACATCAATGAGCAGTAAAAACATAACCACAAAGTTCACAGTTCTTGAAGAATAGAAAGTTACGTATGGAGTAGACACTGTCATTGTGTTTACACATGGCCTAATTGCTTAATACTTATACCACAGTTAAGTTGCAGCATTGTTGTTGATCTAACCAACACTGGTTTCTCGTCTGAAACTTGGCCGAGGACTGACTGTGACCAAAAATCGGGCCCTTATATATCATCACAATAATGGGTACTTAAACTGCACATTGTTTGAAGTTAAATTTACAGAAATTACAATTAAAACTCAACTCATTAAATAAACTGAATACATCCAAAAATTGGTTCTTTTTAACAGTTTCTTCTACTGCAAGGGTTAATCCGAATTATTTGTTTAAATCATTAAATTAACATATATACATTTGGCAAAACTTAATTACTTTGGAATTAATGAAGGGCTGCTTTTGCTAATATATTTTCGAATAGAGCCAAATAGATACTTTAAGATTACGAGCATTTTGTCTTCCAAATGTTTGTAATTAGTGCAGAATTTATATTTGTTTATATGTCTACAATGGAATATAAGTTATGCAATAGTTATTGATTTTGCTCTACAATGAAAGATACTAACTAGGAATAGTGAAAATAAATTAGAAAATCAATTACATACATAAAACTAAGCACGAAATTAAATCTGGTGTTATATTCTTTTAAACTGAATGCCAACCTTTCTCTTTTATGGTCATGCAGATAATATTGACGTATGTTAGTGGTAAATAGTTGAAAGTAACAAAACGAATTTAACCCTCGAGCAGGGGTGCCTATGTATAAAGTGTGCCAACCGCAAGTAGCATTGTCGTGCACTGTTCCATTTTTGTTTTACAATAGCAAGCCCCTACCTACTCCTGCATTATTGTTTCAGCTAGCACAGTGAAAAGTTGTGTTGTCATAGGTTCATGTGAGCTACAGTAATTTAAAATAAACTGCGTGTGTGTCATCTTAGTGGACAAAGTGCACCACGCACCTGATCGTGTAAGTAATTTTTCCTCCATTTTTATTTCACTCCTTTTTAATCGAATCAAAAGATAACACGTAACAAGCGAATATATCACTGTGCACGGCGAGATCAAAGCTGCAGACAACGAGCTCGATTGGTTGCTCAGCGAGGATCCAGAGTTCAACTCTGTACCGGATAACGAAAACGATGACGACTCCGAAGAAGAAGAAGAGGAGTGACATGAAGTGACAACGGTTGATATTCTGATCAGGTCCACGATTCAGATGATGACTGTGAAGAGTCACTCTCCACTGATGGTCTTTTTATTGGGAGAGAGAAAACGTATAAATGGAATAAAATATGTCCTAATGTGACTTTGAAAACAAAAAGAAAGAATACTGTGAAAATATTCTTTGGTCGTACACATGTTGCCAGAGGGGTCGTAAGTGAAACAGAGGCTTTATGGACAATACTTAGCCTGGAAAAGATTGATGAAATTGTAAAATACACGGACATACACATTCAGTTTTTGTTTTAGCAGATTGTGAAACATTCTTCGCTTGTAATATTGAAGTATATTGTGGAAAACAACCTAAAGGACCATACGATGTTTCTAATTCTCCTTGTGGTATTGTAGGAAGGCTAGTTACACACACTGAAGGCTCAGGAAGAAACGTTACAATGGATAATTGGTACACCAGCTATTCTTTACCCAACTCCCTTATGAAAAAGTAACTAACATGCGTCGGCACTTTGGGAAAAAACAAACACAAGATCCCACAAGAATTTTTACCTGGGAAATGTAGGGCCTCTTTATTTGGTTTTCAGAATGATATGATGCTAGTTTCGTATGTGCCGAAACAAAACAAGGCAGTTATATTACTTTCGACTATGTAGGAGTTTGGAACCATTGACGAAGTTACAGGTAAACCAGAGATAGTTTTGGATTACAATATAACAAAGGGAGGAGTCTACACAATCAATCAACTGGAAAGTGCGTATTCTCTCGCACGAGTGACAAGTAGATGGCCATTTGTTGTATTCTATGCTCTAATGGATACAGCAGGAATCAATGCTCAAATAATTTTTCATACAAATGAGGCAAATCCAAAAAAGAAGAGAAGAATTTTCTTGAAACATTTAGCACTTTCTTTTATGAAGCCTCAACTAGTGGAAAGAGCTAGTATTCCTCCTCTTCATGCCAACATTGCAACATTCCTCATGAAATACAAAGATCAATGTGTTGTGTGACATGTAGACGAGCAAGAAACACATCTACTACCATAAGATGGAACTTGTGCCATAGCTTTGTTTGCAGGGGACATCTAAAAACAGTGCATACATGTGAGAAGTGTAAAGTATTTTCTGAAAATGCACAAGACAATTAACTGTGTAGATGGAAGAAACTTTGTGATAACTGATACTTCTTCAATATATAAAGCCTTTGTCCTTTTATGTTACAATGAAAGAGTGTTTTTGTTTTGTATGTGCTTAAAAAAGTGTTGGAATAGATTGATATGTCAGCTGCGGCAATAGAATGATACGAAAGTTTCTTACTTGCTTAATCAAATAGTCAAGTAGCGATGTAATACAAGTTTCTTGTATTGTTGTTTAAATAAACTAAAATTAAACTGTGATTTAGCTCATACATGTTTTTCTCGGTAGCATAGTGACAGCGTTTGATTACACATGTATGAAGTGTGCCACGTGCCAGCTCATGTTACGAAAATCAGCGTACCTGCTCGAGGGTTAAGGAGGCAGATGGCAAAACGAGAGGGAAAGAAAAAATATCCCAACTTGCTTCATCACAAACTCTTAAATGGCAATTCTGTGGGCTATTACGTTTCCAGCAGAATATTAAAAACCTATTTCTGATTTGGTAGGATCATCTTTAAGTTATCTTTGTAATCTGTCAGTGATTCAGAGAGAGATTTTTATATTCTGTAATAGCACTGGTCTTTAAAACTGGAGATACACACACCACTCCCAATAGCAGACTTATTCCACCAGTTCCAGTCTTTTGATGTGGTAGAGTACAGACTCTTTCCAAGTATAATTTGTTAACTGCTCCTTATTTTGGCTTGTCTGGAGGATCCTGCACAGAGGAAGCCATATGAGACTTTGCAAACTAAATCGTGGCGGATTTAAACAAGAAAAATTACACTGGCAATATATTCTGAGAGCTCATTAAAGCCTTTGATTGTGTGAACCACAAAATTCTGCTGGGTAGACTAAAATGTTGTGGCATCGGTGACACCATTCTAGTGTGGACAGAGTTTTACTGTCTTAACAGGAAGTAGAGGATCACATTGACAGGTTGTCACAGGTGTGAAAATGACTTCAGAAAGGGGATCTTAACATGGGGCACAATATGTGTTGGTGCTGTTTGGTCAGCAGAAGTGAGCGATAAGAATACAGGAATATTCTAAATGAGTGTCTCAAAAAGGTAGTATTAAAGTGACTACAGTAATGATTCTGTTTCACAAGTACACATATAGACTGAAAGGTTAATGCTCACAGTTTAGGTTGGCAACAGTGAAACGATGAAAAGTCACCACTGCTCTTTGTCGCTGACATTAGTATTCAAAATTGTAGCTCCCGTGTTAGAAAAGGTATATTGGTCATGCAATATGCAAAACATCAGTAGTAATAGTTGTTTGAAGAGTTTTGGCACTGAGTTTGGTAAAGTTGCACTATACAGTCACAACATTGCTACATGGGCAAAGCAATTCCAGGAGAATGCATGTGCAGGAAGAAAACCATAGAGGCCCATCAGCTGAGGGTAAAGTGGTGGAAAACACTTCTACAATCTACAGAAGTAGCCCCAAAAAAATCTGTCCATTGTGCCAGCAGAGAAGTGAATGTCTTGCAGTCGACAGTGTGGTATGTGTTGCGCAAATGTCTGAAGTTTGAGGCCTAAAGAATTCAAATGTTGCAGGTATTAAAACCAGCTGGTAAACCAAAACTGAGACAATATTGCATTGATTTTTGAGCACAGTTGGAGGTGGACAGTTTCGTAGACATGCATTCTCTGACAAATCCACCTTTCACTTAAGTGACAGAGTGAACCGAGCTTAATTTGAGAATATGGGGTACACAAGACCTGCACACCTCTCTGAGCCAGGAGTGTATTTTTCCGAGACTTAATGTTACCTGTGCCACAGCTTACTGCAGAGTCTTTGGTCCTTCCTTCCTTTGTGGAATCTAGTGCATAAACTATCTCAATACTCTGTATGTCTGGTTGTTGCCTCAGTTGACAGAAGAGGTACTTGACTTAATTTTGCAGCAGGCCGGAATCGCGTCACATTGGCATAACGTGATACGTAGTCACCTCAACAAACATCTTCCACAGGACTGGGCTGGACACCATTAATTTTTTTTCTTTTTGGGGTGTGTGAAGGACTCAGTTTACAAGTTCCCTTTTCCACAGGAAATGGAGTGGTTAATTGCGTTGATTGGGCTATGTTGGAATGGGTCTGGCAGGAAATGCAATACCTGATAGACATCTGTCGTGTCAGAAATAGAGCCCATGTCAAAAATCTGTGAATGTCCGTAGGAAGTATGAGAGATTGTCTTCCGGTGTATATGTACATTTCAGAAGTAAAATCATTACTGTAGCCAGGAATACTTTCTTTTTGTCCCATTCATTTTGACGTACCTTGTATTTCCTAAAGTAGATAACTGTATATATAATCCACAAGCTTACTCTGCAATTCACACTTAAGTGGCTGCCAGAGGGTTTATCAACCCACCTTCAGACTATTTATCTACTGTCCCACTCTCAAACAGTGCGTGGAAAAGAAAATGAACATTTAAATCTTTCTGTAAGAGCTCTGATTTCTCTTATTTTACTGTGATATCATTTCTTCCTATGTAGGCTGGCATCAATAAATTATTTTTACATTCATAGGAGAAAGCTGGTGATCTAAATTTCATGAAAAGATCTTGCTGCAATGAAAAACACCTTTGTATTTATGGCAGCCATCGCCCCCATCTTGCGTATTGTACCCATGACAGTCTCTCCCCTATTATGTGATAATACAAAACAAGTTGCCTTTCTTTGGACTTTTTGGATGTCCTCCATTGATCCTTCCTGGTAAGGATCTTAAACTGCGCAACATTACTCTAGCAGATGATGGATAAGTGATAGTGCAGGCAGTCGCTATAGTGGACCTGTTGCATATTATAAGTGGGGCTGTCCCTTGCTATGTGTGATAAACTTTCAGATAGGAAATTTGTGTAATAAATCTAATGCTGTAGTGTACAGATCTGAAATTGCTGTCTCGTGTACCTGGCGTATATCTCCCTTTCAGTATTTTTTTTCTTTCTTCCTTCCGTGGATTTTGTTCCCTGTGCAGTCTGACCTGTGCTTGAGTTGGAAATCTTGCCTGTATATTTCCAAGCAACTGCCAAATAACAGAAGTCATTCTTTGAAGATATGCATACAAGGGTTGGAACTTAAGTAGTGGCAACTATTTATTCACAACCGACACAAAAGAGTTACACATTTGTCCCTGTCACTGTACGTCAAAGTAGTCACCGGCGCCGTGTAGAACACATTGCCAGTGATGTGGAAGGCGTAGTATACCATTAGCAGAGCCTGTTCTGTTGATGGTGCGAATGGAGCGGTCTACTGCCTGTCGAATCTTTGGAACAGTGCTGAAGCGAATTCCGTGAAGTGGCTCCTTCATCTTTGGAATCAAATCAGTCAAGAGAACTTAATTTCGGTGAGTATGGTGGGATAGTACAGTACTTCCCAGTCCCGTCGACTGAACAGAGCAGGCGCAGCTTGTGCTGTATGCGCCCGCGCATTGTCGTGCAAAATGATTGCTGGGTTGCGCAGAAAGTGTCGCCGCTTCTTTCACAAAGCTGGTTGCAGGTGATGCTCCAAAAACAAACAGTAATACTGTGCATTGACGGTCTGCTGTGCAGAAAATCACTGTTTAAGATCCGACCCTCGTATATTCTTCCAACTCCTACAACATTAGAACGTCCCGTATACAACTTTTTTCAATTTGATTTTTCATTAGAGTATTACAAATTTATAGACAGTTCAGTATAAATTCTCCATTGGACTTCAGACCAGACTCTAGATCTGAACTTGACTCTCTTCTTTCTCTTTCATGATGTAGACCATTGTCGAGGTGTACACTGTTCCGTGGAGGGCAGTGTGTCTCTGCGGCAGGGGCGCAGCTCCACGGAGTAACTGCCAACCCAGCAGGTGCCGCAAAGCTTCATCAAACTGCTACTGTTGTCCCTTCTTGCAGAAATGCTGTGTCTATCGTGGTCCTTAACATGCACTATCAGTACAAAATTATCCATACAATATGCATTTCCAAGCTCTATAATCTACTAATAAAGATTGTGTGTTTTGCGATCATCATTGGTACCATAAATCTTGTGTGACATGTTGCTTTGCTGAAGTGGTGTGTTACACCTCGGTATTCTGCTGATAAAACAGTCTGTGGTTTGCCTTCCCCACAACATTATCTGTGTGATTATTCCAATTTAAGTTGTTCATAATTGTAATTCCTAGGTATTTAGTTGAATTGTATGACAGCCTTTAAATTTGTATGATTTATTGTGTTACCAAAATTTAATGTATTCCTTTTAGTATTCATATGGACGCTCACCCTTTGTTTATTCTGCACTCTTTGGGACTGTAGCCTTTTCTATATTTTCCTGAGATCCACTAACCTAAAAAAGTGCCCAGTTCATTCCACCCAGCCCCCACTACCCACATATCTACCTCCTGTGTGTAATGGACACTTGACCTGTTGAGCAGAATCCGAATCCGACCACCCTGCAGTGGAAGTTGAAGAATCTTCAGCCTACACAGTCACAGAACTGTCTGAATCTCTGATTAGAGTTCTCCACTCGGCTCTGTACCGAAGGTCTGTAGTCGGTCCTGTCAATGATGCTACACATCTTGGAGAAGCATTTTTAAGAATACTGGAATTCTCACTCTAAGATCCCAATGCATTTGCTTCATAATGGTATTTGATGCTAATAAAAAAATCAGTTTCAGCTTAATTTGTCTTACCAAAAGAGGTGCAATTTATTTATTTATTTATCCATTTAGACTTTGCCTCCTTGTATAGGTTTCAGAGTGGGTGAACTCCAGTGTGAACATATTCAGCAGTCATCCATCAAAAATAAAACAAGAAACTAGCATCTTCAACTCTTCAAAAGAAAATTACAAATGTTTCTCTTAAGCTGTGCTTTCAAATTATCTAATTATGTAGATTCGAGGATTGAAACATGCATGTTTGTCACGTGGCAGGTAGCAGTGCTCATTGTAAATCTGCATGAATTGTGTCAATAGGCAGGCATCCTTTGCAGATTTGAGTATACTATTCTCTCTGAAAAATACTAGTGTAATAGAGTAAATATTGGAACTACCACCTGTTACAACAAAAAATAGTGACTGAGAAAACAGCAGCTTCCCATTTTTTAGATAGTGGCTTTCCTTATAATTTGCTATTTCACAAATAGTATTAAGCAGTACGTAACCCCCCCCCCCCCCTCCCCCTCGTCCTATTTGGTTCATGCGGTAATATGACCATGATTACATATGCTAATGAATTTGATTATCGACAAGGCTATCTTCTCCAAAACCAATAGATAGTAATTAGTATGAAATTTTACAGGCTCAAATAAGCGACTGTTGGCTTTCAGTAGATAGACGACATTGAAATACAAACTGCACCAGCACACAATAGCATTATTACAATAGACACAGATATGAAATATGTGGACATCTTTGGTTAGATATTGCCAGAATTATTTTAATTTCAGTTACTTTACTTTGTTTTGTCTTCAGTCAATTAGCAAGAATGACTTTGCCCTTAAATGTTATTGAATGACTTTGTTAAATTTTTGGGGCTTCATTATTAATTACTTTCAGTTATCTTTTCCTAGACTAACAAAATTGTCAGTGACAGACTCCAATACTTTTCTTTTAACTAGTCAAATGATGACACTTTGCTGTTCAATAACAGGAAAGGAATGGAACCCTAAGTGGTGACAATGACAGAGGATAATGACAAGATTGGATACCTACAGTTTTTACGTACAACACTTATTATTGAAATAAATTTACTGAAAATTCCACTGGATAATGCCTCACAAAGTTTTTAATGTGAATGAAAATAAAACGACCTTACAGTTCGTAGCAGATGTTAAGCCGTCGTCTCCATTGTCGTCCCCGGTGCTTCCATTGCTCCGTGTAATATTGTGGGCACAGCTCGATTCTCGGTGACTGATTACAGGGCAGGATCTCGACATTATCGGAGCCTCTCATATCTGAATTGCGCCTGTCACGGTTTCGGTACCTCGCTAATAAAGATGGCGCCTCACATAGGCCCGACAGTACACGCCACTTTTACATCTCGTGACCGAGTAAGTCTCCTGTACGCTCCACTCTGACGCCACATTCGTGTCCGGAGACAGCACCCCTACATGAGCCTTTACCCTCTACAAACGATATTACTCTTCGTAATGGCAATAGCCCAGAATAGATGCATCGTAATACAAGATAATTTATGCAGCTTACAGCAGTTATCACATTTCTAACCAACACATAGCATCTAAAGGTTTATAGAATAACCAAGTTCACCAATAAACATAATGGGCAAAAAATTTTAGGTAGTCAGCTTTATTGTAGTAGCACAAGTATAAACAGAATTAGAATTTACCACATTATATACATATATAAAGCTTTGGTTTAGTGTTGTAGAAGATTTATCAATAGAACTAATGTAGTTGAGAGATAAGTAGTGTGTCAAGGAAACTAAAGTTAGTCATAATTTACATCAAGCATTACAAGTTTATTGCATTACTCTACAAAGAAAGCTTTACTGTCATTTAAAATTTCTGTGACTGAATATCAATATTTTTGCACAATGATGGCAAGTAATTGTAACAAAATTTCATAGTCATGTACTAAGGACTAGACAAGTATAATTTTAATCTATGTAATTATCTTTGATTATGTCCGAGTGAGTGAGAGGAGCGGACACATTTGGTGACCAGTCGAACACTACACGAAGTGGTGCAAGCGACAAAATGGCGCTCGTCCGTCATCGAGTTTTACACGAAAAGTGACGTGTGTAAAATTTGTGCGGAACTGTTTGGCTGAGAGTTTGAGACTGGAAGTGTCGAGCCAAAGTCTCGAAAAAAAGTGTCTCCATTGCTGACTGGGTGAAAAGGGCTCTCTTAGTTAATAAAAACTGTAACTGTGCGGAAAGATTACTAACGTGGGGAAATGTCGCTCGAAAGAAGGGAACCTGGCAACAGAGTCTGACAAAATGGCCATGCCGCATACGTGCACAAGTGGGAGTTGAGACGTTATCGTGTTGAAACTGTCGAGAAGTGCTTTCTTCTGTATCCTTACAGATATACTGTCGTGCACGAGTTAGTGCGTCTGGACATACTTTCATGTGTCTCACTCTGCAGGTGGTTTCCAAATGGAGTGGATTTGGAACTTTTTTGCGGAATGTGCACTGTTAATGTGTGTGAAAGTCCTTGTCAGTAATTCGGAGAGCCGTCACGTACTTTCCAGACCGGTGTTCAGTGTGCACTGTCCGGCGTCTGTCTCGTAACTCGACCGTTTTGCCGAACTCTCGATGCTGACCGGTACGTCTGAAGACTGTTTAATCCATATTCTTCAAGATTCAGTGACGGCATGCACCGCCCTGATGACACAGTCACAAGTGCACGGGGTGTCAGGTGAGGAAAGGACAGTGGGCAGGGACAGTGTGACGTCACGGCCACCTGGATCACCTCGTCTCTCCCCCAGTGATTTTTAACTCTGGGGCAACTCGGGGGGTCAGATGTACTCGTCTAGTCCTCCATGCACTGGAAGAGCTGCAACAGAGCACTGAAAATGCTATTACCAATATCCCTAAGGCCGACCTCCTACACGTATCTCACGATTTGATAAATTGATCACAGAACTGCACCGACATCGACAGTGACCATTTCCGACACCTTCTGTGAGGTACGTTAATGAGGATCTGTCCCACATCAGTCTTATCATAAATATTTTCTAGGCCAGTTTTATTTTAGCCACCCGTTACCGTTTGCAATTACAAATACATGCAACAGGTAAAATATGTAGACCTCTAAATGATGGTTGACACTAATTCCTGGGCTCACTACCACATACAGTTCTATTAAAAGTTTTTTGTAGTAATAATATCCTATTCGTGCTACTTGCATTCCCCAAAAGATTATTCTGTATCTTACTATAGATGCAAAGTAATTGTACTAACCAAATTTTTCTTGGGTCCATGTCAGTTGCAACTGCAAGACTGTTTAATTTGTTTGCCATGTAGCTGACGTAAGAAGATCACGATAAAGATTTATAGAAATATTCCAAGTAATTTGACAGAATCTACTGTCCTGAGTTCCTGATTTTTTGTGGGTAATTTGGAAGCTGTTTGATTTTGACTGTCTAATTTGAAACAACAGTAGTTAGGTCTCTGTTATGTTTAATTTTAATACATTTAGATCAGACCAATATCTAAACTGTTTAGGGTGTGTATGACCCTTTGGACAACTTGTTCTGTGGTCTGAAGGGCATGTTGTACTTAGAGGTAAATCATTTGTATGTAATAAAAATGGGATCTGAATTGCTATGGTTCATGGTGTGGGTTCCTGTAGTCATGTCCTAGTTCATGAGCCACGGGCAACGTATGAGTTGCCAAGTAAGTGATCCCGACAGTCGGGATACCAGTTACTTTGGAATAAGGCTGGGCATCTCGGACATATTCTGAGTCGTGGTCACCTTTGTGCTCGTACGGCAAAGACTACCAAATCCACCAGTTAGTCCCTCAGCCGTTAGCGGTAAAACCCAATGGGACTCGGGACAAGTAAGGCTAGCAACCTGCTTCCCTGGTACTTTAAATATGATGCTGGTAACAATCAGAGCAAAATGCCTCGGACCTTTGGAGGTGACGGAGTCCCACCTCTAACTGACAAACCAGGGACTCCTAAGATACGACTTGGCAAACAAATGGTAATGAGATGGGGAGCTATTAATATCAATGGGGGCTACTCTGGGAAGAAGATAGAGCTGGCAGAGGCTGCAAGTAAGATGGGGCTGGACGTTTTAGCTGTTAGTGACACTCGGGTAAGGGGTGAGAAAGAAGAGGAAGTGGGAGAATACAAGGTCTACCTGTCAGGAGTCAAAGCAGGAATAGCACAATGGGGTGTAGGGCTTTACATCAGGAAAGAAATGGAACCCAGCGTAGTTGCAATAAGGTATGTAAACGAACGACTGATGTGGATAGATTTGACAGTGTCTAGCAAGAAAATTAGGATTGTCAGTATATTCGCATTGTGAAGGGACAGATCAAGATAAGATGGATTGTTTTTATGAGGCACTCAGTGATGTAGTTGTTAGAGTAAAGGACAAGGACAGTGTTCTGCTCATGGGTGATTTTAACGCCAGGATTGGAAATCGAACAGAAGGGTATGAAAAGGTTATGGGTAAATTTGGAGAGGATATGGAGGCCAACAGGAACGGGAAACAACTCTTGGATTTCTGTGCCAGTATGGGCTTAGTAATCACAAACTCCTTTTTAAACATAAGAAAATTCACCGGTATACTTGGGAAGGCAGGGGAACCAGATCTGTCATTGACTATATAATAACAGATCAGGACTTCAGGAAGGCTGTGAGGGACACGTGTATTCAGGGGATTCTTTGATGACATTGATCATTATTTAATCTGCAGTGAAATTGGGATGGTGAGGCCGAAAGTGCAGGAGGTCAGGTCCATATGTAGGAGGATAAGAGTGGAGAAACTTCAGGATAAGGAAATCAGGCACAAGTACATAGCAGCGATCTCAGAAAGGTACCAGTTAGTTGAATGTAGTCAATTACAGTCATTGGAAAAGGAATGGACAAGGTACAGGGACACAGTACTAGAAGTGGCTAAAGAATGTCTTGGAACAGTAGTGTGTAAAAGTAGGATGAAGCAAACAGCTTGGTGGAATGATACAGTCAAGGCAGCCTGTAAAAGGAAAAAGAAGGCGTATCAAAAATGGCTACATACCAGAACCCAGGTAGACAGAGAAAGAAACAAAGCCAAACAGATAATTGCAGCATCCAAGAAGAAATCGTGGGAAGACTTTGGAAACAGGTTGGAGACTATGGGGTCAAGCTGCTGGAAAACCATTCTGGAGTGTAATTAGCAGTCTTCGAAAGGGAGGTAAGAAGGAAATGACAAGTATTTTGGACAGGTCAGGAAAACTGCTGGTGAATCCTGTGGATGCCTTGGGCAGATGGAGGGAATATTTTGAAGAGTTGCTCAATGTAGGTGAAAATGCGATCAGTAATGTTTCAGATTTCGAGGCAGAATGGGATAGGAATGATGATGGAAATAGGATCACATTTGAGGAAGTGGAAAAAATGGTCAATAGATTGCAGTGCAATAAAGCGGCTAGGGTGGATGAAATTAAGTTGGAACTCATCAAATACAGTGGAATGTCAGGTCTTAAATGGCTACACAGGGTAATTGAAATGGCCTGGGAGTTGGGACAGGTTCCATCAGACTGGACAAAGCAGTAATAACACCATCTTTAAACATGGAAACAGAAAAGATTGTAACAACTACAGAGGTATCTCTTTAATCAGCGTTGTGGGTAAAATCTTCTCAGGTATTGTTGAAAGGAAAGTGCAAGTATTAGTTGAGGACCAATTGGATGAAAATCAGTGTGGGTTTAGGCCTCTTAGAGGTTGTCAGGACCAGATCTTTAGCTTACGGCAAATAATGGAGAAGCGTTATGAGTGGAACAGGGAATTGTGTCTATGCTTTATAGATCTAGAAAAGGCATATGACCGGGTTCCTAGGAGGAAGTTATTGTCTGTTCTACAAGATTATGGAATAGGAGGCAAACTTTTGCAAGCAATTAAAGGTCTTTACATGGATAGTCAGAGAGTAGTTAGAGTTGACAGTAAATTGAGTTCATGGTTCAGAGTAGTTTCAGGGGTAATACAAGGCTGCAACCTGTCTCCACTGTTGTTCATATTATTTATGGATCATATGTTGAAAACAATAGACTGGCTGGGTGAGATTAAAGATATGTGAACACAAAATAAGCAGTCTTGCATATGCGGATGACTTAGTTGTGATGGCAGATTCGATTGAAAGTTTGCAAAGTAATATTTCAGAGCTAGATCAGAAATGTAAGGACTGTGGTATGAAGATTAGCATCTCCAAAACGAAAGTAATGTCAGTGGGAAAGAAATATAAACGGATTGAGTGCCAAATAGGAGGAACAAAGTTAGAACAGGTGGACGGTTTCAAGTACTTAGGATGCATATTCTCACAGGATGGCAACATAGTGAAAGAACTGGAAGCGAGGTGTAGCAAAGCTAATGCAGTGAGCGCTCAGCTACGATCTACTCTCTTCTGCAAGAAGGAAGTCAGTACCAAGACTAAGTTATCTGTGCACCATTCAATCTTTCGACCAACTTTGTTGTATGGGAGCGAAAGCTGGGTGGATTCAGGTTACCTTATCAACAAGGTTGAAGTTACGGATATGAAAGTAGCTAGGATGATTGCAAGTACTAGTAGATGGGAACAATGGCAGGAGGGTGTCCACAATGAGGAAATCAAAGAAAAACTGGGAATGAACTCTATAGATGTAGCAGTCAGGGCGAACAGGCTTAGATGGTGGGGTCATGTTACACGCATGGGAGAAGTAAGGTTACCCAAGAGACTCATGGATTCAGCAGTAGACGGTAGGAGGAGTCGGGGCAGACCGAGGAGAAGGTACCTGGATTCGGTTAAGAATGATTTTGAAGTAATAGGTTTAACATCAGAAGAGGCACCAATGTTAGCACTGAATAGGGGATCATGGAGGAACTGTATAAGGGGGGCTATGCTCCAGACTGAACGCTGAAAGGCATAATCAGTCTTAAATGATGATGATGATGATGATGATGATGATGATGATTGCTGAGCAACTATTTCGTAACAGGTTTCAGTTGCAGATTGCCTATCTGATGGCGCCCAGGGACGACAAAAATTTGATTTTCAATTTTTTGCATAGTTATTGACCGAATTTAAAAATGTTTAATGTTGTAATCTACTCATTACACTAAAAGTTTAACACAATTAGACAAGTATTACAGCAAAAAAAAAAAAAAAAAAAAAAAAAAAACTGTGTCTGTCTCATGGTAGTGTGTAACTGACGGTGCACAGATACTCGTATTTTAGTCACCTGCTATTTGAGAATCGGAGTACTTTGTAACTTCCGACAAGCTTCACGTGTAATTTCAAACCTGTAGAAAACTTTTTTTCACGGGCACCTTCCCACCAAATGATGAAAGGAAAAAAGTTTATTGCTTACTACATTTTCTTCGTTAGTGCAGTAAAACTTCGGCATCAGGCATAACATTTTAATTTATTACTTCTTTACTACTAAGTATATTCGCAAAACACTTTGCAGATAGTATCTACATACGTCACTGAGTGTACCTGCAAAATTATGTCATTGTATGACATACAATTCTGGAAATACAATGTGACAACACAAACATTGAGACGAAACATTGAGACGTGTGAAAATCTAGCTGCTTCTTCAAATGGAGTGCAAATTACGCAGACGGCATTCGTCTGGTGTTTCGTAATGACAGCACTTAGTAACTTCAGGAAAACTCTTAAGCACAATTTCAAACCTTTTGTAAACTTTTTCTCCCTTACGTGCTTAAAGACAAATATTTTAACATAATAACTAATTTGTAATCGGGCATTTCGAGTGTTTTATACGTGGAAGTTTGAGTATCTAATGAATTCGGGGTTTACGTTGTGCACTTAAAAAGAAACTTTGTGGGACTCTATGAATTAATCTTGCAGTGTGGGAAACAGTTCCGTGTACTTGGCATTTCACTATACACAGCTATCCTTAGCTCTCTCCCTTGCTGTACTTTATTGTTAATGCTATGTACTGATTAAGTTTATACAATTTCACGAGCCATTGTTTAATCAGTGTGTATACGAACCGGGAGATTCGGGAAAAACCCGGGAATTTTTTCATCCGGGAGAAAACCGGGAAAAACCCGGGAATTGTTTATAAGTCCGGGAATTTTTCATTGTTTTAGTTTTCAGTTAAATTTTTGTGATTTTGAGTGGTAAGAACCAATACTTTAACAAAGGATATCATTGTACCCCGCTACTGCAGAATAACACTGCAGCAACGAAACATGAACGGAGGCAAAAAAAAGTAAAATAAACTTACGTTGCAAAGGAAATGCGCTGTATACAACAAAAAAACACAGTGTTCATACAAGCGTCTGCCAACAGCAAAATGTGTCAAAAACTTTTGGAAGACTATGCAATGCTTCATAACAACAAATTGCCTCCGATGAGCGTTACGTGACAACTGTTTAGATTCGTTTGAGCAATTGCGGGCGGGCATGCGTAGAGTCGCGTATGAGTAGTACCTTCTCCCCTTCTTGTTACAGAAGTGTGGCTTGATGCCTAATTCGTAGTAAATCCGGGTCTGATGCACAGAGCAGTCTGAGTTGCGTTGGGGAGGTGGGTCGTCTTCACGTGACCTGTGTTTACGTTCAGTGATTTTGTTGTTTTCTCTTTGTTTATTGCTGTCGCATTAAATGATAAAATGGATTTTTGTGACCGGGAGATATCAAATTAATTAAAATACGTTCGCATGATTACGGATGGCTAAAACAGTTCATTAGTTTCAGATTTTATTTCCACCTTTCTGACAGTCGAGCATTAATCGCCTTGCAGAACAATGAAGTTATCTTTGTCAGTTTGCTAAAGAGATTTGGCTTTTATTAATCTTTTCTGCTGAGGCAGTCAGTTTGTTTGAAACGAACTGTTTAATTTCACACGGTTGGCTGGTTTCAACTGTTCGCTGATTTCAAATGCACGTATATGACATTATGCCATAATAAAGAAACAAACATGAGATAATACAATACTGGTACTCCAAGAAAATTTGCATCCGAATCTGGACATGCGAAAGTGCATTTTAAGCCGAATTATGCATTTTAGTATGGTTCACGAAATTCCGATGCTCTTGAAGTATCCTTTGATGTCTTGTTTCTTTTATGACCTAATGTATGATCTTTTAATGTTTTACACGTACGAACATATGGCCTTCCTGCGTCATCGCGCGGTGACGACTGTTACCTGGCGCTCTCTTTCAACTGCTGAAACGAACCTATTTCTAACAGGTAGCGGGAAAATATTGCGAACAGTGGTTTGAAAAGCGTTACATACATTAAAAGCAAATTTCCTTTTACACAAGATGAACTATGTGCGAGAATGTACGATGAATTTCTTAAATAACAAAGCGTTTGACTCTCATATAAAAATCAACTCTTTGAGGACGACCATTTAGAAAGAATTTCGAGCTCAGAAGATCACACATTTACGTCGTTATGAAAAATTTTAGTGGCACGTTTGTATGATGCATCTTAAAGTGTATCACGCGCAGAAAAGATCAACATTGTATGTGGAAGCTTAGCTTCTCTTCCAGCTTATTAATCTTGGAGACACAATATTATATGTGAATGCTATGTATATTAATTTAAACCATTAACTTTTCTTATCTGTGTTTTCGCGCTTCTTAAGAGTGATCTGGCTATTGGCTGACTACATCACGTGTCCTATGCTGTCATCAGCTGGCGAGATCACGTGACACGAGTGATGAGTGGCGTACAAAAGCGCATCGCAATCTCGATTTCAATGCTTAGGAAAGTAACATGCAGTATTTGGTGGAATTCGACTTTATACCTTCATAATACGAAAATATTATGCAGCGTACATATTGCTGCACATCAAAGGTTGTCTCCCCCCCCCCGAGTTTCGTCTTCTAAAGTGGCGGGAAACCATAAACATTCAAAGGATTGATGAGTTGTACAGTGCCAAGGAATAGTATACAGTCACTTAACACAGAAAAAGTGTATTTTCGCCTGGGAGAAAGTGTATTTTTAACCGGGAAATCCGGGAAAAATCTGGGAATATTTTTTCCTTGTCCACGTAGACACCCTGTTAATGTTTACTTTGAATTGTTCCTAGTACTTCACGATTTCTAAGGGGAATGAGTGAGTGAAGATTTATGATGATGGTAGCTGAGGTATGATTTTTAACACAGTTCAGCCCTTCATTACCTTTCATTCTCGACCATGGTACATTTTTGGTTCTTCTCGGACTTGAGATTTGTCTATTCTTGTGTTGCTGTTAATAACTCTTATGCTGCATTTTGAATCTGTACCAAATAACTTGGAAGATTTCAGTAGTATTAATATTGTGTGTTGTCTTCACAAAAATACATTAACTCGTTAACACAAACACTTTCTCTACTTGATATATCGTATCCGAATTCAGATTCGTAATTGACAACAGTGCCAGAGGTTAATTTGTAGCCTGCTTCTATAGGAGCTTCAGGTCTTTGTCTCCGTGCTTTGGCACTCAGTGGACCTCCGAGGTAGGCCGGCAACCCGTGACAATCATTTCCGCATCCATACTGCGATCACCATCCTGTGTCAAAGACGCGTGCCGTCCTCTTGTAGAGTTCGAGTGCAAATGAAAATAATAACCTCGCACAACATCTGCACTCTTACTTGCAACATCTTATTTTGTAATTTTCAGTTGTGAGTATCGTTCGTTGGTAACAAGATTTAGAGATATACATCACTCCTCTGGAGTGTGGGATGTGTCCTACTGTATTTGATGAATATTTAGGGAAGGAGGAACTTTGTGTAATAACTACAGTGCTGTGGTGTACAAGTTTGCAATACTAACTTGTTTATTTGGAGTACAGTTCCACACTCTGGGTCTTCTTTCTCCTTTCCTCAGACTTCATCTCCTGTGTAGTCTGGCTGGGGCTGGAGATAAAAATTCGTGCTTATCTAGTTTCGACAAGCTACCAAATAACTTTTTGAAGATGTGCATCTATTCTTCTAACTTAAACAGCTTCGGAACTCCCGTACGGAGTTACGTGCAATTTAGCTCGACAGTTACATCGAGTGTTAACTAAATTATTGATAGCTCGACATCTGCTCTCTAACAGGCTGTAGCACTGACCTTCCAGTGCCACTCACTCTTCCCCGCCTCTCGTGACGTAGGCCGTTGTCGAGGCGTGTGCTACTCTGTGGAGCCCAGCATGTTCCAGAGGCAGGGGTGCAGCTTCACAGAATAGCTTCCAAATCAGCAGGTGCCGGAAAGCTTAACCAAACTGCAGAGCTTCCCCCTCCTTGCAGTAACACTGCTCTCATCATGCTCGCTAACATGCACAAAGAATAAACAATCGGTATGTGTATCCCAACTCCCTGAAACTGATGAAGGCTGTGGCCAAAAGCTTTACGTAAGTGTCTTTTAATTGTCCCTGTGTGCAACATGATGTCTTCTTTACGGTAAGGAGCAATCTGTACTTTCCACATTGTTGATGTTCTTACTAGGAGTTTCCATTGTTTGATTGTAATCTTATTTCTGTGATAGTTCATGTCAGTCTTATTAGGATAGGATAGTAGAAGAAACATTCATTGACAGATGCTAGAAACTGCTACAGACAAAAAAAAGATGAAAAACTCTGAAACTGGTGGTCAGCAGTCTGACAAATCTACAGAGAGAACAGATTTTCCTGAAGATTTAAGTCTTTACACCAGATGTCTTAAATCTGTACCTCCGATTGATGCATTAAACAAATCACTTCTTATTAGCCAATGTATTTCCTTTACATAACACAGAATGTCTGAGATTACGCAGAATCTACTAATCAAAGACCTTCCTTTTGTAGACAGTGGTTCACATAACAGTGCATGAAATACATATCTCTGGTTGAAATCTACACTCACACATACATTAATGTTGATATTCCCATTACTATAAAACTGAAAACTGCTACATATGTTAATACCTTCATTCATAATGACTCTTCTTTGACATTCCCAGTGTTCAGTGCTTAAGTCTTTGGGAGCATATTCCCCTATAGAATAAATTCTTTTCATACTTTATCTTAAAGTAGTCATCATACTTTTTAGTGTATTGACAAGGGCACACAAATTCTCTATTATATATGCCAGATCAAACTAACACACTGTCATAACTTATACTAGTATTTGGAACTCCTGTCTACCGATTCCCGTTGTAAATGTTTAGCAATAAAGTTAATTTTAGGGGTTTCTGGCCAATCATTGGGAAATACTTCCTTAAATTGATTCTGCAGATGGGTCTAGAGAACAATTTGGTTTAAAGTATAGAAAGCCCTCTTAATTTCTAACTAAATCTGCTGCAGAATTAGATGTATTTACATTTAGTCATTTCTCTCTTGTACCTTCTGCTCACCAAGTTTGTTTATTAATTCCTTCAAACCAGTGAAAGTATGTTCAGGGTAATTTTTAACTCTGAATTCCTTGTCTGCTGTATTACTTCCAACTGTACATGGGTGTCTGAGATTTACTCATTGATGTTGTTAAATGCTTACTACATACGTTTTTTTCATTTCATTTAGTTAATTCACGAAATTGCTGATTAAACTCATTTCCTACTAGATGACATTGATTGTTCACCTCCATACATAACTCCCCTTTTAAAGCAATTTGAAACTTTAGCATTAATCTTTTTTTTTCTTTTTTCTGTATAGACTCCTTGAACAACAATTCCTGTAGACTACCCTCTATTTTATTACTTAAACCATTTCCTAATTCCATCTTCACAGCATCTAATTTAATATTCAACTTTTTAGTGAAATTCTTAACCCATTCTGCGATGTTGGCATCCATGTTCCTAGTCATAATAGGCATTCAGTGATACAGACAATAGCTTATAACCAGTCTAAATTACTTATTCACTATTACAGTGTTAAATGCCCTACAACAATATCAATAAATTAATTGTGAAATAGCTTGTAATGACCACACCAGATACAGCAGCTGTATTACTTTTATGTAAAAAGAAGGGGGGGGGGGGAGATGAAATCAAAATAGTTACTGTTCACCAAACTCCTTGCATAGCTCTCATTATGATGTTGATGCGTTGCATCACTTAAGGCAGATGGGTGAATGGATAGATATGGTGCCCAATGCTGGACGAGATGAGATGGCGACAGAATAGTAGTCGGCAACGCATGATGTCGGAAATATGGCCTTTGTTGCTACAACTACAATACTCTGTGGACGCAGACGACTATCATGCAACTTGTGGACTTTTTATTTAGAATTCTTCTTCTTTTTGAATCAGGTTATTAAATTTGCATTTGATTTCCCAAACAATTACTTATTATTTTCCACAATTTCGGTGCATAAAATTAGCTTATGCACTGCCATAAAGCTGTCTGCTGATCTCATTGTCTAGGACAGCCGTGATCAATCTTTCAAAGGTTTTTGACAAAAACTTCAATTTATTTTTAGTATTTTGTCATCAGTTTTCACTCTGACATAGAAATGTCTCGTTTCCATAGGTCGCCTGATGGGATGTTCCCTGTTGTATTTGACGAATGTTCAGAGGGGGAGGAACGTCATATAATAATTACGGTGCTGTAGTGTACAAATTTGCAGTTACAGACATGTTTATTTAAAGTACAATTCCACACTCTGTCTTCTTCTTCCCTTGGACGCTCCTGTGCCGTCTGGACTATGCTATAAATAAAAACTTTAACCTATCTAGATCTGACAAGCCACCAAATAACTGAAGTCTCTCTTTGAGGACGTGCGTCTATTCTTCCAACTTGCACAACTCTGGAAACTCCCATGTACAGTTGTCTGCAATTTAGCTTTGACAGGTGTGTTGAATGTTAACAGAATTATCGATAGTTCAATGTCTGGTCTCTAACAGGGTTTTCCCTACCTATATGTACTGGTAACATACCTAATCTGTTATATATTCTTTTGGCAATAATCTGCTTACACCTCTACGTTATGAGTAGAGTAATATGTTTACCACTTCCACACTTCCTTGCTTGGTGATAAAAACTATTAGGAAATTATTCCAGCTATATTATTAATGAAGTAATGTGTCTGTATCGTTGTAAATTGGTTGTTTTCTCATGACAAACATAAAAAAATATGCAAATAATGCAGTAGTGAGAGAACTATGTTTCATGCTATAGTCGCAAGAAAGATTTTTAAAAATATGGAGCTCTCTTAACAGGCTGTGGCTGGCCTTTAATTTCAATATAGGCTTTATTTTTGCCTTAAAATTAATTCCAATAAAGTTACATTCTGAGGACTTAGAAACCTTAAACTTTCATATAGCTTCTGTACCACGATTCCTTCGTCTCTGTGATCTTTGTTACTCATACAACACAGTTTAAGGCTCTCTTCATATCTTTAATTTTTTCTGTTTAATTAACTTTCATAATCAGGTTAGTTTTAATTTGAATAATGTTGGAGCAAGTCTCAAAAATTAAATATTTTGTTTATATTTAAATTACATTATACTATTTTCTCCTATTCTTCAGACACATCTTATTACAAATCAACTTTTTTCCTTTTTTCATCATAGATGGTTGTTGCATCTACATAAAGATTACGGCATTAAAAAGTTACAAGTAATGTACACTTTGTTGTGTTAGATTAATTTCAAATAATAGTAAAAAATTTGATTGGAAAAATATTACAACAGATAGTCCTTGAACTCTGTAAATGTTTTTCATATTACATGGGAATAACAATTATTGGTCTCATTGAAGATTGCTAAAATTGCTCTTTTGGCAATACATGTGACTGCATGGAGACAAATATTTTATGTTACCTATTTAGGTGTCTTTCTCAAAGCAGTATTATATGCAGGCTGCCACATAATTAGAATTACGTGGGTTTTCAGTCTTTAACATTTAAGAAGATAGGAGTGATGAGTAAATTCAGATATTGGCTATCTACAAATGAATAACACGAGAAAATATTATTTTACCATATATACATCTACATCACCATCTATATACGTACTGCAGGAAAGCGCCATATGGTGCATGGTGGAGGGTACCCTGTCCCACTGTTAGTCATTACCCTTCCTGTTGCACTCACAGATAGAGCGAGTAAAAAAACTACTGCCTGTGTGCCCCCATATGAGCCCCAATTTCTAGTTTCTTATCTTCATGGTTCTTACATAAAATGTATGTTGGCAGCAGTAGGCTCATTCTGCAGTCCACTTCAAATGTCAGTTCTCTGAATTTTCTCAGTAGTCTTCCTCGAAAAGGACGTTGCCTTTCCCCCATTTGGGTTCCCAAAGTATCTCCGTAACACTTGCATGTTGTTCAGACCTACCTGTAACAAATCTAGCAGCCCACCTCTGAATTACTTAAATCTCTTCCTTTAATCCGACCTGCTGCAGATCCCAAACACTTGAGCTGTACTCGAGGATAGGCTGCATTAGTATCCTATGCAGAGTATTCTTTCCAGGGGAACCACACTTTCCTAAAATTATCCCAATAAACCAAAGTTGACCGTTCATCTTCCCTGCCACAACCCTCACATGCTCACTCAATTTCAAATTAAACCCAGATGTTTAAACGACGTGACTGTGTCAAGCAGCACACTACGAAAGCTATATCTGAACATTACGGATTTGTTTTTCCTACTCATCCTCATTAATTTACATTTAGAACCAGCTACTGTTCATCACAACTACTATAAATTTTGTCTAAGTAGTCTTGTATTCTCCTACAGTTATTTATCTTGGACACCTCATACCCCATGGCACCATAAGCGAACAGCTGCAGATTGCTGCCTACCCTGTCTGCCAAATGATTTATGTATACAGAAAATAACAGTGGCCCTATAACACTTCCGTGGTCCATTCCTCTGTATCTTCAAAAGATTGTGTCCAACAAAGATATTGAAGAAGAAGAAGAAGAAGAAGAAGAGGAAGAGGAAGAGAAAACAGAGCAAGGCGAACATCAGATAGTAAAACAGGCACTGAACTAATTCCCAGCAGTGATTTATAAAAACTGTGTACCTGTCCTCTGCCTCTAAAAATGTGTCTCTGGATATAGATAAAAAATTTCATCAATGTTAGTGCTGATGCTATGTGTGTCCCTATATACCATATTCTGCAACCTGTCCCGTAGCTTACTACTGATGTACACACACTTGCACTGAATTTGTTTGTTCTGTAAGCTTTTTAAAATGGTGCAGAGTTTGCCACAATCCAGACAGGAGATGGTTGTTGTTGTTGTGGTCTTCAGTCCTGAGACTGGTTTGATGCAGCTCTCCATGCTACTCTATCCTGTGCAAGCTTCTTCATCTCCCAGTACTTACTGCAACCTACATCCTTCTGAATCTGCTTAGTGTATTCATCTCTTGGTCTCCCTCTACGATTTTTACCCTCCACGCTGCCCTCCAATGCTAAATTTGTGATCCCTTGATGCCTCAGAACATGTCCTACCAACCGATCCCTTCTTCTAGTCAAGTTGTGCCACAAACTTCTCTTCTCCCCAATCCTATTCAATACCTCCTCATTAGTTACGTGATCTACCCACCTTATCTTCAGCACTCTTCTGTAGCACCACATTTCGAAAGCTTATATTCTCTTCTTGTCCATACTAGTTATCGTCCATGTTTCACATCCATACATGGCTACACTCCATACAAATACTTTCAGAAACGACTTCCTGACACTTAAATCTATACTCGATGTTAACAAATTTCTCTTCTTCAGAAACGATTTCCTTGCCATTGCCAGTCTACATTTTATATCCTCTCTACTTCGACCATCATCAGTTATTTTACTCCCTAAATAGCAAAACTCCTTTACTACTTTAAGTGTCTCATTTCCTAATCTAATTCCCTCAGCATCATCCGACTTAATTCGACTACATTCCATTATCCTTGTTTTACTTTTGTTGATGTTCATCTTATATCCTCCTTTCAAGACACTGTCCATTCCATTCAACTGTTCTTCCAAGTCCTTTGCTGTCTCTGATAGAATTACAATGTCATCGGCGAACCTCAAAGTTTTTACTTCTTCTCCATGAATTTTAATACCTACTCCGAATTTTTCTTTTGTTTCCTTTACTGCTTGCTCAATATACAGATTGAATAACATCGGTGATAGGCTACAACCCTGTCTCACTCCTTTCCCAACCACTGCTTCCCTTTCATGCCCCTCGACTCTTATAACTGCCATCTGGTTTCTGTACAAATTGTAAATAGCCTTTCGCTCCCTGTATTTTACCCCTGCCACCTTTAGAATGTGGAAGAGAGTATTCCAGTCAACATTGTCAAAAGCTTTCTCTAAGTCTACAAATGCTAGAAACGTAGGTTTGCCTTTCCTTATTCTTTCTTCTAAGATAAGTCGTAAGGTTAGTATTGCCTCACGTGTTCCAACATTTGTACGGAATCCAAACTGATCTTCCCCGAGGTCCGCTTCTACCAGTTTTTCCATTCGTCTGTAAAGAATTCGCGTTAGTATTTTGCAGCTGTGACTTATTAAACTGATTGTTCGGTAATTTTCACATCTGTCAACACCTGCTTTCTTTGGGATTGGAATTATTATATTCTTCTTGAAGTCTGAGGGTATTTCACCTGTCTCGTACATCTTGCTCACCAGATGGTAGAGTTTTGTCAGGACTGGCTCTCCCAAGGCCGTCAGTAGTTCTAATGGAATGTTGTCTACTCCCGGGGCCTTGTTTCGACTCAGGTCTTTCAGTGCTCTGTCAAACTCTTCACGCAGTATCGTATCTCCCATTTCATCTTCATCTACATCCTCTTCCATTTCCATAATATTGTCCCCAAGTACATCGCCCTTGTATAAACCCTCTATATACTCCTTCCACCTTTCTGCCTTCCCTTCTTTGCTTAGAACTGGGTTGCCATCTGAGCTCTTGGTATTCATACAAGTGGTTCTCTTCTCTCCAAAGGTCTCTTTAATTTTCCTGTAGGCAGTATCTATCTTACCCCTAGTGAGACAAGCCTCTACATCCTTACATTTGTCCTCTAGCCATCCCTGCTTAGCCATTTTGCACTTCCTGTCGATCTGATTTTTGAGACGTTTGTATTCCTTTTTGCCTGCTTCATTTACTGCATTTTTATATTTTCTCCTTTCATCAATTAAATTCAATATTTCTTCAGTTACAGGAGATTAGATGCAGTGATTTTTTTAAATAAGTGTTAATTGAAGGTGGAGTGGAGGAGAAAGTGAAGGAAAGCGAAGGGACTAGTGACATCAGCTGCATCGAGACTCGTCACGGAATTGGCGGTGGCGAGTTAAAATGTGTGCTAGACCAGGATTCGAACCTGGGGTCTACTACTTACTAAGTAGCTGCACTAACCATTGCGCCACCCGGAAAATGGTGTTTATCGCAACTGCGCAGGCGGTCTCAGCCGACCAACTCTCCCACACGATGCCACCTATCTGTAGTCTCTGTCGTGTCCTCCGTGCTCACTATCCTGAGATTCCTGCAGGAGGTTGGATGTAGTTGTGCACCTGTGCATGTAGTCGGATGATTTTGAAATATTAGAGAAATTTCCTGGTTTCTGTGGACAAGTACATATAATAGGCCGGGAACTGAGAGTGTTACTGTAACTGTTGCAATGAAACATAACATAACTAATAGTAAGAAGCTAGGATCATTGTACTTCAAAATGCGAAAAAATTTGATGGCTGTTTCAGGGCCCTTATAGGTGTCGTTTCTGATTGAACAATTTAGTGTAGCTGGTGGTTTTATGATTCTCTGTACATATGTATCCTGTGACACTTTTTCAGCATGGATTCCAATTCCAAAAATGGCTGTACTTTTAAATTTTATAAACACATTCTCTCACTTGCACATTTAAATGAAAACCATATAGCTTTTTATGAGGAATAAACCTAACTCTCCATTCAGTAGTAACACTTCCACTTAATGTTACTACGAATCTTGATTATGTGTTTTTCTGTAAGACTTAAACAATTCAACCAAATCCACATCAGTTGAAAAATGACAATAAAAATCACTCAAAGTACTCTTAAACTATTCACAAGTCATTTATATATTTCTCCTGCCAACCAAGCTGTAGTGTACTAAATTTAAATAGTCGCTCCCAGACAGATTACTTACAGTGGATTGTAAATAATTGCTGCTCTTAATGCTGGAAATCGATATTGTCTCTTCCCAAGATCAACCAACAATGTACTAACAGGTGACTTTTTGTTCAGTAAGATCATTCACGTGTTCCTTCAATGTTGACAAAGTTTAATCTGAGATAACTACTTCATCTGAATGCTTACATTGTTCTAAAATGTTTAGCCTTACACTAGTATCTTAAATTTCTTTTTGTACTTCCGCAAATTCTCATTATTCATTTGCCTCAGTCTTCACTAGGTCACACTGTTTCATTATCTCAGAATGTAATACGTTTTTAAAATCTAGTGTAATGGATTTCTCTTCTAGTATTTTCCAATTTTTCTTGACATGACTCGGTATTACTTTCTTGTAACTTGCTGCCCTGTTTGTCTGTTTCCTCCTTAGTAGTATCTAATTAGACATTTATTTCAGTAGTTAACTATCCTCTGCAGGGAACTTTTTCATACCTAACACTTTATTGTTGTATCTGTCAAATCAGCATTGGTTTGCCCTCTCTCTGCTTTCAGATCAGTATGTAACTCAGAAATAGCTTTTCAAATTTTGTCCATGTTTATTATTAATCTTGACTTACATTTTAGAAAGCAATGCTCGAAGACACATCCCTAATTCATGACAGTTACCAACACTTATTTAGTAATCCACACTTTAAAATGAAATCGTAGTCATTTAGCTGCCTGTCACACCGTATCTCGCTGCGTGGTCATCAATCGCCCACCACAGTTGCTCACTATGACTTTTAATTGCATGTTAGCAGCAACAAATTTCTTCATAGTATCTGTGGTAGTGCATGGAGTGAAGTGCACACTTCCTTTCTGCATTTTGTTATTTATTGGGTTGCCAGGAGCAGCATTACAATTTCTCAATAATTCTTAATGTAAAATGGATTTTTCGCCCTAAGTAGTTTGTTCCAGTAATATTCCTAATTGATTTTTATTTGATATTTCTTATTTCATTACCCTTTATGGTGTCATTATTTTAATCTCTTGTGAAGTTTAAGTATTTTCTTCACTTCCAGTAATACACTTGACCTGCGTCCTGCACTCGGGGGGCCACAAATGATGTGTGTCAGCATGGAATAAGAATTTTAGTACAATAGCGGAGCCTTATACACTGTACCGTAGTTTTTTGAGATGCTGTCTTCTCCACTACGTTTGCCACAAATGAGATGTTTAAAATAATTGAGCTCTTGTTAACCTTTCATTATTTTCTGTTTTACATTTTTGTTGTTTTGGACTTCAGAACCCTCTGCTCTTGCATTGCTGTTAATAATTGTTACACCATCTTTCTAATTTCTACCAAATAACATGGGGTATTTCAGAAATTTTAATATTTTCTGAAAGAGTTTCAACTGTTTCTCTCTACACTTTGGAATGCAGCGCATCTCTGACACGGGCTGTTGATCCTCAACGTAATTGTTTCTGCATCCGAACAGGTACTTCTTCTCGCCAAGTTGCTGCGATCACCGTCTCGTGTCAGAGATGCGAGCCTTCCTCCAGTAAAGCTCACCTTTTTCAAATGAAAATAATAAGCCACACAACATCTGCACTGTTACTTATGACATCTTATTTTATAATTCACAGTTGCGAGTATCGTCTGTGGGTACAGTATATGCACCATTCCTGTGGAGTGATGTGTATCACCATGTAGCTATAACAGAAATAATTCGTGGGTATTGATTTTGTCTGACTGTAAATACAACCACAAAGTTATCACAGAAAGAAAAGTAGAGAACTTAAAACACGAGCTGTAGGTTTCTTCAATGATAGCATATCCTTGTCTACACATCCACATTTTGTATTCAGGTAAAGTTTTCAAGGCTCTCAGCTGCTATAAAATGGTTTTCAGGTCTTTGACTACACAAATTTTCAGGATGCCCACGGTATTTGGAGAGTTATACTTTGGTCCGCTCTTCTCGCCCAGGAAATGGAAAGAAATGGCCTTACCAAAGCATCAGAAATACCCCAGAATTTGACACAGTTGGACAGCTGATGAGCTTTTGTAGGAACCCTTCTTCTGTCACAACTTCCCGTTTACCGGAAAATAAAAATTACACTGTCTGTGGTGTGTTGTTTCCCTGCCACTGCTCAAATAGTTCACGTAATTAGCATTCGAGAAGAATTTTAAATAAATTTGCAGTATGAAATTATGTGTATTGTGTTTCAGAAGTATACATTTAAACAAACATAGCATTTGCTAGACCAAAGCACAGTACAAAAATACAAAATTTTATTTGACAGGTTCGAGTTCTGGCTCCGGTATCACTCCTGCTAAAACTGCGGAGCGATGTAAGTACTGGCCCGCGTGTCGGTTGGGCGGAAAGTGTGCCTTCCATCACCCGACTCAGACATGCAGGTAGGTGCGGCCCAGACTGGCTCCTGTCATATTTTGTCAACTTCTCAAAATTGCTAGTGAGTTAGATAGTTACTCCTTAATGTTTATAACTAGTGTAACTTTTTTCCCCCCAAATACGTTACTGTCTTAGCTTATAGTACATTTTCCAGATAAAAAATCTTTGTTAACCTTGTCACATAAAAAATACAATAATCCCTCATAATTTTATGTGTTTTCCATTGTTTCTTAGTTGGTTCTACATTCTCCCCTTGCAAATAAACGAAAGGTAGTTTGTGCCTTCTTTCTGTGCATCTTTTGTTTTCTTGCAGAAGTCCTATGCCCAAAAACCAGTACAGTAACCATTCTGTTTGTGTGTGTGAGGGGGGGGGGGGGGTCTTCGGGTAACTGCACAATGATTGCCCAATGACCATGCAGGTGTCGCACTGTTGGTGCCTGTGGTGGAAACTCGCCCCGCAAGCCAAGTAGTGTGTGCACATCGTGGCTGAGGCACAGGGACCCTGGGCAGTGGTTTACTGGCCAGGGAACTGTTACTGTGGCTGGGTGGGGAGAGCTCCCATTCAGAGTGGATGGTAGTGTTTGGAGTGGGTGGTAATGTGGTGGAAGATTCGTGTGTGAAGATTAGACTTTCTTCTGCTGGCAGCCACAAGGCCCGAGCAGTCTCTTGAGGTGGGAAAAAATATTATAATGCAGAGAGATCCGACGCCGCGATGGTTCCTTCCCTGGCTACGCCGTGGGAATAGGGACAACCCAGACGTCTGGAAGTGAAATAATTCCCACGGTACTTGATCTGTACTCAGACTGATGGACATATTTCTGCTGCAATCAAACGATTTCCCCCCCCCCCTCCTCCCCCCCCCCTCCACCCCCCTGAGAATATTGAAGACAAAGCTGCACAGTCTACGTCTCTTTGGGTGTCTGATCGTTGAAATGTCATACCTGTGACCATTGCTCCACACACAACTTTGAACATGGTCCAAGGAATAATCTTTCACAGAGATCTTGCACTTCAAACAGATGAGGAACTCTTGATCCCCAGCAGCAAGGTGTACGTTTTATTAGACGTGTACAAAAAGGTCCAAAGGATAATTGCGCAGATACAGGTACCTTCATCTGAGCCTTTGAAGAGTGTTTCTTCTTGGAGAAGGTTAAGGTCAAAGTGTACAGGTGTAATGTGAAACTTTGTCCCACAATGTATGAGGTTGTTCAGATGTTTGCACTTTGGGCATATGTCTTCCCACTGCACGGTGGACAGTCACTCCATACATGTTATCAGTTTGCCCAGTTTTCAACAAAGAGCAAGAGATTCAGGAATATAAGCCTATTAACCATCTGTTTTATACTAAGGCACACACAAGAAGTGAGAATGCCTACAACATCTGGATATGACAATCTTAAAATCAGTTATGCTAACATGGCCATTGCACCCCCCATTCCCCACCTCCACCCCCGACCCCACCCCTATTTTAACCTTCCCAAACTAGATCTTCCACCATCCTTCTCTCCCACAGTTCGCACAGTACCAGCTTTGGGAACCACTTCCCACATCTGACTGGAAATCATTCTCCTTCAACATCTACTGACAATGGGACTCCCTCTTTGTGGCAACCCCAGACTGGCTCATGCCAAACAGTAGCTGAAGAAACCACGCGGCTCTCGAGTCTCGAGGCTGTCCGCTCTTCATCTGTCCCCGCATTTAAATTTCAGATAGCCCCTCAGATGAACTTTGCCATCAAAGGTTATGAAGGAAAAAAACAAGAAGAACTGGGTGAGGTTCCTCCAATGCCCCCAGAGGTGCCAGATCCCCACAGACAGTTAGATTCCGAACTGATGTTTGTTGATGAGATTCCGTCCCCTCTCGTGACAGGCATTGATCCTGCAGCACTAGTGGCCCTCCTAGCCCCTTCGTACTCGAATTGATCACCGGTCGATTGATCGTTTGGTGTGATTGTAATGGGTAGTACTGTTACCTACCAGAACTACAGCACCTTATTTCCTATTCTTCTGTCATTGGCATAGCTCTGTGAGAAATGCAGTTCACTGGTGACCATTCTCCAACATTCTGTGGCTATCTTGCATTCTATCAAAATCACATTGGTCCCAAGAGGGGACCAGGAGAGATCTGTGCTTCGGTTCGTACAGATGTCGGTGAATGAATTGAAATTTTCACTCTGCAACAGAGTGTGCACAGATATGAAACTTCCTGGCAGATTGAAACGGTGTGCCAGACCGGGACTTGAAATTGGGACCTTTGCTTTCACGGTCACTTTCATATCTGTGGACTTACAGGCTACCGACTTTCGGCAGCGGTTCCAGGTCTCGTCCTACAGGGTGGTCCGTGTACCGATTCGTCAGTTCTCGCATAACACTTCGTAACTCACTTCACAATGGTGTTGCCGTCCTCTTCCTGTCTGGCTACCTTTTTACTGCAGAGTGACGAGTTGAAGACAATCCGTTACATTTCACTCCTGACTCCTATAATGAACCCTTCACTGACTGGAAACTACTTCGGGTTCCCGTCTCTATCCACGACACGGGCCCAGGCCCTTATTCAGTTCCCAATCGTAGGATCCGACATCTTAATGTTCCCCAAAAGCGACATCTCCTCAGGGTCTCGAACCCTATTACCTCTGAGGTGCCTTCCCGTCGTGAAGGCGAGATAACGTAGTTTTCTCGATCCTCCAACTGGGAAAGAAAGTTGCCGGCCGATTAGCCCGACCGACCTGCTCCGTAATCTGCTTGCTAGCAGATTATACCGGATTCTCAGATCTTTGGGCTTTTTGTCCCCTTCTCAGTGTGACTTCCAGGAGGGACAACTGGCTGTCTCCTTACGAAAACTTTTTCTAAATGCGAACGCCTCGTTGCTGTCTCTTTTGATTTGCATAAGGCGTATGACACTATTCGGTGTCGTCACACTTTACTCACTCTGCGTGACGGGGGTTTTGAGGGCCTCCGTCTATTTTTATTTGTCAGTTTTTATCCCACAGACTGTTCTGGCTTAGAGTCAGCACTGAACTCTGTTCTACACGGGTTTGAGAGAACAGTGGCGCGCAAGGCTCTGTGTCGAGTGGTGTCACACTCTTCCTCATTACTGTTAATGTGTCGGTGACCCTGTTGGGCCCCCGGTCACTTCCGGATTGTATGTCGGAGATTTTTCCGTTCGGTACAGCTCCCTCTCGGCAGTCTCTGCCGAATGCCAGCTCCGCGGTGCCGTCCGGAGGGCACCTGCGAGGGCTCTTTTCCTCGGTTTCCAGTTCTCTCCTACAGAAACACGAGTTGTGCATTTCTGTCGACTTGCCACAATCCGTCCTGACCTGGAATTCTACTTACGTACCCAGCATCTGGACGCTTTAGCACAGTCCTGTTCTTCAGTTTCCTTTTTGGTAAAAAGCTGATCTGGCTACCCCCATATACGTCACCTGAAGACTAGCTGCATTCGGCAGCTTAACACTCTCTGCTTCCTTGCCCACACATCTCGGGGTGCAGACCGTACTGATCTTTTTCTCGTTTACCCGGCCCGGTTTCGTCCCAATTGGGCTGTGGTTGCCAGGTTTATGTATTGGCAGCCCCTTCAGATTTAAAACTGTTGGACTTCAGTTTATAAGGTGCCAACTTTCGGCCTCCTATGCAATCACCATTCGACAGTCCCCGATCGTCCCACATATCCCATTGTCTTTACGTACTGAGGCTGTCGTCATCCCGATAGGTGCTGTCGTGTAGGACTACTGGTCAGAGTGCGTCTCCCTTCCCTCTGCCGAGATCTCCGTCTCCCCTCCCCGGATTGTGCGTCGTGTGTTTTCTCGCACATTCCCTCCCAGATGGTGCCCGAGCCACGGATTACGATCTCTCTCTTTCGAGATCCTGAGTCTCCACCACTGCCGTGATCTTTCACCGTCTGTTACATTCGGTTGCTCGAGAGTTCCGGGATGCTGTTGTCTTTTACACTGACAGCTCTAAAACTGTGTGTCAGATCGGATACGCTTTCACATCTTCTGTCAGTACAGAATGCTATTCGCTTGCAGGAATGTGTATTGTGTTTATGGCCAGAGCTGACGGCCCTCCATTTTATTAAACGTGCCTCTCTCGAATGTGTTTTAATATGTACTGATTTGATGAGCAATCTCCAGGAAATTGACCCAAGCTATTCTTGCCACCCATCGGTCTCCACCGTTTGTGACCTGCATACTGACCTTTGTCGTGCTACCTGCTCAATTGTCTTTATCTCTGTCCCGAGCCGCACGAGTACTGGGGGTCTGCCGTTTTGCCGAGGAGCAGTTATTCGCTCACCGTTCAGTTTGCCGACCCCGGGCACAACTTTGTGGGTGCACACGAGATCTCCACTCGTTAGGAAACGGAATGACATCTGGTGGTCTACTGCCCCATCTAATAAATTCCGCACAATTGAGGAGACTACCGCAACGAGGTGCTCCCCTTCCTCTTCTCTCAGAAGGAACCCACAGTCCTATGTCATCTCTGTGTCAATCGTACCAGGTTAACCTGTAGTTTCCTTTTGTGTAACAAGCTGAGCCCACATTTGGTTGTGGAGTCTTACACACAGTAGCTTATATATTGGTGGAATGCTCCCTCCTTTCGGGCCTCGGCATTAAGTACGGCTGTGAAAGTGGGTTTTACTCTCGATTAAAAGGTTTTTATCTGTTTCTGGAGCAGGGGCAGGATGATGAGGGACAGAGAGTTTCCTGCCTTATGCCGAGTATAGGGGATCCTCGATGCTGCCGCCTCGACTCTACTGTTCTTACATCACTCTTTTACTCTGTTTTAATCAATTTTAGATTCAGTTTGCCTCCTTTCTGCCACGTACAATTTTTTATTTTGGGTGTCTCACTTTGTCGAATACTGGGCACTCTCAGTTGTAATGGTGGAGGGGAGGGACAGCTGTGGCTGGGACGTTTCCTGTCGCACGCAGAGCCTCGGCCACACCTACCTGCTGACTTGTGTGCTCCGTGGTCACGTTTTTATTATTGACGGTACAAAAAGTGTCCGTTACAGAAGCCGCCTTGCTTTTACTGTTACAAATCTCCCAATTAGATCAGAAACCATTTTCCGTCGGTTTCTCTACTTACGGATGCATCACTCTTGGATCGAGGGACGGATGACGTTCTCATTTGGTTCCTTTCCCCGCTTCCCTCCACCCCCTCCAATGAAACCGACCAGTTGACTGTTTCGAAGAAAATATACTGTGTCGAATTTTGTGAAAGAGGTTTTTGTTTTGAACTCTGTAACCTCCTCTGTGTAGAATTAGTAATTAGAGTTGGTACTTCTTGCCAGACGCAGTATTCCGCAGAGTGGTTACATCTGACGAGCATTCAAAAAGTACCCAATTAAGTGGGCCACCGGTCGTGCTGTTGCTGCATCTGTCTCATACCTGTGGGGTTTTCACTGTGCTGCAAATCGAATGGTATCTGTCCAAAATAGTACACCTTTTCCGTTTGGTAAGTCGGCGACAAAATTTGTGCTTTTGGTGCAAACAGGTGCTAGTGTAGTTTCCAGACAGTAGAAATGGCACAGTGACGGGCATGCCACCGGCACGGACTGACAGACGGTGTCGGACCGCCGATTCGAACCGTCTCGCACCTGTCTGTCGAGTTTATGTGCAAATCTTGTGGGACTCTGCCCTTCGCCACTCCTGTTCGCCAGGTCTGCACGGCCGCCACTGTCAAATCGCATGTCCTACAAGATGAGGTGTATGACAGAGCCGATCCACACGGCCTGCTTCTGATCCGGACTCACACACATACTGACATCCACTTCTCGTACGTTCGCACCTTGCTGTGACCGAGGAGTTACCTGTCGACACCATCCTTTCGCCACCCCTGTGACTATTTATTTATGCTCCAAAGTGCACAATACTTATCAGACTCTGTATCAATTTTGCAATGTCTCTACAGAACAAGCAAAATGTGGAATTGTACTCGCCACTTCATCTGACGTCTCTATATTTTCCAGGGCATCATTTGAGATCTCCCTGGCAGTGAGACGTTCTCTAATGAATATACTTCCAAAGTTTGCTCAGCCAATTCTTAAGTAGACAATTGAAGAAGTGAGTAATGCGGATGCACAGTTAATTTGAGAAAAATTAGCTCAGACGACAGTGAAAGAACAGAGGATGTCCAGTTCCAGAGTTGACTGCAATTCTAGCCTCTTGTATTAGCAGGATGACAGAATTCTAGTAGTACAGTTCACAGTTCTGTGCAGTCTGGGGAGTTGAAAATAGGCACAGGATCTGAAATATGTGCTATAAATTGAAGTACAAATAAATATTCCCTGCGGAGATGTAAGACTGATGTTAGAAAAGTATTCGGTACCGTTTACTACACGTTCTCGAAGTTTGGAATCTGTCCGGTGTCTCCCACTCCTCCTTTTCTCTTCCTCTACCTCCTCTCTTATCTAGGATCCTCAAATTTTCCAAAATGTTGGAGTAGCAATATCTGGATATAAGACACTGGCAGAATATGTACCTCTGCTCATCTACTGAGTCACCTTTGTTTTCCAGGGTATTTCCAGCATGCAAGTTTGGTGAGAAGTGCCTCTACATCCACCCCAACTGCAAGTTCGATGCGGCGTGCACACGGAGGGACTGCCCCTACACTCACTCGAGCCCGCGGCTGAGTGCGGCTGCTGCTACCAGAGGTGAGAGCTGATCACAAGTACAGGTATTTTTTGGTTTTAATTATCTGTCGAAAGAAAATACTGCTGTCAATAAGGAGTGTGTTGCATCGAGTGAAAATAATGACATTTGAGAAGTGATCTGCCAGGGATAGTGGTGTTCTGATATTCCACAAAAAATAATACAAAAGAAATGTGCAGAATTCATTATGTAGTGTAAGTGTAGGGAGACAGTTCCCCATAAATGGACTAGAACTTCAGAAGTCAGGCGAGACACTAGCTCTCTCTCCATACCTTGAGAAATATACATTAAAATTATCACATGCAGTGTATAAGAAACACTGTTGTGATATCAGACAAACAAATTGTAAACAGCTGTGCATCCGTCGCTAGGAGATTTGCCAGCTGGAGAACAAATTACAAAATGTCAATTGTTTGGTAGACCTCGGTTCACGATTCCGTCAGTGTGGACTGTGTGATTTCCATCCCTTATTTTGTCTCACACACTTGTGTGTGACACCCTTTATAAATTTGAGCAGCTGCGAATGTTTGCAGCAAGCCACAATGAAGATGTTTGGAACCTTTTTAATTTGTTTTTGTCTGCATTCAAATCACTGTTGAATCGAAACAGTGACTTCTGTGAATGTGTAAACAGTAGATATATGCCACTACATCTGTTCTGAGCTGTGAAATATGCCTCATAAATTTTTAGACAGCTTTTCAATTAGCTTCATGAAAATCAGTACCGAATACCCCCGATAAATGAAGTGCCACTTTGACACCTCATTGTAATGAAGAACACGAGTGTACACTGTAGTTTCTACTGGACTTCAGCCGGGTAGTGGGAGTTCTGAAATGAAAGACTATGTGGGTGAGGGAATTCCAAAAAACAAGAACTGTACACAGTGACTTTTCATGCTTTCCCAACAGATCTGTTGCAAATACACACATCTGAACAACCTTAGTTTTTACTGTTTGTGTGTAGAGCAGACAAACTTCAGCAAGAAATAAAACAACTCAATACAGCAAGTTTGAAAACAGATCTGAATGCTGAGTATAATAATAATAATAATAATAATAATAATAATAAAATAATGTATAAACGATGTATTGAAAAGACAGTACTAAAATTGAAGAACCAAGTTTCGGGACCAGTGTGGTAGTTCTCCCATTTAGGGCAGTTTGAAACAATAACTCGATAGGCAGCAAATGAATAAATGTAGGAGTGGAGAGTAGAAGTGGCCCGCAGTGCTGCTGCCGAAGTAGGTAAGGTTTCTAAATTTAAGTTTCTCGCATGCTTGGAAAGGAATGTTTACATAAAGTGCATGTTACCAAAGGAAAGTTAACAAAACGATCACAAGGCAGACAGAAGGGGAAAGCATTCTTGTGACGTATGGAAATGGAATAGAAGTGTGTGAAACGTGCAGTGAGGGGAACGTACGGAAGGATGACCGAGGGGGCTCTCCGCGGGGTTCTGGTAACAAAATACTGAGACAATGACATTTTGGAACATGTGAAAAGACATTGGAAAACATTCAGTAGGAATACGGATGGGCTCTGGTAACAAAATACTGAGACGATGACATTTTGGAACGTGTGAAAAGACATTGGAAAACATTCGGTAGGAATATGGATGGATATCGTCAAAGACTGTAACCCATAGAAAAGTGTAGATGGCGGCGACTGAGAATCTTCGTTTATTACTTCGACGAAGATTTTTCTTATGACAGCTGGAGGCATACTCGAACCGCCGTATGTGAATGTGAACAAACTGGAGGTCAGGAGTTAAGTGTTTTGTGTTTTGCACTTTTCTAATAAGAGACTTTTTCAAATAAAGGAAATTCACATCAGTGATTAAATGAAATTCATGTCTTCCGAATATGGGAGTTAAAAACTCTTTTGTGCAGTCGTTCTCCCCTCGATGTGTCGACTGTAAACATTCCGGATCCTCGGCACTGCACTGCCCGCACAGACTTCACAATTGCTGTCCGGTTTCTACAGTGATACCTCCCAACTGAGTTTAAACAATTCATTATCACGTCGGCATTTGAGCCGCCGCTATCCTCTACTTCTCATGTTATTCGAATTCCTCATACACTCGGCCTGTGAATGGACCCTTTGGCACCTCCTTCCTTTCCCTTCACTGGTGTCGTGCTCTGGTAGTGTTTACTGCGCGGAGTGTTTACCGACCTCTGTCACGTCCGCAGGTTCTGCGCAGTCCAGCAGTGGCACGGCGGTCTGCCGCTTCTTCCCCGGTTGCACCAACCCGGCCTGCCGCTTTCTGCATCCCAAGGTAGGTGAGCCCACACTACTGGATCTTGCAGTCTGCATCTCTTACTATTCATTCTTCACCTACATTTTGTAATTCTATTATTCTATTTTTTATGTATATGCTAGTAGAAAGTTTGCCGATGACATTGCAATCGGCGAACTTTCTACTAGCATACACACAAAAAATGGAATAGATGACATAGTAATTCTATCAGAGACAGCAAAGGACTTGGAAGAGCAGTTGAACGGAATGGGCAGTGTCTTGAAAGGAGGATATAAGATGAACATCAACAAATGCAAAACGAGGATAATGGAATGTAGTCGAATTAAGTCGGGTGATGCTGAGAGAATTAGATTAGGAAATGAGACACTTAAAGTAGTAAAGGAGTTTTGCTATTTGGGGAGCAAAATAACTAATGATGGTCGATGTAGAGGAGATATAAAATGTAGACTGGCAATGGCAAGGAAAGCATTTCTGAAGAAGAGAAATTTGTTAACATCGAGTATAGATTTTAAGTGTCAGGTAGTCGTTTCTGAAATTGTTTGTATGGAGTGTAGCCATGTATGGAAGTGAAACGTGGACGATAAATAATTTGGACAAGAAGAGAATAGAATCTTTCGAAATGTGGTGCTACAGAAAAATGTTGAAGATTAGATGGGTAGATCACATAACTAATGATGAAGTATTGAATAGAATAGGGGAGAAGAAGACTCTGTGGCACAACTTGACAAAAAGAAGGGACCGGTTAGTAGGACATGTTCTGAGGCATCAAGGGATCACAAATGTAGCATTGGAGGGCAGCGTGGAGGGTAAAAATCATAGAGGGAGACCAAGAGATGAATACACTAAGCAGATTCAGAAGGATGTAGTTTGCAGTAAGTACTGGGAGATGAAGAAGCTTGCACAGGATAGAGTAGCATGGAGAGCTGCATCAAACCAGTCTCAAGACTGAAGACCACAACAACAACAGTAGAAAGTAGAGAATATTAACCAACAGTGGCACAAGGGTGGATCTCTGTTCTTACATGATGGAAGTTGAGGACCATATACATTCTAATTGCTTAATAGGCACTGGGAGAAGAAGTGGGGAGAGGGTAGTTTTTAATCTTGGTGGGACACAGCACGTGCACCAGTCTGTCGCATTTGCTGTGGGGAAGCTATCGGGGGCTTTGCAGCACCCCTCTACCTCCTGTGATTGTCCTACTGCATAGTGGGAGGATGTGCCAATGTGCCTTCCAGATCCCCCCCCCCCCCCTCCCCCCTCCGGGATCATAAAAACCAACGGTTGCTTCATCAGGAAAGAGGGAAGGAGAGGGAAAGACGAAAGGCTGTGAGTTTTAAGGGAGAGGGTAAGGAGTCATTCCAATCCCGGGAGCGGAAAGACTTACCTTATGGGGAAAAAGGGACAGGTATGCGCACGCGCGCCCACACACACACACACACACACACACACACACACACACACACACACACACACACACACACACATATCCATCCGCACATATACAGACACAAGCAGACATACGTAAAGGCAAAGAGTTTGGGCAGAGATGTCAGTCGAGGCGGAAGTACAGAGGCAAACATGTTGAATGACAGGTGAGGTATTAGCGGCAGCAACTTGAAATTAGCGGAGGTTGAGGCCTGGTGGGTAATGGGAAGAGACGATATATTGAAGGGCAAGTTCCCATCTCCGAAGTTCTGATAGGTTGGTGTCAGTGGGAAGTATCCAGGTAACCTGGATGGTGTAACACTGTGCCAAGATGTGCTGACCGTGCACCAAGGCAGGTTTAGCCACAGGGTTATCCTCATTACCAACAAACACTGTCTGCCTGTGTCCGTTCATGCGAATGGACAGTTTGTTGCTGGTCATTCCCACATAGAAAGCTTAACAGTGTAGGCAGGTCAGTTGGTAAATCACGTGGGTGCTTTCACACGTGGCTCTGCCTTTGATTGTGTACACCTTCCAGGTTACAGGACTGGAGTAGGTGGTGGTGGGAGGGTGCATGGGACAGGTTTTACACCGGGGGCAGTTACAAGGGTAGGAGCCAGAGGGTATGAAGGTGGTTTGGGGATTTCATAGGGATGAACCAATAGGTTACGAAGGTTAGGTGGATGGCGGGAAGACACTCTTGGTGGAGTGGGGAGGATTTCATGAAGGATGGATCTCATTTCGGGGCAGGATTTGAGGAAGTCGTATCCCTGCTGGAGAGCCACATTCAGAGTCTGATCCAGTCCGGGAAAGTATCATGTCACAAGTGAGGCTCTTTTGGGGTTCTTCTGTGGGAGGTTGTGGGTATGAGGGGATGAGGAAGTGGCTCTGGTTATTTGCTTCTGTACCAGGTCAGGAGGGTAGTTGCGGGATGAGAAAGGTGTTTTCGGGTTGTTCGTGCAATGGTTCAGGGATTCAGGACTGGAGCAGATTCATTTGCCACGAAGACCTAGGCTGTAGGGAAGGGATCGTTTGATATGGAATGGGTGGCAGCTGTCATAATGGAGATACTGTTTCTTGTTGGTGGGTTTGATGTGGACGGATGTGTGAATCTGGCCATTGGACAGATGGATGTCAACGTCAAGGAAAGTGACATGGGATTTGGAGTAGGACCAGGTGAATCTGATGGAACCAAAGGAGTTGAGGTTGGAGAGGGAATTCTGGAGTTCTTCTTCAGTGAGAGTCCAGATCATGAAGATGTCATCAATAAATCTGTACCAAACTTTGGGTTGGCAGGCCTGGGTAACCACGAAGGCTTCCTCTAAGCGACCCATAAATAGGTTGGCGTACGAGGGGGGCCATCCTGGTACCCATGGCTGTTCCATTTAATTGTTGGTATGTCTAGCCTTCAAAAGTGAAGAAGTTGTGTGTCAGGATGAATCTGGCGAACACACACACACACACACACATACACACACACAAATCCTAACTCAGGCCAACATTTATGGCTCTTCATTACATTTATATATTTATTTTCATGACCACTTCCGTGGTTCTTCATTATTACCTATACTAAAATACTTATTAAACAGACATTATATAAAACAGGTCCTTACAGAAACTACTGAGCATAATTCAGGCCAACTTCCATAGCTCTCAAATTCATCATAGACAACTTCATTCAAGAAAACATAAATTACTGACAATATTAAATACACTTAAGTCCACCTCTCTTTGGCTTTCAAGTCATCTCATTTACATTTATGTTAGTTTTGGTCAGTATCTTAGTTCACTATTAGAACAAATGTGTCAATATAAGTTTGTGTTTGGTTGAAAAACTGCTCTGCTGATCACCTACGCCAGGGATAGGAGGGAGGATCATTGTTGCCTCAGTCATCTAATCACTCAACAAGTCCGTAACTAGACGGTATCATTGTGAGTCCATACAAGGGCCTGGGCAAGAATGGGAAGACTGTCTAAGGATGCTGTCAATGGTTTAACCAAGAAACAGTGCTGGGAATCGGTTGTGCTTCTTCCTCATGCCAGGGAAAAAAGAGGGAAGCATTGTTGCCGCAACATTTCACACCACTCAACAGGTCCGTTGGTAATGTTAAGTGGCAGTACAAGGAATTGCAATGGGTTGATAGAAAAGTGTTCCTTTTCTTCCCCCAAAGGGGTGGGGGGAGCGAGGGTGCATAGATTAAAGAGACTGTTAGGTGACAGGTTTACGAAAATGAAAATTGAAGGAATATACTTATTAGCTGGGCACTCTGCGGGCGCTAACCGCAACATGCAAGACACACAGCCCTGGAGAAATTTGACAGGACGGAGAATAAGGTAGTAATCCAGTGAAGTTACTATGGTTTTAGACTGCTTTCTGAATGTATGTCTTTAAATCAATAATGTTTCTTAATCCAAATAGTTTGTGACTTCACATACTCTGGACTATAGGCATTAGAATACGGTTCCTCTATTACTCTGAAGGGTCCTATAACTCGTCTGTAAATTTCTTAGTTTCAGCTGTAAGTTTCTTAGATTTTTCCTTAGACTTTACTAGCACCAGGTCACCAATCTGAAAGCCCATCGGACTAGCTCTTGCATCATGTCTCCTTTTTCTTTCCAATGCCTTTTTTCTAATATTGGCATGAGCTACCTTCTTCTTTTCTTCCATAGCCAAATCTGTAATTTTAGGGAATTCTACTAAATCAAATAGGATGTTGTTAGGTCTAATTACTTCCTCGACACCAAGTAATTAGCCCATTTTGAGTGCTTCTTATGACAGTATGTCCTACAGAGATGGTTAAGTTGTGTACTCTGTTTTCCTTACTTAAACATTCTTCAAAATGCTTAGATATAAACCGTGGACCATTATCTGACAAAATCACTTTTGGCACACCAATTTCGACAAAATAGTCTTTCTCTAGTTTACTTAAAGTTACCTTAGAGTTAAACTTCTTAAGCAGATAAAATTTCACATGTTTAGTAAATCCATCTACCAGTATGAACACATACTCATAACCTCCTCTTGAAACAGGTAGTGGGCTGAAAAGATCTATTGCTACTTTTCACCAATTTAAGATAATCATCCTGATTATGTTCTCATCTAAGGTTCTTACAGATGCGTTTAATCGGTCCCTCTTCCTGTAGCTGAAAGATTGCAATCAATATCTCATCACAATTCATGTTCGTCACAGGATCCACCTCCTGCTCTTTATTCTTTACACTTCTGAATAGCACATCTGCCACTACGTTTTCAGCACCCTTTACATACTGTGTTTCAAATACATAGACCACCTCCTGAGTCTATCATGTTTGAGCTGACAAGTATTTAAATAAGTTAGAGCACCATGGTCCGTAAAAATCAACACTTTATGTCCTAACAGGTATTGCTCAAACTTTTGCAAACCAAAAATAACCACTAAAGCTTCCAGTTTAGAGATGCTGTAATTTTTCTCCACTTGTTGTAACAATCGACTTGCAAATGCGATAATTTTGTGGATATGTTCTTCTCCAACCATCTCTGTCTGGAACAATTCTACCCTCAGACTGTAACCACAGGCATCTGATCCTAAACAAAAAGGTTTGGAAAAGTCAGGATGATCCAAAATCTGACTGTCCAGTAGTGCTTCCTTAGTTTTTCAAAAGTGGTTTGACATTCCAGGGTCCACTTACAGGGAATATTTTTCTTCAACAATTCCCTTATACAAAAATCTTCAAATCGTTGCCCTGCCACAAATTTTCTATAAAATCCAAATAAACCGAACATTCCATTTAGTTCCTTCATGTGGTCGGTGCTACATATTCCCTAATAGCATTTATTTTACTTGTATCGGGCACAATTCCTTCCCAGGAATTTAATCTCTTTTTGACAAATTCTGTCTTATCTAACTTCAATTTCACCCCCCCTCCCCATTTTAATAGCAAACAGTGCTCTTCCCAAGTTGGAGTCAAAATCAGTACATCATCCATGTAAACAGTAATTAGCCTTTTCAATTATCCCCCAATTGAGCATTTTCTGTATTAAGTCTCGAATGGCTTCCCTATGAACTTCTAGAATGGCAAATAGTTTTTAGAAAAAATGTGCATCTTCTTTCACGGTTAAATAGTGTTCGTAATTTCGAACTAATCCAGGCTGATCTGAAAATACCTCACAATGTTTATTCAAAATTTGTCTTAAATCGTCCTTTTGTATATCACTTAATTAAGTAAGTTTCTCTAGTTTTTCATCTATCCTGATTCTGCCATTTTCTAGTTTGGAAGGATCCACTTCTTCCCTTTCACCATATTCATTATAGCCATCAATTAAATTAGCAGTCCTACAGAGACGAATTGGAATGTCACTCTGTTCATTGTTTATATCTGGTCTTTTTCCGATAAATGGAATAATTACAGGTTTTCCTTTTATTCTTATAGTTATATCATTAGTACTAAAATTAACCCATTGTAGTGTTACCTTTTTATTTTATTATCTCTTCTTCTCATTAATTATTGAAACAACATCGCTTTGTAATTCAGTTTTAATTTTCACCAAAAGCACATTCAACGTCGCCGAATAATACACGTCTTTCGTCTCCAGACAAGAGAGAGAGAGAGTCATCCATCCGTTCTTAAAAACAAAAAACTACGCAAAAGTAAAAAAGAAGAAAATTATTTATAAAATCGGTCGCTGGCGCAGCGCTCTTCTGCGTGCGCGATCGTAAATTATAACTTTGCGGAAGTCAAAGTACCATTACAATGCCTCCTCTACTGACAAGCTCCGCAAGCGAGCGTGGCAGTATAGAAAATTTACATAGATACATACATATATGAGAAAATAAGAAATTTACATATTACAAAAAATATTTCTGAGCACAATGCGCTTTGCATATCAGTCTTTGTATACAGTCTTTTTGGTGTGTATCTTCTTTAGGAGTCGTAACATTAATGTCTTTGAATTGCAGCGTATTATCGTTGCTTAGCGCAGCGTTTGAATTCAGTTCACATGATTCGTGTTTACAATGGAATTAATTCGAACAATAAATGTTTCTATTATATTGCTCCAATGTCTTCAAACGTAGTATCGGATTCTGAGTGTGTGTGTACTGCCTGGATCTCTTACGTGTGACTTGAAGAAAATCCAAAGTTTGTTCAATCTGTCAACACGAAATTGTGATCTCCAGCAGTCGAATTTTGGTGGCGTCTACCGGGGTATAAATGGTCAATGAGGGCACAGGAAACACCTCACTGCCTACGACAGGTGATGAGCTTGTCTTTTACACCAACCTGAAGACCTGCCGGCTTCCACAACACCATACACTTCAAAGCATATTGACACTACGTAAATATTTCTTGACCAGTGTTCCATCACGTTGGTTTCTTCTTTGCATTTTCAGTTCCATTTATATGAATCATGTGCTACATGCACAAGTCCTTTGCAGTTCATTAACATCTCCTTAAAATACATTTCTCGATACAATAAGTACATGAATATACAAATATTTCCAATTAATCATTACATGAGATACATTGTTGTCATATAGTACATATACAGAATTAAATGAAAAATATAGTCAATTTTTTTTTTTTTTTTACATTCAACATCATTGTGCTGACATGTGAATTACATTACATTTAGATTGAAATATACATTTTATTTGTTAGCTCATTCTTTTTTTATTTTATTTATTTATTTATTTTTTTCCGTTACACTTGCAACATTTGAAGATAATTGTGGCAACTCGCTAGAATATTCAACTTAAAATTCATCTTGCCTCCTGGAATAAAATTTACACATATTTCAAGCTTCAAGACAGCCCTCTGTAGGAGGATAGGTTCATGGGATGGTTGCTGACTACTTCATAAATACTAGTAAAGTGATCCCCTACAATGGACGTGCTTGTGGAGAGGGTCCTGCAATATCTAAAGAAATTAGCTGTAATGGCCTCTTAGGTATGATTGGGTGCAATTCATTCATGCTTGTGCGATTAGAATATTTGGCTTTCTGACATATGATGCATTTCCTAATATTACTCAATACTCTTCGCCTTAAATTTGGAAAATAGCAATATTGTATAATCTTATCTGTACATTTGGTTACACCATAGTGTCCCCAAGTTCTGTGTGTAAATAAAATAAAATCATCAACATGAGCTTCAGGTAAGCAAACACACCAATGCTGTGATTCAGGGTTTCGTCGGTGAAATAATACTTCTTTGTGTAACGTGTAATATTTTTCAAGATGTGGGTCTGTTCCTGCACGTAATTTATTCTTTATCTGGATCCACCTGGGATCATTGTCCTGCAATATGGCTAACTTCCTGCACATGTTTTTGTAGTAAGGTGCAAATGTACCGTCATACATGAGTAAAATTTTAAAATCTGATGTTTGTTCTGTCACATCTGAAAATTCTTGTAGCCCTTGTGGCAAACGAGATAGATCATCGGCTATAATGTTGGATTCTCCTTTTATATATATAATATCAAAATCATATTCTTGTAGTGATGCACACCAGCATGCAAGACGTGGATGTAATAACTTGCATGATAGCAGGAAAGAAAGAGCTTGATGATCAGTATAAAGCTTAGTACGTTTTCCCCATAGAAAGTAGCGAAACTTGCCAAACGCCCATACTATGGCAAGTGTTTCGCGCTCGGTCACTGAATATGACTTTTCGCATTCAGTGAGCGTGCGGCTAGCAAAACTTATAGGTTTGATGACTGTTTGTTCATCTTCTACATGAATTTGGAATAAAAATGCTCCGAGCCCATAGGAACTTGCATCTGTTACTAGGCAAAAGTCTGACATCATGTCAGGATGACATAACAACGGTGCATTAACTAAAGCATCCTTAATCGCTTCAAAATCTGTCTGACAGAACTCTGTCCATTTCCAAATATTATTTCTTTTGAGTAAAGATAGAAGATGTGGACTGTTAAGAAGGTGGTAGGGTACAAATTTCCTGAAGAATGAAGATAGACCAAGAAAGGCTTTGAGTTGTTTACGATTCTGTGGGGATGGAAAATTCTTTATTGCATCAATTTTTCTTGAGTCTGGATAAATGCCTTCAGTTGATATGATGTGACCAAGGAATTTGATTTCTCTCCTCCCTAATTTCGTCTTTGATAAATTGATAGTGACACCTGCATCAGAAAATTTAGTCAGAAGTTGCTTCAAAAGATTTACATGTTCATCCCAAGTAGTGGTGGCAATGACAATGTCATCAGCATAAACTGTGATTTGCGATAACAATTGTGGTCCAAGAACAGCATCTAAGGCTTCGATAAATACTCCAGCACTCACTCGTAGACCAAAGGGTAGAACACAAAATTGATAACTACGTCCCTCACATAGAAATGCAGTGTATTTACGACTGTTTTTATGGAGGTTCACCTGCCAAAATGATGAGCGGAGGTCGATATTGGTTAAATACTGTACATTATGAAATTTTAAAAGTTGTTCTTCCAAATTAATAGGTCGTGTGTTGATTGGGATTATAACTTTGTTAATTTCTCGTGCATCCAGCACTAACCTTACACTACCATCCTCTTTATTAACTGCTAGGATCGGACTGCAATATGGTGAATGTGACCTTTCAATGATACCCCAAGCTTGCATTTTTTCAATCTCTTTCAAAACTGCGGGTTTCTTTGACCAAGGAATATTATAATATGTTCTACAGTATGTTTTGTGTGGTTTAACATCCATCTCATAAGTATAGCCTCTAATAATTCCAGGTTTCTCCACAAATACCTCAGCAAATTGCTGCAAAACTTCAAGTAATTCAAGTTGTTGTTCCTTCGTCAGATATTCAGATTCTGTGCATTTCTCATATAAATCATTAGGTTTAATTCCCTGAGATACAGCTTCATTAAAAGTTAAATCACATGTGTTTATTGCTGGTGGATACACAAAATGTAACTGTTCAAATTTACCTTGTTTACTGTTTAAGTTTTTACCCTGTGTTAACTCTATTGTCAGTTGTTGTTGGTTTACGGTTAAATGACATTTCCCTTTTCCTAAATCTATGATTGCTTGATATTCATTCAAAAAGTCAATTCCTAATATGCAGTGCATAACTAATTTGTCTACTACCAGAAAACTGTAATTGAGTGGTATATTTGAAAATGTGAAGTTAATTAGCACTTGAAATTTCACATTCTTTGATTTGTTACCGGTGGCACTTATAATGTGACAATTCTGTACTGGCAATGTTTGTATGTTCATTATTTGTTTGAGTTCATTATATAAGGACATTGAAATGACACTTGCTGCTGCTCCTGTATCTAACATTACTTCCACTTCATAACTACCAATCATAACTCGTGTTATAGCCTGATTAATCTTCTTTGTTTTACTGGTACTATTAAAATCTACATCCTGATATAATTCCTTTTCTATTTTCTTACTGTCATCATATCGGAGAAAACAAATCGTCGGTTCCGTTGCGCTCTGCTCCCTACTGACCGTAACTCGAGCGCTTAGCTCGGTCGTCGTTCGTTTTCCGGCAAATTCGGTTGTTGCTGCGGGTTGGGTTCATTGCCCAACTCAATAATATTTACATTTCTGTCGCGCGTCACCCAAGTATCAGCTGTTTGGTTGTTGACATTACCCCGCGTCGCATTGGGAGTTCCGTTAGGTACAAATTGAGGGTTGCTGTATTGCATGTGTCGTGGCGGTTGTCCATTGTGATTTCCCCATACATTATTTCGCCCATGACTGTAACTGGTGTTGTCATTACTGTTATTCCTGCAATACATGTTTGGATGTTGTTGGATGTTGTTTCTCTGAAAATATCCTGGATGGTACCTGTTATCCTCTCTTTGATCTCTATAATTTCAGTTCCTTCTTCTGTTGTTGTTATTTTGAATATAACTGTTATTGTTCTGATTGTAATTATTGTTCGGATAACCATTATAGTAATAATTACTGTTTCCTTGCCAATGCTGCGAGTTGTTTCTCCTAATATTGAATGGATTTGTCCCAGTGTAGTGTGAATTGTTTCTTTGAGTGTTTTGTTGTGGTGTCGGAGGCGGATTCCAATAGCCTCTGTCATTTCTGTTGTGCGTACGCGAATTGCTTGGATGGATCCGATACAATTGATTGAAATTCCTGATCTCATCTCTGTAAACAACATCTATCTCATCAACATAACTGAAAAAATTCTTTATGTTGTCCTCGGACACTCCTATTAATTTATCACGGTAAGGAAATGGTAAGTGGCTTTTAAGTGTTGTAATTACATCTGGTAAATCTGCTGGTTTTGTCCAATATAATGTTTTGTCTAGGTAGCGTTCAAAGTATTGTCGTAAAGTCTCTTTCTTCGGGTTGTAAATTTCTGGATTGTATACTTCTCGTTTTAAACTTTGCTGTTCTGTGATCGACCAGAATTCCTCAAGAAATGCTTGTTCAAACTGTTCAAATGTTAAACATCGTCTTTTAATTGCTGCTCCCCACTTAGCTGCTCTTCCACGTAACAAATTTGTAACATATCGAATTTTGTCGGCTTCTAACCAATGTCTCGGGAAAATACCATCAAAAGAGCGGATGAAAACAATCGGATGCACTTTGTCTTTCTCATCACATGAAAATGTCTGAAAGTATCCATGTCGTACTAATGTTTCATCAGCTACTCCCGATGGTATTATGGGTCCTGTATTTTGTGTCAAACTGTGCATAGTATGTGGTGATGTCTGATAGTAATTTTGATATTGTGGTAGCATTGAAAATGGCTCATTGGGATTTGTATCACTCATTGGTAATTCTATTTTCGGCTGTGTGCTGGGTCTAGCATTATTATGATTCTCATTTATGTTTTGGTTGTCTGTTATGGGTTTTGGTATCACTGACGAACTTGGTACTACATTCTCTTTAAGTTTACGTACCTCTTTCTGAATATTATCTGTTTCTCCCTTTACTTGTTCCTTTGTCTTATCTAAAATGATCTGTGTCATTGTCTCAAACTTCTCATCTAAATAATCATCACATAATTTGCATTCATGTACAAGTTTTTCTGCTAGAGTTGTGTCATTCTTTAAAGATGCTACATCTGCTCTGTCTTCAAGCTTTTCTAACTTTTCCTGTAAGGATTTCTGCTCCAATGTTACATCATTTAATCTGTCTGAAAGGTCTGTAATCGTCAGGTGTAAGTGTTCTTGGTTTGTTTTTGCGGAATTGTGTGACTGTCGTAATTCGTCAACTTGGGTACTGGTTTTCTGTTGTTCAAAAACTACTGTTAACAATTTCTCATTACATTGTTGTAAGTCAGTTTTTGTCTCGTCACTGAATTCCACAAATACCTTTTCTTGTCTCATAACCTTGTCTGATAAGACAGTAAATTTCCTTTCAAGACTACTGGTGGTTTCTGTCAAGTCGGCAATTTGTCTCAATTGTTTTTCAAAATTTTGTTTTATGTCCCGTGTCAGTTCATCGAATTTAGTGTCAAATCTTTTGTCTAAAGTGTCAAATTTTCTGTTTTGGTCACCAAGTAACTTCAGAATCTGGTTGAGCATGTCAGAGTCCTGTGTCTTAGTTTCGTCATTTTTTCGTGTCCGATTGATGTCTGGTTCTGAAGTTGACGTTGTCAGTGTCACGTTTTGTCGCGTAGTACTCACTCTCCACTCGCCTGTATATCTGTTTAAATATAGGGGTTGTTGTCTTAATCGATCCGGTAAAATTATATCTTGAACATCCTCCCTATTAAGTTCAATATTCATTTGACTGTTGGACATGTTTTGCAATGTGTCACTTTCACTAAGCTCGTCCGCGGAAACAATTTCTACGCGTCTAGCGTCCATCTTGCGATTTTCATAATTAATTGCAAATAAAATTTTCCAATGGTAAAAAAAATTTTTTTTTAATATGATATGTTGAAATCTGAAATTTCTCTTATGGAAATGAATATTGCTATATGATTTCTAATTAGAAATTGAATTATAAAATTGGCACTGAAATTTCCCTCTCACAAATAAATGACTGTGAATATGCGCTTCACTTATCATTTGCAATAATAGTAGTAAATCAGTTTTAACTACAAATTGAAAAAAATAATTTCGAAATAAATGGATCGGAATAAAGGAAGTACAGATGGCTGCTTGAAACTGGAAAAAATGTAAATTGCTGTACTCACCATTTTTTCTTTGTCAGTCTTATGTTGCAAATGTAGCGTCAAATATACAGTTTTCAATCCAAAATTTTTCTTTCGCGTCCGTGCAAATTATTTTATGGAACGTTATCCTTTTTCCTTTTTTTTTTTTCAAATTAATTTCCTCAACATGAAAATGAAAATTAACACAAATTAATAACAGGAAAACAATATTGTTGTAAATTTCATGCACGTAACATTACAATTGAAATGAATGAGACTTAGTCCAAATTCATTTTCTGATGCTATTAAGTGGTTAGAATTAGATAAAATGTCCAAAATTTATAACAACTGCACTTGTATCAAATCCAAACTGTACTTGTATCAAATCCAAACTGCACTTGTATCAAATCCGAAGATTGCACGTCCTGTCACCAGGACGCCAATTGTAGTGTTACCTTTTTATTTTATTATCTCTTCTTCTCATTAATTATTGAAACAACATCGCTTTGTAATTCAGTTTTAATTTTCACCAAAAGCACATTCAACGTCGCCGAATAATACACGTCTTTCGTCTCCAGACAAGAGAGAGAGAGAGTCATCCATCCATTCTTAAAAACAAAAAACTACACAAAAGTAAAAAAGAAGAAAATTATTTATAAAATCGGTCGCTGGCGCAGCGCTCTTCTGCGTGCGCGATCGTAAATTATAACTTTGCGGAAGTCAAAGTACCATTACACCATCCTTCATACTTATGCAGGAAATCGGCACGTGCCAACGTTTCCACACTAAGCCCATTAATAATTAAAAAAGTCATTACAGTTTGTACACCACTTATAGTAACTGGTAACAGTATATCCTGATTAACCACCTTTTTACTTTTACCTGTGGCCACTACAATTTTTACGCCACCAATGGGCATTATAACTATTTGTTTACTCTTTGGGAGAGATTTACAAAATTCTGTGATACAGCACACACTTTTGAACCACTATCAATTAGACCAGGAACCTTTTCTCCAAACACAATTACTTCAATAATCGGTTGGCCCACATACTCTCTTCTAACTACAGATTCAGGTTGTTCTAGCAATTCATGCACCACTTCTCGTCTGTCAAAACTTACCCATTCAGTGGAAACTACACTTAGCTTAACTGAATCACCGTGTACTTCATTTAATGTGCTGGCATTTACTATCTGATCCATTGTAGACAAATCAAAACACTTCTCTAACATTTCAACCACCATTTCTGTTTCTGCAACCCTGTTCAAGGTATTGTCAGAATTACTTAAATTACCCCCTTCTTCTTCTCCTTCTGATTCTTCCTCCTCACTTTCTGTAATTATTTGATTCAGCCTATTCACCACCTCCTCATGTATTTTCTTAGTATTACTTCCACCATTTATAGGTAGCTTCTTGTTTGTTTTGTAGCACTGATTCACCCCACCCCACCTCCTGAGCTGAGTCTTCACTCACAGTACTTAGTTCCCCTTTAAGATGGTTCTGGTTTTCCTTACTATTACTCTCCTCTGCCCTCCTGAATACATCACCATTACTTTCTAAACACTGTTTAACAAGAGCTTTCTTTACAAATGTTTTCGCCACCGAGTTTAATTGGTAATGCTTGTGTCTGCGAACACCAGCGTCCTCGCAGACTCTTTAACAGTTTTCCTGCCATGTGTTGTTGTTGCCTCTGATGTTCCTTCCATCTGACAGGTGACGCTCATCCATTACATCATTGGCTCACAGCTGATTGCAATCAAAATACTGTACTGTCACTGTACCTGCCTCTAGCATTACCTCCTCTTCTTCTGTCCCTATCCCGGTAATTATTACCTCTTTGTACACTTATTCTGTTTACATTGACTTCCGTCCTACTGTCATTATGTCTTACGGGAGGTCTATATTCTTTTCTGTTATTTTCTTCCTCTTTCAAAATGTTTTTGACCCTCTCAAGGTAGTGAACAAATCTGTCAATGTCATCCCTGGGTGCAGAAACGATTTTATTCTGCCAGTACAGTGGCAACTTATTTTCAATGCCTGTGATTATCTGTTCTATCTCAACTTTTGAATTTAAATAAGACAGTGTAGTCACCCACTTTTGCACAAATCTTTTAATTCTATCTTTCTTAGGATCACATATTTCTCCCAACCATAACTTATTAAAAACTTCTATTTGCTTTCTCTTACCCCAATATTCTTCAAAGAATGCCTGCTTAAATTCCACAAGACTGTCGTCTTTATCTGGAGCTAAGTCTAGCTTCCCGTACTAGATTAGAAGTAATGAAACCGATTTGTTTATTTATTGTTCCACACTTTAGGTAACACATCTTCAAAGTCACTCCAGAATTCTTTCGGATGAACGTTCTTATTTGGTTCAAATTTCTGAAATTGGCAATGTGTTACATAGGCAATTTCTGTAGATTCCACAACACTGTTAGACAATAATACAAACATTATGGCTGTTACCATTCTGTTCAACTTTTGTTAGTCTACTCTCGTAGTTACTTAATTGTTCATTCACACTAGTACTGAACTGACTAATATTAGCTTCTAAGTTAGGTACTTTACTAGCCACTTGTGCTCCAAACTTTGTACACATGTCTTTCACTTCTTTAATTTTACTTTCTAAAACAACATGGTTAACCTCACAGTAATTTTCTACACTTTGTACATGTTCATGAATTTTACCCACTTCTGAATTTACATATTCTTTGAACTGTTCGCTATTCTCAGCAACCTGCTTAATCTGGGTAATTAGTTCACTTACCACTGTTACAATTGCAGCATTACATTCTTACCTGACCTGATTAATAAACACAGAGTCAGGTAATTTTTCCACAATTCCATCAAATTCGAAATTTTATTTTCCATTTTGGATTCCTTTTCTACAGCCTCACTGTGTAACTCATTTATATCCAAACCTACTTTATTCATTTTAGTATTAATATTTAATCCCATTTTATTTATTTTTTATCAATATCAGAACTCAATGACATTTTAATTTTGGAACCCAAACCATTCATTTTACTATTAAAATCTGATCCCATTTCTTTCATATGCTGGAGAATATTCCCAAACATATCTGAAACACTTTCCTCCCTTTAACTGCCAGAGGTTCAAACACATGTCTTACCATTGTTCTCATGAGGCTATCTGTCGGACATGTGGACAAGCATCCTGTGAGGGCAGCCCCTGTGACCAGCCATCTCAGTGTGTCAGCTTTCTGGAACCGCACCCTCCTCATTCACTGCAATGCTAAGTGTTTAAGAATGAGAAGAAAATTCAAGAATGTAAAACACTTGATTGCCTGTCTTATCAGGATGCAAAGAAAAAGTTCGAAAGACTGCATCGGACTGATATGGTCTCAAATTTTACGACTGTCGTGTCAAAGTCCGTACACTTTGAAATATCAGCTATTGAATTAACAGGGCTTGATAGCACCATGAAATTAATCATTTTGTGTGTGTGTGTATAGATCTCCCAGTGGTAGTGTGGACACTTTTCAGTAAGTTAACAGAAGTTCTAGATAAAGTCTCAAGTACAAAGGTCAACATAATTCTGTGTGGGGACATTAACTTCAACACTAACATCATAAATGAATCCAGCAGCACCTTAATAAACATCCTTCAAAGTTTTGGCATGTCCCTATTGGTCAATAGTGCAACAAGGGTTACCATGACGACTTCATCAGTAATTGACCATGTGGCCACAAATATGGACAGGGAAAAATGTGATGTAGCTGTAGAAGATCTCAGACTATCAGACCATCTCTGTCAAATAACAACAGTAAAGTCAGGCATTGAATCATTCCCTTAACTACAAGCCTACAAACAAGATCCATAAGAAATCAAAATAAAAGATTTTACAAAGGAACTAGAAAAACAAAGCTGGGATTAAGTGTATAAGGAAACCAATGTGAATATGAAAGTCTCTAAATTCTCCACATTGTTTAAATTGAACTTTGAAAAGGCATTTCCAAAAGTATGCATGTCTGTATCAACATCCCATAAAAGCAGGTGGATAACAGCAGGAATTAACAAGTCCTCCCAAACATTTAAACACCTCAGTTCCATGAAGAAGATTCACAATGATCCAGCATTCTTAAATTTCTATCATAGATACAAAAAGATCTGTAGGAAGGTGCTGATTGCTGCAAAAAATTCGTTTAATGACAAAATAATATATAATGCAGAGAATAAAAGCAAAGCAGTCTGGGATGTTATAAAAAAGGAAATGGGGAGAGGCAAACAAACGCAGAATAACGTACCGCTAAGGGAGGGGGATGTAGTAATAAATGATCCACAGCACTTGGCAAACTTTGTAAATGAGCATTTTTCAATATTGCAGGGAAGTTACAGCAAAAATTCCCCCAAACAAATATAACACCTGTAGATAATGTTGCACTAAATACAATGATGTTACTTCCAACCACAGATTATGAAATAAATAAAACAATTCAAAAACTAAAAATAAAAAGTCATAGGCTTAGATGAAGTACCAATGTGTGTGCTGAAACAATGCATAGGGATTATACAAGGCCCCTTAACAAATATAATAAATGAATCCTTCATATCGGGGCATTTCCAGAGCAGTTAAAACAGGCAAGAGTTGTACCTTTGCTTAAGAAAGGTAATGCAGAAGACATAGAAAATTACCAGCCCATTTCCCTGCTGTCAGCATTCTCAAAAATAATAGAAACAATTATGAAAGACAGATTAATGAATTACCTGAATAAATACAACCTTTTAACCAAATCACAGTTTGGTTTCCAAAGTGGCAAACATACGGAGGCAGCCATAGTAGAATTCACAAAAGTCGTACTTTATGCTCTTGATAAAGATGAGTATGTCACAGGCATGTTTTTGGTCTTCCCAAGGCGTTTGATACAGTCAACCACAAGATTCTATTAAATAAATTTGAAGCATTGGGATAAGAGGGGTAGTTAATGACTGGTTTTGATCATACCTAACAGGTAGGATACAAAGAGTAGGTTAATAAGTTAATTGGACGCATGTTCCATGCATGGTACAGTAACCGTTAGGATATGGAATGTGTCAAGTGCACAAGAAATGCACATATGAAACAAAATTTATATATATATATATATAGAGAGAGAGAGAGAGAGAGAGAGAGAGAGAGAGAGAGAGGGAAAGAGTTAAAGATTAATATTTCTATTATTTACCTGATTCCCTTAAATGGCACATAATGAATATACTATATTTATAGATTTATTTATTTCTAGTCAAGAATTCATCTATGATATAGAAGGAGTTGTCAAGGGGATATGATTTCGGTTTATTTTTGAAGCTATTACTGCTGTCTGTCAGATGCCTTATTTCATCTGGTAATTTGTCAAAAAATTTTATAGCAGCAATATTTACCCCTTTCTGTGCCAAAGATAGGTTGAGCAAAGGATAGTGTTAGTCTTTCTTTTTTCTGGAATTATAATCATGAATACACTGTTGTTTTTAAACTGGTCCATGTTGTTGAGAACAAATTTTATTAGTGAGTAGATGTATTGTGAGGCTGTTGTAAGAATTCACAATCTTTTAGAAAGATGCGTACAAGATGTGAGACTATGAACTCCACACATTATTCTAACCACTTTCTTTTGAGCAGTGAATACTTTTTGTCTAAATGTTGAGTTACCCCAGAATATTATTCCGTATGACATCAGAGAATCAGAGAATGAAAGTGTGCAAAGTATGTTAGCGTACTAATTTCTATATCCTAAAAATTGGCAATTATTCGAATCGCAAAAGTTGATGAACCTAGTCGCTTTAGGAGATCCAAAATATGAATTTTCCAATTAAGATTCTCATCTATATGTACACCCAAAAACTTAGTATGCTCTACCCTCTCTATTGACTTCTGTTGATGTGTTATATTTATTGAAGGAACTGTACTTTTTGCAGCAGAAAATTGGATGTACTGTGTTTTTTCAAAGTTCAGAGCAAGCCCATTTGCAGAAAACCAATTAATGACTTTTCCAAAGACCATATTTCCCAAAGACCTTATTTAAGAGATAACACACACTTCAAGTCGATCTAAACATTTAGTAAAACACTTATCAGAACCAAAATGCATTTTTATAGGGGTTCCACAAGGTAGCATATTAGGACCAATACTGTTGCTGATATACATCAATGACTTTCCCAGTAGTGTTGCTTATGCAGGGTGTATACAGGGACAAGGAAAAAAAATTCCTGGATTATTCCCGGATTTCTCCCGGATATCCCGTTTAAAAAATATGCTTTTTCCCGGGCGACCTACTGTCACTTAGCACAGAAAAAGTTCCCTCGGAACTGTAAAACTTATCAATCCTTTGAATGGTTAACGTTTTATATAATCGCATAGAACTTCCCAGAAAAAAAAAAGAAAAGCCGGAGCAGAGAAGTTTTGGAAGACCTTTGATTTGCAGCAACATATACGCTGCATATTTTCGTATTACGAAAGTATAAATTCGAATTGCACCAAACACAGCTTGTTAGTTTCCGGAGCGTTGCAACCGAGGTTGTGATGTCCTTTTGTAAGCGAGTCACATCTCAAGCCACGAGATCTCGCCAGCCGATGACAGCAGCTATTCAGAGCATAGGGCACGTGTTATAGTCAGCCACTAGCAAGATTACTGGTTACATAGCGCGAACACACAAGAGGAAAAGTTAACGGTTTACATTAATGTACACAGTACCGTATGTCTACAAGAAAAGCTAAGCTTTCACGTGTAATATTGGTCTTTTTTTGGTGTGATATACTTTAAGATACATCACACAAATGTGCCAGTAAATTTAAAATTGTGACATAAATGCCTCGGCTCGAAATTCTTGAAGTGGCTGGTCCTCAAACTGTTCAGTTTCGAACGCTCTGTGATTTAGATATCCATCCCACTTTCACACACGTAACATAATTCATCTTGCGTAAAAAGAAATTTACTTTGAAAGTAACGCTTTTCTAACCACCGTTCGCAATACTGTTAGTTATAGGTTCGATTTACCAGTTGCCAGAGCGCGCCAAAAACGAATTATTGTGCGTGTGCAACTGCAGTGGTGTAGGAAGCTTGCATGTTCGTGTGTATAAAGCACTAAGAGAGCTTACACTACACCATAAAAGAAACAGGGCATCAGAGGATACTCCAAAAGGCATCAAAATTTCGTGAATCATACTAAAATGCATAATTCGGCTTGAAGTGCACATTGGTTTTTTCCAGATTCACAATGAAGTAGGTCCCATCTGATATTAAGCTTTTCAGTGTGGTTTTTGGGATGTAAATTTTCTTGGAGTACCAGTACTCTACGATCTCATGTTTGGTTCTTTATTATGGCATAATGCCATACATGGCAGAAGATGATAACGTGCACTTGAAATTCACCGAACAGTTGGAAGTACCCAAAATTGTTAAATGAAACACTTCGTTTCAAATAAAATGATTGCCTCAGCGGAATTTCTTTAGCAAACTTGCAAAAAAAACTTCATTCTTCTGCAAGGCGATTAATGCTTGACTGCTACCAACTTGGAAAGAAAATAAAATCAGAAACTGAAATTAATAATATATTTTTGCCCTCTGTAATTATGTGAATGCATTTTAATTCACTTGATAGCTCCAGGCCACAGAAATCCGTTTAGTTTTCATTTGACGTTGGGAGGTGTACACGAAGAGAAGCAGCGAAATCACTTAACGTAAACACGGGTCACGTGGAGACTAACCCCCTCGCCACTACAACTCGGACAACTCTGTACAAGCGCGAATCTGGCAGCTAGGGCGCGCGAGAAAAATTTTTCTCGTTTGCATCTGGCTGCTTGCTGCTACTACCGATGCAGCTAACAGCCAAACTTCAAGAAGCGGGAAGCGAGAGAAGGTACTGCTTATACGCGAGTCAAATGCACATGCGCAACAGACCGCTGGCAACTGGTCAAACGAACCTAATGTGAACAGTTGTGACGTCATGCTCATAGCAAGCAGTTTATTGTTACAAAGAATTAGTATGCGCCCTACGGCCTTTAACATATTTTTGCTATCTGTAGACGCTTGTGCGTGCACGGTGTTTTGTTGTCGTAAAATGCACATTTCCTTTGCCACTACAGTTTTATTTTTTTCCCTCTCGTTTATATTTTATTGCTGCAGTATCATTCTCCAGTAGCAGGATACAATAACATTCTTTGCTAGAGAATCAATTCTGCTGTCAAAACTACAAAAATGTAACTGAAAGCTAAAACAATGAAAAATTCCCTGAATTCCGAAAAATTCCCGGGTTTTTCCCGGTTTTCTCCCGGATGAAAAAATTCCCGGGTTTTTCCCAGAATTCCCGGTTGTCCCGGGTCGTATACACCCTGTTATGGTGAAAAAATCCTCTTCGCTGGTGAAAAAATCCTCTTTGCTGATGACAGCAATATTATAGTCACTGAGAAAACGAGAGAGCTGCTTGCCGAGAAAGCAAATGAAACTCTCAAGGAAGTTTATGATTGGTCGATAAGTAATAAAGTGAGATTGAACATAAAGAAAACTATGCCATGAATTTCAGTTTGAAGAGGAAAAATGACAATGTTAAATTAAATGTAGATGGCACCTCTATAGACTGTGCAACAAATGCAAAATTTCTAGGAATGAATGTTGATTCTCAGTTGAAGTTGTGTGAACACACAAAGGTACTTGCAAACAGAATGTCATCAGAATCCTATCATCATCGTGTAACGTGGAGTGTCTTTTAGTTACATATTATTCATATTTACACTCAATTCTTAGCTACGGCATTCTTTTTTGGAGTAACAAATCCACAAAATATGAACACAATTTTCAAACCCCAGAAAAGAGCCATAAGAATAATAACCAAAAATACTAGTCGAGCTCATCGTAAAGATCTGTTCAGAACACAGGGGATTTTAACTGCGTCATGCAAATACATTTACCAGTCAGTTGTACACATCAAAAATAACATTGGTAATTACTGCACAAACAGCTCTGTCCATGACCATGCAACTATAGATAGACTCTACTTACATTTACCAAGAAAAAATAAACATAAAACTCAAAACGGCATTTTCTACCAAGGAATAAAACTGTACAATAAATTACCAAAAGAGATTAAAGAAATTGCAAAAATACACTTATTTAAAAAAGCAGCTGAAAGGTACCTGTTACACAATATATTTTATACATTGTGGGATTACTTAGCTAAAACAGAGTAGGGGTTTGATAAAAAATGTTATACAAATAAATAATAATAATAATATTATTATTATTATTATTATTATTATTATTATTATTATTATTATCATCCTTCACTTTATGTTTTTTCCTTCTTTTTTCCTTTCTAGAAATGTTTACCCCCAAGCTGTGCATGGCACAGTACTAACACCTCTTCCTCTTTCCGAGCTCAACATCTGACTCATAATGGCGGGATGCTGACTCAGTTTTTCAGGATACAAATGGGAAGATGCGGTACAGAAAATGACCTAGAGATCACCAGTGTTTTTTGTGTGTGTGTGTGTGTGTGTGTGTGTGTGTGTGTGTGTGTGTGTGTGTGTGTGTGTGTGGAAACAATGTGTGTATAGTGTGTGCAGTGACTGATAGTGAGATATGATTAAACAATGTTGCATTACATTGTTTAATAACTTATTTCTAAAAAAAAAAAGTGCTGTATACCAGGAGTAAATCTAATTATTGTCTCAGACACATATACACACGCGTACACACTCACGCAAACGCAACTTGCACACACGTCTGCAGTCTCAGAGAGCTGAAACCACACTGCGAGCAGCAGCACCAGTGCGTGATGGGAGTGGCGACTGGGTGGGGGTAAGGAGGAGGCTGGGGCGGGGAGGGGGAGGGATAGTTTTGTTTAGCCTATCGCAACTCGGCATCTCTGCTATATCGTGAGTAGCAACTTTCCTTCTCTAGAAGTCTGTAAATATATGTGTATACAAATTAGCTTATTTTAAACCACCACCACCTCACACGATGATGAGGTCTCTCATGACACTTCCTGGCCCTCATCGTAGTCCGGGGCCTGTCCCACAGTTGAGGGGAGGGAATATCAACTCCCTCGCCCCCTACCCCTATAGTACCGTGGTTCCCACACTATCGATGTGGCCCGAGATGCCTAGCTGTCCTCTGGAGTCATCAGGGATGAGGCTCTCTGTCGAGGTGCCCCACTCTCGAGATGATAACTGGCAGCCTCAGTGCTGTGGGCCGAAGGAAAGTACAGTCTTCTTTGCCCCCAAAAGATAAAACAAGGAAATCTTGACAGGAATTGAAGTCATACAAGTTAACCCAGAACATTATTCCATATAACTTTATTGAATGAAAATATGTAAAATATGTCAACTTACTGATCTCTCTCTCCTCAAGATTTGAAATGATTCTAAGTGAAAATGTGGCTGAAATAAGTTGTTTTAGGAGTTCCAACATGTGCTTTGTCCAGTTTAAATTCTCATCAATTTGGACACTTAAGAATTTTGAAGTTTCCACCCTATTTATTATTTCCTCAACAAGCATTATACTTATGATTGTAGTACTATTAGATGTGTAGAGCTTAATGTGTTGTGTCTTTTTTTAACTTGTCCGTGAGACCATTCAAAGAAAACCAGTGAAAGATACTTTTGAGAACCAGTGTCATCTGCAAAAAGAACTAATTCTGCTGGTTGTCTAGTAAATGGAAGATTATTTACATATATAAGTAACAAGAGCAGAGCCCGAAATGTCATTTATCCCCAGTCAGAATTATGTTCCTGGACTATATTGGTTGAATTACTAAGTACAACTTTCTGCATTGTTTTAGTTAAATATGACATTATCCATTGGTTGGCTATACCATCAATCCCTTAGAATCTCATTTTATCTCGAAGAATACTGTAATTCACACAATCAAGTGCTTTAGATATGTTGCAGAAAATAGCAACCAGTGAAATTTTATTATTTAATGCTTATAAAATCAACATGTAAATGGTGTTCTCAGTATAGCAACTGCAGATGACGAAGAAATTGATGAAATGTATGATGAAATAAAAGAAATTATTCTGATAGTGAAGGGAGATGAAAATTTAATAGTCATAGGTGACTGGAATTCAAGTGTAGGAAAAGGGAGAGAAGGAAACGTAGTAGGTGAATATGGATTGGGGCTAAGAAATGAGAGGAAGCCGCCTCGTAGAATTTTGCACAGAGCACAACTTAATCATAGCTAACACTTGGTTTAAGAATCATGAAAGAAGGTTGTATACATGGAAGAACCCTGGAGATACTAAAAGGTATCAGATAGATTATATAATGGTAAGACAGAGATTTAGGAACCAGGTTTTAAATTGTAAGACATTTCCAGGGGCAGATGTAGATTCTGACCACGATCTATTGGTTATGACCTGTAGCTTAAAACTGAAGAAACTGCAAAAAGGTGGGAATTCAAGGAGGTGGGACGTGGATAAACTGAAAGAGCCAGAGGTTGTACAGAGTTTCAGGGAGAGCATAAGGGAACAATTGACAGGAATGGGGGAAAGAAATACAGTAGAAGAAGAATGGGTAGCTCTGAGGGATGAAGTAGTGAAGGCAGCAGAGGATCAAGTAGGTAAAAAGACGAGGGCTAGTAGAAATCCTTGGGTAACAGAAGAAATATTGAATTTAATTGATGAAAGGAGAAAATCTAAAAATGCAGTAAATGAAGCAGGCAAAAAGGAATACAAACGTCTCAAAAATCAGATCGACAGGAAGTGCAAAATGGCTAAGCAGGGATGGCTAGAGGACAAATGTAAGGATGTAGAGGCTTATCTCACTAGGGGTAAGATAGATACTGCCTACAGGAAAATTAAAGAGACCTTTGGAGATAAGAGAACCACTTGTATGAACATCAAGAGCTCAGATGGAAACCCAGTTCTAAGCAAAGAAGGGAAAGCGCAGAAAGGTGGAAGGAGTATATAGAGGGTCTATACAAGGGCGATGTACTTGAGGACAATATTATGGAAATGGAAGAGGATGTAGATGAAGATGAAATGGGAGAAATGATACTGCGTGAAGAGTTTGACAGAGCACTGAAAGACCTGAGTCGAAACAAGGCCACCGGAGTAGACAACATTCCGTTGGAACTATTGACAGCCTTGGGAGAGCCAGTCCTGACTAAACTCTACCATCTGGTGAGCAAGATGTATGAAACAGGCGAAATACCCTCAGACTTCAAGAAGAATATAATTATTCCAATCCCAAAGAAAGCAGGTGTTTACAGATGTGAAAATTACCGAACAATCAGTTTAATAAGCCACAGCTGGAAAATACTAACACGAATTCTTTACAGACAAATGGAAAAACTAGTAGAAGCCGACCTCGGGGAAGATCAGTTTGGATTCCGTAGAAATACTGGAACACGTGAGGCAATACTGACTTACGACTTACCTTAGAAGAAAGATTAAGGAAAGGCAAACGTACATTTCTAGCATTTGTAGACTTAGAGAAAGCTTTTGACAATGTTGACTGGAATACTCTCTTTCAAATTCTAAAGGTGGCAGGGGTAAAATACAGGGAGTGAAAGGCTATTTACAATAAGTACAGAAACCAGATGGCAGTTATAAGAGTCGAGGGGCATGAAAGAGAAGCAGTGGTTGGGAAGGGAGTAAGACAGGGTTGTAGCCTCTCCCCGATGTTATTCAATCTGTATATTGAGCAAGCAGTAAAGGAAACGAAAGAAAAGTTCGGAGTAGGTATTAAAATCCATGGAGAAGAAATAAAAACTTTGAGGTTCGCCGATGACATTGTAATTTTGTCAGAGACAGCAAAGGACTTGGAAGAGCAGCTGAACGGAATGGGCAGTTTCTTGAAAGGATGGTATAAGATGAACATCAACAAAAGCAAAACGAGGATAATGGAATGTGGTCGAATTAAGTCGGGTGATGCTGAGGGAATTAGATTAGGAAATGAGACACTTAAAGTAGTAAAGGAGTTTTGCTATTTGGGGAGCAAAATAAGTGAAGATGGTCGAAGTAGAGAGGATATAAAATGTAGACTGGCAATGGCAAGGAAAGCGTTTCTGAAGAAGAGAAATTTGTTAACATCGAGTATAGATTTAAGTGTCAGGAAGCCGTTTCTGAAAGTATTTGTGTGGAGTGTAGCCATGTATGGAAGTGAAACATGGATGATAAATAGTTTGGACAAGAAGAGAATAGAAGCTTTCGAAATGTGGTGCTACAGAAGAATGCTGAAGATTAGATGGGTAGATCACATAACTAATGAGGAAGTATTGAATAGAATCGGGGAGAAGAGAAGTTTGTGGCAAAACGTGACCAGAAGAAGGGATCGGTTGGTAGGACATGTTCTGAGGCATCAAGGGATCACCAATTTAGTATTGGAGGGCAGCGTGGAGGGTAAAAATCGTAGAGGGAGACCAAGAGATGAATACACTAAGCAGATTCAGAAGGATGTAGGTTGCAGTAGGTACTGGGAGATGAAGCAGCTTGCACAGGATAGAGTAGCATGGAGAGCTGCATCAAACCAGTCTCAGGACTGAAGACAACAACAACAACAACAACAACAACAACAGTATAGCAACCTTTCTGAAACGGAGGATATTTTTGTTGCTGCTATTCTAGAATACATCAACTTCTGAAAAACGTTGGTAAATGATGTCGGCAGTGAAACATTTCAGTAGTTATTGACATCTCTCTTATCACTTTTCTTAAAGAGGGGTGTAACGTCATCTTTCAGTTTCTCTGGAAAAATGCCATGAATTAGTGACGATTTACACATTTATAAGTAAGGCATAGCTTATTATATTGGAACAAATCTTCAGTACTGTATTGGAAACACCATAAAACCCAGATGAGCCTTTATTTTTAAGAGTATGTCTAATTTTCTTAATTTCAGATGGGGAATAATTTTCTTAATTTCAGAATTGGAAGTTACGACATTTTTTATGATAGAATTTTTTAAGAGTTACATTTTCAGCACACTGCTGTAATATTTTTTTTCTTCAACTCTTCGTCCCTATGTTTTCTACTATATTTAAAAAATTATTACCAAATACATTTCCTACCTGTGATTCATCGTTTATAGACCCCACCCCCCAATACTGATGTTATCCTGTTGTGTGGCTGGTTGTCCTGTCTCTCATTTCATTACATCCAATAACAGAATTTCTGATTTCTGACATTAAATGCGTGTTACCTGATTTTTTTAGTAACTTTCTTGAGTAATTTGTAGTAGTTTTTGTAGTATGCTACTACTGCACTTGTTCTTGCTAAAAGATACATTTTCCTTTTCCTTTCACAAAAAACTTTAATCCCTCTAGTGACCCATGGTTTTTACATGGCTGTTTCATGTCCTTTATGGTTAGCTTTTGTGGAAAGTTGTTTTCAAATAATGACATGAATTTATCATGGAATAGATTAAATTTTATGTTAGCATTTGGTTCATTATAAATTTCTTCTCAGCTGATCTTGTGTAAACTGTTCTTAAAAACATTGAACTTGGAGTCATTAATTATTTTAACTGATTTGAAGGGAAGGGAGTATTCATACTGTAAGGCAGTATGTTATTTGTTCTAACTGTGCATCCTGATAAGAGAGGGCATTTGTTACTGGGTAAACAGTTCTTGCTTTGAGCTTCACCAAAGAAAACATTATCAATTAGGGTCCCACTGTCGTTTTCCACCCTCATTGGAAAGTTAATTACTGAGATCGAATTGTAGGATCCAAATAAGATTTCCAGATCATTTTTCCTGACAGAATCATTTAGAAAATCTAATTTGAAGGAGATTGTTGCGGCCACTACTTACAAAATTGTAATTATCCTGATCAATTTTTGAATGCATAAAGTCTCCTCTAGTGATGACAGAATGATTGGAAAACATAGGCATAGCGGACTGTAGTTTTCTCTAAAATTTTCAGTTGTATCTGAGAAGGAATCAGATACTGGACAAAAAGAACCAATTGCAAATTTATGTCCATCCTCGATATTGAGTCTTGCACAAATAACCCTGCAAGGAGTTTCAGTTGGCATCTCAGTGAACTGAAGTTTCTTGTTCACTGTGACAAATATATCATCTCTATTTTCTTTTAGTCTACCTTTCAATATGCGCCTAGATTAATCCCAAAAATGTCACTGCCGTGAGTTTGTTTTTAGCCTCCTTCATGTACCCAGTGTTATGTAACATCCACTGTGTTTTAGGTTTGGCGTCAAATTTTGCGACTTTGTTCCAGTGCTTCAGCAGTTAATCAGTAGTATTTTAATCCTACTTCAAGTTCTCCTACAGCTTTTGCTATCTGGAATGGACAGAGAGTTTTCAAAGTTAAAAAAAGAACTCTACTGTGACACACACACACACACACACACACACACACACACACACACACACACACACACGCGCGCGCGCGCGAAATAATTTCTATGGGCAGTGCTGCAGATAGAGTGCTCTGTTGAACTCTACAAGCAGCGGTGGTCATCTCATCTTTCCCTGTCGGTCACTTACATGAGGATAGTGTGGCCTCGGAGTCCAAGTGACAGCATTGTGCTTCCCAACATGGGTCGCAACCTGTAGTTGGCTGCTCCTTGTTCCTTCACTGGCTACCGGAGTGGCCTCTTTGACGTGTTGAATGAGGCCTCCTGTCATACACACAGAGTGCATTCGGTTATCTCATTATGCCATTATTCACTCTTTGTTCAAATTGTTGACTGTTAACAAAACCTGCACACTTTTAAATTTTCCTCCTCATGACACAGGTCAGTGCAGTTTTCCAAAAGGTGAAGCAAGTCCCGTCGGCTCAGTGTTACGTAATGTACCCATTATGGCAACAAGTGTAACTTACCGAGTTCTCCCATGTCACCGTCTCCCCCATACGGGACACCTTCGCCTACCATTGACGTGCCCCACCCTGTCGAGTGATAGGTCCCGTATTTCTGTCGAACAGGATAGTACTCGAAGCTCCTTTCAGTATCTCCAGTATGTGACTCTCATCATTTTGCCCGACTTACCCACTCAAAGCAGCTTCCAGTTCTGTGACACAGTTAAGAATAATTATCAGCTTCGACTCATTCATCCTGTACCTGAGAACAGCATGCGCAGTGTGTTGCATTCTTACTTTTTCAATATTTATCTGAACGAAAAACAGCTAACTTCAAAGTAGTCTCACTATTAGTGTTATAATTTCAGGATACGTCACACTACAAAGATGGCAAGTTCCTTTTTAAGATCTGAAGTTGCAGCACCCAAGAAAGTTATTCAGGTATATAACAAGAGAAAAATGGGGGAAACATTTATATGAGAGCTATCCAGAAAGTAGATTATGTTTCGACTTGCTAGCCGTATTATTATCTGGACGTTTGTCCATTCAGTTGGCATTCGTGTAGGGGTGAGCTTTGTGTTGTTTCTCAGGTGTGCCACAATTGAAAATCCTATGAGTTGTGAAATGCAGTCAGTAATAAGGTTTCCTGTTGCCAAAAAATTGTAAAACATCTGAAATTTATCAGGAATGGTGTGAAGTGTATGGAGATTTGTAGGACTCTCCTCAGTAGAAAGCAGCTACTAGGGTAGCAAAGTACTTGTGGAGAGCACACGATACTCTAACGAACACTCGTCGGTCGATACACGGAAAGGGAAGTCAGACTGGGTTCAGAGTAAAGACACTTTGACTGTCAAAATTTTATCGGTAAACTGTCGGACGTATTTGTGACAAACTTCGCGAATTTATCATCCTCCGGGAAAGTTATCATGCTCAAATTATTCGTGGAACCGAGAGCTGGCTGAAACACAACATAGAAAGCTCTAAAATAGAACACGTTGTAAACTGTCTCGAGCAGCTAGTTTGGCAGCCCACACGCGGTGGAAATATCTTAGACCTTGTAGCCACAAACATGCTATACCTTATTGACAGCATCGATATAGGGATGGGGATCAGTGATTGTGATGCCTTCATAGCAACTGTGTCCTTCAAAGTTAATAAATCAGTCAAGAAGTCTAGGAGACGGTTTCTGCTAGAAAGAACATACAAACAGTTGTCAGCATCTCACTTAGACAAGGAATTGCAGTCATTTAGTTCCAGTACGATGGACGTAGAGTAATTATCGGCAAAGTTTAAACAGATTGCAAATCGTGCTCTCAACAGGTGCCTTGGTAAGTGGATTAAGGATGAAAAAAACCCATCGTGGCTTAACTACAAAATTCGGAAAATGCTGAGGAAGCAAAAGCTGTTGCACTCCCTGTTCAAAAGAGAACATGCTTTGACGGAAGGCAAAGGTTAGTACAGAAACGAGCATCTGTAAAAAGATCTGTGCGCAAAGTATACACTTACCACTGTCGTATCTTAGCCTAAGATCTGGCTGGAATGCCAGAAAATTCTGCTCCTATGTGCAGCAGCTAACCATGTCTTAAGACTTGCATCCACTCACTCATAGACCAGTCTTGTGTGATAGTTGAAGATAGCAAAACAAAAGCCAAAGTTTTAAATTTTGTATTTGAGAAATCATTCACGCAGGAGAATCTTACAAACGTACCATTGTTTGTCCGTCGAACAAACTCCCGTATTGCCAACATAGTAATAAATGTCCTGGCATAGAGAGACAACTGGAAGACTTGAAAACAAATATCTTATCAGGTCTGGGTGGAGCTACAGTTTGGTTTTACAAAGATTACACCACAGTATTCGCCCCTTACTTAGTTTGCATTTATCATGAACCTCTCACAGAGTGCAAAGTTCCAAGCGACTGGAAAAAAGCGCAGCTAACTTCAGTATTTAAGAAGGATAAAAGAATGGACCCGTAAAATTGCGGACCAATAATCCTAACATCGGTTTGCTGCAGAAACTTTGATCATATTCTCAGTTGGAATATATTAAATTTTCTTGAGACTGAAAAGCTTAATGTCCATAAATCAGCACGGTTTTAGAATGCAGCCATTTTTCCCTTGCTCTGTTTGTGAGTGCAACAGGAAACGAAATGACTAGTAGTGGTACAAGGTGCCCTCCGCCACATATCGTACAGTGGCTTGCAGAGTATGTATGTGGAAATAGAAAAACATGATCACTGAAAGTGGACAGTACCAGTGGTGCAATAGGTTTAAAACTGGTGGAACTATCGTCCACGATGAAGAGTGAAGTGGATTACCAAGCATTGTGTGACTGATGAACTGGTTGTAAAAGTTGATGGGAAAATTCAAGATAACTGCTGATTTACAAAGACTGAGCTGTCATTTAAACACAGTGCTTTGAAGAAGACGCGGAACTGCGGGAAGATGTAACTAATTGGTTGACATCTCAGGTGGCAGAAACTTATAACAATGGAGTTTAGAGACATGTTCGTTGCTACAGTAAGTGCCTAAACTTGAGTGGATACTGTGTTGAAAACTGGTATGACAGTGTCACTTCCAAATTAATAAAACATCTTTTTTTCTATACTTTCTTTTTATACAAGAACACGATATACTTAGTGAATAGCCCTCTTAGATTCCTTGATAATCTTGTGTCCTGAAGTTTTGTAATGGTTATGCTCACTGACTGACTAAGTATAACAGTGGCAAAAAACAATACCAGTGTATGAGAAATGTTTGACAATATACAGTTCCGCTAAACAAAACACAATATGACAGTTATAATATGCACAGAACACAATACTACAATTCAGCATTTAAATTTGTAAGGATCAAGTGCATACTGTGATTATTAAATTTCAAATATTGAATTAGAAGAAACAGAACAGTGAATGAGAAATAGCACTAATCTCATAAGTTCGTACACCAGAGTGAGGGAGAAATGATTTTCTGGAAAACCAAATGTTTGTGAGGTTGTTGTTGTTGTGGTCTTCAGTCCTGAGACTGGTTTGATGCAGCTCTCCATGCTACTCTATCCTGTGCAAGCTTCTTCATCTCCCAGTACCTACTGCAACCTACATCCTTCTGAATCTGCTTAGTGTATTCATCTCTTGGTCTCCCCCTACGATTTTTACCCTCCACGCTGCCCTCCAATACTAAATTGGTGATCCCTTGATGCCTCAGAACATGTCCTACCAAACGATCCCTTCTTCTGGTCAAGTTGTGCCACAAACTCCTCTTCTCCCCAATCCTATTCAGTACCTCCTCATTAGTTATGCGATCTACCCATCTAATCTTCAGCATTCTTCTGTAGCACCACATTTCGAAAGCTTCTATTCTCTTCTTGTCCAAACTGTTTATCGTCCATGTTCCACTTCCATACATGGCTACACTACATACAAATACTTTCAGAAATGACTTCCTGACACTTAAATCTATACTCGATGCTAACAAATTTCTCTTCTTCAGAAACGCTTTCCTTGCCATTGCCAGTCTACATTTTATATCCTCTCTACTTCGACCATCATCAGTTATTTTGCTCCCCAAATAGCAAAACTCCTTTACTACTTTAAGTGTCTCATTTCCTAATCTAATACCCTCAACATCACCCGACTTAATTCGACTACATTCCATTATCCTCGTTTTGCTTTTGTTGATGTTCATCTTATATTCTCCCTTCAAGACACCATCCATTCAGTTCAACTGCTCTTCCAAGTCCTTTGCTGTCTCTGACAGAATTACAATGTCATCGGCGAACCTCAAAGTTTTTATTTCTTCTCCATGGATTTTAATACCTACTCCGAATTTTTCTTTTGTTTCCTTTATTGCTTGCTCAATATACAGATCGAATAACATCGGGGAGAGGCTACAACCCTGTCTTACTCCCTTCCCAACCACTGCTTCCCTTTCATGTCCCTCGACTCTTATAACTGCCATCTGCTTTCTGTACAAATTGTAAGTAGCCTTTCGCTCCCTGTATTTTACCTCTGCCACCTTTAGAATTTGAAAGAGAGTATTCCAGTCAACATTGTCAAAAGCTTTCTCTAAGTCTACAAATGCTAGAAATGTACGTTTGCCTTTCCTTAATCTTTCTTCTAAGATAAGTCGTAAGGTCAGTATTGCCTCACGTGTTCCAGTATTTCTACGGAATCCAAACTGATCTTCCCCGAGGTCGGCTTCTACTAGTTTTTCCATTCGTCTGTAAAGAATTCGTGTTAGTATTTTGCAGCTGTGGCTTATTAAGCTGATTGTTCGGTAATTCTCACATCTGTCAACACCTGCTTTCTTTGGGATTGGAATTATTATATTCTTCTTGAAGTCTGAGGGTATTTCGACTGTTTCATACATCTTGCTCACCAGATGGTAGAGTTTTGTCAGGACTGGCTCTCCCAAGGTCGTCAGTAGTTCTAATGGAATGTTGTCTACTCCCGGGGCCTTGTTTCGACTCAGGTCTTTCAGTGCTCTGTCAAACTCTTCACGCAGTATCGTATCTCCCATTTCATCTTCATCTACATCCCCTTCCATTTCCATAATATTGTCCTCAAGAACATTGCCCTTGTATAGACCCTCTATATACTCCTTCCACCTTTCTGCTTTCCCTTCTTTGCTTAGAACTGGGTTTCCATCTGAGCTCTTGATGTTCATACAAGTGGTTCTCTTACCTCCAAAGGTCTCTTTAATTTTCCTGTAGGCAGTATCTATCTTACCCCTAGTGAGATAAGCCTCTACATCCTTACATTTGTCCTCTAGCCATCCCTGCTTAGCCATTTTGCACTTCCTGTCGATCTGATTTTTGAGATGTTTGTATTCCTTTTTGCCTGCTTCATTTACTGCATTTTTAGATTTTCTCCTTTCATCAATTAAATTCAATATTTCTTCTGTTACCCAAGGATTTCTACTAGCCCTCGTCTTTTTACCTACTTGATCCTCTGCTGCCTTCACTACTTCATCCCTCGAAGCTACCCACTCTTCTTCTACTGTATTTCTTTCCCCCATTCCTGTCAATTGTTCCCTTATGCTCTCCCTGAAACTCTGTACAACCTCTGGTTCCTTCAGTTTATCCAGGTCCCATCTCCTTAAATTCCCACCTTTTTGCAGTTTCTTCAGTTTTAATCTACAGGTCATAACCAATAGATTGTGGTCAGAGTCCACATCTGCCCCTGGAAATGTCTTACAATTTAAAACCTGGTTCCTAAATCTCTGTCTTACCATTATATAATCTATGTGATACCTTTTAGTATCTCCAGGGTTCTTCCATGTATACAACCTTCTATCATGATTCTTAAACCAAGTGTTAGCTATGATTAAGTTGTGCTCTGTGCAAAATTCTACCAGGCGGCTTCCTCTTTCATTTCTTAGTCCCAATCCATATTCACCTACTACGTTTCCTTCTCTCCCTTTTCCTACACTCGAATTCCAGTCACCCATGACTATCTAATTTTCGTCTCCCTTCACTATCTGAATAATTTATTTCATCATACATTTCTTCAATTTCTTCGTCATCTGCAGAGCTAGTTGGCATATAAACTTGTACTACTGTAGTAGGTGTGGGCTTCGTATCTATCTTGGCCACAATAATGCGTTCACTATGCTGTTTATAGTAGCCTACCCGCGTTCCTATTTTCCTATTCATTATTAAACTTACTCCTGCATTACCCCTATTTGACTTTGTGTTTATAACCCTGTAGTCACCTGACCAGAAGTCTTGTTCCTCCTGCCACTGAACTTCACTAATTCCCACTATATCTAACTTTAACCTATCCATTTCCCTTTTCAAATTTTCTAACCTACCTGCCCGATTAAGGGATTTGACATTCCACGCTCTGATCCGTAGAACGCCAGTTTTCTTTCTCCTGATAATGACATCCTCTTGAGTAGTCCCCGCCCGGAGATCCGAATGGGGGACTATTTTACCTCCGGAATATTTTACCCAAGAGGATGCCATCATCATTTAATCATACAGTAAAGCTGCATGCCCTCGGGAAAAATTACGGCCGTAGTTTCCCCTTGCTTTCAGCCGTTCGCAGTACCAGCACAGCAAGGTCGTTTTGGTTATTGTTACAAGGCCAGATCAGTCAATCATCCAGACTGTTGCCCTTGCAACTACTGAAAAGGCTGCTGCCCCTCTTCAGGAACCACACGTTTGTCTGGCCTCTCAACAGATACCCCTCCTTTGTGGTTGTACCTACGGTACAGCTATCTGTATCGCTGAGGCACGCAAGCCTCCCCACCAACGGCAAGATCCATGGTTCATGGGGGGGGGTATACAACCTTAATTCACAATTAACTATGAACCGAGTTATGCAAAACATTAGTAAGTGTCCAAAAATTCTCAAAAATATACCTTTCATGGTGTAAGTACAAGGAAATTAGGGAACATTTGTTTTGGAACAAGGATACTGTTGCCAAAATTTGTTAAGTGCAGATTCAGGTTATAATTGACGATACGCATTTTGCACAGCACTTACAAATGTTCAAAAGTACACAGTATATCACGATACACTGAGCCTCGACACAGTCGACGGAAAATTGTGGGAAAATGACGCGAAAATTGAAGTAATATAATTGGACCTCTCTGGCACATGCATTCCTATTCCCAGGTGAATCCAGAAGTTGGTTTGTACATATGTAAACATGTGAAATGCGTTGATTTTTACACAACCGAGTTTGTGGTACATTCTGTGCTACTGTATCAATGATGAAAACTGTAGTGTCATTTATGACACACAAACTAGAGGAAGTCACAGATTGGTAACAAAGCACATCTGCTTGGGGTAAGTGCAGATTCTCTACCTTTCTAGTAATTTGACTTGGTATGTCACCAATAGTGTAATAGAACAGAAGAAGATCTCTTCGCCTGTTTATGCACAGTACGTTACATTTATTTACATGTATGTTCGGTGTCAACTGGCAGTCCCTGCACCAGCCATCCATACTGCACATGTCTTCCTGCAGTTTGCTGGCAATGCTACCTTCGTATAGACAATCATAGCGCCTGTGAACTACCCCGTTGAGCTTCCGGCAGTATCTGGTGGATAGTTTGTATAAATTGTAAGCAGTACAATACTATAACACACCTTTAGTGTACTCCCAAAATCACCATGACACCTGTTGCTTTCGTTACACTGAGAGCTATGTGTTGGTTTTTGTATACGAGGGAGTACTGAATCCAGTCACAAGCCTGGTCAGATACTAGATAATCCTGAATTTTGTTCTCTGGGTGACTTTGGAACTGAATGCCTTTAAATAGTCGAGGAGTGGGGCACCGATGTGAGCACCTCCGTGTGTGACGCTCTGTATACCGAGGACGAACAGTGAGAACCAAGTTTTTTGAAGTCTGTTTTTGTGAAAGCTGTGTTGATTATTGTACGGGATATTTCTGTTCTACAAGAATGTCATAATATATGAGCATAAAATGTGTCCTGTAATTCTACAACAGAGTGATGGTATATGTCCATTTCTCAAAAATGGTAAGAATTAGCACTTTTTCCTGATCGCTAGCTGTGGGAACCTACAGTAAACTATTCATAGAAATGTAGCAAGTTCTTTTGGATAATCTCTGAAGAACACAGATACATCATCAGGTCTAGGTGTCTTTCCATTAATGAGTGATTTAAGTCAATTTTCTATTAGGTTGTCCCCGAAAGCGACACCCACACAGTAGTAGAAGTTGATATGCAACTAGCATCACAGGTGATGATGAACTGAAAGAGTGTACGATGAGGTAGTGTAAAATATTCATATAGTTCAGGCAGGTGAAAAATTTGTGATGGTTGACTAGATTTTGGTGATAGGAAAAAAAGACAAGCAAAAGCAGTAGGAGAACATGGACTGGGAAAAGCGACTTGAAGGAAGCTACCTGGCAGAATTTTGCACTGATCATAGTTTAATCATCACTAGCACTCAGTTTGAGAATCGTGAAAGAAGGCTCTGTATGTGGAAAAGAGCTGGAAACACTGGAAGGGAAATTGCAAAAAGATAGGGAGCAAGTGGTTACTGAGAGTTTCAAAGGGACCATTAGACAAAGTTTGACTGAAACAGAGGAAAGGAACACAACATAAGGCAAATGGTTATCTTTAATGGCTGAAATAGTGAAGACAGCAGAGGATCACATACATAAAAGGGCTCAGCTTAGTAGAAACCCCTGGCTAATACAGGAGATACTGAATTTAATTGATGAGAGAAAAAAATAAACAACTGCAGCAGATGAAGCAGGCAAAAAGGTATGCAGACATATAAATAATGATACTCACAGAAAGTGCATAATCATAATAGGGAATGGTTTTGAGGACAAATGCAAGGCTGTAAAAGCGTGCATAACTAGGAGGAAAGATAGACACTGCCCGTAAGAAAGGTTGTACCTAAGGTATATAATATTATAGACATAGAAGAGGAAGTAGGTGAAGATGAAATATGAGATATGACTCTGCAAGAAGTAGTTGGCAGAGCACTGGAAGATCTAAGTGGAAGCTAACACTTCAGGAAGAATTTAATAATTTCAGGTCCAAAGAAGGCGACTGTTGACAGGTGTGAAAATTGTATCAAGATGAATTGTTTACAGAAAAATGGAAAGTTGGTAAAAGCCCACATTGGGGGCGTTTTCGGTTCCAGACAAATGTAGGAACACGTGAGGGTATGCCTAGTCTACAATTTCTCGTGCGAGATAGGTTGTAAAAAGGCAAACCCATATTTGTAGCATTTCTATATTTAGAGAAAGCTGATGATGCTGACTGCACTGCACTTCAAAATTTTGAAGGTAGAACAGATAAAATACAGAAAGCAAAAGGTTTTTTTTGACTTGTACAGAAACCGGACTGCAGTTACGAGAAGCGAAATACACAAAAGGGAATACGTGGAGACAGGGTTGTAGCCTATCTCTGATGTTACTCACCCCATACAGTAAGTAGAAAAGGAAACTGAGATGAAATTTGGAAAGGGATTAAAGGTCTTGGAGAAAATGCTACGTTCCTCCCGTACGTTTGCAGCTACTCGGCTGTAACGCCATGAGTAGGGAACACTGGTGGATCTGCCAGTGTGATACGGTCTACTTTACCTTTGACTGTTTTTCTTCCAATACTGTCTCCTTTTACTTTCATTCTCATGGTCTGCCTACTCCGCACTGTGGTCGTGTGCGAACTTATCTCCCTCGACTTCGTATCTGGGCGGGACAATACTTTAAAAAAAGTGTCTCACTCTGTCCGACTAGTGAATGATGAACACATCTTCAGTGATGAACTTTTGAACTGTTCCAACTATTTACTTCTGTTACGAAGAAAGATCCAAATATCAGTAACTCGAATATGTTGATCGATGTGTGCGACAGCACTGTAGTCGATTCGAAATCTGAGATTTTCAATCTTCATTTGTCTTCAGCATTTACATGTTTTTGGTATGTGTGTTTTCTCTGACGTGTTCGTGACACCTTCGAAGGGCACCACCAAGGTGTAAACGCCTACGTTTAGTGAGTATTATTGCACCTTGCCCCGGCCGTGTTACGTCACTGCACTGATCAGATTGGGGAGCACGTGATGGATCGTTCCCCCTACATAAAGTGTTTACAAGAGGAATGGTCACCTTCCAACAGCTCGAGTGTCATCTGTGGAATGTAGGTCATTCTCCCAAGTAACCCACATTACACTACAGAGATGAAAGATGGCACGCAAAACTCCTTTAATGCACTCTTTACAATTAAATGTAACGTATCTGGCATTGTATTACAATTTATTATCCATTTCATTTACCTTTAGTAAATAAATGAAATCTTTTCTTTAGACTTTTGTGCACGGTCATTTATATGGTCTAGAATAGTTAACATGGAAGATGTCTCAAATAATTGAGCATTCTGTGGTGCTAGTGCTCAGTCATCACATGCTCCTTGACATTAACTGCGCTTTTAACTAATAAGAGCGTGGGATGTTTTTTCTTCATTGAAAGTGAAATGCATTGTTAGGTAACAGCAATGGTTGAACATTAGCAATATACTTGATTTCATCCTTAACCATCCAAATCTCAGATTTGAAAATATCAACATATGTAGATTGCAGATTACCACCCATCAGTACTAGGGTAAATTTATTTGCTCCTAATTACTTTAGATACCTCGTTCGACAAAGTGACCAGTTGTCACTGGACGTACCTTGTCAAAGCTTAATACTGAGTTCAACCCTTTCTATGGGCAGATACTATAAAACCATTCTACCTTTCAGAGGAAAGTGTCTCGTATTCATTCTGTACCAAAGATGGTTAGGTTATCCCTTTGCGGATTCACCTGACCAAATGACTATGTCCCTCTGTTTGGTATCCCTATCCCCAGACTCCTCTCCACTAAATGCTGTACAGGCATTTCTTTCTCGAATGCACCGACAGCCTCTCTCTGTAGGCCTGACTACCCATTTTAACTCCCTCAATTAACCTAAAGCGGGGTACACTTCACTATGTAAAATCTGTCTGCACAGTTCCTCAGTTTCATTCCTCACACTCTGAAGGGATGGGGTTCCTTCAGTTCTGGCATATATTTACCCCTGTTTTAAAACATACTGCACCATACTCCCTATACAAAACTGCTTTTACCTACATTTGTAGCTGTACGAAAAAACATTTGCGTTAGTGTATAACTTTGGGTGACTATATTCCCACGTTAAATTTCCTTTTCTTGACTCATTTAGATCTGCTACTATGTTTGTATTTAAAATTTCCTAAGCCAACACATACAGCTCATTTATCCTTTTTGACAGTATCTTCAGTACATGAATGAATGCTGTTGAAATGAACAAAACATAAGCCAGTTGTTGTATTATGTAGGCTTCTCACAAAACAGTGACCACCCTATTTATGTGAACTGGCATTTTCTTTGGGCATTTCTTTTATTTTGTGCTTGTTGTGTTTGCAGGCTTGCAAGTACGGACGGTATTGTGTCAAACCGGGATGCACTTTCCAGCACGACGGAGTCCCTACAACAGACAAACTGAAGTGGGTGTGCCCTTTCCGGGCATAAATACAACCCTACCATATATTTTCAGATTTGCTTCCTTCGGCTCTAGCCACTTGTCACTGCTTAGGAATGTGAGTGCTTTCAGCTCATGTTCATTTATAAATACCCGTTGAACTGTAAATTCAATTCTATGAAATAATCTCATCCTCTGTCATTAATTAATTAATTTATTTATTTAATGATAGTTGCTCATGTCGTGTGTGTGTGTGTGTGTGTGTGTGTGTGTGTGTGGGTGTGTGTGGGTGGGCGGGCAAGCAAGTGTTTTTCTTATGTAATAAACAGATAGATAGAGGTATGTTATGTGGTTTACACTATGTCAAGTAAAAAGAAATAATTCCTAATCACTGTATGAATTCGTTTTAATAGAGTAAAATACTGTAACGTGGTTACAGCTGTAGGATTGCTCCTCAGTAAGTGAGCAGAAATGTATTCCATGTACACTTCTTTATTATTATTATTGTTATTGTTGATAATGTATAATTTATTATTAGTGTATGAACAATTTGATTTCTTCCACCGAACAAGAATAAACCACAATAGAAATGACCACAATAAAATACTTTCCGGAAACAAAGAATTATTTTTATTACTTACTGAGTATAATCCTAAATAATACGTAAGAAATAAACGTAATGTATTTAAATTTTTATGCTCAAAACATTCCTGACTCAGACAGCAAGTGGAATTTAGCAAAATGGGCATCTGACTAGTTTCTTTACTGCTGGAGCACTTAGCTGAGGAGGTACGTGTCAGCAGCTTACAGCAGTTAGTGTGCTGCTGCGACTCCATGAGACACTCTTATCAGCTAGAGATGTCCAAGTACGTATTCATTGTAGATATTTTAAATTATTTCTACACTCTACAGAAACTCCAGTCTTTTTTTTTTTTTTTAATTACAATGTCATATACAACTTTAGATTTTAAAATCTGCAGCATAGCATAAGGGGCGTTCAAATGAAACCTGGTCACTAGTGTAAAGTAATGGTAACAATTTTATTAACTCAAAAATGTAGTTATACACAGTACACATACTCAAAAATAGTTGCTAAATCTGTTGACACATTTGTCCGATTGAGACACTAGCTAGTCGATTCCATCCTTGAAGAAGCTAGTAGGCTGCTGTCGGGTCCAGGCCTGCTCCCAGTCACACAGTTCGTCATTTGTTGCTGATTGATGTCTGCGAATAGCTTTGTAGCGGGACTCTGAATTTCGCCGCGCTACACTCGTTCCCTCAGATAAAAAATATCCCGTCACAGCGGTATGAGCGCTCGATGGCAGAGACACTACTAATATTGTAGCTTTTTTTTTGGTTTCATATTCATTTCTTAATTGTCTCTTGATAGCCAAAGCTTAAGGCAGACGTGATCTGATGAAGACGTTAAAAAAAACTTATTAGCTAGTCTTGATCTGATTTTAATGTGTAGACATATTGTGGAAGTTGTTAAGAAATTCGGAGGATGGAAGTAGCAAAGTAAATTAAATTGCATACAGTATCAAGATTATTTTAATTGGTATAAATTAGTGATTCCTGGACTATTGCAAGATTTCGGAGCAGACTTTTCACGCAGAAATCAAGGAGATTTTTGAAGACCTGGACGCCGCCCGAAAGAAGACATGTTAACCTGGTAAAGAATGAACTCAAAGCTACGCCATTTCCCTTGTCAGTTACATTTTGGTATTCTCTGTTATTTTTCAATACTTTTTGTAGTGGAAACTGGTTTAACTTTTGCTCAAAAACGCCACAAGGACCACCCCTAACAATAGCTTTTCTGTAATACGAAGTCTGATTTGCTTTTCATTCTTTCCCTTTTTGCACGGTCTTTCTTCTCTCTTTTCTTTTTTTATTAACCACTACAGCTTGTTCTAGAGGACCAAACACATGAAACAGGGTGTATATGACCTGGGACAACCAGGAGATCCAGGAAAAACCCGGAATTTTTTCATCCAGGAGAAAACAGGGAAAAACCCAGGAATTATTTAGAATTCCGGGAATTTTTATTCTTTTTGTTTTCAGTTAAATTTTTGTAATTCTGACTTGTAAGAACCAATACTCTAACAAAGGATATTACTGTATCCCGCTACTGCAGAATAAAACTGCAGCAATAAAACATGAACGAGAGAAAAAATGAAAATAAAACTTAAGCTGCAAAAGAAATGCGCCATATACAGCAACAAAATGCAGTGATCATACAAGCGTCTGCCAACAGCAAAATGTGTCAAAGGCTTTAGGAAGAATATGCAATGCTTCGTAACAACAAATTGCCCCTGATGAATGTGATGTCACAACTGTTTACATTAGATTCGTTTTAGCAGTTACGAGCAGGATCGTACGCATGCACAGTTGGGTAGTAGCTTCTCCCGCTTCTGGCTACAGAAGTGTGGCTGTTGGCTGTGTAAGCAGTCACAGCAAGCAGCTAGAAGCTACCGGGAAAAATTTTACTGGAGCGCCCAAATAGTGGGGAAGTGGTCAGTCTCCACGTGACCCGTGTTTACATTTAGTGATTATGCCGTTTGCTCTTCATTTACAAGCTTTAATTGCCTTGCAGAACTATGAAGTTATTTTTGTCGGTTTGCTAAAGAAATTTTCTTTTATTAATCTTTTCTGCTGAGGCAGACAATCAATTTGACACGAAGTGTTTAATTCCACACACTGTTCGCTGCATTTCAAGTGCACATTTTCAATTTCTAGCACATATGGCATTGTTGTTGTTGTTGTTGTTGTTGTTGTGGTCTTCAGTCCTGAGACTGGGTTGATGCAGCTCTCCATGCTACTCTATCCTGTGCAAGCTTCATCTCCCAGTACCTACTGCAACCTACATCCTTCTGAATCTGCTTAGTGTATTCATCTCTTGGTCTCCCCCTACGATTTTTACCCTCCACGCTGCCCTCCAATATTAAATTGGTGATCCCTTGATGCCTCAGAACATGTCCTACCAACCGATCCCTTCTTCTGGTCAAGTTGTGCCACAAACTCCTCTTCTCCCCAATCCTATTCAATACTTCCTCATTAGTTATGTGATCTACCCATCTAATCTTCGGCATTCTTCTGTAGCACCACATTTCGAAAGCTTCTATTCTCTTCTTGTCCAAACTATTTACCGTCCATGTTTCACTTCCATACATGGCTACACTCCATACAAATACTTTCAGAAATGACTTCCTGACACTTAAATCTATACTCGATGTTAACAAATTTCTCTTCTTCAGAAACGCTTTCCTTGCCATTGCCAGTCTACATTTTATATCCTCTCTACTTCGACCATCATCAGTTATTTTGCTCCTCAAATAGCAAAACTCCTTTACTACTTTAAGTGTCTCATTTCCTAATCTAATTCCCTCAGCATCACCCGACTTAATTCGACTACATTCCATTATCCTCGTTTTGCTTTTGTTGATGTTCATCTTATATCCTCCTTTCAAGACACTGTCCATTCCGTTCAACTGCTCTTCCAGGTCCTTTGCTGTGTCTGACAGAATTACAATGTCATCGGCAAACCTCAAGGTTTTTATTTCTTCTCCATGGATTTTAATACCTACTCCGAATTTTTCTTTTGTTTCCTTTACTGCTTGCTCAATATACAGATTGAATAGCATCGGGGAGAGGCTACAACCCTGTCTTACTCCCTTCCCAACCACTGCTTCTCTTTCATGCCCCTCGACTCTTATAACTGCCATCTGGTTTCTATACAAATTGTAAATAGCCTTTCGCTCCCTGTATTTTACCCCTGCCACATTTAGAATTTGAAAGAGAGTATTCCAGTCAACATTGTCAAAAGCTTTCTCTAAGTCTACAAATGCTAGGAACGTAGGTTTGCCTTTCCTTAATCTTTCTTCTAAGATAAGTCGTAAGGTCAGTATTGCCTCACGTGTTCCAGTATTTCTACGGAATCCAAACTGATCTTCCCCGAGGTCGGCTTCTACTAGTTTTTCCATTCGTCTGTAAAGAATTCGTGTTAGTATTTTGCAGCTGTGGTTTATTAAACTGATTGTTCGGTAATTTTCACATCTGTCAACACCTGCTTGCTTTGGGATTGGAATTATTATATTCTTCTTGAAGTCTGAGGGTATTTCACCTGTCTCGTACATCTTGCTCACCAGATGGTAGAGTTTTGTCAGGACTGGCTCTCCCAAGGCCGTCAGTAGTTCCAATGGAATGTTGTCTACTCCGGGGGCCTTGTTTCGACTCAGGTCTTTCAGTGCTCTGTCAAACTCTTCACGCAGTATCGTATCTCCCATTTCATCTTCATCTACATCTTCTTCCATTTCCATAATATTGTCCTCAAGTACATCGCCCTTGTATAGACCCTCTATATACTCCTTCCACCTTTCTGCGCTTTCCCTTCTTTGCTTAGAACTGGGTTTCCATCTGAGCTCTTGATGTTCATACAAGTGGTTCTCTTATCTCCAAAGGTCTCTTTAATTTTCCTGTAGGCAGTATCTATCTTACCCCTAGTGAGATAAGCCTCTACATCCTTACATTTGTCCTCTAGCCATCCCTGCTTAGCCATTTTGCACTTCCTGTCAATCTGATTTTTGAGACGTTTGTATTCCTTTTTGCCTGCTTCATTTACTGCATTTTTAGATTTTCTCCTTTCATCAATTAAATTCAATATTTCTTCTGTTACCCAAGGATTTCTAAGAGCCCTCGTCTTTTTACCTACTTGATCCTCTGCTGCCTTCACTACTTCATCCCTCAAAGCTACCCATTCTTCTTCTACTGTATTTCTTTCCCCAATTCCTGTCAATTGTTCCCTTATGCTCTTCCTAAAACTCTGTACAACCTCTGGTTCTTTCAGTTTATCCAGGTCCCATCTCCTAAAATTCCCTCCTTTTTGCAGTTTCTTCAGTTTTAATCTACAGGTCATAACCAATAGATTGTGGTCAGAGTCCACATCTGCCCCTGGGAATGTCTTACAATTTAAAACCTGGTTCCTAAATCTCTGTCTTACCATTATATAATCTATCTGATACCTTTTAGTATCTCCAGGGTTCTTCCATGTATACAACCTTCTATCATGATTCTTAAACCAAGTGTTGGCTATAATTAAGTTGTGCTCTGTGCAAAATTCTACCAGGCGGCTTCCTCTTTCATTTCTTAGCCCCAATCCATATTCACCTACTACGTTTCCTGCTCTCCCTTTTCCTACACTCGAATTCCAGTCACCCATGACTATCTAATTTTCGTCTCCCTTCACTATCTGAATAATTTATTTCATCATACATTTCTTCAATTTCTTCGTCATCTGCAGAGCTAGTTGGCATATAAACTTGTACTACTGTAGTAGGCGTGGGCTTCGTGTCTATCTTGGCCACAATAATGCGTTCACTATGCTGTTTGTAGTAGCTTACCAGCATTCCTATTTTCCTATTCATTATTAAACCTACTCCTGCATTACCCCTATTTGACTTTGTGTTTATAACCCTGTAGTCACCTGACCAGAAGTCTTGTTCCTCCTGCCACCGAACTTCACTAATTCCCACTATATCTAACTTTTACCTATCCATTTCCCTTTTTAAATTTTCTAACCTACCTGCCCGATTAAGGGATCTGACTTTCCACACTCCGATCCGTAGGACGCCAGTTTTCTTTCTTCTGATAACGACATCCTCTTGAGTAGTCCCCGCCCAGAGATCCAAATGGGGGACTATTTTAACTCCGGAATATTTTACCCAAGAGGACGCCATCATCATTTAATCATACAGTAAAGCTGCATGCCCTCGGGAAAAATTACGGCCGTAGTTTCCCCTTGCTTTCAGCCGTTCGCAGTACCAGCACAGCAATGCTGTTTTGGTTATTGTTACAAGGCCAGATCAGTCAATCATCCAGACTGTTGCCCTTGCAACTACTGAAAAGGCTGCTGCCCCTTTTCAGGAACCACACATTTGTCTGGCCTCTCAACAGATACCCCTCCATTGTGGTTGTACCTACGGTACGGCCATCTGTATCGCTGAGGCACGCAAGCCTCCCCACCAACGGCAAGGTCCATGGTTCATTGGGGGGGGGGGGGGGGGGCATATGGCATTACGCCATAATAAACAACCAACAATGAGATAACACAGTACTGGTACTCAAAGAAAATTTACATTCCGAAAACCACATTGAAAAGCTTAATGTGTGAGTTATTAACCACCTTCCATACGGAGCACGTCCGTATCTCACCACTGACTTCTAGTATCAGCCGCACGCAGTTGACGTCAACAAGTGTATGGCCCTGAAGATAGATGATGTTACAACGTTGAAACTAGTCGCCAAAATAAAATCGACACCAAAATACAGCTGGAGGAATTTCTTCATTTTTTAAATAAGCTTAATATCAGGTCATGGCCTACTTCACTGGGAATCTGGACGTACGAATGTGCACATTTTGGGTCATGAAATTCCGATGTTCCTGGAGTATCCTCTGATGTTTTACACATACAAACTTACGGGCTCCCTACGACATCGTTGCTACGCAAGCGCAGTGACGCCTGTCATCTGGCACTCTCTGGCAACTGCAGAAATTTGCCTTTTTCTAACAGGTCGTGGGAAAATATTCCGAATGGTCGTTCAAAAAGGATTACTATCAAAGTAAATTTCCTTTTATGTAAGTTGAACTACGTGCGAGAATGTACAATGAATTTCTTAATTCGCAGAACGTTTGACTCTCATTTAAAAATAAACTTTTTGATGATGAGCCATTTAGATGAATTTCAAGCCCAGAAGTTCAGACATTTATGTCGTTATTAAAAATTTTACCTGTACGTTACTGTGATATATCTTAAATTGTAGTACGTGCATAAAAGACCAACATTATATTTGAAAGCTTAACTTCTCTTGCAGCGTATTAATCTTATAGACCAATATTATATGTGAAGACTTTACTTTTCGTAGTCGGCTGGAGTGGCCGAGCGGTTCTAGGCGCTACAGTCAGGAACCACACTGCCGCTACAGTGCAGGTTTGAATCCTGTCTCGGGCATGGGTGAATGTGATGTCCTTAGGTTAGTTAGGTTTAAGTAGTTCTAAGTTCTAGGGGACTGATGATGACCTCAGCAGTTAAGTCCGATAGTGCTCAGAGCCATTTTTTTTTTTTTTTTTTTTTTTTTTTTTTTTTTTTTTTTTTTCTTCGTGTAGCAACACTATGTGTATTAATTTAAACTATTAACTTTTTCTGTTTGTGTGTTTGCGCTACTTAACAGTTATGTTGCTATTGGCTGACTACATCACGTGTCCTAAGCCCTGAATACGTGCTGTCATCAGCTGTCGAAATCACGTGACATGAGCTGTGACTGGCTTACAAAAGCACATTGCAATCTCGATTTCAATGCTTCAGAAAGTAACATGTGGTGTCTGGTGGAATTTGAATTTATACTTTCGTAATACGAAAATATGCAGCATACATGTTGCTGCACATCAAAGATCTTTCCAAAACATGTTGTTTTTTTTTTCTCTGTGTTTCATTTTCTAATGCACCGGGAAATTCTACGCCCGTGTATAAAACCGTAACCATTGCAAGGTCTGATAAGTTATACAGTTCCTAGAGAAAATATACTGTCAGTTAACAGAAAAAAGTATGTTCTCACCTGGGTGAAAATGTATTTTTAACCGGGAAATCCGGGAATTTTTTTTCCTTGTCCGCATATACACCCTGTGAAAGTCACATGATGATAGGTCGGGACTCTACAGTGCATGTTCCAGCAGTTTCCCACCGAAACTGCTGCAATGTAATCTCCTTCATATTGGCTGTGTGTGGGCGGGCATTATCGTGCAGGAGGATAACACCATTGGACAACATGCCTCGGCATTTCATTAATACCCAGTAATCGATGGATCTTGTCCGTGGTGATTCTGCAGTTGTCAGAGACTAAAGCATTCACCTCTGCAACCATTTCAGGTGTGACGACACAACGAGCCTGTCCAGGACGAGCATAGTCTTCCAGTGACTTGCTCCCCTCAATGAATCATTTGCGCCATTCCACAATACTCAAACGACTCAGACTGTACTCACCGTACATAGCCTTCATCTGTTGTGCATTTCACGAGCTCCAACTCCCTCCGCTGCCAAAAATTGAATCACTCCTCGTCGTTCCTGCTTACTCACCTGCACGTTCGGTAGTGGACGGTTACTTGTGCGACCACCTTCTCTTCGGCGTGAAACCACATTGGCACTATGAAACATCGAATGGTGCACATCTGTCAGTCTCTCTACCAATAGATGGCACCACTGTACCCGCAGTTGCGTGGTGCCACCTTACGTGCAAGTCAAAGGTAGATGCACTGACCGTGTTTCATTTGAATGAACCTCATACGTATACACAAACTTGGGGTGTTTCAAAATTGCACCAACTACTTCAAGGGGAAGTAGAAGGTGTCTCGAGAAACAAAGTGACGATAGGAGCCCGTGTCTGGAAACGTCATCCGACGACTCTACAGAGTGTCGAAGTTACAGGCACCGGCGCCTGTCCCTAAGCCTCGTCTACAGCAGTGGGCACGACTTCGTACACAAACGGCAGAATGTCTCGTAATATACCTGACAGCAGTCTGGAAATAACACGGCACCGAACGTAGCCACGCCTGTCGCACTGACACTGTGGCGGCAAAGGAGAACGACAGACGTGTGCAGTGGAAACACGGTGGTTTGTCACGTGCCGGTGTGTCTCATCGTGGAGACATTCACCTCGGCCGAGCAGTGCTGTGAGCATTCCGCATACGGTGAGGTTAGAGCCAGTGTTACGGTCGTGAGTGACGGTAACCCCGTAGGCGTCGGCCGTGCCGCACCACGTTTGTGCCCATCCGTCGGTGTGGGGGTGAAAACGGGCAGTTTCACTGGGCATCGACAAGATGGAGGTCACGTGTGAAGTGTACGTGTGCCGCGATTTGTGGATGACGTACTAGAGATGCTCGGTGCGGATCTGTCCGCGGGGCACCCGCACTGTGGCACGTGCAGTGCGAAGTTCCCGCTCGGCAGTGTGGTGGATGCTGCGTACGGAGGGGAGGTGTTCATACCTTTTTCAGAAGACACAGTGCCATTGGCCCACGATTTTGCTATGCGTGTGGAATTCTGGCAGTGGTTCCTGCAGTGCTGCACCCGGCAGCTGTATTATGCAGCGTAAGTATTTTTCACAGACAATGTAACCTTCATCTGTGAGGGTGTGTTTGACACCCGCAATTGCCACGTGTGGGTGGAAGGGAATCCCCACACCGTCCACAAATGAGGTCTTTGGGAGAGGTTCATCTTCAATGTACTGTCTGGCACAGTCGAATATTACTCGATACCCTCTAAGTGCTTGCTACTCGACTCACAGGTGTGTAGATAAGTAGGTTGGGTGAGTGGTAAAATACCAGTACGGGAAGGGGCAGGGATGATCTGGTTTTTCTAGTAGATTATTTCTGTAATTTGAAGATTATTTGAATCACTTGATTGTCCTCAAATTTCTGTACCACAGCTCACATCGAAATATGGAAAATATACCATTCAAATAACATTTACAGTAATCAGTAGTTTTTCTGAACCAAAATAACCATACTTAAGTTTCCTACTAATAGCAGCAGTGGAATCTTTCCACAATAAATGTCCATGTGAGACCTAAGAGTTGTTTATAATAAATTACAGTCATACCTAGTTGCAGATTTATCTGTTGTCGCTGAAGAGCATTGCTTAATTTTCTCACAATTAAGTGTTAACCTATTGGTTTCCAGCTTGTGAGTGAACTTAAAAGTATTGTCATGCTTTTAGATACAACATCCTGTAAATTTGGTCCAATGCTTATTTTATTTCTCACATTTGGAGGTAAAGTGTTACTAAGTATTTCGTAAGCAGACTTCTTAATATGTTACATTGCTGAACACCGGGAGTTCACTTGATGAAACTTTGACAGAGAGGGATCATTCGTTATAGTGGTGTATGTACCAATATAGCTTCCAGGTTAGTTTACTGTGCTCAATGAGACCAAAAGGCGTGCGTAAATTACAAAATAAATCCAGAGAATTTGTGCCTGTATCTAAGCCCCCTGACATTGTACAGAATTTAGTACTTACCCTCTGGAGTAAAACTTTTAGTACTGCTAACAGTTCTAGCATTTGGAACTATATGTTCCTCTTTTCAAGGAGGAAAGATGACTTAATTTAGGAGGATTGGAGGGAGCCTCCCGTTGTTAGGAAATAGGATGGAGAAGCTGTACCATTGTTCTGTGGTGACTTTGCTGTTCATCTGTCAGTTGTCTTCCATGCACTGCTGGCAGTTTTGGGTTTAACAAAAAGTGTTGGTAACTTCAATGTGTCATGATATAGATCTTTTATAAGCTTCGTAATATTCATCATTTTGGTCAGGCCTCACTAGGTTTTTGCTAATGCTGTGAAAATAGTCCAGCTTTTTAAAGATACAAATAGGCTCTTCATTAACCACAGGAACTGCCCTTTTTCCTTTACATTTTTCAGTAATTATTCTTCTGTAACTTTGAAATTAACGTTGGAATATGTTATGTTTACCATTTATGTTACTAGTAGATACAAATCTGGCTAGTTCTCATTCTGCAGTTTAAAGAACTGAACTTCCTTGTAAGAATTGAACTCCCATGTAGAAAACAGCTTCAAACATCTGATTACCTCACAAGGGAGTTCACGAGTTAAATATTTCACATTCGGCAAGCGAGCGAGAAAAGGTTTGAAAGTACGATTAAAGTTTGTCAGAAGCTGCTAAGTGTGCTCATTATGCAACACTGGACGAATAAAGTCTGTGTAGTTTGTGCTTCATTTTAAGCAAAAACAAACTTTTCACACATCTCAATGTTTTTGATGTTGTGTCTCCTGAACTGTGTGTCATAGAATTGATACAACTTTCCAGGTACGATCAGTAGTATATGAGGATACTGCCTGCACACTGTGTTCCAGATAGAGTCTGTAATAAAGAAGTAAGAAATTAAACATCATTCCTGATGCTGTAGTTTGACTGCATGTGCAGTAAAAATGAAGTAAGTAAGAAATATGTTTCCTTTTATCATTTTATGGAGGGTGTCGGTGAGAAGATGTTTTGTAAAGGTTCAAAATTTTGTGTCAACTTTGTAGGAAATCGCTAAGTGTTCTCATCCTCAAATAATGTACAAATATATTTCAGGCATTTGTACACCATTATGCTGCTTCAAAATGTACAGTTTCTAATTGCAGTAATTGTCATAATGTGCTAAGCTTTTAACATAAAATTATACTTCTTAATGAGTAATTATGATAGCATTTAAATTTTGTCAATAATTATGTGAAACAGTGAAAATCAAATTTTTGTTGCCCCTGGAAACCATGAGATAGGCATCCATGCCCACTAACTAACACACTGAATAATATTAAGGAAAAAAGGGGGAAATGGAGTGCTAATCAAGTTTCAAGCTCTGTTTTGAAGCTCAAGTCTAGCACCAAGTCCTCACACAAATTCAGTGTGTCTTAGACAACAGTGCTGTATTCAAAATTTCCACACTTTTGAATCACTTCTTATGGGCCTGTATACAGATATTACCTTGCAGGCTACATTTTGCTATCAAATTTTTCTATAGCGTACTTTTCCACTGGATGTGCCATTACTGGACAGCTTATTTTATGTCTCACAAATATGCAGTTGCCTCCAGTATTGAACGACTTCTTACTGAAGTATGATATTTGCTTTCAGTTATCTCTGTTCATAAACTTCAGTCTGTATTTGAGTCAAATGCTCCGTTACATTAACGACTGTGGGTACTGATTCCGAGGTCTTGCTCTCTATAGCAAACTGCAAGTTCAAAGCTTTTTAGTGGCCTGGACATCTCTGTGTGAATGTAGGCACAGTATCCTAACCTGTGCAGTCACTTCAGCAATGGGAATGTTTCTTGCTCACCCCTCAAGTTTCAGTTAATATGAGACAATGGACTTGCGCAAGTCTCTGACAGTAAAACAGAAAAAGATAGATTACTACTTGCTAAAAAGATGACACGTTAAGTTGCAGAGAGGCACAATTAAAAGATGCTTACGCATAAGCTTTCAGCCACAGTGTTCACAAAACACACACACCCCTCATGCACACATGACCACCAGCTGCCATGAGTGTGGGACATGGTTTGCTTGCTTGTGTGAATCAATGGCATTGTATGTATATAGATTAGATTCAGTTTTCGTTCCATAGACCCAAAAAATGAGATGATTCTCATAGGTGTGGAACATGTCAAAGAAAAACACAAAACATTTGAATATAATACTTACAACCCTGATCATTTGTCAGGAGATTGTCAAAATAGGTGAATACAATGCGGTAAACTGGAACAGCTAATAATCAAAATATCCACGGGTGTGCTGCCGGTCTATAGTGTCCAACGGGCACAATATTTCGGCGATCATACATGTCGCCATCATCAGGTGAACTGACGGACTGAGCTCCTGTGAATGTGCCGGCACGGAGATCCGTACGCTATGGCTGCTCAGAGGGAACTGGGTTCGGTCGCGGCGGCGGCCGATTTAAATACCCTCCGCCCGCGGCGCGCTCCCTCCGCCGTCCGCACCCCGCGCCACGGTCGCGAGGTGGAACAGATTGCGACGGCGTCTGAGATGACGTCGGTGTGATGGCTCTGTCCGCCGTGGTCGTCACAACTATACGTTTGCTCGATTTACTCTTGATTAACAGCCAATTTTTGCAGAATTAATGCACTGTCAGAATGAAACATTGTTATGCACTATTAATAAATTTATCATACACAAAATATCTAATCTTGACTGTTGTGACCAAGTGCTGTCAAAACTGAAATCTGACAGACATTTTACTTAAGCTGGCTTAACAGTCTCTGTTAAAATATTCATCTATAGAGTAGAAGGAGTTGCCTATCAAAAAGTCTTTCAAACTCTGTTCAAACCATGCTTTATCTCAAACCAAGTTTTTAATGGTTGTTGGCAGAACTGTGTGTTCCTGAATATTGGACCCCTTTTTGGACCAAGGTCAGTGATTTTAGGTCTTTGTATACATTGTTCTTATTCCTAGTATTGATACTATGTATTGAGTTATTGGTTGGAAATAGTGATGTATTAGTTGCAACAAATTTCATTAAGGAATAAATATGCTGAGAGGCAGTGGTTAGAATACAAAGTTCCTTGAACAGGTTTCTACATGATGTTCTTGAATTTACACCACAAATGATTCTTATCACAAGCTTTTTCACCCTAAAAACTTTTGCTCGGTTTGATGATTTGCCCCAGAATATTCCCATATGACATAATAGAATGGAAGTAAGCAAAGTATGCAAGTTTTTTGATATTTATATCTCCTACATCTGACATCATTCTCACTGCAAATACAGACTTCTTTAGGCACTTATGCAATTCTGTTGTATGCTCTTCCCAACTGAATTTATTATCGAGTTGTATCCTGATATCTAACAATGCCAACCTCTGCAATCAGCATGTCTTCATACGTTACACACATGCTGTAAGGAAATCTCTTACAGTTTCTGAACTGAATATAGTGGGTCTTCTCAAAGTTTAATGACAGTGAATTAGCTTTAAACTACTTATTAATGTCAGTGAAAATTTGATTAACAACTATTTCTAAATCTGGACTTGACTTGCTACTTATTGCAATGTCTGTATCATCTGCAAACAAAACAAACTTAGCATCTGGCAAGGTAATGGATGAGAGGTTATTAATGTGTACCTATATAATGTTATTAAAAAGCCTTCTCTCATAGTATTCTTCCTATGTTCATTACATTATTTGTTATTAACAACTTTCCAGCATGCTTCTCCAGGTGGTCTTCACCTGGCCTTTAATACTATTTGTTAATTACTGTTCACCTGGGATCTACTCACTACTACTAGATTATATGGCAACTATAAACAGCTCAGTTGTTTGTATCACAGAGCATTGGTGCAATGATACAAACAACTGAGCTGTTTATAGTTGCCATATAATCTGGTAGTAGTGAGTATGTATGTATGTGTGTCTTTCATTGTGCCTATCTAAACTTAACGTGTCATCTTTATGGTACGTAGCAATCTATCTTTCCCTGCATTATTGATATTCCCACCTGGAGTTTCCATTGTTTGACAAGTCTCTGACAGTTATATGAAAGTTTTCACCCAGTCCCTGGGTTTGAGTGATGTCATTTACATCCTCTTCCGCCTTTTCGGTTATACATGAACCATGACCAGGGTAACTAACTTTTCTTTGAGACAAATAATGTAGCTTGTTTCAAGGAGAGGTTAACAAAGAGTATATTTCTAAAATGAGTATTTTCAAATTTTATGTTTTCATTTAATAAAACATGATTTTTTTTTTTTTTTTTTGTTCTTCTGGCAATAAATACAGATTTTTGGTTGATTTAAAAGTTTAACAACTGGTGATACATTATAAATTAGGTTTAAATAAACAATTACTTTTTCACCTAAATTTATGGCAGGCTCCCCCCACCCCATCCCTACCGGTTTGCACTCATCACCAATAATTCTATTTCGGTAAATACTGAAGTGATGTAAACAGAAAGCATGTAGTTATTTGTCTGGTAGCTTAATTTCTTGCTTTTTAAGCTTATTCTGCCATTTATCGTACTATTATTTGCACAAATATTTTTCGTCATTAATATTTTTAATTTGCATAATTAATACAGTGTCATACTATGATGTATATATGCAGACTGAAGCAATGAAAGAAAATTTGTACTAAGGCTAGGATTCGAATCCAGGTCTCCTGCTCACTAACCACTGCATCAGCCTGGCACACGGACTACCCCTGCACACTTCAGTCTGCATAGATACATCACAGCTGTTTGAGACTTGGAAAAAGTCTTTGCAACCATATAGTTTCATGCCATAATATGAATCGTTCTTGCAGATATTGTATACTGCAGTGAGTGTATCCTGCAGAATACTTTTTATCCACTCGTATAATTTCTTCTATTTCCATTTTGACACTCTGATGCAGACACAAAGCTCACTATTAAGTAAATGCCTAGTTACAAACATGGATGAAACTGAACAAAAGTGAATAAAAAGCAAGTATTGGAATGGCAGTAATAGTGATGACAGGCAATAACAGAAAGCAGTCGACAATAATAGAACAATGTCATAATGATCGAATGTTTCTGTTCAGAAGCGAATGTGCCAGACTACATCAACTGTTTTCATTTGGTTGCTTGCACAAACTGGTTTCAAAAACAAAAAAGAAGAAGAAGAAGAAGAAATAGTCCAACACAAAGCTACACCCAAATGGGTCAATTATATTCAAACAGCCAACTGGATCAGATGTTGCCATAAGTAGACTAAGTACAGCGGACAATTCTGTGCTGCGCAGCCACTCTAGAGTCACTATCATCTAGTACCACACTGCAGAAAGATTTAGTGCACTGCGGTCCACCATTACATTATCTGACAGTCAACAGGGTCCAACCATCTGCACCTAGCCAGCCTCAGCAGTCAGTTCCGGCAACACTAGTTTTTCTCAAATCGTACACACTTGTGGCAGAACGTGTCGCGTCACACTGCTCACCTGTCCTACCGATTGCTCACTGGTGGGCAGCTGGACTCTGCCGACATAGGGAGACGGCTAATGTGGATGCCTTTTTTCCTCTGTGTTCTGTACATAATACCCATGCCATTTGTATGGTGTTTTTTTTTTTTTTTTTTTTTTTTTAGGGTGCACAACTTCAACGATCATTAGCGCCCAGACTACGTTAGGAATGCACCGTGAGGCACAAGTTTAAAACAGCAACTAAAAGGGAAAACACGAAAAAAGATTGACAGGCATATGATTAAAAAAAACAGCATAATCAAATGTCCTTAGACAGATTTGTCAAGTTGATAAAACGAAGAACGCGAGCAGCTGCTCCTGGGTCATCCGCTAAAATGGCATCTAGACTACATGGCAGGCCAAGATCAAGACGCAGTGTGTTAAAAGCCGGACAGGACGTTAAAATGTGGCGGACCTTCAGCAATTGCCCACATGGGCAGAACGGCGCCGGTGCAGCCGTCAGCAGATGGCGATGGCTGAACCGGCAGTGTCCAATTCGTAACCGGGCCAAAATGACCTCCTCCCGCTTAGAAGGGCGTGAGGAGGACGTCCAAGCCGCGGGAAAAGGTTTCAAGGCCCGAAGCTTGTTGTCCGTAAGTGCAGCCCAATCGGCATGCCACAGCGATAAAATGCGCCGACAAATGACCCTGCTACAATCTGATGAAGGGACACAACAAGAAGTTGCCTGAGGCTGGAGGACCGCAGCCTTGGCCGCGGCATCGGCAGCTTCGTTCCCAGGGTACCGACATGGCCAGGAACCCACATAAAGCTAACCAGAGAACCGTCGTCCACCATCTGCAGAAGTGAGCAGTGGATCCGTGCACGAAAGGTTGAACCGGATACGGATCACTGAGGCTCTGGATAGCGCTCAGGGAATCGGAGCAGATGACATAAGCAGAATGTCGGTGGCGGCAGATATAAAGAACAGCCTGGTAGAGGGCAAGGAGCTCAGCTGTGAAGACCGAACAATGGTCATGGAGCCGGTATTTGAAACTTTGTGCCCCGACAATAAAAGAACAACCGACCCCGACATTGGTCTTAGAGCCATCTGTATAAATGAAGGTCATATTAATGAACTTCGAACGAAGTTCGACAAAATGGGAGTGGTATACCGAACCGGGGGTAACCTCCTTTGGGAGCGAGCTGAGGTCAAGGTGAACGCGAACGCGAACCTGAGCCTGGAGCCAAGGTGGCGTGTGGCTCTCGCCCACTCTAAAGGTTGCAGGGAGTGAAAAATCAAGGTGTTGAAGGAGGTGATGAAAGCGAACTCCAGGGGGTAGCAGGGCAGAGACAAACAACCCGTATTGACAGTCGAGAGAGTCGTCAAAGTAGCCGACAGGCATACCGACAAAGCAGTATATCGCGCCGGTAGGTCAGTGGCAATTCACCGGCTTCAGCATGAAGACTCTCGACGGGACTAGTATAAAACACTCTGATCGCAAGACGTAAACCCCAATGTTGTATGGAGTTGAGGCGGCGTAAGATGGATGGCCGTGCAGAGGAGTATACGAAGCTCCCGTAATCCAGCTTTGAGCGGACGATCGACCGATATAGGCGAAGTAGGACGGTGCGATCCGCTCCCCACGACATACCACTGAGAACACGGAGGACATTTAGAGATCGGGTACAACGGGCAGCCAAATAAGACACATGTGGAGACCAGCTAAGTTTCCTGTCAAATGTAAGACCTAAAAATTTTGTTGTCTCCACAAATGGGAGAGCAATGGGACCGAGTCGTAAGGACGGTGGGAGAAACTCTTTGTAGCGCCAGAAGTTAATACAGACCGTCTTCTCGGCAGAAAAACGGAAGCCATTGGCGACACTCCAGGAGTAAAGATGGTCAAGAGAACGCTGAAGACAGCGCTCCAGGAAACATGTACACTGCGCGCTACAATAGATGGTAAAATCGTCCACGAAAAGGGAGCCTGATACATCAGCTTGGAGGCAATCCATTATTCGATTGATCGCTATGGCGAAGAGAGGGACGCTCAAAACTGAGCCCTGTGGCACCCCATTCTCCTGGCGAAAGGTGTCTGACAGGACAGAACCCACACATACCCTGAACTGTCGATCCATTAAAAAGGAACGAATAAAAAGAGGGAGGCGACCGCGAAGGCCCCATGGTGCGGAGAATGCCCGCCCTCCAACAGGTGTCGTAAGCCTTCTCCAAATCAAAGAACACAGCTGCGGTTGGGCGCTTCCGCAAGAAGTTATTCATAATGAAGGTCGACAAGGTAACCAGATGGTCAACAGCAGAGCGGCGCCTACGAAATCCACATTGTACACTGGTAAGTAGGCATCGAGATTCGAGCAGCCAAACCAAACTAGAGTTAACCATTCGCTCCATCACCTTACAGAGACAGCTGGTAAGCGAGATGGGTCGATAACTGGAAGGGAAGTGCTTGTCCTTCCCCGGCTTAGGAATTGGTACAACAATAGACTTGCGCCAGCATGCGGGAACATGTCCCTCAATCCAGATGTGATTATAAGTACGAAGAAGGAAACCTTTACCCACAGGAGAAAGGTTCTTCAGCATCTGAATATGAATAGAATCAGGCCCTGGAGCGGAGGACCGTGACCGGGCAAGTACATTTTCGAGTTCCTGCATGGTGAAAGGGACATTATAACTTTCACGATTCGAGGAGCAGAAGTTAGGTGGCCTAGCCTCCTCTGCCTGTTTTCGGGGGAGGAAGGCAGGGAGGTAATGAGCGGAGCTCGAAACCTCTGCGAAAAAGTGGCCGAAGGCATTGGAGACATCGTCAGGGGCCACAAGGACATCATTCGCGACCATCAAGCCAGAAACTGGTGAGTGGACCTTAGTGCTAGATAGCCGGCGCAGGCTACCCCAGACAACAGAAGAAGGAGTAAACCTGTTGAAGGTGCTTGTGAAAGCAGCCCAGCTGGCTTTCTTGCTTTCTTTAATAATACGACAGCACTGCGCACGTAATCGTTTATAAGTGATACAATTCACCACTGTAGGGTGGCATTTAAAGGTGCGTAAAGCACGTCGACGAGCACGTAAAGCGTCTCTACATGCTGCGGTTCACCAGGGGACCGGTATGCGACATGGAGAAGAAGTATTGTGAGGGATGTAATATTCAGCAACAATGAGAATGACTGCCGTGAGGTGTGCGACCTGACTATTGCAGCTTGTGAAGGTTTGATCCTGAAAGGTCGCCCTGGAAGAGAAGAGCCCCCAGTCTGCTTTGGAGATGTTACAACTAGTTGAGCACAGAGAGGGGGTATGATGCAGGAGATGGATGACACACGGGAAGTGGTCGCTCGAATATGTATCAGAAAGGGCATACCACTCAAACCGGCGTGCAAGTTGGGTAGTACATATAGAGAGGTCTAAATGGGAATAGGTGTGAGATGTGTCCGAAAGAAAAGTAGGGGCGCCAATATTGAGGCAGACAAGATTGAGCTGGTTGAAAAGGTCTGCTAAAAGGCAGCCCCTCGGGCAGGATGCTGGAGAGCCCCAAAGAGGATGGTGGGCATTGAAGTCTCCAGTTAACAAAAATGGTGCAGGTAGCTGAGCAATAATTTGCATCATGTCTGCCCTGGTAACGGCAGATGACGATGGAGTGTAAATGGTACAAATGGAAAATGGAAAAGTGGGGAGAGTAATTTGGACGGCAACTGCCTGCAGGCCGGTGTGCAATGTGATGGGATCGTAGTAAATATCATCTCGGACCAGCAACATAACCCCTCCATGAGCCAGAATACCTACCACAGGGGGTAGGTCAAAACGCACAGAGGTGTAGTGTGCCAAGGAAATGTGATCGCATGGGCGTAGCTTCATTTCCTGGAGGGCTACGACGAGCAGACGGTGCAAGCGGAACAGCAACTTCAAGTCTTCTCGGTTGGAGCGAATGCTGCGAATATTCCAGTGAATAAGTGCCATCGTGAGAAGAAAAGGAAGATGAAAGAAGGGGTCACCTCAAAGGCCGCTGAGGGCCTGGCTTCGAGCGAGCACTGCCGCCGCTATCAGTAGGCGGACAGTCATCGTCCATTGGTTCTATAGGTTCATCGGCCATCTCGTTAAGATGTCTGGGAGGAGGAGCTTCCTCCGCCGGGTGGACGGCCAGATGTTCGGCTACCAGCGACGCGGCCAGGCGAAACGGATGACGGCCTGGGGCAGCAACCGCTGGGTGGCGCAGGAGAAGAAATGCGCAGTGGCGGAGAAGGAGAACTGTGCTTCCTATGAGCTTTCTTGGAAGGTCGTTTAGTGGAAGTACTGGTCGACGGCTGGGAGTTCGAGGTACGTAGGAAGTCTGCACGGGACGGTTCCTTCTTGAAGGCCCGTGCATCTGACTTCTGGGTCTTCGTCTTAGCAGAAGCTGATGAAGGTGCGTGTGTCTGAGGGATGACGGGAGGAAGAGGAGACGTCGACCGCGCGATCTTAGCACTGGCTGAACGGACGACCGTGGTGCTGAAGGTCAGATCGCATGTCTGCGTCGCCACCTCCCTCATAGTCCGAGGAGAGGCGAGGACAGTACTGTATTTTCCCGCTGGGAGCAGCATGGGCTTCCTACTAGCAAATAGCTTGCGAGCAGCCGAGGTGGATACTTTCTCTTTGACACGAATTTCTTGGATACAGCGTTCTTCCTTGTAGATGGGACAGTCGCGGGAGGAGGCTGCATGGTCACCCTGACAGTTCACACAACGAGGAGACGGAGGTGGACAGTCACCCTCATGGGCACCCCTGCCACAAGTGACACATTTAGCCGCATTGGAACAAGACTGGCGAGTGTGATTAAAACGCTGACACTGGTAGCAGCGCGTAGGTGTCGGGACATGGGGGCGAACAGAAATAACCTCATAGCCCACTTTGATACGCAACGGCAGCTGAACACTATCAAAGGTCAAGAAAAGTGTCCGGGTTGGTAAAAGGTCATTGTTGACCTTTTTCATGACCCTATGGACAGCCGTCACACCCTGCTCAGCGAGGGAAGACTGAATCTCCTCGTCAGTCAATCCGCCGAGTGATCGAGTATATACCACACCACAAGACGAATTCAAAGTGCGGTGAGCCTCCACCTGGACAGGGAACGTGTACAGGAGTGTGGCCCGAAGCAGTTTTTGTGCCTGAAAGGCGCTCTCAGTTTCTAGTAACAAGGTACCATGACACAACCTGGTACACGACTTGACAGATCCGGCTATGGCATTTACGCCCTTCTGGATAATGAAAGGGTTGACAGAGGAAAAATCCTTGCCGTCCTCAGATCGAGAAACTACGAGGAACTGTGGGGCAGGCGGTAGTACTTTTGTCACTGGTGGCTGGTCAAGTTTCCGTTTATGGGCAGAAGTCGAGAGAGAAGAAGAAGAGAAATCCATTGCGGAGGAATCCCCCATGATTGCCAGCGTCTTCGATGGCGCGCTCCTTCCTTGTGGGGACCCTCTCAGAGGGCACTCCCACCTTAGGTGAATGTTTACACCTCAGGTCACACCTCCCGAGAAACAGACGGAGGGACCAATCGGCATGGTCAGAAGGTATCAGCTCAGGCAATCACCCCTCCCTGGGCCTGGCCTTTACCAGGGGGTACGTGCGTGCCTTACTTGTCTACCCAGGGCAGGGAATTACGCGTTACTCCGTCACCGGCTACGCGTGCGAACGCGTGGGTCGGCCTTCAGGCGCGCACAGGGAGGAAGGAAGAAGAGGAAAAAGAAGAGAGAGAGGACAGACTGTCTCAAACGCCGAGGCGGAGGCCAGAGAAGGCAAGGAGAAGAAGGCAAGGGAAAGAGTGAGGAAGACAGTGAGATGGAGAAGAACAAAGTAAGGAACCAACCAAAGGAAGGAAGAAACGAGAAGAAGTGAAAAACCAAAATGGCCGCAAATATAGATGGTGAAACCGTCCGTCTCCGGACGCAGGCGCTAACTACTCCCGTGAGGGGGATGGACTCCTTTTAGTCACCTCTTACGACAGGCAGGAATACCTCGGGCCTATTCTAACCCCCGGACCCGCAAAGCCCTTTGTATGTGAAACCTACCAATTTTTGACTGAGCTTTATTTTTTAAAACTTTATTATTCAGCCTATAATTTACAGGGCACAGTTAACAAATGTGTAAATAGGTAATGTCGAAACATTTAATTTAAAGAAATGTTAAAAATTTACAATTTGTAAAAAGTGAGTGCATGTTAAAATATTACTGACTAATTAGTCTCTGGGATTCCTATGTTATTCATTATTTGAAAATGCTCGATCTCGTCTTTCTCAAGAACATATTATTTGTCCTGAAAACGGTGCTTTTCAAAAGCTAGCTCTAATCAAAATGGTTACTGTTTGAAGTATTCGAGAATTTTCGAATCTTAAAATCAAATCTTTTTGAATCCAGTTTCACAGTCTTGAAGTCCTAATTCTCCTTTTTTCACAAATGCATAACTTTCCTAGAATAACATGTTAATTTGTGAAACATTCCAGTTACAAAACTTGAAAGACCAGAAAATTCTTGGTGGGCTATTGTAAATCTCAGTGTGTGCCTATTCTTCTACGACAGAAAGCAGAACTTATCGGTGAACCTTTTTGAAGATATTTAACATATTGTTAATTAAAACAGCACCTTTGCTTAATGTGCATCTGTATTCTATACTTTCCAAATCTTTTACGCTACTACCTGAAATTTAATAGCTCTGGGTTTTAACATTTTACAGCAGCTGAACTACACATACTTTCAAATAAGAGTCGCGCACAGAGCAACGGTGAGTTTGTGACCAGCATTTGTGGAGCACAGACTCTGTGTCATGCACTATGTAGTCAGTGTGATTCTGCCACTCTTATGTGACTCCACTGATCTGTTGTGTGAAACCTAGGAAGATGATATATAGCGTGTTCATTTTAATTGGAGACATTGAAATATCTTGAAAACAAGGCATCCTATCAAGAAAAGTTATAATTCCAATTTGTTTCTCTCAAAGGGTAACTTCCAGTAGCACCACACTCAACCTCCACCCCCCCCCCCCCCCCAAATACAACCCCAACCCATGTGTGGGTGGAGCAAGGCACAAAGTCCCATCTTCCCTATCCACTCCTAGTCCTACCCTATTCCCTGACCCAATCCAAGGTGTGATGCGATCCGTGCTGAGGGGTATGTGGCACATGGGAAGATGTGTCGCAAACGGAGCCGCAGGGATACCGGGCGACCTCCCTGAGTAATTAGCCTTACACCGCGCGGGGTATTCGTGGTGTGGACCTTCTAGATCCCCAAATCTCATGGGACCAACATGGTCAAGACTCCAGAAAAAGAAAAAGAAACTGAGGGGCAAATTGAGACCACAGATACACAAACGTCGGGAACTGAACCGATGGAAGGCACTTCCACTACTGAATCAGGGTCTAGACCTGAGCCAGAAGTGGAAACTGTAACTCAGAAGCTAGACCAGATTAAGATCAAAGGATTGTCTGGGGCCCGAAGGAGGAAGCTATTCAGGTAACAGAGGGAAAAGGAAGGAAAAGAATGGCTTCCTAACCACAAATGGAGGGAAGTAAAGGGACTAGAACCCAAGACCCCCAGGAAAAAACTGTCTCAGGTTGAAGGGGACACGCAGACCCCCACAACGTCAAAGACAGGTAGTAAGCGGATAAGGGAGGAATCAAAGACTCCCTCCTCCCTGAATAAGTGAGTCCAGAGAAAACTGAGGCAAGAAATAGGGAAACAGACCTATAGTACTGCAGTCTCGGTTTTTGGATGGCAGTCATCCAGGAAGGTTATCCACTGGTGGCCATCACCTCACAGCAGGAGGAACTAGTACAGATGGCCCTCGCTGAAAAGATTGTAGGGGAGGGACGCTGGCCCAGGTCCCAACTTCAGGAGGGTCTATCTAGATTTTGGTGGACTCATTTTTGTCTGTGAGGGGGTACCCAAGATCCTTAAGGAAGTCCCTCCCAAGACACTGTTCAGGAAAATAACGGCCCAGAACCCAAAAGTCCCGACAGAAGACTGGAGAGTGATTAACCAGAAGGTTGCTCTGGAAGGACGAACCTTGGTTGTGGAGGTTTGTGAGAAGTCCCTGAAGGCGATGTGCGGACAGGACCTGAAACTGTTTTTAGGGTTCTCTTAGGTCACCGTTATGGTTCTCAAAGACCTCAAAGATGGCAGTAAGACAGAGCCTGCAGGTGCTTTAGATTAATCTGCAGCACAGTAAAGGGGCCTCTGCTGCCCTGAGCCGCTGCCTGGGGAGACAGGAAGTGGATGTGGCCCTGATACAAGAACCGTATTTATACAAAGGGGGTGTATCGGGTCTCGGAGGCACTGGAGGTAAGCTGATCTGTGCTAGAAAATTAAGAAACTCCAGAACGTGCATCTATGTTAGAAACAGCATTTCTTTCATGCAAATGATGAATTTCTGCTCTAAGGACTTAGTGACCATCAAAATGCAGCAATGTGAGGAAGGTATCACAAGGGAAATTATTTTGGACTCGTCATACCTTCCTTACAAAGACAGTTCTCCCCCTCCCTTGGAGGTGAGGAGACTGGTAGAGACTTGCCATCGGCAAGGTGACCGACTGCTGGTGGGTGCGACCCCAATGCCCATAACCTAGTGTGGAGCAGCAAGGACACCAACAGTAGACGTGAGTACCTTCTTGAATTCCTCTTAGCTAACAACTTAGAGGTCCTGAATAGGAGCAATGAACCTACATTCAGGAATAGCAGAAGGGAAGAAGTAATTGACATAACATTTGGTTCCATGACGATGGGTAGCCATCATCATCGGACCACATGTACACTAAATTCAAGGGTGGAATGGGAATCAGACAGACCATGACTTACAGAAATCCCAGGAAAACAGACTGGGAGACACGTAGGAGGGACCTTGACTTAGGCTTATTGGAAATTAAAACCATGATACGGAAGCCAGTAGAATTTGAGGAAGTAGCAGAGGCTGTTACCTCTGCCATTGTGACCTCATATCAGGACAACTGCACAATCACCAGGAAGTGCACAAATAGGAGTGTTCCTTGGTTGAATAACAAATTGGAAATGCAAAGAAAACAGGTACAGAGATGGTTTAATATTGCGAGATGCAAAGGACAATGGACTAAATATTGTGAGGCCCTTGTCAGTTACAATCTTGCAATAAGACAAGCAAAGGAGGCATCCTGGGAGGCATTCTGTGAGGAAGTGGAGGGCACGGCTGCACAAGCCAGACTTCACAAGATTCTCACTAGAGTACCAACTAATCCAGGAGGTACATTGGGGAAGGAGGATGGGGAATATACAAAGACAGCACATGAGACACTGGAATTGCTCCTCAAAACTCACTTTGCTCAATATGCTCTGCTTGATAACACAGACCAGTATGTGACCCCAGAGAGACAACAGTCCTCAGACACTCGAAGAGAAGACTGTGAATTGGCCAAGGAGTGTGTGAACTTCAACAAAATCCAGTGGGCGGTGAGAACATTCAAACCGTTCAAGTCACATGGCCCAGATGGAACTTTTCCAGCTCTCCTGCAACAGGCAAGAGGAAAGCTTATAAGAATCCTATTTAGGGTTAGCTCAGCAGTAGGAATCATTCCCAATGTTTGGAGGGCAGTGAAGGTTGTCTTCATTCCAAAGCCAGGAAGAATTGATCATACCAAGTCCAAGGATATGAGACCAATCAGTCTGTCCTCCTTCATTCTCAAAACATTGGAAAAACTGGTTAATGTATATGTTGGGGAGAGGAGCTAAGTAGGGTCCCTCTACACCTGAACCAAAATGCATACCAACCAGGTAAATCATGTGAGACAGTTCTCCACCAACTCGTTGGGAAGGTGGAAAAAGCACTTCACTTCCAAGAAATAGCCCTCTGCATCTTCCTGGATATCGAGGGGGCCTTTAGCAACACAACCTTCGATCCTATGGCAAGGGCAGCAGAGGTGCATGATCTGGAGACCACTATATGTAGGTGGAAGGAAGGTATAGGCTACCATGATGAATGAAAAGAGTAATTAAGACCACTAGATGCTGCCCACAAAGACGAGTTTTGTCTCCTGTATTGTGGAATCTAGTGGTGAATGAACTCATTGAAGAACTAAATTCCAGACAATGCTTCTGCCAAGATACGCAGATGACCTTGTCATAGTAATACTTGGCAAATTCACTGACACAGTCAGGAATATGGCACAAGGAGGGTTGGACATTGTGCAAAAGTGGTGCATTAAACAGAATCTGAGAGTTAATCCTAAGAAGACTGTTGTGGTGCATTTACAAAGAGACATATTCAGCATGAAAGTTGGAATCTAAACTCTTCGATGAAACTGTACCTGAAGGGGACAGTGAAGTATCTAGGGGTAACCTTGGATGAGAAGCTAACTTGGACCACTCATATTAAGAGTATCTGCTCCAAGGCAAAAAGCACTTTAGTGAGTACTAGGAGGGCTTGTGGCAAAAACTGGGGCCTAAGCCCCAGGGGTATGTACTGGATATACACCACAGTGGTTAGACCTAGGATTTCCTATGAGGCCATAGTGTGGTGGAAGAAGTAGAACAGCAGGTTGCTGCTAAAGAGCTTGCTAAGGTGCAGAGATTGGCCTGCTTAGCCATGATGGGTGGAATTAGCAGCACACCAACCACTGGAATGGAAGCCATGCTGGATATGCCTCCACTTCACCTTTGGGTTAAGATGGAGGGAGCAGCTGGGGCATACAGACTTAAAACTGGCCAAAACTTGGTCTCATTCGGATATCCAGAATCACACACTAACATAATGAGTGAGGTTAATATAGGTATGGCTGGGGAAATGCCCGCCGACTATATAACAACGCCCAACTGCTTCGTCAAGCCTTACAACATAATAATTGGAAGTATGGAGCAGTGGGAGAAAACAGTTCGACACCGTGTGGGGGACATCGTTTGGTTCACCGATGGGTCGAAAACAGATCGAGGCATTGGGGCAGGGTTTTACAGGGTTCAGCCAAGACTGGAGAGCAGGATCTCTCTAGGGAAACTGGCCTCTGTATTCCAAGCCGAAATTACTGCAATCAGGGCATGTTTGGAGGAGAATATGAGTAGATGCTACAATGACTGTAGCATCTACATCTATTCAGACAGCCAGAGAGCCCTGAAATCATTGGCAGCTCCTGCAACAAGATCTAAGATTGTAGCAGATTGCCACAGGGCTCTGGTGGAGCTAGGGGGAAGCAATAGGGTGTACCTAGTGTAGGTCCCTGGCTACACAGGGATCTGTGGCAATGAACAAGCCAATAGATTGGCTAGGCTGGGGGGCAACAACTCCATTTATTGGACCGGAGCCTCTCTTGACAATCACCGAGGCTATGATCAAATTAGAATTACGGAACTGGCTTAGGAAACAGCACGTAGGATATTGGACCGAGGTCCATAAACAAAAACATGGTAAGGTAACGATGCCCAACCCATGTTTTAAAAGAAGCTCTGTAATCAAATGGTTCAAATGGCTCTGAGCACTACGCGACTTAACTTCTGAGGTCATCAGTCGCCTAGAACTTAGAACTAATTAAACCTAACTAACCTAAGGACATCCCACACATCCATGCCCGAGGCAGGATTCGAACCTGCGACCGTAGCGGTCACGCGGTTCCAGACTTAAGCGCCTTTAACCGCACGGCCACACCGGCCGGCTGCTCTGTAATCCTAGGATTGAACAGGAAAGAGATCAAACTCATGACTGGACTGATGACCGGCCATGGGAACTTCAAAAAACATCTACACACAATGTGTATAATGGAAGCGGACCCTAAATGTAGTATCTGTGGTGAGGGTGAAGAAACTGCATCACACCTAATCTTTGAATGCATGGCATTGGAGAGTAAAAGATATGGAATCTTTGGGACAACTAGACCTGAAGAAATTGTGTCTAACAGAAAACTGGTAGAGGGACTCCTTGCACTATTTAAGGGTACTGGTTGGCTTTACAGGTATACAGGGAGCGATACCGCACAATAAACCTAGTTTCCACGCCGGGCAGTGGCGGGTCAGACATAAGCTGTTTTAGCACTCCTGTTAAAATCAGTCAATCAATCCATCAATCAAAGGAATGTTAAAAATTTACACTTTGTAAAAAGTGAGTGCATGCTAAAATATTACTGACTGGGATTCCTATGTTATTCGTTATTTGAAAGCGCTCGATCTCATCTTTCTGAAGAACATATTATTTGTCCTGAAAACGGTGCTCTTCAAAAGCTGGCCCTAATAAAAATGGTTACTGTTTGAAGTATTTGAGAATTTTCAAATCTTAAAATCAAATCTCTTTGAATCCAGTTTCACAGTCTTGAAGTCCTAATTCTCCTTTTTCCACAAATGCATAACTTTCCTAGAATAACATGTTAGTTTCTGAAATATTCCAGTTACAAAACTTGAAAGACCAGAAAATTCTCGGTGGGCTATTGTAAATCTCAGTGTGTACCTATTCTTTTACGACAGAAAGCAGAACTTATCTGTGAACCTTTTTGAAGATATTTAACTGATTGTTAATTAAAGCACTACCTTTGCTTAATGTGCATCTGTATTCTATACTTTCCAAATCTTTTACGCTACTACCTGAAATTTAATAGCTCTGGATTTTAACATTTTACAGCAGCTGAACTACACATACTTTCAAATAAGAGTCGCGCACAGAGCGACGGTGAGTTTGTGACCAGCATTTGTGGAGCACAGACTCTGTGTCGTGCACTATGTAGTCAGTGTGATTCTGCCACTCTTATGTGACTCCACTGATCTGTTGTGTGGAACCTAGGAAGATGATATATACCGTGTTCATTTTAATTGGAGACATTGAAATATCTTGAAAACAAGGCATCCTATCAAGAAAAGTTATAATTCCAATTTGTTTCTCTCAAAGGGTGACATCCAGTAGTAACACACTCGACCCTCCCATCCCACCCCATCCAATGTGTGGGTGGTGCAAGGCACCTTTGAAAGCTTCAGTGGGAACTACTGTCTCTTATTGCAGATTATTTTACTAGGCAAAATCCACATACATTTTGTCTGAAGCATTTTCTTTGTTCCACCACAGATGTTGCTGTAATCAGAGGAATAGAAATGGGTATAAATTCGTAATTTACTATATGGTACTTGATGGCCCTTGGATATCTGATTGCATGTGGGACCCCCATCTCCATACTGTGAGGGTAGTACAGGCCAGTATTTCGTAACTTCTATTTGGAAACCTCATTCACAACATTTTATTCATCCAACATACTGAATGGGGGACTACTTGACACGGCAGTGTGGCTGTCTCGAGGCGAAAACTACCTTGTTCTTCCAATTAGAGCTCCCCCTGTGGGTCCGTGATTTAGAATAGGCCTGAGGTATTCCTGCCTGTTGTAAGAGGTGACCGAGAGGAGTCCCACAAGTTTTGGCCTTTATCTGATGGTCCCCTGTATGGTTTGACCTCCATTTTTCAAAATTTTTCCAAAGAACGAGCCAACTGGGGAAGGGCACTTTACATGATGCATACTGTCCATCATGTGCTGAGACCTCTCGCATCCTTTGTCGACGTGGATCTGCACTTCCACTCATTCTCCAGCTGTTGGGCAAGGTAACCCTGCTGGGTGTGTTTTCCTCCGTCCTCTGTTCAGTATCGCTTTCTGCACTGTCGACGATAGTGGACTTCTTAGCTCGTCTGCGCCTGATATCCAGCACGGTAGCCAGTCCGTTGTGGAGGGGCTCTCATGTACCCTGTTGGTTGTAGCCCCTGACCACACAGGAAACACTCTGCTGATGCCTGCATGGTTAACTCCCCACGTATGCCAAGGAGTAGATGCCAGTCACTCTGGGGCATTGGGACTCCTGGCAATGGCCATCCTGCCAGATGGCCTTTGCTGCAGCTGAGTGGCACTTGTGGGAAGGGCCCCTGGCCGGAGTGGGTGACATCAGGGCGGATGACACACCATAGAGTGGAGTGTGTCATCTCTTGTTGGTGGTCAAACACCAGCAGTCTCTAAGTAGTCAAGGTCTAACTTCAGTGCTAAGAAATATGACCTCAGATCATCCCCCCTCTGGCCACACCATGGGAGGAACGCCAGGCTAAGGATGACAGCGAAGCTTATTCACCCGGTACCTCGTATGAACGAGAGTTGATGGGGAACCTTTCTTGTCAATGAAACTTCAGTTTTTGTGCAGCATTTAGAGGACAAGTTTGGGAGGTGGAGGGCTTGTCCAAAATGCGGTGGGGGTTGGTCTCGATCAAAACAGCATCCTCTACCCAGTCGTGGGCACTCCTTGCCTGTGACAATCTGGGGATGTTTCTGTTTCCATCACGCCCCATAAGAGCTTAAATATGGTCCGGGGTATCATATTTCACAGGGACCTCCTTTTGCAGTCTGACAACGAGCTGTGCGCCAATTTAGAGTGGCGAGGTGTACATTTCATCTGGCGTGTCCACCAAGGTCCGAGGGATAAACTGGTTGCCACCCGTGCCTTCATCTTGGCCTTCGAGGGTGACACATTGTAACCTCCCCTCACTTATCGACCTTAATGACAGTGAAAAATTAAACCACGCGGCAACTCGCAGGAGCGTCACACAGCACAAATGCTCCACTGCACTACCCCAGCCAGACCAACCCCGAAAGCGCGGCAACTCGCGGGAGCGTCACACAGCACAAATGCTCCACTGCACTACCCTTTCTGCTCAGCCCGCGCTCCACGCGGCAGAGTTAACACTACCAAAGATCCTAAACACTTTCATTCTCCACACGGCCTATCGATGTATTCGTTCGATAGTATAGTTTTCCCTAGGCCAGACCCAGCGTATAAATACAAATAATATTCACAAAACAAACCAATTATACATCGACATCTTCAGGTAACAAAATAAGGAAAAAAAATTATAGTATCACAAAACTCCTTCATCGAGCCGCGCGAATTCGCATCGAAAGGCCTCGATACGACAAATTCGCGCCAGACACTTTGTTGTTTTTGCTCTGACCAGTATTCAGCCAGAAACAAATTTTTAAACTCGTCAAAAGTCAGGTTCGTAATGTTGAGGTTTAAGCCCCAACGCTTGGCATCACCAGCCAACATCAATAACCGCATTATTTTTTCTCTCATTAGTCCATGATCTGGGTAAAACTCTTTCACAATTTGTAATGAAATCCGTCGGGTGTATACCGCCTTTTTTCAAGGGGTCGAACCGCTCCTCTTTCGTCAACAATTCCGAACTATGTGCACAGATTGGCACATAGCTCTGTTTTTCGTCAAGTTTCTTTTCTAATTCCGACACTCTCGTAATTACTTGGCAAGTGGTTGTCGCAAGCGTTTCTACTTCCCTTTTTTTCTCTTCGCAGGTATTAGCCTGCTTCGTCACTTTGGTATCTACTTCGGATACTAAAGCCTTTAAAGTTTCCACCTTCTTTTGATCCTCTTTTTTCACTAATTGAATTTGTTCCGTCACCTTATTCTCGATGATCGGAGCAACTGCTTCTCCTACACTTTTCTCGATTCTGCTAATTTCGAAATAAAAACGAGTATTTATGTTCGCAATTTCCGCCTGAACGCCTATCATTTCCTGTTTAAGATTACCGATTTCGGTATTAATCACAACAATATCTTCTTTGATTTTATCAACTTTTGTGTTAACAACTCCAACATTGTTGTTAACAACATTAATAGCTTTGTTCTGATTGTCTAGCTTTCGTTCAATTTTTTCAGACTGAGCTTCTTGCTTGGCAGCCTGAGCTTCTTGCTTGGCAGACAGAGCTTTAATTTCTGCCGATGGACTCTTGATTTCGTTAATCAAAACATTCAATAAATCAGTTAAATTCCCGGAAACTACCGGTTTTACTTCCGTAGCGCCTTCCTCTTTAATTGTCCCCCCGTATTCGTCATCAAGGGATTCAGATTTGATTTTCACTTCCGATTCCGAAACATTTTCTAAAGTTTGGAATTCCATTTCTGCTCTTTGTTGCGTTGCGGCGGTCGCGTCTTTCATGCTAGCCGCCTGCCCCTGAACAATGGGTACCGTGGTGCCCGTTTCCCACTGTTCGACCGATTGTTCCGTATCCAAGTCTACCAAATTTTGACAATTGTTGCCTTCACTCATTTTAATAATTTTCAATATAAATGACAAATCTCAAATCTAATTAGGATTCCTCCCACTACTTAATCTCGCTGACGTAACGACCTGTTCGTAACCAATACTTTGTTACGAGATTTGCACCATACAAAATTCGTGTCCAGAACAACCTCAGATCTGAAGATTGTCCTGTCACCAGGTCGCCACGTGTAACCTCCCCCTCACTTATCGACCTTAATGACTGAAAAATTAAACCGCGTGTACCTAATGGAAATTTGGGAAAAGCAATCGTCACCGAAGTTAATCTGTCGGTAAAGAGGGAGGAAAGGGTTACATCTGAATGAAATGAAAAATGCAAATGAAACTGGTGGAAATTAATTTTGAAAAGGGGTAAAGTTAATGAAGAAAGTAAATGTGCGGCCGTTACGTTAACAATTAACTAGTGGTAATTAGATATTTGAGATTTGGGGGAAATTACGGTCGCCAGTCCTAAGGACAATTACTATAGTAACTGATAAAGAAAGGTTATTACACATATAATTAGCACTAGAAGCGTGGCAACTGAAGGTTGACACGTGCAGTGTGAAAACTGAAAGTTTGTCAGAAGTAATAGATTTCGCTACACTCTGACTTAAATTAGCAAAAGAATTAATAAAACAGGAAAATCGAAAGTTAATTTTGTGACTGAAGTTAATAGTGAGCTTTCTTTCTGAAGCACATCGAAATTCAGTAAAATACGGTTAGTCTTGGAATACCTCAACAATCATTTCAAAAGCTACTTGAATCTACGCAATTTAGAAATAAGAGATTTAACTTTGAACTTGAATTAAATGATTCTGAACAATTAACAATAGTAAAATTTAGTACGTACCAAGCTGAGCTGCAGTCACAGGTAAGCTAAAATATGGTAACAAAACTCGCACTCTTAATTTGTGCTTGTGTAATCTGAATACTGTGCTTGTGTAATCTGAATATGAATACTTTAGCTGAACTTTGAAATTAAAGCAGTGAAATCCGATTATATTACTTTAATGCTGGCGTTTGAATTTCAACGACACTCGGATTCATTCCGGAAAAGGAAGGGACCCTGCTTGGTAATGCAATTGGGACAATGAGCAACAAATGTTCATGCTAAGTTGCTGTAATTATAGTTACGAAAATGGTACAGTTTGAAAAACTGAGGTCTGCCATACAGTTCTAAAACTTTACGTGCTTCCAGTCTTCCTTGTTGGTTGATTGAAGGTTTGAAGCTGTCGATCGAGGAGGTGGCGACAGTCACTCATTGTCGGCCGTCGCTGTTGCAGAAGCTGGATGTTGGCGCGCCTTCTTCTCGACACGGTCATCAGGCGAAACGGACTCTTGATGTGCGCCAGCTAATGCTTCCCGTCCGCGACACCATGTCAGAAAGTATCATAGCAAGTCGAGCGCAATTACATGCTGCCCAACCCCTAAAGCGCGGCAACTCGCGGGAGCGTCACACAACACATCTGCTCCACTGCACTACCTCAGCTAGACCCTTTCTGCTCAGACCGCGCTCCACGCGGCAGAGTTAACACTACCAAAGATCCTAAACACTTTCGTTCTCCACACGGCCTATCGATGTATTCGTTCGATAGTATAGTTTTCCCTAGGCTAGACCCACCGTATAAATACAAATAATATTCACAAAACAAACCAATTATACATCGACATAAATGCATATATATACAAATAGTAAAACAATTACAATATACAAAGACACAGAAATGTTATATCTTCAGGTAACAAAATAAGGAAAAAAATTATAGTACAATAGATGGAAATAGGAGGATATGCATTTCCGGCATTACAACATTACCTGAGAAGGTCAAGGTGATGGTCAACCACTGTGACGTAAAGCCATATATCCCTCCCTCAATGTGGTGTATTAAGTGCTGGAAGTTCGGCCATATGTCTTCCTGCTGTACTTCCAGCATAACCTGTCAGGATTGTGAACGTCCTTCACATCCCGATACTCCCGCCTGTGTCAACTGCGGAGAGCACTATTAGCCTCGCTTGCCAGACTGGAGGATTCTCCAGAAAGAAAGAAAAATAATGGAATACAAGACCCTGGACCGACCGACCTATGCTGGGGCTTAGAGAAAATGTGAGAGGCTGCATCCTGTGCATATGACGTCAACGTACGCCGCTGCTGTGACAACGGTTCTACCCCCTTCTGTTCCGCCGTGCAAAGTTGGCTCTCTGAGCCGTCAAACTCCACCTGCCCCCTTGATGGTGGGGGGCACTTCTCTCCCTGTAGCTCCTGCACAACCTACTTCAGGAGAAACAGCCCCCTCCCCTCCCCCCAACCATGGGGACATTAGGGACATCAGTCCCCACTTCTCAGCTGGAGAAGCGTTAAGTCTTCTTCGGCTCCTCTCACCAGGAACGGATCCCTTGGGTCACTTCCTTCCCAGGTTCCTACCAGTGGCAAAGCTGACACCCACCAGTGGCTGAAGCAACCACAGGTAGCTGGTCATAGGACTTCACAGTCCTCCTCAGTCCCTGAGACTGAATCAGTGAAGCCCTCCTAGATGGACAAACCTAAGGAGCAGCGAGAGAAACCTTAAAAGGAAAAGATCCCCAAGAATCGAGGCACCGCAGTGGCACCCACACCACCACTACCTACAAGCTCTGTGTCTGAGGAGGAGGTGGATATACTGGCGTCTGCTGAGGACCTAGATCACGCTGGGCCCTCAGACACAATAGATGTTGATCGCAAAGGTACTCATCTGGTGTCAGCAGGTGACCCCGAGGCGTAGACTGCCTCATTGAGTGTTTCGTGCCTTCCCAGTCTCACGATCACGTAATTCTCCAGTAGAAATGCGGCGGTTTTTTCCACCACCTGACTGAGCTACGGCAACTGTTAAGCTTTACACCTGCTTTCTGCATTGCCCTCCAGGAAACCTGGCTCCCGGTAATGCGGACCCTGCCTTCCGCAGCTATATGAGATATTTCAGGAACTGTAGCAACTATAACAGTGTCAGGTGGAGTTTGGGTCTATGTCCTGAACTCAGTATGTAGTGAACCTGTGCCCTTTCAAACCTATCTTTAAGTTGTGGCCGTCAGGATAAGGACAACGCAGGAAATAACTTCATCCAGATAGTGCAGTATCCCTGAACGTATTGACTGCACTGATTGATCAACTCCCTAAACCTTTCCTACTTTTGGGAGGTTTTAACACACTTAACCCCTTGTGGGGTGGCACCATGCTTACTGGCTGAGGTAGGGAGGTCGAAAATTTACTGTCACAACTCGACCTCTTGCTCTTAAATACAGGTGCCCCCACACATTTCAGTGTGGCACATGGCACATATTTTGCCACTGATCTCTCGGTTTGCAGTCCTGTCCTTCACCCATCTATCCACTGGAGAGCACATGATGACCTGTGTGGTAGTGGTCACTCCCCCAGCGTCATGCTCGTGGATGCCTACCCAGATGGGCTTTAAACAGTGCAGACTGGGAAGCCTTTACCTCTGCTGTCACTGTTGAATCTCCCCCACATGGTGCCATTGATGTTGTCATTGAGCCGGTCACTACAACGATCATTTTTTGCGGCGGAACACGCGATCCGTCGTTCTGTAGAGTGCCCCTGGCGAAAGACAGTCCCTTCGCGGTCGCCGGAAGTCGCTGAGGCAATTAAAGAGCGTTGGCGAGCTCTACAGCGACGTAAGTGGCACCCTTCCCTAGGGCACCATGCCTGCGTTCATCAGCTTATAAAATGACAGAAATAGGAGTGTTGGGAGAGGTACGTGTCGACCATTGGGTGCCGTACGTCACTTTCCCAAGTCTGGAGGAAGATCCAAACATCTTTTTGGGTACCGGACCCCAACAGCTGTCCCTAGCGTTAACATCAATGGTGTGTTATTTACCGACACAAACGCGATTGCCAAGCACTTTGCTGGGCACTGTGCTCGAGCCTCTGCATCGGTGAACTACCCCCAGCCTTTCGCACCCTCAAACGACGGATAGAAAGGAAAGTCCTCTTGTTCAATAAACGCCACAGAGAACTGTACAACGCCCCATTTACAGAGTGGCAATTGCTCAGCACCCTTGCACATTGCCCCGACACAGCTCCTGGGGCAGATCGGATCCTCAGTCAGATGATTAAACATCTCTTGACTGACTACAAGCAACATCTCCTCATCATCTCCAACCAGATCTGGTACAATGGCGGCTTTCCATCGCAATGGCAGGAGAGCGCCATCATTTCGGTGCTAAAACCTGATCAAAACTTGCTCGATGTGGATAGCTACTGGCCCATCAGCCTCACCAACTTTCTTTGTAAGCTGCTGGAACGTATGGTGTGTCGGCAGTTGGGTCGGGTTCTGGAGCCGTGAAGCCTACTGGTTCCATGTCAGGGCTGCCATCCGAACAGCCTTTTCCAAACACCGTCATCTGGTTGCTGTCCTTTTTGACTTATGTAAAGCATACGATATGACCTGGCTACATCATATCCTTGCCAGATTGTATGAGTGGGGTCTCTGGGGCCCACTCCCGAGTTTTATCCAGAACTTCCTGTTGCTCCATACTTTCCATGTTCAACTTGGTGCCTCCTGTAGTTCCCCCCGGTACTCAGGAGAATGGCATTCCGCAGGGCTCCGTATTGAGTGTGTTTGTATTGTTAGTGGCTATTAACAGTCTAGCAGCAGCTGTAGGGTCGTCGGTCTCACCTTCTCTGGTGTTGCTGAGCGGCACCTATAGAGAGCTATTCACAAGACACAGTCATGGGTTCTATCCCATGGCTTTCAGTTTACAGCCGCGAAGTCATGTGTCATGCATTTCAAAATGAAAAACGAGAATTGTAAGATGTACGACCTGTTTTAAAACATCAGGTAACAGGTCTATAATTTGCAAAACATACATAAATAAATAAAATTTCTGTCGGCTTCGCACCGTTCATCCAAAATCAGAACTGTACCTTAATGACAATCCACTCACTGTACGAGGAGCGTTTGAAAAGTCCGTGCAGAAATAAAAACTACTTACGTGTTTGGGGTAAACCTCTTTTATTTTTTAACATAGTCTCCTTTTAGACTTATACACTTCGTCCAACGCTGTTCTAATTCGTTGATCCCTTCCGAATAATAGGAATTGTCCAAGTCTGCAAAATAGCTATTAGTTGCTGCAATCACCTCCTACTTGAATAAAATCTTTGTCCCACCAGCCATTTCTTCAAATTGGGGAACAAATAGTAGTCTGAGGGAGCCAAGTCTGGAGAATAGAGGGGATGTGAAACAAGTTGGAATCCTATTTCCATTAATTTTGCAACCACAACTGCTGAGGTATGTGCTGGTGCCTTGTCATGATGGAAAAGGACTTTTTTGCGGTCCAATCGTCAGCGCTTTTCGTGCAACTCGGTTTTAAAATGGCCCGGTAATGATGAATAATATGTACCCGTAATAGTTTTACCCTTTTCCATATAGTCGATGAGGATTATCCCTTGCAAATCCCAAAAGACAGTCACCATAACCTTTCCGCCGAAGGACTGGTCTTCGCCTTTTTTGGTGCAGATTCTCCCTTGGTAAGCCATTGTTTAGATTGTTGTTTGGTCTCAGGAGTATAGTAATGTATCCATGTTTCCATCACAGTAACGAAACGACGCTTAAAGTCATGCACATTCTTCCAGAACAGCCGCAAACCATCCTTTCAACACGTCACACTATTCAGATTTTGGTCAAGCTTGAGCAATCACGGAACCTATCTTGCGGATAGCTATCCCATGTCCAAATATTTATGCAAAATATTATGTACCCATTCATTCGAGATGCCCACAGCACTAGCAATCTCACGCACATTAACTCTTCTGTTGTCCATCACCGTATCATTGATTTTATCAATGATTCCTGGAGTCGTAACCTCCACAGGCCATCCAGAACGTTCACCATCACTTGTGCCCATATGACCACTCCAAAATTTTTGAAACCACTTATAAACCGTTTTAATCGAAGGTGCAGAGTCACCGTCATGTTTATCAAGCTTCTCTTTAGTCTCCTGAGACTTGCCTTTCATAAAATAACGTTTAATCACCACACGATATTCTTTTTCGTCCATTTTTTGACGATCACTCGACTTCCTTGATTCACACGAATGCCAAACACAAAGAAATAGACCAATATGGCTGCAACTCGGTGTGCGTTCTTTCCAGAGATGCTACCAACTAAACATGACCTCGATACGCGCCGGTGATACCAACTCTCGGACTTTGCACAGGCTTTTCGAACGCCCCTCGTAGTGGAGGCATATCGATTCTTAGGACTGACTTGACTACCTCATCTTTGTCAGCTTAAGCGGAAGTGCTGGCAGCACCTCAATGCCCTCCGCTGCCTGAGCAACATGAACTGGGGTGCAGATCGGTCTACACTGCTGCAACTCTACAGAGGCCTTGTTCAATCCCGCCTCGACTATGGAAGTCTGGTTTACAGTTCGGCGGCGCCCTCAGCACTGAATTTACTCGACCCAGTGCACCACTGTGGCGTTCGCCTAGCGATGTGGAGCTTTTGGAGTGAGTCCGGTGACTGGCGTCCTGGTAGAGGCTGGAGTCCCACCATTGAAGGTTAGGCGTGCACAACTGCTCCCCAGTTACGTTGCACACATTCGTAGTTCACCTGCGCATCCAAATTACCGTCTCCTTTTCGCAACTACGGCGGTTCATCTCCCACATCGGTGGCTCAGGTCAGGAACTTATGATAGTGGTTCGTGTCCGGTCCCTTCTGTCTGAACTGGAATCCTTCCTGTTACCACCTCTCCTCGAGGTCCAATCACGTACACCACCACGGTGTACACCTAGGCCGCAGATTGTTCTGGACCTTTCACGTGGCCCTACAAACTCCGCTAACCCTGCATCTCTCCGCTATTACTTCCTCCTGATTCTCGACATGTACCCCAGGGCCATGAAGTGGTTACACCGATAGCTCGATGGCTGATGGTCACGTACGCTTTGCGTATGTTCGTGTAGGACATGTTGAACAGCACTTCTTGCCAGTGTTTTCACTGCAGAGCTGGCAGGCATATCTCGTGTTCTTGAGCACATCCGATCATGTCCTGGTGAGTCATTTCTCCTGTGTACTGACTCCTTGAACAGCCTACAAGCTATCGACCAGTGCTACCCTTGCCATCCTTTGGTAGTGTCCGTTCAGGGGTCCATCTATGTCCTGGAATGGTACCGTCGTTCATTGGTGTGTGTTTGTGTGTGGACCCCAGGACACGTCGGAACTTGCTGACAGGCTGGCCAAACAGGCTACGCGGAAATTGCTTCTGGAGATGGCATCTGCGAAACTGACCTGCATTCTGTCTTACTCCGCAGGGTTTTTCAGCTTTGGGTGATGGAATGACATACCAGTACACACAACAAACTGTGTCATTAAGGAGACTAGGAACATGTGGAAGTCTTCAATGCAGTCCTATTGCAGGGAATCAGTTGTCATCTGCTGGCTCTGCATTGGCCATACGTGGCTAATGCATGGTTACTTCCTCTGTTGCGAGGACTCACCTCGGTGTCGCTATGGCTCACAAATGATGCTCATCCGCCTCTTGCTGGACTGCCCACTTTTAGCTGCTCTGCAGCCGACTTTTAACTTTCCCAGCACCCTGCCTTCAGTGTTGGGCAACAATGCCTCAACAGCAGCTTTAGTTTTATGTTTTATTTGTTATCATTTGATCTAAGTTTTTTGATCTAAGTTTTAGCGCATGTCCTTTGCCCCTCTGTGTCCTCCACCCTAGTGCTTTTGGGGTGGAGGTTTTAATGTGTTGCAGTGGCTGGATTCTCCTTTTTGTTCTCATGGTCAGCCAGCCATGGTAATTTGCTCTCTTGTTTTGATCTCTTCTACATGTTTCTTGTGTCTCTCCATTGTTTTCTTGCCTGATTTTGTCCATTTTAGTGTTTGTTGCCCTCCTGTCATTCTTGTGGTTTTCTCCTTTCTTCCAGCTGTGTTTTGTATGTCATCTCAATTCTTTTACTCCTACCCTTGTGGAATTATTTTGATTGGAATGAGGGACTAATGACCTAGCAATTTGCCCCCCCTCTCCCCCCTTCTTTTAAACTGACCAACTAGAGTAAATGTTCAAATGTAGTACAGCCAACTTTGATACACGTAGTTATACACTTTTCAATTGATCATGTGCAGGACAGATGCATCTGCAGGAATGTCAGCACAGGCATTTCTGATGCGGTCAACCATGTATTAGCCGTGTAGTGGCCTATTGGCACCTGCTGGTACAACTTTTAATATCCTCACAAAAAGAAATCCGGTGATGTCAAATCCAGCGGCCCAATTAATTGGGCCACTCCCACCAATCCACCGACCAGTGTAAACACGGTCTAATACTTCCTGTGCTTCAGTTGCGTAATGCGTTGGGCAACCACCGTGCTGAAACCGACATCCTGCAGTAGTACCGGTAGTCCTTGTTCCAAAAATGTTTGATACTTGTAGCCATTCAATGTGCCACCAATAAAATACAGACTAGTGAGTTTGTTCCCCGTGACCCTACACCACATGTTAACCATCAGAGGATGTGGATGGGCAGCTCGATGTAACTAGTGGGGATTATCCACACCGCAGTACTGCACGTTATGCTGGTTAATACTACCACGGTTTATGAATGTAGATTCATCGAAAAATAGTACTTTAAGCAAAGATTGTGAGGGTCGTTTGCATTTGTTAACATGCCCAGTCACAAAACACTACCTGTTTATGGAAATTGTCACCATGAACTTCTTGATGCAGTGACACGTGGTATGGAGGATCCTTATGACGATACTACCTACGGATATTGCGGTGTAATTACCGGGTGCTTATCCTGTTTTTGCCAGTCTATACACTGCCGTCAGATATGAAGGCTTTCACAACCTTGTAAAAGAACAAATGAGAGTGAGTTTTCTCTGGAAAACACATGGCATAAGAGACAATAGCAGTCTCCACATTTTCCTACATTGCCCATAAATCAGGATCATTTCAACTTTTTCTTCTGTGGTTGCAATATTTATTGACGACTTGTACATCTGTTCTCCAAATGATAGGTAGGTGTGCGAGCAATTAACACTGTGCACGTATCGTAATGCTTAGAGCCTCTATCTGTTCTACATCTGCATGATATGTGGGCTCTGGTCGCAATATTATGATATGTCGTAATTCGCTACACAGCCATGGAGGCAGTCGAGTAGTCCCTTGGTCGGTATGTTGATACAACATTGCGAATGGGGTTTCCAATTACAGGGTGTATACGCTCTGGGACAACTGGGAAAAACCTGGGAATTTTTCATCTGGGAGAAAACCGGGAAAAACCCTGGAATTTGTTAGAATTCCTGGAATTTTTCAGAATTCCTGGAATTTTTCGGCCTCGAGTTAAATAAGTTGCCAGTGGGCTCCTGCGCATATAGCAAAATTATTAAATCTTTGAAAAATAAATGTTCTCTTGGAGTACATAACATCTCTAACAAGTTATTAAAACAATGTGGTGCAATTACAGCTGATGTTGTGAGTCACATATGTAATGCATCACTGACTCAGGGTATTTTTCCAGACAGGTTAAAATATGCCATTGTCAGGCCTCTCTACAAAAAGGGGGAAACCACAGATGTCAATAATTACCAGCCAGTATCCTTGCTTACAGCATTTTCAAAAATTTTTGAGAAAGTAATGTACTCATGAGTGGTTAGCTATCTCAACAGTAATGGGATACTTAGTAAATCACAGTTCGGATTTCAGAAATGCTTTTCCATTGAGACAGCAATATACAATTTCACTGGTCACATAACAGAGTCTTTAAATAGTAAAATGTCACCAGTAGGAATATTCTGTGACTTATCCAAAGCATTTGATTGTGTGAACCATGACATTATGTTAGAGAAATTACAATTCTATGATATAAATGGAACAGCATATGAGTGGTTTAAGTCATATCTACAGAACAGGAAGCAAAAAGGCTCTTTATATGCTTCAAGTGACTCAAAGGTGTTTGCCACTTCATGTAACTGGGGTGAAATTACATTAGGCGTTCCACAAGTTTCGATCATGAGTCCCCTCCTGTTCTCGATATATATGAATGACCTCCCTTCTTATGTGAAACAAGATACTGAACCGACACTGTTTGCTTGAAGTTACAAGCATAATTATTAATCCAGTAAAAGAAAGTCTGATAGAAAATGATACAAATAAGGTCTTTGGAAAAGTCATTAATTGGTTTTCTGCAAATGGGCTTGCTCTGAACTTTGAAAAAACACAGTACATCCAATTTTCTGCTGCAAAAAGTATAATTCCTTCAACAAACATAACACATCAAAAGAAGTCAGTAGCCAGGGTAGAGCATACTAAGTTTTTCAGTGTACATATAGATGAGAATCTTAATTGGAAAAGTCATATTTTGGGTCTCCTAAAGTGACTAGGGTCAGCAGCGTTTGCAATCAGAATAATTGCCAATTTTGAGGATGTAGAAATTAGTAAGCTAACATACTTTGCATACTTCCACTCTCTGATGTCACATGGAATATTATTCTGGGGCAACTCAACACTTAGGCAAAAGGTATTCACTGCTCAAAAGAAAGTAGTTAGAATAATGTGTGGGGTTCATAGTGTAGTGGTTAACAAAAAAAGAAAAGAGAGAATAAAAGAAAAAGAAAAAAAGGTTGAAAATGTGGGAAGAAATGGTGAATAAAAAGGGGGTTTTAAAATCGTAAATGACCGTGAAAAAAGGGAAAGAAAGAAAGAAATGCAGATCGGACTTCGTATTACAGAAAAGCTATAGTTGGGGTGGTCCTTGTGGCGTTTTTGAGCAAAAGTTAAACCAATTTCCACTACAAATATTATTGAAAAGAAACAGAGAATAACAAAATGTAACTGACAGGGGGAAGTGGCTTGGATAAGAGTTCGTCCTTTACCAGGTTAACTTGTCTTCTTTCGTGCGGCGTCCAGGTCTTCAAAAATCTCCTTCATTTCGGCGTGAAAAGTCTGCTCCGAAATCTTGCAATCGTCCAGGAATCACTAATTTATACCAATTAAAATCATCTTGATACTGTATGCAATTTAATTTACTTTGCTACTTCCATCCTCTGAATTTCTTAACAATTTCCACGATGTGTCTACACATTAAAATCAGATCAAGACTAGCTAATAAGTTTTTTTTTTTTTACGTCTTCATCAGATCACGTCTGCCTTCAACTTCGGCTAACAAGAGACAATTAAGAAACGAATAGGAAACAAAAAAAAGCTGCAATATTAGTAGTTTCTCTGCCATCGAGCGCTCATACCGCTGCGACGGGATATTTTTTATCTGAGGGAACGAGTGTAGCGCGGCGGAATTCAAAGTCCCGCTACATCGCCCCCTCGACTGTCACGCTAAAACATTTAGCGTGGCAGGCTAGCAAACCTAAAAGTCAATATATGCATATTTTCATTGGAAAGGCCACGTGCATCCATAGGGGATAATCTTTCCCAACACTTATTTTCTAAACCTAAATACTAAATACAATTACTACAGTTTGGCTCCTTTGTACACAATTAATATATAAATTTACATATAGTTTGTTTGAAAAAGCTGCTCGCCAGCGCGGGTTAATGTTGTGTGCTCCCAGCGTTGGTTTCCCAATGCATCTCTGGCAGCACGCAGTCTCTGCGCACGCGCAGTAGCATCACTGAATTTCGCGTGCGGCAGTTTCAAAATCGCTGTGTTATGACAGTCTTGAACAGTATTCACTTTCACATAGTGTTCATTACAAGTTGTGATTCCAGCATAAATGGCGTGTTAAGTGCGATGACACCATAAGATTGAGCGTGTACGTGATCTGAAGCAACGTCCGTGTCTTCTGTTACGACACAACACTCCAGGTCCTTGTGCGTTTTCATGACTATTGTTCCCGTGGCATATATGGTCGATGTAGTTTTTAGCCTCCACATCGCCTATGACAGGTGCTGAGTTTATTGTCTCCAAAGCATCAGAAGGCTGGCCAGGAACAACGGCGTCGATGTTCGCAAAGGTAGGTGTTTCACCACATTGTTTACACTTGCCAACAAACGTTCATTTGCAGTGTGAGAATCCTCATTATCGTCGAAGTAAATTGCAGTTTATATCGATTTACAAACAGTTATTTGGTTTATGCACCATAAGTTTCACAAACAACACAAAATTCGTCGTTTATAACGTTCACTGTTTAACACAGTTTGCAACACTTTTTGCCACATTTACATTTTAACAAAGTTCACTTTGTCCAAGCATGTTTACATCGTTAATTCTGAAAGCTTACATTTCGTGGTCACATTTCAAAATATGTTGACAATATGCAAAGTTTTTATACATATACAAATACATACAACTTTACAAGAATATGCATGTGAAATATTTACACTAAAAAAAGTATACTAAGTCCCATTGGCTTTCTTTTATTGGGGTATTAATTTTTTTATTCAGGTTTGGGCGTGCCACGGGATATAAGACTTAATGTTTAAAAGCACGGGCTTTCCTTCATTTATTATTTCTTTCGTTCTTTTGATTCCATATCTTGGCTGGCTAGTGGTTGACCAGGCTTGTAATGCCATCAATATTCAGTTTTCTTCATGTCTTTTTATTCATACCTGAAAGTTTACTGTCACACAATATATTATTACATTCCATAAACAAACAATACCCAGCTGCAGGAGGTGGTACGATAATGGAGAAAAAAAGAAAGACAGACTGGAAGAAACTATTTACTACCTATAAACTACCAAATCCTACAGCTACTACACTCCTGGAAATTGAAATAAGAACACCGTGAATTCATTGTCCCAGGAAGGGGAAACTTTATTGACACATTCCTGGGGTCAGATACATCACATGATCACACTGACAGAACCACAGGCACATAGACACAGGCAACAGAGCATGCACAATGTCGGCACTAGTACAGTGTATATCCACCTTTCGCAGCAATGCAGGCTGCTATTCTCCCATGGAGACGATCGTAGAGATGCTGGATGTAGTCCTGTGGAACGGCTTGCCATGCCATTTCCACCTGGCGCCTCAGTTGGACCAGCGTTCGTGCTGGACGTGCAGACCGCGTGAGACGACGCTTCATCCAGTCCCAAACATGCTCAATGGGGGACAGATCCGGAGATCTTGCTGGCCAGGGTAGTTGACTTACACCTTCTAGAGCACGTTGGGTGGCACGGGATACATGCGGACGTGCATTGTCCTGTTGGAACAGCAAGTTCCCTTGCCGGTCTAGGAATGGTAGAACGATGGGTTCGATGACGGTTTGGATGTACCGTGCACTATTCAGTGTCCCCTCGACGATCACCAGTGGTGTACGGCCAGTGTAGGAGATCGCTCCCCACACCATGATGCCGGGTGTTGGCCCTGTGTGCCTCGGTCGTATGCAGTCCTGATTGTGGCGCTCACCTGCACGGCGCCAAACACGCATACGACCATCATTGGCACCAAGGTAGAAGCGACTCTCATCGCTGAAGACGACACGTCTCCATTCGTCCCTCCATTCACGCCTGTCGCGACACCACTGGAGGCGGGCTGCACGAAGTTGGGGCGTGAGCGGAAGACGGCCTAACGGTGTGCGGGACCGTAGCCCAGCTTCATGGAGACGGTTGCGAATGGTCCTCGCCGATACCCCAGGAGCAACAGTGTCCCTAATTTGCTGGGAAGTGGCGGTGCGGTCCCCTACGGCACTGCGTAGGATCCTACGGTCTTGGCGTGCATCCGTGCGTCGCTGCGGTCCGGTCCCAGGTCGACGGGCACGTGCACCTTCCGCCGACCACTGGCGACAACATCGATGTACTGTGGAGACCTCACGCCCCACGTGTTGAGCAATTCGGCGGTACGTCCACCCGGCCTCCCGCATGCCCACTATACGCCCTCGCTCAAAGTCCGTCAACTGCACATACGGTTCACGTCCACGCTGTCGCGGCATGCTACCAGTGTTAAAGACTGCGATGGAGCTCCGTATGCCACGGCAAACTGGCTGACACTGACGGCGGCGGTGCACAAATGCTGCGCAGCTAGCGCCATTCGACGGCCAACACCGCGGTTCCTGGTGTGTCCGCTGTGCCGTGCGTGTGATCATTGCTTGTACAGCCCTCTCGCAGTGTCCGGAGCAAGTATGGTGGGTCTGACACACCGGTATCAATGTGTTCTTTTTTCCATTTCCAGGAGTGTATATAAAAAGAGAACATTATAACGTTTGCATCGCCTTTCAAGGGGTGTGTGAAAGGAGGTGCTTACAATTTACCAAATCATGGGTAAATGTAAGTGTCCTTACGTCAAGTCTGTGTAGTGTAACATCATGACAGATTCTCTGTGTTGTGATTGTTCATATGACTTTAGTGTATTATACATTAACAAATCCTTGCATGAGTAAATCGCAGATCTGCTCAGTACTTCCTCAATATCTGCACTTCTTGTGGATACCGTCTATACAAATGGAAAATGTATCTCAGAGATTGTCTCTCTCATAATGTGTATTATATGATAACATATCAAATTTCCTCTCAAGAGTTCAACCATGAACTTTCTTCTACTTTAGTGAAGGTTAAACATCATGTATGTGGTGTATATATATCATTTCTTTCTATAAATCATAAATAAAGAACATAGTATTATAATTGACAGTAAAATGTCTCTTTCTCAGTGTCCGTTGCTCGACGTCGGCTGCACGGATGGTCACTGCTCCTTTGCACTTACCTTGCATAGCCTGAAAAGTCAAATGTCTTCAACGTAGATGTAGTTTTGTCATCTGTTCGCTTAAGTGGAGGTGTTGTACGAATCGCAAAGCGGCCTTAATAACTCTCCTATCTTTTGTTTCCTCTGGTTTTCTGTTGTGTGTAAGTATAATAAAGGCTAACATGGCACTAATTTCACTTTCGTAAAAAAAAAAAAATATATTATACAAATGTATTCAGATGAGGGCTGTGTAAAAACTATATTTCAACTTAAGTTCCTTAAAATATCATTCTCCTGTCTAAACACGAAATATAAATGTTTTCTTCCACACAATGGATTAACAAAACTTAACGAAAGGTTACTAAGTTACACTTCTGAAATAAATTAAGGCTAATGTGTTTCCAAGTTACATTCTTATTACACTTCTTTCCACAGCTGTAATCCTCATTATGTTCACTCTGCTTTTCTTGCATTCGTTCATTTTCAAGGGCACTGTAAATAGATTCACCTTTAACGCCTTGTACTCACGTGTTTTATCTCATCACAAATGTTTTCTCTCAAACTGAAATTCTTATGTAATATTAAAGATGTAGACTGTTTACTCACTTCTCTATGTAGCACAATATTACCAAACATTCTCACTCATTCCTTACTCACATAATCATCATAATATATATATCCTTATACATTAAACATATTCCTCATCAAACATTAATATATCACATACGTGGGGCACTTCCATTCTCATAAACTTCCAATAATATTTTCCTCAAATAATTTATTGTCTCCATCAACTACTTCACAGTAACTTACCTTCTTATATTAACCTAAATATTAACTCATTCATTCTTACGTCCTCATTCATTCTGCTACATACATATCTCATTACTGATTTCAACAGCTATTATCTCCTGTCATAAGAGTGCCTTGAAATAACTAACTAATTGTTGATTCACCTTATAATTTACAACTAACAACAAATGTAACCTGTGTAGATCTCATTCCTATATGAATATCTTTTCTCATTCAGTAAGTGTACTCACTTGGGTTTACATTCGGTTCATAATGATGTGTACAAGTGTAACTGCAGTATATAATTTCCATAAATGAATGTTTGTGTTCTTAGGCTGTATAACTTAATGTTCGTGTATTCAATACAAGTATTTATGATCAGTAACTTGCTCATGTTCAAATTAGTTGTCATTATATTATGTTGTTTTAGTGCACAAAGGGTTTCAAATGTCTGTGGGGATGCAGCCCCCTCGGCTTATGAGATAACGGGTATTCTAGGGAGTAACAACCTGGGTGAGGTATGCTTGGTATTCTGAAAGGACCTGAATATAATAGCTGCCATTTTCTGTTCAGTTGTTTTAACTTTGTAGACTTGGGATGTGAACGCAAAAGAACAAGGTCATCAACCTGATAGGTTCGTTAATTCCTGTTCTGCTGTCATTTTGTCGTCGTACCTGAGGAAACAAACCGTCTCAGCCGTTGCGTTCTTACAATACATCACGACCGAAGCACGAGCGCTTAGCTCGGTCGTCGACTGTTTTCCGTCGTCTGCTGTGTTTGGCCGGGTTCATTGACCAGCTCCACTATGTTTACATTCCGGCCTGTTGGCGCCCACGCGTCAACTGATGGCGCGCCGCAATTGTTATTGCTACTTCGTGGCGGGGAGTGCATAACTGTACTAGGGAACGGGGGCTGATTCCGTGCAGGGTTATGATTTGTCATGCGTGAATGTTGTGTGTTCCACATATTTTGTCGGTGATTGTTGGGATTGTTGTTGTTTTGGTGGTAATTATGTCTGTTATATGTCATGTTCCTGTCAAAGTAGCCCGGGTTGAACCGGTTATTCTCACATCTCCTATTGTTGTTGTTGTTGTACTGTCTGTAATTTTCATTTTGCTTGTAGTTACCATTTTGATATGGGTGATAATTATTGTTATTGTTATTATTCCACGAATTTCTGCGGTTGTTCCTACTGTCATACACGTTTCCATTTGAATATGTTTCGCGCGCAGGCATCGTATTGTGTCGCAGCGCGGACGGATGGTTCCACCAACCACCGTCACTACGGTTCCTTTGGGGTGGGTGCTGATTTTGGTTACTAATATGAGTAAAATTTGAATGGCGTGAATCGCCTCTGTAAACTACGTCCATTTGATCTAAGAAGTTTAAGAAAGTCGTAACGTCATTCTCCGGTACTCCTATTAATCTGTCTCGGTATGGAAAGGGTAAGTGGCTCTTTAAAGTGTCAATTATCGCTGGCAAGTCGGCTGGTTTGGACCAGTACAGTGTCTTGTCTAGGTACCTCTCAAAGTATTGTTTTAATGTCTCTTTTTTAGGGTCATAGGTCTCGGGTTTGCACACTTCTCTCCTTAGACTCTGTTGCTCATTCTCGGACCAGAATTAGTCCAAGAAAACTTGTTCGAACTGTTCAAACGTAATGCACCGCCGTTTCATAGCGGCACCCCACTTAGCTGCTCGTCCTCTCATGAGATTGGTGACGTATCTGATTTTATCGACTTCTGACCATCGACGTGGAAAAACACCGTCAAATGATCTAATAAACACCATAGGATGGACTTTGTGCTTGTCCTCACTGGAAAATGTCTGGAAATACCCATGCCTTACAAACGTGTCATCGGCCATGCCGGTTGGTATAGCACTATTGACGTGGTTTGTGTCACTTGCTACTCTAGGTGTCGTACCATAATATTGCTCGTTTGGTGGCAAAGAAAGCTCCACATTGAAATTTTGATTAGAAATAGGTGATTTCACAATAGGTGTTCTATCTGTGTCATTAGCCATGGTTTTAGCTGTTTTGTCGTTTCCTAGCGATGCGTTTGCACCAATCGCCAAACACGGCCTCGTAATTTTATCACTTCGTCTTTTTTTTGTTTTTTTGTCTCGTCTTTAACATGTGTCTTTGTTTTTGAAAGTATGTCCTGTGTAATTGTTTCAAGTTTTTTGTCCAGATAGTCGTCACACAATTTACATTCATGTACGATTCTTTCGGCCATGTTGGTGTCGTTGTTTAGTGACGCGAGGTCCGCTCGGTCTTCTAATTTTTCTATCTTTTCTTTGAGGTGGGTTTGTTCAAGAACTACCATTGTGAGTTGTTGGGTAATATTTCCCACTTCTTCAGTCAGCTTTTCTTGGGTGGAGCTAGCTGAAGTGTGGACCTGAGCTAACTCTTCCACACGAGTGTTCACTTCCTGCTGCACATTAACTATTTGAGTTAACTGATTCTCACATCGGGTGATATTGTTTTTTGTTTCGCGTGTGAATGTAACCAAAGTTTCTTCCTGTTTAGTGACTCGATCGGACAATGTCTCAAATCGCTGGCTGAGCTGTTGAGTGGTGTTATTTAGTTCTGTCATCTGTTTTGTCGTCCGTTCAAAATTTTCGGTCATAGTATGGTTTAATAGGTCAATTTTCTGACTAACGTCTCGTTTCATGTCTGCAAATAACTCTAACAGTCGGTCCAGTTTGTCAGTTTCCTGTGTCCTATTTGTGTCACATTGCTGAATTTGTCTCATATTCGGTTCTGACATTGATGTTAACAATGGCGTTGACGGTCTAGTCTCGCGTCCATTCCACATTTCGTCACTTAAAGTCGCCATCTGTGTATTATCACAAATGTTGTAAGTTTGAGGCAAAATCATTGCATTGATCTGTGAACTCGTCCATGGAGGGAAACGCGGACTTTCTTGTTGGTTGAAAGATGAATCTACTTCACTTAACTCATCTGCCGAAACTATCTCTACCTTACCGCGTTCCATTGTAATAGTAAGTCAAAAAGGGAATAATATAAGTCTGATTAATAAAGATTTGACCAAAATTTAGGTTGAAATATTTTCTCGTCAATGTAAATGATTGCTCTATTGCAAACAATGATTGAGAAAGATGCAGCAGGGCGGACAAAATTTTTCGTAACAAATGACTGTTTGGCGGTCAAATTCATGATCTTCATATGCTACAACAATACTATAATTACCACAAACTACAATAGAGAGATAATTTTGTAAAATCTAGAAGAAAACTACAGGATGCGTGGAAAGGGAAAAATGGATTCTGCAGTTGGCTATTGAATGTTTGAATGAAACATAATTGTGTGACTCACCGTTAAATTTTCTGTCCTGCAGCGGCTGGTCAAACACTTCTGCGTTAATCGTATTCGTCAAAATATGTATTTTCTTAATACATCTCCATCGGATAATCACCAAAAGGTCTCAAAATAACAGTTTCGTATCAATATATGCCATGAAAAGAAAAACAGATTGAATTAGTTACAAAAATTCTTTACAATATTGTTGTATAATCATTTGCTTAGGTACAATAAAGTTGGTGTCTTCGCTACCCTTTAAACATCAGGATTTTTGGTTATTCTCTGTTGGGAAAAAATACAAATTAAAGTTTCAAATTTGCTCAAAAACGACAGATCCGAAAATTGCGTCCTGTCGCGGGAGCCAGTTGTAGTGGTTACTAAAAAAAGAAAAGAGAGAATAAAAGAAAAAAAAGGTTGAAAATGTGGGAAGAAATGGTGAATAAAAATGGGGTTTTAAAATCGTAAATGACCGTGAAAAAAGGGAAAGAAAGAAAGAAATGCAGATCGGACTTTGTATTACAGAAAATCTATAGTTGGGGTGGTCCTTGTGGCGTTTTTGAGCAAAAGTTAAACCAATTTCCACTACAAATATTATTGAAAAGAAACAGAGAATAACAAAACGTAACTGACAGGGGGAAGTGGCATAGATAAGAGTTCATCCTTTACCAGGTTAACTTGTCTTCTTTCGTGCGGCGTCCAGGTCTTCAAAAATCTCCTTCATTTCGGCGTGAAAAGTCTGCTCCGAAATCTTGCAATCGTCCAGGAATCACTAATTTATACCAATTAAAATCATCTTGATACTGTATGCAATTTAATTTACTTTGCTACTTCCATCCTCTGAATTTCTTAACAATTTCCACGATGTGTCTACACATTAAAATCAGATCAAGACTAGCTAATAAGTTTTTTTTTTTTTTTTTACGTCTTCATCAGATCACGTCTGCCTTCAGCTTCGGCTAACAAGAGACAATTAAGAAACGAATAGGAAACAAAAAAAAAAAGCTACAATATTAGTAGTTTCTCTGCCATCGAGCGCTCATACCGCTGCGACGGGATATTTTTTATCTGAGGGAACGAGTGTAGCGCGGCGAAATTCAAAGTCCCGCTACAATAGTCTCAAATCTTTTAGGCATCTGTTTAAAAGGTTAGGAATTCTTACAACTGCTTCACAGTAACATTTAGTCAGTAATGAAATTTTTTCTCAACCAGATGCACCAGTTTAAAAACAACAGCGACATTCATGATTACAATACCAGAAAAGAGAAAGACCTACACTATCCTTTACTTAACCTATCTTTGGCACAGAAGGGGGTAAAATATACTGCTATAAAACTTTTTGATAAATTATCAGACGAAATAAAATGTCTGACAGACAGCAGTAATAGTTTCAAAAACAAATTAAAATCGTACCTCCTTGACAACTCCTTCTATACCATAGATGAATTTTCAAATACGAATAAGGAAATCTGGAGATATATTATATGCATTTTGTGCCATTTAAGGGAAAGGGAAAGGGATAGATAATAGAACCTCGTTTCCTGCGCGCATTTCTTGTGCATTTGACACGTTCCACATAATAACGGTTTTTCCGTGCTGTCGATCAATGGAACATGCAACTAACTAACTATGCGGCTGAGTTGCGTATGAGCAGTACCTCAGATTCTGGCTACTTGTAAGTGTGGCTGCAGCAGTAGCAAGAAGCACTCGTGACGCCTAAGCAGAGCAGTGTCGGTTGCAGTGGGGAGGGGGACAGTGATCCTTGCTTACATTTAGTAATTTTGCTGCTTTCTCTCCGTTTACACTTAACACATTAAAAAAAACCACAGTATGCCAGGAGCTTTTACGTGCATTAAAATACATTCACATATGGATGGCTAAAATATGTTATTAGATTCAGTTTTCTGATTTTATTTTATTTCCACACTTTTGGCAGTAAGGCACTAATCGCCTTGCACAACAACGAAGTTATTTTTGCCGGTTTGCTAAATAAATAAGGCTTTTATTAATCTTTTCTGCAGATGCAGTCAATTTATAAGAAACAAAATGTTTCATTCCACACTATGTCCGCCCCGGTAGCTGAGTGGTCAGCGTGACAGACTGTTAATCCTAAGGGCCCGGGTTCGATTCCCGGCTGGGTCGGAGATTTTCTCCGCTCAGGGACTGGGTGTTGTGTTGTCCTAATCACCATCATTTCATCCCCATCGACGCGCAGGTCGCCGAAGTGGCGTCAAATCGAAAAGACCTGCACCAGGCGAACGGTCTACCCGACGGGAGGCCCTAGCCACACGACATTTCCATTATTCCACACTATTGGCTAGTTTTAACTGTTCACTGAATTTCAAGTGCAAATTTTTATCTCCTGGCACATGTGACATTACGCCACAATAAAGAACCAAACATGAGACAATACAGTACTGGTATTCCAAGAAAATTTGCATCCCAAAATGAAAATGTGTAGCATATTGAAAATACGCAACATACATGTTGCTACACATCATAGATCTTTCCAAAACGTGTCCACCCCACCCCCATCCCCCTGCTCCTTGCCGAGTTTCGTTTGCTAAAGTTCAAAGGACTGATGTTTTTACTGCTCTGAGGGAAACTACATTGTCGCTTATCATGGAAAAAGTGTATTTTCACATTGGAAGAAGTGTATTATCACATTTGTTTTTACCAGGAGATCCAGAAATTTCTTTTTCTTGTCCGAGTATACACCCTGAATTAGAAGTTATGAAATATTGGCCTGTCCTACCCTCACAGTGTGAAAGTTGGGTCCCATGTGCCACTGGATATTAATCGGTCACTGAGTAGGATGTCATAAATTACGATTGTGTACCCATTTCTATTCCTCTGATTACAGCACCATCTGTGGAGAAATGAAGAAAATGCTTTAGACAAAGTGTATGTAGATTTTGACATAAAATTATAATCTGCAAAAAAACAGGGGTTCCCACTGAAGATTTCAAAGTTGCCTTGCTGTTTTGGCACTGCGAACGGCTGAAAGCGAGGGGAAACTACAGCCGTAATTTTTCCCGAGGGCATGCAGCTTTACTGTATGGTTAAATGATGATGGCGTCATCCTGGGTAAAATATTCCGGAGCTAAAATAGTCCCCCATTCGGATCTCCGGGCGGGGACTACTCAGGAGGACGTTGTTATCAGGAGAAAGAAAACTGGCGTTCTGCAGATCGGAGCGTGGAATGTCAGATCCCTTAATCGGGCAGGTAGGCTAGAAAACTTAAAAAGGGAAATGGATAGGTTAAAGTTAGATATAGTGGGAATTAGTGAAGTTTGGTGGCAGGAGGAACAAGACTTTTGGTCAGGTGAATACAGGGTTATAAATACAAAATCAAATAGGGGTAATGCAGGAGCAGGTTTAATAATGAATAAGAAAATAGGAATGCGGGTAAGCTACTACAAACAGCATAGTGAACACATTATTGTGGCCAAGATAGACACGAAGCCCACACCTACTACAGTAGTACAAGTTAATATGCCAACTAGCTCTGCACATGATGAAGAAATTGATGAAATGTATGATGAGATAAAAGAAATTATTCAGGTAGTGAAGGGAGACGAAAATTTAATAGACATGGGTGACTGCAATTCGAGAGTAGGGAAAGGGAGAGAAGGAAACATAGTAGGTGAATATGGATTGTGGGAAAGAAATGAAAGAGGAAGGCGTCTGGTAGAATTTTGCACAGAGCATAACTTAATCATAGCTAATACTTGGTTCAAGAATCATAAAAGAAGGCTGTACACATGGAAGAATCTTGGAGATACTAGAAGGTATCACATAGATTATATAATGGTAAGACAGAGACTTAGGAACCAGGTATTAAATTGTATGACATTTCCAGGGGCAGATGTGGACTCTGACCACAATCTATTGGTTATGAACTGTAGATTAAAACTGAAGAAACTGCAAAAAGGTAGGAATTTAAGGAGGTGGGACCTGGATAAACTGAAAGAACCAGAGGTTCTACAGCGTTTCAGGAAGAGCATAACGGAACAATTGTCACAAATGGGGGAAAGAAATACAGTAGAAGAAGAATGGGTAGCTCTGAGGGATGAAGTAGTGAAGGCAGCATAGGATCAAATACGTAAAAAGACGAGGGCTAGTAGAAATCCTTGGGTAACAGACGAAATATTGAATTTAATTGATGAAAGGAGAAAATATAAAAATGCAGTGAACGAAGCAGGCAGAAAGGAATACAAACGTCTCAAAAATGAGATCGACAGGAAGTGCAGAATGGCTAAGCAGGGATGGCTAGAGGACAAATGTAAGGATGTAGAGGCTTATCTCACTAGGGGTAAGATAGATACTGCCTACAGGAAAATTAGAGACCTTTTGAGAAAAGAGAACCACTTGTATGAACATCAAGAGCTCAATTGGAAACCCAGTTCTAAGCAAAGAAGGTAAAGCAGAAAGGTGGACGGAGTATATATAGGGTCTATACAAGAAGAAATAAAAACTTTAAGGTTCGCCGATGACATTGTAATTCTGTCAGAGACAGCAAAGGACTTGGAAGAGCAGCTGAACGGAATGGACAGTGTCTTGAAAGGAGGATATAAGATGAACATCAACAAAAGCAAAATGAGGATAATGGAATGTAGTCGAATTAAGTCGGATGATGCTGAGGGAATTAGATTAGGAAATGAGACACTTAAAGTGGTAAAGGAGTTTTGCTATTTGGGGAGCAAAATAACTGCTGATGGTCGAAGTAGAGAGGATATAAAATGTAGACTGGCAATGGCAAGGAAAGCGTTTCTGAAGAAGAGAAATTTGTTAACATTGAGTATAGATTTTAAGTGTCAGGAAGTCGTTTCTGAAAGTATTTGTATGGAGTGTAGCCATGTATGGAAGTGAAACGTGGATGATAAATAGTTTGGACAAGAAGAGAATAGAAGCTTTCAAAATGTGGTGCTACAGAAGAATGCTGAAGATTAGATGGGTAGATCACATAACTAATGAGGACATATTGAACAGAATTGGGGAGAAGAGGAGTTTGTGGCACAACTTGACAAGAAGAAGGGACCGGTTGGTAGGACATGTTCTGAGGCATCAAGAGATTACAAATTTAGCATTGGAGGGTAGCGTGGAGGGTAAAAATCGTAGAGGGAGACCAAGAGATGAATACACTAAGCAGATTCAGAAGGATGTAGGTTGCAGTAAGTACTGGGCGATGAAGAAGCTTGCACAGGATAGAGTAGCATGGAGAGCTGCATCAAACCAGTTTCAGGACTGAAGACCACAACAACAACACCCATGCAAGTGGTTGGGTGGCAGGTCAAGTGTGGTATTGTTGGACGTCCCCCTCTGAGACAAACTAATTGGAATTATACAATATTATGAGAAGGAAAGTTGCTACTTACCATGGTGGTGGGAGGATGTATAGGACAGATCTTCCATGTACATTACAGGGGTATGAGCCATGAGGTAAGTGATTGGAAACGGGTTGTGTAAGGATGGACGAATATATTGTGTAGGTACAATGGACGGCAGAATACCACTGTGGGAGGGGTGGGAAGAATAGTGGCAGGACATTTCTCATTTCAGGGCACGACGATAGATAATCGAAATCCTGGCAGAGATATGTAATTCAGTTGCTCCAGTCCTGGGTGGTACTGAGTTAGGAGGCGAATGCTACTTTGTGGCCGGACTGTGGGGCTTTCGAAGGTGGTGGGAGACTGGAAAGATAGGGCACGGAAGATTTGTTTTTGTACAAGGATGGGAGGATAATTACGGTCAGCGAAGGCTTCAGGGAGACCCTCGGTATATTTTGAGATGGATTGCTCGTCACTGCAAATGTGACAATCATGGGTGGATAGGCTGTAAGGAAGGGGCTTCTTGGTATGGAATGGGTGGCAGCTGTCAAAGTGGAGATATTGCTGGTGGTTAGTAGGTTTGATACGGATGGAGGTACTGATGTAGCCATCTTTGAGTTGGAGGTCAACATCTGGGAAGGTGGCTTGTTGGGTTGAGTAGGACCAGGTGAAGCAAATGGGGGAGAAGTTGTTGAGGTTCTGAAGGAATGTGGATAGGGCGTCCTCACCTTCGATCCAGATGGCAAAGATGTAATCAGTGAATCTGAACCAGTCCTCGAGATGGCCCATGAAAAGGTTGGCATAGGATGGTGCCATTCGGGTGCCTATAGCCATACCCTGGATTTGTTTTTAGGTAATGCGTTCAAAGGAGAAGTAATTGTGGGTGAGGATATAGTTGGTTTGGAATCTGTCAGGCATTGGGAAAGGTAGTGTTCAATAATGGTAAGGCCATGGGCATTAGGAATGTTAGTGCACAGGGAGGTGCATCAATAGTGACTAGCAGGGCACCTTATGGGAAAGAGACAGGAACTGTGGAGAGTCGGTTGAGGAAATGGTTGGTATCTTTTACATATGAGTGTAGGTTCCAGGTAATAGGTTGAAGGTGTTGGTCTACGAGAGCAGAGATTCTCTCAGTGGGAGCACAGTAACCGGCCACAATGGGGTGTCCTGGGTGGTTAGGTTTATGGACTTAGGAAGCATGTAGAAGGTAGGAGTGCAGAGAGTGGTAGGGGTGAGTAGAGAGATGGACTCCAGGGATAGGTTCTGGGATGGGCCTAAGGATTTGAGTTGTGACTGGAGATTCTTCTGGATTACTGGAATGGGGTTTGTAGGTAGAAGTATCTGCAGTCCTTCCGCCAGGTAATCCTTGCCGTTCAAAACAACAGTGGTGGAGCCTTTGTCCGCAGGCAGGATTGTAAGGTCAGAATCAGTTTCTAGATGGTGGATAGAAGTTCTTTCTGCAGATGTAAGGTTACTCTGCATGTTGAGGGATTTTGGAAGTGATGGTGAGGCAAGATTTGAGGTTAAGAAACTCTGGAAAGTTAACAGGGGGTGGTTTGGGGGCAGTGGGGGTGGATCACAGTTGTATGGAGGAGTGAACTGACTTAGGCAAGGTTCAATATTGGTCTTTGCTTAAGTCTGATTGGCAGGTTTGGTGGCAAGAAAGTGTATCCACTCTAGGGACTGGGAGAAGGAGAGGTCTTTAACAAGTCCACAGGATTGAATTTGGGAGTGGGGCAGAAAGTGAGGCCTTTGGAAAGGACCGATATTTCTGTGGGGCTAAAGCTTTTGGGTAAGTGTTATGTATGAGGCGGAACTGTGAGCCTCATGGAAAAAGGTGACCCGGCTGAGACACGCAGTTTGACTCTTTGTCTGATAAAGAGATGTGGCCATTAATTGCACGCATTGGTCACGTAGGCTGTCGTGAGGATCAATGAACTATACTTGATGGGATGTATGGAACATCTTAGGTAATTAGAAAGTCAGCTGTGGAACTGGCCAGTGCGCTAGCATGTCTCTTAAGACTAGCCGAGTGGAGGCGGCGCTCAGTCTGCTAGCGTCGACAGTGGCGACTTGCGGTTCCAATGTGTACTGATGGACCACAGCCGATTTGAAGCTTACAACCTAGCAAGTGTGGTGCCTTGCGGTGACACCACATTCCTCATCCGATAATCGGCAAACGGCCGTGGAATATGGCTTACAACTGCCTGGGAGAGGACCCCGTGCTGACGTATGCGAGGAGATGGGGAGCCGAACTGCAGGTGAGGCTGTGCCACTCGCACCCCGACATTCGGACTGCGGGGAGAGAGGAAACGTCTGGAAACCTCCCCCAGGGTGCTTGCCAGCATGAGATGTTGGCGCCCTTATAGCTATGGGAGGGACTAAAGGGTCAACCTCCGTCGGGTCGTGGCACCCGGGGGAGCCAGGCTGCAGCAGCGATGCCTCCACTGCGGGCGCCTCCGACGTGATGCCATGCGTCTGTGCCGGCGTGTTGTCATGTGGCAAAACGGTAGGAATCGTCGGTAGCACTGGGGGATGAGGCCAGCCAGTAGATGGTTCCCAGGGGCGCTGACCGAACGACACTGTAGCTGAAAGCAGAGGGCGAGCGGCAGACTCCTTGCGACTACAGAGGCACAACTGATTGAGATGCCTGTGCAACTCACCACAGGCACCCAAAACCACATACATAGTGCGGCCGAGGCAGCGAAGAATGTGCCCTTGAAGTCAACGCTTAGACCCACGATATTGCCGATAATAAACAACGTCGCTGGAGAAGAAGTAGGAGTCCGCCGTGGCAAAGTAACACGATGCGGTGGATGTAACAATGTCATCAAAGTCCGATGAGGATGGCCACGGAGCAATTCAGCCGGCGAGCGGCCATCTCGGGGCTGAGAACGATATGAGGATAAGAAGAGCAACAAATGCGTCCTCCCGAGAATGTGAGTCTTGTAACTTTAATTTGAAAGTGATTTGAAAGTCCTGACCAACCTTTCAGCTACACCGTTGGACTGTGGCAAAAACGGCGGTGACGTCAGATGTTGAAAACCATCGGTTTTGCAAAATGATTGAAACTCTACGGACACGGATTGTGACCCGTTGTCGGAGACAATTGCCTGTGGAAGACCTTCAATAGAAAATATAGCAGATAATGCTCGGTTGGTGGCCGATGATGTCGTGGAAGACATCCGGACAACAAAGGGAAAATTACTGTAAGAATCAATCACAACCAACCATCGAGCATTCCACAATTGGCCAGCAAAATCGATGTGTAGGCGCTGCCAAGAGAATGTGGCTTTCGGCCACGAAAAGAATTTCTGCGGTGGTGCCGACTGTTGTTCTGCAAAAACCGTGCAAGAAGAGCAAATCTTTGTAATCGCTGCATCGATTCCGAACCAAGTACAGTGTCGGCAAGCAAGTTGTTATACCCCAGTGTGCTTGATGGAGAAGATTTAAAACAGAGGACTGTAAAGGATGACGCACTACTACCCTGGACTGATCACTATCAGTACGAAACAACACCACACCACGCCACCACGCCGAACACAAAGTCTCTGTTTGGAGCAAAAAATCGGCGACCCAACAGGTCCAAGATCCGTGACTGTGACAACGGCCATTGCGTTGTAACATATCGCAGAACAATAGCACGGACAGGGTCGGCAGCTGTGGCTGTGGGTACGTGACGAAAATCTATCGGAAAGATTCGTCCACGTCATCGGTTTCAGTGTCGATGAACATACGAGCAAGTTCGGAAGAATCAAATGCTTTATCCTCAGCAACAGGTAAACAGGACAACGCATCGGCGTTTCCGTGCTTAGCAGTGGACAGATATAAAACATCGTAGCGGTAATGCGAGAGGAAAGTGGACCACGTGATAAGTTTCTGCGTGCGCTGTTCGTGGAGGTACAGGCTTGTTCGGATGAAATAGTGATGTCAATGGTTGGTGGCCGGTGATTATTGTAAAGTGACGACCATATAAGAAGTAGTGAAACTTTGTCACACCAAATATGAGAGCTAAAACTTCTTTCTCGATCTGCGAATAATTTCTTCGCATAGAGGAGAGCAATTTTGAAGCAAAGGCAATAGGTCTATCGCACAAACCATCTTTATGCGCAAGCACAGCACCGATCCCAAAATCAGATGCATCCACCATTAACAGAAGAGGTTTCTTAGGATTGAATGGCGTGAGAAAAGTATTAGAAAGCAACGCCCATTTCAACCGGTGAAAGGCACATTCGCATTCCGGCAACCAGACAAATGGAACACCTTTACCTCTCAACCGATGGAGCGGTGTGGAAATGGAAGACGCTTGAGGCATATATCTACGGTAATAGTTTATCTTGCCGAGGATGCTCTGCAGCTGCTTCACGTTCGTCGGCGATGGTAAGTCTCGTATGGCACGGAGGTGCGCGGCACTGGGATGTATGCCTTGGGCATTAAGTACGTGTCCCAGGAATGGCAAGTCACTGGCAAAGAATACACATTTGTCCTTCCGCAAGCAAGGACCGTTCTGTCGCAGAACGAGAAATAATGTCCGGAGATTAGCTAAATGTTCTTTCTCCGTCCTTCCCGAGATCACTATATCCTCAAGATAATTGGCGGCTGTAGGGACCGACGCACAAACAGTCTGAAAGTATTGTCGGAACAATGTAGAGGCCGACGCGCACCCGAATGGCAGACGTCGAAACTTGTACAAACTCAGGTGTGTGTTAACTACCGATACGCGTTGGCAGTCTTCGTCCACTGGTATTTGCAACTACGCATCAGCCATCTCCGACTTCGAAAAATATGTGCCCAGACATAGTTTATCAAAAAGATCTTCAAGACGTGGCAAAGGAAATGTCGTAATCACTAGCTGCAGATTCACAATTGCCTCGAAGTCCACACAAGTTTCAATTTTCCTGAAGGTTTCGGCAAAATGACTGAGGGCAATGCCCAGAGGGAAGGCTTAATATGTTCAATTACGCCTCGGGCTTCCAAAGCGTGTAATGTTTTTGCGACCCATCACACAATGCACGGGGAACCGTGCGTGCTCTGAAACATTTCGGTTGCGCGTTTGCTTTAAGTTCCAAATGTGCTCGATAGTTCTCGGCGCAACCCAGGTCCGGTGCAAAATTCAGCACAGAGACGTGAAACACTATCTGAAGGCACTCTCTGGTCACTAAAAGGACATCATCCAAAATGGACAAGTTAAACAAATGAAAAGAATCCAAACCAAACAAGTTCACTGAAGAAGCAGAACGAATTATGTAAAAAGACACAAGTTTTGTTTGTCTTCTGTATGTGGCAAGGAGGTTGCACTGACCTAAGACAGGGAGCTTCTGTCCCGAATTGCTAGTCAACCTAACGTTTGCGTCACGGAAAGGGTGTTTGCCCAATAGTTTTTAAGTGTCTCAATGTATTAAAGAAACTGCAGCTGACGTATCGAGATAGAACGGAATCACTTTGCCGTGAATGTCCGAGTCTACTAAAAGTTTGTGGTCTTTCCTACGACACAATTTACTGTCATGTGCAACATTGACAGACACAGGCACGAAATCACAAGCAGTGGGGTGGACGTCCGTCAATGTCTATGCGCACAATTCGGTAGAGTGTCACTGGTCAGTGTGGAACGTACACTATGAGTTTCCACTCGAGTACACTCTCGAGCCACAGCAGCCATAGTTCGATTCTGGTTCCAGCAGGAAGCAACGTGCCTGGTATGATTTTGAGCTTTCTTTGATAAACAGATTGAACGTGTCCCTTTTTGTAACACACCTCGCGCACGATTTCAAAACGGCATTCGCTTGCCGGCACGGCACACCTGGCGTAGAGCAAGACGGCACAGGCGCAGCCGGGCACGAGGGCCGTTTACGGCGCTGCGCAGCGTGCGCTGCAGGCTTGCTAATCTGACACACTGCTGGGGAAGTTTCAAATGATTCCCGAGCAAAATCCAGTGTGCCTTGTCGATCCAATATGTGGATCACTTGGGCGAGGGAGGGATTGACAAGTTTCAAAATCTGTTCCCCGATACATGTATCAGAAACGTTCTGTGCAATGGCATCACGTACCACGGTATCCGAGTACGTGAGGCCACATTGACGTTCAGAGGCACCATCGCGAGTGAAGCCTTGTAAATTTGCCACCCACTCCTGATTAGTCTGTCGCATTGCACATCTTGTCCGGAAAACTTGGTACCTCTTTGCCACAACATTAATAGTCTGTTTATAATAGGCATCCAATGCCGAAAGAATCTCTTCGTATGATAAAGTAACTATTTCTCATCCAGGAAAAAACTTGGCTATCACACGATATGTGGACACTCCGACACATGCGAAGAGAAAAGGCTGCCGCTCCTCGAATCCTGTAGGTGGCGAGATGAAACCCAAATTGTCGCGACCACTCCATCCAGCTTTCCAATGCAGAATCAAAGGCTCGAAACGGAGGTGCTACTGCGTGCTGGGGCTGCAATAGCTGTGGCGCGCTAGCGGGCGCGCCTTGTTGAACTGCACGCTGACCTTGGGCGAGCTGTCCGAGTGCATCGAGTAACACCTGCGTTTGCTGATTCTGCTTGTGTCTGTGTATGTGCGGATGGATGTGTGTGTGTGTGAGTGTATACCTGTCCTTTTTTCCCCCTAAGGTAAGTCTTTCCGCTCCCGAGATTGGAATGACTCCTTACCCTCTCCCTTAAAACCCACATTCTTTCGTCTTTCCCTCTTTTTCCCTCTTTCCTGATGAAGCAACCGTTTGTTGCGAAAGCTTGAATTTTGTGTGTATGTTTGCGTTTGTTTGTGTGTCTATCGACCTGCCAGCACTTTCATTTGGTAAGTCACATCATCTTTATTTTTAGATATATTTTTCCCACGTGGAATGTTTCCCTCTATTATATTCACAACAGTACAGTCTGTTAGAAGACAAGAAAAACACACTTTTTATCTTTATGTCACAGCTAACCAATTAGCAGCAGACTCATCGCCAGTTGTTATGTATGAGGCGGAACTATGGGCCTCGTGGAAAGAGGGTGACCCGGCGGAGTCACACAGTTTGTCTCTTAGTCTGATCACGAGGTGTGGGCAGTAATTGCACGCGTTGATCACGTAGGCTGACGTGAGGATCAATGAACTATACTTGACGGGATGTATCTGGAACATCTTAGGAGATTAGAAAGCTAGTAGACAGGAATACAATTAAATACTTAGCTTTAACTCAGCATCAGTGGTGAACGTCGATCTTGATTTTCTACAATAATATTTACAAGTGCAGTTATAGAATGAACTGCGAATACTTCTTTACAATTCTGATTGCTTCACACATATAGATCAATTGTCAATGCCTAAACTGTACGTGGCACCTGGCTAGGTCGTAGCTACTGACTTAGCGGAAGGCTATGCTAACTAGCTTCTCTGCAAATGATTATCTCTGAAGCTATAACAAGTGAACTGTTCCTACTAAAGTCGGCTGTGGAACTGGCCAGTGCGCTAGCATGTCTCTTAAGACCAGCCGAGTGGTGGCGCTCGGTCTGCTAGCGTCGACAGTGGCGACTCGCGGGTCCAATGTGTACTGACGGACCGCGGCCGATTTGCAGGCTACAACCTAGCAAGTATGGAGCCTTGCGGTGACACCACAGTAAGTGTAGTAGGTCTGCGAGACAGGGTTTGTCAGCTATGAGGGGGTATGGGGGAGGTTTGGAGGTTGTTGTAGAGGTGGTGGTCAGTGGCACTCCAAGGCGGGAGTAGGAAATGAGTAGGATGGAGAGCTTTTTGAGGTGGCATTGTGCATGTTGCTCAAGTCCCTGTGGGGCAAGAGTTTCAATGTGCAGTACCTCCATTTCAACAGCTGCCACCCATTGCATACTAAGAAGTCCCTTCACATCTGCAGTGACGAGCAGTCCCTCTCAAAATATACTGAGGGTCTCGCTGAAGCCTTCACTGACCGTAGTTGTCCTCCCAATCTAGTACAAAAACAAATCTCCTGTGCCTTATCTTTCCAGTCTACCACCGTCCAGCCACAGAGGAGCATTCCCCTCGTAACTCAGAACCACCCGGGACTGGAGCAACCGAATTACATTCTCTGCCAGTGTTTCGATTAACTCTCATCGTGCCCTGACATGAGGAATGTCCTGCCCACCCTCCCCCCCCCCCCCCCCACACAGTGTTATTCTGCTGTCCACTGCACCAACACAATATACTCGCCCATCCTTATACAACCCCTGCTCCCAATCCCTTACCTCGTGGGTCATACCCCTATAATAGACCTACATGCAGCAAGACCTATTACACACATCCTCCCACCACCAACCACTCCAGTCCGTTCACCAATGTCACCTATCCTATCAAAGGCAGGGCTACCTGTGAAACCAGTCATGTGGTCTACAAGCTAACTGCAACCATAGTGCTGCATTCTATGTAGGGATGACAACCGACAAGTTGTCTGTCTGCACGAATGGCCACCGACAAACTGTGGCCGAGAAACGAGTGGACCACCCTGTTGCTGAATATGCTGCCAAACATGATATCCTTCATTCCAATGACTGCATCACAGCCTGTGCCATACGGATCCTTCCCACCAACTCCAGCTTTCCCGAATTGCGCAGATGGGAACTTTCCCTGCAATATATCGTGCATTGCCGTAACCCTCTTGGCCTCAACCTTCGTAAGTCGCCGTCCTCACCCCTCCAGCCCCTTCCCTGCTCCCATTCGAGCACTACACAGTCGTCCTTCCACCACCACACCCAGTCTTTTCTTATTTTTCTCTATGTCTCTCCTTTTGCACTACTCCCCCCCCCCCCCCCCCATCTCTCCCCTGCCCGCCACCCAACCTGAACCTGCAGCGCCTTCGTTGTCTGCCATTTCCACCACACTATACCTCACCCTGCCTGCCCCAGACTCCTCCTCCTTTCTCCCACCCCGTGGCCACTCCCATCATCCACTGGTACTGCTGCTTGCAGTGTGGTTTCAGTTGCCTGGGACTGCAGTCGTTTGCGTAAGTTGCGCGCACGTCTATTGTTGGCGAAAGCCGTCGGCCAAAAGCTTTAAGTGTGAAAATATTTCTGTTGTGCCTATCTGCAAGTTAGCATCTCCACTGTAGGACAATCTTCGGATTTGAGGTTGTTCTGGACACGAATTTTGCATTGTGCAAATCTCGTAACAAAGTCCTTTTTACGAACAGGTCTTTACGTCAGCGAGAATAAGTAGTGGGAGGAACTTTGGGATTTGGCATTTATATTGAAAATTACTAAAATGAGTGAAGGCAACAATTACCAAAATTTGGTAGACTTGGAAACGGAACAATCGGTCGAACAGTGGGAAACGGGCACCGCGGTACCCATTGTTCAGGGGCAGGCGGCTAGCATGAAAGACGCGACCGCCGAAACGCAACAAAGAGCAGAAATGGAATTCCAAACTTTAGAAAATGTTTCGGAATCGGAAGTGAAAATCAAATCTGAATCCCTTGATGACGAATACCGGTGGACGATGAAAGAGGAAGGCGCTACGGAAGTAAAACCAGTAGTTTCCGGGAATTTAACTGATTTATTGAATGTTTTGATTAACGAAATCAAGAGGCCATCGGCAGAAATTAAAGCTCTGTCTGCCAAGCAAGAAGCTCAGGCTGCCAAGCAAGAAGCTCAGGTTGCCAAGCAAGAAGTTCAGTCTGCCAAGCAAGAAGCTCAGTTTGAAAAAATTGAACGGAAGCTAGACAATCAGATCAAAGTTATTATCGTTGTTAACAACAATATTGGAGTTGTTAACACAAAAGTTGATAAAACCAAAGAAGATATTGTTGTAATTAATACCGAAATCGGTAATCTTAAACAGGAAATGATAGGCGTTCAGGCGGAAATTGCGAGCATAAATACTCGTTTTTATTCCGAAATTAGCAGAATCGAGAAAAGTGTAGGAGAAGCAGTTGCTCCGATCATCGAGAATAAGGTGACGGAACAAATTCAATTAGTGAAAAAAGAGGATCAAAAGAAGGTGGAAACTTTAAAGGCTTTAGTATCCGAAGTAGATACCGAAGTGACGAAGCAGGCTAATACCTGCGAAGAAAAAAAAGGGAAGTAGAAACGCTTGCGACAACCACTTGCCAAGTAATTACGAGAGTGTCGGAATTAGAAAAGAAACTTGACGAAAAACAGAGCTATGTGCCAATCTGTGCCCATAGTTCGGAATTGTTGACGAAAGAGGAGCGGTTCGACCCCTTGAAAAAAGGCGGTATACACGCGACGGATTTCATTACGAGTTGTGAAAGAGTTTTACCCAGATCATGTACTAATGAGAGAAAAATTAATGCGGTTATTGATGTGCTGTCTGGTGATGCCAAGCGTTGGGGCTTAAACCTCAACATTACGAACCTGACTTTTGACGAGTTTAAAAATTTGTTTCTGGCTGAATACTGGTCAGAGCAAAAACATCTATGTGTCTGGCGCGAATTTGTCGTATCGAGGCCTTTCGATGCGAATTCGCGCGGCTAGATGAAGGAGTTTTGTGAGGGCTGGATCCACAAGTTGGAATATTTGCGTGATCGCCGCACGGAATCCGAAATAGTCTGGGAACTCTACAAGAAGCTTCCAGATGATACAAAACGCTACGTAGGAAGCAATTACAGGACAATCAATGATTTCCTGGAAAGTGTTGAGGACGAGGATAATTGGCGCAATAATCGCGATACTGGTAGAGGCCGTGCTAACAACAACGGGTACCACAGCAAATAAAACAATGATAACTATGGGAATAATGCATACCGTAATCTTGGCAGCAATAACAATAGTGGTTCGGGCCGTAATGACAATCGGTACAATGCAAATAATAACAGGAATGACGGAAACCAGTATCATACTAGCGTGATATGGGCTTCACGGAATAGTAATAACGCCAGAGGGTGTGATCAGCCGCCTCAGCAGCATCCGGGGAGCGTATCTGCTGGGACGAGACAGGGAAACCATTAGCCACGCCGGTGAGAGGCCGACCGGGCGTGGAGAAATTTTGGAGGCCCAATAACAAGAGAAAACCCAGGTGTCGTCGTTATGAAAATTCCGCATGGAATAATCAACGGTGGGAGAGTGTGCCAGTGTTAAGAGAAAGGAGTGCGCCCACAAGTAGTAGATCAGCTGTATACACGGCAGTAGAAAATACATTCACTGTCAGTGAGAACAATTTAAGTAGTGTTCCGGAAATCGATTATAAAGTGGCAGCTGTAATACCCACAGCGGAACTGGAGATTGAGTTTAAGAATGATTCACGTGTTGAGAGAAGATGTCGGATAAAACGTCCGTCATCGAGCGAGGGGATGCAGAGAAGGATGAGGTCTGGTTAAGGCAGTTCGGTCACTTATACGACGAACTAAGAGATTATAGGGGCATTAATGGGAGAAGTGTTTATGGGGAGCGCGTGCAGGATTTTCCGCATCTCGTCCCGCAGGAAGATAGTGTTTGTGAAATGATAGAAAGTTCTGGCCCTAACCGGCAGACTTTACTAGAAGTAGTTGATATTAATGGGGAGCACGAGCAAGATTCATCGTGTTTCGTCCCGCAGGAGTTAGATGTTGAAGTAGTAACGGAAAGTTCTGGCCCTAACCGGCAGACCTTACCGAAAGTCGTAGTGGTGGAAGTAGCCGACCCATCCGACGCAAACCTCCGGTTTAAACATTGCGACAATATTTAGGAGAAAGATTACGAAAATTTTAGTCATAGCCGGACACGATTGGTAGAAAAGCACATAGATTACAGCGTGTATTATATGAGGTTAGAACTGATATTATACGGTCAGACGATAGCAGTGTGGGTTGCGCAGATCTAGAGGAAGTATTTGCAGATACTACTGGGCACATTTCTCCATGTAGATTGGCAGATGAGATCAATCTGACCAAAGAGGAATCAACGAAAGTGACAATTAATGAATGATAGCAAAGCAACACTCACTAGTTGACGAGTTACAGGAAAAGGTTTCGGTATTGGAGGCGAAGCTCTAGACTAAGCCTCAGGACAAACGTGATGAAATTAAAACTGTATGTGAACAGAGGCTGAAAAAGCCGCCAGTTAAGCAGGATTTAGGATCAAAGCCGGATGTTTTTTTTCTCGAATGACCTGGATATAGACGAGGATTTACTGTGGGAAAATAAAGAAACAGTCGAGGACAAGTGTAGACAGATAGTAGTGTCTGTTAATATGCATGACCTACAACTAAACGTGTTGATTGACACCGGTGCAGAATTGAGTGCTGTATCTGGGAAAATATTTGAGTTACTGAAAGACAGACCCGGCATCGTAGTTATGCCAGTAACAGGAGTGAAAATTATCGGTGCTACTGGGAAGGCCAGTAAACCGGTCACAAAACAGATTTTTGTCAACTTCGAGATATGTGGGGCACGATTTGAACAAGAGTTTGTCGTCGTGCCAGACTTAACTACGGGAGTAATTATCAGGATAGATTGGCTATTTAAGTACCGTGCAGTGATTAATTGCGAAAGCAAAACTTTGACATGTACGTCACAAGATAAAACAATAGTAGTTAGTTTTGACGAGGCAGGAGACGGTGTGCATAGGCAATACCAGCCTATACACATTTTTAACTGGCCGGATGACATTGACGTAGGAATGAATTTGAACTGCCGTAACGTGAGGAATCTCGGCATTGACAAAAGTGTAGAAAGTGAATTGGAAGAGATAATCAAATTCCCTCCACGGATTGACATTAATATTGTTGTGAAAAAAGATCGTTTGCGAGAAGTAATGAAGCTAAAAGCCGATGCTCGCATACATCGTTTTTGTGGACTGACAAGAGCAGCCAGTCCACAATGAAGTAGCCGATAGGGCACGCGTCAACTCACGCCGTCTTGCGTTAAGTCTGAAACAGGATACTTCATAAATGCTATAAAGAAAAGAACGGAGCGTCTCATATACTTAACTTTATTCTCTTGTGTGGTACATCTCTATGGTGAATACAAGTATGACTCTCTCCAGATATGGTTAACTGCGCCTTGCTAGGTCGTAGCTATGGACTTAGCTGAAGGCTATTCTAACTGTCTCTCGGCAAATGAGAGGAAGGCTTCGTACGTCTAGTCGCTAGCAATGTCGTCCGTACAACTGGGGCGAGTGCTAGTCCGTCTTTCTAGACCTGCCATGTGGTGGCGCTAGGTCTGCAAGTACTGACAGTGGCGACACGCGGGTCCGACATGTACTAATGGACCGCGGCTGATTTAAGCTACCACCTAGCAAGTGTGGTGTCTGGCGGTGACACCACAATCGTCATGACGCTAAAGCGCGTTTTGCTAAGTTTGCAATCGGAGACTTAGTACTTGTAAAAGCTCATGAGAAATCGAGTGAGATAGACCATGAAATCTCTAAATTTAAGTTTGTTTATAATGGACCACATAAAGTCATTGGTATACCTCACACAAATGCTTATTGCTTAGAGTATCCAAGCTCTGGAAAACTATTAGGTATACGGAACATTGTAGACCTGAAATTGTACCAACCTAGGATTGATTAATACCACAGAATGGGTAATTTGTACAGTACGTAAATATAGAGTGTAATATTTCACGATTTGCTAGATTTCCATGCGTTTGCCTGACCAAGAGGACATTAAAGAAGTTGTAATTAATAAGAAATTAATTTTGACTAAATGATTTAAGAGTAACTGATTAGTAATCATCTGAAAAATCCAAGCTGCTAGTTTAAGTTTTCAGCTGAATCACAGTAGATTAAGGAATGTAAATATGCTTTTGAACTAGCTGTCAGATTTCATGAATGTGTGTTTTACTAGTCTTTGTCGATGTACTTAGACGCTGTTTTAAGTTTCAGGCTAGTACATGCGTGTGATGATGGACAGTGTTGAGTTATCCACTGTGATTGTGTTAATGGACTCCTCGATATTACTCGGGAGTGAATTTTTTCCGAAAGAATTCAGTGAAACGGACGTTCTGGAAATCCAGTTACACAGGCGAGTGAGATAAAGCGTGCCGCACAGGCGGGCGCAACAATACTGGCAAGGCGGAGCCGCTGTCGGCTCTTGTGTCGCTGTCGGCTCTTGTGCCGCTGGTCGGCATTCTTTGTACTTGCGAGTACGGAAGGCGGAGTTGTATTTCTTCCCGGACAGCTGATGAGAGAGAATTCTGCTGTCAATATTTATGTTTTTGTCAATCTGCTGTATATTATTTTCTTGTTTAGCTTAAATTGGACTATCATTACGAGAATATTAATTATGAAAAGGTTACATAAAAATGTGTATGATATGTAATTACTAATTAATTTGCGTATTTTGATCTACCTGTTTTTATGGCCATGTACTCTGATTAATTTTGTAAACAGTATTCCATTTCTTGATAGTGTTATGGATTTTGACGATTTTGGAATAGCTAAACCATTTTCTATGTTTACTATGAATTTTAATATGTTGTCAACCTGTTTTATTTTGTGCAAGATGACAGAGTGGAATAAGATTAGTAGTGTATCCAATCAATTATTATGGTCTAAAAATTGATTTATGGTTAATTAGACGAATGCTAAATTTTGTAGATGTTTTGAGCATATGCATTTCCACTGTTCTTTTTTGGGATCTTTTCTGAGTCTGTTTACGTTACACGGACATCCTCAGACAATGTGGGGCACGTGTAACGCCGGAAATGCATACCCTCCTATTTCCATCTATTGTACTATAATTTTTTTCCTTATTTTGTTACCTGAAGATACAACATTTCTGTGTCTTTGTATATTGCAATTGTTTTACTATTTGTATATATATGCATTTATGTCAATGTATAATTGGTTTGTTTTGTGAATATTATTTGTATTTATACGCTGGGTCTGGCCTAGGGAAAACTATACTATCGAACGAATACATCGATAGGCCGTGTGGAGAATGAAAGTGTTTAGGATCTTTGGTAGTGTTAACTCTGCCGCGTGGAGCGCGGGCTGAGCAGAAAGGGTCTGGCTGGGGTAGTGCAGTGGAGCATTTGTGCTGTGTGACGCTCCCGTGAGTTGCCGCGCTTTCGGGGTTGGGCGGCATGTAATTGCGCTCGACTTGCTATGATAGTTTCTGACATGGTGTCGTGGACGGGAAGCATTAGCTGGCGCACATGCAAGTGCCCGTTTCGCCTGATGACCGTGTCGAGAAGAAGGCGCGCCAACATCCAGCTTCTGCAACAGCGACGGCCGACAATGAGTGACTGTCGCCACCTCCTCGATCGACGGCTTCAAACCTTCAATCAACCAACAAGGAAGACTGGAAGCACGTAAAGTTTTAGAACTGTATGGCAGACCTCAGTTTTTCAAACTGTACCATTTCCGTAACTATAATTACAGCAACTTAGCATGAATATTTGTTGCTCATTGTCCCAATTACATTGCCTAGCAGGGTCCCTTCCTTTTCCGGAATGAACCCGAGTGTCGTTGAAATTCAAACGCCAGCATTAAAGTTATATAATCGGATTTCGCTGCTTTAATTTCAAAGTTCAGTTAAGGTATTCATAACTGGCTACAATATTTAGATTGCACAAGCACAAATTAAGAGTGCGAGTTTTGTTACCGTATTTTAGTTACCTGTGACTGCAGCTCAGCTTGGTACGTACTAAGTTTTACTATTGTTAATTGTTCAGAATCATTTAATTCAAGTTCAAAGTTAAATCTCTTATTTCTAAATTGCGTAGATTCAAGTAGCTTTTGAAATGATTGTTGAGGTATTCCAAGACTAACCGTATTTTACTGAATTTCGATGTGCTTCAAAAAGAAAGCTCACTATTAACTTCAGTCACTAAATTAACTTTCGATTTTCCGGTTTTATTAATTCTTTTGTTAAATTAAGTCAGATTGTAGCGAAATTTATTACTTCTGACAAACTTTCAGTTTTCACACTACACGTGTCAACCTTCAGTTGCCACGCTTCTAGTGCTAATTATATGTGTAATAACCTTTCTTTATCAGTTACTATAGTAATTGTCCATAGGACTGGCGACCGTAATTTCCCCCAAATCTCAAATATCTAATTACCGCTATTTATTTGCTAACGTAACGGCCGCACATTTACTTTCTTTATTAACTTTACCCCTTTTCAAAATTAATTTCCACCAGTTTCATTAGCATTTTTCCTTTCATTTAGATGTAACCCTTTCCTCCCTCTTTACCGACAGATTAACTTCGGTGACGATTGCTTTTCCCAAATTTCCATTAGGTACACGCGGTTTAATTTTTCACTGTCATTAAGGTCGATAAGTGAGGGGGAGGTTACAGTTGCCGTAACCCTCTTGGCCTCAACCTTCGTAAGTCGCCGTCCTCACCCCTCCAGCCCCTTCCCTGCTCCCATTCGAGCACTACACAGTCGTCCTTCCACCACCACACCCAGTCTTTATTTTTCTCTATGTCTCTCCTTTTGCACTACTCCCCCCCCCCCCTCCCATCTCTCCCCTGCCCGCCACCCAACCTGAACCTGCAGCGCCTTCATTGTCCGCCATTTCCACCACACTATACCTCACCCTCCCTGCCCCAGCCTCCTCCTCCTTTCTCCCACCCCGTGGCCACTCCCATCATGCACTGGTACTGCTGCTTGCAGTGTGGTTTCAGTTGCCTGGGACTGCAGTCGTTTGCGTAAGTTGCGCGCACATCTATTGTTGTCGAAAGCCGTCGGCCAATAGCTTTACGTGTGAAAATATTTCTGTTGTGCCTATCTGCAAGTTAGCATCTCCACTATAGGGCGAGTAGTAACTTTGCTTCTCATAATATTGTTATATTCCATCCAGAATTTTCCACTGTTTGATAATTGAAATTATAACGTTTTTTGATCCTATGTGTAGTTTCTGATATATTTTATCGTCTTCAGCTAAAAAGAATATCCAGAATAGCTGACGATAATTGAAACTGACATTGTGATAAATGTATAAAAACATAAAAATTGACCTTGACAGTTTAGTGTACCATTACTTTAAAACTCACTACGCAACTGACGAATGAACTTCGGGAAGGAGGAGACCACCAAGAAGCACAATTGGTGGGTATGTAAACACATAGTGTAGTATGATGTGCCAAATTGTTTCTGAGATTCCAGGTTTAACTGCTACATTTAATACGAAATATATACTTACTCACCATTTAGCACCAGAAAATTACAGCACATTCCACATTTGCTAAGACTCTTGGACAATTAAAATTAATCGCATAAACGTTTAGCTATCACAGAATTATAATATACAGGACAGTTCAGAATTAGTGCAGCAATTAAAGACAGCTATAACTATATATTAAATAGTGATACACTGATAAGAAATACAGAGAATTTAAAACAAAGATAAAGATTTCTCCTCACGTGTTTTGTAAGTGTTCTACACTCCTGGAAATTGAAATAAGAACACCGAGAATTCATTGTCCCAGGAAGGGGAAACTTTATTGACACATTCCTGGGGTCAGATACATCACATGATCACACTGACAGAACCACAGGCACATAGACACAGGCAACAGAGCATGCACAATGTCGGCACTAGTACAGTGTATATCCACCTTTCGCAGCAATGCAGGCTGCTATCCTCCCATGGAGACGATCGTAGAGATGCTGGATGTAGTCCTGTGGAACGGCTTGCCATGCCATTTTCACCTGGCGCCTCAGTTGGACCAGCGTTCGTGCTGGACGTGCAGACCGCGTGAGACGACGCTTCATCCAGTCCCAAACATGCTCAATGGGGGACAGATCCGGAGATCTTGCTGGCCAGGGTAGTTGACTTACACCTTCTAGAGCACGTTGGGTGGCACGGGATACATGCGGACGTGCATTGTCCTGTTGGAACAGCAAGTTCCCTTGCCGGTCTAGGAATGGTAGAACAATGGGTTCGATGACGGTTTGGATGTACCGTGCACTATTCAGTGTCCCCTCGACGATCACCAGTGGTGTACGGCCAGTGTAGGAGATCGCTCCCCACACCATGATGCCGGGTGTTGGCCCTGTGTGCCTCGGTCGTATGCAGTCCTGATTGTGGCGCTCACCTGCACGGCGCCAAACACGCATACGACCATCATTGGCACCAAGGCAGAAGCGACTCTCATCGCTGAAGACGACACGTCTCCATTCGTCCCTCCATTCACGCCTGTCGTGACACCACTGGAGGCGGGCTGCACGATGTTGGGGCGTGAGCGGAAGACGGCCTAACGGTGTGCGGGACCGTAGCCCAGCTTCATGGAGACGGTTGCGAATGGTCCTCGCCGATACCCCAGGAGCAACAGTGTCCCTAATTTGCTGGGAAGTGGCGGTGCGGTCCCCTACGGCACTGTGTAGGATCCTACGGTCTTGGCGTGCATCCGTGCGTCGCTGCGGTCCGGTCCCAGGTCGACGGGCACGTGCACCTTCCGCCGACCACTGGCGACAACATCGATGTACTGTGGAGACCTCACGCCCCACGTGTTGAGCAATTTGGCGGTACGTCCACCTGGCCTCCCGCATGCCCACTATACGCCCTCTCTCAAAGTCCGTCAACTGCACATACGGTTCACGTCCACGCTGTCGCGGCATGCTACCAGTGTTAAAGACTGCGATGGAGCTCCGTATGCCACGGCAAACTGGCTGACACTGACGGCGGCGGTGCACAAATGCTGCGCAGCTAGCGCCATTCGACGGCCAACACCGCGGTTCCTGGTGTGTCCGCTGTGCCGTGCGTGTGATCATTGCTTGTACAGCCCTCTCGCAGTGTCCGGAGCAAGTATGGTGGGTCTGACACACCGGTGTCAATGTGTTCTTTTTTCCATTTCCAGGAGTGTATATGACCTTAGTCATTCACAAAGCACTGAAGCTATAATCCATTCATACCATATGTTCTGAAGTTAAATGGTGTTAAGGACAGCATATTTTGAGTTCTGCGTACTGTTTGTGGCAAAGGAGGCACATATGCAAGGCCTTTCACATGTAACCCATATAAATCCGAGGGAATGACACCCGTAGATCTGGGTGCTCGAGACAACACAGCATCGTTGTGTCCAATATGGCCGGTCTGACTGTTTGAAAGAATTTGTTTTAAAATCTGGGAACCTCTATAACCCAAAGTGGTGGTGTTCCATCTTGTTGACAGATGCAATCCTTGGAATCCTTGAGAGCTGTGGTGTCAGGTTCCAATAAGTATTTTTTCTATCACTTAGCTCAATAAAGAAAATTTTTGTGACCACATTTTACAGAACACACACCTTCTGGTAGGCTGCTCGTGTTCAACTACACACGAAGACGTTACTGTATCCTGCATTCGAATGAAGTGCCAGTTAATCTTGGCACTGATTCGGAAGGTTGCCCTCATTGTTAAATATAAAATGCACAGAAAATGTTTTTTTCTTACACTGCTGTGGCAAACGCACCAGTCATTGATCCACTGTGTTTGAGTGGCAGTCAAAACTTTGGACTTCAATTACAGTCTCTGTAATATTGCTATCCATTAAACAGATATAGCTGTTTATTTGTTTTGAATTTTCATGTACACCCTCAAAAATGAAAAAGAAATCTTCCAAGTAACTTCACTCTTGATATTTTCTTGTCTTTGCCAAGGTTTCATTCTTTATCCTAATGTTGTGGATACACAGTAATACTGTTGCTTCTGTCTTAAAATGAAGCTGTACACAGAATGGTGCTGTGTTCTGGCAGAAAACATGGAGATAAAAAAAGGAAGAAATAATGTCACACTGTCTTGAGTCTTTTTCGTCAATAAAATATTTCCCACATCACTGGCACAATTAGCAGCAACTAATGTAGATGCTTTTGAAATATATTAACTTTCACCGTTTAGATACTGATGTTACAGCATGTATGAGGGGAAACGAGATGATCTTTCTGACAAGTTTCTAAACTCTAGCCTTAAGATTTTTTAACAACCACATGAAACACAAATTTTGAATAGCCAAGAAGTTCTGTTATGACAACAGGCTCTGGTTTTATGGAGAAATCACATTCTTAGCTTTGTTGTTGAGTTCAACATACTGTTTGTTATAAAATTCTTTATTTTACGATCAACAGACAATAAAAATAAACAATCATCAGCATGAAATTTAGCTCTACAACACTGGAATGATGTTAAATACTCTTAAATCTTAAACTAATTGCTTTTATATAATATCCAGCTCAGCCGCTTCCAGTAACAACAGGGATTTGAGTGCTAACAAATATAAATTAATACACCGCTAACATGTGATGTTCTGAATGAGTTGCTCAAAACTAACATTATCAGACCTTCAAACTGTATCAAACGTTTCGGTACTGTGTGTCTGTGAGATTTCCTAAATTCTTGGCTTCTGTGATCTGTAACTAAAAAACTGCATTTACACACGAAGGTAACACATCTAATATTGTTCTAGGACTTGAAAGATCTCTCTCTATTCACAAATGCCTTATTTCCTGTTGTAATTAGACTAAAGTCAGTTTATAAACATACATGTAATTTTGCTATTGTCTGAGTGCGCAGAACTACAGCATTTATTACAAAATGCAAAGTAATGAAACTGCCGATAATACAACATTTAAAATGGTGGTGTAAGCTAAGGAGGTAATGACTATAGAGCTTAATTTACTAACAGAGTAACTCTCAGTTGGCTACTTACCAGAAACTTGTAGTTACTATGTGAGTACCGTCTGGGTTGGGCACAGGGTAAGTCTCTGTACAGTCATACCAATACATGTTCGTATACATCTTTATCTTTCACGTTGCTACACAGCTACCACTGACAAATATGAGAACTTTTTATACTGGCAGCATCTGCCAGGTACACAACCATGAGTTAAGGGCACATGTGGGACAGTGAGAATTTAGCGTCCTCCTCCTCAAGGTGAGGTCACTAGGCGCGGGAATTGGCCAGACATTTATCTCGAGTGATTATAGGGAACCGTATGAAACCCAGCAGACGGCACCCCCCCCCCCCCCCCCCCAAAAAAAGGGTAAGAAGGAGGCCGTAAACACTGTGACATCTCACTCTCTCCGGTGGAACAGAAGGGAATGATTAAACATAGCATTCCATTTCTGTTTGTTCCAAGTTCACAAATAACTGTCAATTCTGTGGCAACAATAATTTCACAGTGGACTAAATAGGGTAGCTAAATTGATATGTGAAGCTGGAATGCAGGACTGCACAGAGAAGCCACACAAAACTGTTAGTTACTCAAAACTGAGATCTCAACTTTTAAAAAACTAATGAAGTCACTGACAAAACCCAAACCACCGGTACACTCTGGCAACGATAGTTAATGACTGATATTAATGCAGTTAGTGATGCCAAATGCTCGAGTATGCCTGCAAATATTGCCTCCCTTCCCCCTCCTTTATTTCACTTCAGTCACTCTTCCCCATATTCTGTCACTTACAACAAAAGTATATACCATCAAAGGGGCACATTTTGGAAATGTGAGAATTCGATAACCATATAAGATACACACTACTGCAAACTGTCACCAACTGGTGCATTCTCACAGAAATTAACTACAGACCACTTACAGATGCTCAAATAAATACGCAGTCTTCCACAAATTTAAAGTAAACTAGTACAAAATAAAGCATTAAGGTCAGCCGTACATCAAGAAAATTGATACAAATGACACAAAACAACAAACTTAATTTTACATTATGTGCCTATACAGATTTATCGAATTGCACGAGGCAGAGTCGACAGACAGGCACGACAATGTGGGCGGTCACGTAGGAGGCGTCCCGCAGAGCACTCCCACGGAACGCCTCTCGAGTAGAGTGTCAGCACCGGAGTAGTGACTCCGACGAGCTGCGGGTCGCCCACTCGCTGCCTCCAGGTGCGAGCCCGATCCTGCCGCCACCCCGCCACTCACTTGCGCCGGCGGTACTTGGCGCGCCCCCCGTCGGCGGCGAGTTGGCGATGGCCGTGCAGCTGGTGGTGTCGGTGGTGTGGTCGCCTCCACCTTCTTGGGCGGCCTGAAACGAATGTGCAGAGAGGACGGTTAGACCACAGAGCCAATTCCGTTTGTCAACGTACGGTTCCAGTTATCAAAGCGTGTGGAGTAGCTAGTGGTGTATTTTTATGTTCTCGTATATCATAAATTACGTAGGGCACAATGTCCCTGTTATCATTCACGTACTGAAAAGATATGAAACCTATTAGAGCAAACCTGCCTGTAGGCTGAAAGCTTTCCAGTTACCACCCGCTGTGGAAATGGGGGACAGGGACAGAGACAGCGACGAAACAGAAGCACCAGTACAATGTAGGCCTACACGCTGTCATCTAAAGCCCCTATTACACGATGTGCCTAATCCGTACACCTATGCACCAGTGCCCCAAACAGGCGTATCTGTAACTACGTACTGGTTCACGTACACCTATTACACCATCTACACGGGACATACGTGGAACACGTGTGCAGTAGATAATAATGCGCGAAATGCAAACAGAACTGTCTGATATCTTGTAAAATTCGTTCTACATCGCGAAACACAAAGGGCGTTGTGTGACATATTGGAACGTCATTCGTTCAAAATATTTATGTGAGCTCGAGGTTCCTATTTAATAAGAAATTGTTTTTATGATTATTTATGAAGCGATTGTTATTCTCTTATGTAGGTTATTACTGTTCTGAATTACAGAATCAACATTTAGTTTTATATTATGACACTTGGTTAACAGGTGTAAAGTATATATAAATTTACATTTATACACCAGTTTGCACATGGAGGAACCACTTGTTTTTGGAGGTATTGCTCTGGTAGTGGTAGTAAATCATGTTATTAGGGTGCGACAGCGTCGACGACAATGAAAACGAAAAGCCAGATGTTGTCGAGTTCAACCCTGGCTGAAAAGAAGGAATGATGGTAGGGGATTATATTCACTGCTTATGAAACAACTGAGGCCCGAAGATCCGCAGGAATTTCAGGACTTCGTGAGTACGGATATGGCCTGTTTCGAGAAGCTGCTATTTATGGTAGAAGACAGATTTAGCAAGTGTGACACAGTAATGAGAGAGGCTATGTCACATTCTTGAAACTAAGAATTAAATCATATGTTTATATGTTTTGTGATCATACCGGCTTAGATCACTGATGAAATACCGGTAAACGCCCTGTTATGGTTGTAACATTGCGTTTCCTGGCGAATGGGGAATCTTTTAAGAGTCTGGCTTTTAGCCACAGAATAGCACAGCCTATCATTTCAAAAGTTGTTGTGAATGTATGCACTGCAATTTGCAGCACTTGAAAGGACTAATACTTAAAGGTGTACTTGTGTTATTTTTTTAAGTTTTGAATATACAGTATGTAAGTGCTACTCAGAGTTTTTCAGTCCTCGTCTGTCGCACTGGACAAAACTGCACGGACTTTGTCACCTATCACTGCTAGTTTCTGTTTTCTGGCATGCTGAAATAAACAAGAGATGCAATCAAAACAAACATGAACTTTCATAAGCTAAGGCATTATGATACAAATAGAAAATCACTGTGTGGCGTTATATGCATATTACTCAGAAAGAAATGATTGCCTCCCAACACCCTCTTCTTCCCAGCCCCACCCCCTTCACCCCATGCCTTCGGCCTCCTCCTCCTCCACCCCTTCGGGTGCCACTCCCCCTCCCCCTCCTGAGAAGTGCTCCCCTCCTTCGGTGGCCGCCAGTACTGGAGCTCCCTCCTGGGACTCCTCTTCCTGGTGGCACCCCCTCCCCCTCCCCCGAAGGTCAACTGCTCCACATCGGCAGTGTGATCTGCGGCCGGTGGGCGCCAAGACTGCCCAGTGTAATTCCTTGCCTGCCCTCGTTGAAGTCTGCCCCTCTCTTCCTTCCCGAGAGAAGAAGTAGGAACAAGGGCAAGGCCCCTCTGGTACCCCCTGAGGTGCAGTGTTCCCCTCCTACAATGAACCAACAGAGTGTGACCCAACCTATACGGATATTATCCCATCCTTATCGGTGACGGGTAGTGACTCGGTGTTGTGACTGACTCCGGTACACTCGCTTCCACTTCGGACTCCAGCTTGAAAATCCTCCAGTGGAATTGTAATAGACATTCACGTCACCTTCCAGAGTTGCAGCCCCTTCTTTCCTTCTACTCTGCCTGTCAGAACCGAATTGGCCCTTTGCAGGCTTCTGGTGGTGTTTGCACCTGGTCCGCAAGGACACTGTTAGTAAGTGGGTTCCCCTCCGTACCACTCCGGAAGCAATTGCTGTCAGGGCCCATCTGGCCACTCCGATCACTATCTGTAATCTCTACCTCCCACCTGACAGGCCACCAACATCCCTTGCCCTCACCACCCTCCTTCGACGACTCCTTTCTCCCTTCCTGTTATTAGGCGACTTTAATGCCCACAACCCTCTTTGGGGTAGTCATACGACTACTGCCCTGGGAAGGACAGTTGATTCTGGCAGGGCTTGACCTCTGTTTACTAAACACAGACGCTCCCACACATGTAAGGTGGCGCACGGCACTTTCTCAACCGTTGACCTCTGCATCTGCAGTCCCGGTCTTCTTCCCTCCATTCAACGGTGACTTATGTGACAGCGACCATTACCCGACTGTTTTGACCTTCCTTCAGTGTGTCTCGCTCCGTCACCCTCCCAGGTAAGCCATATCTAAGGCTGATTGGGGTGCCTTCTCCTCTGCTCCCATCCCCCCCCCCCCTGTATTGCCACACAACAGTGTTGATGAATCTACTCTGACTTTGACTGCCGCCATCCTTTCAGCAGCTGTTTCAGCAATCCCTTCTTCTTCAGGTTCCCCCCGCCGGAAGATGGTCCCTCGGTGGACTCCGAAAATTGCTGCAGCCATAAAAGACCGCCGCCGTGCTCTTCGACACTTCGAGCGACACCCTTCTACTGATCTTTGAACGACTCTGCGCCCGGGCCCGCTACCTAATCAAATTTCAGAAATGGATTTGCTGGGAACAATATGTAGCTGCCATTGGATCCCACACCCCCACTTCATAAGTCTGGGTGAAACTAAGGCGAATTTTTGGCCACCGTCCTCCCGCCAGGGTTACAGGAATTTCTGTGCACGATGTTGTTGTTACCAATCCGGACTTTGTAGCAGAAAATTTCGCTCAACACTTTGCTCAAGCTTCGGCATCGGCTCAGTATCCGCCCACGTTCCTTGTCCTGAAAGAGCGTTCAGAAAGACTGCCTTTGTCTTTTGTTTCTCGCTGCTCGGAGCCGTATACGAAAGCGAATTTCCCAGCGCCCTCGCCATTTGTCCTGACACGGCTCCTGGACCACATCGGATACATAACCAAATGCTCCAACACTTTTCAGTGGATGGCGACCGTCGTATACTGACCCTCTTCAACCGTCTGTGGAATGAGGGAGTCTTTCCTACCCAGTGGCAGGACAGCATTGTTGTTCTTGTGTCAAAGCAAGTTGCCTCTTTAGCTGGATAGCTACCGTCCAACTAGCCTTACTAACACCCTCTGTAAGCTCCTTGAATGCAAGGTGAGTTGGCGCCTGTTTTGGATCCTTGAATCCCACGACCTTTTGTCATCAACTCGAAGTGGTTTTCGCTGTGGCCGCTCTATGGTGGATAACTCGGTCCACCTGGAGTCGGCAACACCTCCTTGATGTGAATAAAGCCTACGACACCACCTGGTGCTACGACATCCTCACATCTCTTCACGAATGGGGTCTCTGTGGCACTCTGTCCATTTTTATCCGTAACTTCCTTTCTTGTCGCTCTTTTCAGGTCCAAGTTGGCTCCTCCAATAGGTCTCCCCATCGGCAAGAAAATGGGGATCCACAGGGTTCCGTGCTGAGCGTCCCTCTGTTTCTCATAGCCATTAATGGTCTGGTGACAGCTGTTGGAGCGACAGTGTCCCCTTCTTTGTATGCTGACGATCTTTGCGTCTACCTCGCCTCCTCCGTAATGGGCGCTGCAGAACGCCCTGTACAGGGAGCAATCAGTCGGGCTCACTCGTGGGCTCTCTCCCATGGCTTTCAGTTTTTGGCGGCCACGACACGGGTCATGCATTTCCGTTGTAGCCGTACAGTCCATCCCCATCGGGAACTGTTCCTCGATGTCCAGCCCCTCGAGGTGGTGGACACCCTTCGCTTCTCGGGTCTGGTCTTTGATGTCCGGTTAACATTCCTCCCTCATCTTCGCCAGCTGAAGAGCACGTGCTGGTCACATTTCAATGTTCTTAGGTGTCTGTGCAATACCTCCTGGGATGCAGACCGCTCTGTTCTCCTACGATTGTATCAAGCGTCGGTCCAGTCTCATTTAGACTATGGGAAGTCCTGTCTATGGTTCTGTGTCGCCTTCACACTACATATACTAGACCCCATCCACTACTGTCGGGTCTGACTTGCGAATGGTGCCTTCCGGACTAGTCCCGTACTTAGCCTTCTCGCAGAGGCGGGATACCACCACTGTGAGTTTTGGGCCAGCAATAGCTGATATCTTATGCACTCCGCACATTTCGCTGCACCCCAAAGCACCCTAATTGTGGTCCCCTTTATCCAGCCATGGAGATCACCCTGCCGCAGCGGAGGCCACGATGTAGGCTTACCATGGCTCTCTGCATTCAGTCGCTCTTTTCTGAGCTCCAGCAATTGCCTTTACAGCCTTTCAACTCCGCTGATGCACGCACCCCTCCGTGGTGCATCCCAAGGCCGCAGCTCTGCCTCGATCTCTCAATTGATTCAAAGGATTCTGTCCCTGCGATGGCTCTTTGCCACCAGTTCCCCCGTCTCCTCAGTTCTTTTCAGGGTTCAGAAGTGATTTATACTGATGGCTCCACAGTAGCTGGCCACACTGGTTTTGCTTACACCTATGCGCGATGCACAGAACTTTGTTCCTTGCCAGATGGCTGTAGTGTTTTTACTGTACAATTGGTAGCCATCTTGCGCGTACTGGACCGTATCCGCCCCCTCTCAGGTCTATCCTTCACTATCTGTAGTGACTCATTGAGCGGTTGCTCATCGCTATCCAGGAATCCCTTCGTTTCCTCGCTCGACGTGGATGCTTGGTATTTTTCATTTGGACCCCAGGCCGTGTTGGGATTCCTGGCAATGAACTTGCCGATCGCCTGGCTAAATTAGCTACTACCGGGCCACCTCCTGGCATTCCGGAAATAGACCTTCGCTCGGCATTTCGTCGTCACGTTTTGGACTTTTGGGATGCAGAATGGATTACTCTTTCTGGCTCCCTGCGATGGCTCTTTGCCACCAGTTCCCCCGTCTCCTCAGTTCTTTTCAGGGTTCAGAAGTGATTTATACTGATGGCTCCACAGTAGCTGGCCACACTGGTTTTGCTTACACCTATGCGCGATGCACAGAACTTTGTTCCTTGCCAGATGGCTGTAGTGTTTTTACTGTACAATTGGTAGCCATCTTGCGCGTACTGGACCGTATCCGCCCCCTCTCAGGTCTATCCTTCACTATCTGTAGTGACTCATTGAGCGGTTGCTCATCGCTATCCAGGAATCCCTTCGTTTCCTCGCTCGACGTGGATGCTTGGTATTTTTCATTTGGACCCCAGGCCGTGTTGGGATTCCTGGCAATGAACTTGCCGATCGCCTGGCTAAATTAGCTACTACCGGGCCACCTCCTGGCATTCCGGAAATAGACCTTCGCTCGGCATTTCGTCGTCACATTTTGGACTTTTGGGATGCAGAATGGATTACTCTTTCTTCGCCAAACAATCTGAGGGCAATTAAGGATTCTACAACTCCGTGGCGGTCCTCCTTATGGGCCTCTCATAAGGCCTCTGTTGTCCTATGCCAGCTCCACATCGGCCATACTTTTTTGAATCACGGTTGTCTCCTCTGTCGTGAGGACCCCCCCCCCCCCCCCCCCCTCTGTCGTCGTGAAGTGATGTTGACTGTGGCTCACATCTTATTGGACTGATCCAACTTAGACACCCTACGACGGACTTTTAGCTTTCCAGTCTCGCTACCCCTGGTGTTAGCTGACAATGCCTCAGCGGCGGATCTCACTTTACGTTTTATTCGTGATGGGGGTTTTTATCGCTTTATTTAAGGGAGGGACCTTCGACCTTATTGGTGAGTAGAGGGGATGGCAGGCCCTCTTGCTCCCTCCTTTGTCCCGACTGGATCGGCTTCAACTGGGCTCGGTGGTTCACCCCGGCCCTCTGCCTTCCCACTCCTTTCCTTACGGGGTCTGTTATGTCTTGAGCATCTCTCTTGTCTCCTGTGCTTCTTCCTTCCCACCCCCTGTCATTAGTCGCTTTCTTTCCCTCACCTCTTCTTCCGCCCTTTTCCTTCCTTCCTGTCATTAGTTTATCATTTTATGGACATTGTAGTTCCCGCTCCTAATTTGAGATTTTATCAGTTTTAGTTAATCTAAGGTCAGAGGGACTGATGGGCGCTCAGTTTGGTCCCTTCTCCAACCGACGTGATAGAGCCGAGTCACACGTACACCTTTCCTCGCCATATGCTCGAATTAAGATGCTTAAATCCTCTTCTCTCCATTTCATTTCTAGAATACGAAGTAATCAATAGAAATAATGCTTTCACAAACAGCTAGTACAAGAGAGTCTACTGGCAAAAAAATGGTTTTCTCTGCATTCGTGAAAACCTACTTACTGGGGAAAAAAACCACGGTAAACCCCCAATACAAAATGTGCTACTAGCCACCAAACAAATAACAAGCAAAAAACATTGCAGTAGCCCCTTCCGCGCACGCGTGCATTATCGCTGCCTCGTGCACGTGCGCAGATTGACAGCTGTTTAGATCTGCTCTCTTTCCTGGTGCACGGATAATGTGTGTGCTACTTTTCGCAGATTCACCCATTCTACCGCTAGACGGCTGTCGTGCCAGACCAGTACCGTTCGCAGCAGATCGTCATGTAATACCTGCTTAACAGTAGACTACTGAAAATACCTTGCTATGAAAAGATGAAATACATATTGTGGTGACAGAAATGTAATGCAATTAGGTGTTAATAATTTTCTGTTTGTTGAGATACACACAATCCACTTCAAATTAACAAGAATTTGTCTGGGTGTTGTGGAGAATGCTAAAGAAGTGGTAAAAATCAAATATAGTTAAGACATTAAAATTAATAATACTTTTAAGTAGAAACACTTTTAGGACCGTGAGAGTGCTTTAGAGATTGATGCGATCAGTAGGTTAGGTGTAACAAAAGAAACTTTGGGTATTCTTCAACAGAACTCCAGGAGTCCTCAATGTGCGACTCACTGAAGTAGTCCCTCATCCAGAGCCACTGATACATATGACAGTTACAACAAATACTTTTATACAGACCTCAGCAGAGGCATGAATGATGTGAACAAAAGTTGTCGATGTACATTTTATTTAAACAGGATAAACTGAAAGATTTATTATGAACTATTATTGTATTATACTATTTAAGCTATTTATAAAATAAGATGATACATTAACAGCAGATAACAAAGTTTATTTTTTATTTTTAGTAAGACAAAGAAGGTATGGTACCCATAATTTATCTGTAAGGTTATACAAAGATACGATTACGAGCAGTGTCAGTACCACACTGCTGTCCTCGAGGGACACGTAAACAGGTAACACGTATGTGACAAACGTGCAGGGATTTGTCCATGTTTTAATACTTTTGTAGGCAGATATTTTTAGTATAAAGCAATCAATTATGAGAATATTTCATAATACTAGCCAGATTTTGATCATATCAGAAGACAATGAAGGAAACAGAGACAAAATTGCCTGTAAAATTTATGTACGAACTGAACTAACAATTGGAAATATGCAGAGGAGTATGAAAGTGGGTGGCTATAAGTGGATGCAATGACGCACCACCTAGGACACTAGGATGTAAACTCGGAGAGTTCAACTCGACTGACACACCTTTGCAGGTGATGTGGCACTGACTACCAAAGACATCACTAATGCAAATTGAAACAAAATTGGAATGTTATAAGAATAAACAGGGAATGGGAGTTAAATACGTGTGTAGACCCACCACAGAATATCATAAGATGAGGAAATCTACAGAAGAAAGGTTTCAGAAAACAGACGCTCCATTTCAGTCAATAACATACCAGTCAACTCCCATTCTTTAAAGAACTGAACTCGCATATATAAGATAGCTTTAAACATCCGACTACTTTACAAATGAGTTAATTTTGTGCTCATCAAACATTTCTGCTGAAGAGCCAATATTAACACTGTGGGACGGCACCTCGAGCCACGTACGGACTGATCTCGTTATTAACAAGCTGAGAAACCAGGCGTCGTTCAGATATTTGTTTACAGTGGCCCCAGAGGCTTCGTACAAGTGGAATTTATTTTCGACTTATAAAGCTAAGCTGTATGCAACACCTGAAGCACTAGTACGTTTGGCAACATTAAGAAAGAAGTCCTCTGCTTCACTAACACGGAAGAGAGCCACATAGAGCTAGCCATGAGAAAAGCATCTGACACTAAGACCCAGCCCACAACACACAACTCTAGCTTCGCACTTTGTTTACGGTCACAGCATTCCATAAGCGAAACAGTAAATAGTAAGCGACAACTGGGATTCAGTGCATAAAACCTCGCTTGCCTGTGCCTCTTCCCACCAAAATTTCTGTTTCTAAGATGTTACATTGCACAGAAATAACTTTAAAGACTCTGCGAGTGAAGGGTTCCGAGGAGTGAGATAGTGTGTGACACTCTCGAGCGACGTTAACACTGCACCTGACTTTCTGAAGTAATTTGGAAAGGGCAAGCTAAAGCTCGACTTTCTCAAGCTGCAGCAAGTCTCACTTTGTGATTTTTCACCGGAGTCTCGAGGCCGCAGTCTTCTGCCTTTCAGTCCTTCTGGTGTATTCAGACAGACAACCATTTCCTACACATTTTCATTCGTACGCAAAACTGAACCAAAATATCAAATAGCAGGCACCCGAACAACAAAGCAGACTTAGTTACTTCGTTTTCCTGGTGAAGAATATAAACAAAACCTACTGAAACAAGAAAAGCAACGTCGTTAAGATTTTAATACGTAAAGTGAAATCAGTAAATCTGTATATATTAGCTCAATAAATGCAATGCCAGTTTTATTCGTCAAGATTAGATTGCGGCACTTAATTCTGTCACTGACATAAACTTCCGAAAAAACATCTTTCCCGAGTTAAAAAAAGAAACTAACTCTGCTATCTAGTGATTGTTCGGTATACTGAGCTGTTACGATAAACACCCAAACTACTAAGCTGACGATTTTAAGTGATACTTTAAAATAAAGTATCTTTTTTCTTTGTGTTCCCATTTTGGTGAAACGGTCGGCTGGCTGGTCAGTTGGGATGGGGAAGACAAACAGCGAGATCATCGGTCCCACAATGTCAGGTAACAGAAATTAAGGGAGGAACAACACAGTCCAGTCAACTGGAAAGGAAAACAGGCAAACAAAGAGGCAAAAGGTATGCTGGGGCAACAGGAAGTGCAAAGAACAGGAGGGGGGAGGTGACACAGGTTGAGAGCAGGTACGAAGCCAGGGCACTACGCACGACTGGGCGCCACCACCGCTGCTGACCACCCCGGTCCCCACACAGTACGACAATTGTGACACTGTGGGGACAAAACCACTGGAAAAGGGAAACAAAACATCACATAGGATTAGACAAAACAAATTGGTAGGGAAAATCTGGCTGGTGTGGAGGCAAAGCCGAATGCCTCCCAAACCAGCATCAATATAAACTGAGGGACTCCAATTGTGGCAGGAAATTCAGGTACTTAAACACGGGAGGACAGCTTCGGTATAGAAAAATAAGGACGGATGTAATCGAGCGAGGGTCATCCGCCGACACCCGGGACGAGAAAGGTGGAAGGGCATGTTTAATGCGAGGGGCCAAAAGGTAGGGGCAGTCAAAAAACTATGGATCGCCACGAGGGGCAGTTGTGCAATCAGAAGCAGGGGGCCTCATTACAGCGTGAAAAAACCGTGGGTCAACCCGGTACAGCCGATACGAAAATGGCAGAGGACGGTAGATGCTCACCTAGAAAGTTGCGGGGAAAAATGCATCGTACGGGGCTCCCCTCGATTGCACCAAGTTTATTACACATTGGGCGGTCCTTCAGGAATCGTCCAGCAACCGAGCAAAAATGGATTTGACGTAAAGTTGCAAATGCACCCCTGGAGGGGTCACGTAGAACTGGAGGTAAGTGGCTGCACGGCCCCCCCCTCCCCCCCCCCCCCCAGCCGGATGATCAGTGAGTTCATCACCGGGGATACCTATGTGGCCAGGCACCCAAACAAAGTCAACCGAACAAGCTGGAAGGAAAGAACAAACACCAATGGCATAGGAAACCCAGTGCCAACAAGAAGACTATTCACAGAACAGTGCAAAAGGCACAAGTGGCCAAATGGCTACCACGATGATGGTCTCAGGGCAGTGTGGACAGGGCGGCTGAGCCATAAACTTGACGATCACAGTCCAGACTAGAGATGGGGGATCCGCTCTTGTACTGATTCATAGAGTTGAATCTTTCGAAGGAGTGAACAATCAGTGATTCAGAAAAAAAGAACGGTAGCTCCAAACGGTTCCCACGGCAGAGAGACGGAGCATATCAGCGGCGCCTCTGCTGGTCACAGCACAGTGCACGCCACACAACACAGCCAGCGCCGGCCTCTGCCCTGCTTCTACCTTGGCTGCCTGCATTGTGCAGTGCCCCATTGGATTTTGTGTTTCACATATGCCGTGCCGTCTCTGTGCGTCGTCTGCCACGTGCAGTGTCTGGCGCAGCTTAACTTCGCATCGCATTCTGTCGGCGATCGTTTCAGTCGCACGTCCTGCCCTCTGGGCAGTTGATGCGAGCAACAGGACAGAGAGCCACCTAGCGGATAACATAGGAACTACTTGCAACAACCTGCTCACAAGGGAACGGACGATTTGTCTCGGAGCGGGTGAGTGGTGGCCGTTCACCGCTCCCCCCACCCTCGGAACTCGCCCGCTCAACGCTCACCCCACCGTTCTCGACTCTAGCCAGAGCGTTGAGCAAAGCAACTCAGGTGTCACTCTGGTCTCTGCGGTCTTAGCTCACACAGTAATACAGCTCGCGGCTCGACCTGCTCGACTCAGTGCTTCTGCATCGGAGTTCGTCTCTACTGGATATTGTTCTTCGTAGTAATACCGCTATGTATATTACATTATTATGTTATGTATACATCATTTGTTTTTATTTTATTTTTATTTGTTTAAACTGATCAGATTAGGTTCCTGACGACTCCTCTTACTATAGGATTTTTATTATGGACACTCGAATTTACGCTTTAATTACGAGTGAACCGATAAACGTATTGCAAAATGTGATACACCAATATTTTCCTTGTTTTATTCTGCGTAAGGCTATATGCAGCACTTTCGTTTTACAGTCAAATTTATATATATTTTTTCTTATTCTGGTATGGATTTTGCGATTTTAGGTGTCTTCGGAAGGAAACGTTCACTTTAAAAATATATGGCTTGTGATGTATTTGTATGAGGTTAATGAAATTTTAATACATTATAGCCAAATATATTGTTAATGTAAATCTCAAGTTACAACATTTTCCGATCACCCAAAAAACCACGATATTGCAAAATAAATCAATAATCAAAAACTTTGTCATATCGTGGAAATTTCAATAAACAATACAAAATTCTTACTCATTATCTGTGTTACTTCAAAATTGGATCAAATAAGATCAAAATACAGGTATAGTACTGGAATAAACCAAGTTTAAAGGGCAATGTGCCTTCCATTTATTTTCTATTGTAAATGAGTGGTGAGTCATGAAAAAGAGCTAATTCATTTCAGGGAATGAACAGTTCTGATCCGATCTCTGAAAAGAACAGTTTTGCCCATCTCTAGTCCAGACGCGACAACTGAGGCCCGATGAAAGCGGAGAAGAGTCGAACAGTTCGCATCCCGAGAGGTGTGGGCGAGGAAGCGAAGGACACTGAGTTTACAGAAATAGCCAGTCATCAGTAGGTGGATACGTGGCAACCCAGTACCGTATTTACTTGAATCAAAGCTGCACTCGAATCTAAGCCGCACCGGAAAAATGAGACTCGAAATCGAGGAAAAAATATTTTCCCGAATCTAAGCCGCATCTGAAATTTGAGACTCAAAATTCGAGGAGAGAGAAAAGTTTTAGGCCGCACCTCCAAATCGAAACAAAGTTGGTCCATTGTAATATGAGACACAATTTAGGTATAATGAATGACGATACAGCTGCAGTAGTTTGGTTCGAGTCGTAAACTTAGCAGTTAAGCTTTACCAGGTAGCCACTGCTACGCATCAGGTGCTCCGTCCGTATTTATACTGGTACCCTTCCTTTTTCACGTGCTTCGTCCGATTTGAATTGATTGCTTATTTTTCTTTGATCTGTTAAGTGCCGTTCTCTTTGTTATAGGTGTTTACGTCACTCTAAGCTGAAAATGCATTACTGTACTGTGTCGTGCACTGTTTGTCGCATTCTGATAATGAGTGTTTACGGTCTGTCGCTGCTCACAGCACGGCTCGCTTTTGTGCACGGTACCGCCGCTTACAATTAAAAAATAAATAAAAGAAGAGAGGAATCGTCTCATAAGCGAAACAATCGCAAGAGACTGCTATTTGTTGTTACTTGCACTGCTGCTTTCTTTGATAATGATCAACAAGAAGACTTCATATGATAGACGATGTTCTGAATGAGAGTTTAGCGAAAAATTTTCTCCATTTGAAAATCTTTGCAGACGCCTCTTCAGTACATGACATTCTCCACAGAAATTAGAGTCATCTCAGATTTAAAAATCTAGTCAATTGCCGTGCTTCATTTCTGACTGTATCACTATTTGGCATAAGAATAATACGAATATAAACATGACACGATATGTATATTCTTCCGCGTTTGCTGTTGTCTCACTCTAGTTTCGTAGTTTATTAGGCAGACAGGATTTAAATGAGATAGCAGCAAACATGAAAGAATACATGGCAAAATGTTTATATTCGTATTATTCTTGTGGTGAAGAGAATACTGCATGTGATTCACAATTCATAAAAGTTCCTATTAGCAACCATCTCTTCTCACAGGTATGAAAAAATTCAGAACGTAGAGTTGGCCATATTGACAAACATCCCTAACAGTCTTGCCAGTCGGATTTTCAGAGTACATTGAATTGCTGCTACATTCGAAGATGAACAATACGGAATTTGTATTTACTTCGTTGGATAATGTACGAAAATGAAGTGGTTGAAACTCAGGGCATTTTCTTTTTTTTTTTTTTTTTGATGACGCAGAGGTTTTGGAGCCAGTATTTATCTTTGTGCCTGCAAAGCATGCCTGTGTAGCGCTACATATATTCGACAGCAGAAGTTAGTTGTGGCGGCACCTACCAACATTTTTCAGAACTTCCACTTACTTTGCACTCGATTCTAAGCTGCAGGCGATTTTTTGGATTACATAAACCGGAAAAAAAGTGCGGCTCAGATTCGAGTAAATACGGTAAGCTTGTTGTCTGAAAGACGACCCAAGAAATGGAACAGGGGGACCACAGTCAGGCAAAGGCCGTCGAAGTAGAGCTCCAGATCGGGACGGGCCGTAGTACGGCAACAGAAATGCACAACCCGTGGTTTAGGGGGAGAGAATTGAAAACCGTGTGAAAGTGTCCGTGCAGAAGTGCGACGGGTGGCACCCTGGAGTTATCACTCCACAGAGACCACCGAATGAGAACTAGCCCAGATACGTAAATCGTCCACATGCAGAGCACGGGTGACCGACGGTCCGACAGATGCCACGATTCCATTCGTGATGAGAAAAATAGGGACACTTAATATGGAGTCCTGTGGAATGCAATTCTCCCGGGCCTCCAAACTCTCGAGACAGGAAATGGGATCAATATACTAACAATGCCCATACGGACTGATGCGGAAAGGCCACTGGAAGCTCTCAAAGGGCAGGCTGCTGATTCCAAGAGGAAGCACAGAACCCGTGAAGGTCTGGTGAGTGAGCACCACTGAAATGAGGTTCCCGGAGAATGGCACAAGCTGTGAAATAAAAAGAAATAAGGGATTGTAAGTCAGCAAGCCTTGCCCTCCTCCCAGAGTGTCAGTGTCAGAAAGGAAGACCACAGGTCATAAGAAGAAGTATTAAAAGATCCAGCTGTCGCCAAGAGTTCCGACACTCCAGAATGACGAACGACCACTCCTAGGTTTGCAGGGGAGGTAGGAGTCCAGGTGTCAGAAGAGTGATCCCTTTGTTGTCAGGGGGCTCCACTGAGAAGGTATGTAATGACCCCACAACACAGATTGACTACTGTGCTGGCTCTCTAGGGTTAAAGGACACCGGTGCGAAGGAAAAGTAGGAAGGGGCATAAGGCCACACACCGAAGATGCTACTAAGGTGTTCTTCCCAAGCTAGCTCATACTAACGAGAGAAAATTTAGAAGGGGAGGTCAAACCCCAAAAGGGGACCAAAAATGACAAAAAACAAAGGTGCGAGAAGAAGCAAGAGGAACAAAAACAGAATACCAAAAAGCCAGACAGGGAAGGTAATGAAGCCCGGAAGCAAAAAAACCGCCACAATAGCTCGTGACCCTGTGTGTGTCACACATGAACTTACAAAACAGCTGTCAGCCTCCTGGAGAGGATTTTGATGAAATAAAGCCTATGTGTTGACCTGAGCTACACTCGAGTTACCTGCAAAAACCCCACAACAATTTGTCTAGTACTTTTGGAGATTATCGTAATCAGACAGACAGATGCAATGGTTTATTAGTATAAGCAGACTGGTAACCTACATTAATTAGTGTGTTATGAGCCCCCAGGAGAATAGTTACAGTAAGGATGTGACAAGTTGGCTGCTGGCCCCTGAATACTGATCGTTAGAAGTCCATTCACAACAGTACATCGTGGTCGTTTTCTGGTCAAAATGCAGACAGCCTTAGTGACATCTAAGTTGTTGGACTGTAACAGCCTAATGAAGGGTCTATATCTCGAATCATTTATGTGACACGATGATAGTTACGACCACACCATTTGCGATGTGAAAGTGTGTGTGTCACGACCGTCCTTCGGATATAAACCCCCACAACTCGAGAACGACATCAGATATCCTTCTGCTCTCAATTTTACATAAAATTTTTATATTTTATCTAAATTTAATTCATTGGAATGCATGCACTAAAATCAGCCATACACAAAGTTTACACAATGCATTTTTACATCTGCGAAAATCTTTAAAATTTTGTGCAATGTTTTACTTAATTTGATGCAGCACAGTAGCTATGGCATATAATGAAAAGAAATTCAGTCCTAAGGCTGTTTCTTAAAAATACATAAGCATTTCGTAGCATCCGGCACGTTCGCACAGACAGAACTGGGCATGTCGTTTTAACTTTTAACTTCCATATTTGCTCTTACTTTTTTCTTTGTTTCACTCTTTCTCCATGTAGAATCAATTACTTTTGTTTACCTATCATAATATTTAGCCATTAGAAAATGCTGACCTGTCAATTAAAAACGAAATATGAAATAATGTATTTATACTGACTGTGCAATGGTGTCAAAAATGTATTTTTTGTTATAACATTTATATTTTTGTGGACGATAATCGTCATACAAACATTTGAAACACAAGTTCTTGTGGTACTATGGACAAAATAATGCAGATAAAGATTTAAATGAAAGAAGGGGTTGTAACACGAAATTCAAGTGAAATGGGGAATTAAAATAATGAATGCAAAAACATAGACAAAAATATAAGATTTTACAACAGAAGAAATTAAACTGAAATTTAATACAAATTAATAATTAAAAAGCACATGAAAAAATATTCCAAATGAAAGAAGAATGAAAGCAAGAAAAAATTAGAGCAAATCAAAAAGTTCGTATTATGATTAAAATGATGTGAAGATTAGAAAATAAATAATTTCAAAGCAGCTGAGGAAATTGGAACCCACAACCTTCCAAATGTGAGGAATACGCCTTAACCGACCCCATACCCCTCCAGTCCGTGTATCGGTACTATATTTAAGGTTACAGACAATCACGTGAAATTCTGAAGCGCTCTTTCAGTGATTACTAGTAAACGAAGGTCGACCAGTGTGTGATGGGTTGAACCCTAACCTACATCACCGTACAGGTGATTTGAAAAAATCAAACACACCACTCTCCTTGTCAAACACACGAACAAGTACAACAACAAAAATAATATTATTGATAACATAATATAAATGGATAGATAAAAAATCTACTCACCAAGCGACGGCAAGGGAACACGCGCACAAAAGGATTTAACTTACGTGAGCTTTGTTTGGAGCCAGTGGCTCCTCCTCCTGGCAAAATAGTTGAAGGGGAAGGAAGAGGGGTGAAGGGAAAGTCACCCAGAACCCTGGGTCACGGGAGACTTGTCGGATCGGACGAGAAGGAAAGACTGATTGTCGGGGCTGCACTGGTCGAGATTTGAAAATCAGATAGCTTAAAGGTGGAAGACAGGGTAATATTCAAAACGAGAGATTACTGCTAAAACATCATGCACGAGTTAATAAGAGTGAAAAGCTAAGTGCATTGCACGTAACGGAGGCAGGTCGGGGGATTGCGGAAAATAGGCAAGTCAGAAAATGAATGATGCAGAAAACTGAAAAAGGGAGAAGAAAGGAGTAGTTACTGTGAATAAATGCTGAGATGGAAGGAATTAACATAAATTAAGGCCGTGTGGGAGGTGAGAACCGAGGACACGTTGTAGCACTAGTTGCTACCTGTGGAGTTCTGAGAAACTGGTGTCTGGGGGAGAATCCAGATGGCGCGCGTGGTGAAACAGGTGCCGTGGTCACGATTGTCACGCTGTACAGCATATTGTGTGTTGCCTGTATACTCCCTCTGCCTATGCCCATTCGTCCTGTCTAATAACTGAGTGGTAGGCACACCGAAGTAAAAGGCCAAACAGTGTTTAGGCAACAGCCGGTACACGACATATGTCGTCGTACAGGTGGCGCTCCCTTTGATAGTATACGTTTTGCCAATTACAGGGCTGGAATAGGTGGTGGTGGGAGGGTGCATAGAGCAAGTCTTACAGTGGGGATGGTCACAGAAGTAGGAGGCATAGTGTAGGGAGATGAGTCCAGTGAAGGCTGAAGTGAGAGTGACGGTGTATTGCTGTAAAGAGTCTGCATCCGAATGAATACGTTTGCCTCGAATGCCGAGGCTGTATGGGAGGGAAAGTTTGACACGGAAAGGATGGCAACTGTTAAAATGCAAGCACTGTTGTTTGTTACTAGGTTTGATGTGGACACAAATGTGTGGCTGGTGTTCGGTGAGGATGAGATCAACATCAAGTAAAGTGGCAGGGGATTCAGAATAGGACTGTGTGAAATTTAATTTGGAGAATGGCGTCAGTGGTGACAAGTACAAGGTGTGTGGGACGGGCACAGATTTCAGATGATCAAGGAAATGGTTGTATCTTTAATATAGGAGGGAATTCTTTGTACTACAGGTTGCAGTTGTTGATCAACTAAGTCAGATATACATTCAGTGAGAGCTTTGAAACCAGCTGTTATAGCATGGTCAGGATTTGTGGATCTTACGTGTAAGTCCTTGTGGTGGGCCTATAGGTTTTAAGGAGGGACTGCAGGTCAGTTTGAATCACAGGGATGGGATACTGATGACAGATGCTGTAAGTAGAGGTTTCAGACAGCTGGCATATACCTTCATTGTCATTCTCCTTTCGGGCAAGTACCACAGTGGTAGTTCCTTTGTCTGCTGGGAGGATAATGATGGAGTCATCAGCCTTTAGGGAATGCAGAGTCTGCAGTTCTGTTGAGGACAGGTTAGGGTCATGTTGTAAGGACCTGAGGAAAGATTGTGAAGCAATGCTTGATGTGAGGAATTCTTGGAAGGTTTGTAAGGGATGGTTCTGAGGTAGTGGTGGTGAGTCAAGCTGGAATCATGGTTGGGAGTGTTCAAGGCAGGGTTCAACGTCAGATCTGCTTTTGGGATTGGGTTGTAAAGTAACCTTTAACAAATTCATATAAGACAGTTACAAATGAATTTTAAGATGATGGAATTGTTCACAACCATCTGATTATTATCAAAATGCAATTCTCCTTCACTTCAGAGTCACTAGAAATTGTTTCAGACTTCTGTCTCTTACGGTGATAACACAGAAGAAAATGAGGGAAGAATTCAGTTTACTTCACTCTAATGACTTTTCCACACGAGGAAAAATGCAACCTCACAAAGCTCTTAAAAGCACGCACATGATAAAATTACTCTTCTGTGGCTACTTTTGGGAAAAACAGTTATCTAACACACACACACACACACACACACACACACACACACACACACACACACAGACGGGAGGAAGGAAGGATAGATGTCCATGACACTGCTGCCACACACTCATTTTCTGGTCACTATGACCAACAACACACCTTCAGCCACAATTAATTATCCTTGGAAGGTGTCGCCTACGGACCAATCTGCAGTATGGCTGCAGACACATGCACAACACCTTCCTATGCCCACATATTTGTGGGTCATATAGAGGAACCCTTCCTAGAAAAACTCCTCCCAAATCTCTCACCTAGTCAACATTAACCGACGATATCTTCACAGCCCCCACCTTACTCTAAAACCTCGACAGTTTCCCCCCCGAACACTTCACCCATTCCTCCTCGGCCCGATGAGTCACCTCACTCAATGTCGATCTTCGACCCTCACTCAATGTCGATCTTCGACTCGCAGATGTCGTTGCTCTGTGCTTCTGGCCGCACGAAACCTACAGATCACTGATGATGAGTTCATTTTGACAGCTGGCACCCATTCCGCACTCAGAAATTCCTTGGAGCCTAGCCACCTGCAGTGACGAGTATTCCGTGACACTTTCCAAATAAGCCAAGGGTCTCGCCGAGGCCTTAGAAGACTGAAACAGGTATTTTGTGTCTCGATTATCGGGTCACCTACTGACCCCCACTTACACACTGACTGGCCACAAATGAAGTGCCCTCTCACGACTCTGTACAACCACTGACCAAAGCCAGTGAATCACTTTGTCTGCCACAGTTTCGACTACCTCTCTTAGTGGCCTGAAATGAGAAAGATCCTCACCATTATCGTTCCCACCCCTACCACTACAGTATTCACCCAGCTGACCTAAGCAATATCCTCGTCCATCCCTATTCCAACCCTGCTCCCGATCCCTCGCCCCATGCCTTATACCCCTGTGATAGTCTCAGATGTCGGACCTGTCCCGCACATCCTCCCACTACCATCTGCTCCAGTGCTACAGGCATCTCCTACCTCATCATCAGTAGGCTACCTGAGAAAGCAGCCACATCATCTACCAATGAACCTGCAGCCACGGTGTGGAATTTTAATTGAGAACGACCGCAACGAGCTGCCTGTGACAGGACGGCCATCTGGCAGTCGAGTGTGTCGCACAACACAGTGCAGCCGACTTCGATGACTGCTTCACAGCCTGCACCGTTGGGACCCTTCCCACAGACACGAGCTTTTCTGGATGAAGACATTTTGAATGTCAAAATTTTAACAGTAAATCACCTAAGCATTTGTAATGAAGTTCCGGAATTTATTTCTCTCCAGGAAAGATGGCATCGTCAAATTATACACGGAACCAAGAGCTGGATGAAACCTGAAGTAGAAGACTCCAAAATATTTAACAAGACACAAAGTGTATATTTAAAAAAAAGTCAATAGGTACTACAGAAAGGCGAGTGTTCATTGCAATAGACAAAACTAATGCACCTATTGAGGTCAAAACTGAGTCCGCCTATGATGTTATCAGATGTGAGTGTAATCGACCTCAGCAAACACTAGTTAATCGTCGGATGTTGTTATCGGCCACTAAATTCTGCCGTAAAGGTTGTAGAATCATTCGAAAAAAGTTGCTTATCCTACTCAGTAACGGTCCCATAATGATCAGTGATACTCAAGCATCAATCAAATTACATTTCTTTAGGATTCTTCCTGTAAATCTGTCTGGCAATTACTTTTCCTCCATTTTATGTAGTCATTACTCTGAAGTTCAACAAAAATAATCAATTATTGATAATATAATGTAAATGGAGAGATAAAAAATCTACTAACCAAACGACAACAGGGGAACGCACACACAAAAGGACTGAACTTTCAAAAGCTTTCGGAGCCAGTGGCTCCTTCTCCTGGTGGAAGAGTCGAAGGGGACGGGAGAGGAGTGAAGGGAAAGGACTGGAGAGGTTTAGGGAAAGGGGTTCAGTTTAGAAAAGTCACCCCAGAACTCCGGGGCAAGGGAGACTTACCGGATGGGATGAGAAGGAAAGGTTCAATCCTTTTGTGTGCGTGTTCCGCTGCCGCCTCTTGGTATGTAGATTTTTTAATCTGTCCATTTACATTATATTACTTTTAAGTTCGTTCCGTTAGAAATTCCAAGATATTTTACGGTGGTTACTGTTTTCGGTAATGTTCCATCAATAGTGTTGTTTTATGGTAGTGGATTTCTTCTTCTATATATGCACAATATGTTACATTTATTTATATTCATTGTTAACTGCCACGATGGAAAGGATCCACTGTTGTTTACTAACAAAAGTACAGACTGCTGCACTCTCAGTTCAAACACAAACACAGTACTGTTGACACACAAAAGTCGGTAGAAATTTACTGATATAAAGATCAATGTGTGAAGCCTACATCAACATCCACTGTCAAACCTCAGTGATAGATTTTACTGAGAACCAGAGAAAATTGTGTCCATAAAATGAGTAATGGGCCAAAGGCTTCTATCTCGTCATTTGTCAACTGGTCTGGTGTGGCAACAGAAGAAAGAAAAGCAGAAGCTTTAAATTCCACTTTAAAAAGTCATCTATACAGGAATATCATACAGACATACCGTCACGCAGATTGCTGTAAGGAAGACACAGAAGTAGGCATCCTTAGTGTCGAGAAGCTACTGACAGAGTCGAAAAATCACCAGGAATGCCAATTCGGTTCAACAGAGGGTACCTTTTGGCACCGGTACCTCACTCAGCTCGCACTATCGTGAATTTCTTGCCCAGTGCAAAGTCCCGAGCGACTGGAAAATGGTGCGAGCGACTCTCGTACATGTGAAGGGTAAAAGAACGGTCACACATTACGATAGGCCAGTACCCTTAACATCAGTTCACTGCAGAATTTCGGGCATACTCCAAGTTCGGATATAATAAATTTCCACAAGACAGAAAAGCTTCCGCCCACAAATTGGCAGAGATTTATACAGCACCTTTCGTGTGAAACTCAGCTCCCCTTTCTCTTACACGATATCCTGCTAAACGTGGACGGAGGATGACAGGAAGATTACAGTGTCCTACATTTACATAGAGCATTCTACACAGTGCACCACTGCAGACAGTTAACGAAGGTCAGAGCGCACAGAATAGGATACAAAGACGTGAGTGGCTAGAAGACTTCTCGAGAATACAATGCCGTACGTTGTCCCAGACGTCGAGTGTCGGGTGCTCACCTCTGGAGCGTGCGAGCGGGTGCCGGCGACTTCTTGTGCTGCTGCACCTGGTGCTGGAGCACAAGGTCCGCCAGCTGCCCCTGCTGTGCCAGCATTGACAGGAACGTGCAGATGAACTCGTCGTAGTTGTGCGTCCGCCGGCAGTCGTCCACCTGCCACAGACAGACCGTGAAGTTGTAACAGAAGTACAAATGATTTTAAGAAGAAGAATTGAGGTGAACAGGAAAACGTAACCTGCATTTGTTCACCTAGAGGTGGTTTTTGATAAATTCGACCGGAATGTACTGTTTGGAGAATCAAGTAAAACTGGTACGGACTGAACAGATAAAAGATTTGTTCTCTATACGTACAAAAGTCTGAGTACAGAAATAGTTACCACTCGCATTATGGAAAAGTAGTCTGACAGAACACGTATAATTCGAAATACTTAATGGTACCAGTTATATTTAGTTCCTGTTAGTAACTACTGTATATACTCCCATCTGAAAATGGTGTTTAACAGAACTGTGACTAGTCGAAGAAGAAAGACGGAAGATTGTGGACAGTACAAATGAGTTTTTCGCGAAAAACAGAAGACTGGGGGAAAAAAATGTAGAAATAAGGAGACACTTACAAATACAATGTAAAAGAGGTTGCGTATGAGAGTACAGAACAACATAAAATTAAAAATACAAAGGCACAACCAGAAATACACATACACACATTCCAAGGTAGAGGAAACCGATGGAGTGACTGTCGAAAATGGAAAAGATTGACTCTGTCAATAAGAAGTAAAATTTGTCACAGATTGCACTGTCTAGTGTGTGTCGAGGTATACAACAATTTTTCAAATTGAAACAGAGGAAATGGTCATTCCTATGTTGTGGTCATCAGTGTCCCACAGACGAGCAACGCTGTAGTGATTCGAGAATTTCCGCGTAAAGTCTGGAACCACTCTTCTTTCTACTGTCACGAACACACAATATTTTAAAAATAAATGTGAGAGAACATACATACTGCGCGACACGTGTTTGTGTGTGCAGGCTGGAAAGGAGTCACGAGCACAAGGTAGACGTGACGGTCGAACGGCATCGACAAGTGTTTGCCGCTCGCGCCACGGAAGCAGTATTGCAAGAACAAGGTGTGTTTATATATCTTATGGTGTTTTGTATCATTGACTGTTGTAACAAGAAAAAAGAAGGACAGTTGAAACACTGTTAATTAAACTTCACGTATTGGACTTGCTAGAGCCAAGACAGGTTCATATATTATGTGGTTGTAGAATCAAATATACTGGAGATGTTTCTAATCGAGTCTAATGCAAGACGAATCAGTTGACTTGCAAGTATTCTAATACTTATGTTAGAAGTAATGAATTTGTTATTTGTGGACGTTAAACTATATCAAGACTGAACGAAAAGTATTCTGCGAGTATCACTTATTTCAGGAAGGGGGAGAGAGAAGGAGGGAGGGAGAGAGAGGGGGGGGGGGGGAGAGAGAGAGAGAGAGAGAGAGAGAGAGAGAGAGAGAGAGAGAGAGAGAGAGAGAGTCTGATAAATTCCGTTAACCAGCAGTATTCTTTGGAGAAGAAGGTTTTGGAGATAGATGAAGCCAGCTATCCAGAGAAGATCAGCTGTGCGGCAAATAAGTCAACTGATGTGAGAGAGGTGTGAATTTTGCATGCAATCCAGTTTCACACCACACTCCAGGTCGTCTAAAGCATTAGAATGGTGCCCCTGTCACATGCCATTGATCTACACAGGTTACCCAAAACTTCAAAACTTTGTCTGCCCAGTAAAGTCGGAATTCAGCTTCTAGCTTTAGTAATTCCTAAAATATAAAAAGATTGACAACTGTCCCTTCTATTTACAAGATATAACCTTTTTGCAGAAGAATTCCTTCGCAAGCGTACATACAAAATAACTAAAATGTAAAATGACATGTGCATCTTAAAAATAACACACAGAATACCTTGTACTTGTTGCGTTTATCATTTTCCTCTTGAAGACTTAGCTCACACACTCCAATTTCATTTTCCAAGTTCTTAAGTAATGCGAGAAGATCCTTTGGTGCAAATTTATGTGGTTCAAAGAGCTCCGGATATTTGCTGCACATCTTCAAATCCACCTGCAATGAATACAAATCATATGTAAACTCTTGCCGACACACAGATTTGGTGATTAATAAAATGTATACAACAGAAGGCATTAAAATGGGCAGAGTAACTTAACATTAGTGACTCAAATATTCTCTTGAGATGTCATCAGAATCTTCTCTTCCCACTCCAATATATTACGTCGTTTCCCAGCCATCTAATAGTCTCTAACACTTCTCCAGACTCGTCAACACATTAAAGCCTCCAGCGGTGCACAACAGATGTGATATCGCATTTCATCTAACCACCTTGTTCGACTGCTTAGCTAAGTGGTAACGTGCTTGCCTCCCATGCAGCAGGCCCGGGTTTGATTCCTGGCCAGGTGTCGTGTTATTCCTAGTCATAATTTTCATCGTCCTCACTGGCACATGGCGTCGACTGAAATAAAACTTGCGCTTCTCCCTCACTGTTGCCTTTGTGCAAATGGTACAATGTCACCAGCAAGAGCGAAAGTGTTCCCAATGTGTCCCACTAACATGTATTACTTCTCCAGTTCCCCATGTCTTCCTGTGAGTGTGCTGTGAATAATTTTGGTGATTCTGAATTTCTTCACCCGAGTTTATCGCTACGCTGGGAAGTTGTAGCACCGATGTACATACTATTCTTCGTGCTAACACAAGCAGCTGGGCGACGCCTCGTTTGTTGAGAGCTGGTGGCACACATTTTGCCAAAACTGAGTCAAAATCTCTCTCGAGAACAGATGAATCTTACACAGAGCGGCCACTCGTAATCACTCCTCACAACCTGGAACTTGCCCATTGTGATACCCCACTACTAAAGCCAGTCCGTTCCTTTGGCAGAGTAAAATCAAATGTTTGTCCTACATGGTCAGTGACAACTTTAATGAACTTACCCTACTTTGGAGAGAAGAGGACACACTACTGTCGTTTTAAGTCTTCTCTGTTTCCTTTTTGCTGTAACCATTTTGGACTACATGAGCCATTGCTGCCATAATAGCACCAATCACATCGGAAAGCTGGCACGACGTTTTGGCTCCTTTCTCACTTGAACACGCAATTCTTTGAGGTTATAATCTAGGCAAGAATTTTCCAATACAGATTGTACTTGTACTGCAGATGACGTTTAGCACTAATTACAGACATGAAGCTGAAATAGCCAGACAGTCAGAGAACATGCATAAGATAATGTTCAATTAATAATAATAATAATAATAATAATAATAATAATAAGTTTTTAATTGTTCGGGTGATTTCAGACCACAAACTCTGAGGCATAAACCTGTTATATTTCTCATCCTCAGGATGCCACAAACTCCTTATTTCTTGTCCTAAACTCACAAGTTTCTCACGATCTTTGTTTCAGATGTCAGAATGTCGCCCGTTCGACCAATGAAAACGAACTGTTCTGAACACTGCCAACCATCATCCGACGTCCATACGCTCAGGTGTCAAGATCAGTTCCATCAAGACCACACACATATTGCAATACTGCTTTGAAAAGATCGGCCGTCTTTGGACAGTGTTGGTCATCGGCAGAACCACTGATGTCTTGCCCAGAATAGTGCTGGACGATAGACTTTTCTTTAAGTACATAACCTCCATCAGGTATGTTCTTTCCTCTACACTAACTGAGCCATTTTGGTAGCTATTCTTCAAAATGTAGGACCTCACCTAGCTGGGTCTCGCTTCTTCCCTGCATACAGTACACTGGCACCAGTCCGAATGTTGCAACTGTTGTCAGCTTGGACGATGGTATCCCAAAAGTTTTGTGACAGTCAAACACTCGTATATCTTTGACGTCATTTTGTACTGTAGTACATTATACACGGCTGAGTAAGCAAATGAACAGTAGAACATTGAAACATTCTACATCTACACGTAAACTCTGCAAATCAAATTTAAGTTCCTCAAACCACCTTCACAATAATTCTCCAATATTTCAATCTCGAACAGCACACGGAAAGAAAGAAGACCTATACCTTCCAGTGCGAGCTCCGATTTCCCTCATTTTATTACTACGGTCACATCTTCCTATGTAGGTCGGCATCAGCAAAATATATTCGCATTCAGAGGAGAAAGTCGGTGATTGAAATTACTCGAGATGATTCCACTGCAACGAAAAACGTCTTTATTTTAATTACGTCCATCCCAAATCCTGTACGATTTCAGTGACACTCTTTCCCCTGTTTCTCAAGCACAATGTGTCAGATAGCAGAGGACACCAAATTACAGCATCATTTTGGGTGGCAGCTTTATCAAACAAACCAAAACAATGCAGATTTCTCATATTTATCAAAGATTTTCTAATGCGTCAGACACTCGGTTTCATTTATCAAGATACAAATTGGCAAAAGTCAAATTTGTGTGTCCTTTCAATACAAAACGAAACTGTACACAGTGAGATTGCAAACCTTTTTCTCGTGCTCCACAGCAGTAGCGGCAATTGCAGAAGCGCTCCCTACTGACGTGCCGTCAGCTGGCCCAGACTGCACCTCTCCGCACCCAGCCGGGAAGTGGCCAGGGGAGGGCGAAGCTGCAGGCGTCGACGACGCAGACGAGGGCGAGGTGGTCGAGGAAGCGGGAGTTTCAGGGCAGAGCTTCTTGCCGGGCGGCACCGCAGCATCACCACCGCCCGACGGCCGCTTTGTGCCGGGACCTACCAGCGAGACGCGGCTACCTGTGACCGGGAGCAGAGTGTGCTGTCAACATGCACAATGCACATCCAGTTGTCAAAATTCGTGGGAGGGCACTCTTTTCCACTCATCCACATATTGATCCTTCTCATTAAGTTGGCGAGGATACGGGAAAGGAAAGAGGTGTGTGTGTGTGTGTGTGTGTGTGTGTGTGTGTGTGAGAGAGAGAGAGAGAGAGAGAGAGGGGGGGGGGGGGTGGGGGTGGAGAGAGAGGTGGAGGGGGGGGGGGGGTGGAGAGGGAGGTGTAGCTGATGAATATTGAATGTACTGACAGTGACAATAAAATGAGCTTATTTCTCATAAAGAAAATTAACTTTTGCTGACAGTCACTTTATGGATGTTTTTAGGGATCCATATCTCAGTTGGTAAAAGTGGAACCCTTATAGGTTCACTTGTCTGTCCAACTGAAAGAAAACTTTTTCTCAGGAACATGTAGATGTATTACAGTGAAATTTATGTTACATACAAATATCTATGGTTCCTTCGCAAAGTAAAACATTTGAGCTTCCAAGTCAATACAATCAAAAGATACAACCTTTTATGTCACATATTTTGAACCCGCAAACTCACTCATTAAAACCTGTAGGGTCTTCCCATTCACCTAGAATCATGAAATTTGGCAAGAAGCAACATTTTACAGTACAAGAACAGGGAAAAAATGCATAAAATGTTAAATTGTAATTATAACATGAAAAATATCATTTTGCCATTAAAGCGTAATTAAAAAAACACACAATCGGCCATAACATTGTGACCCCTACCTAATAGCCAGTATGTTCGCCTTTGGCACAGATAACAGCAGTGACGCATCGTGGTTGGAATAAATGAGGGCTCGGTAGGTTGCTGGAGGGAGCTTGCACCTCATCTGCACACTAAAGTCACCTAATTCACATAAACTTCTAGGGAGACCGGAGAGGGAGGGCAATGAGCTCTGATGCCACATTCAATCACATCCTCGATGTGTAGACGAGATTCAGATCTGGCACGGGTGTGGGGCCAGCACATCAATTGGAACTCGCCACTGTGTTCCTCGAACCATTCCGTCACACTCCCGGCCTCGTGACACGGTGCATTATCTTGTTCAAAAATGCCACTGCTGTCGGGAAACGTAATTGTCGCGAAGGGGTGTACCTGTTCTGTAACCAGTGTACGATACTCCTCGAGTGTCACAGTGCCTCGCACGAGCTCCACTGGACCCACAGGTGCCCGAGTGAGTGTTTCCCAGAATGCGATGGAGGTACCACCGACTCGTCTCTGTCCTGTAGTACAGGTGCCGAGGAGATGTTCCCCTGGAAGCAGATAGATTTACACCTCCCGTCGGCACGAAGAAGAATGTATCGGGATTCGTCAGACCGCGCAATGCTCTGCCACAGTGCCGATGTCCAGTGCCTATTGTCACGTGCCCGTTTCGGTCACAGTTGCCAATGTCGTGGTGTTAACATTGGCACATACATAGGCTTTGGAGTCCCATCATTATCATTAGGAGTGTTCAGTGAAGTGTGTGTTCAGACACACTCGTACTCTGCCCCGCATTAAACTATGATGTTAGTTTTGCCACAGTTCACTGCTCGTCCTATTTTACCAGTCTGCCAGCCTACGATGTATGACATTTGTAAATGAGGGATGACATCTGAACACGCTTTCACCTCCATTTTGCTACGCGTCGAAGACACTCGCCGCAGCACTCCTCGAACACCCGACAAGTTCTGCAGTTTCTAAAATGCTCGTGCCGAGTCACCGGGCCGTCACAATCTGACCTTGCTCAAACGCACACAGATGGCGCGCCTTCTACATTCTACACACGAACAGCACTCTCGGCAATACTACGTGCACCGTGCGAGTGCCCGATTAGCAATCATTCGTCACCAGATGACGCTGCTGTTGCTTGGACGCATTTGTATCAATAGTAGATTGGTGGTCATAATGTTCTGGCTGATCAGTGTATTACTTCGTGCAATCATAAACTGTAGGTTGTAAACATGTTTTAGTAAGTAAATTAAAAAAAATTATTAAAACTTCTCTCTCTACACGTATAAACTGAAGTCTCCTGTTCGCTTCTTTTTGTGGCTCTGGGCTAGCCTCAGGAACTACTGTAGATATTTTGATACGGTCCCTGAATCCTCGGGACCAGTATCTGCGTCGATATCATCACGCAAAAATCGTCGAGATTCTCAATTTTTGAGACGGATGAAAATTTATATACACAATCGAGTTCGTACAGAACTTTAGGGCACGTGTCCTACCCGTACTTTCCAAATTTTTTTATTTTATTTTACAAGCGTAACACATTTTGAGAATGTGTTCTTATTTAGTGTTTGTTCTTACATATTTTTCTGTGTCAAGTTGTGTGCAACAACAAGAACCTAAATATGATAACAGATTCTCTAAATGCATCGTGCTTAAGGGGGAGCAGGAGCAGGGGACCATTCATTAACTGACTCATTTTCTTTATGAGAAATAACTTTATATTTACGGAGCCACACACATAAAGTGCAGTCAGTGATAGCACCTATAGAAAGACTATCCACTCTCCAAAACACCTGGCCGAATAGTCTCGACAGTGAGAGGGAGAGAAAAACAGTACTGTCCAGCTAATGAAACAGGTGACACAGCAAAGTGTGAGCGGCATACTCAATTTTTGGTGGTTCCTCAGTTACTGGGCAGCTTACTTTTAGAATGAAAGGGGGTCAGATTTGGTACCTTTCCATTTCAGAGCAAGTAATCTTTTAACCACTCATTCACTTCTCAGAAACATCACATATTTTTCACGAACAGTGCTTACACTCAATTTTTCTAAACAGAGACAGAAGCGAAAGCCACACGCGATACAGCGACTGCCGGCTACCTGTCGTACCTGTGGGAGAGTCCATCTTCTCTTCGGATGATCCGGAGCTGGGCCCGCCCACACGTATGACGACGAACTTCTTGAAGTCCTTTGCAGATGTCGGGCTGTTCTGCCCGGAGTTCCAGCTCCACCCTGAAATGTAAATCTGAAACTCTGAACCCACTCTCAGCACGAGCAAAAAGAGAAGAGTAGCGAAGGTGGCGTCAAAAAGAAGCGAGCGGCTAGAGGAGTGGCAGCACATCACAGATCCCTTACTGTGTGTTTGTGCCGCTTCGGCAAAACACGCATAAGTCGAAGACAGAGATACTTCGAAACCTCGCGTGTCAAGGATGACTTAAGGTAACTAAAGTGTAGAATGACACAGTGTAGACGAAACATGAAAACTCTAATACTTTTTGGTGCAGTGAAACGTACAGAAGGTGCCAACTGCTACCTGCAAGACATATATTACTGTGACGATATCAAAGGCCGCATGCTGACAGACTGACAACCAAACTGGTGAACTGCACTGCTATCTGACAGACGGCAGCACTGGCAGCCGAGTCAGCACACCGAGGGATGCACACAGCTACGATCGGTTAGCACTGGCCGGGCTATTCCCTACTTCTGTGGAAATTGTTCGGAACCGATCGCACGTGGGGTATCGCTCCACGAGGCAACTATTCGAGCTCACGCTCTGGCTCCAGAAGTCAGATCCCACACGGCAAGCAGTTCCGGGAAGACTCCGTCGGGACATCACTCGCTACTATGCGGGCAACTCTCTGCACATCACTGGGAGATCCGACTCTGCCGACATAACGGTGCCGTGCTGGGAGGCCTCAGTATACCTGATTTACTATTTCTTTGCCATTTTGACTGAGTCCAAATTAGCAGTAGTAGTATGTGCAAAGAAATTTTTCCGATTTTTTCGTCGGGATGCCGTCAGCGAAGTACGATCCCGAGAAAATCCGCTGCTGTAATTTCGTTACAATTTTTCTATTTTAATGCCTGCATAAGACTCCAGACTTTAACTTTGATTCCTACCTCAGAACTTAAATTTGTTCCAGTATTTGGGAAACTTTATGTTAGTCTTCAGACTTCAATTTGGACCAGCTTAAGAACTTTTAACTTAGTGGAACTCTGAAGTTGTTCTCGTTGTCGAGCACTTACTTCGAGAAAACCCGAGTTTGTTTCTTCGGAAGTTATCGATTGTGTTACAATAGAACCAATGATGTTGCCTGTGTGACGTATACTTTGTTTACAATATAGCTTTTTAATGGTGCATCTGACGTATTTTCGTGTGATATTCCCTCCTAGACAGAAAATACCACTTTTTGTTTGAGTTCAGAAGCACAGGAGTGGCATCTCAGTCTGCTACGAGAATTTGCAACTCGGAGCTTCCGCCAGTGCGGCAGGGACAGGTAAGCAAGGTTGCACCTCAAACGCCGTGATCACCTCTACCTCGTCACGAGGGGAGATGTCAGCACTGCAGTTACAAGTTGAGGGGAGTGGAGATCGATGGACCGCACTCGGCACCCCCTGTATTATGCGACACTCGTACGGTGCCCCGTCTGGAGGCAGTCCTCGAATAGATTTTTGAGAGATGGGAAGCGACTGCAGGTCCGTGTAATCCCCATTCAAATGAGACTTCTGCATGGAGAGGTCACTCCTCCTCCTAGAGCTGGGTGACATTCGTGTCCGATACGTACTGTCGGCACCCCCCTCTTTTGGCCGCCGACGAAAGTGCATCCACTCACCCGGCACACACGTGCACTGTCCTGGGACCGACCAGCATTTCGGTGTGGTCCGGGCACAGTGACGTGGAATGGAACAGTCGTTACACGGACTCGCGTAGGGGGTGGTGCACTCGGACCTGCGATACGGTGAAGTCGTGCCGTTCTGTGTTCGCCTGCACTACTCGTTCTTCACGAACGTAACTGAAGACCGTGTAGAATGAGATGTCTGTAATACAGGGTGTTTCAAAACTCGATGGCAAAACTTAGGGAACAGATTTCTCATATAACGAGCAGAAAAAAAGTCTAGTAAACATAGGTTCTAAAATGCTCATCTTAAGAGCAATGTGCATTATTTTATTTTCAACATTGTGAAACAAATCTCTCTTACTGCAAGCTCTTTGCTTTCCATGTATTGGGAGGAGGTAGTGTGGATCAAACCGAGGAGAAAATTTCCTTGTAAACATGTACTCTAAAATGCATACGTTAAGAGCTGTGAGCACTTGTTGATCTTTGCTATTGTGAAACACATCTCTTTTATTGCACAAATGACCATAGGTGTGAATGTATGCATTTTAGAGCTCACATTTACTAGAGTTTTCTGCTTCTCCTTATAAGAGAAATACATTCCCGAAGTTTTCCCGTCGAGAAGTGAAACATCGTGAATAAAGTACTTTTTAGCAGTGACAGATTTCAAAGGCTTTGACATTTGGCCCAAAATCTGCACCGGGAGTGAAGGTTTCACACCTCGACGGTTAACAGTGGAAGGACGAGTAGTTTCGAGGTGACAGGAGTAACCTTCAGCATGTACGTGGTGACAAGTGGGTACAAAAATTATGAAAAACATTCATTAAGATCCCTGTATCACATTATCTCAGTTGTCAGACACTTTTACGCAAAATTTCAAGGACTGTTTTGCAGAAGACGGTGACTAAAAATTTAGAGTAACACATGCACCACAATTTTGGGCCTCCAAAACTCTCTTCGAGAACTGCAAAACTTGACAGGCTAACAGTGGGCCTACGGTGGGGCTCGGCTTGTAGGGACCGGACAATAATCGGAAGTGCCGAGTCGTCCGCCTCGCTCCACACACGAAAAAGAGCTGGCCAAATTTCAGTCAGCCAGAGAAGTTGAAGAAAGATTCCATTTTTTGAAGGCACTGAATGAATCTCATTTGTGATTTTGTGGAACACAGAAAGACAATCAATCCAGGAGGCTGTGCTGTGACATTAAAAACCTGAGAAGAGGCATTCAAAACGAGAATGAGCGACACTGTCTGCTACTGCCAGTATTGACGGAGCTTGACTACGTCCGGCCAGAAGACAGGAGAAATGCTGGGGCATTTCCGGACGCCTGGCAGGCTGCCCACACTTGCCTCACAGTGACTGCTACCTCTCGTGGCACACACCACCGCCTGTGGCTCCGACTCGGAGATGCTGTCGAGGTTGCCCACAATCTGGGGTAGCAGAACTTTATGTGGAGGGAATTTGTGGACTTGTAAAATGTACAATTGGTGCTTAAAATCTAACCTTTAATATGAGGTTAGTTTTCAAGATTTTTCTAATTAATTTCATCTAGCTATTCTAATCTTTTATTTAGAGACTAACGGAACCCTGTATGCCACTTCCACAAACGATCCTGCAGGTGGGTGCAGAGAAGGGAAAATACAAGTCAAATACTGTCCCGATCTCACTGCTCAGTCGTGTGTCGGTCATCGAGGTAACGACACGTGACACAGAACTGTTGAAACTAACATTCTATTTCTACCAGTAGTGCAATCACAGGTAATGACAAATTTAGTTACCATAAAAGTGATATGTATGTGATCTTAATGGACCATTATTTAATATGCTTCCATAAGCTTTTTTTAATGTGGAGCCAGAGCAAGTTCATGCACCATGTATCCTAAAATGGCCAGTACTGTGCCTGGTGCAAAGACTACAGATATTAATAAATGAACTCCAAAATGGCATGCACAACTTGTACCTTATTTTCTTTTTTAACTATTATCACTGTGAATTGCTTTCTTATTTCACTGAAAAATGTTTGTCAGATAAGGAATTCTGTTCAGGTAGTACAATTTAAAAAACACACACACACACACACACACACACACACACACACACACACCAAGTTGACAATAACTAAATTAGTGGAGCTAAATTTGATGCTGTCTGTGATTGCTCACATTAATGTTTTGGAAATAATAGCTTATAAACGTAACAGAAAAATGGGAGTGAATATGTTTCCGAGGAGACTGATATTTACAGCGGCAGTGGTTGCCGAGAAACAGGTCCACCTCACATCTGCTCCTTCACTGTATTTGTCCAAGTTTTGCGGTAGACAGTCACTGGGCGAAACTGCAGCTGCAACTGCCTCTGCCCGACACAATCCCAGACACAGTTTTCAATGTGCAGTAGCAGACAGTGGTGACTGTGATGGGCAGCTGAGAGGTTAGTGTACGGGTGAATGAGGTCAAACTGAATCACCACTGAAGTGTGTTTTTGAAACTGTGTCAATTAAAGGATTAGGAAGAAAAGGCAAACTTAACTATTTATCTGTTAAATGTTAGAGCTAAAGTAACAATAAGCACCGTCAGAAGTGACCACGATGAAATAAAAAAATATAAGAAGAGAAAAATTGACAGTAGATTTAACTGAGGATTTATGCCTGCTGATACAAATCGAAATAAAAGAGTCAAATTTCAGAAAGCACAGTTGAAATAAAGAATTAAGTAATTGACGTCAGAAGAACAGAGAACTCGTCACCTGCTCCCGTAGCTTCCAATGGACGTAATTCGGATGGATTTTCCAAATTAATTCTTAATGTAAACAGACCTCACAAACAACTGGAACATCATATATTGTAGAGTCAAGAGCCGAAAAGACCCAGTCGATATCAGTTTAGAAACACAGCAAACTGAAGTCACAGTAATGCGAAGGAAATGCCTTACAATGTAAATGCCTGTAGGAAATTAGGGAAGGAGGTTTCTTGGAAGTAGCAGCTGAATTACGAGAAAACAGGAATTTTAAACTCTAAAGAGACAGGTGAGCTGTAACAGTCATTAAATCATTGAACTGAAAGAAATATTTCAACAATATAAGGCTGGGAAAATGGAAATATTATATTCGGTACTCGCAGATTTTGTGCACGGGAGAGTAGGTTACAAGAAATTGCAAGGAAGGTGGCAGAGACTGCTAGTCACACCGATGTTAAAGGCATTGAAAGGACTACTAGTAAAGATAGTGAGGTTAGAGAATATAGTACCCGCCCTCTGGATCTGAGGGAGAAGCTTGAGGAATGTGGGTATCTATTTGAATTAAAAGGACGGACCATGCCACTACTCCGAATTACAACAGGAAAATGCTGGGAGGAGTTTCTTCTATAAAGTAAAAGTCATCTATCAAATAATCACAAACATTGGAGTTGTGACATTTTTTGCACCCTCATCATCTGTAAGTGAGGAAGTTTTTATAAGGGTAGTTTTGTTATAGTTCTAATAATAATTAAATGGAACGAGTAGTCCTAAAAGATTTAAATTGTATGTAGATGATGTCCTGTACAAGTTCAAATATTTGTTTCGTGTTTCATTACTTGTCAGCATACATCATTAAGGTGCCACACGGAGACATTAACATCGAGGAGAACCTGGAAGTACTCTGTTCTGTGAAAAACTGCAGAAGTGACAACAAATATTGTAAACTACAACTGTATAAAAACTATGAGTTTTCAATGTGGGCTCAGTAACTGCCCAGACTATGTACCCTGCATTCACATAATAATCCTCCTATATTATTTAAAACTGACAGAAAAATTTTGAAGAAAGTAAGAACAGAAGACAATTATTTCATTAGAATTAATGGAGAATGATACACAGAATTGGTGACGCCTTTCACTACAGTGTGCAATTTATAAGGAACGCGTAACGAGTACCTGAAGATGAGACAATACTGTATTGAAATTGACTGTTCGTTCACAAGACTAAAGGTAAAAATAAAATAGAAAATACACCTGTAAGGAAATTGATTTTCACTGGAATAAATAAAATAGCAGCTGGAAGTTCTATGGATGTTAGGTATGTAGCTGATTCCAGAAACTACTCCAGTATTCTCACGGATATTCAGAGACAGTTTTTCACTGGCACAGAATGATAAAGGAGTATCAAATTTGTAAAAGGATATCTAAAGGGTTATGCTGGGAAATGGAGAGTTTTTAATGTGAAGGAATTCAGGAACTGGAAAGATATTGTGAAGCAGTTTAAAGAGAAATAATGGACAAATGGAAAATGGCAGAAAGTGACCTTAGAGTTACTAGGCCCAAGACTATACAGCCTTAAATGAGGTGGGTTCCAAAAGTGTATTTTGAATGGCATCTAATAATAACCCAGTTCTTAGACTGTAACAACCCAACGGTAATTTTCTCTTTTTCAAATTCACTCTTATCAATACCGGTCTCCCTGTTAACGAATCGCTCGATCCCATCTTCTGTCAATATTTACGTAATTTTGCAGAGGTGTTGACTTTTAATGTATTAATTCATTATTCTTACTCCTTTATCCTATTGGATGGTTATGAAAATTTTCAGTACATTTTTTTTTAAACAAAAGTATGTTCATTCTGAAAAACTAGTCATCCAGGTATTTTCGTGTTCAACTTAAAACAAAATCAGACAAAAATAATTATTACTGTCAATACAAGTTATATTTTGATTTTGCAACAGTGCAAGAAACTATTTTTGTAATGTATGAAATTAATGTCCCAGAATTGATCAGTGTAACTTCTTTGAGACATCATCTCTGACACAAGAAGTCTTTGGTAGTAAGTTATCATAATGTGGTGGCAGACAGTCTGCCTTAAGTTACAGTTGGGGTACACAGAGTTAAATTTCATCTCTGTTTTGTGGAATAATGTGCATTAAAAATATGACTCTAAATATGAAGAAATGCGCGGTGGGAAATTTGAGAACTATTACATTTTGATACACGAAAAATGGCAAAATAAATCAGGAACAGTAAAAGAAAATCAGTGTTTCAGTCATTTAAACATTACAACCCAGACTGACAATTTAAACAGTTTCTATGACTTAATTTCACCCCTCAACACTTAAACTGTAAAACAAGAAGATAAATACAGATCAATAACTACCTGTTCATTATATTATTTTTGTCTTGCAAGAATATGATGATTTGATAAAATGTGAGACAGATATTTATACATTTACTGCGAGTGAGCCAGTGTGGAGGGTAGTTTATAAGATGAGCCAGTCAGTGGGAGCTGTCTAGTAGATATTACTCGGTAGAACGGTCATCTGTGTACTAGACAAACTGTGTGGAAGGAGTTGTCGAGAGTCAGTTCACTTTTAATGTGCTTGCAGTAACAGGATACTCTTAATAAAGCTTTTGCAGAAGAAAAGTGGAGAAAGAATGGTCGGGGTTCACAAGGGAGACAAAACCCTACAAGAAACTGGCAAACGTCACTATTGTGCAGTAAAGAAACACAATCGATAGGCCGTATAAATACGAAGCAAAAAGAGTAACTGGGAACAGGTCTGACAAAGGGGAAAGATGTACAAACACAACTGTCCACTTTTAGGATGCAGAAAATGTTTCAAGTACCGAAGAAGGGGTTGCCCTGAAGGACTGCATACAGTGAAACCTCCTTATAACGTTCCTCCGTATAATGTTTTCCTCTATGTTATGTCCATATGCTGAAGATTAGCTGGGAATATCAGATAATTAATGAGGAGATACTGAATAGAAATGGGGGGAAGAGGAATTTGTGACACAATTTGACTAGAAGAAGGAATCAGTCGGCAGGACACATTCTGAGCCATCAAGGGATCACCAATTTAGTATCGGAGGGAAGCGTGGAGAGTAAAAATCGTAGAGGGAGACCGAGAGATGAATACGCTAAGCAGATTCAGAAGAATGTAAGTTGCAGTAGTTATTCGGAGATGAAGAGGCTTGCACAAGAATAGAGTAGCATGGAGAACTGCACCAAACCAGTCTCTGGACTGAAGACCACAACAACAACAATGTCCATATTTTCCGGTCCCAACCAAAACCCTTTACGCACAGTTCTAAAGTTTCCTCTTTAGCGTGTTTCCTCTACATGACCATTTCCTCCCTGCAACGCTCATATTTTTGGAACCCTAACCAATTATTGCCCTCCTCATAGCATGCTTCATTCTCTGTCCTACCGATTTGCACAGACTCGGTGCTCAGTGTGAGACACAGGTCAGAGTCAGTGCCCAAGCTACGTGAGATGTGATGCACATTGTGCTCCTTGTTTGTTTCATTGGTGTTCCTAGCATTTTTTTAAGCAAATGGTGAACATTTGTACAGTGTGTGCCCCTATTCCTGGTGCAAATCTGCACTAGATGGATAGTGCTTAAAAATGGAAGGGGAAATAGGGATTTTTTTGTAAAGTCATTCATTTGAAATAAAAATTTCTGACAATGAGAGCTCAAGGCTCCTATTACTTTTAGAAAATGTTGTTCTCTTACATAGGTATCACAGAATTATGTTACTACTGTTCCCACAGGGCGAGGAGCCCTCCACGGGGAACGGACAAGAAATGCCCGGACCCTGCCGTGCTGGCACTGTAAAATGCACTTCGCGCTTCTACGAAAGCGGGAAAAAAAATATATATATTATAATAATAATAATAATAATAATAATAATAATAATAATAATTGCTTAAATGCTGTTCGTAAATGAAACTGAAATCCTTATAAGTATTCACATATTTAATAAAAATCCTAACTGCAGCAATTATGTGCACTTATCACAATGAAAGGAAGCGGTACTAAATATAGTGAAGTACACAAAAAGGAACACAGGAAACAACAACGGCTACCTCACACAGTACTGTCAGCTAGCTAATGTAGGCCGCAAGCAAAAATGAATGACTACCCTGAAGCTGTCTGTCCGTTAACGACCCCTACTGATTCGGGACTAGTGACTGGTCTGCAGTTGACACACTTGTAATGAAAAGAACAGCGTATAAAGTGCAGTGCAGTGAATCGGAAGAAAGTGCAGTGCAGTGAATCGGAAGAAAGTGCAGTGCAGTGAATCGGAAGAAAGTGCAGTGCAGTGAATCGGAAGAAAGTGCAGCGCAGTGAATCGGAAGAAAGTGCAGGTCAGCAGTATAACATTTTCGGAAGAGTTTGTATCGAGCAGTGGACACAGCTTGGAAGCGTAAGAAGATTTCTATTGAAGAAAAAGTTTCAGTTATTAAACAAGTAGAGGCCAATCCTTGTGTGTGTCAAGTGGAGCTAGTTAAGCAACTGAAACTGGCCTATCCACTCTCAACACTATATTGAAAAATTAAACGTACATAATGGAAGCTGCCGAGAAGTCTGGGAATTCGAAGCTTACGCGGATGAAACATTCGACGTACAATGAAATGGAGCGAGTTTCGGTAACTTGGTTTTGGTAAGTGTGCGCTGCAAATATCCCCATAAACGAAACCATTCTGAAGGAAAAGGCACTACAAACAGCTTTGCAGTTAGGGATCAAAGATTTCGAGGCATCTGATGGTTGGATCGGTAAATTCTGATAGTGCCACAGAGTCGTGTGTAAAGCAGAATGTGGGCAGAGTGAAAGCGTAAACCAGCACGCTGTAGCTCAACAGATGCAGACACTCCCTAATCTCGTAGTCAGGTATGAGCTACGTAACATTTCTAACACACTAAACTGGCATATTCTTTAATTTAATGCCAGACAAGACTTATTTTTCGTGGCGAAAACTGCCTCAGTGATAAGAAAAGTGAGGAACGCCTTACTGTTGGTTGTGCATGAACAATGATGGCAGTGAGAAACTAAAACCTTTGGTCATTGAGAAGCCTAAAAAAGTCTGAGATGCTTCAAATACAATTCTATCTTTCCGTGCAAATAGACAAAGGATACTACAGCACGGATGACTAGTGAAATATTTTTAAATTTTCTTAGACTATTTGATGTCAAAATGGGGAGTGCTGCAAGAAGAGTATCGTTGTGATAGATGTGCAGCATACCCCTAGATACTTCATTTCTGAGATGTGTAAAAGTGGTTTTCCTGGCATCCAATTGCACTAGCCATCTACAGCCTAAGGACTTCGGGATAATACATGTCCCGAAGTTTAAATACAGGACAGCTTCGGAAAGGAAGGCCTCGAATGCTGTAAACACGAGAAAGCTGGGAAACTATTATAACTCACAGTCGAAGCTTAATTTTTAAGAAGCTACGAATATGATAATGTATTCACAGAGGGGAGTGAGTGCTAAAACTGCCAGAAACTGTTTCGAGAAAGTGGGAATCCGTGAGATCGAGACGGTTGCTTCAGTGGAAATAGGTGGATGTGAATTGAGTTTGATGAATTAGTAGGCAATAATTCTGTCACTTTTGAGGAGTTTGTGACCGTAGGTGATCATGTGACAACTACAGGAGTGCTGAGTGTTGAGGAATTGACTGCTGAGAGAAGAATGGAGAATGGAAACGAAAATGAAAGTGATAGAGAAGTGGAAGATGAACCTGTGTCCTCACATACAAAGGCAGCTGAAGGATTTGAAACATCCAAAAGGTTTATGATGGCCCACAGACTTCAGCACACAACAATAGCACAACTTTCTCATTTGGAGCAATAAATTGTTCTGATACAATCCACGAGAAATAGGAAGCAAACACTTCTATTTGGCTACTTCAAAAACTCGAAGGTATGTGACGTTCAAGTTGTGCCAATCCATAGATTTTTGCTAAAATTTGAATGAAGTTGTATTTTACAAGTTCATTATTAAAGTAATTGTTTGCAGCTAATTCTCTTTTAATTTTTACCATTTACTGTGTTTTTCTGTGGTATATTCTCAGTAAAATTTGACTTGACTTCCATAATTATCAACTGGACATCATCCCCTTTACAGAGTTACCGTATTTACTCAAATCTAAGCCGCATTTTTTTTCCGGTTTTTGTAATCCAAAAAACCGCCTGCGGCTTAGAATCGAGTGCAAAGCAAGCGGAAGTTCTGAAAAATGTTGGTAGGTGCCGCCACAACCGCTCCGAGTTTCGACCACTGCATTTTCATACATTATCCAATGAAGTAAATACAAATTCCGTATTGTTCATCTTCGAATGTAGCAGAATTTCAATGTACTACAAAAATCCGACTGATAAAACTGCTTGGGATGTTTGTCAATGGCCAACTCTACGTTCTGAATTTTTTCCTACCTGTGAGAAGAGATGGTTGCTAATAGGAACCTGATGAAATGTGGATCACATGCAGTATTCTCTTCACCATAAGAATAATATGAATATAAACATTTTGCCATGTATTCTTTCGGGTTTGCTGTCTGCCTTATAAACTACAAAACTAGAGTGAGACAACAGCAAAAGCTGAAGAATATATGTATCGTGTCATATTTATATTCGTATTATTCTTATGCTTAATATTGATACAGTCAGAAATGAAGCACGGCAACTGAGTAGATTTTTAAATCTAAGATGACTCTAATTTCTGTGCAGAATTTGATGTACTAAAGAAGCGGCCGCAAAGATTTTCAAACGGAGAAAAATTTTCGCTAAATTCTTGTTCAGAACATCCTTTATCATTTGGTTCTTGTTGATCATTATCAAAGAAAGCAGCAGTGTAAGTAACAACAGATAGCAGTCTCTTGCCATTGTTTCGCTAATGAGACGATTCCTCTCTCTCTCTCTCTTTTTTTTTTAATTGTAAGCGGCGGTTGCGCGCACAAAAGCAAGCCGTGCCGCGAGCGGCGTCAGACTGTAAACATGCACTATCAGAATGCAACAAACAATGCATGATACAGTACAGTAATGCATTTTCAGCTTAGAGTGACGTAAACAAAGAAAACAGCACTTATCGGATCAAAGCAAAATAAGCAATCGATTCAAACCAGACGAAGCACGTGAAAAAGGAAGGGTACCCGTATAAATACGGACCGAGTGCCTGACGCATAGCAATGGCTACCTGGTAAAGCTTAACTGCTAAGCTTACAACTCAAACCAAACTACTGTAGCTGTATAGTCATTCATTCGACCTAAATTGTGTCTCATATTACAATGGACCAACTTCGTTTCGATTTGGAGGTGCGGCCTAAAACTTTTCTCTCCCCTTGAATTTCGAGTCTCAAATTTCAGGTGCGGCTTAGATTTGGGAAATTTTTTTTCCCTTTATTTTGAGTCTCATTTTTCAGGTGCGGCTTAGTTTCGAGTGCAGCTTAGTTTCGAGTAAATACGGTATCCTACATCCAGTGTTCAGAATTCGTGGTCCCTTAAAGAAACATTATATAGAGGTTTCATAGAGGATATACTGGAGAAACACAAACTGCATCCACTGTCACTACAGGGCTGCCAGCTGTACGTCATGCTTAAACTAATTTTTATAAGCTCTACACTGGTTATAGGTTTAGGTAATATGGAAGGGACGTTATACATTACTGGCAGCAGTATTAGGAAGTGTGGCTGTTAGTTGCAGAGAGTTCTTGTAACATAAAAATTAGTGGAAAAAGTGATAATATGAATTCATCTTTCTCCATAGGCCACTACCCTCCAATTATTCCAAAGTTTTTACATTGTGGTGAGAGAGTAAGGACAGATGCTTTCTCCATACACCATTACCCTCTAGTTATTCCAAAGCTTTTACACTGTGGTGAGAGAGTAGGCACAGATGCTTCATAGGACACATAATTATGAAACCAGGGAAGCAGACAGTGACTGCTAATATTCAACACGTCGAGTGTGCTGTCAGTCCCGGGGACTGGCAGTGAACGTTCCTTTTGGACAAAAACAGTCTGTGGGGACTGAGAGTGCACTTTTCATTTGGGTGACAGCAGTAAAAGGGAATGGCACTAGTGAGGTTAAGAAACAAATGTCTTAATTTTAATGAAGTGTACTAAACAGTTCGGCACAAAGATGAGGTTTAGATTTGGACGTACTATAAAAGGTAACCAACTCTTCGTTGCACTCTGCCCAAATGTTTTCGTGTTTGTCTTGAAACATTCAGAACAATATCTATTCACTTTATGTACCTTTCCTTCTTTCATTTCCAATTGATGTTTTTTTCTTCTCGTATAGACACCGAATGGAGTTCCTCTGTGTGAATGCCGTACAAACGCATCTGGCGACAGTATCTGAAATATTTCAATAGATACTTTCCATCCCGTCACATCTCTGAATATGCATAATTCATTCACGACAGCAGTGTTCGCGAAAAGATCAAATGCTAATTTTAGATGCTACAATACTGGCTTTCTCGATTGACTGCTATAGGCTCACAACTTATTAGGGACTTCAACTTCAGTTTCTCCTTTATTATATTCAGTAACAATTTTTCATTTTTGATAAACCCCTCATTCGGTTGTCACATTTTCCATTTCATTCTAATATATGACAAGAGCCAAAATGTCTCTCATCTTTCGGTTTCGGAACCATAATTCCTCAACTATTCTGTTCTGCAATCACTTTCCTGCATTTCAATTTGGTCGTTACAATTTCCTTGGGAATTCGTTTGCAATTTTGTCAAAAGGTTCTGACTGAATGTGTATTCTCTGTTACGAGTTTTCTGTCCAAATATACACCAGTATACCAATTATAGCTACATAGTGTACGGTCTTTGTCAAATGCCTTTTGACACAAATTCATCACATCATTTGTAGGTGTGGTATTTTCTTTATTGAGTCCTTTGCCAGTGTAAAACCAAAAACTGTAGCAGTGTCTATTATCACAGCACAATTTAAAATTTTTTACGCTTTACTCACGTCTCTTTTGTTTCAAATACTGCCCGACCATTCTTCCTCAGAATGGCATTAGAGACTTAACTGTATCTTGGCAGGATCGTATTAATTTTTGTTCAGTTCATTGATGATGAATTGAACAACTGATTGACTATCTAAAGAATCAACATTTTTATTGTCTGCAGATTGGAGCATTCTCAACAGCAATTTCAGAACAATCTCTACTCACCACCTTTCGCAGGAATGTTTGAACGAACAGCGGATCCTCGGACCGACATTAATGTACGAGGTCTGTTCAAAAAATTCCTGAACTTTGTCCACAAAATTTTTCTGTGCTTACCTTTTACTTATTATGCACGGTCTCCTTTGAAATACTCCCCTCCACAAGTGAGACACTGTTGCAACACCATTTCCACTTCCGGAAGCAGCCTCGGTACACCTCTTGCTGGAACGCACAAAACACCGTCTGCGAATTTTATTTTACCTCATCCAGTATTGCAAATCTTCATCCTTTCAACAGCGTTTTCAACTTTGTGAATACAACAAAGTCTGCAGGGGCCAGGTCTGGAGAGTACGGAGAATGAGGCAGCACAGTGATTTCGTTTTTTGTGCAACAGTCGCGCATCAGCAGGGATGAGTGTGAGGATGTGTTACTTTGATGCAAGAGCCACGAATTGTCTCACCACATTTCAGGCTGTTTCATTCTCACATTTTCTCGCAGGCATCATAACACTTCCCGACAGTACCGTCGATTAACAGTCTGTCCCTGTGGCACAAATTCGTGATGAACTAATCCTTCAAAGTCAAAGAAAATTATCGGCAAGACTTGACAGAATGAGCTTTTTTTGGTCCCGGAGAACCTTTCCCGACCATTTTTGAAGACTGAACCTCGGTCTCAACACGGTAATCGTGACCCACGTCTCATAACCAGTTACAATTCCCTTAAGGAACACGTTGTTCTCATTTGTGCGATCCGTAAGCTCTTCACCGATTGCGAGGCAGAAGTTTTTCTGGTCTTCCTCGTGAGCCCTGGGATGAACTTGGTGGCAACACAATGCATTCCAAGATGCTGTGTCAGGATTTCATAACATATCCAAATAAAACAGCCCATTCTTCTGTAATCTCTCGCACAGCCAGTCTCCGATGGCACGCACAACTTCTTTGACGTTCCGGTGACATGAGCGCCACCAGTAGATGTCGAAGTGCATCCTGAACGAGGGTCATCTAACTTCCGCCTGGCCATTTTTAAACTGTATGAACCATTCGTAACACCGAATTCGGACTGAGCACTCATCACCACAGGCTACCTGCATCATTTGGTGTGTCTCTGTAAATGTTTTCTTGAGTTTTATGCAAAATTTAGAGCAGGTGTGTTGCTACTCCAACTCTGCCATCTCAAAATATGAAAAACTGTGGAACACGGCATTCTACTCAATACAGCACTGAATAACAACTAAGAGACATGTAACAATGGAACTTTCAGCAGTGACAATTGAAACACAGGCTTCTGCAGGGATGCCAACCGCATTTTGCTCCAACACATCTCTGGTGCAAAATTGCAAATGTTCCAGAAGTTTTTGAACAGACCTCATATGGATGGAGGTTTCACCAACCCCATCCACAAAATCAATAAAACAATCACTTTATTTCTTCCTTGTTTGTTGGCACCCACTGATTGAAATGTTTGAAAACCATTGCCATTTATAAATAGTTTTCTGTTGAGGACACCCACAGCTCAAGTGAAAACATGGGAAATTTCATTGTTTTTTTGCACCAACTCCATTTATCGAACTATTCTGAAACATCTGTATAACTTCCGTAGAAAAACTCCTACAGCTTTCACAATAAACAGACTTTTTGTTGCACTCATTTATCAATCTTAGTTTTTGAGATATTTAATTTTGAAATCAGGTCTCCTTTCTGGACACCCTGTTTTATATATGCACATATTAATGTGATAATTATTGATCAATTAAATATTGAACTCTTGACATGTTGTAGCCAGGAAAAAAAAAAAGGAAAGAATGTCCACAGTTACAATTTTAACTATAATGTAAATAAGTGTTGATATTTAAGATGAGATTGCACGCTGTTCAGTCTCGTATCAATGGCTAACGCATAAATACGCTGCCTGTCCGGATCGATAGAAAACAGACTTCATTATCTACGATTGCGTCGCTGGCAAGAGAGTCACGTAGAGTTAAGAAACTGTCGACACTAACACTCGTACTATTACAGCCGGCTACAACACTGGCATATTTGTGATGCATTCACTCAGCTGTGTCACGTCAGAGAGAGGGTGAATGAACTTTGCACAGATCGGCGAAAGTTGCCGAAGATGACTGCCACACGGAGGGAGCGTACAGGCTGCAGAGTTGCAGTGTGCACTGGTTCAAACCTTTTCTGTACATCAGTGCTGTGTCATGAAATAGCTACCTGCCATGTTCCTTAGCTCTGTGGATGCTGTGTTGCACTACAGGCACAATCACAGGTAATGTCAAAAGTTACATAACCTTTGCAATTCAGTTATTGTATAGTCGATACATACAGTATTTCATATGGATTTATATCTTTTATGATTAGTGAAATGTGCTGCTGTGGCTGTAAATGTTCAATAAAAAATAAGACTCCTTAGTATTCCTGTAATTTCATATATTAATACTAATGGTAAAAAGTAGTGCTTTGATGCTAATCAAGGAAAAACTACCATTCATTATCACATGTCTTCACACCTGTGTGTGTGTGTGTGTGTGTGTGTGTGTGTGTGTGTGTGGTGAAGGCCACAGTAAACTGAAGTTTAATTGTTGTGGTTTGTAAAATGATATTAAATCACAAACAATGAACACATTTTTTCAGTATATTCACAATTCACAACACCACACTCTTTTACATCACTGGGGATGGCACAAAAATTGAAATTACTAACTTACAACAACGGAAAGTGCAGGATCAGATGACATTAATATGCAAAGGATAGATTCCTACTTGCCACACAGACCAGGCCTTTCTTTGGAGAATAAAATACACACACATTTGGAAAAAAGCTCGTATCCACACAGTCATTTCCTCTGCCTGCTAGTCCCTTCCCTGCTCCCACTCCAGTGCAATGCATGCCTTTCATTCCACTGACACACTTAATTGCTGTAGCCCCCCCCACCTCCCCCAATGTACCACTGCATGGCCTTATAATGCTATGTGCCCACTCTCCTGCCCATGCCACATTCCTGCACACTCCCAGAGGCTACCCTGCTATCCCTCCCTCTCCCCTGCCCTGTCCCATGCCTCTTCCCTACCCCACTTCCGCTAGATTGACACACACGTCAGATGCAGTTGCAGTCGCAGTCGGGCCTCGGTACCCGGTGACACTGGCTACGTGTGTGCGAGTTGCCGCCGTCTGCACGTGCGACAGTTTTCTACTCGAAGAGGGGCTCTGTTCGAAAGCTGGAATATTTCCAGTATTCTTGTCTCCTGAATGTGGTGATTGCAGTCTATCATTTCTGTAGCTTAATCCAATAATAAACTTAAAGATAATGAAGAACAACAAACTTAATTTAATAACATAAAGCCAATGAACAACAACAAATTTAATTCAATAAGTACTGCTAAGTTATGCACAAGAAATGTATTTTTAGCTTACATTACACAACTTACGAGTATCAATTTTTGGGCACTAGAAAATGCGCTCAGAACCCCAACGTGGGTTTGTATACAATATGAGCAAAGCAAATGTAACCTACGACTTACAGCTGACGAATATCTCTGCCAGTCAACCACTCAAACCCGGGTTCGCTACCGCTCACGGCAGGTGCACGAGTCACCAGGCTATGCGTTATGTTGCAGGTTAGGCATTTTTCACCAGTTTTCGCATACAGTATATCATTTAGTATTGCTGTCACTTTACAGACATCATCCCAGTCATCCATTAATTTCCTGTCTGTGGATTTGATTAATAAGCAGTGTCTTTTCTTTTGTAATAATTATGAGAGCCCACTGCTGAATTGATTGAAATTTTTGCTTTATCAGTGGTGAGGGGGTATCCAGATAAGAAAAACTTAACAGAACAGTGCGAGAGGAACTAATCTCTTCTACATCCCATTCCATTGCCTACAACTGCTAGCAATAATGTGTTCGGTAATTTGTATTAAAGGAATAGCCCCATTTATATCTAAAGGAACCCATCTTTCATAGTTTCCTGTCTGCAACACAAATGTGAACTTCACGCATTTTGTCCAAAACTGCACCAATACGCTCAACAGCTTCAATTTCAAATTCAAAATAGTCGGAAGGAGTATCTTTCGTGCTACTATTCCTTTTCAAATTTTCCCACCATATCTACCATCGAATCACAGATGCCATGTACTTCTTTTCTATTTTTAAGAAATCTTACATTTCAAAATTTCAATAAAATCTGTTGATCTCTTCATATTTTTCTTCACTTGCGAAATACTCTGGCATCTGACAAAGTCCCATCAAACTTATCATAGTAATAAAAACTTACATTACAACAAACTTAAAATAACGATACAATTCTACATCAAAAGCTATTAAAGACACATAAACATTCACAACACAATGTAGTGTAATTCTTGTCATGCACTATAATACATACACAGCAAACGGATCACCGCAACTGAATAATACTTTCGAGAAATGTAGCGCAGACGACATATGTAAGCAAGCAGCGTATTTGACATGCACAGATTCCTCCGTACTTCCTCAAAAGGTCTACAGGTAAATAAATAAAACAATCTCGAGGAATCTGTCAACTAGCAAAACCAGTGCTGGCAGCCACAGACAAAGTGATATTTCTCGTCAGTGTTGGTAAGGGTGTCACAAAAAATTGTAGATTTGAAAAGGCGACTGATGACAACAAACTGGGAAGGAAGTTTTACGTACCACAGTATTGCCATTCTTCGAGGGCACACTGCACTAACCGAGATATCCACCTAACGTGAAGCAATACAGTGTAGGGGAGTGGTGTAGGGAATGCAGGAAGGCCTGCAGAGGACTGGCACTTGATGCAGGGAGTGGCAATCAGCCCCCAACGTAAACAAAGGTACGCATTGGTGGATGCACAGACAGAAAAAGGCCCTTTACCGTACAATTACACAAATGTGGTGCAATCACAATATTTAGGATTACTTGGGAGCAGTACAAAGTGGAACGACCACACAAAATTAACAGCAAATAAGGCAGAGTCATCAGAAGAATCCTCGAGGAAATATAGTTTCTCGTCACAACGAGCAGCTTACAAAACATCCGTCTGAGCGATACCCAAATACTGCTCGTCAGTAAGGGATGCATAGCAGATGGGACCAATAGAGGAAATAGAGAAAATCCAAAGAAGATCAGAACATTTTGTTACAGGTCCACCAAGTATTCACAAAAGCGTGACAGAGATGAACGACCACTCCAGTGGCCAACACTGCGAGAGACGCATTCTGCATCAGAGTGTCGTTAAATTTACAACAGTACACATTCTCAGAATAATCGTCAAATATATATCGCTTCCTCCCACGTGTAGCTCACGAAAAGAGCACGAATATAAAATTAGAGAGTCGAGCCCAAACGGAGGCTTACTGACGGTCATTCTTCCACAAACTATTTGTGATTGGAACGAGACAGCAGTACATGGAGTACCCTCACGAAGTACAGATGTAGCTGTAGATGCAGACAGTCGACATTTCGACCTCCACAGGATGCGCGGATGGGTGACGGCACGTGATGGTGGCAGAAGGTGTGTAGCAAACCGGCCTCATGCCACCTGTAACACTCCGAGTATAACACCTGGCCGTCTGCACACATTCCGCACCTGCCCAAACCTCTCCAACTGTATGGGCAGGAGGGACTGCAGTGTCTCCTCGTGGGCCTCGGAGACTGTGACATTACGACGACGGTTGCAGTATGAGGCTCGCATTGTTGAGATTGACAGATTTCTGTACTCTGTTCCAAACGTACATCTGGGCATTTGAGAGGAAGTCGTCCCACGGAGCATACGCCGTCACTCGAAGTGTTCTGAAATGACAGACAGTGCTCGCTGGTCCGTCTGACGAGAGTCTTATACGTGGGGAATTACAGTTCCTTAGGATACTGGGAAAATTGGAGAAGTGATTGCAGAGGGTATCTGTCAGTGTTGTGTTTATTCTTAATTAGATGTGTTATTTACACTTCTTATTTGGACACGGTAATGGGGAGATGATAAAAAATTGTCAGTTTTGATCTCAGGCGAGAACAGTTCGGGTTCCAGAAAAATTTAGGAACATAATTATTAGGCCATACTGCACCTATGTCTTATGTCAGAATACACTTTATAGAAAGGCAAACCAACTTTTATAGCATTTGCAGATTTGAAGAAAACTTGTGACTATGTCGACTGGAACAGACTCGTAGAAATTTTGAAGGCAGCAGGGATAAAATATGGGGAGTGCAGGGTTATCTACAGAAACTGCACTGCAATTACAAAGTTTGAAGCACACAAAAGGGAAGCAGTAGTAGAGAAGGGAGTGAGACAGGATTGTAGCATATCCACAGTGTTATTCAATCTGAGGAATTTGGAAAGGAAAGTAAAGTTCACGGAGAAGAAATAAAAACTTTGGACTTTACCAATGAATTTGCAATTTTGGCAGAGACAGAGTCAGTTGAACAGAATGAATAGTGTCTCAAAAAGGTATTACCTGTTGGCTACTGTTTCAGGTTCTTCCACCGACATTTGTTTAATGATTGTTTGCCAGTACGTCAATGCACTGTTGAAGGATCACTTTGTACTGCCAGCAGAGGACTCGAGTCGAACTCGTGGCCCCAGGTTACATGTAACTGTCATGCCAGCATCCGAGGGCTTTTCCCCAGTCACTGCCACTGTGGTTCTCCCCTTGCAACCTGGGACGGTCTTTAGCTGGAGCAGGGGAATTCGGAAAGGAGGAAGCCACGAGGTAAACAGTTCCCGAATTCCTGCACTGTAGTGAACGTCTGTCACAGGTAGCGATGGCATGCCGTGACGGTAATGACTGGGGAAAAGCCCTCGGATGTCGGCACAAATCGTACAGACGATTTCGAGCCGTGAATTCTACTACAGTCTACCACTGGAAGCAGAGGGTGATGCTCTGACAGTGCCAGCCGTTAATTTTGGTGAAACATCACAAAAATTGTTAAAGAGACCGGAGAACCCTCGACAGTAGACGACAGGCGATACGCTGACAAGTGGCCATCGATACGCCGACCGTTTTGGACGGAAAAACGTCGGAGGATGAATATCGACAATAATAAAATGAGGATAACGGATTACGGTCAAATTACGTAAGCCGACACTGAATAAATTAGATCAGGAAATGAGGCACCAAAAGTAGTATACGAGGTGTGTATATGAGTAGCAAAATAACTGACAATAGCTGAAGTAGAGCAGGTATTAAAACAGAGACTGGCAATGGCATCAGAAGCACTTGTGGGGGAAAAAAAAAATTAACATCGAACACAAATTTAAATGTCGAAAAGTCTTTCCATGAAGTTTTAGTCAAGAATGTAGCTTCGCACGGGTGTAAAATACCAACAATAAACAATCGAGGTAAGTAGAAGCTTTTGAAATACAGTGCTACACAAAAATGCTGAAGATTAGATAGGTAAATCTAACAACTCAGGAGCAGGTACCAAATCAAACTGGAGAAAGAGAAACGTATCGCATAACTCGACTGACAGTGCGAGTCAGTCGACAAGATGCGTCCCGAAGCACCACCACCTCAGTAACGGAGGATCGAGTCCGAGGCTCAACTGTGGCAGACGGGTTCCAATGGAAGTAGCTGCAATAGCCGTATCTTATCAGTCTCAGGGATGGAGACCACAAAAATAAAAATGGGTACACATTGTGACGCTTAGCAGGAATTTTGCAACAGGCTTGAAAGTGAAACTGAGACCACGAATGTGATGACAGGTCAGTGTGAGAGTACACCGTGTCTCCTACACGTGGGTAGCAACAAGAGTCAATGGAGGAGCTGCGATTCCTCTGATTACGGGAGGGTTCACCACACGTGTGAATTGGACCTCACTACCCGGGAGAAGATATGAGAGGGAAACAAGTCTTTCTCTGTTCTGGAAACCTGCAGCCAACAATGCCCCAGATGTGAGCCTCTCATTCACAGATTTAAAAATATGAACAACTGGGAGGAGTTATTGCAGTGTTAATAATAATAATAATAATAATAATAATAATAATAATAATAATAATAATAACAGTAACAACAGTTGAAAGGTCGAATTGTCAAGTCCTGTGACAGTGATAAAATGGAGACATATGCAACATGATTGATGGAAATCACATTACTTGTGCAGATGGCACACTGCACGTGTATCCAGAGGAGGGAACATGGGTTTTGGAGAGCTGCTTTTGCAAAGGGCTCTGCCAGAGGGAAGCAGAACGAGCTCAGCTGCAAAGCTGTTCAGCACAGCCAGGCACACTGTGCAGAGCACTAAGTCTATGACAACTCGTACATGTCTGCGTCAAACTGACTGAGATGCCACAAACACAGTAGACAAAAATGACAACTTTATAAAGCGGGAAACGAGTAACACTGAACAGTAATCGAGGGTCAGCACTACTGAGGGTCACGAAACATCCACTTTTCTACGTTATAAAAAATAAAAATTAAAGAAAAACTGCTCTCTACAGCAACGGCAACTACATTTCCGATTACTTAAAAAAAGTAAATGAGTCTCATTAATGAGCACAGTACAATCTCTCGTACAAGACTACAGATCACATTAGGTATTAAAAGCCAGACATTCACAGAAATGAATGACGTACCTGTTCTGTTAAATCGAGGACTATACGCTAGGTTGCATACTGTAGAGAAAAATTTACATAGTAAATTACGTCAGTGACACAAAATATTTACAACAGTGTTTAATTCTACAATCTACTTAACTTTAAACAGCAGGAAGCGGTTGGCAGAAGCACTGCCACTCCCTACAGTGATAATGGAACGCCGGGGTAGAAATAAAAATAAAATCGGAGCCAATCGCAATGTGCAGAAGAACTGCTTTGTCTTCTGTAACTGAAATCTATGCTACAATACCGAGGTACAAAATAAAAACATTTGGATCTAGTGGTGGTCTAACTTAAGCAAACCAGAGGTAGCAGCAAGGCAGCAACAAGACTGCAAGCCAAACAATTTTCTCTCCAATTATCGTACAGAAGGCAATCGGCCTCGTAAGTCGACATTAAAAAATCAGTAAACTGGTCCGTGCAAACGAGACACCCGAGTCGGTGCACTGCAAACCGCTTTCTGTTACTTTCTCGTAAGTCTACTTACAAACGAGTGGCCCACAACCCACGTCTCCCTAAATCTTGTGGAATTTAGTCGACACATTCGGCGGGCAAAGCTGTGAACAGTGACTCGCAAAGTTATTGCATGAGAGGTCATTGCGACACGTGGGAGTTCCTCACTGAGGACTCGTTCGTATATTGTGCTTCACATTCTGCATACGAGAGTCCACAGAATGCCACACCACTCGAGTTGCCCGGAACAGTTGCGTACACTCCACGGTGATATGCGATGACATTTTGCAATATAGTAACGTAACGATTTATTTCATTAGCAGTATTCGACAGTACAGTAATTTGGATAATTCTTGATTCCAAAATGGAAAATGTTAAATGGAGATGGCCACAGTGTGGCCCACAAAGGTTAGCTACAAAGGACATCTAATTTAGAAATTACACGTGTAAGGAAAGAAATCCAGATTTGCAGGACAGCATCACACAGACATTACCCGAAACAGTGGGACACTGGGCGAGCATAGAAATAATGTATAATTATTGCAAATGCCACTTCACAATGGGGCTCCACAATAATGGAACTGCTCTCACATCCCGGCCACATCTCACCACAAGTTTCTGCCGGTTCACCGAGGGCCCCTCCCCTATACTCGGGAAGACGGTCACACTTTATCTGTCGACAGGGTTCTTTTACGAGTTCCGCAGTCCGCCCCGAGGTCCGGCAGTGTGCCTCGACAAACAGCCGAGGGAGAAATGCGAACCGCGTAATGACGTGACGGAGCAATCGGCCTGCCAGTCGAACATATTGGAAAAGTGAGACAGTGTCAGTAGTGCTAAAGTGAGTGAGAGTTTGACAGGGATTCTATTTGTACACTTTTCATAGCTGTCACTATGTCTAATAAATATGTGAAGCACATTAATGCCTGGGATTATTATTATTACACATTTATACCTCATACAATCTTATCAAATATTAGACGCTTACTGAATTTGAGGAGTGAGATTTTAGATTCGGTCGGTACGAGGAACGAGATTCTCGAATTAAATACTGCTGTGCGCTGTTGTCAATTAATCTTGGAAATACAAGACTGCTCTGCGAGTTTTATTCTGTGAACTGGGATATTGGCACTGCACCCAGATCTAGAGAATGCAGACTGTGGGGGAGGCTTTGCAAGTGGTTTATCCTTTCCCAATTTTTCTGAAGTTACCTCTGACGGGTCTCACTTATTGGCTTTCAATACAAATGCCCCAAACATTTGTAATTTCAACTCAATAGCACAAATTGCCTTCAGTTTATTATAGTTCGTTTTGATCATTTATGCTCTTCTCTGCTTCACAACTTTCACTTACATTAAAGCTACAGGTGTTTACTGAAATTTGGAAAATTTAAGAATTTGAACAGGACCGCGTCGTACATAGTGGGTCTCTTTCGTGTCCACTGTTGCGTCCAGTGAGCAGTGTAGATGCCTAATGACATAAGGAAGGGGAGGATGGTCCGTCCAGTTAGCTATGTGCAGAAGGCTAACAGGATATTTTAAAGGAGTTATGGAACTCAGTCAGAAATATACGAACAAATAGGCAAGACTTTGATAACTACAATCTTCGATTGCTCATTTGAGCAAAACTGAATAAGTGATCTCTACGAATGTACACTATTCCTGATTGTCCGACACCCACGGAGGGAGGTACGCGGATAATTCGGAGATGTGAACAGAGCCAGAAGACAGCTACACTAGTCCGAGCCCTGGGCCTGGCCTACACGGAGGTCACTCCTGGACCGCTTACTGAACTCCCCCCCTGGGCACCACCACTTCCACGTTTACAGACTGTGTCAACCCCTTCCGTGTTGTCGTCTGACCACTGTCCTTCCGGCCCTCGTATTTTGCTATATAAGGTTACTGCCAATACTAGAGTTGTGCCTTGCACTTCACTGTGTGACCTCACATGCCACCTCTCGAGTCTACATCACTTTTCCTGCGGCACTGCGTTTGTATTCTCAATAAAACTTACTCGTTCTGGCTTCTATTCTACCGCTTGTTAGGTGTTGCATATTCTAAATACACCACTACTGGTCCGTGTTCCCCACTAACTTACTTACAGCTTCCTGACTAGGGTGCTAGTATTAAAATTTTCTCCAGTACTGGGAGACTGCTCGACTCCTAGAACTGATAAGATATTTCATAATGAGGAAAGGCTCATTTTACTAAGTGAGTTGTATATTAATGGAAATTTGTAACTTTTTGCACTTAAATTCCATTTTTCCTTTCTTAAGCAGTTCTGAAGGTGGCCTGTTATTCCAAAACAATAGTAACCGAAATGACAATGTTGACTGGAATACTCTTTATCAAATTCTAAAGGTGGCAGGGGTAAAATACAGGAAGCAAAAAGCTATTTACAATTTGTACAGAAACCAGATGGCAGTTATAAGAGTCGAGGGACACGAAAGGGAAGCAGTGGTTGGGAAGGGAGTGAGACAGGGTTGTAGCCTTTCCCCGATGCTATTCAATCTGTATACTGAGCAAGCAGTGAAGGAAACTAAAGAAAAATTTGGAGTAGGTATTAAAATCCATGGAGAAGAAATAAAAACTTTGAGGTTTGCTGATGACATTGTAATTCTGTCAGAGACAGCAAAGGACTTGGAAGAGCAGTTGAACGGAATGGACAGTGTCTTGAAAGGAGGATATAAGATGAACATCAACAAAAGCAAAACGATGATAATGGAATGTAGTCGAATTAAGTCAGGCGATGCTGAGGGAATTAGATTAGGAAATGAGACACTTAAAGCAGTAAAGGAGTTTTGCTATTTGGGGAGCAAAATAAGTGATTATGGTCGAAGTAGAGAGGATATAAAATGTAGACTGGCATTGGCAAGGAAAGCGTTTCTGAAGAAGAGAAATTTGTTAACGTCGAGTATACATCTAAGTGTCAGGAAGTCGTTTCTGAAAGTATTTGTATGTAGTTTAGCCACGAATGGAAGTGAAACATGGACAATAAATAGTCTGGACAAGAAGAGAATAGAAGCTTTCGAAATGTGGTGCTACAGAAGAATGCTGAAGATTAGACGGGTAGATCACATAACTAATGAGGAGGTATTGAATAGAATTGGGGAGAAGAGGAGTTTGTGGCACAACTTGACAAGAAGGGATAGGTTGGTAGGACATGTTCTGAGGCATCAAGGCATCACAAATTTAGCATTGGAGGGCAGTGTGGAGGGTAAAAATCGTAGGAGGATACCAAGAAATGAATACACTAAGCAGATTCAGAAGGATGTAGGTTGCAGTAAGTACTGGGAGATGAAGAAGCTTGCACAGGATAGAGTAGCACGGAGAGCTGCATCAAACCAGTCTCAGGACTGAAGACCGCAACAATAACAACATCAACAACAGTAACCAAAAAAACTTCAAAATCCCACACTGCAAAAAACAAAAGCTCGTACCGGCACAGTGGTTGCAGTTCTGTCACGACATAGAAGTGTCAGTAAGATACGTATCCGGCAGCTCACTTGAGAGACAGGCGCGGGAGCGAGCTGAGCACGGGCCGTATTAGTGATTCGGTAGCCCCAATCGGTTATTCGAGGGCTTTCCACACTAGTCTCGACACCTACTTCGAAGGCAATACAAATAAACTGTTAAAAAATAAATAAAATGCAAAATGGTGGCAAGCAATAGACACAACACGAAACGTACGTCTACAGAAATCAGAAATGGGTAATTGCCCATTATTAGTGAACCGTGTGTGTGAGACAAAAACTAAAGGCAAGAATTTTTAAGCCCATTCATCGATTTAAATTTTACCTTTCTGAATTCTGTGTCCCTTCTCGCCTTCATCTCTTCCTTTCTTAAGTTCACAAACACTTCCAAATAAGCATATATTCTAACTATCCTTTGCATCTGCTGACAACTTGTCAGTAATTTTCTAATTTTACACCAGCAATAGACAGAAAGTGCACAATTCCTGGACTAAATGTAACTGGAACATTTGAAGCAAAAATACACTGGGGAGGTTCAAAATTTGGAAGTAAAGCAATATATACACACCTCATCTGACACCTGTTTGAAACAGTTCCATAGCACACAATAGGAACGGGGCAATACCGTTACAAAAATATGTCAATTAGAAATACAATGTTCCAAGTGCTCATTACAGAAGTTCTCGGCTAAGGTACACACTGGCAGAAAACTTTTTGGTGGGTGTTATTCGGGAACTAAAATTGACAACACACCACTCTCTGACACTGAACAACACATACAAGTGTACATACACTGTACGAGCCTCGTACCTTGTGTGGGAGAGTTGAAGGCGGAGCCAACCTCGGACGAGGTGTCGGTGCTGGAGCTGCTGGGTGCCGGTGATATCTGGATGGTGAGTGGCGTCGAATAGTCGAGTGGGCACAGCTGCTGCTGCCGCTGCTGCCGCTGCTGCCGCCGCTGCTGGGGGGAGGCGGAGGCCTTCTCCGGGCTGCCCTCCGGAGCTTCCAGGGAGCTGCAGTCGGTGCCTCCGGACTGCTCACTGTGCGGCAAACGGGAGCTCGACATCTCGGCTGATAAAGACTCGCGCCGGATTACTCCGGCCCGAAGTCGCGGTTGAAATTTACCTGGTGGTCGATTGCACAGACCGCCACTCACCTCGGAAAGAATGTAACGACCTCAGCAGGAGTTTTGGGAGTAACGGCATCCGTTCAGTGTTTCGAGTCCTGTTCGCTCCGAATGGGAATGTCTGTCCCCCGTTTCACACCTCGTCTTACCTCTCGATCACCGTTTGTATTATACTCCGTGTCTGCTGTCTGTAAATGTGTCACAACTATCGTAAAGGTCAGGTTCGAAGCGAGATTTCCACTTTTTGTGAACATCGGTTGTTCTCTGTTCTGGAACGAGATGATCAGAATGACGGGTACACACCGATCTAGTTAATATCGAGTACAGGACACGAATTTGGGCAATGGTGAAAAACTGGTGTAGAACCACCTGCATCAGATTGGCAGAAATAAGAGAAAACGACAGATCGAATATTACTTGAGACGTGGAACATTGGATGTTGGGGGTGATATGGAAAGAGAACAAAGTGTTAATGGAAAAAGAGAATTATAATACCATTGTTTAAGAAAGGAAGCAAAAAGAAATGCACAAACTACAGGTGCATCACACTGCTTCCACACTGCCTTATGGTATTGGAAAAGATCATAGGAAAGAGATTGAGAAAAATCCTAGAACACCAATTTGAGGAACAACAGCACAGATTCAGAAGTAACAGAGAAATGACGGACCTCATTTTTCCCCTTTGTCACCTAATGGAGAAGTGCTGAGAAAAAGGGAAGGATCTGATAGTAGTGTTCCTGGATTTGGAAAAAAGCATGCAACAGTGTATCAAAGAGTAAAATAGGGTAAGGCTTGAGAAAACATAATGTCTCTGATTCATTAATTTAAAAAGTTCAGATACAGTATGATGGTTGTGAAAGCAGTGTACAAATAGGAGGTGGAAGAGCAAAATGGTTTAAGACACAGAGGGATATTCAGAAAGGCAATTCACTTTGCCCATTCCACTTCATCGGACTTACGGACACTATCATGAAAGTAACCAAGGAAGTAGAAAATGGCGATCTCAATGCTTGTGCTGTTGTCGATGACATCACCATTTGGAGAGAGATGGATTACTGGAATAAAAAATTTAAAGGATTCGAGCTGACTGTGAGTAGGAGCAAGACAGAGGCAATGAAGATGAGTAGGACACTCACACCTTGCATGATCATAATGGAAGGAGAGACTATTGAATGTGTGGAAATTATCTCAATAGTGCCATGTCAACTGGTAGAAGTGTCAAACTACAAGTCTTTCAAGCAGAGTAGAACAAGGATTCAGCTTCTTCCACCAAGTACAAAACTTAATCTGGGACATGGGAGTCCCTTTAAGAGCTAAACATACCATGTATAAAACACACCTCCTGCCAATCATGATGGATAGTCTGTAGACCTGTGTCGTAAAGAGGAGAGAAGAGTCAGATACAGGCATGTGAAATGAAGTTCCTTAGGGGGGGGGGGGGGAAAAAAAAAAAAAGAGAGAGAGAGAGAGAGAGAGAGAGAGAGAGAGAGAGAGAGAGAGAGAGAGAGAGAGAGAGAGAGAGAGAGAGGGGGGGGGGGGGACAAAGAGAGAGAGAGAGAGAGAGTCAGTAATGACTTGACCCTGTAAGAAAGAATGAGCACTGCAAGATTTAAATGGTTAGGTCGTGTAAAGTGTTTGCACCAAACTGGAACGCTATGTCAATATTTGGAGCTGGAGGTACCAGGAAAAAGACTGATTGGTTGGCTTAAGAAGAGAGGCACAGACCAGATTAATAAATATATCAAGAGGAGAGGAGTAAGTGGGATGCAGTAGAGAGAGAAAAGCTATAATAAGACAGAAATCAATGTTGACAAATCATTAACAAAGTTCCTACCCGGCTCATTCAAAGGAAATCTCGACGATAATGACAGTGAGGAGACGGCGAGGGTGGCAAGGATTCCAGAAGAACTGAGAGGGACACTTCGGGAAGCCCAAAAGTCACAGCAACGGTTCGCGGTATGCAGGAAATCTACGTCGGAGCTCCGGTCCTACACAGATTTCGACCAGTCCCGACACTGTTTTACACCTGTCCCTGACCACTGACTGGCACTCGTCACCCCACCGGCACAAAGGCAGTGTCCGTCACAGACACACCGGTGACACGGTCGACCGTGACAGTGACGCCGTCGGCACGTTCCCAGACACGGTCGGTCAGTAGGCGTATCCTGACAGGGAAATGGTCACTGCAGTCTAGACCTTTAACCACCTGTGGCCAAGCATGCACTCAAAGGGGACGTAATAAGAGATTGTAGTGTTACAAATATTCGTGGCAACGTGGAAGTTTCTCCTACCTGAGCAACATCAATTAAATATTCGTAACATTTTATTCCGACTGTTTCTGGTATCTACATTTTCAGATATCCACACAACACGATTATTTTCTGTTTCGTACAGAATTAACAAAATTGTGAGAAAGTGGCACCTCGCCCAGCTACGGGTGCAGTAGGTCACCGTTTCGTTGTACCTGTCGGTGGCCAAGAGAAGGTGGAATTCGCACAGCTGAAGGGCCGTGGTGCACTTTATTACAATTATTAAGACATTACTGAAACATAAACCACTGTATTTGTGCCTGGGATTGTGTAATATAAATGTTTATTGTCTGTTAAAGAGTTTGAGGAAAGAGACACAGCTATACGAATATAGAGCTTAGTTGGCAAGCCTGTTCTAAGTAAAGAAAGGAAAGCTGAAAGGCAGAAGAAATGTACAGAAGGAGCGTACGAGGCAAATAAACTCGTAGGCAATAATATAGACAAGAGGAGGTAAGTAAAGATGAGACGCAGATACGATACGATACTGTGAGAAGAACTTGACGGTGCTCCAAAACAACTGAGTCGAAATGGAGCCCCTCGAGTAGATAACATTCCCTCACAATTATTGGGATCCTCGGGAGAGCAGGCCACAATAAAACTGTTCTGAATAGTATGCAATATAGAGGAGACGTGCAAAATATCCTCAGACTTTGAGAAGACTGTAATAATATAAATTCCAAAAACTGTCAGCTCAATAAGTAGTGACTGCAAAGTACTGACACAAATTATTTATAGAAAAATGGAAAAATAGGTAGAAGTCGTCCTATTAGGAGATCAGTTTGGGTTCTGAAGAAAGGGAGGAGGATTTGAAGCTATATTGACCGTATGACTTGTCTTAGAAGACAGGTTACTGAAAGGCAAACCTATGTTTATACGGTATATATATTTAGAGAAAGCTAGACAATGTTGACTGGAATACACTCTTTAAAAAACTGAAGCTAGCAGAGATAAAATATAAGGGGGTAGAAGGTTATTTACAACTTGTATGGAAAACAGACCACATTTATAACAGGTGAAGGACACAGAAGGGAATCAGTGATTGAGAGGGACTGAGACAGGTTTGTAGCCTATCCCCTATGTTATTCAATCTGTACACTAAGCACGCAGTAGGGAAACCAAGGATAAATTTGGAGGGGGGACTGAAGTTAAAGGTGAATAAATAAAAATTCTGAGCTTTGCCAATGGTATTGTAACTCACCAGATATAGCAAAGGACTTGAATAATGCAATGTAGTTGAATTAAACTGGGCGCTGTTGAGAGAATTAGTTTAGGAAATGAGATGGGTTTTGCTACTTGGGGCAGTAAAATAACTGATGAGGGCCGAACTGAAAGAATATGAATTGCAGACTGGCAATGGCAAGAAAACTGTATCTGAAAAAGACAAATTTGTTAAAAATCTGACATAAATTTAAGCGGAGGAAGTCTTTTCTGAAGGTATTTGTCTGGATTGTAGATGTGTATGGAAGTGTAACATGGACGTTAAAAACATTTAGACAAAAAGACAATAGAAGCTTTTGAAATGTTGTGCTATAGAAGAATGCTCAAGATTAGAAGGGTAGATCAAGTAACTAATCAGGAGGTACTGAATGCAATTGGAGAGACAAGAAATTTGTGGCTAACTTGGCTAAAAGAAGGGATCAGTTGACAAGACGACGACGACATCATCATCATCATCATCATCATCATCACTCATCACTCATCATCATCATCATCATCATCATCATCATCATCATCACCATCACCACGAAGTTTCCATCGCAGGCTGGGTTAAGTTTGGAAAATAATCATCACCACTAGTCCTGTTTTCCCACTATCTTTGTGTGTCCTATTCTGGTTCTTTCTTTTCCTCTTTTTTCAACACACTCCACCACACCTCTCAGCCACCTATCCCTGTCTTCTCAGTCGTTTCCTTCAAAGCTCCATTATATTTATATTCTTGGGAATCCTGTTGTTTTACGTTGACAGGACACGTCCTGAGGTACTGAGGAATCACCAACTGGTTGATGGTGGACACATTCTGTGTCACACTGACAATATCTGTACTTTATAGAGCCACAAAGAGGGTACCCTATACCACTACTAGTAATTTCCTTTCCTGTTCCACTCGCAAATAGAGCGAGGGAAAAACGACTGCCTGTAGGTCTCCGTATGAGCCCTAATTTCTCATATCTTATCTTCGTGGCCCTTACGCACAGTGTATGTCAGCGGCAGTAGACTCATTTGGCAGTCAGCTTCAAATTTCAGTTTCCTTAATTTCCTCACGAGCGTTTCTCGAAAGAAAAAAAAAACACTTCGCCTTCCCTTCAGGTATTTGCATTTGAGTTCCTGAAGCATCTACATAACACTTACGTGTTGTTTGAACCTGCCAGTAACAAATCTAGCAGCCCACCTCTGAATCGCTTCAATGTCTTCCTTCAGTCCGACCTGATACGGATCCCAAACACTCGAGCAGTACTTGAGAATAGGTCACACTTGCATCCTGTATACAGTTTCTTTTACAGGTGAACCACTCTTTCATAAAATTCTCCCAATAATGCAAAGTCAACCACTTGCCTTCCCTACCACAGTTCTCACATGCTCGTTCCATCTAATATCGCTTTGCAACGTTATGCCCAGATATTTGAACAACCTGACTGTGTCAAGTAGGGCACCAGAAATGTTGTATCTGAATATTACAGGTTTTCATCTTCCTACTCATCTGCATTAACTTGCACTTCTTTTCATATTTAGGGCTAAATGCTATTCATGGCACCAACTGGAAATTTTGTCTAAGTTGTCTTGTATCTTCCTACAGTCACCCAACTTTGACACCTTACCGTACACCACAGCATCGTCAGCAAACAACCGCAGATTGCTGCCCACCCTGTCCACCAAATGTATACAGAGAACAACAGTGGTCCTGTCACACTTCCCTAGGCACTCTTGACAATACTCTTGCCTCTGATAAGCACCGTCAAGGACAACGTACTGGGTTCTATTATTTAAGAAGTCTTTGAGCCACTGACATATCTGTGAACTTATTCCGTATGCTCGTACCTTCATTAACAGCTTGCAATGGGGTACCGTGTCAAATGCTTTGTGGAAATCTAGAAATATGCAATCTGTCTGTTGTCCTTCATCCATAGTTCTTGATATATCACGTGACAAAAGGGCAAGTTGAGTTTTGCACGAGTGACGCTTTCTAAAACCGAGCTGAATTGCACACACAAGCTTCTCAGTCGCAAGAAAGTTTATTATATTCAAACTGAGAATATGTACAAGGATCCTGCAGAAAATAAAAGTTAGGGATATTGACCTGTCATTTTGCGGGTCCGTTCTTTTACCCTTCTTATATACTGGAGTCAGCTGCGGCTTTTTCCAGTCTGAATACGTTTTATGTCATTCCAGTAGTTTCAGGTGCAGGGATGTGAACTATCTCCTATTCTTGAAATAAAATACACTGAATTCCTTAACAGATTTTTCTGTAAATGTTGTGACAAAGCAGGTGTATACTTTCCAGTTGTTACATTTTTCTTTGCCCCCAAAATAAATTTTATGATATCTTCAATACTCCCATTTATAAGACATGGTAACAGCACCTAAAGAATCTCAATTATTGATCCAGGGCTTACCCAATTTAATTATTACTTTGGTTATCAGGAGTTAATGGGCAAGTTGGCTTGCGTGAAAACTGGGTTAATTACCAAATATCAGTAATTTCAGATTTCATTACCATTGTTCATACATAAACATACAATCAATTACTAACTTTCAGTTAAAGTTGATGAAGAAGATATAGAAATAAGTAAAAGCATTCATATGACGAGTAACAAAAATATGCTAGAACTCTTGCAGTTATTTAATTTTGGAGAAATTAATGTCCTTAATTAAAACCATGTTACTGAAACGGAATCCATCTTTAGGCAAAGTAACCAGTGTAATTCAACAGCAATTATTTCTATATGTAACAGTCCTTATTAAAACAAATCCCCCTCCACTACCCAGTTACTCAGATTTTTATTTATGAAAATTTAGTAACCAACGACACATAACTGCAATTTTAATTATAACTTAATTTTAATTATAACTTATAAAAGAGACATGTTGAAAGTCATTTAGGTCAGCCTACAGAAGGTTGTGAAATGTACGAGAATATGTCCACCGACACACGAAAATGTAGTAGGAGTTAAAAGTCATGAAATAAACTCAGTTTTACCTAAATTTCGTGTGTGGGAATTGGTTCAATGATTTCTGAGCTCTTTGAATGTAACTGGACAGTAAATGTGTAATTATAACCCACGACAGTTACTACTGTGACAGTGGGGCCATACTGTGAACCACGGGTGTGAAAGCTATATGGACGAAGTGGTAACAAGCCACGTAGTTCCATTCCAGACCACTAGAGGCGCTAGGGGTCAAACGAAGCTGGAATTGACCAATGAGAGCTGTCTAAACTCCAATGGTGGTTGCTTTGAAATATTCTATCGTCTTGCTCTGCACTGAAGTCTGTGGTCCTCGGTTACAGTCATCTTTGTATTTGTTTCATATTTACATACTACTCATCTTCATTATAAACAGATTTTTTACTTTAAATTCATAAAGTTCACCATGGAATTGAAGAGATTTCCTGCTGAAAAATGTCCACAATTAATTGTAAGGTAAGACATTTATTTTTTCATTAAATAATCTCCTAGCCTATAAATGAAATGTATTCTCTTCTATCGTGAATTAAGCAGTGTGGCTTCCGTTTGTTTATTTAAATAACTTTGATATGTCTGTAGTAGTTTTAATTAATGAAGACTTTTTTTTTCAGAATATTCAACATAACAGATTTTTTTTTTTCAGAATATTCAACATAACAGATTGGCGTTGAAATACTCCTGCAAGTTCCCTGGCTGTTCATCTGGCTATTACGTGGGATCAACGGAGGAAATTTGCAACAAGCATTTCTACAGGTTTCCAAAACAACCTCAAGAGTTGCTTCTACAGTGGAAGAGTGTAAACTGTCACCAGATGTGAACTGTGCTTCTTATTTTGTTTGTGAAGATTATTTTTTCGAAGAAGATTTTATGAATAAAATTAGGCATAGGCTAAACAGGGGTGTGTTTCCAAAACATGTGACAGGAGTTCCTTGTGAAATTGCCAAAACCGGTAGTGAATCAGGTGACACTGTTGTTAATATTAAATTGGGCCTACCAAGCACTAGTGGTGCTATGGCAACTGTTCATTTTACAGCTGCTAATACCAGAAGTGAAACTGGTGTTAATGAACTACAAAGCCTTAGTTGTGCTGTGGCAAGTAGTTCTCATGTAGATGTTTGTACCAGAAGTGGATCAGGTGAAACTGGTGTTAATAGTGAATTAGAGACTTACCAAGTACTAGTGGTACCATGGAAAATCTTTATTATACAGGCGCCAATACCAGAGATGAAACTGGTATTAGAGAATTACCTAGCACTAGTTGTGATGAGAAAAGTAATTCATTGAGTGATGCACCTCTTAAATTTTTTATCTCCCCTCAAAATGAATCTGCAGATAGTGAGAACAAATTCTTATCTGAAACATTTTGTAATGAGGAAAGTGGGGTTTTAGGTACAGGGGTTTCAAAAGCAGACTTAACTCCAACAAAATCAAAAATGTACAAGATTCATAGGAATACTCTAACAAGGCTATCAAAACTGAAAGCAAAGCTACATCATAAAAAATCAGAATTGGAAGCACTTAAAGATTTATATGACAGCAATACTTTCTCTTTCATCGAATCTAATTTAAACTCCGTTGCCAAAGATTTCATAAACAGCCAATTACGAAATGTTCATCGATCAGCAAATGCAAGGCGATGGACACCCGAGGACAAAGTAATTGCTTTATTCTTATACAAATGAAGTCCCCGCCTATACAAATATTTGTCAGTTCATTTTTATCTTCCTTCTGTGAGGTACCTGAAATGTCTGTTGTCTTCTATACCTTTTGAACCAGGATTGAATACTCCGGTCATGAATGTAATGAAAGCAGAAGTTGAAGTAATGAACAACAGTGACAAATATTGTGCTTTGTTGTTTGATGACATGTCTAGAAAGAGGGTTGTATTATAATGCAAGCAAACAAGAAATTTCAGGGTTTAAAGATTTAGGGCATTCAGGGAGGTCAAATGTTCATGCAGATAATGCATTAGTTTTCATGGTTAGAGGCATACATAAAAGCTGGAAGTAGGTTGTTGCTTATTATTTCACTCACAACTCAGTTTCAAGTATCACTTTAAAAATTGTTATTACCTATGTCATAAGGCAATTGCAAGAAATAGGGTTAAAGGTAGTTTGTACAGCTTGTGACCAGGGTGCAACCAACCAGAGAGCACTGAAGGAACTCAGCTGTGAGAAATCTACTGAGTCCACTCCATTTCATTTTGTAGTCAGAAATGAACCTATTGCAGTCATTTATGATGTCCCACATCTATTAAAAATACTAGAAATGCTCTGATAGGAAATAAAATACAGTTTGGGTTTAAAAAAAGAGGCCAGTTTTGAATATATTCACAGGGCTTTTCTTCTGGATCAGCAGAAGATGTTTAAGACATTGCCAAAACTACATACGAATCATTTTGAATTAAAGGATTCTTTTACTAAAAAAAAGTCAAGGTAGCTGCAGCCCAGCTTAGTCATTCAGTTGCTGCAGTTATTGAAAATTATGTGGCACTTAATATCTTACCTGCTGAGGCAATATACACTGCAGAATTTGTTGAAAAGATGGATTGTTTATTTGATTCACTGAACAGTTCCTATTGTTATCCACAAGATGACAAGCCTTATAAGTGTGCCCTCTCTGCAGAGTCCCCACATATTGAGATGTGGCACAGTCTGTTAAAGGAAATGGAAAATTGGGAAATGTTGGAGTTGGGCACAGGGAGAGATAAGACAAATATGTTCAGTTTCATAAGTGGGTGGCAAACTACAATAAGATCACTGATATTCATTTGGAACAGATTTTAAAAAATGGCTTTAATTTTTTAAGCATCAGGGCTTTCAATCAAGACCCAATGGAGAATGTATTTTGTTGTGTGAGGCAGCATGGTGTTGCAAACACCAACCCAACTTGCTTTCAGTTCAAAGCAGCATTGAAAACAGTTACAGTCAATAACATGTCCTTACTTACAAATTCACTAGGTAATTGTGAGGATGATAGATGCATGCCATTAAGCAATTGAAGGCGATTTTTGGGAGCTAGTGATGACAACTTTATTGACTCCACAACAGACCATTCCATTATGGATCAAAGTGATTTATATTGTGTCCTTGCTGATAATGAAGCTGCTGCTGGTAGTGGTGGGTCTGATGTAAGAAATGACAGACAAGCACTGGCATATGTAGCTGGTTACATTCTACGAAATATGGGTGTAACACCTGAAACCAACTGTAGTGACTGTGAAACAACTCTGTTCTCATCAACACCCACAGAGCATCATTTATTTACAAGTTTCAAGGAATATGATGCTTTAAACCCAAAATCATTGTATGCTAGTGACAGCTTAATGTCCTTTGTAGCAAATGTTCATAGTCAGTTGTATGCATTCTTAGATAAATGTGGACACCAGGAACAATTGGAGAATACATTCTATTCACTGTTTAAGTTTCCAGAGGAAATAACATTTTGCAAGGCCAATTTTTCTGAACAGTTTTTTTTTTTTTTACACAATGTATACCTCCATTGCTTTACAAGTATGTGAAAGATTGGAAACACACCATCAGCAATAAAAGACTTGATGTTGTTAAAGACAAATTCACTAAACGGTTTAAAGCTTTATAACAGTTAAAAGAAAATTTTTCTTCTGTGCTTGAGAAATAAAAAGTAAGTTTTGTTTTCATTTCACTGTTTTTATCCACCTTTCCTGCTTTTGGTACTTGATATTGATGTAGCAGTAAACTGGGAGGGGGAGGGTGCAATATGCAAGGTTTTCATATTTTAGTTCATTTCCATACCACTTGAAGCACTGCTGTCGGTCTGTGTTTCCCACTTTTAACACAAGAGTTACGTTTCTCTTTTTTCTTGTTCTGTGCTGTGAACTACATTACTTCCAAATGCTGTGCGTATTTTATTCGTTCGAGTCAGATTCATCAGAGGCACAGCTACTGAGGACATATTTTGCACAGTAATGAGCAAGCTACAAAGTCTTCTCAGATCGATATTTATTGTCTGCAAGATATATGGATAAATTGCTCTCTTGTTTGTATACAGTACAAACATTTTCAGTGTGACACAGACATCACTGTCAACAAACTGTTAACAGATACTAAATTGGGTGGTATCTGGCAAAGTTGATGAGGCTTTCGACAATGCGGACTCTATCTTCTCGTGGCCGCTAACAGTCAGATAAAAAGTTGTAGTGGTTTGTGTTGCATTGACAAAGAAGGACGGTGCTGCACTCTCACGAACTAGTGAACTCCACACAAAACATGAAACAAAAAGTGTTAATATTTGGAACTACTATATTAAATATTAACACTTTTTGTTTCGTGTTTTGTGTAGAGTTCATTTTGTAGCGGGACTTTGAATTTCGCCGCGCTACACTTGTTCCCTCAGATAAAAAATATCCCGTCGCAGCGGGATTGTAACTCTTTTTCTCTTTTTTTTTTTTGTTTTCTATCCATTTATTGATTGTCTCTTGATAGCTGAAGCTTATGGCAAACGTGATTTTAATGTGTAGACATATTGTGGATGGAATTAGCAAAGTAAATTAAATTGCATACAGTATCAAGATGATTTTAATTGGTATAAATTAGTGATTCCTGGACGATTGCAAGATTTTGTAGCAGACTTTTCATGCCGAAATGAAGGAGATTTTTGAAGACCTGGACGCCGCACGAAAGAAGACAAGTTAACCTGGTAAAGGATGAACTTTTATCTACGCCACTTCCTCCTGTCAGTTACATTTTGTTATTCTCTGTTTCTTTTCAATAATTTTTGTAGTGGAAATTGGTTTAACTTTTGCTCAAAAAACACCACAAGGACCACCCCAACTATAGCTTTTCTGTAATACGAAGTCCGATCTGCATTTCTTTCTTTCTTTCCCTTTTTTCACGGTCATTAACGATTTAAAAAAAAAAATTCACTTACGTTTTCTTCCCACATTTTCAACCTTTTTTTTCTTTTCCTTTCTTCTCTCTTTTCTTTTTTTATTAACCACTACAACTGGCTCCCGCGACAGGACGCAATTTTCGGATGTGTCGTTTTTGAGCAAATTTGAAACTTTAATTTGTATTTTTTCCCAACAGAGAATAACCAAAAATCCTGAAGTTTAAAGGGTAACGAAAACACCAACTTTATTGTACCTAAGCAAATGATTATACAACAATATTGTAAAGAATTTTTGTAACTAATTCAACCTGTTTTCTTTTCATGGCATATATTGATGCAAAACTGTTATTTTGAGACCTTTTGGTGATTATCCGATGGAGATGTATTCTGACACAGAAGTGTTTGACCAGCTGCTGCAGGACAGAAAATTTAATGGTGAGTCACACAATTATGTTTCATTCAAACATTCAATAGCCAACTGCAGAATCCATTTTTCCCTTTCCACGCATCCAGTGGTTTTCTTCTACCTTTTTCCAAAATTATCTATCTCTATTGTAGTTCGTGGTAATTATAGTATTGTTGTAGCATATGAAGATCGTGAATTTGACTGCCAAACAGTCATTTACTACGAAAAATTTTGTCCGCCCTGCTGCATCTTTCTCAACCATTGTTTGCAATAGAGCAATCATTTACATTGACGAGAAAATATTTCAACCTAAATTTGGGTCAAATCTTTATTAATCAGACTTATATTATTCCCTTCTTGACTTACTATTACAATGGAACGCGGTAAGGTAGAGATAGTTTCGGCAGATGAGTTAAGTGAAGTAGATTCATCTTTCAACCAACAAGAAAGTCCGCGTTTCCCTCCATGGACGAGTTCACAGATCAATGCAATGATTTTGCCTCAAACTCGCAACATTTGTGATAATACACAGATGGCGACTTTAAATGACGAAATGTGGAATGGACGCGAGACTAGACCGTCAGCGCCATTGTTAACATCAATGTCAGAACCGAATATGAGACAAATTCAGCAATGTGACGCAAATCGGACACAGGAAACTGACAAACTGGACCGACTGTTAGAGTTATTTGCAGACATGAAACGAGACGTTAGTCAGAAAATTGACATATTAAACCATACTATGACCGAAAATTTTGAATGAATGACAAAACAGATGTCAGAATTAAATAACACCACTCAACAGCTCAGCCAGCGATTTGAGACATTGTCCGACCAAGTCACTAAACAGGAAGAAACTTTGGTTACATTCACACATGAAACAAAAAACAATATCACCCGATGTGAGAATCAGTTAACTCAAATAGTTAATGTGCAGCAGGAAGTGAACACCCGTGTGGAAGAGTTAGCTCAGGCCCACACTTCAGCTAGCTCCACCCAAGAAAAGCTGACTGAAGAAGTGGGAAATATTACCCACAACTCACAATGGTAGTTCTTGAACAAACCCACCTCAAAGAAAAGATAGAAAAATTAGAAGTCCGAGCGGACCTCGCGTCACTAAGCAACGACACCAACATGGCTGAAAGAATCGTACATGAATGTAGATTGTGTGACGACTATCTGGACAAAAAACTTGAAACAATTACACAGGACATACTTTCAAAAACAGGCACATGTTAAAGACGAGATAAAACACATAGAAGACGAAGTGAAAAAATTACGAGACAATGTTGTGCCGTGTTTGGCGATTGGTGCAAATGCATCATCAGGGAACGACAAAACAGCTAAAACCATGGCTAATGACACAGACAGAACACCTATTGTGGAATCACCTATTTCAAGTCAAAATTACAATGTGCCGCTTTCTTTTCCACCAAACGAGCAATATTACGGTACGACACCTAGAGTAGCAAGTGACACAAACCACGTCAATAGCGCTATACCAACCGGCATGGCCGATGACACGTTTGTAAGGCATGGGTATTTCCAGACATTTTCCAGTGAGGACAAGCACAAAGTCCACCCTATTGTGTTTATTAGATCATTTGACGGTGTTTTTCCACGTAGTTGGTCAGAAGTCGATAAAATCAGATACGTCACCAATCTCATGAGAGGACGAGCAGCTAAGTGGGGTGCCACTATGAAGCGGCGGTGCCTTACGTTTGAACAGTTCGAACAAGCCTTCTCGGACGAATTCTGGTCCGAGAATGAGCAACAGAGTCTAAGGAGAGAAGTGTGCAACCCCGAGGCCTATGACCCTAAAAAAGAGACATTAAGACAATACTTTGAGAGGTACCTAGACAAGACACTGTACTGGACCAAACCAGTCGACTTGCCAGCGATAATTGACACTTTAAAGAGTCACTTATCCTTTCCATACCGAGACAGATTGATAGGAGTACCGGAGAATGACGTTAAGACTTTCTTAAACTTCTTAGATCAAATGGACGTAGTTTACAGAGGCAATTCACGCCATTCAAATTTTACTCATATTAGTAACCAAAATCAGCACCCACCCCAAAGGAACCATAGTGATGGTGGTTGTTGGAACCATCCCTCCGCGCCGCGACACAGTACGATGCCTGCACGCGAAACATATTCAAATGGAAACGTGTACGACGGTAGGAACAACCGCAGAAATTCGTGGAATAATAATAACAACAATAATTATCACCCATATCAAAATGGTAACTACATGCAAAATGAAAATCACAGACAGTACAACAACAACCGCAATGGGAGACGTGAGAATAACCGGTACCACCCGTGCTACTTTGACAGGAACATGCCATATAACAGACATAATTACCATCAAAACAATAACAATCCCAACAATCACCGACCGAATATGTGGAACACACAACATTCATGCATGACAAATCATAACCCTCCACGGAATCCGCCGCCGTTCCCCAGTACAGTCATGCACTCCCCACCACGAAGTAGCAATAACAATTGCGGCGCGCCATCAGCTGACGCGTGGGTGCCAACCGGCCGGAATGTAAACGTAGTGGAGCTGGTCAATGAACCCGGCCAAACACAGCAGACGACGGAAAATAGTCGACGACCGAGCTAAGCGCTCGTGCTTCGGTCATGAGGTGTTGTAAGAGAGCAATGGCTGAGACGGTTTGTTTCCTCAGGTACAATGACAAAATGACAGCAGAACAGGAATTAACTGACGAGATAAACATTAAATCAGACAGTTGTGTTAAAGAATTCATACAAGCTATGGCATGGGTTAAGTTTAACGATTATGATGTACAAATTTTATTCGATACTGGTGCTGCTGCAAGTGTGATGTCAACCGCACTCTATAAGGAATTGAAACAAATTATAAACATACATACATTACCTGTACAGAATTGCCATGTGGTTAGTGCCACAGGTACTAAATCTAAGAATATACGCATGCAAGCCCTTGTTAACTTGACATTTTCCAATACACAGTTCAAGTGTAATTTTCTGATTGTAGACAAGCTTATCGTACACTGCATCCTAGGGATGGATTTCTTGAATGAACACAAAGCAATCATAGATTTAAGTAATGGCGTATGTCAATTATCTGTAGGAGAACAACTAATTAATGTTGAACTTAACAAGACGATTGAACCACGACAAAAACATTACGAAGTAAGTCAATTTCAATTGGTATATCCTACCATAGTTAGTGTATGTGATTTAACACCTGAAGATTCAGACTATCAGGAGACTGAGCAGGATTTATTGTATCAGAAATGTGTCGAATTTGACTATTTAACGAAACAACAGCAAGAAGAATTGTACAAATTATTATGTGATTATGCACAAGTTTTCAGTGAGAGGCCTGGTGTAATCAGAGGTTATAGCTACAAAATGGATGTTAAGCCACATAAGACTCATTGTAGGACACATTATAATATTCCACGGCCAAGAAACCTGCAGTTTCACATGAAATCGAGCGTATGTTGACCTGGGGTGTCATAGAAAAATCACATTCTCCTTATTGCAGTCCTATTTCACTTACACAAGTCAGAAAACCCTGAGGAAACAAAAGATAGGAGAGTTATTAAGGCCATTTTGCGATTCGTACAACACCTCCACTTAAGCGAACAGATGACAAAATTACATCTACATTGAAGACAACGTTTGACTTTTCAGGTAATGCAAGGTAAGTGCAAAGGAGCAGTGACCACCTGTGCAACCAACGTCAAGCAACAGACACTGCGGAAGAGATATTATACTGTCAATTATAATACTATGTTCTTTATTTATCTTTTATAGAAAGAAATTATATATATACACCACATACATGATGTTTAACCTTCACTGAAGTAGAAGAAAGTTCATGGTTGAACTCTTGAGAGGAAATTTCGTATGTTATTATATAATACACATTATGAGAGAGACAATCCCTGTGAGATATATTTTCCATTGGTATAGACGGTATTCACAAGAAGTGGAGATATCGAGGAAGTACTGAGCAGCTATGTGATTTACTCATGCAAGGATTTGTTAATGTATAATACACTTAGTCATATGGACAGTCAGAACACAAACAGAGAATCTGTCATGATGTTACACTACACAGACTTGACGTAAGGACACTTACATTTACCCATGATTTGGTAAATTGTAAGCACCTCCTTTCACACACCCCTTGAAGGTGATGCAAACGTTATAATGTATTGTGTTCTCTTTTTATGTAGTAGCTGTAGGATTTGGAAGTTTATAGGTAGTGAATAGTTTCTTCCAGTCTATCTTTCTTTCTTTCTCCATTATCCTACCACCTCCTGCAGCCGGGTATTGTTTGTTTATGGAATGTAAGAATATACTGTGTGACAGTAAACTTTCAGGTATGAATAAAAAGACATGAATATTGATGGCATTACAAGCCTGGTCAACCACTAGCCAGCCAAGATATGGAATCAAAAGAAAGAAAGAAATAATAAATGAAGGAAAGCCCGTGCTGTAAACAGTAAGTCTTATATCCCTTGGCATGCCAAAGTCTTAATAAAGAAAATCAAAATGACCATAAACCCCAATAAAAGAAAGTAGCCAATGGGACTTAGTATAATTTTTAGTGTAAATATTTCACATGCATGTTCTTGTAAATTTATATATATTTGTGTATGTGTTAAAACTTTGCATATTGTCAACATATTTTGAAATGTGACCACAAAATGTAAGCTTTCATAATTAACGATGTAAACATGCTGGGACACAGTGAACTTTGTTAAAATGTAAATATTGCAAAAAAGTGTTGCAAACTGTGAACGTTATAAACGACGAATTTTGTGTTGTTTGTGAAACTTATGGTGCATAAACCAAATAACTGTTTGTAAATCGATATAAACTGCAATTTACTTTGACGATAATGACGATTTTCACACTGCAAATGAACGTTTGTTGGCAAGTGTAAACAACGTGGTGAAACACCTACCTTTGCGAACATCGACGCCGTTGTTCCTGGCCAGCCTTCAGATGCTTTGGAGACAATAAACTCAGCACCTGTCATAGGCGATGTGGAGGCTAAAAACTACATCGACCATATATGCCCCAGGAACAATAGTCATGAAAACGCACAAGGACCTGGAGTGTTGTGTCGTAACAGAAGACATGGACGCTGCTTCAGATCACGCGCACACTCAATCTTATGGTGTCACCGGACTTAACAAACCATTTATGCTGGAATAACAACTTGTAATGAACACTATGTGAAAGTGAATACTGTGCAAGATTATCATAACACAGCGATTTTGAAAGCGCAAAGACTACGTGCTGCCAGAGATGCATTGGGAAACCAACGCTGGAAGCGCACAACATTAACTGCACTGCCGAGCAGCTTGTTTCAAACAAACTGTAAGTAAATATATATTAATTGTGTAAAAGGGATCAAAACTGTAACAATTGTATGTAGTATACAGATTTAGGAAGTAAGTATTGACAAAGATAATCCCCTATGAATGCACGTGGCCTTTCCTAAGAAAATATGTATAATTGACATTTAGGTGTATCTATTCTATTGTTTGCTAGCCTGCCACGCTAAATGTTTTAGCGTGACAGTTGAGGGGGCGATGTAGCGGGACTTTGAATTTCGCTGCGCTACACTCGTTCCCTCGGATAAAAAATATCCCGTCGCAGCGGTATGAGCGCTCGACGGCAGAGAAAATACTAAAATTGTAACCTTTTTTTTTTTGTTTTCTATCCGTTTCTTGATTGTCTCTTGATAGCTGAAGCTTATGGCAGACATGATATGATGAAGACGTTAAAAAAAAAAAACTTATTAGCTACTCTTGATCTGATTTTAATGTGTAGACATATTGTGGAAGTTGTTAAGAAATTCAGAGGATGGAAGTAGCAAAGTAAATTAAATTGCATACAGTATCAAGATGATTTTAATTGGTATAAATTAGTGATTCCTGGACGATTGCAAGATTTCGGAGCAGACTTTTCACGCCGAAATGAAGGAGATTTTTGAAGACCTGGACGCCACACGAAAGAAGACAAGTTAACCTGGTAAAGGATGAACTTTTATCTATGCCACTTCCCCCTGTCAGTTACATTTTGTTATTCTCTGTTTCTTTTCAATAATTTTTGTAGTGGAAATTGGTTTAACTTTTCCTCAAAAACGCCACAAGGACCACCCCAACTATAGCTTTTCTGTAATACGAAGTCTGATCTGCATTTCTTTCTTTCTTTCCCTTTTTTCACGGTCTTAAAAAAAAAAAAAAAACATTTTCACTTATGATTTCTTCCCACATTTTCAACCTTTTTTTTTTCTTTTCCTTTCTTCTCTCTTTTCTTTTTTTATTAACCACTACAATTTGGAACTTCAACTCTGTCTGGGGTCAGTTGCCTTGCAACAGCCACTGCTGGTCCCAAGCCCGGATAAAGGCATAGGGTTGGGCACTGGGCTAACAACCCAATCCTTTGTTACAAAAAACAAACTTGCCTTGGACGTGGATGGATACAATGGAATACGAAGACTGCAAAGGACAAACGGCACACGATTTAGAAATTTTAATTTTGGATCTTGGACTGTTCAGAGCCTGTATAGACCAGGAACCATCCAGACTATGGTCTCAGAAATTAACCGATATAAACTGGACCTGGTGGCGGTACAAGAGACAAGATGGCTAGGAGAAGGAACTCACGAAGAGGATGGATACACACTGTTCTACGGCGGATGTGTAGATAAACATGAATTCGGCACTGGTTTTATAATACACAAGCAGCAAATTCGGTGAAGGAATTCAAAGCTGTTATCAAGAGAGTATCCTACATAGTACTTGGAAAACAAGTGTCAGACACCACATTCATCAATGTTCATGCCCCACCCAACTGAGGATAAAACAGATGAAGAAAAGGAAGAGTTCTATGACCAACTAGAACAAACAATTGCGAGCGCACCAACTAGAAATATCAGGAAAGTGCTGGGAGATTTTAATGGAAGAGCAGGAAAAGAAGAATTCTACATGCCAACTATAGGAAGGCACAGTTTGCTTGATGAGACCAATGAGAATGGTCAGAGGATGATCAACTTCGCTATCTCAAAGGACCTGAGAGTAAGTTTGACTTACTTCGAACACAAGAGAATACATAAGGGAACATTGTGTTCACCAGATGGAAGAACCACCAACCAGATAGATCACATCTTGGTGAACCAGCACTATAGCCATAGTCATGGACGTGAGGTCGTATAGAGGAGCCGACTGTGTGTCAGACCACTTCCTCATTGTGTGCAGGCTTAAACTCATGTTCACCTACATTCATAAGAAGGCGACACTAGAACCTGCTCTGAATGTTTAGAAACTACAAGAAAGTGCCATTAAAGAACAATATGCTATAGAAATCAAAAACCGTTTCAAGGTCCTAGAGACCCTAGAACCGAGAGAGAATGTGGAGGAAAGACGGAAAGAAATGAAGTCCACGGTACTAAGTGTAGTGGAGGATATATTGGGAAGAAAGAAGGTAATGAAGAAGAGGAAATGGTTCAACGAGACATGCCAGAAAGCTACAGAGATGAGAATGAAGATGAGAGAGAAGTGGCTAGCTGACAGGGATAATGAGCAGGAATGGAAACATTTTGTCAACATCAGAAGGGAGACAAGGCAAATTCTAAGAGCAGAGAAGAGAATATATCTAACCAGTTTGCTAAAACAAGTTGAGGCAGACAGCCAAAACAAGAACTTGACGCAATTCTTCAAATACATAAAAAATCAGAAACGGGGATTTCCTCAGAAAATTGTAACCATTTTTAGAGAACAACATACAGGAGTACCAAGCTGGCTTTCGACCAAATCGATCGACAATAGATCACATTTTCACACTAAGATAATTGTTTGAAAAACATTGGGAACACGATAAAGATATCTACAGCCTGTTCGTCAATTTTCAATGTGCATATGACAGCATACACAGGAATAGCCTTTACAATGCAATGCGGGACTTCAGAATCCCTGAGAATCTAGTGGGAACGGTGCAAGCTTATATCGAAGCGTCAAAGGCAGCAGTACGTTTCCGAGGAGCTACATCAGAAACATTTGAGATTGAGACAGGCCTCAGACAATGGGATGCTCTCTCGTGTGTACTGTTCAATGACATCTTAGAGAAAATAATAAAAGGGTGTAGGCAACAGAAGTGGGCTGGAGTAAATATGGACAGTAACTTCAATTGTCTCGCATGTGCAGATGACACAGTACTATTAAGTGAATGAGAGCACGAGTTGAAAGAAATGTACCAGAAAATGGACAATTATGCACAGAAGGTAGGGCTCAAAGTGAATCGAGACAAAACAGAGTTCGTGCAACTAGGAAGAAGACGAGAGCAGGTAGAATTTCTTGGGATAGATGGCAAAAGGTTCAATACTTGGGACCTCGGTTTACCACGGACAACAACATAAAAATGAACATCGAGGAAAGAATAGCAGTGGGAACAAAATGCAGGCATTCCCTCAGAGAGACGCTCGGCTCTAAATTGATCTCGGTGAACACTACGATGAAAATCTATGACACAGTGATATGCCCAGCAGTAATGTACGTTTCAGAAACGTGGAGCACGACAAAGCAAGAAAGGTAAAAACTATTAATATTTGAAAGAAGAGTAATGAGGAAGATACGGGGACCAGTTTTAGATAACGGAGAATGGAGGAGGAGGAAAAACGAGGAAATCTACCTTCCGATGCGACAACCGACTATCCTACACGAGATAAAGAGCAAGAGAATACAACGGGTGGGCCGCGTAGCCCGTATGCCAGACGGAAGACGGGTGAAGATAGCACCAGAGGGGAAACCAAACACCAAACGCCCCACGGGACGACCGAGGCAGCACCGGACGGGTGACCTGGCGAAGGACCTAGCAGCCCCGGGAACTGAAGACACCTGGAGGAACCGGGCACAAAACGGGAAGGAACGGAGGCAGTTTGTGGAAGCAGCGCGTGGTCCGCAGGGCCTGTGATCGCTGAATATCTATCTATCATTTGGAACTACTCCTATGTAAATACTCTGAAATAAAATTCCATAAATAATTACCTGATGTCAGCGAACAGCTGACTGGCAGTCGTCTAGTGTGCTCAGTCCCGTGTTATGTAGACACAAATCTGCCCCCGACCACAGATTCTCAAAAACTACACTCCACAATCGTGTGATAGTAGAGCAGTAAAATACCCACAAAGGAGAAAATGCTGGGCGAGTTGTGAGAAAGCGTTAAGTGAAGGTTCAGTGCACCACACTGAACACAGTCGGTAATTCTGTTTTGCAAACATCCCGAAATTACAACTGCCTGAAGGCTGGCACCGACAGCCGGTGGTGTGGAGTGGCACGCTTCGTTCGAACACAGGTGTCTGCCCTCCACTAGAAAACTGACTTCCTCCGCAACTGTCCCGAGCCCACTTACGTTCCACTGAAAATGGGAGCAACCTTACGAGCTAATGTTCACATTTGCTTCACCCTTACCTTCCGATCAGTGTGGGAACGGAAGTCTTAACACGAGGTGGTGATGTGGTTTACTCTGACAAATTCCAAACCTCACTCTGTCTGTAGGTTATCAACTTCACTGGACTACCCTTAAGAATGTGTCAGATCGGTCAATTTTGACTTCCATATAACCTGCACTTTAGTCTTCGACAGAGTCCCCAGACGAGACGAGTCTACGGCAATCTGACAGCTCCGGGCCGTTTCCCTACGAGCTCGACACATTCGCCGCACCTCTCTTCTTCGGCAAATATCGTGTCGAATCTCACTGCGAACGGACTGCACGGCTTCGCTCCGTACGTCTGTAGTTGTGGATTACCAGTAAGAAGTATACTCTCGGGTGCTCTCACGTGCGGAGGAGTTCGCAGTCGCTTTTGCGGTACGTCCCAAATCGACAGATGCCTTTTCTGGAAAGCTGTTTCGGCCACTAAAGACTGTACCATTACTGAGCTACTCGCAATTTTTACCTCGCAAATTTTATGTTCGTCCCTAAATGCCTGACAGTCAGGGCTGCAAACTTCCCTCCCGACAATACATTCACACAGCCAGATCCGAATGCAGGTACCTGCATCGCATCCAACTCTCTCACAAACCCTAAATGTCGCACTTTGTTATCTGCGACACCCAAAGTGGTGCATACGACAGGAGGAGTACGGTCTCACATTTGAGGGATAAACATTAATTACTACTGTACGTGGGACGGCACTGGCTGCGATGTCACTACTTTGAGTCCTTCAGTTCGTCTAGCTCACCATCGCTCACTCTGTTACAATTTTGACTCCCGTCGTGCCGACTGACTTTTTCTTTACGTCCTACATACTGGTTTTCCGTACGGTACGAAAGCCTCACCAGAATAGGGCATGTCACGTAATTCGGGCCACAGTCAGGTACACATCGAGCACTTTCATGTTCCACACCCGCTCAGCTCACCGCAGTGTGGCCATATTCGTCGAATGTGCGATTTCGCTCGAGTGCTTTCCACTTTTTAGCGTACCTGTGACACACTACTAGCTTTAACGTTCAGAAGAATGTGACACCATTTACAAAATTCCCTCCTCCCTCAAAAAATTCGGGAATGTGTTCTTAGGAAAAAACTGCATCCCGCCACTAGCGGGGATTCCTCACTCGGTCCGAGTTCACGGCCGGGCTACCTGAGCCCTCCTGTCGGGTAGATGTCACTGCTCCTGGGAGTCACACCAGTGCCTTTGAGAGTGATTTTACACCACGGCATTACAAAGATCGTCTACTGTTCTAGACACTCAACCCGGACAGGGGACCTGACAGACAGAGCGTGTGAGAGCCACCCTACCCTGTCGACACTGGCAAACCTCGAGAGTCACAGTTTTTCCTACAGAGGTGTGTACAATCTAATATCCTGAACGCCTCTTCCTTCTTCCGACACACACTTTCTGTTCAGATATGTATTCCAGTTTTTTAGAAGTTTCTTTCAATGAGAGATATGGGAGCTTATTTTCACAGTGACATCCCATTTGCCAATGTAGAACGAGAGACTCCCTTAACCGACAGTATACTTCCCTCGCTCTCCGTCCGGCCTTCACTAACAGAATGATACGGCCAGCAGTTGCTCCCATTTTGTGACTGTTTTGTTACGAGCTTAATAAACGACACGTGCCTACACTTATAATTATGCTGCTTTGAGTATTTATTTCAAGCTCTTGACATTGAAATAATTACTGATGTAGTAGCTCTGTTCACATATTGTGAAAACCTGGTATTGTCAGTCCTCAGTTATTAAAAAATAAACAACTATGCGAGCTACAGTTATACAAAACAATGGTTACAAACCTGCATTAAATGAAAACCTTCACAATAACATTAAACAGAAAGCCGGGAAGTTTAGCAGTAGCCGTCTAGATAACGTTATTATCCTTTGTAATGCCGTGGTGTAAAATCACTCTCAAAGGCACTGGTGTGCCTCCCAGGAGCAGTGACATCTACCCGACAGGGGGGCTCAGGTAGCCCGGCCGTGAACTCGGACCGAGTGAGGAATCCCCGCTAGTGGCGGGATGCAGTTTTTTCCTCGGAACGCATTCCTGAAGTTTTTGAGGGAGGAGGGAAGTTTGTAAATGGTGTCACATTCTTCTGAACGTTAAAGCTAGTAGTGTGTCACAGGTACGCTAAAAAGTGGAAAGCACTCGAGCGACATCGAACATTTGACGAATATGGCCACACTGCGGTGATCTGAGAGGGTGTGGCTTTCGTACTGTACCTACCCTAATGCGCTCTACAAAAATAAAATAAGTTCGTAGAACATTTACCATATGAAATTGGAAGTTTATCTCGTAACAGTCTTGTAAAAGTAAGTTTCTCCACAAACAACTAACTACATAACAGATGTGTAAATTCTGCTAACAAAGACTGCCAAATACACAGCAACTCATGAATTTGTGTGTTTAGTTCTGATTCTTGTTCCTGGTCCTATACAGAGTTAACAGGGAGAGGGTTTACTGCTCCAGAACACTGAGATGCGCTACAATTGAATAAAGTAAACAGGTCAACCTTTGTTTGGCACCTAGCTGAGAGTGGTGATCAACTCACACATAGTAAAATGAAAATGGAAATTCTACACTCTGCCAACAAAATCAGAAATATGGATCTACTAGAAGAAAATGAAATGTCAAAATATTAGGTCAGTGCATAAATTCAAAGGGTTTTTGTTTCACATGTTGCTATTCCACTTGCTTTTGGTTTATTTGTCAATAGTCATGTTTTATTTGTAGTTCACTGCTGCTATTTGAGTTTACACATTGTATTTTATAGTCTGGAGACAGTGAGTGGCACTGCGGATGCTAGAAACTGGCGTGCCAAGTGGAGAAATCTGAATGTTTCCAACAGATTCTTCTGTTCCCACGATTCACGACAGTGTACTACAGTACTGGAAAATGAGATGCAACATTTGCACGCAATAGGGAAAGTTCAAAAGTCAGGTGTACGGGTATCGTACACTCTGAGCCAAAAGCAGTAGGTGGCCATACGTGCATCTCTGCTCGCTCATCGTCAACTAGCCTGTGAACGACGCCAACCGTTGCTACCCTGTATTGTTAATGATGAAGAGAAATTGTATCTTTTTGTTAAAATATGGAAAAGAAAGGAATGGTTAAGCCCAAACAAAGCAGCAACTCCCTGTACAAAGTTCTGCATGCATTCCAAACGTTAATGTTATTTATCTACTGGAACAGTGGCGTTGTGGTGCACTACGAAATGCTTCCCCAAGGTGACCACTACTGCCGACATTTATTGTAAACGACTGAGAAATCTCGCTGACGCAATCTGAGAAAAATTACCTGGAAGACTGCGTGAAGCGATGCTACTCCACAATGACGCCTGCCTGTATTCTGCTAGGCTGACGAAGATACTATACGGGAACTGGGTAGGGGAAGTGATTCTGCACTCAGCTTACCCACCTGATCTTGTGCCCTCAGATTTTCACCTTTTCCATTCTCTATCGAACAACTTTCGAGGAATTTCCTTTTCGGACGAGAATGCGGTGTGAACATGGCTCAAAGAGTTCTTCGCTTCAAAAACCGTGTGATTTCTGATCTCGTGGAAGAGAAAAGTTACCCCAGAATCGGCAGACTGTTATAAACAGTGAAGAAGAATGTATTATTGATGACTAAAGTCTCTGTTATGTGTATCTGTTGTGGCAACTTTATAGTGAGGGGGGAAAAAAGAAACTGGGTAGCAAACAAAAAAACATTCAGAACATCTGAGACCATTTACTATCAAAGAACAAATAAAACACACTTATATCAGTAAAATCCCTATGTTACCCCAATATTTATATAGAACTGCACTTTATCAGCTTTCAATATTTTTGATTCTTAGCATACACAATGACCATTATAAAGAATAAAATAATAAAATATAAAATGTGCCTTAGAATAAATAAACCTGTAAGAATGTGTCTGTCAATTATATTACAATAGCTGCTAAAGATCAGTACTTGCCATAGGTTATTTAAATGAAACATGTAATGTATGTGTACATTCTGATATAAGATATTTTCGTAATATTATCTACTATCACAGACGTAACACCGTGCAAAGACAAATGCAAGCTACTGACAAAACTTACAGAGTAAGTAATGTAATATGATTGTAATATTCCGGCTGTGAGTACCAGCGATGATGTGCTCTGGAATTTGATACGACACCGCTCTTTGCTGGGGGAGAGGGAGGAGCATCTATGTTTTCTTGTAATTGTTGGAAATAAGTAATGCCGATTGGACATTGTATTTTTTTGTTGGAGATAATTTTGCACACAGGTGTAATTTTGAAGTGCAGGGTCAACATGTAATCGCGATTATCAAGAATAAATATTGGTTTTGTGGGAAAAAGGTAAGGTAAACATCTTTACGAACCTTTATTCAATGTTGGATCCTCAGATCTTCATAAAAACTATTAGTGTGTTTAGCAAAATAGTGCACAGTGATTACTTTGCGAATTAACAGTACTGGGCGAATCTGCTACTATCACGGTCCGAATAATATGCAATATTTTGCCGTCAGCTTGTATGTTCAAGATGTTCCCTAAGTGACCAGTTTGTTAGACAAGGTACCATACTGCCACTGTTGTTCAACCTTATCATTCTGAAAGTGTTTCCAGAAAAAAAAAAAAATCGTATGGCAACTGTGAATATTGCAGCTGCTAAGGGAGACAATGTCTTCACCGCGAGTTGTAGCAGTTTTCTCCAACTTTGCCTGGTGTTCTCTGAGAACCGGAGAAGCAGAAACCTCTGACTGCCAACTCATCCTACACCTAATCCCATTCTCTCCTTACAGCAGCCACAAAGAAAACACATTCATCTATAGGCAAATTTTTTCACATATTATTTGTATTAGGTAAAAATGTTATAATGTATACATATAGGCACAATATTCAAAAGAGAGTTTTTTAATGCAGTACCTGTCTTATCTTTGTAAAAGACAAAAATAAAAAGGCAAGATAGTTAACTAATTAATTTTTCTTTGCGACATAGGAGTCTCATTTCAGTAAGTAACAAATAACAAAATTGACTTTAATGTGCAGTTCTTGTCAGAGGTGTGTTATCATGCTCTAACCTGATGCAAATTGTGTTTACAGTGCACTGTGCTTGTAGGTCAGTAGCCACACTTGGCATAAAAGCAAATGTTAAGAACAAATATTAGATCTACTATTTGTTTTATGTTTACAGTCCAATACGCAGCTCGTATAGACGGATGTGAAAACAACTTAACTGACAAGGATAATATAATGAATTTGATAATACAAACAATAAGTTGTCATTCAAATCTCTTCCGTGCTAATACCCAATACAATCGAGGTGTTCCTTCATTTGTCACATAAATAGGCAATCATTTAGAGTAACCTAAGAAGGTAGATTCTAATTTGACGATAGGAAAAGTGTGAAGCAAGCAATAAAATAAAAAACTTTGTCACATGAGGAGTTCTCCGACACAGTCTTACATCTTACATACTGGTAGTGAGCACGCTAGAGTACCCAGAGGTTCTGGAATTGATGGCAGCCTAGAGGCAGCATATTCAGGTGTAACCGTACCACGCAGTCTGTCGAGGGAGAATCGGGTCCTTGAACACTTTTGTGGGGGTGCACAACAGTTTAGTGTGTGGATGGTATGACGAACTAATATTTGTCATCGGGTCTGTATCAGTAGATACCCTGTGGAAGAAAACACACAAAATCTCGTTTACAATTATTCCTAATACGGAAAATAATGGTACGGAGTCTCACCATTTGAAATCAACCTCAACTTTAGAGAAATAGCTGCAAATTAAAAATGGAGGAGCGTGTGTCTTATTGTATCAGAATGTATTTCATACTGGTGACCTTTAAGGAGTTAGGAAAACTGGAAAGAGAGGGAACAGATGAACAGAGTCCGGAACGACTTACTACAATCCTCCGGTGGCACAGAAAAGCCCTGAGGGTTCTGTATGTCTGGTTTAAGATGTACTAACACTTAATGAAATATCTGAAATGGAGTAATACTCAGTGTATTAGTGACAGACAACAATTGTGGGGTCCAGGATTCGAACCCCAGTCAGTACCGGGGTTTACAAGCGTAAGTTACAGTTACGCCAACCTCCAGCGATGACTGTTGACACAAAAAATTCACATTTAACTGCCTTCGGACCCAGACCACCGTGCGGGGGTGAGGGCCCGAGACAGGCCCAGTAAGAGGGGAGTCTTCACCGAGCACACAGCTGCTGCACGTCTGCAGATACGGCAACCTGTACGGCATTTGCACTCGGGACACACACGCACCTATTTCCTGCACTGCCTTTCTGCTCGAACAGATCGGAGAACACATTTATTAGACCTGTAGATTGAGCAGCACACAGTGAATGAGGGGGAAAAAAATGGCGGTGAATGTGAATGATGTAATTACATCCAAAATGTGCAAAGAATATTACGAAACAATGAATAAACGCTTCCAGATATGGGCAGTCACTACTGAGAAGAACTTACTTCATCCCTGTTAATAATTCTGAGACACATTCAATGTCCTGTTACTCACGGGGATTATTTCCTCAACCGAAGGTCACAGGCAGTCTACCTGAAGCCACAGTTTACCTGTTACGAACTTCAAATTAAAACTGAGGAAATTGAAGAAAGGTACGTAATTAACCTCCTCGATAACTGCCACGTTACCGTGACGAGGAGATATGTGCACTCTGGTGTCACCCGACTAGCTGTGTCGGTGAGATCTTAAGTTCGTGGTAGGGCGTCCCTAACTGGACAGTCTCTCAGGTAGGAGTCATGTGGAGAGCAGCTTCACAACTGTTCCCAGCTCCATCCTCTGCAGAACTCCAGGCTCCGTATCCCTGATGGCTTCATCATTATCCTCCCAGCATAAGGAGAATCTACCACTGTGGCACTGGGCCGACAGGAGAACATTAGTGAAGGCCTATGCCAGCTGACTGAAACCTCTAGATATAGCATTGGCCAACGAGATCTCGTGCCTGTGATTCAAAATGACCTGCATTACCTCTATAAAACCTCAAGCCCCTCACAAGGACTTACACCTCAAACCATAGAACTTATTTCCCCACCCACACACCCCCACCTTTTACCTTCTTCCTAAGATCCACAAATCCAATCATCCTGGCTGTCCTGTAGTTGCTGGTTTCAGAGCACCCAGAGCATGTATATCTGCCTTAGCTGATCAACATCTGCAACTGATAGTACAAAGACTTCCCTCCTATGTTAGATTATCTGTAATCTGGGCTCGTCCCACTCCCACCACACACCTTGCTCGTCACCATTGGCTCGTCCCACTCCCACCACACACCTCGCTTGTCACCATTGGTACCAATGTCCCCCACGCACGTGGTCTGTCTGCGTTGATCTTTTCCTCCGTTAGCAGCCACCCGATTCCGTACCTGCGACATCCTTCCTCTCACATTAATCAACTTCACACTTACCGACAAGTACCCCATCTTTGAGGGACAGACATACAAACTAATCAGAGATATGGCCAGGGTAACCAGGACGGTTCCTTTGTATGCCAACATTTTCAGGGGTTGCTTGGAGGGGGCTTTCCTGGGATCCAAAAGACTGTTTTGGTTTAGATACATTGATGACATCTTTACTGTATGAACTCATGGTGAGACGAGCTGTTAAAATTCCTGGAATCTCTCAATACCTTCTCCCAATTAAATTTCACGTGGTCCTATTTCAAATCGCGTCCCACTTTCCCCGACATTGATCTCGTCCTCACTGAAGGCCAGCTACACACTTATGTCCACATTAAACCTGCTAACAAACAACAGCACTTACATTTTGACAGCTGTAATTCTTTCCACGTCAAATGTTCCCTCCCACACAGCCTTGGCATTCGAGCGAACATATTTGTTCGGATGCAGACTCTTTACAGCAATACATCACCATTCTCACCTCAGCCTTCACTGGACATAGTTACCCCACCAGCCTAGTTCAAAAGAAGATTTCCTGGGCCATCACATCCAATCCTGGTACTGCTGATCCCTGCAAGAAACAGCTTTGGAGCACATCACTGGTCACTGAGTATTATCTGGTCTGCAATGTACAGGGCTATTACAAATGATTGAAGCGATTTCATAAATTCACTGTAGCTCCATTAATTGACATATGGTTACGACACACTACAGATACGTAGAAAAACTCATAAAGTTTTGTTCGGCTGAAGCCGCACTTCAGGTTTCTGTCGCCAGAGCGCTCGACAACACAGTGAGACAAAATGTCGACAGCAGCCGACAAAGCGTATGTCGTGCTTGAAATGCACTCACATCAGTCAGCCATAACAGTGCAACGACACTTCAGGACGAAGTTCAACAAAGATCCACCAACTGCTAACTCCATTCGGCGATGGTATGCGCAGTTTAAAGCTTCTGGATGCCTCTGTAAGGGGAAATCAACGGGTCAGCCTACAGTGAGCGAAGAAACGGTTGAACGCGTGCGGGCAAGTTTCACGCGTAGCCCGCGGAAGTCGACGAATAAAGCAAGCAGGGAGCTAAACGTACCACAGCCGACGGTTTGGAAAATCTTACGGAAAAGGCTAAAGCAGAAGCCTTACCGTTTACAATTGCTACAAGCCCTGACACCCGATGACAAAGTCAAACGCTTCGAATTTTCGGCGCGGTTGCAACAGCTCGTGGAAGAGGATGCGTTCAGTGCGAAACTTGTTTTCAGTGATGAAGTGATGGGGTTATGTGAAAGATTCAGTGTTTAAACCTCCTCTACCAAGAAACGTGCCAGAACTGCGAGCTCGCATCAACGATGCTTTCGAACTCATTGATGGGGACATGCTGCGCCGAGTGTGGGAGGAACTCTATTATCGGCTTGATGTCTGCCGAATCACTAAAGGGGCACATATCAAACATTTGTGAATGCCTAAAAAAACTTTTTGAGTTTTTGTACGTGTGTGCAAAGCATTGTGAAAATATCTCAAATAATAAAGTTATTGTAGAGCTGTGAAATCGCTTCAATCATTTGTAATAACCCTGTATTAATCAGCTACTTCACAATGAGGCCACGAATCCCTAAAATTGTGCCCTGAAATGGCATCCATTCTGTCTGAGATTTTGCCCACCACACCTAGAATAGCTTTTCATCACCCTCTCAATCTCTGCCGTATCCTTGTCAGACCCTGTGCTCCTTCTCCACCAGTCTCCCTACCCTCTGGCTCCTCTACCCCTATGACCATACCCACTGCAAGATTTGCCCTACGCACCCTCATACCACCACCCATACCCGCCGTGTAACTGACAAAACATATACTATCAAAGGGAGGGCCACCTGTGAAACGATATGTCATATACCAGCTGTTATGAAAACACTGTTCGGTCTTTTAACACTGGCATGATGGCCACCACATGATCAGTGAGGATGAATAGTCACAGGCAGAGGGTGTAACAGGCAACATACAAGGATATACGCTCTACAACACGACAGTCGTGACCTCACCACACGCAATATATGGGTTCTTCCCCCGGACACCAGTTTCTCAAAACTCTGGAAGTGGGAACTCATGTTACACCACTTTCTCGGTTCTCACCACCCTCCTGGCCATAATTTACGTTAATTTAGTTTGTCTCAGCATTTCTTCACAGTAAATACTGCTTTCTTTGTGTGTGTGTGAGAGAGAGAGAGAGAGAGAGAGAGAGAGAGAGAGAGAGAGAGAGAGAGAGAGAGAGAGAGAGAGGATGTGCAATTTTGTTAATTATTTTGCACACAGTGAGTCTCTCGAGGGACAACACGTGTCTCCGAACTGAAAGGACAGACATATTAACTTCGGGGGAGAGAGAACTCGTGGGGCATTTGTGCGGGTTTCGAGGATCATTGCCCCAGGTCGGAGTAACACATTAGCCCCAGAGTGAGCCCGACAGTCGACAGTATCGGAAGCAATTGCAGAAACAAACGAACATTTTAAAAAGTATTCATTCTCTCGTGATGTATCAAACTGTCAAGTTGACATTTACACTCTTTTGTGCCATACGGAGAGAAGAGATATGTCATGTTCCTGTATTTAGAAAATTTTATTAAGAAGAGGTAAACATACTGTCTCTGAAGAACAAATGGGAAGTACTTTCGAAGAGATTCTTCACGTTTATTTTAATGACTTTGATGTCGTGTGGAAGCCTATTTACTTCTCGCGTAAATGCAGACTGCATTATATAGAAGAAAGGTCAGAGAAATATAAAGCGTCAAAGCTGGGGATGAATAAAAAAGTTTGCAAAATAATATCCAGCAGTTACAGCTCACAGAAATTAAATGTAGACAACAGAACATCATCATAGCGTACATGCTTTACAGATCCAAAAAAGAATTCCTCCGAATGCTACAGACTTCTCAGTCCAGTTCACATGCCTTTTGATGACTCTGTTCCTCTATTATATGGCGAGTTCTTACCTTCAGTCCTTCAATTATTTGTGTTGTACTGAGACTTTTCATTACTGTAGTTGTAGTAGTAGTAGTAGTAATCTCAGTTCTCAGTTACACAGTGGCTAAAACAGAGTTCCACAACGAAACGCCATGACTAAGGACAAGTTATGTCTGCTGAGAGGATAATTTTGTGTCCCTTTAAACTGGCACGACCACCAACCAGCTGTCCACCAAAACGAAAGGCTGACACCCGACAGCGGTCGAGAGCAGAGGCGACCGACCAGTGACGGAACACAACTGTCAAAGTTCGGTGGCCGCTTCACGACCCGTGCTACCCATATTCCGCCCAATTGCACTGCAGATGGAAGTTGTCCTCCCAATTCATCTTCTGACCCTGTAGTCCCGCCTCCCCACTTCCCGGTCCCGATACCTGCTGGCCCCTGGCCCACAGGCCCGCCCGACCTGCTCCTCCCTAGCACAATGCACTGCGTCGGACTCCCCTGCTGGAGGCCGGAGCGAACTTCCGAATGACGTGTCGGTGTCCTTATACAAGGTCTCGAAGTTGACTCCCACCCACCCTCTCGGGATACGGCACAGGGTCAGCACCGTATCACCGGAAGCATTTTCGAAAATACTGAACACGTATTTTTTTCATTTTTTAATCCTACGCATAGTTTTTGAAATATTTTGTTATTTAGAGATAAAAAAACTGACCCACTGTGTTTACACACTGACAGAAAAAAAAACACAATACAAAGGGGGAGGCGTGCAGCATAAACAGAAATTGATAGGCACGTTTCTCCGTGTAAAAGATTACGTCTATTCAAATTGTGTGCCACTCGCATCAAGAGTGGCACTAGTATCGCCACTATAAGGACAGAAATAAAGTTCGTTTTAAATATACGCCGTAACGGTTGTGAGCGTCAGTTACCTTCGAGATCGGCCGAGGTGAGCCGATGTCAGTTAAGAACGCCTTTAAGATGACAAAGACGTTAACACACGAGTGAGTTTCAACGAGGTCCCGTAACAGGGCTACGAGAAACCGGACGTCCCTCCTGCGATACTGCGGAAAGGCTCGGCAGGAACGTAGCCTCGGTACGCGACTGCCGGTAGGGGCGGTCACGAGAACGACCGCCGCGTTCAGTGTACGGCTCTGGTGTGTCGCACTACGAGTGGCAATACGAGCGGCAGCTGACACGACAAACTGTTACAAATTGGATATTCCGAGGACAGCTCCGACCCAGATGCCCCGTGACGTGCATTCCACTGACCCCGAACCGCCACCATTTGCACCTCCGGTGACGTCGAGACAGAGCTCGATGGAGGTCAGGGAGGAGGCTTCTCGTATTTTCTGATGAAATCTGGTTCTGGCCGAGTGCCAGTGATGGCTGTATGTTGCTTAGGAGGAGGCCAGTTGAGAGCTTGCAATCAGCTGTCTGTACGCTAGACACACCGGACCCACACCCGGAGTTCCGGTCCGGTGTGCTGTTTCGTACGACAGCAGGAGCACTCTCGTAGCTATCCCGAGCGACACGACTGCAAGTCTGCCAGTCGATCTGGCGATTCGAGTGGTCGTGTTGCCGTTCACGAACGGCATTCCGGGGGACGTCTGCCTACAGGATTACGCTCACCCACATCCCGATAGTGTAACCTGACACACTCTACAGAGTGCCGGCACGCTGCCTTCGCCTGCTCGATCGCCGGATCTTTCTCCGATCGGGCACGTACGGGACACCGTCGGACGACGACTCCGGCGTCGTCCACAGAGAGTGTTAAGCGTCACTGTACTGACCGATCGAGTGCGACAGGCACGGAACTTATCCCTCAAACTGACATTCGGCACCAGAACGACAGATTGCGTTCACGTTTACGTGCTCGCATTCCACAGTTTAGCCATTATACCGGTCACTGATGGACCGGCGTTTTACATTTGCAGTGGCTTATCTCGAGCTTACATTAACCTGTCATCTTGCAATGTTATCAGTTGAATACGTTACTTAGACAAATATATTACTGAAATTTCATTACTCTACATTAATTATCTTTTGGTGCCGTGATTTTTTTCCCCGTCAGTGTATATCCGAAAGCATAGCAACATTTTCGGTCCCCCCATCTGTGTGCCGGCTACACATTCGAATCTCATTTACACGGCGTATAACAATGTCAGCTGGAACTATCGTGATTCCAGTCGTAATTGATTATCTTTTTCGTTTTGAATCTAGCTATCCACATTGTATATATGTAGTCTGAGCTTACATCTGTCTTTATTGCATTTCACACAAATTCAATACCCGGACAATATTTTTCAATATGCTACCTGCAACGACACATCTGATTTTTCCAAAGATCGTGTTAATTAAGAGTAATCGATCACTATAATTATTACTATGGGGGACCATAGAAGAGGTAATCAACAGTTTTGGACACACTGACACACGCATTAGGAATAATGGAATCTAGACTTTAGAGAAATGAGTTTTAATTTTCTTGAAACTAATTAATTCAGCAGAGAAATGTAATTAAAATTTAGACACACTCAAAATTACATTGGCATTTTGCACCACTATACCTGTTTAATTTCTAAGTTTTACACTATACTTCTGTTGCCCTAATTCTTTGGACCAAACAGAACCCATCATTAATCAATTATACCATTAACTAAGTATTTGCATCAACTAACATGAATTCAAAACTTGCAACTTTACTTGTAAGAAGTGAATTCAAAGTGTAGTTATACACAATAGTTCTGTACCTTTTTTTATTTACTAACTGATCATTATGCAGCCAAATTATTGCCTAAATGTATAGCTCTTTCACTCCAGTAAATTTCAATAAATTTCAACTATACTGTTTCATAAATTATTACATAGTTTCCAAAATACAAAAATATCTTTACACCAGTTCATAAATGCTCCTTCCGACCTAGAATCTACCATGTGCTTCCACTTCTTAGACGCAATACCTAAGTACCGATGTCGGATGCCAGCAGTCGACGTGTCGGCATGTGCAATTCTGTATGTCATCTCTCTGTGAGTCTCCCTGATCAAAATTCAGATGGCACCAATCCGTTAGCCATATAATGCTACGAGGTTACTGTCTCCTTATACTAAGTTGTTAATTTCTTAGTGTCAACTGTATACATTTCTGTGCACCGTCATCAGTCCTCGTGAAACCTATTGCATCCACTAACTGCATAATTTGGTACCGAGTTTGGAATGTTCATCTGTGAAACTTCTTATACAAAAGTGTACTCTAAACATTCAGTGACACTGATCTGGAGGTTATAGTGTGTGTCTACTTACGGTCAATATCTTAAGTGAGAATGGAGACTGGCCATTCTGTTGCTTCAAGTTTTAATAAGAGTGCAAAAAGAGTTAAAGTAATCCAAACACTGTGTTGCAGTCACTAGTTGAGAATCTATCATTAAAGCAGTTTACAGCAATACGGCAAACTCCCACTGTAGAGACACCGAGTTCGATCCAGGATAACAGGTTAATACACTTACAGGTGGGTTGTTAGTTATTCCCCTTCGGTTCTAAAACCAATTTTGATAACGTAAGACAAGTCACTGACTGTGTCACTCAAGAATGTGCCTTCTCCGTGACGGGTTTCACAAGCAAAGGCTTACAGACGCAGTTGCAATATTTTTTCCGGTAACTCACCTTACAGGGAGAGGGAATATTCTGTAATTCTCAAAAATGTATTTACAGCTATTATATACTTGACACCTCTGCTCTTATCTTCCAGGGAAATGTGTGTAGAAATTCTGATTCACAAAGTGTGACTTTACAACAGATACTGTACTACGCACCGGCTAGTCACCCCGGATTATCTCTCGTGCCGAACTGTAAAGTGAAGCAATTTCACGAAATGCAGCCAAAATTTATGGCTCGTGAGTAGAGAAACATATTGTGAGCAGCAGAGAAATGCCCACCTGTCGCGTGCCGGCGACAGTCCGTCTGCCTCCGCGTCACCGTCGGTTCCGTCGCCACCCGGCACGTCGTCGCGCTCCTCGTCCTCCGTGACTGCCGATGCCGACGGCTTCTCGTCTCCTTCCTCCTCCCGCTGCTGCCGGTGTCGGTGCTGCTCAGACTGTGTCAGCTTCACCAGCTGCTGCAAGGCTTCCAGCACAATTTGCCTGCGGATCGCAAAAACTGAAGTTCGACACTGTGGGCTTTTATTTGCAAAATATTTGTGCAAAAGTAGCAAACAAATGCTGGGAAATGTAAGAAGAAAGCAACAATTTGTAGAGCTGTCTGAAATGAAGCTACTCTCGTGAAATAACTTTCTAGATATACTATCCACAGAAAACACAGTGCAAATAAATAAAAATGAAAAAAATTAGTGTTTTGGATTGCATACTAGAATCTGTATATAAATCACACAACACAGCAGGCATGCAGAACAAATGCCTTCAACTTAGATCTGAAAACTGCCTTCGATCCTACAGCGAGTGTACTGAAAATTTCACGTGCAGTGGTAGAGGCAGATCATCTGTGTAGCTCGAGATAAGTAACAGACTGAGGACCAAAACTTTGTCAGTACGATCCGGCACCCCGAGCAAATTCTAACTACCCCACCACCCTCCCTGGAGACAAAAGGAGGCAGTAGCGATAATTTCCCCTATTTCAGAACATTTCAACTTATGTACGAATGAGGAGGGAAAGGTACGAAGATAACGAGGCACTATGGAGTGCACAGGGACAGAGGTACAGAAAAGTCAACAATTCGGCAAGCTGGTGCGAGCCAGAGTGCAATGGGGGATATTTAATAAAGACTGTGGAAACGAGTGGAAATTGATTCCAGTATTTGGGATTTCTTATTTCCCGGGAGACCGAGAATGTGAAGGAGAGCATTTTTGTGTAGCAGACAGACAGCTAAAGATTGTGTAGTGAAGAGATGTGGCTCACCTGTTGGTCTTGAGCATCTTGATCTTGCGGGTGAGTGCAATCCTCCGGTCGGGGACCACCGCCATCAGGTTGAAGCGGATGTCGTGGTACGGTTCTCCCGCTGTGATGCCCAGCCTGTCCGTGATCACACGTCGGAATTTCTCCGTCCAGTCTTCCTTTTCTCCCCACGGGCCTACGTGTGAGAAATGTCTCAGAATAGGTATTCGCGAAGTGTCTCGGTTAAAACAACGGGCCGTAACTTCGGTGTGCACTAATGTTAGAGGAAAAAATCTTATCGATAAAAAAAAAGAAAAGTCGGCACTCGTCGTATGGTAAGAATTAAAAGTTTCTAGGTTCTCACAGCGAGAGCCAATTCGAACAAAATTGGTTCTCAAAATTGCACATGACCTGCAGCTCTCGTATGGTACCACAAATGCTTCCACATCTACGAGTCCATTCCGGAATGTTACCTCTGCCGTTTGCTGCCGGAGAGTACTTAACCGGGGTACCGATTCGGTAACTGAGATCTGCCAGTCGTACGTTCATAATTATCTTTACCTTTACACGTCTTTCTGCACTCGAGTTGCTCCTCACCTCACAGCTGTCGTCTCGCTACACAGTACCACTCGTAGCTGTATCGAACTTCTTCGTCCTCTGCAGGAAAGCACTGTGATAGTGGAAGATTATGTTTACTATTCACTAGCTACGAAATTGGGTAACCACTTCTTTTCAAAATCTTTCTCTATTTAACAGTCCCCATAACACTTTCAACATATCAATTAAACATTCACATTTAAGCTCTTAATAACTGAACTCGTAGACAGAGGACCGTTAGTACCCCAAAGTCAAAACGTAAGAAAGAAATTAAGTAATTCTGTACAATCTTCAATTATTTTTCTTGTCCCAGAACAACAGCCAGTGTTGTCCCGACCTCCTCTTCTTCGGCACAGACGGCACCCCAGTCACGATGTCAAAGTAGAAACGGCTCCTCTTCCACCGCGAAAACAATAGCTCTGCGTCGTGCCTCGTGGTTGTACTGTGCTTCCATTTGTATTTCGTATCCACGTACAAACAAAATAACGCATGCACAATATGTTTCTACAAAATCACCTTTTGTCGGCACAGCAAAAAGTAAGTGGGACATGTTGCTACCTTTAACAGCTACTAAGATGAAAGATCTCGTGTACAATAATGAGAATGAAGAGTGGTCAGCATGCTCTACAAAATGGACTCGTCAAAGTTTCACTCGTACAGGCTCCAAAACTGATCTCAACACACCCCTATTGATAGTCCGTAGAGATGTGGTAGTCATACATCAGTGGTTAGTCATATGTAGTCAAGTGTCTTAATGTCACCGTGTATCACATACCATCACAAGAATCAAATAATAGAAAATCCAGGATGGAATGTAACCATAATATGAAAAGAAAAATTTCTACTCACCATATAGCAGAGATGCTGAGTCGCAGATAAGCATAACAAAAAGACTGTCACAAATTAGCTTTTCGTCAGTATGACCTTCGTAAAGATAGATGTGTGTGTGTGTGTGTGTGTGTGTGTGTGTGTGTGTGTGTGTGTCACAGTCATCTATTTTTGATGAAGGCCATACTGGCCGAAAGCTAATTTGCGACAGACTTTTTGTTGGCCTATCTGCAACTCAACATCTCCACTATATGGTGAATAGCAACTTTCCTTTTCATAATATTGATTATATCACAAGAAGGATATGTATGTATTCACGTGATTATACAATATATTCCACACATATAAATTGTATTTTTGGACTTAATGTTTGTCACAACTTATTTCTTTGCTCTTTGGAGCAATTACGCACTCGTTATCAGTTTACTGCTACTGCTGCACTTGATAATGTGCAACAGCTGTCTAAGGGACTTTAACTCTTCTACGGAGGATCAGATTCTCCTGAGGTTATGAACTTCTTTAATGGATCAATATTGTAAAGTTATTTTTCTCGACCCATTCTTGGGTCCACCAGAAACAATGCTTTAACGATGTGATATCCCTGTTATCTTAAAAGGTCCACAATACCTAGGAAAAAACTTACTTATTTGCTTCTCGAAGTCCAAGTTCTGACAGAATTCTTTGATTAGAACTATGTCATTTGTCTGGAATAATGGAATTTGTGCTCTCTCATTGTATTTCCTTACTCGTAATTCTGCATGTCTGTAGATTATCACCTACTATGTAGTTTTTTTCTTAAAGTAGATCATTCAAATGGCTTAGCAATAAAATTTTTATTCATTACCTCTACAGGGGATAGTCCTGTAGACATATGTGGTAACTCATTCAAGGTTCCTTGGAACTCAGACATACGACTTGTGCTCAGATAATCCCTATCAGAATAATACGTCCTACATAAACATCCAATCTCTTTCACGACTCGTTCACATGGGTTTGATTTTGGCTGGAACTTTGATATACAAATGTGTCTAACTCCTACCCGTGTTAAGAATTATTTGAAATGATTACTAGTAAACTGTGATCCATGATCCATTAACATTCTCCATGGTTTGCTATATCCACAGAATATTCCTTTAAGCAATTTATTATAGTGGCTGGCATAGCCTGCTTAATGGGCTATAACTTTGCATATTTGGACTGACATCACAGACAACTTCTTTTATGTAACTCATGAAAAAAATCTGCAGCTTTTAGATCATGTAGTGCCTTTAGAATTGTACGATACATTGTGCATGAGACACTAACGCTATTTTCTTCAACACTCTGGCATACCTCATACGTTCTTAATATTTCTCTTCTCTTTCGTCTTAAAGCCTTAAAATAATAGAATTTACTCATACACTTGGATACAGAACTTATAATGGGAAACCAGGACCGAGGGCAATGAAACAATGTCCCCAGTTTGGAACAGGGTTTTTAGTAAACATAAAAATAATAGATTCAGTAACGGATTTCCAAGCAGTATCACCAAGAATTGCGACTCTAAGCTAAATAAGCCTATACAATAATAAATGCTCATGCCCCAACAAATGAAAAAAATTGTCTAACAAAAACAAAGAAGTAGATAAATTTTGGGACCTTCTAGAACAAACTGTGAACAGAGTAAATAAAAAGAATGTAAAAATCTTATTGGGAGATTTCAATGCTCAGCTGGGAAAAGAAAGGAAATATAAAGATATAATTGAAAAATGGAGTCCACATAATTTTACAAACAAAAACGGTCAAAGACTTGTAGAACTCTGCAGAGAACACAACCTTATATCTAAATCAACATACTTTAAGAGGAAGCCAAGTAAACTTAAAACATGGAAACATCCAGACTGGAGGAAGGGCGAGTGGCAGCTAGACCATTCATAAGGAGATCCACAATGTTAAAGTACTGAGAGGAGTAGACACAGGCTCAGACCATTATATGGTTAAAATTAAAATCAAATTCACTCCGTTAAAGAAGAGGACCGGAAAAACTAATAAAATAAAAAGGAGGTTTGACCCACATCAGCTAATTAAAAATAATAAGTACCAACAAATAACACAAACAATCAAATTAACAGATGATCTAGAACAACTAGTGCCTAATCTTAAAAAAGAAGCAGAGAATCTAGCTCCCTTGAACCCACGAAGGAAACATGCAGTGGACATCAGAATGTGACAAATTCCATGAAGATAGACACCAAGCATGGTTAAAGTTTCAAACACATAAAACTGAAGAAAATGCCATCAACCTAAAAAATGAAAGAAAAAAATTCACTCAAAATATTAGAAGAATCAAGAGAGGATTTCATAAAGATATTATAAAGTCTATAGAAGGTAATTATCATAAAACCAACTCCAGGAACTACTACAAAATCTTTGGGAAACAACTACAACAATATGAGGCCCCTACATTAATACTGAAAGATGAAGATGGAAGAATGATACACAGTAACAAGGAAAATGCAGAAATCATGGCAAAAGCATTTAACAAACTTCTGAATTGCAAGGAACCCAAAGAACCCTTACAAATCAACATAAATACGCCAATAAAAACCAAACCTAACAAACTAGACCCTCCAACTTTCCAAGAAGTAGAAAAAATTCTTAAAGAAAAAAAAATTATAAGGCATGTGGAGAAGATCAGGTTTTTGTTGAAATGTGGAAATATGCAAGTGACGCAGTCAAGACCTCCTTACACATGGCTCTAACAAAAATTTGGGTAACAGAACAATTTCCCGGACATTGGACCACAGCTATCATCCACCCACTACACAAAAAGGGAGATAAGAGCAACCCAGACAACTACAGAGGAATCTCTCTCCTAGATTGCACATACAAAATTCTATCCAAGATCCTATATGAAAGAATCAAGGAGCAATTAGAACAGGAGTTAGGGGAATATCAGGGAGGTTTCAGACCATGGAGAAGCTGCGCAGAGCAGATAATTAGTTTAAAATTGATTATGGCATACTACAAGAAACGGAACAAACCTCTGGCAATAACATTTGTAGATTTTAAGAAGGCATATGACTGTCTCCACAGACCTTCAGTATTAAAAATTTTAAGAAATCTAGGACTCCATCCAAAACTAATTAAAATAATACAACTCACTCTAACCAACACCAAAGCAAAAGTGAAGTTTGGAGGAGAAATTTCGGAACCCTTCCTCATAAAAACAGGCTTAAGACAAGGTGACTGCCTATCACCATTACTGTTCAACTGTGCACTGGAATACATAATGAGAGAATGGTACAAGGACAATCCAAAGAGGATAAGAATTGGAAGTGCAAAAGATGATATTAGCTTAAACTGCTTGGGATTCACTGATGATCTTGCTCTCCTAGCCAACACCATTCAAGAAGCCAGGCAACAAGTGAAATCACTACAAGAAATAGCAGAGAAAGAAGGCCTTAGAATATCATTTGAAAAAACGGAGATTATGCTAACTGATCCACCACTTGCAAACAAAATTACAATAGGAGAACAGGAAATCAAAATTGTTGATAAATTTAAATATTTAGGCGAAATAATAACATACAATCTAAATGAGAAGCCATCATGGCAGAATAGAATAAAAAAACTGAACTATGCAAATTACACTACCAAAACTACATACAACAAAAAAAGCCTATCTATAGATGCAAAATTAAAACACTATAAAACAGTTACACAACCAGAAATAACGTATGCAGCTGAAACTATCTTCAAAACAACAAATACAGCAGAAATTGACAGAATACTAAAAATAGAAAGAAGAATAATTAGGACATGTATAAATAAACAGTATAAAATAAATGGACATTGGAGAATAGCATCAAATGAAACAGTATATAAGAAAATAGAACCAGTCATGAGCACAATCAGGAAGAAACGCATCTCATTCTTTGGACATCTGATGACAACTCCAGAAAACAGAATTAGTAAAAAAATTGTGAAATAGCAAGAGCGACATTAAATGGATCACAGAAATTAAGGAAGATATAAAAGAACTTCAAATTACAGTAGATGACCTAAAAAATAAGACAGAAAAAAAACAGAATACTGTAAGACCCGCAAACCAGACTACAAATGAAAATCAACAAAAGGAGTACAGGAAGAGTTGTCTCGGATGAAGAAAGAAAGAAAATATCTGAAAGAATGAAGAAATATTGGGCAGACAAAAGAACAAAACACCTTTCATATAAGAATAGACTCAAATAATTATATTACCTAAATATCATATTAAGTTATTGTTGAACCAAATTGTATCCCTGTGTAACAACTTGTTTAGAACTTTGTATTTTGAACTAGAGTGGTCCAATGAAGGCCATAAAATAAATAATAATAATAATAATAATAATAATAATAATAATAATAATAATAAAACACTTGATATTCCAAAGTGCCTGTAACCTTTATGAATAAACAATATGAGATTGCTCTCCACAATTTTTTTCAAAACAGCACGTCATCCACATAGCTTTATCTTCTAATAATAGTGATGTCTGTTCACATCTTTCTCACTTATTACCAAAATATTCATTAGTTTTTACATCTTGTAATGTTAGTCTCCTCAGTACAAAGATATTCAGGATATGTGTTAAAATGTAACTCATGGCCCATCAACCCTATTATTTCAACGCTCTCTGCTGATGAATGAAACCACTGGACCGTATTGTACTTTTGCATAAATTTCTTGAATTCAAGATTTGTGTACAAAACAATTTTTTCTATAATTTTCGAATCTATAAATAATAAAAATATTTGCAATTCACTCGTGCCTCCTCCCCTCCCCCCTTCCTTCCCCACGTGGACCAGGGAGATGAGTAATAATATTTGATGCTGGTGTCCTAGAAAATTTTGAATGGATGGGTTTGTTGGTCCATATTGTCTCTAAGTCTTTACCTAGCTCAAAATTTCTCTCATCATCTACATCTGACTGAGAATTATCAAACTCTACTGCTCCTGCCGCACAATGAAATACATCATCCTCATCATCAGTATTAGATAATACATCATCCTCGGTTTCTGAACAGTTTTCTGCATCGATATTGTCACCATCCTCTGACTCAGCCTCCTATCAGAGAACCTCGTTGTATATCTCCTCAGGAGGCCTAAGGAGTTGATGCGCCATTTTAGTAAGATACTAAAAGAGAAAACGAAACTTAGATGTAATACAAACATCAATATGAGGTTGAATCCTCCCCACAAAAGAAACTAATAAGTGTGACGTAAACAGTAAGGTGCGGTCGGATCCAACCCGGGCGCAGGTAATGTAGGTTTCGGATAGAGAGGGTAGCTGCAGGTCACTCACCAACTGACGTGGCCTCCTCGGCGTTCTCGAGACGACTGGCTGGTAGGGTAGCTGGAACCACAGCGCTCTCAGAAAAGGGAGTGGGAGTTATACAGAAAACAGACTCGCTGGGGTTGGATCCAACCCCAAACTTACCATTAGAGGGTTAAGTTCTTGTTCAGTGTTATTTCACTCTTGCCACAATTTTTGAAATTCATTCCGATACTTGACAGTCTCATCCACAGGATTAGAATTACCACTAGTGGTGTCTACTTTTTCTCGTACATTCTGTTCTGCAAATACCTGTATATGCTTCTCCAAACTATTTAAAGTACTAAGATCGCTAGTTCTTTCAATAAGCTTTCGACACAAAGATAATCATTATACCAAAGTCACGAGTAAGAAATTAATTAAGCAGTTCCACACAAACTTCTTCCGTTTTTCTTTCTCTGGAACAACAGCCACTGTCGTTTCAGCCTCTTCCTCTTTGGGATCCACGGATTTCCCGAGACGTAACGTCGGTGTCGACAGCTCCTTCTCCACAAGGAAAGCACTCGTGCTCCGTCTCGTCTCGTGGCTGTACTGTGCTTACATTTGTATTTCGTATCTGCACACAAACAAAAAAATGCGTGCACACTACGTCGTCTTTCCTCACGACGTCTTTCATCAGCACAGTAGAAAGGAAGTGAGACACACTCCTACCTTGAGTAGTGACACTTACTGCCACAATTCCAGAGATGTAAGTGGCATTTGATACCAAACGACAGTTGATCATAGGAAAAACTTTGAATGAAATCAACATACGAAACGATAGCAAATAGTTCACTGTTTGCGTCGGCCAATATAATGCTATATTTTGGGACGGTGCACTCGAGATTAAATGCTGTCAAAATGTGCAGTCTAAGCTATGTAATGTGTGAGAAATGCAGGGCAGTGGGACAGTACCCTTACTGGTCAGAAACCGAACGCTTCATAAAGAACACCTCACACAGGTGACAAATGTTACGACCCAATATCTCGGTGACAGCTCCTACAAAACTACTGTCTCGTGGCAGCTCTCCTCAGTATCGGCCCTCGAGCACCACTCGACAGTGCCTGGGACCGGTCAGTGGAAAAAGAAGCGAGATTAGACTTGGGCATCCCAGAGTGTGGCCACCGGAGATGGAGTACGAACTCTGATTAAGGAAAGACGAGGAAAGAAACTGACCGTGCTCGTTTCGGACGAACCGGCACCTCTTCTCCCTCTCTTACCCCTGTATCTCGTAAAAACCTATGTGAGATGGAGAATGCCCACAAGATTATTTGGTATACCCCAAAAGATCACAGATCCCACAACTGACACAAAATGTCGGCTCTGCAGCTCCCCAACTGCCTGACACGACACACATTTTGCAGACGGCGAGACACTGACCGTTCGCCCGTCTCACTGCCTACTCCATTTCCACCGTAGCTATAGCTCGCTGTATACTTGTTATTTTAATAATAGCTGTAGTTAAGTGGTAAATAAGGTCACAGCGTGTCCACACAGATTGCAAACTCTGGAATTTGCAATAACAGTCTCATTTTTATTATGTTGTCGGAATTCTCCATCTACATCCATAATCTGCAAACTACTGTGAAGTGTACAGAAGATAGTAATTCTCACTGTACTACTTATCAGGGATTCTCCCTTTTTCCAATCGTGTACAGAATGTGGAAAGAATAACGGGCTAAACATCTCTGTGGACACTGTAACCAGTCTACTCTTTCTTCGCGAACCAGACGAATGTACATAGGAGTTGTAATACACTCCCGTATTCCTCACTTACAGTCCTTCCTTAAAACTTGTAAATTCTCAATGTCCTATCAACAAACCCTGTCACTTACACACTTTAGCTACAACTGATTGTACATCGTCATTTCTTTCCTATACCTCAGATTGTTATACCCACGTATCTGAACGAATTGATTAAATCAAACTGTGAATCACAGACAACGAAGCTGTAGAAAACATCATTCTTTTGTTTCACGATGTGCACAATTGTACATATATGACCATTTAAAGTGAGTCGTCAACCTCTACACCATTTCGAAATATTATCGAGATACGACTGAATGCCTGTACACTTTTTTTCAGTCAGTACTTCAGTATAGATAACTGCACCACGTGCAAAAAAATCTGACATTACTATTGTCTGCTATTTAATTATTATGTAAAGGGTGAAAAAAAGTCTTTTTTTTTGAAGGGCCGTAAAGCCCAGAATCTGCAGCCCTCGTCACATCCCTGTCTGACAGCAACTGTCACCCTTTCGAGGGGCCGATGCACGATAACACTGAAGGGGAGGGGTTCAGGACTATAGGGTGGGTCCTCTAATGTCTCCCACTCGAGTCAGCGAAAATTCTGCGTTACAAGATTTGCTATACGGGGACGTGTGTTGCTGTGGAGCAGCAGCACCCTTCGCCACACCAGCTTTTGTCACGTACAACATCACACTCCAGTGTTGCCCTCGACACCAAAACGCGTAAGGTGCTTTGGGCACACAGACAGCCACAGACGAGGCTGGCCTCCGAGATCGACCGGTGTCTCGTGTCAAGTCACGACCGGCACAGAACTTGTCGCACCGTTCCATTTTCGAAACGTGTGTTGCCTTGCGCACTCTCTTCATTCTCCGACAGAAGTATACCGGTGCTTGTCATTCAGAGTTGTGGAAAGAATAACAGGATGTCGGTCCCGTTCGGACGCATTCGATACGAACATCGCCGCAGTTCAAGTTTCCGCATTTACTGCACGCACGTCGGGAAGGCACAAATGCTACACTAATCCTGTGCCTACACTTTGGTGCATCATACTCGTGCTATGTTGCATATACACAGCAGTAACGGCCTCCAATGAAACTTTTGATCACCTCTTAAACGACACAACAGAAGGGGTCCCAAACACACTTCCCTGTGGCACAACTTAAGTTACTTCTGCTTCTGTCAATGACTCTCCATCTGAGGTAATATAATGTGGCCTCCCTGCCAAAAATCCTCAATTCAATCACAAATAAATTTTACTCAATAGCCCCTACAGTCAGTCATGCTTTTGACATTAAGTGAAGATGTAGCAAAAGACCACTCATGACCTTCTGTGTGACCCCCATACATTTGGGCATGAGCAGAAATTGAAAAAGCGCACGTGTCTGTGTGTGTGTGTGTGTGTGTGTGTGTGTGTGTGTGAGAGAGAGAGAGAGAGAGAGAGAGAGAGAGAGAGAAGTAGATATGCTAAGGTATCAATAATGACAAATCGGTTCAGTCACTACTTGTTAGTTGTTTTTATGATGGTTTCTTTTGCAATACCATACAAGGTGAAATTTGATGTAACATAATAGTAAACATGAAATTAATGTGAGTCTTCAATGGATGAAGGAATATGGGATTTATAAGTTCCAATTTACGATTACAATTTGTAACAGATCATTTCTGGGCCACGACTGTCAGTAAATTCTGGTCACTACTGTGAGTGAAAGAGTCCCTTTTCCAGCTCTTGGGGGGAAGGGAGCCGCTAACGTGCCTAGAGTGAAGTGGCAATCTTTGCTTGCTATGGCTGAAGAGTGTGGCCTGAGCCGAAAGGGTAGTTTTCGAGGGTGAGTGTTACCCACAGAATGGCTGGCATTTCCTTCCATTTGGCAGCAGCACTTAACAGTAATACTATGACGGCGAGCAGAAAGTGGCCAATTCCAGTGCCAACAGCCCGAAACCTCAGCACGTGGTGGGAGTGTCGCAGAGCTGTTGGCACCTCGCGAGATCGATGAGGGAGCAGGTCGCTCCAGTTGGGTGTGGAAGGCGAGATGAGCTCTCTGGGGTAGAGGTAGTGTGGAGGCATATTTCAGAAGTTCGTAGCCAGTAATTAGAAAACTTGTTCTCTAGGTGTGGGAAGTTCAGAATGTCTTTGGAAGGGCACTCCATTTCACACTGGTGTGAGATATCTAAGACTATTGGCCGTTTTCGATACGGGTGTTTCCGTTTAGTGAGTGTACAATAGCTGTTTACGAAGAGACCATGTGATGGGGCGTGCAGCAATCAGCTATCTGGAAGTGTCCCCCGACAGACGAAGCGGACTTTGTAACGGATATTAGAAGTGAATAAATTGCGTAAGACTTCAGTGGCAATTTGAACTGTGGAGTTCTCGTGTAGGTTCTTATCCTCTTTAGCTTTATATTGTGATCCTATGTGGTATACATAGGAGATGGTGGAAAACAGGTGGGTGACAGTGCATTACAGTGTCTATCGTCCAATCCGGTAGTCGGGCTCAGGACTCTTTCGAGAGCAGTCAGATTGCTGCAAGACATAGTGGTTCACTGGAGGCGATCAATTTAGCCCCATCTCGCGAGTCAAAGCGAGGACGGCAACCCTCACTTACATCGACAGCATACTTGTAGCTGGTCCGAGAAATTATCTAGGTCTGCCAACAGACATTCGGAAGGAATTCTACAGAGCAATATGTCGCACAATTTGTCTCGCCCGACACACGGCACCGAGAGCTCGCAGACTCCGGCTGCGGCCGCGACGGGACTTCCCCGCCCGGAGTGGAAGCTCCGAGACGACTGACGAGGAGGAATGTTTCCAATTCTTTTTCCGTAAGGTTAAGATATCTCGTAACATCTGAGTTTCCAGCCACTGCACGTACCAGTTGCTTTTTATACACTTCCAGTTAGTGACACACACAAATATTCAGTCACTAGACACAACCAGTGTGCGGTCATATACAAATATTCAATCACTATTGCCGACATTTGGTTTCCAAAATTCCTCTTGTTCTTTGTAGATCCTCTTTGCAACAGAAGACTGTCTGTGTGACAAAAATACTAACAATGTAATGAAAAAGATAGATTGTGACACACTATATAGAGGAGGCATCGAGTCACAGAGACAACAAAAATACTGCTATATATGTCAGTTTTCGGCCAAAAGCCCTTCTTCCAATGTAGAAATCACACTCACATTAGTACGAGCACGACTAACACGTACACAGTCACCGTGTCCGGCGGCCGAGGCCTGGGTGATCGGAGACTGTGCAATTCGGTGTCACTGAGACTGAGAGTCACTAAATGTTCCACTGTAGAAAATGCCACCCGGGATGCTGCTACCAGACCACAGAATACCACAAAGCACATTTATTCTTTGGAGTCACCTGCAAGATACAATAATCTGACACGCTACTGTGACATAACTGACAGTCATCCAATTCTTACGACCACCGGACAGACGACCGAGGTGTCAGAGGTACCGACAGAACCGAAATGCAGTCCTCGAGCCTGTAATTTATCTCCGATACACACCACACGTGTTAAAATTTATAAATGTGTAGGGACTGGAGACAGTTTACCCTATTAATAGCAGTGGCCTCCTCTGCTCTGCTGCATTCTCACAGTACAGAGGAAAGGAAGGGGGCATCAGTTAGAAATGAGTACTAGGCAATGTAGCTTATTGGCATTTTAAATTCAAATTTCAAGAGTGTAATAACATACAGAATTATTTTTTATTTATACACGACGCTACAGTAACGTGCCGGGTCCCGAGCGACTGAGACGGTACTCACCGTGGTCCATGGGGAACGGCTTGAGGCCGTCCAGCTCGAACAGCTTGCCGTGGATGGGGACGTAGCTGACGAAGTGGAAGGCTTCGCCAGTGTAGCGACCCGTGCTGACCCCACCGGACGACGACGACTTGTCGAGGCGCCTCTTGGCCTGCGGCATCGCGTGCGAGTTGTGTGCCTTGGCCAGCTCCGGAGTGTTGCCGATGGCCCAACCCTGGCGGTGGAAGACAGGTGGGTACAGGCTTTCGATACTTTCCCGAGTAAATGCACTTTCTGGTGACACTAAAACGGGCAGAAGCTGCTGTGGTGCAGTTACAAAGAATCCTATTAATTACAGGAGAGCCAGTCGTATGTTTCAATCCGGTACTCTGTACCTTCGCCACGCGTGCACCCTTACTGCTAATCTAATCCCCTACTGTACTGCCACCTCTTCCAGCCATCACCTACCCTCCCTCCATCCCTCCTTCCTTCCTTCCTTCCTTCCTTCCTTCCCTCCACTCCACCTAGTAACACAACCCCTCGGGCCAATCGTGCTGCACTGACAGGATGAAGTACGAATCAGTCGACTCGCGCCTGTCGACAACCGTGCGTGTCGATTGTACGGCGAGTGGTTACCTTTACTCTTCTAACCGTTTATGATCTCCCGTCGACGGATTAGCTCGTGGATACTCAAACTGGATAGCTGAGATACTCGATCCTCTGTTGTTTACTTCTCTCTCTTCTCGGAGATCCCTTCCTCGAACTTTGTTTCCCGTGTAACAAAAGGAGAAAATCTCACCAAATGCCGGTCAGAGGCTGTCGCGGCAGCCACTCCTCCCGAGATCGGCGCGTGACGTCTCGTCTGGGCAGCTCCTAGGGTGCAATTGTGAGATCTTCTGTAATCCCATCTGATCGTAATGATATTTTTCGGTAACTGTCCATTCCTTAACGGTGTGAGCTCTGACGGCACACGGCAGAAACCCCTAAAAATACTCGACGTGACATTTTCTGACAATAACTCCACCACTGCACTTTTCCGAGTGTTTCCGCTCCGTCTCGTACTGCAGGGTCTCGCGATCGCAGCCCCGTGTTCGACTGTGATGACTGACCGACCTAAACGATTGTTTGTCTGACACTTTTTCAGCCAAAATGTGAGTAGGCGCAGAATCGCAGAGGTTAACGGAGTGCCGTCCGTCTCCGAGGCGTGAACGGCACGTACCTCACACGACACTGACTCGGCAGAAAATGTGACAGCTTTTGACCGACAGTGGCTAAGGTCGACCGGGGTATCCCGATTTCTCTCCGGCTGACTGAAACTGCCCATCCACCCGAGACGGGGTCATCTGTAGTCTCGACCGCACTGTCGTATTGTGGGTCACCTGCCACCAATGGGGCTTGTAAGTTCATTTTTAGACTGGTGTTTTCTGTATCTGAATCAACAGCAGAACTACTGTAGCGTACGAGTCCTGTAACCACTAGAGTTCCACACACTGTCAACAGTGCTGTTGGTGCATTTATTGTCAATTTTAAGTTTCACTGTGAAAGAAGGCTGTGAGTATTTTTCAGTTACTGATTTTTCTGGAGAAATAGAATCAATAAATAACACGTTTGTTGCCCATTATTAACTGGTATACTTTGCAGCCTCCATCTCCTACATCATTGTCTGAACCCAAACGAATTCCTAAAATATTTGTACAACTTGATACAATTTGTTATGCAGCAATTAAAGACTTTGGGGCTGTGGTACAGGGAAAGATATGCTAAGATTGCAACTGGAGACGCAAACTGGAATAATGTGACATTAATGTTTCAGTGGTTGTGTTACATTACTATCCAAGATCTCATTTTTCAGTAATTTCACTACTCAGCCCGCTGCCATCATCTTAATGAGAACAGTAACGATTTTAGTGCACTGGCCCAAACTTCAAAATCTTTAAATTTTATGTAGGTGGCATCCCCACAGCTTGTAAATGTTTAAAAAATGTCACAATCACTGAGATAATCTACTGCTTGGATAAAAACTTATTACTGACCATGAGTTTCACTCAACGAGATTCACAAGAACTCAGGCTGACATACTTAACAAGGTAATGTCATGAAGGTAATAAGACAAACTGATCCGTCTGGTTCTTTTATAAAGGCAGTCACTGACAATAATTCTCATGCACCATAGCTGTAGTCCTCAAGAGATTCTGGTTACAAATGTGAAATGGTGGTGCTTACACAAACAATACAAGCAACAACACGAAACACATCCGTAAATGGCGTAAAAGCACTCTGCACATTCACAAAATTCACTGCCAATTTCTGTTTACTCGATTCTTTAAACCTTCGCCTGTATAGAAAGCTGATTCTAAGTCACATTTTATTACTATTAATAAGTATCACAATATGGGATTCCTTGTGTTACAGTCTCTAATGAGGGTGAGTCTGTAAGAACTACCTGCCCATCTACATCTCTGTGTTCTTGCTACTGGACGCTGCACATGTCCTGGAGGAAGGGTTTTTAGTTTGAAAAGTGAGAACTGCAAAGAAGCAGTAAACAAAAAGTAACTAAATAGGGTAATTGAACAAGCAATGTTGCTCCCCCAAAGTAGATGGTTTTCTGTTAATAAACATAATACACTGATACTTAGTGCATAATCATTAATTTAGAGGTGCTTCCTCCATTAACAATTTGGAATTACATGTGCTGTTTGCTCCTCCAAGTCAAGCGAGGAGATCTTGTAACAAACCAGGTGGATTAGTAGATCAGAAATATGTATAAGTCTGCTTGTGTCTGTATATGTGTGGATGGATATGTGTGTGTGTGTGCGAGTGTATACCCGTCCTTTTTTCCCCCTAAGGTAAGTCTTTCCGCTCCCGGGACTGGAATGACTCCTTACCCTCTCCCTTAAAACCCACATCCTTTCGTCTTTCCCTCTCCTTCCCTCTTTCCTGATGAGGCAACAGTTTGTTGCGAAAGCTTGAATTTTGTGTGTATGTTTGTGTTCGTTTGTGTGTCTGTCGACCTGCCACCACTTTCATTTGGTAAGTCACATCATCTTTGTTTTTAGGTATATTTTTCCTTCGTGGAATGTTTCCTTCTATTATAACTGAAGTATTTAGATAGCTAATGTTGGATATATGTTAGTAACGTTTATCTTCATTTAGCTTCTGAGTAATTAGCATTCTTATCTAAAATACTGTTACTGAAGTTGAATCCCATATTTTGGCAAATTAGATAGCATAGTTCAATGGAAATTGCTGTGGTATCTAAAAGTTCACATTCAGAAGTATCTCTCTACACAACTGATTGGCTCAGAAACACATATGTTTAATTGTAACCTTTAAAACTCTATCAAACAAAAGTGGATGAATTTAGTGTTAATTATTTAACTTTATAAAAGAGAGGCTGATTGGAGCCATTTTACTCAGTCGGTGGAAAGATATGATGTGAGCAAGATCTGCGCTCAAAAATTATTGTACACTGTGTGCAGATGAGTTTATCACAAATCACAAGTCATAAGAAGGTGCCGCGTTTTATCTAAATTCTGTGTCCGAGAGTTTGTACAGTGACTGTTTTTCAAGGATTGACTGTGAGATTTGCAATTAATCTTGGAAATATGTCAAACTTCGTTAATGCATTCTGCAAACATAGTATTGCACTTTGCACTGCATTATTTCTAAATGATATTTATTGTGGACGCCACGTTTCATTTCAATATGACTATATACTTGGAAGGACAGTAATTAGGTAATGTTTTGCGATTTACTTGCCACACATAAACCTTTGGCTCAGCTCAGTGTTAGGTTACTCCACTTTAACAATCTCAATACAGAACACCAGTAGAGTGTCGTATGTAGCTAAATGTTTATCTGCGTACAAATTATAGTGAATCAGACTAAATCTGGCCATGAACTGTAGGTTATTTAATATCAGAGTGGAATTAAAGTGTTTTGGACTGTAAACCTGGTGTGCACCACACCATACAATACAAAATAGCCTAATTTCGACATTCACTTTTCGGCCAGATTTGACGGACTCAGCTACTGGAGGCACATCAGCACAATTAAATACGTCTACACTTCAATCTGAACATGGAACATGTCATAAGAACAAATTTATATTTTCATAAGATCTGGTATGCCAATGTTCTTTCCACACTTCCTTGGCGGTCTTCAAGTATCCCTGCATAATTGAAAAGTTTGTTACGAACATTCAAACGTATATATAAGATTAATGTATGCATAAGATAATTCCTAGACTACTTCAACCTAGTTCTGCCAGAAACCTTGTGAGGTGTAGTTAACAGAGAGCACAACTCTGAGTATTACTCAGCAGGCTTCGTGCTGCACTCAACGACAAGCACATTGATCGGTTTTACTGAAGAGTTCGCCAATGGAACAGCACATGCCCACCAAAAAATTCTTTAGGCTCCCCTTAAATGTAATTTCAGTAGAAGTAATGATACAGTTTAGTCACCATGAATATGTGTCTGAATACCCACTGTTTTTCGTAATGGAGCTACTATATTTACCTGATCATAAGATGAGGTTTTTTCACACCAAATTCATCATTTGAAAAATACAGGGTTTTCTTATGTTCACAGATTAAACTACTGCTGCTGAGGTTCAGTAGAGTATATAGGGCTAGTCTTACATTTGGGCCAATCCAAATGAAGTGGTCTAATAAAAATTAAGTTGGTTGCTTGACCATTTTTAAATATTTTAATTACATAAAAGATAATTTCCCCAACGTTGAGAAGCTGATATACTTTTCAGATGGAAGTGGTAGTCAGCATAAGAACATAAAGAATTTTTCAAATCTGTGCAACCACAAAGTAGACTTTGAGTTGGAGGCTGAATGGCACTTTTTTTGCAAGGGATCGGTTGGTAGGACATGTTCTGAGGCATCAAGGGATCACCAATTTAGTACTGGAGGGCAGCGTGGAGGGTAAAAATCATAGAGGTAGACTAAGAGATGAATACACTAAGCAGATTCAGAAGGATGTAGGCTGCAATAGGTACTGGGAGATGAAGAAGCTTGCACAGGATAGAGTAGCATGGAGAGCTGCATCAAACCAGTCTCAGGACTGAAGACCACAACAACAACTACAACAACAACAATTTTTTATATGTGATTACCCTATAATTGAGAATTCAAAACAGTTTTTTTTTTTTTTTTAATTTACCTTTCACCTTTACTGAATGGCGGCCATTTTCGTTTGTAAGTGCGCAACGATGTATCAGTTTAGAGACATTAGCAAAAATATGAATATCTCTGCATTGGGTTAAGTTAACAACATTGCAATAGACGTGATTGCTTTTTGAAAAGTGTCCTCTACAACATTGTCTATTACACAAAATACCGTAAATTCAGAAATAACCAGTCAAAATGACCTCCAAAATTTGGTATCCAAATTTTCAAAAATCCACTTTTTAGGTCCAAAAATAAAAAACGAGGAGTGATTTATGAGAGTCTATTTTTTTCCTATAGTTAGATATCATACACTACTAGCCTCATATAGAGCAAGAACACTTACAAATGTTTCCTTAATTTTTATGAATTTTTGAAATTTGAAAATTTTCATTTTTTGTAAAGTTTGGGATTAGTTATCTCAGGTGGGACTGAATATAAAAATATGATTTTTGCACATTTTGTACACCTATATGATAGCAACGTACTGTAAAAATTTTAACAATGATATCTGACTGTGAACAAAGATATGATTTTTTTTAAATGAGGAGATAATTCACATTATTCTACAACTGATCTTATGGGTGTGGCCTATTCATGGGTGATACTGGCGGGATATAATCAATACAAAATGTGGAAACACCACTGAAATTATGATTTATATTATTCTGACATGCTTAAAATAAATATTTTCAATTAACATCCTTGCAAAAGACATACATGTCCTGTACTGTGAGAACTTGGTCTGTGGTTGGTCTTTGTAGGCTGGCTTTACTTACTTCACGTTATGTTGTACCTCCTACTCCATCGCAAGCATTTTTACCATGGCAAGATGCAAAAAAGTGCCATTCAGCGTTCAACTCAAAGTCTACTTTGTGGTTGCACAGATTTGAAAAATTCTTTATATTTTTATACTGACTACCACTTCCATCTGAAAAGTATATCAGCTTCTCAACCTTGGGAAAATTATCTTTTATGTAATTTATTACATACTTCAAAACACATGTGCAGCCAAAGTGTTGTGCTCTAAGTAGTCTCTTAGAATGCAAATTGAAGAACTGCAAACTTCATCTTTCTCATTTTTAAAGTAGAGAATGAATGGATGCACTGTCACCTGGCCAATGACCCAGTATTGCATCCTGAATCACAAATGTAAAATTTTCTGCAAAATCAGCTAGCACTATGCATTGTTTCATGAAGTTGTACTTTTTTGCCCTTCAAAAACTTACTTTGGATTTTAGAAACATAGTGGTGACTTTTGAGTTTTTGTAAGTTATCAATTAAAGATTCCAAGTATTCTTCCTGAGATTTAACCACTGTTATCATTTCTGCCCTGTCATTTGTGACCCACTGTTTGAAGGTAATAATGTCAGTAATTTCCTCATCATATTTGTGAAACAATTAAATAATGGTTTCCTTACCAGTGCATTTATTACACAAACTCATCACGCAGTCAGAACTCTTAGTGTCACAGACCATTAAATCTAGTAACTCTTTGTAGTTTTGCATCCACAATCATCAGTTTGACATTTTAATGATATAAACAAACACATACGGAGTGTGTCTCTGAGGATCCACCCAAAATACACCACTTAGGGCGGAGGTCACAAAATTTTGACCTTCCACTTTTTCATTCAGTATGAGAATTTTTGAAAGCTACATAAAGTTCATTTAAATTTGACAGCACTAGTTGTTTCTGCTTTATTACTTTAACTCCATTTATAACAACTCTTTTGCTATCTTTGCAACCTGGGCACATTCTACTGTTTTCATCATCTTCACAAAACTGCTGGATCTTTTTAATTGTTTCTTCACTTATACCTACTCCTATCTTCTTTCCTAAAACTGGAAGAATGCCTTGCTCTTTCACTAATTTTCGGATTAGTTTAACCAAACGATGAGAAATGTTGAATTCATTAACTATTTTTTCTCTTGACCATGAGTCAGGGAGCAAACTTAGAATTTTAACTTTTTCCTCTTTAGATGCCACTGAACATTTAATTTTTAATTTCTCTATTAAGCTCAAATATTCACTGTCAGATGATGCTGGTGGCAGGTTTTCTTCTTCTCTAGAAATAATGTTGGTATATGTATTATTAAAGCATGATTCCAAATCTTTTCTAATTTTGTCTGAAATTTGTTGTACCTTATTTTCAATAGCTATTTTTCTTTTTCTGCTATTTAATTTTATTATTTTTGAAGCAGGAGATACGTCTAACTTAGAACAAGCAAAACCCAATATGCTAACAGCTTCCTCATTAGGAATATAAATGTCATTAACAAGGTTACATGATTCTGGTTCTGGATTCACAACAAATATTTTTGAGAAACAATTTGGGCACAGGGAATTTCCAGGAATCACATTATGTTTCACTTGGAAAGCTGTTTCATTCTCACATAACAAGGACAAATGTTCATGTTTTATTTCCCTCAAATATTTAATAATAGGCTTTTTATGAGCTTTAAAGTGGATCACAGCACTTTCTTCCAAAAATGTGGTTGTACTTCAGAATATATTTCTTCTCATGATACTTAAACACTGATGTTACAGAAGAATTGACTCAAAATTTAAACAAAGTTTGTCTAACTTCATCAAAGTGATTGACATTTTTTTGAAGCGGAACGGTAAACTTTTTTGTGACACACTTCACTTGCTATCTGTCCAACAGAGCACTGTTCATCCATATTATTGCATTCTAGTTAATCTCTCTAAATTAATTACAAATTACACACAGAACAAAGCACACAACACATTCTACACTATCGATGAAGTATGTACATCAACTCTAACAGAGGTTTCAGAACAGACTGACTAAAACAATGCCACACCCAGCAATAATGTACTTCTTTATAGACAATAAACCTAAATGTAAATGGGCATTTTTATAACCATAGAACAAAAGCAAAAGCTCCTATTGTTTAATACTGCATTACGAAAAATAAAAAAATTAAATGAATACTGGGTGATAGTGTTAACTAAATATATGTTACAGTTAAATTTTATTACAATGAAACAACAAACCATTTAAATAAGCAACAGCCATAAGATCAGTTGTAATGTGAATTATTTACTCACTTTCAAAAATTCATATCTTTGCTCACAGTCAGATATCAATGTTGAAATTTTTACAGTAGGTTGCTAACATATAGGGGTACAAATTGTGCAAAAATCATATTTTTATATTCAGTCCCACCTGAGATAACTAACCCCAAACTTTACAAAAAATTCCAATTTTCAAAAATTCATAAAAATTAAGAAACCGTTTGTAAGTGTTCTTGCTCAATATGAGGCTAGTGTATGATATCTAACTACAGGAAAAAAAGACTCTTATAAATCATTCCTTGTTTGTTATTTTTGGACCTAAAAAGTGGATTTTCGAAAATTTGGATACCAAACTTTGGAGGTCATTATGACTGGTTATTTCTGAATTTAGGGTATTTTGTGTAACGGAGGACACTTTTCTAAAAACAATCATGTCAACTGCAATGTTGTAACTTAACACAGGGGAGAGATTTTCAAATTTTTGCTAATGTCTCCAGACTGAAAAATTGTCGCACGCCTACAAATAAAAATGGCCACCATCCAGTAAAGGTGAAAGATAAATTATTTTAAAACACTGTTTTGAACTTCTCAAATATAGGGCAATCACATATAAAAAATTAAAATATTTAAAAATGGTCAAGCAACCATCACTGGACCACTTCACATGGATTGACCCATTTATAGGGAATGTCTTACATCAAGAGACATAGCTTCAGCTATCGAGGTCACGTGCAGCTTTATTTCGAAGAATCAGAAAGGCAGGCTTTCCCAATATGCCGAAGCACTCGATTCAGTATCGACTTCACTCAAACAGATATCGCTGAAATGATCGCGTGACATCCAACTTGTGCGGCGCTAGTGGTAGTGCTAGAGAAACGCAAGAAACTACAAAACGGCCACTACGACAGTCTATTCCTCTGATTGAAATTTGACAGTTTTTTAAAACACAGGAAGAAATAGCATTAAATTCTATTATCTTACAAACTTTTGTTGGGTTTGAACAGGTTTGTAATAAACGTTCTCATACATGTACGGATACCGTATGCAAACACTAATGCCGCTTTCTTAGTAAAGATAATATTCAAAAATGGAAAAGATGTACTTTAAAAAACATTAGTTGATTTGGTGACTCCTTCATCAGATTGTGGGAAAGTAACCAAGAACCCCAGGTCAACAGAGACTTACTGGACGGGATGAGAAGGAAAGTGATTGTTGAGGACTGTATCGGATGAGATTAGAAAACCTGAGGCCTTAAAGGTAGAAGGCAGCGTAATATGCAAGACGAGACAGAGATTACTGCTTAAAAATTGTGCACAAATTAATAAGAGTGAAAAGCTAAGTGTGCTGCACGTAACAGAGGTGTGAGAGAATGATGAGAAATAGCTGGTAAATCAATGAAAGATCTTTAAGACTAAACTGGAGTGAAGAAAAGAGTAGTTACAGTGAAGAAATGCTGAGACAGAAAAAATTAACATAAATTAAGGCCAGGTGGTTGGTGAGGACCAAGGACACGTTGTAGTACAAGCTCTGAGAAACTGGTGTCTGGGGAAAGAATCCAGACGTTGCGTGTGGTGAAACTGGCACCGAGGTCAAGACTGCCGTGTTGCAGAGCATAACAGGACATTGCATGCTGACAATATACACCCTCTGCTTATGCCCATTCATTCTAACTGGTAACTTGGTGGTCATCATGCTGGTGGAAAAGACCAAACAGTGTTTACATACCAGCTGGTATATGACTTGTCGTTTCACACGTGGCTTTCACCTTGATAGTATACGTTTTGCAGTTACAGGGCTGGTACAGGTCTTGGTAGGAGGGTGCAAACGACAAGTCTGGCAGCGGAGGCAGTCACAGTGGTAGGAGCCGTAGAGTAGGGAGACAGGTGCAAAAGGAGCGTAGGGTCTGACAAGGATACTGCAGAGATTGAGAGGGAGATGAAAAGCCACTCTAGGTGTAGTGGGCAAAATCTCAGACAGAATGGATCTCATCTCAGGGCATGAGTTTAGGAAGTCATGGCTTTGTCAAAGTAGCTGATTATACATTCCAGACCAGGATAATACTCAGTGACCAGTGGTGTGCTCTGATGATGTTTTTTGGAGGGATCAGCAGTACCAGGATCGGAATTGATGGTCCAGAAAATCTACTTCTGAACTAGGCTGGTGGGATAATTATGTCCACTGAAGGCTGAGGTGAGAATGGTGGTCTATTGCTGTAAAGAGTCTGCATCTGAACAAATACGTTTACCTCGAATGCCAAGGCTGTATGGGAGGGGACGGACATTTGACATGGAAAGGATGGCAACTGTCAAAATGTAAGAACTGTTGTTTGTTAGTACATTTAATGTGGACCGAAGTGTGTAGCTTGCCTTTGGTGAGGACGAGAGCAACATCAAGGAAAGTGGCACGTAATTTGGAATAGGACAATGTGAAATTTATTTGGGACAAGTTATTCAGAGGTTCCAGGAATTTTAACCGGTCAGCCTCTCTATAAGTCCATACAGAAAAGATGTCATCAATGTATTTCAAACAAACCAGGAGCTGAAGACTTATGGATACCAGCAACCCATGAAAAGGTTGGTATGGGAAGGAGCCACCCTGGTGACCATGGCCATACCCTCGATATATTTGTATGTCTGACCCTCAAAGGTGTAGTAATTGTTGGTACGCATAAAATTTATTAAGGTGAGTAGGAAGGATGTCACAGGTAAGGTATCATGTGGATGCAAACCGAGGAAAAGTTCAGCAGCGGGCCGACCATTTACACGGGGGACATAGGTACAGTGGGAGGTGGCACCAACGGTGACAAGCAAGGTGTGTGGTGGGAGTGGAACAGGTATTTATTGCAGATGATCTAGGAAGTGGTTGGTGTCCTTGCTGTGGGAGGGAAGTTTTTGTACTACATGTTGCAGGTACTGATCAACTAAGGCAGATATATGTCCAGTGGGTGCTTTGAAGCCAGCACCAATAGGATGGTGCGGACATTCAATAATAAAATGACATGTGATGGTGTGGGTGGCCCTCAACTATGTACCCTCTGACTCAGAGTTGAAATATTAAAAGTTTTGACTGGTTTCATTGTCCAGGGGCTGGGATACAGTTGCCGCATTACAAGCCAAATACTGCTGAGTCTACAGTATACAAAATGAATATACACATGAAACAAATGGTCGAAGGTTCCTATCACTCGGCAATCACAAATTTTGAACGTTATATAGAAATTCATATATGAAATATTGCAATTAAATAAATGGTAGTCCATCAACAAAGGAGGTGGCTTACAAAACACTCGTTCGACCTATACTTGAGTATTCCTCATCAGTGTGGGATCCATACCAGATCGGGTTGACGGAGGAGATAGAGGAGATCCAAAGAAGAGCGGCGCATTTCGTCACAGGGTTATTTGGTAACCGTGATAGCGTTACGGAGATGTTTAGCAAACTCAAGTGGCAGACTCTGCAAGAGAGGAGCTCTGCATCGCGGTGTAGCTTGCTCGCCAGGTTTCGAGAGGGTGCGTTTCTGGATGAGGTATCGAATATATTGCTTTCCCCTACTTATACCTCCCGAGGAGATCACGAATGTAAAATTAGAGACATTCGAGCGTGCACGGAGGCTTTCAGACAGTCGTTCTTCCCGCGAACCATACGCGACTGAAACAGAAAAGGGAGGTAATGACAGTGGCACGTAAAGTGCCCTCCGCCACACACCGTTGGGTGGCTTGCGGAGTATAAATGTAGATGTAGATGTAGACGTAGAAGGATTATGAAGCAATGCTGGATCTGAGAAATTCTTGGAAGGTTTGCAAGGGATGATTTTGAGGTAGTGGTTGTGGATCAAGTTGGCATCCCTGCTGAACTCTTTGGGCAGGTTCAATATCAGGTTTGCTGTTGGAAATGTTTTGGGATTGGGTTGCAAAGTGATACTTCCAGTTGACATTATGTGTGAAGGAAAATATGTCCTTCACCAAAGCAGCATGATCAAATGCAGGTTTAAGGTTTAAAGTGAGACCCTTAGATAATACAGATAATTCCGGAGAGGAGAGAGCTTTAGATGAGAGGCTGAGAACACTGTACTGTTGTAGCTTTTTCTTATGATTATGGGTTATGGGTTATTCTGGGTCTAGGAGGCAGTGGTGAAGGCTGTTGGATGTTAAGGAGGTTGGTGGTGGTGGTGGTGGTGGTGGTGGTGGTTAGTGTTTAACGTCCCGTCGACAATGAGGTCATTAGAGACGGAGCGCAAGCTCTGGTTAGGGAAGGATTGGGAAGGAAATCGGCCGTGCCCTTTCAAAGGAACCATCCCGGCATTTGCCTGAAACGATGTAGGGAAATCACGGAAAACCTAAATCAGGATGGCTGGAGACGGGATTGAACCGTCGTCCTCCCAAATGCGAGTCCAGTGTGCTAACCACTGCGCCACCTCGGTCGGTAAGGAGGTTGACCAAGCTCGGTTTGTAAGAGAGGAGTGGTGGTTGATGGTGTGGCTGTTTGGGGAACTGCAGATGGGCAAGAAATGAAATAAGGCTGTTGAGGTAGTTTAGGAGAAGGTGGGATAGCTTTATGAGGAGAGGTCTGGCGTGTTGTTGCAGTATGAAGTTGGCTTGGCGGATGATACCATCCAAGGAAACACAAGGGGCAGATAACGGCATGATTTTGTAGAACGATGTTGATCTCGTCCGCACCAAAGGCCAGCTACCCACTTATGTCCACATTAAACCTACTAACAAAGAACAGTATTTACATTTCTTTTCAGTTGCCATCCGTTCCATGCCAAATGTTCCCTCCCATACAGCCCTGGCATTTGAGCCAAACGTATTTGTTTGGATGCAGAGTCTTTACAGAAATAGACCACCATTCTCACCTCAGCCTTCATTGGACATAATTACCCCACCAGCCTAGTTAGAAGCAGATTTCCTGGGCCATCACATCCAATGCTGGTACTGCCAATCCCTAAAAAATCGCACAGCAACAGAACATACCAGCATGACTTCAAACACTTTGTTACAGGAAATGTTCAAAATATCCTCCTTTGGTGAGGATACATGCATCCACCCTCCATCGCATGGAATCCCTGATGCGCTGATGCAGCCCTGGAGAATGGTGTATTGTATCACAGCCGTCCACAATATGAGCACGAAGAGTCTCTACATTTGGTACCGGAGTTGCGTAGACAAGAGCTTTCAAATGCCCCAAAAATGAAAGTCAAGAGGGTTGAGGTCAGGAGATCATGGAGGCCATGGAATTGGTCCGCCTCTACCAATCCATCGGTCACCGAATCTGTTGTTGAGAAGCATACGAACACTTCGACTGAAATGTGCAGGAGCTCCCTCGTGCATGAACCACATGTTGTGTCCTACTTGTAAAGGCACATGTTCTAGCAGCACAGGTAGAGTATCCCGTATGAAATTGTGATAACATGCTCCATTGAGAGTAGGTGGAAGAACATGGGGCCCAATCAAGACCTCACCAACAATGCCTGCCCAAACGTTCACAGAAAATCTGTGTTGATGACGTGATTGCACAACTGCGTGCGGATTCTCATCAGTCCACACATGTTGATTGTGAAAATTTACAATTTGATCACGTTGGAATGAAGCTTCATCCGTAAAGAGAACATTTGCACTGAAATGAGGATTGACACACTGTTGGATGAACCATTCGCAGAAGTGTACCCGTGGAGGCCAATCAGCTGCTGATAGTGCCTGCACACGCTGTACATGGTACGGAAACAACTGGTTCTCCCACAGAGCTCTCCATACAGTGACGTGGTCAACGTTACCTTGTACAGCAGCAACTTCTCTGAAGCTGACATTAGGGTTATCGTCAACTGCACGAAGAATTGCCTCGTCCATTGCAGGTGTCCTCGTCGTTCTAGGGCTTCCCCAGTCGCGAGTCATAGGCTGGAATGTTCCGTGCTCCCTAAGACGCTGATCAATTGCTTCGAACGTCTTCGTGTTGGGACACCTTCATTCTGGAAATCTGTCTCGATAGAAACGTACCGCGCCACGGCTATTGCCCCGTGCTAATCCGTACATCAAATGGGCATCTGCCAACACTGCATTTGTAAACATTGCACTGACTGCAAAACCACGTTCGTGATTAACACTAACCTGTTGATGCTACGTACTGATGTGCTTGATGCTAGTACTGTAGAGCAATGAGTCGCATGTCAACACAAGCACCGAAGTCAACACTACCTTCCTTCAATTGGGCCAAGTGGCAGTGAATCGAGGAAGTACAGTACATACTGACAAAACTAAAATGAGCTCTAACATGGAAATGAAGCACTTTGAGATGCATGTCGACATAACATCTTTTCTTTATTTGTGTATGAGGAATGTTTCCTGAAAGTTTGGCCGTACCTTTTTGTAACACCCTCTATAATCAGAGCTCACTGCTGGTCACTGACTATTATAGTGGTCTGTAATGTATTAATCAGCTATTTCAACAAGGGCATGACTTCCTAAAATCATGCCCTGAAATGAAATCCGTTCTGTCTGAGATTTTTCTCACCACACTTAGAATAGCTTTTCAAGCCCTCTCAATCTCTGTAGTATCCCTGTCAGACCCTATGCTCCTTCTGCACCTGTCTCCCTACCCTATGGCTCCTACACCCTTGACTATCCCCACAACAAGACTTTCCCTATGCACCCTCCTACCAACACCTATACCAGTCCTGTAACTGGCAAAATATATATAAGAGGCATTCAAAAAGAAACAAGCCAGAGGCATAATTACAGAAACCAGTACCTGTATGTTAGAAGTATTGACCCCGGCTGTCGAGACACTTGTCCCACTGTGACACAAGGCTGTGAATGGCTGTCTCGTATAATTCCCGAGCCTGCGATGTTAACCAGTTCCGCACGTACAGCTGGACGTCGTCATCCGAGGTGAATTGTTTGCATCTCAGAGCCTTTTTAAGGTTTTAAGGAGACCAAGAATGGCATAACCACATGGAGAGAGGTCCGGATTGTACGGAGGGTGGGCGAGAACCTCCCGTTTGAATTTCTGCAAGAGCGCCACGACTACGTCGGCTGTACGAGGCTAGGCATTGTCGAAGAGCAGAATGACCCCACGGGTGAGATGGCCCGATCGTTTTGATCGCTTGGCGAAGGGTGGTCAAGGATCACGAGTAACGCTGGGCATTCTCTGTTGTCCCGTGCTGCAGGAAGTGAATCAGAAGAGGGCCATCTTGGTCAAAGAAGAACATCAGCATAACCTTAACTACACTCACGTGGATGGCCTCGGCGTTTTTTGGTGGTGGTGACACTGGACGTTTCCACTGGAGACTTCGTCGTTTCGATTCTGGTTCGAAGTGATGACACGGAGACTCTTCTCCAGCCACCACACGGGCCAGGAACGCATTCCCTTCCCGAGCATAGTGCTGCAGATGAGCAAGACAGTGAGCCATTCGACATGCTTCCTGGTGTGGTCGAAGACTGTGGGGCACCCACCGGGCACACACTTTGTGCACGTGCAGTCATTCTTCACGAGAGTGTGGACACTTACGACGCTCAATCTGACCACGGCGGCTGTGACTTTCACTGTCACTCAGTGGTCCCGAGTAACGAGTGCATCCGCCAGCTGGCCGACGTCATCGGTAATGTAGTGTGGTGCTCCACACTGTGCACCATCGGCTAACGACACCCGTCCTTCCCCGAAGCACTCGTGAGAACTTTGACCCTCGCAAGGGACGTGCAGTGTTCGCCGTACACTCGTGACATTCGTTGACGAATGTCCGTTCCTCCTACTCCTTCCACTGACAGAAAAAGAATAACACCTCTTTGCTTTTCATTTGACACCTCCGTGCAACTGGCAGCGTCGGACGATTGATGCATGCTGCTGCTGCTGCTGCTAGCTCTGTACAGTCACGTGACACGCACTTCTGCCCTATAGCAATGGGCTGTGAACTTCCACACTGTGGTTAGAACCACACCACATTGTTACCCTCCTGTCACCGATTTTCACGTTCCAGACTCCGGCTCATTTCTATTTGAATGCCCATTATACTATCAAAGGGAGTGCCACCTGTGAAACGGCACATTATATGCCAGTTGTTACATAAACACTGATTGGCCATTTACACCAGCATCTACATCTACATCCATACTCCGCAAGCCACCCGACGGTGTGTGGCGGAGGGTACCTTGAGTACCTCTACCGATTCTCCCTTCTATTCCAGTCTTGTATTGTTCGTGGAAAGAAGGATTGTCGGTATGCTTCTGTGTGGGCTCTAATCTCTCTGATTTTATCCTCACGGTCTCTTCGTGAGATATACGTAGGAGGGAGCAGTATACTGCTTGACTCTTCGGTGAAGGTATGTTCTCGAAACTTTGACAAAAGCCCGTACCGAGCTACTGAGCATCTCTCCTGCAGAGTCTTCCACTGGAGTTTATCTATCATCTCCGTAACGCTTTCGCGATTACTAAATGATCCTGTAACAAAGCGTGCTGCTCTCCGTTGGATCTTCTCTATCCCTTCTATCGACCCTATCTGGTACAGATCCCACACTGCTGAGCAGTATTCGAGCAGTGGGCGAACAAGCGTACTGTAACCTACTTCCTTTGTTTTCGGATTGCATTTTCTTAGGATTCTTCCAATGAATCTCAGTCTGGCATCTGCTTTACCAACGATCAACTTTATATGATCATTCCATTTTAAATCACTCCTAATGCGTACTCCCAGATAATTTATGGAATTAACTGCTTCCAGTTGCTGACCCGCTATTTTGTAGCTAAATTATAAGGGATCTATCTTTCTATATATTTGCAGCACATTACACTTGTCTACATTGTCAATTGCCATTCCCTGCACCATGCGTCAATTTGCTGCAGATCCTCCTGCATTTCAGTACAATTTTCCACTGTTACAACCTCTCGATACATCACAGCATCATCTGCTAAAAGCCTCAGTGAACTTCCGATGTCATTCACAAGGTCATTTATGTATGTTGTAAATAGCAATGGTCCTATGACACTCCCCTTCAGCACACCTGAAATCACTCTTACTTCAGAAGACTTCTCTCGATTGAGAATGACATGCTGCGTTCTTTTATCTAGGAACTCTTCAATCCAATCACACAATTGGTCTGATAGTCCATATGCTCTTACTCTGTTCATTAAACGACTGTGGGGAACTGTATCAAACGCCTTGCGGAAGTCGAGAAACACGGCATCTACCTGTGAACCCGTGTCTACGGCCCTCTGAGTCTCGTGGACGAATAGCGCGAGCTGGGTTTCATATGACCGTCTTTTTCGAAACCCATACTGATTCCTACAGAGCATGACAACCATCAGTTTACCAGATGGGATGAATGGGGATAGGCAGAGGGTCAACATGCAATATCCTGCAGTTGTGACCTCAGTGCCTGCTTCACCACACGTGCCATCTGCATTCTTTCCTCAGACACCAGTCTCTCAGAACTTGTACAAAAACATGTCCTCGGTTCTCACCACCCACCTGCCCTTCATTTATGTTAACTTCTTCCATCTCAGCATTTCTTTGTTGTAAGTACTCTTCTCTTCACTCCATTTTAGTTTTACACATCTTTAATTGTCTTTATTTTCACACACCCCTACCACCTCTGTTACATACAGCACACTTAGCTTTTTACTCTTATTAATTCGTGCTCGATGTTTAACCAATAATCACCGTCTCGCATATTACCCTGTCTTCCATCATTAAGCTATCAGGTTTTCAAATGTCGTCCGACGCAGTCCCCGACAGTCGGTCTTTCCTTCTCATCCCGTCCAGTAAGTCTCCCCTGACCCACGGTCGTGGGCGACTTTCCCAAAATCTACCCCTTTTCCTATATCTCTCCAGTCCTTTTCCTTCTCCGCTCTTCCTTCTGCACGAAGGAGCCACTCGCACCGAAAGCTCGTCTAATTATAACTACCTTTTGTGCGTGTGTTTTCTGCCGCTCCTTGTAGAGTAGATTTTTTATCTATCCAATTAAATTTGTTGATTCAGAATGCACACCAATATTTTGTTTGTTTATGAGATACTGTAACAATTTACTAAGTGGATTGAAAATGAGAAAATAGGTCACTGTATTAGAATACGGGGTAAAAACATTACCGGCTTTTAAGTGGCTTTAGAACGTGATGGTGACATTCGTCTGAAATAAGAAGAAAAATTAATCCAGAATGAAATATCTAACAAAGGAAATCAATCGTGTTAAACTGACTGCAACTATCGTAGCAAGAATAAATTACAGTGGCAAGACCCGTCCTGGAAATAGAAGCTACAGATGTCACTAGATAGCAGGACAGCAACAGTTCTAGAATGGAGCCAAATCACAATTGCGATCTTCTATTTGGGTACTTGTTTTTATTACATATGGCCTACACATTAGAAGACATTGCAGTCTGTTTTCCACAGTTGCTCAAGCTCTGCAGTACAAAAAGGTGGGAAGGGGGGGGAGGGGGGGCGGGCAGTGACACCAGCCTGGCTGAGAGGTTGGACAACTGCGAGGAGGGGACTAGCTAGTGAATGAGCTTCCAATTTTGTCACGCTGCCAATCGTGTGAATCTATAATGTGTACTTTAACTTATTATGTACATGTACCACTTTTAAATTGCAGTTTGCCCAAATCCATTTGTAGTCGGAATTGAAGTGACTAAAATTGGACAAATACTCAGCAATAGTATTCGGTTCTGCAGGAGACGATAAAAGTCTAGATAGGGGCCAGTGGCATACTAACGTGTTTCTCGCTGCTATGTTGTCGACACTCGTGACATATGACAGGAACAAAAGGGGGCGTGTCAGCTGTTTCTACAAGGCCAGTGAGATAGTGGCGAGTAGATGATAAGTTTGAAAAAGAGAGATCTGTAACACTATCACGTCAGTACAGAAGTGAAATCCAATATATATTTCGTAAAAAAGGGCTGTGTTCTCAGTTCCCACCATAACGAAAACCTCAGAAATAGTAATGTATTCAGAAGAAATAGCCAAATATTTGTGTCAATGAAGCTATAAATTTCATATCTATGCATTCGGAATGGTGAGATTATTATTATTATTAAAAATAAGGATACAAAAGACTACAGGGTTAGTAAGCAAAGGCAAAAAAGAAAATGATCCAAAAATTAATGTAAATCATATCCTTTTGTTTATTTTATTTCTCCTAGTATTATAAAAATGCAGACAATAAATAAATGCCGTAAGTTTAGTATAGGTATAACGTTAACTTTTAAACTTTATGCCAATAAAACAGTTTGTAATTTTGATTTGTCAAAATTTGTGAAAAATAATTATTTTCTCAAGGATGAAGGGGGTCATACTATATTCGGCATCGTCTTACATTTGGGTAAATATGGTAACTATTCCTGTTTTATTCGCAACAGACTGGTTGTCAGAAAACAAACAATTAATACATTTCAATGAAGGTATGGTGTCAGAATGAGATTTTCACTCTCCAGCCTAGTGTGCACCGATATGAAACATGGTGGCAGACTAAAACTGTTTGACAGACCGAGACTCGAACCCGGGACCTTTGCCTTTCATGGGCAAGTGCTCTACCGACTGAGCCACCCGAGCACATGTAGTGTTACCTTATCCCCGGGGTTCTGCCGTGAAAAATATAAAATAGAAAATCTGATTGATGTCTTGAACTTTGGTGGTTTCAGTTACGGATAAGGCGGACTTATTATTATTATTATTATTGATTGAGATTGTGCTGTAATTTGACCGTGCATGGCAGACCGGGTCGGCAACACTACAAAAAGCGACTGTACGGAAATAGCATCAGAAAACTAATTGAAATTTACCTTATAATCTTGTTAGATACGCAGTATTAATTACAATATAGTCTTCATGGCTGTCCTCCTAATTTCTCTTGTAGGACGACCCGTCTTTCACTTTTCTCCGTCTGTTGAAAACTTATTCAAGTTGTCACCGTCATGATCAATTTACAAATTTGCCGATAACCACCTCGAATCACTATTGAAACAACCTCGCTTTGTAATGTAATTTTAATTTCCACCCAAAAGCACATTCAACACATCGCCGAAAAATACTCGTCTTTCGTATGAAGACAAGAGAGAGAGTCTAATCAATTCGTTGTTAAAAACAAAAACCTACGCAAAAGTAAAAAGACGAACAAAATTATTTATAAAAATCGGTCGCTGGCGCAGCGCTCTTCTGCGTGCGCGATCGTAAATTATATCTTTGTATTGGCGGAGGTGCGGAAGTCAAAGTACCATTACAATGCCTCCTCTACTGACACGCTCCGCAAGCGAGCGTGGCAGTATAGAAAATTTACATAGATACACGTATATGAGAAAATAAGAAATTTACATATTACAAAAAATGTTTCTGAGCACAATGCTCTTTGCATATCAGTCTTTGTATACAGTCTTTTTGGTGTGTATCTTCTGTAGGAGTCGTAACATTAATGTCTTTGAATTGCAGCGTATTATCGTTGCTTAGCACAGTGTTTGAATTCAGTTCACATGATTCGTGTTTACAATGGAATTAATTCGAACAATAAATGTTTCTATTATATTACTCCAATGTCTTTAAACGTAGTATTGGATTCTGAGTGTGTGTGTGTGTGTGTGTGTGTGTGTGTGTGTGTGTGTGTGTGTGTGTGTACTGCCTGGATCTCTTGCGTGTGACTTGAAGAAAATCCAAAGTTTGTTCAATGTGTCAACACAAAATTGTGATCTCCAGCAGTCAAATTTTGGTGGCGTCTACCGGGGTATAAATTGTCAATGAGGGCACAGGAAACACCTCACTGCCTACGACAGGTGATGAGCTTGTCTTTTACACCAACCTGAAGACCTGCCGGCTTCCACAACACCATACACTTCAAAGCATATTGACACTACGTAAATATTTCTTGACCAGTTTTCCATCACGTTGGTTTCTTCTTTGCATTTTCAGTTCCATTTATATGAATCATGTGCTACATGCACAAGTCCTTTGCAGTTCATTAACATCTCCTTAAAATACATTTCTTGACATAGTAAGTACATAAATATCCAAATATTTACAATTAATCATTACATGAGATAGTTACATTGTTGTCATATAGTACATATTCAGAATTAAATGAAAAATATAGTAAATTTTTACGTTACATTCAATATCATTGTGCTGACATGTGAATCACATTACATTCAGATTGAAATATACATTTTATTTACTTTATTTGTTAGCTCCTTCTTTTTTTCTTTTCTTTCCTTTTTTTGTTCCTTTCCCTTTCGTTACACTTGCAACATTTGAAGATAATTGTGGCAACTCGCTAGAATATTCAACTTAAAATTCATCTCGCCTCCTGGAATAAAATTTACACATATTTCAAGCTTCAAGACAGCCCTCTGTAGGAGGATAGCTTCATGGGATGGTTACTAACTACTTCATAAATACTAGTAAAGTCATCTCCTACAGTGGACTACACAAAATAAAATATGATAAATAAAATACATGTTAACTTAATATAATGTAAAAGTTCCTATACCTAATACCGTTTCTAAGTGTGGTGTCCCCACTATTGCTGTTTCTAAGAGTGGTACCCCTTTATTACCGTTTCTAAGAGCGGTGCCCCTCTAAATATCTTAGAATCCTACAAGTATGTACATCAGTGTGGTAAGTGTATATACATATCTAGTTCAAGTCAATCAAGTTCCTATAAAGTTTGTGTAGTTCATCTCCTTTCTTTCATGAGTATCAAGCAATATAAATAAATGTTTTACTTAATAAATGAATAAATCTTCTTAGATAATTGCTGCTGCGTTCCATGCTGTATATCCATTCTGTATTTACCTTGTGGTACCTGTAAAATTCTATTCATAAATAAATGTGTGTGTATGTCTCTCCATACTGTCAGATAATCACGAATTATATAATGACAAATATTTCATCAACATGTGTAAATTTTTCTAAGGTAGGGATGAGAGTATGAGCCACAACAGAGGACTGACATTCTGTTTTCTCCTTATTCTCCTTTCTATTTAATGGTGCATTAGTTCAGTACAGTCATTAGATGACTGCAAAATATGTTCTCTTAAATAATTCTTTCAATCTGAAGCGTCAAGCCTACATAACTCCAAAAATTTCATTACCAGTTCCCATTAGATTAGTGTTATAGATTTAAATCTTCCGGTACATTTCCAACAGTGGCTGTTGTAAATAATTCTTTCCACATAAATCTATACTTTCACCTTTAGTTATAAGAATATATAAGACATCACATAAGTTATTATCTCAGGCATACCAATCTTTCAATAAATAATATTCTTTCCACTACTTTCATTCTTTATTCCATGAGTACATGTGATATAGCGTTCAAATATAGTTTCTCTCCTCTCAACATATTCTCAATTACTCATAACATTCTCACCTATCCATTATTCATTCTTCACAAAATAACATATACTTATTCCTCAGCATTATATATATAATAGAGGGAAAGAGGGAAATATTCCACGTGGGAAAAATATATCTAAAAAGAAAGATGATGAGACTTACCAAACAAAATCGCTGGCAGGTCGATAGACACACAAACATACACACAAAACACAAAATTCAAGCTTTCGCAACCAACGGTTGCCTCATCAGGAAAGAGGGAAGGAGAGGTAAAGACGAAAGGATTTGGGTTTTAAGGGAGAGGGTAAGGAGTCATTCCAATCCCGGGAGCGGAAAGACTTACCTTAGGGGGAAAAAAGGACAGCTATACACTCGCACACACACACATATCCATCCGCACATACACAGACACAAGCAGACATATGTAAAGACAAAGAGTTTTGGCACAGACATCAGTCGAGATGGAAGTACAGAGGCAAAGATGTTATTGAATGACAGGTGAGGTATGAGTGGCGGCAACTTGAAATTAGCGGAGGTTGAGGCAAGTTCCCATCTCTGGAGTTCTGATAGGTTGGTGTCAGTGGGAAGTATCCAGATAACCTGGACGGTGTAACACTGTGCCAAGATGTGCTGGCCGTGCACCAAGGCATGTTTAGCCACAGGGTGATCCTCATTACCATCCAGGTTATCTGGATACTGTGTGTGTGTGTGTGTGTGTGTGTGTGTGTGTGTGTGTGTGTGTGTGTGTGAGTGCACACCTGTCCCCCCCCCCCCCCCCCCCAAGGCAAGTCCCTCCGCTCCCGGGACCGGAATGACTCCCCCCCCCCCTTAAAATCCACATCCTTCCCCTCCTGATGAAGCAACCGTGGGTCGCGAAAATCCCGAAACCTGTGTGTGTGTGTGTGTGTGTGTGTTATTGCCTCCATCAACGTACCAACGCTTTCGCTTGGCAAGTCACAGATCTTTGTTCCTAGATACATTTTCCCCACGTGGGATGCTTCCCTCCAACATACATATATATATACATATATAATAGAGGGAAACATTCCATGTGGGAAAAATATATCCAAAAAGAAAGATGATGAGACCCACCAAACAAAAGTGCTGGCAGGTCGACAGACACACAAACAAACACAAACACACACACAAAATTCAAGCCCTTGCAACCAACGGCCGCCTCATCAGGAAAGAGGGAAGGAGAGGGAAAGACGAAAGGATTCGGGTTTCAAGGGAGAGGGCAAGAAACCACCCCAATCCTGGGAGTGGAAAGACCCACCTTAGGGGGAAAAAAGGACAGGCACACACTCGCGCACGCGCACACACACACACACACACACACACACACACACACACATCCATCCGCACACACACAGACACAAGCAGACATTTGTAAAGGCAAAGAGTTTGGGCAGAGATGTCAGTCGAGGCGGAAGTACAGAGCCAAAGATGATGTTGAAAGACAGGTGAGGTATGAGCGGCGGCAAATTGAAATTAGCGGAGATTGAGGCCTGGCGGATAGCGAGAAGAGAGGATATGCTGAAGGGCAAGTTCCCATCTCCGGAATTCTGACAAGTTGGTGTTAGTGGGAAGTATCCAGATAGCCTGGACGGTGTAACACTGTGCCAAGATGTGCTGGCCGTGCACCAAGGCATGTTTAGCCACAGGGTGATCCTCATTACCAACAAACACTGTCTGCCTGTGTCCATTCATGCGAATGGACAGTTTGTTGCTGGTCATTCCCACATAGAACGCTTCACAGTGTAGGCAGGTCAGTTGGTAAATCACGTGGGTGCTTTCACACGTGGCTCTGTCTTTGATCGTGTACACCTTCCGGGTTACAGGACTGGAGTAGGTGGTGGTGGGATGGTGCATGGGACAGGTTTTACACCGGGGGCAGTTACAAGTGTAGGAGCCAGAGGGTAGGGAAGGTGGTTTGGGGATTTCATAGGGCTGAACTAAGAGGTTACGAAGGTTAGGTGGACGGCGGAAAGACACTCTTGGTGGAGTGGGGAGGATTTCATGAAGGATGGATCTCATTTCAGGGCAGGATTTGAGGAAGTCGTATCCCTGCTGGAGAGCCACATTCAGAATCTGATCCAGTCCCGGAAAGTATCCTGTCACAAGTGGGGCACTTTTGGGGTTCTTCTGTGGAAGGTTCCGGGTTTGAGGAGATGAGGAAGTGGCTCTGGTTATTTGCTTCTGTACCAGGTTGGGAGGGTAGTTACGGGATGCAAAAGCTGTTTTCAGGTTGTTGGTGTAATGGTTCAAGGATTCTGGACTGGAGCAGATTCGTTTGCCACGAAGACCTAGGCTGTAGGGAAGGGACCGTTTGATGTGGAATGGGTGGCAGCTGTCATAATGGAGGTACTGTTGCTTGTTGGTGGGTTTGATGTGGACGGACGTGTGAAGATGGACAGATGGAGGTCAATGTCAAGAAAAGTGGCATGGGATTTGGAGTAGGACCAGGTGAATCCAATGGAACCAAAGGAGTTGAGGTTGGAGAGGAAATTCTGGAGTTCTTCTTCACTGTGAGTCCAGATCATGAAAATGTCATCAATAAATCTGTACCAAACTTTGGGTTGGCAGGCCTGGGTAACCAAGAAGGCTTCCTCTAAGCGACCCATGAATAGGTTGGCGTACGAGGGGGCCATCCTGGTACCCATGGCTGTTCCCTTTAATTGTTGGTAGGTCTGGCCTTCGAAAGTGAAGAAGTTGTGGGTCAGGATGAAGCTGGCTGAGGTAATGAGGAAAGAGGTTTTAGGTAGGGTGGCAGGTGATCGGCGTGACAGGAAGTGCTCCATCGCAGCGAGGCCCTGGACATGCGGAATATTTGTGTATAAGGAAGTGGCATCAATGGTTACAAGGATGGTTTCCGGGGGTAACAGACTGGGTAGGGATTCAGGGCATTCGAGAAAGTGGTTGGTGTCTTTGATGAAGGATGGGAGACTGCATGTAATGGGTTGAATGTGTTGATCTACGTAGGCAGAGATGCGTTCTGTGGGGGCTTGGTAACCAGCTACAATGGGACGGCCGGGATGATTGGGTTTGTGAATTTTAGGAAGAAGGTAGAAGGTAGGGGTGCGGGGTATTGGTGGGGTCAGGAGGTTGATGGAGTCAGGTGAAAGGTTTTGTAGGGGGCCTAAGGTTCTGAGGATTCCTTGAAGCTCCGCCTGGACATCAGGAATGGGATTACCTTGCCAAACTTTGTAAGTAGTGTTGTCTGAAGGCTGACGCAGTCCCTCAGCCACATACTCCCGACGATCAAGTACCACAGTCGTGGAACCCTTGTCTGCCGGAAGAATGACGATGGATTGGTCAGCCTTCAGATCACGCATAGCCTGGGCTTCAGCAGTGGTGATGTTGGGAGTAGGATTAAGGTTTTTTAAGAAGGATTGAGAGGCAAGGCTGGAAGTCAGAAATTCCTGGAAGGTTAGGAGAGGGTGATTTTGAGGAAGAGGAGGTGGGTCCTGCTGTGACGGAGGACGGAACTGTTCCAGGCATGGTTCAATTTGGATAGTGTCTTGGGGAGTTGGATCATTAGGAGTAGGATTAGGATAATTTTTCTTCATGGCAAAGTGATATTTCCAGCAGAGAGTACGGGTGTAGGACAGTAAATCTTTGACGAGGGCTGTTTGGTTAAATCTGGGAGTGGGGCTGAAGGTGAGGCCTTGCCTCCTAAAGAAAATAATTCTGTTCAGTTCTCTGCCTCCTCTAATGTGTATATGCCTCCTCTAATGTGTATATGCCTCCTCTAATGTGTATATGCCTCAATAGCAACTCCTCTTATAACCAAATATCTTATTAGCTATTGGATGGTTCACATTGCTTTCTAGACTTACCTGCATTCATTAGATTGTAAGTATATGTTTAACTTAAATGTAGGCTCATCATAACTGTATATCATATTAATTATCTTCTTCTCATTAGCTAACATTTTACTGTATGTATTTTTTCAAATGTCTGTGTGGATGTAGACCTCTGGGTTTATGTGTTAATGGATATTCTAATGAATAACAGCCAGGGTGTGGAATATTTGCAATTCGGTATGGTCCAGAGTATAAGATCTGCCATTTCCTGTTTAAATGTTTCAGTTTTGTGGGTTTAGGATGTGTTCTTAGTAAAACTAACTCATCAACTTGAAATGTTTGTGCTTTCCTGACACCTCTGTCATATTTCTGCTTTCTTTCCTTAGCTTTGTCACATAATGTTGTGTAAGCTTGTCTTACCTTTTCTTCTAAACTAACATGATTTGTTGTTGCTGTAAATTTAGGTAGAGGGTCTGTCCATTCATTTCTTTCTGTTTTATCCATAATTAATTCAGTTGGTGTGTATCCAGTAGAAATGTGAGTTAAATTGTTCACTATTTGTTCAAATGGTGCTAGGTATTCTACCCATTTTGTGTGCTTCTCTGGTGTGTGTGTTCTCATAAACTGTCCAAATTCTCGAAATGTCCTTTCTACTGGGTTTCCTGCCGCGTGAAATCTTGAAATTAAAATATGTTTAACATTCTGTTCTTCAATAAAAGTCTTCCATTTTAAACTGGTAAAATATGCTGCATTATCCGTGATCATAACTTCAGGTTTTCCTATTCTTACAAAATAATCTGTTAATAGACGTCTGGTAATAGGAGTGGTAGAAACTGAACGTAAAGCATATAATTTTAAATACTTTGTGAAAATATCTAACACAGCAAGGATGTATTTCATTCCTCCACGTGCTTGTGGAGAGGGTCCTGCAATATCTAAAGAAATTAGCTGTAATGGCCTCTTAGGTATGATTGGGTGCAATTCATTCATGCTTGTGCGATTAGAATATTTGGCTTTCTGACATATGATGCATTTCCTAATATTACTCAATACTCTTCGCCTTAAATTTGGAAAATAGCAATATTGTATAATCTTATCTGTACATTTGGTTACACCATAGTGTCCCCAAGTTCTGTGTGTAAATAAAATAAAATCATCAACATGAGCTTCAGGTAAGCAAACACACCAATGCTGTGATTCAGGGTTTCGTCGGTGAAATAATACTTCTTTGTGTAATGTGTAATATTTTTCAAGATGTGGGTCTGTTCCTGCACGTAATTTATTCTTTATCTGGATCCACCTGGGATCATTGTCCTGCAATATGGCTAACTTCCTGCACATGTTTTTGTAGTAAGGTGCAAATGTACCATCATATATGAGTAAAATTTTGAAATCTGATGTTTGTTCTGTCACATCTGAAAATTCTTGTAGGCCTTGTGGCAAACGAGATAGAGCATCGGCTATAATGTTGGATTCTCCTTTTATGTATATAATATCAAAATTATATTCTTGTAGTGATGCACACCAGCGTGCAAGACGTGAATGTAATAACTTGCACGATAGCAGGAAAGAAAGAGCTTGATGATCAGTATAAAGCTTAGTACGTTTTCCCCATAGAAAGTAGCGAAACTTGCGAAATGCCCATACTATGGCAAGTGTTTCGCGCTCGGTCACTGAATATGACTTTTCGCATTCAGTGAGCGTGCGGCTAGCAAAACTTATAGGTTTGATGACTGTTTGTTCATTTTTTACATGAATTTGGAATAAAAATGCTCCGAGCCCATAGGAACTTGTATCTGTTACTATGCAAAAGTCTGACGTCATGTCACGATGACATAACAACGGTGCATTAACTAAAGCATTCTTAATCGCTTCAAAATCTGTCTGACAGAACTTTGTCCATTTCCAAATATTATTTCTTTTGAGTAAAGATAGAAGATGTGGACTGTTAAGAAGGTGGTAGGGTACAAATTTCCTGAAGAATGAAGATAGACCAAGAAAGGCTCTGAGTTGTTTACGCTTCTGCGGGGATGGAAAATTCTTTATTGCATCAATTTTCTTGAGTCTGGATAAATGCCTTCAGTTGATATGATGTGACCAAGGAATTTGATTTCTCTCCTCCCTAATTTCGTCTTTGATAAATTGATAGTGACACCTGCGTCAGAAAATTTAGCCAGAAGTTGCTTCAAAAGATTAACATGTTCTTCCCAAGTAGTGGTGGCAATGACAATGTCGTCAACATAAACTGTGATTTGCGATAACAATTGTGGTCCAAGAACAGCATCTAAGGCTTCAATAAATACTCCAGCACTCACTCGTAGACCAAAGGGTAGAACACAAAATTGATAACTACGTCCCTCACATGGAAATGCAGTGTATTTACGACTGTTTTTATGGAGGTTCACCTGCCAAAATGATGAGCGGAGGTCGATATTGGTTAAATACTGTACATTATGAAATTTTAAAAGTTGTTCTTCCAAATTTATAGGTCGTGTGTTGATTCGGATTATAACTTTGTTAATTTCTCGTGCGTCTAGCACTAACCTTACACTACCATCCTCTTTATTAACTGCTAGTATCGGACTGCAATATGGTGAATGTGACCTTTCAATGATACCCCAAGCTTGCATTTCTTTCAATCTCTTTCAAAACTGCGGGTTTCTTTGACCAAGGAATATTATTATATGTTCTACAGTATGTTTTGTGTGGTTTAACATCCATCTCATAAATATAGCCTCTAATAATCCCAGGTTTCTCCACAAATACCTCAGCAAATTGCTGCAAAACTTCAAGTAATTCAAGTTGTTGTTCCTTCGTCAGATATTCAGATTCTGTGCATTTCTCATATAAATCATTAGGTTTAATTCCCTGAGATACAGCTTCATTAAAAGTTAAATCACATGTGTTTATTGCTGGTGGATACACAAAATGTAACTGTTCAAATTTACCTTGTTTACTGTTTAAGTTTTTACCCTGTGTTAACTCTATTGTCAGTTGTTGTTGGTTTACGGTTAAATGACATTTCCCTTTTCCTAAATCTATGATTGCTTCATATTCATTCAAAAAGTCAATTCCTAATATGCAATGCATAACTAATTTGTCTACTACCAGAAAACTGTAATTGAGTGGTATATTTGAAAATGTGAAGTTAATTAGTGCTTGAAATTTCACATTCTTTGATTTGTTACCGCTGGCACTTATAATGTGACAATTCTGTACTGGCAATGTTTGTATGTTCATTATTTGTTTGAGTTCATTATATAAGGACATTGAAATGACACTTGCTGCTGCTCCTGTATCTAACATTACTTCCACTTCATAACTACCAATCATAACTCGTGTTATAGCCTGAATAATCTTCTTTGTTTTACTGGTACTATTAAAATCTTCATCCTTATATAATTCTTTTTCTATTTTCTTACTGTCATCATATCAGAGAAAACAAATCGTCGGTTCCGTTGCGCTCTGCTCCCTATCGACCGTAACTCGAGCGCTTAGCTCGGTCGTTGTTCGTTTTCCGGCAAATTCGGTTGTTGCTGCGGGTTGGGGTCATTGCCCAATTCAATAATATTTACATTTCTGTCGCGTGTCACCCAAGTATCAGCTGTTTGGTTGTTGACATTAACTCGCGTCGCATTGGGAGTTCCGTTAGGTAGGAATTGAGGGATGCTGTATTGCATGTGTCGTGGCGGTTGTCCATTGTGATTTCCCCATACATTATTTCGCCCATGACTGTAACTGGTATTGTCATTACTGTTATTCCTGCAATACATGTTTGGATGTTGTTGGATGTTGTTTCTCTGAAAATATCCTGAATGATACCTGTTATTCTCTCTTCTTTGATCTCTATGATTTCGGTCCCTTTTTCTGTTGTTGTTATTTTGAATATAATTGTTATTGTTCTGATTGTAATTACTGTTCGGATAACCATTATAGTAATAATTACTGTTTCCTTGCCAATGCTGCGAGTTGTTTCTCCTAATATTGAATGGATTTGTCCCAGTGCAGTGCGAATTGTTTCTTTGAGTGTTTTGTTGTGGTGTCGGAGGCGGAGTCCAATAGCCTTTGTCATTTCTGTTGTGCGTACGCGAATTCCTTGGATGGATCGGATAAAATTGATTAAAATTCCTGATCTCATCTCTGTAAACAACATCTATCTCATCAACATAACTGAAAACATTCTTTATGTTGTCCTCGGACACTCCTATTAATTTATCATGGTAAGGAAATGGTAAGTGGCTTTTAAGTGTTCTAATTACGTCTGGTAAATCTGCTGGTTTTGTCCAATATAATGTTTTGTCTAGGTAGCGTTCAAAGTATTGACGTAAAGTCTCTTTCTGCGGGTTGTAAATTTCTGGATTGTATACTTCTCGTTTTAAACTTTGCTGTTCTGTGATCGACCAGAATTCCTCAAGAAATGCTTGTTCAAACTGTTAAAATGTTAAACATCGTCTTTTCATTGCTGCTCCCCACATAGCTGCTCTTCCACGTAACAAATTTGTAACATATCGAATTTTATCAGCTTCTAACCAGTGTCTCGGGAAAATACCATCAAAAGAGCGGATGAAAACAATCGGATGCACTTTGTCTTTCTCATCACATGAAAATGTCTGAAAGTATCCATATTGTACTAATGTTTCATCAGCTACTCCCGATGGTATTATGGGTCCTGCATTTTGTGTCAAACTGTGCATAGTATGTGGTGATGTCTGATAGTAATTTTGATCTTGTGGTAGCATTGAAAATGGTTCATTGGGATTTGTATCACTCATTGGTAATTCTATTTTCGGCTGTGTGCTGGGTCTAGCATTATTATGATTCTCATTTATGTTTTGGTTGTCTGTTATGGGTTTTGGTATCACTGACGAACTTGGTACTACATTCTCTTTAAGTTTACGTACCTCTTTCTGAATATTATCTGTTTCTCCCTTTACTTGTTCCTTTGTCTTATCTAAAATGATCTGTCATTGTCTCAAACTTCTCATCTAAATAATCATCACATAATTTGCATTCATGTACAAGTTTCTCTGCTAGAGTTGTGTCATTCTTTAAAGATGCTACATCTGCTCTGTCTTCAAGTTTTTCTAACTTTTCCTGTAAGGATTTCTGCTCCAATGTTACATCATTTAATCTGTCTGAAAGGTCTGTAATCGTCAGATCTAAGTGTTCTTGGTTTGTTTTTACGGAATTGTGTGACTGTCGTAATTCGTCAACTTGGGTACTGGTTTTCTGTTGTTCAAAAACTACTGTTAACAATTTCTCATTACATTGTTGTAAGTCAGTTTTTGTCTCGTCACTGAATTCCACAAATACCTTTTCTTGTCTCATAACCTTGTCTGATAAGACAGTAAATTTCCTTTCAAGACTACTGGTGGTTTCTGTCAAGTCGGCAATTTGTCTCGATTGTTTTTCAAAATTTTGTTTTATGTCCCGTGTCAGTTCATCGAATTTAGTGTCAAATTTCCCAATGTCACGTTTTAAATTGTCATTTTTCTCATCTAAAGCGTCAAATCTTTTGTCAAATTTTCTGTTTTGGTCACCAAGTAACTTCAGAATCTGGTTGAGCATGTCAGAGTCCTGTGTCTTAGTTTCGTCATTTTTTCGTGTCCGATTGATGTCTGGTTCTGAAGTTGACGTTGTCAGTGTCGTGTTTCGTCGCGTAGTACTCACTCTCCATTCGCCTGTAAATCTGTTTAAATATAGGGGTTGTTGTCTTAATCGATCCGGTAAAATTATGTCTTGAACATCCTCACAATTAAGTTCAATATTCATTTGACTGTCGGACATGTTTCGCAGTGTGTCACTTTCACTAAGTTCGTTCGCGGAAACAATTTCTATGCGTCTAGCGTCCATCTTGCGGTTTTCGTAATTAATTGCAAATAAAATTTTCCAATGGCAAAAAAAAAAATTTAAAATATGATATGTTGAAATCTGAAATTTCTCTTATGGAAATGGATATTTCTATATGACTTTTTAATTAGAAATTGAATTATTAAACTGGTACTGAAATTTCCCTCTCACAAATAAATGACTGTGAATATGCTCTTCACTTATCATTTGCAATAATAGTAGTAAATCAATTTTAACTACAATTTGAAAAAATAATTTCGAAATAAATGTATCGGAATAAAGGAAGTACAGATGGCTGCTTGAAACTGGAAAAAATGTAAATTTCTGTACTCACCAATTCTTTTTATTTTTTTTAATTTTTTATTTTTTTTTTTACCAAATTAATTTCCTCAGCATGAAAATGAAAATTAACACGAATTAATAACAGGGAAAACAATATTGTTGTAAATTTCATGCACGTAACATTACAATTGAAATGAATTAGACTTAGTCCAAATTCATTTTCTGATGCTATTAAGTGGTTAAAATTAGATACAATGTGCAAAATTTATAATAACTGCACTTGTATCAAATCCGAAGATTGCAAGTCCTGTCACCAGGACGCCAATTGTAGTGTTTCCTTATACTCGGGGTTCTGCCGTGAAAAATACAAAATAGAAAATCTGATTGATGTCTTGAATTTTGGTGGTTTCAGTTAAGGATAAGGCAGACTTATTATTATTATTGATTGAGATCGTGCTGTAATTTGACCGTGCATGGCAGACCGGGTCGGCAACACTACAAAAAGCGACTGTACGGAAATAGCATCAGAAAACTAATTGAAATTTACCTTATAATCTTGTTAGATACGCAGTATTAATTACAATATAGTCTTCATGGCTGTCCTCCTAATTTCTCTTGTAGGACGACCCGTCTTTCACTTTTCTCCGTCTGTTGAAAACTTATTCAAGTTGTCACCGTCATGATCAATTTACAAATTTGCCGATAACCACCTCGAATCACTATTGAAACAACCTCGCTTTGTAATGTAATTTTAATTTCCACCCAAAAGCACATTCAACACATCGCCGAAAAATACACGTCTTTCGTACGAAGACAAGAGAGAGAGAGTCTAATCAATTCGTTGTTAAAAACAAAAACCTACGCAAAAGTAAAAAGACAAACAAAATTATTTATAAAAATCGGTCGCTGGCGCAGCGCTCCTCTGCGTGCGCGATTGTAAATTATATGTTTGTATTGGCGGAGGCGCGGAAGTCAAAGTACCATTACACACAGCTCACGATCCCTCCTGACAGCTTCACTTCCACCAGTACCTTGTCTCCTACCTTTCAAACTTCACAGAAGTTCCTGCGAAACTTGCAAGACTATATATCGACAAGATTCACAATAAATTGTGTTGCAGTTTGTAACAGCCCTACTCTCTAATCTCTTGTTTCGTCACTTCTTTTGTGCATAGTCCCAGGTGTTTTCTTCCACGGAGGCCAGCACAACTACAAGGTGGGGACCCAATGCAAGGAGAAAATATTAAGAGCAGCAAGTGTGGTCAAACAAGAACCACTGCCAGCATCACCCCATCCGGCAGCGTGCCGTCTCCCTTGCCATTCGATAAGTGTGCGCATACAGAAAAACCCAACGCTAAATACACATATCCCACTTTCCAAACTAAATTAAATAAATGTGCTTCAGTAATCAATGATCTTCATTCAATGGCTCTAAATAACCTATGCAACACACCACTTTAACAGAGTTATATCTTACACTATAATTGTGTGTGTGTGTGTGTGTGTGTGTGTGTGTGTGTGTGTGTGTGGAGAGAGAGAGAGAGAGAGAGAGAGAGAGAGAGAGAGAGAGAGAGATCAGAAAAGGATGCATCCAAAGGCTAGCAATATTTTTAGTTTTGTTTATGTACCTGTGGATGACTGACATGCCTTCTATTTGGTGAGTTGTTACCTTTGCATTGTGCCAGAGCTTTCTGTACCGTATCAATGTGTAGGGACACCCACAGTAGTGTCTCAGTTATTAATGGTTGTAATGCCCACACAGTACTAGCAACAGGAATCCGGATGAAGCGAGAAGATAAGTGATGGAATCTTAACTTCGGTACAGAATATTTATTGTGAGCATATGTTAGGCACCTGATGGCAATGTCGCATTTACTGCCGGAGAGAACACGAGAATATCTAGTGAGGTGAAGGGGAGTATCAGAGATAGGTCACACACTGTAATCAGATTCTTTTACATCATGCCTGCCTCATGAGCTGTAATAACAAAATGTTTTGGAGAAAACTTGAAAAATATTACGGGTACATTTCCTAATCATGTACGGTAATAGAAGAAAATTTTAACTTGGCAGCTATAGAGTGGGACAGTCGTGTAATTAAAATAGTGCCACGGACAGGATGAAAATTATTCTGAGCAACTGCTTAGAGAACTAACTCGTACGGGCAACGTCTCGGATGTTCTTGTAGTTGACAGACCTCAGATTGACAGACCTCAGATTTTCAAATTAGTTATCACAGAGATGGGAATTTGAGACCATAAGAATGTTATGGCATCAATAACTACAAGTGTTAAAATTAACGGTAAGAAATGCAGTAAAATATTTCTGCTCAGTAAGTGTGAAAGCCCCCCCCCATGAACCATGGACCTTGCCGTTGGTGGGGAGGCTTGCGTGCCTCAGCGATACAGATAGCCGTACCGTAGGTACAACCACAACGGAGGGGTATCTGTTGAGAGGCCAGACAAATGTATGGTTCCTGAAGAGGGGCAGCAGCCTTTTCAGTAGTTGCAAAGGCAACAGTCTGGATGATTGACTGATCTGGCCTTGTAACAATAATCAAAACGGCCTTGCTGTGCTGGTACTGCGAACGGCTGAAAGCAAGGGGAAACTACGGCCGTAATTTTTCCCGAGGGCATGCAGCTTTACTGTATGATGGCGTCCTCTTGGGTAAAATATTCCGGAGGTAAAATAGTCCCCCATTCGGATCTCCGGGCGGGGACTACTCAAGAGGACGTCGTTATCAGGAGAAAGAAAACTGGCGTTCTACGGATCGGAGCGTGGAATGTCAGATCACTTAATCGGGCAGGTAGGTTAGAAAATTTAAAAAGGGAAATGGATAGGTTAAAGTTAGATATAGTGGGAATTAGTGAAGTTCGGTGGCAGGAGGAACAAGACTTTTGGTCAGGTGACTACAGGGTTATAAACACAAAGTCAAATAGGGGTAATGCAGGAGTAAGTTTAATAATGAAAAGGAAAATAGGAATGCGGGTAAGCTACTACAAACAGCATAGTGAACGCATAATTGTGGCCAAGATAGATACGCAGCCCACTCCTACTACAGTAGTACAAGTTTATATGCCAACTAGCTCTGCAGATGACGAAGAAATTGAAGAAATGTATGATGAAATAAAAGGATTTATTCAGATAGTGAAGGGAGACGAAAATTTAATAGTCGTGTGTGACTGGAATTCAAGTGTAGGAAAAGGGAGAGAAGGAAACGTAGTAGGTGAATATGGATTGGGGCTAAGAAATGAAAGAGGAAGCCGCCTGGTAGAATTTTGCACAGAGCACAACTTAATCATAGCTAACACTTGGTTTAAGAATCATGATAGAAGGTTGTATACATGGAAGAACCCTGGAGATACTAAAAGGTATCAGATGGATTATATAATGGTAAGACAGAGATTTAGGAACCAGGTTTTAAATTGTAAGACATTTCCAGGGGCAGATGTGGACTCTGACCACAATCTATTGGTTATGAGCTGTAGATTAAAACTGAAGAAACTGCAAAAAGGTGGGAATTTAAGGCGATGGGACCTGGATAAACTGAAAGAACCAGAGGTTGTACAGAGTTTCAGGAAGAGCATAAGGGAAAAATTGACAGGAATGGGGGAAAGAAATACAGTAGAAGAAGAATGGGTAGCTTTGAGGGATGAAGTAGTGAAGGCAGCAGAGGATCAAGTAGGTAAAAAGACGAGGGCTAGTAGAAATCCTTGGGTAACAGAAGAAATATTGAATTTAATTGATGAAAGGAGAAAATATAAAAATGCAGTAAATGAAGCAGGCTAAAAGGATTACAAACGTCTCAAAAATGAGATCGACAGGAAGTGCAAAATGGCTAAGCAGGGATGGCTAGAGGACAAATGCAAGGATGTAGAGGCTTATCTCAATAGGGGTAAGATAGATACTGCCTACAGGAAAATTAAAGAGACATTTGGAGATAAGAGAACCACTTGTATGAACATCAAGAGCTCAGATGGAAACCCAGTTCTAAGCAAAGAAGGGAAGGCAGAAAGGTGGAAGGAGTATATAGAGGGTCTATACAAGGGCGATGTACTTGAGGACAATATTATGGAAATGGAAGAGGATGTAGATGAAGATGAAATGGGAGATACGATACTGCGTGAAGAGTTTGACAGAGCACTGAAAGACCTAAGTCGAAACAAGGCCCCTGGAGTAGACAACATTCCATTGGAACTACTGACGGCCTTGGGAGAGCCAGTCCTGACAAAACTCTACCAACTGGTGAGCAAGATGTATGAAACAGGCGAAATACCTTCAGACTTCAAGAAGAATATAATAATTCCAATCCCAAAGAAAGCAGGTGTCGACAGATGTGAAAATTACCGAACAATCAGTTTAATAAGCCACAGTTGCAAAATACTAACACGAATTCTTTACAGACGAATGGAAAAACTAGTAGAAGCCGACCTCGGGGAAGATCAGTTTGGATTCCGTAGAAATACTGGAACACGTGAGGCAATACTGACCTTACGACTTATCTTAGAAGAAAGATTAAGGAAAGGCAAACCTACGTTTCTAGCATTTGTAGACTTAGAGAAAGCTTTTGACAATGTTGACTGGAATACTCTCTTTCAAATTCTAAAGGTGGCAGGGGTAAAATACAGGGAGCGAGAGGTTATTTACAATTTGTACAGAAACCAGATGGCAGTTATGAGAGTCGAGGGACATGAAAGGGAAGCAGTGGTTGGGAAGGGAGTAAGACAGGGTTGTAGCCTCTCCCCGATGTTATTCAATCTGTATATTGAGCAAGCAATAAAGGAAACAAAAGAAAAATTTGGAGTAGGTATTAAAATCCATGGAGAAGAAATAATAACTTTGAGGTTCGCCGATGACATTGTAATTCTGTCAGAGACAGCAAAGGACTTGGAAGAGCAGTTGAACGGAATGGACAGTGTCTTGAAAGGAGGATATAAGATGAACATCAACAAAAGCAAAATGAGGATAATGGAATTTAGTCGAATTAAGTCGGCTGATGTTGAGGGTATTAGATTAGGAAATGAGACACTTAAAGTAGTAAAGGAGTTTTGCTATTTGGGGAGCAAAATAAGTGATGATGGTCGAAGTAGAGAGGATATAAAATGTAGACTGGCAATGGCGAGGAAAGCGTTTCTGAAGAAGAGAAATTTGTTAACATCGAATGTAGATTTAAGTGACCGGAAGTCATTTCTGAAAATATTTGTATGGAGTGTAGCCATGTATGGAAGCGAAACATGGACGATAAATAGTTTGGACAAGAAGAGAATAGAAGCTTTCGAAATGTGGTGCTACAGAAGAATGCTGAAGATTAGATGGGTAGATCACGTAACTAATGAAGAAGTATTGAATAGGATTGGGGAGAAGAGAAGTTTGTGGCACAACTTGACCAGAAGAAGGGATCGGTTGGTAGGACATGTTCTGAGGCATCAAGGGATCACCAATTTAGTATTGGAGGGCAGCGTGGAGGGTAAAAATCATAGGGGGAGACCAAGAGATGAATACACTAAGCAGATTCAGAAGGATGTAGGATGCAGTAGGTACTGGGAGATGAAGAAGCTTGCACAGGATAGAGTAGCATGGAGAGCTGCATCAAACCAGTCTCAGGACTGAAGACCACAACAACAACAACAACAACAACAAGTGTGAGAGGAAACAGATAACAGTTTGCACATCAGTTAGCATCAAACATTCAACCCTGAAAATGAAGAATGGGTAAAATTTGAAAGTACTGTACAGACCTGTATGTGCTGAGAATGGTTGTGGGGGATGGGTACAGTCTACTGTTGTGCAACAGCTACTTTAGAAAATTGTTACAAAAGTAAACAGAGCTTCATTTCAGATTTATGCAAATCTGAAGACTTGTTGGCAAACAGATGCTAAATGACATTAAAATGAGAGTAAAGTGAAGAGTTGAGAAGCGATCTACAAATTAAAAAGTAAAAATCTGGTGGCCAATTTGACAAAAAAATCTTAGAAATTTAAATTTTACTTAATGTCAGTAAATTGATCAAAATTACCTGTACAGTTGTTCAGTGATGGTATTAGGATAAAAACAGAAAACGATACAGACGAGGCGTAAACACTCAATTTGGTCTTTCAAGATTGTTCAACAACAGAAGACCACAATACAGTTCCTCAAATTAATCACTGCAGAATCTCCAAAATGTCACGTATTGACAAAAGTGATTGCAGAACACAAATTTGACAATGACCACTTAATACTGGAAAGGTATCTAGACCAAATAAAATACCTGTGAGGTTCTGCACAGATTACGCAGAATAGCTCGCTCTTGTACTAGTAATAGTATGCCATACGCCAGAGCAGTGACGGAAATGAAGAGCAGTTCGTTCCCTCTTACGGAAGGGTTGTAAGACAAATGCATATAATTACAGGTGCATACTGTTGACGTCCAGTTGTTGTAGAATTGTGGGACACATTTTATGATCCTATATTATAACATTTTTGAACAAACAAAATCTCCTCTATAAACAGCAACACAGATTCAGCAAAATGAAATAGCGTGAAATTCAGTCCGCTCCAAGTTCAAAGAACAGCACCACATTTTGTATTATCACGAAATACGGGACACGGCGTCACGGGTAACGTACGTGAGATGGGTTGGCAGGTTGTCAAAATGGAAGCACGTTTTGTTGCACACAGATCTTTTTACAGCGCTTCAAACATCAACTTTCTCGACCGAACGAGAAAGTATTTTGTCGACTCCCACCTACCGACGGATAAATCAGTGTCGAAATAGACTAACGGAAATCGTCGGTTGCACAGAGAGGTGTTCATTTTTGCCACTCGTTATTAGTAATACGGCTGAGGAACAGTCCGAAAGTGGTTCTGCAAACCCTCTGTGAAGCACACCTACGAGCACTGCGGAGTAGTCTCGTGGTAGATCTGTAGAAAAAGAGCTCCATTTCGATGCTGCATTCCTAGACATCGGGAAGCCATACTGTACAGTTCCGCACTGTCATTTAGTGAGCAAAGTACGAGCTTACCGAACCAGATTCGGGACTTCCTCGAAGGTGGAACTCGATACGTCAATCCGAACAGAATAAAATCGACAGAGGTAAATACAATTGTGGAGTACACCGAGGAAATACGATAAGACCGCTACTGTTTAAAACACCTAAAAATATCTAGTGGAGAATGAAGGAGGCCCCATAAAAATGTTTGCAGAGGTGGACGTCTGTAAGTAAGTAGCAATGTCAAAAGACTCTAGTGAAATGCACGAAAAACTGCAGAGGAGCGAGGATCGATTGGGAGACCGGCAGTTGCCCCAAATGTAAATAAAATGTATCGTATCGACCATAAATAGGTGAGAAATGTGTTGCTGTTTGATTATGTTGCCGGTAGTAAGTCATCGGGAATAGTATAAACTGTAAAATACCTGGGAATACCTGTGTGAAAGGACGTGAAGTAGACGGACGGCATAAGACGAGAGTGGAGTGTATGTACAAACGAGGGACGTTTTACGGTGTGCATTACTCACAGGTGGCAGACACGTGTCGAACCGATCGACAGCACCGTCCTACCGCACGACCCCGTAGTGTGCACTCTGGGTCACGCATCGAGTATACGGTGTAACTTTCGTATCTCTGTACAGGGGTGAAGCTACGTAGCCACTGTCGTGTCCAATACGGGGACACGAGCTGTCGTAGATGACAATCACGTCGGAAAGCAAAGGGGTCAGTTTTCAGAGTACATAACTTTCTCGAAATGGAGTTGTCATTGGTAATGGCTGCCAGCCAGGGGTAGCTCCCCTACCAGCACCAGGTGCCGGGACAGAAAATGTCCAATCTCTGACCCTATAAAATATTCTCTGTGCCAGACACGCCATGCCAACTCTCACGATGCTGTAGGTGTACGCAAATCGGACGCCTTACCCGTCAGAAGAATCCTATCGAGTAGGAGGTGACTTGCAAAATCGTACAACCGATTCTCGAGTACAGTTCCTACATTTGGGACTCTCGGCAGCTACTATTATGCGAAGACATCTAAAAAGGGTGCGACATAGTTCCTAAATGGCTACTTTAACATCTAAAGTATGAGAGTGAACAATGTGGCAAGTATCAAATAACATATTACTTCCTCCCACATAAGTGTAACGTTACGAGGAGATCGAAGAATATACGGCTCCTACGGAGGTGAAACGTCAGTTTTCCTTCCTGCACACTCGTTGCAAATGGAATGCAAAATGAGGAAAATGACAGTGGTACCAGAAGTATCCTTCACCGTAGTGGAGTACAAACGCGGACAGTACGGAAGTCGTGCGTTTGTCGAAACGTACTGTACTGTAACAGTTACGTTTTGAAAGGATAATGTTTACACATTCCACGTAACAATGTGTTTTCTACTCCCATGAATAACTAATTTTTTTTTTCTTTTTTCTTTTTAATTTTACAACAGTTAATACTGACATAAACCAAATGTACAACAAAACACATGAGTATTCCAGAATGTTATTTACATTGAATTCAATGTGAACTTATTATTTAATCAATTCTGGTGATCTTACCGCTTCCAATGATACAGTTAGTTTCACTACAACCTGACTTAACTAAAAGTTAAGGGTAACTGAAGTTCCGACTATGGTAAGTAACGTGGGAAAACTCTGAGGTAACAGACCGAATACGAAGTGCTGTTACAGTGCATCCAAAAGTAGACATTTCACTCCTTCTAAAAATGTACTTTAATTTGCTTGTAACTAACTAAATTCCAAAATATCTGATACAGAAAGTTTGGAATCTCATAATTATGGCTGCCTATATTGCCTTAATGCTTCCAAGATTCTGAACTTACACATAGTTGTTTTTTTTTTTTTAATCAGATGACATCTCTCATTAAATTAATTAAGGCACTAATTTGACTCTGAATAATTTATTATTTTCAAGACAGCAAGACTAATAGCTGCACTCATAAGTAGGATAATTCTGACTACTGAAGCATAATGATATTCCATATAATTTTATAATTTACTAACCTAAAACATTTTTCATAAACCAGGTAACAGTGATGTCTCATAGCCCATACAAAATATCAACATCTAACCGTGCCGATTTTAAAACTATTAAGAAGTTTAAGGAATCACAACATATTCTTACGACTGTCTTTAAATACCCACCCTGCCCCAGAATTGTCAATCTGCCACCAGCAATTGTACACGCAATAACTGTGTCAGTTAAAGAGAAAGTCTGCGAGCGGCAAATGACTGTGTAACAAATGTGCAGGCTACAGTGGAAGACCCGGGTTACTAGCGAGTAACACCGACATACGCAAAAACTTTGAGTACCCAACCTTCACATCGTAAAATTTCGTGTGCAATAGGAAACACACAAGTCGTCTCGCTAATTTACGGCCGGATTATTTCTCTTCCGAACATATTGACGGAAGGCAGAGGTGAGCACCTATTTCCTGTGTAACTGTGATCTGTAAAACTGGAAACAATCCACAATGTCATAGAGGTAATAAATTGGGAGAAGCCACTTTATAATTCATCTGTTTGTGGTCAGTATCATTTGACACTACCCTTTAGAAAATCAGTTTCCAGCACATTATTTCAGAACATCGAGATACGAGACAGATACACAAAATTGAGTGCACCATCAACAGGTAAAGAGGAAAGTCACACACCGTGCGGGTCTCCGACAGAGAAATAACACGGGAAGGCTCACCTTGTTCTCGGGGCACATTCCTGAGGTGTGCGCCTTGAGACGGCTCAGCGTGGCGCCCAGGTGGATGTCGGGGCAATTGAGCAGCACCGACAGGAGGGCGTGTGTCGCACAGCTGTTGGGCACCATCTGCGGGCAGAAGAGGGACGTCTGTTTACAGCGACTGGCGAGCTGAGCTGGAGCACATTCTAGAGGTCACTACCACAACTGCACAAAATATCCGAATAAAAACTTCCGCGCACCGCGCCGTTATAAGATCGCAAATAGTATGAAGTAACAGAAATAATTCTGCAACGGAACATTTAAACCTGTAAAGCTTTAACGAAACCGGCTCGGGTGCGAGGAAGAAATACGTCGCGGTACTCTTATATATCGAGAGAGTGGAAATACTGCTATCTGGCAAATGCACGAGCAGCATTTACGACTAACGTAAAAAGCTAAATTAACTTTCTGTTCATTTTCTGCCAATGAACTGTACTTAAAATATAAGATAAAAACAGCCCTTTACTGTTATTTGCGAGGCAGGTCACAGTCTTGAGAATAAAGGCAGAGTGCAAAGGAGAGATGACATATAAAACACGTTCCAAATTTTAATTGTTAAACTATATCAAATGTCAGGTGGAATAATTTTAAGAGTATTTGTTCTACACTCAAATGTAGGGTAACTGCTGAAGAAAAAAGAAATAATAACAACACTAATAGAAACTGTGGACTATTAGGTCTGGGTGTCAATGTACTGATACAGAATTAAAATTGAGACATATTCTATTACAGAGAAACGGAGCAGTATTACTATTTTGAATGACTCTTTGACAGAATACCTACATCTACGCCTACATATATACTGTGCAAACCATTGAGAAGTGCACGGCAGAGGATACATCCTGTCATACCAGTTATAAGGGTTACTTCCCATTCCATTCACATATGCAGTGTTGGAAGATTGGTTGTTTAAATGCCTCTGTGTGTGCTGTAATTAATCTATTCTTGTCCTCACGATCCCTGTGTGAGCGATACGTAAAAGGTTGTCGCATAATCGTAGACACACATTTTGGTACCGAATCTCAACCCCCCACCTCCAAACAAACACACACCCACAAACACACATATCCATAGAAGCAAGCACACCTCACACACAAACAAATGGCTTTCCAGACTGAGCCACCAGAAATGGAAGTCATCTGTGCTTCTTTTATGAATGTGTGGGTGTTTCCTTTTCTGAAGAAGGCTTTCATGAAAAGCTAAATGTGTTAACAGTCTCTTTGTCATGCATTCCAAACTGGACTTTCCATTGTTTCAAGCATGTCTGTTGAGTTTCTTCAGCAAGTCTGTTACACTCTCCCACAGATCAAACAAGCTGCAACAATTCGTGCTGCCCTTCTCTGGATACATCCGAAATCCCCCATTAGTCCTATTGGGTCATATACACTCAAGTAATATTCTAGGAATGGGTCGCACAAGTGATTTGTAAGAAATCTCCTTTGTAGACTGACTGCTCTTCTCCAGTATTCTACAAATAAACCTAAGTCTACCACCCCCTTTACCAACAAATGAGCATATGTGATCATTAAATTTCATACCCCTACAAAGTTTTACACCCAAGTATCTGTACGAGTTGGCCGATTCCAACAACAACACATTGATATTACAGTTGTAAGATACTAGGTTTTTTCATTTTGTGAAGTGCACCATTTTATGTTTTTGTACACTTAAAGCAAGTTGTCAATCTTCAAACTTCATTGTAATCTTATCAAGATCTGTCTGAATATTTATGGAGCTTCTTTTAGACAGTACTTCATTATAGATAACTGCCTCATCTGCAAAAAGTCTGAGGCTATTATTAATATTGTTCACACACTAAGGGCCTCGAAAAAATAAACAATAGATATTCTGCAATAATTCTCGTCTACGGACAGTTGCACCACATTCTGACAGAGGCACAGAGGACACCTACAAAGTGTTAGACATCTCCCGACACGATAATGTCAGATTTTATTACACAGGTAGGACAAAAAGGCATTTCTCCAGTAGGAAATGTTGAATACAACAGCAGAAATGATAGATGGAGGCTAGACCACAAGCCGGTAGCATCTGTCGAGGCAAACGAGAGGCAGCCACACTACTGGTCACTAAAACTGAAACAGTGTGACAGCAGTGTGAAACAGATGTGAAGTCAGTAGGAAGGGCAGTATGTGCTCACATATGCATACGATTTGAATCTCAGTGCAACAGCACTAACTAGATAAGAAGAATGTTACCTACATTCTGTACATTAGAAAAGATTATACAGCAGATTTCTATTCCGGGCCTCTCATTCGAACATCAGCTGGAGAACCGCAGCAGGAGACTACAATTTTGTGTCCTGCAATATTGCCACTTGTGCAGTCGGGATCCCACAGCTGCCACACAAATATGGAATCGACAGATTCTGTAGGGCGGCACTCTGCACTACGGAGGAATTAGACAGCCCCACAGAACGAGATGACAGATACGCCATCCGCTCGGCTGTGAGGTTTCCCGGTGTCGTAATCGAACAGGCCCTGCGGGACAGGACGGGGGGGCCTCGGGTAAACAACACAGCCACCTCCGATCGGTAAGTCAGACGGTCGGCATTACATTTTCTACTCATTATGTGACTGTGCTGTAACTTTGTGGTTTTTCTGACACTACCTTTCGACAGTATACTGGTACCCACGCCATCCCGACCTCCCTCGATACGGAGGATGTTCTACTGTCGCCCCAGTCGGCACATTTTCCACACCTCTCACTCGTCGAATTCATCCACCCTCGGTTCGCCGAGAGACCGGTACGTCACCTGCAGACACCCACTACAGTCGATGAACTCCGATACAGAATGACGAATGACATGCACGCATCTGTCACCCGAGTTCAGTTCTATTCGGTGTCTGGGCAGGTCTGAGCTGTCATCACTGCTACAGCTGGAAGTTCAGTGCATTAAGTTTTGCAATGTGTGTGCCCAAATTACCTACAGATTTAGTTGTATACTCTTCCTGAGTACAATTTCTATATTTTCTACCATTTCTGATGTTTACATTTTTTATATGTATGTGTGTGTGTGTGTGTGTGTGTGTGTGTGGTTTGAGGTTTTCGGGCGCTAAACAGCATGGTCATCAGCACCCAAACACATAGAAACAGGAACACATGCGGTGAAGGGACGAAGATGGACAGCGAACAAGGAGAACGGCTAAAAGACACAGACCTGACACAGTTCCAAATCCTCAAATACAGAGGCAAAACAAGAGGAGAAGAAACACACTAAAAAGAAAAGGAAACACAAGGAAAAGAGAACAGAAATCAAAGCGAAGGAAAGGAAACACAAGGAAAAGAGAACAGAAATCGAAGTGAAGGAAAGGAAACACAAGGAAAAGAGAACAGAAATTGAAGTGAAACAAGTAGGTAATCGTGACTGGCGGACCTCTTACCTAAAACCTGGGTGAGCCAGTCACCAAGCAGCGCATTAAAATCCTCTCCCTAAAATCCGAGGCAACAAATTGGACAGGACACAAAACCGTAAGACCTTAACCACAGTCATTGCGTCGTCTTGCAAAATAGAGGGCAAATCCGGTGGCAAGGAAACCACTGCCCTCTGGTCAGAGAATAAAGGACAGTCAAGTAAAATGTGGCGGACCGTAATCTGGACGCCACAAGCACTGCAGATTGGGAGGTCCTCCCGCCGGAGTAAAAAACCGTGCGTTAAGGGACTGTGCCCGATGCGGAGGCGAGTGAGGAGAACCTCATCCCGCCTGCACGACTGGTAGGATGTACGCCAAGGCCGCTTGGTGGCCTTGACCAGACGCAGCTTATTTTCACCGACTGCCAGCCACTCCTCTTCCCATTGACGCAAAACACGAAAACGCAAAAGGGAGGTAACAGCATGGAGGGGGACGGCACATTCAACAACGTGAGGGAGGGAACATGCATCTTTGGCAGCCACATCCGCCAGTTCGTTTCCCCTAATACCCACGTGCCCCGGCACCCAGCAGAAAGAAACTTCCTTCCCCTGCCGTTGCAGGTGGAGTAGGGCATCATGGATGTTCTGGACAACCGTATCCACTGGATACAAGTGTTGCATGATGTGAAGGGTACTCAGGGAGTCAGAACAGATGAGAAACTTAAGACTGGGAACACATCTCATCTGCTCCAAAGCCCACAAGATCGCAAACAATTCAGCATCAAAGATGGTAAACGCCGCAGGAAGCCGTAACTTGAAGACTCGATCAGGGAAAACAACAGCACAACCAACAGAGTCCCCCTGTTTAGAGCCATCCGTAAATACTGGTACATGGTTGGGATGCCGGTTTAAAATATCGTAAAATAAGGAGGTAAAAACAAATGCAGGAGTGCAGCTCCTCCGGTGCTCTGACAAGTCTAAAAGGACGCTGGGCCTCTGGAGTAACCAGGGAGGCAGGCGGGTAAAACCCTGGAGTTGTGGTGTCACACACTCCACACCAAGGGACTCTAGCAAATATTTGGCACGAATCCCAAATGGTCTCGTTGCCCTGGGACGACTGGAAAAGAGACGTTCCATAGGCGGTCGGGCAACGGTAGGGTACGCAGGGGAGGTAGGACAGGCAAGGAATTGACACACGCGTCGCACCATGTTGAGTTTCCACCAGATGGCAAGCGGCGGTTCCCCTGCCTCAGCACACAGGCTGGGGACGGGACTGGTACAGAAGGCACCAGTGGCCAGCCTGATACCCTCATGGTGTACTGCGTCAAGCATCTTCAGATACGAAGGCCTCGCTGACCCATACACTGTGCATCCATAGTCAAGACGCGACCGGACGAAAGCCCTATAAAACTGCAGCAGACGCGCCCAATCTGCTCCCCAGGACCGATGGCTCAGACACTTCAAAATATTCAGTGCCTTCAGGGCCCGCACCTTGAGGTCTTTAAGATGCGGCAACCACGACAACTTGGAATCAAAAGTGAGGCCCAGGAACCTCACACAGTGTTGCTAAAAGGAAGAATGGTGTGCCTCAGACGCAAATCAGGGGAGGTAAAAAAACGTCGAGAACGATTAAAATGAACACACACACATTTGTCTGCAGAAAAGGTAAAACCTGTCTTCGCAGGCCATGCCTCTAATCGCTTTATCGTAAGCTGCAACTGCCAACTAGTAGTGACAAGACCAGAGGAAGAACAGAAAACAGCAAAATCGTCCACAAACAAGGAGCACTGGGCAGGACTCAGGATAGTGGACGTGATACTGTTAATGGTGACGGCAAAGTGGGTGACACTTAAAACACTTCCCTGAGGAACACCATTCTCCTGCACGTACAAATCAGATAGCACATTACCAACCCGATATCGAAAGAGGTGGTGGGAAAGAAAGGACCGAATGAAGATGGGGAGATGGCCACTAAAGCCACACTGATGGAGTTGATTGAGGATAAGGTGGTGCCAAGTACTGTCGTACGCCTTATTAATGTCAAAGAATACACCTAGACAATGCTCGTTATGTAGGAAGGCCTGCTGGATGGCCGCCTCAAGCAGGGTCAAGATGTCTATAGTTGAACGACATCTCCGAAAGCCACACTGAGAGTGGCTAAGGAGCTGCCTCGTCTCGAGCAGCCAAACCAGGCGACGGTTGACCATGCGTTCCAACGTCTTCCCGACACAGCTCGTCAAAGCAATACTCTGATAACTACTGGGATGTGTTCGATCCTTCCCCGGTTTGAGGAGGGGAATCAAAATCGCCTCCCTCCACGAGTCAGGGAATGTGCCGGATAACCATATCTAGAGGTCTGCGTGGATAAGGAAAGTGCAATCTGCATCCGCAAGTTCCTAATCTGCAGCAATTAATCCGCATATCCGCAAGTTCCTTATCCGCATCCACATATATTTAAGTTTTGAATGAGTAATTAATAGTAATAGACAGTAGTACTTAGAATTATGGTATGTAATGACATAGTTACTGTTAGGGCGCCATTTCTGCGACAACTTAACTACTTTTGACTTCTTAAATCACCGGAAATGCTCTATACCTACTCTAAAGCAGACCGTTCCAAACAGGAAAGCATTGGCGCTCCGGAGCACACACAGTAGCAGCTCGGATCTCGTGAGATTGGAAACGCTATTTAAAAAAATAAAATTCAACGTAATAGTATTAAATGATGAAAATACGTGTATAGAAACAACAATATTTCGCTGCTCTTGTGCCAAGGCAGCTGAAAATGACGATGGTTTTAAACTGTTACTAGCACATTGCAATCATTTACCGACAGTTTTTTTCTTGTACTCACTGCTTGGATGTGTCAAATTTTGAAGCCATTCATGTCAGCTGATGATTATATTATAGCTTACGCGTTCAGTCTCATCATTTCCAGGTAAAAATATTTACAGTATTAGGCCCACACTGCAAAACATTGGCGCACCTGTGAAAAAGTTAAACTGCCAGCAATAATTTACATTGTCTGGAAGAAATAACTCGTCTTCCGAAGAGTGACAACAAAATCAGTGGTTATAGAAATTAGAAGTGGTTGGATGAGGTAGCAGTTCCTTAGCACTCGCTGCACCGTACTTGGCCCCCACATCAATAACAAACTGTGCCGTCACGAGAAACCCAGATCCACACGCAACTTCGAATGGTAAAATGTCTTTGCTGACAAGATTGATGAGTTTTTCTGTTGTGGCTGTCTTCAAATTTGGCGGAACTTCAGGAACTTTCACGTCTCTCTTGATATTTAAATAAGTAATCAAGCTACTTTGTCGAGCCTCACACGAATGTCGTACCAAATTTGAAGTTCCACTTTTGTGTCCAGTGTAGGAATATACTTTTTTACATGCAAAACAAGCCACTATATCTTTTATCTTTTCATTGCCATCAAATACGTATGTGAATTTTTTCCAAATTGGTGATTTCAATTTGTTTTCCTTCACTAATCTAAAATCACCTTTTTTCACCTTACATGAAATTGTATCCATCGATATGGTGTTCATTTGAAGAAAGAACTCTCACTGATATTTGCTGCGATGCACATCGTCACTCGGTCACTACAAAGTGCTAACTGAAGTCAGCGGTACATTGCAACGGGCACCTGTCTGGCAGACAGTGGGCAGGTGTGCCACCCAGAGAGCACTTCACAGGCCACACAAAAGACACAGTCGTGGAACGGATTAGGCGCAGGTCTCTCGGGTACAGCTACATCGGTCGTAGCCAGGGGCTAAGGACAACAGACATCTGCTCTACCCGGGCCCTGCAAGGTTCCAAGAATGTCAACAGACTTGAAGTTTTCAACTAACATTGCAACATACGTACTGGGCAGGTGCCTTGTTCATTATCCGCAGATGACCCGCGGATATCCGTGCCGGTCGCGATTTTATCTGCCAAGTAACAAATACTGCGGATATCCGCATCCGCGCAGACATCTAACCATATCATATTAAAAGAATTCAGGAGAACTTCCTTGGATGGCAGCAACAAGTGCTGCAGCATGCTGTACCAGATTTGATCATGATCGGGTGCAGTATCATGAGCCACAGACAGCGCTGAATCCAGTTCCCACATTGTGAAGGGGCAGTTGTAGGGTTCCGAATTTGGAGACCAGAAGTCCAAGTGACCCTCTCGATGGCAGTGGCAGAAATATCGATCACAGTTAATAGTGGCGGTAGATTCTGCAAAATGCATGGCCAGTGTCTGGGCAATGTCTCTCGGCACCGCGAGGAGACATCCCTGATGCGGCAATGCCGTGACAGGTAGTTGGCTGCGTTTCCAGGAAATCCTCCTGATGGCTTCCCATACTTTCGTAGAACTAGTGGAGCGGGTGATGGAATTCGAGAACGATTGCCACGGCCGTCGTTTGCTCTCCTTAATCATTCGCCGCACCTTGGCCCTTGCCAACCGAAAGGCCGCAAGATTGTCAGCTGAGGGACGGCACTTAAAACGGCGCACAGCTGTACGGCGGGCTTGCACGGCTGAGCGGCACTCAGTGGTCCACCAAGGGACAGGACGCCTCTTGGGATGACCTGAGGACCGTGGGATCGACAATTCAGCAGCATGGGAGATCACAGCTGTAACGTGGTCGACCCATTCGTGGACGCTGGCAAGGTGTTCCAAAACAGCCAGATGGCTGAAAAGTGTCCAGTCAGCTCTGCAGAGGTGCCGCCTGAGTGGCACTGGTAATGCCACATCCTCATCCAGGAGGCAAATCCAAAGGGGGAAGTGGTCACTAGAATGGAGGTCAGCAACAACCTCCCACAGACCAGAATCCGCGAGTGCTGGAGAGCAAAAGGAAAGGTCAATAGCTGACGACGACCCAGAAGCAGTACAGAAATGAGTGGGAGCACCAGAGTTGAGGATGCACAGTTCTTCGGACATCACGAGGCTTTCCAGAACGCGACCCCTGGGGCAAGCATTGAAGTCCCCCAGAAGGAGAAATGGGCGGGGGAGTCGGCTAATAAGGTCTGTGAGAGCCTCAGAGTCTATTGCATCCTGAGGCGGTAAGTAAACGGAACAGTTTGTGAGCCTCTGCCCCACAAGAAGGTCAACTGCAACTGCTTGCAAGTCCATAACGAGAGGGAGCTCAGATGAGTGGTGCGTGTCACGGACAAAAACCACAACACCACCCTTTGCCCTTTCCCCCATCAGATCATCTTTTCGATATACAGTATAGCCCCGTATAGAAGGAGCATCAGTGGCCCAAAAATGTGTCTCTTGGAGACATAAGCACAAGGGGCACTCTCATACAAGGAGTTGTAATTCGGCCACATGTGTCCAGAACCCATTCAGGTTCCACTGCAATATGGGAGCCAGTGATCAGGGTGGCTGAACTTTCACCCTGCCTCTGTGCTTTGGAGAAGAGCCCGCACTGGCCGGAGATTTATTCCTGGGGCGAGAAGATCGCCCCGGTCGACATCAATGTCCATCAGCTCCGATGGCGACCTGAGGGAGACGTCAGACAGTACGATGGCCTCGTCATCGGACCGACCCTGACTAGTCTCCTCAGGTGGCAAAACCTTCACCTTCGGCGTCTTTGTCTTGGGGGGCTTAGAATGCAGAACCTTGTCAACAGTTGGAGCTTTACTCGCCTGGGCAGAAGGCGTCATATGGGGAGGGGCAGGAAGTACCCTAATGTCGGCAACCACGGCCTCGTCCGACGTTGCGGGGAGAGCTGCAGGTTGCAAAACAACCGCAGCAGTACAAGTGCACTGGCAAACGCAGGTATTAGTGCTGACACTAGCAACCTCCGTTTGTGTAGCAACAGTGGCCAACTGTACCGGTTTCTGCAGAGTGGAAGCGAAAGATGTTGTAAACACAGGAGGCTGCACGGCCTTAAAGAGCTTCTTGACCTCACCACAGGGGATGCGCTTAGATGTTTTGATCTCCCGTATCTTCCACTCCTCGAGATAGACGGGGCAGACCGGCTCCAGACAGGGTGACTCCCAGAGCAATTCACGCACTTCACAAGCAATGAACAATCGGCTCCTTCATGGGAAGGCTGACCACACTTACCACAACTGGCTATCCCATTGCACCCCAACGTAGTATGCCCAAAGTGCTGACATTTAAAACGGCGCATTGGGTTGGGGAAATATGGCCGTACTGGCAAATGTAAGAAACCCGCATTAACATGCTCTGGGAGTCTCGGGCAACTGAACGTGAGAATAAACGAGTCGGGTTTGACTAGGTCCCCATCGACTCGTTTCATAATATGCTGCACGTCAACAATACCTTCCTCAGCCCACTCATATTTCAACTCGTCTTTGGGGACATCCACCAAGTCCCTACATGTCACGACACCCTTACTATAGTTCAAAGTGGAGTGGAGCTCAGTCTCGATAGTGCACTCTCCGAAATAGGTCGCTTTCCGAAGAGAAGCGACTTGACGGGAACTAGAAGTCTCAACTAACAGAGTCCCATTGCGCAGTCGCTTCACAGATTTCAGCGTTCCTGCAATTCCCTCAAGACCCTTGTGGATGTAAAAGGGAGAAACCCTCTCGAAGCTACCCTCCTTCCATTTGACAATCAAAAACACATTCTGGTTATCAGCACGCGCTCTGTTACGACAGTCTGATAAATCTCTAGTAACACCAGGCACTGGAGCACTCGCAGCACGAAGTCGCTTTTTCGATGGTGCGTGTTTTCCTGCCAGTGGCCCACCCAATCCACAGGTAGGGGGAAACGTAGAGGTCGAAGGGTCCATTGTGGTCCCACGAGCAGTTAGGGAACTAAAAGTCCGCCCAGACAGAGCCCCATGTGCCCGAGTAAGCCTTATACAACTGGGGTGCGGCAGGTGTCCCAGAGGTTGCCCGTTTGCGACTGTTCCACCCCAACAGCTGTGCATCTTATAGGCGCGCAGCACACCGTAAGATTGAGGGGTTTTTATAGAGGTCAACCTTCCTCGCAATCCAGGTGGTCAAGCCGAGATTACCATTCCCCGCAGCACACAACATTCCACCGCCGCACCATACGGTGGTCGCTGAACCACGTCCGGGGGTTACGGTGACAGGAGACTGGCGGCGCTGACCAGTCCCCAGCTCAGGACCCCGGGGTCGCCAAGCCCGTACTCGGCAAATGAATGCTAAGCCCCTGGGGGCAATTTTAATGGGCAGCACCTTCGATATGGAGGGTGTTCTACTGTCGCCCCAGTCGCACATTTTCCACACCTCTCACTTGTCGAATTCGTCCACCCTCAGTTCGCCGAGAGACCAGTACGTCACCTGCAGACACCCACTACAGTCGACGAACCCCGATACAGAATGACGAATGACGTGCACGTATCTGTCACCTGAGTTCAGTTCTATTCGGTGTCTGGGCAGGTCTGAGCTGTCGTCACTGCTACAGCTGGAAGTTTAGTGCATTTAGTTTTGCAATGTGTGTGCCCAAATTACCTTCAAATTTAGTTGTATACTCTTCCTGAGTAATATTTCTATATTTTCTACCATATCTGATGTCACAATTTTAATGGGCAGCAGGGCATAACATCAAGAGTGTGGTCTGCCCATCATCTGAGGCAAAAACCGTCACTGGGGTTTGAAGAGGATGACACACAGCTCTGAAAACTGCGAGTCTGCTGCCTACCGCATCACACTGCCCGGACTACGCCATTTCGCATTCTGGGAATGTGACACACTGAGATAACTTTATAATTCAGGCGATCTTAGAACAGTAATGTGCAAACTAAAAACAGATGTGAAGATAGAAAGAAAGTAAAAAGCTGTGAAGTGAATACAAAATATAGACTGTAAGATTTTATTTAAGAACAGAGAGCGATACCAAATTATACTAAGCAACAGTTCGGCAACTTGCAAAATTAAGTGGAAACACTATTTTGAATGAAATGAGGCAGTTATTAACAATAAGACAAGATAATTTGTAGAATATACTGAACTGTGCAAACCATTTGGATACCTGTTCGTGAAGATGTGATAAGATGGAGAGAAAATTTGGTAATAGAAACATGCGAACACAATACGAGTGGGTTAAACTTTCTACAGGCCATCCAAGTGCTGCTCTCATTTACAGTACAGTGTAAAAGTTGGCAATGCCTGTGATTGTCTCAGTGATGGCAGCCAGTTGGAGAAAAGCATTAGTGGAGCTAACGAGTTTCCCAGAAAATGACAAAATACGAATGACTCGCATTATTTTTACACGAACATTTTTTGGCCATATATCTACGTTTATTATGTAAATTAAGATCAGAATATGATATTTCACATGTGGTGATGGACGTACAAGAATTATTCGTGGTTTGTAGACAGCCCCGTCTTTAATTTTTACTATTGCAACATGCTGATGTTTCCATTATTAATAAATCTAGCAATTTGTACGGTGAAATATTACTAACGATTTTTTTTTTTCTTAAATGTGGAATGTTGTGTTGGTGACAGACAGCAATCAATTATTTACATTTTATGGCTGACCTTTCATTAATTTTCTCCTTATTCTGCATTCTGGCTTTTCCATTCTACATGTATAAAGGCAGTTCGGCGTTTTTTATGTTGAAGCAGTTATTACTGTGTCTGTCTAAATTATGGAAATCTGTTTTGTCACAGTCTGATCATATGTAATTTATATGCAATAGAGAATTATTGTCTGGATGACAGACGAATTACATATGTTGTATTTTGTTTTGTTTCAGGTCACAAAAACAATTAAGGTTAACTGCCAGTGCCAGAATCTTACAACATTACTAGGAAAAAGAAGTTAAAAGTGACTTTGTGTTAAATCCAATCAATGGAAGGAAAAACAGCTAAGAAGAAGTACTTTCTCTTGAAGTAACATCCACAAAATATGCTGTAGAGACAACAGAGAACCCACACTAAAGATTAAATGTTATTAGCCATATTGCTACAACGGATAAAAAGTAAAACGCGGTTGACAGCATGCACGTCATTTGCTAAAATGGCGGATAACTGCAACAGCAAACATACATTACAACATAAGAGGTTAAAAAAAGGGCATCTGGTGAGGAAACGGCAAAATGTCAAAGGCTGATGACAATGAGCACAAAGTGCTGGGTGATCACCAATTAAAAAATGACAGTGGCTAAAATGACAGTGTGCAATACGCAACCTAGAGAGGAGGTCAGCCAAGCAGCCGGGAGAGGTTTAATTCCCCTAAAGGGAAGACCAGTGGTGACACCACCTGCTGACAGGTGGCAACACGGACATTGTAGGAAGGAATAGAAAAACTAGTGGGGCCGAGGTAGGTGGACTGTAGCCTTTGGCAGCAGCGTAAGCAACCTCGTTTCCCGTCAGACAGACATGACTGGGAACCCACTTAAACACCACAGTGGACCCCTCACGAGCGAGCGAGAAAAAGCGTTCTCGGACCCATTGCACTAAAGGATGGACTGCATACAGCACACGGAGGCTCTGAAGGACACAGAGAGAATTGGAGCAGACGAAAAAATCGAAAAGCCCGTGTCGCCGGATGTACTGCGTGGCCTGATACGAGGCGAAGATCTCCGCTGTAAATACTGAGCAGTGTTCCAGAAGCCAATACCCGAAATGATCAGTGCCAATGGCGAAGGCACACCCGACACCACAGTCAGTCCGAGAGCCACCAGTGTAAACGTAGGTACTATCGCTAAGTTCCGTGCAGAGGTCGACAAACTTACAGCTGTATATCGAATCTGGAGTAGAGCCATTAGGAAGCGATCAAAGTCCGAGGTAACTGCGGGCCGCCACTCGATGCCGAGGTGGAGAAGGGCTCGCACCTGTCGGGAAAGTGGCAAGTAGAGTGAAGTTCAGCTGCCAAACCGACAGCAGAAAGCGAACTCCAGGAGGTAACAGAGGAGAGAGATGTGCCCCGTACTGGCAGTCGAAGGAGTCGTCGAAGGAGGAGACGTAGGACGGGTGGCTAGGCACCCCAGATAGACGGTACGCATATCTGCCGAGGAGAATATTACATCGGTACTACAGCAGTAGTTCGGCAGCTTCTGCACACAGACTATCGACTCGGCTAGTGTAAAAAGTACCAGTGGTCAAACGAATTCAACGGTTGGGCATTGTATTTATACATCATAAGACGGACGGACGTGCCAATGCATCGACAAAACTCCCACGTCTAGTTTTGAATGGAGAAGGGATTGCTACTAACAGAGGAGGGCAGTCCGATCTGCTCCCCAGGAAACACCACTGAGGACACGAATGACACTGAGGGCCAGAGTACAGTGGGTGCCCAGGTAAGACACGTGTGGGAACTGTGAGAATTTCCTATCTAGTAGGAGCTGCCGGAATTTCATAGTTTCAGTGACCAGAGGAGAAACGTGCGTGAGGAGTAAAGACAGTGGAAGAAATCCACTGAGTCACCAGAAATTCATAAAAACAGTTTTGTCAGTGGTAAAGTGACGACTGTTGCTGATGCCCCACGAGTAAACACGATCTAGATATCACTGAAGATGCCATTCCAGGAGACAAGTCCTCGGAGAACTGCAACAGATCGCAAAACCATTAACGAAAAAGGAGGCGGAGAGGCCCAACTGGAGACAAACCATAATAGGCTTAATGCCGCTAGCAAAGAGGACGATCCTCTGGACGGCACCCTGAGGCCCCCCATTTTCCTGGATAATGTGACCGATAAGGCAGAACCCACGCATACCAAGCAAACTCTTGTCTTTTAAAAATTCCTGAAGGAAATGGGGCAGGCGGGCTAGAAAACTACACGTGTACACACTATGGAGGATACTAGCCCTCCAGCAGCTGTTATAGGCTTTCTCCAAATCAAAAAACATGGCCACAGTCTGGCATTTCTACAAAAAACTGTTCACGACATAGCTCAACAAAGTGATGAGATGGTCAACTGCACAACAGTGTGGTCTAAATGTACAATGTGCAGTGGTTAGTAAAATGCGAGACTCCAGCCACCAAATCAGGTCGGCATGAACCATACGTTCCATTACCTTGCAAACATCCGTGGTGAGGGAAATGGGGCGGCTGCTAGAAGGAAGGTGCTTGTGCTTTCCGGGCTTAGTTATAGGTATGACAGTGGCTTCACGCCAGTATTTGGGAAATGTGCCATCTGCCCAGATGTGATTGTCTGTTGTTGTTGTTGTTGTTGTTGTTGTTGTTGTGGTCTTCAGTCCTGAGACTGGTTTGATGCACCTCTCCATGCTGCTCTATCCTGTGCAGGCTTCTTCATCTCCCAGCACCTACTGCAGCCTACATCCTTCTGAATCTGCTTAGTGTATTCATCTCTTGGTCTCCCTCTACGATTTTTACCCTCCATGCTGTAAATTGGTAATCCCTCAATGTCTCAGAACATGTCCTACCAACCGATCCCTTCTTCTAGTCAAGTTGTGCCACAAACTCCTCTTCTCCCCAATTTGATTCAATACCTCCTCATTAGTTTTGGGATCTACCCATCTAATCTTCAGCATTGTTCTGTAGCACCACATTTCGAAAGATTCTATTCTCTTCTTGTCTAAACTATTTATCGTCCACGTTTCACTTCCATACATGGCTACACTCCATACAAATACTTTCAGAAACGACTTCCTGACATTTAAATCTATACACGATGTTAACAAATTTTTCTTCTTCAGAAACGCTTTTCTTGCCATTGCCACTCTACATTTTATGTCCTCTCTACTTCGACCATCATCAGTTATTTTGCTCCCCAAATAGCAAAACTCATTCACTACTTTAAGTGTCTCATTTCCTAATCTAATTCCCTCAGCATCGCCCAACTTAATTCGACTACATTCCATTATCCTCATTTTGCTTTTGTTGATGTACATCTTATACCCTCCTTTCAAGATCCTGTCCATTCCGTTCAACTGCTTTTCCAAGTCCTTTGCTGTCTCTGGCAGAATTACAATGTCATTGGCGAACCTCAAAGTTTTTATTTCTTCTCCATGGATTTTAATACCTACTCTGAAGTTTTCTTTAGTTTCCTTTACTGCTTGCTCAATATACAGATAGAATAGCATCGGGGATAGGCTAAAATCCTGTGTCACTCCCTTCCCAACCACTGCTTCCCTTTCATACCCCTCAACTGCCATCTGGTTTCTGTACAAATTGTAAATAGCCTTTCGCTCCCTGTATTTTACCCCTGCCACCTCCAGAATTTGAAAGAGAGTATTCCAATCAACATTGTCAAAAGCTTTCTCTAAGTCTACAAATGCTAGAAACGAGGGTTGGCCTTTCCTTAATCTTTCTTGTAAGATAAGTTGTAGGGTCAGTATTGCCTTACGTGTTCCAACATTTCTACGGAATCCAAACTGGTCTTCCCCGAGGTCGGCTTCTATCAGTTTTTCCATTCGTCTGTAAGGAATTTGTGTTAGTATTTTGCAGCTGTGACTTATTAAACTGATAGTTCGGTAATTTTCACATCTGTCAACACCTGCTTTCTTTGGGATTGGAATTATTATATTCTTCTTGAAGTCTGAGGGTATTTCGCCTGTCTCATACATGTTGCTCACCAGATGGTAGAGTTTTGTCAGGACTGGCTCTCCCAAGGCTGTCAGTAGTTCTAATGGAATGTTGTCAACTCCGGGGGCCTTGTTTCGACTCAGGTCTTTCAGTGCTCTGTCAAACTCTTCATGCAGTATCATATCTCCCATTTCATCTTCATCTACATCCTCTTCCATTTCCATAATATTGTTCTCAAGTACATTGCCCTTGTATAGACCCTCTATATACTCCTTCCACCTTTCTGCTTTCGCTTCTTTGCTTAGAACTCTGTTTCCATCAAAGCTCTTGATATTCATGCAAGTGGTTCTCCTTTCTCCAAAGGTTTCTTTAATTTTCCTGTGGGCAGTGAGATAACCCTCTACATCCTCATATTTGTCCTCTAGCCACCCCTGCTTAGCCATTTTGCACTTCCTGTCGATCTTGTTTCTGAGACGTTTGTATTCCTTTTTGCCTACTTCATTTACTGCATTTTTATATTTTCTCCTTTCATCAATTAAATTCAGTATTTCTTCTGTTACCCAAGGATTTCTACTAGCCCTCATCTTTTTACCTACTAGGTCCTCTGCTGCCTTCACTACTTCATCTCTCAAAGCTACCCATTCTTCTACTGTATTTCTTTCCCCCATTCCTGTCAATTGTTCCCTTATGCTCTTCCTGAAACGCTGTACAACCTATGTTTCTTTCAGTTTATTCAGGTCCCATCCCCTTAAATTACCAACTTTTTGCAGTTTCTTCAGTTTTAATCTACAGGTCATAACCAATAGATTGTGGTCAGAGTCCACATCTGCCCCTGGAAATGTGTTACAATTTAAAATCTGGTTCCTAAATCTCTGTCTTACCATTATATAATCTATCTGAAACCTTCTAGTATCCCCAGGGTTCTTCCATGTATACAACCTTCTTTCATGATTCTTGAACAAAGTGTTAGCTATGATTAAGTTATGCTCTGCGCAAAATTCTACCAGGCAGCTTCCTCTTTCATTTCTTAGCCCCAATCCATATTCACCTACTATGTTTCCTTCTCCCCCTTTTCCTACTGTCGAATTCCAGTCACCCATGACTATTAAATTTTCGTCTCCCTTCACTACCTGAATATTTTCTTTTATCTCATCATACACTTCATCAATTTTTTCTTCATCTGCAGAGCTAGTTGGCATGTAAACTTGTACTACTGTAGTAGGTGTGGGCTTCGTGTCTATCTTGGCCACAATAATGCGTTCACTATGCTGATTGTAGTAGCTTACCTGTACTCCTATTTTTTTTATTCATTATTGTATGAATTAAGGAGAAATTTCTTCCACGCAAGAAAAAGGTGCTGCAACATAGATCGAATAGGTGGGTGATTTGGTTGGTCGGTTGGGGAGAGGACCAAACAGTGAGGTCATCAGTCCGAAGATCGGGATGATGTGAGACCACGATCTAGCTCCGGCATAGTAAAGGCGACACTGTAGCATACATGATTCTGATAGGAGATGTATATCACCCGAGCCTCCTCCACTTGTTTTCAATGGAAGAAGGCAGGGTGATAGTGAATAGAGCTCGAAATCTCAACAAAATAGTGGCCTAAAGTGTTGGAGATAGCAACAGAATCCACAGTGACATCACATGCTACATTCAGACGAGAAAGTAGGGAATTGGCCTCAGGCCCAGAGAGTCAGTGGAGGTTAGCCCACACAACAGAAAAGAGAGTGGAATTGTTAAAAGAACTAGTACATGAAATCCAACTAGCTTTTTTGCCATCCTGAAGAATGCGTGACACTGTGCGTACAACTGTTTACAACAAACAAAGCTCGCCATCGGTAGGATGACGGTTAAAAACACAGAGAACGTGTCTCCGTGCACGAATTGTGACGCGGCATGCCTCAGTCGAACAACTGACCGGGACACGGAGCAGTGAAGGTGAAGTGGAACGGAACATTCTACGGCAAGAAGTATAATGATTGTAAAGTGTTCTACCTGGTCGTCACGACATCCAAATGTCGTTCACTGAAGGTCGGCAGGGAGTTGGCCTCAGAAAGCTGCCTGTCGGGTTTACACATAGGTCGGGTAGGAGTAAGCAAACGGATAGCACACGAGAAATGGTCGCTCGAGTACGTGTCAGAGAACGGACCACTCGAGATAACAGGCAAGCTGGGCAGTGCAGAAGGAGAGGTCCAAATGGGAATAGGCACGCGTGGAGTCTGAGAGAAACGTGGATTCTCCAGTGTTAAGCCAGATGGGGTCGAATTGACTGAGAAGGTCAGCCAAGAGGGCACCTCTCGGACAGGGTCTGGAAGGGTCCCAAAGGGGACGGTGTGCATTAATGTCACCGAGCAGCTAAAAAGGGTAAGGGAGTTGACCAATAAGCAGGAGGACTCTGCCCTGGTGGCATCGTATGACAAAGGGATGTAAAATTTGCAAAGAGAAAAGGTGAAGCGAGGAAGGAAAATGCGGATTGCAACAGCTTGCAGTCAGGTGTCGAGTGAGGTGGTCTGACTATGTGAACATCATCCCGGACGAGTAGAACAACTCTCCCACGAGACGGGATGCCATTCCCAGAGGGAAGGTCAAAGCAAACTGGGGGGGGCAAAAAAAGGCAGAGTTGAAAGCGGTTACGAGGACGCAATTTTGTTTCCCGGAGGCAGAAAAAAATTGGACACTACGATTCCGAGATCAGCCACAATTCCTCCTCCTCGGATCTAATGCTGCAAACATTCCACCGGAGGAGAGTCACGACAGAGAAAGGCGAGGAGGGAAAAAATGAAAGGTCGTCACCTCAGCAGCTACCAGTTGCCAGTTTTCGTAGACTCACTGCTACGAGGCACAGAGGATCCTGCTCCGTGAGATCTGCAGAGGCACCACCATTCTGACTGGGTCGGCCTGTGGATTCCAGGGCAGAAAAACGACTGGCGGTGCACACCGGTTACACGGAGGTCAGCCAGGTGAGGATATCACGTGGTGGATCCACTGAAGAGGATCTCCGAGTCACCGAAGTATTTGGAGCCTCTGCGGTTGGCACAGGAAGACTGTGACGCTTTTTGGCTGGAGGGAAGTAAAAAGTCTTCTTAGAAGTTTTCCTTCTGTCCTTTCCTGCCTGCCAGTTGCGTAACAAGTGATTACGCTGCCGGAGAGGAAAATTTGGGAGCTCACTGCACAGGCTACCGTGAGAGTCGGCGATTTTACAACCGCGGTGCCGAATTTGAGGTCAAATATCCGGGTGGCCACGTCCTTCACAGAGCGAGCTGTAGCGAGAACAGCACTGTAAGGGCCGAATGGTAAAATTCAGGGTTTCTGACTTGCCAGCAACTTGCGAGTGACAGGGTAAGGCACCTTTTCCTTCACCCGGATCTCCGAGACAGCGCACTCACCGAGATACGCAGAACAATCTCGGGAGGAGGCTGCACGGTTGCCACTGCAACTGATACAGTGAGGAGGAGGACGAGGCGGGCAATCGCCCTCGTGACATCCCTACCACAGGTTACACATTTGGACAGAACATTCGAGTGTGGTCGTAACGGTGAGACCGGTAGCAGCACATCAGTTTTGGAACGTAAGATCGGGCTGCGTAGCCTGCACTGACCTCTGAAGGAAGCACTACTCTATCAAATGTGGGCACTAAGGATGCATTTACCTTTTTCAATCACCCGACGGACTGTAACGACATCCCGATCGGAGAGGTAAGTTTGGCGTTCCGTCTCAGTCAGATCGTCGAGCAGCACAGTGAAAATAACTCCACGTGAAAAATCCGGCATTCGGTGGGCCTCGACACTGACAGGATAGCCACGGAGGAGCGAAGCTGCAAACAGTTGTCGTGCTCAAGACCGTCTTCGGTATGTGAAACCACGAGGAACTGCGGTCTCTGAATCGTCAGCCTCACTGTGTTTACGTTAAGTACACGTAGACTGCGGAGAAGGCGACTGGCTCGTTCCGAGAAAATCCATCGCTAATGCCGGCGTCTCCGACGGTGCACTTCTTCCGACCGGGGCTCCCCGTCGAGAGGGGGGGGGCCTCACCTGCCTCAGGTGATTGTTCACACCTCGTGTCACACCTCCCAAACTCGTGACAGAGGTACCAATTGGCAACTCGGGCAGGCAACAGTTCCCTGTACCCAGCCCGTAACAGGGGGTACACGCAGACCGTACCTGTCGACCCGGGGCTGGGAATTACACGTTACCCGGTCACCCGTTACGCGGTAGATGTGTGGGCCGGTCGTCAGGGGCACACGGGGAGGAAGAAGAAACAGAGAGGAACCTCAAATGCTGAAGCTGAGGAAGGATAGGAGATGGAGAATGAAGAAAGAAAGCAAAAACAGTGGACGGACTGTTCTGCTGTCAGGCTACTGAAAATTCAGAACATATTCCCAGAAATATCCGATGTTCCCAGAAATATCCGAGTCATGTCCCCCAAAGGAGGGGGAAAATAATAACAGGTGGATAGACATGCAGCACAGAAGGGAAAAGATGCTGCAAAGGCTGGAACCCCTCGGTAGCCGAGCGCAAACTCACTAAAGAGTAGTTGTGGAATGTTGTGTTGGTGACAGACTGCTACAAATAATTCACATTTTATGGATGGCTCTTTATTAGTTTTCTACTCCTGTTGCTTTTGGCATTTCTGTAATCAATGGATACAGGTAGTATGGTGTTTTGAAGTATGCTGAAGTTATTACGAGACACGTCTAAATTATGGACATTTTTGTTTTGTGACATTCTGATAGGAAGTAAATTATATACAGTGACAAATTCTTGTTGCGATGAGAGACGAATTATGTGTGATAATATTCTTCTCGGGTACGCAGCCGGATCATAATGTCTTCATGACACAATATTTCCGCGGTCCAACTGGCCACCATCTTCAGGTGAGAGTGCTCGCGCACGATCTCGCTGGAACTGACTTCCTAGCGCAAGCGGCAGCCCCTATATAGGCCGCAGAAGACCCACAACGTGTGCGCGAGAAGGTGCCGTAACTGCCCTCTAGCGCAGTAAACATACCACGCCACCAGTGGTGGAAATAGGTGAAATCGAGATATCGCTGTCAAAAATTAAAAAATTATTATTCCGACAATCGAAACACAGTGTCAGATAACACCGGGTTCCAAGTCTTACTTAAAAGATAACCCTTGTCTCTATTAATAAGATTGACAGATAAACGAATCTCTAAGAATTCTTTTAAAACAAAGTCCCAATAGCGAGATGCAGGGGCAACCATTTGTGTCTCGTCATAGAGCATTGTGTGTCCCTCGGTGAGACAGTGCTCCGCCACTGCAGATTTCTCAGGTTGAAGCAGTCGTGTGTGCCGCTGATGCTCAACACATTGGTCCTGAATGGTCCGGATTGTCTGACCAATATAAGCCTTCCCACAGTGGCAAGGGATCTTGTACACACCGGGTTTCCTCAAACCCAAGTCATCCTTTACAGAGCCAAGGAGCGCTCTAATCTTGGCTGGCGGATGGAAAATACTTTTGATATGGTATCTTTTCAGAATTCTTCCTATCTTTGAGGAAATGCTCCCAGCAAAAGGCAGAAAAGCCACCGATTTGCAGGTATCTTCTGGTGGTTCAGGCGAAGGACCAAACTGGAAAGCTTGACGGATCTGTTTATCTGTATAGCCATTCTGCTTGAACACAACCTTAAGATGGTCCAATTCTTGTGTCAAGCTTTCTCCATCTGAAATGGCATAAGCTCTTCTCGCCAACGTCTGCAGGACCCCCGTACGCTGGAACGATGGATGAGAGCTAGAAGCATGCAGGTAACGGTCCGTGTGCGTAGGCTTTCGATAAACACTGTGTCCCAGTGTCCCATCATCCTTTCTGTACACCAGAACATCCAGAAACGGAAGCTTTCCATCACTTTCCACCTCCACAGTAAACTTGATGCTAGGATGCAGGGAATTAAAATGATCTAGGAGGCGGTCAAGAGCTTCTCTCCCATGAGGCCACACCATAAACGTATCGTCAACGTACCTCCAGAAACACGTCGGTTTTAAGGACGCCGTCTTCAGTGCCATGTCCTCAAAATCTTCCATAAAAAGATTGGCGACTATTGGGGACAATGGGCTCCCCATAGCCACTCCGTCAGTCTGTTCAAAATATTTGTCATTGAATAAAAAGTGTGTCGACGTCAGCACGTGGTGACAAAGCCTGGTTGTTTCCTCATCCAGTTTCTTACCAATTAATTGCAAGGATTCTTCCAGAGGAACCCGGGTAAAAAGTGACACGACATCAAAGCTCACGAGTAAATCCGAGGGACTAAGAGACAAGGACTTCAATCTCTGAATAAACACCATAGAATTGGAAACGTGATGTTCGCATTTACCGACGTGAGGGCCAAGAACAGATGCTAAATACTTGGCTAGATTGTAGGCAGGAGCACCCAAATTACTCACGATCGGACGAAGCAGGACCCCTTTCTTTTGAATCTTGGGTAGACCGTATAATCTCGGTGGCACGGCAGCACCAGGACGAAGTTTTTTGAGAACGTCGTCAGGTAAGAACTCTTCTTCAGCAGTGAAAGCGTCTTCCGTTTTATCCGTTCAGTTGGGTCGTCCCGCAATGTTCTGTATGCTGAGTCTTCAAGTAAGAGATCCATCTTTCCCAGATAGTCATCACATGACAGAAGAACCGTTGCGTTGCCTTTGTCTGCTGGTAGAACTATCAGATCTTCGTCTTCTCTAATGGGCCGGACAGCTGCCCTTTCGAGAGAGGAGATGTTACTCCGTGGAGGCGGCACCCCACAGTTCCGGCGAGATCGTGCACCAGCACTCTCACCTGAAGATGGCGGCCAGTTGGACCACAGAAATATTGTGTCATGAAGACGTTATGATCCAGCTGCATACCCGAGAAGAATATTATCAATTATTATGCCGGGAAAAACTTCGTAGCCACATCAGAAGCCTCTACGAGGAGGAGATGGTGGAACTTGTGAAGAAGTTTCATAAACTTCGTAAGAAGAAAGGCAAGTTGCTGAGTACCCTCGCCTTTTTGCTGAGATGCCGCGATGGAAGAGTAATACCTAAGTTTGCTAGATTTGTGCATTTTATTGATACGAAAATGGCCAACAACATCAAGAAGCATGCCAGTTTCGCCTTAGTCAAGGAGCGCATTCGCTTCACTCGAAGACAACTGGATCTCATATCCAAGGATTTACTTTTCTTGCACTTGGAGTTATCGTCGCTGCTGTCGGACGCATCCTGGGAATGGGTGGATAGTTCTTCTTGGCCACTATCAGATTGGACGCATAGGAGTGCCGTCATGAAACAGTCTTCGAAGTTTCAACGGCTTTGTTCTCAACCCACGATATCTGATGACGACACCCGTCGACGGACAGTGATTAACCTCACGAGTAAAGAACTGGACGACGCCACGCTGTCAGTGTTGGAGAAAGGCCTGAATTTTGCCCCTACACCGAGGAATGTGCCTATCACCGAATTCATCTGCGCGGTCGAACAAGCAGTGTCCAGCTTTTCGGAGGACCAAGCTGAAGAGATTAGGCAAGAGGTCTCACATACATTGCGGCAGGCACCGCCTCCACGGAGTAACATCTCCTCTCTCGAAAGGGCAGCCGTCCGGCCCATTAGAGAAGACGAAGATTTGATAGTTCTACCAGCGGACAAAGGCAACACAATGGTTCTTCTGTCACGTGATGACTATCTGGGAAAGATGGATCTCTTACTTGAAGACTCAGCATACAGAACATTGCAGGACGACCCAACTGAACGGATAAAACGGAAGACGCTTTCACTGCTGAAGAAGAGTTCTTTACCTGACGACGTTCTCAAAAAACTTCGTCCTGGTGCTGCCGTGCCACCGAGATTATACGGTCTACCCAAGATTCATAAGAAAGGGGTCACACTTCGTCCGATCGTGAGTAATTTGGATGCTCCTACCTACAATCTAGCCAAGTATTTAGCATCTGTTCTTGGCCCTCACGTCGGTAAATGCGAACATCACGTTTCCAATTCTATGGTGTTTATTCAGGGATTGAAGTCCTTGTCTCTTAGTCCCTCGGATTTACTAGTGAGCTTTGATGTCGTGCCACTTTTTACCCGGGTTCCTCTGGAAGAATCCTTGCAATTAATTGGTGAGTAACTGGATGAGGAAACAACCAGGCTTTGTCACCACGTGCTGACGTCGACATACTTTTTATTCAATGACAAATATTTTGAACAGACTGACGGAGTGGCTATGGGGAGCCCATTGTCCCCAATAGTCGCCAATCTTTTTATGGAAGATTTTGAGGACATGACGCTGAAGACGGCGTCCTTAAAACCGACGTGTTTCTGGAGGTACGTTGACGATACGTTTATGGTGTGGCCTCATGGGAGAGAAGCTCTTGACCGCCTCCTAGATCATTTTAATTCCCTGCATCCTAGCATCAAGTTTACCATGGAGGTGGAAAGTGATGGAAAGCTTCCGTTTCTGGATGTTCTGGTGTACAGAAAGGATAATGGGACACTGGGACACAGTGTTTATCGAAAGCCTACACACACGGACCGTTACCTGCATGCTTCTAGCTGTCATCCATCGTTCCAGCGTTCGGGGGTCCTGCGGACGTTGGCGAGAAGAGCTTATGCCATTTCAGATGGAGGAAGCTTGACACAAGAATTGGACCATCTTAAGGTTGTGTTCAAGCAGAATGGCTATACAGATAAACAAATCCGTCGTGCTTTCCAGTTTTGGTCCTTCGCCTGAACCACCAGAAGATACCTGCAAATCGGTGGCTTTTCTGCCTTTTGCTGGGAGCATTTCCTTGAAGATAGGAAGAATTCTGAAAAGATACCATATCAAAAGTATTTTTCGTCCGCCAGCCAAGATTAGAGGATTAGAGCGCTCCTTGGCTCTGTAAAGGATGACTTGGGTTTGAGGAAGCCCGGTGTGTACAAGATCCCTTGCCACTGTGGGAAGGCTTATATTGGTCAGACAATCCGGACCATTCAGGACCGATGTGTTGAGCATCAGCGGCACACACGGCTGCTTCAACCTGAGAAATCTGCAGTGGCGGAGCACTGTCTCACCGAGGGGGACACAATGCTCTATGACGAGACACAAATGGTTGCCCCTGCATCTCGCTATTGGGACTGTGTTTTAAAAGAATCCATAGAGATTCATTTATCTGACAATCTTATTAATAGAGACAAGGGTTATCTTTTAAGTAAGACTTGGGAAAATTTTTTTAAATTTTTGACTGCAATATCTCAATTTCGCCTATTTCCACCACTGGCAGCGCGGTATGTTTACTGCGCTAGAGGGCAGTTACGGCACCTTCTCGCGCACACGTTGTGGGTCTTCTGCGGCCTATATAGGGGCCGCCGCTTGCACTAGGAAGTCAGTTCCGGTGAGATCGTGCACCAGCACTCTCACCTGAAGATGGCGGCCAGTTGGACCGCGGAAATATTGTGTCACGAAGACGTTATGATCCAGCTGCATACCTGAGAAGAATATTATCAATTATTAAGCCGGGAAAGCCTTCGTAGCCACGAATTACGTGTGTATTACGACTCGTAACCTAACAGTGTCTAGATTAGGTGGGAATGCAAACAGTCTGAAGCCAACAAAAGAGAAAGTAAAAACCTGGTTGTGGTAGTTGCCTGTAGCATAGCCCAAGGCTTAGGTAAACTTGGAAGGCAACAGTTTACTTGTGAGTTGGAGTAGCCAACAAATGTGAAAGCAGAAAAACTCGTTACAGTGACAAACTGACTTGTAGCACAGCTAGAGGCCTGGGTAAGGTTGGAAGGCAACAGACTGGTTGTCAGTTTGCGATGCGAATGTATGTGAAAGCTGGAAAACTGTTACGTTGTCAAACTGACATGTAGTGTAGCCCAAGGTCTATGTAAGAGCGACATGCCTCAATCTTTAACACTATTGGCGCTGATAAATAGATACTAACGTTAAGTTCCATTAATAGGTTCTTCCTGTGTTACGCAGATTCTTCTGATCACACCACATTGAAACGGTACGAGTTTTTATAATGGGGGTTATTTCGTACTAACCTACAGAAATATTTACTCAAGTGTATTTATTTCTAGAGATATTACCTTTTAGTTTTCTGACCTGAGTTAGTTTGTCTCTAATCACCCTATAAGACAATCATTTGGTGTTCTTTTAAGTAACCTATGACGAATACCAAAACAGAGTACTTCAGCTTGCTTTCAGTGGAAATTCGATTTGACTCCATCGAGTTTTCAGCTACCGCATCCGAACAAGTTTGCTACAGGGACCTCGTCCTTATGGCAATGTAGTTAAGTGGTGTATGTTGCACGGTTTTATAGCCAGTCGTAGGATGTGTCCGAAGTGTGGTGGGGATATGAGCCTTATTTCTGATACAAAAGGTACAGATGGGGTGCACTGGAGCTGCAAAAAGACTGATCACAGAGTTAGTTGCAGCATCAGAAAAAAAATCACTGTTTGAGTGAAGCAAGTTAAACATTGCAAAAATTCCGCAATTAACTTGTCTCTGAGCTAAAAGATGCAAAAACTTTTTTATTACCAATGAACTACTGTTACCTGAGAATACAGTAGTACATTGGAAGAACTTCTGCAGAGAAGTACGTAGTGAAATGCGCTTCAAAGAAAGTGAGAAACTCGGTGGCAACAGAGTCACTGTTGAGAGCGACGAGGCAGTGTTTGTAAGAGGAAAATATGGCAGAAGGAACGAGAAAAGAGGATAGCACATTTTCGAAGGAATCCAAAGAGGAACCCACAAACGTTTTTAAGTTGTTCCCTGATGGACGAAAAAGTTGCTATTCAGTATCAAAGAGTAATTTCTTCCAGGAATGGCTGTCATTTCCGACTGTTTTAGGTTATACAAATGCTTGAACAATGAAGGATTCAAGCATTCTACAGTTAACCACAAAGTGACATTTAAGGATCCCAAAATACGTGCACACACTAATAGTATCAAAGGACCCAGTCAGCTATAAGATTTCTTCGTGGCACTAGATGGTGCAAAAAATTTTTTGACATTTACTCTTTCAAATATGTGTGATGCAGAAGGTACTTTCAATAGCTGGACTTATTTACACATTTCACGAAGAGTGCACTAACAGTGCACAAGACTTAGTGTGATGTGTTATTTTCAATAAAATAACGGATTGTTATTTTTTGGAATTCCTTTGTTGTTTCTATATTTTTACTTTACTGGAGATGTGATCCATCTACGTAACTAAATAAAAAACAGTTTGTTTCTGTCACACAGATTTCGCTTCTTCTTATTTACAGTGTTATTAATGGATCGTGCCATTGGCGACCACCGTGGTACCACAGTTCCCGTTTTATCACCAAAATTATGTTTTTTCGGCAAGAGTAGTGCACTCGGCCCTCGTGAGACCAATCGAGAAGCTACTCGATTGAGAAGTAGCGGCTCCGGTAACGAAAACTGACAATCTGACCTCGTGCTCCACCGTATCCACATCCAGTGACACCTACAGGATGACGACGACACGGCAGTCGGTCAGTAATGCTGCGTGTTCAGAGAGCTGTTCGGATGCAGTTTAGTTATTTAGTTTAGTACATTAGTGGCTTGTAAAACACTGTGTTTCTTAAATACAAAGAAGTGAAACCTGTGTACAATAAAAACAAAAGCTTGTATTGTTCCATAGGCAGGTCTCATCTCCAAGAATATATTGTTATCACTTGTGTTAAATCATTTATTATGTGTTTTTGTGTATCCGTGTTTGTCTGTGGTACTTAAATTCCATCTTACTAGCTACACATACTATGCTAAAGGACATTGTGAAAAATGCAATACTTGTTTCGCCAAAGTTTGAAACCAAACATCATTCTTACTGGCTAAACGAATCAGCTCTTCCGCCACCTTACATTCCCATCACCACTCGCAGCAGGCATTACTGACATATGCTTTAAAGTAAGGGCACTGACAGTGCTTTGTAAAATTGTACCGTAGGATACTAAAAAAGAAACTAGAACTTATCAAGTCACAGGCAGGCACAATTAAAAGACACTTACATAAAGCTTTCGGCCACAACTTTCATCTGTAAAAGACACACACACACACACACACACACACACACACACACACACACACACACACACACACACACACACACAAAGCTTTCGGCCACAACTTTCATCTGTAAAAGACACACACACACACACACACACACACACACACACACACACACACACACACACACACACACACACACCCAAGCAGGCACACCTCATGCACACATGACTGCCAACTCCAGCATCTCATGTTGGCAGCTTTCACAGGTGGCCACGTCATTTACCAGCTCCGCTGCAGTCGTTACTCAGCTCTTTATATTCGTACAACTATCAACCGGCTGTCGACCGGGATGAATGGCCACCTCCAAACTGCGGCCGAGAGCAAAGTGGAGCACCCTGTGGCACAACGTGCAGTTGAGCATAATCAACTCAATTCACTAGCCGAGCCACCTCAATCCTTCCCTCCACCATCAGCTTTTCTGAACTGTGCAGATAGGAACTACCCTTCTCCACAGCCTCCACCCAACAGTTTCCACCCCCTCTGTCCTATCATCTCCTCCCTTTCTCATCTCCCACCCTGTTTATTTGCAACCCCCTACCAATGCATTTGCCTGTCTTTCCCTGCTCCACATCTCCCTGTACCACAACCTCCTGACACTGTGCCTGTTGGCATTCTAGTCCCTGCACACTCCACCTGACAGCGTTTGTGTCTCTCCCCACCTGTACACTACTATCCCTTTCCCTTCCTCGCCGTCTCCAGATTGCTGCTCGCATCACGTGTGATAGTTGCATTCCAGCCCGAGGTGCTGGAGTTGGCAGTCACGAGTGCACAAGGGATGCTCCCTTGTGTATACGAATGATGTCTCTCTGTCTCTTTTGCTGATGAAGGCTGGGGCTGAAAGCTGTGTGTAAGTATCTCTCAATTGTGCCCGTGTGCAACTTAACGTGTCTTCTTTAAAGTAAGTAGCAATTTGTCTTTTCCTACAGTGTCGATATTCCTCCCTGGAGTTTTTATTGTTTGAAATCGTAACTTACATTAGGTAAACCACACACTTCGTCAGTTGAGAAGGCTGATGGCTCAGTAACTTGCAGAAGAGAGGAAATGCTATAAGCATTTCTTTATAAAAGTCAGTTCAGGAGCTGAATTAGAAAAGCAGTAAGCAATTCAGATGATGTGCACGAATCCATTTGATATTAGAATAAAGGAATGGTGCTGTATACCACAATGTTACAATAGAAATTATTAAAGTCAAAGGAAATGTAGCACAAAAGGAACTCGCAAAATTATTTACACAATGCCTGCAAAGGCCAACAATGCCTCAAAACTAATTCAATGAAAGATATATCAAGGGGACAGGAGATGGGGTGGGGGTCGGATTTGGGGTGGGGGTGGGGGGGCCGGGGAGGGGTATCTAAGCGGCTTGCAGCCTTCTCTCCATAATGTACAAGAAAGTGACTGAATTATCACCGACCACTTAGAGGGAGCCATGAATGCCAATGCTTTAGCTTCATCAGGACAGTGGACAGGTAAAGAGATCCCACACTACTACAAACATTTTCAGAATACCTGCAGGAGGTTTTACACTCCTAAACTGGGAGAAAGAAGGGCAAATACCTACACAAACTTTGTTTTGCTGAAAACGTCATACTTTTTGTCTACCATTCAAATAAATTTCAACAATTAATGGAAAAACTTAAACGTATAAGTTCGAAAAAAGGCCCAAAAATCAATAATGATAAGACTAGCATCTACATCTATGTGATTACTCTGCTATTCACAATAAAGTGCCAGGCAGAGGGTTTAATGAACCATCTTCATCTTCAAGCCGTCTCTCTACCGCTCCACTCTCGAACGGTGTGTGGGACAACGGCCTTAAATTTTTCTGTGTGAGCCCTGCTTTCTCTTATTTTATCGTAATGATCATTTCTCTCTATGTAAGTGGGTGCCAACAGAATGTTTTCGCAATCGGAGGAGAAAATTGGCGATTGAAATGTCGTGAGAAGATCCTGTCGCAACGAAAAATGCCTTGGTATTAATGATTACCACTGCAATTCATGTATTGTGTCTATGGCACTATCTGCCCTTCTCTGAACTTTTTCTATGTTAACTGTCAGCCCCACCTGATGCACATCCCACACTGCACAGCAATACTCCAGAACAGGGTGGACATGCATGGTGTAAGCAGTCTCTTTAGTAGACCTGTTACATCTTCTTAGTGTTCTGCCGACGAATCTGGGGGAGCCCCTACTACCGGCCCCTCAGAGAGCCTTTCGCTGTCTGCCAGGCTTTGGAATGATCTCCCTCTCGACCACAGGAGAGGGCTCCACCTCAGTGCAGGCAGTACCCAGGGCGGCCACAGCAATGGACCGATCGGGGGACACGTGGGACGTGCTCCCTCACGTCCGACCCCTCACAGTGATGCCCCTTGGCAGCAGCCTCAAGTTGTGATGCTGTGTGACGGAAGCCAGCACAGCCTGAAGCTGTGAGCAATGGGTCACAAACTCGGCTCGCATCTGTACACAGCCATCACAGTTACTATCCACTACTGAAGTCGCTCCTATTTGAAGCTCATAAAAATATGTAACAAACAAACGTTGTACTCAGCTTATTAGCTGCAGGAATTCGAAGTGCCTTCTCACTGATGGTCTAGCCAACACTGAGCTACACTAACCAAAACGAACAAAAGCCCGTGCAATACGAGGGTCGATAACAATGGCGGTACTGTAGGCTACACTGCTATTAAAATAAAAGGTTGTGCCTAGCAAGCACTCGAACACACAAGAAAATACAGAAATAAACTAGTAACTACACAGGTATCTGTAAATATAAGTCGCTCCTGTTGGAAGCTAGTAAAAATATGTAACAAACAAATGGTGTACTCTCCTTATTAGCAGCAGCAACTCGAGTTGCTCTCTCACTCACAGTCTATCCGACAGTGAGCTATACTAACCAAAACTAAAAGACAATGTATATCGGAGGCACTAAAAAACCTAACAGAAAACCAGGAACATGTAGCCGACGACAGATTCTCAGAAATACTGTACAGCTTGCAGCCCCTGGCTGGTCCTGCATGGAAAATGAGCCTCTCCGTCCTTCCACCATATCCCTCTCTCCACTCTGTCTTCTCCTCTCTCAGCCGGCCACTGCGGCCGAGCGGTTCTAGGAACTTTAGTCCGGAACTGCCCGACTGCTACGGTCGCAGGTTCGAATCCTGCCCCGGGCATGGATGTGGGTGATGTCCTTAGGTTTGTTAGGTTTACATAGTTCTAAGTTCTAGGGGACTGATGACCTCAGATGTTAAGTCCCATAGTGCTCAGAGCCATTTGAACCATTTTTTTCTCCTCTATTGTTCATACATTACTTCACTTCTCGAGGTCTCTCATCTCTTATTCTCATTCTGAGAGCCTATCAATTCCTGTTCTTTTAACATGATCATACCACCTTAATCTTATCTTCTCTATGTTCTCTTGCACAGGCAACTCTCTCTCTCTTTCTCTCAGCAACTCATTCCTTATTCACTCAGTCCATTCCCGTAAGACTACTCTGCTTCTCCGAAATTTCATCCTGCAAGCTCGTGTCCCACTCACCTGCCTTTTCTTTGTTGCCCACAGTTCTGACACGTACTGGAGCACAGTACGATCGGCATAACAACTGCCCACTTTCAGGTTGCACGTCCTCACTCCGTACCGCGTTTCTTACAATCTGCAGGAATCCGTGTGCTCACCTTCCCCTTTTGCTACTCTCCTTACTGTCTTTCCTGCCATCTTCTACCACGCTCCCCGGGTACAGGAAACTATCTTTTCTTTTCGGTACCTTCTCTCGGGGGAGCCTCGACCGCAGAGAGTTCAATCCCAGTGCGGAGCCTCGGAGAACTCACATCGACAGCTCCCGGCTATTGGAGGGGAGGAGGAAAATAAAATACCTTGTGCGGACCAAAGCAGCACGAGGGCAAATTCAGATAGCAAATCCAGTAGCGTATAAAATTACACACTTCCGAATACAGAACGAGCTCGGTGAGACTCGACAGTCACAAAACTTTTACAGCCAGTATACGAGATGTACACTGACGGGACACACGGTTACGACCGCAACTCGCCGAACGCCACCCGGTGGTGGAGACAAAACTATCTTAACACATCGGCTAAGAGAGGCACTCTGCCTGCCACTCGTATACCGTAGCCGCCCATCGATAGAATGGCACGCAACCCTGCAGATTAGGAAAGCCACAGGGTGTTCACCTGGTCTCTATCATATATTCGATCGAGTGTCGGGCCGATCGTGCACCTAAACCCGTATCGTTAGGCCCGAGAGAAAGCGAACGGGTGATACGTAACTGTCAGCGCAAGGGAAAGCATTCTAGAAATAACTTTCTCAACAGTTGTGAGTGGGCTTCTGTTGTGGGAGTTGTGGACAGTAGCAAATGGTTAAGAAAGAAGTTGCAAAATAATTTGACTGGCCACACGAAGAACACGAGCTCGTCACTCAGGTGAGTGCCCGAACCCAGACAGAAAGCTCTGCAGAACGTAAGGAGAGAGACCGTCCCGAGATGGGGGACACTCTGACAATTTCTAGTTTACTCTCGAGTATAAACACTTCACTTAAAAATGTCAGAGGAGGGATTCGGCTTCTCGGCACCACTGCCCGTACATCAGACGTACGATTCCAGCTGCAACCTCAATGTGAGGGGCACGATGCGTCCACACTGCCAGTCGACTCCGGCGCATAACGAGTCACGACGTCAGCAGCCCGAATGTCGCCGGTGTATGACGCGTTACGGCACGACACTCCTGTCGAAGTACACCTGCCAGTTCCAGTTGTCTTTAAGCTATCGGCACACGAACCGTGCTGTCGGACGTCAATGTCGAGCATGCCGAGTTCGACGTGCTATCGAAAACTCGGAAATGACTCAATTTATACATTCGGTACTCGGTCCTAAACGTGGTATGGGTGATTTCAACGCACTTCGGCAGTAGTGTCAGCTGTATCTGGTTTGTAAATCATACTGTTTACAAAATGGATGGCTGTAAAATTCTTATATTAGCTCTATTAAAATGTACTTTCCTCCCATGTCCACATGCTAGTCAGGTAGTTCAGTCTGCCGCATTCATAAATAAAAACTTCGATATCTGTGAAAATACTATACGGCAAAAAGGAAAGTACCGTGTCAAGTCAATAAGGACATCGACTTATAGAAGTTCCATTACAAATAGTGCAATACAAATTTACAACATTTCTCCACATAAGATAAAAATTATTTCATCATTCTCACTTTTTAGTAAAACCCTAATGTCAGTCTTATTTGATCACTGTCCCTACTTAGGTGCTGGATCTCTACAATATTTCAATTACAAAACTTAAAAGGAAAAAAAAAAAAAAAGGGCAAAATATCTTAACTGCTAATAGTGCAAGGGGTCCTGCAGATCCAGCCAATGGAAACAACTCACTCCTCAAAAGGAGTGCACTTATACTTACATAACATTGAATATTATAGTATATACTTACATTAAACTAATAAAAACATATCAGAACCTATTGAAATGCGAAGGATAGAAAAGAAATATTTTGATGCTTTGAGACAGGAACCAGTAACACACAATTTCAAGACAAAGAATCACACAATTAATGGCAGGTTTTCGAGAGCACCTCAGTTTTCTGGTGCTCAGAAACGGCATATGCAGGGTGGTCCATTGATAGTGACCGTGCCAAATATCTCACGATATAAGCGTCAAACGAAAAAACTACAAAGAACGAAACTCGTCTAACTTGAAGGGGAAAACCAGATGGCACTATGGTTGGCCCGCTAGATGGTGCTGCCATAGGTCAAACGGATATCAACAGCATTCTTTTAAACCCCCATTTTTTATTAAATATTCGTGCAGTATGTAAAGAAATATGAATGTTTTAGTTGGACCACTTTTTTCGCTTTGTGATAGAAGGCGCTGTAATAGTCACAAACATATAAGTATGTGGTATCACGTAGCATTCTGCCAGTGCGGGTGGTATTTGCTTTGTGATACATTACCTGTGTTAAAATGGACCATTTACCAATTGCGGAAAGGTCAATATTGTGTTGATACATGGATATTGTGTTCAAAATGCCCAACGGGCGTGTGCTATGTATGCTGCTCGATATCCTGGACGACAACATCCAAGTGTCTGCACCGTTCACCGGATAGTAAAGTTATTTAAGGAAACAGGAAGTGTTCAGCCACATGTGAAACATCAACCTGCAACAAACGATGATGCCCAAGTAGGTGTTTTAGCTGTTGCCGCGGCTAATCCGCACATCAGTAGCAGACTAATTGCGCAAGAATTGGAAATCTCAAAAACGTTGGTGCTGAGAATGCTACATCAACATCGATTGCACCCGTACCATATTTCTATGCACCAGGTATTGCATGACAATGACTCTGAACATCATATACAGTTCTGCCACTAGGCACAAGAGAAATTACGGGACGATGACAGATTTTTTGCACGTGATCTATTTAGCAACGAAGCGTCATTCACCAATAGTGGCATAATATGCACTATTGGGCAACGGAAAATCCACGATGGTTGCGACAAGTGGAACATCAGCAACCTTGGCGAGTTAATGTATGGTGCGGCAATATGGGAGGAAGGATAATTGGCTCCCATTTTATCGATGACAATCTAAATGGTGCAATGTATGCCGATTTCCTATGTAATGTTCTACCGATGTTACTACGATATTTTCGCTGCACGACTGAATGACAATGTACTTCCAACACGATGGATGTCCGGCACATAGCTCGCATGTGGTTGAAGCGGTACTGAATAGCATATTTCATGACAGGTGGATTGGTCGTCGAAGCACCATACCCTACCCGCACATTCACCATATCTGACAACCCCGAATTTCTTTATGTGGGGAAAGTTGAAGGATATTTGCTATCGTGATCCACCGACAACACCTGATAACATGCGTCAGCGCACTGTCAATGCATGTGTGAATGTCATGGAAGGCGAACTACTCGCTGTTGAGAGGAATGTCATTACACGTATTGCATTGAGGTTGATGGACATCATTTTGAGCATTTATTGCATTAATGTGGTATAGACAGGTAATCACGCTGTAACAGCATGCGATCTCAGAAATGATTAGTTCACAAAGGTACATGTATCACATTGGAACAACTGAAATAAAATGTTCAAACATACCTACGTTCTGTACTTTCATTTAAAAAACCAACCTGTTACCAACTGTTCGTCTAAAATTGTGAACCATATGTTTGTAACTATTACAGCGCCATCTATCACAAAGCGAAAAAAGTGGTCCAACTAAAACATTCATATTTCGTTACGTACTACACAAATGTGTAACAAAAGTGGGGGGTTCCTATTTTTAAAAAAACAGTTGATATCCGTTTGACCTATGGCAGCGCCATTTAGTGGGCCAACCATAGCGCCATCTGGTCTCCCCCTTCAAACTAGATACGTTTCGTTCTGTGTAGGTTTTTTGTTTGACGCTTACTTCGTGAGATTTTTGGCCACCCTGTATATATATATATGAGCTTCAAGTAAAGCCAATACGGTGCCTCCCAAATCTGCACTGCAGGGAGATGGCGTGTGTGTGACATAGTGGCGTTCTGCCATCTCACTGGTCAACATTCAAATGCATGTGCAGAGTATCTGACATGCTATCTCTTGCCCTGCACATTCAGAAAGACTCCTCAACGTGCTATTCCAAGCTCTGACATCAGAAACTCGAATTGCTCAATGCTCGACACAGGGATGCACAGTTCATGTGCCGACAGCTTTCGCATCTGCAATTGAATCCCTGGTAATGAACATGAATGCTTGATTTATTAACAATGGGAATACCATTATTTTATTTTAATAATGATAGTGATTTGTAAAGTAATTACTATTTGTGGTCCATAACAAGTTTTTTTGTCAAAATAAATATTTGTGTCAATCTAATTACATTTCACCAGGTGGCAGTTGGTTGGTTGGTTTTGGGATCTGATGGGGGCTAAACATCAAGGTCATCAGTCCACAGTTCCTAACAGACATACTTGTAAAAGGCCTACACAGTAAAAACATAACCTCTGCACTCAGAGGGAGGGAACAGCAAGTGGTACAGAGCTAAAACGAACACCGCAATAACACAAAATTGTTGTTGTTGTGGTCTTCAGTCCTGAGACTGGTTTGATGCAGCTCTCCATGCCACTCCATCCTTTGCAAGCTTCTTCATTCAGTACTTACTGCAGCCTACACCCTTCTGAATCTGCTTAATGTATTCATCTCTTGGTCTCCCTCTACGATATTTACCCTCCATGCTGCCCTCCAATACTAAATTTGTGATCCCTCAATGTCTCAGAACATGTCCTACCAACCGGTCCCTTCTTCTGGTCAAGTTGTGCCACAAACTTCTCTTCTCTCCAATCCTATTCAATACTTCCTCATTAGTTATGTGATCTACCCATCTAATCTTCAGCATTCTTCTGTAGCACCACATTTCGAAAGCTTCTATTCTCTTCTTGTCCAAACTATTTACCGTCCATGTTTCACTTCCATACATGGCTACACTCCATACAAATACTTTCGGAAACGACTTCCTGACACTTAAATCTATACTCGATGTTAACAAATTTCTCTTCTTCAGAAACGCTTTCCTTGCCATTGCCAGTCTACATTTTATATCCTCTCTACTTCGACCCTCATCAGTTATTTTGCTCACCAAATAGCAAAACTCATTCACTACTTTAAGTGTCTCATTTCCTAATCTAATTCCCTCAGCATCACCCGACTTAATTCGACTACATTTCATTATCTTCGTTTTGATTTTGTTGATGTTCATCTTATACCCTCCTTTCAAGACACTGCCCATTCCGTTCAACAGCTCTTCCAAGTCCTTTGCTGTATCTGACAGAATTACAATGTCATAGTTTTTATTTCATCTACATGGATTTTAACACCTACTGCGAACTTTTCTTTTGTTTCCTTTACTGCTTGCTCAATACACAGATTGAATAGCATCGGGGATAGGCTACAACCCTGTCTCACTCCTTTCCCAACCACTGCTTCCCTTTCATGTCCCTCGACTTTTATACCTGCCATCTGCTTTTTGTACAAATTGTAAATAGCCTTACGCTCCCGGTATTTCACCCCTGCCACCTTCAGAATTTGAAAGAGAGTATTCCAGTCAACATTGTCAAAAGCCTTCTCTAAGTTTACAAATGCTAGAAACGTAGGTTTGCCTTTCCTTAATCTTTCTTGCAAGATAAGTCGTAGGGTCAGTATTCCCTCACGAGTTCCAACATTTCCACGGAATCCAAACTGATCTTCCCCGAGGTTGGCTTCTACCAGTTTTTCCATTCGTCTGTAAAGAATTTGCGTTAGTATTTTGCAGCTGTGAGTTATTAAACTGATAGTTCGGTAATTTTCACATCTGTCAACACCTGCTTCTTTGGGATAGGAATTATTATATTCTTCTTGAAGTCTGAGGGAATTTCGCCTCCCTCATACATCTTGCTCACCAGATGGTAGACTTTTGTCAGGACTGGCTCTCCCAAGGCTGTCAGTAGTTCTACTGGAATGTTGTCTACCCCCGGGGCCTTGTTTCGCCTTAGGTCTTTCAGTGCTCTGTCAAACTCTTCACGCAGTATCATATCTCCCATTTCATCTTCATCTACATCCTCTTCCATTTCCATAATATTGTCCTCAAGAACATCGCCCCTGTATAGACCCTCTATATATTCCTTCCACCTTTCTGCTTTCGCTTCTTTGCTTAGAACTGGGTTTCCATCTGAGCTCTTGATTTTCATACAAGTAGTTCTCTGTTCTCCAAAGGTTTCTTTAATTTTCCTGTAGACAGTATCTATCTTACCTCTAGTGAGATAACCCTCTACATCCTTACATTTGTCCTCTAGCCATCCCTGCTTAACCATTTTGCACTTCCTGTCGATCTTGTTTCTGAGACGTTTGTATTTCTTTTTGCCTGCCTCATTTACTGCATTTTTATATTTTCTCCTTTCATCAATTAAATTCAATATTTAATCTGTTACCCAAGGATTTCTACTTGCCCTCGTCTTTTTACCTACTAGGTCCTCTGCTGCCTTCACTACTTCATCTCTCAAAGCTACCCATTCTTCTTCTACTGTATTTCTTTCCCCCATTCCTGTCAATTGTTCCCTTATGCTCTTCCTGAAACGCTGTACAACATCTGGTTCTTTCAGTTTACCCAGGTCCCATCTCCTTAAATTCCCACCTTTTTGCAGTTTCTTCAGTTTTAATCTACAGGTCATAACCAATAGATTGTGGTCAGAGTCCACATCTGCCCCTGGAAATGTCTTACAATTTAAAACCTGGTTCCTAAATCTCTGTCTTACCATTATATAATCTATCTGAAACCTTTTAGTATCCCCAGGGTTCTTCCATGTATACAACCTTCTTTTATCATTCTTAAACCAAGTGTTAGCTATGATTAAGTTATACTCTGTGCAAAATTCTACCAGGCGGCTTCCTGTTTCACTTCTTAGCCCCAATCCATATTCACCTACTACGTTTCCTTCTCTATCTTTTCCTACTGTCGAAATCCAGTCACCAATGACTATTAAATTTTCGTCTCCCTTCACTACCTGAATAATTTCTTTTATCTCATCATACAGGACACTTAAAAGGAGCAGAGCAAATAGTTGACTATAGTAAAACAGACTACAGTGGTTGATGGATCAGGTAAAAGGTCAACCACTCAACTACAAACGAAGAACCTCCAGCTGGAAAGCGTTGATAGAGGTATCAACATAACTTGTTACCATAAAAGACACTATTTTAGTATCCACATCAAAATTAAAAGTCGCTGGAGTGGGTGTAGCCTTAGAAATCATGCGAGAGCACCCACACTAGAGCGAGTGATAAAACCCAGGTGCACGGGTAAAACGTAAAACTGAGTCAGCTATAGAGGCATCGTCACGGAGAATTAAAGGAAGTGCATCTGGTAAATTAAAGGACTGCCGCAAGGCGGCTAAAAGAGTGCAGTCCATCAGAAGATGGACCACTGTCAGCCCTGCATCACAGCGACTCTTGGGTGGGTTCTCACGACGAAGGAGATAGCTGTGGGTCAACCGCGTAGTCCAATTCAGAGACGACAGAGAACAACTGAGTCCCTACGCGTGCCCCTCAAGGACGAGTTCCATACGGCCATAGACGACTTGACCATATGGAGCTTATTTGGCGTGTTCAAGATAGACCATTCAGAGCTCCAGACATCGCAGACTTGCGATGTAGGGCTGACCGGAGGTCTCTTTCCACGAGACCAAGCTCCAGGGGTGGCGAAGTGGTGGCCTGCTCGGCCAACCGATCGACATGTTCGTTTCCTGCCTGGAATGCCGATGTAGCCCGGGGTCCACACAAACGTCACTGAACAACCACAATCGCAAAAACAGCATCTCGAATGCCGCGCACCAAAGGGTCCCGAGAAAACTTCTGGTCGAGTGCTTGTAATCCACTCAGGGAGTCACTGCATATGACAAATGACTCCCCAGGGCAGGAGGAAAGGTGAGCGAGAGCATGATAAAGAGCAACCAGCTCCACAGTGAAAACACTGCTCCCACAAGGCAGGGAATGCTGCTCAACGTAATCGCCGTGAATGAAAGCGAACCCAGTGCGTCCATCGACCACAGAACCATCGGTGTAGACTACATCTGCATCGTGAAACGAGGCAAGAAGAGCCAGGAATTGTTGACAAAGATTGGCAGGTGGAACAGAGGACTTGGAGTCGCAGGACAAATCCAAGCAAAGCCGCAAGCGAGGGAGGGACCAAGGAGGGGTAGAAGAAGAGTGCCGGAAGGAGGAGGAAGGGAAAAGGACTCGAGTGACGAGAGAAAGGAACTAACGCGGACTGCAATCGGGAGGCCCGACCTAGGCCGCCCTCTTGGGGAGGGGAGTGCAGAAGATGGAAACGGTGTGGCTAAGGCAGCGAAGGTTGTTGAGGCGCCGCCAGCACCGTTGTTTAAGCTCGCGAAGATGAGGTGTCCAACTGAGCTGAGCATCAAACAGCATGCCGAGGAAGCAATGCATCTCCTCAATACGAAGGAGTTCATTGGCAAGGTAGAGGTCTGGATGGAGGTGGACCGTTTGACGACGACAGAAATGCATCACTCGGGTCTTAGAGGCTGCAGAAGCTTCTGAATCGTGTAACACCAGTTGTCGGACCTCTTCTAATTGACAGCATTCAGGATTTGAGCCAGGAAAGAAATGTTGTACACAGAGTCTTAATCTGACACAGCACATAGAAGATTATTTCAATGTGGTGATACTACTGGAGTGATGTCTGGTGCTCTGTCTGACGTGTGACATTATACGAGATCAGATAGTTTAAAGGAACACTTACCATCTTCGAGCTTACACAAATTAATTCCACCTGCTGCAGAAACAAATTTCCAGGCCAGCAAGAATATGTGGAGAATATGGAAGAACAGTCTTCCGCAAAGCAGTGTTCTAGTACCAACAATGTTGAAAATACATACCAATGACCAACCACTCCCACCTCACAGAAAGAGTCCTATATGTGGTCAACTTTGTACCAGCAACACAGAGTAAAAACTTCCAGAACTGTGGAACAAAACATCACTAATGCTCTGAAAATGCTTTCAGACCCGTACGGTAAAAGGATCCGGACAAGATGTCCAACCTCAGGCAGTGACATCCACCCTAGCGTTCTGCTGATCTGCTGCTGAATGGGCTATTTCTGTGTGGCACACATCTTCTAAAAAAAAAAAAAAAAACTGGCGGGGTTGAGGTGAACGGAGGGGGGGGGGGGGGGGGGGGGGGGAGGCATCAAAACTGCCATGAGTGAAAGCTGCAGTCTAATCACAGGTGGTTCAAAACCAAAGCCTATACAGAAGTTGTATTCTCTTGGACGCATAGCACCACCCAATATCAAGTGTGAAGTGGCTGCTAATATAGAGGCACAAACAGTTTGTAACTTCTCAGCCCATCCCCTACGTGAACATCAGTCACCATCAACTGGGCTGAAGTCCAAGAAATGCTCCACTTCATTCAGATGCAAGAGAAGCCTGGGTTGAACTATGGGACCCCTCTGCATTTTTCAACATGGCACAGACGTAGACGTTAGTCTTTGCTACTGGTCAATCAGTTTCCACAACGAGATATTCTACTTTACTTTTGTTGGCTTTGACAACTCATACACAAATTATCACTTTCCAACTTAACCTAGACCTTGTGCTATGCTACAGATCAGTCTGTCATCACAACCAAGGCTTCAGGGAGAGAGGATCCAGTGAATAACTTTAACCGAATTAGGGAAACAGACGTAACATAAATAATCAGGAACATATCGAAACTGAAACTTTCCAGCTGACCGCGAAGAGGGATGGTGTATGATAAAATCCTTAAAATAGATTGCGTACAGGTATTGCAAGATCCAAGGGCTACTTCAAGAAATGGGGCATTTTGCAAGATGGAGACTCACCATCTACATCTATATTCTGCAAGCCACCCAACGGTGTGTGGCGGTGGGCACTTTACGTGCCACTGTCATTACCTCCCTTTCCTGTTCCAATCCCGTACAGTCCGCGGGAAAAAACGACTGCCGGAAAGCCTCTGTGCGCACTCGAATCTCTCTAATTTTACATTTGTGATCTCCTTGGGAGGTATAAGTAGGGGGAAGTAATATATTCGATACCTCATCCAGAAATGCACCCTCTCGAAACCTGGACAGCAAGCTACACCGTGATGCAGAGCGCCTCTCTTGCAGAGTCTGCCACTTGAGTTTGCTAAACATCTCCGTAACGCTATCACGCTTACCAAATAACCATGTGATGAAACGCGCCACTCTTCTTTGGATGTTCTGTATCTCCTCTGTCAACCCGACCTGGTACAGATCCCACACTGATAGAGCAATACTCAAGTATAGGTCGAACGAGTGTTTTGTAAGCCATCTCCTTTTTTGATGGACTACATTTTCTAAGGACTCTCCCAATGAATCTCAACCTGGCACCCGCCTTACCAACAATTAATTTTATATGATCATTCCACTTCAAATCATTCCGTACACATACTTCCAGATATTTTACAGAAGTAACTGCTACCAGTGTTTGTTCCGCTATCATATAATCATACAATAAAGGATCCTTCTTTGCATGTATTCGCAATACGTTACATTTGTCTATGTTAAGGGTCAGTTGCCACTCCCTGCACCAAGTACCTATCTGCTGCAGATCTTCCTGCATTTCGCTGCAATTTTCTAATGTTGCAACTTCTCTGTATACCACAGCATCATCCGCGAAAAGCCGCATGGAACTTCCGACACTATCTACTAGGTCATTTATATGAATTGTGAAAAGCAGTGGTCCCATAACACTCCCCTGTGGTACGCAAGAGGTTACTTTAACGTCTGTAGACGTCTCTCCATTGAGAACAACATGCTGTGTTCTGTTTGCTAAAAACTCTTCAATCCAGCCACACAGCTGGTCTGATATTCCGTAGGCTCTTCCTTTGTTTATCAGGGGACAGTGCGGAACTGTATCGAACGCCTTCCTTAAGTCAAGGAAAATGGCATCTACCTGGGAGCCTGTATCTAATATTTTCTGGGTTTCATGAACAATTAAAGCGAGTTGGGTCTCACACGATCGCTGTTTCCAGAATCAACGTTGATTCCTACAGAGCAGATTCTGGGTTTCTAGAAATGCCATGAAGCACGAGCAAAAAACATGTTCTAAAATTCTACAACATATCGATGTGAGAGGTATAGGCCTATAGTTTTGCACATCTGCTTGATGACCCTTCTTGAAAACTGGGACTACCTTGTGCTCTTTTCCAATCATTTAGAACCTTCCGTTCCTCTAGAGACTGGCGGTACACGGCTGTTAGAAGGGGGACAAGTTCTTTCGCATACTCTGAGTAGAATCGAACTGGTATCCCGTGAGGTCCAGTGGACTTTCCTCTGTTGAGTGATTTCAGTTGCTTTTCTATTCCTTGGACACTTTTTTCGATGTCAGCCATTTTTTCATTCGTGCGAGGATTTAGAGAAGGAACTGCAGTGTGGTCTTCCTCTGTGAAACATCTTTGGAAAAAGGTGTTTAGTATTTCAGCTTTACGCGTGTCATTCTCTGTTTCAATGCCATCATCATCCCAGAGTGTCTGGATATGCTGTTTCGATCCACTTACTGATTTAACGTAAGATCAGAACTTCGTAGGATTTTCTGTCAAGTTGGTGCATAGAATTTTACTTTCGAATTCACTAAACGCTTCACGCATAGCCCTCCTTACGCTAACTTTGACATCGCCATGTGAATGTAGGGAGGAATAGACTTCTAGTCATCTCATGAAGTGACACCTTTGTCCAGGTTCATGCGTGAGGTTGGAAATGGTTCTGGCTACAAACAATGGTATCAATGTACTGGTCACAACTTGTATGAATATTTTACAGTATCGTGTAAAAATCTGATTATATCCATTTGTGTTCTGTGTAACATTTAAATCATCCTGCCTTAATTACTTTGTTCATAAATTGGAAGTTGCTTAATTTGTCCATTTCATATTATCTATCATCACTATTTATTTTGTTTGGAGCTTCTGTCATGAATAAAGAAGATAACTTTAATATGCCACAGTTGCAAAATATCAACACAATTTATCGACAGAAAAACGGAGCAATAGTAAAAGTCAACCTGGTTGAAGATTAGTTTGGTGTCAAGAAGAATAAATGAATTTGAGACAATACTGATCCTATAGTAGCTTAGAAGATAGACTGAAGAAAGGCAAACCTAAGTTTATAACATTTGTAGATTTAGTGGAAACTTTTGAAAATGTTGACTGGAATACACACTGAAATTCTGACAACGGTGGCAATAAATACACGGATCGAAAGGTACAACACCAGACCGCAATTACAATAGCCAAAGGACACGAAGGAGAAGCAGCAGCTGAGAATGGAGTGTGACAAGGTTGTTGCCTACCCAAGTTACATCCAATCTTTATACTAAGCATCAGTAAATGAAACCATAGAGACATTTGGAAATGGGATTAAAATTTAGAAAGAAGAAATAAAACCTGGTTGGTTCTCTGGTTTTTTGGAGCTAAAACGACCAAACTGTGAGGTCATCAATCCCTTCATCCCATACATATAGAACCAGTAATAATACTCAGAGGAAGGATACAAAAGACAAATCCTGGAAAGGACGATTGCAACCGAGATACAATGAGGCAGAGAGAAAAGTAGGAGAGAGGAGAGAGAGGGAGTAAGATGGGTGAGATGTTCCGCACAGAATGCAGTTGGAGGTCCCCAGGGCAGGGTATGAGGTCGGAGATGCACCCCCTACATCGGGCCAGCACTACCCTGCCCTCCTTTACTCCACTATAGAATTTTAGGAAGGACAAAATGTTAAAAAAGGCTAATATAGAAGAATACAGAGAATAAAAAGATGGGAAACGTAGAAGCCACGCCGGACCACTGAACTAGGACCACCGTGGGTCCGCCGGGCCAGAGTGTCGAGGGATCCCCCTCCGACCTCTCGCGCTGTCAATGAGGCCACATGTGCCAACTCACACAGACGAGTAGAAACCACATTCACGGATGAACTGTAAGACGGGGTCAGCTGCTCTGGTGCTCTCCGCTAGCACCACAGGTAGCACGTCAGGAAGTTTAAGGTATCACTGCAAAGCAACCAAAGTTGGGCTGTCTAGTAGGATGTGGGCCACTGTCAGGCAGGCATATCGGCAGTAAGGTGGATCCTGGGCACCATCTCAGCAGTAGTGTGGATCCTCACGTCGGAGAATGCGGCTGCGGGTCAACCAACTGCGGCCAATGCGTAGCTGACGAGGGACAATAGATTCCCTGTGAGAAGTGCGAAGGAAAGACTGCCGTGTAGTTGAGGTATCCCTTACTGCCTTCAGTTTGTTCGGGGAATAGCGGCGAACCGTTCCGAGATCCAGACCTCCGACAACTGACGGTTCGGGGTCAAGTGGAGGTCCAGTTCTGAGACCCCATTTTACAAGTGGTATCCCAGTAGCCAACTTTGCCGACCGTTCAGCACGATCGTTCCCCGAGATACCGACACGTCCAGGGATACGAACGAGGAAGACCGGCCGTCCACCTCGATGGAGGCCAGAAAGGAGATCCCGGACAGTCACAACTGACGGGTGACGAGGATAGTACCGGTCTATAGCCTGAAGACTGCTCAGGGAGTTGCTGCCGGTCGGAATCACCTCACTAGCACTAGAACGAGCACGGATAAAGGCCGTTCGATAGCCACCGATTCTGCAGTGAAGACAATACATCCAGTAGTTCACTGCAACACGCACGTGTGTAGGCCAAACCGATTCGCCCACAGACCGTCGAGCCGTCAGAGTATACCAGTTCCCGACACGGTAATACATCGAGGACAGCCGGCAATAGGCAACAAAAACCCGTGGGCTCAACTGTATCTTTAGATCGGAAGAATAAATCGAGACTGATCTGAGGTCGGGGTGCACACCGTGGGGGAGTATTCAGTTGCTTCCTGACAAGAGGTGACAGTGGGGGGAAGCTGAAGTTCGGACCAGAGACATTAGAGTCAAACTTCGTTGTGACCCCCAGTTCTGGGTCTCTGTTGTGATAGGCGGATATCCCTATTAGCAAAACGAACACAGTAGATTAGATGGTTAGGGGAGCTGTGAATGTGTAGAGCATAACTGCATAGTAGTTGTCAGCACACAATCTGTAGTGGAGGAACCTGAGCCTTGTGAGTAGGCTGTCCACAGGGCTCTTTTGAAAGGCTCCTGTTGCAACTCGGACCCAAGAGTGGTGCATCAGATCCAGTGACTGCAATGGTGAGGGTGATGCCAAACCACTTGCCAGAGTCCCACAATGAAGGCAGGGCAGGATCAGGGCTCTGTAAAACTGAAGAAGTGTAGTGCAGTGTGCACCCCAGCTGGTGTTACTGAGGCACAGAAGTGTATTAAGTGAGCACATTTACTTAAGTCGGCAACATTTGCTTAAGTCGGCAAAGGCGGGGAAGCCACGTCAATTAGACATCGAAGACCAGTCGCAAACACAATAAGGCCCCACCACATTAATTACTAGTAATTGGTTGTCAAGGTAAAGGACTGGTTGTGGACAAATAGTGAGAGGTCAACAGAAGCGCATGCCACTTGGCAGCTGAAAACTGAAAGCCACAGATGGGGGCCCACGACTGCATCTTTCAAACGGTGTAGTGTTCAGCGAAACTCACACTAAAGAAGCAACATTAAAAACAAAAATTGTTGGCATACCGAGAGCAGGATACCGAAGACCCCACAGATGATGTTAAGATTGCTAATAACCACTAAAAAGAAAGGGAGGCTCAAAACGGAGCCCTGCACGACCCCATTCTCTTGCATACGGGGGGAGCGTGGTGAATGTACTCTAGAAAGCACAGACTTAACTTGATCGAGAAAGTACCGTGCGACAAGAACTTCTGGACCAAAATCAGAAGCCGATACCCGGAGACTGAAGGTCAAAGAAGTAAGCAATAAGGTACTAACATCTAGTCAAAAGCTGTCCAGATACCGGACTCCAACCAAATCAAATTATCAGCAGAGAAACAGTCTTGGCAAAAACTGCCCTGGGAGGGGGCCAGAACACCCCAAGAATCAAGGAGCCAACAGAGCCGATGGCTCACCAAACGCTTGAGCAACTTACAGAGAACTTCGGTGAAACTAACTGGGCAACAGCTATCCACCTCTAGGGGATGCTTACCCGGTTTCAGCACCAGAACGATGATGTTATCTCGCCACTGAGATGGGAATTCACCCTTGCTCCATATACGGTTTTGAAGATGGTAAGGAGGTGAGATTGACAATCCATCGATAAGTGTTTGAGCATTTGGTTGTCGATGCGGTGTGACCCTGGGGCTGCATCAGATCAAAGGGCTATGAATAATTCCCAATCACTGAATGGAGCATTACAGAGCTCCAAGTGCTGTGTAGCGAGACATAAGTGGATTTGCTCCATCTGCTGTTTGAGCACAGGTACGGCAGGTCGATAATTCTCAGGTGCAGAGGCTCAAGCACAATGCATGTACTGTTCCCAGCATTATTGCTTCCATTCTTTTATTAAGTGGCAGACCGGAGCACAAAGCTGTTTAAAGGCAATGAGGTGCTCCATCGGCAGATGCCACTTATAGCTTTGGGAGGAAGGAATATTGGGTTCAATGTCCTGTTGACATAAAGGTCATTACAGGCGGAGCACAAGCTCTGTTTGTGTCAAGGATGGGGAAGAAAGGCTAGATAGTTGCGGGTTTGAACTGTCATCCTCCTGAATGCAAGTTCAGTGTGCTAACCACTGCGCTACTTTACTCAGTATGGCATTGAAGAGCCCGCCTGTGATCTCTAAGGCCTTGGTGATTTCTGAGGTCCACCACGGTATTATCTACTGAGGAAGGGGGGGTGGGGAATCCCGAACAATAGGGAACCACTAAGTCGGCTGCTGTTGCACTCTGAACAGCCGCATTAATACCTCCACGTAGCAGGCAGTTAAGAATGACAGTGGTGATGAAAGGATCCCAATCGGCAATGTTAAGAGCTCACCTAGGGCTAGGAGAGTGACACTGAGGGAAGGACAGGAAGATCGGGAAGTAGTCACTACCACACAGGTCATCGTGGACTTTCTTGTGGATGGATGGAAGAAGATCTGCAAATAGAAAGATCAATGGTCGATAAAGTTCAATGTGCCACACTAAAGTGTAGGGGGCACCAGTATTCGAGAGACAGAGGTAGAGATCTGCCAGTAAGTTTTAAATGTTTTTACCATGGCCAGCGATTGAGGTTCCACCCATATAGGATAATAGCCATTGAAGTCACCCAAGATTAGGAAATATGGGAGAGATGAGAAATCAATGCAGATAATATGTTCATGATGTAACTCAACCAGGAGATGGAAAAAACCACTACAGTTCCACTGGAGAATCATGCTGTCGGTACACTGTGAGAGTGTGAAGCAACCAAGGAGGTACATTATGTGCTGCTACCAGGACATATGTGCAAGCTCCACCCAACAACCCAGCATATTTGGTGCAAGGAAGATTCACTTGCAATAGTTGTCCACAATCAGTATATTATAGGCTGGTACTGCAACATAAACATAAAGACATGCCTGAATTTCATGCATCTGATGCGCCACATGGGGGGAAACACACTGTTTCACGTCACAGTGGTATACAATCACCTTGACTTTTTTTAGCCAAAAAATTGTCCTCAGAGGCCAAGACGAAGGCCTGACAGCAACCCTACTGTTCTTTGGCCCACTACGGACATGACAAAGTGCACACCCCGACACTCCAAGCTGGCACAAAGCTCACTGTCAGACTGCAAGAGGAGGTCATGATGGAAAATCATGACAGACCTCTCCACAACAGGATGTCTACCATGCTGGGTTTTCAGTGTACTTCTCTATTGGAAAGAAAGGGTGCTAAGGTGAGACACAAAGGTGGAACGTATACCACACTGAGTGAGCTTCCCTGCATGATCTACATTTCCGAAAAATTAGGAAAAGTGGTGGAAGGTTGAAGTAAGCAATGGGGCCATGCATTTATCAAAGAAAAGGTGTAGAGAGTGCCATAAGTGCAATGGAAAACTAGACTCCTCAATCATGTACCAGGTCCAAGTGCAGTCTGTATCAGTACGACCATCAAATGAAAAGCTCAATCTTTTTTCCATTTAATAGTAAGGACCATGATGAGTAGATTAGTAGGTGCAGAGGAATTTAAGCAGTAATTCTTCATGCACTCCCAATGATACTTGACTGGGAAAAGAAACCCTAGTATGTGTAATGATGCTAAGTAACTTCTTTCCTGCACTTCACAGTGGTTTTCAGATTATGCACATAGCTGAAGATGTACAGATATAACTGTAGACTTTTTGGGGAGTAAGGTAAATTGCATTATAGTTAAACATACCATTCATCATCTTTCTTAATGCCTAACCAGTGAACATACCATATCATCAGATATTGGCTAAAGAAAAACTTATGCCTACAAACTATGTCAAATTTACATATGTTATTTGAAGAAGTTCATGAGACCGACCAAAGAAAGGGGGCAACCTGTGATAAAAGCTAAAATATTACAAATAATCCACAAAAACAAAAAATATGTCGTCTTCAATTGGTGATGTGATGGAAGAAAACTAAATACTACAATAGGCCTAACGGTTGCAGGCAGCCAAAAGCACAAGTTGTGTGTGATTGCTTATAATGAATCATACTAACATACCTGTTGTGCAAAGAATATGTTGTTGACAACTTCTTCATCCTTGACAAAGCTGTCTATCTCATCAACAATTTTTCTCCGTGAACGACGTTCTTCAATCCATCGAAACAAAAATATAAAACCATATACAGGGCCTTCGAGCGACTTCTGCAAATCATAAATCTCCTCAACTTGTACTCCTTTTACTCCAAAGTCTTCCAAAAGTAGTGTAAACAATCCTGTGAAGATAAAACAATAAAAGAAATTGTTAACAATACAGTAATTACGACAATTATGACTGTGTTTGCCAAACTAAATCATAAGTCTGAATAGGTCTGGGGGAAAATTGGCATTTCCAACAAAATAGAATGTTATGGACGTAAATACACTTATTCATAAAGTTAGAAAACTTTACGTTTGATGACAGGAACGATTAACATAACATCTAGGTCCTGTCATTCACCTCATTACATATTCAGAAGCTAAACAAACCGACAGCAACACACTGAACGCTTGTAATAGTAAACATTTGACAACGTAAACACAACCTTACCGGGGTCACTTTCCAGTTCCAGCCACCCTTCAGTCAATCTGTTTATATCTACTGGCATCCTTGTCAAGTTAACACACGTCGTTTTACATTACTTCCATTTTATTTTAATTCTCTTACAATAATAAACTGGGGTAAAATACATATTTTTCATCCTTTGACCGTCTCCTACGCGTTCTACGTATCAGCAAAGATTAGCCAACAATGCCCAACATACAACTGCGTCATATTGCGCATATATTTTAAAAATTTGTATTATGGCTTTGTTGTACAGTTTTGTTTTACGAATTTGTGCTACATTTAAAACGAATTGTTATTATTAATTATCGTCTGGCTTCCCTGAAACTTTTTTGGGGGACTTAACGGTTAATTGCCACTACGATTATCTTTGCAGAGTTGTATCTCTGAGTCCAGATAATTCTAATGGGAAATATGTGTAACGTATGTATTAAATTAAGAATTTGACTTTCGTGGCTTGCTGCTTAATGTGAGGGAACGATGGACGTAGGGAATCAGCCGATTATCGAAGAATGGGTACGTACGTAAATATTGCTTGCAAAATTTCCGTTTACAACAACCATAATTGAAACAGATTTCCCTTTTGTTTATGAACCGAACATGCTGTAAAGTTGCGCAAAGTTTGTTTATACAACACATACATTAGTGACAAGAACACACAACAGAATGAAAATGTGTAATGTTTAAATTTAAGCCGTAATAGAGTTGCTGTTTATGCAGTCCAGCCGTCTGTTCCGTATTATAATAGAATGTGACATTGATACCTCATATGATCGTACTTTTGACAATAAGTGTAAGTATGATACTTACTGTGAGTCAAATGCTTTTCGGAAATCGAGAAATACTGCGGTTGTCTGGTTGCCTTGATTCAGATCTTTCACTATGTTATGCGAGGAAAGTGAGAGCTCGATTTCACATGATCGATGTTTTTAAAATGCATGCTGGTTATCTTTGAGGAGGTCATTCTGTTAAAGACACCTAGGAGGTCATTCTGTTAGACACCTCATTGTGTTTGAGCTCACAATATGTACTAAGATCCTACAATGAATCTGTGTCAAGTATATTGGACTGTAATTTTGTGTATCATTTCTACTATCCTTTCTACTATGCCTTTTTTCAAGAACTGGGCACAGTTGTTTGTTCAAGGGATCTACGATAATTATAGTTGGAAGAGGGGTTAACTCAGCTGCAAATTCAGTATAGGAGCTGACAGGGATCGTATCGGGTCCTGGAGTTTTGTTCAGTTTTAATAATATCAGCTGTTTCACACCACTGACATAAATACTTATTTCATTCATCTTTTCAGTGGTACAAGGATTAAATTGTGGCAATTTTCCTGTGTTTCCCTTTGTAAAGAAACATTTGAAAACGAAATTAAGTGGTGATAGAACAGAAAAGAAATATGTTTTCACATTTTTTTTATGTCATTATAAAATTTGCAGTTTTGCAAATAAAATTATGTATCACTTATATCTCACGTGAGAAGTATTTTATTTTATTTTGTAAATATAATCTACACTGGTTGAAAATGATAAAATTTTTATGTGCGTTACTTCAAGATTTAATAAAATCGGTAATTTTTTACATAGAAGGTTGGGAATTGCTGTGTTATAAGATCATCTCTGGAAGAGTACGGGCACCAGGCCGAGGAAGTTGAAACAAAGTTTGAGAGAAAAGAAACTTTCTGGTGGTAAAACCATAAGAGGCAGGCTGACAGACAAAATGATAGATGAACTGCAGCGGTATTATGGGATGGCCATCAGAAATAATACTGAGGATTCATTGAAAATGAAGCAGGCGGTATGGGCTACCTTCTTCTACAGACTGTCTACTGATGAAAAACCAATGAACCACCTTTGCCCTCCTGGATTCGACTCATGGTGCAATTACCGCACTGTCCAGTAGGGAAAGGAAGCCAGTGTGCACTCCGTGAGCATTTCGGGGGGAGTCATTCCGGGTGTGGAAAGAGTGCTTCCAGATTCCATGAAGAGTACAGGGTGCAGCCAACTGCAGGTGGTGGCTCATGTCGGTACCAATGACATGTCACTTTGGATCGGAGCAAATTCTGTCTGGTTTCGGGCGGCTAACGGAAATAGTAAAGACTGTCGAAATAAGGCCCCGGGAGTAGACAACATTCCATTAGAACTACTGACGGCCTTGGGAGAGCCAGTCCTGACAAAACTCTACCATCTGGTGAGCAAGATGTATGAGACAGGCGAAATACCCTCAGGCTTCAAGAAGAATATAATAATTCCAATCCCAAAGAAAGCAGGTGTTAACAGATGTGAACTATCAGTTTAATAAGTCACAGCTGCAAAATACTAACGTGAATTCTTTACAGACAAATGGAAAAACTAGTAGAAGCCGACCTCGGGGAAGATCAGTTTGGATTCCGTAGAAATGTTGGAACACGTGAGGCAATACTGACCCTACGACTTATCTTAGAAGCTAGATTAGGGAAAGGCAAACCTACGTTTCTAGCATTTGTAGACTTAGAGAAAGCTTTTGACAATGTTGACTGGAATACTCGCTTTCAAATTCTGAAGATGGAAGGGGTAAAGTACCGGGAGCAAAAGGCTATTTACAATTTGTACAGAAACCAGATGGCAGTTATAATAGTCGAGGGGCACGAAAGGGAAGCATTGGTTGGGGAGGGATTGAGACAGGGTTGTAGCCTATCCCCGATGTGTTATTCAATCTGTATATTGGGCAGGCAATGAAGGAAACAAGAGAAAAGTTCGCAGTAGGTATTAAAATCCATGGAGAAGAAATAAAAACTTTGAGGTTCACTGATGACATTGTAATTCTGTCAGAGACAGCAAAGGACTTGGAAGAGCAGCTGAATAGAATGGACAGTGTCATGAAAGGAGGGTATAAGATGAACATCAACAAAAGCAAAACGAGGATAATGGAATGTAGTCAAATTAAGTCGGGTGATTCTGAGGGTATTAGATTAGGAAATGAGACACTTAAAGTAGTAAAGGAGTTTTGCTATTTGCGGAGCAAAATAACTGATGATGATGGTCGAAGTAGAGAGGATATAAAATGTAGACTGGCAATGGCAAGGAAAGCGTTTCTGAAGAAGAGAAATTTGTTAACATCGAGGATTGATTTAAGTGTCAGGAAGTTGTTTCTGAAAGTATTTGTACAGTGTGTGTAGCCATGTATGGAAGTGAAACATGGATGGTAAATAGTTTAGACAAGAAGAGAATAGAAGCTTTCAAAATGTGGTGCTACAGAAGAATGCTGAAGATTAGCTGGGTAGATCATATAACTAATGAGGAGGAACTGAATAGGATTGGGGAGAAGAAGTTTGTGGCACAACTAGAAGGGATCGGTTGGTAAGACATGTTCTGAGGCATCAAGGGATCACCAATTTAGTATTGGAGGGCAGTGTGGAGGGTAAAAATTGTAGAGGGAGACCAAGAGATGAATACACTAAACAGATTCAGAAGTATGTAGGTTGTAGCAGGTATTGGGAGATGAAGAAGCTTGCACAGGATAGAGTAGCATGGAGTGCTGCATCAAACCAGTCTCAGGACTGAAGACAACAACAACAACAACATCATGTACTAAGGGGGGTTTTCTGCTGTGGCTTGTTTTGTCTTTGATCCCTATGCGGAACTGGCATCGGTAGTGGAATACTTTCTTCATTGCATGCTGAAGTAGCAGAGTCCTCATTTCGCTCATCAATACTTCGACTGCTGTTTCGGAGGGGTCGTCTACTCCGGATGCGTGCCATTTCTGACCCTTCGCATGTATTTACTATTGTTGTTTGCACACATATTCGGCCACAACAATCATCTGCAATGCCTTTCCACACGTATTTGAAACAATCTCGGAAACATTTGCAATATCTGTAGAAACAACATATAAACAAAATAATCAGTATGACAACTCCTAGGTAAGACCAGAACGAATAGTGATATCATGAGATTTCAGAGAAACTGTGCTGTTCTTGGAATGCTCTCTCTTCCTCTATTTCGGCTAATTTAGACAAGCAACCTTGAGGTTGTTCAAATGTTGTGCTACATGCTCTAATGGCATGTCTAACTTCAGCTCTGATATGTTTCTTTGTTCTTTGTTAATTATACAACAGTCAATCTGCATGTTTAGAGCGGGCACTATATCATCACTAGTCACGTTAGTTCTTATGATTTGTTCAGACTGTATGAACACTTGGGTTTCGTATCCCTTGCACCTGCCATAAAAGGTCAGTTTTCTGTACCTTTTACTAGTACATCTGTGGGCTTGTTATCGTTACACAAAACTGTCAACCCTTCCTCTTTTGGGCCAACGAACAACCATTGATCCTGACTCAAGGGAGTCCATATACTATCATTCAATTTCACAAACTTTTTAATGGAATTGCTAGGAATTTCCATTATGGGTTGCAACATTCTAGCTTCGTGATCGTGCGTGGACATTTAAACAAACTTTTGTTTACAAATTTTTCAAACATGTTCTATTTCTTTACATAATAGTTGTTCGCTACTCGGTTTGACATAGTGCTACTTAGCTTTGTCAGTTAACAAATAATCTTTCTCAGGCTGCATGTACATGAGTAAATTCTGATTTCCATCAACTTCTGTTTGTAAAGGTCACACTTTGTATAAATTGAACAACTCATTTTCCACTAATGGAACATTTAGCACATAACGTAGTATATTGACTGACAAGAAAGCATCAACATCTGTTATGCGTAGCAGCTGGTACTCATTCTGTTCTGTGAGTGCAATTGGGAACTTCTTTTATCGTTGATGTCATCCTGAATTAATTGTGCGTATTTAACTGTTTGAACTGGATTAATTATATGAGGTTCCTTTTTGTGCGTTTACAATTGCAGCAATTAACAACTCGTATTCCCATTCTAATTCCATAAATATTGATAACAACTGTATCAGTTGTTCATTGACAGTAGTAAGACCAGCTAAGTGTTGTACTTTTTGATCTGTGCTATTATCATATTTATTCATGTATCTATGAAGTTTCCCCATGTTCTTGACATTAATTTCTTCATTACGTGCAAGGCTAGATAATGTGTGACTGAAACCTGTCAAAGTGGTTTTGACTACGGTAACTTGCTCTGTTTGCTTTCAATTAGATTAGATTTACTTTCATTCCAATTGATCCATAGTGAGGAGGTTCTCCAGGATGTAGAACATGTCAGAAAAACAATAATACATGACAAATATTTACAACTAAAACAAATAAGCTAATGTACCATTCCACAGTGGAATGATCGTCATTTTTTATGAACACTATATGAAAGAACCATTTTACAAATACCAATGCACTGAATTTAAAATAAAAAAGTTTATTTATTTATTTATAAGGTAATAAACATGTACTACAACTACTATAATACTTATTTACAATGAACACATTACTGTACTGAATTGGTGCAGAAGTTAGATTGTACTTACACACACACACACACACACACACACACACACACACACACTCAGTTGGTTTTACTGAGAAATTCATCAATGGAGTAGGAGGAGTTGGCCACCAATAAATCCTTTAGGCTTCTCTTAAACTGAATTTCATTGGTTGTTGAGCTTTTTATAGCTGCTGGTAAGTTATTGAAAACGTGCGTTCCTGAATAATGCACACCTTTTTGTACAAGACTAAGTGACTTTAAATCCTAATGAAGATTATTATTATTTCTAGTCCATAAATTGAGCTGTTGGTTTGAAAAAGTGATATATTTTTAATTACAAATTTCATTAAGGAATAAATATATTGAGTAGTAGTAATTGGTATCCCTAGCTCCCTAAACAGGCTTCTGCAGGATGTTCTCGAGTTCACACCATATATAACTCTTACTGCACGTTTTTGTGCCCGGAAAACTTTAGCTTGGCTTGATGAATCATCCCAAAAAATAATCCCATATGACATTATGGAATGAAAGTAAGCATAGTATGCCAGTTTTTTTCATTTTTATATCCCCTATATCTGACACAATTCGCATTGCAAATAGAGATTTGTTAAGACGCTTCAGCAGTTCTGTGGTGTGCTCCTCCCAGTTGAATTTATTATCAAGCTGTAATCCCAAGAATTGAACACTGTCCACTTCTTCTATCTTCTTGTCGTCGTATGTTAGACATATACTCATGGGACACCCCTTACATGTTCTGAACTGCATGTAGTGTGTTTTTTCAACATTTAGCGACAAAGAATTGGCTAGGAACCAGTGATTAATGTCAGCAAATATTTTATTAGCTGATCTTCCTAAGACTACACGTGATTTGCTATTTATTGCAATGTTTGTATCATCGGCAAACAAAACAAACTTGGCATCTGGTAATGTTACTGATGAAACGTCATTGATATACACAAAAAAAGGCAAGGGCCCCAAGATGGAACCTTGTGGAACCCCACATGTAATTAGTTCCCAGTTGGATGATGCCTGATAGCTTGATACATGTCTCTTTCCTAATAACACCCTTTGTTTCCTGCCAGAGATATAAGATTTGAACCATTTTGCAGCATTTCCTGTTCACTATAATATTCTAATTTATTTAAAAGGATATTGTGATTTACACAGTCAAATGCCTTTGACAGATCACAAAATATACCAGTTGTCTGCAATTTTTTGTCTAATGAATTAAGCACATTTTCACTGTAAGTGTAAATAGCCTTCTCAATATCAGAACCCTTGAGAAATCCAAACTGTGACTCTGACAGTATGTTATTTGAGATAAGATGGTTATAAAGCTGACTGTACATTACTTTTTCTTAATTTTTTGAGAATGCTGGCAGCAATCAATCTTTGATTTGAAAAACGAGGCATCCTGTTCGTATAAGGTTCCAAACAGAATTTTACTGATTTCTCCCACAAAATTCAAGATACCTCTTTTTCTACATGTCTCAGGCCTTGTTAATTGCCCAATTAGACGTTGTGCAGTTCGTATCTTTCGAACGTGCCATTCTAAAGTCTGTTCCACTGCTGTGCATTCCCGATCACCAATTCCTAGACTGGTAAATTTCTGTTTACAATAACTTACAGATAAATGTGCAAATCTCTCGTTTCCTCAGCTTTAGCTTGGAGTTGTCCTAAATGAATATAACTTACAATTTTCCACGTCACACTGTAGATCGGTACCTTGCCATTGCTGACATAATACAAGCCTGGGGACGAAGGAAACTTTTCCACATTAAAATCTTGATAGTGTCTGAGGGTGTACACGGCAGCGATACAGCTCACCAGGTACAACACTCTCATCGGTTTCCTCATCTGTAATTTCAAGACAATCTAGTCTTAGTAGAATTCCTTTAATCTGTTGGCATGTACTGTTAAAAATTTGTTTCTTCTTAAAAGGATAGCTGCATTCAGTCCTTTTGTCCTTACTGCAGTGAAGGGACCATGCCACTGGGTGTCTAGCTTACGACTTCTACCTCTTCTGGCACTTTCATCGTACAACAGAACCTGATCACCTGTTTTGAAGTCTTTAGGGTTCTTCATTCTACCATAGTAGTCCTTATTTTTATGTTTACACTGTTTGGTTATGATCCCTTGAACACTGGTGCATTTGCCTCATTTTCTCTTTTAATTCGAGAACATAATCATCGTGGTTATGCGTAACACCTGTGGGATCTCTTTGCAATGTTCCAGGTATGTTGCATTCTCTACCAAAAAACAACTCGTTGCACTATGGTTGCACTATGAGGTATAGTATTGAACACGAAGACAGCAAATTGAAGCCAGTCATCCCAGTCTGTCTGCTGTCTGTTGATATAGTGTCTTAGGAATTCTGTTATGGTGCGGTGCGACCTCTCCAATGAGCCTTTCGGCTGCAGATGGTAACAAGAAGTTTGTACTCTGTCTATCCTTGACATTTTGCACACTCTTTTTAGTGTGACACTCAAGAAGTTGTTGCCATTATCACTGAGTATTACCAAAGGCATTCCAAACTCCAAAATTATTTTTTCCACTAGTACGCGAGCCACAGTTTCTGCGTCCTGTTTTTCTGTGGGTTCGGCCACAATGAACTTCGTTAGCGCATCTTGAAATGTCAGTATATACCTGTTGTTTTTCTTGGTTACCGTTAATGGGCCGACAATGACAATATCACACCGATCAAATATGCCTTGCGGCATTGGTGTTACAACAAAAGGCATTTTTGTCTTATTCTGTGTTTTGTTTTTCTGACAACTAGGGCATTTTGTAATATAGTCCTCAATGTCCTTCTTCATACCGGGCCACGTTCGGTATTTTCGTATACAATCGTAGGTTCTCATGACCCCTTGATGACCACCTATGGGTGCGTCATGGAATTCTCGCAAAATTTTTGCCTTCTCTGCATCAGTTATTTCCTGTTGTTCGTCTCCCTGACCTACCGGTGTTTCCTCACTTTTGTTTATACCTTCCACCGTAATTGGCTCCACTGGTGCATGGTATCTTTGTGAACCCTGGACCTGCTCTGTGGCTGCCTCTTAAATACTGGGGCCGCCACACATTTCAGTGGGGCTCATGGTAGGTACTCAGCCATTGATATATCAATTTGCAGCCCAGGACTTCTCCCATCTATCCACTGGAGAGCACATGATGACCTGTGTGGTAGTGACCACTTCTCCATCTTCCTGTCACTGCCCCAGCGTCAGGCACACGGACGCCTGCCCAGATGGGCTTTCAACAAGGTGGACTGGGGAACTTCCACCTCTGCAGTCACCGCTGAATCTCCCCCACACGATAACATCGATGTGATGGTCGAGCAGGTGACTAGCACAATTGTTTCTGCAGCAGAAAACGCGATTCCTCGCTCTTTAGGATGCCTGAGGCGTAAGGCAGTCCCTTGGTGGACACTGGAAGTCGCTGAAGCAATTAAGGAGCATTGGCGCGCTCTACAGTGCCACAAGTGGCTCCCTTCCCTGGAGCACCTCATAGCTTTAAAAACGGCTCCGTGCCTGTGTTCGCTACCTTATCTAACAATGGAGGAAGGAGTGTTGGGAGAGATACGTGTCCACCATCGGGTGCCACATGTCACCTTCCCAAGTCTGGGCAAAGATAAAACGTCTTTTCGGGTACCAGGTACCAACAGCTGTCCCTGGTGTTACCATAAATGGCGAGTTACGTACAGACACACACGCGATTCCTGAGCACTTTGCTCGAGCCTCTGCATTGGAGAATTACCCCCCAGCCTTTCGCACACTCAAACAGCAGTGCAGCTGGAAGGGAACGTCCTCTCATTCATTACATGCTGCAGTGAATCCTATAACGCCCCATTTACAGAGTGGGAGGTCCTCAGTGCCCTTGGACATTGCACCGACACAGCTCCTGGGCCTGATCACATCCACAGCCAGATGATTAAACATCTCTCATCTGACTACAACCGACATGTTCTCGTCATCTTCAACCGGATCTGGCGCGATGGCGTCTTTCCATCACAATGATGGAAGAGCACCATCATCCCGGTACTCAGAGCCGGTAAAAACCTGCTTGATGTGGTTAGCTATCAACCCATCAGCCTCACCAATGTTGTTTGTAAGCTGCTGGAACGTATGGTATGTCAGCGGTTGGGTTGGGTCCTCGAGTCACGTGGCTTGCTGGATCCATATCAGGGCAGCTTTCACCAGTGTCACTCTACCACTGATAATCTTATGTCCATCGAATCTGCCATCCGAAAATCCTTTTCCGGATGGCAACACCGGATTACTGCCTTTTTTGACTTAGTAAAGCATAAGACACGACTTGGCGACGTCATATCCTTGCCACATCGTATGAGTGGGGTCTCTGGGGACCACTCGCGATTTTTATCCAGAACTTCCTGTCGCTTTGTACTTTCCGTGTCCAAGTTGGTGACTCCCACAGTTCCATCCATATTCAGGAGAATGGAACCCCACAGGGCTCTGGATTGAGTGTCTCTCTATTTTTTTAACGGTCTAGCAGTGGCTGTCGAGCCCTCCGTCTCACCTTCTCTGTATACAGACAACTTCTGCATTTCGTACTGCTGCTCCAGTACTGTTGTTGCTGTGCGGCACCTCCAGGGAGCCATCCACAAGATGCAGTCACGGGCTCTAGCCCACGGCTTCCAGTTTTCAGCCACAAAGTCGTGTGTTGTGCGCTTCTGTCAGCGTCGTATCGTTCATCTGGAACCCACACTTTATCATAATGACGATCCACTCACTGCAGTGGAGACATATCAATTCCTAGGACTGGTTTTCGACACTCGATTGACTTGGCTCCCTCATCTTCATCAGCTTAAGCAATATTCCGTGGTGTTTGTGTGGAGCCCAGGACACGTCGGAATCCCCGGCAACAAACTTGCTGACAGGCTGGCCAAACAGGCAACGCGGAAACGCTTCTGAAGATAGGCATAACAGCACGCACAAAAAACTGCATGTCATTAAGGAGACTGTGACTGTGTGGAAGTCTTCCATGCAGGCCTCTTGCAGGGAATGAGATGTCCTCTGCCAGCTCCGTATTGGCCATATGTGGCTAATGCATGGTTACCTACTCCTTCGTGAGGACCCACCTCAGTGTCGCTGTGGCTCCCAAATGAAAGTCGTCCACCTCTTGCTGGACTCCCCACTTTCAGCCGCTCTGTGGCAGACTTTTAACTTTCCCAGCACCCTGCCTTCGGTGTTGGGCAACAATGCCTCCACAGCAGCTTTAGTTTTACTTTTTATCCGTGGGAGTGGGTTTTATACTTCTATGTAGGTTTTAGCGCATATCCTTTGTCCCTCTGTGTCCTCCACCCTAGTGCTTTTAGGGTGGAGGTTTTAATGTGTAGCAGAGTGGCTGGCTTTCCCTTTTTATTCTCGTGGTTGGCCAGCCACTGTAATCTGCTTTCATGTTTTACTCCCTTCTGTTTCCAGCATCTCTCTCTTGTTTTCTTCTCCTCTTTTTTCCCCCAGGGGGTCCACAACTCTTTTGTGGATACGTGCGTAGCGAGCCGGGGACCCCAAGCTAATGTGGCCTTCCTTCCTTTCCGGGCTGCATACCTTCCCTTTCCGCATCCTTCCCCATCCCTATCTTCGCCCCTCCTCCCCTCACCTATGGCTCTTTCCTTCCCTTTCTCCCCATCTGGGAGTATGGTTTGTGCCTACGTCCGGAGACGGACGCTCGTAAATGTACTGCATTCTTCGCCTTCCTTGCTTTTATGTCTTCTTCCTTCCTTTGTCCTTCTCTTTTCCTTACCTCTTCTCTTTACCCTTTTCTCCGCTGTGGCGTTTGAGACCTCTCTTCTTTCCTTTCTCTTTCTTCCTCCCTGTGCGTGTCTGAAGGCCGACCCACGCCTTTTGTGCGTAGCCGGTGACGGGGTAACGCGTAATTCCCTGCCCCGGGTAGACAGGTAGGACACGTACGTACCCCCTGGTAACGGCCAGGCCCAGGGAGGGGTGATTACCCGAGCTGATACCTTCCGAAAGTGCCGATTGGTCCCTCCGTCCGTTTGTCGGGAGGTGTGACCTGAGGTGTGAACAATCACCTAAGGCGGGAGTGCCCTCAGAGAGGGCCCCCACAAGGGAGGAGCGCGCCATCGGAGGCGCCGGTAATCATGGGGGATTCTTCCGCAATGGTTTCCTCACCTTCCACTATGTCTGCTCACAAACGTAAGTATACTGAGTCTCAGCCACAGACGATTCTTCCATCGTTGCCACAGTTCCTTGTTGTTTCTCGGTCTGACGAAGGTCACGACTTCTCCACGGTCAACCCTTTCATTATTCAGAAAGGTGTCGACGCAATTGCAGGTCCTGTAAAGTCTTGTTCCAGATTACGGAATGGCACCCTGTTGTTAGAAACACACAGTGCCCTCCAGGCACAAAAATTGCTGCGTACTTCTCTGCTCCACACCTTCCCTGTCCGGGTGGAACCGCACCGTACCTTAAATTCCTCGCGTGGAGTCGTTTATACACGCTCCCTCGATGGTTTGTCTGACGAAGAAATTCAGCACTACCTGTCTGACCAGGGCGTAACGGCTGTTCATAGTTATGAAAAGGGTTGACATGAACATCATTCCAACCCGTACTGTCTTCTTGACATTTGACAAAGTTCAACTCCCATCACAAATCAAAGCAGGCTATGAGATAATTTCCGTTCGTCCTTATGTCCCAAACCCTACGCGTTGCTATCGGTGTCAGCGGTTCAATCACACCAGCCAGTCCTGTTCCAATCCGGCCAAATGTGTTACGTGTGGCAAGGATGCCCATGAGGGTGCTTGTCCACCTCCATCCCCTCGCTGCATCAACTGTATGGGTGACCACGCTGCTTCCTCTCGAGATTGCCCTGTTTTTAAGGACGAAAAGCTCATCCAGGAAGTAAGAGTGAAGGAAAAGGTGTCGACCTTTGCTGCTCGAAAATTATTCGCCAGTCGCAAGCCCACCGTGCCTCAGACAGGAAAATACAGCACTGTTCTTGCTTCTCCTCGGCCAACAAAGGAGGCGACCACGCAGACTTGCAACCTCACCTTTAGTGCCACGGTCGTCAGATCGGCCAGCGCAAAGATCGCTCGTTCAACCTCACCACTTTCGCCTGCCCACTCTATGGCTCACCCTTCGTCGGGTTCTGCTAAATCTCGAGCCAAAAAGTCAGACGCCAAGTCTTTGAAAAAAGAGCATACTCGTGAAGAGTTTTTACGTACCGCAACTTCACAACCATCGGTTCCTCCTTCATCTAAACATCAGCCTTCCAAGAAGGCTACAAAGAAACCCAGTTCCTCTCCTTCTCCGCCATGGCGTGTCCCATCTACAGCACCACCTGGCGGAAATCGCCCTCGGCCGTCTTCTGTGTCGCCGAGGCGCACTGCTGGTGGCCGGTCAACCGGCCGATTGCTGGTGGCAGGGGCTGCTCCTGACCAACCTATGGATCAGGATCTTCTGCCTTCAGCTGAATGCCATTCCATGCTGTCGGTCGCAAGCTCTGAGCAGTCGCTGAGTTGACAGCACCCTTGGTCACATTCCTCCAGTTTCTGTTCACCCTATGTCTATTATCCACTGGAATATCCGCGGCATTCGAGCCAATCGGGATGAATTGTCGGTCCTCTTACGATCCTACTCGCCAGTTATCTTCTGTCTTCAGGACACAAAGCTGCGTCCCCATGACCGCTTTGTTGTCCCTCATTTTCAGTCCGTCCGATATGACCTCCCCTCTGTTGAAGGCTCTCCAGCCCATGAAGGACTCATGATTCTTCTCCATGCTACTCTCCATTATCACCCAATCCCCTTAAACAGTTCCTTCCAAGCTGTCGCCGTCCGTCTTTCCCTTTCTGGATACATGTTCTCTCTTTGTACTGTATACATTCCATCATCCACACCAATGGCACGAGCTGATCTCCTTCATCTTCTTGGTCAGCTTCCACCCCCCTATTTGCTGGTTGGGGACTTCAATGCCCACCACCCGCTTTGGGGATCTCCACATCCTTGTCCACGTGGCTCTCTATTGCTAGACATCTTCCACCAAGCGGATCTAGTTTGCCTCAACACTGGGGTCCCCACATTTTTGTCTGCCTCCACGACAAATTTATCTCATTTGGACCTTGCGGTCGGTACTGTTCCGCTAGCTCGGCGCTTCGAATGGTTCGCCCTTGATTATACACACTCGAGTGACCACTTTCCATGTGTCCTTAGACTGCAGCCTCCACCGCATATATGCGCTCGCGATGCTGGAAATTTGCCCAAGCCGATTGGACACTTTTTTCGTCTCTAGCGACATTTGATGACCGTCGCTTTCCCAGCATCGACGATGAGGTCACACATATTACCGACGTTATTCTTACAGCTACGGAACGTTCAATACCACGCACCTCCGAAATGCCCCGGCGCCCCCCAGTTCCTTGGTGGAACAAGGCATGCCGGGACGCAATACGTGAGCGGCAACGTGCTCTTCGCATTTTCCGTCACCATCCTACTTTGGCCAACTGTATCCGCTATAAGCATCTCCGTGCGCGATGCCGTCGTGTCATCCGCGATAGCAAGAAGGCAAGCTGGAAATTCTTTATTAGCTCATTTAACACCTTCACTCCCTCCTCGGAAGTTTGGAGTCGGCTTCGACGGTTCTCAGGCGTGCCTAGTTTCTCCCCGGTCTCTGGGCTCACTGTCGCGCATGATACCTTAGTGGACCCCGTCGCAATTTCTAACTCGTTGGGTCAGCACTTTGCTGAGATTTCGAGCTCTTCAAATTACCCGCCAGCGTTTCTCCCGAAGAAACGTGCAGCAGAAGTGCGACATCTTGCTTTCTCCTCTCAAAATCACGAAAGCTACAATACTGTTTTCTCCATGCGGGAACTCCAACATGCCCTCTCTTCTTCTCGCTCCTCCGCCCCAGGACCGGATGGTATCCATGTCCAAATGTTGCTGCATTTATCAACCCATAGTCTACGTTACCTCCTTCACCTTTATAATCGAATTTGGACCGACAGTACCTTTCCCAGACGGTGGCGGGAAGCTATTGTCGTTCCCGTTCCGAAACCTGGAAAGGACAAACATCTCCCCTCTAGCTATTGCCCCATTTCTCTCACGAGTAGTGTCTGTAAGGTTTTGGAGCGTATGGTGAATTACCGTTTAGCTTGGTGGCTGGAATCCCGCAGTCTTTTAACACCAGCCCAATGCGGATTTCGGAAGCATCGTTCTGCAGTTGACCATCTTGTTGCTCTCTCCACTTATATCATGAACAATTTTCTCCGGATACGCCAAACGGTAGCAATATTTTTTGATCTGGAGAGAGCATACGATACCTGTTGGAGGACAGGCATCCTCCGCACACTGTTCTCTTGGGGCTTTCGAGGCCGGCTGCCCCTTTTTCTTCGCGAATTTATGGCAGAGTGCACTTTTAGTGTGCGGGTGAACACTACTCTCTCCTGTACTTTCTCCCAAGAAAACGGGGTACCCCAGGGATCCGTGCTGAGTGTTGTACTGTTTGCCATTGCCATAAATCCGATTATGGATTGTCTCCTTCCTGATGTCTCGGGCTCCCTCTTTGTGGACGATTTTGCGATCTACTACAGCTCTCAACGGACCAGCCTTCTTGAACGACGTCTTCAAGGAGGTCTCGATCGCCTCCACTCGTGGAGCATCGGAACCGGCTTCCGTTTCTCACCCAGTAAGACCGTTTGTGTCAATTTTTGGCGACGTAAGGAGTTTCTTCCGTCCTCCTTACATCTAGGTCCTGTCAACCTTCCGTTTTCAGACGTCGCTAAATTCTTGGGTCTTATGTTTGACAGAAAACTGTGCTGGTCCTCCCACGTTTCCTATCTTTCGGCTCGCTGTCTGCGATCGCTTAACACCCTCCGTGTCCTGAATGGTACCTCCTGGGGAGCGGACCGAGTGGTCCTTCTCCGCCTCTATCGCGCCTTAGTGCGCTCGAAATTGGATTATGGCAGCATAGTCTACTCCTCTGCTCGGCCGTCTATTCTTCGGCGTCTCGACTCTATCCACCACCGTGGATTACGTTTAGTGTCTGGAGCTTTTTACACTAGCCCTGTGGAAAGCCTTTATGCTGAGACTGCTGAACCTCCGCTGTCCAATCAGTGAGCAGTCCTCCTGAGTCGTTATGCTACCCATCTGTCTTCCATGCCTGCTAATCCAGCCCATGACCTTTTTTTCGACGCCTCCTTTGATGTAGGGTATGCAGACCGCTCCTCCTCCCTACTACCCCCGGGAGTCCGCTTCCGTCAACTGCTCCATTCTCTTTCCTGCCGCTTTCCTAAAACCTTCTTGACAACTTGGGGTACAGCACCGCCTTGGCTCCGTCCCCGGATCTGCCTGCTCCGTGACCTTTGTCAATTTCCCAAGGATGGTACCCCTACACTTGTTTATCGTCGAGCATTTGCTGCTCTATGTGCAGAAATGACAGACGCCACATTTATTTACACCGACGGCTCGAAAGCATCGTTAGGTGTAGGGAGTGCCTATATTGTTGGCGACACCCCAAACCGCTTTCGGCTTCCCGACCAGTGTTCGGTTTATACTGCGGAGCTTTACGCTGTTCTCCAGGCTGTCCACTACATCCGCCGCCCTCAGCGGATACAGTACGTTATCTGCTCAGATTCTCTCAGCTCTCTCCTCAGTCTACAAGCTCTTTACCCTGTGCACCCTCTGGTCCACCGGATTCAGGACTGTCTGCGCTTGCTCCACCTGGGGGCCGTCTCGGTGGCGTTCCTCTGGCTCCCGGGACACGCTGGTATCTGTGGGAATGAGGCGGCCGATATAGCGGCCAAGGCTGCAGTCTCTCTTCCTCGGCCAGCTATTCAGTCGCTTCCCTTCACCGATCTACGGAGCGGTTTACGTCGCAAAGTTGCTCATTTATGGCATGCGCATTGGTCAACACTTACCCGTAATAAATTGCGGGAAGTGAAAGCCCTTCCTTGCACTTGGACCTCTTCCTCCCGAACGCGTCGTCAGGAGGAGGTAATTTTAACTAGACTCCGGATAGGGCACTGTCTTTTTAGCCATCAACATCTTTTAAGCGGTGATCCTCCCCCACTCTGTCCCCACTGCTCTCAGCTGTGGACGGTAAGATACCTTTTAATTGAATGCCCCTATTTTAATCCGTTACGCTCCCGTCTACAGCTATCGCCTGATCTATCGTCGATTTTAGCAGATGACACGCGCTCAGCTGACCGCGTTCTCCAGTTTATTAGTGACAGTGAAATGACGTCAGTCATTTGAAGCTTTTTTTGGGGACAACCACCCCCTTTCTGTAGTGGATTTTTAAGCATTCCTTCTACTTTTAGTTTCTCCAATTTTATGACTTTGTTCCCATTGCTGCTGGTTTTCAATTTCGGTTTTTTACTGTCTTAAGTCACGGGCTGGGCGCTAATGACCATAGAAGTTTTGCGCCCTAAAACCACAAAAAAAAAAAAAAAAAAAAAAAAAACTGTCCTCTTTTGTTCCTTTTAGTATTCGTTGCCTTCCCTTTGTTCTTGTGACTTTTCCTTTCCTTCTGTTTTGTGTTATATGTTTTGTCTGTTTTATTCTCACCCTTGTGGCACTGTTTTATTAGGAACAAGGGACCGATGACCTCGTAGTGTGGTCCCTTCTCTCTCTTTAAACCAATCAACCAATCAGTTGCCCCAGTCCTGGATGGTACTGAGTTATGATGGGAATACTTCTGTGTGGCCGGATGATGGGACTTTGTGATGTGGTGGGAGACTGGAAAGATAAGGCACCCAGAGATTTGTTTTTGTAAAAGTTTGGGAGGATAATTACAGTTTGTGAAGGCTTCAGTGAGACCCTCGATATATTTTGAAAGGGACAGATTGTCACTGTGGATACGATGACCGCAGGTGGCTAGGCTCCATGGAACAGGTGGCAGCTGTCAAAGTGTAAGTATTGCTGGTGGTTAGTAGGTTTGATATGAACAGAGGTACTGATGTTGCCATCTATGAGGTGGAGGTCAATATCTAGGAAGATGGGTTGTTAGGCTGACTAGGACGAGGTGAAGCAAATGGGGGAGCAGTTGTTGAGGTTCTGGAGGAATGTGGATAGGGTGTCCTCACCCTCGATCCATATCGCCAAGTTTTCGGATTTTCATTCGCATGAATGCATAACACCATTTTCAAATATTTCGTTGCAAAGGAGAACCGAGGAGAATTGCCCCAAGGACACACCAAGGATTCGTGCGACATAAATGAAAGTTGGTAGGTGTTGTGTTTCTACATCTGAAAGATGATAAGATAATGTCTATTCTATGAGAATGCAAATCAGGTTTGCTTTAAATACATGCTGTAACAGTCATTAGTGTTAGTTACCTTTACATCTACATCTACATTTATACTCTGCAAGCCACCCAACAGTGTGTGGCGGAGGGCACTTTACGTGCCACTGTCATTACCTCCCTTTTCTGTTCCGGTCGCATATGGTTCACGGGAAGAACAACTGTCTGAAAACCTCCGTGCGCATTCGATTCTCTCTAATTTTACATTTGTGATCTCCTCGGGAGGTATAAATAGAGGGAAGCAATATATTCGATACCTCATCCAGAAATGCACCCTCTCGAAACCTGGCGAGCAAGCTACACAGCAATGCAGAGCGCCTCTCTTGCAGAGTCTGTCACTTGAGTTTGCTAAACATCTCCATAACGCTATCACGGTTACCAAATAACCCTGTGTCGAAACGCACCGCTCTTCTTTGAATCTTCTCTATCTCCTCCGTCAACCCGATCTGGTACGGATCCCACACTGATGAGCAATACTCAAGTATAGGTCGAACGAGTGTTTTGTAAGCCATCTCCTTTTTTGATGGACTACATTTTCTAAGGACTCTCCCAATGAATCTCAACCTGGCACCCGCCTTACCAACAATTAATTTTATATGATCATTCCACTTCAAATCATTCCGTACACATACTTCCAGATATTTTACAGAAGTAACTGCTACCAGTGTTTGTTCCGCTATCATATAATCATACAATAAAGGATCCTTCTTTGCATGTATTCGCAATACATTACGTTTGTCTATGTTAAGGGTCAGTTGCCACTCCCTGCACCAAGTGCCTATCAGCTGCAGATCTTCCTGTATTTCGCTACAATTTTCTAATGCTGCAACTTCTCTATATACCACAGCATCATCCGCGAAAAGCCGCATGGAACTTCCGACACTATCTACTAGGTCCTTTATATATATATTGTGAAAAACAATGGTCCCATAACACTCCCCTGTGGCACGCCAGAGGTTACTATAACATCTGTAGACGTCTCTCCGTTTTGAGATTGGATGTTGTGAGTTGATGTTAGTTAATGGTTCAAATGGATCTGAGCATTATGGGGCTTAACATCTGAGGGCATCAGTCCCCGAGAACTTAGAACTATTTAAACCTAACCAACCTAAGGACATCACACACATCCATGCCAGAGGCCAGATTCGAATCTGCGACTATAGCGGTCGCACAGTTCCAGACTGAAGTGCCTAGAACCGCTCGAACAAACTGGCCGGTTGATGTTAGTTAAGAATGCCTTTAAGGTAACAAAGACACGATTATCAACACCTCACCGAGTTTGATTGAAGTCATGTAATAGGGCTTTGAGAAGCTGGATGTGCTTTTGCAATATTGCAGAAAGACTTGGCAGTGGTGGTCACTAGAATGTACGGTCACAAGAAGACCAGGCTCCAGACAGCCTTGTGGCACAACTGAGAGGGAAGACTGTTATGATTGGCATATGACTCTTGTGCATCATTCTGCAGCTGCAATTTGAGCAGCAGTTTGCACCATGGTGACAGAACGAACTGTTACAAATTGGTAACTTGAAGGACAGCTCCAAGGCAGACGCCATGTAGTGTGCATTCCTCTGACGCCAAACCATCTCCATTTGCAACTTCAATAGTGGCAAGTGAGAGCTCATTGGAGGGTAAGATGGAGGTCTGTTATGTTTTCTGACAAAAGCTGATTTTGCCACTGTGCCAATGATGCTCGTATGTTGGTTAGCAGGAGGCCATCTCTGTACCTGCTACCAACCTGTCTGTGTGTTAAGACACACTAGACCTATGCCTATAGTTACGGTCTGCGATTTCATATGACAGAAGGAGCATTGTCATGGCTACTCCACACACTCTAGCTGCAAATTCGTATGTCAGACTGTCGATTCGACCTGTTGTGTTGTCATTCATGAACAGTATTCCATGGGTTATTTTCCAACAGGATAATGCTTGGCGTAGCAACCCAGCATGCTCTATTTTATAGTGTGGCAACATATTCCCTTGACCTGCTCTATCACCAGATCTGTCTCCATTCGAGCACATGCGGGACATCATTGGATGACAACTCTAGCATCATCCACAAGCAGCATTAACTATTCCTGTATTGACCAACCAAGTGCAACAGGCACTGATTCCAGCCCAGCACCTGTACGACACAATGCATATGCATGCTTGCTTTCAACATTCTGGTGGTTACACCAGTTATTAATGTGCCAGCACCCCCCACGGGGTCCACAACTCTTTTGTGGATACGTGCGTAGCGAGCACGGGACCCCGAGCTAATGTGGCCTTTCTTTCCGGGCTGCATACCTTCCCTTTCCGCATCCTTCCCCATCCCCCCCCTCTTCGCCCCCCTCCCCTCACCACCGCCTCTTTCCTTCCCTTTCTCCCCCTCTGGGAGTATGTTTTGTGCCTACGTCCGGAGATGGACGCTCGAAGCTGTAACAAATTCTTTGCTTTCTCCGCTTGCAAGTCTTTGTCCTTCCTTTGCCCTTCTCTTTTCCTTACCTCTTCTCTTTGCCCTTTTCTCTGCTGCGGCGTTTGAGACATCTCTTCTTTTCTTTCCCTTTCTCTTTTTTCCTCCCTGTGCGGGTCTGAAGGCCGACCCACGCATATCCATGCGTAGCCGGTGACGGGGTAACGCGTAATTCCTTGCCCCGGGTAGACAGGGAGGACACGTACGTACCCCCAGGTAACGGCCAGGCCCAGGGAGGGGTGATTACCCGAGCTGATACCTTCCGAAAGTGCCGATTGGTCCCTCCGTCCGTTTGTCGGGAGGTGTGACCTGAGGTGTGAACAATCACCTAAGGCGGGAGTGCCCTCAGAGAGGGCCCCCACAAGGAAGGAGCGCGCCATCGGAGACGCCGGTAATCATGGGGGATACTTTCGCAATGGTTTCCTCATCTTCTACTATGTCAGCTCACAAGCATAAGTTCAATGAGTCTCAGCCACAGACAGTCCTTCCATTGTTGCCACAGTGCCTTGTTTCTCGGTCCGACAAAGGTCACGACTTCTCCACGGTCAACCCTTTCATTATTCAGAAAGGTGTCGACGCAATTGCAGGTCCTATAAAGTCTTGTTACAGATTACGAAATGGCACCTTGTTGTTAGAAACAGTCAGTGCCCTCCAGGCACAAAAATTGCTGCGTACTTCACTGCTGCACACCTTCCCTGTCCGGGTGGAACCGCACCATACTTTAAAGTCGTCACGTGGGGTCGTTTATACACGCTCCCTCGATGTATAGTCCGACGAGGAAATTCAACACTACCTGTCTGACCAGGGCGTAACGGCAGTTCATAGAGTCATGAAAAGGGTTGACATGAACATCATTCCAACCCGTACTGTCTTCTTGACATTTGACAAAGTTCAACTCCCATCACAAATCAAAGCAGGCTATGAGATAATTTCCGTTCGACCTTACATCCCAAACCCTACGCGTTGCTATCGGTGTCAGCGGTTCAATCACACCAGCCAGTCCTGTTCCAATCCGGCCAAATGTTTTACGTGTAGCAAGGATGCCCATGAGGGTGCTCGTCCACCTCCATCCCCTCGTTGCATCAACTGTATGGGTGACCCCGCTGCTTCCTCTCGAGATTGCCCCATTTTTAAAGACAAAAAGCTCATTCAGGAAATCAGAGTGAAGGAAAAGGTGTTGACCTTTGCTGCTCGAAAATTATTCGCCAGTCGACAGCCCACCATGCCTCAGACAGGAAAATACAGCACTGCCCTTGCCTCTCCTCGGCCAACAAAGGAGGCGGCCACGCAGACTTGTGACCTTACCTTTAGTGCCACGGTCGTCAGATCGGCCAGCGCAAAGATTGCCCGTTCAACTTCCCCACTTTCGCCTGCCCACTCTATGGCTCACCCTCCATCGGCTTCTGCTAAATCTCGAGCCCAAAAGTCAGACACCAAGGCTTCGAAAAAAGAGCATACTCGTGAAGATTTTTTATGTACCTCAACCTCACAACCATCGTTTCCTCCTTCATCTAAACATCATGTTTCCAAGAAGGCTAGTAAGAAACCCAGTTCGTCTCCTTCTCCGCCAAGGCGTGTCTCATCTACAGCACCCCCTATCGGTAACCGCCCTCGGCCGTCTTCTGTGTCGCTGAGGCGCACTGCTGGCGGCCGATCAACCGGCCGATCGCTGGTGGCAGGAGCTGCTCCTGACCAATCTATGGATCAGGATCTTCTGCCTTCGGCTGAGTGCCATTCCATGCTGTCGGTCGCAAGCTCTGAGCAGTCGCTGAGTTGACGGCAATCTTGTCCACATTCCTCCATTTTCTGTTCACCCTATGTCCATTATCAACTGGAATATCTGCGGCCTTCGAGCGAATCGGGACGAATTGTCGATCCTCTTATGATCCTATTCGCCGGTCATCTTCTGTCTTCAGGAAACAAAGCTGCGTCCCCATGACCGCTTTCTTCTCCCACATTTTCAGTCTGTCGGATTTGATCTCCCCTCTGTTGAAGGCACTCCAGCACATGGAGGACTCATGATTCTTCTCCATGATACTCTACATTATCACCCAATCCCCTTAAACACTTCCTTCCAAGCTGTCGCTGTCCGTCTTTCCCTTTCTGGATATATCTTTTCTCTTTGTACTCTATACATTCCATCGTCCACACCAATGGCACGAGCTGATCTCCTTCATCTTCTTGGTCAGCTACCACCCCGCCTGTTTGCTGGTTGGAGACTTCAACCACCCGCTTTGGGGATCTCCACATCCTTGTCCGTGTTGCTCACTATTGCTAGACGTCTTCCACCAAGCGGATCTAGTTTGCCTCAACACTGGGGACCCTACATTTTTGTCTGCGTCCACGACAAATTTATCTCATTTGGACCTTTTGGTCGGTACTGTTACGCAAGCTCGGCGCTTCGAATGGTTCGCCCTTGATGATACACACTCGACTGACCACTTTCCATGTGTCCTTAGACTGCAGCCTCAACAGCCATATATGCGCCTGTGACACTGGAAGTTTGGCCAAGCCGATTGGACACTTTTTTCGTCTCTAGCGACATTCGATGACCGTCACTTTCCTAGCGTCGACGATGATGTCACACACATTACAGACATTATTCTTACAGCTGCGGAACGTTCAATACCACGCACCTCCGCATTGCCCCGGCGCCCCCCAGTTCCTTGGTGGAACGCAGCGTGCCGTGACGCAATACGTGAGCGGCGACGTGCTCTTCGCGTTTTCTGCCACCATCCTACTTTGGACAACTGTATCCGCTATAAGCAGTTTAGAGCGTGATACCGTCGCGTCATCCGCGATAGCAAGAAGGCAAGCTGGAAATTCTTTATTAGCTCATTTAACACCTTCACTCCCTCCTCGGAAGTTTGGAGTCGGATTTGACGGTTCTCAGGCACGCCTAGTTTCTCCCCGGTCTCTGGGCTCACTGTCGTGCATGGTACATTAGTGGACCCCGTCGCAATTTCTAACTCATTGGGTCGACACTTTGCTGAGATTTCGAGCTCTTCAAATTACCCGCCAGCGTATCTCCCGAAGAAACGTGCAGTGGAAGTGCGACCTCTTGCTTTCTCCTCTCAAAATCGCGAAAGTTATAATACTGTTTTCTCCAAGCGGGAACTCCAACATGCACTCTATTCTTCTCGCTCCTCCGCCCCAGGACCGGATGGTATCCACATCCAAATGTTGCTGCATTTATCAACCCATAGTCTGCGTTACCTCCTTCGCCTTTATAATCGAATTTGGACCGACAGTACTTTTCCCAGACGATGGCGAGAAGCTATCGTTGTTCCTGTTCCGAAACCTGGAAAGGACAAACATCTCCCCTCTAGCTATTGCCCCATTTCTCTCACGAGTAGTGTATGTAAGGTTTTGGAGCGTATGGTGAATTGCCGTTTAGCTTGGTGGCTGGTGTCCCGCAGTCTTTTGACACCTGCCCAATGCGATTTCCGAAAGCATCATTCTGCCGTTGACCATCTTGTTGCTCTCTCCACTTATATCATGAACAATTTTCTCCGGAAACGCCAAACAGTAGCAGTATTTTTTGATCTGGAGAGAGCATATGATACCTGTTGGAGGACAGGCATCCTCCGCACACTGTTCTCTTGGGGCTTTTGAGGTCGGCTGCCCCTTTTTCTTCACGAATTTATGGCAGAGCGCACATTTAGGGTGCGGGTGAACACCACTCTCTCCTGTACTTTTCTCCCAAGAAAACGGGGTACCTCAGGGCTCCATGCTGAGTGTTATACTGTTTGCCATTGCCATAAATCCGATTATGGATTGTCTCCTTCCTGATGTCTCGGGCTCCCTCTTTGTGGACGACTTTGCAATCTACTACAGCTCTCAATGGACCAGCCTTCTTGAACGATGTCTTCAAGGATTTCTCGATCGCCTCCACTCTTAGAGCATCGAAACCGGCTTCCGTTTTTCTCCCAGTAAGACCGTTTGTGTTAATTTTTGGTGACGTAAGGAGTTTCTTCCACCCTCCTTATATCTAGGACCTGTCAACCTTCCGTTTTTGGACGTCGCTAAATTCTTGGGTCTTATGTTTGACAGAAAACTGTGCTGGTCCTCCCACGTTTCCTATCTTTCAGCTCGCTGTCTACGATCCCTCAACACCCTCTGTGTCCTGAATGGTACCTCCTGGGGAGCGGACCAAGTGGTCCTTCTCCGCCTCTATCGCGCCTTAGTGCGCTCGAAATTGGACTATGGAAGCATAGTCTACTCCTCTGCTCGGCTGTCTATTCTTCGGCGTCTCGACTCTATCCACCACCATGGATTACGTTTAGTGTCTGGAGCTTTTTACACCAGCCCTGTGGAAAGCCTTTATGCTGAGACTGCTGAACCCCCGCTGTCCAATCGGCGAGCTGTCCTTCTGAGTCGTTATGCTAGCCATCTGTCTTCCATGCCTGCTAATCCGGCCCATGACATTTTTTTCGACGCTTCCTTGGATGTAGGGTATGCAGGCCGCCCTTCCTCCCTAATATCACTGGGAGTCCGCTTCCGTCAACTGCTCCATTCTCTTTCCTTCCGCTTTCCTAAAACCTTCTTGACAACTTGGGGTACAGCACCACCTTGGCTCCATCCCCGGATCTGCCTGCTCCATGACCTTTGTCAATTTCCTAAAGATGGTACCCCTTCACTTGTTTATCGTTGGGTATTTGCTGCTCTGTGTGCACAAATGAAGGAAGCCACATTTATTTATACTGATGGCTCGAAAACATCGTTAGGTGTAGGGAGTGCCTATATTGTTGACGAGACCCCCAATCGATTTCGGCTTCCCGACCACGACCAGTGTTCGGTTTATACTGCGGAGCTTTACGCTGTTCTCCAGGCAGTCCAATACATCCGCCACCATCAGCGGATACAGTATGTTATCTGTTCAGATTCTCTCGGCTCTTTCCTCAGTCTCCAAGCTCTCTACCCCGTCCACCCTGTGGTCCACCGGATTCAGGACTGCCTGCGCTTGCTCCATTTGGGGGGCGTCTCTGTGGCGTTCCTCTGGCTCCCAGGACACGCTGGTATCTGTGGCAATGAGGCGGCCGATATAGCGGCCAAGACTGCAGTCTCTCTTCTTCGGCCAGCTATTCGATCGATTCCCTTCGCCGATCTACGGAGCGTTTTATGTCGTCGTGTTGTTCTTTTATGGCACGCACATTGGTCGACACTTTCCCATAATAAATTGCGGGATGTGACAGCTCCTCCCTGTGCTTGGACCTCTTCCTCCCGAATGCATCGTCGGGAGGAGGTAATTTTAACTAGACTCCGGATAGGGCACTGTCTTTTTAGCCATCGACATCTTTTAAGCGGCAATCCTCCCCCACTCTGTCCCCACTGCCCTCAGCTGTGGACAGTAAGACACCTTTTAATTGAGTGCCCCTATTTTACTCCGTTACGCGCTCATCTACAGCTGTCGCCTGATATATCGTCCATTTTAGCAGATGACACGTGCTCGGCCGATCGTGTTCTCGAGTTTATTAGTGCCAGTGAGATGACATCAGTCATTTGAAGCTCTTTTTGGGGACAACCAACCCCTTTCTATAGTGGATTTTTAAGCTTTCCTTCTGCTTTTAGTTTCTCCAATTTTTTGAGTTTCGTTCCCATTGCTGCTGCTTTCCATTTTCGTTTTTTACAGTTTCCTAAGTCACAGACCGGGTGCTAATTACCACAGCAGTTTTGCGCCCTTAAAAATAATAATAATAATAATAATAATAATAATAATAATAATAATAATAATAATAATGTGCCAACACTTCACATTTGCAGTGGCTTACCTCACACTTGCAGTGACCTGTGATCTTGCAATGATGTTAATCACTTAAATAAGTTACCTAGACAAATGTATTCCTGAAATTTTATCTCTACATTGATTATTTTTTGGTGCTGCATTTTTTTCTGTCAGAAATTGAGTGTTTGTAAGCTGAAACATATTTATAGAGACAAAAGTAAAATCCAGCCCAAGAGACATAAAGTGTGTAAACATGTCATCGTTACGGTACCATTACATGGTTAGATGATGTCTGACACCTGTGACGACTTAAGCTGAGAGAAACAGCTCCACTAGTCTTCGATCACTGGCCAGCTCCTTCACCTGCTGTCATTGTGAGGAGATGTGAAAAAAAATTGTTTTGTCTTAAAGCAAATAAGAATTAATTCACCCACTGGATCAAGGCATCACACGAGAATTTAAGGTTTATTTTCACCATGAACTGCTCCCATCAGTAATAAAACAGTGGAAACACATGGTTGGAATATCAGCAATATAAGGAAAATGGTAGATTGCTACTCACCATAAAGATGACACACTGAGTTGCAGACAGGGACAATGAAAAGACTGTTGTTACATATATAGGTTTCATCTAAAGCCTTCTTCACAAAAGAAAACACACCTCCTGCACACTTCACAGCCACCTCCGGCAGCTTAGATCAGAGTGCAGCTGTCAAATTGAACAAAAGCAACAGTCTGGAGGAGGCGGGGAAGTGGAAGGGAGGGTATAGTGCAAGTACTAGATGAGGCATGACAAGACTGTAAGGTGCAGCTTTGGGAGGCTGTGAGGGATTGAGCAGGTGTTAGGGAGCGGAGAAGGAAATGAACGGGGAAGGGGAAGGCAGGAGAGTACATTGGCAGAGGGTGGCGCACAGTTAGGTTGAGGTGACATGAATTGGGAGGAGATGGTAGATCAGAGCGGTGCAGAAACTGTTGGGTTGAGGGTGTGGGAACAGTATGTTACTGTAGGTTGAGGCAGGGAAAATTTCAGAAGTGGAGAATGTGTTAAAACGATAACTCCCATCTGCATAGTTCAGAAAAGCTGCTGGTGGAGGGAGGGAAGAGATAATCCAGATTAGGGGAGGATCAAGATAACCTGGGTTGTGAAGCAGTATCTGTTAAGCTGAATGCTGTGCCGCGAGTTGGTCCACTTTGCTCTTGGCCACAGTTTGGCAACGGCCATTCATCCTGGTGGACAGCAGGTTGGTAGTCATACCAATATAAAAAGCTGTCTAATGATAGCAGTAGGGCTGATATATAATATGGCTGCTTTTACAGGTGGCCCAGCCTCTGATGGGTTATGATAAACCTGTGACAGAAATGGAATAGGAAGTGCTGAGTGGGTGAGTTGGGCAGGTCTTTCACCTGGGTCTTTCACAGGGATACGCTCCCTGTGGCAAGGGTTTGGGGTTGGGGTATTATGCGGATGGATTAGTATGCTGTGGAGTTTGGGTGGGCAGTGAAATACCGCTTTAAGAGACATGAGGAAGACCTTGTGTAGGATGTTGCTCATTTTTAGGGTGTATTGATAGGTAATGAAAGCCCTGACAAAGGATGTGGTTCATTTGTTCCAGTCCGGGCTGGTATTGAGTGACAAAAGGCACTTGTTTGTAGCTGGTTCTTGTGGGGCATTGGAGGTATATGGAGAAATTCCATGGGAGATCTGTTTTGGGGATTAGGTCTGGGGGATAGTGCCTCTCTGTGAAGGCCTCAGTGAGACCTTCAGCATACTATACAAAGGAGTTCTTGTCACTGCAGATACAAGTGATATCCAGGATGTATGGGAGGCATTTTCTGATATGGAAGGGATTACAGCTGTCAAACAGCAGGTACTATGGATGTTGGTGGGTTTAATGTGAACAGAGGTGTGGATGCAGTCATCAGAGAGGAGGAAGTCATTGGCCAGGAAGGTGGCATACTGGGTTGTGGAGGACCACGTGGAGCAGATGGGAGATGTGGTGTTGGGTTTGTGAAGGAATTAGAATAGGGTGTCTTCGTCTTGAGTCCAGATCATGAAGATCTCAATAAACTTGAACCAGGCTAGGGAGACAAGGAAGGTCTCCACTAGATGGGCCATAAACAGGCTTGCGTAGGAGCTGCCATGTGGGACCCATGGCTGTGTCATGGATTTTAGTAGTAGTAGTAGTAGTAGTAGTAGTAGTGTGGTGTTAGGATGTGGTCCCCAAAAATCTGGGACGCACCATTGTAGCTGGTTATTATGTCCCCACTCATTGACCAACACCACTAACCAATTCCCCGAAATCTAGCCTCCCACGTCAGAAGATACCAACCACTTTCTTCACCAACTGTCCACCATTCCCAACCATTTACCTCACGGATCCCCGCTCGTCACTGTAGACATCACTTCTCTATACACAAACATTCCTCATGCCAACAGTTTTGCCTCTATTTGAAATACGGCAAATGTTATCCCGGACGAGACACAAGTTGAAATACGGCTAACTGTTATCCCGGCTGAGCCCCCAGTTGAAATATGGCAAATGTTATCCCGGCTGAGCCCCCAGTTGAAATACGGCTATTGACACAAGTTGAAAATATGATCACTATTTTTTCTTATTTACTTAAATTTGCCATATTTCGTGACAGTACCTTTTCCATTAGACGTTTATACGGCGATATAGTCTTGGCTTCAGTTGTCTGAGAATGATTCCACAATGCATCTTTGTTGGTTGCAGAATTGACGTGGTTCAACGTGTTTCTCTCATTTTGGTGTTTCAAATACAGTTTCTTCAAATGTAATTTCTTCTTTTTTTTTTAGTTCATACAAAAATAATAGTAACATACTTCAAATTGTTCTTCCGTCAACACCATGGTCAACACACACCAAGAGTTAGCTGCCGACTGACTACAGCCAAAGACGACTCAAACGTCAAAGATGTTTTACACCACACACAATCTTCCAGTTGTAATCAGTCTCTTTGCTGTTCTTCGATACATTTTCTAATAGTAATCAATATGCTTTTACTCTCAAAAACAGAAGTGAATTAACATATAAAAAGACAAATTATAATAAATCCTGACAAAAATATAAGAAAACATTTAAATTCGGTATCAACAAATACGGTAAAAAAAATAACGTCTCCCAGATCCATTACATATTGAACACTGCTTTTGCCAACGTGCTTCAGACTCCAAACCCATGATCTCATTTCTTATAAACCTTACTAACCTCAACCTAACACACAATTACTTCTCCTTTGAAGGGAAGGTATACAAATAAATTTGTGGCACAGCATAGGTACCGGCATGGCAGCCCTCCTATACCGACCTGTTTATGTGCCATTTAGAGGAGACCTCCCTAGCCTCCCAAAACGCCAAACTCCTGGTGTGGTTCAGGTTCACTGATGATATCATCATGATGTGGACTCCGGGCCAAGACACTCCATCCTCATTCCTTCATAACCTCAGTACCTACTCTCTCATCACCTTCATCTGATCCTTCTCAATTCAGTCGGCCACCTTCCTAGACACTGACCACCTCCTCTTTGATGGCTCCATCCACACCTCTGTCCAGATGAAATCCAGCTACCTGCATTTCGACAGCTGTCATCCCTTCCACACCAAAAACTCCCACCCGCATAGTCTGTCACCCAGCAACAGTGTATCTGCAATGACAAGAACTCTCTTGTTTAGTATGCTGAAGGTCTCCAGAGGACTTCACAGTCAGTCACTATCCCCCAGACCTAGACCCCAAAAAGATCTCCCTTGGCATTTCCCCTACACACCTGCAACCTTCCGACCACCCCAAAGAACCAGCTACAAATGTGTGCCTCCTTCATCACCAAAACCCACTGTAGACTGGAACAGCTGAACCACATCCTTTGCCAGGGCTTTGATTACCTACAATTGCATCATAAAACGAGTGACATCCTACCCAAGAGCTTCCCACCCCTCCTCAAGTGACGTTCTGTCATCCACTCAACCTTGACAGGACCCTAGTCCATCCCTATGCCACTTCCAATCCCAAGCCCTTGCCACAAGAATCATATCCCTGTGCAAGACCCAAGTTCGAGACCTGCCCAATCTGATCACCCACCATTTCCTATTCCTGTCCTGTCACAGGCTTATCCTACCCCAGCAGAGGCCGAGTCAACTGTGAAAGCAGCCATGTCATATGCCAGATTTGCTGCAATTGTAGCACAGCTTTTTATATTGGTATGACTACCGACCAGCTGTCCACTAGCATGAATGTTGGCAGTCTTGTCACGTCTCCATCTAGCCCCTGCACACTCCACTAGACAGCGTTCTTCTCTGTTCCCACACGTATCCTGTGATCCCTTCCCCTTCCGTCTGCAACTTAGCATGTCATCTTTGATGCCTAGTGTCTTTTATTTACTGTAGTGCAGTGCAGCATTTTATTTGGAACTACTGTAGTGTTATTATTTGCTTGTCATTTGAGTTGGTTTATGAGATAGGTGCATTTGGGAAGCTTTCTAAACCCATCAGTAAAATCTTCACAATTTAAAAGCTGCGTCTCATTGAATAAAACACAAGAGATTTCGACAGCTGTCTCTGCCGCCATCATCATCGGGAATTAAAATAACTGACTGCTGAGGCTGGCATGGTGTTTTGCTTATGTGGATATAATGGTAGTGTCTGGAACCTTCTAGAGAGAGCTGGAGTGATGCATGCACAGAAGGCAAGTTGAGCAGCTTCCAGCAGTGATGTACAAAGTGGTGCGAGTGGCCACTCCTGTGTCCCTACAAGTGTTGAGCCTATGTCTTCGCTTTCGCTCAATGCCTAAAGCCCTCCACACACTACTATGTGTGTACCTGTAGTCTTTGTTGAAATTGTTGCTTTTTTCTATTTTTGGCCACTTATTTGATAATAGAATCCCAGTATGGTGGTGTTTGAGCCCAAACTCGCATCTTTTCAAATTGTATTTTATGCATATTTTCTAGGCATTGTTTAGCTGTGATCAACTTCTCAAGTTCCTTTTGTTTGATATGTCGTGAAAACTCTGCACAACACTCAGCAACAGTGCGAATAGTTTGACATGTGTAAATGTACCACTTACACGGGAGAAACGATACATGACACACAAAACAATGGGAACTTGAGAACTTGACCATGGCTGCCAGTTGCATAGAAAATGAACATAAAATAGAATGTGAAAGGACGAGAGTTTTGGCTCAACACCATCATTCTGGAATGCATCTTAGAGTCCATGTTTAATTAAGACCTGCAAGTAAATGTTCTTTGCTGTTGTGAAATGCATCTCTTTTACTGAACAACTACTCGTAGCTGTTAAGGTATGCATTATAGAGGTCATATTTATTAGACTTTTTTGCTTCAAATAATTGTTCCTGTTACATCTCTGAATATTGACCATTACTCCTGGGACACCTTGTATGATGTACACTGGAATTGCACTATAATGCAGTCACAAATCCAGTCCACCGATAACCGTTACATGAATCGTTGTTAGATTGGGACTTGTACTGTTACCTGTGAACCACTTGTAGGCCTGTTCAGCTATTGTCTGAGCGTTCTCTTGTACGTTTGAGTTTAGACTCTTGATTAATATGATTATGTAGCACACATTACAGTTTATGAACTGCCTTTTAAAGTCATTGGAGGATCAGTTATGTAGGTCAGGAAGAAAAGTGGATCCAATACTGATCCTTGTGGGATTCCACATGTTGTGTTCCCCGTTCTGAGATCAGTTTTATGCCTGTGGCATCCTGTCAATGAGACATTTTGCTTTCTGTTATGAAGGTAAGGCTATCCTTACAAGAAGGATGCCATAGCATTTTAGTTTGCAGAGTAGAATCCGACGATGTCACAGTAGGTTTATATAAAAGTCTAAAATATTTTTAATTGTTCAGAAGGTATCAGAAGTGTTCCTTACATAATGGAAGCTGACACACGGTTAAGAACAAAGAAATATTTTAAAGTTTTGAGTGAACGGCATAAGATGGTAAACCTGCTAGGTGGTGTTTCTGTGTGAAAGAAAACTGCAGGGACAAAAAATGTGAAATATAATATGTCTAAGAAAATATAATTTTATGGCACTAAAATGAACTTTCCCTTAATTTTGTGTCTTTAGTAAATTTGGTGCTCAGTAAAATTGGTTTTGGAAATTGTTAATACATTTAGCATTATTATAGAAGGAAATGAGACATCGTGTGTTGCGTTTTGAGCTTGAGTGTAGCTGACGTCATACTGTCAGTGTATTGATTAAGTTATACTTCCCATTCATACAATTTATTAGAGGCACTGCTGCCAATACATTTCCCTATACATTAAATTGGTTACTTGTTGTAAATAATTTCTTGTAGTAAATACCTAAATCAAACTCTCACAGACATTGTCTTTTGAGCAGTTGGTACACTAATGTACTGTCTGCACACTTTCACGTGGCCTGTGACCAGACGATGCTCAGAGCATAAGCTCACGATCAGCTCACGCCATCTTGGCTGCTGGGACAGGTCCTGACTCCTTTTTCCAGAGCAGCCAGCTTACAGCTTATAAAGGAAATGAAACTTTAATGGGTGAATGTGTCGTAGAAGGAATATGACAGTTAGTAGAACGTTGCTAAGTGGACCTTGTACAGCCCCTTCGCTAAATTCACAATGGCTAATTAATGTTCTGGTGCACAGTAGCATTACGTAGCTAAGGTTGGCAACAAGTGTGAACATTCAGGTGTGGCACGAAGTCGGTTGACTTCTGTTGATCACACGGTGGCCGAGAAAAAGTGCCATCAGTACTAGATTGTATACTGTAACATTTTGCATTTAGTTTGACAATCTCCTCCATTGACACTGGTGCTTCTTTCTCTTCCTCTCCCTATAGATTTAATGACTTATCCACAAATATATTTTCCACACCCAATTTCTGTGCTCTTACAGGGAGTTAATGACTTGCACTAATTAGAATTGGCATATTAGTGCTCCTCGTCAACAGATTTTTCATCGCTGCGCTTTTTTTGCCGGATCATAATATATTTGCAGAAGTATCCCCGGCACCCGTCAGACTGTGTAAAGAATGTAATGATAAGTATTGCACTTGGCTTGCTTTCACCACTGTTAGTTATTATGAATCAATTTTATTTGTAGTCGGTCACAAAAGTTTGAGCAGTTAAGAGTTACCTCACCTTTGGACCATCTGCCTTCACAGTCTTCTCTCACAGTTCACATTCGGTCTTGGGGGTGTCCGGTTGGAAGTGTAGTGTCAGTCATGTGGAAACTCAAAGGAAACGAAATATCCAGGTGGGTCGCGATCTGCGAAACAGGAACGCGAGGGTGACCCGTACAGAGACAGACGCCTGTCAAAACCATTTGTAGTTGCAAAAAAATTTTGGCAAGTGTGAATGTGAGTAGAGGCTGTAGATTTCTTGGAGAAAACCGATACAACACAGTCCTCCTCCTCCTCTTCCTCCTCCTCCTCCAGTTTCTGACTTGGCTTTCACCTCCCAGTGATCTGTAACTTTGGTAAAACTTCAGTTTTGTCTGGTAAACAGCTCACACGTCTTAATTCACAGGTACAAAATCGCAGAGTGGAATACCCGGCAGTGCCCTTCCAGTGTGACTCGAGCGATGAGTGGACGTACACGATGCGGCGCTCGATGCAGGAGATCGTGCCTGGGCTGTACCTGGGGCCATACTCGGCTGCTGTGCGCTGCCGCCTCAAGGCACTGCTGGCCCACGGTGTGACGCACATTGTGTGTGTGCGCCAGGCCGTGGAGGCCCACTTCGTCCGCCCAAATTTCCCCGACCAATTCAAGTGAGTGCAGAGTAGAATTTTTTTAAAAGTATTGTTCTAAAACTTGGTACTTTTTGCGCAGTGCATTACATTTCTTGCAGTTGTTGCTGTCCGGACTACTTTTTGACTAGATTCAAAAAGTTTTTACTAGAAGCTCCTAAGGATGGCCCAGTTACTCCCCACCCCCACCTCTCTCTCTCTCTCTCTCTCTCTCTCTCTCTCCCTCTCTTGGGTCATTCCATGTAAAGTGGTCTAAATTTAAACAAGCTCCCCACTCAACCATCTCCAATTTTGATGAAATTTTTTTTGGATGTGCATATAGACTTTACATGAAGCACTGCCAAATTACAGCTGCGTAGGTAATAAGGTGGGGCCACTAGCCACTTTTTCGTAAAGGTTCGTTTTTCTTATATTGCAACTGAAATAAATAAATGATCAATTTTGTTTTACCATTGTTCAGGATGTAAGAGACCTGTTGTGCTGAAACTTTGTGATCCTGTTCAACATTTTGGGTACAATGGCTTAGTTGTAGTACAAAAGGTGAAACTGTGGTAAATTCATCATAGTGTGTTATCAAAGTGGCTCATAAATCTTGTCATACCGCAATTTGGCTATAGTTTATTGCCTTGTATCTACTGAAAGAGTAACTTTCTGAAGCTAATACTTTAGTTATCTGCAGCCTGCCAGCATGTCATAAAGCTCTGCAAGTGGCACCCAGATTGCTCATATAACAACTGAGCTATCGAAGTTCAAAGTGTGCTAAAATTTAATCATTCAATTTTGGCTCCCTTTCAAAAGGTCATATCTCAAAAGGGATCACTCAAATTTTATTTTTCTCGGCACCATTGGAAAGAGCTCACCTTGTTTTAATTTTGGAGACTTTGCATTTAAGAACAAATAAACTTGTATTTTCATTACATTAAATTTCTCGACATTGCGACTTAAATGAAGAAATGGTCCACTTTTATTTACCATTACTCAGGATCTGAGAGACCTGTCATGCTGAAACTTTGTGATCCTGTTCAACTTTTTGGTACAATATCTTAGCTGTGAAACAAGAGGTCAAACTATGGTAAATTCATCATAGTGTGCTATCAAAGTAGCCCATAAATTTTGTTGTACCAAATCAACTCACATTTGTATTACATTAAAAAAATACATCTACCAGTCATACTCTTTATGGTTCCCAAGCCAAATATTTCAGTTCTTATTAATTCATTTGCTGAAATTTGTTACTAATAGCAATTACAGTTGATTCTAACAAGCTATAATGTCGGCCCATTCTTGTTTCTGATGGAGCTGGAATGACAGAAATAATGTGTTGGTTTGAAATCCAACGAGCATCCTGCCGAGCTGGCCAATAGAATGAATGTGCAGGTCCATTGGGGTGCATCAAACTGACTGAAACATCATTTACTTCTTCTGAAACTTCAGACACATTACCAATCCACCATTTTCCATCATACATACAGGCAGTGTATTGGCCCGGTTGTAAGGCTGTAATATTTCTCAATGAAACTGCCACAAAAATTTTTTTTATCATTGGATACTCTTCTAATACAAACTTTTTCATTTAATGGCACAAAATGGTGATCCTCTCATTTTGATGGTACAGAGATTCAGAAAATTTTTGAAGTTGCTGCTGACACATCACTGAAATAGTAAATGTGTGTGATTTTTCCAAGGAGACACTTTAGATCTTCTATTAACTTCACTATAAAAGCATGTACAGCAATTGCATTATATTTCAGGCTGTAACTTATTATACAGTAGCTGATGCTGCTGATGTCCAAGTTATTTCTGAAGTACACAACAAATGGGTGTAAATTTGCTTGGCTGTTATTCCAGTGAAAACCTTGAGCTGCATCCTGGACAATGAAGGAATAATTTTCAGCAAAGTCCATTAATATGATCACTTTGAGAAAATCAGCCCAAAATCGTACAAGGTGTACAACTTTGGTTCTGTCTTTTTTTTCCCAACATTTGAGGCTTTAATGAAACAAATTGGTTACACATGTATCATTCAAAGTATTTTCCGTCGATGGCAACTACTTTCTCCCATCTTTCGGGCAGCGTACAAATCCCATTGAAAAAATTGTTCATCTTTTGAAGCGATCCATGAATCGATCCAATTTGTAACTTCATGAGATCAGAAGTGTTGATCAGCCAGGCCATGCGCCAATGATCTGATCAGGTGATAGTCAGAGGGAGCAGTGTCTGGAGAATTTGGCGGGTGGGGTAGGACTTACCATTTTAGCGTTTCCAAGTATGTTTTGACCTCTTTTACAGCGTGGGGTCGAGCATTGTCGTGCTGCAAAATCACTTTATCGTGCCTCTCTCTGTATTGTGGCCGTTTGTCTTTTAATGCTCTGCTCAAATGCGTTAATTGTGTTCGATAACGAGCACCTGTGATAGTTTCACTCGGTTTCAACACCTCATAGTACACGACGCTGAGCTGTTCCCACCAAATGCAGAGCATGATTTTGGAGCCACGAATATTCGGAACCCCGCCCCTCACACACACACACACACACACACACACACACACACACACACACACACACACACACGCACACGCTGTTCAACATCTCTTGGTTTCAGCTCAGACGGGACCAAAGTTCCTTCTTTCTGAATCATGCCTATAGCCTTGAGACATTTCGAAATGGCTCACTGTGTCACTCCCACTAATTGTGCCAATTCTTCTCTAGTTTGACGCGAGTCTTCACTCGGCAATGTCTCCAATTCTACATCTTTGAAAACATTCTCTCTTCCACCACTATGCTGGTCTACGATGTTAAAATCACAGTTTTTGAAGCGTAGAAAACAATCGCAACACGTTCTTTCACTAGTTGTGTCCTTACCGTACCTACTTGAGAGCATTCGATGAGTCTCAGACACTGTTTTCTTCATATTGAAACAAAACAGTAACACCTCCCTCAAATGATGAGAATTAGGTCCGTAAAATGAAATTTTCAATCAAGAACAGCTTTACGATACAGACACAAATCGACTAATGTTTGCATGAGGGTATGTTGACGGAAGTCCAGGTTAACTGCCCGACATCCGCAATCTGTTTCTTTCGACCGCTACTGACCGTCGTCGCCACCTCTCGGCAAACGGCAGAATTAAAGTTGTACACCTCATATTTCTTACAGTTGCCTAGCACTGAGACTCTGCATCCACGTGCACAGCCGATCTTATTGTTTCAGGTTAAGAGTTCTCGGAAGTTGCACTCAAGACTTGCCATTCCCTACAGACAAAATTGTGCGAATGAAGAGGGCTCTGTGCTCGAGAGATTTATCTCTTGAGGTGCCAGAAGAAAAGTTACAGAAAGGCTAGTTCTAAAACTAGACCTAAAGAATTAAAAGTGTGTGTGGAATTTGTGGAGAGCAATTTGGGAGGACAGTGAAAGATTTGTACTTTCCGTATACCGTGTATTTGCGACTTTTGTCGTGACCTTCAAATTGTGTAGTAAGAATGGAATTGAAAGCTGTTCCGTGTCTGTTTACAGGTATTTGGTGCTCGACATAGCGGATTCGCCTAACGAGAATATAATACAGCACTTTGGCACAGTGCGACAGTTTATTGACGAAGGACTGAATGCTGGAGGGAAGGTGCTGGTGCACGGGAATGCCGGCATATCGAGGTCTGCAGCTCTTGTGCTCGCCTATGTCATGGAGAAGTATGGACTCAGCTGCAGGTTTGTGTCATCTTTACGTAGCACGACTACAGAACTAGGGTTATTAAATAGCTCTCGCTTAGAGCTGCAGAAAGTAACTACGTACAACTAGGAGGTCACTGACGTATCCTGTGATGGAGTTTGTGAAGACTGAATGTGAAACATCAGAATTTGCCATCAACAGTGTACAATAGTCATGTGGGATTGGAATGTGGTTATAGGGGAAGGAGTACAAGAAAGTGTTACAGGAGAATATCGGCTTGCTAGTAGGAATGAGAGAGGAGAAAGACTACTCGAGTTCCGCAATAAATTTCAGATGGTAATAGCAAATACTGTGCTCGAGAATCGCAAGAGGAGGTGGTATACTTGGAAAAGGCTGGGAGATACGGGGAGATTTCAGTTAGATTGCGTCATGGACAGGTAGAGATTGTGAAATTAGGTATTGTATTGTAAGACATACCCAGGAGCAGATATAGACTTGGATCACAATTTAATAGTAATGAACAGTAGGCTGAAGTCTAAGAGACTAGTCAGGAAGAAGCAATGTGCAAAGAAGGAATGAAAAGATAGGCATGAAGTGCTCTGAGGCTAAAGATATTACGATAATGAATAGCTTGGTAGTAGTTCAATTGAAGAGGAATGGTCATCCCTAGAAAGGGTATCCACAGAAGTTGGAAAGAAAAATGTAGGTACAAAGAAGATAACTGTGAGGAAACCATGGGTAACAGAAGAAACACTTCAGATGATAAACAAATGAAGAAAGTACAAAAATGTTCAGGGAAGTTCAAGAATACTGAGATATTTCATTTAGGAATGTAATAAATTGGAAGTGCTGGGAAGCTAAGGTGAAATGTCTGCGTGCAAAAAATGAAGAAATCTTTTAAGAAATGCTTGTTGGAAGGACAGATTCAGCATACAGGAAAGTTAAAAGCAAGGGTGGTAACATTAAAAGTGCAGTAGGAATTCCACTGTTAAATGCAGAAGAGTGTGTGTGTAGTTGGAAAGAGTACATTGAATGCTGGTAATGAAAAGAGGACTTGTCTGATGATGTGTTAGAAGAAGAAGAAGAAGAAGAAGAAGAAGAAGAAAGAAGAGTGAATGTGGAAGAGATAGGGGATCCAGTATTCTTTAGAATGTAAAAGAGCTTTGGAAGACTTAAGATGAAGTAAGGCAGAAGGTATAAATAACATTCCATCAGAATTTCTAAAATCGTTAGGGAGGTGACAACAAAACGACTCATCACATTGGTGAGTAGAATGTATGAGACTGGTGATACACCATCAGACTTTTGGGGAAAGATCATCCATTCAATTCTGAAGATAGAAAGAGCTGAAAGTGCGAGAATTATCACAAAATCAGTTTAACAGATCGTTCACCCAAGTTGATGACAAGAATAATACACAAAAGACTGGAAAAGAAATTTGAAGATCTTTTAGTGATGATCAGTTTGTCTTTAGGAAAGGTAAAGGCACAGGCACCAGAAAGACATTTCTGATATTGTGGTTGATAATGGATAAGTCAAAACAAGGCCCCGGTAGTAGACAACATTCCGTTAGAACTACTTCTCAGCCTTGACAAAACTCTACCATCTGGTGAGCAAGATGTATGAGACAGGTGAAATACCCTCAGACTTCAAGGAGAATATAATAATTCCAATCCGAAAGAAAGCAGGGGTTGACAGACGTGACAATTACTGAACTATCGGTTTAATAAGCCATGGCTGCAAAATACTAACACAAATTCTTTACAGATGAATGGAAAAACTGGTAGAAGCCGACCTCGGGGAACATCAGTTTGGATTCGGTAGAAATGTTAGAATGCGTGAGGCAATACTGACCCTAAGACTTATCTTAGAAAATAGATTAAGGAAAGACAAACCTACATTTATTGAATTTGTAGGCTTAGAGGAAGTTTTTGACAATGTTGTCTGGGATATTCTCTTTCAAATTCTGAAGTTGGCAGGGGTAAAATGCAGGGAGCGAAAGGCTATTTACAATTTGTACAGAAACCAGATGGCAGTTGTGAGTCGAGGGACATGAAAGGGAAGCAGTGGTTGAGAAGGGAGTGAGACAGGGTTGTAGCCTCTCCCCGATGCTATTCAATCTGTATATTGAGCAAGCAGTAAAGGAAACAAAAGAAAAGTTTGGAGGAGGTATCAAAATCCATGGAGAAGAAATAAAAAATTTGAGGTTCGCTGATGACATTGTAATTCTGCCAGAGACAGCAAAGGATCTGGAACAGCAGTTGAATTGAATGGGCAGTGTATTGAAAGGAGTATATAAGATGAACGTGAACAAAAGCAAAACGAGTATAATGGAATGTAGTCGAATTAAATTGGGTGATGCTGTGGGTATTAGATTAGGAAATTAGACACTTAAAGTAGTGAATGAGTTTTGCTATTTGGGGAGCAATATAACTGATAATCGTCAAAGTAGAGAGGGTATAAAATTTGGAGTGGCAATGGCAAGGAAAGCGTTTCTGAAGAAGAGAAATTTGTTAACATCGAGTATAGATTTAAATGCCAGGAAGTAGTTTCTGAAAGTATTTGTACGGAGTGTAGCCATGTATGGAAGTGAAACATGGACGATATAGTTTAGACAAAAAGATGATAGAAGCTTTTGAAATATGACGCTACAGAAGAATGCTGAAGATTAGATGGGTAGATCACATAACTAATGAGGAGGTATTGAATAGAATTGGAGAGAAGAGAAATTTGTGGCACAACTTGACTAGAATAAGGGATCGGTTGGTAGGACATTTTCTGATGCATCAGGGGATCACCAATTTAGTATTGGACAGCAGTGCAGAGGGTAAAAATCTTAGAGGGAGATAAAGAGATGAATACACTAAACAGATTCAGAAGGATGTAGGTTGCAGTAGGTACTGGGAGATGAAAAAGCTTGCACAGGATAGAGTAGCATTGAGAGCTGCATCAAACCAGTCTCTGGACTGAAGACAACAACAACAACAACAACAACAACAACAACAACAATGGAAGCAAGATTGAAGAAAAATAAAGATATGTTCATAGGGTTTGTTGACTTGGCAAAAGCATTTGAGAATGTAAATTGTGCATTGAATTTCATTTCACGTGGAGCAAAAGCCAAACTGTGTCAAATACAGTCAAGTACGATCATAAGGATACATTTATGCTGTATTACAAGCACATAGACTGAGCAATAATGTGAGGCAACAGCTTTACCAGCGCATGTAGATTGGACAGCACTAACCTGCAATGATGTGAGAAGTTGCAGTTCAGGCATAGAGAGAGAGAGATGAGCAGATAAACATAACTTTGGATGTTATTTAATTTTTAAAGAGAATGAAGTAATATTTGGTAAAACTCCAGCAATACCGCACGCTTCTCGGATGACCAGTCGAGAAGCATAAAATGTCCCCTAACATAGTATTCTAATTGCAAACAAGGATGATGAAAATTCCCAACTTAAACACAGGATAATTTTTCTGAGCAAGCTGTGTCATGCAAAAGCATACTGCAGGGATTCATTGTATTGTAGAATACTTAAGCCACCTGAAGATGACAGACAGACAGCCAGTCAGTCATGTAATTCTTCTGAGCAAGGTATGTATGGTGCAAAAACATACTGTAGGGATTTCACTGTATTGTTGAATACTGAAACCACTGAATGTATTAATGATAGTCATTCATGTGGTAATCTCTTAGTTCCTTTCTTATCCAACTCCAAGAAATACATTTCAGTTCTGAACTGTCATCTACCACATTGATAACGAGTCAATCAACAACAGAAGCCACAAAGCCAGCCAGGCGCCACATTTTCTCGTCCTTTTTTATGACATGCTATTCTATATCCTTCTAGCATTTGGTAGTGACACATGAAAAATCTGCATGTGTTAGTTCCAGTATGCCTGGCAGCTGAACAGTCTTGTTATTTCCCGCAGCAAATCTCTTAACTTGGCTCCAGATCAGTTCCATTGGATTCATGTTGTAATGGTACAGTGCCAAATGTAAAAATGCAGCATGTATGCTGTGTTTGATGCTGTGAAAATGACTGTTTTCATGTTTCTACAACACTGATCCCTATGGTTCGTGTGTGCGACTAAATCTGTGGTATTAAACAATGGACATTATCCAAATATAGAGTGTTTGGTTTTTCGTTTTTGTCCTAAAAATTAAATTGTTGTTTTTATTAATTTAAACTACATTTATTGACAAAATATTGATTGTTACGAATGTATATTTGAAATGGGAAACAGGAATTTTGCATGCAATATGTAATTAGAAGGAAGAATATGTGCATTATTCATAAAAAATGATGATGAATTTTACAGTTACTAGGTGTAGGTATTTCAAATTGAATGTAACAAAGGGACAACCAGGACAAGATTTGAACCAGTGATCCATGAACTGCACCAGATTATCAGTCTGCTACATTACAGATTCCACTATACATCCAAAGTGTATTTGTATCTGAAGTGTATCAAATACAGTTCTTCAGAAAATTACATAGCCATTTCGTCCCCCTTCTGTAAATGTATGAAAAACCTTGAGAAAAACCTATTTCTCGGGACTTTTTAACCATGTTCCACATGTGTGTTTCACTAAAGAGCAGGAAGCAGCCTCAGTCTTTTTTATACTGTGTATTAACAGTGCAACAATCAGACCACAACAGTACAGAGACTCTGACTGTACCTGATTTTTTAAATAAAAACTACATAACTAAAATGTGAGTAAGAAAAATGTTGATAGGTGTTAATACATTAAAATATCTTAAAAGTTTCATTTAACTTAGTAATAAGATATCTAATACATAAGTAGGACCTGCTTCAAGGAGCGTAACAGCCCCAATGTACGTGTGCTACGGCTTCTGACTAGTCATTGCATTAGTGTTTGTTTACATCGGGTTTATTCTTATGATGAATAGAGTATCTTGTTGTTGTTGTTGTTGTTGTCTTCAGTCCAGAGACTGGTTTGATGCAGCTCTCCATGCTACTCTATCCTGTGAAAGGTTCATCATCTCCCAGTACCTACTGCAACCTACATTCTCCTGAATCTGTTTAGTGTATTCATCTCGAATAGAGTATAATGTGTACAAAAACCAAGAGGGAACAATAATAGTGGGAGACGAAGAACAGAGTGCTCGGATTAAAAAGGGTGTAGTCTTTCACCCCTACTGTTCAATCTTACATCAAGGAAGCAATTATGCAAACAAAAGAAATATTCAAGTGCAGGATTGAAATTTAGGGTGAAAGGATATCAGTGATAAGATTTGCTGATGACATTGCTTTCCTCGGTGAAAGTGAAGAATAATTACAGGGCATGTTGAATGGAATGAACGGTCTAATTGGCACAGAATATGGATTGAGAGCAAATCGAAGAAAGATGAAAGAATGAGAAGTAGCAGAAATGAAAACAGCGACAAATTTGACATCAGAATTGGGTATCATGAAGTAGACAAATTGAGGAATTCTGCTATCTAGGCAGCGAAAAAACTGTTGCGGACAGAGCAAGGAGAATATATATATTTTTTTAAAAAAAAAGCAGACTGGCACTGGCAAAATGGGAATTCCTGGCTAAGAAAAATAAACTAGTATTTAATATAGGCCTTAATTTGAGGAAGAAATTTTTGAGAATGTACATTTGGAGCACAGCATTGTATGGTAGTGAAATCTGCTATGGAAAATCAGAACAGAAGAGAATTGAAACATTTGATATGTTGTGCTACAGAGGAATGTTGAATCTAGGTAGACTGATAAGGTAAGGAATGAAGAGGTTCTCCACAGAGTTGGCGAAAAAAGAAATATGTGGAAGACTTTGACAAAAAGGAGGGACAGGTTGATAGGATATCTGTTCAGACATCAAAGAATACTTCCCTGTACTAAGGGAAGCTGTAGAGGGTAGAAACTGTAGGGGAAGACAAATATTGGAATACATGTAGCAAATAATTGATGATTTAGGTTGGAATTACTACTCTGAGATGAAAAGGTTGGCATAGGATAGGAACTTGTCAGGTCGTATCAGACCAGTCACAAGACTGGGGACCCAAAAAGTACACCATGTCTAAAATTCTTTGAGGGGAGGACTAAATTCAAAGCTGCCCCCACCCCTGGGCTCACATCTCTTTTTATGAGTACATCCTTTCCAGCATAGCTGCTATGAGCCTTCAGCTCTTGCAGTGGTACTTCCCTTGCTGTGCTTGAAGTCTTATCTTTGTACTGTACTTTTTCCCCCTCTCCCCTTCCAGTGAATGGTCTTCCTGGGGTCAATTGTGCTTGGCTCTGGTTTGTGTTTTTGACACTTGTTTTCTTACCTTCCGGCCTTCTACAACTTCTCAATATTAATTATATGATGTGCTTGTTGGGTCCAACTTCCTACTTTCTAAATTACACAGAAGTGCATATTGTGCAAGTAAGGTCACCCAGTGCGGTGTATATTCCACCTTTGTGCCTTTCTTTCTTTGCACCCTTCTTTCTTGCAACAGTACTATGCTCAAAACCTAGCATGGTAGCCATTCTGTTGGAGGGGAGAGGAGAGCTGCAAACTCCCCATGCAGAGGAGTATGTGCTCTTCATAATTGTGGTGCTGAGACACTAGGCAATGGTTTACTGGCCAGATAACTGTTTGGTGGGTGGTGCCTGTGGGGAGAGTCCACTTTGAGTGGGGGTGATACTATGGCAGAAGATTCACACATGAAGCGAATTAAACTTTCATCTGGTGGCTGCACGGCCCTAGCAGCCTCTTCTTGAAACTAAAGCATATTAAAATGCAGAGAAGTATGGCTGCAAAATGTTTCCTCCCCAGGCTGTGCGATGGAAGGAACGTAGAGCTCAGAGACAAAGTGAGGAATACTCCCCGCAATACTTTGTTTGTTTTAGAATGGACAGGAATTTCTTTTTGATTACAAAGCCATTGTTCTTCTGTGAACATTTCTTGTCAGGTTTTGGGAAGTGGCAGCAACTTCAGAAATTATAAAGTGGCTCTGTTTGGTTAAAATGACCTTCCCCTCTCGGTCACGAGTGCTGTTTGTCTGCGACAAACTGGTTGGCATTCCATAAAAGTCTGAGTATGGTACAGGGTATCATATTCCAAAAAAACAACAGAGTGGGTACTGGAGCCTGCATCTTGGCCTTTGTGGGTGATTCGTTGCTTGAGTAGGTCAAGATGTTGGTGTATCGCTGTGATGTCAAGCCATATATTCCTCCCTCCATGTGGTGGTACAAATGCGTGTGATTTGGGCACATATCCTGATGTTGCAATGCCAGCCCCGTATGGGGATTGTCGCAGTGAGTTGCACATGAGCACTCCTTGTTTCCCTCCCCCTGTGGGGAGCACCGTTCCCCCTGTTAACCAGACTGCACCATTTCCAAAGAAACTCCAGGAATACAAGATCCATGACTGCCTCAAGAGACCAAAAATAAATGTGATTGCTACATCCTACACTCAAGACTGATGTATGCTACTGCTATGACGATGTCATTGTCTGTAGTGACTGTACCGTCATCCTCTGTGTGTTCCAACGTCTGCTCCTTGGGGCCACTCTACTACACCTGCTTCCCTAGTGGGTGGGGGGCCCCTCTCCTACTGATTACTCCACACTCTCTTTGGGAGTGTCGACTCCCTATCCACTGGGGATGTCCAACCACAGCACACAGCCAGGGAAGCAATGCCATCCTTCGGCACCCCTTACCAGGAAAGGGCCCTCAGTATGCTTCCTTTCCTGTACTCTGCTGAAATACAACCAGGTGCCAGCTGGTGGCTGAAGGAGTCTTGGGTCGCAGATCATAGGACATCATGTGCCTCTTCTGTCCCAGAATCTGGGGCAGACAAGCCCTTGCAGAAGACTAAATAATCTAAGGACAAGAAGGAGTCCTACAAAAAGAGGGAGATTCTGTTGGCCCTGTGCCACCGGACCCCACATGTTCCTCCTCTGTGTTCAAGGCACTGTCTGGAATTTACCACCAGTAATTTTGCAGCTCCCTCCCAAAGATGCAGTAACCCAGAACACATTGTCTACACTGTTTTCTCAATCCCCCTCCCTCCTTCCTACTATTAGATTACTTCAGTGCCAGCAACCCTTTGCATGGTGGAACTAAGACCACTGGCTGCAGTAAAGTTGTTGAAAACTTGCTCACAAAGGTCAATCTTTGCCTTTTGAATACTGATGTTGCTACACACTTCAGTGTGGCAGTCTTACTTGAACTTTTCATTTGCAGCCCAGCTCTTCTCCCTGGAGAGTCCGTGATGACCTGTACAATAGTTCTCATTTTCCAATCGGTTTGACCCTCCCTCGGCATCACTCGCCTGGTTGTCAACTCCAGTGGGCTCACTCTGAAGCTGATGGAGATGCTTTCACCATTGCCATCATCCTTTGCACCCTGCACATGGAAGTATCGACGCGGTCGTCCAGAGCACAACTTGAGCCTTTCTATTGGCAGCTGACTTGGCAATCCTCTCTTTCTTGGGCACCCTCTCCCCTCCTATCATAAGACAGTGTATTGGTAGATCACTGAAATCACCATGCCCATTAGAGATAGCAGGCGAGCTCTCTGAAGCCATAAGTGGCATCCATTAATGAAGCACCTCATTTCCTTTAAATGACCCCACGCCCAGGTTCGTCACGTTACAAAATGTTAGAAATGAGAATGCTGGGAGAAACTGTTGGACCACGTACCCCTCCTTCTTATGTTTGGGCGAAGGTTTGACGCCTCTGTGGGCATCAGTACCCTGCGGATGTACCATTCTCGGTATCTCTGAATTGTAATGTCTACACTGATCTAGATGCTGTTGCCGAACATTTTGCTTTTCATTATCATCGAGTTCCTGTATCGGAGAGGTATCAGCCTGCATTTCTCGTCCTCAAACAGTGGGCAGAGCGACTTCCTTTACTATTTACTACAATTCACCTCAAACCTTTAATGATCAGTTGAGTGAGTGGGGAATCCTCAGTGCCCTAGCCCTATGTCCTGACACGGCTGCACGGTCAGATCGCATTCACAGCCAAATGCTCAAACATCACACCCTTGCCAGCATCACATCTTTGCCATTTTCAACCACATTTCGAGCAGTGGTGAGTTCCCATCGCAGTGGCGAGAACCGTGGTCACCTCAGCTGTGGAACTGGGTAAACTCCTCCTTGAGATGGACAGCTATCACCCAATTAGCCTCACTAATGTTCTCTGCAAATTGCTTGAACATATGGTGAACCGATTGCTGTGTTAGTACTTTGCCCTGGGATGGAAGATACCGAGACTCAGTTTTTGCCAAGGCCTTTCTACTGCTGGCTGTTTGGTCTGCCTGAAGTCTGTGAGTCTTCTTATTCGGGCATTCCAGATTCTACATAATGCTGCGTAGGGCTTATGACACCACATGGCATCACGTCATTCACGTTATGCTCCACGAGTGGGCGCCCTGGGGCCAACTCCCAATTTTTGTCCGGAACTTTCTGGGATCAAGTTGGTGCTTCCCACAGTACTCGCCATGTACAGGAGAACAGAGTGCTACAGGGATTTGAATTGAGTGTGTCCTTTTTTCTGGTGTGTCTGTTAATGGTCTAGCTGCAGCTGTGGGGGTCTACAGTGTCATCCTCCCTGTATGCTGCCTACTTTTAGCATTCACTGTTGCTTCTCAACTGTGGGTATTGCTGTATGCTGACTATGGGGTGCCGTACAGAAGGCACAGTCCTGGGGTCTCAGCTGTGGCTTCTGGTTTTCCACTACCAAGACGTGTGCTTACACTTCTGCAGCTGTCGTATTGTTCATTCCGTTCCCAACCAGAACTCTGCCTCAATGACGAAATGCTCAATGTGGAGGAGTCTTATCATTTTTTGGGATCGGTCTTTGATGCTCGTTGACGCTGCTTTCCCGTCTTCGCCAGCTTAAGTAAACGTGTCGGTCACACCGTAGTGCCCTTGGCTATCTCAGCAACACCAGCTAGATTGCAGGCCACTCCACTTGTGCGGCTCTACAAAGCTCTGATCCTGCCACGTCTCGATTACGGGAGCATGGTGTGTGGCTCAGCATTTTCTCAGAAGCTGACCCGATATGCCATTGTGGTGTCCAGCTTGTGACAGGTGCCTTTTGAACCCAGTCCTGTGAATGGCTTACTCGTGGAGGCTGGCGTCTCTTCCCTACAGGTCAGGCATGAACAACTGCTGCTCAACTATGCAATACACATTCACTGTTCATCTGAACTTCAAAAACTACTGCATTCTTTTTCCTGACTGGGAGTTCTGCTTCCCACAATTGGGAGTTCTGCTTCCCACAATGGGGTCAAGGTCTGGAGTCACAATCACAGTTTGGATACAGTCTCTGCTCAGAACTCCATTTTTCCCCACTGTAGCTTCTTGGAGGAATCACATGCACTCCATTGTGTATATGCCACCTTCAGTTCTGCTTTGTCCTCTCCTTTGGACCGAAAGATTCAGTAAACCCTGTGGTTTTTCACCGACTGTCCCTGGACGTTCCCGATGCATTTCCACGATAAGATGTGGTACACGACGACGGCTCTATGGTCGATGTTCCCTGTCGAATGGATATAGTGTATTCACTGCAGAATTGGTAGCCATTGCTCGAGGTATCAGCCACCTTTGTTCTTGTACTGACGGTTGTTCTTAATCGGCAGTGACTCGTTGAGTAGTCTTCCGGCTGTCAACCAGTACTTCCCTCAACATGCATTGATTGTGATTATTCAGAATCTCCTGAATGACCTCCACTGTGCTGGAAGGTTGGTCAACTTTGTATGGACCCCTGGTCACTTTGGGATCCCAGGGAATGAACATACTGACTGAAGATATATACATCCTGGGATAAATTAGTCTTCTGTTAAATTTTTGTAATTTTGGATGGTAAGAACTGATACTCTAACAAAGAATTTTACCATATCCCACTAGTGCAGAATAAGACTGCAGCAATAAAACATAAACGAGAGAGAAAAAATAAAATAAATTGCAACTTAAGTTGCAAAGGAAACGTGCCATTTATAACAACGAAACACAGTGCACACACTAGTGTATGCCAGCAGCAAAATGTGTTAAAGCCTTTAGGATGAAGTCTATGCAATACTTCATAACAACAGACTGCTTCCGAGGAGCGTGACACCACAATTGTTGACATTGGATTCATTTGATCAGTTGTGAGTGGGCTCATGCGCATGCACAGTTGAGTCTGGTATGAGCAGTACTACTTCCTCCCACTTCCGTCTGTTAGCTGTGTCAATAGTAGCAACAAGCAGCAAGGAATTATTCTGATGCACCCAAGCCGCCACATTTGTGCATGCCCAGAGCAGTCTGAGTTGTTGTAGGGAGGAGTAGTCTCCACGTGACCCGTGTTTATGTTCAGGGATTTTGCTCTTTCCTCTTTGTTTACAGTTCTCATGTCAAATGAAAATAAGACAGATTTCTGTGGCTAGGAGCTACCAAGTGAATAAAATACATTCACATAATTACGGACAGCTAAAATATTAGTTTCAGTTTTCTGATTTTATTTTATTTCCATATTTTTGACAATTGACATTAATCACACTGCAGAACGATGAAGTTATTTTTGTTGGTTTGCTGAAGAAATTTGACTTTTATTAAGCTTTTCTGCAGAGCCAGTCAATTTATTTGAAACACTATTGTCTAGTTTCAACTGTTCGCTGAATTTAAAGTGCATGTTTTAATCTTGTGGCACATATGGTATTATGCCGTAATAAAGAACCAGACGTGAGATAATACCATGCTGGTGCGCAAAGAAAATTTACATCTCGAAAACCACACTGAAAAGCTTAATATCAGGTTGAGGCTTACTTCATTATGAATCTGGACTTATGAAAGTGCACTTTAAGCCGAATTATGCGCTTTGGTACGGTTTACGAAATTCCGATGCTCATGGAGTATCCTCTGATGTCCTGTTTCTTTTATGACTTATATTAATATCTCTTAATGCATATGAACGTATGGGCTTCCTACATCATAGCTGCACACGCCTGTTTTCTGGTGTTCTCTGGCAACTGTAGAAAAGAACCTATTTCTAACAGGTCACTAGAAAATATTGCGAATGTTTGTTCGAAAAGCGTTACTTTCAAAATAAATTTCCTTTTACACAAGATGAATTACATTACATGTAAAAAGGTGTGAAGAATTTCTTAAATCACAAACTGATTGGCTCTCATTTAAACTTAAAACTTTGAGGACCAGCCACTTAGAAGAATTTCGTCGAGTCCAGAAGACCAGACATTTAAGTCATTAATTAAAAATTTATTGGCACATTTGTGTGATATATCTTAAACAGTAACGCACGCAAAAAAAGAGCAATAATATATGTGAAAGTTTAGCTTTTCTTGTAGCTACATTGTTTGTATGAATTTAAACCATTAACTTTTCCTATTTGTGTGTTCGCACTAATTAACAGTGACGTTGCTGTCTGCTGACTACATCACGTGTCCTGTGCTCTGAATATCTGCTATCACTGGCTGGCGAGATCACTCGACACGAGCTACGATTGGCTTATAAAAACGCATCGCAATCTCGATTTACACGCTTTGGAAACTAATGTGCTGTGTTTGTTGTAATTTGAATTTTTACTTTTGTAATGTGGGAACATGCAGTTTATATTTTGCTACACATCAGAGATCTTTCGGAAACAAGATTCCCCCCTCCGGGTTTCATTTTCTAATGTGCTGGGAAGCTCTTCGCCAGTGTATAAAACTTTACCCATTCGAAGGATAGACAGGTTTTACAGTTCAGAGTGAAAATACATGGTCACTTTGCATGGAAAAAGTGTATTTTCATGAGGGGGTAAAAAGTGTATTTTTAACTGGGAAAAATCCGGGAATTTTTTCTTTGTCTGCTTATACACCCTGTGACTGTTTGGCCAAGTGGGCTACCAGGACACTGATTTTGGAGATGGGGTACAGACCTGGGTCTTCAATTGGCTCTACACCCACAATTGTTGGATGCTTGGAATGTGAACTGATGTGCCGCGGTTTCTCCAAACAAACCGCGAACCGCAGCTGCTTGGCAGTCTTCCCTCCGTGCTTCTCACAGGGAATGTGCTGTCCTCTGTTGGCTTCCCATCGGTGTCACTTGGCTGCCCCACGGTCACATCCTCTGACGTGAGGATTCACATCACTGTCAGAATGGTCCCCATCTCAGGGTTGCCGACATCCTACTGGACTGCCCAGATTGGCCACCTTATGGGGAAACTTTAACTTGCTAACACGCTACCTCTGGTGTTAGTGAACGATGCAAAAGTGGCTGATTTGGTTTTACGTATTACTCGTGCAAGTGGTTTTTACTCCTCTCTGTGATGTAGGGTATATTAGCGTCATTGGTTCCTTGAAGGATTTGTGGGTGCCCCCTAATCTGCTCCCATCTGTAGTCCACCTGTGATCTTGCCCTTGCCAGCCATTTAATTCTTTTACATATGTCAAATGTTGGCAGACTCGTAATCATTGGTCCGCTTTCTGAGATTTTATATTGTCCTTGTAGCCAGTTTTCTTGCAGCAGTGGAAGGTGCGGAAGCATCGGTCAGATGCAGAGGGTGTGTCTCCAGTCACTGGGGACTATTCCTGGCTTGACACGCAAAGGATTAAGGAATTGAAGACCTTGTTGCTTAGTTTATTTATCCCCACCAGTCCATCCAGATTTGAAGTCCTGTTCTGCTTCTCTCCTCATTTTTAACTGAGTGTAACTTGACAAACCATCTGTCCCAATTCTGTACATGTTGTAACAGATGACGTACATCCGGTTGTTCAGTTGTGCCGACAATTCAATTTTTGGGGGAAAACCCATCTGCACAGCCAGATACATAGACTGTAAGTATGTAGACACTTGTTAAATGAAACACAAATACATAAAAACATGCACAAATATGTGAAAATATGAAAACTTATTCCACAGACAAATAAGTAAAAAAAATTGCACGAAAAGTGGGGAAAAAAAGAAATAAACAAATGAGGTTTGGATATATGTGCGTGTTGGGATAAGGGAAGATGGAGGGGGGGGGGGGAGGATTGACTAGGGTGAGAATTGGAAGTAGGTGTAGCACAAGTAGGTGTGAAATTACATGAGAATGAGGGAGCAAATAGGATCGATAGGAATAATTATAATTATTGGCAGGAAGAATTTGGAGGACGAGAAGCTGGACCAAAAATCCACGCAGTCACATAGCCATGTGTTGTGCACAGACAAGATTGTTGATACAGTGTGGTTTGGTTGTTGGAGGATGTGCAGTTTGGAAGGCAATGAAAAGCACAGTAAGGAAACAGAATGAACACTGAGTAGAGTAATACTTTGGAGAATAACAAAGAAAAACATCACAGGGTTGTGGGATGGAAGAAAAGCCATTGGATAAAATCAAAGAATGGAAAGTCTAGGTTGGAATACAACGATATTATGAAAACGATAGAGTGCAACCCACTGTAAAGATGAAACATTTGGTTGCAGACAAGCACAACAAAAAGACAGTCGTATATTTAGCTTTCTACCAAAGCTTTCTTCAAAAAAGAAATGAAAATGTAAACACTTTGACACGAGCAGGCAAACCTCACACACATGACCACTATCTCTGGGTGCAGGCATAACATCAGTAGGCTGTGGAAGGGGCGGGGGGAGGGGGGTGATGGCGGGGAAGGAGAATGACAGAGAAGAGTACAAGAAGACTAGTGGGTGCATTGCTAGAGAGTGGCATGCAATGAGGGTGACGGGATGCATATTGGTAGGAGGTGATAGCACAGAGGGGGTGGAAACTGTTGGGTGTAGGTTGTGGAGACAGTACGTTATTGTATGTTGAGGCCGGTATAATTTCAGGAGCGGAAAATGTGTTGTAATGTTAACTCCCATCTGCATGTTTCAGAAAAGCTACTGGTGGAGGGATGATGCCAGATGATGGTGGAGGGATGATTCCAAGCAGCCACGGAAATCAAATATGTTATGTTCAGCTGAATGTTGCACCACAGGGTCATCCATTTTGCTCTCGGCCACAGTTCGGCGGTGGCTGTTCACGCTGGTGGACATCTGGTTGGTAGTCGTACCGATATAAAACGCTGTGTATTGATTGCAGCAGAGCGGGTACATGACGCGGATGCTTCCACAGCCCTGTGGCAAGGGGTTGGGAATGGGAGTGGTTTTCAATGGACTAGGATGTTGTGGAGGTTGGTCGGGTGACGGAACAGCACAGTAGGAGGGGTCAGAAGAACCTCAAGTAGGATATTGTTCATTTACAGATATGCTGATAGGTAATAAAATCCCTGATGTGGTTCATTTGTTGCAGACTGGAGTGGTATTGACTGACAAAAGGACACTTGTTCGTAGCTAGTTCTTGCGAGGTGGTGGGAGGATTAGCATTTTGTGAGGAAATGACGAGGGAGATCTGTTTGGGGACAAGGGTTGGAAGATAGTGCCTGTTCGTGTGCGAAGGCCTCGGCGAGATCTTCTGCATACTAAGTGAGGCAGTTCTTGTCATTGCGTATACGCAGTCCTCGAGTGGTCAGGCTGTGTGGGATGGATTTTTTTGTGTGGAAGGGATGGCAGATGTCGAAATACAGGCATTGTGCACTGTTGTCTACCGACACACCTCTTCGTCTCTTCCTGTTTGCTAGTTCTCTCCTTTTCTGCTTCCATTTTCCCCCTTGCCCCACAGCCTCCCAATGCTGTGCTTGGCAGCCTTGTAGACCCTGCACACTCCAACAGACAGCACTCCCCCACAAGTAAAGTACCCTGCTATCCCCCCCCCCCCCTCCCCCTTGCTGTCCCACTCCAGATCACTGTATTCGATAAATGCGACAGTTGCAGTCTGGTCAGAGATAGTGGTCGTGCTTGTGTGAGTTGTGCCTTCTTGTGTGAATCTGTTTGTGTTTTCCTTTCTTTTCCTAAGAAGGCTTTGGCAGATAGCTCAATGTGTCACACTCTTTCTGTTGCACGTGTCTGCAACTCAACATCCTATCTATGTGGTTAGTAGCAATCTATCCTTTCCTTAATATTGTTGATAGTACAGGAGTCCACACCCTGTTACGAGGAAAACCTTTCTCTGTTAATCTGATTTTCTGCTAACCTAATTTTAGTTGCTTCATTGTAAACACTGTTCCAATACCCGAAAGTACTGGCAGCTATCAGGGTCTCATCGTATTTTATCCCATGTCCCTCGTTTTCTTAATTTTCTGTTACCGTCAATTTTTCAGGTTGTCGTAGCCGTGCTCCACATCCATCCTGAACTGTGCAAATCGAACGGCTGATTCCAACATTGACATGGAATTTTATGTACTCCAGGCTCCCAAATCATCTTTGACAGATCCAAGTAGTGCGGTAATTGTGAAAACTACACTACTGTGTATTTGATTACCTATGCTTCATCCAATCACATCAGTTTTCATTGGGACTCGGCAGCAGTAGCGTTTTCCTGAAAGTTGCCAATAGATGAATCACTGAACATAGAGTTGAGTTGATTTTAGGATCCGGCAGAAAACTTTAGGAGATTATCAAGAATTATTACTCTGGGAAAGCCTAAGAAGTCACAGTGCTGCTATACTCACACTGATAATTGTGTGAATGTCTTCTAAATTATATGTGTAATAGGAGAAGTGAAACTATGAGGCTTGCTCAGAAAGTGAGTGTACTGTGATCATAATGGGCTGTGGTATTTTGTTTTTTGTGAGGTTTGGCAACATTGAGTGGTAGAGGGGGATACCCAGACCAGAGGAAGCATCATAGAAACACGCTAGCACGTAAACTATGTCCAGTTGTGTGACATATGTCGGTAAGAAATCCTGCCGAGTGTGAGCCTCACAGAAGGAATGACATCTGGCAAATTTTTTTCACAAATCAAAATGGTTTACAGCGAAGGTTTTATGAATAGAATAAGTGTGTTTAAGTTGTGTAGGGAGTTCAGTGCAGGCAGAACAAATCTACATGACGAACTGAGGAATGGAAGACCTACCATTTTGACTGACGAGTTGGTGCATAAAATCGAGCTAACTTCTAGAAGACCGCCGATTGACAGTGGATGAAATTTCTGTGATGTTTCCCCGACTCACCAGAACTCACAGAAACGCTGAGACACCAGAAACTGTGCACTGAGTGGATCCCAAAACAGGTGAAGTAGCAGCACAAGAAAAACTGGGTCCATAGTGCCAGTGAGCTTCTTGAGTGACATGAATTGGAATATAGGAGCATCTTGAAAAGGAAAGTGAGGGTTTTCTGAGCATTAGTGTGGCTGGAGATAACACGTGTGGCTCATTACACACCTGATATAAAGACAGTTGTCACAGTGGCATCACACCAGCTTCCCATCTGTCAAAAAATTCAAACCCACAGTTTCAGACGGGGGAAAAAAAATCATGGCCTCATTGTTTTGGAACTGAAAAGGCAGCATCATCTTGGTCGAAGTTTTTCCTCAGGGAGAGACCAACAATGTTGTAAGACTTTAAAAAATAGTAAAAAGGAGAATTCAGAACAAAAGGAAGGGAATGCTGATGAGAGGAGTGTGCTTGCTGCTGGACAACACACGTCTTCACACACCCTTAGCCAAAAAGGTATTGTGGACTTATTTGGCTGGGATGTTTCGAATCGACTGAAGCTTCGCCTGGACCTTTCGCAAGATCCTGAGGACTCCGTTAACCCTGCGGCTCTCCGCTGCCACTTCCTCTCAATTCTTGAAGTGTTCCGGGGCTCTGAAGTGGTTTACACTGACGGCTCGATGGCTGATGGTAATGTTGGCTTCGCCTTTTTCATCAGAGGCCATATTGAACGACAGTCCTTGCCTGATGGCTGCAATGTATTCGCTGCAGAGCTGGTGGCCATATCTCTTGCACTTCAGTACATCCGTTCCTGTCCCGAGGAATCGTTTCTTCTGTTTACTGACTCCTCGAGCAGCCTACAAGCTATAGACTAGTGCTACCCTTGCCATCCTTTGGTGGCGTCCATCCGAGAGTCCATCTATGCCCTGGACTGGTCCCGTCATTCAATGGTGTTTGTGTGGACACATTTGAATCCCAGGCAACGAACTTGCCGACAGGCTAGCCAAACGGGCTATACGGAAACTGCTTCTGGAGATGGGCATCTCTGAACCTGACCTGCGGTCTGACTTACACCGCAGGGTTTTTCGACTTCAGGAGACGGAATGGCATAACGGTACGCACAACAAATTGCGTGTCATTAAGGAGAGTACGAATGTGTGGAAGTCTTCCACGCGGGCCTCTCGCAGGGAATCAGTTGTCCTCTGCCAGCTCCGCATTGGCCACACTCGGGTGACCCACGGTTACCTCCTGCGCCGTGAAGACCTGCCTCGGTGTCGGAGTGGCGCCCGGTTGACAGTGGCCCATATTCTGGTGCACTGTCCCACTTTGACTGCCCAGCAATGAAATCTTGGGTTACTGGACTCGGTGCCGTTCATTTTATCTGACAACGCCTTAGTGGCTGATTTAGTTTTATCCGTGAGGGTGGGTTTTATCATTTGATCTAAGTTTTAGCACATGTGCTTTGTCTCTCTGTGTCCTCCACCCTAGTGTTTTTAGGGTGGAGGTTTCAACATGTTGCAGAGTGGTTGGCTTTACCTTTTTATTCTCGTGGTCGGCCAGTCACTGCTTTCTTGTTTTACTCTCTTCTGTTACTAGTGTGTGTCTATTGTTTTCTTGTCCTCTTTTGTTCCTTTTAGTGTTCATTGCCTTTCCTTCATTCTTGTGGTTTTTCCTTTCTTTCAGTCGTGTGTTATATGTCTCGTCTGTCTTATTCTCGCCCTTGTGGCATTGTTTTATTAGGAACAGGGGACCGATGACCTCGTAGTTCGGTCGCTTTCCGTCTCTTTTAAACAAACCGACCATTTTCACACACACATTTTGAGGCAGAATCTGTTGGTGTCGTGTGTCAGAAAAGGTGTGCCATTCGTATCGACAGGTTACCCCCAGAAACATTAATTTATGGATGCTATAGTTTTGACTTTATGCACTAGGAACATTGCTGTGGCATTGCAGTGAGGTGGCCACTGAAATATGCTCACTATTTTTTTATTTACTTAAATTTGGCATATTTCTTGACAGTACCTTTTCCGTAAAATGTTCACAAGGCGATATTTGTCTTGGCTTCAGTTGTTACTGGAAGTATGATTCCACAATGCAGTTTTGTCGGTTGCAGAAATGACGTGGTTCAATATGTTTGCCTCATTTTTGATGCTTCAAATACCATTTCTTCGAATGTGGTTTCTTCTTAAAGTTTATATAAGAAAGGTGGTAACATAATTCATTTTTTTTTTCTGTTCACTTCCAAATTATTTATGACGGCGACCTGCATATTGTTCTACCGTCAACACACACCACGAGTTCACTGCCGACTGAGTACAGTCAAAGACCTTTTACACAACACACAAGCTTTCACTTGTAATCAGTCTCTTTGATATTCTTTGTCACATTTACTAATAGTAATCAATATGCTTTCACTCTCAAAAATATAAGTAAATTAACATGTTGTTGTTGTGGTCTTCAGTCCTGAGACTGGTTTGATGCAGCTCTCCATGCTACTCTATCCTGTGCAAGCTTCATCATCTCCCAGTACCTACTGCAACCTACATCCTTCTGAACCTGCTTAGTGTATTGATCTCTTGGTCTCCCTCTACGATTTTTACCCTCCACACTGCCCTCCAATGCTAAATTTGTGATCCCTTGATACCTCAAAACATGTCCTACCAACCGATCCCTTCTTCTAGTCAAGTTGTGCCACAAACTTCTCTTCTCCCCAATCCTATTCAATACCTCCTCATTAGTTACGTGATCTAACCACCTTATCTTCAGCATTCTTCTGTAGCACCACATTTCGAAAGCTTCTATTCTCTTCTTGTCCAAACTAGTTATCGTCCATGTCTCACTTCCATACATGGCTACACTCCATACAAATACTTTCAGAAATGACTTCCTGACACCTAAATCTATATTCGATGTTAACAAATTTCTCTTCTTCAGAAACGCTTTCCTTGCCATTGCCAGTCTACATTTTATATCCTCTCTACTTCGACCATCATCGGTTATTTTACTCCCTAAATAGCAAAACTCCTTTACTACTTTAAGTGTCTCATTTCCTAATCTAATTCCCTTAGCATCACCCGACTTAATTTGACTACATTCCATTACCCTCGTTTTGCTTTTGTTGATGTTCATCTTATATCCTCCTTTCAAGACACTGTCCATTCCGTTCAACTGCTCTTCCAAGTCCTTTGCTGTCTCTGACAGAATTACAATGTCATCGGCGAACCTCAACGTTTTTACTTCTTCTCCATGAATTTTAATACCCACTCCGAATTTTTCTTTTGTTTCCTTTACGGCTTGCTCAATATACAGATTGAATAACATCGGGGAGAGGCTACAACCCTGTCTCACTCCCTTCCCAACCACTGCTTCTCTTTCATGCCCCTAGACTCTTATAACTGCCATCTGGTTTCTGTACAAATTGTAAATAGCCTTTCGCTCCCTGTATTTTACCCCTGCCACCTTCAGAATTTGAAAGACAGTATTCCAGTCAACATTGTCAAAAGCTTTCTCTAAGTCTACAAATGCTAGAAACATAGGTTTGCCTTTTCTTAATCTTTCTTCCAAGATAAGTCGTAAGGTCAGTATTGCCTCACGTGTTCCAACATTTCTACGGAATCCAAACTGATCTTCCCCGAGGTCGGCTTCTACCAGTTTTTCCATTCGTCTGTAAAGAATTCGCGTTAGTATTTTGCAGCTGTGACTTATTAAACTGATAGTTCGGTAACTTTCGCATCTGTCAACACCTGCTTTCTTTGGGATTGGAATTATTATATTCTTCTTAAAGTCTGAGGGTATTTCTCCTGTCTCATACATCGTGCTCACCAGATGGTAGAGTTTTGTCATGACTGGCTCTCCTGAGGCCATCAGTAGTTCTAATGGAATGTTGTCTACTCCCGGGGCCTTGTTTTGACTCAGGTCTTTCAGTGCTCTGTCAAACTCTTCACGCAGTATCTTATCTCCCATTTCATCTTCATCTACATCCTCTTCCATTTCCATAATATTGTCCTCAAGTACATCGCCCTTGTATAAACCCTCTATATACTCCTTCCACCTTTCTGCTTTCCCTTCTTTGCTTAGAACTGGGTTGCCATCTGAGCTCTTGATATTCATACAAGTGGTTCTCTTCTCTCCAAAGGTCTCTCTAATTTTCCTGTAGGCAGTATCTATCTTACCTCTAGTGAGACAAGCCTCTACATCCTTACATTTGTCCTCTAGCCATCCCTGCTTAGCCATTTTGCACTTCCTGTCGATTTCATTTTTGAGACGTTTGTATTCCTTTTTGCCTGCTTCATTTACTGCATTTTTATATTTTCTCCTTTCATCAATTAAATTCAATATTTCTTCTGTTACCCAAGGATTTCTATTAGCCCGCGTCTTTTTACCTACTTGATCGTCTGCTGCCTTCACCACTTCATTCCTCAGAGCTACCCATTCTTCTTCTACTGTATTTCTTTCCCCCATTCCTGTCAATTGTTCCCTAATGCTCTCCCTGAAACTCTCTACAACCTCTGGTTCTTTCAGTTTATCCAGGTCCCATCTCCTTAAATTCCCACCTTTTTGCAGTTTCTTCAGTTTCAATCTGCAGTTCATAACCAATAGATTGTGGTCAGAATCTACATCTGCCCCAGGAAATGTCTTACAATTTAAAACCTGGTTCCTAAATCTCTGTCTTACCATTATATAATCTATCTGAAATCTGTCAGTATCTCCAGGCTTCTTCCATGTATACAGCCTCCTTTCATGATTCTTGAACCAAATGTTAGCTATGATAACATATAATAAGGCAAATTATAATAAAAAATTCTGACAAAAAATATAAGAAAACATTTACAATTTGGTATCGACAAATCTGGTAGAAAATAACACATCTCCCAGATCCATTACAATTGCTCCCCAGGACTTTTGTTGTTATGAACATATACAACAAAATTCCAACCACACTCAGTAATGGATCTGTATTACACAATTAGTACATTAATGATGCAGTCTGATAACCTCTTCCAAATTTGGACTCTTTGAATCTGTGGACTTGTTACTGGCTGTTGTTGCAATGATCCTTTCCCATCAATCTCAAACACAAAAAATTCAAGTAAAGAAATTATTTAACATGACAAATATACACGGTATAAAACATACATGATAAATATTCTAACATACAGCATACAGATTGAAAATAATAGAAAGGTAAAACTCATTTCCTAGAATAAGATTTAAATTTTTTTTCATATTAATGTTAATTTCATTATGCTTACATATTGTACAATAAAAAATGATACTGGACATATATATATAGTGTAGCTTTTTTCTATATATTTGCCTTTTATATATTTTTTTTACTTCTGATTTTTTAAATTTTATGTTTTTTTAGTCATGGTTTTTTTATTTTGTATATTTTTTTCTTATGATTTTCTTTGTTTTATGCTTTTTTTCTTTTAGTACAACTAAAGATACATCAGTATTATCTAAATTTTTTTTTGCAATTATTTATGTACACTTCCCTCTCTACTACAATGTTGCTACAAGTCACATTCTTGTGAAGAGTACTTTCGCTCCCCGCAACATCAGTATAAAGAGTAATAAATTGCTCATATATCATGAGGCTTTATCTAAAATTGGTTTTGAAACTTATACCTTTGCATGCATGTCCTCGCATGCATGCCTTCACCCACAGGGAGGACTTAGCTTCCAAAACTTAGAAAAAAAATATAAATGCTCACTAGGGAGACTTTTTTTGTAAAAAAGTAAAAATAAATCTTTCTCTCATTCTTTGTTACAACAGTGTTTTTTCATCAGTTTCAATTAACATGTGACTTCAAATTATTAATTTATACATGCAAATATACATACTTGGTTGTGTACAGGTAGTTTTGTTCTAACAAGCATATTCCAGTGGAGGACTTTTGTTTTAGATGATAATAGGTTATTTAAATTTTGAAATTATGATTTCTGTTTATATAGTTTCAAAGAGACAACATTCCGAGACCAAATAATTTCTTTGACTTAGGATACACCAAATGATAAGCATTAGGGTGTGGATTTTCTATGACTTCAAAAGGCCCAATATAGATATCAAAGAATTTTTTAATTTCTGAAGTTAACATTTTTGATTTTTCATGAGATTTGACCAGAACAAGATCCCCAATTTTGAAAGTGGTTAATTTTACCCTATTGTTATGTCTTTTATTCCTTTTTTCCCCTTGTTTCCTCATAGTTTCCCTGACAATATCTTCTCTCTCTTGCCTAGTTAAAGGTGTACATTTAGGAAAGTCAATAAGTTCTGATATAAGATTTGGAGGTCAAATATTAAACATAATCTCATACGGTGAAAATCCTGTGGAACTATGTTGTAAGCTATTCATAATATCTTCAAAATTTCGAATGTGCTCAAACCAGGTTGGATGTTTATGGATACAATAGGTTCTACAAAATCTCCCAATTTCCCTCATATATCTTTCTGCATGATTGGTGGATGGGGTTTACCCACCTGTGCAAAATAATCTCTTTCAGTTTTTCATTATAATTTCATGGCTAGTAGCTTTTTTTCACTGGATATAGTTTAATTAATTTTGAAAATACATCTACCACAACAAATATGTAACAGTAACCACCTTTACTCTTTGGTAACATTCCATATAAGTCCACAGCGATAAGATCTGAAGGTTTTTCCGGAATAATGTTTTGCATCTCTCCACCACATCTTTGATTGCTCACTTTAACACTCTGACATTTGTCACAGGTTGCCAATTCTTTTCTTACCTTCTTTCCAATATTGTAAAAATAAACATTTTCTTGTATCTTTTGAATGCACTTCTGTATCCCCCAATGACCAAAACTTTCATGTATGTAAATGATCAGCTTATCAGCATCTGCCTCTGACCAACACAGTTTCCAATTATCAGCATCTACATCTGTTCTCTGAAATAAAATCCCCCTGTGTAATTTGTAAAATTTATCAAGTTTCTCATACCCCTTCTTGCCTAGACATTCTTTGATTAATTTCCAACTTTGATCTAAATTTTGATTTTTTCTAATTTTGTTACACATAGCTCTAATTGTTTTCTCATTTTCCACCCCTTTCAAGTATCTAATTTTAAATTGCTTTTCCTCCTCTTGTTCAAAAATCTCCCCCCCCCCCCCCCCCCCCAATTGGTAACCTTGAAAGTGAATCAGCTACTACATTCTCAGAACCTTTTATGTGTTTGATTTCAAAGTCAAACTGTTGCAGAAATATTGCCCATCTGGTCAATCTATTGTGGTATAATTTGCACTCTTGTAAGTAACTCAAAGCTTTGTGATCCGAAAATACTATGGTTTTATGTCCAATAAGGTAAATTCTAAATTTTGTAAAAGCCCAATGAATTGCCAAAAGTTCCTTCTCTGTGACTGTATAATTTTTCTCATGCTTGAGCAACATTCTACTTGCAAATGCTATGGTACAATGTATCTTAACTCCATTCTCTACTCTTTCTTGAAATAACTCTGCTCCAAGCCTATAATTACTGCTATCAGTGTTCAAACAAAATGGTAAATTAAAATCAGGTCTGTGTAATAATTGTTGCTTCCTCAACTCTTGCTTAATTTTATCAAACTCTTCCTGACAACTTTTATCCCAAACCCAAACAGTGTTTTTCTTAAGTAACTGACTTAAACATGGCGCATTCAGACTCTGATCACTTATTTGTTTTCGGTAATAACCGCATAACCCAAAGAACGACTTTAATTGTTTTTTAGTCTTAGGAATAGGAATTTCTGAAATTGCTTTAATTTTTTCTGGATCTGCCAAAATTCCCTTGTCTGTGACAACATGACCCAAAAATTTTAATTCAGAAACTGCAAATTTACATTTCTCTAATTTCAATGTCATCCCCCCCCTTTTCTAAGTTTTTCACAAACTGACTTTAAAATCGAAAAATGTTCCTCCCAATTTTGCCCTGTAACCAAAATGTCATCTACATAAATTATCAGTTTAGATGCAAGTTCTTGCCCCAGTACATGATCCAAAGCTCTTATAAATTCGGAAACAGAAGAATTTAACCCAAATGGCACAACACAATATTGGTAACTCTTATAATTGTACAAGAAAGCTGTATATTTTCTAGAATTAACAGAAAGTGGTACCTGATGAAAACCCGAAGTTAGATCCAAGCTTGACATATATTTTATATCTGTAAATTTATAGAGTAACTCATCAGTATTTTCGGGATGGTCTGTCTGTCTGAACAAAATTTTGTTTAAGTGTCCAGAGTCCAAAACTAATCTTACTCCACCATCTTTTTTCGAAACTACTACTAGAGGATTATTATATGCACTGATACTCCTTTCTATTATATTACATCCTTCCATCTTTTTCAGCTCTTTCTCAACAGCAAGTCTTTTTGATATTGCAATACTGTATGGTTTTATGAAAAATGGTTCATGAGGCTTTACTTGAAGCTCACACTGATAACCCTTTACCCTACCAGGTATGTCACTGAAAACATCACTGTATTCCCACAGCAGATTTTCTAACTGTTGTTTCTGCTCCCCAGATAAATTTTGTGTTTCTGAAATTTTCAAATTTACTAAATTCCCAAATTCAACTTCATCAGTATCAAATCTATGAGTTTCAGTATTCTCCAATTGATCTATCGACAAATCCGGTAGAAAATAACACATCTCCCAGATCCATTACACCACGAGCATAAGTAAGGGTGTGGATCAGACCCATGGGTCACCATACGTTGCCAATGCTTGGCGTATCCAAACAGAGGTGGAGGTCCGTCTCCGACAAATTCTCTGTTGATGAGAGTTTGTAACCTAACTGTGGGGCTGGCTGTTCTCGAGGGTGCCCTGTCAGTACTTAAGCAGTGCTGCTGCTGCTGCTGCTGCTGCTCAGGAATTGCTTTAAAACCACTTTCCGACATTAATCGCACAGCTGCGATATTTTCTCCTTATTATCCTTTGCACTGTAACAGCATTGTTATTATTATTATTATTATTATTATTATTGAAGCATAGTAAGTTTACCTGCCCGACTAGTCATGCATGTTAAAGCACCACTTCTGGAACAGGGAGATGCACTGACCCCAGATCGAATCTGCCAGAAAATTAAAGACGAGGGTCAGTGTGCTGACTGCCTAGATGTGGTTTATAGGTGTTTCCCACACCTATACTGTGAATACTGGGCTGGTACCCAAGTCTTACCTCAGTACACAATTTGCAAACATTTAGAAAATTTCAAATGTGTTACACTACATTCAGACAGTCGAGTGCACACATTACATTGCAGGAAACTAAAATGTGGTGTAATTTTATAATAATTTTTAGGTTTGGCCTGAAGTATGTAAATGTTTTCTCGTGTGTGTAGGGTGTTGGTGTTGCACTGCATGTGTGTACATGAAACTGTTGTTCTGCCTCTCACACAGTCGACGAGTTATTATGTAGTCAGTTATTTGAATGTTAATGTGGATCTGAACTGTATATTCTTTATATTATGCAAAATGAGTCAGTTTCACAATTATAGTACACTTCTTGGTGAAACATACGCCTACTTGCTGATCATTTAAAAAACAAAATTATACGTTAAGATTTTTTCACATGTTTACAGTGACATGCACTCATACACAAGTGCATGCACAGCATACATGCTTTCTCCCAAGTTTATGTTTAAAGTAGTTAATTATATTATCTACTAAATTCTTTACAAGAATCGATAGGTGGTGGCTAAACCTTTTTATGGCCAAATGCCTCACTCCTTTTAGAGCCACACTATTGTTTCAAAACTGCTGTTGATTATTGACAGCAAACACCGCACAGGAGGTGATGCACTGTGAGGCTGTCACAAGGCCCAACCGTGCAGACAGCTGCCTGTCAGAGGACTCCTACTATACAGTTCTGTGCATCAGTGACAAGTTATTCCATAATGCATTAGTGAATGGAAATAGGAAAATAAGGCAATTTTAACATCATCTTCAAAATCTGATATCTATGTGCAAAACTTTTAGACCTTAAGTGTTTGAGATTATTTGCAGTATGTAACATACAGTTCAGGTTCTTATTGACATAAAATACCTAAGAATGTTGAATATCATGTTTCATTTATTGATTTACCTATGCACATTATTTCAGATGATCTGCCTCAGGCCTTGAGCAGTACTGAGTTGTGTGTGTTACTTTATCCAAATTCAGTGATGATCCATTTGAAGAGAACCAGTTACTAATTTTAAAGAAAATATTTTCAGTTCAAGCAAATGCATTTGGGTTGATTATAATACATGCCACCTGTTGAATGTAATTATGTGAGGTCTTGACGCGTGTGTGTACGCAGTCAAGTTTCACTAATTAAGTTAGTACATGCTCACACCTCAGAATTTTTTTTCCTCCCGCAAGTCAAGATGAAATTAGTTGTAAGATTCTGTCAGTGGAACAGTGCATTTGTACAACACAGTTCAACTGCTCATTTTGATTTTACTCACCTCAAGTGGAGGTTGCTGCTTTATTGGCCACTGATGTTTCTCTTTCACTCACAGTGCAGCATTCGGCCTCGTGCAGCAGAGGAGGTTCTGCATAAACCCGAACGAAGGCTTCTTGGCACAACTGACAGAGTTTGAGCCCATCTATCGGGCCCAGCAGACGCTCCGCAACGGTGAGGCCTCGACGCCGCGCTTCAAGCGGCCACTGGATGATGCGGGCTGTGAGCCGCCGCCGCCTCCGCCGTCGCCCTGCGCCCCTGCTGCTGTCACAATGCGGTGATTGCGGCCACCCGGCCGTCCCGGACAATTTCTGGGCGGTACTTTGAGAGACGTGGACTGTGTCATGTAATTTGTGAAACCTCTGCAGTTATTCGTTGCCAATTGTTGTGACATTAGCAGGATTTTTCCACGGTGGCCAGATAGTTGCTAAATTAACAGCAGATGTTAGTTTCGGCATATTCTCACTATTGACGTGACGGTCACTGGCTACAATTATAATTAGCACGTGAATGTTCTTGCTGTTCTAAGTGGGACCACATGTTAAGAATTTTAAGGATAAAGCTTTTGTAATATTCTCAGAAGTATTGTCGACGTCATATCCTTCTTGTTACAGAAAGACTGAACTGTACAGTAACTCACTGTATTAGCACATGGCTCTTCGGAGTCCCCTTATGTCCAATGCTTACTTGCATTAACTTTGGAACAGAATTTTTAAATTATACTGCTTATTGTCTCCACTGTAAAGGAGATGGCTCATTATTTAAAAGTTTTAACAGACATTACTAGGTTAAAAATTTTGTGTTGAATTACTGTCCATTTGACTCTTACTATTCTGTGGAGGTTTCTAAAATTATGTTATTAAAGACCTATCATTTATCCTTTTTTCAAATCAGGAGAAAGGAAGCTGACCTTTTTTACCTCAGAATTTAAAGTATAATTTGCTTTCGTGATCTGTGTGTATAGTTGTCATTTTAAAATTTCCCTTGTCGGTCATATTTAAATTGCAATATTAGACTCCTAAAAATAGTATGATATACATCAGCATATACAAGAGTTGCCTCTGTCAATTTCTATTAACTGCCCCTGCGTGCTGCAGTGCATGCTCTGTATTTAGGTATGAAGTATGTCTTCTGTTCCACCCTTGTGTATATTTTGCCATCCATTGATTTTGTATTTTCCCATAGATGTGCAATAAATTTATATAAAAGTTGAGAAAGATTGAAATTTAAGTTCAAGTTACCACAAATGTGCCGTAATATACAACTATTTGTGACAGTCTGAATTCAAAGACTGAAAATACGAGGTAAAGAAAAGACGTACTACTTGACATTGCTAGAAGTAGCGGGGAGAGGGGCGACAGAAAGTAACTTCGCCAGGAACAGAAGAGGAAAATAAGAATGGGAAATCCACATTTGACAGCAAGTGAACCAACCAAGAAAAATAAATTGGGCCACAGTGCATACTTGATCTACTTGTATAGGAATTCTATGGTGTAATGTCTGTGCATTCTTTTTGCTGTAGCAGTTGCTGCAAACAGTCCACCACTCGGTTTCTTAGAAATGTTTCCACAATTTTCCATTGTTCGAAAAGATAGGTATACTCAAAATATGACTTCACAGTACTTTAGATGCAGCTACTCTCGATTCTCCATCCCATAAACCATGAACCTAGCTGTTGGTGGGGTGCGGTGATAGATACCGTATTTACTTGAATCTAAGCCGCACCTGAAAAATGAGACTCTAAATCAAGGAGAAAAAAATTTCCCGAATTTAAGCCGCACCTCCAAATCGAAGCAAAGTTGGTCCATTATAATACGAGACATTAATTAGGTCGAATGAATGACGATACAGCTACAGTAGTTTGGTTCGAGTCGTAAACTTATCAGTTAAGCTTTACCAGGTAGCCATTGCTATGCGTCAGGTGCTCCATCCGTATTTATACGGGTACCCTTCCTTTTTCACGTGCTTCATCTGGTTTGAATTGACTGCTTATTTTTCTTTGATCTGATAAGTGCCATTCTCTTTGTTATAGGTGTTTATGTCACTCTAAGCTAAAAATGCATTACTGTATTGTGCCGTGCATTGTTTGTCGCTTTCTGATAATGAGTATTTACGGCCTGTCACCGCTCGCGGCATGGCTTACTTTTGTGCACGGTACCGCCGGTTACAATTAAAAAATAAATAAAAGAAGAGAGGAATCATCTCATTAGCGAAACAGTGGCAAGAGACTGCTATTTGTTGTTGCTTGCACTGCTGCTCTCTTTGATAATGATCAACAAGAACCAAATAATGGACTGTATGATAGATGATGTTCTGAACGAGAGTTTAGCGAAAATTGTTCTCCGTTTGAAAATCTTTGCAGACGCCTCTTTTAGTACATTACATTTAAAAATCTAGTCAATTGCCGTGCTTCATTTCTGACTGTATCACTATTAGGCATAAGAATAATACGAATATAAACATGACATGATATGTGTATTCTTCCGCGTTTGCTGTTGTCTCACTCTAGTTTCGTAGTTTATTAGGCAGAAAGGATTTAAATGAGATAGCTGCAAACATGAAAGAATACATGACAAAATGTTTATATTAGTATTATTCTTATGGTGAAGAGAATACTGCATGTGATTCACAATTCATAAAAGTTACTATTAGCAACCATCTCTTCACACAGGTAGGAAAAAATTCAAAACGTAGAGTTTCCCATATTGACAAACATCCCAAACTGTCTTGCCAGACGCATTTTCGTAGTAAATTGAAATGCTGCTACATTAGAAGATGAACAATACGAAATTTGTATTTACTTCGTTGGATGATGTATGAAAATGCAGTGGTCAAAACTCGGGGCGGAGAAAAAAAAAGCTCATCTTCCACCTCTTTCTCTCCCCCCCCCCCCCCCCACCCCACCCCCCACCCCTCCCCCGACGCAGAGGTTTTGGCGCCAGTATTTATCTTTGTGCCTGCAAAACATGCCTGTGTAGCGCTACATGTATTCGATAGCAGAAGTTAGTTGTGGCGGCACCTACCAACATTTTTCAGAACTTCCGCTTACTTTGCACTCGATTCTAAGCCACAGGCGGCTTTTTGGATTACAAAAACCGGAAAAAAGTGCAGCTTAGATTCGAGTAAATACGGTATACATGCTGGGTGTTCACAAATTTTTCAATTCAGATAAATAGAGTGCAAAATTAACAGCATCTGCTGTATAACAGTTATGGTCATAAACATATTTACACAATTCAGCCACTGTCAGTGGTTGTGGTGGTATGCATAACTTGTCTGAAAAAAGAAATTTTTTGTGGAATTTTGTCGTTTTCTTTGTAATTAAGTACACTTTATGGGAAGAACAAAATATGTTTAAGCTTTCGCTACTCTCCGTTCTTTCTTTCTTTTTCCGTGTAAGTGGGAATTTTCCTGGTTTTTCGTTTTTTTGGACAAATGTACATCATCCCTAACTAATGTATATCATAACTTCTGGGCTGAAAATCAGGCATTCTTACGTTGCAACCACATAACGACTTACACTTACTATACAGTTTTGTGTTAAATGTTCCCTTTTAGTCACACTTATTTGATTCCATCACTTTCTCAGATAATGAATCTGGTCTGGAACGCTCTAGTTTCTTTGCGGCTAACTTTTCCTGGTAATTTTCTTTTCTATGAGTGCTTAATACAGAATTAACACAGTTTGTGTTGACACCACAGGAAAGCTGATTCGTGCACAGTAGACAACCATTTCCAAACACAAACTGTCATTTGTAGAAATGATTAAATTCAAGTAGTACTATCTACCAAAAAGGTCACTTGACTAGAATGCAAATGTGGCACTGATTAGATTTTTTTAGATTAGATTAGATTTACTTTCATTCCAATTGATCCGTAGTGAGGAGGTCCTCCAGGATGTGGAACATGTCAGAAAAACAACAATACATGACAAATATTTACAACTAAAACAAATAAGCTAATGTACCATTCCACAGGTCCCAAGTGGAATGATCGTCATATTTTAATGAACACTAAGAGTCATTTTACAAATACTAATGCACTGAATTTAAAATAAAAAAGTTTTTTATTTATTTATAAGGTAATAAACATGTAATACAACTACTGAAATACTTATTTACAATGAACACATTACTGCACTGAAATGGTGCAGAAGTTAGATTATACTTACACACAACCACACACACACACACACACACAGACACACAAATTTTCAGTGAACACATTACTGCACTGAAATTGTGCAGAAGTTATGTTGTACTTATATACAAATCAGTTGGTTTTACTAAGAAATTCATCAATGGAGTAGAAGGAGTTGGCCACCAATAAATCCTTTAGGCTTCTCTTAAACTGAATTTCATTGGTTGTTAAGTTTTTTATGGCTGCTGGCAAGTTATTGAAAATATGTGTTCCTGAATAATGCACACCTTTTTGTACAAGACTAAGTGACTTTAAATCCTTGTGAAGATTATTCTTATTTCTAGTATTGATTCCATGAATTGAGCTGTTGGTTTGAAAAAGTGATATATTTTTAATGACAAATTTCATTAAGGAATAAATATATTGGGAAGCAGTAGTTAGTATCCCTAGTTCCCTAAACAGGCTTCTGCAGGATGTTCTTGAGTTCACACCACATATAATTCTTACTGCACGTTTTTGTGCCCGGAAAACTTTAGCTTGGCTTGATGAATTACCCCAAAAAATAATCCCATATGACATTATGGAATGAAAGTAAGCATAGTATGCCAGCTTTTTCATTTTTATATCCCCTATATCTGACAAAATTCGCATTGCAAACAGAGATTTGTTAAGACGCTTCAGCAGTTCTGTGGTGTGCTCCTCCCAGTTGAATTTATTATCAAGCTGTAATCCCAAGAATTTAACACTGTCCACTTCTTCTATCTTCTTGTCATCATATGTTAGACATATACTCTTGGGACACCCCTTACAAGTTCTGAACTGCATGTAGTGTGTTTTTTCAAAGTTTAGTGACAAAGAATTGGCTAGGAACCAGTGATTAATGTCCACAAATATTTTATTGGCTGATCTTTCTAAGACTACACTTGATTTGCTATTTATTGCAATGTTTGTATCATCAGCAAACAAAACAAACTTGGCATCTGGTAATGTTACTGATGAATGTTACTGAGAGCCATAAGAGCCTAAAACACATCTTTGACCCCCACACTCCCCTATTTATGTGAATATCAGACAAAGCAGTGAGACAGCTTTTCATGAATGTTCAAATATATGTACAATGTGGGCCTACAGTACAGATAAACCATAATATCAACAGATGTCAGAAGCACGAATAAATGATAGTCTCACAATCAATGATGATGTGCTTTCTGGCTCTCAGCATCTCAAATTTATTACTCTATGATAAAATCCAAAACTATATGTACCATATCTCATTCAGAATCCCACAAAATAGGTTTTTCTCTCAGTATAGTTATAACATATACAGATGTCAGATCTTACTTTAGTATGTAGTGCATGAATTTGCACATCTGTGGAGTGCGTTACCACCTAGTGGCATTGAGGTAAACTATTTCAGTGGTAAGGGCTAGCAGTACATGCCACGAACTGTTCACATTGTTTATCTGTGTGTATTTGGCCTGTAAGGCAATTACGTCTTACCAGTTGTACTTGCGCAGAAGCTCCTTAAAATGCACACGAGTGAAGGTGTGCTCAGAACCCTGATGCCAAGTTTCACAGAGTCTAGTGGAGCAATATGTAGCACAGCACAGTAGATTTAGTGATGTGTATTTCACATTACCACAGCATCTACATTACATTTAACAGAATTCGAAGAAAAATAACCAATAAACACACAAGGTGTCAAAAGTTAGGGTTTTCACGTGCTCTTGTGCTGTTACACAGCAGTTGCCACTGGTGGGGAGGCTTGCATGCCTCAGCGATACAGATAGCCATACCGTAGGAGCAGCCACAATGGTGGGGTATCTGTTGAGAGGCCAGGCAATCGTGTGGTTCCTGAAGAGGGGCAGCAGACTTTTCAGTAGTTGCAGGGCCAAAAGTCTGGATTATTGATTGAACTGTCCTTGTAACATAAACCAAAACAGTGTTGCTGTGCTGGTACTGCAAACAGCTGAAAGCGAACCATAATTTTTACCAAGGGTGTATGGTTAAATGGTGATGGCGTTCTCTTGGGTAAAATATTGCGGAGGTAAAATAGTCCCCCATTCAGATCTCCGTGTAGGGACTACTCGGGAGGATTGTCATCATTATCAGGAAAAAATAAAACTGGTGTTCTACAGATCAGAGTGTGGAATGTCAGATCCCGTAAGCGGGCAGATAGGTTAGAAAATTTAAAAAGGGAAATGGATAAGTTAAAGTTACGTGAAGTTTGGTGGTAGGAGGAACAAGACTCCTGGTGAGGTGAATACAGGGTTATAAATACAAAATCGAATAAGGGTAAGGCAGGAGTGGGTTTAATAATGAATAAAAAATCTGAATGCTGATAGACAGCATAGTGGACACATTATTGTTGCAAAGATACACGAAGTCCATGCCTACCACAACAGTACAAGTTTATATGCCAACTAGCTCTGCGATGATAAGAGATACTGAAGAAATGTATGATGAGATAAAATAAATTATAAATATTGTTATGGGAGATGAAAATTTAAGACATAGGGGACTGGAATTTGATAATAGGAAAATGGAGAGAAGGAAAAGTAGTAGGTGAATATGGACTGGGGGTAAGGAATGAAAGAGGAAGCCACATGGTAGAATTTTGCACAGAGCACAACTTAATCATAGCTAACACTTTGTTTAAGAATCATGAAAGAAGGCTGCTTAGGAGGAAGAGACCTAGAGACATGGGAAGTTTTGAGATTGATGGTAAGACAGAGATTTACGAACCAGGTTTTAAATTGCAAGAAATTTGCGGGGATAGATGTCGACTCTGACCACGATTTATTGGTTGTGAACTGTAAATGAAAACTGAAAAAACTCCAAAAAGATTGAAATTTAAGGAGATGGGACATGGATAAACTGAAAGAACCAGAGGTTGTAGAGAGTTTCAGAGGGAGTGTTAAGGAACGATTGACAACAACGGGAGAAAGGAATACAGTAGAAGAAGAATGGGTAGGTTTGAGAGATGAAATAGTGAAGGCAGCAGAGGATCAAGTAGTTAAAAAGATGAGGACTAGTAGAAATCCTTTAGTAACGCAAGATATTGAATTTAATGATATGGATATTATTGAGGGAAACATTCCACGTGGGAAAAATATATCTAAAAACAAAGATGATGTGACTTACCGAACGAAAGCGCTGGCAGGTCGATAGACACACAAACATACACACAAAATTCAAGCTTTCGCAACAAACGGTTGCTTCATTAGGAAAGAGGGAAGGAGAGGGAAAGACGAAAGGATGTGGCTTTTAAAAGAGAGGGTAAGGAGTCATTCCAATCCCGGGAGCGGAAAGACTTACCTTAGGGGGAAAAAAGGACAGGTATACACTCGAGCGCGCGCGCACACACACACATCCATCCACACATACACAGACACAAGCAGACATTTGCAAAGGCCAGATATTGAATTTAATAGATGAAAGGAGAATATAAAAATGCAGTACATGAAGCAGGTAAAAGGAATACAAATGTAAGGATGTAGAAGCATATGTCACTAGGGGTAAGATAGATGTCGCCTGCAGGGAAAATTAAAGAGACATTTGGAGAAAAGAGAATCACTTGTTGGAAAACGAGTCCTAAGCAAAGAAGGGAAAGCAGAAAGGTGGAAGGAGTATATAGAGGGTCTATACAAGGGCGATGTACTCAGAGGACGGTATTATGGAAATGGAAGAGGAAGTAGATGATGAGACGGGAGATTGATACTGAAAGACCCAAAAGTCGAAACAAGGCCCTAGGTGTAGATAACATTCCATTAGAACTACTGATAGCCTTGGGAGAGCCAGCCATGACAAAACTTTTCCATCTGGTGGGCAAGATGTATGAGAAAGCCAAAATACCCTCAGACTTCACACAGAAAGCATGCGCTGACAGGTGTGAGAATTACCGAACTATAAGTCACAGTTGCAAAATACAATGGAAAAGCTGGTAGAAGCCGACCTCAAGGAAGATCAGTTTGGGTTCAGCAGAAAAGCAGGAATACTGAACCTACGACTTATCTTATCAGGGAGGGTAAGGAAACACAAACCTACGTTTATTGAATTTGTAGGCTTAGAGGAAGCTTTTGACAATGTTGACTGGAATATTCTCTTTCAAATTCTGAAGTTAGAAGGGGTAAAATACAGGGAGCGAAAGGGTATTTACAACTTGTACAGAAACCAGATGGCAGTTACAAGAGCAGAGGGGCACAAAAGTGAAGCAGTGGTTGAGAAGGGAGCGAGACAGGATTGTAGACAATTCCCGACATTATTCAATCTGTACATTGATCAAGCAGTAAAGGAAACAAAAGAAAATTTGAAGTAGGTATTAAAATTGAGGGAGAAGAAATAAAAATCTTGAGGAGACAGCAAATGACTTGGAAGAGCCATTGGGACAGTGTCTTGAAAGGATGATAAAAGATGAACATCAACAAAAGCAAAATGAGGATAATGAAATGTAGCCGAATTAAATCAGGTGATGCTGAGGGAATTAAGCTTTGAAAATGACACTTAAGTCGTAGGCGATTTTCGTTATTTGGACAGCAAAGTAACTTATGGTGCCTGAAGTAGAGATGATGTAAAATGTACACTGGCAATGGCAAGTGAAGCATTTCTGAAGAAGAGAACTCTGTTTCTATCAAAAATAGACTTACATGTTAGAAAATCTTTTCTGTAGGTATTTTCGAAAGTGTAGCCATGTACGGAAGCGAAACATGGACAATAAATAGTTGAGACAAGAATATAATAGAAGCTTTTGAAATGTGGTGCTACTAATGAGAAGGTACTGAATAGAATAGGGGAGAAGAGGAATTTGTGGCACAACTTGACTGCAAGAAGGGATTGGTTTGTAGGACACATTCTGAGGCATCGAGGTATCAGTAATTTAGGATTAGAAGAAAATGTGGGGGTTAAAAAACATAGAGACAAAGAGATGAAGCAGTGAGCAGATTCAGGAGGATGTAGGTTGCAGTAGTGATTTGGAGATGAAGAGACTTGCACAGGATATAGTAGTGTGGAGAGCTGCATCAAACCAGTCTCTGAACTGATGACCACAACTACTACTCTCTACTGTGCCAGTCTTTCAAATGTATGCATACTCTGTTTCTATTTTATGTGATTCCTCTTTTTTACTGAGTTCTGCAACAAAATTAACTTTCCAAACATCAATGACAATAAAGCAAATCACAACTGAGAATTTGTGGTCCATGTCCTCACTCTCGTGATTGTGCCAGCGGTAACAATTGTCACAAGTTTAGCTCAACGCAACTGATGCATCTTAAACTCAGAGGATTTTATTCAACTTTTGATTTGTTTCAGAAATATCAAGAGTACAGAGATTCTGTTAAGTTATTAAAAAAGTAGTGAATGAGGAACTTGTGTTTTGAGTATCGGGATTTCCGATTTGGAATCCAACAGCTAACAGAATTCTAGACTTTTGCACTAAAATAAAAATCTCCTTTCAAAATCATAGAGATTGATTATTTTTATTGGAAATGGATTCACATATTGTGAATATACATTAGCTTCAGCTACTTATGAAAATTTGTACCTACCAGAACTCGAACCCAGATTTCCCACTTATCATGGGCAGTTGTCTTAACTACTTTGGCTATTGGAATGTGCTCCCAGTGCAGTCACAGTCCACATGCTTGCACCATTTAGATTGTGTGTGTGTGTGATGCGCAAGTTGGACTGGCATTGGGGGAGTGCTCAGTGGTAAAGCTGACTGCACACAAGAAGCAGGAAACCTGTGTTCAACTCCTCGTCTGGCACAAATTTTCATTTGTCACTAGTAGCTGATGCTAATACATACCCACAATATGTGGATCCATTTCATGATTTACACAGCTGCAAATTGTCAAAGACAGTGTCTGTTCCTTCAAACATGCATGTGTGTCTGAAGGACATTGTATTGTAATAAGTGCAGTTACTGAATAACAAACACTGTCGCCATTAATTAAATTAGTTTTACATCTTTAATTGTAAACTCCCAAATCCTTTCTAACTTCACTCTTAAACACAAATGCTATTAAGAAGAAAATGTATCGGCTTGTGAGTGGAAACATTTATTTAACATGTTAGCTGCAGTGTAACCGATGACTGCCACAGGAGTGCCTCATGCCTAGTGCTGTAACATCCACCGTTATGTGTGTGGCAGTTGACTTGTCAAACTTTCATTAAACAAGTGAACTACAACAGGTGTACCAGAGTGCATCCTTTTAAAATGGAAGAAACTGTATCCCATCTAGTACGTTCTTTTTGTTTAAGATAGTCACTGTTGTATCATACCTGATTTGTCACAAATAAGAACATGCTGTTGTTGTCTTCAGTCCTGAAACTGGTTTGATGCAGCTCTCCATGCTACTCTATCCTGTGCAAGCTTCTTCATCTCCCAGTACTTACTGCAACCTACATCCTTCTGAATCTGCTTTGTGTATTCATCTCTTGGTCTCCCTCCAAGCTGCCCTCCAGTGCTAAATTTGTGATCCCTTGGTGCCTCAGAACATGTCCTACCAACCGGTCTACATCTACATCTACATCCATACTCCGCAAGCCACCAGACGGTGTGTGGCGGAGGGTACCTTGAGTACCTCTATCGGTTCTCCCTTCTATTCCAGTTTCGTATTGTTCGTGGAAAGAAGGATTATCGGTATGCCTCTGTGTGGGCTCTAATCTCTCTGCTTTTATCCTCATGGTCTCTTTGCGAGATGTACGTAGGAGGGAGCAATATACTGCTTGACTCTTCGGTGAAGGTATGTTCTCGAAACTATGACAAAAGCCTGTACCGAGCTACTGAGCGTCTCTCCTGTAGAGTCTTCCACTGGAGTTTATCTATCATCTCTGTAACGCTTTCGCGATTACTAAATGATCCTGTAACAAAGCGCGCTGCTCTCCGTTGGATCTTCTCTATATCTTCTATCAATCCTATCTGGTACGGGTCCCACACTGCTGAGCAGTATTCAAGCAGTGGGCAAACAAGCGTACTGTAACCTACTTCCTTTGTTTTCAGATTACATTTCCTTAGGATTCTTCCAATGAATCAGTCTGGCATCTGCTTTACCGACGATCAACATTATATGATCATTCCATTTTAAATCACTCCTAATGCGTACTCCCAGATAATTTATGGAATTAACTGCTTCCAGTTGCTGACCTGCTATTTTGTAGCTAAATGATAAAGGATCTATCTTTCTGTGTATTCGCAGCACATTACACTTGTCTACATTGAGATTCCCTGCACCATGCGTCAATTCGCTGCAGATACTCCCTTCTTCTTGTCAAGTTGTGCCACAAACTCCTCTTCTCCCCAATTCTATTCAATACCTCATCATTAGTTATGTGATATACCCATCTAATCTTCAGCATTCTTCTGTAGCACCACATTTCAAAAGCTTCTATTCTCTTCTAGTCCAAACTATTTATCGTCCATGTTTCACTTCCATACATGGCTAACCTCCATACAAATACACTCCTGGAAATTGAAATAAGAACACCGTCACAGGCACATAGACACAGGCAACAGAGCATGCACAATGTCGGCAATAGTACAGTGTATATCCACCTTTCGCAGCAATGCAGGCTGCTATTCTCCCATGGAGACGATCGTAGAGATGCTGGATGTAGTCCTGTGGAACGGCTTGCCATGCCATTTCCACCTGGCACCTCAGTTGGACCAGCATCCGTGCTGGACGTGCAGACCGCGTGAGACGACACTTCATCCAGTCCCAAACATGCTCAATGGGGGACAGATCCGGAGATCTTGCTGGCCAGGGTAGTTGACTTACACCTTCTAGAGCACGTTGGGTGGCACGGGATACATGCGGACGTGCATTGTGCTGTTGGAACAGCAAGTTCCCTTGCCGGTCTAGGAATGGTAGAACGATGGGTTCGATGACGGTTTGGATGTACCGTGCACTATTCAGTGTCCCCTCGACGATCACCAGTGGTGTACGGCCAGTGTAGGAGATCACTCCCCACACCATGATGCCGGGTGTTGGCCCTGTGTGCCTCGGTCGTATGCAGTCCTGATTGTGGCGCTCACCTGCACGGCGCCAAACACGCATACGACCATCATTGGCACCAAGGCAGAAGCGACTCATCGCTGAAGACGACACGTCTCCATTCGTCCCTCCATTCACGCCTGTCGCGACACCACTGGAGGCGGGCTGCACGATGTTGGGGCATGAGCGGAAGACGGCCTAACGGTGTGCGGGACCGTAGCCCAGCTTCATGGAGACGGTTGCGAATGGTCCTCGCCGATACCCCAGGAGTAACAGTGTCCCTAATTTGCTGGGAAGTGGCGGTGCGGTCCCCTACGGCACTGCGTAGGATCCTACGGTCTTGGCGTGCATCCGTGCATCGCTGCGGTCCGGTCCCAGGTCGACGGGCACGTGCACCTTCCGCCGACCACTGGCGACAACATCGATGTACTGTGGAGACCTCACGCCCCACGTGTTGAGCAATTCGGCGGTACGTCCACCCGACCTCCCGCATGCCCACTATACGCCCTCGCTCAAAGTCCGTCAACTGCACATACGGTTCACGTCCACGCTGTCGCGGCATGCTACCAGTGTTAAAGACTGCGATGGAGCTCCGTATGCCACGGCAAACTGGCTGACACTGAGTGCGGCGGTGCACAAATGCTGCGCAGCTAGCGCCATTCGACGGCCAACACCACGGTTCCTGGTGTGTCCGCTGTGCCGTGCGTGTGATCATTGCTTGTACAGCCCTCTCGCAGTGTCCGGAGCAAGTATGGTGGGTCTGACACACCGGTGTCAATGTGTTCTTTTTTCCATTTCCAGGAGTGTATAATCAACAATACAACAAGAATCAGCTGAATTTTTCAAGGACCTCCTCGACACAATAGAAGGAGTGACACACGAGGAAACTCTTCAGTTTTGATTTGAAAGCATGTGGACTACTGCTAAGATTTTTTAAGTCAAGTGGTAGCTTACTGAAAATGGATGCAGCAGTATACTGCACACCTTCCTGCACAAGACTTAAGGAAGTCCAATCCAAATGCAGGTTTGATTTCTGCCGAGTATTAAATGAGTGAAAGCTGCTTATTCTTGGGAATAAGCTAATATTGTTAACAACAAATGACAGTGAGGAATACATCTATATTGAGAGGTCAATGTCAAAATACGCAGACTCGTGAACAGGGGTCGACATGAGACTCGTGAACTTACACCACTTATTCCCTCAAAGTCTGTTTCTGAGCAAAAAAGATAAATAAATAAAATAAAATCTTTTCAAAATAGGAAGAGTTTCCCCAAAATATATACCACATGACATTAGCGGATGAAAATAAACAAAGTAGACTAATTTTCGTGTCAAACGATCACTCACTCCAGATACCGTTCGAATAGTAAAAATGGCAGCATTAAGTTTTGAACGAGATCCTGAATGTGGGCTTTCCACAACAGCTTACTATCTATCTGAACAACCAGAAATTTGAACTGTTCAGTTTCACTAATCATATGCCCATTCTCCCCTCCATGAACCATGGACCTTGCCGTTTGTGGGGAGGCTTGCGTGCCTCAATTATACAGATAGCCGTACCAAAGGTGCAACCACAACGGAGGGGTATCTGTTGAGAGGCCAGACAAATGTGTGGTTCCTGAAGAGGGGCAGCAGAATTTTCAGTAATTGCAGGGGAAACAGTCTGGATGATCGACTGATCTGGTCTTTTAACACTAACCAAAACGGCCTTACTGAGCTGTACTGCAAACGGCTGAAAGCGAGGGGAAATTACAGCCGTAATTTTTCCTGAGGGCATGCTGCTTTACTGTATAGTTTAATGATGATGGCGTCCTCTTGGGTAAAATATTCCGGAGGTAAAATAGTTACCCATTCAGATCTCTGGGCGGGGACTACTCAGGATGACGTTGTTATCAGGAGAAAGAAAACTGGCGTTCTACGGGTCGGAGTGTGGAATGTCAGACCCCTTAATCAGGCAGGTAAGTTAGAAAATTTAAAAACGGAAATGAATAGGTTAAAGTTAGATATAGTGGGAATAAGTGAAGTTCGGTGGCAGGAGGAACAAGCCTTCTGGTCAGGTGAATACAGGGTTATAAATACAAAATCAAATAGGGGTAATGCAGGAGTAGGTTTAATAATGAATAAAAAAATAGGAATGTGGGTAAGCTACTACAAACAGCATAGTGAACGCATTATTGTCGCCAAGATAGATACGAAGTCCACGCCTACCACAGTTGTACAAGTTTATATGCCAACTAGCTCTGCAGATGAAGAAATTGATGAAATGTATGACGAGATAAAAGAAATTATTCAGGTAGTGAAGGGAGACGAAAATTTAACAGTCATGGGTGACTGGAATTCGAGAGTAGGAACAGAAAGAGAAGGAAACATAGTAGGTGAATATGGAATGAGGGTAAGGAATGATAGAGGAAGCCGCCTGGTAGAATTTTGCACAGAGCATAACTTAATCATAGCCAACACTTGGTTCAAGAATCATAAAAGAAGGTTGTATACATGGAAGAAGCCTGGAGATACTGACAGGTTTTAGGTAGATTATATAATGGTAAAACAGAGATTTAGGAACCAGGTTTTAAATTGTAAGACATTTCCAGGGGCAGATGTGGACTCTGACCACAATCGATTGATTATGAATTGTAGATTAAAACTAAAGAAACTGCACAAAGGTGGGAATTTAAGGAGATGGGACCTGGATAAACTGACAGAACCAGAGGTTGTAGAGAGTTTGAGGGAGAGCATTAGGGAACGATTGAAAAGCATGGGGGAAAGAAATACAGTAGAAGAAGAATGGGTAGCTTTGATGAATGAAATAGTGAAGGCAGCAAAGGATCAAGTAGGTAAAAAGACGAGGGCTAATAGAAATCCTTGGGTAACGGAAGAGATACTGAATTTAATTGATGAAAGGAGAAAATACAAAAATTCAGTAAATGAAACAGGCAAAACTGAATACAAACGTCTCAAAAATGAGATCGACAGGAAGTGCAAAATGGCTAAGCAGGGATGGCTAGAGGACAAATGTAAGGATGTAGAGGCTTATTTCACTAGGGGTAAGATAGATACTGCCTACAGGAAAATTAAAGAGACCTTTGGAGAAAAGAAAACCACTTGCATGAATATCAATAGCTCAGATGGAAACCCAGTTCTGAGCAGAGAAAGGAAAGCAGAATGGTGGAAGGAGGATGTAGAGGGTCTATACAAGGGTGATGTTTTTGAGGACAATATTATGGAAATGGGTGGTTCATGGTGTGGGTTCCTTATTCCAAAGTAACTGGTATCCCGACTGTCGGGACCACTTACTTGGCCACTCATACGTTGCCCGTGGTTCATGAACTAGGACATGACTACAGGAACCCACACCATGAACCACCCATTTCCATAATATTGTCCTCAAAAACATACAAGAGTGATGTTTTTGAGGACAATATTATGGAAATGGGTGGTTCATGGTGTGGGTTCCTGTAGTCATGTCCTAGTTCATGAACCACGGGCAACGTATGAGTGGCCAAGTAAGTGGTCCCGACAGTCGGGATACCAGTTACTTTGGAATAAGGCTGGGCATCTCGGACATATTCTGAGTCGTGGTCACCTTTGTGCTCATACGGCAAAGACTACCAAATCCACCGGTTAGTCCCTCAGCCGTTAGGGGTAAAACCCAATGGGACTCGGGGCAAGTAAGGCTAGCAACCTGTTTCCCTGGTACTTTAAATATGATGCTGGCAACAATCAGAGCAAAATGCCTCGGACCTTTGGAGGTGACGGAGTCCCACCTCTAACTGACAAACCAGGGACTCCTAAGATATGACTTGGCAAACAAATGGTAATGAGATGGGGAGCTATTAATATCAATGGGGGCTACTCTGGGAAGAAGGTAGAGCTGGCAGAGGCTGCAAGTAAGATGGGGCTGGATGTTTTAGCTGTTAGTGACATTCGGATAAGGGGTGATAAAGAAGAGGAAGTGGGAGCATACAAGGTCTACCTGTCAGGAGTCAAAGCAGGAATAGCACAATGGGGTGTAGGACTTTACATCAGGAAAGAAATGGAACCCAGCGTAGTTGCAATAAGGTATGTAAACGAACGACTGATGTGGATAGATTTGACAGTGTCTAGCAAGAAAATTAGGATTGTGTCAGTATATTCGCATTGTGATGGGACAGATCAAGATAAGATGGATAGTTTTTATGAGGCACTCAGTGATGTAGTTGTTAGAGTAAAGGACAAGGACAGTGTTCTGCTCATGGGTGATTTTAAGGCCAGGATTGGAAATCGAACAGAAGGGTATGAAAAGGTTATGGGTAAATTTGGAGAGGATATGGAGGCCAACAGGAACGGGAAACAACTCTTGGATTTCTGTGCCAGTATGGGCTTAGTAATCACATACTCCTTTTTTGAACATAAGAGCATTCACCGGTATACTTCGGAAGGCAGGGGAACCAGATCTGTCATTGACTATATAATAACAGATCAGGAATTCAGGAAGGCTGTGAGGGACACACGTGTATTCAGGGGATTCTTTGATGACACTGATCATTATTTAATCTGCAGTGAAATTGGGATGGTGAGGCCGAAAGTGCAGGAGGTCAGGTCCATATGTAGGAGGATAAGAGTGGAGAAACTTCAGGATAAGGAAATCAGGCACAAGTACATAACAGCGATCTCAGAAAGGTACCAGTTAGTTTAATGTAGTCAATTACAGTCATTGGAAAAGGAATGGACAAGGTACAGGGACACAGTACTAGAAGTGGCTAGAGAATGTCTTGGAACAGTAGTGTGTAAAAGTAGGATGAAGCAAACAGCTTGGTGGAATGATACAGTCAAGGCAGCCTGTAAAAGGAAAAAGAAGGCGTATCAAAAATGGCTACATACCAGAACCCAGGTAGACAGAGAAAGTTATGTTGAAGAAAGAAACAAAGCCAAACAGAAAATTGCAGCATCCAAGAAGAAATCGTGGGAAGACTTTGGAAACAGGTTGGAGACTTTGGGTCAAGCTCCTGGAAAACCATTCTGGAGTGTAATTAGCAGTCTTCGAAAGGGAGGTAAGAAGGAAATGACAAGTATTTTGGACAGGTCAGGAAAACTGCTGGTGAATCCTGTGGATGCCTTGGGCAGATGGAGGGAATATTTTGAAGAGTTGCTCAATGTAGGTGAAAATGCGATCAGTAATGTTTCAGATTTCGAGGTAGAATGGGATAGGAATGATGATGGAAATAGGATCACATTTGAGGAAGTGGAAAAAATGGTCAATAGATTGCAGTGCAATAAAGCGGCTGGGGTGGATGAAATTAAGTCGGAACTCATCAAATACAGTGGAATGTCAGGTCTTAAGTGGCTACACAGGATAATTGAAATGGCCTGGGAGTCGGGACAGGTTCCATCGGACTGGACAAAAGCAGTAATCACACCAATCTTTAAACATGGAAACAGAAAAGATTGTAACAACTACAGAGCTATCTCTTTAATCAGCGTTGTGGGTAAAATCTTCTCAGGTATTGTTGAAAGGAAAGTGTGAGTATTAGTTGAGGACCAATTGGATGAAAATCAGTGTGGGTTTAGGCCTCTTAGAGGTTGTCAGGACCAGATCTTTAGCTTACGGCAAATAATGGAGAAGTGTTATGAGTGGAACAGGGAATTGTATCTATGCTTTATAGATCTAGAAAAGGCATATGACCGGGTTCCTAGGAGGAAGTTATTGTCTGTTCTAAAAGATTATGGAATAGGAGGCAAACTTTTGCAAGCAATTAAAGGTCTTTACATGGATAGTTAGAGTTGACGGTAAATTGAGTTCATGGTTCAGAGTAGTTTCAGGGGTAAGACAAGGCTGCAACCTGTCTCCACTGTTGTTCATATTATTTATGGATCATATGTTGAAAACAATAGACTGTCTGGGTGAGATTAAGATATGTGAACACAAAATAAGCAGTCTTGCATATGCGGATGACTTAGTTGTGATGGCAGATTCGATTGAAAGTTTGCAAAGTAATATTTCAGAACTAGATCAGAAATGTAAGGACTGTGGTATGAAGATTAGCATCTCCAAAACGAAAGTAATGTCAGTGGGAAAGAAATATAAACGGATTGAGTGCCAAATAGGAGGAACAAAGTTAGAACAGGTGGACGGTTTCAAGTACTTAGGATGCATATTCTCACAGGATGGCAACATAGTGAAAGAACTGGAAGCGAGGTGTAGCAAAGCTAATGCAGTGAGCGCTCAGCTACGATCTACTCTCTTCTGCAAGAAGGAAGTCAGTACCAAGACTAAGTTATCTGTGCACCGTTCAATCTTTCGACCAACTTTGTTGTATGGGAGCGAAAGCTGGGTGGATTCAGGTTACCTTATCAACAAGGTTGAAGTTACGGATATGAAAGTAGCTAGGATGATTGCAAGTACTAGTAGATGGGAACAATGGCAGGAGGGTGTCCACAATGAGGAAATCAAAGAAAAACTGGGAATGAACTCTATAGATGTAGCAGTCAGGGTGAACAGGCTTAGATGGTGGGGTCATGTTACACGCATGGGAGAAGCAAGGTTACCCAAGAGACTCATGGATTCAGCAGTAGAGGGTAGGAGGAGTCGGGGCAGACTGAGGAGAAGGTACTTGGATTTGGTTAAGAATGATTTTGAAGTAATAGGTTTAACATCAGAAGAGGCACCAATGTTAGCACTGAATAGGGGATCATGGAGGAACTGTATAAGGGGGGCTATGCTCCAGACTGAACGCTGTAAGGCATATTCAGTCTTAAATGATGATGATGATGATCCTCTGCTGCCTTCACTACTTCATCCCTCAGAGCTGCCCATTCGTCTTCTACTGTATTTCTTTTCCCCATTCCTGTCAATTGTTCCCTTATGCTCTCCCTTGAACTCTGTACAACCTCTGGTTTAGTCAGTTTATCCAGGTCCCATCTCCTTAAATTCCCAACTTTTTGCAGTTTCTTCAGTTTTAATCTACAGTTCATAACCAATAGATTGTGGTCAGAGTCCACATCTGCCCCTGGAAATGTCTTAACATTTAAAACCTGGTTCCTAAATCTGTGTCTTACCATTATATAATCTGATACCTTCCTAGTATCTCCAGGATTCTTCCATGTATACAACCTTCTTTTATGATTCTTGATGCGCTGTGCAAAATTCTACCAGACGACTTCCTCTTTCATTTCTTAGCCCCAATCCATATTCACCGACTACGTTTCCTTCTCTCCCTTTTCCTACTCTCGAATTCCAGTCACCCATGACTATTAAATTTTCGTCTCCCTTAACTATCTGAATAATTTCTTTTATCTCATCATCATACATTTCATCAATTTCTTCATCATCTGCAGAGCTAGTTGGCATATAAACTTGTACAACTGTGGTAGGCGTGGGCTTCGTATCTATCTTGGCCACAATAATGCGTTCACTATGCTATTTGTAGTAGCTTACCCGCAGTCCTATTTTCCTATTCATTATTAAAGCTACTCCTGCATTACCCCTATTTGACTTTGTGTTTATAACCCTGTAGTCACCTGACCAGAAGTCTTGTTCCTCCTGCCACCGAACTTCACTAATTCCCACTATATCTAACTTTAACCTATCCATTTCCCTTTTTAAATTTTCTAACCTACGTGCCCGATTAAGGGATCTGAAATTCCACGCTCCGATCTGTAGAACGCCATTTTTCTTTCTCCTGATAACGACGTCCTCTTGAGTAGTCCCCGCCCGGAGATCCGAATGGGGGACTATTTTACCTCCGGAATATTTTACCCAAGAGGACGCCATCATCATTTAACCATACAGTAAAGCTGCATGCCCTCGGGAAAAATTACGGCTGTAGTTTCCCATTGCTTTCAGCCGTTCACAGTACCAGCACAGCAAGGCCATTTTGGTTAGTGTTGCAAGGCCAGATCAGTCAACCATCCAGACCCCTGCAACTACTGAAAAGGCTGCTGCCCCTCTTCAGGAACCACACATTTGTCTGGTCTCTCAACAGATACCTGTCCATTGCGGTTGCACCTACGGTACGGCCATCTGTATCGCTGAGGCAAGCAAGCCTCCCCGTCAATGGCAAGGTCCATGGTTCATGGAGGTAGGAAAAAAAATAAATAACGTATCTAATTTTGTAAAAGGAAAATTCAATTCAGGAAAGCATAAAATTGTGTGACATTACAGCTAGCCATTACTTACCTTAGAGGTGATGAAATTCTTAAGTACTGGCAATACACACACAAAATTACAAAAATTTACCCTAGCTTTGGCAAGTATTTAACTTGAAGGATGTTAGAAAGGAAGAAACTAGCCCACTTTGTCAAATATTTTTTATACACTTATTTTAGCTAAACTGTGAACTATAATGTCATAACTTTTAATGAACGCATACATTTCTTCATCTCTTCATATTTTCACTAAGAAAGTTCAGACATCTATAAACTTCATTCTCTGATGATAGTTGCCTATAAATTCGAGCTTTGCTACACTCCAAACTGTCAGTGTATGGTTATGTGACAGTTCGGTTTGCAATTATTAAACCTATTGTCCTAACTTCCCCTGCCGTCGAAGAAAGTGCTGTAACTTGTGCCACTGGAATACTGCCTTTCTGGAACAAAAAAGCGTAGCCAGTGAAGGCCTTCCTATCTGATGAATCACTGGTTGAATCAGTGTTAATAACGTTATTTCTGTGGAATCTAATGAAACACCTGCAGAACCTCATTTCACTGGATACCATAAAAGGTGGTGGTGGTGGTTAGTGTTTAACGTCCCGTCGACAACGAGGTCATTAGAGACGGAGCGCAAGCTCGGGTTAGGGAAGGATTGGGAAGGAAATCGGCCGTGCCCTTTCAAAGGAACCATCCCGGCATTTGCCTGAAACGATTTAGGGAAATCACGGAAAACCTAAATCAGGATGGCCGGAGACGGGATTGAACCGTCGTCCTGCCGAATGCGAGTCCAGTGGATACCATAAAACTCCTAAGTCAGTGTTAAGTTTAATGAGTTATTGCAGTATTAACTTTTTTACAGCTATAATCTCTTATCGTATGAGATGTTGATATTCTACCCTCAGTTATGTATGCATCATTATTAACTGATTGGTATTCAACATTGTCACTCATTCTAGTGATGAAATTGTCATTACACGTAGTGTTTCTTCCACATTCTCTTCTGTTGATTCAGCCTCTTGGATGTATCTATGTCAGTATCTTTATCACAGTTCTGTGATTTTACTCTTAACGGTGTTTGTGTCAACATCAGCTACCTCATACTCTTTGATAGGCTCACAACAGCCAACATAACATGGGAATTTATGTGTTAGTTGGTGGGCTCAATATTCTCATACAGTGAAACCTCTTTATGACATTCCTCCATATATACACTTCTGGAAATTGAAATAAGAACACCGTGAATTCATTGTCCCAGGAAGGAGAAACTTTATTGACACATTCCTGGGGTCAGATACATCACATGATCACACTGACAGAACCACAGGCACATAGACACAGGCAACAGAGCATGCAGAATGTCGGCACTAGTACAATGTATATCCACCTTTCGCAGCAATGCAGGCTGCTATTCTCCCATGGAGACGATCGTAGAGATGCTGGATGTAGTCCTGTGGAACGGCTTGCCGTGCAGACCGCGTGAGACGACGCTTCATCCAGTCCCAAACATGCTCAATGGATCCGGAGATCCGGAGATCTTGCTGGCCAGGGTAGTTAACTTACACCTTCTAGAGCACGTTGGGTGGCACGGGATACATGCGGACGTGCATTGTCCTGTTGGAACAGCAAGTTCCCTTGCCGGTCTAGGAATGGTAGAACGATGGGTTCGATGACGGTTTGGATGTACCGTGCACTATTCAGTGTCCCCTCGACGATCACCAGTGGTGTACGGCCAGTGTAGGAGATCGCTCCCCACACCATGATGCCGGGTGTTGGCCCTGTGTGCCTCAGTCGTATGCAGTCCTGATTGTGGCGCTCACCTGCACGGAGCCAAACACGCATACGACCATCATTGGCACCAAGGCAGAAGCGACTCTCATCGCTGAAGACGACACGTCTCCATTCGTCCCTCCATTCACGCCTGTCGCGACACCACTGGAGGCGGGCTGCACGATGTTGGGGCATGAGCGGAAGACGGCCTAACGGTGTGCGGGACCGTAGCCCAGCTTCATGGAGACGGTTGCGAATGGTCCTCGCCGATACCCCAGGAGCAACAGTGTCCCTAATTTGCTGGGAAGTGGCGGTGCGGTCCCCTACGGCACTGCGTAGGATCCTACGGTCTTGGCGTGCATCCGTGCGTCGCTGCGGTCCGGTCCCAGGTCGACGGGCACGTGCACCTTCCGCCGACCACTGGCGACAACAGCGATGTACTGTGGAGACCTCACGCCCCACGTGTTGAGCAATTCGGCGGTACGTCCACCCGGCCTCCCGCATGCCCACTATACGCCCTCGCTCAAAGTCCGTCAGCTGCACATATGGTTCACGTCCACGCTGTCGCGGCATGCTACCAGTGTTAAAGATTGCGATGGAGCTCCGTATGCCACGGCAAACTGGCTGACACTGACGGCGGCGGTGCACAAATGCTGCGCAGCTAGCGCCATTCGACGGCCAACACCGCGGTTCCTGGTGTGTCCGCTGTGCTGTGCGTGTGATCATTGCTTGTACAGCCCTCTCGCAGTGTCCAGAGCAAGTATGGTGGGTCTGACACACCGGTGTCAATGTGTTCTTTTTTCCATTTCCAGGAGTGTAATTTCCCTTTCCATCTTTTCTGGTCCCAACCAAAAGCCCATACACACAATGCTAGTTTCCTCTTTACAACACTCATATTTTTGGAATCACTAACCAGTTATTTCTCTGTTTATAGCATTTAAGCCACCGATGTAGGTGCTTCGTTTTCTGTTCTGTGGTGGATTTGCACAGGCTCCAAAAGGCCAAGCTCAGTGTGTGTCACACATCAGCATCAGTGCCCAAGTTACACGAGATGTGACGCACATCGTGCTTGTCGTTTGTCTCATTGGTGCTTTCTTTTTGTTTTGCTTTTTGTGTAAGCAAATTGTGAACATCTGTACAGTTAGTTTAACACTGTGTGCCTACTACACGATACACCTGAGGTGCGCCCATGCATACATCTTCGGAACTGCAGACTGGCTCATGTCGACCAATTACGTGGTTCACACAAAATATTCCTGTTGTGAATCCAGGCATGCACACTAGATGGAATAGTGCTTGAATACGTAAGGGGAACAAGTGATTTTTTTTTTTGTGAAGTCATTCATTTAAATAAAAATCTGACAAGTGAGTTCAACACTTTTTTAAGTAATATTCTCTTAAGTAGCTATTCTGAAATATGGTTAAACTTTTGTATTATGACACTTGTTTGGTCAATATTATTTTATCTAAATTTATAACAATAATACATCTAAAAAGAAAGATGATGAGACTTACCAAACAAAAGTGCTGGCAGGTCGATAGACACACAAACCAACACAAACATACACAAAAAATTCAAGCTTTCGCAACCAACGGTTGCCTCATCAGGAAAGAGGGAAGGAGAGGGAAAGACGAAAGGATTTGGGTTTTAAGGGAGAGGGTAAGGAGTCATTCCAATCCCGGGAAACAATAATAGAAATAACAGGAAGGAGCAATATGTAAGATAAGGGAAAGGCAACTACTCACCTTCTATACAAAGGATCGATGTGTGGAGCATAGAAACACTTAATAGAAACAGCATTCATACTAGCTTTTGCGCATTTGTTGTTGTTCCAGCAGTAGTACAAACAACCATGCAGGTTTTACAATTTACTATTTTTCTGTAGTATATCCTCAGTAAAATTTTACTCTACTTTTATTATTATCAACTGGAAGTCTTCCTCTTTAGTGTTTTCCTCCACACAATGTTCACAATTTGTGGACCCTTAAAAATATGTTATGCAGAGGTTTCACTGTATCAGATTTTGTACCTGACCGTATCTCCAAAGAATCTATCAGTTGCTTTGGCAGGTAACCTACTGATAATATAGGCAGCTGTCATTGTTTCCTGTCCAGAACATGATTTTGCTCACAGTGTCAACATTTATTGATGATAAAAAAAAGTAATGAGGTCAGGCGATTTGTCTATTTAAACCACTGTCGTAGAACTCTTGCTCCAATTCCAAAAGACCTCCTTAACTGTAGGTGGGTCTTTCACATTTATAATTGAATCCAATAGGGTCATTCCATGTCAATTCAACCAATTTGAGAAAATGTTCCTGCTGATAGTCTTAAGATTTTGCTGAAATTTAGCACACCAAGTGTGGAACACTTGTGTACAAAATTTTAGTTTCCCCTGCCAATTAGTTCCAAAATTATGGCTTGTGAAAGAAGGTGGCATGACCTGGAAATTGCACCCCGCATCTGGCAATCTATCTTCAGACCTTGGAACTATCCCGCACAGTCCAGTGAAATTTTTACAACCCAGTAACATCCACTTAGAGAACACACTCAATGAATCAAAACACCAACAACATCTTTGAGGGAAAATAATAAATTCCAAAATATGATTAAAAAAATGTAATATGTTAAAAGGTACATATTGTAGGTGCCCTCTGTGCCAAATATAATTCACTCAAAAAGGGTATAAATTTTGTTGTGGTAAGCTTAATGTGGCCTAAACACACACAGAACTCATCTTGCCCATATCAGTCACACCAACAGAGTTACATGCACACGAAAATACAAAAATTTGAAAAATTACCTGAAAAACATGGATTTTCTAAGTGTGGTAGCACAAAAGGGACAAGTGATATCCAAGCCAAGCCAAATTTCAAACACTGCATAAAGACTGTAATATATGTGGCAAAATTTCAACTTGTTGTTGCAAGGCATTTGTGTACAATAAAAATTGACAGATGTATTTGGTTATGTTTCTTTTAACACGATTTAGCAAGTAATAGTGATGATGCAGACCGCTTGTTTCAGATAAAGCTGCAGCAATTGTTGGGAACCATTAGGCAACAGAAAGTTAAACAATAGTTTTCAGGGTCAGAATGAGTCATTGTTAGGCAGGAACAACAAAGGAAACAGTTACAAGTTACTCATGTTTTTAAGATTCTAGTTCAGACTGGTCAGTACTCTTGTGGAAGGTCAGTATGGAGGCAGAAGAGTGTACTAGTGGTGCTTTTGTTCAAACAAGTTGCAGTATTGGTAGAGCACAAGCATCTGAATGTCATAAAACAACATATGGAACAAAATGTGGTATTCACTTTCTACTGTATGATCTGGATGAATCAGACCAACATTTGTTGTTATAGAGATCCGGGATACGCCCTATGGGCACAAAAAGTACAGTTCCAGGAAACTTAAGTGTTTCTGGATAAGTATTCTTTCCTACAAGGAAGTTGTTTTGATCCATTTCGGATTCATAAGAAGACAGTGAAGTGTAGCCTCAAAGAAATTGATATAAAATCAGTATTGAAAGTGAATCAGTGCATGGGACTTAGCATGAAACCAGGACAAGTTATGTTCCAGGTGTGTACACTGCTAAAAAATGAATATTCTGATAATTTACATGACAGTGATGAAGAGTATCAGCCACCTACAACCAGTGGATGAGCAATTAAATACTTCAGTGACTGCTCTTGGTTTGTCTCCCATGAAGACACACAAAGTTGGGAAAAAGAGACAGGCCCAGCTATGGTACAAGGAAACTACAAGAAGCTCAAATGGAATTAAAACACAAAATAGTTCACACACGAATGGTGGAAGAGGAAGAACTATCTGCTCCAAAGGAACAGAAATCATGCCAGAAATGCTCTGATTTGGACAAAATTGTGCATCATTTGAAAGAAAAATGTGTCATATCCACACACCAGAAAAAAGTAGCTATTCGTACGCTTGCACCTTCCAGCTGGTCTGTTGACTACACTGCAAAGGAATTCAATGTTTCCACATATATGGTAAAGCAAGCTAGGAAAATAAAAGCAACCCAAGGAGTGCTTCCACAACTTCAGTGCGCTCAGGGTAAGCAATTGAATTCAGAAATAAAGATGCTAATGTCAGAGTTTTATGAAAATAATGACTACAGCTGAATAATGCCTGGAAAAAAAAGACTATGTAACGGTGAAAATGGGAAATGTACGTGTACAGATGCAAAAAAGACTTGCTATGCAACATTCATAACTATATGTAGAATTCAAGGAAAAGTATCCCAATACAAAAGTAGGTTTAATCATCTTTTTTCAATCTTCAGCCGAAATGGGTTGTGCCTATAAGTGCACACACAATGTTTGTGTATGTGAGACCCATCAAAATGCTAAGCTGATGTTTCCTGCAATAAAGGATTCTGGTCTGGATTACAAAGGTGCAATGAAGCTGCTAGTGTGTGACATCAGTTTCTACCAGTGGATGATACACAGGTGTGAAAAGTGTCCTGGTAAGGCAAATCGTGCCGAACACATGAATAACAAACTGTTTCGTGAACTCCTTATGGATGACGGTGATCTTGTTTCTTATAAATTGGACACACACGGATCGCACAAGTCTAGAAACAAAGCAAAGTACAGTGGAAGATTTTGTCAAAAAACAGGAACTGGCTACACACAGCAACAGCACAATCGGCTTATCTCCAGTTTTGTAAGGGTAGTTTGAAACAAGATGAAACAGTAGACTTTTCTGAAAACTATGCATTTATAGGTCAAGATGCCATCCAAGGATATTATTGGGACAACAGTCAAGCAACTCTCCAGCCATTTGCAATTTACTATAGAGGGAATCGGGTGACGTGTCTGTCATGAACTTGTGCGTTTTTAGTGACTGTTTAATTCATGATGATGCCATTGCAGTTCATGCCCACATTCACACTGCCATGGCATATGTGAAAAACAAGTTGCCTCACATACATTTTGCGAAATACTTCAGTGATGGGGCAGCTAGTGTAATGTAATTAACTGTGGAGATAAACTTTATCTCATGTGAAAAGTACGATGCCCACACTAAAGAGTTAAGGTAACTTCATTATGTTGCCATACAATGTATTTAATTTATTTATTTATGAATATTTTCTTTTATGATAAATAATGGATTTGTTTGAGATGTTAAATGTTGTATATTTATATGTATTTATTTATATGTGTCTTTGGAGTCAGGAGACCAAAGAATCTGGAATGCAGGAATGTCTGCAACTTCCGGGCACATGTTGGCTTGCCCGCCACTTCTTTGTCAGTATTGGATGGACATGGACGTGTTTACGTGACCAGTACAGTATAATGCATTTTTAGAGTATCAATGTTCGTAGTGAAATATTGTAGTGACTAAACAAAAAGTACGAATAAATATTATTTTTAGCCGAAAGTAATTCGAATCCGGTAGTGTTTGAAATAAACAAAAAGAAAACCCAGACCATGCTTGTTAGAGTAATGATTTTGCAGACAAAACTTCGAAAACCCCTAGACAAACGAGATCTGCAGTGTGTAATCTTTCAGCAGCTACTAATAAATAAGCCTTGCCGAAATTGTGCTGGAACTACTCGTACTATTCTCAATTACATACACGTGGTGCGAATGTGGTCCTACCACAATATACCGCGAAAGATTCCACATCATTCAGTTATCAAGAAACGAGATAGGTAACAACCAGTACACTAGTCAGTAGAAAAACTAAAAATCTCAAATTTATGCATGCATTACCATGATTTTCAGATTCACTCAGAATGGGATTTTTTCAAAACAAGACATGGTAAAAATGTATGTGATGGTATTGGTGCGACCATTAAGCGCATGGCATCACGAGCTAGTCTGCAGCACCCTAAAGAAGGTCACATTCTAGCACCTCTTCACCTGGGTACAGAAAAATATCTCTGGCATACAATCATTCTGTTTCAAAAGATGAGGTGAAATCAGTTGAAGAGTTGCTAAAAAGCAAACTAGAACACGTTAAAACTGTTGCAGGCACAAGGAGCCATCATCACTTCTCTCCAGCGACTCTGACAATGTGCAGACGACCAGACTGTCCCGTTATAACTATAGGTTCATGCGCAACATGTGTCTTCAGTGTGTGTGACTCAGGATTCAGAAGCAAAAGCAGCAACATACAACCAGGTTGCTATGTTATTGTTGTTTATGATGACAAATGGTACTTAGATTGTGTAGCAGAGTGCTGTGAAGCAGAAGGTGATGTATTTGTGAACTTCATGGCACCAGCAGGACCATCAAGATAATTTCATTGGCCACATTTGGCAGACAGGTGTTGGATTCCTTTTGAACATATTCTTATGACAGATCCAGTTCCTACCACATTGTCAGGAAGACAGTACAATTTGCCACTCAATGTACAGAGTACAGTAGGCTAAAGTGTGGGAGAACTTCTGTTCGAAGCACAATCGACTGATTTTTAGCAGTTAAGGTGCAGTAAACATTAATGATAGGTTGTGTTAATCTGTCTATATGTTGTTGCTTGGTGATTAAACAGTTGTGGGAGATGATAAGAAGAGGCAGAACAGTTTACGATACGTTTTTACAAAATTGTGTTGTGGAACAATGGCCACGTCACCAAATACATCTGTCAGCTTCCATTGTACTCAAATGTCTTGCAATAACATGCTGAAATTTTGAGATATATCATTATGGTCTACTTATGCAGTGTGTGAAATTTGGCTTGGATACCACATGTCCCTTTTGTGCTACCACACATTGATTTTCTATGTTTTTCAGGTAATTTTTGTATTTTCGTGTGCATGTAAATCAGTTTTGTGACTGATATGGGCATGATGAGTTCTGTGTGTGTTTAGGCCACATTAAGCTTACCACAACAACATTTATACCCTTTTTGAGTGAATTATATTTGGCATAGAGGGCACCTACAATATGTACCTTTTAACGTATTACATTTTTTTAATCACATTTTGGAATTTTTTATTTTCCCTCAGAAATATGTTGGTGCTTTGATTCACAGTGTGTGTTCTTCAAGTGTATGTTCCTGGATTGTAAAAATTTCACTGGACTGTGTGGAATAGTTCCAAAGTTATTAAGATCTGAAGATAGATTGGTCACCTTCTTTCACAAGTCATAATTCTGGAACTAATTGGCAGGGGAAACTAATACTTTGTACGCGAGCGTTCTACACATGGTAGAATTAGTATACTGAATTTCAGTCAAATCTGAGACTGAGCTGGAGCCCCTGAATGAACTGACATGGAATGACCCAATAATAAAATTGTGTGGGTACCTCTTACACAGTGCCAAAGTTACTAATGCTCTAAATATACTTTTACTGAGAACTCGCACACCTCATAAGAACCACGTACAGTCGACATGGAACATTTTGGTTGGAACTTTTGACATATCAAGTACAGAAATAGCATCAGCATATCACACCCACAACAGTGAAAGCTCCTTTCTCAGCACCAACTCAAAAGACAAGATGTTACCAGTTACTGAGCTTTTAATCACAGTGGAATAAATAACTGCAAACTACATTGCCTCCGCGAAGAAAATTTACTGGAGTTATTAGCAATAAAAGAAGAGCCATTAAAAATGGTTTAACATAATTACAGAAAATATAATCTTTCTTTACTTCTCAGATTATACAGAACATAGCCTCACAGCCAGCAAATACTTTTGTTCCCTAATCTCAAGACATACAGTGTTTTGCATTCCAATATCTAGAAGTCTCACTCCAGGCACCGGGAGGGAGAGGGAGGGAGAGAGAGAGAGAATGAATATGTGCCATGTATCACAATTACAGGCACAACATATTGTTGAACTTCAGGTCTTTTCTGGAAGTACCACAATGGTTTACAACCCAGTCATCCTCCGAACATATGGTTAAAGCACATTTGAAAGTTTAAGCATCTGGCTTATGAATTGTGAATTAATCCATGGTGATGCATAACTCATTTGAGTAAATGCAATCAGACAATAAAAATGAAAACTACAGTTATGTACCAAATGGCAAAACATGGAGCAAATTGACATGCAGAATAATTGGGAAAGAAGGAAGAACATACATGGAAAGGTAGCGCGCATTAAAAGAAGATATCCAACGTCAAGAGAGAAAACAACTGTATGAAAAATCTGGTCATTATTTATTTTATATCTATGCAAGAATTAACATTACTTACACTTTCAAATGATAGCTCCATTATAAAATGTTTACTATTCTTTTATAATGGTAACCTTTAATGACAAATGTTTACATTTAAAGGCACATAATTAGCAACATTATTAGGCATACTACACAACTGCAGATTCACTACTAAACTTTCCTCAGTTGATGTTGCTATTCCAGCACTAACTGAAATGTGATTACTGGAAACAATCCATACCATAGCAATTCTGTACATGGGCCCACTAGTCAACACACAGTGGGCTGCATTTACAACTGTAACTGAGTCATTAAAGAAAAACAACTATAAAGCAGCTGAAACTGGATTGCTATTCGCCATATGGCGGAGATCTTCTGAGTCACCCGGACAACAACAAAGATGTCAAACAAGTAAGCTAACTCTCACACACATGATCACAGTCTAGCTGCAGAGGCTAGTCTGGCCTTTACAGCCAGATATTAAAGGTCCCCCCCCCCCCCCCCCCCCAGTTACTTTTGCACGAGTGTACATGTGTATGCTATCTAATGCCAATGAAGGCTTTTTTTTAATAATCTTTCTGTTCTCCCTATCTGTGACTTGGTATCTGCTATATGGTGAGCAGCAATGTATCCTTTCCAAAATATTGTCATTATTCCATGCTGGACTTCCTATTTTTTGAAGCTCAAACTAGTTATCTCCTTTTTAAATTACAAAAAAGGGAAGGGAGCTAATTAGGAAAAAATGTAAGAACAGATTACCATAAGTGAATGGAACTTTGCTTATTGGTTTTCTTAAACATAACTGTAGCAAATTCTTCTGTGACATGAAAAAAATAACAAAACAACCTGACAGTGCTGCAAGGATACACAGCCCAAATATTTGTGGCACACAGACAGATAACAATTAGTAACTGAAAACATTCCTGGTAGTATGAGAACATATTAAATTTAACATGACATTTTAAATTGAATCTTTCAAGTTAGCAGCTAACAGTAATATAATAAAACAATTAGCAGCTAAAGTGGAAGATTCAATATAAAATGTCATGACAATGCATTTCATTTCATGCAGCTGACCCAACTGTACAAAAAAGAAATGTCGTTCTGTTGCAATGACCAACTGCAGATCCTAATATTAGTCTTGTCACATCATCCAGGGGAAAGTGCTGGAAATGACATGTCACATTGAAAAGGACATCAAAAGTGCAACAATTGATGAGATTTATATCTGTATAAAATAAATGAATAATTAAACCTTTCCCTCATTTTCTCTAGATGGTAAATTATATAATCAGGCTAATTTGGGGACACAAAAATTTTATCCACACATTTTGCTTTACTCCTTGAAACTGTATGATAATGATAGCAAGCACAAGTACTAATGCTGACTGCGACTGAGGATGTTCAGGTACTTCCCACGTGTCATCTCCTTCGCTTCCTGGAGTCCCAGCTCATATGCTATATCGTGTAGTTTCTTCACTTCTCCAATGAGGCTGGCAGCAGTAAGGCTGCCAAATTCTGAAACATTTTTTGAATATAAATCAGTAAAAAAAGAAGGGTCTCATTTTGAACTGCAATTGCAGCAAATACTGTAGACATTTTAAAGTTTGCCACATGATGCAGACAGCACCAGGGAACACACTTTTAAAAAAATTTGTTTATTACACACGAAACTAGGAAATACCAGGTGGCACAAGGAAATGGAAAAATTTGAAGTAAATCGCACAAAAGTGACAAAAATTAATTTACAAATTTTATTGTTGAAATTTAACTATGCCGAGATTTGGCATAACACTGAAATATTTCCAAGGGAATTGCAGTTATTTCTTAGAAACTGATCCCTGTAAGAAATATGGTAACCCGCAGTCTTGTCCATGCTAAACAGAAATTATGGGATGGTAACAGAGAGTGTTGAACAGTCAGCTGCACTGCTAATGGGAACACTGCTTCGTTGTGACAAAGACGAGACAGAAGATCAGCATAGATTATGAACTACATTAGCGGAAAACTATAGAAACAATAAGCTTGTGTCCTTTTGCAGCAGAAGAAGAAATTAGGCAGATAAAAGGAAAATCTCCAGGACCAGATGTGATCCCTGCCAAAATCAAAGACTACTGGAAAGGATGTACCCTCACCAATACAGGTTGAGCAGAGCCGAGAAGTGAAAACACAGTTAACCCATTGGCTCATACAGCCAGTTCACAGATTTCAAGTCCGTTCTTACATTGCCAGCCGAGAGAGAGACCGAGCAGCTGTAGCTGCTTCTTAGTGCTCCTTCTCCATACATCAGATACCATTGGAAAGCTGAAAAACTGATGTATTTCTTTAAATATTTTGCGAGTTATAAGCCACTGTTTTCAGGTTTTGTTACAAAGGTAGGAGCATGTGGAATAAGTTAACAGCTTGCAATGCGGCTTTCCGGAAACCTAGAGATATGGAATCTACCTGATGCCCTTCATCCATAGCTCTTAGTATGAGAAAAGGGAAAGCAGAGTTGTGCAAAAGCGATGCTTTCTAAAACCGTGCCAATTCGTAGACACGAGCTTCTCAGTCGCAAGAAATTTTGCTATATTCAAACTCAGAAAATGTTCAAGGATGCTGGGGCAAACAGAAGTTAGGGATATTGGATTCTAATTTTGCGGGTCCGTTCTTTTACCCTTCTTATATACTAGAGTCACCTGCATTATTTTTTACTTATTTGGGACTTTGTGCTGGGCGAAAGATTCATGATGAAGGCAAGCTAGGTTGGTTGGTTTAAAGGCGGGAGAAGGGACCAAACTACGAAGTCATCGGTCCCTTGTTCCTAATAAAACAATGCCACAAGTCTGAGAATACAACGGACAAAACATATAACACAAAACGGAACGGAAAAGCAACAAGAACGAAGGGAAGGCAATGAACACTGAAAGGAACAAAAGAGGACAAGAAAACAACAGAGAGACACTAGAAACACAACAGAGTAAAACATGAAAGCAGATTACAGTGGCTGGCCAACTATGAGAACAAAAAGGGAAAGCCAGCCACTCTGCAACACATTAAAACCTCCACCCTAAAAGCACTAGGGTGGAGGACACAGAGGGACAAAGGACATGCGCTAAAACCTACATAGAAGTATAAAATGTAAAACTAAAGCTGCTGTGGAGGCATTGTTGCCCAACAGCGAAGGCAGGGTGCTGGGAAAGTTAAAAAGTCTGCCGCAGAGCGGGTGAAAGTGGGCAGTCCAGCAAGAGGTGGACAACTTTCAGTTGGGAGCGACACTGAGGTGGGTCCTCACGAAGGAGTAGGTAACCATGCATTAGCCACATATGGCCAATGTGGAGCTGGCAGAGGACATCTCATTCCCTGCGAGAGGCCTGCATGGAATACTTCCACACATTCACAGTCTCCTTAATGACATGCAGTTTGTTGTGCGTGCTGTTATGCCTATCTTCAGAAGCGTTTCCGCATCGCCTGTCAGCAAGTTCGTTGCCGTGGATTCAGACGTGTCCTGGGATCCACACAAACACCACGGAATGGTGGGATTGTTCCAGGACATAGATGGACTCCTGAATTGACAATACTAGAGGGTGGCGATGGTAGCACTGGTGAATAGCTTGTAGGCACTCAATGAGTCAGTACACAGGAGAAACGACTCGCCAGGGCACGAGTGGATGTACTCAAGCGCACGAGATACGGCCACCAGGTCTGCAGTGAAAACACTGCAGCCAAATTGCAAGGAGTGCTGCTCAATATGCCCTCCATGAACATATGCGAAGCCTACGTGATCATCAGCCATTGAGCCATCGGTGTAAACCACTTCAGAGCCCTGGAACACGTAAAGAATCGAGAGGAAGAGACAGTGGAGAGCGGCGGGGTTAACTGAGTCCTTAGGGCCATACAAAAGGTCCAGACAAAGCTGCAGCCGAAGCGTACACCATGGAGGCGTACGTGAACGGACCGCAAGTAGAGGTGGTAAGGGAAGGACTCCAGTTCGAAGAGAAGGGACCGCATGGGAACCGCAATCATTAGCCCCGATCTGGGCCACCAATGTGGGAGATGGACTGCTGCAGGTGGGAAAAGGAGACTGTGCACGTCTGATCTGCAGTGGAGGAACACCAGCCTCCACCAGTACACTGGTCACCGGACTCGTCCTAAAAGCTCCTGTCGCTAATCAAACCCCACAGTGGTGCACAGGGTTGAGTAAATGCAATGCTGAAGGTGCTGCCAAACCATATACCACACTCCCATAGTCAATTCGGGATTGAACAAAGGCTCTGTAGAGCTACAACATCTTACAGCGATCTGCGCCCCAATTGGTGTTGCCCAGGCAACGGAGGGCATTGAGGTGCTGCCAGCACTTCGGTTTAAGCTGACGAAGATGAGGGAGCCAAGTCAATCTAGTGTCGAAAACGAGTCCTAGGAATTGATATGTCTCCACTACAGTGAGTGGATCGTCATCAAGGTAAAGTGCGGGTTCCGGATGAATGGTACGGCATCGACAGAAATGCACGACACATGACTTTGTGGCTGAAAACCGGAAGCCTTGGCCTAGAGCCCACGACTGCACCTTGTGGATGGTTCCCTGAAGGTGCTGCTCAGCAACAACAGTACTGGAGCAGCAGTACGATATGCAGAAGTCTTCTGCATACGAAGAAAGTGAGACAAGAGGGCCCGACAGCTGCTGCTAGACCGTTAATGGCCACTAAAAATAAAGAGACACTGAGTACAGAGCCCTGCGGGACTCCTTTCTCCTGGATATGGATGGAACTGAGGGAATCATCAACTTGGACACGGAAAGTACGGAGCGATAGGAAGTTTTGGATGAAAATCGGGAGAGGTCCCCAGAGCCACCACTCATACAATGTGGCAAGGATATGACGTCACCAAGTCGTGTCTTATGCTTTATTAGGTGTTGCCGTCTGGAAAAGGCTTTTCGGATGGCAGATTCGATGGGCACAATATTATCAGTGGTAGAGTGACCCTGGCAAAAGCCGCCCTGATATGGATCCAGCGAGCCATGTGACTCGAGAACCCAACCCAACTGCTGACATACCATACGTTCCAGCAGCATACAAACAACATTGGTGAGGCTGATGGGCCGATAGCTATCCACATCAAGCAGGTTTTTACCGGCTCTGAGCACCGGAATGATGGTGCTCTCCCGCTATTGGGATGGAAAGACACCATCGCACCAGAGCCGGTTGAAGATGACGAGATGTTGCTTGTAGTCAGATGAGAGATGTGTAATCATCTGGCTGTGGATGCGATCAAGCCCAGGAGCTGTGTTGGAGCAGTGTCCAAGGCCACTGAGGAGCTCCCACTCTGTAAATAGGGGTCGAACTTCTGTGCGTTGAATTGAGCTTGTGTCCGCTTAGAGACTGCTGGTATTTCACCACCAGCAAGAGATGATGGACTACGCTTCATTGCGTGTCATCCACACTGATGCCACCCACTCCAACCAGGGGCCCTCCCCACGAGCACCACCGAGCCGCAGTCAAGGCCACCTGGCAGGATGGCCATTGCCGGGAGTCCCAATGCCCCAGGGGGATGAGCATCTACCCTTTTGCATACACGGGGAGTTAACGGTGCAGGCATCAGCAGAGCGATCCCTGTGTGGTGGGGGTACATGGCGGTCCCATCACAACAGACTGGCAGCCATGCTGGATATCGGGTGCAAAGAAATCCACGGTCATCGTTGACACAGAAATCGACACTGCATAGCTCATGGTGGAAAACACAACCAGGAATGTGTCCTCGCCCAAGAGATGGAGAATGGGCAGGTCTGCGATACGACAATGAGAAAGTGGGCAAAAGATCTCTTTTTGCATGTTTTGTTGAATTTTATGTGCTGTATCATCTTATGGATACAGCACATGAAATTCAACAAAACATGCAAAAAGAACGATTTAATTCCAAGTTACATTAATGTAAAGGTTAAAAACACTTCTACAGTGGCACAAAAGTCGAAATCATTTGCAGAACGATATTGGTTACTACATGAAATTAAGATGCTCTATTCGAAAAAACAGCACCTAAACATGATGCTCTATGAGACTCATCTAGAATTGGCAAAAAGCGTAGGAAACGCTGCAGTTTTCATGGCACTAGTAGAAAAAACTGAACACAACACATACACAACAATGAAACATTTACAAAACAAACAAACAGAAAATAATGAAACTAACAGTAAAAAAGACGCAAAAATACATTTACATTTTAAATGTGAAACCACATGAACACCAACACACATTCCATCCACACTCAGTTAACCTAACAGAGACAGAACTACATGAAAATGAAAAAATGCTCTTGGAAAAAGGTTTGAAACACTGCACCAATAGCAAAGTGAACAATCAGTACATAGAAAATCTCATAGTAGAAACTGAACACATATTTACACGTGAAGAACAACAAAATAATTGTGAAACAAACATAGGACTGACAAGAGAACTAGTAAAAGAAGAAATAAAAGGCATAATAAAACAAACACAGCAGACACACAATAAGAACAACCAAACAGAAACAGCCACTATGAAAAGGTTAAAACAAAAGTTAACAAACAATAACGTATTAATAACAAGAGCAGACAAGGGAAATGTAACAGTACTCATGGATAAAGAGCAATACATCACAAAAACCAAGGAATACATAAACACCAATGCCATACAAAAACTGAAGTCAGATCCAACCACACGATTCCAGGCAAATGTGAAACGAACACTGAGAAACATTGAACACGCACTCGCAGACAAACAGAAATACTACTTAACACAGAAAAACCCACAAGCACCAACACTCCGCAGTCAACCGAAAGTACATAAAGACGGAATACCAATGAGAGCTGTTATCAACTTCAAGAAAGCCCCAACATACCGCATAGCCAAACACCTCCGAAAGTTAGTTACAAAACACTGTAAAGTAGAAAACAGGACAGTGATAAACACAGGAAACCTAATAGAAAACATACAGGACATACAGGTACCACACACAGCATCACTGATTTCATTCGATATAGAAAATATGTATACCTCCATCCCTATCACAGAAACAATAGAAATCATAGAACAAAATCTCTCATCCCACAGCAACCTCACCACAGACGCAATAAAAGAAATAACAGATATGCTCAGACTGACAACTGAACAAAACTACTTTCAGTTTGAGAAAGAATATTATCTACAAACTGAAGGACTGCCCTTGGGATCCCCAATATCAGGAACACTAGCAAACATTTTCATCAGTCACCTAGAAAATCAGATATTTGAAAAGATAACCACAAATGAAAGTTTCAAGATCATATATTGGTACAGATACGTGGATGACATTATTTGTCTGGTAGATGAGCCAAGTGAAAAAATAGATGAACTCCATTCAGAAATAAACAAAGCTCATCAGTACATAAAATTCACACTTGAAAAAGAAAATCAAATACATTTTCTTGACATTACAATTAAAAAAGAAAATGGCAAACATACATTTAACATCTTTAGAAAACCAACAGCCACAGACAATAATACATTCCCCATCCTACCACCCACTCAGCCAGAAACTTGCAGCACTAAGACACATGTTACATAGATTAAACAGAATCCCCCTCAGCAAGAGAAACTATAAACAAGAAATGAATACAATTATACAAATAGCTGGGAACAACGGGTATGACACATGTGGTACACGGGCTCAATCAAAAAATAAAAACACAAATAAAAAACAAACACAACATTTCCAGAATACAAAAGAACTCACAAGCTGAAAACTTACAAACACACTCAACAAACACACACAATGACAACACCACACACAAAAGAACCAGATGGTACACCATGACCTACACACAAACTAACACACAGAGTTGCACACATCCTGAAGAGACAGGGCTTCAAAATAGCATATAAGCCTGGGCAAACCCTTCAATCACACCTAAGCCAGCCAGCTACCAAGAGGGACAAATTCCAACAATCAGGAATATATGAACTTGAATGTCAAAGTTGTGATGCAGTATACATAGGCATAACATACAGGAATTTTGAAACAAGATACAAAGAACATATCAGATGTTGGAAGTATGAAACAAACCACGCCACTTTTGCAGAGCATTTAAAACACTACAACCATTATCATACAAACATGGAACAAGAAATGAAAATAATGAGAATAAGCAACCATGACAAACATCTTATACAAACGCAAGAAAACTTCCACATCCAGAAAGCCATAGCAGAAAACAATCATGTGATAAATGAACAAACACACATCAGCACAGGCTCCCTACTACACTTAATAAAGGAAATGATAACATAAAACAAAAAAACTCTTCCCCACACCATCTGGACACACAAAGGAAGGGGGGGGGGGGGGGAGGGACGTACCACACCAAAATACACACACACACACACACACACACACACACACACACACACAAATGCATACACGAACAGACCACAGATACTTCAATAGTTACACTCATAAGTTTGGCAATAACATTCGATCTTTGGCAAAAACATTTGACGATCGACAACAGAAACCAAAACATTGCATTAAAACAGGCGTTCAGTGCATAGTGCTGTGGAATGTCGAAAAAACCGCAAATTGGCGATCATAAGAAGAACAACACCAAAAATGCAACAGGAGCGTAATATGTAAGAAATTGTCCACGCAACCTGTAAGTACAGTTCGAAACATTACTACTTAATAGGAAATACCAACCACCAGAACTGTTTATAACCTATAGGCACAGTGACAAAAATGTAAATAAAATAGCTAACATATGTACATATTCTAGGCCACTGATGATGCCTTGGAGAAAATAAAGGCGACACGCGCATGGCACTAAAATTGTGTTTTATTCAGTTGCTGTCAGACGGTCGATAAGTAAAAATTATCAATATACCGGCACATTCGTATGCCCAGATTCCCAATGAAGTAGACCTCGACCTGATATTAAGCTTTCAGTGTGGTTTTCGGGATGTAAATTTTCTTAGAGCACCAGTACTGAATTATATCATGCTTAGTTCTTTATTATGTCATAATGCCATACGTGCTAGAAGATGAAAACGTGTATTTGAAATGCAGCAAACAGTTGAAACTAGCCAGTACTGTGGAATTAAACATTTCGTTTCAAATACATTGACTGCCTCTGTGGAAAATGTTAACAAAACTCAAATTTCTTTAGCAAACAGACAAAAGTAACTTCATTGTTCCGCAAGGTGATTAATGCTCGACTGTCATAAAGGTGGGAGTAAAATAAAATCTGAAACTAATGACATATTTCAGTCTTCCTTAATTATGTGAATGTGTTTTAATTCACTCGATAGCTCCCGGCCACAGATATCCGTTTTGTTTTCATTTGACGTGAGAGTAAATGAAGGGAAACAGCAAAATCACTAAATGTAAACACGGGTCACTATAACTCAGACTGCTCTACGCATCAGCCCCAGATCTACGACATTTGCAAACTGGGTCACAGCAGAACGATGGCTGGTAAAAATATCCAACAGTAACTTGGTGTAACTTACAACTGTTGTACACAACCAGATGACTTCACTGTCACACTTAACTTCAACCTCAACAGAGACAATATTTTTGTCAACAGCAATAAACACTCTGGCTACTATGGCCTCTAATCTGTCTTTCCGATATACATTTCACGAATCTCTAAATATCTTGCAGCTTTCCACTTTGGGTTTCAGCCGTCTCTCGGTTCCGAGACTAATTTGAGTGAAACAACTTATCTGGAGGGCAGTAAATATGCTAGGCCCCAGAGCATCCCTGAGGAACAAGTCAGGCTAGCACATCTTTGATGATACTGCAGCTGCAATATACACGAAGTTGAAAGGAGACTTCCCTAGGCATTCAACTGCACGGCAGTACGCTACCTTCCCGGCGAGATGAAATACTGTACAGATAGAAGGAGGCAACTGAGATCGGGACCACAGAATGCAATTGTTTCCAAGAATTTATATTGTGTCAATGAAAGTGATCACAGAAGTGTGAATTTTGAGACATTCCAATGAAATGTGGAATTGTTTGGAAAGTGGAAATGCTATTGATGTGCTGCTCTAAGTCCAATGAACCCAATAGACAACTGCTATTGGCCAGGGCAGTACGAGGGTGGATACAGCAGCGGAAACAAATGCGAATAGTTTAGATGCACCATAACAAATGGCCATACAGAAAAGAATCTGTAGCACTGAAGTAGTATTAATAGTTGGGTATTTGTTTTTTTTACTGATTTTTTTGTGGTATGGAATAATTTTAGTAGTAGCATTTTTGTAGAAGTGACTGCATGATCTACGTTATCTTTCTAGATAATAGGCTGTAGTATGCATAACAAATAACTCAATAAACAGATAAATAACAATGTTTGTATTCTATAACACACCTTCCAAACTTCTGAAGCAACAGATAGGTGAACAAAGGATAACAGCAATAGCGGTAAAAAAATGGTGTAACAAGAATAGGATTCAATACGAATTGGAAGGCAAGGCAAAGTGTGAGTTACTGTGCACAGTCCAGCTGTAGGATTAATTTCATCAGAACCAACAGCAAACCAAACTGACAACAATAGTACTGATATACGAGACTATATCACAAGCATAAAATGAGATGCGGAGCACGTATAAGGACATTCTGTGGGTAACTATTTTGTGTTAACAGAGAGCTAACGAAGAACACAGGCTCAGAAATAGAAATGATATACGAGAAAGACCACGAGTTCTGGAATAAATATGAGCTAACAATAACAAATAAGCTTTCTAAGTATACACTCAGCAAAGGCCCAAAGACAGGGAACAGATATTCTGAAATCAGATAGTGGACTGTAAGGCACACCCAGGAGCAGATATAGATTCACATCACAATTCAGTAATGATGAAGAGTAGGCTAAAGGTTAAAGGCATTGTCAGGAAGTATTGTGATACGACTTCATGTTCATTCAGAGTAAGATGTTGCACATCTTCCTCACAATCAGATGACAGATCCTCGTGTAAAAATGTTCTTTACGTAGTAGATATGTAGAGAAATTTCCAGTATACACACAATGGTCTGATGGCTGCACAAGTCCAAGCAAGATGCACGAGCATATAATGACACCGACATGTGACTGTGATCGAGCCTCTCCAACCACTGTGAAGGGGTCGCTTACACTTTTGGCGTTTTGGCTTGGTGGTGTTTTGGAAGGCAGAGAACAAGATATGCTGACAATGACAATGCCTGGCAAAGTAGTGGACAGAGGCTTTTGCGAAATGTCATTTAATTCTGTTCTGAGATTCTGTTCTAAGATTGTTTGGAGACAATGTTCTGAGGTACTGCCGACCGGAGTGGCCATGCGGTTCTAGGCGCTACAGTCTGGAACCGAGCGACCGCTACGGTCGCAGGTTCGAATCCTGCCTCGCGCAGGTTAGGTTTAATTAGTTCTAAGTTCTAGACGACTGATGATCTCGGGAGTTAAGTCGCATAGTGCTCAGAGCCATTTGAACCATTTTTTTCTGAAGTACTGGTTATAAGAGGTCTGTTCACCCAATATTATAGCTGTTACATTGGAACAAAAAAATACACAAGAGTTATTGAAACACATCTATATCATTTAGTAGCTTGAATACATCAATGCTTTCTTCCAGCCCTCAACCCTCTGTGGACAGAGAAGAAGTCACAAAGCAAGAGTTAATGGCAGTGCACAGTAATTCCGCTGCATCGAAGTAATTCGAGAAATGTGACCATACAAGAAATTTGCTAATGGAAAAAGGAACCCAGCATACCACCAGGGTGACATCGTTTGGAAGGTAACATCATCTGGGCTCAGTGCAGTTGCAGAACAGTGAAGCTGCATTCCATTTTGGCACCCTAAGTGCAGGGCACATATAACAGAGGGTAGAGAAGTGAGTTTTATCAAAAATATGAAGAATTTTCAAGACGAAATGTATTAAAATATGATGATGCCTAGAGTGATCGAGATAACCAGTGAAGAATATATAGACGAGCACACATTTCAGTGTTGCCCAAAGTAATTAAAATATTTAAGAAGAAAGAATTTCCATTTGGTGAAAAACCGAAGGAATCTCAATTGTTGCACAGAAGTGAATGAAAGGAAATAGCTGGCCACAGTAACCAGGCCAACAGCAAGATATATTCATGTGCTCAACTCAAAACTTTTGGCATACGAGTCGAAAAGCAGTACGCCACTGGTACGTAAGAATTCAGAGTGCCGATTTCGAGGCTATGAGTGGAGCAGCAATCTTCAACAGTTTCTGTGGCAGCTGACCAGCAAAATGGCAGCACTTATTCATTTCACAGTGCAGTGGCCAGTCAGCTCGTTACACTCACTGTAGCGTCGCTCTGCCCCCGCACGACAAACTGACAGTGCAGTATAACTTCCTGTGTACCCGATTAGATGATGTGTAAAAAGCCCCAGGCTGAGATCTTTCTAGTGGTTTGTCATGTGGAATTTTAGATATCCATTTGTCTAGAGTCATGTTGTGGTGTCTAATTATTTGGCGGGTATAAAATTGTTATTGTGTGCCTGTCACCACACGCAAAATGGGGGTCAAGAGAAGGAAGGCTAAAACTTGTCAGCTTTGACCGTCTATGTCATATTTAACTTGTAGATGATAATTAGTTTATTACTGAGCCAAATGGAAGAGCTAATAGTTCTCACAAATAGGTAGAAAGCATCAACAACCATATCTCACATATGCAAAATCGGGTAGTTGCTTTAGAATGAAGTTGAGAACTGATTAATGTAACAAGTGACGCAAATGCTTTGAATACTTTGGAAGAACAACTACAGGAATTTGTGGAAATAAAACTACATAAGAAAGCTGAGCATCCTTTGACAATATTGTAGCCCATGAGCAGGAATTTCTAAAGTTCAAACCAGATGGTTCTGTACTCCCAATTAAGGAACTATTACCCAAAGGCTGGGCAGATTCCACTAAAATTAACTTTACTGTTAAACATGACAACATGAAGCAGTAGATTGGAGTTCTAAATGCAAAGATAGGTCTAAGACATTGATTCAATTTGAAGTCAAGTGTAAGAGAAAATTTACGTATATATCCTACAAAGTATACTCGAGTATATGACAATGGTAAAGCTAATTACAAAAAAACATATAAACTATCATGAATACTCAGAGGAGGAATTAAGCATTGAATGTTGTGTGTGTGTGTGTGTGTGTGTGTGTGAGGGAAGTTTGACAACTAGTGTAGATGCTAAGATATTCATTATTTATAACCATTATTATAATGAAAATAGGAACATATATACAAATGTAGTACTAACACTAAAAGGACCGCACTAGTCAATCTGACAGGTGAGTGTTGTTTAATAGTTAATAAATACCGTAAGTTTTAATTAATGGGGCTTGAATTTCATGACTTTTGATATGCTTTGGTGGTTCATCATTTCTGAAAGACAAACAACTGTTACAAAAGCTGAACGAATTATAAACATTTTTACCTTAAAGGACAATAGCCAGTCATTTCAACCAGCATGCTATTTTTTTTTAGGTTTCATGTATCTAAAAAGCATAATAATGGATTTTTACATCCGCTCATCTAATTTTATTTCATTGTTGTGATCTCGTTCACTCTTTCCCTTTACATTTTACATCTACATCCATACTCCTCAAGCCACCTGCCGGTGTGTGGTGGAGGGTTATTTGGTCGAACAGTGGGCATACTTTAATTGCTGTGCCCTGTCAATATGTTGTGCTCTCCAGAAGTTAAGTGCACCTCATTATTATGGTGAATGGGTGTTGTGCTCTCCAGAAGTCAAGTGCGCCTCGTTATTATGGTGAATGGGTGTTTGCATTCAGATGAGCTTTTACAATTCCATAAAATTTGGAACTAATATTCTGGACCAGACATCTCGTCTGGTCAGTGCACTGTCCAGTACGGCTGCTGAAGATGGCCTATGCACATTTCTTTTCAACGTGCTAGACCTTGCTGAAAGCAGCGCACGGATCCTTTACAGAGAGACGACAGGAGAAAAGGTTACCTTGTGAATGTTTCTTTCCAGATTAGAATAATATCTCTTCTATTTGAATGTATAATCAAGGAACGGTTCAGTTCATACATTTACTGCCACTACTGAAATACATAAAGTATCAGTGTGAAACACTTGCCAGATAGGGGGATGCACAAGTCATACAAAACCAAAAATCTGCATGTGCAGTGCATGAAATTCATATGGGATCCATATGTGGAATATGTTCAGTATGGATGTGTGAAGTGTTTTGATAAAGATGTTGGCTTTGACAAAAAACAATGTTAAAATAAAAGACTAAGTTAGGAACACTTATTTTCTTGTTTTCTCCAAAAAATTTCTGCTCCAAGATACTGCCCTCCAAAGATGACACAGCACATACCATTTTGAAGACACGAATTTTGGAAAATATTTTAAAATGCTGTATCTCTGGAATAGTTCTAAGTATTTTGTTGGTTTTTTTATTTGAAAGATAATTGCTTTAAGATTACAAAGAAATCCTCCATTTGGACTTCTCTGTCAAAGTTGTAAACTTATTTTTATAATTTGTGGATTTTTTTTTCCAAACATGCCAATCCATACATTTTTGATTTCTTTTTCTGTTGATTAGTACCATATAGTTCTACATTCCCTGAAAAGGAGAGCTTCCACTTTCAGGCTGAACAGGTTTTATAAACAACTGAAATTTTTGTCATACATAAAACCTGTTCTATTACCACATTATCGCATAACAGGCTCATAAAAATAAAAACCTAGCCTTATTTAACATAATTTTAGTTTTGAAAGGTGAGTAAGAGACTTATTTCAAGCATTTTAAATGGTTCCAAAATGTATGTGAGAGGTCCAAAGACTTAAAGGTTTCAATTTATACAGCTTCTGTGCACTCTGTTTTGTGCTGAAATTAGCCAGTCAATGAACTAAAAATCTTCCTTTGATATAGACTTATGCCTTCTTTTTGAACCAATAGGAACTGGAGCACATACAATCTTCAAAACATTGTAAATAGGAAGTGAACACTGATGGTGTTGCTGCTGTCCTTCACATGGAAACCTATATCCAGCAGCTGGTCCATGTGGTAGCATAAAGTTCACCACAATTTCATTTAACTCATAACTGGTGTCTACAATCTCTGCAATCCATTAGTTACAGCCATTCACACATGCCACAAACATCCCTCTTCTCAGGTTGTGAATCTGAATATTATCCTGCTGTTACTGAGGTGTTGGCCGAACAAACGAAATTTCTTCTTTCTTGCTCTTTAAAGTGCACGCAGTATGAGTTTGTCCATCACTTTGAGTCCAAAAATATGTCTTCTGAATTCCTTTCACAGGAGTAGTTTGTTTGGACCATTCTGCTTTTTCCTGCTCACAAAATTCTTTGATTTCCTCTTAGTACAAAAGAATGACTGCTGTGGATGTGTAAAATTTCACGAGTCTCGTAAAATCCCTCGCATTCTGAATTGCAGCTGTATTTGGTCTGGAAAGATTATGATTTTTTAGCATGGTGCTTCAATAGGCCTCATACACCATCACTAGGCCCCTTCCTGTGACCAGTAGCATTGTATACCCAGTCAGTTGGCACAAACGACTTAATTCAAACAGCTGGCAACAATTTTTAAAATGACTAGGAGCACCATCAGAAATAATGATGTCTTCTCTGCCTCTGTTTGCAGTTCAAGAGTTTTGCGCATTGCTAGCAAAGCACGTGCTGAGTCATGTCCTGTGTCATCACTTGTAACTGCAACACTTGTGGTCTTGTTTTGAAAGTATGTCACTCCTGTAAATATTGATACACTTGTACTTCTTGTGGGAGAATTACAGACCAGTTCTCAGAAAAATCACAGTGAAGCACTAAACATCGTTCTTCAGCCTGTACACTCCCTTTCACTTCTGCAATGTGTTGCTGTTGCAGTCTCTTCAGACGTTGGTGTGTTACTGCTTTCACTGACCATTTACCAAGTTCATCAATGAAACTGTCAAAGGCAACAGTTTTCTTAATTAGTTTATTTTCCTCCCATGTCGCATATGTAATTTCTGCAGAGTTATCTGCTATGTCTTCCAGGCCAAGTGTCTGTAAAGACAGTCCTCCCTTTCCAGGGCAGTCACCACAGTATTGCAACAAACAAGTCTCTCGCTTTACGCCACAGACTACTAATGACTTCACATGCCGAACCGAGGTGTCATATGTCACGTGTTCAAGTAAGTTCTTCATCAAAGCTACCACACAAAGCTCAAATTCATGCGGTACACACATAAACAGCCTTCTAGGCAGGTGTGGAACTACCCACTTAGGTCGTAATGCATAAAATTTGTATCTTTCAATATGTGAAGTTGTATAGATGCTCTTATAAATTGCGAAAGTTAAAATGGTTCAAATGGGTCTTAACATCTGAGGTCATCAGTCCCCTAATGTTAAACCTAACTAGCCTAAGGACATCACACACATCCATGCCCAAGGAAGGATTCAAACCTGTAACCGTAGCAGCAGCAGCGCGGTTCCGGACTGAAGTGCCTAGAACCGCTCAGCCACAGTGGCCAGCTAATTGCAAAAGTTTCTTTAATACTGCGAGTCGTGTACTTCTTCACTTTCACAATTTTTTTGACCTTCAACTGTTACAGTTATAGTGTCTTTTTTTGTTGGCACTCTGGCGAGAACAGTCCCGTGTATCTTCCACATAAAATGACTGCACTATTTGAACTTTAGCTGCTTCTACAGGATGACCATAAGACTCCAAAGACTCCTTTTAGATACCTCACATTTCTTGATTTGTCTATCATGTACTTTGATACTGATGGAATGTGGTTAAAAATTGTTTTCTTTGAAAATGTCTCTGGAATAATAGTTAAAACTTGCACCTTTTCACTGTAGGATGCACAATATTCAATAGCTGAATTGATATTTGTGAAAAATTCCTGGCAAGAGGTGGAGGGGTGCTTTGGTTCATTTTCTTCTGGAGATGGAATTTCTACTTTGAAGAGTGTGGTCAGTTTTGCTGTAGTGTATTCATCCATAGCTTTAGCAATTTCTCTGTGCTTTCTTGATACACAGAGTTCATGACTTGACTTCACTGACCATGGTTGCTTAACAGGACTAACACCTACCTCAGTAGGTGACTGATTCACGTTATTTAATTCTTCCTCTATTAATGCAAAATCTGCACTATGGGAGGCCTCACCTTGGCCAGATACTATCATTGTTGTTATTCTGTCAAAACATTTAGAAAACAAAAAGTCGTCACTGGAAACATCTTCACTTTGAAACAATCTTCACATGAGAACACTTATTCCCAGCCTGAACAAAGTCTTTTTTTTTTTGTTTTACCGATATGCACACTTCACTCTCCTGTGGCCCCAGTTACAAGACATTTCAAACAGTCCTTTTCAAGACATTTCAAACTGTCCTTTACACAAAACCCACTGCAATTGTGTCAACTGGCAAATTTCTTACAAAAACACAGAACTCACTGGATGATCTCAGTGTTCTTAGAAGCCTCTTCAGTAAACAAATTAGCACTGAACAAGTAAAATACAGAAACCTGCAATGAACAACCACGACAAAGAAACTGACAAGAAACTACAACGAAGTTTAACAAATATCTGCAACAATGAAGTGAATAAGAAATGACTGCAACAATGAAAGTGGATAAGAAACGACAGCAACAAAAACAATAGAAATAAACATTGTAACAAAGAAATTAGTAAGAAACAACTTCAGTGAAGACTTACCTTACCCTTGAAGAAAAAAAAAAGAAAAAAAAAATTTTTTTAAAATAACACCTGCCCAACTTAAAAGTGGAAGCTCTCCTTTACATAGTTACATGCTACTAATCAACAGAAAAAAAAAAAAAAAAAAAAAAAAAAACTAAATTTTCTGGATTGGTATTTTTGAAAAAATAAATAAATTATGTAAACTATAAAAAAATTCAAAAGGCGACAGTAATAGAACTTTGACAGATATGTCCAAATGGAGGATCCATTGTAATCATAAAGCAATTATCTTTCAAATAAAAAACTAACAAAAATTTACAACTGTTACAGAGATACAGCATTTAAAAAATTTTTCCAAAGTCACAACTTCAAAATGGTGTTCGCAATGTCATCTTTGGAGGCCCATACTTCAGAGCAGGAATTTTTTTGGAGAAAACAAAAAATGTGTGTTTCTTACTTACTCCTGAATTTTAACAGATGCTAAATTCAATAACATCTGAGACTATGAAGGTAATCTTGCCTGAAGTGATACAGATTATGCCGTTATTTTCTCGTAATTGCCACAGCAGTTTACGACAATTTTTCTTTGTATTTCCTAATAAATGTACGTTCACAGACTGTTTGGGGCTTTAATGGAGAACCAGTCATAGTGATAAAAATGGTATTTTATGATTGTATGTTTTTTGGATTTGAAAGTTGAGTAACATGGTTTAGTTTTGTGAATACTGTATTTACACTGTATTCTTTACTTTGATTTTTTAGTTAATTATAGTTTCTATAGAAAACTTCAAGTATAACACATCAATACAGTGAGAAAAATACTTTAGCAACATTTAAAGACACCACACTGAAGTAAATTAACATATTACACTACTACACTACATGGGGGAGGGGGGGATAAATGTCACCGGTCAAACTGACTGGTAACAGTCATTCCAGGTAGTTTGCTAATGCTGGTCCTATTAGTGTTAAGCTTTGAATGCATCTTATGTAACAGACTGTCAATTGTCGAAGGGAGGAAGTTCGTTAATAGTGGAACCTGTGCTATTTCAAGCATCCTACTTTATGTAGACAAACAGTATTTACTAAGAACAAGGGTACTAATCAACACAAATATGAAACTTAAAAGATTTAAAATGTATCTATTTTCATGATCCTGGAGGTGGCTATCACATATATTAGGATGATATTATGGGTACACTGTGCCTCGCACAACCAGTCAAAGAGATGGAAAATAGACTCATTTATTTTAGTTGTACAATTATATTTGCCTGAACGACTTACCTGAGGCATTACTGGTTCATAATTAAAAACAATTTGACTGAAAAGTATAAGTTTTTTTGTAACATAATGAATGTTAAATACAATAGCTGGTTCAAGAGCAGAGCACAAGTTTAACACTACGATTTTTTTTTCCAGGACTTGCTGCTTATTAAACCTTGTATTCACTTTAAAAAAACTGAACATTAAACAAATATAATAAGTGTTGAGTATATATGTTAGTGATGTGTAAGGCACTTTTTACGTGGGCTTTCAGCACTGCTAGGAGATATATACCTTGAACAGAATAAAACAGAGGCAGTTCAGATGGCACTAGTTCAGCCAAGGTTACTGATTGGGAATGGTACTAAATGCAAGTCGTCATCTAACTAGGTGTCCAACAGAGATCAGCAGCCTCCAACAGCAGAGATTAGTAGGCCCCCCGATAACAAAGGGAGGGAGTAACACTCAGCACAGAGCACTGTGGGACACCATTCTCTTGGACAGGTGTGGAGTCCAGTGGCATACCAGCTATAACCCAAAAACTGACAAAAATTGGTAGGGAGCCTTGCAAGCCCCAGTCATGGAGGGTAAATAGAATGTGAGGGTGCCAAGCCATGTTGTATGCCTTAATTACATCAAAAAGGACTGCAATGAAGCATTGGCATTTAGAAAAGGTCTGTAGGATCACCATTTCCAAACTAATCATATTATTTGAAACTGACCAGACCTTCAGAAATCTGAACTAGCCTGATAAGAAGAAACTGAACCGATACAGGCACAAATGGCCCCCTAATTCAAGAACCCAGCATAATCATCTGGCTACCATCCTTTCATGCAGTTTGCAGTTTGATGAGGGTAATCGGCCAGTAGTTGTTTATGGATGTTGATTTCTGCCCTATTCAAGGATGGGGTTCACAAGACCGTCTCACCATTACAAAGAGAAAATACATTCTAGTCAAATACAGTTGAAGACCCTCCGTAGAAGAGTCTTTGAGTGCCATTCAGATGTTGGATTATCTGCTAATGAATTGAATCAGTCCTAGAGCTGCATTGCATAATGAATCAAGAACCTAAAGCAGTTACCATTCAGTGTAAGATTCATTATATAACTCCGCACGAGTGTTGTTGGGCAGGGAAGGAGGGTGGTAAGGACAGGTAGATGTCTTTAACTTGCCGGTTATGCGTTCGAAAGGTGTTCGGACAGGGACTGACACATCAGTACAAATATCACCATGAAGGAAGAGAGAGAGAACAGTTGTTGATCTTTGGTGACCCATAAGTCTACTTGGTCCACACCTGGGACGAATAAGTATATCGTCTCAAGGAAAAGACATAGCACTCCCAGCATTCTCTCTTCCTGCATTTAATTAGATGGCAAACCTTAGTGTTAGGGAGGAGGGCAGTCTGTGAAGGATGTCGCTTGAGATGTTGCAGGGCCCTTAAACGATTCTAACAGCTACTGCAGTGTCTGATCGACCACAGCTCCAGCTGGTGGTGGAGGGGGGCCTGTAAGAAAAGGTAACAACAGCTTCTGTGGTGCTAGTGACCATGTCTGAGAAGTCTCCCACAACTTTGTTGATGCAATCTGAGGCTGGGCAAAGGTGACAGTAAAGGTATACAACTGCCAGTTGGCTTTTCGAAGAGCCCAATATGGTAATTGGTCCACCTGGCAGTGAGAAGGAAGTCACAAGATCACCGATAAGTGGCCACTGTCACAATCATCGTGCAGCAGGTACAATTATTTTCATTGAAGAGAGAGAGAGATCAAGATCTGAAAGATGCTGATCAATCAGACAGCCCTTACCACACGAATTGGTACTTCTCCACAAGGGCAGTGTGCATTGGGACAGTGTTACAGCAGGCACCCAGTGAAAATACCAACTGTACCCTCAAGAGCCTCGATGCATATTATTATAATGAATATTTACAAAAAATTTTAATGACGCATGTATAAAAGACTGAATTCTTGTGTACTACACTGAGGTAACAGAATTCATGCGACAGCGATACGCACATATACAAATGGTGTTAATATCACATACACAAGGTATAAAAGGGCAGTGAATTGGCGGGGCTATCATTTGTACTCAGGTGATTCAGCTGAAAAGGTGTCCAACCTGTTCATGGCTGCATGACGGGAATTGGCAAGTCTTTGAACACAAATGGTAGTTGGAGCTAGAAACATGGGGCATTTCATATAGGGAATCGTTAGGGAATTCAGCATTCTGCAAACCAGAGTGTCACGAGTGAGCCAAGAATACTGTGGACAACGCCGTGGCCGACAGCCTTAACTCAACTAAGGAGAGCAGCTGTATTTGTGTAGAATCGTCGGTGCTATCTGACATGCAACAGTGCATGAAATAACTGCACAAATCAGTATAGGATGTACAGCAAATGTACCCGTTAGGACAGTGCAGCGAAATTTCGCATTAATGGGCTATAGCAGCAGATGACTGACACAAGTGCCTCTGCTAACATCACCTGCGGGGCATCTCCAGGGCTTGTGAGCAAATTGGTAGGATCCTAGACATTTGGAAAACTGACCTGGTGAGATAAGTCACAATTTCAATAGGCAAGAGCTGACTAGGTTTCTAGTGTGGCAAGGCCCCCGCAAAGCTGTGGACGCAAGTTGTCAACAAGGCGCTGTGCAACCTAGTTGTAGCTCCATAATGCATAATGATCTGATCTGTGTTTACATGGAATGAATTGTGTCCTCTCGTCCCACTGAACCGATCGTCGATTGGAAATGGTTAAGTATGGCTACTCGGAGACCATTTGCAGCCATTAATGACTTCCCGTTCCCGAACAACGATGTCGTACCTCTAGGCCACAATTTTTCGCAACTGAATTGAAGAACAATTTGAGTAAATTGTTTGGCCACCCAGACTGCCCATCATGAATCCCATCAGATATTAATGGGAGATAATTGAGTTGTCTGCCCGTGCGCAAAATCAGTGACACTTTCACAGTTACGAATGGCTACGGAGGCAGCATAGCTCAATACGTGTGCAGGGGACTTCCGATGACTTGTTGAGTCCACACCATATCGAGTTACTGCAATACGCCATGCAAAAGGTGGTATGGCACGATATTAGGAGGTATCCCACGACATTACATCTCCGTGTAGATTCTTGTTGAGGCTACCAATCATAGACATGATCTGATAATGTGCATTGCTTTGACTGCAATGAAATCAATCTTGTTTTTGTTGTGGTCTTCAGACCTGAGACTGGTTTGATGCAGCTCTCCTTGCTATTCTATCCTGTTGCAAGCTTCTTCATCCCCCAGTACCTACCACAACCTACATCCTTCTGAATCTGCTTAATGTATTCTTCTCTTGGTTTCCCTCTACGATTTTTACCCTCCGCACTGCCCGCCAATACTAAATTGGTGATCCCTTGATGCCTCAGAACATGTCCTACCAACCGACCCCTTCTTCTAGTCAAGTTGTGCCACAAACTTCTCTTCTCCCCAATCCTATTCAATACTTCATTATTTATGTGATCTACCCAGCCAATCTTCAGCATTCTTCTGTAGCACCACATTTCAAAAGCTTCTATTCTCTTCTTGTCCAAACTATTTATCGTCCATGTTTCACTTCCATACATGGCTAACCTCCAAACAAATACTTTCAGAAACTACTTCCTGACACTTAAATCTGTACTCGATGTTAACAAATTTCTCTTCTTCAGAAACGCTTTCCTTGCCATTGCCAGTCTACATTTTATATCCTCTCTACTTCGACCATCATCAGTTATTTTGCTCCCCAAATAGCAAAACTCCTTTACTACTTTAAGTGTCTCATTTCCTAATCTAATTCCCTCAGCATCACCCGACTTAATTCGATTACGTTCCATTATCCTCGTTTTGCTTTTGTTGATGTTCATCTTATACCCTCCTTTCAAGACACTGTCCATTCCGTTCAGCCGCTCTTCCAAGTCCTTTGCTGTCTCTGACAGAATTACAATGTCATCGGCAAACCTCAAAGTTTTTATTTCTTCTCCATGGATTTTAATACCTACTCCAAATTTTTCTTTACTTTCCTTTACTGCTTGCTCAATATACAGATTGAATAACTTCGGGGACAGGCTACAACCCAGTCTCACTCCCTTCCCAACCACTGCTTCCCTTCCATGCCCCTCGACTCTTACAACTGCCATCTGCTTTCTGTACTTATTGTAAATAGCCTTTCGCTCCCTGTATTTTACCCCTGCCACCTTTAGAATTTGAAAGAGAGTATTCCAATCAACATTGTCAAAAGCTTTCTCTAAGTCTACAAATGCTAGAAATATAGGTTTGCCTTTCTTTAATCTATTTTCTAAGATAAGTCGTAGGGTCAGTATTGCCTCACGTGTTCCAACATTTCTACGGAATCCAAACTGATCTTCGCCGAGGTCGGCTTCTACCAGTTTTTCCATTCGTCTGTAAAGAATACGCGTTAGTATTTCGCAGCTGTGGCTTATTAAAACGATAGTTCGGTAATTTTCACATCTGTTAACACCTACTTTCTTTGGAATTATTATATTCTTCTTGAAGTCTGAGGGTATTTCGACTGTTTCATACATCTTGCTCACCAGATGGTAGAGTTTTGTCCAGACTGGCTCTCCCAAGGCCGTCAGTAGTTCCAATGGAATGTTGTCTACTCCAGGGGCCTTGTTTCGACTTAGGTCTTTCAGTGCTCTGTCAAACTCTTCACGCAGTATCGTATCTCCCATTTCATCTTCATCTACATCCTCTTCCATTTCCATAATATTGTCCTCAAGTACATCGCCCTTGTATAGACCCTCTATATACTCCTTCCACCTTTCTGCTTTCCCCTCTGAGCTCTTGATATTCATACAAGTGGCTCTCTTTTCTCCAAAGGTCTCTTAATTTTCCTGTAGGCTGTATCTATCTTACCCCTAGTGAGATAAGCCTCTACATCCTTATATTTGTCCTCTAGCCATGCCTGCTTAGCCATTTTGCGCTTCCTGTCGATCTCATTTTTGAGACGTTTGTAGTCCTTTTTGCCTGCTTCATTTACTGCATTTTTATATTTTCTCCTTTCATCAATTAAATTCAATATTTCTTCTGTTACCCAAGGATTTCTACTAGCCCTCATCTTTTTACCTACTTGATCCTCTGCTGCCTTCACTACTTCATCCCTCAGAGCTACCCATTCGTCTTCTACTGTATTTGTTTCCCCCATTCCTGTCAGGTGTTCCCTTATGCTCTCCCTGAAACTCTGTACAACCTCTGGTTTAATCAGTTTATCCAGGTCCCATCTCCTTAAATTCCCATCTTTTTGCAATTTCTTCAGTTTTAATCTACAGTTCATAACCAATAGATTGTGGTCAGAGTCCACATCTGCCCCTGGAAATGTCTTACAATTTAAAACCTGGTTCCTAAATCTCTGTCTTACGATTATATAATCTATCTGATACCTTTTAGTATCTCCAGGATTCTTCCATGTATACAACCTTCTTTTATGATTCTCGAACCAAGTGTTAATTATGATTAAGTTATGCTCTGTGCAAAATTCTACCAGACGGCTTCCTCTTTCATTTCTTAGCCCCAATCCATACTCACCTACTATGTTTCCTTCTCTCCCTTTTCCTACTGTCGAATTCCAGTCACCCATGACTATTAAATTTTCATCTCCCTTCACTACCTGAATAATTTCTTTTCTCTCATCAATCTTAGCCAAGAAGAATGAATGGAATTTAATTTGAAAGGAATATTTACTCATTTTAACGCACAGTTAGACAAGAAGTCAATTCATTCTCAATATTTTAAAAGTGCAGTGGTTAATATATATTTAAATATTTTCAAGAAAATATAAGTACTAATATTATACAAAGTTATACAAAGTTATAAATAAATCAAGTGTAGACTATGGACAGTGAAATACTTTGACTTTGGTGAATTACTCCTCTATTTTGATTTTAACTTTTACGAGTTTGGAGAAGTTAAATTATGAGGTTTCTCTTTCTCCTCTTTCTTTTGGTGGTCAAAACTCTTGTGAGGCCTTAACCACTGTGGGTGGATAAAAATTCACTTGACGCCTTCCTGAGAGACAATCTCCACTCATTCCAAATTACTATTATAAGTGTAGAACAGATGTAGCTTCAATTCAAAGAAATAGCATCCAGCAATTGAGTGATTTATACCACATAAATTAACAAACGATGGAGCTGATCCTCCTTGGTACACAAAATGGGTTAGAACATTGTTGCAGAAACAATGAAACGAACATGGCAAATTTAAACAGACGCAAAATCCCTAAGATTGACCATCTTTTACAGCAGCTTGAAATTTAGCAAAGTCTTCAATGCGAGATGCCTATAACAGTTTCCCCAATGAAACTGTCTCGAAACCTGACAGAAAATCCAAAGAGATTCTGGTCGTATGTGAAGTATGTAGCGGCAAGAAACTATCAATGACTTATCTGTGCGACAGCAATGGAGATACTATTGAAGACAGTGATGCCAGAGCAGAGTTACTAAACACAGCCTTCCGAAATGCCTTCACAAAAGAAGACGAAGTAGATATTCCCGAATTTGAATCGAGAACAGCTGCCAACATGAGTAACGTAGAAGTAAATACCCTCAGAGTAGTGAAGCAACTCAAATCACTTAATAAAAGCAAGTCTTCTGCTCCAGACTGTATACCAATTAGATTTCTTTCATAGTAGTGCTATTCACAAGGGATTTCAGATTGATTCCGTATTCCTGGATTTATGGAAGGCTTTTGACACTGTACCACACAAGCAGCTCGTAGTGAAATTGCATTCTTATGGAATATAGTCTCAATTATGTGACTGGATGTGCGATTTCCTGTCAGAGAGGTCACAGTTCGCATTAACTGATGGAAAGTCATCGAGTAAAACAGAAGTTATTTCTGGCGTTCCCCAAGGTGGTGTTATAGGCCCTTTGCTGTTCCTTATCCATATAAACGATTCTGGAGACGATTTGAGCAGCCATCTTTGGTTGTTTGCAGACGATGCTGTCGTTTATCGACTAATACAGTCATCAGAAGATCAAAACTAACTGCAAATCTATTTAGAAAAGATAAATTGGAAGGAACACATGGAAAATGTTGTTGGGAAGGGTAACCAAAGGCTGTGTTTTATTGGCAGGACACTTTGAAAATTTAACAGATCTACTAAGGAGACTGTCTACGCTATGCTTGTCCATCCTCTTTTAGAATACTGCTGTGTGGTGTGGGATCCTTACCAGACATGACTGACAGAGTACATCAAAAATGTTCAAAGACAGGCAGCACGTTTTTTATTACCGCGAAATATGGGAGAGAGTGTCACAGAAATGATACAGGATTTGGGCTGGAAAAAAAAAAAAAAAGAAAAAAAAAAGTATATATATACATATATAGATATATATATATATATAAAAAGTGCTTTTTGTTGAGACAGGATCTTCTCACGAAATTTCAATCACCAACTTTCTCCTATGAATGCGAAAATATTTTGTTGACGCTGACCTACATAGGGAGGAACGGTCACCACAATAAAATGAGGGAAATCAGAGCTCGTACGGAAAGATATAAGTGTTCATTCTTTCCGCGCGATATATGAGATTGGAATAATAGATAATTGTGAAGGTGGTTCGATCTACCCTCTGCCAGGCACCTGAATGTGATTTGCAGAGTATCCATGTAGATGTAGATGTCTTTAATTAAAATGGAACAATTTCACCTATTGCAGGGCAGAGGGGAGGGGTGGTGGTTGGGGGGGGGGGGGGGGGGAGGGAAGAGTTCCCCAAGTGAGTTTTAAATATTCTGTACAGGAAATATTGGTTTTGTACAGGTAAAGGATCCTACAAACGTTCAGGTGCACACCAGGAAGAGAGGTGAGGTGAGTAGCTGTCTGCATTGCCCCCAGGTTTTGTTGTTCTCGTAGGGCATAGCCGAGAAGGAAAAGTTCCTATGGGCATAACGATCAGCATTAAAATGCTGACTGAAAGTAGAGACTGCTGGGACCTTGTGATCCTTTCACAACGCCAAATGCCCACACGATACCACCTAGTCCGAACGAGGGCTCGTCTCGATGGTGACACCCAGCCACGGCAAAGGCCACCTGGATTATGGCCACTGCATCGACTCTTGTGATGCCTTAGAGGACAGGCACATGTCAATATGCAAGGGGAGATGACTGTTCAGCACTGTGATTCCTGCACAGTCGAAGGTCTACCACCATATGGATACCTGGCAACCACACCTCCCCCACGTGCACTAGTTACTGTGCTGGGTATTGGGCCAACTACCCTGCGCAGGCCGCATGTTTGGTAAAAGATTTTGAAAAGGTAACTTTTATTCAACCACTGCATCTGGTTTAAATGCTAAGTGAAATAACGGAAAAAAAAGGAGAAGCCAGAATACGTCCTGTGAGCTGAAAAGATGCCGTGGGTGGTATTTAAGTGGGTGCAGGTACTGCCACTAAGACTCTGATCAACATTGGAAACAGATTCATCAACTAGAAGCAGAGATGGTATTTCCCCACAGGAGCTAGTATGCATTTAGATCTCCTAGTAAGATAACAATTGGGGGGGGGGGGGGGGAGTTGCCAGATTAAGGTGGTCATCTCAAGCTCCATTACTGCACTGCCTGGGGGTAAATACATTTCACAAATGGTGATCGCCGAGGTCATTCGCACTGACAACGCTACTGCTTCCGATGTGGTACGCAGTGTGAAACCTGTGCAAACCAATTTACAGACTCCTCCAGGCAATCTCTTGTAGCCACAGTACAGTTCCAGCATGAGACATGGCAGCCTCTAATAGTTGGAGAATGGTCACCTGTCTTCCTGGAGAGTAAAACACAGCACGGTGCGGAAAGACAGTAGTTATCACAGTCCTAGTAGATGATAGTTATGTCCACTGCAGTTTCACTGAATTCTTTCCACGAGCTATACGAGATTGGAATAATAAAGAACTGTGAAGGTGGTTCGATGAACCCTCTGCCGGCACTTAAATGTGATTTGCAGAGTATCCATGTAGATGTAGAATTATGTTACAGGTGTGCCAGTTAAGTGTGAAAGGGCCAAGAGAACAGGTCACTCTCTACCGTCAAAGGGGACGGAACAACACTGACAAACTTCAGTTCCAAGTCCAACAGTGATCAGATCTGGTGCCACTGAGGTCAACACAGCAGCTTTCAGACCCACATTTCGTGATTTCTCGAGTCACTGGCTGGTGTCTAATCACTGGCCTGTCTATTTCCAGGGAGAGGATTCCCTGAAGGGACCCAGCCACTGGTAGAGGCTCCACAAGGACACAGCTTCTTCAGCCCGGTGCAAGAGTCGAGGTCCGTAATGAGGAAGCTGTGGGAACCACAAGAGGGGACAGTCCCATCTCCCATACGGGCTAAGCTTCGACCACTACAAGAGACCACTGTCAGTGGAATGTAGGGAGTGACTAAGCATACTCTACGTATTGCCGATGACTCGGCCACAGTGGTGACAAAATTCCAAACAGAGACAAATGGATACGACTAAACAGATTGGGAAGGAAAAGGATAGCAGGGGCTAAGAAGATGTCATGGGGAACGTTCACAAAAGAAATAGAGGAAAATTTTAAGGACAGCAAGAATATATTATTCTGCATGTTAGGTAACAGAAGGAAGCAGAAAGAAAATACTTCAAAAGCCAACAAAAAAGGAAAACCCATTTGGGAGGAAAAAGTAGTTTTGGAAGTATGGAACAAATACTTCCAAAATCTACAGAACTGGATAAAACAAGTACTCATAATGAAACATATAGACCCCTAAGAAATAGCACAACTGCAGAGGAAACAGGAAGAGAAGATCTGCAGATGTTGGATGTAGAGAAACCTGTATTAGAAGAGAAAAATAGCAATGCTCCTGGCATAGATGACAACACAGTGGAAGTGATGAAAGCCACAGGACATACCCGAATTTAGTGTCTGAATAGAGCAATGAAAAGATTCCTGACAAAGGAAGGTACTGTACCCATTCTTATGAAGGCTCACAATTTGCTCTGTGACAACTACTGTGCCACTGCATTAAGATTTGTGAAAAAACAATTTTGCAGAAAATCAAGAACAAGATACAACCACAACTGAGACAACAACAATGATACCGAGCTGGAAGATCAGATGCCATATTTATAGTTAGACAGGTAGCAGAAAAGAAATATCATCGTCGCATTTGTAGGTATAATAAATGCTTATCACACTGTTAGAAGGGAAGAATTACGGCTAGATCTGAAAAGACTTGGTATTATCAAAATGGGGGAAAAAAGTCTGTTTTGTTTTGTGGTGCAAAACAATTAAGGTCATATACACTCATGTGCCAAAGAGACAAACAGAGGTCCTAAACTGAAGATTACATGTCCATCATGTTGCTACAACGGGTAAAAAGTAAAACTCAGTTGACAGCCCGTGCGTCGATCACTAAAATGGCCGATGACTGACGACAAACATAAATTAGAATGTAAGTGGTTAAAAGAAAGGGGCATTGTGTCAGGAAATGACAAACTGTTGAAGGTTGAGGACAATGAGCACAGAGCGGTGGGAGATCACCACCTAAACAGCCACAGCTAAAAATTCAGTCCCCAATACCCCAACTAGCTAAAATTATCCCCTCAAGGCGAGAGGGCCGAGAGGACGTCAGCCGATCTGCTGGGAGCAGTTTAACTCCCAGGAGCTTGTTCCGATGAAGGGAAGACCGGTGGTGCTGCCAAAGTGACACCACCTGCTGATAGATGGCAACAAAGAGATCATAGGATGGAATGGAAAACCTAGGGGACCAAGCTATGATGACTGCAGTCTTGGCAGCAGCAGCATCAGCAGCCTCATTTCCCAACAGACCGATGTGACCAGGGACCCACATAAACATCACAGTGGCTCCATCAAGAGTGAGCAAGTAAAAGCTTTCGTAGACCCACTGCACTAAGGGATGGGCGGTATACAGTACACACAGCCCTGAAGAGTACTGAGACAGTGTAATGGTACTTTGACTACCGCGCCTCCGCCAATACAAAGATATAATTCACGATCACGCACGCAGAAGAGCAATGCGCCAGCGACCGATTTTTTTAAATTTTTTTTTTTTTTTTTTTTTTTACGTAGGTTTTGTTTTTAACAGCTAATTGATTACTCTCTATCTTGTCTTGATACGAAAGACGTATATTTTTCCGCGCTGTGTTGAATGTGCTTTTGGGTGGAAATTAAAATTATATTACAAAGCGAGGTTGTTTCAATAGTGATTCGAGGTGGTTATCGCCAAATTTGTAAATTGATCATGACAGTGGCAACTTGAAGTTTTCAACAGACGCAGAAAACAGAAAGACAGATCGTCCTACAAGGGAATTAGGAGGACAGCCATGAAGACTATATTGTAATTACTACTGCATTTTTAACAAGATTATAAGGTAAATTTCCACTAGTTTCTCATGCTATTTCCGTACAGTCGCTTTCGTAGTGTTGCCGACCTGGTCTGCCATGCACGGTCAAATTACAGCACTATCTCAATCAATAATACGAAGTCCGCCTTATTCGTAACTGAAACCACCAAAATTCAAAACCCAATCAGATTTTCTATTTTATATTTTCACTGCAGAACCCCGAGTAAAGGAAACACTACAATAGTCAGAGCAAATGACAATTGACAGTCAGAGCAAATGACAATTGAAAAGCCTCTGTCACCAGATGTACTGAATGGCCTGATACAGGACGAAGAGCTCCGCTGTAAATACTGAACAGTGTTCCAGAAGCCGACAGCGAAAATCGTCATTGCCAATGACGGAGGCACAACCAACACTATGGTCAGTCCAAGAGGCATCGTGAGTTCCACATGAAGGTCGAGAAACTTACTCCTTAGGAAGTGAGTGAACTCTACGAAGAACACGGGCTGCCGTACAAAGCCAAGGTGGTGAAGGGTTCACACCCAACAGGAAAGTAGCAGGCAGCTCGAAGTGAAGCTGCGGGAACAACAACAGAAAGCAAACTCCAGGAGGTAACAGAAGAGGAGTGTGCCCCATACTGGTGGTCAAATGAGTCACTGAAGGTGCAGGCATATGATAGGTGGTCAGGCATGGCAGCAACTGGCATGCGGATCCCTAAAGAGAACATTACATCAGTACAACAGCAGTAGTTCGGCAGCTTCCACATACAGACTCTCAACTGGGCACGTATAAAAGGCACCAGTGGCCCAACGGATGCCACAATGGTGGATCGTATTGAGATGTGGTAAGATGGATGGAAGTTCAGATGCACAGATGAAACACCCATAGTCTAATTTTGAATGGACAAGAGATTGGTACAAACAGAGGAGAGTGATCTGCTGAGGACATGTAGAACACTGAGGGACCAGGTACAGTAGGCGGCCAGGTAAGATACGTGGGAGGAGCAAGAAAGTTTCTTATCAAGCATGAGCCCCAGGAATTTCATAGTGTCAACAAACTGAAGAGGAACAGGCTCAAGGTGTAAAGACGGTGGAAGAAACCCACTGTGCCACCAGAAATTCATATAAACAGTTTTGTCAATGGAAAAGCGACAGCCACAGTCGACACTCCACGAGTAAAGACGATCGACATATTGCCGGAGATGCTGCTCAAGGAGACAAGTCCGTGGAGAACTGAAATAGATCGCAAAATTATCAGCGAAATGGGAGGCAGAGATGCCTAGCAGGAGACAAGCCATAGTAGGGTTAGTGGCGATAGCAAAGAGGACGACGCTTAGGATGGAACCCTGAGACACACTGTTTTCCTGTATAAAGGTGTCTGACAAAGCAGAACCCACATGTATCTTGAAAATTCTGTCTTCTAAAAATTCCTGAAGGAAATGCAGCAAGTGGCTTCAGAAGCACCACATGTAGAGTGTACCGAGGATACCAGACCCCAGCAGGTGTCGTAGGCTTTCTCCAAACCACAAAACATGGCCACAGTCTGGTATTTCCACAGAAAACCATTCATGAAAGAGGTTGACAAAGTAATGAGATGGTGAACTGCAGAACAGTGCACCCGAAATCTACATTGTGTAGTGATTAGTAAATTGTGAGACTCGAGCCACTGTACCAGCCGCCCATGAACTTTACGTTCCATCACCTTTGCAAACACAGCTGGTGAGAGAAATGGGGCAGTAGCTAGAAGCTCTTACCGGGCTCAGATATGGGTACGACAGTGGCTTCATGCCAACATCTCGCAAATGTGCCATATGACCAGATGCGATTGTAAGTATTAAGGAGAAAGTGATTGCCCGCAAGAGAAAGGTGCTGCAACATCTGAACCTGAACATTGTCTGGCACTGGGGCAGAGGATCGGGATGAAGTGAAAGCACAATCTAGCTCCCTCATAGTAAAGGTGGCATTGTAGCACTCACAATTCTGAGAAAAGCGGGTACTGCCCGAGCCTCCTCTACTCGTTTCCGATGGAAGGGTGGAGCTCTAAATCTCCGCTAAATAGAGGCCCAAGGTGTTGGACATAGCAATAGGGTCCACAATGACACCATCCGCTACAGTCAGGCCGGAAATTGGGGAACAGATGTTAGTCCTCGAGACCCACTGGAGGTTGGCCCACACGATGGAAAGAGGGAGTGGAACTGCTAAAAGAACTAGTGAATGAAATCCAGCTAGCTTTTTTCCTATCCCAAAGAACGCAACAATTGCAACAATTGTGCTGCAGCACGCCTCAGTCTAACGAGGGACTGGGACATGGCACAGTAAGGACGAAGCGTGAGAAATGGAACATTCTGCGGTGGTAAGAAAACGTTGGTAAGATATTCTACCTGGACATCACAACTGAAGAAATGTTGTTCGTTGAAGATTGACAGGGAGGTGTAAACCTTCTTGTTGGCCTTAGATAGTTGCCATTTTGGTGTATACATAGGTGGGGTAGGAGTTAGAAAACAGACAGCACACAGGGAATGGTCGGTAGAGTACGGGTCAAAGAGAACGGACCACTCGAGACGACAGGCCAGCTGGGGAGTGCAGAAGGAGAGGTCCAAATGGGAATAGGTGTACGTGGAGCCTGAAAGGAACACAGATGTTCCAGTGCTAAGCCAGACGAGGCTGCGCTGATTGCCAAGGTCAGCCAACAGGGCACTTCTCTGACAGTTTCTGGGAGGGCCCCAAAGGGGATGATGTGCATTAAAGTCACCAAGCAGCAAAAATGGGTGAGGGAGTTGCCCAATAAGCTGGAGGAAATCTACCACGGTGACACTGAATAACAGAGGGGTGTAAATGGTACAATGGGAAAAGGTGAAGTGAGGATGGAAAATGTGGACAGCAACTGCTCAGAGCTGGGTGGTCAGGGAGGTAATCTGACTACGATCATCATCCCCGATGTGCAGCACAACTCCCCCATGAGATGGAATGCCGTACTCAGGGGGAAGGTCAAAGTGGCCTGGAAAGAAATGCGAGATGTCAAGTGGATCCTGCAGTTCCGAGAGCAGCTGTAATTCCTCCTTACTGGATCTAAGGCCGCGAACGTTCCTTTGGAGGAAAGGGGAGGGAGGAAAAACTGAAGGGGTGTCAACTCGGTGGCTACCGAGTGCCAGCCTTCGAAGACACAATGCTACACTGGGCGATTTTACAACCGAGGGAAGTAGAAAGTCTTTGCAGGATTTTTCCTTCTGTCCTTTCTGGCCTGCCGTCTGTGTAGCAGGTGACTTTGCTCCACGAGACAAAAATTTTGTGGCTTCTTGCACAGCTGGCGGAGTAGGTGATTAGGATGCTACGACAGCACTGGACAATTTTATAACTGAGGTGCTGAATTTGAGGTCACACGTCTACACGGCCACGTCCTTTGTGGAGCGAGATGTAGAATGGTACTGTAAGTGCTGGATGGTAAAATGCAGGGTTTCTGAATAGCCAAAAACTTGCAAGAGATAGGATAAGGCACTTTTTCCTTCACCCGGATCTCCTGGACCGTGCACTCACCAAGATACACAGAACAATCTCAGGAGGAGGCTGTACGGTTGCCATTGCAATTGATACAGTGGGGAGGAGAAAGCCTCGTGAGCATCCCTACCACAGGTCACACATTTGGACGGGTCACGACAGAACATTCAAGTGCTGTTGTAACAATGACACCGGTAGCAGCGCATCGAGTTTGGAATGTACAGTCTGACTGTGGTAACTTCATAGCCTGCACTGATCTTTGACGGAAGCACTACTCTATCAAATGTGAGGAAAAGCGTGCATGTCGGCACTAAGGGTGCATCTACCTTTTTCATCACCCGATGGACTGCAACGATGTCCTGATCAGAGAAGTAAGTTTGGCCTTCTATCTCAGTCAGACCACCGAGCAGCCTAGTGTAAATTATGCCCCACGAATAATTCAGCATTCTGTGGGCCTCGACATAAACAGGATAGCCACGGAGGAGCAAAGCTGCAAACAGTTGTTGTGCTTGAGAATTAGTTTCCAATAGTGAAGTGCAATTGCGTAAACAACAGCAGGATTTCACAGGGCCGGCAACTGCATCAACACTTTTCTGAATAACAAATGGATTTACCGTAGCAAAGGACTGATCATCTTCAGTACGTGAAACCACAAGGAACTGTGGTGCAGCTAGGAATGGTCTTTGAATTGTCTAGCCTCATTCCATTTATGTTTAGTGAAGAAGGTGATTGGCTCATTGCAAGAAAATCCCCCACGAGTGCCAGCATCTCTGATGCCGTGCTCCTCCCAAATGGGTGCCGCCCCCCCCCTCCCCCCTCAGAGGGGGGCTCACCCACCTTAAGTGATTGTTCATACCTCTTGTCACACCTCCCGAACTCCCAACACAAGGACCAATTGGCAAATGGGGAGGTAACAACTCAGGCAATCACCCCTCCCTGGGCCTGAACTGTACCAGGGAGAACATGTGAACACTATCTGTTGACCTGGGCCTGGCAATTACGCGTTACCCTTCACCTGTTACACATCACACGTGTGATGCAGTCTTCAGGAGCACACGGGTGGGAAGAAGAAAAAGAGTGACCTCAAAAGCAGAAGTGGAGGAAGGATAGGAGAAAAAAGAAAGAAAAAGGAATGAAGAAACAGTGGACAGTCTCGTCTGATGTCAGGATACTGAAAATGCAGAACACATTGCCAAAAACATCACAGACATGTTCCCCGAGGGTGGGGAAAAAAAGAATAGCAGGAGGATAGACATGCAGCACAGAAGGGAAAAGATGCTGCAAAGGCTGGGGCCCCACGGTAGCCAATCACGAACTTGCCAAAGAGGAAGGGGAGGAGGGAGGGGGGTTGGAACAGACAGTGAAGTTTGACTAAGAAGTGTGGTCTCACCAGTGTTTCTTTAAAATTGTCATGCACAACATCATGCAGATATTTCACAGAGGGTCAACAGCAGATTATACTAAAATCATATGTGTACATAATGATTTGGGAAGATAATGAGCAGAACTTTGAAGAATAACTAACTACACGTTGGAGAGTAACTATTGATGATGCAGGCATGAAAATAAGCTTAACAAAAGTGAGGACACAATCAGAAATGGGAAAATACCTGTCAAGGAAAAGATCATGACATACAAGTCATTATCTGCCAATTTTGATGTCTGGATCAGACTGTCGGACATGGGCAAAGAAAGATTTAAGCAGAATACAAGTGACAGAGGTGTCCTTTCTATGAGGGATCCTGGGTATGACTAGAAAGGACAAGATAAGGGAAACATGTTTAAAAATTAGACCCCCTAAAATAAACTATAGGGAGAAATAGGCTGAAATGGTTTGCCCACGTTAAAAAAGGGGAAAATAAAGCCTACCGAGAAGAGCTCCAGAATGAACCAGAATCTGGTCTGGAAGAAGACCAATTGGATGGCTCTGAGCACTATGGAACTTAACATCTATGGTCATCAGTCCCCTAGAACTTAGAACTACTTAAACCTAACTAACCTAAGGACATCACACAACACCCAGTCATCACGAGGCAGAGAAAATGACCAACTGGAAGATCACAACCAAGATAACATAAGGGCCAAGGATGCATATGTGTGTGCCTTTTTGATAATTTTTGGAATCTACTATTCTCCTTTGCATAATCTATGAGGAATTTGTAGCAAATCAGCGATTGTGATTTAGTTATTGTAGCAGATTTTCTAACTAACAGATTGTATTACATCTAGTTTTCCCTTAAAGTAGAGTATCCCTATATGTATATCTGCATTTACCATATATTAACTCTGTTTTCAAATTCGCTAACAACTATAATTACCATGAAAATGTTTTAGTAAACTAGTAATTTTTACCACAGGTTTTTCTGTTGCTTAATAAAAATCTCGTTTTTGTGTATCTGCCTCAGTTCTTATAGGGGAATAGAAACAGATTAAAAGATAACCAACAGGCTTAATTTAGAGTTATTTGTTCACTGCCTTGTAATACATTGCACCAGCCAAAATGCAGTCCCACTGTGAATGCTGTCCTCAAACATGTGACGAGTTGGCTGACATTTGTAAGCAGCTGGAAATCGCCCTGACTACTATTAAACGATTGGCACCTGTGTGTTGAAGAGCTCCCAAGAGTCTTATACCTGTGATACCTATACCAGAGGTACTACAAGTACTGTGCCCTCTTATGGGTCCTGTCTCCTCTACATGAAAGTACAGAGCATGAAAGTACAAAATCCATCCACTTGACTGAACGGAGTGTGAATGGCAGATCTAGGAGACCTTTACAGGGCGGACAGAGACCAGGAAGAACTTGGGGTATTATACCGATCCCCTAGTCAAAAAGTTTGAGATGCTGTCTTTCACAAACTCATGCTGAGCCAGTGGGGCTCAAGTCAGGAGCAGGCAAACACAAAACAGTAGGGGTCTTAATCATTGGCAGTTCAAACATAAGATGAATGACAGTACCTTTAGGGAAATGGGACAGGAAAGGACACCAGGTACACTCAGTGTGTGTGTTTGGGGGCCTCAACAGCATGTTGTAGGTGCTATTCTGGAAGTCACTGAGGGAACAGGGTGCAACCAACTGCAGATTATGGCACATGTTGGGACAAATGATAACTGCCGTCTAGGCTCAGAGGTCATCCTTGGGTCATTCCAGCAACTGGCAGAGAAGGCCAGCCTTGTGTGTGGAGTTTCAACGAAACTCCCAATTTACATCATTGTCCCCAGAACTGATTGTGGCCCTTTGGTTCTGAGTTGAGGGGAAGGACTTACCCAAAGATTTCAGAGGTTGTGTGTCGAGCTAGGCTGTGACTTCCTGACTTGCGACAAAGGGTTGAGAACTGTATGCTGCTACTCAGGTAGCTGGCTGTATGTTGGGTGCCTACAAAGGTGTTTTTTTTTTTTTTTTTTTTTTTTTTTTTTTTTTTTTTTTTTTTTAGATTAGGCAACTCTTCATACAATCCAGATAACAATAGCTGTAGGATACCCAGGATTATCAGTGTAAGATCAAAAGAAATGCCTTCCACAAATGATAGTATTAAAATTCTAATGGTAAACTGTTGAAGCTTTTGCAACAAAGTGCCAGAGTTTGAAGCACTATGAAAAGCAGTGAAGCTCACATAATATTAGGTGCAGAAATCTGTTTGAAACCTGAAACAGACACCAGTATGATTTTTGGGGAAAATTTAACTGTATAGCGAAAGGATTGACAAATGGGGAATGGAGGTGGTGTATTTGTTGCAGTAGGCATGAAACTCAAATCCACCGAAGTAGAAGTTGAAGCTGCATGTGAGATTGTTTGGGCAAGACTCGGTACCAGGAGTGGGCATAAAATGATTACTGGATCCTTTATTGCCGACCCAACTCATCTTCCGATGTAACCAAATATCTTATTTCACTTGTACTTAAGTTCCCCAATCATGATCCAACAAGTAATTGAGAAAATCACAGTTTTGTTAGTGGGGGGCATGATAATACATCCTGTGAAACTTTACTACATGTCTTCTCTCAAAACTACTGGGAACCCCACTCATGATGGAAATATATTGGATCCAATGGCAACAAACAGACCCGACCTCTTTGAGGATGCCCACACTGAAACTGGTACTAGTGACCATGACACAGCTGTGGCAACAATGATTACCAAAGTACAAAGGATAACTAAAACAGAATAAAATCTTCTCGGTTTTCAAGCAGCGTCTCAATGGCAAGCTCTGTCATCATCGCCAGAAGTAAAACTACTGGCTGCCAGAGCTGGCATTATTTCTCACTTATATACCAACATTTATCGCTGCTGACACCAATCAGAGAGGGCCAAAACAATGTGTGCTCGAAAGGCGAGTTGGGCAGCTCGTAGTAGCTGCTCCAAAGCGCCGAGGGACCGAGTGATGTTAGGTGGCGCGAAGGGCCAGCACCCCATTTGCAACTGCCGCTCCCGCCTACCTACAAGCGTTCAGGATACAGGGTACTTTTTCCGGCTCAATTATGTAAAAATCAACACCTATTTCTTTCAGGCACTGATTTTACAGATTTTTTTGCTGATATCATGTAATGCAGCACACTTTCTAAACAAATTAGAAGAATTTTGAATATTTTTGAACCTACTTACAGTTATTAAAAAAATTACAAAGAAACTGATGATTTTTTCCCCAAAATGCTTCCTCAAATTGAGGTACCATTTAATCCAATGTTATGCATTTGAAGGAGACCAAATTTTTACCAGATATGCATGACATGATGGCTGAGGTACTAGACCTATTTAATTCCTCCTATTATGTATAGTACAAGGATAAAAAGTATCATCTTACATTTTAATTTTTATAATTTTTCCCTAATAAAAATGTTATTTTTTCTATAATCTAGTTGATTCTGCAATAAATATGGACTATTGCAAGTCACAGAAAAAAATTAGAGCAATGCTTTATAAACTTTAGGAAATATTTGTATCTAAATTCTGAAAAATACAGCTTGCGGGAAATTGCGAGTGAAGATATGAGACCAATTAAACTGTGACTCACAACATTCTTGAAGCATAGTCTTCATCCTGCAGCATTTCTTCCTCTTTAAGCTTCCTCTTGGCATTCCTTTTACCACTTCTTGCTTCTCTGGTAACTTGAAGAGCGAATCTTTCAGCTTCATGCACCTGTTGTCTGTCACACTCAAGCAATTGCTCTTCCACATTAGAGCCGCATTTTATGCCCAAATTTCTCAGGACTTCCAACCTCCCTATCACTATCATTGAAACATATCCCCTCATCTAGTACAACTACTTTTAATGTATTTAGTCCTACAAAAACATGCTTGGGCAATCTTTCCCATATGCGATGGTTGAAACTCATTTGTATTCTGAGTGCCCCCCATGAAGACATTTATTGTGCAAAACAGGATCACTCAGGTCTCTAAAAACTGTTTTTATTTCATTCGCAACAGGCTCAGGAAGACAATGCTTATGATGGTATATATTTGACCACTTTCTTTTGCTTTTGGTAACCACATCAAGAATCTGCTCCTTTAGGGCAAAGTCCATGAACAGGGTGGTCATCTGTGGACAACTTACAGAAGTAGGTGGCCCATACAGCTTTTCTCTTCGCTGTAACATCATTCAGAGGTGCAGTTCGTCTAATGATCAGTCCAAAATAACTCTAAAGAAGGTCTATTTCAGTTTCTGTCAATCTGCCTCAGCCAGACAGATTTTCCATCAGACAGCAACTTCCCTTTCATTTCCCTTCGTAGCTTCCTCAATCTAGCACCCACCCTCTTTTGCACATGCCCACAACACTCCAGTTTTGTTACCAAGGTATCACCATAAACATTGAACTCATTAATTTTATTGAAAGCTTTAGAGTTCCCATCACCTATGTACTTCATATATCTAACGTTATAAATGGGCCTTTGAAATATTTTTAGAGCTCCATCACACTCCATACCTCCCACTGTAACCATCATAATTCTTAGAACACTGATGTTCAATATGTTCAGTGTTACCATGGAAGGTGTGGCAGTACTTAGATAAGCACTCAACATCAACAACTTTTCCATTCTCCAGAGAAGTAGCACTTACAACACCATTCAAGGAACGATGTCCTCAATGTTGCCATGTCCCATCAAGTGCAACAGCAATGTCCCTGGTTCCACTAATATTTACAGTTTCTGCCATAGAACGTTTCATAGATGATTTAGACACAACAGTCAAGGCAACTAAAAGTATTTTTATGTACTTGCTGAACCCAATGGGAGGAGGATCCATCAAACCACAAAATGTTTGAGCAGCCTTTTTTCCTTTTCCTATTGCATCACACTGTTTACATTTTGCCACTTCCTGTATCAAAGACAATAAGATGCCTACATCAGCAACAACAAATCCACTACAAAAAATTTGAATCACCAGGAGGCATGCCATGTGGGAGTTTCTTTCCTGAAGAACTGATACATAGGTTACTTTCAACAATGTGGCTTGCTTTGTTTGTTAACTAGTTACCATGGAATTTCCTTTTATTAAATTTCTTGATGCATGGCATAGTTCGTATTTATTGCACATCAAAAGATATGTACTTCCACAAATATACGTAGCACTTGGGCAAGAAACATCCAGTAACACATGAACAAACTGCTTCAGTGAAACAAAAGTAAATACTAGCAAAGATAATCATTTACAGACACTAGAAACATGCACTGTTGCCAACATGTACAATGTATCATACGTATAATCACTGGGAACAGAAAGTTCACAGTTATTTTCAAAATAATACTGGTTTTGTAACAGAAATAAAGAGGGCGTGGCAGCATACATGACTGTAACTTTAAAATTTGGTATATATAGGTCATTTTTCATTTGAAACCCTGTAACGTATATATCAATGTAATCAGGAAAGACTATAGAATTCAATAAAGTCACTAAAAAGTTTTGATTTTTCCACCATTTACAAGTACCCTGTATCCTTAATCATCCCCGTCACTGCTTCCTTTCAACATCCAAAGCCCACCCCACGCCCTACTCAGCGTGTAGCCCTGGTCTCTGTTAAAATTGTTGCTGTTCATTCTAATCTCAGTCGCCTCTTTTATAATGGAGTCACAGTATGTTGACACATGAGCCAAGACTCTCGTGCTCTCAAGCTGTATTTTGTGTCCATTTTCAAGGCAATGCTCAGACTTGGCCGACTTGTCAAGTTCCCTTCGCTTGATCTTTCTCTTGTGCTCAGTACACTGCTCTGCAACTGTGTTAATTGTCTGGCCTATACAGATGCCGCCGCACTTGCAAGGGACACCATACACACTGGGCACATGAAGAGCTATGTCATGTTTAGTAGGGTACAACATGTATCTTGGGGGTGGGCCGGAACAGTGGTCTCAATCCACGTCTCTGCAGTGCACGTCCTAACTTGCTGTTTGTTGCCCCACAGTATGGCCAGGAAAGCGGCCAGCTAGGCTTCTGCCGCTTTCTCGTGTACAGGAAGGTGAAAACCACCGGTATTCAAATATTGACCAGTGTGCGTTGGTCTCCTGTACACTGAAAGATCAAGCTGGCCTCCTGCCTTCCGCTCAACTAAAACATCTAAGAACAGTAGCTTGCCATCCTCCTCCTCCTCGAAGGTTGGGATGGTCACCATTCAAGTGGTCCACAAACTGCTACAGTGTATTTTCATTGTGAGGCCATATCAGGAAGGTGTCATCAACATACCTAAGGAAGCAAGATGGACGTAACATCAAAGTTTAGAGCCGTCTCCTCAAAGTGCTCCATGAAGAAATTCACAACTGCAGGTCACTGTGGTGAGCCCATTGCTGTGCCATCCGTCCTTTCATAATATTGATCACGGTACAAGAAGTTCTTTGTTGTTAGAACATGATGGAACAACTTGACAATTCCAGGTGGAAACATTTGACCCAAAAGATCCAGCGTGTCTTTTACTGGCACCTTCGTAAAAAAAAGACACCACATCCAGACTAACCATTACGTCATTTCCACCCGTTTATTATTTTCTTGAGTGTTTCAACAAATATTACAACATGGTGTTCACAATGATCCAGTTTTGGTGCTAATAATCCTGCAAGATGTTTTGCCAGTCTGTAGTTGGGCAAGCTGTTTACACTAACAATGGACCTAAGAGGGACCTGTTCCTTACGTATCTTCAGCAGTCCATAAAGCCTGGGAGGTCTGGCAGTAAGATGCATTAATTTCTTCACCAGTTCATCTGGTAAACCAGATACCTTTAATAACTTCCCTGTCTTCCTGACCACGGCCCGTGTCGGATCACGACTGAGCTTCCAGTATGCGTCGTCATATAACAAATGTAGTCTTCAGTGCTCAGAACCAGGTGGCATTTCCTTTGTGGGCTCGCACGACAACCAAGTCCTCATTCTCACGCAATATGCGTAAACCACGTCATTCCTCCTGGATAATGTTTGATTTCGGTGGCTTAGCTTTTGACAATATATTGCTGGCAGTTAGTCTGACGTCCTCAGGTGCGTTGTGAGAGAGATGCCGAATGCACTGCTCTATTAACTAATAATCTCTAAAATTGGCAGATGTCACGGGACTGGTGAAAAATTAAGGCCTTTATTCAGCGCTACCACAGAGCCGCCCTTCAATTCTTGTTTGGTGAGATTAACAACCGTTCTGTGGATCTTATCATTCCCGTGTCAGTTCTGTGAGTTAGGCAATCAAACTTTTAACACTGCTCACACATTGTCTTTCACAAACTAGCATGCTGTTATGCTGCAGTGGCTTCATCTACCCACCCCCAATCGAATGGCGACAAAGTTGATAACAATCAAACAGGTTTCTGGCATTATGATCAAGCTCATATCTTGTCCGCTGTCTCACTATGGCGCGACTCGTCCTCTTGAAAATTCTGCCCACTGCAGCAGTTCGGATATGGTGCTTAATTAGAGCAAAAGTGAGGAAATACCTCTTTTGTTGCAAAAAGGCTGAAGAACTCTGCAGATGTGATTTTTTCCGCACATTTTCCAGCAGTCTCACACTGAGCATAACGTCCTCAATGTAGAGTAAAGATACGTGTCCTCCGAGTCTTTCACGGTGGCATGGCTGAACAAAATTTATTTATTTTATTTACACGATAAGTTCCTTAGGACCAAATTGAGAATCAAATCTCCAAGGTCATGGAACGTGTCAATATGTGAATTACAACATAAAAGTAATAATGGATAAATATAAAATGTTTATGAACCCAAAAAAGTCAAGCCATAAGTTTAAGTAAATACACTCCTGGAAATTGAAATAAGAACACCGTGAATTCATTGTCCCAGGAAGGGGAAACTTTATTGACACATTCCTGGGGTCAGATACATCACATGATCACACTGACAGAACCACAGGCACATAGACACAGGCAACAGAGCATGCACAACGTCGGCACTAGTACAGTGTATATCCACCTTTCGCAGCAATGCAGGCTGCTATTCTCCCATGGAGACGATCGTAGAGATGCTGGATGTAGTCCTGTGGAACGGCTTGCCATGCCATTTCCACCTGGCGCCTCAGTTGGACCAGCGTTCGTGCTGGACGTGCAGACCGCGTGAGACGACGCTTCATCCAGTCCCAAACATGCTCAATGGGGGACAGATCCGGAGATCTTGCTGGCCAGGGTAGTTGACTTACACCTTCTAGAGCACGTTGGGTGGCACGGGATACATGCGGACGTGCATTGTCCTGTTGGAACAGCAAGTTCCCTTGCCGGTCTAGGAATGGTAGAACGATGGGTTCGATGACGGTTTGGATGTACCGTGCACTATTCAGTGTCCCCTCGACGATCACCAGTGGTGTACGGCCAGTGTAGGAGATCGCTCCCCACACCATGATGCCGGGTGTTGGCCCTGTGTGCCTCAGTCGTATGCAGTCCTGATTGTGGCGCTCACCTGCACGGCGCCAAACACGCATACGACCATCATTGGCACCAAGGCAGAAGCGACTCTCATCGCTGAAGACGACACGTCTCCATTCGTCCCTCCATTCACGCCTGTCGCGACACCACTGGAGGCGGGCTGCACGATGTTGGGGCGTGAGCGGAAGACGGCCTAACGGTGTGCGGGACCGTAGCCCAGCTTCATGGAGACGGTTGCGAGTGGTCCTCGCCGATACCCCAGGAGCAACAGTGTCCCTTATTTGCTGGGAAGTGGCGGTGCGGTCCCCTACGGCACTGAGTAGGATCCTACGGTCTTGGCGTGCATCCAAGCATCGCTGCGGTCTGGTCCCAGGTCGACGGGCACGTGCACCTTCCGCCGACCACCCACTGGCGACAACATTGATGTACTGTGGAGACCTCATGCCCCACGTGTTGAGCAATTCGGCGGTACGTCCACCCGACCTCCCGCATGCCCACTATACGCTCTCGCTCAAAGTCCGTCAACTGCACATACGGTTCACGTCCACGCTGTCGCGGCATGCTACCAGTGTTAAAGACTGCGATGGAGCTCCGTATGCCACGGCAAACTGGCTGACACTGAGTGCGGCGGTGCACAAATGCTGCGCAGCTAGCGCCATTCGACGGCCAACACCACGGTTCCTGGTGTGTCCGCTGTGCCGTGCGTGTGATCATTGCTTGTACAGCCCTCTCGCAGTGTCCGGAGCAAGTATGGTGGGTCTGACACACCGGTGTCAATGTGTTCTTTTTTCCATTTCCAGGAGTGTATAATCAACAATACAACAAGAATCAGCTGAATTTTTCAAGGACCTCCTCGACACAATAGAAGGAGTGACACACGAGGAAACTCTTCAGTTTTGATTTGAAAGCATGTGGACTACTGCTAAGATTTTTTAAGTCAAGTGGTAGCTTACTGAAAATGGATGCAGCAGTATACTGCACACCTTCCTGCACAAGACTTAAGGAAGTCCAATCCAAATGCAGGTTTGATTTCTGCCGAGTATTAAATGAGTGAAAGCTGCTTATTCTTGGGAATAAGCTAATATTGTTAACAACAAATGACAGTGAGGAATACATCTATATTGAGAGGTCAATGTCAAAATACGCAGACTCGTGAACAGGGGTCGACATGAGACTCGTGAACTTACACCACTTATTCCCTCAAAGTCTGTTTCTGAGCAAAAAAGATAAATAAATAAAATAAAATCTTTTCAAAATAGGAAGAGTTTCCCCAAAATATATACCACATGACATTAGCGGATGAAAATAAACAAAGTAGACTAATTTTCGTGTCAAACGATCACTCACTCCAGATACCGTTCGAATAGTAAAAATGGCAGCATTAAGTTTTGAACGAGATCCTGAATGTGGGCTTTCCACAACAGCTTACTATCTATCTGAACAACCAGAAATTTGAACTGTTCAGTTTCACTAATCATATGCCCATTCTCCCCTCCATGAACCATGGACCTTGCCGTTTGTGGGGAGGCTTGCGTGCCTCAATTATACAGATAGCCGTACCAAAGGTGCAACCACAACGGAGGGGTATCTGTTGAGAGGCCAGACAAATGTGTGGTTCCTGAAGAGGGGCAGCAGAATTTTCAGTAATTGCAGGGGAAACAGTCTGGATGATCGACTGATCTGGTCTTTTAACACTAACCAAAACGGCCTTACTGAGCTGTACTGCAAACGGCTGAAAGCGAGGGGAAATTACAGCCGTAATTTTTCCTGAGGGCATGCTGCTTTACTGTATAGTTTAATGATGATGGCGTCCTCTTGGGTAAAATATTCCGGAGGTAAAATAGTTACCCATTCAGATCTCTGGGCGGGGACTACTCAGGATGACGTTGTTATCAGGAGAAAGAAAACTGGCGTTCTACGGGTCGGAGTGTGGAATGTCAGACCCCTTAATCAGGCAGGTAAGTTAGAAAATTTAAAAACGGAAATGAATAGGTTAAAGTTAGATATAGTGGGAATAAGTGAAGTTCGGTGGCAGGAGGAACAAGCCTTCTGGTCAGGTGAATACAGGGTTATAAATACAAAATCAAATAGGGGTAATGCAGGAGTAGGTTTAATAATGAATAAAAAAATAGGAATGTGGGTAAGCTACTACAAACAGCATAGTGAACGCATTATTGTCGCCAAGATAGATACGAAGTCCACGCCTACCACAGTTGTACAAGTTTATATGCCAACTAGCTCTGCAGATGAAGAAATTGATGAAATGTATGACGAGATAAAAGAAATTATTCAGGTAGTGAAGGGAGACGAAAATTTAACAGTCATGGGTGACTGGAATTCGAGAGTAGGAACAGAAAGAGAAGGAAACATAGTAGGTGAATATGGAATGAGGGTAAGGAATGATAGAGGAAGCCGCCTGGTAGAATTTTGCACAGAGCATAACTTAATCATAGCCAACACTTGGTTCAAGAATCATAAAAGAAGGTTGTATACATGGAAGAAGCCTGGAGATACTGACAGGTTTTAGGTAGATTATATAATGGTAAAACAGAGATTTAGGAACCAGGTTTTAAATTGTAAGACATTTCCAGGGGCAGATGTGGACTCTGACCACAATCGATTGATTATGAATTGTAGATTAAAACTAAAGAAACTGCACAAAGGTGGGAATTTAAGGAGATGGGACCTGGATAAACTGACAGAACCAGAGGTTGTAGAGAGTTTGAGGGAGAGCATTAGGGAACGATTGAAAAGCATGGGGGAAAGAAATACAGTAGAAGAAGAATGGGTAGCTTTGATGAATGAAATAGTGAAGGCAGCAAAGGATCAAGTAGGTAAAAAGACGAGGGCTAATAGAAATCCTTGGGTAACGGAAGAGATACTGAATTTAATTGATGAAAGGAGAAAATACAAAAATTCAGTAAATGAAACAGGCAAAACTGAATACAAACGTCTCAAAAATGAGATCGACAGGAAGTGCAAAATGGCTAAGCAGGGATGGCTAGAGGACAAATGTAAGGATGTAGAGGCTTATTTCACTAGGGGTAAGATAGATACTGCCTACAGGAAAATTAAAGAGACCTTTGGAGAAAAGAAAACCACTTGCATGAATATCAATAGCTCAGATGGAAACCCAGTTCTGAGCAGAGAAAGGAAAGCAGAATGGTGGAAGGAGGATGTAGAGGGTCTATACAAGGGTGATGTTTTTGAGGACAATATTATGGAAATGGGTGGTTCATGGTGTGGGTTCCTTATTCCAAAGTAACTGGTATCCCGACTGTCGGGACCACTTACTTGGCCACTCATACGTTGCCCGTGGTTCATGAACTAGGACATGACTACAGGAACCCACACCATGAACCACCCATTTCCATAATATTGTCCTCAAAAACATACAAGAGTGATGTTTTTGAGGACAATATTATGGAAATGGGTGGTTCATGGTGTGGGTTCCTGTAGTCATGTCCTAGTTCATGAACCACGGGCAACGTATGAGTGGCCAAGTAAGTGGTCCCGACAGTCGGGATACCAGTTACTTTGGAATAAGGCTGGGCATCTCGGACATATTCTGAGTCGTGGTCACCTTTGTGCTCATACGGCAAAGACTACCAAATCCACCGGTTAGTCCCTCAGCCGTTAGGGGTAAAACCCAATGGGACTCGGGGCAAGTAAGGCTAGCAACCTGTTTCCCTGGTACTTTAAATATGATGCTGGCAACAATCAGAGCAAAATGCCTCGGACCTTTGGAGGTGACGGAGTCCCACCTCTAACTGACAAACCAGGGACTCCTAAGATATGACTTGGCAAACAAATGGTAATGAGATGGGGAGCTATTAATATCAATGGGGGCTACTCTGGGAAGAAGGTAGAGCTGGCAGAGGCTGCAAGTAAGATGGGGCTGGATGTTTTAGCTGTTAGTGACATTCGGATAAGGGGTGATAAAGAAGAGGAAGTGGGAGCATACAAGGTCTACCTGTCAGGAGTCAAAGCAGGAATAGCACAATGGGGTGTAGGACTTTACATCAGGAAAGAAATGGAACCCAGCGTAGTTGCAATAAGGTATGTAAACGAACGACTGATGTGGATAGATTTGACAGTGTCTAGCAAGAAAATTAGGATTGTGTCAGTATATTCGCATTGTGATGGGACAGATCAAGATAAGATGGATAGTTTTTATGAGGCACTCAGTGATGTAGTTGTTAGAGTAAAGGACAAGGACAGTGTTCTGCTCATGGGTGATTTTAAGGCCAGGATTGGAAATCGAACAGAAGGGTATGAAAAGGTTATGGGTAAATTTGGAGAGGATATGGAGGCCAACAGGAACGGGAAACAACTCTTGGATTTCTGTGCCAGTATGGGCTTAGTAATCACATACTCCTTTTTTGAACATAAGAGCATTCACCGGTATACTTGGGAAGGCAGGGGAACCAGATCTGTCATTGACTATATAATAACAGATCAGGAATTCAGGAAGGCTGTGAGGGACACACGTGTATTCAGGGGATTCTTTGATGACACTGATCATTATTTAATCTGCAGTGAAATTGGGATGGTGAGGCCGAAAGTGCAGGAGGTCAGGTCCATATGTAGGAGGATAAGAGTGGAGAAACTTCAGGATAAGGAAATCAGGCACAAGTACATAACAGCGATCTCAGAAAGGTACCAGTTAGTTTAATGTAGTCAATTACAGTCATTGGAAAAGGAATGGACAAGGTACAGGGACACAGTACTAGAAGTGGCTAGAGAATGTCTTGGAACAGTAGTGTGTAAAAGTAGGATGAAGCAAACAGCTTGGTGGAATGATACAGTCAAGGCAGCCTGTAAAAGGAAAAAGAAGGCGTATCAAAAATGGCTACATACCAGAACCCAGGTAGACAGAGAAAGTTATGTTGAAGAAAGAAACAAAGCCAAACAGAAAATTGCAGCATCCAAGAAGAAATCGTGGGAAGACTTTGGAAACAGGTTGGAGACTTTGGGTCAAGCTCCTGGAAAACCATTCTGGAGTGTAATTAGCAGTCTTCGAAAGGGAGGTAAGAAGGAAATGACAAGTATTTTGGACAGGTCAGGAAAACTGCTGGTGAATCCTGTGGATGCCTTGGGCAGATGGAGGGAATATTTTGAAGAGTTGCTCAATGTAGGTGAAAATGCGATCAGTAATGTTTCAGATTTCGAGGTAGAATGGGATAGGAATGATGATGGAAATAGGATCACATTTGAGGAAGTGGAAAAAATGGTCAATAGATTGCAGTGCAATAAAGCGGCTGGGGTGGATGAAATTAAGTCGGAACTCATCAAATACAGTGGAATGTCAGGTCTTAAGTGGCTACACAGGATAATTGAAATGGCCTGGGAGTCGGGACAGGTTCCATCGGACTGGACAAAAGCAGTAATCACACCAATCTTTAAACATGGAAACAGAAAAGATTGTAACAACTACAGAGCTATCTCTTTAATCAGCGTTGTGGGTAAAATCTTCTCAGGTATTGTTGAAAGGAAAGTGTGAGTATTAGTTGAGGACCAATTGGATGAAAATCAGTGTGGGTTTAGGCCTCTTAGAGGTTGTCAGGACCAGATCTTTAGCTTACGGCAAATAATGGAGAAGTGTTATGAGTGGAACAGGGAATTGTATCTATGCTTTATAGATCTAGAAAAGGCATATGACCGGGTTCCTAGGAGGAAGTTATTGTCTGTTCTAAAAGATTATGGAATAGGAGGCAAACTTTTGCAAGCAATTAAAGGTCTTTACATGGATAGTTAGAGTTGACGGTAAATTGAGTTCATGGTTCAGAGTAGTTTCAGGGGTAAGACAAGGCTGCAACCTGTCTCCACTGTTGTTCATATTATTTATGGATCATATGTTGAAAACAATAGACTGTCTGGGTGAGATTAAGATATGTGAACACAAAATAAGCAGTCTTGCATATGCGGATGACTTAGTTGTGATGGCAGATTCGATTGAAAGTTTGCAAAGTAATATTTCAGAACTAGATCAGAAATGTAAGGACTGTGGTATGAAGATTAGCATCTCCAAAACGAAAGTAATGTCAGTGGGAAAGAAATATAAACGGATTGAGTGCCAAATAGGAGGAACAAAGTTAGAACAGGTGGACGGTTTCAAGTACTTAGGATGCATATTCTCACAGGATGGCAACATAGTGAAAGAACTGGAAGCGAGGTGTAGCAAAGCTAATGCAGTGAGCGCTCAGCTACGATCTACTCTCTTCTGCAAGAAGGAAGTCAGTACCAAGACTAACAAGGGGAGGCCGCCAATTGTGAAATTCAGATTCAATTCATACTGCGCATAATAAAAGCTCATGGCAAGAGGTGTATTGTGGCAAAGCACCAAGATGCACTTCTCAGCCGTTGTCGAGAAAATCGACAGTTAAAAGAAACCGTTGCAGTGAAATACTCTCTACGATTTATAATTAACTACAGCGTCGTGGCGCAGCGGTAAGCGCTCGGGTTCGTAATCCGAAGGTCGCCGGATCGAATCTCGCGCCATGCAACTATTTTTTTTTTTAGTATTTGTTTTTCGTAATTCAAATATACACACACACAGGGTGTTTCAAAAATGACCGGTATATTTGAAACGGCAATAAAAACTAAACGAGCAGCGATAGAAATACACCGTTTGTTGCAATATGCTTGGGACAACAGTACATTTTCAGGCAGACAAACTTTCGAAATTACAGTAGTTACAATTTTCAACAACAGATAGCGCTGCGGTCTGGGAAACTCTATAGTACGATATTTTCCACATATCCACCATGCGTAGCAATAATATGGCGTAGTCTCTGAATGAAATTACCCGAAACCTTTGACAACGTGTCTGGCGGAATGGCTTCACATGCAGATGAGATGTACTGCTTCAGCTGTTCAATTGTTTCTGGATTCTGGCGGTGCACCTGGTCTTTCAAGTGTCCCCACAGAAAGAAGTCACAGGGGTTCATGTCTGGCGAATAGGGAGGCCAATCCACGCCGCCTCCTGTATGTTTCGGATAGCCCAAAGCAATCACACGATCATCGAAATATTCATTCAGGAAATTAAAGACGTCGGCCGTGCGATGTGGCCGGGCACCATCTTGCATAAACCACGAGGTGTTCGCAGTGTCGTCTAAGGCAGTTTGTACCGCCACAAATTCACGAAGAATGTCCAGATAGCGTGATGCAGTAATCGTTTCGGATCTGAAAAATGGGCCAATGATTCCTTTGGAAGAAATGGCAGCCCAGACCAGTACTTTTTGAGGATGCAGGGACGATGCGACTGCAACATGGGGCTTTCCAGTTCCCCATATGCGCCAGTTCTGTTTATTGATGAAGCCGTCCAGGTAAAAATAAGCTTCGTCAGTAAACCAAATGCTGCCCACATGCTTATCGCCGTCATCAATCCTGTGTACTATATCGTTAGCGAATGTCTCTCGTGCAGCAATGGTAGCAGCGCTGAGGGGTTGCCGCGTTTGAATTTTGTATGGATAGAGGTGTAAACTCTGGCGCATGAGACGATACGTGGACGTTGGCGTCATTTGGACCGCAGCTGCAACACGGCGAACGGAAACCCGAGGCCGCTGTTGGATCACCTGCTGCACTAGCTGCGCGTTGCCTCTGTGGTTGCCGTACGCGGTCGCCCTACCTTTCCAGCACGTTCATCCGTCACGTTCCCAGTCCGTTGAAATTTTTCAAACAGATCCTTTATTGTATCGCTTTTCGGTCCTTTGGTTACATTAACCTCCGTTGAAAACTTCGTCTTGTTGCAACAACACTGTGTTCTAGGCGGTGGAATTCCAACACCAGAAAAATCCTCTGTTCTAAGGAATAAACCATGTTGTCTACAGCACACTTGCACGTTGTGAACAGCACACGCTTACAGCAGAAAGACGACATACAGAATGGCGCACCCACAGACTGCATTGTCTTCTATATCTTTCACATCACTTGTAGCGCCATCTGTTGTTGAAAATTGTAACTACTGTAATTTCGAAAGTTTGTCCGCCTGAAAATGTACTGTTATCCCAAGCATATTGCAACAAACGGTGTATTTCTATCGCTGCTCGTTTAGTTTGTATTGCCGTTTCAAATATACCGATCATTTTTGAAACACCCTGTGTGTGTGTGTGTGTGTATATATATATATATATATATATATATATATATATATATATATATATGAATATAATAGAGGGAAACATTCCACGTGGGAAAAATATATTTAAAAAGAACGATGATGAGACTTACCAAACAAAAGCGCTGGCAGGTCGATAGACACACAAACAAACACAAACATACACACAAAATCTAGCTTTTGCAACCAACGGTTGCCTCGTCAGGAAAGAGGGAAGGAGAGGGAAAGACAAAAGGATTTGGGTTTTAAGGGAGAGGGTAAGGAGTCATTCCAATCCCGGGGGCGGAAAGACTTACCTTAGGGGGAAAAAGGACAGGTATACACGCACACACACACACACACACACACACACACACACAGATATCCATCCGCATATACACAGCAACAAGCAGACATTTGTAAAGGCAAAGAGTTTGGGCAGAGATGTCAGTCGGGGCGGAAGTGTAGAGGCAAAGATGATGTTGAAATACAGGTGAGGTATGAGCGGCGGCAAATTGAAATTAGAAATTAGCGGAGATTGAGGCCTGGCGGATAGCGAGAAGAGAGGATATGCTGAAGGGCAAGTTCCCATCTCCGGAGTTCTGACAGGTTGGTGTTAGTGGGAAGTATCCAGATAGCCCGGACGGTGTAACACTGTGCCAAGATGTGCTGGCCGTGCACCAAGACATGTTTAGCCACAGGGTGATCCTCATTACCAACAAACACTGTCTGCCTGTGTCCATTCATGCGAATGGACAGTTTGTTGCTGGTCATTCCCACATAGAACGCTTCACAGTGTAGGCAGGTCAGTTGGTAAATCACGTGGGTGCTTTCACACGTGGCTCTGCCTTTGATCGTGTACACCTTCCGGGTTACAGGACTGGAATAGGTGAAGGTGGGAGGGTGCATGGGACAGGTTTTACACCGGGGGCGGTTACAGGGGTAGGAGCCAGAGGGTAGGGAATGTGGTTTGGGGATTTCATAGGGATGAACTAAGAGGTTACGAAGGTTAGGTGGACGGCGGAAAGACACTCTTGGTGGAGTGGGGAGGATTTCATGAAGGATGGATCTCATTTCAGGGCAGGATTTGAGGAAGTCGTATCCCTGCTGGAGAGCCACATTCAGAATCTGATCCAGTCCCGGAAAGTATCCTGTCACAAGTCAGGGTTCTTCTGTGGAAGGTTCCAGGTTTGAGGAGATGAGGAAGTGGCTCTGGAGGTACTGTTGCTTGTTGGTGGGTTTGATGTGGACGGACGTGTGAAGCTGGCCATTGGACAGGTGGAGGTCAACGTCAAGGAAAGTGGCATGGGATTTAGAGTAGGACCAGGTGAACCTGATGGAACCAAAGGAGTTGATGTTGGAGAGTACCTCCATTATGACAGCTGCCACCCATTCCACATCAAAGGAGTTGAGGTTGGAGAGTACCTCCATTATGACGGCTGCCACCCATTCCACATCAAACGGTCCCTTCCCTACAGCCTAGGTCTTCGTGGCAAACGAATCTGCTCCAGTCCGGAATCCTTGAACCATTACACCAACAACCTGAAAACAGCTTTTGCATCCCGTAACTACCCTCCCGACCTGGTACAGAAGCAAATAACCAGAGCCACTTCCTCATCTCCTCAAACCCGGAACCTTCCACAGAAGAACCCCTTTGCCTTTACAAATGTCTGCTTGTGTCTGTGTATATGCGGATGGATATGTGCGTGTGTGCGTGCGAGTGTATACCTGTCCTTTTTTCCCCCTAAGGTAAGTCTTTCCGCCCCCGGGATTGGAATGACTCCTTACCCTCTCCCTTAAAACCCAAATCCTTTTGTCTTTCCCTCTCCTTCCCTCTTTCCTGACGAGGCAACCGTTGGTTGCGAAAGCTAGAATTTTGTGTGTATGTTTGTGTGTCTATCGACCTGCCAGCGCTTTTGTTTGGTAAGTCTCATCATCTTTCTTTTAAATATATTTTTCCCACGTGGAATGTTTCCCTCTATTATATTCACACACACACACACACACACACACACACACACACACACACGCCATTGTCGAGAAAATCGACAGTTAAAAGAAACCGTTGTGTATATATATATATATATATAAAAAAGAAAGATGATGAGACTTACCAAACAAAAGCGCTGGCAGGTCGATAGACACACAGACAAACACAAACATACACACAAAATCTAGCTTTCGCAACCAATGGTTGCCTCGTCAGGAAAGAGGGAAGGAGAGGGAAAGACAAAAGGATTTGGGTTTTAAGGGAGAGGGTAAGGAGTCATTCCAATCCCGGGAGCGGAAAGACTCACCTTAGGGGGAAAAAAGGAGGGAAAAAAGGACAGGTATACACTCGCACACACACACATATCCATCCTCATATACACAGACACAAGCAGACATTTGTAAAGGCAAAGAGTTTGGGCAGAGATGTCAGTCGGGGCGGATGTACAAAGGCAAAGATGATGTTGAAAGACAGGTGAGGTACGAGCGGCGGCAAATTGAAATTAGAAATTAGCGGAGATTGAGGCCTGGCGGATAGCGAGAAGAGAGGATATGCTGAAGGGCAAGTTCCCATCTCCGGAGTTCTGACAGGTTGGTGTTAGTGGGAAGTATCCAGATAACCCGGACGGTGTAACACTGTGCCAAGATGTGCTGGCCGTGCACCAAGGCATGTTTAGCCACAGGGTGATCCTCATTACCAACAAACACTGTCTGCCTGTGTCCATTCATGCGAATGGACAGTTTGTTGCTGGTCATTCCCACATAGAACGCTTCACAGTGTAGGCAGGTCAGTTGGTAAATCACGTGGGTGCTTTCACACGTGGCTCTGCCTTTGATCGTGTACACCTTCCGGGTTACAGGACTGGAGTAGGTGGTGGTGGGAGGGTGCATGGGACAGGTTTTACACCGGGGGCGGTTACAGGGGTAGGAGCCAGAGGGTAGGGAAGGTGGTCTGGGGATTTCATAGGGATGAACTAAAAGGTTGCGAAGGTTAGGTGGACGGCGGAAAGACACTCTTGGTGGAGTGGGGAGGATTTCATGAAGGATGGATCTCATTTCAGGGCAGGATTTGAGGAAGTCGTATCCCTGCTGGAGAGCCACATTCAGAATCTGATCCAGTCCCGGAAAGTATCCTGTCACAAGTGGGGCACTTTTGGGGTTCTTCTGTGGAAGGTTCCGGGTTTGAGGAGATGAGGAAGTGGCTCTGGTTATTTGCTTGTGTACCAGGTCGGGAGGGTAGTTACGGGATGCAAAAGCTGTTTTCAGGTTGTTGGTGTAGTGGTTCAAGGATTCCGGACTGGAGCAGATTCGTTTGCCACGAAGACCTAGGCTGTAGGGAAGGGACCGTTTGATGTGGAACGGGTGGCAGCTGTCATAATGGAGGTACTGTTGCTTGTTGGTGGGTTTGATGTGGACGGACGTGTGAAGCTGGCCATTGGACAGGTGGAGGTCAACGTCAAGGAAAGTGGCATGGGATTTGGAGTGGGACCAGGTGAATCTGATGGAACCAAAGGAGTTGAGGTTGGAGAGGAAATTCTGGAGTTCTTCTTCACTGTGAGTCCAGATCATGAAAATGTCATCAATAAATCTGTACCAAACTTCGGGTTGGCAGGCCTGGGTAACCAAGAAGGCTTCCTCTAAGCGACCCATGAATAGGTTGGCATACGAGGGGGCCATCCTGGTACCCATGGCTGTTCCCTTTAATTGTTGGTATGTCTGGCCTTCAAAAGTGAAGAAGTTGTGGGTCAGGATGAAGCTGGCTAAGGTAATGAGGAAAGAGGTTTTAGGTAGGGCGGCAGGTGATCGGCGTGAAAGGAAGTGCTCCATCGCAGCGAGGCCCTGGACATGCGGAATATTTGTGTATAAGGAAGTGGCATCAATGGTTACAAGGATGGTTTCCGGGGGTAACAGACTGGGTAGGGATTCCAGGCGTTCGAGAAAGTGGTTGGTGTCTTTGATGAAGGATGGGAGACTGCATGTAACCTTCAACCCATTACATGCAGTCTCCCATCCTTCATCAAAGACACCAACCACTTTCTCGAACGCCTGGAATCCCTACCCAGTCTGTTACCCCCGGAAACCATCCTTGTAACCATTGATGCCACTTCCTTATACACAAATATTCCGCATGTCCAGGGCCTCGCTGCGATGGAGCACTTCCTTTCACGCCGATCACCTGCCGCCCTACCTAAAACCTCTTTCCTCATTACCTTAGCCAGCTTCATCCTGACCCACAACTTCTTCACTTTTGAAGGCCAGACATACCAACAATTAAAGGGAACAGCCATGGGTACCAGGATGGCCCCCTCGTATGCCAACCTATTCATGGGTCGCTTAGAGGAAGCCTTCTTGGTTACCCAGGCCTGCCAACCCGAAGTTTGGTACAGATTTATTGATGACATTTTCATGATCTGGACTCACAGTGAAGAAGAACTCCAGAATTTCCTCTCCAACCTCAACTCCTTTGGTTCCATCAGATTCACCTGGTCCCACTCCAAATCCCATGCCACTTTCCTTGACGTTGACCTCCACCTGTCCAATGGCCAGCTTCACACGTCCGTCCACATCAAACCCACCAACAAGCAACAGTACCTCCATTATGACAGCTGCCACCCGTTCCACATCAAACGGTCCCTTCCCTACAGCCTAGGTCTTCGTGGCAAACGAATCTGCTCCAGTCCGGAATCCTTGAACCACTACACCAACAACCTGAAAACAGCTTTTGCATCCCGTAACTACCCTCCCGACCTGGTACACAAGCAAATAACCAGAGCCACTTCCTCATCTCCTCAAACCCGGAACCTTCCACAGAAGAACCCCAAAAGTGCCCCACTTGTGACAGGATACTTTCCGGGACTGGATCAGATTCTGAATGTGGCTCTCCAGCAGGGATACGACTTCCTCAAATCCTGCCCTGAAATGAGATCCATCCTTCATGAAATCCTCCCCACTCCACCAAGAGTGTCTTTCCGCCGTCCACCTAACCTTCGCAACCTTTTAGTTCATCCCTATGAAATCCCCAGACCACCTTCCCTACCCTCTGGCTCCTACCCCTGTAACCGCCCCCGGTGTAAAACCTGTCCCATGCACCCTCCCACCACCACCTACTCCAGTCCTGTAACCCGGAAGGTGTACACGATCAAAGGCAGAGCCACGTGTGAAAGCACCCACGTGATTTACCAACTGACCTGCCTACACTGTGAAGCGTTCTATGTGGGAATGACCAGCAACAAACTGTCCATTCGCATGAATGGACACAGGCAGACAGTGTTTGTTGGTAATGAGGATCACCCTGTGGCTAAACATGCCTTGGTGCACGGCCAGCACATCTTGGCACAGTGTTACACCGTCCGGGTTATCTGGATACTTCCCACTAACACCAACCTGTCAGAACTCCGGAGATGGGAACTTGCCCTTCAGCATATCCTCTCTTCTCGCTATCCGCCAGGCCTCAATCTCCGCTAATTTCTAATTTCAATTTGCCGCCGCTCGTACCTCACCTGTCTTTCAACATCATCTTTGCCTTTGTACATCCGCCCCGACTGACATCTCTGCCCAAACTCTTTGCCTTTACAAATGTCTGCTTGTGTCTGTGTATATGAGGATGGATATGTGTGTGTGTGCGAGTGTATACCTGTCCTTTTTTCCCTCCTTTTTTCCCCCTAAGGTGAGTCTTTCCGCTCCCGGGATTGGAATGACTCCTTACCCTCTCCCTTAAAACCCAAATCCTTTTGTCTTTCCCTCTCCTTCCCTCTTTCCTGACGAGGCAACCATTGGTTGCGAAAGCTAGATTTTGTGTGTATGTTTGTGTTTGTCTGTGTGTCTATCGACCTGCCAGCGCTTTTGTTTGGTAAGTCTCATCATCTTTCTTTTTAAATATATTTTTCCCACGTGGAACGTTTCCCTCTATTATATTTATATATACATATATTATTATTATTATTCACGTTTGGGCCCTACTGGACCACGCGAAGTACAATCACGGGGCATTCAGTTATTTTCTTTTAGACTTTCTCTCTGCCCAAATTGTTTTCATTCTCTCGGAATGAGCTCTTTTCCTTTCATCAGACCATGTGGTTCCAGTTTTCTTTGGTTTTTCAGCTTGACCAACTACCCAGTCATGAATTTTTTGCCTAAATAATTTTCTGTCTTGAATTTCATCTTGTTTTATATCTGCCTCTTTCATGTCCTCTTTTATAGCAGCAATCCATTTTATTGTCTCAAATTTAGCTTTACTTCGATTTTCGTAGAATTCCACTACTTGTTTAGTTAGTCTGGTAGCATCCATTCTTTTAATATGCCCATAAAATTTTAATCTGCGTTTTTTCATATCCGAATATATGTTGGTGTATTGTTGAATTTCACTATTTGCTCTTAGCCTGTATGTTCCTTCTTCAGTATATTTTGGACCTAGAATTTTTCTGATTACTTTTCTTTCTCTTTTTTGGATTTCTTGAATGTCCTTTTTTCTGTTTAAAATTAGCGTTTCAGCCCCATAAAGGCACTCTGGTTTTATGACCGTGTTGTAATGTCTCAATTTAGAGTACCTCGAGAGACATTTTTTGTTGTAGATGTCTTTTGTAAGTCTAAAAGCTGTCTCCATCCTTTGACAACGAATTTCATTTCCAATTTTTTCTAGACCAGTCTCTGAGATTGTTTCACCTAAATATTTGAATTGCGAAACTCTTTTGATTTTTCCATACTTAGTTTCCAAAAGTTTGGGTGCCAGTTTGTTGCTAGTCATATACTGTGTTTTTTCAAATGAGATTTGGAGACCTACTCTTTCTGCTGTTTCTTTAAGAATTTCTATTTGTTTCTGAGCAATTTGGATGTCCTGCGTTAGAATAACCAAGTCGTCTGCAAAGGCCAAACAGTCTATTCGAATATTTGTTCGTCCTAATTTCACTGGTTGGTCAATTTTGAACTCCAATTTTCGTTCGCGCCACTCTTGTATTACTTTTTCTAGAACGCAGTTAAATAGCAACGGAGAGAGTCCATCACCTTGCCTCACGCCTGTTTTTATTTCAAAGGGTTCTGAAATTTCTCCTCTGAACTTTACTTTTGATTTTGTACCAGTTAGCGTGTCTCTGATAATTGCCGTGGTTTTAGGATCCAGGCCTTGTTCTTTCACAATTTGGAAAAGAGATTCACGATCCACTGAGTCATAAGCCTTTCTAAAATCTACAAAGGTACAAACTAGTTTTTTATTGTAAATTTTTTGATGTCTGAGAATTAGTTTGAGGACTAAAATCTGTTCTGGGCAAGATCTATTTGGCCTGAAACCTGCTTGATATTCGCCAATTTTCCATTCAAGTTGTTGTTGTGCTCGGTTCAGAAGACATTGAGAGAGGATTTTGTATGTGACTGGAAGAAGAGAAATTCCTCTGTAATTATTAACATCAGTTTTGTCTCCCTTCTTATGAAGTGGGTGAATCAAGGCGGTTTTCCATTCATCAGGAATTTTTTCAGTTTGCCAAATGTTTTGCATGATTGAAGTAATTTCTTTAACGGTTTTTGGACCAGCTGCCTTTAAAAGTTCTGCAACAATTCCATCTTCACCAGATGCTTTGTTGTTTTTCAACCTATGAATTTCTTTAATGATTTCCTCTTCATTTGGTGCAAGTGAAACTGGATTGCATTGTTGGGGAATTTTTGGTGGAAATCTTTCTGTGGGCTCGGGGCAATTTAGAAGATTCTTAAAATATTTAGAAAGTTCTTTGCAATTTTCTTGGTTGTTAAGAGCCAACTGTTCAGTTTCCTTCTTGAAGCAAAGATTCTGGGGTTGGTACCCCTTTATTTTGGTTTTAAAAGTTTTATAAAAATTTCTGGTATTGTATTTCTGAAAATCTTCTCCAATTTCTAAGAGTTGACTATTCTCATATTGTCTTTTTGTTTGTCTAATTAGTTTTGAAGTGTCTTTTCTAGTTGTCAGGAATGTATCATATGTGTCTTCTGTCTTGTTGCTATTCCATGCTTTAAATGTCTCTTGTCTGGCTTTGATTGCATGATCACAGTTTTCATTCCACCAAGCATGTTTCTTGTGTTTTCGTAAAGGAATTTGATCTTGAGCTGTTTTGATAATCTTGTGTTTGAGTTGTTCCCAATTTTGTGCACTTGTTTTGTTAAATTCGTCTGCTAATAATGATGGTTGGATTTTACTGGTGTCAAATTTGGGGATTAATGGTGTCCTTTTGTTGAAATTTTGGGGTTTTAGCTTTAGTTTCACACGGGTTAAGTAATGGTCTGAGTCAATATTGGCGCCTTTACGAACTTGAACATTTAAAATTTCTTTGTGACATGGATACGAGATTGCAACATGGTCAATTTGGAATTCACCTATGTCCTTGTTAGGTGATCGCCATGTCTTTTGTTTTGAAGGTTTTTTCTTAAAATATATATATATGCAACGGTTTCTTTTAACTGTCGATTTTCTCGACAACGGCTGAGAAGTGCATCTTGATGCTTTGCCACAATACACCTCTTGCCATGAGCTTTTATTATGCGCAGTATGAATCGAATCTGAATTTAACAATTGGTGGCCTCCCCTTGTAAGTTATCTGTGCACCATTTAATCTTTCGACCAACTTTGTTGTATGGGAGCGAAAGCTGGGTGGATTCAGGTTACCTTATCAACAAGGTTGAGGTTACGGATATGAAAGTAGCTAGGATGATTGCAGGTACTAGTAGATGGGAACAATGGCAGGAGGGTGTCCACACTGAGGAAATCAAAGAAAAACTGGGAATGAACTCTATAGATGTAGCAGTCAGGGCGAACAGGCTTAGATGGTGGGGTCATGTTACACGCATGGGAGAAGCAAGGTTACCCAAGAGACTCATGGATTCAGCAGTAGAGGGTAGGAGGAGTCTGGGCAGACCGAGGAGAAGGTACCTGGATTTGGTTAAGAATGATTTTGAAGTAATAGGTTTAACATCAGAAGAGGCACCAATGTTAGCACTGAATAGGGGATCATGGAGGAACTGTATATGGGGGGCTATGCTCCAGACTGAACGCTGAAAGGCATAATCAGTCTTAAATGATGATGATGATGATTATGGAAATGGAAGAGAATGTAGATGAAGATGAAATGGGAGATATGAGACTGCGTGAAGAGGTTTGACACAGCACTGAAAGACCTACATCGAAACAAGGCCCTGGGAGTAGACAACATTCCATTAGAACTACTGACAGCCTTGGGAGAGCCAGCCCTGACAAAACTCTACCATCTGGTGAGCAAGATGTTTGAGACAGGTGAAATACCCTCAGACTTCAAGAAGAATATAATAATTCCAATCCCAAAGAAAGCAGGGGTTGACAGATATGAAAATTACTGAACTATCAGTTTAATAAGCCATGGCTGCAAAATACTAACGCAAATTCTTTACAGATGAATGGGAAAAACTGGTAGAAGCCGACCTCAGGGAAGATTACTTTGGATTCCGTAGAAATGTTGGAACACGTGAGGCAATACTGACCCTACAACTTATCTTAGAAAATAGATTAACGAAAGGCAAACCTACGTTTCCATCATTTGTAGACTTAAAGAAAGCTTTTGACAATGTTGACTGGAATACTCTCTTTCAAATTCTGAAGGTGGCAGGGGTAAAATACAGGGAGCGAAAGGCTATTTACAATTTGTACAGAAACCAGATGGCAGTTATAAGAGTCGAGGGGCATGAAAGAGAAGCAGTGGTTGGGAAGGGAGTGAGACAGGGTTGTAGCCTCTCCCCGATGTTATTCAATCTGTATATTGAGCAAGCCGTAAAGGAAACAAAAGAAAAATTCGGAGTGGGTATTAAAATTCATGGAGAAGAAGTAAAAACGTTGAGGTTCGCCGATGACATTGTAATTCTGTCAGAGACAGCAAAGGACTTGGAAGAGCAGTTGAACGGAATGGACAGTGTCTTGAAAGGAGGATATAAGATGAACATCAACAAAAGCAAAACGAGGGTAATGGAATGTAGTCAAATTAAGTCGGGTGATGCTAAGGGAATTAGATTAGGAAATGAGACACTTAAAGTAGTAAAGGAGTTTTGCTATTTAGGGAGTAAAATAACCGATGATGGTCGAAGTAGAGAGGACATAAAATGTAGACGGGCAATGGCAAGGAAAGCGTTTCTGAAGAAGAGAAATTTGTTAACATCGAGTATAGATTTAAGTGTAGGGAAGTCTTTTCTGAAAGTGTTTGTATGGAAGTGAAACGTGGATGATAATAGTTTAGACAAGAAGAGAATAGAAGCTTTCGAAATGTGGTGCTACAGAAGAATGCTGAAGATTAGATGGGTAGACACATAACTAATGATGAGGTACTGAATAGAATTGGGGAGAAGAGAAATTTGTGGCACAACTTGACTAGAAGAAGGGATCGGTTGGTAGGACATTTTCTGAAGCATCAAGGTATCACCAATTTAGTATTGGAGGGCAGCACGGAGGGTAAAAATCATAGAGAGAGACCAAGAGATGAATAGACTAAGCAGATTCAGACGGATGTAGGTTGCAGTAGGTACTGGGGGATGAAAAAGCTTGCACAGGACAGAGTAGCATGGAGAGCTGCATCAAACCAGTCTCTGGACTGAAGACCACAACCACAACCACAACCACAACAACAACATGCCCATTCCGTGAAATTAAAACGTCAGGTTTTGTTGAATTGTGCGTTAGAAATTGTAAAAACTGAGTCTCACTGTGATTTAGTGTTAATTTATTTTCTACAAGCTATGAACTTACGTCATGAAATGCACTATTTGAAACCGGGCCAATGCTGCACACAACATCCTTTACTACCAAGCTAGTGTCATCAGCAAACCGAAATATTTTAGAGTTACCCATATACTAGAGGGCATATCATTTATATAAATAAGGAACAGGAGTGGCCCTAACACTGATCCCTGGGGCACCCCCCACTTGACCGTACCCCCACTCAGACCCACATCACAGCCATTCTCATTATTGTGAATAATGACCTTTTGCTGTCTGCTGCTAAAGTAAGAGGTGAACCAACTGCGAGCTACTTCCCATATTCTGTAATGGTTCAACTTCTGGAGCAATATTTTATGATCAATGCAATCGAATGCCTTAGTTAAGTAAAAAAATATTCCTAGCATTCAAAACCTTTTGTTTAACGTGTTCAGTACCTCACAGAGAAAAGAGAATATAGCACTTTCAGTTGTTATATGACTTCTAAAGTCTAACAGTACATATAAAATGATCAATTATTCTTACATACACGGCCTTTTCAATAACTTTAGCAAACACTGATGGTATAGAAACAGGTCTAAAATTATCTGCATTATCCCTTTCTCCTTTTTTTATAAAGCAGCTTTACTACTGAGAACTTTAATTGTTCAGGAAACTGACCATTCCTAAAGGTAAAATTACAAATATGGCTAAATACAGGGCTAACATGTGCAGCACAGGACTTTGATATTCTGATAGGCACTCCATCATGACCATGAGAGTCCTTAGTTCTCAGTGACTTAATTATTGACTATCTCCCTCTTGCTTGTATCGTAGTTGAGTACTTCAGACATCAATCTCGGAAAAGCATTTGCCAAGAAAGTTTTATGATTCCCTGTAGAAACTTAAATTTTCATTTAATTCTACAGCAATGCTCAGAAAATGATTGTTAAATACTGTACATATATTTGACGTATCAGTACAGAAATATTTTTACTGCTAACTGACTTTATATTGCCGACCTTGTGCTGCTGGTTCAAAAATGGCTCTGAGCACTATGGGACTTAACTGCTGTGGTCATCAGTCCCCTAGAACTTAGAACTACTTAAACCTAACTAACCTAAGGACGTCACACACATCCATGCCCGAGGCAGGATTCGAACCTGCGACCGTAGCAGTCACGCGGTTCCGGACTGAGCGCCGAGAACCGCGAGACCACCGCGGCCGGCCTTGTGCTGCTGATCAGACTCTTCCTTCACAACTGAATATATGGTTTTAATTTTATCCTGTGAGTTAGCTATTCTATTTGCATACCACATACTCTTTGCCTTCCTAATAACATTTATTAAGCACCTTACAATACTGATTGTAATGGATACTGTAGCTTGATTGTGACTACTTCTAACATTTTGATATAATTCTCGCTTTGTTCTACATGATATCCTTATCCCACTAGTCAGCCACCCGGGCTGCCTATTACTAATAGTACCCCGTTTAGAATGTTGTAATGGAAAGCAACTCTCAAAGAGCATGAGAAATGTGTTAAGGAAAGCATTATATTTACCATCTACGTTATCGGCGCTATAAACATCCTGCCATTCTTGTTCCTTGACATGGTTTAAAAAACTACGGTTGTTGGATTAACTTTCCTACATAGTTTGTAATTAAATGTGATTTGTTTGAGTACTAAAGCCTTTCAGTGTTAAAATTTGTGTATCACGGTCTGAAAGGCCATTCACCCTTTTACTAACAGAATGCCCATCTAGTACTGAAGAATGAATAAAAATATTGTCTATGGCTGTGCTACTGATCCCCTGCACCCTAGTTGGAAAAAACAGTCTGCATCAGATCATATGAATATATGAGATATACCAACATCCTTTTTCTTGCCCCATCATATACAAAATTTATATTCAAGTCACCACAACTAATTTCTGGTATTTCCTACAAAGTGAATCAAGTACCCCCTCTAGCTTGAGCAGAAATGATCTGAAATCAGAGTTAGGGGGGCCTATACAACAACAACTAGAAGTTTAGTTTCACTAAATTCAACTGCCTCCCCCCCCCCCCCCTTTAAGTAACTTCTTGAAAAGTGCCAGCTAATCTGTATCCTGGTAAGGGAAGCCTCTGAATTGGAAGCCTCTGAATTGTCTAATTATTTCAGTGGTGTTCTTATATACCAATAATTTCATACTCAACACCTATAAGCAGTTCACTAGCTTTATTTCTAATACCTCTTATATTTTGATGAAATATGCTAATTCCTTCTCTACTTGGAAACATTACATCCTCTGAAGGTGAGCCCTTAGTTAGAGGGACTTCCTTTAAGCAGGTATACATATCAGCTGACTTTAGTCTAAAAAAGGTGCAGCTCCAACACCAACTACTACAGGAATTTTTCCGCGAGTGATTGCACTGCATTCCCCCCCAATGAAAATACTTTGAACAAATTCCACACTGTAATCCACTACTCACAAACATACACAGAGCCCACACTACTTACTCATGGTAAAATTTTACAGCTACTGGGGGAAAAAACTAAACATCTACATATATACTCCACTAGCCACCAAACACTGTGTGGCGGAGGGCACAATTCGTGGAAAAGTCATATCTCCCCCCCCCCCCCCCTCCCCACCCGTTCCAATCGCGGATCGCACAAGGGAAAAATGGCTGGCTGAATGCCTCAGTATGAGCTCTAATTTCCCTATCTTTGAATGGTGTTCATTGCACAATTTGAAAGTTGGTGGTAATAATATATGCTATAAATCCTCGGCGAAGATCGGATTTCGGAATTTAGTGAGCAGCCCCTTCCGTTTGGCACGTCGTCTATCTCCAAGTGTGCCCCACTTCAACCTTTCTATGAAATTTGTAATGCTCTTGCGATGGCTAAAATAATCTTTGGACTTTCTCAATCTCTTGAATCAGACCCAACTGGTAAGGGTCCCATACAGACGAACAATATTATCAAGACTGGATGAACTAACGTATTGTAAGCAATTTCCTTTGTTGAAGGACTGCATCGCTTCAGGATTCTACCAATAAACCACAATCTAGAGTTCACCTTGCCCGTTACTTGTGTAATCTGATCATTCCATTTGAAATCATTTAAAATAATCACACCCAGATACTTGATGGATGTTACTGCTTCCGAAGACTGGGCATTTATTTTGTAGTCTTACATTAACCCTGTGTTGCATGAATTTCACTGCAGTGGACAACTTTTAATGGTCAATTCTCTGGTGTTTTCAATGAGTCATGAGGCTGAAAATGCATGCAGGACACAACACCAGTAGGTAGTGCCCACTGCAGTGAACTGTGTGCATTTGCAGCCTCAGGACTCATTGAAAATGCCAAAGAAACGACCATTAACAGCTGTCCACTGTAGTGGACACTATGCACCATAGGGTTAATGGGGATTTTTGCGGTTATACACAGTAGGTTACAATTACTAATAGTGAGAGATAACTGCCAGTCATTACACCAAGCATTTGTTTTTTGCAAATCCTTATTGATTTGTACACAACTTTCATGTGATACTACTTTCCTGTAGACTACAGCATCATCGGCAAACAGTCTAATGCCACTGTCAATACCATCAAGCAGATCGTTTATGTAAATCGTACAAAGCAGCTGACCTATTGTGCTGCTCTGGGGCACATGTGAAGTTACACTTGTTTCTGTTGAAGTCACCCCATTCAGGACGACATACTGCTCTCTGTCGGTTGGAAAACTTTCTATCCAACCGCATATGTCATCAGATAGTTTTGACAATGAGATACATACAAGTTCTAAACCATTTTATTTTCAATGATGAACCAGTATAGTTGTCGGTAACTTAACGTGGTTCTCCATATCAAGAACAAGTGTTGGAAACAACAGCTGATAATGCAGTTACATGGGAGCAGTTTCTGAATTACAAAGGTTGAAAAGACTGTTGTGACAATACACATCCTAGTGCTGAAGGGAGCAAAGAATCACCAACAGAAATCTTTCGTACACTATTCCCTTCAGAGTTGTTACTTACAATAATATATGAAACAAATCTAAATGCAATTCAAAAGATAGGTGGCTCAACAAATTTTGTGCATACAAATGAAGATGAAATACGTAGATTTCTTGCAATATTTATTTACTTATTTTATTTATCCATCTGTAGACAATAAATACTATATGGATATTGTCAAAAAATATGTCAGCTTACAGAAAACCATTTCAAGGAAATGGAACTTACAAATATGTGAATACAAGAGTACAAACAAAATTCAATACATTTTAACACAGAATGATAAGATGATACAATACAAAGGAACCACTTTATATACATATATACATATATACTTATGGTATATTAATTGCAGTCTTTTTTCTATAGGGCTTTACTTTTGTCCCCCCTAGACAGCAAATCCTTATAAACACTACAGTGATAAAGTAGAGATTTTACATCACACAACAGCTGTCTGTAAGGTACGTAAATGTAATGGGAAGTTTAGGGGCAAAGACATTATTTTTCCATTTTGCCTTAATAAAAATATCTGGAAATGTTTATTGTTCTACTAATGGGCACAAAGAGATCACCCAGTATAAACATCACTGGTCTTCTGATCCTGTGAAGTGAGTTACTTACATTTATTCAGTGTTCTCATGAAATTTATTTTCTTGGCTGCTGGGCAACAATGTAAATAACAATGAGCAGCAGCCCAAGAAAGGAGAATGTGGCTATGGTAAATTATACAAGGTACATCCTCTTCTACATTTCCACTCCTTTCTATCACTCTTATCAATCAACAGAGAACCAGTGTGTGATTGAATATCAGATACATGGGCTGTTCCAGTGTGAAGCAATATTTACCCCAGAGGCCAACAAATAGGGGTTATAAAATATTTTTGCAAGCAAATGGAAACAGCTGCATATTACAGTTTGAGATGAGGTTAGATTAGATGTACTTCTCATTCCAATTGATTCATAGTCAGGAGATCCTCTGGGATGTGGAACAGGTAAGATACTTACTATAAAGCCGCAGGAAACACTACAAAATAAATAAAGGTGCTAGAGTCAAAATTACGACAAAGCCTTCATCGATTGAACCACAAGGCATTTCTCAATAATTATTTTACTTCGTTACCTCTGTTCACTGAGGGTGAGTTGGGATGTCTTTAGATTTCAGCAGTGAGAAGATGGTGGACAGAGGAGACTTCCAGTTTGTCTGTTCTGAAGAAGAAATTGTCTCTATGTTATGAAAGGTTTAAAAAAAAGCAACTCTTTTTCTCCAATTGACAAAACAAAGGACGCGTCAACATCCACAAGAAAAAAAATGACAGCACAGGAGCTGAGATATGGTGCCTATGCCTACAACCTGTAAAAGATTACAATCCTCATATGGGATACCTGCATGGATATAATAAAATCCCTACATGAAACTGGCAAAAAAAAGTAAAAAGTGGTGGCATCATATGCTGCAACTGTTGTGAACTAGTAGCCAATTTTCACAGAAAGATGTGAACAGGGTACATCCATGTCATTCCTAGTGTGTCACCTTGTAATCACTGCACGTCTTTCGAGAGCTACAAAGTCAACCCCAAATGGTGGAAAGATACTGCCAATGGAACAGAACTCGTTCAAACCCAACGTAGCACCGGAGAAAAGTTTCAATAACCTTACATGTGTACTTTGTAACAAAGCAGCTAATACCAGTCGTACTAAGCGGAGTTGTGAAGTGTGTGATGTAGGCATGTATGTTAATAATGTGAAGAACTATCCTGCATTGTACTCCAAACAGATTGACTGCCATATCTGAGAACTGTTCATTCTGGACTAGTGATTTTACAGCAAAACCACGTGCAGTAAAAAAAAAATGCAAGAGTAATCCTCTCATTCTTATTAGTGTAATTATTTTATATTTTTTCCCAAAATATATTTTGCTTTCTTGGGCCACAAAGGCTTCAATATTAAATGTATTAAGATATGCTTCTGTAGCTCTGTATGTATAAATAATCTGAAAATTGTGAACATTTTGACTACATTCATACAATGCAGATTGCCTACAGGTGGATGAATGAAGTAATTAATTTATTAATTAATCAGTCCATAAGAACACAGTAACTCACGGTGCAGCAAGTTTATATCCTCACTGTCTAGTTCTTTGTTCCAAGGCTGGCCACTAGTATTAGCTGCTGCAGTTTGATTTACAAAATTTGACATTCCTGGAACTAACAACACAGTTTAAGTGCTAAAACTAAGTAAAGACTATTTCTATAAATTAGAAACTACATAACAGTAAAGTATTTAAAAGAATGTCAAGATCTTTACACTCTTCATGACTCAATGAATGAAGGCTAAAATGCAGTTTATATGCTGAAATTGGTTCTCAATTAACCCTTTACTGGACGTGTGGGGTCATTTTTGTCTACGTGCACAATCCAACTTGTCACATCCTAATATGCACCACCTGCCATTGTTTACATCCCATCTTCACTGCAGTATGCCATTAGAGTGTTTCAGTCAACCTGCCAGTTACTATCTAGTTGTGAGCCTTGCAAGACCTTTCTGACCCCACACACCTGGGAATGTGTCAGTTGGTACGGAGGTGAGTTGGTTTAGAATTTTAATTCGCTATACATACTGGGGTAAATGATATAATTCTTACTGAGATACAATGAAGTAAGTACTATATACATTCGTTTCAACCTTTTGTTCATATTTCGTTGCAATGACGACCTTTAAGATGCTTCACTATCATTTTTTCCAATGTACCATTTCCAGTCACCATATTTTCAGATGGCTGCATTCTGCACAACCAAAGAACTAAGGGAGGAATCTCGTTGGCGCGAGAGGGACGAAACAGACGAGAACCACGCGGAGGAGAGATCTTGCTTCTGACGCAGAACAAGAAGGAATTGAATCCAAAACAGGCTGCCTGGAGGACAGAATTTTTTTGTATCCAAAGAGAAACTTGTAAAATGGTAAAAAGGAACTACCAGCCAGAACCCTCGTAACCCAGAAACATAACACCATAACCATAACCCAATTGACTGGAAGAAAGGTGTACTCCAGATGTGTAGTGTCTGTCATCGATTAATTTTCTATTTCATTTGATGAAAATATAGTGACCTCAGTAGTAAATTGCACCAATATATACACAGAATCAGTAAAAAATAAATATTCCAGAGAGTGGGATGTCAAATATAAGGCAAGAGAAGAAATAAACTGTTTTCAGACTACTCTATTTGGCTTTGCTTCGCAAAGCCACTCAAGTGGTTGGTTGGTTTGTGGGGGGGATTTGAAGGTACCAGACAACAAAAGGCCATGGCCCCTTCCACTCATTTAAATTATGACAATTTATAAGAAGACATTCTTTCTTAGAATCATCAGATTTGATGACATCACACCCATGAAACAAGAAGAGAACATAAGTTAGCACCTGTAAGGGACTTTCTCACTGCTATAAATAATAATGGTAAAAATGCATTCAGTCCAAGTGAATACTGTACAACTGACAAAGAGCTTATACCTTTCAGGGGGGAAATGTCCATTTACACAATATTTGCTGCAAAAACCTGAAAGATATGGAATAAAGGATTTTCACACGAATTATTTAGTCATCTTCGATATACATATGGAGGCACACAACTGGACAAGAGAACACCGTATTATCAACTGTGAACAGGTTGACAACCTGTTGCAGGTATCAACAGGAACATAACTTTTGACAATTGGTCTACAAGTTACCAACTAGCCTAGTTCAGCTTCTCCTTACGAAAAAGTTAACGGTTGTGGGCACTTTATGAAAAGCGTGAAATTTCACCAGGATTTCAGCCTAGTATGCATAAAACAATGTATAGCAGTGTCTTTGGATTGACTAAAGATTTGACTTTAGTATCATATGTTACTGTCAAAAATAACAAGTGGCCTAATTTTATTATTAATAGTGCATCGCAATGCAGCCATTAACTTATCAACTGGTGTGTACGCAATGGCCGAAATACTCACCTTTTACCACGGTACCAAAGGTGGGGTCGATACATGCAATCAGTTCAGTACAAATTTTAATATTGGTAGATAAACAAGAAGTTGGCCACTATCTATATTTTTCAATTTTCTAAATGTAACAGGTATAAATGAACATTTGCTGTAGGCCTGTAACATGGCCCGAAAACAGGTTACCTACTATGAAGAAAATTTCTAGGGATCTTGAGAGAATCCTTGGTTGAAAACTACATCAAAATGTGGCAATGGATAGATAACATTCCCTTGACCTTCAGGAACAAAAACTGATTTACATTTAGGAGAGGATATAAAACAGTTTGGAGTGGTCACTGATGCTGCTGGATCTTCTTGTGGGAGGTGCAAAATAAGCCCCACAAAAAGATGACGAAGAACCTTCACAGAGACGTGCAACATGCAAATCCTTTACGTGCAAAGCTCATGTAAACATAATATGTGGAGACTGTATCGATGATTTAGAATGAACTGTATTTGGAGTATTAATACAAATTCTCGATACTCTGTTGGTGTTACTGTTTATTTTCAAGCGTATTCAATAAAATCGTTCACCTTTATTGTCTTATAAATGAGTTATTTGTTTCCTCTATCATGGAAGAATATTTCGAAGGCCATACAGCGAGAATTGCCATTACTGAACGTGTACGTACGTACTGTACACGGGGACGTAAATGACCCCAGGCGCCCGTAAGTGGGTATCCATCCCACGAGCCTACCTAAGGGTTAATACCCAATCTAATTTAACAAATATTTAATGGGTCTCATTACTACAACAAACAACGAAATGACAATGTGCAGCATAGAGACAGCATTTTGCATATTTATAAATTCGAACGAGTTATTTATTCTTAAATTTTAGACAAACACTAGCTGGCAACACAAAATGAAAACTACATTTCTCAGCAATACTCACTTTTTTCGGGCCACAATTCTGGAGACGCCCTGTCGAGGTTTTCCATACTCAGCAAATTTTCGTCCAGTTCTGACATGTTGCTTACTACAAATAAATTTCAAGTAATGAAATAACCACGCCGAATAAGAAATATGCTATGAAAATCCTTTACATTATAACGAAATACCTTTCGTTCCTACCTTGATGAATTCTCCCATTTGAAGCATTCGCCATTTCCGCATTCATATGATTCTCGGAATTGAACAGTGCCGCCAATGACACCTTTTAGCAACACCACCTGTGGTAATTGTGACAATTATATTGCTTATTTTACGAGATAAAAATGTGAACGTGAACATCAATTAGTCATCAAAATACTGGGTTCATAAATATTTTTCAAAGGCATATGTATTTTGCAGTGCGTGATTCGGTAACTGGTATTGCTGCAGTAGTGTGACCAAGTTAGCATAATAGTTTTATTTTTCAGCTTTTGACGCAACATATTTTGACAAATAAAAAATATGCACCATATTGTAACATTTGTGAACAATAAATGTTATGTTTGACCTGTGCTTTAGACAGTGTTACTACTCAGGGACCATATACGTTGAAAGCATCGATGAAGGCTGTTAATCATTTGAAATCGATTTGCAAAAGTAAATAAAGAAAAGATGGTTTTGCGACTGGTTGCTGCTTATTTGGTAATTTTTATAAATGAAGACTCAGAAGGAAATAATCGATAGTGATGAATGACGTACATCTCTGATCATTGTGCATTCTGTATTTGTCACATAGTGATCATTGGATTTAATGTGACCCACAGACCATTATATACTGTTGTGAAGTTCTATATATGTGTGAATACGCGGAAGTCAGGTGTATTTTACCTTTTATTTTTCAGTGTTGTGATTTGGTATCTGATTTGCTACAGCTGCAATGGAGGAAACAGAGGGGACTTTCAGTGACGTTTTAATGGATTCACATAATACACAGGTGACACAGCTTGGTCATGGGTTACGCCCATTTACAATACGTGTTCATTAAACGCGCTTGTCAGAAGAACGACTATGTCTGTCATAAATATGTGTATGATTTGTAGACAAGAGAGACCTCGAGAAGAATACTACATTTCAGCGATGGAATTTTAGAAGAATGCACTGCAGAGGAGGTTTGTGTCGCTGAATCTGACGGGAAAACTTCGGACACCGTTGCGGCTGTCGATCCGGTATGTTACATATCTGTAACTTTATCACTATATTAATTACGCGGTTGAAATTGACACCGGATTTCATTGTAAGGTCACAGGACAACAAAGTAAGTTATATACTTAATATTATATGTATATTGACAGATAATAATGGTAGAATTCACTTCAATATGAGATGTGAATAATACTCCTTGCCTCATCCCACATTCGTCGGCAATACATCTCGTGCCATTATTCGCTGTACAAAAGTAGAACGTCTACCTTTGTCCCAATGGTAGACGTGTGCATGCAAGGTATATTGAAGGAGAAATGAGCCAGCTTGTGCTAGTTCGCACCCCAGACAAGTAAACAATCGAAAGGCTCGATACGATGACATACCGTGGCGTCAGTGTGTTTACAACTCAATAACGGATTCCGCCAGAGTTGCCCTTAAATTTTAGAGTATATTTTTGATTCTTTTTACGAAAAATTTCAATCATTGTGTTAACAAGCTTATGTCACCGTAATAGTCTTTTCAAACACTTTCGGATGCCGTTATACAAGTACATCATTATGTTAAAAAAAAATTGCTTCAGTATCTTGATCAATACAGAATTTCAAGCTACTTGGTGTACTATCATTTGCCAAAAACCTTGTTTTATATCTGGAATTGTTCACAAAATAAAATGGGTGTTAAGCTTTCCATGACTCACTGTGTATAACATCATAAATGAAGTCCTCTCTGAATTAAACAATAAGATGCCTTGCAAGGCATTTGATTGTGGGGAGGGGGGGGGGGGGGAGGGGAATAAGATGTACACTCCCACTTCCACAGATACATTTTTGGAATCACTGCAGAAAGTATAAGATTCCATTGACCAAAAAAAAAGTTAGGTACCGAATCTACTGTTATTTCTGATCTTTGTAAATTATTTATAGAAAAAAGATGTAGTAGCACCCTGAAATAGATAAGGCTGTAGATTTGGGTTGCATACTGCTTTCTGGTATTTTCACAATTAAAAATTTTTCCTTATTGCGCTCTGACATATGACCACTCAGCAATTTCTCTGAGTGTTTCACTGAGCCGAGCCAGGTGTTGTTTTTTAACAATGACAGACTTATGTACTCCAATTCTCTCAGTGCATTATAAACTGTTCAACAGATCTATGCAGGTGATAGTGATGCAGACAGTTTGGGACACAGTTACTGTAGTAAAGATGCAGGACGATGAGACGTTGGGATGCTCGCACTTACGTGACCTTGCTGGAAAGCTACACTGTTGACATTATTCTTACACCTTGCATTTTATAACTAGACGAGGAAAGCTTTTTGCTGGGGTCGCAAGGACTGATCCCTTCATGTACCTTTCATAGTGGACTGGTCAGATTTGTCCATGTGTTCTGCCTCAGACATATTCCAGAGCTGTAGGATTTGAACATCCAGTCCTTCCCACATCCACTCGGGTGGTGTAATATGGTCGCATACACTATGGTCGGACTGCCCACACAACTGTTTACCTACCTGTGCTAGTGGGTGGGTATTTAAATGTAGGCTATTCCAGCAGGTAGTCACGTATGATATCACTGCTCTGGGCTGTGAATGGCAAATTTCCTGAACCTTGCCTTCATCAGCATCTCAGTCTGGACTTTCTATCTCTCGGCAGCTGCAGGTATTACCCATATGTATTTCTTTTTTTATGGTTCCCTTTTCACTTGATGGATAAGTAGATTTGGCCGCATTTTCAAGTTCGATTATTGGACGTTGTTGATCAAACTGTTCCTGTTTATGTGGCCAGTAAGTAGATGCCCCTCTTCAGTGTCAAATGTCATTAATATGAGATTACAGCTACACAATCTTAACTCTGTAATACTTTGTTAAATTATTTTACTAATTCGCCAGGTGGAATCTTCCAAATTGGCCGATATTTTGGCAGGTAGCTTCCCGCGTGTACTCCAGTTGCTAGATGGCACTGCAGCTTCCAAAACAGTGGATCAGCTACTCTCTGATATATCGGCAGATCTGGAGGCTTTTACCCAGCCACCACACTGTAAACTATTCGTATAGTGTAGGTGTGGCGTTGACAAGTGTGGCGATTTCTTTTGTAGTCGACGATGTCCTGGGGACCGTGGCTGTGGCACAAGGCAGTCTCTGCTGGGTCCACTACCCTGCGAGCCTGCGACTATGTGGGGGAAACACTTGCCGACTTCTTTGGAATCACTACACCGAAGTATCAGCTCGAGATTGATGAGTACAAGAGGATGGTCCGAGAGGTAACAAAATTGACTGATTTAGGAAGAGTCTGTGTCCTAAATATTGTGATATTGCCAGATGTAAAGTAAAAAGTATTGTCTTAATAGAATCTCTTCATTTAAATTTTAGGGTAGGAAGCTAAAAAATGTAATGCTGACAGATGTTAAATGTCACTGCTAAAGTCGCTGCCTGCCCAGTTCTTGTATTTCTTCATTTGGCATACTGAGTGAGCTAATATTTTCAAAGAAACTGACAGCTTTAAATGTTAAATCTTTTTAAAATTTTCCCCCATTGCCATGAATGACATTAAGTTCAAGAGTAATGTAAATTCCCAGATGGAATAATGCATAAAATAAAGGCAACCGCTCACCTTTAGCAGACTGCCACGTGAGGTAGATACGCTTAACAGAACACAGTAGCGCACAATGGAAACTTCAGGTATGAATAGCAATAATGTATGAAAAGATAGATTGCCACTTAGCATAAAGAACACACATTAAGTAGCAGACAGATACAATTAACACTTAACACAAAGCTTTCAGCCACAGCCTTATCAACATAAGAGAAACAAACACCATTCTTACACACAAGCAAGCGCACCTCGTGCACACGTGACTGCCAACTCTGACAGTTCGAGCCAGAACACAGCTATCGTGTGGGATGGAAGTAGCAATCGGGAGGGGCTGGGGAAGGGGAAGGAATAGTAGTGTTTGGGTAGTGGATGAGAGGAATACGGTCTGACGAAGTGTGCAGGGACTAGAATGTCAACAGGCAAAGCATCAGGATTTTGTGGGACATGGAAGTGAGGAAAAGGGACTAAAAAAGGAGAGGCCTCACCCTGCGGTAACATACTGTCCCCACTCCCTCCACCCAACAGTTTCCTGTCCTGTCTCCATCCTGTCATCTACCCCCAGTTCTTGTCTAGCACACACTTTGTTTGCTACCCTCTGCCAACACAAATCTCCATCTTTCCTTGCTCCTTTCCTTTTTTCTTTTTACCTCACTTCCCTGTAGGCCAGACTAATAGGTCATTTAAGTTAAGGTACAAAGAACATAGAAATGTTTATCAGCGTATAAATTTTGAGAAGCTAGATGTAGCCATGGATATTCGTGAAACTGCCACCCTCCCTGTGCCCTCCGCCCCGCCATTAGATATGGATGAGGATCCTGGAACTTTGCATATGCAAGATAAAGGCAAGAAAGTGGATCTACTAGAACTGGGTGTACAGAAGTATTATACATTAAATGAACAGCTTACAGACAACGTGTGTGTGTGTGTGTGTGTGTGTGTGTGTGTGTGTGTGTGTGTGTGTGTAATCCAACTTCTACATCATTTCAGTGCAGTAATGTGTTCATTGTAAGTAAGTATTATAGTAGTTCTTGTTCATTCAAAAAAGACTATCGTTCCACTTGGGACCTGTGGAATGGTACATTAGCTTATTTGTTTGAGTTGTTAATATTTGTCATGTATTATTGTTTTTCTGACATGTTCTACATCCTGGAGGACCTCCTCACTATGGCTCAATTGGAATGAAAGTAAATCTAATATACATATGAGAAACAATAGTGGCCCTAAAATAGCCTTATAAAAACTAAGTTCTGTTTAAAATACATTATTACATGTGATGCAGCTTTACAACAAGATCAAAGGGCCTCCCTGGTTCATCTGCTGAACTGATTTCAAGCATCGTCTGTGTCCAATGAACATCCTGAGCCAGATGCAGTTGCCTGCCCTGTTTTAGGGGAAGCCTCTCAGCCTACAAGATGTGGGCAGTCTCAGAGGGCGGAATTCTTGGTAGTTGGTAGTTCCAACTTTAGGCACATAATGGCAGTCCACGATGATAATGGCTGCCAAGGAGGGGAATTTACATAGTATATGCTCTGCGTACATGCTGTGAGGAGTCATTCCAGATGTAAGTCGGGTGCTTCTGGATACCATAAGTACAGGGTGCAGTGAGATGCAGGTGGTGGTTCATGTCAGCACTGTTGGAATAGATTCTCACTGGTTTCGGGTAGTTAGCTGACGTAAAAACAAGCAGTCGTGCTTGTGAGATGAGGGGAGAGCTTATTGTCTGTGACATAGTTGACAGGACTGACTGTGGATCTTTAGTACAGAGCTGAGTGGATCATCTGAATCAGAGGCTGAGAGTTCTGTGACGATGTAGGTTGCAGATTCGATGACATGCATCACAGAGTGATGGTTGTTGGGTTCCGTTCAATAGGTCAGGGGTCTACTACACACAGAAGTGCCTACAAGGGCATTGGACGATTCCTTGATGAGACGGTCTCAGGGAAACTTAAGAAAGGGCATCAGTCTCAGAGTGCAGTGCAAACATAGGGTGAGAGTAGACTTAGGAACAATAACTATTGTAGTTGTAAACTGTTGTAGCTGCATTGGGAAAGAACCAAAGCTCTAAGCACTTACAGAAAGTGCTGAAACTCAAATCGTTATGGGTACAGAAAGCTGGCTAAAGATGGAGATAAGTTCAGCCGAAATTTTTGCATAGGACCTCACTTTGTTGTGGGAGGATAGACTAAATACAGTTGGTGGTGGAGTGTTCATTGCTGTCAGAAGTAGTTTAACTAGTAGTGAAATTTAAGTAGATTGTTCCTAACAGTTAGGATGGGTAGAGGTTATATTTGACAACCAGAATAAATTAGTAATTGGTTTCTTTTACAACCACCCCCCTTTCCCCCTAACTCAGATGATTTAATTGCGGAACAGTTCAAAGAAAATAAGTCACATTTCAAATAGGAACCCCACTCATTCGATTAGTTCCTGGTGACTTCAGTCTAACCTCGATATGTTGGCAAAAAATAAGTGTAGTCAAGGGTAGGCATAAAACGTTGTCCAAAATCGCACTGAATTCTATATTCGAACATTATTTTCAACAATTAATTCAGCAGGCCACTCAAAGTACAAAATGGTTTCAAAGACGTACTTGACATCTTAGCAACAAATAATCCTAAGGAAATAAGGATCATCATAACAGATGCAGGGATTAATGACAGCGAAGTCATTGTAGTAAAACTGAACACCATAATATACAAACCCACAAAAAAGTCTATTTAACAGAGCAGACAAATTCGCTTCATGTCTTCCAAAAAAAGACAATCTCCACTCCTACCAATGTGATGATGTAAGCATAGTCTAAATCTGGTCTAAACTGAAAGTAGTATTGACAGCAACTGAGAGGTCTGTATCAAATTAATAAGGGATGGTATTGGCCCCTCATGGTACATTAAAACAGGTCAGAACACTGCTGCAGAAGCTATGAAAAAAGTGTGGCAAATTTAAAAGAATACAGAATTAGTGAAATTTTATAGGAACTTGAAATTTAGCGCAAATTTCAGTGTGAGATTCTTTTAATAGTTTCCACAGTGACACTCTGCCTTGAATTGGGACAGAAAATCCCAAGAGATTATGATCTTATGTGAACCATACCAACAGCAAGATGCAATTGATATCTTCACCATGTGATAGCAATGGTAATGTTCCTAATGACAGTGCAACCAAAGCAGAGTTATTAGACACAGTTTTCCAAAATTTCTTCATGAAAGAAGACAGAGTAAGAATTCCAGAATTTTAACCAAGAACTGCCAAGATGAGTAATTTAGATGTAGATATCTTTCGTGTAGCAAAGCAGCTTAAATCAAAGGCAAGGCATTTGTTGCAGATTGTGTACCAGTTGGATTCCTTTCAGAGTATACTGATAAAGGAGCTCCATACTTAATGATCACGTACAACTGCTTGCTCGTCAAAGGATCTGTGTCTAAAGACTAGAAAGTTGCACAGGTCACGCCATTGCTAAACAAAGCAGATAGGAGTAATCCACTGAATTACCGACCTATTCTGTCACGTGCACCACAATCTGCAGTTGGTTACATCCTGTTCCGCAGAGGCTGCCGCAGTATCCTCTTCAACATTTGAACGAGGCCTGCAGGCATACACACAGTGCATAGGGTGATGCTTCCCATCCTTTTCCACCATTCTGCTAAGGAAGTACACCCCCTCCCCCCACCCTGGGGCCCACGGATCTTTTGTGGGTACGTGTGTTGTATGCCCGGGGCCCCGAGCGGTTTCTACTCTCCTGGGCTTCATTCCCTTCCCTGTACAGACCCCTTCGCATCCTAACTCCCTGCCTTCTTGACCCCCCTCTCCCCTTTTTTACCTCGGTGTTTCCCTTTATAATGACTCAACTATTCCCTTGGTTCTGCTATTGATGTCTCATTTTTCCATTCTCCCCTTTTTTCCATGAGATTTGACCTCCCCTTCCCCCCCTGCGGGTTCGGGGGTTAGAATAGGCCCGCGGTATTCCTGCCTGTCGTAAGAGGCGACTAAAAGGAGTCTCACATGTTTTGGCCTTATGTGATGGTCCCCTCTCGGGTTTGACCTCCATCTTTCTAAATTATTCCGAAGAGCGAGCCAATTGGGGAAGGGCGCCTTACATGGTGCACTGTATCCGTCGTGCAATTAGACCTTTAGCCGGCTTTCACGTCGTTGCAATGGTGTCCCGCTCGTTTTCGATCTTTAGGGCGGGGATACGTCCCTGGGTGCGATTACCACGCTGCCCTCTGCAGTGTTTCTTTTAACTGCGACGACGACCTTGGACAGTTTTGCACCTAAGATCCAGCACAGTAGCCAGTCCGTTGTGGTGGGGCCGCCATGTACCCTCTTGGTTGTAGCCCCCTGACAACACAGGGATCGCTCTACTGATGCCTGCGCCGTTAACTCCCCACGTATGCCAAGGAGTAGATGCCTATCCTCCTGGGGTATCAGGACTCCCAGCAACGGCCATCCTGCCAGGTGGCCTTTGCTGTGGCTGGGTGGCGCCCATGGGGAGGGCCCTTGGTCGGAGTAGGTGGCATCAGGGCGGATGACCCGCAATGAAGCGTGGTACATCATCTCTCGCTGGCGGCCAGCCGCCAGCAGTCTCTAAGCGTTCTCGGGCTCAATTTAATGCTCAGAAGTACGATCCGAAAACGTTCCCCTCCCTGGCCACGCCGTGGGAAGAGCGTAAGTCCCAGGATGGAGGTAACAGTTATTCGCCCCGATTCTTAGTTTGCACGAGAGCTGATGGGGAGTCTTTTCTCTCCACAACGCCTCAGTTCTTCGTCGAGCATTTAGAGGACAAGTTTGGGGAGGTGGAGGGCTTGTCTAAAATGCGCTCTGGCTCAGTACTGATACAAACGGCATCCTCCGCCCAGTCACGCAGGTTACTTGCTTGTGACAAGTTGGGGGATGTTAACGTTACTATTACTCCACATAAGAGTTTAAATATGGTCCAGGGTGTTATTTTCCATAGGGACCTCCTTTTGCAGTCTGATGACGAGCTGCGCGCCAACTTAGAACGTAGAGGTGTTCATTTCGTCCGGCGCGTTCATCGGGGTCTGAGGGACAATCAGGTTGCTACTGGTGCCTTCATCTTGGCCTTCGAGGGTGATACGTTACCGGAAAAGGTTAAGGTGATGGTGTACCGATGTGACGTCAAGCCCTATATCCCTCCCCCGATGCGGTGCTTCAAGTGCTGGAAGTTCGGCCATATGTCTTCCCGCTGCACTTCCAGCCTCACATGTCGAGATTGCGGACGCCCATCTCATCCCGATACTCCATGTGCCCCGCCTCCCATCTGCATCAGCTGCGGGGAGCACCATTCACCTTGCTCGCCAGACTGCAGAATATTCCAGAAAGAGCGCAAAATCATGGAATATAAGACCCTGGACCGACTGACTTATACTGAGGCCAAACGGAAATACGATCGATTACATCCAGTGCGAATGACAACTTCCTACGCCGCTGCTACAACACCTGTGCTAGCCCCATCAGTTTCGCGCCTTCCGGCCAGATCGACGAGTGGTACAACTCCTCCTGCCCCCTTGCCAGTGGGGGGCTCTACACACCGGGTTGCTCCTGTGCCACCTACCTCAGGAGCAACACCATCCCCCCCATCGGGGACGTCGGTCCCCGCTTCTAAGCCGGAGAAGTGTCCAACTTCTTCGGCTTCTCACGCTCGCAAGGGGTCCCTTGGGTCCCTCCCTTCCCAGGTTTCCACCGGCGGGAAGGCTGACGATCGACAGTGGCGTAAGTGCCCACAATCTGCAGGTCGAAGGGCTTCCCGATCCTCCTCAGTCCCGGAGACTGAATCGGTGAAGCCCTCCCAGCCAGTTAAACCCAAGGAGCAGCGTGAGAAATCAAAGAAGAGCAGCTCTAAGCCCAAGGAACGCGCGGTGGTAGCCACCCCATCGCAACCTTCTAGCTCTGCGTCTGAGGACGCGGTGGAGATTCTGGCGTCCGCTGAGGACCTCGATCTCGCCGGTCCCTCAGACGCCGTGAAAAGCAATAGCACTAGCACGGGTGCTCAATCGGAGGCAGCAGGTGACCCAGCGGCGTAATCTGCCGTCCCAGTCCCGGCACGCCTTTCTCAGCCATGGACAAACCCATCCTCCAGTGGAACTGCAGCGGTTTCTTCCACCATCTAGCTGAGCTCCGCCAACTTATCAGCCTTCACCCTTTCCTCTGCATTGCTCTGCAGGAAACTTGGTTTCCAGCAATGCGCACCCCCGCCCTCCGTGGCTATCGGGGTTATTATAAGAACCGAGCAGCTTATGAAAGGGTGTCTGGTGGCGTCTGCATCTATGTCCTTAACTCTCTTCACAGCGAGTCTGTCCCTCTACAAACAGCTTTAGAGGCTGTCGCTGTTAGGGTGTGGACGCCGCAGGCTCTTACCGTCTGCAGTCTTTACCTTCCACCGGAGGGTGATGTCGCGCAGCATGTCCTGGCTGCGCTGATAGCCCAATTGCCGCCACCTTTCTTATTACTGGGCGACTTTAATGCCCATAACCCTCTATGGGGTGGGTCAGTGGCAACAGGTCGAGGCGCCACCGTTGAGCATTTATTGTCGCAGCTCGATCTCTTGATTTTGAATGATGGTGCCTCCACACACTTCAGTGTGGCGCATGGCACCTACTCCGCCATTGACCTTTCAATCTGTAGCCCTAGCCTCTTACCATCTGTCCACTGGAGTGTGCATGACGACCTGTGTGGTAGTGACCACTTTCCGATTTTTCTGTCACTACCACAGCGTCACTCTTCTGGGCGCCCTAGCAGATGGGCTATGAATAAGGCTGACTGGGACTTGTTCTCCTCCACTGCCGCTATTGAGCCTCTCTCAACTGATGCCATTGATGCGGTGGTTACATCGGTCACCGCCGGCATCGTCACTGCCGCCGAGTCTGCCATTCCCCGTTCTTCTGGGTCCCCTCGGCGGAGGGCTGTGCCTTGGTGGTCGCCTGAGATCGCTGAAGCGATTAAAGATCGCCGGCGGGCGCTCCAGCGTCACAAGCGACATCCCTCCATGGACCACCTTATCGCCTTCAAACGGCTGCGTGCGCGGGCCCGCCTCCTTATCTGCCAAGGCAAGAAGGAGTGCTGGGAGTGGTATGTGTCCACCATTGGACTCCATGTCACTCCATCGCAGGTCTGGGCCAAGATTCGATGGGTCTTCGGCTATCGGACCCCTGCCAGCGTCCCTGCGCTCTCACTGAATGGAGCAGTTTGTACTGACTCCCGACGTCATTGCAAACCGCTTAGCAGAGCATTTTGCTATGAGTTCCGCTTCTGCGAATTACCCCCAGGCCTTCCGCTCCATTAAAGAGCGGATGGAACGTCGGAGCCTTTCTTTTCGCACCAACGCTTCTGAACCCTACAACGCTCCATTCAGTGAGTGGGAATTTCAGAGTGCCCTTGCCGCTTGCCCTGATACCGCTCCCGGGCCAGATCGCATCCACTGTCAGATGCTGAAACACCTTTCAGTGGACTGCAAGCGACGCCTCCTCGACCTTTACAACCGTCTCTGGGTCGAGGGTGAGTTTCCGTCGCAATGGCGGGAAAGTATTGTCATCCCCATTTTGAAACCTGGAACGAACCCTCTGGAGGTGGACAGCTACCGTCCCATTAGTCTCACCAACGTTCTTTGCAAGTTGCTTGAACGGATGGTGAGCCGGCGCTTAAATTGGGTGCTGGAGTCTCGGGGCCTTCTGGCTCCGTCTCAGGGTGGGTTCCGTAAAGGCCGCTCCGCCACCGACAATCTGGTGAGCCTTGAGTCGGCCATCCGTACAGCCTTTGCCCGCCGTCAGCACCTGGTCGCTGTCTTTTTCGACATGCGGAAGGCGTACGATACGACATGGCGTCATCACATCCTTTCTGCGCTTCATGGATGGGGTCTTCGGGGCCCTCTGCCGATCTTTATCAGAAATTTTCTGTCGTATCGTACCTTCCGCGTGCAAGTCGCGGCCTCGTATAGTTCCTCCCTCGTCCAGGAGAACGGGGTACCCCAGGGCTCTGTCCTCAGTGTCTGCCTGTTTTTAATTGCAATAAACGGTCTCGCTGCGGCAGTAGGAAATTCTGTCTCCGCTTCCCTGTATGCTGACGACTTCTGTCTTTACTATAGTTCTATTAGCATTGCAGCAGCTGAACGTCAGCTACAGGGCGCAGTCTTGGGCTGTAGCGCGTGGTTTTCAGTTTTCGGCTGCCAAGATCCGCGTTATGCATTTCTGCCGGCGCCGAACGGTCCATCCTGAGCTGCGGCTTTATCTTGCTGACGAACTTCTTGCTGTGGTGGAGACCCACAGGTTTTTGGGTGTCCTTTTTGATGCCCGGTTGACTTGGCTGCCTCATATCCGGCAGCTTAAACAAGCGTGTTGGCGGCATCTCAACGCCCTGCGTTGTTTGAGCCACACCCGCTGGGGCGCCGACCGATCTACCCTGTTGCGGCTCTACCAGGCGTTAATCCAGTCTCGCCTGGATTATGGGTGCCTAGCTTATGGCTCAGCATCCCCATCTGCGTTGCGGGTGCTGGACCCAATTCTCCACAGCGGGATACGCCTTGCCACTGGTGCTTTCCGCACCAGCCCTGTGGACAGCGTCCTAGTGGAGGCAGGTGTACCTCCACTGCGGTTCCGATGCCAACGTTTGCTGGCCGCTTATGCTGCCCATGTTTTTAGCTTGCCCGGGCATCCAAATTATCGTGTCCTGTTCCCGCAGTCAGTCATCCATCTGCCAGACCGTCGGCCCCGGTCGGGTTGTCCGATTGCCGTACGCATCAAGGAGCTTCTCTGCGGGCTTGGGTTTTTCCCAGTTCCACCTCCTTTCCGGGCGCCTCTGCGTACATCCCCGTGGTGTGTTCCTCGCCCTTGCCTTCGGCTCGACTTGGCACAGGGCTCGAAGGACTCGGTCCCTCCTGAGGCCTTTCGCCGCCGCTTTTATTCCATCCTGGCCACGTATCAGGGCTCTGGAATTGTTTACACCGACGGTTCGATGGTTGCTGGTCGTGTCGGGTATGCGCTAACTCTAGGGGACCATTCTGAACAACGGTCCTTGGCGGCTGGCTGCAGCGTTTACACTGCTGAGCTAGTCGCCATCTTTCATGCCCTAGAGTATATCCGCTCCTGCTCAGGTGAGTCCTTCGTTATCTGTAGCGATTCCCTGAGCGGTTTACGAGCTCTCGACCAGTGTTTTCCTCGTTCTCGTCTGGTGATGGCTATCCATGAGTCCCTGCATACTCTTGCGCGTTGCGGCCGCTCTGTGGTCTTTGTGTGGACCCCCGGTCATGTCGGTATCCCGGGCAATGAACATGTTGACCGCCTGGCGAAAGAGGCCACGAGTAAACAGTCTCTGGACATTGGCCTCCCAGAGACTGATTTGCGGGCAGTCCTCCGCTGAAAAGTTTTTGCGCTTTGGGACGCTGAATGGCGCAATCGGATCATGCCCAATAAACTCCGTGCCATCAAGGAGACGACGACTGTGTGGCGGTCATCCCTGCGAGCCAACCGCAGGGACTCTGTCGTCCTTTGTCGGCTCCGCATTGGCCACTCCCACCTGACACACAGTTATTTACTGCGCCGGGAGGACCCTCCTGTATGTCGCTGCGGGGCGGCTTTGACAGTGGCCCACATTTTGTTGGCCTGCCCCCTTTAAGCTGTGGTCAGGCAGACATTTGCGCTGTCTGATACGCTCCCTGCCCTCTTATGGGATGACCCTGGTATGGCTGACTTAGTTTTCCGTTTTATTCAGGCAGGGGGTTTTTATTATTTACTCTGAGTGTTTGTTCTGCCCTTTTGTGTTGATTCTGGCCATTGGCCTACGATTTTACGCTGAGTTTTTAATGTGTTCTCGGTGGTTGGCTTTTCCTTTTTATCTCTATGGTCGGCCAACCACTGTCACACTCTGTGTGATTTTAATTTGTTTCGTCTGATCTCTGTAGGAGTATTTCTTGTCCTGTGTCGTCTGACGTCTTTCCTGTTGTTCGTTTTTTATTCTCTTTGGGTGGTTTCCCTTTTTTTTGGAAAAAGGGACCGATGACCGTCGCAGTCTGGTCCCTTTAATCCCCCCCAAACCAACCAACCAACCAACCAACCAACCTCGGTCTGGCACACAGTTCTAATCTGCCAGAAAGTTCAAATTTAAGTTACTCATAATTGTAATCTACAAGTATTTAGTTGAATCCGTAACCTGTATATTTTTGTGATTTATTGTGTAACCAAAGTTTAGGGGAATACTTTTAGTATTCGTGTGTATGACTTCACACTTTATTATTTAGAGTCAAATGCCACTTCTTTCACCATACAAATATCTTGTCTAAATCATTGTGCAGTTGGCTTCAATTATCTGATGACTTTACAAGACGGTAATAACAGCATGATCTACAAACAATCTAAGAGGGGTGCTCCGATGGGCTCCTTTTTCTTAGAGATAATTCATTATGTTCAAATACAGAATATGTTCCAAAACGCTATTGAAAACCGATGTTAGTGATATGGGTCTGTGATTCAGTGAATTACTGCTGTTTCCTTTCTTGGATATTTGTGACTTGTGCAACTTTCCAATCTTTAGTTTAAAATGCTTTGATGAGCAAGTGGTTGTATGTCATTGTTAGATTGGAGCTATTGTATGAGCATATTCTGAAAGGAACCTGACTCGTATGTAGTCTGGACTGAAAGCCTTCGCTTATTATGCGATTCGAGCTGCTTCGCTACGCTGTGTGTATCTACTTCTAAGTTACTTATGTTGGCAGTTATTCTAGATTTGTAATATTTATGTTAGCCTCTTTGGTGGATGTGTTTCAGAAAAAGTTTAGTAACTCTGCTTTAGTGACACTGTCATCAGCGACATAACAACTGTTATTGCATCGTGAAGGTATTGATTGTGTCTTCCCGCTGCTGTACTTTACGTATGATCAGAATCACTTTGGGTTTTCTGGCAGATTTTGAGACAGTTTGGTTGTGGAAGATATTAAAAGCATCTGATTGAAATTTGTGCTAAATTTCGAATTTCTGTATAATTTCGCCAATCTTGTGGAATTTGCATTCTTTTAAATTTGGCCCCCCCCCCCCCCCGCAAGTGTGTTCTTATCCATTTAGTGGACCAGGGAGGGATCAGTTTCATTGCTTATTAATTTGTGGTGCAGACTCTTAACTGCAGTAAATACAATTTCCCTGAATTCAAACCACATCTGGTGTATGCTTAGTCAGATTGGAAGGAGTGTAGACTGTCTCTTGGATAGGTGTCTAACAAATTTTAAAAAATTTACTTTGCATTTATTTTTGGTGGGTTCTGATGTTATGGCATTCAGTCTTGCTACAACTGGTGGTCACTAATCTCTGTATCCACCATGATGCCCTGTATTTGTTCAGGATTTTTTGTTGCTAGTAGGTCAAGTAATGTTGGCTCTTGAACTAATTATTTGAAATAATTTCCTGAGAAAGCATTCAGTACAATTTCTGACAATGTTTTATGCCTACTGCCGGCTTTAAACATATATTTCTCCCAACGTATCGAGGGCAGATTTAAGTCCCCACCAACTAATATTGTATAAGTGGGGTACCTATTTGAAATGACTCAAATTTTTCTTTGAACTGTTCAGCAACTCCATCATCTGAGCCAAACCAATCATTAATTTATTCTGGTTGTCAAGTATAACCTCAGCCCACATTAACTCACAGGGACTATCCACTTCAATTTCACCACAATTACTTTTGGCAGCAGTAAACACTTGTCCACTGACTGTAATAAATCTGTCGTTTCTGAACACGATTAGGTCCTTTGAAAAATTTCGGCTCAACTTACTTCCAGTTTAGCCAATTTTCTGTACGCTTTGATATTCAGTGCTTTCTATTAGCACTTGGAGCTATGGTTCTTTTCCAATGCAGCTATGACAATTTACAACTACAATATCAATTTTTGCTATCTCTACCTTCCTGTGTTTGCCCTGCATCCTTCTAGACTGACACTCATTTTGTGGTTTCCCAAGACCCTCTAACCTAAAAAAACCACCGAGTCCCTTCCACACAGTCCCCACTACCCATGTAGCCACTTCAAGTTTGTAGTGGACTTCTGATCTATTAAGCGGAACGCAGAAACCCACTACCCAGTGACGCAAGTCGAAGGAATCTGCAGCCTACACTATTTCAGAACCTCCTGAGCCTTTGATTCAGTCCCTCAACTTGTCTCTGTACCAAAGGACCACAGGCTTAGTTCAACTAGCCAGCTGAAACAAGAGAGAATCTCTTCAGATCCGAAGTCACACACATTGTTTGGTACTGGCATGAGCCACCACCCACAGCTGGCAGCACCTTGTGCTCTTCATGGCTTCCAGAAAGACCTTTCCCATTTCTGGAATGGCTGCACGTGGACTCCTTCCCCTTCTTTGCAGCCATATTCCTAAGAAGCCTCATTATTTGTCTAACATTGCAGCTTCCAACTACTAGCAAATCCGACTTCCTCTGGAACAGGAGGAGCATCTTTATCTGGCTCTGCGAAATCATCAGCCACATATAGCACCTGAAACCTGTTTGTCAGACAAAGTGGGGTGACCTTTTGATCAGCCCCATGGGAAGTCTTCAGATTTCTGCCAGGCCCTGGAATGACCTCCCACTCAACCACAAGTGAGAGGTCAGCCTTAGCGCAGGCAGTAACTGGGGCGATCACAGCATTAGACCAAACGGGGGGAGGGGGGGGGGGGGGGGATATGTGGGATGTACTCGACTTCCCTCAGATCCCTATGTCTGACCTCCCTCTCCCCGAATGCCCATTGGCAACAGCTTCAAGCCGTGTGACGGAAGCCAACACAGCCTGGAGCTGTGAGCAAAGGGTTACCAACTGAGCTCGAATCTGTACGCAGCAATCGCAGTCCCTATCCATACTAAAGACAGCCAAACATATACACTAGACAGTTAACAAATGTGGAACTGTGCCTGATAAATAAACATGCATGAAATTAATGACTTTAAAGTAAAGAGCATTTAAACATGTAAGAAATTATGAAAGTAAACTAGGAAATATGCAGATAACTGAAAATAAGTCACTCTCGTCTGAAGCTCGTAGAAACACATTACAAATGAAGGGTGTATTAACGTTATTAGCAGAAGGGCTGCAAGGTACTGTCTCACCGTCGGTCTAACCTACACCCATCACACATCCCATTTTAAGTATCAGGAACACAGAATGACATGCTCTGACTTTGCCAAACAAACTACAGATGATAAAGGAGACCACGAATTTATGGAGGTCTACCGTGGGGGCCTCTCGCAAGGACTCCACTGTTCTGTGCTGGCTCTGCATCGTCCGCACTCGGCTGACTCGTGATCGTCTAATCCGTTGTGAAAATCCATCTCGGTGTCATCGGGCTGCTCATTTGATGCTGGTCCGCATTTTGGACGGGTGTCCTTCATTAGCTGCCCTGGTGCAGACTATTAACTTGTCGACTCGCTACCCCTAGTGTTAACGAACGATGCCTCAGTGGCTGACCTGGTTACACGGTTTACTCGTGAAGGGGGGTTTTCTGTTTCTTCTCCCTCGTTTCTTTCTCTAGGCTCTGTTGGCCTTTGGTAGACCTCGGTGTTTTTTGTCCTGAGTTGTGCGCATTAAGCCCGTCTTTGGTGTGCAGTTCTGTTGACTTGCCTGTTCCAGGTAAAAGGGACTGATGACTTCATGGTTTGGTCCCTTTATAATCATTAAACCAACCAACCTAAGAAGTATTATTATTTTCCATGTGTTCAAACTCCTAGCAAACCCATTTGTGTTTGCCTACCTTGAGACAGGATACAGCAAATTTATCAATAGGTGAAGTGAGCTTCACTGGCTCAAGTTCAGTTTCAATGGAAGATACTGATTAAGGGGTCAGGTGTAACCTCCTGAGTTCTCACGGGTGCCTCCCTCCCCTGTACAAGGCACCTAGTTCTACCATAGCCACTTACGGTAGAGTGGATGAGAAGTGCTTGGATCCTGTACTTGCTGCCCAGAATGCAGTGTTCTTTGGAGAGGATAGTACTACAGGTGTCCCCAGTAAACAGTGCCTGACATTTTGTCTGACACACTTGAGCATGAGCAAGGTGGTGTGGTGGTTAGCACACTGGACTCACATTCAGGATGATGACGGTTTTTATCCCTGTCTGGCCATCCAGATAAAAATTTCCCTAAATCACTTATATTAAATGCTGGGGTGGTTCCTTTGACAAGGGAATGTCTTATATCCTTCCCTATCCTTTCCTAATCCGAGCTCATGCTCTCTCTAATCATCTCATTGTTGATGGGACATTGAACTGTAATGTTACTCCCTCCCTCCTTAGCTGCTGTTCTTAAGCTTCTGGAAATCACTCTAGTTCACCATGTGCCCACGAACAGCGTTCAAAGTGTGTTGCATTCTGACTCGTGCGATGTTTATCTGAACACTACACAGTTAAATTTAAGCTAGTGCCACTGATACTGTTTTAATTCCAATGTCTATTACACAACAGGGATTGCAAGTGTCTTTTAAGACATGAAACTGCAATACCCAACCAGTTGGTTTGTGTAAATAATGAAAGAGAAAACAAGGGATAAAATCTGCAGATTTCTTGAAAATTTTGTTAGTGAGCATAACTTTCAAAAAATTTTCAAAATCGAATTTGTGTAACAATGTCAAAAGAAAGTCTTAATGCAAAACCAATATCAACAGTATTAACTAATCTTTGAGTGGGAAATGGAATGCATTATAACTGTTAAAGTATGTGTAAAAAAGAATATTGCAATACAGATGTTTAATACATAAGATCTACATTTACTTCCCAATCATGAAATTTCAAACACTGGTTCAGAAGCAACAGATCATGGAGTGGGGAAATGTGAAAATATTGCACTAATCACATAAGTACCTACACCGTAATAAGGGGAAAACTATTTTTTAACAAGATCTTCCTGCCAAAGTACAACTCTAACTAGCAGTTTAGCAGAAAATATGTTGCCCTAAATACACGTAACCATCTGAAAATTCTTGAAAATAAGTGTATTTTTTTTCCACATACATAGACAATAAAACTAGGGAAGAGTTGCTTTGAAATGAGGATACTGCTACCAAAAGTTTCTATAAAGTAATTTTGAGTGATACAGTACAAATTTTTTGCTGCATTTACAAATGTTCAAAAACACACACAATAGTATGATAAACACTAAGAAAGACACAATTGATGGAAGAGTAAGCAAAAAATTAGAATCTACAATTTTGAATTGGACATACATGTCTCATGTGGTTTGACACAGTGGAAAATTCCAAGAGTCATGTTGTATTTAAAACAAAACAAAAAAAAGTGAAATGCACAGATGTTTCACGTAGATGAATTCCTGACCTCTAGACTAGCGTACCACAGACAAACATTGCAGCATTAGTTCATCAGTCAAAATAGTGAAAATGATCTAGCACCAACAAGGTACGTCTTTCACCCACTGGCTCAGATTTATTCTCTGGTAGGTGCCTTTGTGTGTCAGAATGTACATCTATTCCAATACTACTCTCCCATTTTCTGCCTGTCCTGTTGAAGTGTGGCACTAGAGGAAAAAGAAGAGCTGGCAGTACTCTGTATAAGCTGGAATTTTGCTGATATGAGGTGTCTTTAGGATGCAGTAATACAAGGGGTACCCAGAAGAAACAAAAATAATTTTTGGTAAGCAGAGCTTTTGTAGCGCCACATTTTGTCACTAGGAGCACAGAGGGAACATTGTAGATTTCGGTAAGTTGAGTGCCCAAGGTCAGGACTAGTTTCGGCAGAATTAATAGTGACAACTGTTCTGTGCAATTACCATTTTTGCAGTGACTAATTTTTGTGAACAGTGTACAGCAGTGAATTTTCGATTTTTACTAAGAAAAAGTGGAACATAAACTCTTGAAATGTTAAAAATGGTGCACAAGGATGATGCTATGGGGAAAATTAGTGTGTTTGAGTGGTTTTCCTGTTTCAAAAATGGTAAAGTGTCAATTAAGAAACCTCGTTCTGGTTGTCCTTCCACAGCCTGACCACAGGAAAGCTTTGTACTTGGAAGTTTTGAAAACATTGCACAGCAGTGTGCTGCGGAAGTGGCGTTATTTGTGGCAGTCGGGTGGCTAATTATTATTATTATTTCCCTTCCCTTCCACCCCCCACCCCCCCCCCCCCCCCCTCAGTGTGACGATGCCCCTGCTTACATTGAACTTGACCAAAAATGGTAGGACCCCTTTTCCTCACTTCCAATACCCAACTGATCTTGCCCCATGTGACTCTTTTGTTTCCTAGAATCAAAATATGTGAAAGGAAAATATTTTGCTGATGTTGCGGAAGTGAAGATAAAACGAGAGGTACTGTCAAGCATCACAGAAGATGAATTTAAACAGTGTTTTGAAAACCTGAATAAAAGATAAGTGTATTAGTGCAATTGGAGAGTACTTTGAAGGATATTGAAGGTTTGTTCTTGATATTTGAAGGTTTGTTCTTGAAATTTGAAGGTTTGTTCTTGAAATTTGAAGGTTTGTTCTTGAAATTTGAAGGTTTGTTCTTGAAATTTGAAGGTTTGTTCTTGAAATTTGAAGGTTTGTTCTTGAAATTTGAAGGTTTGTTCTTGAAATTTGAAGGTTTGTTCTTGAAATTTGAAGGTTTGTTCTTGAAATTTGAAGGTTTGTTCTTGAAATTTGAAGGTTTGTTCTTGAAATTTGAAGGTTTGTTCTTGAAATTTGAAGGTTTGTTCTTGAAATTTGAAGGTTTGTTCTTGAAATTTGAAGGTTTGTTCTTGAAATTTGAAGGTTTGTTCTTGAAATTTGAAGGTTTGTTCTTGAAATTTGAAGGTTTGTTCTTGAAATTTGAAGGTTTGTTCTTGAAATTTGAAGGTTTGTTCTTGAAATTTGAATAAATAAGTTAAAAAAAGTACAGTTCCCTCTGCTTAACTCTTGTGGTGCTGTTTACATGCCTGTGATGAAATGCACAGTTCTTATTTGGGTTTTCTCCAATTTGTCTGTTAATTGTACCAAGCAAGAGTCCAAAAGTGAGGGCAGTTGTGGAAAATTCATCAGTCTTCTGTACACCACCACCATTCATTGATAAAGCACACTTCTCGGATTCTTCCTGGTACCTGCCTTTCGCACAACTAGTGTTATTTCCACCACAAAGCACTCTGGACAAACCTCACTAGCATTGGGTCTCAAATCAGTAGGTAAACGCACTTTCCTGTTAACCTTCTAGTAACCACTTGCTCCACTACCCAATAATAGAAGAAAGTCCCAAGTCAGATTTAGAAAACGAACACACACACACACACACACACACACACACACACACACACACACACACACACGACCCATGTTGTCTCGGAGTGCTAAGGCCTGATTGCAGACACTTCTGTAACTAATTTTTCATTAATAAAATAACAAATACCTGTTATAAAGCATCTGACGGAACTCCTCCATGTAGGAAGAAGAAGAAAAGAAACGACAAGACCTGGAAATGGGTGGATGGTCAGGGAGTGGCTCAAAAGATATTCTGGAGAAGAGTGGTGACATGCAGATGGCATCACTACCGCTGAAAGGTGGTGACTCTGGCAAGGGCACAGCCACACTGAGTTCTGTTGCAGGATCAGAAGACCCCAAGAAATATTGATGCTCTGTTTCATCGAAAATATCCCATAATTTTCTGGACTGAGCAGACATCTTGATGGATTTTGGCAGTACGGGCGAGGAGACTTTCTGTAACGGTAACAGCATGGTGAGCCTTGTTGTACAGAAAATGGAATTTACATTACTTGCAAACTATGCATTGTGCTTGTTGCCTCTGATTAATTTAAAAAATAACTATCTGTTTATGGTTACTGATCGCATTGTTCAACTTCTTTATGTAAAATGTTCTTTTTTGTGTGAACCTAATTTGTAATGCATGTGCTCTGAGAGGGGAAAAATACACATTAATGTCAGCTCAGTATTTGTTTACAAATTGACAGGAAGTAGTACAAACATAAGAAGCGACATGAATTGAAGATCTGTGGATTACAATCAGTACAGTACAATCAGTATGCCGGGAAATCTTTAAACATCACACCTGTGGATTAGTTTGCTAGCTCTTCTGTTTAGTGTATAGCCCAGAACTGAAGGTGTTATCTTTTACAGAAAAATAATTAACTAAACAAATTTTTGGTCTGTGCTAATCTGTCAGGTAGAATAATGTAACAGTAGCTAACATTGTGCTGATAGTGAGTTTGTCATAAAATGCATTACTAGGTACCTGAGACTGTAGCTGTTTCCTCTTTTCACTTTATTGAGTTCCACAAGGGATGAAATGTATTAAAATTTTAAAATCAAGTAAATAATGCCTTATAAAGTGAAATGATCTACTTAAGCACACTTACATACAATCATTTTAATTATAATTTTGAGCTCATTCGTATATTAATTCTTGAGAGCAGAATTGGGAACTGCTGTTATTAAGACATGTAGCTCTTTTTTTTTAAAAAAGGTGATTAAGAAATCCTTACCCTTGCAAGTGACACTTCCCGTTGTTCACATTTTCAGCGTTGTTACGGTGGTACTTTATTTATAAAAATATAAATTTTAGCTGTTAATCAATTTCTAAGTTTATTGTATTGATTACATTGTGTCTATCTACCAGCGCTTTCTCGTTTGGTAAGTTACAGCATCTTTGTTTTTTATGTATATGATTACAGAATGTTATACTCAGAAACTGCCTCCATTATCTTGTCTTGAAAGTTGTATGCATATACATATTGTTCATGCTTATTCTTCCTCACACCTATAAAATCAATTACCCTGCAAGCACATTAGTTTCCTTGTTTTAAGTTTTGTTTCCAAATTTGTGGAAAGTGTTCAAGAAATAAACACACATGTCCAAGAAATTAATCAATCCTACATAATCAGTTTCAAAATTTTACCATAATATTCATATGCTTCTTTAAGTCTTTGTATTTTTATGTGAAAAATATGACACCATTTTGCGGAGAATAAAGTTGTGTATTTTTAATGAACCGAGATACATAACACAACTTCCACAGAAAGCGGTATAATTTAACAGTACAGATGTTTCTTCTCCCCGCCCCATAAATCTATTTATTATGAGAAATGTTTTAGCATCAAAGAGAATTGTGACATGACACAAGGTTTTCCACCCTTACAGTTACCATTAATTTATTCCTATCACTGCCCCCTTCAAAGTTATGAAAATGTTACATATTGCCTTAATTTTTATTATATTTATTTATTTATATATTTATTTTCACTGTAAAGATGGAGGGCATATTACAGAAATGATGCCTCTGTAAGGATGTGCTCCAAACATGGTACCCATGTTCTCAATGCAAATAGTCAGTTACATGTGAGAGTCACTCTCAAAACTCTGATTATCTAGTTAACCTTTTACTTTTACAATGCGAGGATAGTGACAGTGCTAGTGGGAAATGCATTTCAATTTGTTTAGTTTCTCACACAAAATGATGATGATCTGACCCACACCCCATGAGGTGACTGGAGACGTTTGTCACAGAAGTTGAGCCTCGTGCCTGATGGTAGGTACTGTTTGTTGCTTATTTGAAGCTTTCTGGAGGAAGCAGTTTGCACATCGTACAGCTGGTGGCCTCTCTGATGTCGTGTCTTCGACAATTTATTTTCTCTTGGGCTTTAAGCATGAAGACTGTCAAGTGTCTAATACACTTATTGAGTCGGATATAATAGAGATCTCATTTAATAAAAAGCACTAATTCTGCTTATCAGTGGCCATCGTTTCTCAATCTAAATATACAAAGAAAATTGTAATTGATATTGAGCAGTGGCTAATTTACCATGCTTTTTGTCTTGTGGTTGCATGTTTTTGTGTGGGACTAGAAACTGCTGTTTTTGTATTAATATTAGAATTAGGTATAGTAAAAATTTCTAATGTATCACACATAATGAGTATCAGTTTACTGGTACCATCTACAGGGAGTGCTCTGAACTGTGACAGCTTGAGACAGATCCACTATGACAGTAAATAGCGTGTATTCAGTGTGGGACTCTTGTGCAGTAAAGACAATAACTTCGAGCTCTTTCTGTAATAAGTAGTTGAATTTTGATTTTGCTTTTATTCAATGCGATCACATCTTTATTAACAATATTTTTGTCTAAGAAAATACGTGCAGCTGTTCGAATGAATGGGAGTCCCAACAGTATTAACCTTTCTGCAGTTGCGTATACCACTTGTTTGTGTGGAATAAATTGGGGAGTGTGTGTGTGTTTTGCAGACAAAATGCTTATGTAAAGATACCTTATACTGTATGTATATAAGGTGAATTGTCAAATTTTATGTATATTTGACATATTTGTATAAAAAAAGTTGAACTGTATTTTTTGATGTTTGTAACAATCATTATATACAAATAAAATGTTGTAACTCAGTGTTCGGAAAGATTTCTTTGATTAGAGCTTGTTATGTATGTATGTATGTATGTATGTATGTATGTATGTATGTATGTTTGTGCACATATTAAATCTATCCTTTAATGTGTAGGAGGGGCTAAAGTATGGAGCAGGTAAAAAAAAAAGTGTTACTGTAAACTGCTTGTAACAAAGACTCTCGGGCAACATAGATTTATGAAAATAGTTGCAGAGAAATTAAAACAATAAACTAGAACAAAAAAGAACCCATGTGGAAAAAAAAACATCAAAATACACACAGTATTAGGATTGGTATACGTTGTACACATACATGACAATTAAAATACACTAGTATCCTAAATTAAAGCAATAAACTATTTTCCCATACTGTGTCTAATTCGCGATATAATCATTTAAACTTTAAACAGATGTACGTATGTATGTATGTATGATAGTGTTCTGCACGGAATATGGCATTCCGATCAATGGACGACCGTGCCAAAAATAACATCAGGGCACCTATCAAACAGCTTAGTGTTTGCTGGGTAGTCCCACATTCAGTCATTGTGTACAGTCACAGACAGTGCAGTGCAGTCTGATTGGCATCTCCTATGTGTTGGACGGTCACAGAAAGAATGGCAGCATGACAATTGCTTTTGTGTTCCTGGTAAAAAGTGTCCAAGATCTGAAGTATAGAAGTCTCACTGTGATTACTTGGATATTGATGTAATAATGTAATACGACACACTGTACTACATGCATGTGAACATCACATTTCCACTGCAAGCTAGAAACAGTCGAAAAGCAGTCACAAATAACAATGCTTTAATTGTTTCACCGTGATGAGAAAAAGCATTTCAATTGTTGCATGCACATTATCAGCATTAATAAACTAATTATCAACAGGCTACACAAATGAAGAAAATGGTCGATATTATTACGAAAGTACAAATATCCTAAAAGAGTGTTATGATTAGATATATTTAATTTGTTGAGATGTACTGCTGACAAGGGCACATCTACTTTCATGACAACGTTTTTCGAACTCCAACTCACAAGGGACACATGGCTAGCTTGTGCATTCCTGTCGCGCGCATTATCCTCTGCTACTGACAATACACTAAACATTGTGTTGTGCGACAGATCAATAGTTCATTTTTCTCAATAACAACTATTTTATTCGCGATCACACATTTCAGTTTGGCAAGCCGTAGGTGAGTAACCAGTATCTGGCATGTGCCTACCATTCCGCCTGAAGGAACGCTCGTCATTATTTTAATACTGCTCATGTCAAGAGAAGGAATAAAGTTTCCATTCCAGTCGCTCAGTGTTAAAAATACGATGGGTTACGGGGACTCCACCAAAATTCCAACAGAATTAGCAATCTATTTTTGTGTGAGTTGTTAACCTTCTCTCATTCGTAGAAGCATCACCGTTTGTGAGTAACGGCCACATTTCTCTTGGTGACTGGTTTAATTGTACTTCCGTTGTCACAGTGTAATTTGCCAAACTCGTCTCACAGCAGCTATTGTGACAGAATTCCGAAACGGAGTGCCTCATTAAACAAGTAACTGGCAATCACAAAGTTCAATAGCTTATGAAAAACTTCATAGTGTCGGTTTGCAGTAACATGAAAGAAGAAATTTGATGTTTATTTTCATACTAGGAAGCTCTTGTTTCGCTATCTGTCGATCTCTTAAAAAGTTAGTCACGGGAGTGAAATAAATAAAAAGGGAAGTATAAGTACTGATATATCGCCGTAGATAAGAAAGTTCCGTGTGTTTAAGAATTGGCAAAACACTCTCCTCCTTGTGTGCTATCATTCGCCAAATTTTCGTTTCGATGTCTCGAGCTGTTTAGGAGATCTGAGAGATGTTGCGAGTATTTCACTCTCGCAGGCGTGAGATCGGAAGTGAGCGCGCTACATAGGATTCATTTTCTCGACATCGGAGGTAGATAGAAACCTCCTCCCAAGTTTAAACAAAAATTCAACATGTTAGCTAAATTTCATACGCAGCAACATATGGTGTATTACCCATCAAATGCAAAATCATATCGACCCCTAATTTTCGTTGCAACCTTTTTGAGTTTTGCGTTGAGTCTTACTAAAGGGTGTACATCACAATAAGAATGGTCGTTAGCGAGATGATGGGCACTTCGCCACGAAGCTGACATATAGCGCTACAAGTACGGCAAAAATCAAACATTTTCAGTGAATAGTTTCTGTAAGATCGTTTGAGAAAGATAACAGGTTGCGCGCGCTTCGGTTCTGTCAGCGCAGACAGTCGTCAGACGGTGCGTGCGAAGTATGGTGTACGCGTCGCAGTATGCCCTGGACTCGTGCAGAACGCGCGCGTCGTGTCACGTCACATGTGCTATACGCGTCTCAATTTGTGCCTAGCCTTGGGGGGGATGACACACACACACACACACACACACACACACACACACAGGCAGACATATGTAAAGGCAAAGAGGTTGGGCAGAGATGCCAGTCGAGGCGGAAGTACAGAGGCAGAGATGTTGTTGAATGACAAGTGAAGTACGATGGGCGGTAACTTGATATTAGCGGAGGTTGAGGCCTGGTGGATAACGGTAAGAGAGAGAATACCAGCTACCCACCAGGCCTCAACCTCCACTAATTTAAAGTTGCTGCCCCTCGTACATCACTTGTCATTCAACAACATCTTTGCCTCTGTACTTCCCCATCGACTGACATCTCTGCCCAACCTCTTTGCCTTTACATATGTCAGCATCTGTATGTGTGTGTGTGTGTGTGTGTGTGTGTGTGTGTGTGTGTGTGTGTGTCCTTTTTCCCCTGAGGTAAGTCTTTCCACTCCCGGGATTGGAATAACTCCTTACCCTCTCCCTTAAAACCCACATCCTTTCGTCTTTCCCTCTCCTTCCCTCTTTCCTGATGAAGCAACCTTGGGTTGCGAAAGCTTGAAATTTTTGTGTGTGTTTGTGTGTTTTTTTATTGTCTATCTACCAGCGCTTTCTCATTTGGTAAGTCACAGCAGCTTTGTTTTATATATATATATATATATATATATATATATATATATATATATATAAAAACAATGCCAAATGAAAGTGCTGGCAGGTCGACAGACACACAAACGAACACAAAGATACACACAAAATTCTAGCTTTCGCAACCATCGGTTGCCTCGTCAGGAAAGAGGGAAGGAGAGGGAAAGACAAAAGGATATGGGTTTTAAGGGAGAGGGTAAGGAGTCATTCCAATCCCGGGAGCGGAAAGACTTACCTTAGGGGGGAAAAAAGGACAGGTATACACTTGCGCGCGCACACACACACATATCCATCCGCATATACACAGACACAAGCAGACATATTTAAAGGCAAACTCTTGAATGGCTAGCAGTCGACACAGTTCCTCTAGTCGGCTGCCTCTTGAATGGCTAGCAGTCGACACAGTTCCTCTAGTCGGCTGCCTCTTGAATGGCTAGCAGTCGACACAGTTCCTCTAGTCGGCGGACTCTTGAATGGCTAGCAGTCGACACAGTTCCTCTAGTCGGCGGACTCTTGAATGGCTAGCAGTTGACACAGTTCCTCTAGTAGGCTGCCTGTTGAATGGCTAGCTGTCGATACAGTTCCTCTAGTCGGCTGCCTGTTGAATGGCTAGCTGTCGATACAGTTCCTCTAGTCGGCTGCCTCTTGAATGGCTAGCAGTCAACACAGTTCTTCTAGTCGGCTGCCTGTTGAATGGCTAGCTGTCGACACAGTTCCTCTAGTCGGGTGCCTCTTGAATGGCTAGCAGTCGACACAATTCTTGTTGGTTGCCTCTTGAATGGCTAGCATCCAACTTCGCCCTCTTCTTGTTCAGAAGACTGTGAATGTTTGAATGAACAGGTGAGCCTCGTGTTCGTCAGTGAGCGGTTGAAGTTAGACAGCGGCTACAAATCTCGGACACGCTCGAGAAGCAGCGAGCAGCAGCTAATTCTCTTTTCGAAGGTTGTCAGCATAGGTGAGCGCCCCCCAGCAGTTTTACCTCCTTCACCGGCATGGTTGGCGCGACGTGAAGGCACCATCGGTCTTCTGACGGCTGCTACTGGTCTTCCGTACTCGACAAGTTGACTTGGAACAAAAATCTCATTGATATACCCGATCACATTCATTACACAACTGTCATAATATTTTCGGGTGGTCCATTTGCATGGGATTCAGTCTCGAGTTTATTTAAGGGGTATCTTATTTCTTAGTCTTAGTCTTTGGCTTGAGCTGAGCTCTGATTATCACCTAGGAAAATCCCTGTCTGCCGGTGCTGCGGACATACCTTACCAAACTGTCTTCTTAACTGCCAGAACACGATCTGGCGTACCGGAGGTGATGGCTGGTTGCTTCGACGTCCTCGACCTGAAAGGCGAGAGTCGACTACCTACAAGAGCACCCGTACAAAACCGAACACAGAACATTCCCGCCCCCACGACAGTTGCCGTGGTTAACCGTTCCAATCAGCAACTCGAAAACCGGCGGAAAATTCCACTCCATTGCCGGAACACTACCATTCCACCAATGGAGATTCTTGGCGCCAATTTCTGCGCCGATTTTGCTACGTCACGGAGCTATGCCCTGAGTAAGCCAATCACAGTTACGATTTTGCAGAAAGTGCGGGAATTTGCCCGCCACAACTGCCTGGGTACACAAGTCATTCCCACACCTCGCTGGTAGCCCACCAGAAAGTGTTTTCGCTAAGTTTCTGCGAAGTAACGGAACCTCTAGCCCAGCCGCTACTTCAGGCCCTTGTGGGCATGCCTCTTGACAATGTCGGCATCTGGAAAGCATTCACTCGACTCCCTCACACCCGTCGGCTTACCCTTTCAAAGTCATCAGAGCCCGCCTGTCACCGGACCACCCGGGTGACGAGAGACGCTGCGTGGGAAGTCCGCGTGTGAAGGAATAGCAACTTTCCACCGCATGCAATTAGAGAGGAGAATCGTGAGATAGAAATATGAGAGGGGGCTCATGCCACCTCTCATAGCCCCTACGCCATTTTAGATTGTAATTGGTGAGCAGTTGGCTCACTTAGGAGCAAGGCAGTGAGTCAATCGCCCAAGAACAATCTCGCAAACTGGCTGCACATGCTGCACTCTATAAAAAACATCACTGCAACTGAAAAATGCAGCTCATAGAGGGAGGATTATTTATGATGTAGCCAACTTCACCTTCTTAATATGGAACACTAACACTCACATCACACATCCATACCCAGGGAGCCCCTTGCAAACACCGATGGACACAGACATTCACTCTCTAAATATTGCCCGGGCATGTGAGCCAAATATGGAGCAATTTATTCTTTACAATCAGAGTTGGAGTGCTCCACAATTAAATGCCCAAGATGTTACAACAATTTTAATCATTAAACTAACCTGAACTCACTCACACATGATACTATTTAAGTTAACAATCTCTTTGTGAGCTTTCAGAATCTAATTACAACCTCCGATTCATTCTGTCTCCCTGCAGCAAGAATAACCTTTACAAAATGTTCCCTGAACTGATGGTCCATTCACAATAACAGCGGCGGTATCTGCTTCGGTTTATGGGGACTTCAGGCACACTGTTTGCATACGCACAACAATAAATACAAAATACAAAAAAAAAAACATGGTGTGGAGAACAATACAGTAATTTGTAATAAGAATTACAGTGTAAAACACACACACATACAAGGTATAACATACATTACAAAAACAACACTAGAGAAAGAAATTTAAGAAAAAAAAACAAGGTTCATGGGGCATCAAGTTGTGCGTGCACATTGCACAAAGTTCACGACTGTGCTGAGAATGAGGCACTAAATCACATTGTTAGAAATATTCGAAGCACTTCACAAATTCCACAGTACTGACATCACATAGGGCTAAACGTCGGGTGTTGTTGCTACGGCAATAGGGTGTGCTGGAGCATCTGCAGTACTCTGTTGAGATTGCACCAAGACCTACGCATATGATCACGGCAGTACGGTAGGAAGACACAGTGATAGGCTCTCCTCAAGTCGATTAATTGTCTCTGAGGTCTACTTGTTGGGATACATCACTAGTCTAGGTCTCTTCTCTTGCTGGACAGTACTTTGTTTCCCAATATTGCAGTTCGACGAGGGATGATGGCACGTGGAGTGACTCCACAAGTGTGTGAGGTCATCCATTAGGATCGAACTAGGAGCGACGATTGCTAAAACTGCTCTCTAATAGAGAGGAGAAGTTAGAAATGAGACCATACATTTGTTAGTGTGGCACAATATTGCTTTGTGTATGCAGATCGGCCAATGCTAGTGAGTTGTAAAAACCCAAACAGGTGAGTATATAGCGTCCCTTTCTGTCCTGAGGCACATGAGGCGCAGGTTCTGACACGATATGTGATCTTCTTCGTGTACTCACGACAACGTGGTCTGCCGCAGGGAATCCCTCCAAACGGCTGCCGCGTCCGGAGAGCTAGCAGGCTGTCGCGTGTGGGTCGCATGTCAGTGTCAACGGCCAGCCTCACTTTCGCTTGTGGCCCGGCGAGGATCCCGCCTAATCCCTCAGGTATACGGCCTGGTGACTGTCAGCTTGCAGGACCGGACGCTCGCCTTCTGGCAGGTAGCCGAAGACCTCTTGTTTTTGCGCTGGCTGGCCTCTGCATTGCCACGATACCCGTCATCTGCACAGTTCTGACAAAAATCTTATGCCTAACTTTTTCCCATGACCTTCTATGTTATAATAAATTTACATAATGACACATTGATGGTCTGTCATTTCAGACACACTTATTTTACTTTTATAGCTATTAATCTATGGCTATCATTATAACAAAATAGAGTCCGGTCTCACTACTGTACATGGTGTGTGACGCTACACTGGATGAACAGCTAAATGTGCGGGCCCGCAATAATATTACTATTAATTATATAGATCGACAGTAGACATGCTCAAGAATTAACTACCATTTGCCAACGATCTACATTCTATGTCTTTTAATTAAATTATGTTGTTATGCAGGTCTAAGTTTTACTGTGCTATAAAGAACATGCAACTATGCTACTTTCACTCGCCCGTCGTCCCTCCATCTCGGGTCTGTGGTTTGGTGACTTGAAAAATAGCATCTCAACAGGCGCGCTCTGCTGAACACTTGTGGTAGGAAACCGCCACACTATTAAGGATCTAGTTATTGTAAAATCCTAAAGTTTAATTTATCCTAGTATATGGTACTCTCTCTATTATTGTATTTATTTTTTTCTTTTTACCTTATACAACACTCTTACATAATTCCTGTTCCGCTGAGATGTCTCGCTGCTCGCCGCTATTGACGACAGTGATGTGCGCGCCGTACGACATGGCCTCCGAGTTCTCACTACGCCTCACTGAAACTCCAGAGACTGGGTTAGCCATGGCTATACACCACAATAAATTTATAGTTGCAACTTCCTTCTCTATGTGATGCGGTTTTCGCGATCAAAGCACACCTTTCCAGAGGCAATGTAATATGACCCTGGTTCCTGTTGAGGATTCCGTCGTCCAACACACGCCAGCTACAGAGTATGTCACGAATCTCCAAGTATAATTCCTTGGTTATTCATCTGTGACAGTCACGAGCAGCATGCTAAATCCCCAACCCGCACATTGGCATGGTAGGCTTTATGCCCGCATTTCTATCGTCTAGGGCACCATTGGAGTCAAACGCTCACAGGTTCACCCCGACTTGCAAGACAACGATGCTTGCGCAGCTCTGCAGAAACTATACTGCCCATATTCATTCTCGAAATCACGCAATATACCACAATCTTGCAGTGCACTGACGCGTGCCTTCAAGCATTGGTATGAACGTCTCACGAACTGGTTGTAGCCGCTATGGAGCGTATCACGACTTCTCAGAACGCTTCTAAGAGCACGTTCTTGTATGCGCCCGTTTGTGCGACATCTCGTCACTCATCTTTATCCCTCAACATGGACACCAGATAGGAAAGCACAAAAACATTGCTCATGGAAAGGTAGTGCCTCTTATCGCAACGACAGAGGAGATCGCGATCATAGACAAAAAAAATTTAACAGCAGTAAATTCGTATGCGAGAAAACGCACCGTGTTAATACTTTAACAATCTTAATCTATTAATGCAACGATTATTGTTCCCCGAAGAAAGGTTCATACACTCCTGGAAATTGAAATAAGAACACCGTGAATTCATTGTCCCAGGAAGGAGAAACTTTATTGACACATTCCTGGGGTCAGGTACATCACATGATCACACTGACAGAACCACAGGCACATAGACACAGGCAACAGAGCATGCACAATGTCGGCACTAGTACAGTGTATATCCACCTTTCGCAGCAATGCAGGCTGCTATTCTCCCATGGAGACGATCGTAGAGATGCTGGATGTAGTCCTGTGGAACGGCTTGCCATGCCATTTCCACCTGGCGCCTCAGTTGGACCAGCGTTCGTGCTGGAGGTGCAGACCGCGTGAGACGACGCTTCATCCAGTCCCAAACATGCTCAATGGGGGACAGATCCGGAGATCTTGCTGGCCAGGGTAGTTGACTTACACCTTCTAGAGCACGTTGGGTGGCATGCGATACATGCGGACGTGCATTGTCCTGTTGGAACAGCAAGTTCCCTTGCCGGTCTAGGAATGGTAGAACGATGGGTTCGATGACGGTTTGGATGTACCGTGCACTATTCAGTGTCCCCTCGACGATCACCAGTGGTGTACGGCCAGTGTAGGAGATCGCTCCCCACACCATGATGCAGGGTGTTGGCCCTGTGTGCCTCGGTCGTATGCAGTCCTGATTGTGGCGCTCACCTGCACGGCGCCAAACACGCATACGACCATCATTGGCACCAAGGCAGAAGCGACTCTCATCGCTGAAGACGACACGTCTCCATTCGTCCCTCCATTCACGCCTGTCGCGACACCACTGGAGGCGGGCTGCACGATGTTGGGGCGTGAGCGGAAGACGGCCTAATGGTGTGCGGGACCGTAGCCCAGCTTCATGGAGACGGTTGCGAATGGTCCTCGCCGATACCCCAGGAGCAACAGTGTCCCTAATTTGCTGGGAAGTGGCGGTGCGGTCCCCTACGGCACTGCGTAGGATCCTACGGTCTTGGCGTGCATCCGTGCGTCGCTGTGGTCCGGTTCCAGGTCGACGGGCACGTGCACCTTCCGCCGACCACTGGCGACAACATCGATGTACTGTGGAGACCTCACGCCCCACGTGTTGAGCAATTCAGCGGTACGTCCACCCGGCCTCCCGCATGCCCACTATACGCCCTCGCTCAAAGTCCGTCAACTGCACATACGGTTCACGTCCACGCTGTCGCGGCATGCTACCAGTGTTAAAGACTGCGATGGAGCTCCGTATGCCACGGCAAACTGGCTGACACTGACGGCGGCGGTGCACAAATGCTGCGCAGCTAGCGCCATTCGACGGCCAACACCGCGGTTCCTGGTGTGTCCGCTGTGCCGTGCGTGTGATCATTGCTTGTACAGCCCTCTCGCAGTGTCCGGAGCAAGTATGGTGGGTCTGACACACCGGTGTCAATGTGTTCTTTTTTCCATTTCCAGGAGTGTAAATCTGCCTATTCTACTATGTACACCACTTAAACTACTATTATTCCGCGAACTTCTTTGTGTGAGAGATGTGGTGGAGTCCTATGGATTAGCGCCAATCCCTTGTCAGACTCCCCTTCCTCTGACGTGCATTATGATTTGCAGGTCTAATTTCAATCCCCTGGTTCTCCTGTTGTCCTTGGTTTCGCTCTCTCCAATTACAGTCGCTTTGCCGTTCGTTATTCCTCCTCTCCCAGATTCCTTGTCTAGCATGACCCTGTTCCCTGACGTTCTGGTTTCCGTGTCTCTGGTTTCCATAACCTTGAATAGCATAACCTTGATTTCCGTAACCCTGGTTTCCTAACTGACGAACGCGATTATGCGATCTGTTGTCGTCTGCCCTTGCTGGCCCGTGGTATTTGTTATTTTGCGCCTTCTTCCTGTCCTTTGCGTCTTGTTTATCGAAGACTACTTCGAGTTCGCGCAATAGACTCTTGAATGCTTCTATGTCAGATCCACACTTGCCGACAAGTGTCTGTTGATACCTAACAGGCAATTTGGAAAAACAAAATTTGATGATTTCTCCCTTGCTATATGGACTATCTAAAAATTGATTCTTCTTGAGTAAATCATCAAAAAATTTGGTTGCGCTCCTTTGCCCGGACACTTCCAGTTCGGGACAAAATATTATTTCCTCTTTAATCCTGTCTTGCGTTTCCTTTGACCAGTAGATCTCCAGAAACGCATCAACAAATTCCTGATAAGTCTGACACGTTGCTGCCACACCCCGCATCTTTTCCGCGGCTTGTCCTTCGATGTGTCCACACATGAATTCTAATTTTGCCAGGGTTGGCCATGATGACGGTAATGAATTTGTAAACTGCATCACCCAGCTCTTGGGATGCATCGACCCTCCATTATCTCTGAACTTTTGGAATTTTAGTATCGACAGGAAGTGATTGTGATCAAAATCCTGTCCGATCCTCGCACTGGTGCTGTCACTCGTTTCCGATACTTGCACGTCTGCTGAGTGTCCTGATCTATCTTGCTGATAACTGTGATGTGCTACATCTGTATCACAGTGGTAGTGGCACTTCGAATTCACTCTCCTAAGTGGGCTACAATTATTGGAGCTATTACTAGGTGTTTCTGCGTGTGCCTTGTTAGTTCTGCACTCTGTCACTGTGCTAGAGCACGGCGGGCTTTTCCTCGGAGACACAATTCTGTGTACTCCACCATTGGAATCCGAACGCGCAGTGCTCGTATGCCCGTTTCGCTCTAGTTTTACTATCCGACTCTCTACTTCTTTCATTCGTTTCGTGATGTTCGTAACCGCAATATTATCTTGAGTTTTTAAGAACACTAGGGATTTTGCGTGGGCTTGTGTTGCACGTCGCAAGCGACCTGCAAGTTGAGAAGTCACTTTGCGATTTTCATTGCTCCTGTTGCTGCCGTTTTGGCTAGGCTGCTACTTTTTGTGCTACCATTGACATTTGTTTTGCTTCTCCACATTCTTTCTTTATTGTTAGTAATTCCCCACGAATTTCTCCTATATGCGAAATTATTTCCTCTGTGTCCTTCTTACGCTGTTTCTCATCTTCTTCCTTCTCCTTCTTACGCTGTTCGTCAGCTTCTTCTTTCATTGATCGTAGGAAGCTCAGTATTGGGTTAATGTCATCATTTTGATCCTCGTCACACATGGGTGATGTAACTCTGGACACCTGGGTGCTAGAGCTCTGACGTGACCGAGCTGGCCCCTGTCTGCTCTTGTTCGTTTGATTATAAACTTCTGCTACTGTCTCGACCTGTGTGCCTGTCTCTGTTCCATCCTCCACTTCACTATCATAATCACGGTCGCAACGTTGCTCTAAGATCGCGTCCAAATCACCTTCCTCATCAATGACCCTGTCGTCCTGCGCTGCTAAAAATGTGCCCATCTCATCTCCGAACCTATCCTCGTCAGTAACCTGCCTCTTATCCATTATGCTATCCTCTTTTGTTTTAGTTTCGCTCGATAATAGTCGTGCCTTACTTCTCGTTATCATTCATGAAAAAACAAATTTATCTAAAATTCACAATAAAAATCATATACTCCCAATATTTTTCCACATAGACATAAAATTTCAACAACGCCGTTCCCACACTGTAACTACAAGCACGATTTGTTGTGGTACAGAAACTGCACACAAACCCGACAAAGTGTGATGAGGTACGGACACCACATCAAAGAAACACAAGAAAGACAACGAACACACAAAAAATATATACACTGAAAACAAAAACTGTAATCATGCGCCGCTAATAAAAACTAATCGCGGAACTACAAGAAAAAGAACTTGGGTACTAATCATAAAAATAGTAGAGAAAAAAAATTTGAATGTTCCTACTAAGAATACTGTTTGTTAATCAGTGATTCACAGGAAAGATCCGAGGCGAAGGGTCGCCATTTTATGCGAGGTGTCGGGGCAAGCAGTGTATTTAACACTAAATTCTTCTAGAATCTACATATGTAAATGATGCTCTAAGGCCCCCCTATTCTAACTCCGACTTTTGCTGTTGCACAAGGATTAAAAAAAAATACGCGAACTGACTCTAATCAACCCTGCCAGTGGAGTAGAAGAGAGTTTGGCACCTGCAATAATTTAATTTGATAAATAAGTTAAATAAACGAAGGTTTCATTAACATAGTGAGGAATGATAGGGTTGCTCTACCGATTAACAGAATGAAAGTTCTCTCCAAAATAACAATATGATTTATTAAGACTAAACACAAAATAATAAACAAAAACACATGAAACATTTACAATACATCAAATTGGCTCAAATTGGATCTCAAACAAACGCTGTGAATGTGAAGTTGTCCCTAAAGTAGATTGTGAGGATTATGACGAAGTGGTATGTGCAGCCAATTCCTTGCAAATCAAATCTTAGAGAAAACACATAGTCAACCCAACATTAATTGCTCCTACCCAAGACAGAACAAAGTTAGAAAAAGACGAACAGGCGCGCTCTGCTGAGCTCTGATTATCACCTAGGAAAATCCCTGTCTGCCGGTGCTGCGGACATACCTTACCAAACTGTCTTCTTAAATGCCAGAACACGATCTGGCGTACCGGAGGCGATGGCTGGTTGCTTCGACGTCCTCGACCTGAAAGGCGAGAGCCGACTACCTACAAGAGCACCCGTACAAAACCGAACACAGAACATTCCCGCCCCCACGACGGTGGCCGTGGTTAACCGTTCCAGTCAGCAACTCGAAAACCGGCGGAAAATTCCACTCCATTGCCGGAACACTACCATTCCACCAATGGAGATTCTTGGCGCCAATTTCTGCGCCGATTTTGCTACGTCACGGAGCTGTGCCCTGAGTAAGCCAATCACAGTTACGATTTTGCAGAAAGCGCGGGAATTTGCCCGCCACAACTGCCTGGGTACACAAGTCATTCCCACACCTCGCTGGTAGCCCGCCAGAAAGTGTTTTCGCTAAGTTTCTGCGAAGTAACGGAACCTCTAGCCCAGCCGCTACTTCAGGCCCCTGCGGGCGTGCCTCTTGACAATGTCGGCGTCTGGAAAGCATTCACTCAACTTCCTCACACGCGTCGGCTTACCCTTTCAAAGTCATCAGAGCCCGCCTGTCACCGGACCACCCGGGTGACGAGAGACGCTGCGTGGGAAGTCCGCGTGTGAAGGAATAGCAACTTTCCACTGCATGCAATTAGAGAGGAGAATCGTAAGATAGAAATATGAGAGGGGGCTCATGCCACCTCTCAAAGTCACAGCAAAGCAACACTTACTAGTTGGCGAGTTACAGGAAAAGGTTTCGGTATTGGAGGCGAAGCTACAGACTAAGCCTCAGGACAAACGTGTTGGAATTAAAACTGTATGTGAACAGAGACTGAAAAAGCCGCCAGATAAGCCGGATTTAGGATCAAAGCCGGATGGTTTTTTCTGGAATGACCTGGATGTAGACGAGGATTTATTGTGAGAAAATAAAGAAACAGTCGAGGACAAGTGTGGACAGATAGTAGTGTCTGTTAATATGCACGGCCTACAACTAAACGTGTTGATTGACACCGGTGCAGAATTGAGTGCTGTATCTGGGAAAATATTTGAGTAACTGAAAGACAGGCCTGGTATCGTAGTTATGCCAGTAACAGGAGTGAAAATTATCGGTGCTACTGGGAAGGCCAGTAAACCGGCCACAAAACAGATTTTTGTCAACTTCGAGATATGTGAGGCACGATTTGAAGAAGAGTTTGTCGTCATGCCAGACTTAACTATGGAAGTAATTATCGGGTTAGATTGGCTATTAAAGAACTGTGCAGTGATTAATTGCGAAAGCAAAACTTTGACATGTACGTCACAAGATAAAACAATAGTAGTTAGTTTTGACGAGGCAGGAGACGGTGTGCATCGGCAATACCAGCTATACACATTGTTAACTGGCTGGATGCCATTGACGTAGGCATAAATTTGAACTACTGTAACGTGAGGAAATCCTGTTAGATGACAGAAGTAAAAGTTTAGTGGAAGAGATAATCAAATTCCCTCCACGGATTGACATTAGTATTGGTGTGAAAAAAGATCGTTTGCAAGAAATAATGAAGCTAAAAGCCGATGCTCGCATACGTCTTCATGACGCTAAAGCGCGTTTTGCTAAGTTTGCTATCAGAGACTTAGTAATTGTAAAAGCTCATGAGAAATCGAGCGAGATAGACAAATCTCTAAATTTAAGTTTGTTTATAATGGACCATATAAAGTCATTGGTATATCTCACACAAATGCTTATTGCTTTGAGTATCCAAGCTCTGGAAAACTATTAGATATACGGAACATTGTAGACTTGAAATTGTACCAACCAAGAATTGATTAATATCACAGAATGGGTAATTTGTACAGCATGCAAATATAGGGTGTAAGATTTAAGGATTTTCTAGGTTGCCATGCTTTTGCCTGACCAAGAGGTCATTAAAGAAGTTGTAATTAATAAGTAATTAATTTTGATTAAATGATTTGAGAGTGATTATTAATCAATTGAAAAATCCAAGCTGCTAGTTTAAGTTTTCAGCTGAGTCACAGTCGATTAAGGAATGTAAATATGATTTTGTAACTAGCTGTAAGATTTCACGAATATTTGTTTTACTAGTCGCTGTCGATGCACTTAGACGCTGTTTTAAGTTTCAGGTTAGTACATGCGTTTGATGATGGACAGTGTTGAGTTATCCACTGTGATTGTGTTAATGGACTCCTCGAGATTACTCGGGAGTGAGTTTTTTCCGAAAGAATTCAGTGAAACGGACATTCTGGAAATCCCGTTACACAGGCGAGTGAGATCAAGCGTGCCGCACAGGCGGGCGCAACAATACTGGCAAGGCGGAGCCGCTGTCGGCTCTTGTGTCGCTGTCGGCTCTTGTGCCGCTGTCGGCATTCTTTGTACTTGCGAGTACGGAAGGCGGAGTTGTTTTTCTTCCCGGACAGCTGATGAGAGAGAATTCTGCTGTCAATATTTATGTTTTTTCGATCTGCTGTATATTATTTTCTTGTTAAGCGTTAAGTGGACTCTCATGACGAGAACAATAATTATGAAAAGTTTATATAAAAATGTGTATTCTATGTAATTATTATTAATTTGCGTATTTTGATCTAGCTGTTTTTTATGATCATGTACTCTGATTAATTTTGTAAATAGTATTTCATTTCTTGATACTGTTAGGAATTTTGCTGATTTAGAATAGCTGAACCATTTTCTATGTTTTCTTTGAATTTTAATATGTCAACCTGTTTTCTTTTGTGTAAGATGACAGAGTGGAATAAGGTTAGGAGTGTCTCCACTCAATTATTATGGTCTTGTAACGTTCCCTTAGAAAAATTTATGAATGATTGTGCTGGTAAACCCTTTACGTTATTTGATTTTCAAACAGCTGAGGAAAACTGAACGTACTCAGACAAATCTCTCTTTACTTGTTCTGATCATCACTAAACTGACACACAATATTTTTATCGCAACGCAATCTGACTTTCAACAATCCCTAAAAAAGAATGGCCCTGACTAACAATAACCTACACCTTTCACTTACCTCACAAAAATCTTCGTTACTCGAACTCCTGCAATACAGCAAGCGCCAATGCTGCCAGCTAAATAAAAGATTCTAACTACTGAAGGCACTGACTACTTATAGGCATACTTAGCAAATGAGTGATTTTGATAGAAAACAAACAATGTATTTACCCTAATAGTGTTCAAAAGTCGTTATATATATATATATATATATATATATATATATATATATATATATATATATATATAGTTATAATAGAAGGAAACATTCCACGAAGGAAAAATATACCTAAAAACAAAGATGATGTGACTTACCAAATGAAAGTGCTGGCAGGTCGACAGACACACAAACAAACACAAACATACACACAAAATTCAAGCTTTCGCAACAAACTGTTGCCTCATCAGGAAAGAGGGAAGGAGAGGGAAAGACGAAAGGATGTGGGTTTTAAGGGAGAGGGTAAGGAGTCATTCCAGTCCCGGGAGCGGAAAGACTTACCTTAGGGGGAAAAAAGGACGGGTATACACTCACACACACACACATATCCATCCACACATATACAGACACAAGCAGACATATTTAAAGACAAAGAGTTTGGGCAGAGATGTCAGTCAAGGCAGAAGTGCAGAGGCAAAGATGTTGATGAATGACAGGTGAGGTATGAGTGGCGGAAATTTGAAATTAGTGGAGATTGAGGCCTGGTGGATAACGGGAAGAGAGGATATATTGAAGAGCAAGTTCCCTTCTCCGGAGTTCGGATAGGTTGGTGTTAGTAGGAAGTATCCAGATAACCCGGACGGTGTAACACTGCGCCAAGATGTGCTGGTCGTGCACCAAGGCATGTTTAGCCACAGGGTGATCCTCATTACCAACAAACACTGTCTGCCTGTGTCCATTCATGCGAATGGACAGTTTGTTGCTGGTCAATCCCACATAGAATGCATCACAGTGTAGGCAAGTCAGTTGGTAGATCACGTGGGTGCTTTCACACGTGGCTCTGCCTTTGATTGTGTACACCTTCCGGGTTACAGGACTGGAGTAGGTGGTGGTGGGAGGGTGCACGGGACAGGTTTTACACCGGGGGCGGTTACAAGGGTAGGAGCCAGAGGGTAGGGAAGGTGGTTTGGGGATTTCATAGGGATGAACTAAGAGGTTACGAAGGTTAGGTGGACGGCGGAAAGACACTCTTGGTGGAGTGGGGAGGATTTCATGAAGGATGGATCTCATTTCAGGGCAGGATTTGAGGAAGTCGTATCCCTGCTGGAGAGCCACATTCAGAATCTGATCCAGTCCCGGAAAGTATCCTGTCACAAGTGGGGCACTTTTGTGGTTCTTCTGTGAGAGGTTCTGGGTTTGAGAGGATGAGGAAGTGGCTCTGGTTATTTGCTTCTGTACCAGGTCGGGAGGGTAGTTGCGGGATGCGAAAGCTGTTGTCAGGTTGTTGGTGTAATGTTTCAGGGATTCCGGACTGGAGCAGATTCGTTTGCCACGAAGACCTAGGCTGTAGGGAAGGGACTGTTTGATGTGGAATGGGTGGCAGCTGTCGTAATGGAGGTACTGTTGCTTGTTGGTGGGTTTGATGCGGACGGACGTGTGAAGCTGGCCATTGGACAGGTGAAGGTCAACATCAAGGAAAGTGGCATGGGATTTGGAGTAGGACCAGGTGAATCTGATGGAACCAAAGGAGTTGAGGTTGGAGAGGAAATTCTGGAGTTCTTCTTCACTGTGAGTCCAGATCACGAAGATGTCATCAATAAATCTGTACCAAACTTTGGGTTGGCAGGCCTGGGTAACCAAGAAGGCTTCCTCTAAGCGACCCATGAATACGTTGGCGTACGAGGGGGCCATCCTGGTACCCATGGCTGTTCCCTTTAATTGTTGGTATGTCTGGTTTTCAAAAGTGAAGAAGTTGTGGGTCAGGATGAAGCTGGCTAAGGTAATGAGGAAAGATGTTTTAGGTAGGGTGGCAGGTGATCGGCGTGAAAGGAAGTGCTCCATTGCAGCGAGGCCCTGGACGTGCGGGATATTTGTGTATAAGGAAGTGGCATCAATGGTTACAAGGATATTTTCTGTGGGTAACGGATTGGGTAAGGATTACAGGCATTCGAGAAAGTGGTTGGTGTCTTTGATGAAGGATGGGAGACTGCACGTAATGGGTTGAAGGTGTTGATCTACGTAGGCAGAGATACGTTCTGTGGGGGCTTGGTAACCAGCTACAATGGGGCGGCCGGGATGATTGGGTTTGTGAATTTTAGGAAGAAGGTAGAAGGTAGGGGTGCGGGGTGTCGGTGGGGTCAGTTGGTTGATGGAGTCAGGTGAAAGGTTTTGTAGGGGGCCTAAGGTTCTGAGGATTCCTTGAAGCTCTGCCTGGACATCAGGAATGGGATTACCTTGGCAAACTTTGTATGTGGTGTTGTCTGAAAGCTGACGCAGTCCCTCAGCCACATACTCCCGACGATCAAGTACCACGGTCGTGGAACCCTTGTCTGCCGGAAGAATGACGATGGACCGGTCAGCCTTCAGATCACGGATAGCCTGGGCTTCAGCAGTGGTGATGTTGGGAGTAGGATTAAGGTTTTTTAAGAAGGATTGAGAGGCAAGGCTGGAAGTCAGAAATTCCTGGAAGGTTTGGAGAGGGTGATTTTGAGGAAGAGGAGGTGGGTCCCACTGTGACGGAGGACGGAACTGTTCCAGGCAGGGTTCAATTTGGATAGTGTCTTGGGGAGTTGGATCATTAGGGGTAGGATTAGGATCATTTTTCTTCGTGGCAAAGTGATACTTCCAGCAGAGAGTACGAGTGTAGGACAGTAAATCTTTGACGAGGGCAGTTTGGTTGAATCTGGGAGTGGGGCTGAAGGTGAGGCCATTGGATAGGACAGAGGTTTCGGATTGGGAGAGAGGTTCGGAGGAAAGGTTAACTACTGAATTAGGGTGTTGTGGTGCCAGATTGTGTTGATCGGAATTTTGAGGTTTTGGAGGGAGTGGAGCTGGAAGTGGGAGATTGAGTAGATGGGAGAGACTGGGTTTGTGTGCAATGAGAGGTGGTTGAGGTTTGCTGGAAAGGTTGTGAAGGGTGAGTGAGTTGCCTTTCCGGAGGTGGGAAACCAGGAGATTGGATAGTTGTTTGAGGTGAAGGGTGGCATGCTGTTCTAATTGGCGGTTGGCCTGTAGGAGGATGCTCTGAATAGCCGGTGTGGATGTGGGAGAGGAAAGATTGAGGACTTTTATTAAGGATAGGAGTTGACGGGTGTGTTCATTGGCTGAGTTGATGTGTAGGTGAAGGATTAGGTGGGTGAGGGCAATGGATTGTTCAGTTTGGAACTGGTATAGGGACTGATGGAAAGAAGGGTTGCAGCCAGAGATGGGAACTTTAAGTGTGAGGCCTTTGGGGGTTATGCCAAATTTCAGACAAGCCTGAGAAAATAAAATATGTGAGCGTAATCTGGCTAGGGTGAAGGCATGTTTGCGGAGGGAATGTAAATAAAACTTAACGGGGTCATTGTGGGGGTGTTGTGAGGGTGACATGGTATTAGAAGGTGGAAAGTTTAACATGAGGTTGAAATGAAAAAGAAAGAAAGAAATATATGGGGAGAGATAAAGGTGAACTAGAAAGCAATTGGAGATCTGGTATGAAAAAAGACGAAAAAGTGTTGGTTAAGTTGATCCTGTGGTGAACTTGGGTTGGTAGACAGCGATGTGCAAAAAGGTTAGGTGGTTGTGTTGCCGCTAAATCACGTTAAAGGAAGGAGAAATTCGGGAAAATTTCGAGAAAATTTCGAAAAAACGTATTAAAGGAGTGGTGTTGTGGTGAAAGATTACGAAAATGGGGCTAACAATTGTAGAAATAATGACGTTAAAACCTGTGGGGAGCGGCTAAAATGATCAGTGAAGTGCGAAAAACCGAAGTGGAAATAAAGTTAAAGTTATTAGAACTAGCCGAAATGGTTGTTAAATACGTGAAAGCAGCTGTTATTGAACTAGAAACGGTGGATTTTATAGCAGCGGTAGTGTTGAAGGCGGAAAATAAAATTTTTTGGTTATGGTTGGGAAGTGGGTTACGTATTGTTGAGCATATATAGGCGGGATAAAATTGTATAGTAGATTGCGGTAAAAGGGGAAGGTGAATACAAAGTGAAACTACTGGTAAAAACAGAAAGAGAAAATAAAGAGAAAAAAAAGAAGTAAGACGACAGGAAAGATTTCGAATTGCAAAGGCGACAATAACAAACGTAATTGTTGGGTTCAAATTAATGATATGGTTATAATAGAAGGAAACATTCCACGAAGGAAAAATATACCTAAAAACAAAGATGATGTGACTTACCAAATGAAAGTGCTGGCAGGTCTGAAATTTGGCATAACCCCCAAAGGCCTCACACTTAAAGTTCCCATCTCTGGCTGCAACCCTTCTTTCCATCAGTCCCTATACCAGTTCCAAACTGAACAATCCATTGCCCTCACCCACCTAATCCTTCACCTACACATCAACTCAGCCAATGAACACACCCGTCAACTCCTATCCTTAATAAAAGTCCTCAATCTTTCCTCTCCCTCATCCACACCGGCTATTCAGAGCATCCTCCTACAGGCCAACCGCCAATTATAGCAGCATGCCACCCTTCACCTCAAAAAACTATCCAATCTCCTGGTTTCCCACCTCCGGAAAGGCAACTCACTCACCCTTCACAACCTTTCCAGCAAACCTCAACCACCTCTCATTGCACACAAACCCAGTCTCTCCCATCTACTCAATCTCCCACTTCCAGCTCCACTCCCTCCAAAACCTCAAAATTCCGATCAACACAATCTGGCACCACAACACCGTAATTCAGTAGTTAACCTTTCCTCCAAACCTCTCTCCCAATCCGAAACCTCTGTCCTATCCAAAGGCCTCACCTTCAGCCCCACTCCCAGATTCAACCAAACAGCCCTCGTCAAAGATTTACTGTCCTACACTCGCACTCTCTGCTGGAAGTATCACTTTGCCACGAAGAAAAATGATCCTAATCCTACCCCTAATGATCCAACTCCCCAAGACACTATCCAAATTGAACCCTGCCTGGAACAGTTCCGTCCTCCGTCACAGCGGGACCCACCTCCTCTTCCTCAAAATCACCCTCTCCAAACCTTCCAGGAATTTCTGACTTCCAGCCTTGCCTCTCAATCCTTCTTAAAAAACCTTAATCCTACTCCCAACATCACCACTGCTGAAGCCCAGGCTATCCGTGATCTGAAGGCTGACCGGTCCATCGTCATTCTTCCGGCGGACAAGGGTTCCACGACCGTGGTACTTGTTCGTCGGGAGTATGTGGCTGAGGGACTGCGTCAGCTTTCAGACAACACCACATACAAAGTTTGCCAAGGTAATCCCATTCCTGATGTCCAGGCAGAGCTTCAAGGAATCCTCAGAACCTTAGGCCCCCTACAAAACCTTTCACCTGACTCCATCAACCTCCTGACCCCACCGACACCCCGCACCCCTACCTTCTACCTTCTTCCTAAAATTCACAAACCCAATCATCCCGGCCGCCCCATTGTAGCTGGTTACCAAGCCCTCACAGAACGTATCTCTGCCTACGTAGATCAACACCTTCAACCCATTACATGCAGTCTCCCATCCTTCATCAAAGACACCAACCACTTTCTCGAACGCCTGGAATCCTTACCCAATCCGTTACCCCCAGAAACCATCCTTGTAACCATTGATGCCACTTCCTTATACACAAATATCCCGCACGTCCAGGGCCTCGCTGCAATGGAGCACTTCCTTTCACGCCGATCACCTGCCACCCTACCTAAAACATCTTTCCTCATTACCTTAGCCAGCTTCATCCTGACCCACAACTTCTTCACTTTTGAAAACCAGACATACCAACAATTAAAGGGAACAGCCATGGGTACCAGGATGGCCCCCTCGTACGCCAACGTATTCATGGGTCGCTTAGAGGAAGCCTTCTTGGTTACCCAGGCCTGCCAACCCAAAGTTTGGTACAGATTTATTGATGACATCTTCATGATCTGGACTCACAGTGAAGAAGAACTCCAGAATTTCCTCTCCAACCTCAACTCCTTTGGTTCCATCAGATTCACCTGGTCCTACTCCAAATCCCATGCCACTTTCCTTGATGTTGACCTTCACCTGTCCAATGGCCAGCTTCACACGTCCGTCCACATCAAACCCACCAACAAGCAACAGTACCTCCATTACGACAGCTGCCACCCATTCCACATCAAACGGTCCCTTCCCTACAGCCTAGGTCTTCGTGGCAAACGAATCTGCTCCAGTCCGGAATCCCTGAAGCATTACACCAACAACCTGACAACAGCTTTCGCATCCCGCAACTACCCTCCCGACAAAAGGACATGGGTTTTAAGGGAGAGGGTAAGGAGTCATTCCAATCCCGGGAGCGGAAAGACTTACCTCAGGGGGAAAAAAGGACAGGTATACACTCGCACACACACACATATCCATCCACACATACAAGACACAAGCAGACATTTGTAAAGGCAAAGAGTTTGAGCAGAGATATCAGTCGGGACGGAAGTACAGAGGCAAAGATGATGTTGAAAGACAGGTGAGGTATGAGCGGCGGCAGATTGAAATTAGGAATTAGTGGAGATTGAGGCCTGGCGGATAGCGAGAAGAGAGGATATGCTGAAGGGCAAGTTCCCATCTCCGGAGTTCTGACAGGTTGGTGTTAGTGGGAAGTATCCAGATAACCCGGACGGTGTAACACTGTGCCAAGATGTGCTGGCCGTGCACCAAGGCATGTTTAGCCACAGGGTGATCCTCATTACCAACAAACACTGTCTGCCTGTGTCCATTCATGTGAATGGACAGTTTGTTGCTGGCCATTCCCACATAGAACGCTTCACAGTGTAGGCAGGTCAGTTGGTAAATCACGTGGGTGCTTTCACACGTGGCTCTGCCTTTGATCGTGTACACCTTCCGGGTTACAGGACTGGAATAGGTGGTGGTGGGAGGGTGCACGGGACAGGTTTTACACCGGGGACGGTTACAGGGGTAGGAGCCAGAGGGTAGGGAAGGTGGTTTGGGGATTTCATAGGGATGAACTAAGAGGTTACGAAGGTTGGGTGGACGGCGGAAAGACACTCTTGGTGGAGTGGGGAGGATTTCATGAAGGATGGATCTCATTTCAGGGCAGGATTTGAGGAAGTCGTATCCCTGCTGGAGAGCCACATTCAGAATCTGATCCAGTCCCGGAAAGTATCCTGTCACAAGTGGGGCACTTTTGGGGTTCTTCTATGGAGGGTTCCGGGTTTGAGGAGATGAGGAAGTGGCTCTGGTTATTTGCTTCTGTACCAGGTCGGGAGGGTAGTTACAGGATGCAAAAGCTGTTTTCAGGTTGTTGGTGTAATGGTTCAAGGATTCCGGACTGGAGCAGATTCGTTTGCCACGAAGACCTAGGCTGTAGGGAAGGGACCGTTTGATGTGGAATGGGTGGCAGCTGTCATAATGGAGGTACTGTTGCTTGTTGGTGGGTTTGATGTGGACGGACGTGTGAAGCTGGCCATTGGACAGGTGGAGGTCAATGTCAAGGAAAGTGGCATGGGATTTAGAGTAGGACCAGGTGAATCCGATGGAACCAAAGGAGTTGAGGTTGGAGAGGAAATTCTGGAGTTCTTCTTCACTGTGAGACCAGATCATGAAAATGTCATCAATAAATCTGTACCAAACTTTGGGTTGGCAGGCCTGGGTAACCAAGAAGGCTTCCTCTAAGCGACCCATGAATAGGTTGGCGTACGAGGGGGCCATCCTGGTACCCATGGCTGTTCCCTTTAATTGTTGGTATGTCTGGCCTTCAAAAGTGAAGAAGTTGTGGGTCAGGATGAAGCTGGCTAAGGTAATGAGGAAAGAGGTTTTAGGTAGGGCGGCAGGTGATCAGCGTGAAAGGAAGTGCTCCATCGCAGCGAGGCCCTGGACATGCGGAATATTTGTGTATAAGGAAGTGGCATCAACAGTTTGTTGCGAAAGCTTGATTTTGTGTGTATGTTTGTGTTTGTTTGTGTGTCTATCGACCTGCCAGCGCTTTTGTTTGGTAAGTCTCATCATCTTTCTTTTTAAATATATTTTTCCCACGTGGAATGTTTCCCTCTATTATATATATATATATATATATATATATATATATATAAAATCAGTACATGACTTACAGTCTTACAAATTTACTGCCTGTGATGGACACACGTCTAGATCATCCGCTGTCAAAACTCCGCCATCTCTCTCCCCACATCCACCACTGCTGGCGGCTCACCTACATGGATTTCCATGCAGTCTTGAAGAAGTAGTCTTGTCCTCCCAACGGCAAGACAGAGCTGACTCTTGACATGCAGACAGGTAATGGGCCACAACAGAGCAAACCCACAGCAGAGTCAGTCGGAGTTTTGAATAATATTGGTAGGTAGGTCATCACTGAGGTGACCACTGTAGTCCTGGTGGAGATTACTGTATTGGTGGGCCACCAGAGCTGCAGACCCACTGCAGTCCTTGTAGAGACGGCCAGCAGCCATCTGTTGCGACTGTGCAGGTGCACAATCACCATCGAAGAGTCTTGCAGACAATATAGCAAGTCCATGAACCACGACTTGTGCAGTCACAAAGTTTTTGGAATTGTCCTTAGAACCAGCAAGGCTGTTAACCAGTCCCTTGCTGAATTATTAACACATGTGCAAACACTAACAGTCCCAAGTTCTTACATAATGTGCATATACTATGACCAACAGAGATGTGTGCAGTGAAATGAATGCTTACAAGTTACTTAATTTGATGAACTGGTCTCCATTACAATTTTATAACATGAGAATACAATTACAAAGGTACAAAATACATCATTAAAGAACATAACAATACAGATAACATTTGTGGTAATACAGGCTTTACAAAAGAATTGAAATAACATATACATCAGTGTTACAGGAATTATGACATGAGTACATACATAAAAGATCAGAATAACTTTCGAAACATCAACTTCACACATGAGCATTAAAACAAAACAGAATAAATAATGTCTAAACATCTTTACAAAGAAAATAACATATTATCAGAAAAATTCTACAACATAGCTCTCATCAGCTAAACACATAAAGACAGGAAAAAGACAAATAAACAAGGGTACATAAACACATAGTGGGATAACACAAAAGGAAAGGACAGGGTTTGTTTTCAGTGTAACATTTGGTACTGCAGTCCAACCCAAAACTTCATTCCATAGATCTTTCCTCTTATTTCATCCTTTGCTTCCACCAAAAAAAATTCTATCCAAGCATGCTTTCTGTATTTATTTCACATATTTCTTACCTCATTATTTATTTCCAAGAAAATCCTACCTAAACCTGTTGTCCCTAAACCCTACTTTTTTTGTTCATATCCTCTTTCAAAATACTTTTTTGGCCAAACCATTTTCTTATAGCTTCTCAATGCATTTCTTCCAATTCATCACAACTCGTTCTCTTATATAGCCTACCCCATCTTAAGCTAACTTAAATCTACTGAGCTCAGATGCTAAACTAAGTGACGAGGCAATGCAGCAGCACAAAACAATTAACGCAAACAGCAATGAAAAAAAATGCAGATTTGCGAAGCAAGCAGCATTATAGAAATTAGCAAAGCAATTGCAATATTACAACTAATATAAGGCAATGTGCAGAAAACAAGAAAAATAAATCAGTAGTAAAACTAGCTTAACAGAGTAATACAAAAATTGAAATTTAGCAGCACTATGTCTGGCAAACAGCAGCAGTAAATGCTATAACTTACACCTAAGCATGACAAAGCTCAAGCAGAAAAAATAGTACACTAAAGACAACAATGCAGATAAGGGAAATGTCTATTCACATCTTAATGTCTATGTAATTAAAATGGTGCACCACAACTTATTCTACGAAAAATACATAATAATACAGATAACATTTGTAGTAATACATGCTTTACAAAAGAATAGAAATAGACATATACATAAGTGTTATAGGAATTATGACATAAGTAAATATATAAAATAATGAGAATAGTTTTCGAAACATTAATTCCAGACATGAGCATTAAAACAGAACAAAATAAATAATAATCAAAATATCCACGGGTATGCTGCCGGTCTATAGTGTCCAACGGGCACAATATTTCGGCGATCAAACATGTCGCCATCATCAGGTGAACTGACGGACTGAGCTCCTGTGAACGTACCGGCACGGAGATCCGTACGCTATGGCTGCTCAGAGGGAACTGGGTTCGGTCGCGGCGGCGGCCGATTTAAATACCCTCCGCCCGCGGCGCGCTCCCTCCGCCGTCCGCGCCCAGCGCCACGGTCGCGCGGTGGAACAGCTTGCGACGGCGTCTGAGATGACGTCGGTGTGATGGCTCTGTCCGCCGTGGTCGTCACAACTATACGTCTGCTCGATTTACTCTTTATCGGGTTAATCAAGAGTAAATCGAGCAGACGTATAGTTGTGACGACCACGGCGGACAGAGCCATCACACCGACGTCATCTCAGACGCCGTCGCAAGCTGTTCCACCGCGCGACCGTGGCGCTGGGCGCGGACGGCGGAGGGAGCGCGCCGCGGGCGGAGGGTATTTAAATCGGCCGCCGCCGCGACCGAACCCAGTTCCCTCTGAGCAGCCATAGCGTACGGATCTCCGTGCCGGTACGTTCACAGGAGCTCAGTCCGTCAGTTCACCTGATGATGGCGACATGTTTGATCGCCGAAATATTGTGCCCGTTGGACACTATAGACCGGCAGCATACCCGTGGATATTTTGATTATCAAATACGCCGGGAGAAACTCAAGAATCACAAAATAAATAATGTCTAAACATTTTTAGAAAGAAAGTAACATATTATTAGAAAAATTCTACAACATAACTCGTATCAGTTAAACACATAAAGACAGGAAAAAACACAAATGCACAGGAGTACACAAACACATAGCGGATAACACAAAAGGAAGGGAAGGGTTCGTTTTCAGTATAACATTTGGTACTGCAGTCCAACCCAAAACTTCATTCCATAGATCTTTCCTCTTATTTCAACATTTGTTCCCACAAAAAAACATCCTATCCAAAAATACACTACCTTTTTTTTGGACAAACCATTTTCTTATAGCTTCTCAATGCATTTCTTCCAATTCATCACAACTCATTCTCTTATATAGCCTATCCCCTCTTAAGCTAACTTAAATCTACTGATCTCAGATGTATAAACTAAGGTATGAGGCAATGCAACAGCACAAGACAATTAACACAAACAGCAATGACAAAAATGCAAATTGGCAAAGCAAGCAGCAGTATATCTAAATTAGCAAAGCAAATGCAACATTACAACTAATATGAGCCAATGTGCAGCAACAAGAAAAATAAATCAGTAGTAAAACTGGCTTAACAGAGTAATACAAAGTGAAATTTAGTAGCACTATGCCTGGCAAACAGCAGCAGCAAATGCTATAACTCAGGGCTTCCCAATCTGTGGTCCGGGGAATCCGTAGGGGTCCGCCTGCTCTTTCTAGGCGGTCCGCGGCCACCTTTCACCAAATCGTGTAAAATAATGAGCAAATTTAACGAATAAAAATGTGAAAATCAAATTCAAAACTATTTTTTTTTTCGTGTGAAAAACATGTGTACTTTTGCTTCAGGTCGTATCCCCAAGCAGCCTTTGCGGTTCCTAAGTGAGAACGTATACACAGTTTAATGCTGGAGAATGCGGCTTCTCTGATCGACTGTTTAGCAACAATACGGGGGTCGTTTGTGCACTGGCTCATGGCGCTAGATGCGCTGTAACCTTTTATGCATGCGCGGAGGGAGCTTTGTCGACCAATCACAGCGCTCGCTGGCACGTATGCGGCCCCAGGCATCATTAAATGTTAAACTTGCCTTGTCAGTGCACTACCTGTTTCATAAGTCGATTTTTTGACCAGTTTATTACTTCTAACATGGATCAGTGGCTGAAGTCAGGATCATTGAAGAAGGCTACAGTTTCTCCATCACCTTCACAGCAAGGGAAGTTTCCAGTTGAAATGAGTGAGAAGGGAGGACGACCAAAGGAAGACTTTACATACATTTGAACATTTTTCTTCGGATTTCACGAAAAACCAAACACACACACACACGACTGTTACGAAATATGCATGCTCCTTACACAACAGTAGCCAAATAGTGGAAGTGAACAGACCATAAGCGACAGCTTGTCAACAGTTTGAACGTGACGTTGATTGCTCTTGGAGGAAGACCGCTCGAACGTGTGAAATGTCAATTACCAAGTAATTTTAATCAGGCTATAGTGTGTTGAACAAAGGGAGTAAATCCACTAGTAAGTGTCTGGATACAGTGGCAATTCAAATTGGATCGTTAACTTCAAGTTGTTTTCATTCATCTCTAAACCAAAAACTATTCATGCTTGAGGGGGAGGGGGGGGGGTCATTGGGAACATGGCACCTGCATTAAGAAGCTTTCAGATCCCATGGGTTTCGCTCTGAAATTTGAAGTTACTGTGCTCTTGACTGAATAGGGGTCCGCCATGGATTTTCGACTGAAGAAGGGGTCCGCCAGCTGAAAAGGTTGGGAAGCCCTGCTATAACTTATACCTAAACATGACAAAGCTCAAGCAGAAAAAATATCACAGTAAAGATGGCCATGTCTAATACCTACGTCATATCTTAACACTAGAGTGATGCATCAGGATAACTTACTCTAGCAGACGAGTTACCAAATCGTTAAAAAATTATTTATGCAATTCCTGTGAAGGGAAATGTCTATTTGTGTTCCTACGTAAGTAGGCTGTTTATGTTTTTATGTTGGTAACGCCACATAGCGCTCTATATGAAAATCACTGACTGTGCTATGTGCAGTCTGTGGCTGGTTTGCATTGTTTCAATTTGCTATTGTAGTGTTGGGCAGTTGGATGTGAACAGCGCGTAGCGTTGCGCAGTTGGAGGTGAGCCGCCAGCAGTGGTGGATGTGGGGAGAGAGATGGCGGAGATTTGACAGCGGATGATCTGGACGTGTGTCCATCAGAGACAGTATATAATGACTTTTGAACACTGTTAAGGTAAACACATTGTTTGTTCTCTATCAAAATCACTCATTTGCTAAGTATGCCTATCAGTAGTCAGTGCCTTCAGTAGTTAGAATCTTTTATTTAGCTGGCAGTATTGGCGCTCGTTGTATTGCAATAGTTCGAGTAACGAAGATTTTTGTGAGGTAAGTGATTCATGAAAGGTGTAGGTTATTGTTAGTCAGGGCCATTCTTTTGTAGGGATTGTTGAAAGTTAGATTGCGTTGCGATAAAAATATTGTGTGTCAGTTTAGTGATGATCAGAATAAGTAAAGAGGGAAATGTCTGAGTACGTTCAGTTTTGCTCAGCTGTTTCAAAATCAAATAACGTAAGGGGTTTACCAACACAATCATTCATAAATGTTTCTAAGGGGACGTTACATATGTCGACCCTTAGCCGAGGATACCTCACTGGAATCTTCTGATTTTTTCTTGTAGTTTGTGTAATTAGTGTAGCTATTGTTTATTGCTAGGTCGTAATTATAGAGAGAATTTCCTTTGTAGTTCTAGTTTTTCATTGTTGTACAGTAAAACAGTTGTGGCATGCGTGTAGATTTGCACCAAGTATTTCGCAGCTGCACTAGCAGTTAACAAGATATTATTTTCAGAGCTATGTTAATGTGTTTTTTTTTTATTTTGTTCTTCAAATTGTGCTTTTCTATGTGATCGTGTGAAATATTGCGACAATAATGGCGTGCGAAAAATGTAATACTAGGCTCCAAAGTAAACTGAGAAATGACAGTGAAGACGAAAGCAGTGTGTTAGCGCCACCGAGTAATGAATTAACTTATGTTCAAAGTAGTAATTTGGTAATTGTGCATAGAGAAATGGAGCGGGCTGCACGTAACGGTGTAGGCAGTGAAAAATTAGTGAACAGGGAAGCATTATCGATCGATCGGTCGGCAACAGCTCGCCTCAGGAATCCGAAATGACAGGACTCAATCTTGCAAATACTGTAGATTCAGGTTTTGCGTCCTCACCGTTTTCTCAAATAAGTGAAGACACATTTTCTGCTTTTCAAAATGCGAATATTGCCGGTTCAAATGCACTGCCGAATAGCACTGAGGAACAAGTTTTAGACACCAGTGCATTGTTATTACAGTTAATGCAACAAATGGGACAAAGGCTACAAAAGTTAGACACAACGCTTGAACAAAATCAGAAACAAATGAGACAAAATTTTCAAAAGTTAGACACAATGGAACAAACTCTTCAAAAGTTAGACACAATGGAACAAAATCTTTAAAAGTTAGACACAATGGAACAACACCAGAGGCAAACACAGCAACAGTTAGACATAATGGAACAAAATCAAAAACAGTCACAGCAACAGCTTCAAAAGTTAGACACCACACTTAAACAAACACATGAATGTTTAACTGCTGAGTTACTTAAAATCGAATCGAAATGTCAAAAAGTCTGTAATGACGTAAAAACACAAATTTGTGAGCATTTCCAACCTATTTTTCCGCGTCATGAAAATTCGTTATAGAATCACGAAGCAGCCATAAAGGAACTGCAAACTATTGTTCATGAAAATCACGACACCTTGCAAGCAAAAATTGACTCAGTTGCATCTACTGATTCGGTTACGCAACTTGCAAAAACTCAGGAAAACTTAAAGGACACAGTAGATACGAATTCAACACAAATGGACACTCTGAAATTTGGTTACGAAAAATACACTGAGGAAATCAGTTCACTATCGGAGAAAGTAGCCGAACTTGCGGATCAGTTCACTAACTTATCTACAAAGGTAGATGATGATCTGAATGACACAAGACCTGTAGCCTTCACTGATACAGAGGAGTATGAACAAATTAAGATTCAAACAAAATCAGAATCAAATTAATACGCAACACAAAAGAGAAATCCGGGAAGTACAAGATCAGTTGGCACAAGTAATAGAAGAGTTACATATTTCAGAGGACATTTGCGCTCGAACACGGGAAGAGGGACTTTGAAATACGGAAAAGCCACAAAATAATAACACTGGGCATTTTGGAAATTATGAAGGAAATTGGCAAGGTGCACCGAATTTTGAGATGGAACCGCTGACACGACGCAACAATGACCGATATGCGACTCGCCGACACGATGATTTTAACTATAAGCTGTTCATTACTACACGTAAATTCAAAACATTTAAGAATTCTGGCAACGACAGTCATCCACAAGCCTGGCTTCATCAATTCTCTCATTGTTTTCCTCCCAACTGGTCATTAGAGCACAGATTAGAATTTATGTGTTGCTACTTAGAGAATCAACCAGCTGTAAGAATGCGATTGGTCATTCACAATTGTCACAGTAAAGGAGAATTTTGTCATGTCTTCCTATCAGCATAATGGTCTCAAGCTACACAAGACCGAGTAAAACATAGCATCATAATGATGAAACATTTCCAACAAACTGAAATTTCCAGTCTTTTCAAATATTTTGAAGACATGTTGCACAAGAATCAGTACCTGTCAAACCCATACAGCTCCTCAGAACTCATCCGTATTTGCTTAAATAAATTGCCTGAACATTTACCACATATTATTTTGGCAGGACGTTGCAAAGACGACATTGAAGCTTTTCAGGGACTCTTACAAGAATTGAAAATTGACACTGACAATCGCGGGACGCGAAAACAGGAACGCAACAATTACAGGTCACATCTGTCAGAATTCCGCGATGAAAGAAATAATAACTGGACACGACAAGGCTATTCTTACAACGCAAATCGTGACCAAAACAGACACCAGCCGTATGACAACAATTGGGAGAGTAGTAATAATTACAGGGAAAGATCACCTCTCAGCGGTAATGACTATCACAGAGACAATCAGAGAAACAGACAATATGGGAACCAAAATAATTATTATCAAGGGAGACAGAACAATTTCAGACGCAACGGTCCACCATGCAGTTACGATTCCCAGAGAAATTCTCCACCACATTACCGACAAATAAGAAACTATGCAAACTACCGACATAACCACAGACCAGAATTTCATCAGAACTGGCGGAATTCAAATAGGGCAGGGCCCTCTCAATAAGGTGAATCTGTGGAAGTTAAGTCTCCAAATCCCAATACCGAGGCGCGTCAACAAAGAGACAACAGGCAATGACTCACACCGTTGGCAGCCACAAAACGTACTTATGAAGCTCATGATGTAGCTGCAGTCGCTAGTAATTACGTAAAAATGGAAGACAATAGGGACATCTTACTCCAGGGACACGGCGTAAAACATAACAACATTGCATATCCTGCAATTCACATTACCGTAAATGACGGAAAAATTTCCGGCAGTATTTGACTCTGGCAGCCCCACTTCAGTAATTAGTGGTTTGTGGGGATTAAAGGGACCAGACTGCTATGGTCAACGGTCAGTAATTAGTGAAACAGCCTTTAGCAAATGCAACAAATCGAACGATTGCCCTATACTTCCATTACGTAAGATTAAATTACAAGGTGCAATCATTGGAAAAAGTGTAGATGAACGCCAACAAACCAACTTAGAATTCTTTTGTCAAAGCCACAGTTTCTCTATGAACTTTCTTATTGTTCCATTATTGTCGACGGAAATTATATTGGGAGTAGACTTTTTGAATGAATACAAAGCAATCTTAAACTTTCAAGATGCTGAAATAAGTTTAGAGAAAGAAGGTAAGTCAATAGCATTGAAATTTGAAGATTGGCTCTCAAACCACGGCGAGGAAATTAATCGGCTTCACTTCCTGTTAGACAACAGTTCGGAATTCTCGACGGAACTAGACACTAATTTGTATCGTGCTAGGAACCCTCCTCCCGCCCTGTGGTGCAACTCATGTCAGTCTCTCCAAAAATGTACTCAATGGGACCGTAATGTTGCAACCACACACAAGTTGACCTGCTGTGAGGAAAAAACGAATTAGTACATTTCAAACATGAAAAAGGTCATTTTAAAATCAACATGAAAAACCATTATTCCAAAAGTATCAAACACAAAAAAATGCTTACCGAAGAAAGAAAATGTATCGCGCTAGGCACCCTCCTCCCGCCCTGTGGTGCAACTGATGTCCCTCTCTCCAAATATGTACTCAATGGGACAGTAATGTTGCAACCACACACAAGTCGACCAGCTGTAAGGAAAAAACGAGTTAGTACATTTCAAACATGAAAAAGGTCATTTTAAAATCAACATGAAAAACCATTATTCCAAAAGTATCAAACACAAAAAAATGCTTACCGAAGAAAGAAAATGTATCGCGCGAGGCACCCTCCTCCCGCCCTGTGGTGCAACTGATGTCCCTCTCTCCAAATATGTACTCAATGGGACAGTAATGTTGCAAACACACAAGTCGACCTGCTGTAAGGAAAAAACGAGTTAGTACATTTCAAACATGAAAAAAGGTCATTTTAAAATCAACATGAAAAACCAAAATTCCAAAAGTATCAAACACAAAAAAATGCTTACCGAAGAATGGAAATGTAACGTGCTAGGCACCCTCCTCCCGCCCTGTCCCTCTCTCCAAATATGTACTCAATGGGACAGTAATGTTGCAACCATACACAAGTCGACCTGCTGTAAGGAAAAAACGAGTTAGTACATTTCAAACATGAAAAAGGTCATTTTAAAATCAACATGAAAAACCATTATTCCGAAAGTATCAAACACAAAAAAATGCTTACCGAAGAAAGAAAATGTATCGCGCTAGGCACCCTCCTCCCGCCCTGTGGTGCAACTGATGTCCCTCTCTCCAAATATGTACTCAATGGGACAGTAATGTTGCAACCACACACAAGTCGACCTGCTGTAAGGAAAAAACGAGTTAGTACATTTCAAACATGAAAAAAGGTCATTTTAAAATCAACATGAAAAACCAAAATTCCAAAAGTATCAAACACAAAAAAATGCTTACCGAAGAATGAAAATGTAACGTGCTAGGCACCCTCCTCCCGCCCTGTACCTCTCTCCAAAAATGTACTCAACGGGACAGTAATGTTGCAACCACACAGAAGTTGACCTGCTGTGAGGAAAAAACGAGTTAATACATTTCAAACATGAAAAAGGTCATTTTAAAATCAACATGAAAAACCAAAATTCCAAAAGTATAAAACACAAAAAAATGCTTACCGAAGAAAGAAAATGTATCGTGCTAGGCACCCTCCTCCCGCCCTGTGGTGCAACTGATGTCCCTCTCTCCAAAAAACTACTCAATGGGACAGTAATGTTGCAACCACATATAAGTTGACCTGCTGTGAGGAAAAAACGAGTTAATACATTTCAAACATGAAAAAGGTCATTTTAAAATCAACATGAAAAACCAAAATTCCAAAAGTATAAAACACAAAAAATGCTTACCAAAGAAACAAAATGCATCGTGCTCTGCACCCTCCTCCATGCCCTGTGGTGCAACAGATGTCCTTTCTCCAAAAATTTACTCAATGGCAACGTAATATTGCAACCACACACAAGTTGACCTGCTGTGAGGAAAAAATGAATTAGTACATTTCAAACATGAAAAAGGCCATTTTAAAATCAACATGAAAAACCAAAATTCCAAAAGTAAAAAACACAAAAAATGCTTACCAAAGAAACAAAATGCATCGTGCTCCGCACCCTCCTCCATGCCCTGTGGTGCAACAGATGTCCTTTCTCCAAAAATTTACTCAATGGCAACGTAATATTGCAACCACACACAAGTTGACCTGCTGTGAGAAAAAAATGAATTAGTACATTTCAAATATGAAAAAGGTCATTTTAAAATCGACATGAAAAACCAAAATTCCAAAAGTATAAAACACAAAAAATGATTACCAAAGAAACAAAATGCATCGTGCTCCGCACCCTCCTCCATGCCCTGTGGTGCAACAGATGTCCTTTCTCCAAAAATTTACTCAATGGCAACGTAATATTGCAACCACACACAAGTTGACCTGCTGTGAAGAAAAAACGAGTTAGTACATTTCAAACATGAAAAAGGTCATATTAAAATCAACATGAAAAACCAAAATTCCAAAAGTATAAAACACAAAAAAATGCTTACCGAAGAAAGAAAATGTAACGTGCTAGGCACCCTCCTCCCGCCCTATGGTGCAACTGATGTACCTCTCTCCAAAAATGTACTCAATGGGACAGTAATGTTGCAACCACACATAAGTTGACCTGCTGTGAGGAAAAACGAGTTAATACATTTCAAACATGAAAAAGGTCATTTTAAAATCAACATGAAAAACCAAAATTCCAAAAGTATAAAACACAAAAAAAAGCTTACCGAAGAATGAAAATGTAACGTGCAAGGCACCCTCCTCCCGCCCTGTGGTGCAACTGATGTACCTCTCTCCAAAAATGTACTCAATGGGAACGTAATGTTGCAACCACAAACAAGTTGTCTTGCTGTGAAGAAAGAACGAGTTAGTACATTTCAAACATGAAAAAGGTCATTTTAAAATCAACATGATAAACCAAAATTCCAAAAGTATAAAACACAAAGAAATGCTTACCGAAGAAAGAAAATGTATCGTGCTAGTCATCCTCCTCCCAACTGATGTCCCTCTCTCCAAAAATGTACTCAATGGGACCGTAATGTTGGAACCACACTCAAGTTGACCTGCTGTGAGGAAAAAACGAATTAGTACATTTCAAACATGAAAAAGGTCATTTTAAAATCAACATGAAAAACCAAAATTCCAAAAGTATAAAACACAATAAAATGCTTACCAAAGAAAGAAAATGCATCTTGCTCCGCACCCTCCTCCATGCCCTGTGGTGCAATAGATGTCCCTTTCTCCAAAAATGTACTCAATGGGACCGTAATGTTGGAACCACACAGAAGTTGACCTGCTGTGAAGAAAAAAAAATAGTACATTTCAAACATGAAAAAGGTCATATTAAAATCCACATGAAAAACCGAAATTCCAAAAGTATAAAACACAAAAAAATGCTTACCGAAGTAAGAAAATGTAACGTGCAAGGCACCCTCCTCCCACCCTGTGGTGCAACTGATGTAACTCTCTCCAAAAATGTACTCAATGGGACCGTAATGTTGCAACCACACACAAGTTGACCTGCTGAGAAGAAAAAACGAGTTAGTACATTTCAAACATGAAAAAGGTCATTTTAAAATCAACATGATAAACCAAAATTCCAAAAGTATAAAACACAAAAAAATGCTTACCGAAGAAAGAAAATGTATCGTGCTAGGCATCCTCGTCCCGCCCTGTGGTGCAACTGATGTCCCTCTCTCCAAAAATGTACTCAATGGGACAGTAATGTTGCAACCACACATAAGTTGACCTGCTGTGAGGAAAAAACGAGTTAATACATATCAAACATGAAAAAGGTCATTTTAAAATCAACATGACAATCCAAAATTCCAAAAGTATAAAACATAATAAAATGCTTACCGAAGAAAGAAAATGCATCCTGCTCCGCACCCTCCTCCATGCCCTGTGGTGCAACAGATACCTCTTTCTCCAAAAATTTACTCAATGGCACCGTAATGTTGCAACGACACACAAGGTGACCTGCTGTGAAGAAAAAACGAGTTAGCACATTTCACACATGACAAAGGTCATTTTAAAATCAACATGAAATACCAAAATTCCAAAAGTATAAAACACAATAAAATGCTTACCGAAGAAAGAAAATGTATCGTGCTAGGCACCCTCCTCCCGCCCTGTGGTGCAACTGATGTACCTCTCTCCAAAAATGTACTCAATGGGACAGTAATGCTGCAACCACACATAAGTTGACCTGCTGTGAGGAAAAAACGAGTTAATACATTTCAAACATGAAAAAGGACATTTTAAAATCAACATGAAAAACCAAAATTCCAAAAGTATAAAACATAATAAAATGCTTACCAAAGAAAGAAAATGCATCCTGCTCCGTATCCTCCTCCATGCCCTGTGGTGCAACAGATGTCCCTTTCTCCAAAAATTTACTCAATGGCACCGTAATGTTGCAACCACACACAAGTTGACCTGCTGTGAAGAAAAAACGAGTTAGCACATTTCACACATGACAAAAGTCATTATAAAATCAACATGAAATACCAAAATTGCAAAAGTATAAAACACAATAAAATGCTTACCGTAGAAAGAAAATATATCGTGCTAGGCACCCTCCTCCCGCCCTGTGGTGCAACTGATGTCCCTCTCTCCAAAAATGTACTCAATGGGACAGTAATGTTGCAAGCACACATAAGTCGACCTGCTGTGAGGAAAAAACGAGTTAATACATATCAAACATGAAAAAGGTCATTTTAAAATCAACATGAAAAACCAAAATTCCAAAAGTATCGAACACAAAAAAATGCTTACCGAAGAAAGAAAATGTATCGTGCTAGGCACCCTCCTCCCGCCCTGTGGTGCAACAGATGTCCCTCTCACCAAAAATGTACTCAATGGGACCGTAATGTTGCAACCACACACAAGTTGACCTGCTGTGAGGAAAAAACGAGTTAGTAAATTTCAAACATTAAAAAGGTCATTTTAAAATCAACATGAAAAACCAAAATTCCAAAAGTATAAAACACAAAAAAATGCTTACCGAAGAAAGGAAATGTATCGTGCTAGGCACCCTCCTCCCGCCCTGTGGTGCAACTGATGTACCTCTCTCCAAAAATGTACTCAATGGGACAGTAATGTTGCAACCACACATAAGTTGACCTGCTGTGAGGAAAAATGAGTTGATACATTTCAAACATGAAAAAGGTCATTTTAAAATCAACATCAAAAACCAAAATTCCGAAAGTATAAAACACAAAAAAATGCTTAACGAAGAAAGAAAACGTATCGTGCTAGGCACCCTCCTCCCGACCTGTGGTGCAACTGATGTACCTCTCTCCAAAAATGTACTCAATGGGACAGTAATGTTGCAACCACACAAAAGTTGACCTGCTGTGAAGAAAAAACGAGTTAGTAAATTTCAAACATTAAAAAGGTCATTTTAAAATCAACATCAAAAACCAAAATTCCAAAAGTATCGAACACAAAAAAATGCTTACCGAAGAAAGAAAATGTATCGTGCTAGGCACCCTCCTCCCGCCCCGTGGTGCAACTGAAGTCCCTCTCTCCAAAAATGTACTCAATGGGACCGTAATGTTGCAACCACACACAAGTTGACCAGCTGTGAGGAAAAAACGAGTTAGTACATTTCAAACATTAAAAAGGTCATTTTAAAATCAACATGAAAAACCAAAATTCCAAAAGTATCGAACACAAAAAAATGCTTACCGAAGAAAGAAAATGTATCGTGCTAGGCACCCTCCTCCCGCCCTGTGGTGCAACTGATGTACCTCTCTCCAAAAATGTACTCAACGGGACAGTAATGTTGCAACCACACAGAAGTTGACCTGCTGTGAGGAAAAAACGAGTTAATACATTTCAAACATGAAAAAGGTCATTTTAAAATCAACATGAAAAACCAAAATTGCAAAAGTCTAAAACACAAAAAAATGCTTACCGAAGAAAGAAAATGTATCGTGCTAGGCACCCTCCTCCCGCCCTGTGGTGCAACTGATGTCCCTCTCTCCAAAAAACTACTCAATGGGACAGTAATGTTGCAACCACATATAAGTTGACCTGCTGTGAGGAAAAAACGAGTTAATACATTTCAAACATGAAAAAGGTCATTTTAAAATCAACATGAAAAACCAAAATTCCAAAAGTATAAAACACAAAAAATGCTTACCAAAGAAACAAAATGCATCGTGCTCTGCACCCTCCTCCATGCCCTGTGGTGCAACAGATGTCCTTTCTCCAAAAATTTACTCAATGGCAACGTAATATTGCAACCACACACAAGCTTACCTGCTGTGAGGACAAAATGAATTAGTACATTTCAAACATGAAAAAGGTCATTTTAAAATCAACATGAAAAACCAAAATCCCAAAAGTATAAAACACAAAAAATGCTTACCAAAGAAACAAAATGCATCGTGCTCCGCACCCTCCTCCATGCCCTGTGGTGCAACAGATGTCCTTTCTCCAAAAATTTACTCAATGGCAACGTAATATTGCAACCACACACAAGTTGACCTGCTGTGAGAAAAAAATGAATTAGTACATTTCAAATATGAAAAAGGTCATTTTAAAATCAACATGAAAAACCAAAATTCCAAAAGTATAAAACACAAAAAATGCTTACCAAAGAAACAAAATGCATCGTGCTCCGCACCCTCCTCCATGCCCTGTGGTGCAACAGATGTCCTTTCTCCAAAAATTTACTCAATGGCAACGTAATATTGCAACCACACACAAGTTGACCTGCTGTGAAGAAAAAACGAGTTAGTACATCTCAAACATGAAAAAGGTCATATTAAAATCAACATGAAAAACCAAAATTCCAAAAGTATAAAACACAAAAAAATGCTTACCGAAGAAAGAAAATGTAACGTGCTAGGCACCCTCCTCCCGCCCTATGGTGCAACTGATGTACCTCTCTCCAAAAATGTACTCAATGGGACAGTAATGTTGCAACCACACATAAGTTGACCTGCTGTGAGGAAAAACGAGTTAATACATTTCAAACATGAAAAAGGTCATTTTAAAATCAACATGAAAAACCAAAATTCCAAAAGTATAAAACACAAAAAAAAGCTTACCGAAGAATGAAAATGTAACGTGCTAGGCACCCTCCTCCTGCCCTGTACCTCTCTCCAAAAATGTACTCAACGGGACAGTAATGTTGCAACCACACAGAAGTTGACCTGCTGTGAGGAAAAAACGAGTTAATACATTTCAAACATGAAAAAGGTCATTTTAAAATCAACATGAAAAACCAAAATTCCAAAAGTATAAAACACAAAAAAGTGCTTACCGAAGAAAGAAAATGTATCGTGCTAGGCACCCTCCTCCCGCCCTGTGGTGCAACTGATGTACCTCTCTCCAAAAATGTACTCAATGGGACAGTAATGTTGCAACCACATTAAAGTTGACCTGCTGTGAGGAAAAAACGAGTTAATACATTTCAAACATGAAAAAGGTCATTTTAAAATCATCATGAAAAATTTAAATTCCAAAAGTATAAAACACAAAAAAATGCTTACCGAAGAATGAAAATGTAACGTGCAAGGCACCCTCCTCCCGCCCTGTGGTGCAACTGATGTACCTCTCTCCAAAAATGTACTCAATGGGACCGTAATGTTGCAACCACAAACAAGTTGTCTTGCTGTGAAGAAAAAACGAGTTAGTACATTTCAAACATGAAAAAGGTCATTTTAAAATCAACATGATAAACCAAAATTCCAAAAGTATAAAACACAAAGAAATGCTTACCGAAGAAAGAAAATGTATCGTGCTAGTCATCCTCCTCCCAACTGATGTCCCTCTCTCCAAAAATGTACTCAATGGGACCGTAATGTTGGAACCACACTCAAGTTGACCTGCTGTGAGGAAAAAACGAATTAGTACATTTCAAACATGAAAAAGGTCATTTTAAAATCAACATGAAAAACCAAAATTCCAAAAGTATAAAACACAATAAAATGCTTACCAAAGAAAGAAAATGCATCTTGCTCCGCACCCTCCTCCATGCCCTGTGGTGCAATAGATGTCCCTTTCTCCAAAAATGTACTCAATGGGACCGTAATGTTGGAACCACACAGAAGTTGACCTGCTGTGAAGAAAAAAAAATAGTACATTTCAAACATGAAAAAGGTCATATTAAAATCCACATGAAAAACCGAAATTCCAAAAGTATAAAACACAAAAAAATGCTTACCGAAGTAAGAAAATGTAACGTGCAAGGCACCCTCCTCCCACCCTGTGGTGCAACTGATGTAACTCTCTCCAAAAATGTACTCAATGGGACCGTAATGTTGCAAACACACACAAGTTGACCTGCTGAGAAGAAAAAACGAGTTAGTACATTTCAAACATGAAAAAGGTCATTTTAAAATCAACATGATAAACCAAAATTCCAAAAGTATAAAACACAAAAAAATGCTTACCGAAGAAAGAAAATGTATCGTGCTAGGCATCCTCGTCCCGCCCTGGGGTGCAACTGATGTCCCTCTCTCCAAAAATGTACGCAATGGGACAGTAATGTTGCAACCACACATAAGTTGACCTGCTGTGAGGAAAAAACGAGTTAATACATATCAAACATGAAAAAGGTCATTTTAAAATCAACATGACAATCCAAAATTCCAAAAGTATAAAACATAATAAAATGCTTACCGAAGAAAGAAAATGCATCCTGCTCCGCACCCTCCTCCATGCCCTGTGGTGCAACAGATACCTCTTTCTCCAAAAATTTACTCAATGGCACCGTAATGTTGCAACGACACACAAGGTGACCTGCTGTGAAGAAAAAACGAGTTAGCACATTTCACACATGACAAAGGTCATTTTAAAATCAACATGAAATACCAAAATTCCAAAAGTATAAAACACAATAAAATGCTTACCGAAGAAAGAAAATGTATCGTGCTAGGCACCCTCCTCCCGCCCTGTGGTGCAACTGATGTACCTCTCTCCAAAAATGTACTCAATGGGACAGTAATGTTGCAACCACACATAAGTTGACCTGCTGTGAGGAAAAAACGAGTTAATACATTTCAAACATGAAAAAGGACATTTTAAAATCAACATGAAAAACCAAAATTCCAAAAGTATAAAACATAATAAAATGCTTACCGAAGAAAGAAAATGCATCCTGCTCCGTATCCTCCTCCATGCCCTGTGGTGCAACAGATGTCCCTTTCTCGAAAAATTTACTCAATGGCACCGTAATGTTGCAACCACACACAAGTTGACCTGCTGTGAAGAAAAAACGAGTTAGCACATTTCACACATGACAAAAGTCATTTTAAAATCAACATGAAATACCAAAATTGCAAAAGTATAAAACACAATAAAATGCTTACCGTAGAAAGAAAATATATCGTGCTAGGCACCCTCCTCCCGCCCAGTGGTGCAACTGATGTCCCTCTCTCCAAAAATGTACTCAATGGGACAGTAATGTTGCAAGCACACATAAGTCGACCTGCTGTGAGGAAAAAACGAGTTAATACATATCAAACATGAAAAAGGTCATTTTAAAATAAACATGATATACCAAAATTCCAAAAGTATAAAACACAATAAATTGCTTACCGAAGAAAGAAAATGTATCGTGCTAGGCACCCTCCTCCCGCCCTGTGGTGCAACTGATGTCCCTCTCTCCAAAAATGTACTCAATGGGACAGTATTGTTGCAACCACACTAAGTTGACCTGTTGTGAGGAAAAAACGAGTTAATACATTTCGAACATGAAAAAGGTCATTTTAAAATCCACATGAAAAACCAAATTTCCAAAAGTATAAAACACAATAAAATGCTTACCAAAGAAAGACAATGCATCGTGCTAGGCACCCTCCTACATGCCCTGTGGTGCAACAGATGTCCCTCTCTCCAAAAATGTACTCAATGGGACAGTAATGTTGCGACCACACATAAGTTGACCTGCTGTGAGGAAAAAACGAGTTAGTACATTTCAAACATGAAAAAGGTCATTTTAAAATCAACATGAAAAACCAAAATTCCAAAAGTATCAAACACAAAAAAATGCTTACCGAAGAAAGAAAATGTATCGTGCTAGGCACCCTCCTCCCGCCCTGTGGTGCAACTGAAGTCCCTCTCTCCAAAAATGTACTCAATGGGACCGTAATGTTGCAACCACACACAAGTTGACCAGCTGTGAGGAAAAAACGAGTTAGTACATTTCAAACATTAAAAAGGTCATTTTAAAATCAACATGAAAAACCAAAATTCCAAAAGTATCGAACACAAAAAAATGCTTACCGAAGAATGAAAATGTATCGTGCTAGGCACCCTCCTCCCGCCCTGTGGTGCAACTGATGTCCCTCTCTCCAAAAATGTACTCAATGGGACCGTAATGTTGCAACCACACACAAGTTGACCTGCTGTGAGGAAAAAACGAGTTAGTAAATTTCAAACATTAAAAAGGTCATTTTAAAATCAACATGAAAAACCAAAATTCCAAAAGTATAAAACACAAAAAAATGCTTACCGAAGAAAGGAAATGTATCGTGCTAGGCACCCTCCTCCCGCCCTGTGGTGCAACTGATGTACCTCTCTCCAAAAATGTACTCAATGGGACAGTAATGTTGCAACCACACATAAGTTGACCTGCTGTGAGGAAAAATGAGTTGATACATTTCAAACATGAAAAAGGTCATTTTAAAATCAACATCAAAAACCAAAATTCCAAAAGTATAAAACACAAAAAAATGCTTAACGGAGACAGAAAACGTATCGTGCTAGGCACCCCCCGCCCGACCTGTGGTGCAACTGATGTACCTCTCTCCAAAAATGTACTCAATGGGACAGTAATGTTGCAACCACACATAAGTTGACCTGCTGTGAGGAAAAATGAGTTGATACATTTCAAACATGAAAAAGGTCATTTTAAAATCAACATGAAAACCAAAATTCCAAAAGTATAAAACACAAAAAAATGCTTACCGAAGAAAGGAAATGTATCGTGCTAGGCACCCTCCTCCCGCACTGTGGTGCAACTGATGTACCTCTCTCCAAAAATGTACTCAATGGGACCGTAATGTTGCAACCACACACAAGTTGACCTGCTGTGAAGAAAAAACGCGTTAGTACATTTCAAACATGAAAAAGGTCATTTTAAAATCAACATGAAAAACCAAAATTCCAAAAGTATCAAACACAAAAAAATGGTTACCGAAGAAAGAAAATGTTTCGTGCTAGGCACCCTCCTCCCGCCCTGTGGTGCAACTGATGTCCCTCTCTCCAAAAATGTACTCAATGGGACCGTAATGTTGCAACCACACACAAGTTGACCTGCTGTGAAGGAAAAACGCGTTAGTACATTTCAAACATGAAAAAGGTCATTTTAAAATCAACATGAAAAACCAAAATTCCAAAAGTATAAAACATAATAAAATGCTTACCGAAGAAAGAAAATGCATCCTGCTCCGTATCCTCCTCCATGCCCTGTGGTGCAACAAATGTCCCTTTCTCCAAAAATTTACTCAATGGCACCGTAATGTTGCAACCACACACAAGTTGACCTGCTGTGAAGAAAAAACGAGTTAGCACATTTCACACATGAAAAAAGTCATTTTAAAATTACATGAAATACCAAAATTGCAAAAGTATAAAACACAATAAAATGCTTACCGTAGAAAGAAAATATATCGTGCTAGGCACCCTCCTCCCGCCCTGTGGTGCAACTGATGTCCCTCTCTCCAAAAATGTACTCAATGGGACAGTAATGTTGGAAGCACACATAAGTCGACCTGCTGTGAGGAAAAAACGAGTTAATACATATCAAACATGAAAAAGGTCATTTTAAAATCAACATGAAAAACCAAAATTCCAAAAGTATCAAACACAAAAAAATCCTTACCGAAGAAAGAAAATGTATCGTGCTAGGCACCCTCCTCCCGCCCTGTGGTGCAACTGATGTCCCTCTCTCCAAAAATGTACTCAATGGGACAGTAATGTTGCAACCACACTAAGTTGACCTGTTGTGAGGAAAAAACGAGTTAATACATTTCGAACATGAAAAAGGTCATTTTAAAATCCACATGAAAAACCAAATTTCCAAAAGTATAAAACACAATAAAATGCTTACCAAAGAAAGACAATGCATCGTGCTAGGCACCCTCCTCCATGCCCTGTGGTGCAACAGATGTCCCTTTCTCCAAAAATGTACTCAATGGCACCGTAATGTTGCAACCACACACAAGTTGACCTGCTGTGAAGAAAAAACGAGCTAGCACATTTCACACATGACAAAGGTCATTTTAAAATAAACATGATATACCAAAATTCCAAAAGTATAAAACACAATAAAATGCTTACCGAAGAAAGAAAATTTATCGTGCTAGGCACCCTCCTTCTGCCCTGTGGTGCAACTGATGTCCCTCTCTCCAAAAATGTACTCAATGGGACAGTAATGTTGCGACCACACATAAGTTGACCTGCTGTGAGGAAAAAACGAGTTAGTACATTTCAAACATGAAAAAGGTTATTTTAAAATCAACATGAAAAACCAAAATTCCAAAAGTATCAAACACATAAAAATGCTTACCGAAGAAAGAAAATGTATCGTGCTAGGCACCCTCCTCCCGCCCTGTGGTGCAACTGATGTCCCTCTCTCCAAAAATGTACTCAATGGGACCGTAATGTTGCAACCACACACAAGTTGACCTGCTGTGAGGAAAAAACGAGTTAGTACATTTCAAACATTAAAAAGGTCATTTTAAAATCAACATGAAAAACCAAAATTCCAAAAGTATCGAACACAAAAAAATGCTTACCGAAGAAAGAAAATGTATCGTGCTAGGCACCCTCCTCCCGCCCTGTGGTGCAACAGATGTCCCTCTCTCCAAAAATGTACTCAATGGGACCGTAATGTTGCAACCACACACAAGTTGACCTGCTGTGAGGAAAAAACGAGTTAGTAAATTTCAAACATTAAAAAGGTCATTTTAAAATCAACATGAAAAACCAAAATTCCAAAAGTATAAAACACAAAAAAATGCTTACCGAAGAAAGGAAATGTATCGTGCTAGGCACCCTCCTCCCGCCCTGTGGTGCAACTGATGTACCTCTCTCCAAAAATGTACTCAATGGGACAGTAATGTTGCAACCACACATAAGTTGACCTGCTGTGAGGAAAAATGAGTTGATACATTTCAAACATGAAAAAGGTCATTTTAAAATCAACATCAAAAACCAAAATTCCAAAAGTATAAAACACAAAAAAATGCTTAACGAAGAAAGAAAACGTATCGTGCTAGGCACCCTCCTCCCGACCTGTGGTGCAATTGATGTACCTCTCTCCAAAAATGTACTCAATGGGACAGTAATGTTGCAACCACACAAAAGTTGACCTGCTGTGAAGAAAAAACGAGTTAGTAAATTTCAAACATTAAAAAGGTCATTTTAAAATCAACATCAAAAACCAAAATTCCAAAAGTATCGAACACAAAAAAATGCTTACCGAAGAAAGAAAATGTATCGTGCTAGGCACCCTCCTCCCGCCCTGTGGTGCAACTGATGTACCTCTCTCCAAAAATGTACTCAATGGGACAGTAATGTTGCAACCACACATAAGTTGACCTGCTGTGAGGAAAAATGAGTTGATACATTTCAAACATGAAAAAGGTCATTTTAAAATCAACATCAAAAACCAAAATTCCAAAAGTATAAAACACAAAAAAATGCTTAACGAAGAAAGAAAACGTATCATGCTAGGCACCCTCCTCCCGACCTGTGGTGCAACTGATGTACCTCTCTCCAAAAATGTACTCAATGGGACAGTAATGTTGCAACCGCACAAAAGTTGACCTGCTGTGAAGAAAAAACGAGTTAATACATATCAAACATGAAAAAGGTCGTTTAAAAATCAGAGTGAAAAACCTAAATTCCAAAAGTATAAAACACAAAAAATGCTTACCGAAGTAAGAAAATGTAACGTGCAAGGCACCCTCCTCCCGCCCTGTGGTGCAACTGATGTCCCTCTCTCCAAAAATATACTCAATGGGACCGTAATGTTGCAACCACACACAAGTTGACCTGCTGTGAAGAAAAAACGCGTTAGTACATTTCAAACATGAAAAAGGTCATTTTAAAATCAACATGAAAAACCAAAATTCCAAAAGTATCAAACACAAAAAAATGGTTACCGAAGAAAGAAAATGTTTCGTGCTAGGCACCCTCCTCCCGCCCTGTGGTGCAACTGATGTCCCTCTCTCCAAAAATGTACTCAATGGGACCGTAATGTTGCAACCACACACAAGTTGACCTGCTGTGAAGAAAAAACGCGTTAGTACATTTCAAACATGAAAAAGGTCATTTTAAAATCAACATGAAAAACCAAAATTCCAAAAGTATCAAACACAAAAAAATGGTTACCGAAGAAAGAAAATGTATCGTGATAGGCACCCTCCTCCCGCCCTGTGGTGCAACTGATGTACCTCTCTCCAAAAATGTACTCAATGGGACAGTAACGTTGCAACCACACATAAGTTGACCTGCTGTGAGGAAAAAACGTGTTAATACATTTCAAACATGAAAAAGGACATTTTAAAATCAACATGAAAAACCAAAATACCAAAAGTATAAAACATAATAAAATGCTTACCGAAGAAAGAAAATGCATCCTGCTCCGTATCCTCCTCCATGCCCTGTGGTGCAACAGATGTCCCTTTCTCCAAAAATTTACTCAATGGCACCGTAATGTTGAACCACACACAAGTTGACCTGCTGTGAAGAAAAAACGAGTTAGCACATTTCACACATGACAAAAGTCATTTTAAAATTACATGAAATACCAAAATTGCAAAAGTATAAAACACAATAAAATGCTTACCGTAGAAAGAAAATTTATTGTGCTAGGCACCCTCCTCCCGCCCTGTGGTGCAACTGATGTCCCTCTCTCCAAAAATGTACTCAATGGGACAGTAATGTTGCAAGCACACATAAGTCGACCTGCTGTGAGGAAAAAACGAGTTAATACATATCAAACATGAAAAAGGTCATTTTAAAATCAACATGACAATCCAAAATTCCAAAAGTATAAAACATAATAAAATGCTTACCGAAGAAAGAAAATGCATCCTGCTCCGCACCCTCCTCCATGCCCTGTGGTGCAACTGATGTCCCTCTCTCCAAAAATGTACTCAATGGGACCGTAATGTTGCAACCACACACAAGTTGACCTGCTGTGAGGAAAAAACGAGTTAGTACATTTGAAACATTAAAAAGGTCATTTTAAAATCAACATGAAAAACCAAAATTCCAAAAGTATCGAACACAAAAAAATGCTTACCGAAGAAAGAAAATGTATCGTGCTAGGCACCCTCCTCCCGCCCTGTGGTGCAACAGATGTCCCTCTCTCCAAAAATGTACTCAATGGGACCGTAATGTTGCAACCACACACAAGTTGACCTGCTGTGAGGAAAAAACGAGTTAGTAAATTTCAAACATTAAAAAGGTCATTTTAAAATCAACATGAAAAACCAAAATTCCAAAAGTATCAAACACAAAAAAATGCTTACCGAAGAAAGAAAATGTATCGTGCTAGGCACCCTCCTCCCGCCCTGTGGTGCAACTGATGTCCCTCTCTCCAAAAATGTACTCAATGGGACAGTAATGTTGCAACCACACTAAGTTGACCTGTTGTGAGGAAAAAACGAGTTAATACATTTCGAACATGAAAAAGGTCATTTTAAAATCCACATGAAAAACCAAATTTCCAAAAGTATAAAACACAATAAAATGCTTACCAAAGAAAGACAATGCATCGTGCTAGGCACCCTCCTACATGCCCTGTGGTGCAACAGATGTCCCTCTCTCCAAAAATGTACTCAATGGGACAGTAATGTTGCGACCACACATAAGTTGACCTGCTGTGAGGAAAAAACGAGTTAGTACATTTCAAACATGAAAAAGGTCATTTTAAAATCAACATGAAAAACCAAAATTCCAAAAGTATAAAACACAAAAAAATGCTTACCGAAGAAAGGAAATGTATCGTGCTAGGCACCCTCCTCCCGCCCTGTGGTGCAACTGAAGTCCCTCTCTCCAAAAATGTACTCAATGGGACCGTAATGTTGCAACCACACACAAGTTGACCAGCTGTGAGGAAAAAACGAGTTAGTACATTTCAAACATTAAAAAGGTCATCTTAAAATCAACATGAAAAACCAAAATTCCAAAAGTATCGAACACAAAAAAATGCTTACCGAAGAAAGAAAATGTATCGTGCTAGGCACCCTCCTCCCGCCCTGTGGTGCAACTGATGTCCCTCTCTCCAAAAATGTACTCAGTGGGACCGTAATGTTGCAACCACACACAAGTTGACCTGCTGTGAGGAAAAAACGAGTTAGTAAATTTCAAACATTAAAAAGGTCATTTTAAAATCAACATGAAAAACCAAAATTCCAAAAGTATAAAACACAAAAAAATGCTTACCGAAGAAAGGAAATGTATCGTGCTAGGCACCCTCCTCCCGCCCTGTGGTGCAACTGATGTACCTCTCTCCAAAAATGTACTCAATGGGACAGTAATGTTGCAACCACACATAAGTTGACCTGCTGTGAGGAAAAATGAGTTGATACATTTCAAACATGAAAAAGGTCATTTTAAAATCAACATCAAAAACCAAAATTCCAAAAGTATAAAACACAAAAAAATGCTTAACGGAGAAAGAAAACGTATCGTGCTAGGCACCCTCCTCCCGACCTGTGGTGCAACTGATGTACCGCTCTCCAAAAATGTACTCAATGGGACAGTAATGTTGCAACCACACAAAAGTTGACCTGCTGTGAGGAAAAAACGAGTTAATACATATCAAACATGAAAAAGGTCGTTTAAAAATCAGAGTGAAAAACCTAAGTTCCAAAAGTATAAAACACAAAAAATGCTTACCGAAGTAAGAAAATGTAACGTGCAAGGCACCCTCCTCCCGCCCTGTGGTGCAACTGATGTTCCTCTCTCCAAAAATGTACTCAATGGGACCGTAATGTTGCAACCACACACAAGTTGACCTGCTGTGAAGAAAAAACGCGTTACTACATTTCAAACATGAAAACGGTCATTTTAAAATCAACATGAAAAACCAAAATTCCAAAAGTATCAAACACAAAAAAATGGTTACCGAAGAAAGAAAATGTTTCGTGCTAGGCACCCTCCTCCCGCCCTGTGGTGCAACTGATGTCCCTCTCTCCAAAAATGTACTCAATGCGACCGTAATGTTGCAACCACACACAAGTTGACCTGCTGTGAGGAAAAAACGAGTTAGTACATTTCAAACATTAAAAAGGTCATTTTAAATCAACATGAAAACCAAAATTCCAAAAGTATAAAACACAAAAAAATGCTTACCGAAGAAAGGAAATGTATCGTGCTAGGCACCCTCCTCCCGCCCTGTGGTGCAACTGATGTACCTCTCTCCAAAAATTTACTCAATGGGACAGTAATGTTGCAACCACACAAAAGTTGACCTGCTGTGAGGAAAAAACGAGTTAATACATATCAAACATGAAAAAGGTCGTTTAAAAATCAGAGTGAAAAACCTAAGTTCCAAAAGTATAAAACACAAAAAATGCTTACCGAAGTAAGAAAATGTAACGTGCAAGAAACCCTCCTCCCGCCCTGTGGTGCAACTGATGTTCCTCTCTCCAAAAATGTACTCAATGGGACCGTAATGTTGCAACCACACACAAGTTGACCTGCTGTGAAGAAAAAACGCGTTAGTACATTTCAAACATGAAAAAGGTCATTTTAAAATCAACATGAAAAACCAAAATTCCAAAAGTATCAAACACAAAAAAATGGTTACCGAAGAAAGAAAATGTTTCGTGCTAGGCACCCTCCTCCCGTCCTGTGGTGCAACTGATGTCCCTCTCTCCAAAAATGTACTCAATGGGACCGTAATGTTGCAACCACACACAAGTTGACCTGCTGTGAAGAAAAAACGCGTTAGTACATTTCAAACATGAAAAAGGTCATTTTAAAATCAACATGAAAAACCAAAATTCCAAAAGTATAAAACATAATAAAATGCTTACCGAAGAAAGAAAATGCATCCTGCTCCGTATCCTCCTCCATGCCCTGTGGTGCAACAGATGTCCCTTTCTCCAAAAATTTACTCAATGGCACCGTAATTTTGCAACCACACACAAGTTGACCTGCTGTGAAGAAAAAACGAGTTAGCACATTTCACACATGACAAAAGTCATTTTAAAATTACATGAAATACCAAAATTGCAAAAGTATAAAACACAATAAAATGCTTACCGTAGAAAGAAAATATATCGTGCTAGGCACCCTCCTCCCGCCCTGTGGTGCAACTGATGTCCCTCTCTCCAAAAATGTACTCAATGGGACAGTAATGTTGCAAGCACACATAAGTCGACCTGCTGTGAGGAAAAAACGAGTTAATACATATAAAACATGAAAAAGGTCATTTTAAAATCAACATGAAAAACCAAAATTCCAAAAGTATCAAACACAAAAAAATGCTTACCGAAGAAAGAAAATGTATCGTGCTAGGCACCCTCCTCCCGCCCTGTGGTGCAACTGATGTCCCTCTCTCCAAAAATGTACTCAATGGGACAGTAATGTTGCAACCACACTAAGTTGACCTGTTGTGAGGAAAAAACGAGTTAATACATTTCGAACATGAAAAAGGTCATTTTAAAATCAACATGAAAAACCAAAATTCCAAAAGTATAAAACACAATAAAATGCTTACCAAAGAAAGACAATGCATACTGCTAGGCACCCTCCTCCATGCCCTGTGGTGCAACAGATGTCCCTTTCTCCAAAAATTTACTCAATGGCACAGTAATGTTGCAACCACACACAAGTTGACCTGCTGTGAAGAAAAAACGAGCTAGCACATTTCACACATGACAAAGGTCATTTTAAAATAAACATGATATACCAAAATTCCAAAAGTATAAAACACAATAAAATGCTTACCGAAGAAAGAAAATTTATCGTGCTAGGCACCCTCCTCCCGCCCTGTGGTGCAACTGATGTCCCTCTCTCCAAAAATGTACTCAATGGGACCGTAATGTTGCAACCACACACAAGTTGACCTGCTGTGAGGAAAAAACGAGTTAGTACATTTGAAACATTAAAAAGGTCATTTTAAAATCAACATGAAAAACCAAAATTCCAAAAGTATCGAACACAAAAAAATGCTTACCGAAGAAAGAAAATGTATCGTGCTAGGCACCCTCCTCCCGCCCTGTGGTGCAACAGATGTCCCTCTCTCCAAAAATGTACTCAATGGGACCGTAATGTTGCAACCACACACAAGTTGACCTGCTGTGAGGAAAAAACGAGTTAGTAAATTTCAAACATTAAAAAGGTCATTTTAAAATCAACATGAAAAACCAAAATTCCAAAAGTATAAAACACAAAAAAATGCTTACCGAAGAAAGGAAATGTATCGTGCTAGGCACCCTCCTCCCGCCCTGTGGTGCAACTGATGTACCTCTCTCCAAAAATGTACTCAATGGGACAGTAATGTTGCAACCACACATAAGTTGACCTGCTGTGAGGAAAAATGAGTTGATACATTTCAAACATGAAAAAGGTCATTTTAAAATCAACATCAAAAACCAAAATTCCAAAAGTATAAAACACAAAAAAATGCTTAACGGAGAAAGAAAACGTATCGTGCTAGGCACCCTTTTCCCGACCTGTGGTGCAACTGATGTACCTCTCTCCAAAAATGTACTCAATGGGACAGTAATGTTGCAACCACACAAAAGTTGACCTGCTGTGAAGAAAAAACGAGTTAATACATATCAAACATGAAAAAGGTCGTTTAAAAATCAGAGTGAAAAACCTAAATTCCAAAAGTATAAAACACAAAAAATGCTTACCGAAGTAAGAAAATGTAACGTGCAAGGCACCCTCCTCCCGCCCTGTGGTGCAACTGATGTCCCTCTCTCCAAAAATATACTCAATGGGACCGTAATGTTGCAACCACACACAAGTTGACCTGCTGTGAAGAAAAAACGCGTTAGTACATTTCAAACATGAAAAAGGTCATTTTAAAATCAACATGAAAAACCAAAATTCCAAAAGTATCAAACACAAATAAATGGTTACCGAAGAAAGAAAATGTTTCGTGCTAGGCACCCTCCTCCCGCCCTGTGGTGCAACTGATGTCCCTCTCTCCAAAAATGTACTCAATGGGACCGTAATGATGCAACCACACACAAGTTGACCTGCTGTGAAGAAAAAACGCGTTAGTACATTTCAAACATGAAAAAGGTCATTTTAAAATCAACATGAAGAACCAAAATTCCAAAAGTATCAAACACAAAAAAATGGTTACCGAAGAAAGAAAATGTATCGTGATAGGCACCCTCCTCCCGCCCTGTGGTGCAACTGATGTACCTCTCTCCAAAAATGTACTCAATGGGACAGTAACGTTGCAACCACACATAAGTTGACCTGCTGTGAGGAAAAAACGAGTTAATACATTTCAAACATGAAAAAGGTCATTTTAAAATCAACATGAAAAACCAAAATTCCAAAAGTATAAAACATAATAAAATGCTTACCGAAGAAAGAAAATGCATCCTGCTCCGTATCCTCCTCCATGCCCTGTGGTGCAACTGATGTCCCTCTCTCCAAAAATGTACTCAATGGGACCGTAATGTTGCAACCACACACAAGTTGACCTGCTGTGAGGAAAAAACGAGTTAGTACTTTTGAAACATTAAAAAGGTCATTTCAAAATCAACATGAAAAACCAAAATTCCAAAAGTATCGATCACAAAAAAATGCTTACCGAAGAAAGAAAATGTATCGTGCTAGGCACCCTCCTCCCGCCCTGTGGTGCAACTGATGTCCCTCTCTCCAAAAATGTACTCAATGGGACCGTAATGTTGCAACCACACACAAGTTGACCTGCTGTGAGGAAAAAACGAGTTAGTACATTTGAAACATTAAAAAGGTCATTTCAAAATCAACATGAAAAACCAAAATTCCAAAAGTATCGATCACAAAAAAATGCTTACCGAAGAAAGAAAATGTATCGTGCTAGGCACCCTCCTCCCGCCCTGTGGTGCAACTGATGTCCCTCTCTCCAAAAATGTACTCAATGGGACCGTAATGTTGCAACCACACACAAATTGACCTGTTGTGAGGAAAAAACGAGTTAGTAAATTTCAAACATTAAAAAGGTCATTTTAAAATCAACATGAAAAACCAAAATTCCAAAAGTATAAAACACAAAAAAATGCTTACCGAAGAAAGGAAATGTATCGTGCTAGGCACCCTCCTCCCGCCCTGTGGTGCAACTGATGTACCTCTCTCCAAAAATGTACTCAATGGGACAGTAATGTTGCAACCACACATAAGTTGACCTGCTGTGAGGAAAAATGAGTTGATACATTTCAAACATGAAAAAGATCATTTTAAAATCAACATCAAAAACCAAAATTCCAAAAGTATAAAACACAAAAAAATGCTTAACGAAGAAAGAAAACGTATCGTGCTAGGCACCCTCCTCCCGACCTGTGGTGCAACTGATGTACCTCTCTCCAAAAATGTACTCAATGGGACAGTAATGTTGCAACCACACAAAAGTTGACCTGCTGTGAAGAAAAAACGAGTTAATACATATCAAACATGAAAAAGGTCGTTTAAAAATCAGAGTGAAAAACCTAAATTCCAAAAGTATAAAACACAAAAAATGCTTACCGAAGCAAGAAAATGTAACGTGCAAGGCACCCTCCTTCCGCCCTGTGGTGCAACTGATGTTCCTCTCTCCAAAAATGTACTCAATGGGACCGTAATGTTGCAACCACACACAAGTTGACCTGCTGTGAAGAAAAAACGCGTTAGTACATTTCAAACATGAAAAAGGTCATTTTAAAATCAACATGAAAAACCAAAATTCCAAAAGTATCAAACACAAAAAAATGGTTACCGAAGAAAGAAAATGTTTCGTGCTAGGCACCCTCCTCCCGCCCTGTGGTGCAACTGATGTCCCTCTCTCCAAAAATGTACTCAATGGGACCGTAATGTTGCAACCACACACAAGTTGACCTGCTGTGAGGAAAAAACGAGTTAGTACATTTCAAACATTAAAAAGGTCATTTTAAAATCAACATGAAAACCAAAATTCCAAAAGTATAAAACACAAAAAAATGCTTACCGAAGAAAGGAAATGTAACGTGCTAGGCACCCTCCTCCCGCCCTGTGGTGCAACTGATGTACCTCTCTCCAAAAATGTACTCAATGGGACAGTAATGTTGCAACCACACATAAGTTGACCTGCTGTGAGGAAAAATGAGTTGATACATTTCAAACATGAAAAAGGTCATTTTAAAATCAACATCAGAAACCAAAATTCCAAAAGTATAAAACACAAAAAAATGCTTACCGAAGAAAGAAAACGTATCGTGCTAGGCACCCTCCTCCCGACCTGTGGTGCAACTGATGTACCTCTCTCCAAAAATGTACTCAATGGGACAGTAATGTTGCAACCACACAAAAGTTGACCTGCTGTGAGGAAAAAACGAGTTAATACATTACAAACATGAAAAAGGTCGTTTAAAAATCAGAGTTGAAAACCTAAATTCCAAAAGTATGAAACACAAAAAAATGCTTACCGAAGTAAGAAAATGTAACGCGCAAGGCACCCTCCTCCCGCCCTGTGGTGCAACTGATGTTCCTCTCTCCAAAAATGTACTCAATGGGACCGTAATGTTGCAGCCACACACAAGTTGACCTGCTGTGAAGAAAAAATGCGTTAGTACATTTCAAACATGAAAAAGGTCATTTTAAAATCAACATGATAAACCAAAATTCCAAAAGTATAAAACACAAAAAAATCCTTTGCCGAAGAAAGAAAATGTATCGTGCTAGGCGTCCTCCTCCCGCCCTGTGGTGCAACTGATGTCCCTCTCTCCAAAAATGTACTCAATGGGACCGTAATGTTGCAACCACACAAAAGTTGACCTGCTGTGAGGAAAAAACGAGTTAATACATTACAAACATGAAAAAGGTCGTTTAAAAATCAGAGTTGAAAACCTAAATTCCAAAAGTATGAAACACAAAAAAATGCTTACCGAAGTAAGAAAATGTAACGTGCAAGGCACCCTCCTCCCGCCCTGTGGTGCAACTGATGTTCCTCTCTCCAAAAATGTACTCAATGGGACCGTAATGTTGCAACCACACACAAGTTGACCTGCTGTGAAGAAAAAACGCGTTAGTACATTTCAAACATGAAAAAGGTCATTTTAAAATCAACATGATAAACCAAAATTCCAAAAGTATAAAACACAAAAAAATGCTTACCGAAATGAGAAAATGTATCGTGCTAGGCACCCTCCTCCCGCCCTGTGGTGCAAGTGATGTACCTCTCTCCAAAAATGTACTCAATGGGACAGTAATGTTGCAACCACACATAAGTTGACCTGCTGTGAAGAAAAATGAGTTGATACGTTTCAAACATGAAAAAGGTCATTTTATAATCAACATGATAAACCAAAATTCCAAAAGTATAAAACAAAATAAAATGCTTACCAAAGAAAGAAAAAGCATCGTGCTCTGCACCCTACACCATGCCCTGTGGTGCAACAGATGTCCCTTTCTCCAAAAATGTACTCAATGGGACCGTAATGTTTCAACCACATACAAGTTGACCTGCTGTGAAGAAAAAACGAGTTAGTACATTTCAAACATGAAAAAGGTCATTTTAAAATCAGCATGAAAACCAGAGTTCCAAAAGTATCAAACACAAAAAAATGCTTACCGAGGAAAGAAAATGTATCGTGCTAGGCACCCTCCTCCTGCCCTGTGGTGCAACTTATGTCCCTCTCTCCAAAAATGTACTCAATGGGACCGTAATGTTGCAACCACACACAAGTTGACCTGCTGTAAGGAAAAAACTAGTTAGTACATTTCAAACATTAAAAAGGTCATTTTAAAATCAACATGAAAAACCAAAATTCCAGAAGTATCAAACACAAAAAATGCTTACCAAACAAAGAAAATGTATCGTGCTATGAACCCTCCTCCCGCCCTGTGGTGAAACTCATGTCCCTCTCTCCAAATATGTACTCAATGAGACCGTAATGTTGCAACCACACACAAGTGGACTTGATGTGAGGAAAAAACGAATTAGAACATTTCAAACATGAAAAAGGTCATTTTAAAGTCAACATGAAAAACCAAAATTCCAAAAGTATCAAACACAAAAAAATGCTTACTGAAGAAAGAAAATGTATCGTGCTAGGCACCCTCCTCCCGCCCTGTGCTGCAACTGATGTCCCTGTTTCCAAAAATGTACTCAATGGGACCGTAATGTTGCAACCACACACAAGTCGACCTGCTGTAAGGAAAAAACGAGTTAGAACATTTCAAACATGAAAAATGGTCATTTTAAAATCAACATGAAAAACCAAAATTCCAAAAGTATCAAACACAAAAAATGCTTACCAAAGAACGAAAATGTATCGTGCTAGGAACCCTCCTCTCGCCCTGTGGTGCAACTCATGTCCCTCTCTCCAAAAATGTACTCAATGGGACAGTAATGTTGCAACCACACATAAGTGACCTGCTGTGAGGAAAAATCGAGTTAATACATTTCAAACATGAAAAAGGTCATTTTAAAATCAACATGAAAAACCAAAATTCCAAAAGTATAAAACAAAATAAAATGCTTACCAAAGAAAGAAAAAGCGTCGTGCTCTGCACCCTACACCATGCCCTGTGGTGCAACAGATGTCCCATTCTCCAAAAATGTACTCAATGGGATCGTAATGTTGCAACCACATACAAGTTGACCTGCTGTGAAGAAAAAACGAGTTAGTACATTTCAAACATGAAAAAGGTCATTTTAAAATCAGCATGAAAACAAGAGTTCCAAAAGTATCAAACACAAAAAAATGCTTACCGAAGAAAGAAAATGTATCGTACTAGGCACCCTCCTCCTGCCCTGTGGTGCAACTTATGTCCCTCTCTCCAAAAATGTACTCAATGGGACCGTAATGTTGCAACCACACACAAGTTGACCTGCTGTAAGGAAAAAACGAGTTAGTACATTTCAAACATTAAAAAGGTCATTTTAAAATCAACATGAAAAACCAAAATTCCAAAAGTATCAAACACAAAAAATGCTTACCAAAGAAAGAAAATGTATCGTGCTATGAACCCTCCTCCCGCCCTGTGGTGCAACTCATGTCCCTCTCTCCAAAAATGTACTCAATGAGACCGTAATGTTGCAACCACACACAAGTAGACTTGCTGTGAGGAATAAACGAATTAAAACATTTCAAACATGAAAAAGGTCATTTTAAAGTCAACATGAAAAACCAAAATTCCAAAAGTATCAAACACAAAAAAATGCTTACTGAAGAAAGAAAATGTATCGTGCTACGCACCCCCCTTCCGCCCTGTGGTGCAAGTGATGTCCCTCTCTCAAAAAATGTACTCAATGGGACCGTAATGTTGCAACCACACACACGTTGACCTGCTGTGAGGAAAAAACGACTTGGTACATTCCAAACATGAAAAAGGTCATTTTAAAATCAACATGAAAAACCAAAATTCCAAAAGTATATACACGAAAAATGCTTACCGAAGAAAGAAAATGTATCGTGCTAGGCACCCTCCTCCCGCCCTGTGGTGCAACTGATGTCCCTCTCTCCAAAAATGTACTCAGTGGGACCGTAATGTTGCAACCACACACAAGTTGACCTGCTGTGAGCAAAAAACGAGTTAGTACATTTCAAACATGAAAAAGGTCATTTTAAAGTCAACATGAGAATCCAAAATTCCAAAAGTATCAAACACAAAAAAATGCTTACCGAAGAAGGAAAACGTATCGTGCTAGGCACCCTCCTCCCGCTCTGTGGTGCAACTGATGTCCCTTTCTCGAAAAATGGACTCAATGGGACCTTAATGTTGCAACCACACACAAGTTGACCTGCTGTGAGGAAAAAACGAGTTAGTACATTCCAAACACGAAAAAGGTCATTTTAAAATCAACATGAAAAACCAAAATTCCAAAAGTATATACACGAAAAATGCTTACCGAAGAAAGAAAATGTATCGTGCTAGGCACCCTCCTCCCGCCCTGTGGTGCAACTGATGTCCCTCTCTCCAAAAATGTACTCAATGGGACCGTAATGTTGCAACCACACACACGTTGACCTGCTGTGAGGAAAAAACGAGATAGTACATTGCAAACATGAAAAAGGTCATTTTAAAGTCAACATCAAAAACCAAAATTCCAAAAGTATAAAACACAAAAAAATGCTTACCGAAGAAAGAAAATGTATCGTGCTAGGCACCCTCCTCCCGCCCTGTGGTGCAACTGATGTACCTCTCTCCAAAAATGTACTCAATGGGACAGTAATGTTGCAACCACACATAAATTGACCTGCTCTGAGGAAAAAACGAGTTAATACATTTCAAACATGAAAAAGGTCGTTTAAAAATCAGAGTGAAAAACCTAAATTCCAAAAGTATAAAACACAAAAAAATTCTTACCGAAGTAAGAAAATGTAACGTGCAAGGCACCCTCCTCCCGCCCTGTGGTGCGACTGATGTTCATCTCTCCAAAAATGTACTCAATGAGACCGTAATGTTGCAACCACACACAAGTTGACCTGCTGTGAAGAAAAAACGCGTTAGTACATTTCAAACATGAAAAAGGTCATTTTAAAATCAACATGATAAACCAAAACTCCAAAAGTATAAAACACAAAAAAATCCTTACCAAAGAAAGAAAAAGCATTGTGCTCTGCACCCTACACCATGCCCTGTGCTGCAACAGATGTCCCTTTCTCCAAAAATGTACTCAATGGGACCGTAATGTTGCAACCACATACAAATTCACCTGCTGTGAAGAAAAAACGAGTTAGTACATTTCAAACATGAAAAAAGTCATTTTAAATCAGCATGAAAACCAGAGTTCCAAAAGTATCAAACACAAAAAAATGCTTACCGAAGAAAGAAAATGTATCGTGCTAGGCACCCTCCTCCTGCCCTGTGGTGCAACTTATGTCCCTCTCTCCAAAAATGTACTCAATGGGACCGTAATGTTGCAACCACACACAAGTAGACTTGCTGTGAGGAAAAAACGAATTAGAACATTTCAAACATGAAAAAGGTCATTTTAAAGTCAACATGAAAAACCAAAATTCCAAAAGTATCAAACAGAAAAAAATTTTTACCGAAGAAAGAAAATGTATCGTGCTAGGCACCCTCCTCCGCCCTGTGGTGCAACTGATGTCCCTCTCTCCAAAAATGTACTCAATGGGACAGTAATGTTGCAACCACACATAAGTTGACCTGCTGTGAAGAAAAAACGAGTTAATAAATTTCAAACATGAAACAGGTCTTTTTAAAATCTACATGAAAAACCAAAATTCCAAAAGTATAAAACATAAAAAAAAAATGCTTACCAAAGAAAGAAAATGCATCGTGCTCCGCACCCTACTCCAAGCCCTGTGGTGCAACAGATGTCCCTTTCTCCAAAAATTTACTCAATGAGACCGTAATGTTGCAACCACACACAAGTTGACCTGCTGTGTAGAAAAAATGAGTTAGTACATTTCAAACAAGAAAGAGGTCATTTTAAAATCAACATGAAAAACCAAAATTCCAAAAGGATAAAAAAAAAAAAATGCTTACCAAAGAAAGAAAATGCATCGTGCTCCGCACCCTCTTCCATGCCCTGTGCTGCAACAGATGTCCCTTTCTCCAAAAATGTACTCAATGGGACAGTAATGTTGCAACCACACATAAGTTGACCTGCTGTGAGGAAAAAACGAGTTAATACATTTCAAACATGAAAAAGGTCGTTTAAAAATCAGAGTGAAAAACCTAAATTCCAAAAGTATAAAACACAAAAAAATGCTTACCGAAGTAAGAAAATGTAACGTTCAAGGCACCTTCCTCCCGCCCTGTGGTGCAACTGATGTCCCTCTCTCCAAAAATGTACTCAATGAGACCGTAATGTTGCAACCACACACAAGTTGACCTGCTGTGAAGAAAAAACGCGTTAGTACATTTCAAACATGAAAAAGGTCATTTAAAATCAACATGATAAACCAAAATACCAAAAATATAAAACACAAAAAAATCCTTACCGAAGAAAGAAAATGTATCGTGCTAGGCGTCCTCCTCCCGCCCTGTGGTGCAACTGATGTCCCTCTCTCCAAAAATGTACTCAATGGGACCGTAATGTTGCAACTACACTCTAGTTGACCTGCTGTGAGGAAAAAACGAATTGGTACATTTCAAACATGAAAAAGGTCATTTTAAAATCATCATGAAGAACCAAAATTCCAAAAGTATAAAACAAAATAAAATGCTTACCAAAGAAAGAAAAAGCATCGTGCTCTGCACCCTACACCATGCCCTGTGCTGCAGCAGATGTCCCTGTCTCCAAAAATGTACTCAATGGGACAGTAATGTTGCAACCACATACAAGTTGACCTGCTGTGAAGAAAAAACGAGTTAGTACATTTCAAACATGAAAAAAGTCATTTTAAAATCAGCATGAAAACCAGAGTTCCAAAAGTATCAAACACAAAAAAATGCTTACCGAAGAAAGAAAACGTATCGTGCTAGGCACCCTCCTCCTGCACTGTGGTGCAACTTATGTCCCTCTCTCCAAAAATGTACTCAATGGGACCGAAAAGTTGCAACCACACACAAGTTGACCTGCTGTAAGGAAAAAACGAGTTAGTACATTTCAAACATGCAAAAGGTCATTTTAAAATCAACATGATAAACCAAAATTCCAAAAGTATAAAACACAAAAAAATGCTTACCAAAGAAAGAAAATGCATCGAGCTCCGCACCCTCCTCCATGCCCTGTGGCGCAACAGATGTCCCTTTCTCCAAAAATTTACTCAATGGCACCGTAATGTTGCAACCACACACAAGTTGACCTGCTGTGAAGAAAAAACGAGTTAATACATTTCAAACATGAAAAAGGTCATTTCAAAATCGACATGAAAAGCCAAAATTGCAAAAGTATAAAACACAAAAAAATGCTTAGCGAAGAAAGAAAATGTATCGTGCTAGGCATCCTCCTCCCACCCTGTGGTGCAACTGATGTCCCTTTCTCCAAAAATGTACTCAATGTGACCGTAATGTTGCAACCACACTCGAGTTGACCTGCTGTGAGGAAAAAACGAGTTAGTACATTTCAAACATGAAAAAGGTCATTTTAAAATCAACATGAAAAACCAAAATGCCAAAAGTATCAAACACAAAAAATGCTTACCAAAGAAAGAAAATGTATCGTTCTATGAACCCTCCTCCCGCCCTGTGGTGCAACTCATGTCCCTCTCTCCAAAAATGTACTCAATGAGACCGTAATGTTGCAACCACACACAAGTAGACTTGCTGTGAGGAAAAAACAAATTAGAACATTTCAAACATGAAAAAGGTCATTTTAAAGTCAACATGAAAAACCAAAATTCCAAAAGTATCAAACACAAAAAAATGCTTACTGAAGAAAGAAAATGTATCGTGCTAGGCACCCTCCTCCCGCCCAGTGGTGCAACTGATGTCCCTCTCTCCAAAAATGTACTCAATGGGACAGTAACGTTGCAACCACACACGAGTCGACCTGCTGTAAGGAAAAAACGAGTTAGAACATTTCAAACATGAAAAATGGTCATTTTAAAACCAACATGAAAAACCAAAATTCCAAAAGTATCAAACACAAAAAATGCTTACCAAAGAAGGAAAATGTATCGTGCTAGGAACCCTCCTCTCACCCTGTGGTGCAACTCATGTCCCTCTCTCCAAAAAACTCAATGGGACAGTAATGTTGCAACCACACATAAGTTGACCTGCTGTGAGGAAAAAACGAGTTAATACATTTCAAACATGAAAAAGGTCGTTTAAAAATCAACATGAAAAACCAAAATTCCAAAAGTATAAAACACAAAAAAATGCTTACCGAAGTAAGAAAACGTAACGTGCAAGGCACCCTCCTCCCGCCCTGTGGTGCAACTGATGTACCTCTCTCCAAAAATGTACTCAATGGGACCGTAATGTTGCAACCACACACAAGTTGACCTGCTGTGAAGAAAAAACGAGTTAGTACATTTCAAACATGAAAAAGGTCATTTTAAAATCAACATGATAAACCAAAATTCCAAAAGTATAAAACACAAAAAAATGCTTACCGAAGAAAAAAAATGTATCGTGCTAGGTATCCTCCTCCCGCCCTGTTGTGCAACTGATGTCCCTCTCTCCAAAAATGTACTCAATGGGACCGTAATGTTGCAACAACACTCAAGTTGACCTGCTGTGAGGAAAAAACGAATTAGTACATTTCAAACATGAAAAAGGTCATTTTAAAATCAACATGAAAAACAGAAATTCCAAAAGTATAAAACACAATAAAATGCTTACCAAAGAAAGAAAATGCATCGTGCTCCGCACCCTCCAACATGCCCTGTGGTGCAACAGATGCCCCTTTCTCCAAAAATTTACTCAATGGCACCGTAATGTTGCAACCACACACAAGTTGACCTGCTGTGAAGAAAAAACGAGTTAGCACATTTCAACATGACAAAAGTCATTTTAAAATCAACATGAAATACCAAAATTCCAAAAATATAAAACACAATAAAATGCTTACCGAAGAAAGAAAATGTATCGTGCTAGGCACTCTCCTTCTGCCCTGTGGTGCAACTGATGTCCCTTTCTCCAAAAATGTACTCAATGGGACAGTAATGTTGCGACCACACATAAGTTGATGGGCTGTGAGGAAAAAACGAGTTAATACATTTCAAACATGAAAAAGGTCATTTTAAAATCCACATGAAAAACCAAAATTACAAAAGTATAAAACACAAAAAAATGCTTACCGAAGAAAGAAAATACATCGTGCTAGGCACCCTCCTCCCGCCCTGTGGTGCAACTGATGTCCCTCTCTCCAAAAATGTACTCAATGGGACAGTAATGTTGCAACCACACATAAGTTGACCTGCTGTGAGGAAAAATGAGTTGATACATTTCAAACATGAAAAAGGTCATTTTTAAATCAACATGAAGAACCAAAATTTCAAAAGTATAAAACAAAATAAAATGCTTACCAATGAAAGAAAAAGCATAGTGCTCTGCACCCTACACCATGCCCTGTGCTGCAACAGATGTCCCTTTCTCCAAAAATGTACTCAATGGGACCGTAATGTGCAACCACATACAAATTTACCTGCTGTGAAGAAAAAACGAGTTAGTACATTTCAATCATGAAAAAGTCATTTTAAAATCAGCATGAAAACCAGAGTTCCAAAGGTATCAAACACAAAAAAATGCTTACCGAAGAAAGAAAATGTATCGTGCTAGGCACCCTCCTCCTGCCCTGTGGTGAAACTTATGTCTTTCTCTCCAATAATGTACTCAATGGGACCGTAATGTTGCAACCACACACAAGTTGACCTGCTGTATGGAAAAAACGAGTTAGTACATTTCAAACATGAAAAAGGTCATTTTAAAATCAACATGAAAAACCAAAATTCCAAAAGTATCAAACACAAAAAATGCTTACCAAAGAAAGAAAATGTATCGTGCTATGAACCCTCCTCCCGCCCTATGGTGCAACACATGTCCCTCTCTCCAAAAATGTACTCAATGAGACCGTAATGTTGCAACCACACACAAGTAGACTTGCTGTGAGGAAAAAACGAATTAGAACATTTCAAACATGAAAAAGGTCATTTTAAAGTCAACATGAGAACCAAAATTCCAAAAGTATCAAACACAAAAAAATGCTTACTGAAGAAAGAAAATGTATCGTGCTAGGAACCCTCCTCCCGCCCTGTGGTGCAACTGATATCCCTCTCTCCAAAAATGTACTCAATGGGACAGTAATGTTGCAACCACACACAAGTCGACCTGCTGTAAGGAAAAAACGAGTTAGTACATTTCAAACATGAAAAAGGTCATTTTAAAATCAACATGAAAAACCAAAATTCCAAAAGTATCAAACACAAAAAATGCTTACCAAAGAAAGAAAATGTATCGTGCTAGGCACCCTCCTCTCGCCCTGTGGTGCAACTCATGTCCCTCTCTCCAAAAATGTACTCAATGGGACAGTAATGTTGCAACCACACATAAGTTGACCTGCTGTGAGGAAAAAACGAGTTAATACATTTCAAACATGAAAAAGGTCGTTTAAAAATCAACATGAAAAACCTAAATTCCAAAAGTATAAAACACAAAAAAATGCTTACCGAAGTAAGATAATGTAACGTGCAAGGCACCGTCCTCCCGCCCTGTGGTGCAACTGATGTACCTCTCTCCAAAAATGTACTCAATGGGACCGTAATGTTGCAACCACACACAAGATGACCTGCTGTGAAGACAAAACGAGTTAGTACATTTCAAACTTGAAAAAGGTAATTTTAAAATCAACATGAAAAACCAAAATTCCAAAAGTATAAAACACAATAAAATGCTTACCAAAGAAAGAAAATGCATCGTGCTCCGCACCCTCCTCCATGCCCTGTGGTGCAACAGATGCCCCTTTCTCCAAAAAGTTACTCAATGGCACCGTAATGTTGCAACCACACACAAGTTGACCTGCTGTGATGAGAAAACGAGTTAGCACATTTCACACATGACAAAGGTCATTTTAAAGTCAACATGAAATACCAAAATTCCAAAAGTATAAAACACAATAAAATGCTTACCGAAGAAAGAAAATGTATCGTGCTAGGCACCCTCCTCCCGCCCTGTGGTGCAACTGATGTACCTCTCTCCAAAACTGTACTCAATGGGACAGTAATGTTGCAACCACACATAAGTTGATCTGCTGTGAGGAAAAAACGAGTTAATGCATTTCAAACATGAAAAAGTTCATTTTAAAATCAACATGAAAAACCCAAATTCCAGAAGTATAAAACATAATAAAAAGCTTACCGAAGAAAGAAAATGCATCCTGCTCCGCATCCTCCTCCATGCCCTGTGCTGCAACAGATGTCCCTTTCTCCAAAATTTTACTCAATGGCACCGTAATGTTGCAACCACACACAAGTAGACCTGCTGTGAAGAAAAAACGAGTTAGCACATTTCAACATGACAAAAGTCATTATAAAATCAACATGAAATCCCAAAATTGCAAAAGTATAAAACACAATAAAATGCTTACCATAGAAAGAAAATATATCGTGCTAGGCACCCTCCTACCGCCCTGTGGTGCAACTGATGTCCCTCTCTCCAAAAATGTACTCAATGGGACAGTAATGTTGCAAGCACACATAAGTCGACCTGCTGTGAGGAAAAAACGAGTTAATACATATCAAACATGAAAAAGGTCATTTTAAAATCCACATGAAAATCCAAAATTACAAAAGTATAAAACACAAAAAAATGCTTACCGAAGAAAGAAAATGTATCGTGCTAGGCACTCTCCTCCTGCCCTGTGGTGCAACTTATGTCCCTCTCTCCAAAAATGTACTCAATGGGACCGTAATGTGGCAACCACACACAAGTTCACCTGCTGTAAGGAAAAAACGAGTTAGTACATTTCAAACATGAAAAAGGTCATTTTAAAATCAACATGAAAAACCAAAATTCCAAAAGTATCAAACACAAAAAATGCTTACCAAAGAAAGAAAATGTATCGTGCTATGAACCCGCCTCCCGCCCTGTGGTGCAACTCATGTCCCTCTCTCCAAAAATTTACTCAATGAGACCGTAATGTTGCAACCACACACAAGTAGACTTGCTGTAAGGAAAAAACGAATTAGAACATTTCAAACATGAAAAAGGTCATTTTAAAGTCAACATGAAAAACCAAAATTCCAAAAGTATCAAACACAAAAAAATGCTTACCAACGAAAGAAAATGCATCGTGCTCCACACCCTCCTCAATGCCCTGTGGTGCAACAGATGTCCCTTTCTCCAAAAATGTACTCAGTGGGACCGTAATGTTGCAACCACACACAAGTTGACCTGCTGTGAAGAAGAAACGAGTTAATACATTTCAAACATGAAAAAGGTCATTTTTAAATCAACATGAAAAACCAAAATTCCAAAAGTAGAAAACACAAAAAAATTCTTACCGAAGAAAGAAAATGTATCGTGCTAGGCACCCTCCTCCGCCCTGTGGTGCAACTGATGTCCCTCTCTCCTAAAATGTACTCAATGGGACAGTAATGTTGCAACCACACATAAGTTGACCTGCTGTGAAGAAAAAACGAGTTAATAAATTTCAAACATGAAAAAGGTCATTTTAAAATCAACATGAAAAATCAAAATTCCAAAAGTAGAAAACATAAAAAAATGCTTACCAAAGAAAGAAAATGCATCGTGCTCCGCACCCTCCTCCATGCCCTGTGCTGCAACAGATGTCCCTCTCTCCAAAAATGTACTCAATGGGACCGTAATGTTGCAACCACACACAAGTAGACCTGCTGTGAAGAAAAAACGTGTTAGTACATTTCAAACATGAAAAAGGTCATTTTAAAATCAACATGAAAAACCAAAATTCCAAAAGTATCAAACACAAAAAATGCTTACCAAAGAAAGAAAATTTATCGTGCTCTGAACCCTCCTCCCGCCCTGTGGTGCAACTCATGTCCCTCTCTCCAAAAATGTACTCAATGAGACCGTAATGTTGCAACCACACACAAGTAGACTTGCTGTGAGGAAAAAACGAATTAGAACATTTCAAACATGAAAAAGGTCATTTTGAAGTCAACATGAAAAACCAAAATTACAAAAGTATCAAACACAAAAAAATGCTTACTGAAGAAAGAAAATGTATCGTGCTAGGCACCCTCCTCCCGCCCTGTGGTGCAACTGATGTCCCACTCTCCAAAAATGTACTCAATGGGACAGTAATGTTGCAACCACACACAAGTCGACCTGCTGTAAGGAAAAAACGAGTTAGAACATTTCAAACATGAAAAATGGTCATTTTAAAATCAACATGAAAAACCAAAATTCCAAAAGTATCAAACACAAAAAGTGCTTACCAAAGAAAGAAAATGTATCATGCTATGAACCCTCCTCACGCCCTGTGGTGCAACTCATGTCCCTCTCTCCAAAAATTTACTCAATGAGACCGTAATGTTGCAACCACACACAAGTAGACTTGCTGTGAGGAAAAAACGAATTAGAACATTTCAAACATGTAAAAGGTCATTTTAAAGTCAACATGAAAAACCAAAATTCCAAAAGTATCAAACACAAAAAGTGCTTACCAAAGAAAGAAAATGTATCGTGCTATGAACAGTCCTCACGCCCTGTGGTGCAACTCATGTCCCTCTCTCCAAAATAGTACTCAATGGGACAGTAATGTTGCAACCACACATAAGTTGACCTGCTGTGAAGAAAAAACGAGTTAATAAATTTCAAACATGAAAAAGGTCATTTTAAAATCAACATGAAAAACCAAAATTCCAAAAGTATAAAACATAAAAAAATGCTTACCAAAGAAACAAAATGCATCGTGCTCCGCACCCTCCTCAATGCCCTGTGCTGCAACAGATGTCCCTCTCTCCAAAAATGTATTCAATGGGACCGTAATGTTGCAACCACACACAAGTAGACCTGCTGTGAAGAAAAAACGTGTTAGTACATTTCAAACATGAAAAAGGTCATTTTAAAATCAACATGAAAAACCAAAATTCCAAAAGTATCAAACACAAAAGAATGCTTACCGAAGGAAGAAAATGTATCGTGCTAGGCACCCTCCTCCCGCCCTGTGGTGCAGAAGATGTCCCTTTCTCCAAAAATTTACTGTATGGCACCGTAATGTTGCAACCACACACAAGTTGACCTGCTGTGAGGAAAAAACGAGTTAGTACATTTCAAACATGAAAAAGGTCATTTTAAAATCAATATGAGAATCCAAAATTCCAAAAGTATCAAACACAAATAATGCTTACCAAAGAAAGAAAATGTATAGTGCTAGGCACCCTCCTCCCACCCTGTGCTGCAACTGATGTCCCTTTCTCCAAAATTTACTCAATGTGACCGTAATGTTGCAACCACACATAAGGTGACCTGCTGTGAGGAAAAAACGAGTTAATACATTTCAAACATGAAAAAGGTCATTTTAAAATCAACATGAAAAACCAAAATTCCAAAAGTATCAAACACAAAAAATGCTAACCAAAGAAAGAAAATTTATCGTGCTAGGAACCCTCCTCTCGCCCTGTGGTGCAACAGATGTCCCTTTCTCCAAAAATGTACTCAGTGGGACCGTAATGTTGCAACCACACACAAGTTGACCTGCTGTGAAGAAGAAACGAGTTAATACATTTCAAACATGGAAAATGTCATTTTTAAATCAACATGAAAAACCAAAATTCCAAAAGTAGAAAACACAAAAAAATTCTTACCGAAGAAAGAAAATGTATCGTGCTAGGCACCCTCCTCCGCCCTGTGGTGCAACTGATGTCCCTCTCTCCTAAAATGTACTCAATGGGACAGTAATGTTGCAACCACACATAAGTTGACCTGCTGTGAAGAAAAAACGAGTTAATAAATTTCAAACATGAAAAAGGTCATTTTAAAATCAACATGAAAAATCAAAATTCCAAAAGTATCAAACACAAAAAAATGCTTACTGAAGAAAGAAAATGTATCGTGCTAGGCACCCTCCTCCCGCCCTGTGGTGCAACTGATGTCCCTCTCTCCAAAAATGTACTCAATGGGACAGTAATGTTGCAACCACACACAAGTCGACCTGCTGTAAGGAAAAAACGAGTTAGAACATTTAAAACATGAAAAATGGTCATTTTAAAACCAACATGAAAAACCAAAATTCCAAAAGTATCAAACACAAAAAGTGCTTACCAAAGAAAGAAAATGTATCGTGCTAGGAACCCTCCTCTCGCCCTGTGGTGCAACTCATGTACCTCTCTCAAAAAATGTACTCAATGGGACCGTAATATTCCAACCACACACAAGTTGACCTACTGTGAGGAAAAAATGAATTAGTACATTTCAAACATGAAAAAAGTCATTTTAAAATCAACATGAAAAACCTAAATTCCAAAAGTATAAAACACAATAAAATGCTTACCAAAGAAAGAAAATGCATCGTGCTCCACACCCTCCTCAATGCCTTGTGGTGCAACAGATGTCCCTTTCTGCAAAAATGTACTCAGTGGGACCGTAATGTTGCAACCACACACAAGTTGAACTGCTGTGAGGATAAAACGGATTAGTACATTTCAAACATGAAGAAGGTCATTTTAAAATCAACATGAAAAACCAAAACTCCAAAAGTATCAAACACAAAAGAATGCTTACCGAAGAAAGAAAATGTATAGTGCTAGGCACCCTCCTCTCTCCCTGTGGTGCAACTGATGTCCCTTTCTCCAAAATTTACTCAATGTGACCGTAATGTTGCAACCACACATAAGTTGACCTGCTGTGAGGAAAAAACGAGTTAATACATTTCAAACATGAAAAAGGGTATTTTAAAATCAACATGAAAAACCAAAACTCCAAAAGTATCAAACACAAAAGAATGCTTACCGAAGAAAGAAAATGTATCGTGCTGGGCACCCTCCTCCCCCCCTGTGGTACAGCAGATGTCCCTTTCTCCAAAAATTTACTGTATGGCACCGTAATGTTGCAACCACACACAAGTTGACCTGCTGTGAGGAAAAAACGAGTTAGTACATTAAAACATGAAAATGGTCATTTTAAAATCAACATGAGAATCTAAAATTCCAAAAGTATCAAACACAAATAATGCTTACCAAAGAAAGAAAATGTATAGTGCTAGGCACCCTCATCTCACCCTGTGGTGCAACTGATGTCCCTTTCTCCAAAAATGTACTCAATGTGACCGTAATGAGGCAACCACACACAAGATGACCTGCCGTGACGATAATGCGAGTTACTACATTTCAAACATGAAAAAGGTCATTTTAAAATCAACATGAAAAACCAAAATTTCCAAAAGTATCAAACACAAAAAAATGCTTACTTAAGAAAGAAAATGTATCGTTATAGGCATCCTCCTCCCACCCTGTGGTGCAACTCATGTCCCTTTCTCCAAAAATGTACACAATGTGACCGTAATGCTGTAACCGCACACAAGTTGACCTGCTGTGAGGAAAAATGAGTTAGTACATTTCAAACATGAAAAAGGTCATTTTAAAATCAACATGAGAATCCAAAATTACAAAAGTATCAAACACAAATAATGCTTACCAAAGAAAGAAGATGTATAGTGCTAGACACCCTCCTCTCACCCTGTGGTGCAACTGATGTCCCTTTCTCCAGAAATGTACTCAATGTGACCGTAATGTTGCAACCACACACAAGTTGACCTGCTGTGAGGAAAAAACGAGTTAGTACATTTCAAACATTAAAAAGATCATTTTAAAATCAACATAAGAATCCAAAATTCCAAAAGTATCAAACACAAATAATGCTTACAAAAGAAGGAAAATGTATAGTGCTAGGCACCCTCCTCCCACCCTGTGGTGCAACAGATGTCCCTTTCTCCAAAATTGTACTCAATGTGACCGTAATGTTGCAACCACACACAAGTTTACCTGCTGTGAGGATAAAATGAGTTAGTACATTTCAAACATGAAAAAGGTCATTTTAAAATCAACATGAAAAACCAAATTTGCAAAAGTATCACAAAAAAAAAAAAAAATGCTTACCTAAGAAAGAAAATGTATCGTCTTCGCATCCTCCTCCCGCCCTGTAGTGCAACTCATGTCCCTCTCTCCACAAATGTACTCAATGGGACCGTAATGTTGCAACCACACATAAGTTGACCTGCTGTGAGGAAAAAACGAGTTAGTACATTTTAAACATGAAAAAGGTCATTTTAAAATCAACATGAGAATCCAAAAATCCAAAAGTATCAAACACAAAAGAATGCTTACCGAAGAAAGAAAATGTATCGTGCTAGGCACCCTCCTCCCGCCCTGTGGTGCAGCAGATGTCCCTTTCTCCAAAAATTTACTGTATGGCACCGTAATGTTGCAACCACACACAAGATGACCTGCTGTGAGGAAAAAACGAGTTAGTACATTTAAACATGAAAATGGTCATTTTAAAATCAACATGAGAATCTAAAATTCCAAAAGTATCAAACACAAATAATGCTTACCAAAGAAAGAAAATGTATAGTGCTAGGCACCCTCCTCTCACCCTGTGGTGCAACTGATGTCCCTTTCTCCAAAAATGTACTCAATGTGACCGTAATGAGGCAACCACACACAAGATGACCTGCTGTGAGGATAATGCGAGTTACTACATTTCAAACATGAAATAGGTCATTTTAAAATCAACATGAAAAACCAAAATTTCCAAAAGTATCAAACACAAAAAAATGCTTACTTAAGAAAGAAAATGTATCGTGATTGGCATCCTCCTCCCACCCTGTGGTGCAACTCATGTCCCTTTCTCCAAAAATGGACTCAATGGGACCGTAATGTTGCAACCACACACAAGTTGACCTGCTGTGAGGAAAAAACGAGTTAGTACATTTCAAACATGAAAAAGGTCATTTGAAAATCAATATGAGAGTCCAAAATTCCAAAAGTATCAAACACAAATAATGCTTACCAAAGAAAGAAAATGTATAGTGCTAGGCACCCTCCTCCCACCGTGTGCTGCAACTGATGTCCCTTTCTCCTAAATTTACTCAATGTGACCGTAATGTTGCAACCACACACAAGACTACCTGCTGTGAGGAAAAAACGAGTTAGTACGTTTCAAACATGAAAAAGGTCATTTTAAAATCAACATGAGAATCCAAAATTCCAAAAGTATCAAACACAAATAATGCTTACCAAAGAAAGAAAATGTATAGTGCTAGGCACCCTCCTCCCACCCTGTGGTGCAACTGATGTCCCTTTCTCCAAAAATGTACTCAATGTGACCGTAATGTTGCAACCACACACAAGTTGACCTGCTGTGAGGAAAAAAGGAGTTAGTACATTTCAAACATGAAAAGGTCATTTTAAAATCAACAAGAGAATCCAAAATTCCAAAAGTATCAAACACAAAAAAATGCTTAACGAAGAAAGAAAATGTATCGTGCTAGGCACACTCCTCTCACCCTGTGGTGCAACTGATATCCCTTTCTCCAAAAATGTACACAATGTGACCGTAATGTTGCAACCACACACAAGTTGACCTGCTGTGAGGAAAAAACGAGTTAGTACATTTCGAACATTAAAAAGATCATTTTAAAATCAACATGAGAATCCAAAATTCCAAAAGTATCAAACACAAATAATGCTTACCAAAGAAAGAAAATGTATAGTGCTAGGCACCCTCCTCCCACCCTGTGGTGCAACTGATGTCCCTTTCTCCAAAAATGTACTCAATGTGACCGTAATGTTGCAACCACACATGTTGACCTGCTGTGAGGAAATAAGGAGTTAGTACATTTCAAACATGAAAAGGTCATTTTAAAATCAACAAGAGATTCCAAAATTCCAAAAGTATCAAACACATAAAAATGCTTAACGAAGAAAGAAAATGTATCGTGCTAGGCACACTCCTCTCACCCTGTGGTGCAACTGATGTCCCTTTCTCCAAAAATGTACTCAATGTGACCGTAATGTTGCAACCACACACAAGTTGACCTGCTGTGAGGAAAAAACGAGTTAGTACATTTCAAACATTAAAAAGATCATTTTAAAATCAACATGAGAATCCAAAATTCCAAAAGTATCAAACACAAATAATGCTTACCAAAGAAGGAAAATGTATAGTGCTAGGCAACCTCCTCCCACCCTGTGGTGCAACTGATGTCCCTTTCTCCAAAAATGGACTCAATGGGACCGTAATGTTGCAACCACACACAAGTTGACCTGCTGTGAGGAAATAACGAGTTAGTACATTTCAAACATGAAAAGGGTCATTTTAAAATCAACATGAGAATCTAAAATTCCAAAAGTATCAAACACAAATAATGCTTAACAAAGAAATAAAATGTATAACGCTAGGCACCCTCCTCCCACCCTGTGGTGCAACAGATGTCCCTTTCTCCAAAAATGTACTCAATGTGACCGTAATGTTGCAACCACACACAAGTTTACCTGCTGTGAGGATAAAATGAGTTAGTACATTTCAAACATGAAAAAGGTCATTTTAAAATCAACATGAAAACCCAAATTTGCAAAAGTATCACAAAAAAAAAAAAAAAAAAATGCTTACCTAAGAAACAAAATGTATCGTCTTCGCATCCTCCTCCCGCCCTGTGGTGCAACTCATGTCCCTCCCTCCACAAATGTACTCAATGGGACCGTAATGTTGCAACCACACATAAGTTGACCTGCTGTGAGGAAAAAACGATGTAGTACACTTTAAACATGAAAAAGGTCATTTTAAAATCAACATGAGAATCCAAAAATCCAAAAGTATCAAACACAAATAATGCTTACCAAAGAAAGAAAATGTATAGTGCTAGGACCCTCCTCCCACCCTGTGGTGCAACTGATGTCCCTTTCTCCAAAAATGTACTCAATGTGACCGTAATGTTGCAACCACACACAAGATGACCTGCTGTGATTCAAAAACGAGTTAGTACATTTCAAACATGAAAAAGGTCATTTTAAAATGAAGATGAGAATCCAAAATTCCAAAAGTATCAAACACAAAAAAATGCTTACCGAAGTAAGAAAATGTATCGTGCTAGGCATCCTCCTCCCACACTGTGGTGCAACTGATGTCCCTTTCTCCAAAAACGTACTCAATGTGACCGTAATGTTGCAACCACACACCAGCTGACCTGCTGTGAGGAAAAAACGAGTTAGTACATTTTAAACATGAAAAAGGTCATTTTAAAATCAACATGAGAATCCAAAAATCCAAAAGTATCAAACACAAAAGAATGCTTACCGAAGAAAGAAAATGTATCGTGCTAGGCACCCTCCTCCCGCCCTGTGGTGCAGCAGATGTCCCTTTCTCCAAAAATTTACTGTATGGCACCGTAATGTTGCAACCACACACAAGTTGACCTGCTGTGAGGAAAAAACGAGTTAGTACATTTAAACATGAAAATGGTCATTTTAAAATCAACATGAGAATCTAAAATTCCAAAAGTATCAAACACAAATAATGCTTACCAAAGAAAGAAAATGTATAGTGCTAGGCACCCTCCTCTCACCCTGTGGTGCAACTGATGTCCCTTTCTCCAAAAATGTACTCAATGTGACCGTAATGAGGCAACCACACACAAGATGACCTGCTGTGAGGATAATGCGAGTTACTACATTTCAAACATGAAAAAGGTCATTTTAAAATCAACATGAAAAACCAAAATTTCCAAAAGTATCAAACACAAAAAAATGCTTACTTAAGAAAGAAAATGTATAGTGCTAGGCACCCTCCTCCCACCCTGTGCTGCAACTCATGTCCCTTTCTCCTAAATTTACTCAATGTGACCGTAATGTTGCAACCACACACAAGTTGACCTGCTGTGAGGAAAAAACGAGTTAGTACATTTCAAACATGAAAAAGGTCATTTTAAAATCAACATGAAGAAACAAAATTCCAAAAGTATCAACCACAAAGAAATGCTTACCGAAGAAAGAAAATGTATCGTGCTAGGCAACCTCCTCCCGCCCTGTGGTGCAACCGATGTCCCTTTCTCGAAAAATGGACTCAATGGGAACGTAATCTTGCATCCACACACAAGTTGACCTGCTGTGAGGAAAAAAGGAGTTAGTACATTTCAAACATGAAAAGGTCATTTTAAAATCAACATGAGAATCCAAAATTGCAAAGGTGTCAAACACAAATAATGCTTACCAAAGAAAGAAGATGTATTGTGCTAGGCACCCTCCTCCCACCCTGTGGTGCAACTGATGTCCCTTTCTCCAAAAATGTACCCAATGTGACCGTAATGTTGCAACCACACACAAGATGACCTGCTGTGAGGAAAAAAGGAGTTAGTACATTTCAAACATGAAAAAGGTCATTTTAAAATCAATACGAGAATCCAAAATTCCACAAGTATCAAACACAAATAATGCTTACCAAAGAAAGAAAATGTATAGTGCTAGGCACCCTCCTCCCACCCTGTGGTGCAACTGATGTCCCTTTCTCCAAAAATGGACTCAATGGGACCGTAATGTTGCAACCACACACAAGTTGACCTGCTGTGAGGAAAAAACGAGTTAGTACATTTCAAACATGAAAAAAGTCATTTTAAAATCAACATGAGAATCCAAAATTCCAAAAGTATCAAACACAAAAAAATGCTTACCAAAGAAAGAAAATGTATAGTGCTAGGCACCCTCCTCCCACCCTGTGGTGCAACTGATGTCCCTTTCTCCAAAAATGTACTCAATGTGACCGTAATGTTGCAACAACACACAAGTTGACCTGCTGTGTGGAAAAAAGGAGTTAGTACATTTCAAACATGAAAAGGTCATTTTAAAATCAACATGAGAATCCAAAATTGCAAAGGTGTCAAACACAAATAATGCTTACCAAAGAAAGAAGATGTATCGTGCTAGGCACCCTCCTCCCACCCTGTGGTGCAACTGATGTCCCTTTCTCCAAAAATGTACCCAATGTGACCGTAATGTTGCAACCACACACAAGATGACCTGCTGTGGGGAAAAAAGGAGTTAGTACATTTCAAACATGAAAAAGGTCATTTTAAAATCAACATGAGAATCCAAAATTCCAAAAGTATCAGACACAAATAATGCTTACCAAAGAAAGATAATGTATAGTGCTAGGCACCCTCCTCCCACCCTGTGGTGCAACTGATGTCCCTTTCTCCAAAAATGTACCCAATGTAACCGTAATGTTGCAACTACACACAAGTTGACCTGCTGTGAGGAAAAAAGGAGTTAGTACATTTCACACATGAAAAGGTCATTTTAAAATCAACATGAGAATCCAAAATTGCAAAGGTGACAAACACAAATAATGCTTACAAAAGAAAGAAGATGTGTAGTGCTAGGCACCCTCCTCCCACCCTGTGGTGCAACTGATGTCCCTTTCTCCAAAAATGTACCCAATGTGACCGTAATGTTGCAACCACACACAAGATGACCTGCTGTGAGGATAAAACGAGTTAGTACATTTCAAACATGAAAAAGGTCATTTTAAAATCAACATGAGAATCCAAAATTCCAAAAGTATCAAATACAAAAAAATGCTTACCGAAGTAAGAAAATGTATCGCGCTAGGCACCCTCCTCCCGCCCTGTGGTGCAACTGATGTCCCTTTCTCCAAAAATGTACTCAGTGTGACCAAAATGTTGCAACCACACACAAGTTGACCTGTTGTGAAGATAAAACGAGTTAGTACATTTCAAACATGAAAAAGGTCATTTTAAAATCAACATGAGAATCTAAAATTCTAAAAGTATCAAACACAAAAAAATGCTTAACGAAGAAAGAAAATGTATCGCGCTAGGCACCCTCCTCTCGCCCTGTGGTGCAACTGACGTCCCTCTCTCCAAAAATGTACTCAATGTGACCGAAATGTTGCAACCACACACAAGTTGACCTGTTGTGAGGATAAAACGAGTTAGCACATTTCAAACATGAAAAAGGTCATTTTAAAATCAACATGAGAATCCAAAATTCCAAAAGTATCAAACACAAAAAAATGATTAACGAAGAAAGAAAATGTATCGTGCAAGGCACCCTCCTCTCGCCCAGTGGTGCAACTGACGTCTCTCTCTCCAAAAATGTACTCAATGTGACCGTAATGTTGCAACCACACACAAGTTGAGCTGTTGTGAGGATAAAACGAGTTAGTACATTTCAAACATGAAAAAGGTCATTTTAAAATCAACATGAAAAACCAAATTTGCGAAAGTATCAAACAAAAAAAAAAAAAAAAAAAAAAACGCTTACCTAAGAAAGAAAATGTATCGTCTTCGCACCCTCCTCCCGCCCTGTGGTGCAACTCACGTCCCTCTCTCCTCAAATGTACTCAATGGGACCGTTATGGTTCAACCACACATAAGTTGACCTGCTGTGAGGAAAAAACGAGTTAGTACATTTTAAACATGAAAAAGGTCATTTTAAGATCAACACGAGAATCCAAAAATCCAAAAGTATCAAAGAGAAATACTGCTTACCAAAGAAAGAAAATGTATAGTGCTAGGCACCCTCCTCTCACCCTGTGGTGCAACTGATGTCCCTTTCTCCAAAAATGAACTCAATGTGACCGTAATGTTGCAACCACACACAAATTGACCTGCTGTGAGGAAAAAACGAGTTAGTACATTTCAAACATGAAAAAGATCATTTTAATATCAACATGAGAATCCAAAATTCCAAAAGTATCAAACACAAATAATGCTTACCAAAGAAAGAAAATGTATCGTGCTAGGCACCCTCCTCCCACCCTGTGGTGCAACAGATGTCCCTTTCTCCAAAAATGTACCCAATGTGACCGTAATGTTGCAACCACACACAAGATGACCTGCTGTGAGGAAAAAAGGAGTTAGTACATTTCAAACATGAAAAAGGTCATTTTAAAATCAACATGAGAATCCAAAATTCCAAAAGTATCAAACACAAATAATGCTTACCAAAGAAAGATAATGTATAGTGCTAGGCACCCTCCTCCCACCCTGTGGTGCAACTGATGTCCCTTTCTCCAAAAATGTACTCAATGTGACCGTAATGTTGCAACTACACACAAGTTGACCTGCTGTGAGGAAAAAAGGAGTTAGTACATTTCACACATGAAAAGGTCATTTTAAAATCAACATGAGAATCCAAAATTGCAAAGGTGTCAAACACAAATAATGCTTACCAAAGAAAGAAGATGTGTAGTGCTAGGCACCCTCCTCCCACCCTGTGGTGCAACTGATGTCCCTTTCTCCAAAAATGTACCCAATGTGACCGTAATTTTGCAACCACACACAAGATGAACTGCTGTGAGGATAAAACGAGTTAGTACATTTCAAACATGAAAAAGGTCATTTTAAAATCAACATGAGAATCCAAAATTCCAAAAGTATCAAACACAAATAAATCTTACCAAAGAAAGAAAATGTATAGTGCTAGGCACCCTCCTCCCACCCTGTGGTGCAACTGATGTCCCTTTCTCCAAAAATGTACTCAATGTGACCGTAATGTTGCAACCACACACAAGTTGACCTGCTGTGAGGAAATAAGGAGTTAGTACATTTCAAACATGAAAAGGTCATTTTAAAATCAACAAGAGAATCCAAAATTCCAAAAGTATCAAACACAAAAAAATGCTTAACCAAGAAAGAAAATGTATCGTGCTAGGCACACTCCTCTCACCCTGTGGTGCAACTGATGTCCCTTTCTCCAAAAATGTACTCAATGTGACCGTAATGTTGCAACCACACACAAGTTGACCTGCTGTGAGGAAAAAACGAGTTAGTACATTTCAAACATTAAAAAGATCATTTTAAAATCAACATGAGAATCCGAAATTCCAAAAGTATCAAACACAAATAATGCTTAGCAAAGAAGGAAAATGTATAGTGCTAGGCAACCTCCTCCCACCCTGTGGTGCAACTGATGTCCCTTTCTCCAAAAATGGACTCAATGGGACCGTAATGTTGAAACCACACACAAGTTGACCTGCTGTGAGGAAATAACGAGTTAGTACATTTCAAACATGAAAAGGGTCATTTTAAAATCAACATGAGAATCTAAAATTCCAAAAGTATCAAACACAAATAATGCTTACCAAAGAAATAAAATGTATAATGCTAGGCACCCTTCTCCCACCCTGTGGTGCAACAGATGTCCCTTTCTCCAAAAATGTACTCAATGTGACCGTAATGTTGCAACCACACACAAGTTTACCTGCTGTGAGGATAAAATGAGTTAGTACATTTCAAACATGAAAAAGGTCATTTTAAAATCAACATGAAAAACCAAATTTGCAAAAGTATCACAAAAAAAAAAAAAAAAAAAATGCTTACCTAAGAAAGAAAATGTATCGTCTTCGCATCCTCCTCCCGCCCTGTGGTGCAACTCATGTCCCTCCCTCCACAAATGTACTCAATGGGACCGTAATGTTGCAACCACACATAAGTTGACCTGCTGTGAGGAAAAAACGAGTTAGTACACTTTAAACATGAAAAAGGTCATTTTAAAATCAACATGAGATTCCAAAAATCCAAAAGTATCAAACACAAATAATGCTTACCAAAGAAAGAAAATGTATAGTGCTAGGACCCTCCTCCCACCCTGTGGTGCAACTGATGTCCCTTTCTCCAAAAATGTACTCAATGTGACCGTAATGTTGCAACCACACACAAGATGACCTGCTATGATTCAAAAACGAGTTAGTACATTTCAAACATGAAAAAGGTCATTTTAAAATGAAGATGAGAATCCAAAATTCCAAAAGTATCAAACACAAAAGAATGCTTCCCGAAGAAAGAAAATGTATCGTGCTAGGCACCCTCCTCCCGCCCTGTGGTGCAGCAGATGTCCCGTTCTCCAAAAATTTACTGTATGGCACCGTAATGTTGCAACCACACACAAGTTGACCTGCTGTGAGGAAAAAACGAGTTAGTACATTTAAACATGAAAATGGTCATTTTAAAATCAACATGAGAATCTAAAATTCCAAAAGTATCAAACACAAATAATGCTTACCAAAGAAAGAAAATGTATAGTGCTAGGCACCCTCCTCTCACCCTGTGGTGCAACTGATGTCCCTTTCTCCAAAAATGTACTCAATGTGACCGTAATGAGGCAACCACACACAAGATGACCTGCTGTGAGGATAATGCGAGTTACTACATTTCAAACATGAAAAAGGTCATTTTAAAATCAACATGAAAAACCAAAATTTCCAAAAGTATCAAACACAAAAAAATGCTTACTTAAGAAAGAAAATGTATAGTGCTAGGCACCCTCCTCCCACCCTGTGCTGCAACTCATGTCCCTTTCTCCTAAATTTACTCAATGTGACCGTAATGTTGCAACCACACACAAGTTGACCTGCTGTGAGGAAAAAACGAGTTAGTACATTTCAAACATGAAAAAGGTCATTTTAAAATCAACATGAAGAAACAAAATTCCAAAAGTATCAACCACAAAGAAATGCTTACCGAAGAAAGAAAATGTATCGTGCTAGGCAACCTCCTCCCGCCCTGTGGTGCAACCGATGTCCCTTTCTCGAAAAATGGACTCAATGGGAACGTAATCTTGCATCCACACACAAGTTGAGCTGCTGTGAGGAAAAAAGGAGTTAGTACATTTCAAACATGAAAAGGTCATTTTAAAATCAACATGAGAATCCAAAATTGCAAAGGTGTCAAACACAAATAATGCTTACCAAAGAAAGAAGATGTATCGTGCTAGGCACCCTCCTCCCACCCTGTGGTGCAACTGATGTCCCTTTCTCCAAAAATGTACCCAATGTGACCGTAATGTTGCAACCACACACAAGATGACCTGCTGTGAGGAAAAAAGGAGTTAGTACATTTCAAACATGAAAAAGGTCATTTTAAAATCAATACGAGAATCCAAAATTCCACAAGTATCAAACACAAATAATGCTTACCAAAGAAAGAAAATGTATAGTGCTAGGCACCCTCCTCCCACCCTGTGGTGCAACTGATGTCCCTTTCTCCAAAAATGGACTCAATGGGACCGTAATGTTGCAACCACACACAAGTTGACCTGCTGTGAGGAAAAAACGAGTTAGTACATTTCAAACATGAAAAAGGTCATTTTAAAATCAACATGAGAATCCAAAATTCCAAAAGTATCAAACACAAAAAAATGCTTACCAAAGAAAGAAAATGTATAGTGCTAGGCACCCTCCTCCCACCCTGTGGTGCAACTGATGTCCCTTTCTCCAAAAATGTACTCAATGTGACCGTAATGTTGCAACCACACACAAGTTGACCTGCTGTGTGGAAAAAAGGAGTTAGTACATTTCAAACATGAAAAGGTCATTTTAAAATCAACATGAGAATCCAAAATTGCAAAGGTGTCAAACACAAATAATGCTTACCAAAGAAAGAAGATGTATCGTGCTAGGCACCCTCCTCCCACCCTGTGGTGCAACTGATGTCCCTTTCTCCAAAAATGTACACAATGTGACCGTAATGTTGCAACCACACACAAGATGACCTGCTGTGGGGAAAAAAGGAGTTAGTACATTTCAAACATGAAAAAGGTCATTTTAAAATCAACATGAGAATCCAAAATTCCAAAAGTATCAGACACAAATAATGCTTACCAAAGAAAGATAATGTATAGTGCTAGGCACCCTCCTCCCACCCTGTGGTGCAACTGATGTCTCTTTCTCCAAAAATGTACCCAATGTGACCGTAATGTTGCAACTACACACAAGTTGACCTGCTGTGAGGAAAAAAGGAGTTAGTACATTTCACACATGAAAAGGTCATTTTAAAATCAACATGAGAATCCAAAATTGCAAATGTGTCAAACACAAATAATGCTTACCAAAGAAAGAAGATGTGTAGTGCTAGGCACCCTCCTCCCACCCTGTGGTGCAACTGATGTCCCTTTCTCCAAAAATGTACCCAATGTGACCGTAATGTTGCAACCACACACAAGATGACCTGCTGTGAGGATAAAACGAGTTAGTACATTTCAAACATGAAAAAGGTCATTTTAAAATCAACATGAGAATCCAAAATTCCAAAAGTATCAAATACAAAAAAATGCTTACCGAAGTAAGAAAATGTATCGCGCTAGGCACCCTCCTCCCGCCCTGTGGTGCAACTGATGTCCCTTTCTCCAAAAATGTACTCAATGTGACCGAAATGTTGCAACCACACACAAGTTGACCTGTTGTGAAGATAAAACGAGTTAGTACATTTCAAACATGAAAAAGGTCATTTTAAAATCAACATGAGAATCCAAAATTCTAAAAGTATCAAACACAAAAAAATGCTTAACGAAGAAAGAAAATGTATCGCGCTAGGCACCCTCCTCTCGCCCTGTGGTGCAACTGACGTCCCTCTCTCCAAAAATGTACTCAATGTGACCGAAATGTTGCAACCACACACAAGTTGACCTGTTGTGAGGATAAAACGAGTTAGCACATTTCAAACATGAAAAAGGTCATTTTAAAATCAACATGAGAATCCAAAATTCCAAAAGTATCAAACACAAAAACATGCTTAACGAAGAAAGAAAATGTATCGTGCAAGGCACCCTCCTCTCGCCCAGTGGTGCAACTGACGTCTCTCTCTCCAAAAATGTACTCAATGTGACCGTAATGTTGCAACCACACACAAGTTGACCTGTTGTGAGGATAAAACGAGTTAGTACATTTCAAACATGAAAAAGGTCATTTTAAAATCAACATGAAAATCCAAAATTCCAAAAGTATTAAAACACAAAAAAATGCTTACCAAAGAAAGAAAATGTATGGTGCTAGGACACCTCCTCCCACCCTGTGGTGCAACTGATGTCCCTTTCTCCAAAAATGGACTCAATGGGACCGTAATGTTGCAACCACACACAAGTTGACCTGCTGTGAGGAAATAACGAGTTAGTACATTTCAAACATGAAAAAGGTCATTTTAAAATCAACATGAGAATCTAAAATTCCAAAAGTATCAAACACAAATAATGCTTACCAAAGAAAGAAAATGTATAGTGCTAGGCACCCTCCTCCCACCCTGTGGTGCAACTGATGTCCCTTTCTCCAAAAATGTACCCAATGTGACCGTAATGTTGCAACCACACACAAGATGACCTGCTGTGAGGAAAAAAGGAGTTAGTACATTTCAAACATGAAAAAGGTCATTTTAAAATCAACATTAGAATCCAAAATTCCAAAAGTATCAAACACAAATAATGCTTACCAAAGAAAGATAATGTATTGTGCTAGGCACCCTCCTCCCACCCTGTGGTGCAACTGATGTCCCTTTCTCCAAAAATGTACCCAATGTGACCGTAATGTTGCAACCACACACAAGTTGACCTGTTGTGAGGATAAAACGAGTTAGGACATTTCAAACATGAAAAAGGTCATTTTAAAATCAACACGAGAATCCAAAAATCCAAAAGTATCAAAGACAAATACTGCTTACCAAAGAAAGAAAATGTATAGTGCTAGGCACCCTCCTCTCACCCTGTGGTGCAACTGATGTCCCTTTCTCCAAAAATGAACTCAATGTGACCGTAATGTTGCAACCCCACACAAATTGACCTGCTGTGAGGAAAAAACGAGTTAGTACATTTCAAACATGAAAAAGATCATTTTAAAATCAACATGAGAATCCAAAATTCCAAAAGTATCAAACACAAATAATGCTTACCAAAGAAAGAAAATGTATAGTGCTAGGACCTTCCTCCCACCCTGTGGTGCAACTGATGTCCCTTCTCCAAAAATGTACTCAATGTGACCGTAATGTTGCAACCACACACAAGATGACCTGCGGTGAGGAAAAAACGAGTTAGTACATTTCAAACATGAAAAAGGTCATTTTTAAATGAAGATGAGAATCCAAAATTCCAAAAGTATCAAACACAAAAACATGCTTACCGAAGTAAGAAAATGTATCGTGCTAGGCGTCCTCCTCCCACACTGTGGTGCAACAGATGTCCCTTTCTCCAAAAACGTACTCAATGTGCCCGTAATGTTGCAACCACACACCAGTTGACCTGCTGTGAGGAAAAAACGAGTTAGTACATTTCAAACATGAAAAAGGTCATTTTAAAATCAACATGAGAATCCAAAATTCCAAAAGTATCAAACACAAATAATACTTTCCAAAGAAAGAAAATGTATAGTGCTAGGCACCCTCCTCTCGCCCTGTGGTGCAACTTATATCCCTTTCTCCAAAAATGTACTCAATGTCACCGTAATGTTGCAACCAATCACAAGTTGACCTGCTGTGAGGAAAAAACGAGTTAGTACATTTCAAACATGAAAAAGGTCATTTTAAAATCAACATGTGAATCCAAAATTCCAAAAGCATCAAACACAAATAATGCTTACCAAAGAAAGAAACTGTATAGTGCTAGGCACCCTCCTCCCACCCTGTGGTGCAACTGATGTCCCTTTCTCCAAAAATGTACTCAATGTGACGGTAATGTTGCAACCACACACAAGTTGACCTGCTGTGAGGAAAAAACGAGTTAGTACATTTCAAACATGAAAAAGGTCATTTTAAATTCAACATGAGAATCCAAAATTCCAAAAGTATCAAACACAAATAATGCTTACCAAAGAAAGAAATTGTATACTGCTAGGCACCCTCCTCCCACCCTGTGGTGCAACTGATGTCCCTTTCTCCAAAAATGTACCCAATGTGACTGTAATGTTGCAACCACACACAAGTTGACTTGCTGTGAGGATGAAACGAGTTAGTACATTTCAAACATGAAAAAGGTCATTTTAAAATCAACATGAAAAACCAAATTTGCAAAATTATCAAACAAAAAAAAAAAAAAAAAAAAAAATGCTTACCTAAGAAAGAAAATGTATCGTCTTCGCACCCTCCTCCCGCCCTGTGGTGCAACTCATGTCCCTCTCTCCACAAATGTACTCAATGGGACCGTAATGTTGCAACCACACATAAGTTGACCTGCTGTGAGGAAAAAACGAGTTAGTACATTTTAAACATGAAAAAGGTCATTTTAAAATCAACATTAGACTCCAAAATTCCAAAAGTATCAAACATAAATAATGCATACCAAAGAAAGAAAATGCATCGTGCTCCGCACCCTCCTCAATGCCCTGTGGTGCAACAGATGTCCCTTTCTCCAAAAATGGACTCAATGGGACCGTAATGTTCCAACCACACACAAGTTGACCTGCTGTGAGGACAAAACGAGTTAGTACATTTCAAACATGAAAAAGGTCATTTTAAAATTAACCTGAGAATCCAAAACTCCAAAAGTATCAAACACAAAAAAATGATTACCTAAGAAAGAAAATGTATCGTGCTGGGCACCCTCCTCCCACCCTGTGGTGCAACTGATGTCCCTTTCTCCAAAAATGTACCGAATGTGACCGTAATGTTGCAACTACACACATGATGACCTGCTGTGAGGATAAAACGAGTTAGTACATTTCAAACATGAAAACGGTCATTTTAAAATCAACATGAAAATCGAAAATTCCAAAAGTATCAAACACAAATAATGCTTACCAAAGAAAGAAAATGTATAGTGCTAGGCACCCCCCTCCCACCCTGTGGTGCAACTGATGTCCCTATCTCCAAAAATGTACTCAATGTGACCGTAATGTTGCAACCACACACAAGTTGACCTGCTGTGAGGAAAAAAGGAGTTAGTACATTTCAAACACGAAAAGGTCATTTTAAAATCAACAAGAGAATCCAAAATTCCAAAAGTATCAAACACAAAAAAATGCTTAACGAAGAAAGAAAATGTATCGTGCTAGGCACACTCCTCTCACCCTGTGGTGCAACTGATGTCCCTTTCTCCAAAAATTTACACAATGTGACCGTAATGTTGCAACCACACACAAGTTGACCTGCTGTGAGGAAAAAACGAGTTAGTACATTTCGAACATTAAAAAGATCATTTTAAAATCAACATGAGAATCCAAAATTCCAAAAGTATCAAACACAAATAATGCTTACCAAAGAAGGAAAATGTATAGTGCTAGGCACCCTCCTCCCACCCTGTGGTGCAACTGATGTCCGTTTCTCCAAAAATGGACTCAATGGGACCGTAATGTTGCAACCACACACAAGTTGACCTGCTGTGAGGAAATAACGAGTTAGTACATTTTAAACATGAAAAGGGTCATTTTAAAATCAACATGAGAATCTAAAACTCCAAAAGTATCAAACACAAATAATGCTTACCTAAGAAATAAAATGTATAATGCTAGGCACCCTCCTCCCACCCTGTGGTGCAACAGATGTCCCTTTCTCCAAAAATGTACTCAATGTGACCGTAATGTTGCAACCACACACAAGTTTACCTGCTGTGAGGGTAAAATGAGTTAGTACATTTCAAACATGAAAAAGGCCATTTTAAAATCAACATGAAAAACCAAATTTGCAAAAGTATCACAAAAAAAAAAAAAGCTTACCTAAGAAAGAAAATGTATCGTCTTCGCATCCTCCTCCCGCCCTGTGGTGCAACTCATGTCCCTCTCTCCACAAATGTACTCAATGGGACCGTAATGTTGCAACCACACATAAGTTGACCTGCTGTGAGGAAAAAACGAGTTAGTACATTTTAAACATGAAAAAGGTCATTTTAAAATCAACATGAGAATCCAAAAATCCAAAAGTATCAAACACAAAAGAATGCTTACCGAAGAAAGAAAATGTATCGTGCTAGGCACCCTCCTCCCGCCCTGTGGTGCAGCAGATGTCCCTTTCTCCAAAAATTTACTGTATGGCACCGTAATGTTGCAACCACACACAAGTTGACCTGCTGTGAGGAAAAAACGAGTTAGTACATTTAAACATGAAAATGTTCATTTTAAAATCAACATGAGAATCTAAAATTCCAAAAGTATCAAACACAAATAATGCTTACCAAAGAAAGAAAATGTATAGTGCTAGGCACCCTCCTCTCACCCTGTGGTGCAACTGATGTCCCTTTCTCCAAATATGTACTCAATGTGACCGTAATGAGGCAACCACACACAAGATGACCTGCTGTGAGGATAATGCGAGTTACTACATTTCAAACATGAAAAAGGTCATTTAAAATCAACATGAAAAACCAAAATTTCCAAAAGTATCAAACACAAAAAAATGCTTACTTAAGAAAGGAAATGTATAGTGCTAGGCACCCTCCTCCCACCCTGTGCTGCAACTCATGTCCCTTTCTCCTAAATTTACTCAATGTGACCGTAATGTTGCAACCACACACAAGACTACCTGCTGTGAGGAAAAAACGAGTTAGTACATTTCAAACATGAAAAAGGTCATTTTAAAATCAACATGAAAAACCAAAATTTCCAAAAGTATCAAACACAAAAAAATGGTTACCGAAGTAAGAAAATGTATCGTGCTAGACGTCCTCCTCCCACCCTGTGGTGCAACTGATGTCCCTTTCCCCAAAAATGTACTCAATGTGACCGTAATGTTGCAACCACACACAAGTTTACCTCCTGTGAGGAAAAAACGTGTTCGTACATTTCAAACATGAAAAAGGGCATTTTAAAATCAACATGAGAATCCAAAATTCCAAAAGTATCAAACACAAATAATGCATACCAAAGAGAGAAAATGTATTGTGCTAGGCACCCTCCTCTCACCCTGTGGTGCAACTGATGTCCCTTTCTCCAAAAATGTACCCAATGTGACCGTAATGTTGCAACCACACACAAGTTGACCTGCTGTGAGGAAAAAACGAGTTAGTACATTTCAAACATGAAAAAGGTCATTTTAAAATCAACATAAGAATCCAAAATTCCAAAAGTATCAAACACAAAAAAATGCTTACCGAAGTATGAAAATGTATCGTGCTAGGCATCCTCCTCCCACCCTGTGGTGCAACTGATGTCCCTTTCTCCAAAAATGTACCCAATGTGACCGTAATGTTGCAACCACACTCAAGTTGACCTGCTGTGAGGAAAAAACGAGTTAGTACATTTCAAACATGAAAAAGGTCATTTTAAAATCAACATGAGAATCCAAAATTCCAAAAGTATCAAACACAAATAATGCTTACCAAAGAAAGAAAATGTATAGTGCTAGGCACCCTCCTCCCACCCTGTGGTGCAACTGATGTACCTTTCTCCAAAAATGTACTCAATGTGACCGTAATGTTGCAACCACACACAAGTTGACCTGCTGTGAGGAAATAAGGAGTTAGTACATTTCAAACATGAAAAGGTCATTTTAAAATCAACAAGAGAATCCAAAATTCCAAAAGTATCAAACACAGAAAAATGCTTAACAAAGAAAGAAAATGTATCGTGCTAGGCACACTCCTCTCACCCTGTGGTGCAACTGATGTCCCTTTCTCTAAAAATGTACTCAATGTGACCGTAATGTTGCAACCACACACAAGTTGACCTGCTGTGAGGAAAAAACGAGTTAGTACATTTCAAACATTAAAAAGATCATTTTAAAATCAACATGAGAATCCAAAATTCCAAAAGTATCAAACACAAATAATGCTTACCAAAGAAGGAAAATGTATAGTGCTAGGCAACCTCCTCCCACCCTGTGGTGCAACTGATGTCCCTTTCTCCAAAAATGGACTCAATGGGACCGTAATGTTGCAACCACACACAAGTTGACCTACTGTGAGGAAATAACGAGTTAGTACATTTCAAACATGAAAAGGGTCATTTTAAAATCAACATGAGAATCTAAAATTCCAAAAGTATCAAACACAAATAATGCTTACCAAAGAAATAAAATGTATAATGCTAGGCACCCTCCTCCCACCCTGTGGTGCAACAGATGTCCCTTTCTCCAAAAATGTACTCAATGTGACCGTAATGTTGCAACCACACACAAGTTTACCTGCTGTGAGGATAAAATGAGTTAGTACATTTCAAACATGAAAAAGGTCATTTTAAAATCAACATGAAAAACCAAATTTGCAAAAGTATCACAAAAAAAAAAAAAAAAATGCTTACCTAAGAAAGAAAATGTATCGTCTTCGCATCAACCTCCCGCCCTGTGGTGCAACTCATGTCCCTCCCTCCACAAATGTACTCAATGGGACCGTAATGTTGCAACCACACATAAGTTGACCTGCTGTGAGGAAAAAACGAGTTAGTACACTTTAAACATGAAAAAGGTCATTTTAAAATCAACATGAGAATCCAAAAATCCAAAAGTATCAAACACAAATAATGCTTACCAAAGAAAGAAAATGCATAGTGCTAGGACCCTCCTCCCACCCTGTGATGCAACTGATGTCCCTTTCTCCAAAAATGTACTCAATGTGACCGTAATGTTGCAACCACACACAAGATGACCTGCTGTGATTCAAAAACGAGTTAGTACATTTCAAACATGAAAAAGGTCATTTTAAAATGAAGATGAGAATCAAAAATTCCAAAAGTATCAAACACAAAAAAATGCTTACCGAAGTAAGAAAATGTATCGTGCTAGGCATCCTCCTCCCACACTGTGGTGCAACTGATGTCCCTTTCTCCAAAAACGTACTCAATGTGACCGTAATGTTGCAACCACACACCAGTTGACCTGCTGTGAGGAAAAAACGAGTTAGTACATTTTAAACATGAAAAAGGTCATTTTTAAATCAACATGAGAATCCAAAAATCCAAAAGTATCAAACACAAAAGAATGCTTACCGAAGAAAGAAAATGTATCGTGCTAGGCACCCTCCTCCCGCCCTGTGGTGCAGCAGATGTCCCTTTCTCCAAAAATTTACTGTATGGCACCGTAATGTTGCAACCACATACAAGTTGACCTGCTGTGAGGAAAAAACGAGTTAGTACATTTAAACATGAAAATGGTCATTTTAAAATCAACATGAGAATCTAAAATTCCAAAAGTATCAAACACAAATAATGCTTACCAAAGAAAGAAAATGTATAGTGCTAGGCACCCTCCTCTCACCCTGTGGTGCAACTGATGTCCCTTTCTCCAAAAATGTACTCAATGTGACCGTAATGAGGCAACCACACACAAGATGACCTGCTGTGAGGATAATGCGAGTTACTACATTTCAAACATGAAAAAGGTCATTTTAAAATCAATATGAAAAACCAAAATTTCCAAAAGTATCAAACACAAAAAAATGCTTACTTAAGAAAGAAAATGTATAGTGCTAGGCACCCTCCTCCCACCCTGTGCTGCAACTCATGTCCCTTTCTCCTAAATTTACTCAATGTGACCGTAATGTTGCAACCACACACAAGTTGACCTGCTGTGAGGAAAAAACGAGTTAGTACATTTCAAACATGAAAAAGGTCATTTTAAAATCAACATGAAGAAACAAAATTCCAAAAGTATCAACCACAAAGAAATGCTTACCGAAGAAAGAAAATGTATCGTGCTAGGCAACCTCCTCCCGCCCTGTGGTGCAACCGATGTCCCTTTCTCGAAAAATGGACTCAATGGGAACGTAATCTTGCATGCACACACAAGTTGACCTGCTGTGAGGAAAAAAGGAGTTAGTACATTTCAAACATGAAAAGGTCATTTTAAAATCAACATGAGAATCCAAAATTGCAAAGGTGTCAAACACAAATAATGCTTACCAAAGAAAGAAGATGTATCGTGCTAGGCACCCTCCTCCCACCCTGTGGTGCAACTGATGTCCCTTTCTCCAAAAATGTACCCAATGTGACCGTAATGTTGCAACCACACACAAGATGACCTGCTGTGAGGAAAAAAGGAGTTAGTACATTTCAAACATGAAAAAGGTCATTTTAAAATCAATACGAGAATCCAAAATTCCACAAGTATCAAACACAAATAATGCTTACCAAAGAAAGAAAATGTATAGTGCTAGGCACCCTCCTCCCACCCTGTGGTGCAACTGATGTCCCTTTCTCCAAAAATGGACTCAATGGGACCGTAATGTTGCAACCACTCACAAGTTGACCTGCTGTGTGGAAAAAAGGAGTTAGTACATTTCAAACATGAAAAGGTCATTTTAAAATCAACATGAGAATCCAAAATTGCAAAGGTGTCAAACACAAATAATGCTTACCAAAGAAAGAAGATGTATCGTGCTAGGCACCCTCCTCCCACCCTGTGGTGCAACTGATGTCCCTTTCTCCAAAAATGTACCCAATGTGACCGTAATGTTGCAACCACACACAAGATGACCTGCTGTGGGGAAAAAAGGAGTTAGTACATTTCAAACATGAAAAAGGTCATTTTAAAATCAACATGAGAATCCAAAATTCCAAAAGTATCAAACACAAATAATGCTTACCAAAGAAAGATAATGTATAGTGCTAGGCACCCTCCTCCCACCCTGTGGTGCAACTGATGTCCCTTTCTCCAAAAATGTACCCAATGTGACCGTAATGTTGCAACTACACACAAGTTGACCTGCTGTGAGGAAAAAAGGAGTTAGTACATTTCACACATGAAAAGGTCATTTTAAAATCAACATGAGAATCCAAAATTGCAAAGGTGTCAAACACAAATAATGCTTACCAAAGAAAGAAGATGTGTAGTGCTAGGCACCCTCCTCCCACCCTGTGGTGCAACTGATGTCCCTTTCTCCAAAAATGTACCCAATGTGACCGTAATGTTGCAACCACACACAAGATGACCTGCTGTGAGGATAAAACGAGTTAGTACATTTCAAACATGAAAAAGGTCATTTTAAAATCAACATGAGAATCCAAAATTCCAAAAGTATCAAATACAAAAAAATGCTTACCGAAGTAAGAAAATGTATCGCGCTAGGCACCCTCCTCCCGCCCTGTGGTGCAACTGATGTCCCTTTCTCCAAAAATGTACTCAATGTGACCGAAATGTTGCAACCACACACAAGTTGACCTGTTGTGAAGATAAAACGAGTTAGTACATTTCAAACATGAAAAAGGTCATTTTAAAATCAACATGAGAATCCAAAATTCTAAAAGTATCAAACACAAAAAAATGCTTAACGAAGAAAGAAAATGTATCGTGCTAGGCACCCTCCTCTCGCCCTGTGGTGCAACTGACGTCCCTCTCTCCAAAAATGTACTCAATGTGACCGAAATGTTGCAACCACACACAAGTTGACCTGTTGTGAGGATAAAACGAGTTAGCACATTTCAAACATGAAAAAGTTCATTTTAAAATCACCATGAGAATCCAAAATTCCAAAAGTATCAAACACAAAAAAATGCTTAACGAAGAAAGAAAATGTATCGTGCAAGGCACCCTCCTCTCGCCCAGTGGTGCAACTGACGTCTCTCTCTCCAAAAATGTACTCAATGTGACCGTAATGTTGCAACCACACACAAGTTGACCTGTTGTGAGGATAAAACGAGTTAGTACATTTCAAACATGAAAAAGGTCATTTTAAAATCAACATGAAAATCCAAAATTCCAAAAGTATTAAAACACAAAAAAATGCTTACCAAAGAAAGAAAATGTATGGTGCTAGGACACCTCCTCCCACCCTGTGGTGCAACTGATGTCCCTTTCTCCAAAAATGGACTCAATGGGACCGTAATGTTGCAACCACACACAAGTTGACCTGCTGTGAGGAAATAACGAGTTAGTACATTTCAAACATGAAAAAGGTCATTTTAAAATCAACATGAGAATCTAAAATTCCAAAAGTATCAAACACAAATAATGCTTACCAAAGAAAGAAAATGTATAGTGCTAGGCACCCTCCTCCCACCCTGTGGTACAACTGATGTTCCTTTCTCCAAAAATGTACTCAATGTGACCGTAATGTTGCAACCACACACAAGTTGACCTGCTGTGAGGATAAAACGAGTTAGTACATTTCAAACATGAAAAAGGTCATTTTAAAATCAACATGAAAAACCAAATTTGCGAAAGTATCAAACAAAAAAAAAAAAAGAAAACGCTTACCTAAGAAAGAAAATGTATCGTCTTCGCACCCTCCTCCCGCCCTGTGGTGCAACTCACGTCCCTCTCTCCTCAAATGTACTCAATGGGACCGTTATGGTTCAACCACACATAAGTTGACCTGCTGTGAGGAAAAAACGAGTTAGTACATTTTAAACATTAAAAAGGTCATTTTAAAATCAACACGAGAATCCAAAAATCCAAAAGTATCAAAGACAAATACTGCTTACCAAAGAAAGAAAATGTATAGTGCTAGGCACCCTCCTCTCACCCTGTGGTGCAACTGATGTCCCTTTCTCCAAAAATGAACTCAATGTGACCGTAATGTTGCAACCACACACAAATTGACCTGCTGTGAGGAAAAAACGAGTTAGTACATTTCAAACATGAAAAAGATCATTTTAAAATCAACATGAGAATCCAAAATTCGAAAAGTATCAAACACAAATAATGCTTACCAAAGAAAGAAAATGTATCGTGCTAGGCACCCTCCTCCCACCCTGTGGTGCAACTGATGTCCCTTTCTCCAAAAATGTACCCAATGTGACCGTAATGTTGCAACCACACACAAGATGACCTGCTGTGAGGAAGAAAGGAGTTAGTACATTTCAAACATGAAAAAGGTCATTTTAAAATCAACATGAGAATCCAAAATTCCAAAAGTATCAAACACAAATAATGCTTACCAAAGAAAGATAATGTATAGTGCTAGGCACCCTCCTCCCACCCTGTGGTGCAACTGATGTCCCTTTCTCCAAAAATGTACTCAATGTGACCGTAATGTTGCAACTACACACAAGTTGACCTGCTGTGAGGAAAAAAGGAGTTAGTACATTTCACACATGAAAAGGTCATTTTAAAATCAACATGAGAATCCAAAATTGCAAAGGTGTCAAACACAAATAATGCTTACCAAAGAAAGAAGATGTGTAGTGCTAGGCACCCTCCTCCCACCCTGTGGTGCAACTGATGTCCCTTTCTCCAAAAATGTACCCAATGTGACCGTAATGTTGCAACCACACACAAGATGACCTGCTGTGAGGATAAAACGAGTTAGTACATTTCAAACATGAAAAAGGTCATTTTAAAATCAACATGAGAATCCAAAATTCCAAAAGTATCAAATACAAAAAAATGCTTACCGAAGTAAGAAAATGTATCGCGCTAGGCACCCTCCTCCCGCCCTGTGGTGCAACTGATGTCCCTTTCTCCAAAAATGTACTCAATGTGACCGAAATGTTGCAACCACACACAAGTTGACCTGTTGTGAAGATAAAACGAGTTAGTACATTTCAAACATGAAAAAGGTCATTTTAAAATCAACATGAGAATCCAAAATTCTAAAAGTATCAAACACAAAAAAATGCTTAACGAAGAAAGAAAATGTATCGTGCTAGGCACCCTCCTCTCGCCCTGTGGTGCAACTGACATCCCTCTTTCCAAAAATGTACTCAATGTGACCGTAATGTTGCAACCACACACAAGTTGACCTGCTGTGAGGAAAAAACGAGTTAGTACATTTCAAACATGAAAAAGGTCATTTTAAAATCAACATGAGAATCCAAAATTCCAAAAGTATCAAACACAAAGAAATGCTTAACGAAGAAAGAAAATGTATCGCGCTAGGCACCCTCCTCTCGCCGTGTGGTGCAACTGACATCCCTCTCTCCAAAAATGTACTCAATGTGACCGAAATGTTGCAACCACACACAAGTTGACCTGTTGTGAGGATAAAACGAGTTAGCACATTTCAAACATGAAAAAGGTCATTTTAAAATCAACATGAGAATCCAAAATTCCAAAAGTATCAAACACAAAAAAATGCTTAACGAAGAAAGAAAATGTATCGTGCAAGGCACCCTCCTCTCGCCCAGTGGTGCAACTGACGTCCCTCTCTCCAAAAATGTACTCAATGTGACCGTAATGTTGCAACCACACACAAGTTGACCTGTTGTGAGGATAAAACGAGTTAGGACATTTCAAACATGAAAAAGGTCATTTTAAAATCAACACGAGAATCCAAAAATCCAAAAGTATCAAAGACAAATACTGCTTACCAAAGAAAGAAAATGTATAGTGCTATGCACCCTCCTCTCACCCTGTGGTGCAACTGATGTCCCTTTCTCCAAAAATGAACTCAATGTGACCGTAATGTTGCAACCCCACACAAATTGACCTGCTGTGAGGAAAAAACGAGTTAGTACATTTCAAACATGAAAAAGATCATTTTAAAATCAACATGAGAATCCAAAATTCCAAAAGTATCAAACACAAATAATGCTTACCACAGAAAGAAAATGTATAGTGCTAGGACCCTCCTCCCACCCTGTGGTGCAACTGATGTCCCTTTCTCCAAAAATGTACTCAATGTGACCGTAATGTTGCAACCACACACAAGATGACCTGCGGTGAGGAATAAACGAGTTAGTACATTTCAAACATGAAAAAGGTCATTTTTAAATGAAGAAGAGAATCCAAATTTCGAAAAGTATCAAACACAAAAAAATGCTTACCGAAGTAAGAAAATGTATCGTGCTAGGCGTCCTCCTCCCACACTGTGGTGCAACAGATGTCCCTTTCTCCAAAAACGTACTCAATGTGACCGTAATGTTGCAACCACACACCAGTTGACCTGCTGTGAGGAAAAAACGAGTTAGTACATTTCAAACATGAAAAAGGTCATTTTAAAATCAACATGAGAATCCAAAATTCCAAAAGTATCAAACACAAATAATACTTACCAAAGAAAGAAAATGTATAGTGCTAGGCACCCTCCTCTCGCCCTGTGGTGCAACTTATGTCCCTTTCTCCAAAAATGTACTCAATGTGACCGTAATGTTGCAACCACACACAAGTTGACCTGCTGTGAGGAAAAAACGAGTTAGTACATTTCAAACATGAAAAAGGTCATTTTAAAATCAACATGTGAATCCAAAATTCCAAAAGCATCAAACACAAATAATGCTTACCAAAGAAAGAAACTGTATAGTGCTAGGCACCCTCCTCCCACCCTGTGGTGCAACTGATGTCCCTTTCTCCAAAAATGTACTCAATGTGACGGTAATGTTGCAACCACACACAAGTTGACCTGCTGTGAGGAAAAAACGAGTTAGTACATTCCAAACATGAAAAAGGTCATTTTAAAATTAACATGAGAATCCAAAATTCCAAAAGTATCAAACACAATTAATGCTTACCAAAGAAAGAAATTGTATAGTGCTAGGCACCCTCCTCCCACCCTGTGGTGCAACTGATGTCCCTTTCTCCAAAAATGTACCCAATGTGACTGTAATGTTGCAACCACACACAAGTTGACTTGCTGTGAGGATGAAACGAGTTAGTACATTTCAAACATGAAAAAGGTCATTTTAAAATCAACATGAAAAACCAAATTTGCAAAATTATCAAACAAAAAAAAAAAAAAAAAAAAATGCTTACCTAAGAAAGAAAATGTATCGTCTTCGCACCCTCCTCCCGCCCTGTGGTGCAACTCATGTCCCTCTCTCCACATATGTACTCAATGGGACCGTAATGTTGCAACCACACATAAGTTGACCTGCTGTGAGGAAAAAACGAGTTAGTATATTTTAAACATGAAAAAGGTCATTTTCAAATCAACATTAGACTCCAAAATTCCAAAAGTATCAAACATAAATAATGCATACCAAAGAAAGAAAATGCATCGTGCTCCGCACCCTCCTCAATGCCCTGTGGTGCAACAGATGTCCCTTTCTCCAAAAATGGACTCAATGGGACCGTAATGTTGCAACCACACACAAGTTGACCTGCTGTGAGGACAAAACGAGTTAGTACATTTCAAACATGAAAAAGGTCATTTTAAAATTAACCTGAGAATCCAAAACTCCAAAAGTATCAAACACAAAAAAATGATTACCTAAGAAAGAAAATGTATCGTGCTGGGCACCCTCCTCCCACCCTGTGGTGCAACTGATGTCCCTCTCTCCAAAAATGGACTCAATGGGACCGTAATGTTGCAATTACACACAAGTTGACCTGCTGTGAGGAAAAAACGAGTTAGCATATTTCAAACATGAAAAAGGTCATTTTAAAATCAACATGAGAATCCAAAATTCCAAATGTATGAAACACAAATAATGCTTACCAAAGAAAGAAATTGTATCATGCTAGGCACCCTCCTCCCGCCCTGTGGTGCAACTGACGTCTCTCTCTCCAAAAATGTACTCAATGGGACCGTAATGTTGCAACCACACACAAGTTGACCTGTTGTGAGGATAAAACGAGTTAGTACATTTCAAACATGAAAAAGGTCATTTTAAAATCAACATGAGAATCTAAAATTCCAAAAGTATCAAACACAAATAATGCTTACCAAAGAAATAAAATGTATAGTGCTAGGCACCCTCCTCCCACCCTGTGGTGCAACAGATGTCCCTTTCTGCAAAAATGTACTCAATGTGACCGTAATGTTGCAACCACAAACATGTTGACCTGCTGTGAGGATAAAACGTGTTAGTACATTTCAAACATGAAAAAGGTCATTTTAAAATCAACATGAAAAACCAAATTTGCAAAAGTATCACAAAAAAAAAAAAAAAAAAAAAAATGCTTACCTAAGAAAGAAAATGTATCGTCTTCGCACCCTCCTCCCGCCCTGTGGTGCAACTCATGTCCCTCTCTCCACAAATGTACTCAATGGGCCCGTAATGTTGCAACCACACATAAGTTGACCTGCTGTGAGGAAAAAACGAGTTAGTACATTTTAAACATGAAAAAGGTCATTTTAAAACCAACATGAGAATCCAAAATTCCAAAAGTATCAAACACAAATAATGCATACCAAGGAAAGAAAATGCATCGTGCTCCGTACCCTCCTTAATGCCCTGTGGTGCAACAGATGTCCCTTTCTCCAAAAATGGACTCAATGGGACCGTAATGTTGCAACCACACACAAGTTGACCTGCTGTGAGGATAAAACGAGTTAGTACATTTCAAACATGAAAAAGGTCATTTTAAAATCAACATGAGAATCCAATATTCCAAAAGTATCAAACACAAAAAAATGCTTACCAAAGAAAGAAAATGTATAGTGCTAGCCACCCTCCTCCCGCCCTGTGGTGCAACTGATGTCCCTCTCTGCAAAAATGGACTCAATGGGACCGTAATGTTGCAACCACACACAACTTGACCTGCTGTGAGGCAAAAACCAGTTAGTACATTTCAAACATGAAAAAGGTCATTTTAAAATCAACATGAGAATCCAAAACTCCAAAAGTATCAAACACAAAAAAATGCTTACCGAAGAAAGAAAATGTATCGTGCTAGACAGCCTCCTCCCACCCTGTGGTACAACTGATGTCCCTCTCTCCAAAAATGGACTCAATGGGACCGTAATGTTGCAACCACACACAAGTTGACCTGCTGTGAGGAAAAAACGAGTTAGCATATTTCAAACATGAAAAAGGTCATTTTAAAATCAACATGAGAATCCAAAATTCCAAATGTATGAAACACAAATAATGCTTACCAAAGAAAGAAATTGTATCATGCTAGGCACCCTCCTCCCGCCCTGTGGTGCAACTGACGTCTCTCTCTCCAAAAATGTACTCAATGTGACCGTAATGTTGCAACCACACACAAGTTGACCTGTTGTGAGGATAAAACGAGTTAGTACATTTCAAACATGAAAAAGGTCATTTTAAAATCAACATGAGAATCCAAAATTCCAAAAGTATCAAACACAAAAAAATGCTTAACGAAGAAAGAAAATGTATCGTGCTAGGCACCCTCCTCTCACCCTGTGGTGCAACTGATGTCCCTTTCTCCAAAAATGTACTCAATGTGACCGTAATGCTGCAACCACACACAAGTTGACCTGCTGTGAGGAAAAAACGAGTTAGTACATTTAAAAACATGAAAAAGGTCATTTTAAAATCAACATGAGAATCCAAAATTCCAAAAGTATCAAACACAAAAAAATGCTTACGGAAGAAAGAAAATGTATCGTGCTAGGCACCCTCCTCCCACGCTGTGGTGCAACTGATGTCCCTCTCTCCAAAAATGGACTCAATGGGACCGTAATGTTGCAACCACACACAAGTTGACCTGCTGTGAGGAAAAAACGAGTTAATACATTTCAAACATGAAAAAGGTCATTTTAAAATCAACATGAGAATCCAAAATTCCAAAAGTATCAAACACAAAAAAAAATGCTTACCGAAGAAAGAAAATGTATCGTGCTTGGCACCCTCCTCCCACCCTGTTGTGCAACTGATGTCCCTCTCTCCAAAAATGGACTCAACGGGACCGTAATGTTGCAACCACACACAAGTTGATCGGCTGTGAGGAAAAAACGAGTTAGTACATTTCAAACATGAAAAAGGTCATTTCAAAATCAACATGAGAATCCAAAATTCCAAAAGTATCAAACACAAAAAAATGCTTACCGAAGAAAGAAAATGTATCGTGCTAGGCACCCTCCTCCCACCCTGTGGTGCAACTGATGTCCCTCTCTCCAAAAATGGACTCAATGGGACCGTAATGTTGCAACCACACACAAGTTGAACTGCTGTGAGGAAAAAACGAGTTAGTACATTTCAAACATGAAAAAGGTAATTTTAAAATCAACATGAGAATCCAAAATTCCAAAAGTATCAAACACAAAAAAATGCTTACCGAAGTAAGAAAATGTATCGTGCTAGGCATCCTCCTCCCACCCTGTGGTGCAACTGATGTCCCTTTCTCCAAAAATGTACTCAATGTGACCGTAATGTTGCAACCACACACATGTTGACCTGCTGTGAGGAAAAAACGAGTTAGTACATTTCAAACATGAAAAAGGTCATTTTAAAATCAACATGAGAATCCAAAATTCCAAAAGTATCAAACACAAATAATGCTTACCAAAGAAAGAAAATGTATAGTGCTAGGCACCCTCCTCCCACCCTGTGGTGCAACTGATGTCCCTTTCTCCAAAAATGTACCCAATGTGACCGTAATGTTGCAACCACACACAAGTTGACCTGCTGTGAGGAAAAAAGGAGTTAGTACATTTCAAACATGAAAAAGGTCATTTTAAAATCAACATGAGAATCCAAAATTCCAAAAGTATCAAACACAAAAAAATGCTTAACGAAGAAAGAAAATGTATCGTGCTAGGCACCCTCCTCTCGCCCTGTGGTGCAACTGACGTCCCTCTCTCCAAAAATGTACTCAATGTGACCGTAATGTTGCAACCACACACAAGTTGACCTGTTGTGAGGATAAAACGAGTTAGTACATTTCAAACATGAAAAAGGTCATTTTAAAATCAACATGAGAATCCAAAATTCCAAAAGTATCAAACACAAAAAAATGCTTAACGAAGAAAGAAAATGTATCGTGCTAGGCACCCTCCTCTCACCCTGTGGTGCAACTGATGTCCCTTTCTCCAAAAATGTACTCAATGTGACCGTAATGTTGCAACCACACACAAGTTGACCTGCTGTGAGGAAAAAACGAGTTAGTACATTTCAAACATGAAAAAGGTCATTTTAAAATCAACATGAGAATCCAAAATTCCAAAAGTATCAAATACAAAAAAAATGCCTACCGAAGAAAGAAAGTGTATCGTGCTAGGCATCCTCCTGCCACCCTGTGGTGCAACTGATGTCCGTTTCACCAAAAATGTACTCAATGTGACCGTTATGTTGCAACCACACACAAGATGACCTGCTGTGAGGATAAAACGAGTTAGTACATTTCAAACATGAAAAAGGTCATTTTAAAATCAACATGAGAATCCAAAATTCCAAAAGTATAAAATACAAAAAAATGCTTACCGAAGTAAGAAAATGTATCGCGCTAGGCACCCTCCTCCTGCCCTGTGGTGCAACTGATGTCCCTTTTTCCAAAAATGTACTCAATGTTACCAAAATGTTGCAACCACACACAAGATGACCTGTTGTGAGGATAAAACGAGTTAGTACATTTCAAACATGAAAAAGGTCATTTTAAAATCAACATGAGAATCCAAAATTGCAAAAGTATCAAACACACAAAAATGCTTAACGAAGAAGAAAATGTATCGTGCTAGGCACCCTCCTCTCGCCCTGTGGTGCAACTGACGTCCCTCTCACCAAAAATGTACTCAATGTGACCGTAATGTTGCAACCACACACAAGTTGACCTGTTGTGAGGATAAAACGAGTTAGTACATTTCAAACATGAAAAAGGTCATTTTAAAATCAACATGAGAATCCAAAATTCCAAAAGTATCAAACACAAAAAAATGCTTAACGAAGAAAGAAAATGTATCGTGCTAGGCACCCTCCTCTCGCCCTGTGGTGCAACTGACGTCCCTCTCTCCAAAAATGTACTCAATGTGACCGAAATGTTGCAACCACACACAAGTTGACCTGTTGTGAGGATAAAATGAGTTAGTACATTTCAAACATGAAAAAGGTCATTTTAAAATCAACATGAGATTCCAAAATTCCAAAAGTATCAAACACAAAAAAAATGCTTAACAGAGAAAGAAAATGTATCGTGCTAGGCACCCTCCTCTCGCCCTGTGGTGCAACTGACGTCTCTCTCTCCAAAAATGTACTCAATGTGACCGTAATGTTGCAACCACACACAAGTTGACCTGTTGTGAGGATAAAACGAGTTAGTACATTTCAAACATGAAAAAGGTCATTTTAAAATCAACATGAGAATCCAAAATTCCAAAAGTATCAAACACAGAAAAATGCTTACCAAAGAAAGAAAATGTATCGTGCTAGGCACCCTCCTCTCACCCTGTGGTGCAACTGATGTCCATTTCATCAAAAATGTACTCAATGTGACCGTAATGTTGCAACCACACACAAGTTGACCTGCTGTGAGGAAAAAACGAGTTAGTACATTTCAAACATTAAAAAGATCATTTTAAAATCAACATGAGAATCCAAAATTCCAAAAGTATCAAACACAAATAATGCTTACCAAAGAAGGAAAATGTATCATGCTAGGACACCTCCTCTCACCCTGTGGTGCAACTGATGTCCCTTTCTCCAAAAATGGACTCAATGGGACCGTAATGTTGCAACCACACACAAGTTGACCTGCTGTGAGGAAAAACCGAGTTAGTACATTCCAAACATGAAAAAGGTCATTTCAAAATCAACATGAGAATCCAAAATTCCAAAAGTATCAAACACAAAAAAATGCTTACCGAAGAAAGAAAATGTATCGTGCTAGGCACCCTCCTCTCACCCTGTGATGCAACTGACGTCTCTCTCTCCAAAAATGTACTCAATGTGACCGTAATGTTGCAACCACACACAAGTTGACCTGTTGTGAGGATAAAACGAGTTAGTACATTTCAAACATGAAAAAGGTCATTTTAAAATCAACATGAGAATCCAAAATTCCAAAAGTATCAAACACAAAAAATGCTTACCAAAGAAAGAAAATGTATCGTGCTAGGCACCCTCCTCTCACCCTGTGGTGCAACTGATGTCCGTTTCATCAAAAATGTACTCAATGTGACCGTAATGTTGCAACCACACACAAGTTGACCTGCTGTGAGGAAAAAACGAGTTAGTACATTTCAAACATGAAAAAGGTCATTTTAAAATCAACATGAGAATCCAAAATTCCAAAAGTATCAAATACAAAAAAAATGCTTACCGAAGAAAGAAAATGTATCGTGCTAGGCATCCTCCTGCCACCCTGTGGTGCAACTGATGTCCGTTTCACCAAAAATGTACTCAATGTGACCGTTATGTTGCAACCACACACAAGATGACCTGCTGTGAGGATAAAACGTGTTAGTACATTTCAAACATGAAAAAGGTCATTTTAAAATCAACATGAGAATCCAAAATTCCAAAAGTATCAAATACAAAAAAATGATTACCGAAGTAAGAAAATGTATCACGCTAGGCACCCTCCTCCCGCCCTGTGGTGCAACTGATGTCCCTTTTTCCAAAAATGTACTCAATGTGACCGAAATGTTGCAACCACACACAAGTTGACCTGTTGTGAGGATAAAACGAGTTAGTACATTTCAAACATGAAAAAGGTCATTTTAAAATCAACATGAGAATCCAAAATTCCAAAAGTATCAAACACAAAAAAATGCTTAACGAAGAAGAAAATGTATCGTGCTAGGCACCCTCCTCTCGCCCTGTGGTGCAACTGACGTCCCTCTCTCCAAAAATGTACTCAATGTGACCGTAATGTTGCAACCACACACAAGTTGACCTGTTGTGAGGATAAAACGAGTTAGTACATTTCAAACATGAAAAAGGTCATTTTAAAATCAACATGAGAATCCAAAATTCCAAAAGTATCAAACACAAAAAAATGCTTAACGAAGAAAGAAAATTTATCGCGCTAGGCACCCTCCTCTCGCCCTGTGGTGCAACTGACGTCCCTCTCTCCAAAAATGTACTCAATGTGACCGAAATGTTGCAACCACACACAAGTTGACCTGTTGTGAGGATAAAACGAGTTAGTACATTTCAAACATGAAAAAGGTCATTTTAAAATCAACATGAGAATCCAAAATTCCAAAAGTATCAAACACAAAAAAAATGCTTAACAAAGAAAGAAAATGTATCATGCTAGGCACCCTCCTCTCGCCCTGTGGTGCAACTGACGTCTCTCTCTCCAAAAATGTACTCAATGTGACCGTAATGTTGCAACCACACACAAGTTGACCTGTTGTGAGGATAAAACGAGTTAGTACATTTCAAACATGAAAAAGGTCATTTTAAAATCAACATGAGAATCCAAAATTCCAAAAGTATCAAATACAAAAAAAATGCTTACCGAAGAAAGAAAATGTATCGTGCTAGGCATCCTCCTGCCACCCTGTGGTGCAACTGATGTCCGTTTCACCAAAAATGTACTCAATGTGACCGTTATGTTGCAACCACACACAAGATGACCTGCTGTGAGGATAAAACGAGTTAGTACATTTCAAACATGAAAAAGGTCATTTTAAAATCAACATGAGAATCCAAAATTCCAAAAGTATCAAACACAAAAAAATGCTTACCGAAGAAAGAAAATGTATCGTGCTAGGCACCCTCCTCCCACCCTGTTGGGCAACTGATGTCCCTCTCTCCAAAAATGGACTCAATGGGACCGTAATGTTGCAACCACACACAAGTTGAACTGCTGTGAGGAAAAAACGAGTTAGTACATTTCAAACATGAAAAAGGTAATTTTAAAATCAACATGAGAATCCAAAATTCCAAAAGTATCAAACACAAAAAAATGCTTACCGAAGTAAGAAAATGTATCGTGCTAGGCATCCTCCTCCCACCCTGTGGTGCAACTGATGTCCCTTTCTCCAAAAATGTACTCAATGTGACCGTAATGTTGCAACCACACACACGTTGACCTGCTGTGAGGAAAAAACGTGTTAGTACATTTCAAACATGCAAAGGTCATTTTAAAATCAACATGAGAATCCAAAATTCCAAAAGTATCAAACACAAATAATGCTTACCAAAGAAAGAAAATGTATAGTGCTAGGCACCCTCCTCCCACCCTGTGGTGCAACTGATGTCCCTTTCTCCAAAAATGTACCCAATGTGACCGTAATGTTGCAACCACAGACAAGATGACCTGCTGTGAGGATAAAACGAGTTAGTACATTTCAAACATGAAAAAGGTCATTTTAAAATCAACATGAGAATCCAAAATTCCAAAAGTATCAAATACAAAAAAATGCTTACCGAAGTAAGAAAATGTATCGCGCTAGGCACCCTCCTCCCGCCCTGTGGTGCAACTGATGTCCCTTTTTCCAAAAATGTACTCAATGTGACCGAAATGTTGCAACCACACACAAGTTGACCTGTTGTGAGGATAAAACGAGTTAGTACATTTCAAACATGAAAAAGGTAATTTTAAAATCAACATGAGAATCCAAAATTCCAAAAGTATCAAACACAAAAAAATGCTTACCGAAGTAAGAACATGTATCGTGCTAGGCATCCTCCTCCCACCCTGTGGTACAACTGATGTCCCTTTCTCCAAAAATGTACTCAATGTGACCGTAATGTTGCAACCACACACAAGTTGACCTGCTGTGAGGAAAAAACGAGTTAGTACATTTCAAACATGAAAAAGGTCATTTTAAAATCAACATGAGAATCCAAAATTCCAAAAGTATCAAACACAAAAAAATGCTTACCGAAGAAAGAAAATATATCGTGCTAGGCACCCTCCTCCCACCCTGTTGTGCAACTGATGTCCCTCTCTCCAAAAATGGACTCAATGGGACCGTAATGTTGCAACCACAAACAAGTTGATCATCTGTGAGGAAAAAACGAGTTAGTACATTTCAAACATGAAAAAGGTCATTTCAAAATCATTATGAGAATCCAAAATTCCAAAAGTATCAAACACAAAAAAATGCTTACCGAAGAAAGAAAATGTATCGTGCTAGGCACCCTCCTCCCACCCTGTGGTGCAACTGATGTCCCTCTCTCCAAAAATGGACTCAATGGGACCGTAATGTTGCAACCACACACAAGTTGAATCGCTGTGAGGAAAAAACGAGTTAGTACATTTCAAACATGAAAAGGGTAATTTTAAAATCAACATGAGAATCCAAAATTCCAAAAGTATCAAACACAAAAAAATGCTTACCGAAGTAAGAAAATGTATCGTGCTAGGCATCCTCCTCCCACCCTGTGGTGCAACTGATGTCCCTTTCTCCAAAAATGTACTCAATGTGACCGTAATGTTGCAACCACACACAAGTTGACCTGCTGTGAGGAAAAAACGAGTTAGTACATTTCAAACATGAAAAAGGTCATTTTAAAATCAACATGAGAATCCAAAATTCCAAAAGTATCAAACACAAATAATGCTTACCAAAGAAAGAAAATGTATAGTGCTAGGCACCCTCCTCCCACCCTGTGGTGCAACTGATGTCCCTTTCTCCAAAAATGTACCCAATGTGACCGTAATGTTGCAACCACACACAAGATGAGCTGCTGTGAGGAAAAAAGGAGTTAGTACATTTCAAACATGAAAAAGGTCATTTTAAAATCAACATGAGAATCCAAAATTCCAAAAGTGTCAAACACAAAAAAATGCTTAACGAAGAAAGAAAATGTATCGTGCTAGGCACCCTCCTCTCGCCCTGTGGTGCAACATGACGTCCCTCTCTCCAAAAATGTACTCAATGTGACCGTAATGTTGCAACCACACACAAGTTGACCTGTTGTGAGGATAAAACGAGTTAGTACATTTCAAACATGAAAAAGGTCATTTTAAAATCAACATGAGAATCCAAAATTCCAAAAGTATCAAACACAAAAAAATGCTTACCGAAGAAAGAAATTGTATCGTGCTAGGCACCCTCCTCCCACCCTGTGGTGCAACTGATGTCCCTTTCTCCAAAAATGGACTCAATGGGACAGTAATGTTGCAACCACACACAAGTTGACCTGCTGTGAGGAAAAAACGAGTTAGTACATTTCAAACATGAAAAAGGTCATTTTAAAATCAACATGAGAATCCAAAATTCCAAAAGTATCAAACACAAAAAAATGCTTACCGAAGAAAGAAAATGTATCGTGCTAGGCACCCTCCTCCCGCCCTGTTGTGCAACTGATGTCCCTCTCTCCAAAAATGACTCAATGGGACCATAATGTTGCAACCACACACAAGTTGACCTGCTGTGAGGAAAAAACGAGTTAGTACATTTCAAACATGAAAAAGGTCATTTTAAAATCAACATGAGAATCCAAAATTCCAAAAGTATCAAACACAAAAAAATGCTTACCGAAGAAAGAAAATGTATCGTGCTAGGCACCCTCCTCCCACCCTGTGGTGCAACTGATGTCCCTCTCTCCTAAAATGGACTCAATGGGACCGTAATGTTGCAACCACACACAAGTTGACCTGCTGTGAGGAAAAACGAGTTAGTACATTTCAAACATGAAAAAGGTCATTTTAAAATCAACATGAGAATCCAAAATTCCAAAAGTATCAAACACAAAAAAATGCTTACCGAAGTAAGAAAATGTATCGTGCTAGGCATCCTCCTCCCACCCTGTGGTGCAACTGATGTCCCTTTCACCAAAAATGTACTCAATGTGACCGTAATGTTGCAACCACACACAAGTTGACCTGCTGTGAGGAAAAAACGAGTTAGTACATTTCAAACATGAAAAAGGTCATTTTAAAATCAACATGAGAATCCAAAATTCCAAAAGTATCAAACACAAATAATGCTTACCAAAGAAAGATAATGTATAGTGCTAGGCACCCTCCTCCCACCCTGTGCTGTAACTGATGTCCCTTTCACCAAAAATGTACTCAATGTGACCGTAATGTTGCAACCACACACAAGTTGACCTGCTGTGAGGAAAAAACGAGTTAGTACATTTCAAACATGAAAAAGGTCATTTTAAAATCAACATGAGAATCCAAAATTCCAAAAGTATCAAACACAAATAATGCTTACCAAAGAAAGAAAATGTATAGTGCTAGGCACCCTCCTCCCACCCTGTGGTGCAACTGATGTCCCTCTCTCCAAAAATGTACCCAATGTGACCGTAATGTTGCAACCACACACAAGATGACCTGCTGTGAGGAAAAAAGGAGTTAGTACATTTCAAACATGAGAAAGGTCATTTTAAAATCAACATGAGAATCCAAAATTCCAAAAGTATCAAACACAAAAAAATGCTTACCGAAGAAAGAAAATGTATCGTGCTAGGCACCCTCCTCCCACCCTGTGGTGCAACTGATGTCCCTCTCTCCAAAAATGGACTCAATGGGACCGTAATGTTGCAACCACACACAAGTTGACCCGCTGTGAGGAAAAAATGAGTTAGTACATTTCAAACATGAAAAAGGTCATTTTAAAATCAACATGAGAATCCAAAATTCCAAAAGTATCAAACACAAAAAAATGCTTACCGAAGTAAGAAAATGTATCGTGCTAGGCATCCTCCTCCCACCCTGTGGTGCAAATGATGTCCCTTTCACCAAAAATGTACTCAATGTGACCGTAATGTTGCAACCACACACAAGTTGACCTGCTGTGAGGAAAAAACGAGTTAGTACATTTCAAACATGAAAAAGGTCATTTTAAAATCAACATGAGAATCCAAAATTCCAAAAGTATCAAACACAAAAATTGCTTACCAAAGAAAGATAATGTATAGTGCTAGGCACCCTCCTCCCACCCTGTGCTGCAACTGATGTCCCTTTCACCAAAAATGTACTCAATGTGACCGTAATGTTGCAACCACACACAAGTTGACCTGTTGTGAGGAAAAAACGAGTTGGTACATTTCAAACATGAAAAAGGTCATTTTAAAATCAACATGAGAATCCAAAATTCCAAAAGTATCAAACACAAATAATGCTTACCAAAGAAAGAAAATGTATAGTGCTAGGCACCCTCCTCCCACCCTGTGGTGCAACTGATGTCCCTCTCTCCAAAAATGTACCCAATGTGACCGTAATGTTGCAACCACACACAAGATGACCTGCTGTGAGGAAAAAAGGAGTTAGTACATTTCAAACATGAGAAAGGTCATTTTAAAATCAACATGAGAATCCAAAATTCCAAAAGTATCAAACACAAAAAAATGCTTACCGAAGAAAGAAAATGTATCGTGCTAGGCACCCTCCTCCCGCCCTGTTGTGCAACTGATGTCCCTCTCTCCAAAAATGACTCAATGGGACCATAATGTTGCAACCACACACAAGTTGACCTGCTGTGAGGAAAAAACGAGTTAGTACTTTTCAAACATGAAAAAGGTCATTTTAAAATCAACATGAGAATCCAAAATTCCAAAAGTATCAAACACAAAAAAATGCTTACCGAAGAAAGAAAATGTATCGTGCTAGGCACCCTCCTCCCACCCTGTGGTGCAACTGATGTCCCTCTCTCCAAAAATAGACTCAATGGGACCGTAATGTTGCAACCACACACAAGTTGACCTGCTGTGAGGAAAAAACGAGTTAGTACATTTCAAACATGAAAAAGGTCATTTTATAATCAACATGAGAATCCAAAATTCCAAAAGTATCAAACACAAAAAAATGCTTACCGAAGTAAGAAAATGTATCGTGCTAGGCGTCCTCCTCCCACCCTGTGGTGCAACTGATGTCCCTTTCACCAAAAATGTACTCAATGTGACCGTAATGTTGCAACCACACACAAGTTGACCTGCTGTGAGGAAAAAACGAGTTAGTACATTTCAAACATGAAAAAGGTCATTTTAAAATCAACATGAGAATCCAAAATTCCAAAAGTATCAAACACAAATAATGCTTACGAAAGAAAGATAATGTATAGTGCTAGGCACCCTCCTCCCACCCTGTGCTGCAACTGATGTCCCTTTCACCAAAAATGTACTCAATGTGACCGTAATGATGCAACCACACACAAGTTGACCTGCTGTGAGGAAAAAACGAGTTAGTACATTTCAAACATGAAAAAGGTCATTTTAAAATCAACATGAGAATCCAAAATTCCAAAAGTATCAAACACAAATAATGCTTACCAAAGAAAGAAAATGTATAGTGCTAGGCACCCTCCTCCCACCCTGTGGTGCAACTGATGTCCCTTTCTCCAAAAATGTACCCAATGTGACCGTAATGTTGCAACCACACACAAGATGACCTGCTGTGAGGAAAAAAGGAGTTAGTACATTTCAAACATGAGAAAGGTCATTTTAAAATCAACATGAGAATCCAAAATTCCAAAAGTATCAAACACAAAAAAATGCTTAACGAAGAAAGAAAATGTATCGTGCTAGGCACCCTCCTCTCGCCCTGTGGTGCAACTGACGTCCCTCTCTCCAAAAATGTACTCAATGTGACCGTAATGTTGCAACCACACACAAGTTGACCTGTTGTGAGGATAAAACGAGTTAGTACATTTCAAACATGAAAAAGTTCATTTTAAAATCAACATGAGAATCCAAAATTCCAAAAGTATCAAACACAAAAAAATGCTTAACGAAGAAAGAAAATGTATCGTGCTAGGCACCCTCCTCTCACCCTGTGGTGCAACTGATGTCCCTTTCTCTAAAAATGTACTCAATGTGACCGTAATGTTGCAACCACACACAAGTTGACCTGCTGTGAGGAAAAAACGAGTTAGTACATTTCAAACATGAGAAAGGTCATTTTAAAATCAACATGAGAATCCAAAATTCCAAAAGTATCAAATACAAAAAAAATGCTTACCGAAGAAAGAAAATGTATCGTGCTAGGCATCCTCCTCCCACCCTGTGGTGCAACTGATGTCCGTTTCACCAAAAATGTACTCAATGTGACCGTAATGTTGCAACCACACACAAGTTGACCTGCTGTGAGGAAAAAACGAGTTAGTACATTTCAAACATGAAAAAGGTCATTTTAAAATCAACATGAGAATCCAAAATTCTAAAAGTATCAAACACAAAAAAATGCTTAACGAAGAGAGAAAATGTATCGTGCTAGGCAGCCTCCTCTCGCCCTGTGGTGCAACTGACGTCCCTCTCTCCAAAAATGTACTCAATGTGACCGTAATGTTGCAACCACACACAAGTTGACCTGTTGTGAGGATAAAACGAGTTAGTACATTTCAAACATGAAAAAGGTCATTTTAAAATCAACATGAGAATCCAAAATTCCAAAAGCATCAAACACAAAAAAATGCTTAACGAAGAAGGAAAATGTATCGCGCTAGGCACCCTCCTCTCGCCCTGTGGTGCAACTGACGTCCCTCTCTCCAAAAATGTACTCAATGTGACCGAAATGTTGCAACCACACACAAATTGACCTGTTGTGAGGATAAAACGAGTTAGTACATTTCAAACATGAAAAAGGTCATTTTAAAATCAACATGAGAATCCAAATTTCCAAAAGTATCAAACACAAAAAAATGCTTAACGAAGAAAGAAAATGTATCGTGCTAGGCACCCTCCTCTCGCCCTGTGGTGCAACTGACATCTCTCTCTCCAAAAATGTACTCAATGTGACCGTAATGTTGCAACCACACACAAATTGACCTGTTGTGAGGATAAAACGAGTTAGTACATTTCAAACATGAAAAAGGTCATTTTAAAATCAACATGAGAATCCAAAATTCCAAAAGTATCAAACACAAAAAAATGCTTACCAAAGAAAGAAAATGTATCATGCTAGGCACCCTCCTCTCACCCTGTGGTGCAACTGATGTCCGTTTCACCAAAAATGTACTCAATGTGACCGTAATGTTGCAACCACACACAAGTTGACCTGCTGTGAGGAAAAAACGAGTTAGTACATTTCAAACATTAAAAAGATCATTTTAAAATCAACATGAGAATCCAAAATTCCAAAAGTATCAAACACAAGTAATGCTTACCAAAGAAGGAAAATGTATCGTGCTAGGACACCTCCACCCACCCTGTGGAGCAACTGATGTCCCTTTCTCCAAAAATGGACTCAATGGGACCGTAATGTTGCAACCACACACAAGTTGACCTGCTGTGAGGAAAAAACGAGTTAGTACATTTCAAACATGAAAAAGGTCATTTTAAAATCAACATGAGATTCCAAAATTCCAAAAGTATCAAACACAAAAAAATGCTTACCGAAGAAAGAAAATGTATCGTGCTAAGCACCCTCCTCCCACCCTGTGGTGCAACTGATGGCCCTCTCTCCAAAAATGGACTCAATGGGACCGTAATGTTGCAACCACACACAAGTTGACCTGCTGTGAGGAAAAAACGAGTTAGTACATTTCAAACATGAAAAAGGTCATTTTAAAATCAACATGAGAATCCAAAATTCCAAAAGTATCAAATACAAAAAAATGCTTACCGAAGTAAGAAAATGTATCGCGCTAGGCACCCTCCTCCCGCCCTGTGGTGCAACTGATGTCCCTTTTTCCAAAAATGTACTCAATGTGACCGAAATGTTGCAACCACACACAAGTTGACCTGTTGTGGGGATAAAACGAGTTAGTACATTTCAAACATGAAAAAGGTCATTTTAAAATCAACATGAGAATCCAAAATTCCAAAAGTATCAAACACAAAAAAATGCTTAACGAAGAAGGAAAATGTATCGTGCTAGGCACCCTCCTCTCGCCCTGTGGTGCAACTGACGTCCCTCTCTCCAAAAATGTACTCAATGTGACCGTAATTTTGCAACCACACACAAGTTGACCTGTTGTGAGGATAAAACGAGTTAGTACATTTCAAACATGAGAAAGGTCATTTTAAAATCAACATGAGAATCCAAAATTCCAAAAGTATCAAAAACAAAAAAATGCTTAACGAAGAAAGAAAATGTATCGCGCTAGGCACCCTCCTCTCGCCCTGTGGTGCAACTGACGTCCCTCCCTCCAAAAATGTACTCAATGTGACCGAAATGTTGCAACCACACACAAGTTGACCTGTTGTGAGGATAAAACGAGTTAGTACATTTCAAACATGAAAAAGGTCATTTTAAAATCAACATGAGAATCCAAAATTCCAAAAGTATCAAACACAAAAAAATGCTTAACGAAGAAAAAAAATGTATCGTGCTAGGCACCCTCCTCTCGCCCTGTGGTGCAACTGACGTCTCTCTCTCCAAAAATGTACTCAATGTGACCGTAATGTTGCAACCACACACAAGTTGACCTGTTGTGAGGATAAAATGAGTTAGTACATTTCAAACATGAAAAAGGTCATTTTAAAATCAACATGAGAATCCAAAATTCCAAAAGTATGAAACACAAAAAAATGCTTACCAAAGAAAGAAAATGTATCGTGCTAGGCACCCTCCTCTCACCCTGTGGTGCAACTGATGTCCGTTTCATCAAAAATGTACTCAATGTGACCGTAATGTTGCAACCACACACAAGTTGACCTGCTGTGAGGAAAAAACGAGTTAGTACATTTCAAACATTAAAAAGATCATTTTAAAATCAACATGAGAATCCAAAATTCCAAAAGTATCAAACACAAATAATGCTTACCAAAGAAGGAAAATGTATCGTGCTAGGACACCTCCTCCCACCCTGTGGTGCAACTGATGTCCCTTTCTCCAAAAATGGACTCAATGGGACCGTAATGTTGCAACCACACACAAGTTGACCTGCTGTGAGCAAATAACGAGTTAGTACATTTCAAACATGAAAAAGGTCATTTTAAAATCAACATGAGAATCTAAAATTCCAAAAGCATCAAACACAAATAATGCTTACCAAAGAAAGAAAATGTATAGTGCTAGGCACCCTCCTCCCACCCTGTGGTACAACTGATGTCCCTTTCTCCAAAAATGTACTCAATGTGACCGTAATGATGCAACCACACACAAGTTGACCTGCTGTGAGGATAAAACGAGTTAGAACATTTCAAACATGAAAAAGGTCATTTTAAAATCAACATGAAAAACCAAATTTGCAAAAGTATCAAACAAAAAAAAATAAAAAAATGCTTACCTAAGAAAGAAAATGTATCGTCTTCGCACCCTCCTCCCGCCCTATGGTGCAACTCATGTCCCTCTCTCCACAAATGTACTCAGTGGGACCGTAATGTTGCAACCACACATAAGTTGACCTGCTGTGAGGAAAAAACGAATTAGTACATTTAAAACATGAATAAGGTCATTTTAAAATCAACATGAGAATCCAAAACTCCAAAAGCATCAAACACAAAAAAATGCTTAATGAAGAAGGAAAATGTATCGCGCTAGGCACCCTCCTCTCGCCCTGTGGTGCAACTGACGTCCCTCTCTCCAAAAATGTACTCAATGTGACCGAAATGTTGCAACCACACACAAGTTGACCTGTTGTGAGGATAAAACGAGTTAGTACATTTCAAACATGAAAAAGGTCATTTTAAAATCAACATGAGAATCCAAAATTCCAAAAGCATCAAACACAAAAAAATGCTTAACGAAGAAGGAAAATGTATCGCGCTAGGCACCCTCCTCTCGCCCTGTGGTGCAACTGACGTCCCTCTCTCCAAAAATGTACTCAATGTGACCGAAATGTTGCAACCACACACAAGTTGACCTGTTGTGAGGATAAAACGAGTTAGTACATTTCAAACATGAAAAAGGTCATTTTAAAATCAACATGAGAATCCAAAATTCCAAAAGTATCAAACACAAAAAAATGCTTACCAAAGAAAGAAAATGTATCATGCTAGGCACCCTCCTCTCACCCTGTGGTGCAACTGATGTCCGTTTCACCAAAAATGTACTCAATGTGACCGTAATGTTGCAACCACACACAAGTTGACCTGCTGTGAGGAAAAAACGAGTTAGTACATTTCAAACATTAAAAAGATCATTTTAAATTCAACATGAGAATCCAAAATTCCAAAAGTAACAAACGCAAGTAATGCTTACCAAAGAAGGAAAATGTATCGTGCTAGGACACCTCCTCCCACCCTGTGGTGCAACTGATGTCCCTTTCTCCAAAAATGGACTCAATGGGACCGTAATGTCGCAACCACACACAAGTTGACCTGCTGTGAGGAAATAACGAGTTAGTACATTTCAAACATGAAAAAGGTCATTTTAAAATCAACATGAGAATCCAAAAATCCAAAAGTATCAAAGACAAATACTGCTTACCAAAGAAAGAAAATGTATCGTGCTAGGCACCCTCCTCCCACCCTGTGGTGCAACTGATGTCCCTCTCTCCAAAAATGGACTCAATGGGACCGTAATGTTGTAACCACACACAAGTTGACCTGCTGTGAGGAAAAAACGAGTTAGTACATTTCAAACATGAAAAAGGTCATTTTAAAATCAACATGAGATTCCAAAATTCCAAAAGTATCAAACACAAAAAAATGCTTACCGAAGAAAGAAAATGTATCGTGCTAGGCACCCTCCTCCCACCCTGTGGTGCAACTGATGTCCCTCTCTCCAAAAATGGACTCAATGGGACCGTAATGTTGTAACCACACACAAGTTGACCTGCTGTGAGGAAAAAACGAGTTAGTACATTTCAAACATGAAAAAGGTCATTTTAAAATCAACATGAGTATCCAAAATTCCAAAAGTATCAAACACAAATAATGCTTACCAAAGAAAGAATATGTATCGTGCTAAGCACCCTCCACCCACCCTGTGGTGCAACAGATGGCCCTCTCTCCAAAAATGGACTCAATGGGACGTAATGTTGCAACCACACACAAGTTGACCTGCTGTGAGGAAACAACAAGTTAGTAATTTTCAAACATGAAAAAGGTCATTTTAAAATCAACATGAGAATCCAAAATTCCAAAAGTATCAAACACAAAAAAATGCTTACCGAAGAAAGAAAATGTATCGTGCTAGGCACCCTCCTCCCGCCCTGTTGTGCAACTGATGACCCTCTCTACAAAAATGGACTCAATGGGACCGTAATGTTGCAACCACACACAAGTTGACCTGCTGTGAGGAAAAAACGAGTTAGTACATTTCAAACATGAAAAAGGTCATTTTAAAATCAACATGAGAATCCAAAATTCCAAAAGTATCAAACACAAAAAAATGCTTACCGAAGAAAGAAAATGTATCGTGCTAGGCACCCTCCTCCCACCCTGTGGTGCAACTGATGTCCCTCTCTCCAAAAATGGACTCAATGGGACCGTAATGTTGCAACCACACACAAGTTGACCTGCTGTGAGGAAAAAACGAGTTAGTACATTTCAAACATGAAAAAGGTCATTTTAAAATCAACATGAGAATCCAAAATTCAAAAAGTATCAAACACAAAAAAATGCTTACCGAAGTAAGAAAATGTATCGTGCTAGGCATCCTCCACCCACCCTGTGGTGCAACTGATGTCCCTTTCACCAAAAATGTACTCAATGTGACCGTAATGTTGCAACCACACACAAGTTGACCTGCTGTGAGGAAAAAACGAGTTAGTACATTTCAAACATGAAAAAGGTCATTTTAAAATCAACATGAGAATCCAAAATTCCAAAAGTATCAAACACAAATAATGCTTACCAAAGAAAGATAATGTATAGTGCTAGGCACCCTCCTCCCACCCTGTGCTGCAACTGATGTCCCTTTCACCAAAAATGTACTCAATGTGACCGTAATGTTGCAACCACACACAAGTTGACCTGCTGTGAGGAAAAAACGAGTTAGTACATTTCAAACATGAAAAAGGTCATTTTAAAATCAACATGAGAATCCAAAATTCCAAAAGTATCAAACACAAATAATGCTTACCAAAGAAAGAAAATGTATAGTGCTAGGCATCCTCCTCCCACCCTGTGGTGCAACTGATGTCCCTTTCACCAAAAATGTACTCAATGTGACCGTAATGTTGCAACCACACACAAGTTGACTTGCTGTGTGGAAAAAACGAGTTAGTACATTTCAAACATGAAAAAGGTCATTTTAAAATCAACATGAGAATCCAAAATTCCAAAAGTATCAAACACAAATAATGCTTACCAAAGAAAGAAAATGTATAGTGCTAGGCACCCTCCTCCCACCCTGTGGTGCAACTGATGTCCCTCTCTCCAAAAATGTACCCAATGTGACCGTAATGTTGCAACCACACACAAGATGACCTGCTGTGAGGAAAAACGGAGTTAGTACATTTCAAACATGAGAAAGGTCATTTTAAAATCAACACGAGAATCCAAAATTCCAAAAGTATCAAACACAAAAAAATGCTTAACGAAGAAAGAAAATGTATCGTGCTAGGCACCCTCCTCTCGCCCTGTGGTGCAACTGCCGTCCCTGTCTCCAAAAATGTACTCAATGTGACCGTAATGTTGCAACCACACACGAGTTGACCTGTTGTGAGGATAAAACGAGTTAGTACATTTCAAACACGAAAAAGGTCATTTTAAAATCAACATGAGAATCCAAAATTCCAAAAGTATCAAACACAAAAAAATGCTTAACGAAGAAAGAAAATGTATCGTGCTAGGCACCCTCCTCTCACCCTGTGGTGCAACTGATGTCCCTTTCTCCAAAAATGTACTCAATGTGACCGTAATGTTGCAACCACACACAAGTTGACCTGCTGTGAGGAAAAAACGAGTTAGTACATTTCAAACATGAGAAAGGTCATTTTAAAATCAACATGAGAATCCAAAATTCCAAAAGTATCAAATACAAAAAAAATGCTTACCGAAGAAAGAAAATGTATGGTGCTAGGCATCCTCCTCCCACCCTGTGGTGCAACTGATGTCCGTTTCACCAAAAATGTACTCAATGTGACCGTAATGTTGCAACCACACACAAGTTGACCTGCTGTGAGGAAAAAACGAGTTAGTACATTTGAAACATGAAAAAGGTCATTTTAAAATCAACATGAGAATCCAAAATTCTAAAAGTATCAAACACAAAAAAATGCTTAACGAAGAAAGAAAATGTATCGTGCTAGGCACCCTCCTCTCGCACTGTGGTGCAACTGACGTCCCTCTCTCCAAAAATGTACTCAATGTGACCGTAATGTTGCAACCACACACAAGTTGACCTGTTGTGAGGATAAAACGAGTTAGTACATTTCAAACATGAAAAAGGTCATTTTAAAATCAACATGAGAGTCCAAAATTCCAAAAGCACCAAAAAGAAAAAAGCTTAACGAAGAAGGAAAATGTATCACGCTAGGCACCCTCCTCTCGCCCTGTGGTGCAACTGACGTCCCTCTCTCCAAAAATGTACTCAATGTGACCGAAATGTTGCAACCACACACAAGTTGACCTGTTGTGAGGATAAAACGAGTTAGTACATTTCAAACATGAAAAAGGTCATTTTAAAATCAACATGAGAATCCAAAATTCCAAAAGTATCAAACACAAAAAAAATGCTTAACGAAGAAAGAAAATGTATCGTGCTAGGCACCCTCCTCTCGCCCTGTGGTGCAACTGACATCTTTCTCTCCAAAAATGTACTCAATGTGACCGTAATGTTGCAACCACACACAAGTTGACCTGTTGTGAGGATAAAACGAGTTAGTACATTTCAAACATGAAAAAGGTCATTTTAAAATCAACATGAGAATCCAAAATTCCAAAAGTATCAAACACAAAAAAATGCTTACCAAAGAAAGAAAATGTATCATGCTAGGCACCCTCCTCTCACCCTGTGGTGCAACTGATGTCCGTTTCACCAAAAATGTACTCAATGTGACCGTAATGTTGCAACCACACACAAGTTGACCTGCTGTGAGGAAAAAACGAGTTAGTACATTTCAAACATTAAAAAGATCTTTTTAAAATCAACATGAGAATCCAAAATTCCAAAAGTATCAAACACAAGTAATGCTTACCAAAGAAGGAAAATATATCGTGCTAGGACACCTCCTCCCACCCTGTGGTGCAACTGATGTCCCTCTCTCCAAAAATGGACTCAATGGGACCGTAATGTTGCAACCACACACAAGTTGACCTGCTGTGAGGAAAAAACGAGTTAGTACATTTCAAACATGAAAAAGGTCATTTTAAAATCGACATGAGAATCCAAAATTCCAAAAGTATCAAACACGAAAAAATGCTTACCGAAGAAAGAAAATGTATCGTGCTAGGCACCCTCCTCCCACCCTGTGGTGCAACTGATGTCCCTCTCTCCAAAAATGGACTCAATGGGACTGTAATGTTGCAACCACACACAAGTTGACCTGCTGTGAGGAAAAAACGAGTTAGTACATTTCAAACATGAAAAAGGTCATTTTAAAATCAACATGAGTATCCAAAATTCCAAAAGTATCAAACACAAAAAAATGCTTACCGAAGAAAGAAAATGTATCGTGCTAAGCACACTCCTCCCACCCTGTGGTGCAACTGATGTCCCTCTCTCCAAAAATGTACCCAATGTGACCGTAATGTTGCAACCACACACAAGATGACCTGCTGTGAGGATAAAACGAGTTAGTACATTTCAAACATGAAAAAGGTCATTTTAAAATCAACATGAGAATCCAAAATTCCAAAAGTATCAAATACAAAAAAATGCTTACCGAAGTAAGAAAATGTATCGCGCTAGGCACCCTCCTCCCGCCCTGTGGTGCAACTGATGTCCCTTTCTCCAAAAATGTACTCAATGTGACCGAAATGTTGCAACCACACACAAGTTGACCTGTTGTGAGGATAAAACGAGTTAGTACATTTCAAACATGAAAAAGGTCATTTTAAAATCAACATGAGGATCCAAAATTCCAAAAGTATCAAACACAAAAAAATGCTTAACGAAGAAAGAAAATGTATCGTGCTAGGCACCCTCCTCTCGCCCTGTTGTGCAACTGACATCCCTCTCTCCAAAAATGTACTCAATGTGACCGTAATGTTGCAACCACACACAAGTTGACCTGTTGTGAGGATAAAACGAGTTAGTACATTTCAAACATGAAAAAGGTCATTTTAAAATCAACATGAGAATCCAAAATTCCAAAAGTATCAAACACAAAAAAATCCTTAACGAAGAAAGAAAATGTATCGTGCTAGGCACCCTCCTCTCGCCCTGTGGTGCAACTGACGTCTCTCTCTCCAAAAATGTACTCAATGTGACCTTAATGTTGCAACCACACACACGTTGACCTGCTGTGAGGATAAAACGAGTTAGTACATTTCAAACATGGGAAAGTCATTTTAAAATCAACATGAAAAACCAAATTTGCAAAAGTATCAAACAAAAAAAAAAAAAATGCTTACCGAAGAAAGAAAATGTATCGTGCTAAGCACCCTCCTCCCACCCTGTGGTGCAACTGATGGCACTCTCTCCAAAAATGGACTCAATGGGACCGTAATGTTGCAACCACACACAAGTTGACCTGCTGTGAGGAAAAAACGAGTTAGTACATTTCAAACATGAAAAAGGTCATTTTAAAATCGACATGAGAATCCAAAATTCCAAAAGTATCAAACACGAAAAAATGCTTACCGAAGAAAGAAAATGTATCGTGCTAGGCACCCTCCTCCCACCCTGTGGTGCAACTGATGTCCCTCTCTCCAAAAATGGACTCAATGGGACTGTAATGTTGCAACCACACACAAGTTGACCTGCTGTGAGGAAAAAACGAGTTAGTACATTTCAAACATGAAAAAGGTCATTTTAAAATCAACATGAGTATCCAAAATTCCGAAAGTATCAAACACAAAAAAATGCTTACCGAAGAAAGAAAATGTATCGTGCTAAGCACACTCCTCCCACCCTGTGGTGCAACTGATGTCCCTCTCTCCAAAAATGTACCCAATGTGACCGTAATGTTGCAACCACACACAAGATGACCTGCTGTGAGGATAAAACGAGTTAGTACATTTCAAACATGAAAAAGGTCATTTTAAAATCAACATGAGAATCCAAAATTCCAAAAGTATCAAATACAAAAAAATGCTTACCGAAGTAAGAAAATGTATCGCGCTAGGCACCCTCCTCCCGCCCTGTGGTGCAACTGATGTCCCTTTCTCCAAAAATGTACTCAATGTGACCGAAATGTTGCAACCACACACAAGTTGACCTGTTGTGAGGATAAAACGAGTTAGTACATTTCAAACATGAAAAAGGTCATTTTAAAATCAACATGAGGATCCAAAATTCCAAAAGTATCAAACACAAAAAAATGCTTAACGAAGAAAGAAAATGTATCGTGCTAGGCACCCTCCTCTCGCCCTGTTGTGCAACTGACATCCCTCTCTCCAAAAATGTACTCAATGTGACCGTAATGTTGCAACCACACACAAGTTGACCTGTTGTGAGGATAAAACGAGTTAGTACATTTCAAACATGAAAAAGGTCATTTTAAAATCAACATGAGAATCCAAAATTCCAAAAGTATCAAACACAAAAAAATCCTTAACGAAGAAAGAAAATGTATCGTGCTAGGCACCCTCCTCTCGCCCTGTGGTGCAACTGACGTCTCTCTCTCCAAAAATGTACTCAATGTGACCTTAATGTTGCAACCACACACACGTTGACCTGCTGTGAGGATAAAACGAGTTAGTACATTTCAAACATGGGAAAGTCATTTTAAAATCAACATGAAAAACCAAATTTGCAAAAGTATCAAACAAAAAAAAAAAAAAATGCTTACCGAAGAAAGAAAATGTATCGTGCTAAGCACCCTCCTCCCACCCTGTGGTGCAACTGATGGCACTCTCTCCAAAAATGGACTCAATGGGACCGTAATGTTGCAACCACACACAAGTTGACCTGCTGTGAGGAAAAAACGAGTTAGTACATTTCAAACATGAAAAAGGTCATTTTAAAATCAACATGAGAATCCAAAATTCCAAAAGTGTCAAACACAAAAAAATGCTTACCGAAGAAAGAAAATGTATCGTGCTAGGCACCCTCCTCCCGCCCTGTTGTGCAACTGATGTCCCTCTCTCCAAAAATGGACTCAATGGGACCGTAATGTTGCAACCACACACAAGTTGACCTGCCGTGAGGAAAAACCGAGTTAGTACATTTCAAACATGAAAAAGGTCATATTAAAATCAACATGAGAATCCAAAATTCCAAAAGTATCAAACACAAGTAATGCTTACCAAAGAAAGAAAATGTATAGTGCTAGGCATCCTCGTCCCACCCTGTGGTGCAACTGATGTCCCTTTCACCAAAAATGTACTCAATGTGACCGTAATGTTGCAACCACACACAAGTTGACTTGCTGTGTGGAAAAAACGAGTTAGTACATTTCAAACATGAAAAAGGTCATTTTAAAATCAACATGAGAATCCAAAATTCCAAAAGTATCAAACACAAATAATGCTTACCAAAGAAAGAAAATGTATAGTGCTAGGCACCCTCCTCCCACCCTGTGGTGCAACTGATGTCCCTCTCTCCAAAAATGTACCCAATGTGACCGTAATGTTGCAACCACACACAAGATGACCTGCTGTGAGGAAAAAAGGAGTTAGTACATTTCAAACATGAGAAAGGTCATTTTAAAATCAACATGAGAATCCATAATTCCAAAAGTATCAAACACAAAAAAATGCTTAACGAAGAAAGAAAATGTATCGTGCTAGGCACCCTCCTCTCGCCCTGTGGTGCAACTGCCATCCCTCTCTCCAAAAATGTACTCAATGTGACCGTAATGTTGCAACCACACACGAGTTGACCTGTTGTGAGGATAAAACGAGTTAGTACATTTCAAACATGAAAAAGGTCATTTTAAAATCAACATGAGAATCCAAAATTCCAAAAGTATCAAACACAAAAAAATCCTTAACGAAGAAAGAAAATGTATCGTGCTAGGCACCCTCCTCTCACCCTGTGGTGCAACTGATGTCCCTTTCTCCAAAAATGTACTCAATGTGACCGTAATGTTGCAACCACACACAAGTTGACCTGCTGTGAGGAAAAAACGAGTTAGTACATTTCAAACATGAGAAAGGTCATTTTAAAATCAACATGAGAATCCAAAATTCCAAAAGTATCAAATACAAAAAAAATGCTTACCGAAGAAAGAAAATGTATCGTGCTAGACACCCTCCTCCCGCGCTGTGGTGCAACTGATGTCCCTTTCTCCAAAAACGGACTCAATGGGACCGTAATGTCGCAACCACACACAAGTTGACCTGCTGTGAGGAAATAACGAGTTAGTACATTTCAAACATGAAAAAGGTCATTTTAAAATCAACATGAGAATCCAAAAATCCAAAAGTATCAAAGACAAATACTGCTTACCAAAGAAAGAAAATGTATAGTGCTAGGCACCCTCCTCCCACCCTGTGGTGCAACTGATGTCCCTCTCTCCAAAAATGGACTCAATGTGACCGTAATGTTGCAACCACACACAAGATGACCTGCTGTGAGGATAAAACGAGTTAGTACATTTCAAACATGAAAAAGGTCATTTTAAAATCAACATGAGAATCCAAAATTCCAAAAGTATCAAATACAAAAAAATGCTTACCGAAGTAAGAAAATGTATCGCGCTAGGCACCCTCCTCCCGCCCTGTGGTGCAACTGATGTCCCTTTCTCCAAAAATGTACTCAATGTGACCGAAATGTTGCAACCACACACAAGTTGACCTGTTGTGAGGATAAAACGAGTTAGTACATTTCAAACATGAAAAAGGTCATTTTAAAATCAACATGAGAATCCAAAATTCCAAAAGTATCAAACACAAAAAAATGCTTACCGAAGAAAGAAAATGTATCGTGCTAAGCACCCTCCTCCCACCCTGTGGTGCAACTGATGTCCCTCTCTCCAAAAATGTACCCAATGTGACCGTAATGTTGCAACCACACACAAGATGACCTGCTGTGAGGATAAAACGAGTTAGTACATTTCAAACATGAAAAAGGTCATTTTAAAATCAACATGAGAATCCAAAATTCCAAAAGTATCAAATACAAAAAAATGCTTACCGAAGTAAGAAAATGTATCGTGCTAGGCACCCTCCTCCCGCCCTGTGGTGCAACTGATGTCCCTTTCTCCAAAAATGTACTCAATGTGACCGAAATGTTGCAACCACACACAAGTTGACCTGTTGTGAGGATAAAACGAGTTAGTACATTTCAAACATGAAAAAGGTCATTTTAAAATCAACATGAGAATCCAAAATTCCAAAAGTATCAAACACAAAAAAATGCTTAACGAAGAAAGAAAATGTACCGTGCAAGGCACCCTCCTCTCGCCCTGTGGTGCAACTGACATCCCTCTCTCCAAAAATGTACTCAATGTGACCGTAATGTTGCAACCACACACAAGTTGACCTGTTGTGAGGATAAAACGAGTTAGTACATTTCAAACATGAAAAAGGTCATTTTAAAATCAACATGAGAATCCAAAATTCCAAAAGTATCAAACACAAAAAAATGCTTAACGAAGAAAGAAAATGTATCGTGCTAGGCACCCTCCTCTCGCCCTGTGGTGCAACTGACGTCTCTCTCTCCAAAAATGTACTCAATGTGACCTTAATGTTGCAACCACACACAAGTTGACCTGCTGTGAGCATAAAACGATTTAGTACATTTCAAACATGGGAAAGTCATTTTAAAATCAACATGAAAAACCAAATTTGCTAAAGTATCAAACAAAAAAAAAAAAAAATGCTCACCTAAGAAAGAAAATGTATCGCCTTCGCACCCTCCTCCCGCCCTGTGGTGCAACTCATGTCCCTCTCTCCACAAATGTACTCAATGGGACCGTAATGTTGCAACCACACATAAGTTGACCTGCTGTGAGGAAAAAACTAGTTAGTACATTTTAAACATGAAAAAGGTCATTTTAAAATCAACATGAGAATCCAAAAATCCAAAAGTATCAAAGACAAATACTGCTTACCAAAGAAAGAAAATGTATCGTGCTAGGCACCCTCCTCTCACCCTGTGGTGCAACTGATGTCCCTTTCTCCAAAAATGTACTCAATTTGACCGTAATGTTGCAACAACACACAAATTGACCTGCTGTGAGGAAAAAACGAGTTAGTACATTTCAAACATGAAAAAGATCATTTTAAAATCAACATGAGAATCCAAAATTCCAAAAGTATCAAACACAAAAAAATGCTTACCGAAGAAAGAAAATGTATCGTGCTAGGCACCCTCCTCCCGCCCTGTTGTGCAAGTGATGTCCCTCTCTCCAAAAATGGACTCAATGGGACCGTAATGTTGCAACCACACGCAAGTTGACCTGCTGTGAGGAAAAAACGAGTTAGTACATTTCAAACATGAAAAAGGTCATTTTAAAATCAACATGAGTATCCAAAATTCCAAAAGTATCAAACACAAAAAAATGCTTACCGAAGAAAGAAAATGTATCGTGCTAAGCACCCTCCTCCCACCCTGTGGTGCAACTGATGGCCCTCTCTCCAAAAATGTACTCAATGGGACCGTAATGTTGCAACCACACATAAGTTGACCTGCTGTGAGGAAAAAACTAGTTAGTACAATTTAAACATGAAAAAGGTCATTTTAAAATCAACATGAGAATCCAAAAATCCAAAAGTATCAAAGACAAATACTGCTTACCAAAGAAAGAAAATGTATCGTGCTAGGCACCCTCCTCTCACCCTGTGGTGCAACTGATGTCCCTTTCTCCAAAAATGTACTCAATGTGACCGTAATGTTGCAACCACACACAAATTGACCTGCTGTGAGGAAAAAACGAGTTAGTACATTTCAAACATGAAAAAGATCATTTTAAAATCAACATGAGAATCCAAAATTCCAAAAGTATCAAACACAAAAAAATGCTTACCGAAGAAAGAAAATGTATCGTGCTAGGCACCCTCCTCCCGCCCTGTTGAGCAACTCATGTCCCTCTCTCCAAAAATGGACTCAATGGGACAGTAATGTTGCAACCACACACAAGTTGACCTGCTGTGAGGAAAAAACGAGTTAGTACATTTCAAACATGAAAAAGGTCATTTTAAAATCAACATGAGAATCCAAAATTCCAAAAGTATCAAACACAAAAAAATGCTTACCGAAGAAAGAAAATGTATCGTGCTAGGCACCCTCCTCCCACCCTGTTGTGCAACTGATGTCCCTCTCTCCAAAAATGGACTCAATGGGACCGTAATGATGCAACCACACACAAGTTGACCTGTTGTGAGGAAAAAAAGAGTTAGTACATTTCAAACATGAAAAAGGTCATTTTAAAATCAACATGAGAATCCAAAATTCCAAAAGTATCAAACACAAAAAAATGCTTACCGAAGAAAGAAAATGTATCGTGCTAGGCACCCTCCTCCCGCCCTGTGGTGCAACTGATGTCCCTCTCTCCAAAAATGGACTCAATGGGACCGTAATGTTGCAACCACACACAAGTTGACCTGCTGTGAGGAAAAAACGAGTTAGTACATTTCAAACATGAAAAAGGTCATTTTAAAATCAACATGAGAATCGAAAATTCCAAAAGTAACAAACACAAAGAAATGCTTACCGAAGAAAGAAAATGTATCGTGCTAGGCACCCTCCTCCCACCCTGTGGTGCAACTGATGTCCCTCTCTCCAAAAATGGACTCAATGGGACCGTAATGTTGCAACCACACACAAGTTGACCTGCTGTGAGGAAAAAACGAGTTAGTACATTTCAAACATGAAAAAGGTCATTTTAAAATCAACATGAGAATCCAAAATTCCAAAAGTATCAAACACAAAAAAATGCTTACCGAAGAAAGAAAATGTATCGTGCTAGGCACCCTCCTCCCACCCTGTGGTGCAACTGATGTCCCTCTCTCCAAAAATGGACTCAATGGGACCGTAATGTTGCAACCACACACAAGTTGACCTGCCGTGAGGAAAAAACGAGTTAGTACATTTCAAACATGAAAAAGGTCATTTTAAAATCAACATGAGAATCCAAAATTCCAAAAGTATCAAACACAAAAAAATGCTTACCGAAGAAAGAAAATGTATCGTGCTAGGCACCCTCCTCCCGCCCTGTTGTGCAACTGATTTCCCTCTCTCCAAAAATGGACTCAATGGGACCGTAAAGTTGCAACCACACACAAGTTGACCTGCTGTGAGGAAAAAACGAGTTAGTACATTTCAAACATGAAAAAGGTCATTTTAAAATCAACATGAGAATCCAAAATTCCAAAAGTATCAAACACAAAAAAATGCATACCGAAGAAAGAAAACGTATCGTGCTAGGCACCCTCCTCTCACCCTGTGGTGCAACTGATGTCCCTCTCTACAAAAATGGACTCAATGGGACCGTAATGTTGCTACCACACACAAGTTGACCTGCTGTGAGGAAAAAACGAGTTAGTACATTTCAAACACGAAAAAGGTCATTTTAAAATCAACATGAGAATCCAAAATTCCAAAAGTATCAAACACAAAAAAATGCTTACCGAAGAAAGAAAATGTATTGTGCTAGGCACCCTCCTCCCACCCTGTGGTGCAGCTGATGTCCCTCTCTCCAAAAATGGACTCAATGGGACCGTAATGTTGCAACCACACACAAGTTGACCTGCTGTGAGGAAAAAACGAGTTAGTACATTTCAAACATGAAAAAGGTCATTTTAAAATCAACATGAGAATCCAAAATTCCAAAAGTATCAAACACAAAAAAATGCTTACCGAAGAAAGAAAATGTATCGTGCTAGGCACCCTCCTCCCACCCTGTGGTGCAACTGATGTCCCTCTCTCCAAAAATGGACTCAATGGGACCGTAATGTTGCAACCACACACAAGTTGACCTGCTGTGAGGAAAAAACGAGTTAATACATTTCAAACATGAAAAAGGTCATTTTAAAATCAACATGAGTATCCATAATTCCAAAAGTATCAAACACAAAAAAATGCTTACCGAAGAAAGAAATTGTATTGTGCTAGGCACCCTCCTCCCACCCTGTGGTGCAACTGATGTCCCTCTCTCCAAAAATGGACTCAATGGGACCGTAATGTTGCAACCACACACAAGTTGACCTGCTGTGAGGAAAAAACGAGTTAGTACATTTCAAACATGAAAAAGGTCATTTTAAAATCAACATGAGAATCCAAAATTCCAAAAGTATCAAACACAAAAAAATGCTTACCGAAGAAAGAAAATGTATCGTGCTAGGCACCCTCCTCCCACCCTGTGGTGCAACTGATGTCCCTCTCTCCAAAAATGGACTCAATGGGACCGTAATGTTGCAACCACACACAAGTTGACCTGCTGTGAGGAAAAAACGAGTTAGTACATTTCAAACATGAAAAAGATCATTTTAAAATCAACATGAGAATCCAAAATTCCAAAAGTATCAAACACAAAAAAATGCTTACCGAAGAAAGAAAATGTATCGTGCTAGGCACCCTCCTCCCACCCTGTGGCGGAACTGATGTCCCTCTCTCCAAAAATGGACTCAATGTGACCGTAATGTTGCAACCACACACAAGTTGACCTGCTGTGAGGAAAAAACGAGTTAGTACATTTCAAACATGAAAAATGTCATTTTAAAATCAACATGAGAATCCAAAATTCCAAAAGTATCAAACACAAAAAAATGCTTACCGAAGAAAGAAAATGTATCGTGCTAGGCACCCTCCTCCGCCCTGTGGTGCACCTGATGTCCCTCTCTCAAAAAATGGACTCAATTGGACCGTAATGTTGCAAACACACACAAGTTGACCTGCTGTGAGGAAAAAAACGAGTTAGTACATTTCAAACATGAAAAAGGTCATTTTAAAATCAACATGAGAATCCAAAACTCCAAAAGTATCAAACACAAAAAAATGCTTACCGAAGAAAGAAAATGTATCGTGCTAGGCACCCTCCTCCCGCCCTGTGGTGAAACTGATGTCCCTCTCTGCAAAAATGGACTCAATGGGACTGTATGGTTGCAACCACACACAAGTTGACCTGCTGTGAGGAAAAAATGAGTTAGTACATTTCAAACATGAAAAAGGTCATTTTAAAATCAACATGAAAAACCAAATTTCCAAAAGTATCAACCACAAAGAAATGCTTACCGAAGAAAGGAAATGTATCGTGCTAGGCAACCTCCTCCCGCCCTGTGGTGCAACCGATGTCCCTTTCTCGAAAAATGGACTCAATGGGAACGTAATCTTGCAACCACACACAAGTTGACCTGCTGTGAGGAAAAAACGAGTTAGTACATTTCAAACACGAAAAAGGTCATCTTAAATTCAACATGAAAAACAAAATTTCCTAAAGTATTAAACACAAAAAAATGCTTACCGAAGATAGAAAATGTATCGTGCTAGGCACCCTCCTCCCGCCCTGTGGTGCAACTGATGTCCCTCTCTCCAAAAATGCACTCAATGTGACCGAAATATTGCAACCACACACAAGTTGACCTGCTGTGAGGAAAAAACGAGTTAGTACATTTCAAACACGAAAAAGGTCATTTTAAAGTCAACATGAAAACCCAAGTTTTCAAAAGTATTAAACACAAAAGAATGCTTACCAAAGAAAGAAAATGTATCGTGCTAGGCACCCTCCTCCCGCCCTATGGTGCAACTGATGTCCCTCTCTCCAAAAATGCACTGAATGTGACCGTAATGTTGCAACCACACACAAGTCGACCTGCTGTGAGAAAAAAACTAGTTAATACATTTCAAACATGAAAAAGGTCATTTTAAAATCAATATGAGAATCCGAAATTCCAAAAGTATCAAACACAAAAAAATGCTTACCGAAGAAATAAAATGTATCGTGCTAGGCACCCTCCTCCCGCCCTGTGGTGCAACTGATGTCCCTCTCTCCAAAAATGGACTCAGTGGGACCGTAATGTTGCAACCACATACACACAAGTTGACTTGCTGTGAGGAAAAAACGAGTTAGTACATTTCAAACATGAAAAAGGTCATTTTAAAATCAACATGAGAATCCAAAATTCCAAAAGTATCAAACACAAAAAAATGCTTACCGAAGAAAGAAAATGTATCGTGCTAGGCACCCTCCTCCCACCCTGTGGTGCAACTGATGTCCCTCTCTCCAAAAATGGACTCAATGGGACCGTAATGTTGCAACCACACACAAGTTGACCTGCTGTGAGGAAAAAACGAGTTAGTACATTTCAAACATGAAAAAGGTCATTTTAAAATCAACATGAGAATCCAAAATTCCAAAAGTATCAAACACAAAAAAATGCTTACCGAGGAAAGAAAATGTATCGTGCTAGGCACCCTCCTCCCGCCCTGTGGTGCAACTGATGTCCCTCTCTCCAAAAATAGACTCAATGGGACAGTAATGTTGCAACCACACACAAGTTGACTTGCTGCGAGGAAAAAACGAGTTAGTACATTTCAAACATGAAAAAGGTCATTTTAAAATCAACATGAGAATCCAAAATTCCAAAAGTATCAAACTAAAAGAAATGCTTACCGAGGAAAGAAAATGTATCGTGCTAGGCACCCTCCTCCCACCCTGTGGTGCAACTGATGTCCCTCTCTATAAAAATGGACTCAATGGGACCGTAATGTTGCAACCACACACAAGTTGACCTGCTGTGAGGAAAAAACGAGTTAGTACATTTCAAACATGAAAAAGGTCATTTTAAAATCAACATGAGAATCCAAAATTCCAAAAGTATCAAACACAAAAAAATGCTTACCGAAGAAAGAAAATGTATCGTGCTAGGCACCCTCCTCCCGCCCTGTGGTGCAACTGATGTCCCTCTCTCCAAAAATGGACTCAATGGGACCGTAATGTTGCAACCACACACAAGTTGACCTGCTGTGAGGAAAAAACGAGTTAGTACATTTCAAACATGAAAAAGGTCATTTTAAAATCAACATAAGAATCCAAAACTCCAAAAGTATCAAACACAAAAATGCTTACCGAAGAAAGAAAATGTATCATGCTAGGCACCCTCCTCCCGCCCTGTGGTGCAACTGATGTCCCTCTCTCCAAAAATGGACTCAATGGGACTGTAATGTTGCAACCACACACAAGTTGACCTGCTGTGAGGAAAAAACGAGTTAGTACATTTCAAACATGAAAAAGGTCATTTTAAAATCAACATGAAAAACCAAATTTCCAAAAGTATCAACCACAAAGAAATGCTTACAGAAGAAAGAAAATGTATCGTGCTAGGCAACCTCCTCCCGCCCTGTGGTGCAACCGATGTCCCTTTCTCGAAAAATGGACTCAATGGGAACGTAATCTTGCAACCACACACAAGTTGACCTGCTGTGAGGAAAAAACGAGTTAGTACATTTCAAACACGAAAATGGTCATCTTAAAGTCAACATGAAAAACAAAATTTCCAAAAGTATTAAACACAAAAAAATGCTTACCGAAGATAGAAAATGTATCGTGCTAGGCACCCTCCTCCCGCCCTGTGGTGCAACTGATGTCCCTCTCTCCAAAAATGCACTCAATGTGACCGTAATGTTGCAACCACACACAAGTTGACCTGCTGTGAGGAAAAAACGTGTTAGTACATTTCAAATACGAAAAAGGTCATTTTAAAGTCAACATGAAAAACCAAGTTTTCAAAAGTATTAAACACAGAAAAATGCTTACCGAAGGTGAGAAAATGTATCCTGCTAGGCACCCTCCTCCCGCCCTGTGGTGCAACTGATGTCCCTCTCTCCAAAAATGCACTGAATGTGACCGTAATGTTGCAACCACACACAAGTTGACCTGCTGTGAGAAAAAAACTAGTTAATACATTTCAAACATGAAAAAGGTCATTTTAAAATCAATATGAGAATCCAAAATTCCAAAAGTATCAAACACAAAAAAATGCTTACCGAAGAAAGAAAATGTATCGTGCTAGGCACCCTCCTCCCGCCCTGTTGTGCAACTGATGTCCCCCTCTCCAAAAATGGACTCAATGGGACCGTAATGTTGCAACCACACACAAGTTGACCTGCTGTGAGGAAAAAACGAGTTAGTACATTTCAAACATGAAAAAGGTCATTTTAAAATCAACATGAGAATCCAAAATTCCAAAAGTATCAAACACAAAAAAATGCTTACCGAAGAAAGAAAATGTATCGTGCTAGGCACCCTCCTCCCACCCTGTGGTGCAACGGATGTCCCTCTCTCCAAAAATGGACTCAATGGGACCGTAATGTTGCAACCACACACAAGTTGACCTGCTGTGAGGAAAAAACGAGTTAGTACATTTCAAACATGAAAAAAGTCATTTTAAAATCAACATGAGAATCCAAAACTCCAAAAGTATCAAACACAAAAAAATGCTTACCGAAGAAAGAAAATGTATCGTGCTAGGCACCCTCCTCACGCCCTGTGGTGCAACTGATGTCCCTTTCTCCAAAAATGGACTAAATGGGACCGTAATGTTGCAACCACACACAAGTTGACCTGCTGTGAGGAAAAAACGAGTTAGTACATTTCAAACATGAAAAAGGTCATTTTAAAATCAACATGAGAATCCAAAATTCCAAAAGTATCAAACACAAAAAAATGCTTACCGAAGAAAGAAAATGTATCGTGGTAGGCACCCTCCTCCCACCCTGTGGTGCAACTGATGTCCCTCTCTCCAAAGATGGACTCAATGGGACCGTAATGTTGCAACCACACACAAGTTGACCTGCTGTGAGGACAAAACGAGTTAGTACATTTCAAACATGAAAAAGGTCATTTTAAAATCAACACGAGAATCCAAAACTCCAAAAGTATCAAACACAAAAAAATGCTTACCGAAGAAAGAAAATGTATCGTGCTAGGCACCCTCCTCCCGCCCTGTGGTGCAACTGATGTCCCTTTCTCCAAAAATGGACTACATGGGACCGTAATGTTGCAACCACACACAAGTTGACCTGCTGTGAGGAAAAAAAGAGTTAGTACATTTCAAATATGATAAAGGTCATTTTAAAATAAACTTGAGAATCCAAAATTCCAAAAGTATCAAACACAAAACATTCCTTACCGAAGAAATAAAATGTATCGTGCTAGGCACCCTCCTCCCGCCTTGTGGTGCAACTGATGTCCCTCTCTCCAAAAATGGACTCAATGGGACCGTAATGTTGCAACCACACACAAGTTGACCCGCTGTGAGGAAAAATCGAGTTAGTACATTTCAAACATGAAAAAGGTCATTTTAAAATCAACATGAAAAACCAAATTTCCAAAATTATCAAACACAAAAAAACGCTTACCGAAGAAAGAAAATGTATCGTGCTAGGCACCCTCCTCCCACCCTGTGGTGCAACTGATGTCCCTCTCTCCAAAAATGGACTCAATGGGACCGTAATGTTGCAACAACACACAAGTTGACCTGCTGTGATGAAAAAACGAGTTAGTACATTTCAAACATGAAAAAGGTCATTTTAAAATCAACATGAGAATCCAAAATTCCAAAAGTATCAAACACAAAAAAATGCTTACCGAAGAAGGAGAATGTATCGTGCTAGGGACCCTCCTCCCGCCCTGTGGTGCAACTGATGTCCCTTTCTCGAAAAATGGACTCAATGGGACCGTAATGTTGCAACCACACACAATTTGACCCACTGTGAGGAAAAAACGAGTTAGTACATTTCAAACATGAAAAAGGTCATTTCAAAGTCAACATGAGAATCCAAAATTCCAAAAGTATCAAACACAAAAAAATGCTTACCGAAGAAAGAAAATGTATCGTGCTAGGCACCCTCCTCCCGCCCTGTGGTGCAACTGATGTCCCTCTCTCCAAAAATGGACTCAATGGGACCGTAATGTTGCAACCACACACAAGTTGACCCCCTGTGAGGAAAAATCGACTTAGTACATTTCAAACATGAAAAAGGTCATTTTAAAATCAACATGAAAAACCAAATTTCCAAAATTATCAAACACAAAAAAACGCTTACCGAAGAAAGGAAATGTATCGTGCTAGGCACCCTCCTCCCACCCTGTGGTGCAACTGATGTCCCTCTCTCCAAAAATGGACTCAATGGGACCGTAATGTTGCAACAACACACAAGTTGACCTGCTGTGATGAAAAAACGAGTTAGTACATTTCAAACATGAAAAAGGTCATTTTAAAATCAACATGAGAATCCAAAATTCCAAAAGTATCAAACACAAAAAAATGCTTACCGAAGAAAGAAAATGTATCGTGCTAGGCACCCTCCTCCCGCCCTGTGATGCAACTGATGTCCCTTTCTCGAAAAATGGACTCAATGAGACCGTAATCTTGCAACCACACACAAGTTGACCTGCTGTGAGGAAAAAACGAGTTAGTACATTTCAAACATGAAAAAGGTCATTTTAAAGTCAACCTGAAAAACCAAATTTCAAAAAGCATCATACACAAAAAAATGCTTACCGAAGAAAGAAAATGTATCGTGCTAGGCACCCTCCTCCCGCCCTGTGGTGCAACTGATGTCCCTCTCTCCAAAAATGGACTCAATGGGACCGTAATGTTGCAACCACACACAAGTACACCTGCTGTGAGGAAAAAACGAGTTAGTACATTTCGAACATGAAAAAGGTCATTTTAAAATCAACATGAGAATCTAATATTCCAAAAGTATCAAACACAAAAAAATGCTTACCGAAGAAAGAAAATGTATCGTGCTAGGCACCCTCCTCCCGCCCTGTGGTGCAACTGATGTCCCTCTCTCCAAAAATGGACTCAATGGGATCGTAATGTTGCAACCACACACATGTTGACCTGCTGTGAGGAAGAAAACAGTTAGTATATTTCAAACATGAAAAAGGTCATTTTAAAATCGATATGAGAATCCAAAATTCCAAAAGTATCAAACAGAAAAAAATGCTTACCGAAGAAAGAAAATGTATCGTGCTAGGCACCCTCCTCCCGCCCTGTGGTGCAACTGATGTCCCTCTCTCCAAAAATGGACTCAATGGGACCGTAATGTTGCAACCACACACAAGTTGACCTGCTGTGAGGAAACAACGAGTTACTACATTTCAAACATGAAAAAGGTCATTTTAAAATCAACATGAGAATCCAAAATTCCAAAAGTATCAAACACAAAAAAATGCTTACCGAAGAAGGGAAACGTATCGTGCTAGGCACCCGCCTCCCGCCCTGTGGTGCAACTGATGTCCCTTTCTCGAAAAATGGACTCAATGGGACCGTAATGTTGCAACCACACACAAGTTGACCTGCTGTGAGGAAAAAACGAGTTAGTACATTTCAAACATGAAAAAGGTCATTTTAAAGTCAACATGAAAAACCAAATTTCCAAAAGTATCAAACACAAAAAAATGCTTATCGAAGAAGGAAAATGTATCGTGCTCCGCACCCTCCTCCCGCCCTGTGGTGCAACTGATGTCCCTTTCTCGAAAAATGGACTCAATGGGACCGTAATGTTGCAACCACACACAAGTTGACCTTCTGTGAGGAAAAAAGGAGTTAGTACATTTCAAACATGAAAAAGGTCATTTTAAAGTCAACATGAAAAACGTATTTCCAAAAGTATCAAACACAAAAAAATGCTTACCGAAGAAGGAAAATGTATCGTGCTCCGCACCCTGCTCCCGCCCTGTGGTGCAACTGATGTCCCTTTCTCGAAAAATGGACTCAATGGGACCGTAATGTTGCAACCACACACAAGTTGACCTTCTGTGAGGAAACAACGAGTTACTACATTTCAAACATGAAAAAGGTCATTTTAAAATCAACTTGAGAATCCAAAATTCCAAAAGCATCAAACACAAAAAAATGCTTACCGAAGAAGGAGAATGTATCGTGCTAGGGACCCTCCTCCCGCCCTGTGGTGCAACTGATGTCCCTTTCTCGAAAAATGGACTCAATGGGACCGTAATGTTGCAACCACACACAATTTGACCCACTGTGAGGAAAAAACGAGTTAGTACATTTCAAACATGAAAAAGGTCATTTCAAAGTCAACATGCGAATCCAAAATTCCAAAAGTATCAAACACAAAAAAATGCTTACCGAAGAAAGAAAATGTATCGTGCTAGGCACCCTCCTCCCGCCCTGTGGTGCAACTGATGTCCCTCTCTCCAAAAATGGACTCAATGGGACCGTAATGTTGCAACCACACACAAGTTGACCTGCCGTGAGCAAAAAACGAGTTAGTACATTTCAAACATGAAAAAGGTCATTTTAAAGTCAACATGAGAATCCAAAATTCCAAAAGTATCAAACACAAAAAAATGCTTACCGAAGAAGGAAAACGTATTGTGCTAGGCACCCTCCTCCGCTCTGTGGTGCAACTGATGTCCCTTTCTCGAAAAATGGACTCAATGGGACCTTAATGTTGCAACCACACACAAGTTGACCTGCTGTGAGGAAAAAACGAGTTAGTACATTTCAAACATGAAAAAGGTCATTTTAAAACCAACATGAGAATCCAAAATTCCAAAAGTATCAAACACAAAAAAATGCTTACCGAAGAAGGAAAATGTATCATGCTAGGCACCCTCCTCCCGCCTTGTGGTGCAACTGATGTCCCTCTCTCCAAAAATGGACTCAATGGGACCGTAATGTTGCAACCACACACAAGTTGACCTGCTGTGAGGAAAAAACGACTTGGTACATTCCAAACATGAAAAAGGTCATTTTAAAATCAACATGAAAAACCAAAATTCCAAAAGTATCAAACACAAAAAAATGCTTACCGAAGAAAGAAATTGCAACGTGCTAGGCACCCTCCTCTCGCCCTGTTGTGCAAGTGATGTCCCTCTCTCCAAAAATGTACTCAATGGGACCGTAATGTTGCAACCACACACACGTTGACCTGCTGTGAGGAAAAAACGAGTTAGTACATTGCAAACATGAAAAAGGTCATTTTAAAATCAACATGAAAAACCAAAATTCCAAAAGTATCAAACACAAAATAATGCTTACCGAAGAAAGATAATGTATCGTGCTAGGCACCCTCCTCCCGCCCTGTGGTGCAACTGATGTCCCAGTCTCCAAAAATGTATTCAATGGGACCATAATGTTGCAACCACACACACGTTGACCTGCTGTGAGGAAAAAACGAGTTAGTAAATTTCAAACATGTAAAAGGTCATTTTAAAATCAACATGAAAAACCAGAATTCCAAAAGTATCAAACACAAAAAAATGCTTACCGAAGAAAAAAATGTATCGTGCTAGGCACCCTCTTCCCGCCCTGTGGTGCAACTGATGTCCCTCTCTCCAAAAATGTACTCAATGGGACCATAATGTTGCAACCACGCACACGTTGACCTGCTGTGAGCAAAAAACGAGTTAGTACATTCCAAACATGAAAAAGGTCATTTTAAAATCAACATGAAAAACCAAAATTCCAAAAGTATATACACGAAAAATGCTTACCGAAGAAAGAAAATGTATCGTGCTAGGCACCCTCCTCCCGCCCTGTGGTGCAACTGATGTCCCTCTCTCCAAAAATGTACTCAATGGGACCGTAATGTTGCAACCACACACACGTTGACCTGCCGTGAGGAAAAAAAGAGTTAGTACATTTAAACATGAAAAAGGTCATTTTAAAATCAACATGAAATACCAAAATTCCAAAAGTATCAAACACAAAAAAATGCTTACCGAATAAAGAAAATGTATCGTGCTAGGCACCCCCCTCCCGCCCTGTGGTGCAAGTGATGTCCCTCTCTCCAAAAACGTACTCAATGGGACAATAATGTTGCAACCACACGCACGTTGACCTGCTGTGAGGAAAAAACGAGTTAGTACATTTCAAAACATGAAAAAGGTCATTTTAAAATCAACATGAAAAACCAAAATTCCAAAAGTATCAAACACAAAAAAATGCTTACCGAAGAAAGAAAATGTATCGTGCTAGGCACCCTCCTCTCGCCCTGTGGTGCAAGTGATGTCCCTTTCTCCAAAAATGTACTCAATGGGACCGTAATGTTGCAACCACACACACGTTGACCTGCTGTGAGGAAAAAACGAGTTAGTATATTTCAAACATGAAAAAGGTCATTTTAAAATCAACATGAAAAACAAATATTCCAAAAGTAACAAACACAAAATAATGCTTACCGAAGAAAGAAAATGTATCGTGCTAGGCACCCTCCTCCCGCCCTGTGGTGCAAGTGATGTCCCTCTCTCCAAAAATGTACTCAATGGGACCATAATGTTGCAACAACACACACGTTGACCTGCTGTGAGCAAAAAACGAGTTAGTACATTCCAAACATGAAAAAGGTCATTTTAAAATCAACATGAAAAACCAAAATTCCAAAAGTATATACACGAAAAATGCTTACCGAAGAAAGAAAATGTATCGTGCTAGGCACCCTCCTCCCGCCCTGTGGTCCAACTGATGTCCCTCTCTCCAAAAATGTACTCAATGGGACCGTAATGTTGCAACCACACACACGTTGACCTGCTGTGAGGAAAAAACGAGTTAGTATATTTCAAACATGAAAAAGGTCATTTTAAAATCAACATGAAAAACAAATATTCCAAAAGTAACAAACACAAAATAATGCTTACCGAAGAAAGAAAATGTATCGTGCTGGGCACCCTACTTCCGCCCTGTGGTGCAAGTGATGTCCCTATCTCCAAAAATGTACTCAATGGGACCATAATGTTGCAACAACACACACGTTGACCTGCTGTGAGGAAAAAACGAGTAAGTACATTCCAAACATGAAAAAGGTCATTTTAAAATCAACATGAAAAACCAAAATTATAAAAGTATCAAACACAAAAAAATTCTTACGGAGAAAGAAAATGTATCGTGCTAGGCACCCTCTTCCCGCCCTGTGGTGCAACTGATGTCCCTCTCTCCAAAAATGTACTCAATGGGACCATAATGTTGCAACCACGCACACGTTGACCTGCTGTGAGGATAAAACGAGTTAGTACATTTCAAACATGAGAAAGGTCATTTTAAAATCAGCACGAAAAACCAAAATTCCAAAAGTATCAAACACAAAAAAATGCTTACCGAAAAAATAAAATGTATCGTGCTAGGCACCCTCCACTCGCCCTGTGGTGCAACTGATGTCCCTCTCTCCAAAAATGTACTCAATGGGACCATAATGTTGCAACCACACACACGTTGACCTGCTGTGAGGAAAAAACGAGTTAGTATATTTCAAACATGAAAAAGGTCATTTTAAAATCAACATGAAAAACCAAAATTCCAAAAGTATCAAACACAAAATAATGCTTACCGAAGAAAGGAAATGTATCGTGCTGGGCACCCTACTTCCGCCCTGTGGTGCAAGTGATGTCCCTATCTCCAAAAATGTACTCAATGGGACCATAATGTTGCAACAACACACACGTTGACCTGCTGTGAGGAAAAAACGAGTAAGTACATTCCAAACATGAAAAAGGTCATTTTAAAATCAACATGAAAAACCAAAATTATAAAAGTATCAAACACAAAAAAATTCTTACGGAGAAAGAAAATGTATCGTGCTAGGCACCCTCTTCCCGCCCTGTGGTGCAAATGATGTCCCTCTCTCCAAAAATGTACTCAATGGGACCATAATGTTGCAACCACGCACACGTTGACCTGCTGTGAGGATAAAACGAGTTAGTACATTTCAAACATGAGAAAGGTCATTTTAAAATCAGCACGAAAAACCAAAATTCCAAAAGTATCAAACACAAAAAAATGCTTACCGAAAAAATAAAATGTATCGTGCTAGGCACCCTCCACTCGCCCTGTGGTGCAAGTGATGTCCCTCTCTCCAAAAATGTACTCAATGGGACCATAATGTTGCAACCACACACATGTTGACCTGCTGTGAGGAAAAAACGAGTTAGTACATTTCAAACATGAAAAAGGTCATTTTAATATCAATATGAAAAACCAAAATTCCAAAAGTATCAAACAGTAAAAAATGCTTACCGAAGAAAGAAAATGCATCGTGCTAGGCACCATCCACACGCCCTGTGGTGTAAGTGATGTCCCTCTCTCCAAAAATGTACTCAATGGGACCGTAATGTTGCAACCACACACACGTTGACCTGCTGTGAGGAAAAAACGAGTTAGTATATTTGAAACATGAAAAAGGTCATTTTAAAATCAACATGAAAAACAAAAATTCCAAAAGTAACAAACACAAAATAATGCTTACCGAAGAAAGAAAATGTATCGTTCTAGGCACCCTCCTCCCGCCCTGTGGTGCAACTGATGTCCCAGTCTCCAAAAATGTACTCAATGGGACCATAATGTTGCAACCACACACACGTTGACCTGCTGTGAGGAAAAAACGAGTTAGTACATTTCAAACATGAAAAAGGTCATTTTAATATCAATATGAAAAACCAAATTTCCAAAAGTATCAAACAGTAAAAAATGCTTACCGAAGAAAGAAAATGCATCGTGCTAGGCACCATCCACACGCCCTGTGGTGCAAGTGATGTCCCTCTCTCCAAAAATGTACTCAATGGGACCATAATGTTGCAACCACACACACGTTGACCTGCTGTGAGGATAAAACGAGTTAGTACATTTCAAACATGAGAAAGGTCATTTTAAAATCAGCACGAAAAACCAAAATTCCAAAAGAATCAAACACAAAGAAATGCTTACCGAAGAAAAAAATGTATCGTGCTAGGCACCCTCTTCCCGCCCTGTGGTTCAACTGATGTCCCTCTCTCCAAAAATGTACTCAATGGGACCATAATGTTGCAACCACGCACACGTTGACCTGCTGTGAGGAAAAAACGAGTTAGTACATTTCAAATCATAAAAAAGGTCATTTTAAAATCAACATGAAAAACCAAAATTCCAAAAGTATCAAACACAAAAAAATGCTTACCGAATTAAGAAAATGTATTGTGCAAGGCACCCTCCTCCCACCCTGTGGTGCAAGTCATGTCCCTCTCTCCAAAAATGTACTCAGTGGGACCGTAATGTTGCAACCACACACACGTTAATCTGCTGTGAGGAAAAAACAAGTTAGTATATTTCAAACATGAAAAAGGTCATTTTATAATCAGCACGAAAAACCAAAATTCCAAAAGTATCAAACACAAAAAAATGCTTACCGAAGAAAGAAAATGTATCGTGCTAGGCACCCTCCTCCCGCCCTGTGGTGCAACTGATCTCCCTCTCTCCAAAAATGTACTCAATGGGACCGTAATGTTGCAACCACACACACGTTGACCTGCTGTGAGGAAAAAACGAGTTAGTACATTTAAACATGTAAAAGGTCATTTTAAAATCAACATGAAAAACCAAACTTCCAAAAGTATCAAACACAAAAAAATGCTCACCGAAGAAAGAAAATGTATCGTGCTAGGCACCCTCCTCTCGCCCTGTGGTGCAAGTGATGTCCCTTTCTCCAAAAATGTACTCAATGGGACCGTAATGTTGCAACCACACACACGTTGACCTGCTGTGAGGAGAAAACGAGTTAGTATATTTCAAACATGAAAAAGGTCATTTCAAAATCAACATGAAAAACAAAAATTCCAAAAGTAACAAACACAAAATAATGCTTACCGAAGAAAGAAAATGTATCGTGCTAGGCACCCTCCTCCCACCCTGTGGTGCAAGTGATGTCCCTCTCTCCAAAAATGTACTCAATGGGACCATAATGTTGCAACAACACACACGTTGACCTGCTGTGAGGAAAAAACGCGTAAGTACATTCCAAACATGAAAAAGGTCATTTTAAAATCAACATGAAAAACCAAAATTCCGCAAGTATCAAACACAAAAAAATGCTTACCGAAGAAATAAAATGTATCGTGCTGGGCACCCTCCTCCCGCCCTGTGGTGCAAGTGATGTCCCTCTCTCCAAAAATGTACTCAATGGGGCCATAATGTTGCAACAACACACACGTTGACCTGCTGTGAGGAAAAAACGAGTAAGTACATTCCAAACATGAAAAAGGTCATTTTAAAATCAACATGAAAAACCAAAATTATAAAAGTATCAAACACAAAAAAATGGTTACGGAGAAAGAAAATGTATCGTGCTAGGCTCCCTTTTCCCGCCCTTTGGTGCAACTGATGTCCCTCTCTCCAAAAATGTACTCAATGGGACCATAATGTTGCAACCACACACACGTTGACCTGCTGTGAGGATAAAACGAGTTAGTACATTTCAAACATGAGAAAGGTCATTTTAAAATCAGCACGAAAAACTAAAATTCCAAAAGTATCAAACACAAAACAATGCTTACCGAGAAAATAAAATGTATCGTGCTAGGCACCTTCCACTCGCCCTGTGGTGCAAGTGATGTCCCTCTCTCCAAAAATGTACTCAATGGGACCATAATGTTGCAACCAACCACACGTTGACCTGCTGTGAGGAAAAAACGAGTTAGTACATTTCAAACATGAAAAAGGTCATTTTAATATCAATATGAAAAACCAAAATTCCAAAAGTATCAAACAGTAAAAAATGCTTACCGAAGAAAGAAAATGCATCGTGCTAGGCACCATCCACACGCCCTGTGGTGCAAGTGATGTCCCTCTCTCCAAAAATGTACTCAATGGGACCATAATGTTGCAACCACACACACGTTGACCTGCTGTGAGGAAAAAACGACTTGGTACATTCCAAACATGAAATGGTCATTTTAAAATCAACATGAAATACCAAAATTCCAAAAGTATCAAACACAAAAAAATGCTTACCGAAGAAAGAAAATGCAACGTGCTAGGCACCCTCCTCCCGCCCTGTTGTGCAAGTGATGTCCCTCTCTCCAAAAATGTACTCAATGGGACCGTAATGTTGCTACCACACACACGTTGACCTGCTCTGAGGAAAAAACGAGTTAGTACATTGCAAACATGAAAAAGGTCATTTTAAAATCAACATGAAAAACCAAAATTCCAAAAGTATCAAACACAAAATAATGCTTACCGAAGAAAGAAAATGTATCATGCTAGGCACCCTCCTCCCGCCCTGTGGTGCAACTGATGTCCCAGTCTCCAAAAATGTACTCAATGGGTCCATAATGTTGCAACCACACACACGTTGACCTGCTGTGAGGAAAAAACGAGTTAGTAAATTTCAAACATGGAAAAGGTAATTTTAAAATCAACATGAAAAACCAGAATTCCAAAAGTACCAAACACAAAAAAATGCTTACCGAAGAAAGAAAATGTATCGTGCTAGGCACCCTCCTCCCGCCCTGTGGTGCAAGTGATGTCCCTCTCTCCAAAAATGTACTCAATGGGACCGTAACGTTGCAACCACTCACACGTTGACCTGGTGTGAGGAAAAAATGTGTTAGTACATTTCAAACATGAAAAAGGTCATTTTAAAATCAACATGAAAAACCAAAATTCCAAAAGTATCAAACACAAAAAAATGCTTACCGAAGAAAGAAAATGTATCGTGCTAGGCACCCTCCTCCCGCCCTGTGGTGCAAGTGATGTCCCACTCTCCAAAAATGTACTCAATGGGACCATTATGTTGCAACCACAGACATGTTGACCTGCTGTGAGGAAAAAACGAGTTAGTACATTTCAAACATGAAGAACGATATTTTAAAATCAACATGAAAAACCAAAATCCAAAAGTATCAAACACAAAGAAATGCCTACCGAAGAAAGAATATGTATCGTGCTAGGCACCCTCCACCCGCCCTGTGGTGCAAGTGATGTCCATCTCTCCAAAAATGTACTCCATGGGACCATAATGTTGCAACCACACACACGTTGACCTGCTGTGAGGAAAAGACGAGTTAGTACATTTCAAACATGAAAAAGGTCATTTTAAAATCAACATGAAAAACCAAAATTCCAAAAGTATCAAACACAAAATAATGCTTACCGAAGAAAGAAAATGTATCGTGCTAGGCACCCTCCTCCCGCCCTGTGGTGCAAGTGATGTCCCTCTCTCCAAAAATGTACTCAATGGGACCATAATGTCGCAACCACACAAACGATGACCTGCTGTGAGGAGAAAACGAGTTAGTACATTTCAAACATGAAAAAGGTCATTTTAAAATCAACATGAAAAACCAAAATTCCAAAAGTATCAAACACAAAAAAACGTTTACCGAAGGAAAAAAATGTATCCTGCTAGGCACCCTCCTCCCGCCCTGTGGTGCAAGTGATGTCCCTCTCTCCAAAAATGTACTCAATGGGCCCGTAATGTTGCAACCACACACACGTTGACCTACTGTGAGGAAAAAACGAGTTAGTACATTTCAAACATGAAAAAGGTCATTTTAAAATCAACATGAAAAACCAAAATTCCAAAAGTATCAAACACAAAATAATGCTTACCGAAGAAAGAAAATGTATCGTGCTAGGCTCCCTCCTCCCGCCCTGTGGTGCAACTGATGTCCCTCTCTCGAAAAATGTACTCCATGGGACCATAATGTTGCAACCACACACATCGTGACCTGCTGTGAGGAAAAAACGAGTTAGTACATTCCAAACATGAAAAAGGTCATTTTAAAATCAACATGAAAAACCAAAATTCCAAAAGTATCAAACACAAGAAAATGCTTACCGAAGTAAGAAAATGCATCGTGCTAGGCACCCTCCTCCCTCCCTGTGGTGCAAGTGATGTCCCTCTCTCCAAAAATGTACTCAATGGGACCATAATGTTGCAACCACACACACGTTGACCTGCTGTGAGGAAAAAACGAGTTAGTACATTTCAAACATGAAAAAGGTCATTTTAAAATCAACATGAAAAACCAAAATTCCAAAAGTATCAAACACAAAATAATGCTTACCGAAGAAAGGAAATGTATCGTGCTAGGCACCCTTTTCCCGCCCTGTGGTGCAACTGATGTCCCTCTCTCCGAAAATGTACTCCATGTGACCATAATGTTGAAACCACACACATTTTGACCTGCTGTGAGGAAAAAACGAGTTAGTACATTTCAAACATGAAAAAGGTCATTTTAAAATCAACATGAAAAACCAAAATTCCAAAAGCATCAAACACAAAAAAATGCTTACCGAAGAAAGAAAATGTATCGTGCTAGGCACCCTCCTCGCGCCCTGTGGTGCAAGTGATGTCCCTCTCTCCAAAAATGTACTCAATTGGACCATTATGTTGCAACAACACACACGTTGACATGCTGCGAGGAAAAAACGAGTTAGTACATTTCAAACATGAAAAAGGTCATTTTAAAATCAACATGAAATACCAAAATTCCAAAAGTATCAAACAAAAAAAAATGCTTACCGAAGAAAGAAAATGTATCATGCTAGGCACGCTCCTCCCGCCCTGTGGTGCAAGTGATGTCCCTATCTCCAAAAATGTACTCAATGGGACCATAATGTTGCAACCACACACTCGTTGACCTGCTGTGAGGAAAAAAAGAGTTAGTAGATTCCAAACATGAAAAAGGTCATTTTAAAATCAACATGAAAAACCAAAATTCCAAAAGTTTCAAACACAAAAAATTGCTAACCGAAGAAAGAAAATGTATTGTGCTAGGCACCCTCCTCCCGCCCTGTGGTGCAAGTGATGTCCCTCTGTCCAAAAATAAACTCAATGGGACCGTAATGTTGCAACCACACACACGTTGACCTGCTGTGAGGAAAAAAACGAGATAGTACATTTCAAACATGTAAAAGGTCATTTTAAAATCAACATGGAAAACCAAAATTCCAAAAGTATCAAACAAAAAAAAATGCTTACCGAAGAAAGAAAATGTATCATGCTAGGCACACTCCTCCCGCCCTGTGGTGCAAGTGATGTCCCTCTCTCCAAAAATGTACTCAATGGGAACATAATGTTGCAACCACACACTCGTTGACCTGCTGTGAGGAAAAAACGAGTTAGTACATTGCAAACATGAAAAAGGTCATTTTAAAATCAACATGAAAAACCAAAATTCCAAAAGTATCAAACACAAAAAATTGCTAACCGAAGAAAGAAAAAGTATCGTGCTAGGCACCCTCCTCCCGCCCTGTGGTGCAAGTGATGTCCCTCTGTCCAAAAATAAACTCAATGGGACCGTAATGTTGCAACCACACACTCGTTGACCTGCTGTGAGGAAAAAACGAGTTAGTACATTGCAAACATGAAAAAGGTCATTTCAAAATCAACATGAAAAACCAAAATTCCAAAAGTATCAAACACAAAAAAATGCTTACCGAAGTAAGAAAATGCATCGTGCTAGGCACCCTCCTCCCGCCCTGTGGTCCAAGTGATGTCCCTCTCTCCAAAAATGTACTCAATCGGACCATAATGTTGCAACCACACACACGTTGACCTACTGTGAGGAAAAAACGAGTTAGTACATATCAAACATGAAAAAGGTCATTTTAAAATCAACATGAAAAACCATAATTCCAAAAGTATCAAACACAAAAAGATTCTTACCGAAGAAAGAAAATGCAACGTGCTAGGCACCCTCCTCCCGCCCTGTGGTGCAAGTGATGTCCCTCTCTCCAAAGATGTATACAACGGGACCGTAACGTTGCAACCACACACACGTTGACCTGGTGTGAAGTGAAAATGTGTTAGTACATTTCAAAATTAAAAAGGTCATTTTAAAATCAACATGAAAAAACCAAAATTCCAAAAGTATCAAACACAAAAAAATGCTTACCAAAGAAAGAAAATGTATCGTGCTAGGCACCCTCCTCCCGCCCTGTGCTGCAAGTGATGTCCCACTCTCCAAAAATGTACTCAATGGGACCATTATGTTGCAACCACAGACACGTTGACCTGCTGTGAGGAAAAAACGAGTTAGTACATTTCAAACATGAAAAACTATATTTTAAAATCAACATGAAAAACCAAAATTCCAAAAGTATCAAACACAAAAAAATGCTTACCGATTAAAGAATATGTATCGTGCTAGGCACCCTCCACCCGCCCTGTGGTGCAAGTGATGTCCCTCTCTCCAAAAATGTACTCAATGGGACCATAATATTGCAACCACACACACGTTGACCTGCTGTGAGGAAAAAACGAGTTAGTACATTATAATCAAGAAAAAGGTCATTTTAAAATCAACATGAAAAACCAAAATTCCAAAAGTATCAAACACAAAATAATGCTTACCGAAGAAAGAAAATGTATCGTGCTAGGCACCCTCCTCCCGCCCTGTGGTGCAAGTGATGTCCCTCTCTCCAAAAATGTACTCAATCGGACCATAACGTCGCAACCACACAAACGTTGACCTATGTGAGGAGAAAACGAGTTAGTACATTTCAAACATGAAAAAGGTCATTTTAAAATCAACATGAAAAACCAAAATTCCAAAAGTATCAAACACAAAAAAACGCTTACCGAAGGAAGAAAATGTATCCTGCTAGGCACCCTCCTCTCGCCCTGTGGTGCAAGTGATGTCCCTCTCTCCAAAAATGTACTCAATGGGCCCGTAATGTTGCAACCACACACACGTTGACCTGCTGTGAGGAAAAAACGAGTTAGTACATTTCAAACATGAAAAAAGTCATTTTAAAATCAACATGAAAAACCAAAATTCCAAAAGTATCAAACACAAAATAATGCATACCGAAGAAAGAAAATGTATCGTGCTAGGCACCCTCCTCCCTCCCTGTGGTGCAACTGATGTCCATCTCTCCAAAAATGTACTCAATGGGACCATAATGTTGCAACCACACACACGTTGACCTGCTGTGAGGAAAAAACGAGTTAGTACATTTCAAACATGAAAAAGGTCATTTTAAAATCAACATGAAAAACCAAAATTCCAAAAGTATCAAACACAAAAAAATGCTTACCGAAGAAAGAAAATGTATCGTGCTAGGCACCCTCCTCCCGCCCTGTGGTGCAAGTGATGTCCCTCTCTATAAAAATGTACACAATGGGACCGTAATGTTGCAACCACACACACGTTGACCTGCTGTGAGGAAAAAACGAGTTAGTACATTCCAAACATGAAAAAGGTCATTTTAAAATCAACATGAAAAACCAAAATTCCAAAAGTATCAAACACAAAATAATGCTTACCGAAGTAAGAAAATGTATCGTGCTAGGCACCCTCCTCCCGGCCTGTGGTGCAAGTGATGTCCCTCTCTCCAAAAATGTACTCAATGGGACCATAATGTTGCAACCACACACACGTTGACCTGCTGTGAGAAGAAAACGAGTTAGTATATTTCAAACATGAAAAAGGTCATTTTAAAATCAACATGAAAAACCAAAATTCCAAAAGTATAAAACACAAAATAACGCTTACCGAAGTGAGAAAATGTATCGTGCTAGGCACCCTCCTCCCGCCCTGTGGTGCAAGTGATGTCCCTCTCTCCAAAAATGTACTCAATCGGACCATAATGTAGCAACCACACACACGTTGACCTGCTGTGAGGAGAAAACGAGTTAGAACATTTCAAACATGAAAAAGGTCATATTAAAATCAACATGAAAAACCAAAATTCCAAATGTATCAAACACAAAAAAATGCTTACCGAAGAAAGAAAATGTATCGTGCTAGGCACCCTCCTCCCGCCCTGTGGTGCAAGTGATGTCCCTCTCTCCAAAAATGTACTCAATGGGACCGTAATGTCGCAACCACACACACGTTGACCTGCTGTGAGGAAAAAACGAGTTAGTACATTTCAACAAGAAAAATGTCATTTTAAAATCAACATGAAAAACCAAAATTCCAAAAGTATCAAACACAAAATAATGCTTACCGAAGAAAGAAAATGTATCGTGCTAGGCACCCTCCTCCCGCCCTGTGGTGCAAGTGATGTCCCTCTCTCCAAAAATGTACTCAATGGGACCGTAATGTTGCAACCACACACACGTTGACCTGCTGTGAGGAAAAAACGAGTTAGTACATTCCAAACATGAAAAAGGTCATTTTAAAATCAACATGAAAAACCAAAATTCCAAAAGTATCAAACACAAAAAAATGCTTACCGAAGAAAGAAAATGTATCGAGCTAGGCACCCTCCTCCCGCCCTGTGGTGCAAGTGATGTCCCTCTCTCCGAAAATGTACTCAATGGGACCGTAATGTTGCAACCACACACACGTTGACCTGCTGTGAGGAAAAAACGAGTTAGTACATTTCAAACATGAAAAAGGTCATTTTAAAATCAACATGAAAAACCAATATTCCAAAAGTATCAAACACAAAAAAATGCTTACCGAAGAAAGAAAATGTATCATGCTAGGCACCCTCCTCCCGCCCTGTGGTGCAAGTGATGTCCCTCTCTCCAAAAATGTACTCAATGGGATTATAATGTTGCAACCACACACACGTTGACCTGCTGTGAGGAAAAAACGAGTTAGTACATTTCAAACATGAAAAAGGTCATTTTAAAATCAACTTGAAAAACAAAAATTCCAAAAGTATCAAACACAAAAAAATGCTTACCGAAGATAGAAAATGTATCGTGCTAGGCACCTTCCTCCCGCCCTGTGGTGCAACTGATGTCCCTCTCTCCAAAAATGTACTCAATGGGACCATAATGTTTCAACCACACACACGTTTACCTACTGTGAGGAAAAAAGAGTTAGTACATTCCAAACATGAAAAAGGTCATTTTAAAATCAACATGAAAAACCAAAATTATAAAAGTATCAAACACAAAAATATGCTTACCGAAAAAGAAAATGTATCGTGCTAGGCACAATCTCCCCGCCCTGTGGTGCAACTGATGTCCCTCTCTCCAAAAATGTACTCAATGGGACCATAATGTTGCAACCACACACACGTTGACATGCTGTGAGGATAAAACGAGTTAGTACATTCCAAACATGAAAAAGGTCATTTTAAAATCATTATGAAAAACAAAAATTCCAAAAGTATCAAACACAAAAAAATGCTTACCGAAGAAAGAAAATGTATCGTATTAGGCACCCTCCTCTTGCCCTGTGGTGCAAGTGATGTCCCTCTCTACCAAAATGTACTCAATGGGACCATAATGTTGCAACCACACACACGTTGACCTGCTGTGAGGAAAAAACGAGTTAGTACATTTCAAATATGAAAAAGGTCTTTTAAAATCAACATGAAAAACCAAAATTCCAAAAGTATCAAACACAAAAAAATGCTTACCGAAGAAAGAAAATGTATCGAGCTAGGCACCCTCCTCCCGCCCTGTGGTGCAAGTGATGTTCCTCTCTCCGAAAATGTACTCAATGGGACCGTAATGTTGCAACCACACTCACGTTGATCTGATGTGAGGAAAAAACGAGTTTGTACATTTCAAACATGAGAAAGGTCATTTTAAAATCAGCACGAAAAACCAAAATTCCAAAAGTATCAAACACAAAATAATGCTTACCGAAGAAAGAAAATGTATCATGCTAGGCACCCTCCTCCCGCCCTGAGGTGCAAGTGATGTCCCTCTCTCCAAAAATGTACTCAATGTGACCGTAATGTTGCAACCACACACATGTTGACCTGCTGTGAGGAAAAAACGAGTTAGTACATTCCAAACATGAAAAAGGTCATTTTAAAATCAACATGAAAAACCAAAATTCCAAAAGTATCAAACACAAAATAATGCTTACCGAAGTAAGAAAATGTATCGTGCTAGGCACCCTCCTCCCGGCCTGTGGTGCAAGTGATGTCCCTCTCTCCAAAAATGTACTCAATGGGACCATAATGTTGCAACCACACACACGTTGACCTGCTGTGAGAAGAAAACGAGTTAGTATATTTCAAACATGAAAAAGGTCTTTTAAAATCAACATGAAAAACCAAAATTCCAAAAGTATAAAACACAAAATAATGCTTACCGAAGTGAGAAAATGTATCGTGCTAGGCACCCTCCTCCCGCCCTGTGGTGCAAGTGATGTCCCTCTCTCCAAAAATGTACTCAATCGGACCATAATGTTGCAACCACACACACGTTGACCTGCTGTGAGGAGAAAACGAGTTAGAACATTTCAAACATGAAAAAGGTCATTTTAAAATCAACATGAAAAACCAAAATTCCAAATGTATCAAACACAAAAAAATGCTTACCGAAGAAAGAAAATGTATCGTGCTAGGCACCCTCCTCCCGCCCTGTGGTGCAACTGATGTCCCTCTCTCCAAAAATGTACTCAATGGGACCGTAATGTTGCAACCACACACACGTTGACGTGCTGTGAGGAAAAAACGAGTTAGTACATTTCAAACATGAAAAATGTCATTTTAAAATCAACATGAAAAACCAAAATTCCAAAAGTATCAAACACAAAATAATGCATACCGAAGAAAGAAAATGTATCGTGCTAGGCACCCTCCTCCCGCCATGTGGTGCAAGTGATGTCCCCCTCTCCAAAAATTAACTCAATGGGACCGTAATGTTGCAACCACACACACGTTGACCTGCTGTGAGGAAAAAGCGAGTTAGTACATTCCAAACATGAAAAAGGTCATTTTAAAATCAACATGAAGAACCAAAATTCCAAAAGTATCAAACACAAAAAAATGCTTACCGGAGAAAGAAAATGTATCATGCTAGGCACCCTCCTCCCGCCCTGTGGTGCAAGTGATGTACCTCTCTCCAAAAATGTACTCAATGGGACCATAATGTTGCAACCACACACTCGTTGACCTGCTGTGAGGAAAAAACGAGTTAGTACATTGCAAACATGAAAAAGGTCATTTTAAAATCAACATGAAAAACCAAAATTCCAAAAGTATCAAACACAAAAAAATGCTTACCGAAGGAAGAAAATGTATCGTGATGGCACCCTCCTCCCGCCCTGTGGTGCAAGTGATGTCCCTCTCTCCAAAAATGTACTCAATGGGACCATAATGTTGCAACCACACACACGTTGACCTGCTGTGAGGAAAAAAAGAGTTAGTACATTCCAAACATGAAAAAGGTCATTTTAAAATCAACATGAAAAAACAAAAATTCCAAAAGTATCAAACACAAAAAAATGCTTACCGAAGAAAGAAAATGTATCGTGCTAGGCACCCTCCTCCCGCCCTGTGGTGCAACTGATGTCCCTCTCTCCAAAAATGTACTCAATGGGACCGTAATGTTGCAACCACACACACGTTGACGTGCTGTGAGGAAAAAACGAGTTAGTACATTTCAAACATGAAAAATGTCATTTTAAAATCAACATGAAAAACCAAAATTCCAAAAGTATCAAACACAAAATAATGCTTACCGAAGAAAGAAAATGTATCGTGCTAGGCACCCTCCTCCCGCCCTGCGGTGCAAGTGATGTCCCCCTCTCCAAAAATTAACTCAATGGGACCGTAATGTTGCAACCACACACACGTTGACCTGCTGTGAGGAAAAAGCGAGTTAGTACATTCCAAACATGAAAAAGGTCATTTTAAAATCAACATGAAGAACCAAAATTCCAAAAGTATCAAACACAAAAAAATGCTTACCGAAGATAGAAAATGTATCATGCTAGGCACCCTCCTCCCGCACTGTGGTGCAAGTGATGTACCTCTCTCCAAAAATGTACTCAATGGGACCATAATGTTGCAACCACACACTCGTTGACCTGCTGTGAGGAAAAAACGAGTTAGTACATTGCAAACATGAAAAAGGTCATTTTAAAATCAACATGAAAAACCAATATTCCAAAAGTATCAAACACAAAAAAATGCTTACCGAAGGAAGAAAATGTATCGTGATGGCACCCTCCTCCCGCCCTGTGGTGCAAGTGATGTCCCTATTTCCCAAAATGTACTCAATGGGACCATAATGTTGCAACCACACACACGTTGACCTGCTGTGAGGAAAAAACGAGTTAGTACATTTCAAATATGAAAAAGGTCTTTTAAAATCAACATGAAAAACCAAAATTCCAAAAGTATCAACCACAAAAAAATGTTTACCGAAGAAAGAAAGTGTATCGAGCTAGGCACCCTCCTCCCGCCCTGTTGTGCAAGTGATGTCCCTCTCTCCAAAAATGTACTCAATGGGACCGTAATGTTGCTACCACACACACGTTGACCTGCTCTGAGGAAAAAACGAGTTAGTACATTTCAAACATGAAAAAGGTCATTTTAAAATCGACATGAAAATCCATAATTCCAAAAGTATCAAACACAAAAAAATGCTTACCGAAGAAAGAAAATGTATCCCGCTAGGCACCCTCCTCCCACCCTGTGGTGCAACTGAGGTCCCTCTCTCCAGAAATGTACTCAATGGGACCATAATGTTGCAACCACACACACGTTGACCTGCTGTTAGGAAAAAACGAGTAAGTACATTTCAAACATGAAAAAGGTAATTTTAAAATCAACTTGAAAAACAAAAATTCCAAAAGTATCAAACACAAAAAAATGCTTACCGATGAAAGAAATGGTATCGAGCTAGGCAGCCTCCTGCCGCTCTGTGGTGCAAGTGATGTCCCTCTCTCCAACAATGTACTCAATGGGACCATAATGTTGCAACCACACACACGTTGACCTGCTGTTAGGAAAAAACGAGTTAGTACATTTCAAACATGAAAAAGGTCATTTTAAAATCAACATGAAAAACCAAAATTCCAAAAGTATCAAACACAAAATAATGCTTACCGATGAAAGAAATGGTATCGAGCTAGGCAGCCTCCTGCCGCTCTGTGGTGCAAGTGATGTCCCTCTCTCCAACAATGTACTCAATGGGACCATAATGTTGCAACCACACACACATTGACCTGCTGTGAGGAATAAACGAGTTAGTACATTCCAAACATGAAAAAGGTCATTTTAAAATCAACATGAAAAACCAAAATTCCAAAAGTATCAAACACAAAAAAATGCTTACCGAAGAAAGAAAATGTATCGTGCCAGGCACCCTCCTCCCGCCCTGTGGTGCAAGTGATGTCCCTCTCTCCAAAAATGTACTCAATGGGACCATAATGTTGCAGCCACACACACGTTGACATGCTGTGAGGAAAAAACGAGTTAGTACATTTCAAACATGAAAAAGGTCATTTTAAAATCAACATGAAAAACCAAAATTCCAAAAGTATCAAACACAAAAAAATGCTTACCGAAGAAAGAAAATGTATTGTGCTAGGCACCTTCCTCCCGCCCTGTGGTGCAACTGATGTCCCTCTCTCCAAAGTGTACTCAATGGGCCCATAATGTTTCAACCACACACACGTTGACCTACTGTGAGGAAATAAGAGTTAGTACATTCCAAACTTGAAAAAGGTCATTTTAAAATCAACATGAAAAACCAAAATTATAAAAGTATCAAACACAAAAAAATGCTTACCGAAAAAGAAAATGTATCGTGCTAGGCACAATCTCCCCGCCCTGTGGTGCAACTGATGTCCCTCTCTCCAAAAATGTACTCAATGGGACCATAATGTTGCAACCACACTCACGTTGATCTGCTGTGAGGAAAAAACGAGTTCGTACATTTCAAACATGAGAAAGGTCATTTTAAAATCAGCACGAAAAACCAAAATTCAAAAAGTATGAAACACAAAAAAATGCTTACCAAAGAAAGAAAATGTATCGTGCTAGGCACCCTCCTCCCGCCCTGTGGTGCAAGTGATGTCCATCTCTCCAAAAATGTACTCAATGGGACCATAATGTTGCAACCACACACACGTTGACCTGCTGTGAGGAAAAAACGAGTTAGTACATTCCAAACATGAAAAAGGTCATTTTAAAATCAACATGAAAAACCAGAATTCCAAAAGTATCGAACACAAAAAAATGCTTACCGAAGAAAGAAAATGTATCGTGCTAGGCACCCTCCTCCCGCCCTGTGGTGCAAGTGATGTCCCTCTCTCCAAAAATGTACTCAATGGGACCATAATGTTGCAACCACACACACGTTGACCTGCTGTGAGGAAAAAACGAGTTAGTACATTCCAAACATGAAAAAGGTCATTTTAAAATCAACATAAAAAACCAAAATTCCAAAAGTATCAAACACAAAATAATGCTTACCGAAGTAAGAAAATGTATCGTGCTAGGCACCCTCCTCCCGGCCTGTGGTGCAAGTGATGTCCCTCTCTCCAAAAATGTACTCAATGGGACCATAATGTTGCAACCACACACACGTTGACCTGCTGTGAGAAGAAAACGAATTAGTATATTTCAAACATGAAATAGGTCATTTTAAAATCAACATGAAAAACCAAAATTCCAAAAGTATAAAACACAAAATAATGCTTACCGAAATGAGAAAATGTATCGTGCTAGGCACCCTCCTCCCGCCCTGTGGTGCAAGTGATGTCCCTCTCTCCAAAAATGTACTCAATCGGACCATAATGTTGCAACCACACACACGTTGACCTGCTGTGAGGAGAAAACGAGTTAGAACATTTCAAACATGAAAAAGGTCATTTTAAAATCAACATGAAAAACCAAAATTCCAAATGTATCAAACACAAAAAAATGCTTACCGAAGAAAGAAAATGTATCGTGCTAGACACCCTCCTCCCGCGCTGTGGTGCAACTGATGTCCCTCTCTCCAAAAATGTACTCAATGGGACCGTAATGTTGCAACCACACACACGTTGACGTGCTGTGAGGAAAAAACGAGTTAGTACATTTCAAACATGAAAAATGTCATTTTAAAATCAACATGAAAAACCAAAATTCCAAAAGTATCAAACACAAAATAATGCTTACCGAAGGAAGAAAATGTATCGTGCTAGGCACCCTCCTCCCGCCCTGCGGTGCAAATGATGTCCCCCTCTCCAAAAATGAACTCAATGGGACCGTAATGTTGCAACCACACACACGTTGACCTGCTGTGAGGAAAAAGCGAGTTAGTACATTCCAAACATGAAAAAGGTCATTTTAAAATCAACATGAAGAACCAAAATTCCAAAAGTATCAAACACAAAAAAATGCTTACCGGAGAAAGAAAATGTATCATGCTAGGCACCCTCCTCCCGCCCTGTGGTGCAAGTGATGTACCTCTCTCCAAAAATGTACTCAATGGGACCATAATGTTGCAACCACACACTCGTTGCCCTGCTGTGAGGAAAAAATGAGTTAGTACATTGCAAACATGAAAAAGGTCATTTTAAAATCAACATGAAAAACCAAAATTCCAAAAGTATCAAACACAAAAAAATGCTTACCGAAGGAAGAAAATGTAGCGTGATGGCACCCTCCTCCCGCCCTGTGGTGCAAGTGATGTCCCTCTCTCCAAAAATGTACTCAATGGGACCATAATGTTGCAACCACACACACGTTGACCTGCTGTGAGGAAAAAACGAGTTAGTACATTCCAAACATGAAAAAGGTCATTTTAAAATCAACATGAAAAAACAAAAATTCCAAAAGTATCAAACACAAAAAAATGCTTACCGAAGAAAGAAAATGTATCGTATTAGGCACCCTCCTCCCGCCCTGTGGTGCAAGTGATGTCCCTATTTCCCAAAATGTACTCAATGGGACCATAATGTTGCAACCACACACACGTTGACCTGCTGTGAGGAAAAAACGAGTTAGTACATTTCAAATATGAAAAAGGTCTTTTAAAATCAACATGAAAAACCAAAATTCCAAAAGTATCAACCACAAAAAAATGTTTACCGAAGAAAGAAAATGTATCGAGCTAGGCACCCTCCTCCCGCCCTGTGGTGCAAGTGATGTCCCTCTCTCCGAAAATGTACTCAATGGGACCGTAATGTTGCAACCACACACACGTTGACATGCTGTGAGGAAAAAACGAGTTAGTACATTTCACACATGAAAAAGGTCATTTTAAAATCGACATGAAAATCCATAATTCCAAAAGTATCAAACACAAAAAAATGCTTACCGAAGAAAGAAAATGTATCCCACTAGGCACCCTCCTCCCACCCTGTGGTGCAACTGAGGTCCCTCTCTCCAGTAATGTACGCAATGGGACCATAATGTTGCAACCACACACACGTTGACCTGCTGTTAGGAAAAAACGAGTTAGTACATTTCAAACATGAAAAAGGTCATTTTAAAATCAACTTGAAAAACAAAAATTCCAAAAGTATCAAACACAAAATAATGCTTACCGAAGAAAGAAAATGTATCGTGCTAGGCACCCTCCTCCCGCCCTGTGGTGCAACTGATGTCCCGCTCTCCAAAAATGTACTCAATGAGACCGTAATGTTGCAACCACACACACGTTGACCTGCTGTGAGGAAAAAACGAGTTAGTACATTTCAAACATGAAAAAGGTCATTTTAAAATCAACATGAAAAACCAAAATTCCAAAAGTATCAAACACAAAATAATGCTTACCGATGAAAGAAATGGTATCGAGCTAGGCAGCCTCCTGCCGCTCTGTGGTGCAAGTGATGTCCCTCTCTCCAACAATGTACTCAATGGGACCATAATGTTGCAACCACACACACATTGACCTGCTGTGAGGAATAAACGAGTTAGTACATTTCAAACATGAAAAAGGTCATTTTAAAATCAACATGAAAAACCAAAATTCCAAAAGTATCAAACACAAAAAAATGCTTACCGAAGAAAGAAAATGTATTGTGCTAGGCACCTTCCTCCCGCCCTGTGGTGCAACTGATGTCCCTCTCTCCAAAGTGTACTCAATGGGCCCATAATGTTTCAACCACACACACGTTGACCTACTGTGAGGAAATAAGAGTTAGTACATTCCAAACTTGAAAAAGGTCATTTTAAAATCAACATGAAAAACCAAAATTATAAAAGTATCAAACACAAAAAAATGCTTACCGAAAAAGAAAATGTATCGTGCTAGGCACAATCTCCCCGCCCTGTGGTGCAACTGATGTCCCTCTCTCCAAAAATGTACTCAATGGGACCATAATGTTGCAACCACACACACGTTGACCTGCTGTGAGGAAAAAACGATTTAGTACATTTCAAATATGAAAAAGGTCTTTTAAAATCAACATGAAAAACCAAATTTCCAAAAGTATCAAACACAAAAAAATGCTTACCGAAGAAAGAAAATGTATCGAGCTAGGCACCCTCCTCCCGCCCTGCGGTGCAAGTGATGTCCCTCTCTCCAAAAATGTACTCAATGGGACCGTAATGTTGCAACCACACACACGTTGACCTGCTGTGAGGAAAAAACGAGTTAGTACATATCAAACATGAAAAAGGTCATTTTAAAATCAACATGAAAAACCAAAATTCCAAAAGTATCAAACACAAAAAAATGCTTACCGAAGAAAGAAAATGTATAATGCTAGGCACCCTCCTCCCGCCCTGTGGTGCAAGTGATGTCCCTCTCTCCAAAAATGTACTCAATGGGACTATAATGTTGCAACCACACACATGTTGACCTGCTGTGAGGAAAAAACGAGTTAGTACATTTCAAACATGAAAATGGTCATTTTAAAATCAACATGAAAAACAAAAATTCCAAAAGTAACAAACATAAATAATGCTTAACGAAGAAAGAAAATGTATCGTGCTAGGCACCCTCCTCCCGCCCTGTGGTGCATGTGATGTCCCTCTCTCCAAAAATGTACTCAATGGGACCATAATGTTGCAACCACACTCACGTTGATCTGCTGTGAGGAGAAAACGAGTTCGTACATTTCAAACATGAGAAAGGTCATTTTAAAATCAGCACGAAAAACCAAAATTCAAAAAGTATCAAACACAAAAAAATGCTTACCAAAGAAAGAAAATGTATCGTGCTAGGCACCCTCCTCCCGCCCTGTGGTGCAAGTGATGTCAATCTCTCCAAAAATGTACTCAATGGGACCATAATGTTGCAACCACACACACGTTGACCTGTTGTGAGGAAAAAACGAGTTAGTACATTCCAAACATGAAAAAGGTCATTTTAAAATCAACATGAAAAACCAGAATTCCAAAAGTATCGAACACAAAAAAATGCTTACCGAAGAAAGAAAATGTATCGTGCTAGGCACCCTCCTCCCGCCCTGTGGTGCAAGTGATGTCCCTCTCTCCAAAAATATACTCAATGGGACCGTAACGTTGCAACCACACACACGTTGACCTGGTGTGAAGAAAAAATGTGTTAGTACATTTCAAAATTAAAAAGGTCATTTTAAAATCAACATGAAAAACCAAAATTCCAAAAGTATCAAACACAAAAAAATGCTTACCGAAGAAAGAATATGTATTGTGCTAGGCACCCTCCACCCGCCCTGTGGTGCAAGTGATGTCCCTCTCTCCAAAAATGTACTCAATGGGACCATAATGTTGCAACCACACACACGTTCACCTGCTGTGAGGAAAAAACGAGTTAGTACATTCCAAACATGAAAAAGGTCATTTTAAAATCAACATGAAAAACCAAAATTCCAAAAGTATCAAACACAAAAAAATGCTTACCAAAGAAAGAAAATGTATCGTGCTAGGCACCCTCCTCCCGCCCTGTGGTGCAAGTGATGTCCCTCTCTCCAAAAATGTACTCAATGGGACCGTAATGTTGCAACCACACACACGTTGACCTGCTGTGAGGAAAAAACGAGTTAGTACATTCCAAACATGAAAAAGGTCATTTTAAAATCAACATGTAAAACCAAAATTCCAAAAGTATCAAACACAAAATAATGCTTACCGAAGAAAGAAAATGTATCGAGCTAGGCACCCTCCTCCCGGCCTGTGGTGCAAGTGATGTCCCTCTCTCCAAAAATGTACTCAATGGGACCATAATGTTGCAACCACACACACGTTGACCTGCTGTGAGAAGAAAACGAGTTAGTATATTTCAAACATGAAAAAGGTCATTTTAAAATCAACATGAAAAACCAAAATTCCAAAAGTATAAAACACAAAATAATGCTTACCGAAGTGAGAAAATGTATCGTGCTAGGCACCCTCCTGCCGCCCTGTGGTGCAAGTGATGTCCCTCTCTCCAAAAATGTACTCAATCGGACCATAATGTTGCAACCACACACACGTTGACCTGCTGTGAGGAGAAAACGAGTTAGAACATTTCAAACATGAAAAAGGTCATTTTAAAATCAACATGAAAAACCAAAATTCCAAATGTATCAAACACAAAAAAATGCTTACCGAAGAAAGAAAATGTATCGTGCTAGACACCCTCCTCCCGCGCTGTGGTGCAACTGATGTCCCTCTCTCCAAAAATGTACTCAATGGGACCGTAATGTTGCAACCACACACACGTTGACGTGCTGTGAGGAAAAAACGAGTTAGTACATTTCAAACATGAAAAATGTCATTTTAAAATCAACATGAAAAACCAAAATTCCAAAAGTATCAAACACAAAATAATGCTTACCGAAGAAAGAAAATGTATCGTGCTAGGCACCCTCCTCCCGCCCTGCGGTGCAAGTGATGTCCCTCTCTCCCAAAATGTACTCAATGGGACGATAATGATGCAACCACACAAACGTTGACCTGCTGTGAGGAAAAAACGAGTTAGTACATTTCAAATATGAAAAAGGTCTTTTAAAATCAACATGAAAAACCAAAATTCCAAAAGTATCAAACACAAAAAAATGCTTACCGAAGAAAGAAAATGTATCGTGCTAGGCACCCTCCTCCCACCCTGTGGTGCAAGTGATGTCCCTCTCTCCGAAAATGTACTCAATGGGACCGTAATGTTGCAACCACACACACGTTGACCTGCTGTGAGGAAAAAACGAGTTAGTACATTTCAAACATGAAAAAGGTCATTTTAAAATCAACATGAAAAACCAAAATTCCAAAAGTATCAAACACAAAATAATGCTTACCGAAGAAAGAAAATGTATCATGCTAGGCACCCTCCTCCCGCCCTGAGGTGCAAGTGATGTCCCTCTCTCCAAAAATGTACTCAATCGGACCATAATGTCGCAACCACACAAACGTTGACCTGCTGTGAGGAGAAAACGAGTTAGTACATTTCAAACATGAAAAAGGTCATTTTAAAATCAACATGAAAAACCAAAATTCCAAAAGTATCAAACACAAAATAATGCTTACCGAAGAAAGAAAATGTATCGTGCTAGGCACCCTCCTCCCGCCCTGTGGTGCAACTGATGTCCCTCTCTCCAAAAATGTACTCAATGGGACCGTAATGTTGCAACCACACACACGTTGACGTGCTGTGAGGAAAAAACGAGTTAGTACATTTCAAACATGAAAAATGTCATTTTAAAATCAACATGAAAAACCAAAATTCCAAAAGTATCAAACACAAAATAATGCTTACCGAAGAAAGAAAATGTATCGTGCTAGGCACCCTCCTCCCACCCTGCGGTGCAAGTGATGTCCCCCTCTCCAAAAATGAACTCAATGGGACCGTAATGTTGCAACCACACACACGTTGACCTGCTGTGAGGAAAAAGCGAGTTAGTACATTCCAAACATGAAAAAGGTCATTTTAAAATCAACATGAAGAACCAAAATTCCAAAAGTATCAAACACAAAAAAATGCTTACCGGAGAAAGAAAATGTATCATGCTAGGCACCCTCCTCCCGCCCTGTGGTGCAAGTGATGTACCTCTCTCCAAAAATGTACTCAATGGGACTATAATGTTGCATCCACACACTCGTTGACTTGCTGTGAGGAAAAAACGAGTTAGTACATTGCAAACATGTAAAAGGTCATTTTAAAATCAACATGAAAAACCAAAATTCCAAAAGTATCAAACACAAAGAAATGCTTACCGAAGGAAGAAAATGTATCGTGATGGCACCCTCCTCCCGCCCTGTGGTCCAAGTGATGTCCCTCTCTCCAAAAATGTACTCAATGGGACCGTAATGTTGCAACCACACACACGTTGACCTGCTGTGAGGAAAAAACGAGTTAGTACATTCCAAACATGAAAAAGGTCATTTTAAAATCAACATGAAAAAACAAAAATTCCAAAAGTATCAAACACAAAAAAATGCTTACCGAAGAAAGAAAATGTATCGTATTAGGCACCCTCCTCCCGCCCTGTGGTGCAAGTGATGTCCCTATTTCCCAAAATGTACTCAATGGGACCATAATGTTGCAACCACACACACGTTGACCTGCTGTGAGGAAAAAACGAGTTAGTACATTTCAAATATGAAAAAGGTCTTTTAAAATCAACATGAAAAACCAAAATTCCAAAAGTATCAACCACAAAAAAATGTTTACCGAAGAAAGAAAATGAATCGAGCTAGGCACCCTCCTCCCGCCCTGTGGTGCAAGTGATGTCCCTCTCTCCGAAAATGTACTCAATGGGACCGTATTGTTGCAACCACACACACGTTGACCTGCTCTGAAGAAAAAACGAGTTAGTACATTTAAAACATGAAAAAGGTCATTTTAAAATTTACATGAAAAACCAAAATTCCAAAAGTATCAAACACAAAAAAATGCTTACCGAAGAAAGAAAATGTATCATGCTAGGCACCCTCCTCCCGCCCTGTGGTGCAAGTGATGTCCCTCTCTCCAAAAATGTACTCAATCGGACCATAATGTTGCAACCACACACACGTTGACCTGCTGTGAGGAGAAAACGAGTTAGAACATTTCAAACATGAAAAAGGTCATTTTAAAATCAACATGAAAAACCAAAATTCCAAATGTATCAAACACAAAAAAATGCTTACCGAAGAAAGAAAATGTATCGTGCTAGACACCCTCCTCCCGCGCTGTGGTGCAACTGATGTCCCTCTCTCCAAAAATGTACTCAATGGGACCGTAATGTTGCAACCACACACACGTTGACGTGCTGTGAGGAAAAAACGAGTTAGTACATTTCAAACATGAAAAATGTCATTTTAAAATCAACATGAAAAACCAAAATTCCAAAAGTATCAAACACAAAATAATGCTTACCGAAGGAAGAAAATGTATCGTGCTAGGCACCCTCCTCCCGCCCTGCGGTGCAAATGATGTCCCCCTCTCCAAAAATGAACTCAATGGGACCGTAATGTTGCAACCACACACACGTTGACCTGCTGTGAGGAAAAAGCGAGTTAGTACATTCCAAACATGAAAAAGGTCATTTTAAAATCAACATGAAGAACCAAAATTCCAAAAGTATCAAACACAAAAAAATGCTTACCGGAGAAAGAAAATGTATCATGCTAGGCACCCTCCTCCCGCCCTGTGGTGCAAGTGATGTACCTCTCTCCAAAAATGTACTCAATGGGACCATAATGTTGCAACCACACACTCGTTGCCCTGCTGTGAGGAAAAAATGAGTTAGTACATTGCAAACATGAAAAAGGTCATTTTAAAATCAACATGAAAAACCAAAATTCCAAAAGTATCAAACACAAAAAAATGCTTACCGAAGGAAGAAAATGTATCGTGATGGCACCCTCCTCCCGCCCTGTGGTGCAAGTGATGTCCCTCTCTCCAAAAATGTACTCAATGGGACCATAATGTTGCAACCACACACACGTTGACCTGCTGTGAGGAAAAAACGAGTTAGTACATTCCAAACATGAAAAAGGTCATTTTAAAATCAACATGAAAAAACAAAAATTCCAAAAGTATCAAACACAAAAAAATGCTTACCGAAGAAAGAAAATGTATCGTATTAGGCACCCTCCTCCCGCCCTGTGGTGCAAGTGATGTCCCTATTTCCCAAAATGTACTCAATGGGACCATAATGTTGCAACCACACACACGTTGACCTGCTGTGAGGAAAAAACGAGTTAGTACATTTCAAATATGAAAAAGGTCTTTTAAAATCAACATGAAAAACCAAAATTCCAAAAGTATCAACCACAAAAAAATGTTTACCGAAGAAAGAAAATGTATCGAGCTAGGCACCCTCCTCCCGCCCTGTGGTGCAAGTGATGTCCCTCTCTCCGAAAATGTACTCAATGGGACCGTAATGTTGCAACCACACACACGTTGACATGCTGTGAGGAAAAAACGAGTTAGTACATTTCACACATGAAAAAGGTCATTTTAAAATCGACATGAAAATCCATAATTCCAAAAGTATCAAACACAAAAAAATGCTTACCGAAGAAAGAAAATGTATCCCACTAGGCACCCTCCTCCCACCCTGTGGTGCAACTGAGGTCCCTCTCTCCAGTAATGTACGCAATGGGACCATAATGTTGCAACCACACACACGTTGACCTGCTGTTAGGAAAAAACGAGTTAGTACATTTCAAACATGAAAAAGGTCATTTTAAAATCAACTTGAAAAACAAAAATTCCAAAAGTATCAAACACAAAATAATGCTTACCGAAGAAAGAAAATGTATCGTGCTAGGCACCCTCCTCCCGCCCTGTGGTGCAACTGATGTCCCGCTCTCCAAAAATGTACTCAATGAGACCGTAATGTTGCAACCACACACACGTTGACCTGCTGTGAGGAAAAAACGAGTTAGTACATTTCAAACATGAAAAAGGTCATTTTAAAATCAACATGAAAAACCAAAATTCCAAAAGTATCAAACACAAAATAATGCTTACCGATGAAAGAAATGGTATCGAGCTAGGCAGCCTCCTGCCGCTCTGTGGTGCAAGTGATGTCCCTCTCTCCAACAATGTACTCAATGGGACCATAATGTTGCAACCACACACACATTGACCTGCTGTGAGGAATAAACGAGTTAGTACATTTCAAACATGAAAAAGGTCATTTTAAAATCAACATGAAAAACCAAAATTCCAAAAGTATCAAACACAAAAAAATGCTTACCGAAGAAAGAAAATGTATTGTGCTAGGCACCTTCCTCCCGCCCTGTGGTGCAACTGATGTCCCTCTCTCCAAAGTGTACTCAATGGGCCCATAATGTTTCAACCACACACACGTTGACCTACTGTGAGGAAATAAGAGTTAGTACATTCCAAACTTGAAAAAGGTCATTTTAAAATCAACATGAAAAACCAAAATTATAAAAGTATCAAACACAAAAAAATGCTTACCGAAAAAGAAAATGTATCGTGCTAGGCACAATCTCCCCGCCCTGTGGTGCAACTGATGTCCCTCTCTCCAAAAATGTACTCAATGGGACCATAATGTTGCAACCACACACACGTTGACCTGCTGTGAGGAAAAAACGATTTAGTACATTTCAAATATGAAAAAGGTCTTTTAAAATCAACATGAAAAACCAAATTTCCAAAAGTATCAAACACAAAAAAATGCTTACCGAAGAAAGAAAATGTATCGAGCTAGGCACCCTCCTCCCGCCCTGCGGTGCAAGTGATGTCCCTCTCTCCAAAAATGTACTCAATGGGACCGTAATGTTGCAACCACACACACGTTGACCTGCTGTGAGGAAAAAACGAGTTAGTACATATCAAACATGAAAAAGGTCATTTTAAAATCAACATGAAAAACCAAAATTCCAAAAGTATCAAACACAAAAAAATGCTTACCGAAGAAAGAAAATGTATAATGCTAGGCACCCTCCTCCCGCCCTGTGGTGCAAGTGATGTCCCTCTCTCCAAAAATGTACTCAATGGGACTATAATGTTGCAACCACACACATGTTGACCTGCTGTGAGGAAAAAACGAGTTAGTACATTTCAAACATGAAAATGGTCATTTTAAAATCAACATGAAAAACAAAAATTCCAAAAGTAACAAACATAAATAATGCTTAACGAAGAAAGAAAATGTATCGTGCTAGGCACCCTCCTCCCGCCCTGTGGTGCATGTGATGTCCCTCTCTCCAAAAATGTACTCAATGGGACCATAATGTTGCAACCACACTCACGTTGATCTGCTGTGAGGAGAAAACGAGTTCGTACATTTCAAACATGAGAAAGGTCATTTTAAAATCAGCACGAAAAACCAAAATTCAGAAAGTATCAAACACAAAAAAATGCTTACCAAAGAAAGAAAATGTATCGTGCTAGGCACCCTCCTCCCGCCCTGTGGTGCAAGTGATGTCAATCTCTCCAAAAATGTACTCAATGGGACCATAATGTTGCAACCACACACACGTTGACCTGTTGTGAGGAAAAAACGAGTTAGTACATTCCAAACATGAAAAAGGTCATTTTAAAATCAACATGAAAAACCAGAATTCCAAAAGTATCGAACACAAAAAAATGCTTACCGAAGAAAGAAAATGTATCGTGCTAGGCACCCTCCTCCCGCCCTGTGGTGCAAGTGATGTCCCTCTCTCCAAAAATATACTCAATGGGACCGTAACGTTGCAACCACACACACGTTGACCTGGTGTGAAGAAAAAATGTGTTAGTACATTTCAAAATTAAAAAGGTCATTTTAAAATCAACATGAAAAACCAAAATTCCAAAAGTATCAAACACAAAAAAATGCTTACCGAAGAAAGAATATGTATTGTGCTAGGCACCCTCCACCCGCCCTGTGGTGCAAGTGATGTCCCTCTCTCCAAAAATGTACTCAATGGGACCATAATGTTGCAACCACACACACGTTCACCTGCTGTGAGGAAAAAACGAGTTAGTACATTCCAAACATGAAAAAGGTCATTTTAAAATCAACATGAAAAACCAAAATTCCAAAAGTATCAAACACAAAAAAATGCTTACCAAAGAAAGAAAATGTATCGTGCTAGGCACCCTCCTCCCGCCCTGTGGTGCAAGTGATGTCCCTCTCTCCAAAAATGTACTCAATGGGACCGTAATGTTGCAACCACACACACGTTGACCTGCTGTGAGGAAAAAACGAGTTAGTACATTCCAAACATGAAAAAGGTCATTTTAAAATCAACATGTAAAACCAAAATTCCAAAAGTATCAAACACAAAATAATGCTTACCGAAGAAAGAAAATGTATCGAGCTAGGCACCCTCCTCCCGGCCTGTGGTGCAAGTGATGTCCCTCTCTCCAAAAATGTACTCAATGGGACCATAATGTTGCAACCACACACACGTTGACCTGCTGTGAGAAGAAAACGAGTTAGTATATTTCAAACATGAAAAAGGTCATTTTAAAATCAACATGAAAAACCAAAATTCCAAAAGTATAAAACACAAAATAATGCTTACCGAAGTGAGAAAATGTATCGTGCTAGGCACCCTCCTGCCGCCCTGTGGTGCAAGTGATGTCCCTCTCTCCAAAAATGTACTCAATCGGACCATAATGTTGCAACCACACACACGTTGACCTGCTGTGAGGAGAAAACGAGTTAGAACATTTCAAACATGAAAAAGGTCATTTTAAAATCAACATGAAAAACCAAAATTCCAAATGTATCAAACACAAAAAAATGCTTACCGAAGAAAGAAAATGTATCGTGCTAGACACCCTCCTCCCGCGCTGTGGTGCAACTGATGTCCCTCTCTCCAAAAATGTACTCAATGGGACCGTAATGTTGCAACCACACACACGTTGACGTGCTGTGAGGAAAAAACGAGTTAGTACATTTCAAACATGAAAAATGTCATTTTAAAATCAACATGAAAAACCAAAATTCCAAAAGTATCAAACACAAAATAATGCTTACCGAAGAAAGAAAATGTATCGTGCTAGGCACCCTCCTCCCGCCCTGCGGTGCAAGTGATGTCCCTCTCTCCCAAAATGTACTCAATGGGACGATAATGATGCAACCACACAAACGTTGACCTGCTGTGAGGAAAAAACGAGTTAGTACATTTCAAATATGAAAAAGGTCTTTTAAAATCAACATGAAAAACCAAAATTCCAAAAGTATCAAACACAAAAAAATGCTTACCGAAGAAAGAAAATGTATCGTGCTAGGCACCCTCCTCCCACCCTGTGGTGCAAGTGATGTCCCTCTCTCCGAAAATGTACTCAATGGGACCGTAATGTTGCAACCACACACACGTTGACCTGCTGTGAGGAAAAAACGAGTTAGTACATTTCAAACATGAAAAAGGTCATTTTAAAATCAACATGAAAAACCAAAATTCCAAAAGTATCAAACACAAAATAATGCTTACCGAAGAAAGAAAATGTATCATGCTAGGCACCCTCCTCCCGCCCTGAGGTGCAAGTGATGTCCCTCTCTCCAAAAATGTACTCAATCGGACCATAATGTCGCAACCACACAAACGTTGACCTGCTGTGAGGAGAAAACGAGTTAGTACATTTCAAACATGAAAAAGGTCATTTTAAAATCAACATGAAAAACCAAAATTCCAAAAGTATCAAACACAAAATAATGCTTACCGAAGAAAGAAAATGTATCGTGCTAGGCACCCTCCTCCCGCCCTGTGGTGCAACTGATGTCCCTCTCTCCAAAAATGTACTCAATGGGACCGTAATGTTGCAACCACACACACGTTGACGTGCTGTGAGGAAAAAACGAGTTAGTACATTTCAAACATGAAAAATGTCATTTTAAAATCAACATGAAAAACCAAAATTCCAAAAGTATCAAACACAAAATAATGCTTACCGAAGAAAGAAAATGTATCGTGCTAGGCACCCTCCTCCCACCCTGCGGTGCAAGTGATGTCCCCCTCTCCAAAAATGAACTCAATGGGACCGTAATGTTGCAACCACACACACGTTGACCTGCTGTGAGGAAAAAGCGAGTTAGTACATTCCAAACATGAAAAAGGTCATTTTAAAATCAACATGAAGAACCAAAATTCCAAAAGTATCAAACACAAAAAAATGCTTACCGGAGAAAGAAAATGTATCATGCTAGGCACCCTCCTCCCGCCCTGTGGTGCAAGTGATGTACCTCTCTCCAAAAATGTACTCAATGGGACTATAATGTTGCATCCACACACTCGTTGACTTGCTGTGAGGAAAAAACGAGTTAGTACATTGCAAACATGTAAAAGGTCATTTTAAAATCAACATGAAAAACCAAAATTCCAAAAGTATCAAACACAAAGAAATGCTTACCGAAGGAAGAAAATGTATCGTGATGGCACCCTCCTCCCGCCCTGTGGTCCAAGTGATGTCCCTCTCTCCAAAAATGTACTCAATGGGACCGTAATGTTGCAACCACACACACGTTGACCTGCTGTGAGGAAAAAACGAGTTAGTACATTCCAAACATGAAAAAGGTCATTTTAAAATCAACATGAAAAAACAAAAATTCCAAAAGTATCAAACACAAAAAAATGCTTACCGAAGAAAGAAAATGTATCGTATTAGGCACCCTCCTCCCGCCCTGTGGTGCAAGTGATGTCCCTATTTCCCAAAATGTACTCAATGGGACCATAATGTTGCAACCACACACACGTTGACCTGCTGTGAGGAAAAAACGAGTTAGTACATTTCAAATATGAAAAAGGTCTTTTAAAATCAACATGAAAAACCAAAATTCCAAAAGTATCAACCACAAAAAAATGTTTACCGAAGAAAGAAAATGAATCGAGCTAGGCACCCTCCTCCCGCCCTGTGGTGCAAGTGATGTCCCTCTCTCCGAAAATGTACTCAATGGGACCGTATTGTTGCAACCACACACACGTTGACCTGCTCTGAAGAAAAAACGAGTTAGTACATTTAAAACATGAAAAAGGTCATTTTAAAATTTACATGAAAAACCAAAATTCCAAAAGTATCAAACACAAAAAAATGCTTACCGAAGAAAGAAAATGTATCATGCTAGGCACCCTCCTCCCGCCCTGTGGTGCAAGTGATGTCCCTCTCTCCAAAAATGTACTCAATGGGACCATAATGTTGCAACCACACACACGTTGACATGCTGTGAGGAGAAAACGAGTTAGTACATTTCAAACAAGAAAAAGGTCATTTTAAAATCGACATGAAAATCCATAATTCCAAAAGTATCAAACACAAAAAAATGCTTACCGAAGAAAGAAAATGTATCCCGCTAGGCACCCTCCTCCCACCCTGTGGTGCAACTGAGGTCCCTCTCTCCAGAAATGTACTCAATGGGACCATAATGTTGCAAAACACACACGTTGACCTGCTGTTAGGAAAAAACGAGTTAGTACATTTCAAACATGAAAAAGGTCATTTTAAAATCAACTTGAAAAACAAAAATTCCAAAAGTATCAAACACAAAAAAATGCTTACCGAATAAAGAAAATGTATCGTGCTAGGCACCCTCCTCCCGCCCTGTGGTGCAACTGATGTCCCGCTCTCCAAAAATGTACTCAATGAGACCGTAATGTTGCAACCACACACACGTTGACCTGCTGTGAGGAAAAAAGGAGTTAGTACATTTCAAACATGAAAAAGGTCATTTTAAAATCAACATGAAAAACCAAAATTCCAAAAGTATCAAACACAAAATAATGCTTACCGATGAAAGAAATGGTATCGAGCTAGGCAGCCTCCTGCCGCTCTGTGGTGCAAGTGATGTCCCTCTCTCCAACAATGTACTCAATGGGACCATAATGTTGCAACCACACACACATTGACCTGCTGTGAGGAATAAACGAGTTAGTACATTCCAAACATGAAAAAGGTCATTTTAAAATCAACATGAAAAACCAAAATTCCAAAAGTATCAAACACAAAAAAATGCTTACCGAAGAAAGAAAATGTATCGTGCCAGGCACCCTCCTCCCGCCCTGTGGTGCAAGTGATGTCCCTCTCTCCAAAAATGTACTCAATGGGACCATAATGTTGCAGCCACACACACGTTGACATGCTGTGAGGAAAAAACGAGTTAGTACATTTCAAACATGAAAAAGGTCATTTTAAAATCAACATGAAAAACCAAAATTCCAAAAGTATCAAACACAAAAAAATGCTTACCGAAGAAAGAAAATGTATTGTGCTAGGCACCTTCCTCCCGCCCTGTGGTGCAACTGATGTCCCTCTCTCCAAAGTGTACTCAATGGGCCCATAATGTTTCAACCACACACACGTTGACCTACTGTGAGGAAATAAGAGTTAGTACATTCCAAACTTGAAAAAGGTCATTTTAAAATCAACATGAAAAACCAAAATTATAAAAGTATCAAACACAAAAAAATTCTTACCGAAAAAGAAAATGTATCGTGCTAGGCACAATCTCCCCGCCCTGTGGTGCAACTGATGTCCCTCTCTCCAAAAATGTACTCAATGGGACCATAATGTTGCAACCACACACACGTTGACCTGCTGTGAGGAAAAAACGATTTAGTACATTTCAAATATGAAAAAGGTCTTTTAAAATCAACATGAAAAACCAAATTTCCAAAAGTATCAAACACAAAAAAATGCTTACCGAAGTAAGAAAATGTATCATGCTAGGCACCCTCCTCCCGGCCTGTGGTGCAAGTGATGTCCCTCTCTCCAAAAATGTACTCAATGGGACCATAATGTTGCAACCACACACACGTTGACCTGCTGTGAGAAAAAAACGAGTTAGTATATTTCAAACATGGAAAAGGTCATTTTAAAATCAACATGAAAAACCAAAATTCCAAAAGTATAAAACACAAAATAATGCTTACCGAAGTGAGAAAATGTATCGTGCTAGGCATCCTCCTCCCGCCCTGTGGTGCAAGTGATGTCCCTCTCTCCAAAAATGTACGCAATCGGACCATAATGTTGCAACCACACACACGTTGACCTGCTGTGAGGAGAAAACGAGTTAGAACATTTCAAACATGAAAAAGGTCATTTTAAAATCAACATGAAAAACCAAAATTCCAAATGTATCAAACACAAAAAAATGCTTACCGTAGAAAGAAAATGTATTGTGCTAGGCACCCTCCTCCCGCCCTGTGGTGCCACTGATGTCCCTCTCTCCAAAAATGTACTCAATGGGACCGTAATGTTGCAACCACACACACGTTGACGTGCTGTGAGGAAAAAACGAGTTAGTACATTTCAAACATGAAAAATGTCATTTTAAAATCAACATGAAAAACCAAAATTCCAAAAGTATCAAACACAAAATAATGCTTACCGAAGAAAGAAAATGTATCGTGCTAGGCACCCTCCTCCCACCCTGCGGTGCAAGTGATGTCCCCATCTCCAAAAATGAACTCAATGGGACCGTAATGTTGCAACCACACACACGTTGACCTGCTGTGTGGAAAAAGCGAGTTAGTACATTCCAAACATGAAAAAGGTCATTTTAAAATCAACATGAAGAACCAAAATTGCAAAAGTATCAAACACAAAAAAATGCTTACCGGAGAAAGAAAATGTATCATGCTAGGCACCCTCCTCCCGCCCTGTGGTGCAAGTGATGTACCTCTCTCCAAAAATGTACTCAATGGGACTATAATGTTGCATCCACACACTCGTTGACTTGCTGTGAGGAAAAAACGAGTTAGTACATTGCAAACATGTAAAAGGTGATTTTAAAATCAACATGAAAAACCAAAATTCCAAAAGTATCAAACACAAAAAGATGCTTACCGAAGGAAGAAAATGTATCGTGATGGCACCCTCCTCCCGCCCTGTGGTCCAAGTGATGTCCCTCTCTCCAAAAATGTACTCAATGGGACCGTAATGTTGCAACCACACACACGTTGACCTGCTGTGAGGAAAAAACGAGTTAGTACATTCCAAACATGAAAAAGGTCATTTTAAAATCAACATGAAAAAACAAAAATTCCAAAAGTATCAAACACAAAAAAATGCTTACCGAAGAAAGAAAATGTATCGTATTAGGCACCCTCCTCCCGCCCTGTGGTGCAAGTGATGTCCCTATTTCCCAAAATGTACTCAATGGGACCATAATGTTGCAACCACACACACGTTGACCTGCTGTGAGGAAAAAACGAGTTAGTACATTTCAAATATGAAAAAGGTCTTTTAATATCAACATGAAAAACCAAAATTCCAAAAGTATCAACCACAAAAAAATGTTTACCGAAGAAAGAAAATGAATCGAGCTAGGCACCCTCCTCCCGCCCTGTGGTGCAAGTGATGTCCCTCTCTCCGAAAATGTACTCAATGGGACCGTATTGTTGCAACCACACACACGTTGACCTGCTCTGAAGAAAAAACGAGTTAGTACATTTCAAACACGAAAAAGGTCATTTTAAAATTTACATGAAAAACCAAAATTCCAAAAGTATCAAACACAAAAAAATGCTTACCGAAGAAAGAAAATGTATCATGCTAGGCACCCTCCTCCCGCCCTGTGGTGCAAGTGATGTCCCTCTCTCCAAAAATGTACTCAATGGGACCATAATGTTGCAACCACACACACGTTGACATGCTGTGAGGAAAAAACGAGTTAGTACATTTCAAACATGAAAAAGGTCATTTTAAAATCGACATGAAAATCCATAATTCCAAAAGTATCAAACACAAAAAAATGCTTACCGAAGAAAGAAAATGTATCCCGCTAGGCACCCTCCTCCCACCCTGTGGTGCAACTGAGGTCCCTCTCTCCAGAAATGTACTCAATGGGACCATAATGTTGCAACCACACACACGTTGACCTGCTGTTAGGAAAAAACGAGTTAGTACATTTCAAACATGAAAAAGGTCATTTTAAAATCAACTTGAAAAACAAAAATTCCAAAAGTATCAAACACAAAAAAATGCTTACCGAATAAAGAAAATGTATCGTGCTAGTCACCCTCCTCCCTCCCTGTGGTGCAACTGATGTCCCGCTCTCCAAAAATGTACTCAATGAGACCGTAATGTTGCAACCACACACACGTTGACCTGCTGTGAGGAAAAAACGAGTTAGTACATTTCAAACATGAAAAAGGTCATTTTAAAATCAACATGAAAAACCAAAATTCCAAAAGTATCAAACACAAAATAATGCTTACCGATGAAAGAAAATGTATCGAGCTAGGCACCCTCCTCCCGGCCTGTGGTGCAAGTGATGTCCCTCTCTCCAAAAATGTACTCAATGGGACCATAATGTTGCAACCACACACACGTTGACCTGCTGTGAGAAGAAAACGAGTTAGTATATTTCAAACATGAAAAAGGTCATTTTAAAATCAACATGAAAAACCAAAATTCCAAAAGTATAAAACACAAAAAAATGCTTACCGAAGAAAGAAAATGTATCGTGCCAGGCACCCTCCTCCCGCCCTGTGGTGCAAGTGATGTCCCTCTCTCCAAAAATGTACTCAATGGGACCATAATGTTGCAGCCACACACACGTTGACATGCTGTGAGGAAAAAACGAGTTAGTACATTTCAAACATGAAAAAGGTCATTTTAAAATCAACATGAAAAACCAAAATTCCAAAAGTATGAAACACAAAAAAATGCTTACCGAAGAAAGAAAATGTATTGTGCTAGGCACCTTCCTCCCGCCCTGTGGTGCAACTGATGTCCCTCTCTCCAAAGTGTACTCAATGGGCCCATAATGTTTCAACCACACACACGTTGACCTACTGTGAGGAAATAAGAGTTAGTACATTCCAAACTTGAAAAAGGTCATTTTAAAATCAACATGAAAAACCAAAATTATAAAAGTATCAAACACAAAAAAATGCTTACCGAAAAAGAAAATGTATCGTGCTAGGCACAATCTCCCCGCCCTGTGGTGCAACTGATGTCCCTCTCTCCAAAAATGTACTCAATGGGACCATAATGTTGCAACCACACACACGTTGACCTGCTGTGAGGAAAAAACGATTTAGTACATTTCAAATATGAAAAAGGTCTTTTAAAATCAACATGAAAAACCAAATTTCCAAAAGTATCAAACACAAAAAAATGCTTACCGAAGAAAGAAAATGTATCGAGCTAGGCACCCTCCTCCCGCCCTGCGGTGCAAGTGATGTCCCTCTCTCCAAAAATGTACTCAATGGGACCGTAATGTTGCAACCACACACACGTTGACCTGCTGTGAGGAAAAAACGAGTTAGTACATATCAAACATGAAAAAGGTCATTTTAAAATCAACATGAAAAACCAAAATTCCAAAAGTATCAAACACAAAAAAATGCTTACCGAAGAAAGAAAATGTATCATGCTAGGCACCCTCCTCCCGCCCTGTGGTGCAAGTGATGTCCCTCTCTCCAAAAATGTACTCAATGGGACTATAATGTTGCAACCACACACATGTTGACCTGCTGTGAGGAATAAACGAGTTAGTACATTTCAAACATGAAAATGGTCATTTTAAAATCAACATGAAAAACAAAAATTCCAAAAGTAACAAACATAAATAATGCTTAACGAAGAAAGAAAATGTATCGTGCTAGGCACCCTCCTCCCGCCCTGTGGTGCAAGTGATGTCCCTCTCTCCAAAAATGTACTCAATGGGACCAAAATGTTGCAACCACACTCACGTTGATCTGCTGTGAGGAAAAAACGAGTTCGTACATTTCAAACATGAGAAAGGTCATTTTAAAATCAGCACGAAAAACCAAAATTCAAAAAGTATCAAACACAAAAAAATGCTTACCAAAGAAAGACAATGTATCGTGGTAGGCACCCTCCTCCCGCCTGTGGTGCAAGTGATGTCCCTCTCTCCAAAAATGTACTCAATGGGACCATGATGTTTCAACCACACACACGTTGACCTGCTGTGAGGAAAAAACGAGTTAGTACATTCCAAACATGAAAAAGGTCATTTTGAAATCAACATGAAAAACCAAAATTCCAAAAGTATCAAACACAAAATAATGCTTACCGAAGGAAGAAAATGTATCACGCTAGGCACCCTCCTCCCACCCTGTGGTGCAGCTGATGTCCCTCTCTCCAAAAATGTACTCAATGGGACCATAATGTTGCAACCACACACACGTTGACCTGCTGTGAGGAAAAAACGAGTTAGTACATTTCAAATATGAAAAAGGTCTTTTAAAATCAACATGAAAAACCAAATTTCCAAAAGTATCAAACACAAAAAAATGCTTACCGAAGAAAGAAAATGTATTGTGCTAGGCACCTTCCTCCCGCCCTGTGGTGCAACTGATGTCCCTCTCTCCAAAGTGTACTCAATGGGCCCATAATGTTTCAACCACACACACGTTGACCTACTGTGAGGAAATAAGAGTTAGTACATTCCAAACTTGAAAAAGGTCATTTTAAAATCAACATGAAAAACCAAAATTATAAAAGTATCAAACACAAAAAAATTCTTACCGAAAAAGAAAATGTATCGTGCTAGGCACAATCTCCCCGCCCTGTGGTGCAACTGATGTCCCTCTCTCCAAAAATGTACTCAATGGGACCATAATGTTGCAACCACACACACGTTGACCTGCTGTGAGGAAAAAACGATTTAGTACATTTCAAATATGAAAAAGGTCTTTTAAAATCAACATGAAAAACCAAATTTCCAAAAGTATCAAACACAAAAAAATGCTTACCGAAGTAAGAAAATGTATCATGCTAGGCACCCTCCTCCCGGCCTGTGGTGCAAGTGATGTCCCTCTCTCCAAAAATGTACTCAATGGGACCATAATGTTGCAACCACACACACGTTGACCTGCTGTGAGAAAAAAACGAGTTAGTATATTTCAAACATGGAAAAGGTCATTTTAAAATCAACATGAAAAACCAAAATTCCAAAAGTATAAAACACAAAATAATGCTTACCGAAGTGAGAAAATGTATCGTGCTAGGCATCCTCCTCCCGCCCTGTGGTGCAAGTGATGTCCCTCTCTCCAAAAATGTACGCAATCGGACCATAATGTTGCAACCACACACACGTTGACCTGCTGTGAGGAGAAAACGAGTTAGAACATTTCAAACATGAAAAAGGTCATTTTAAAATCAACATGAAAAACCAAAATTCCAAATGTATCAAACACAAAAAAATGCTTACCGTAGAAAGAAAATGTATTGTGCTAGGCACCCTCCTCCCGCCCTGTGGTGCAACTGATGTCCCTCTCTCCAAAAATGTACTCAATGGGACCGTAATGTTGCAACCACACACACGTTGACGTGCTGTGAGGAAAAAACGAGTTAGTACATTTCAAACATGAAAAATGTCATTTTAAAATCACCATGAAAAACCAAAATTCCAAAAGTATCAAACACAAAATAATGCTTACCGAAGAAAGAAAATGTATCGTGCTAGGCACCCTCCTCCCACCCTGCGGTGCAAGTGATGTCCCCATCTCCAAAAATGAACTCAATGGGACCGTAATGTTGCAACCACACACACGTTGACCTGCTGTGTGGAAAAAGCGAGTTAGTACATTCCAAACATGAAAAAGGTCATTTTAAAATCAACATGAAGAACCAAAATTCCAAAAGTATCAAACACAAAAAAATGCTTACCGGAGAAAGAAAATGTATCATGCTAGGCACCCTCCTCCCGCCCTGTGGTGCAAGTGATGTACCTCTCTCCAAAAATGTACTCAATGGGACTATAATGTTGCATCCACACACTCGTTGACTTGCTGTGAGGAAAAAACGAGTTAGTACATTGCAAACATGTAAAAGGTGATTTTAAAATCAACATGAAAAACCAAAATTCCAAAAGTATCAAACACAAAAAGATGCTTACCGAAGGAAGAAAATGTATCGTGATGGCACCCTCCTCCCGCCCTGTGGTCCAAGTGATGTCCCTCTCTCCAAAAATGTACTCAATGGGACCGTAATGTTGCAACCACACACACGTTGACCTGCTGTGAGGAAAAAACGAGTTAGTACATTCCAAACATGAAAAAGGTCATTTTAAAATCAACATGAAAAAACAAAAATTCCAAAAGTATCAAACACAAAAAAATGCTTACCGAAGAAAGAAAATGTATCGTATTAGGCACCCTCCTCCCGCCCTGTGGTGCAAGTGATGTCCCTATTTCCCAAAATGTACTCAATGGGACCATAATGTTGCAACCACACACACGTTGACCTGCTGTGAGGAAAAAACGAGTTAGTACATTTCAAATATGAAAAAGGTCTTTTAATATCAACATGAAAAACCAAAATTCCAAAAGTATCAACCACAAAAAAATGTTTACCGAAGAAAGAAAATGAATCGAGCTAGGCACCCTCCTCCCGCCCTGTGGTGCAAGTGATGTCCCTCTCTCCGAAAATGTACTCAATGGGACCGTATTGTTGCAACCACACACACGTTGACCTGCTCTGAAGAAAAAACGAGTTAGTACATTTCAAACACGAAAAAGGTCATTTTAAAATTTACATGAAAAACCAAAATTCCAAAAGTATCAAACACAAAAAAATGCTTACCGAAGAAAGAAAATGTATCATGCTAGGCACCCTCCTCCCGCCCTGTGGTGCAAGTGATGTCCCTCTCTCCAAAAATGTACTCAATGGGACCATAATGTTGCAACCACACACACGTTGACATGCTGTGAGGAAAAAACGAGTTAGTACATTTCAAACATGAAAAAGGTCATTTTAAAATCGACATGAAAATCCATAATTCCAAAAGTATCAAACACAAAAAAATGCTTACCGAAGAAAGAAAATGTATCCCGCTAGGCACCCTCCTCCCACCCTGTGGTGCAACTGAGGTCCCTCTCTCCAGAAATGTACTCAATGGGACCATAATGTTGCAACCACACACACGTTGACCTGCTGTTAGGAAAAAACGAGTTAGTACATTTCAAACATGAAAAAGGTCATTTTAAAATCAACTTGAAAAACAAAAATTCCAAAAGTATCAAACACAAAAAAATGCTTACCGAATAAAGAAAATGTATCGTGCTAGTCACCCTCCTCCCTCCCTGTGGTGCAACTGATGTCCCGCTCTCCAAAAATGTACTCAATGAGACCGTAATGTTGCAACCACACACACGTTGACCTGCTGTGAGGAAAAAACGAGTTAGTACATTTCAAACATGAAAAAGGTCATTTTAAAATCAACATGAAAAACCAAAATTCCAAAAGTATCAAACACAAAATAATGCTTACCGATGAAAGAAAATGTATCGAGCTAGGCACCCTCCTCCCGGCCTGTGGTGCAAGTGATGTCCCTCTCTCCAAAAATGTACTCAATGGGACCATAATGTTGCAACCACACACACGTTGACCTGCTGTGAGAAGGAAACGAGTTAGTATATTTCAAACATGAAAAAGGTCATTTTAAAATCAACATGAAAAACCAAAATTCCAAAAGTATAAAACACAAAAAAATGCTTACCGAAGAAAGAAAATGTATCGTGCCAGGCACCCTCCTCCCGCCCTGTGGTGCAAGTGATGTCCCTCTCTCCAAAAATGTACTCAATGGGACCATAATGTTGCAGCCACACACACGTTGACATGCTGTGAGGAAAAAACGAGTTAGTACATTTCAAACATGAAAAAGGTCATTTTAAAATCAACATGAAAAACCAAAATTCCAAAAGTATGAAACACAAAAAAATGCTTACCGAAGAAAGAAAATGTATTGTGCTAGGCACCTTCCTCCCGCCCTGTGGTGCAACTGATGTCCCTCTCTCCAAAGTGTACTCAATGGGCCCATAATGTTTCAACCACACACACGTTGACCTACTGTGAGGAAATAAGAGTTAGTACATTCCAAACTTGAAAAAGGTCATTTTAAAATCAACATGAAAAACCAAAATTATAAAAGTATCAAACACAAAAAAATGCTTACCGAAAAAGAAAATGTATCGTGCTAGGCACAATCTCCCCGCCCTGTGGTGCAACTGATGTCCCTCTCTCCAAAAATGTACTCAATGGGACCATAATGTTGCAACCACACACACGTTGACCTGCTGTGAGGAAAAAACGATTTAGTACATTTCAAATATGAAAAAGGTCTTTTAAAATCAACATGAAAAACCAAATTTCCAAAAGTATCAAACACAAAAAAATGCTTACCGAAGAAAGAAAATGTATCGAGCTAGGCACCCTCCTCCCGCCCTGCGGTGCAAGTGATGTCCCTCTCTCCAAAAATGTACTCAATGGGACCGTAATGTTGCAACCACACACACGTTGACCTGCTGTGAGGAAAAAACGAGTTAGTACATATCAAACATGAAAAAGGTCATTTTAAAATCAACATGAAAAACCAAAATTCCAAAAGTATCAAACACAAAAAAATGCTTACCGAAGAAAGAAAATGTATCATGCTAGGCACCCTCCTCCCGCCCTGTGGTGCAAGTGATGTCCCTCTCTCCAAAAATGTACTCAATGGGACTATAATGTTGCAACCACACACATGTTGACCTGCTGTGAGGAATAAACGAGTTAGTACATTTCAAACATGAAAATGGTCATTTTAAAATCAACATGAAAAACAAAAATTCCAAAAGTAACAAACATAAATAATGCTTAACGAAGAAAGAAAATGTATCGTGCTAGGCACCCTCCTCCCGCCCTGTGGTGCAAGTGATGTCCCTCTCTCCAAAAATGTACTCAATGGGACCAAAATGTTGCAACCACACTCACGTTGATCTGCTGTGAGGAAAAAACGAGTTCGTACATTTCAAACATGAGAAAGGTCATTTTAAAATCAGCACGAAAAACCAAAATTCAAAAAGTATCAAACACAAAAAAATGCTTACCAAAGAAAGAAAATGTATCGTGGTAGGCACCCTCCTCCCGCCTGTGGTGCAAGTGATGTCCCTCTCTCCAAAAATGTACTCAATGGGACCATGATGTTTCAACCACACACACGTTGACCTGCTGTGAGGAAAAAACGAGTTAGTACATTCCAAACATGAAAAAGGTCATTTTGAAATCAACATGAAAAACCAAAATTCCAAAAGTATCAAACACACAATAATGCTTACCGAAGGAAGAAAATGTATCACGCTAGGCACCCTCCTCCCACCCTGTGGTGCAGCTGATGTCCCTCTCTCCAAAAATGTACTCAATGGGACCATAATGTTGCAACCACACACACGTTGACCTGCTGTGAGGAAAAAACGAGTTAGTACATTTCAAACATGAAAAAGGTCATTTTAAAATCAACTTGAAAAACAAAAATTCCAAAAGTATCAAACACAAAAAAATGCTTACCGAATAAAGAAAATGTATCGTGCTAGGCACCCTCCTCCCGCCCTGTGTTGCAACTGATGTCCCGCTCTCCAGAAATGTACTCAATGGGACCGTAATGTTGCAACCACACACACGTTGACCTGCTGTGAGGAAAAAACGAGTTAGTACATTTCAAACATGAAAAAGGTCATTTTAAAATCAACATGAAAAACCAAAATTCCAAAAGTATCAAACACAAAAAAATGCTTACCGATGAAAGAAATGGTATCGAGCTAGGCACCCTCCTGCCGCTCTGTGGTGCAAGTGATGTCCCTCTCTCCAAAAATGTACTCAATGCGACCATAATGTTGCAACCACACACACATTGACCTGCTGTGAGGAATAAACGAGTTAGTACATTTCAAACATGAAAAAGGTCATTTTAAAATCAACATGAAAAACCAAAATTCCAAAAGTATCAAACACAAAAAATTGCTTACCGAAGAAAGAAAATGTATCGTGCCAGGCACCCTCCTCCCGCCCTGTGGTGCAAGTGATGTCCCTCTCTCCAAAAATGTACTCAATGGGACCATAATGTTGCAACCACACACACGTTGACATGCAGTGAGAAAAAAACGAGTTAGTACATCTCAAACATGAAAAAGGTCATTTTAAAATCAACATGAAAAACCAAAATTCCAAAAGTATCAAACACAAAATAATGCTTACCGATGAAAGAAATGGTATCGAGCTAGGCAGCCTCCTGCCGCTCTGTGGTGCAAGTGATGTCCCTCTCTCCAACAATGTACTCAATGGGACCATAATGTTGCAACCACACACACATTGACCTGCTGTGAAGAATAAACGAGTTAGTACATTCCAAACATGAAGAAGGTCATTTTAAAATCAACATGAAAAACCAAAATTCCAAAAGTATCAAACACAAAAAAATGCTTACCGAAGAAAGAAAATGTATCGTGCCAGGCACCCTCCTCCCGCCCTGTGGTGCAAGTGATGTCCCTCTCTCCAAAAATGTACTCAATGGGACCATAATGTTGCAGCCACACACACGTTGACATGCTGTGAGGAAAAAACGAGTTAGTACATTTCAAACATGAAAAAGGTCATTTTAAAATCAACATGAAAAACCAAAATTCCAAAAGTATCAAACACAAAATAATGCTCACCGATGAAAGAAATGGTATCGAGCTAGGCAGCCTCCTGCCGCTCTCTGGTGCAAGTGATGTCCCTCTCTCCAACAATGTACTCAATGGGACCATAATGTTGCAACCACACACACATTGACCTGCTGTGAGGAATAAACGAGTTAGTACATTCCAAACATGAAAAAGGTCATTTTAAAATCAACATGAAAAACCAAAATTCCAAAAGTATCAAACACAAAAAAATTCTTACCGAAGAAAGAAAATGTATCGTGCCAGGCACCCTCCTCCCGCCCTGTGGTGCAAGTGATGTCCCTCTCTCCAAAAATGTACTCAATGGGACCATAATGTTGCAGCCACACACACGTTGACATGCTGTGAGGAAAAAACGAGTTAGTACATTTCAAACATGAAAAAGGTCATTTTAAAATCAACATGAAAAACCAAAATTCCAAAAGTATCAAACACAAAATAATGCTTACCGATGAAAGAAATGGTATCGAGCTAGGCAGCCTCCTGCCGCTCTCTGGTGCAAGTGATGTCCCTCTCTCCAACAATGTACTCAATGGGACCATAATGTTGCAGCCACACACATGTTGACAGCTTTGAGGAAAAAACGAGTTAGTACATTCCAAACATGAAAAAGGTCATTTTAAAATCAACATGAAAAACCAAAATTGCAAAAGTATCAAACGCAAAAAAATGCTTACCGAAGAAAGAAAATGTATTGTGCTAGGCACCTTCCTCCCGCCCTGTGGTGCAACTGATGTCCCTCTCTCCAAAGTGTACTCAATGGGCCCATAATGTTTCAACCACACACTCGTTGACCTACTGTGAGGAAATAAGAGTTAGTACATTCCAAACTTGAAAAAGGTCATTTTAAAATCAACATGAAAAACCAAAATTATAAAAGTATCAAACACAAAAAAATGCTTACCGAAAAAGAAAATGTATCGTGCTAGGCACAATCTCCCCGCCCTGTGGTGCAACTGATGTCCCTCTCTCCAAAAATGTACTCAATGGGACCATAATGTTGCAACCACACACAAGTTGACCTGCTGTGAGGAAAAAACGATTTAGTACATTTCAAATATGAAAAAGGTCTTTTAAAATCAACATGAAAAACCAAATTTCCAAAAGTATCAAACACAAAAAAATGCTTACCGAAGAAAGAAAATGTATCGAGCTAGGCACCCTCCTCCCGCCCTGCGGTGCAAGTGATGTCCCTCTCTCCAAAAATGTACTCAATGGGACCGTAATGTTGCAACCACACACACGTTGACCTGCTGTGAGGAAAAAACGAGTTAGTACATTTCAAACATGAAAAAGGTCATTTTAAAATCAACATGAAAAACCAAAATTCCAAAAGTATCAAACACAAAAAAATGCTTACCGAAGAAAGAAAATGTATCATGCTAGGCACCCTCCTCCCGCCCTGTGGTGCAAGTGATGTCCCTCTCTCCAAAAATGTACTCAATGGGACTATAATGTTGCAACCACACACATGTTGACCTGCTGTGAGGAAAAAACGAGTTAACACATTTCAAACATGAAAATGGTCATTTTAAAATCAACATGAAAAACAAAAATTCCAAAAGTAACAAACATAAATAATGCTTAACGAAGAAAGAAAATGTATCGTGCTAGGCACCCTCCTCCCGCCCTGTGGTGCAAGTGATGTCCCTCTCTCCAAAAATGTACTCAATGGGACCATAATGTTGCAACCACACTCACGTTGATCTGCTGTGAGGAAAAAACGAGTTCGTACATTTCAAACATGAGAAAGGTCATTTTAAAATCAGCACGAAAAACCCAAATTCAAAAAGTATCAAACACAAAAAAATGCTTACCAAAGAAAGAAAATGTATCGTGGTAGGCACCCTCCTCCCACCCTGTGGTGCAAGTGATGTCCCTCTCTCCAAAAATGTACTCAATGGGACCATGATGTTTCAACCACACACACGTTGACCTGCTGTGAGGAATAAACGAGTTAGTACATTCCAAACATGAAAAAGGTCATTATGAAATCAACATGAAAAACCAAAATTCCAAAAGTATCAAACACAAAATAATGCTTACCGATGAAAGAAATGGTATCGAGCTAGGCAGCCTCCTGCCGCTCTCTGGTGCAAGTGATGTCCCTCTCTCCAACAATGTACTCAATGGGACCATAATGTTGCAACCACACACACGTTGACCTGCTGTGAGGAAAAAACGAGTTAGTACATTTCAAACATGAAAAAGGTCATTTTAAAATCAACATGAAAAACCAAAATTCCAAAAGTATCAAACACAAAATAATGCTTACCGATGAAAGAAATGGTATCGAGCTAGGCAGCCTCCTGCCGCTCTCTGGTGCAAGTGATGTCCCTCTCTCCAACAATGTACTCAATGGGACCATAATGTTGCAACCACACACACATTGACCTGCTGTGAAGAATAAACGAGTTAGTACATTCCAAACATGAAGAAGGTCATTTTAAAATCAACATGAAAAACCAAAATTCCAAAAGTATCAAACACAAAAAAATGCTTACCGAAGAAAGAAAATGTATCGTGCCAGGCACCCTCCTCCCGCCCTGTGGTGCAAGTGATGTCCCTCTCTCCAAAAATGTACTCAATGGGACCATAATGTTGCAGCCACACACACGTTGACATGCTGTGAGGAAAAAACGAGTTAGTACATTTCAAACATGAAAAAGGTCATTTTAAAATCAACATGAAAAACCAAAATTCCAAAAGTATCAAACACAAAATAATGCTTACCGATGAAAGAAATGGTATCGAGCTAGGCAGCCTCCTGCCGCTCTCTGGTGCAAGTGATGTCCCTCTCTCCAACAATGTACTCAATGGGACCATAATGTTGCAACCACACACACATTGACCTGCTGTGAGGAATAAACGAGTTAGTACATTCCAAACATGAAAAAGGTCATTTTAAAATCAACATGAAAAACCAAAATTCCAAAAGTATCAAACACAAAAAAATGCTTACCGAAGAAAGAAAATGTATCGTGCCAGGCACCCTCCTCCCGCCCTGTGGTGCAAGTGATGTCCCTCTCTCCAAAAATGTACTCAATGGGACCATAATGTTGCAGCCACACACACGTTGACATGCTGTGAGGAAAAAACGAGTTAGTACATTTCAAACATGAAAAAGGTCATTTTAAAATCAACATGAAAAACCAAAATTCCAAAAGTATCAAACACAAAATAATGCTTACCGATGAAAGAAATGGTATCGAGCTAGGCAGCCTCCTGCCGCTCTCTGGTGCAAGTGATGTCCCTCTCTCCAACAATGTACTCAATGGGACCATAATGTTGCAGCCACACACACGTTGACAGCTTTGAGGAAAAAACGAGTTAGTACATTCCAAACATGAAAAAGGTCATTTTAAAATCAACATGAAAAACCAAAATTGCAAAAGTATCAAACGCAAAAAAATGCTTACCGAAGAAAGAAAATGTATTGTGCTAGGCACCTTCCTCCCGCCCTGTGGTGCAACTGATGTCCCTCTCTCCAAAGTGTACTCAATGGGCCCATAATGTTTCAACCACACACTCGTTGACCTACTGTGAGGAAATAAGAGTTAGTACATTCCAAACTTGAAAAAGGTCATTTTAAAATCAACATGAAAAACCAAAATTATAAAAGTATCAAACACAAAAAAATGCTTACCGAAAAAGAAAATGTATCGTGCTAGGCACAATCTCCCCGCCCTGTGGTGCAACTGATGTCCCTCTCTCCAAAAATGTACTCAATGGGACCATAATGTTGCAACCACACACAAGTTGACCTGCTGTGAGGAAAAAACGATTTAGTACATTTCAAATATGAAAAAGGTCTTTTAAAATCAACATGAAAAACCAAATTTCCAAAAGTATCAAACACAAAAAAATGCTTACCGAAGAAAGAAAATGTATCGAGCTAGGCACCCTCCTCCCGCCCTGCGGTGCAAGTGATGTCCCTCTCTCCAAAAATGTACTCAATGGGACCGTAATGTTGCAACCACACACACGTTGACCTGCTGTGAGGAAAAAACGAGTTAGTACATATCAAACATGAAAAAGGTCATTTTAAAATCAACATGAAAAACCAAAATTCCAAAAGTATCAAACACAAAAAAATGCTTACCGAAGAAAGAAAATGTATCATGCTAGGCACCCTCCTCCCGCCCTGTGGTGCAAGTGATGTCCCTCTCTCCAAAAATGTACTCAATGGGACTATAATGTTGCAACCACACACATGTTGACCTGCTGTGAGGAAAAAACGAGTTAACACATTTCAAACATGAAAATGGTCATTTTAAAATCAACATGAAAAACAAAAATTCCAAAAGTAACAAACATAAATAATGCTTAACGAAGAAAGAAAATGTATCGTGCTAGGCACCCTCCTCCCGCCCTGTGGTGCAAGTGATGTCCCTCTCTCCAAAAATGTACTCAATGGGACCATAATGTTGCAACCACACTCACGTTGATCTGCTGTGAGGAAAAAACGAGTTCGTACATTTCAAACATGAGAAAGGTCATTTTAAAATCAGCACGAAAAACCCAAATTCAAAAAGTATCAAACACAAAAAAATGCTTACCAAAGAAAGAAAATGTATCGTGGTAGGCACCCTCCTCCCACCCTGTGGTGCAAGTGATGTCCCTCTCTCCAAAAATGTACTCAATGGGACCATGATGTTTCAACCACACACACGTTGACCTGCTGTGAGGAATAAACGAGTTAGTACATTCCAAACATGAAAAAGGTCATTATGAAATCAACATGAAAAACCAAAATTCCAAAAGTATCAAACACAAAATAATGCTTACCGAAGGAAGAAAATGTATCCCGCTAGGCACCCTCCTCCCACCCTGTGGTGCAGCTGATGTCCCTCTCTCCAAAAATGTACTCAATGGGACCATAATGTTGCAACCACACACACGTTGACCTGCTGTGAGGAAAAAACGAGTTAGTACATTTCAAACATGAAAAAGGTCATTTTAAAATCAACTTGAAAAACAAAAATTCCAAAAGTATCAAACACAAAAAAATGCTTACCGAATAAAGAAAATGTATCGTGCTAGGCACCCTCCTCCCGCCCTGTGTTGCAACTGATGTCCCGCTCTCCAAAAATGTACTCAATGGGACCGTAATGTTGCAACCACACACACGTTGACCTGCTGTGCGGAAAAAACGAGTTAGTACATTTCAAACATGAAAAAGGTCATTTTAAAATCAACATGAAAAACCAAAATTCCAAAAGTATCAAACACAAAAAAATGCTTACCGATGAAAGAAATGGTATCGAGCTAGGCACCCTCCTGCCGCTCTGTGGTGCAAGTGATGTCCCTCTCTCCAAAAATGTACTCAATGCGACCATAATGTTGCAACCACACACACATTGACCTGCTCTGAGGAATAAACGAGTTAGTACATTTCAAACATGAAAAAGGTCATTTTAAAATCAACATGAAAAACCAAAATTCCAAAAGTATCAAACACAAAAAATTGCTTACCGAAGAATGAAAATGTATCGTGCCAGGCACCCTCCTCCCGCCCTGTGGTGCAAGTGATGTCCCTCTCTCCAAAAATGTACTCAATGGGACCATAATGTTGCAACCACACACACGTTGACATGCAGTGAGGAAAAAACGAGTTAGTACATTTCAAACATGAAAAAGGTCATTTTAAAATCAACATGAAAAACCAAAATTCCAAAAGTATCAAACACAAAAAAATGCTTACCGAAGAAAGAAAATGTATCATGCTAGGCACCTTCCTCCCGCCCTGTGGTGCAACTGATGTCCCTCTCTCCAAAAATGTACTCAATGGGACCATAATGTTTCAACCACACACACGTTGACCTACTGTGAGGAAAAAACGAGTTAGTACAATCCAAACATGAAAAAGGTCATTTTAAAATCAACATGAAAAACCAAAATTATAAAAGTATCAAACACAAAAAAATGCTTACCGAAAAGGAAAATGTATCGTGCTAGGCACAATCTTCCCGCCCTGTGGTGCAACTGATGTCCCTCTCTCCGAAAATGTACTCAATGGGACCATAATGTTGCAGCAACACACACGTTGACCTGCTGTGAGGATAAAACGAGTTCATACATTTCAAACATGAGAAAGGTCATTTTAAAATCAGCACGAAAAACCAAAATTCCAAAAGTATCAAACACAAAAAAATGCTTACCGAAGAAAGAAAATGGATCGTGCTAGGCACCCTCCTCCCGCCCTGTGGTGCAACTGATGTCCCTCTATTCAAAAATGTACTCAATGGGACCATAATGTTGCACCACACACACGTTGACCTGCTTTGAGGAAAAAACGAGTTAGTACATTCCAAACATGAAAAAGGTCATTTTAAAATCAACATGAAAAACCAAAATTCCAAAAGTATCAAACAAAAAAAATACTTACCGAAGAAAGAAAACGTATCGTGCTAGGCACCCTCCTCCCGCCCTGTGGTGCAAGTGATGACCCTCTCTCCAAAAATGTACTCAATGGGACCATAATGTTGCAACCACACACACGTTGACCTGCTGTGAGGAAAAAACGAGTTAGTACATTTCAAACATGAAAAAGGGCATTTTAAAATCAACATGAATCACCAAAGTTCCAAAAGTATCAAACACAAAAAAATGCTTACCGAAGAAAGAAAATCTATCGTGCTAGGCACCCTCCTCCCGCCCTGTGGTGCAAGTGATGTCCCTCTGTCCAAAAATGTACTCAATGGGACCGTAATGTTGCAACCACACACACGTTGACCTGCTGTGAGGAAAAAACGAGTTAGTACATTCCAAACATGAAAAAGGTCATTTTAAAATCAACATGAAAAACCAAAATTCCAAAAGTATCAAACACATAAAAATGCTCACCGAAGAAAGAAAATGTATCGTGCTAGGCACCCTCCACCCGCCCTGTGGTGCAAGTGATGTCCCGGTCTCCAAAAATGTACTCAATGGGACCATAATGTTGCAACCACACACACGTTGACCTGCTGTGAGGAAAAAACGAGTTAGTACATTCCAAACATGAAAAAGGTCATTTTAAAATCAACATGAAAAACCAAAATTCCAAAAGTATCACACACAAAAAAATGCTTACCGAAGAATGAAAATGTATCGTGCTAGGCACCTTCCTCCCGCCCTGCGGTGCAACTGATGTCCCTCTCTCCAAAAATGTACTCAATGGGACCATAATGTTTCAACCACACACACGTTGACCTGCTGTGAGGAGAAAACGAGTTAGTACATTCCAAACATGAAAAAGGTCATTTTAAAATCAACATGAAAAACAAAAATTCCAAAAGTATCAAACACAAAATAATGCTTACCGAAGAAAGAAAATGTATCGTGCTAGGCACCTTCCTGTCGCCCTGTGGTGCAACTGATGTCCCTCTCTCCAAAAATGTACTCAATGGGACCATAATGTTTCAACCACACACACGTTGACCTACTGTGAGGAAAAAACGAGTTAGTACATTCCAAACATGAAAAAGGTCTTTTTAAAATCAACATGAAAAATCAAAATTATAAAAATATCAAACACAAAAAAATTCTTACCGAAAAAGAAAATGTATCGTGCTAGGCACAATCTTCCCGCCCTGAGGTGCAACTGATGTCCCTCGCTCCAAAAATGTACTCAATGGGACCATAATGTTGCAGCAACACACACGTTGACCTACTGTGAGGATAAAACGAGTTAGTACATTTCAAACATGAGAAAGGTCATTTTCAAATCAGCACGAAAAACCAAAATTCCAAAAGTATCAAACACAAAAAAATGCTTACCGAAGAAAGAAAATGGATCGTGCTAGGCACCCTCCTCCCGCCCTGTGGTTCAACTGATGTCCCTCTATTCAAAAATGTACTCAATGGGACCATAATGTTGCACCACACACACGTTGACCTGCTTTGAGGAAAAAACGAGTTAGTACATTCCAAACATGAAAAAGGTCATTTTAAAATCAACATGAAAAACCTAAATTCCACAAGTATCAAACAAAAAAAATACTTCCCGAAGAAAGAAAATGTATAGTGCTAGGCACCCTCCTCCCGCCCTATGGTGCAAGTGACGACCCTCTCTCCAAAAATGTACTCAATGGGACCATAATGTTGCAACCACACACACGTTGACCTGCTGTGAGGAAAAAACGAGTTAGTACATTTCAAACATGAAAAAGGCATTTTAAAGTCAACATGAAAAACCAAAATTCCAAAAGTATCAAACACAAAATAATGCTTACCGAAGAAAGAAAATGTATCGTGCTAGGCACCCTCCTCCCGCCCTGTGGTGCAAGTGATGTCCCTCTCTCCAAAAATGTACTCAATGGGACCATAATGTTGCAACCACACACACGTTGACCTGCTGTGAGGAAAAAACGAGTTAGTACATTTCAAACATGAAAAAGGTCATTTTAAAATCAACATGAAAAACCAAAGTTCCAAAAGTATCAAACACAAAAAAATGCTTACCGAAGAATGAAAATGTATCGTAATAGGCACATTCCTCCCGCCCTGCGGTGCAACTGATGTCCCTCTCTCCAAGAATGTACTCAATGGGACCATAATGTTTCAACCACACACACGTTGACCTGCTGTGAGGAAAAAACGAGTTAGTACATTCCAAACATGAAAAAGGTCATTTTAAAATCAACATGAAAAACCAAAATTCCAAAAGTATCAAACACAAAAAAATGCTCACCGAAGAAAGAAAATGTATCGTGCTAGGCACCCTCCACCCGCCCTGTGGTGCAAGTGATGTCCCTCTTTCCAAAAATGTACTCAATGGGACCATAATGTTGCAACCACACACACGTTGACCTGCTGTGAGGAAAAAACGAGTTAGTACATTCCAAACATGAAAAAGGTCAGTATAAAATCAACATGAAAAACCAAAATTCCAAAAGTATCAAACACAAAAAAATGCTTACCGAAGAATGAAAATGTATCGTGCTAGGCACTTTCCTCCCGCCCTGCGGTGCAACTGATGTCCCTCTCTCCAAAAATGTACTCAATGGGACCATAATGTTTCAACCACACATATGTTGACCTGCTGTGAGGAAAAAACGAGTTAGTACATTCCAAACATGAGAAAGGTCATTTTAAAATCAACATGAAAAACCAAAATTATAAAAGTATCAAACACAAAAAAATGCTTACCGAAAAAGAAAATGTATTTTGCTAGGCATCCTCTTCCCGCCCTGTGGTGCAAGTGATGTCCCTCTCGCCAAAAATGTACTCAATGGGACCATAATGTTGCAACCACACACACGTTGACCTGCTGTGAGGAAAAAACGAGTTAGTACAATCCAAACATGAAACAGGTCATTTTAAAATCAACATGAATAACCAAAATTCCAAAAGTAACAAACACAAACAAATGCTCACCGAAGAAAGAAAATGTATCGTGCTAGGCACCCTCCTCCCGCCCTGTGGTGCAAGTGATGTCCCTCTCTCCAAAAATGTACTCAATCGGACCATAATGTTGCAACCACACACACGTTGACCTGCTGTGAGGAAAAAACGAGTTAGTACATTCCAAACATGAAAAAGGTCATTTTAAAATCAACATGAAAAACCAAAATTCCAAAAGTATCAAACACAAAAAAATGCTTACCGAAAAAGAAAATGTATTTTGCTAGGCACCCTCTTCCCGCCCTGTGGTGCAAGTGATGTCCCTCTCTCCAAAAATGTACTCAATAGGACCATAATGTTGCAACCACGCACACGTTAACCTGCTGTGAGGAAAAAACGAGTAAGTACATTTCAAATCATGAAAATGGTCATTTTAAAATCAACATGAAAAACCAAAATTCCAAAAGTATCAAATATAAAATTATGCTTACCGAAGAAAGAAAATGTATCCTGCTAGTCACCTTCTTCCCACCCTGTGGTGCAACTGATGTCCCTCTCTCCAAAAATGTACTCAATGGGAACATAATGTTGCAACCACACACACGTTGACCTGCTGTGAGGAAAAAATGAGTTAGTATATTTCAAACATGAAAAAGGTCATTTTAAAATCAACATGAAAAACCAAAATTCCAAAAGTATCAAACACAAAAAAATGCTTACCGAAAAAATAAAATGTATCGTGCTAGGCACCCTTCTCCCGCTCTGTGGTGCAAGTGATGTCCCTCTCTCCAAGAATGTACTCAATGGGACCATAATGTTGCAACCACACACACGTTGACCTGCTGTGAGGAAAAAACGAGTTAGTACATTCCAAACATGAAAAAGGTCAGTATAAAATCAACATAAAAAACCAAAATTCCAGAAGTATCAAACAGAAAAAAATGCTTACCGAATTAAGAAAATGTATCATGTTAGGCACCCTCCTCCCGCCCTGTGGTACAACTGATGTCCCTCGCTCCAAAAATGTACTCAATGGGACCGTAATGTTGCAACCACACACACGTTGACCTCCTGTGAGGAAACAACGAGTTAGTACATTCCAAACATGAAAAAGGTCATTTTAAAATCAACATGAAAAACCAAAACTATAAAAGTATCAAACACAAAAAAATGCTTACCGAAAAACAAAATGTATCGTGCTAGGCACCCTCTTCCCGCCATGTGGTGCAACTGATGTCCCTCTCTCCAAAAATGTACTCAATGGGACCATAATGGTGCAACCACGCACACGTTGATCTGCTGTGAGGAAAAAACGAGTTAGTACATTTCAAATCATGAAAAAGGTCATTTTAAAATCAACATGAAAAACCAAAATTCCAAAAGTATCAAACACAAAAAAATGCTTACCGAACAAAGAAAATGCATCGTGCTAGGCACCCTCCTCCCGCCCTGTGGTGCAAGTGATGTCCCTCTCTCCAAAAATATCCTCAATGGGACAGTAATGTTGCAACCACACACACATTGACTGCTGTGGGGAAAAAACGAGTTAGTACATTTCAAACATGAAAAAGGTCATTTCAAAATCAACGTGAAAAACCAAAATTCCAAAAGTATCAAACACAAAATAATGCTAACCGAAGAAAGAAAATGTATCGTGCTAGGCACCCTCCTCCCGCCCTGTGGTGCAAGTGATGTCCCTCTCTCCAAAAATGTACTCAATGGGACCATAATGTTGCAACCACACACACGTTGACCTGCTGTGAGGAAAAAACGAGTTAGTACATTTCAAACATGAAAAAGGTCATTTTAAAATCAACATGAAAAACCAAAATTCCAAAAGTAACAAACACAAAAAAATGCTTACCGAAGAAAGAAAATGTATAACGCTCCGCAACCTCCTCCCGCCCTGTTGTGCAAGTGATGTCCCTCTCTCCAAAAGTGTACTCAATGGGACCGTAATGTTGCAACCACACACACGTTGACCTGCTGTGACGAAAAAATGAGTTAGTACACTTCAAACATGAAAAAGGTCATTTTAAAATCAACATGAAAAACCAAAATTTCAAAAGTATCAAACACAAAAAATTTCTTACCGACGAAAGAAAATGTATAACGCTCATCACCCTCCTCCCGCCCTGTGGTGCAACTGATGTCCCTCTCTCCAAAAATGTACTCAATGGGACCGTAAAGTTGCAACCAAACACACGTTGACCTGCTGTGAGGAAAAAACGAGTTAGTATATTTCAAACATGAAAAAGGTCATTTTAAAATCAACATGAAAAACAAAAATTCCAAAAGTAACAAACACAAAATAATGCTTATCGAAGAAAGAAAATGTATTGTGCTAGGCACCCTCCTCACGCCCTGTGGTGCAACTGATGTCCCACTCTCCAAAAATGTACTCAATGGGACCATAATGTTGCAACCAAACACACGTTGACCTGCTGTGAGGAAAAAACGCGTTAGTACATTTCAAACATGAGAAAGGTCATTTTAAAATCAGCACAAAAAACCAAAATTCCAAAATTATCGAACACAAGAAAATGCTTACCGAAGAAAGAAAATGTATCGTGCTAGGCACCCTATTCCCGCCCTGTGGTGCAAGTGATGTCCCTCTCGCCAAAAATGTACTCAATGGGACCATAATGTTGCAACAACACACACGTTGACCTGCTGTGAGGAAAAAACGAGTTAGTACATTCCAAACATGAAACAGGTCATTTTAAAATCAACATGAATAACCAAAATTCCAAAAGTAACAAACACAAACAAATGCTCACCGAAGAAAGAAAATGTATCCTGCTAGGCACCCTCCTCCCGCCCTGTGGTGCAAGTGATGTCCCTCTCTCCAAAAATGTACTCAATGGGATCATAATGTTGCAACCACACACACGTTGACCTGGTGTGAGGATAAAACGAGTTACTACATTCCAAACATGAAAAAGGTCATTTTAAAATCAACATGAAAAACCAAAATTCCAAAAGTGTCAAACACAAAAAAATGCCTACCGAGAAAGAAAATGTATCGTGCTACGCACCTTCCTCCCGCCCTGTGGTGCAACTGATGTCCCTCTCTCCAAAAATGTACTCAATGGGACCATAATGTTGCAACCACACACACGTTGACCTCCTGTGAGGAAAAAACGAGTTAGTACATTCCAAACAAGAAAAAGGTCATTTTAAAATCAACACGAAAAACCAAAATTATAAAAGTATCAAACACAAACAAATGCTTACCGAAAAAGAAAATGTATCGTGCTAGGCACCCTCTTCCCGCCCTGTGGTACAACTGATGTCCCTCTCTCCAAAAATGTACTCAATGGGACCATAATGTTGCAACCACGCACACGTTGACCTGCTGTGAGGAAAAAACGAGTTAGTACATTTCAAACCATGAAAAAGGTCATTTTAAAATCAACATGAAAAACCAAAATTCCAAAAGTATCAAACACAAAAAAATGCTTACCGAAGAAGGAAAATGCATAACGCTCCGCACCCTACTCCCGCCCTGTTATGCAAGTGATCTCCCTCTCTCCAAAAATGTACTCAATGGGACCGTAACGTTGCAACCACACACACGTTGACCTGCTGTGACGAAAAAATGAGTTAGTACACTTCAAACATGAAAAAGGTCATTTTAATTCAACATGAAAAACCAAATTTCAAAAGTATCAAACACAAAAAATTTCCTACCGAAGAAAGAAAATGTATAACGCTCATCACCCTCCTCCCGCCCTGTTGTGCAAGTGATCTCCCTCTCTCCAAAAATGTACTCAATGGGACCGTAATGTTGCAACCACACACACGTTGACCTGCTGTGACGAAAAAATGAGTTAGTACACTTCAAACATGAAAAAGGTCATTTTACAATCAACATGAAAAACCAAAATTTCAAAAGTATCAAACACAAAAAATTTCTCACCGACGAAAGAAAATGTATAACGCTCATCACCCTCCTCCCGCCCTGTGGTGCAACTGATGTCCCTCTCTCCAAAAATGTACTCAATGGGACCGTAATGTTGCAACCACACACACGTTGACCTGCTGTGAGGAAAAAACGAGTTAGTATATTTCAAACATGAAAAAGGTCATTTTAAAATCAACATGAAAAACAAAAATTCCAAAAGTAACAAACACAAAATAATGCTTATCGAAGAAAGAAAATCTATTGTGCTAGGCACCTTCCTCACGCCCTGTGGTGCAACTGATGTCCCTCTCTCCAAAAATGTACTCAATGGGACCATAATGTTGCAACCAAACACACGTTGACCTGCTGTGAGGAAAAAACGCGTTAGTACATTTCAAACATGAGAAAGGCCATTTTAAAATCAGCACAAAAAACCAAAATTCCAAAAGTATCAAACACAAGAAAATGCTTACCCAAGAAAGAAAATGTATCGTGCTAGGCACCCTCCTCCCGCCCTGTGGTGCAAGTGATGTCCCTCTCGCCAAAAATGTACTCAATGGGACCATAATGTTGCAACAACACACACGTTGACCTGCTGTGAGGAAAAAACGAGTTAGTACAATCCAAACATGAAACAGGTCATTTTAAAATCAACATGAATAACCAAAATTCCAAAAGTAACAAACACAAACAAATGCTCACCGAAGAAAAAAAATGTATCCTGCTAGGCACCGTCCTCCCGCCCTGTGGTGCAAGTGATGTCCCTCTCTCCAAAAATGTACTCAATGGGACCATAATGTTGCAACCACACACACGTTGACCTGGTGTGAGGATAAAACGAGTTAGTACATTCCAAACATGAAAAAGGTCATTTTAAAATCAACATGAAAAACCAAAATTCCAAAAGTGTCAAACACAAAAAAATGCCTACCGAAGAAAGAAAATGTATCGTGCTACGCACCTTCCTCCCGCCCTGTGGTGCAACTGATGTCCCTCTCTCCAAAAATGTACTCAATGGGACCATAATGTTGCAACCACACACACGTTGACCTGCTGTGAGGAAAAAACGAGTTAGTACATTCCAAACAAGAAAAAGGTCATTTTAAAATCAACACGAAAAACCAAAATTATAAAAGTATCAAACACAAACATATGCTTACCGAAAAAGAAAATGTATCCTGCTAGGCACCCTCTTCCCGCCCTGTGGTACAACTGATGTCCCTCTCTCCAAAAATGTACTCAATGGGACCATAATGTTGCAACCACGCACACGTTGACCTGCTGTGAGGAAAAAACGAGTTAGTACATTTCAAACCATGAAAAAGGTCATTTTAAAATCAACATGAAAAACCAAAATTCCAAAAGTATCAAACACAAAAAAATGCTTACCGAAGAAGGAAAATGTATAACGCTCCGCACCCTCCTCCCGCCCTGTTGTGCAAGTGATCTCCCTCTCTCCAAAAATGTACTCAATGGGACCGTAACGTTGCAACCACACACACGTTGACCTGCTGTGACGAAAAAATGAGTTAGTACACTTCAAACATGAAAAAGGTCATTTTAATTCAACATGAAAAACCAAATTTCAAAAGTATCAAACACAAAAAATTTCTTACCGAAGAAAGAAAATGTATAACGCTCATCACCCTCCTCCCGCCCTGTTGTGCAAGTGATCTCCCTCTCTCCAAAAATGTACTCAATGGGACCATAATGTTGCAACCACACACACGTTGACCTGCTGTGAGGAAAAAACGAGTTAGTACATTCCAAACAAGAAAAAGGTCATTTTAAAATCAACACGAAAAACCAAAATTCCAAAAGTATCAAACACAAAAAAATGCTTATCAAAGAAAGAAAATGTATCGTGCTCGGCACCCTACTCCCGCCCTGTGGTGCAGCTGATGTCCCTGTCTCAAAAAATTTACTCAATGGGATCGTAATGTTGCCACCACACACAAGTTGACCTGCTGTGAGGAAAAAACGAGTTGGTACATTTCAAACATGATAAAGGTCATTTTAAAATCAATATGAAAAACCAAAATTCCAAAAGTATCAAACACAAAAAAATGCTTACTGAAGAGAGAAAATGTATGGAGCTCAGCACCCTCCTCCCGCCCTGTGGTGCAACTGATGTCCCTGTCAAAAAAATTTACTCAATGGGACCGTAATGTTGCAACCGCACACAAGTTGACCTGCTGTGAGGAAAAAACGAGTTAGTACATTTCAGACATGGAAAAGGTCATTTTAAAATCAACATGAAAAACCAAAATTACAAAAGTATCAAACACAAAGAATGCCAACCGAAGAAAGAAAATGTATCGAGCTCCGCACCCTCCTCCCGCCCTGTGGTGCAACTGATGTCCCTTTCTCCAAAAATGTACCCAATGGGACTGTAATGTTTCAACCACACATAAGTTGACCTGCTGTGAGGAAAAAACGAGTTGGTACATTTCAAACATGAAAAAGGTCATTTTAAAGTCAACATGAAAAACCAAAATTCCAAAAGTAACAAACACAAAAAAATGCTTACCGAAGAAAGGAAATGAATCGTGCTCCGCACCTTCTTCCGCCCTGTATTGCAACTGATGTCCCTTTCTCCAAAAATGTACTCAATGGGACCGTAATGTTGCAACCACACACAAGTTGACCTGCTGTCAGGAAAAAACGAGTTGGTACATTTCAAACATGAGAAAGGTCATTTTAAAATCAACATTAAGAACCAAAATTCCAAAAGTATCAAACACAAAAAAATTCTTACCGAAGAATGAAAATGTATCGTGCTCCATACTCTCCTCCCGCCCTGTGGTGCAACTGATGTCTCTTTCTCCAAAAATGTACTCAATGGGACCGTAATGTTGCAACCACACACACGTTGACCTGCTGTGAGGACAAAACGAGTTAGTACATTCCAAACAAGAAAAAGGTCATTTTAAAATCAACACGAAAAACCAAAATTATAAAAGTATCAAACACAAACATATGCTTACCGAAAAAGGAAATGTATCCTGCTAGGCACCCTGTTCCCGCCCTGTGGTACAACTGATGTCCCTCTCTCCAAAAATGTACTCAATGGGACCATAATGTTGCAACCACGCACACGTTGACCTGCTGTGAGGAAAAAACGAGTTAGTACATTTCAAACCATGAAAAAGGTCATTTTAAAATCAACATGAAAAACCAAAATTCCAAAAGTATCAAACACAAAAAAATGCTTACCGAAGAAGGAAAATGTATAACGCTCCGCACCCTCCTCCCGCCCTGTTGTGCAAGTGATCTCCCTCTCTCCAAAAATGTACTCAATGGGACCGTAACGTTGCAACCACACACACGTTGACCTGCTGTGACGAAAAAATGAGTTAGTACACTTCAAACATGAAAAAGGTCATTTTAATTCAACATGAAAAACCAAATTTCAAAAGTATCAAACACAAAAAATTTCTTACCGAAGAAAGAAAATGTATAACGCTCATCACCCTCCTCCCGCCCTGTTGTGCAAGTGATCTCCCTCTCTCCAAAAATGTACTCAATGGGACCATAATGTTGCAACCACACACACGTTGACCTGCTGTGAGGAAAAAACGAGTTAGTACATTCCAAACAAGAAAAAGGTCATTTTAAAATCAACACGAAAAACCAAAATTCCAAAAGTATCAAACACAAAAAAATGCTTATCAAAGAAAGAAAATGTATCGTGCTCGGCACCCTACTCCCGCCCTGTGGTGCAGCTGATGTCCCTGTCTCAAAAAATTTACTCAATGGGACCGTAATGTTGCCACCACACACAAGTTGACCTGCTGTGAGGAAAAAACGAGTTGGTACATTTCAAACATGATAAAGGTCATTTTAAAATCAATATGAAAAACCAAAATTCCAAAAGTATCAAACACAAAAAAATGCTTACTGAAGAGAGAAAATGTATGGAGCTCAGCACCCTCCTCCCGCCCTGTGGTGCAACTGATGTCCCTGTCAAAAAAATTTACTCAATGGGACCGTAATGTTGCAACCGCACACAAGTTGACCTGCTGTGAGGAAAAAACGAGTTAGTACATTTCAGACATGGAAAAGGTCATTTTAAAATCAACATGAAAAATCAAAATTACAAAAGTATCAAACACAAAGAATGCCAACCGAAGAAAGAAAATGTATCGAGCTCCGCACCCTCCTCCCGCCCTGTGGTGCAACTGATGTCCCTTTCTCCAAAAATGTACCCAATGGGACTGTAATGTTTCAACCACACATAAGTTGACCTGCTGTGAGGAAAAAACGAGTTGGTACATTTCAAACATGAAAAAGGTCATTTTAAAATCAACATGAAAAACCAAAATTCCAAAAGTAACAAACACAAAAAAATGCTTACCGAAGAAAGGAAATGAATCGTGCTCCGCACCTTCTTCCGCCCTGTATTGCAACTGATGTCCCTTTCTCCAAAAATGTACTCAATGGGACCGTAATGTTGCAACCACACACAAGTTGACCTGCTGTCAGGAAAAAACGAGTTGGTACATTTCAAACATGAAAAAGGTCATTTTAAAATCAACATTAAGAACCAAAATTCCAAAAGTATCAAACACAAAAAAATTCTTACCGAAGAAAGAAAATGTATCGTGCTCCATACTCTCCTCCCGCCCTGTGGTGCAACTGATGTCTCTTTCTCCAAAAATGTACTCAATGGGACCGTAATGTTGCAACCACACACAAGTTGACCTGCTGTGAGGAAAAAACGAGTTAGTACATTCCAAACATGAAAAAGGTCATTTCAAAATCAACATCAAAAACCAAAATTATCAAATTATCAAACACAAAAATGCTTACGGAAAAAGAAAATGTATCATGCTAGGCACCCTCTTCCCGCCCTGTGGTGCAACTGATGTCCCTCTCTCCAAAATTGTACTCAATGGGACCATAATGTTGCAACCACGCACACGTTGACCTGCTGTGAGGAAAAAACGAGTTAGTACATTTCAAATCATGAAAAAGGTCATTTTAAAATCAACATGAAAAACCAAAATTCCAAAAGTATCAAACACAAAAAAATGCTTACCGATGAAAGAAAATGTATCGTGCTAGGCACTCTCCTCCCGCCCTGTGGTGCAAGTGATGTCCCTCTCTCCAAAAATGTACTCAATGGGACCATAATGTTGCAACCACACACACATTGACCTGCTCTGAGGAAAAAACGAGTTAGTACATTCCAAAGATGAAAAAGGTCATTTTAAAATCAACATGAAAAACCAAAATTCCAAAAGTATCAAACCCAAAAAAATGCTTACCGAAGAAAGAAAATGTATCGTGCTAGGCACCCTCCTCCCACCCTGTCGTGCAAGTGATGTCCCTCTCTCCAAAAATGTACTTAATGGGACCGTAAGGTTGCAACCTCACACACGTTGACCTGCTGTGAGGAAAAAACGAGTTAGTACATTCCAAACATGAAAAAGGTCATTTTAAAATCAACATGAAAAACCAAAATTCCTAAAGTATCAAACACAAAAAAATGCTTACTGAAGAAAGAAAATGTATCGTGCTCGGCACTCTCCTCCCGCCCTGTGGTGCAACTGATGTCCCTGTCTCCAAAAATTTACTCAATGGGACCGTAATGTTGCAACACACACAAGTTGACCTTCTGTGAGGAAAAAACGAGTTAGTACATTTCAAACATGAAAAAGGTCATTTTAAAATCAACATGAAAAACCAAAATTCCAAAAGTATCAAACAAAAAAAATTGCTTACTGAAGAGATAAAATGTATCGTGCTCAGCACCCTCCTCCCGCCCTGTGGTGCAACTGTAGTCCCTGTCTAAAAAAATTTACTCAATGGGACCGTAATGTTGCAACCACACACAAGTTGACCTGCTGTGAGGAAAAAACGAGTTAGTACATTTCAAACATGAAAAAGGTCAGTTTATAATCAACATGAAAAACTAAAATTCCAAAAGTATCAAAAATAAAAATGCTTACTGAAGAAAGGAAATGTATCGTGCTCGGCACCCTCCTCCCGCCCTGTGGTGCAAGTGATGTCCCTCTCTCCAAAAATGTACTCAATGGGACCGTAATTTTGCAACCACACCCAAGTTGACCTGCTGTGAGGAAAAAACAAGTTAGTACATTTAAAACGTGAAAAAGGTCATTTTAAAATCAACATGAAAAACCAAAATTACAAAGATATCGAACACAAAGAATGCCTACCGAAGAGAGAAAATGTATTGTGCTCCGCACCCTCCTCCCGCCCTGTGGTGCAACGGATGTCCCTTTCTCCAAAAATGTACTCAATGGGACTGTAATGTTTCAACCACACATAAGTTGACCTGCTGTCAGGAAAAAACGAGTTGGTACATTTCAAACATGAAAAAGGTCATTTTAAAATCAACATGAAAAACCAAAATTCCAAAAGCATCAAACACAAAAAAATGATAACCGAAGTAAGAAAATGTATCGTGCTAGGCACCATCCTCCCGCCCTGTGGTGCAACTGATGTCCCTCTCTGCAAAAATGTACTCAATGGGACCGTAATGTTGCAACCACACAGAAGTTGACCTGCTGTGAGAAAAAAACATGTTAGCACATTTCAAACATGATAAAGGTCATTTTAAAATCAACATGAAAAACCAAAATTCCAAAAGTATCAAACACAAAGAATGCCTACCGAAGAAAGAAAATGTATCGTGCTCCGCACCCTCCTCCCGCCCTGTGGTGCAACTGATGTTCATCTCTCAAAAAATGTACTCAATGGGACCGTAATGTTGCAACCACACAGAAGTTGACCTGCTGTGAGGAAAAAACAAGTTAGTACATTTCAAACGTGAAAAAGATCATTTTAAAATCAACATGAAAAACCAAAATTCCAAAAGTATCAAACACAAAAAAATGCTTACCGAAGAAAGAAAATGTATCGTGCTCTGCACCTTCTTCCCGCCCTGTGGTGCAACTGATGTCTCTTTCTCCAAAAATGTACTCAATGGGACCGTAATGTTGCAACCACACTGAAGTTGACCTGCTGTGAGAAAAAAACGAGTTAGTACATTTCAAATATGGAAATGGTCATTTTAAAATGAACATGAAAAACCAAAATTCCAAAACTATCAAACACAAAATAATGCTTACCAAAGAAAGAAAATGTATCGTGCTTTGCACCCTCCTCCCCCCCTGCGGTGTAACTGATGTCCCTTTCTCCAAAAATGTACTGAATGGTAGTGTAATGTTGCAACCACACACAAGTTGACCTGCTGTGAGGAAAAAACGTGTCGGTAAATTTCAAACATGAAAAAGGTCATTTTAAAATCAACATGAAAAACCAAAATTCCAAAAGTATCAAACGCAAGAAAATGCTTACCGAAGAATGAAAATGTATCGTGCTTGGCTCCCTCCTCCCGCCCCGTGGTGCAACTGATGTCCCTTTCTCCAAAAATGTACTCAATGAGCGTGTAATGTTGCAACCACACACAAGTTGACCTGCTGTCAGGTAAAAACGAGTTAGTACATTTCAAACATGAAAAAGGTCATTTTAAAGTCAACATTAAAAGCCATAATTCCAAAAGTATAGATCAGAAAAAAATGCTTACCAATGAAGGAAAACGTATCGTGTTCCACACCCTCCTCCGTGCCCTGTGGTGCCACAGATATCCCTTTCTCCATAAATGTACTCAATGGGAGCATTATGTTGCAACCACACACGTTAGTTGGCCTGCTGTGAGGAAAAAACGAGTTAGTACATTTCAAACATGAAAAAGGTCAATTTAAAATCAAATGAAAAACCAAAATTACAAAGATATCGAACACAAAGAATGCCTACCGAAGAGAGAAAATGTATCGTGCTCCACACCCTCCTCCCTGCCCTGTGGTGCAACTGATGTCCCTTTCTCCAAAAATGTACTCAATGGGAGCGTAACACAAGTTACCCGCTGTGAGGAAAAAACGAGTTAGTACATTTCATACATGAAAAAAGTCATTTTAAAATTAACATGAAAAACTAAAATTCCAAAAGTATAAAACAGAAAAAAATGCTTACCAAAGAAAGAAAATGTGTTGTGCTCTGCACCCTCCTCCCTGCCCTGTAATGAAACAGTGGTCGAAGTATAAAACTCTCCCCTGACGTTTCGTCTCCGACTACGGGAGGCATCCTCGGAGGTACAGCTTGGATGTCAGCGTTGCACCGCAAGCGTGACGATCGATTACTTTCAATCGACAATGCGTACAATGCGCCCGCATAATTTTTTCATGTAAAAAATGTCTAATACAAATCCAGCAAACTTAACACCCTCGAAGAACAGAAACATGAGAAATTTTTGCAAGTACTTGTAAACACAGCCGCTAATGATAATACGTCAGTCTCATCCTGGGCTACAAAAGAGGAGTATCTCTTACCTTCATGCCGAGTAGATTTCTGCTGGACGGTGGATACAGAAAATAAAATCTTCTGTTACAGAAGTCCTTTATAGAATACTGGAAGTTTCGAATTCGGCTTGTATGTAACTGTCGAAGGCGGAGCAAAAAAGACAAGTCTTGCGATGTGACAGCTACTTGTATACATACACCATTCAAAGAGCAGTTATTCCTTGCGGGAAAACAGAGAGTAATTAATACGTTGCGGGAAAACAATCAAAGAGTAAATATACGTGGCGGGAAAAACAATCTCGTAGCGAACATGACTAAAACCTACGTATCAGTCGTACAGATTTTTGACCTGAGCTCAAAATATAATATATGAATTCGAGTAATGTACTGTGTTGTAAATAGCAACGTCGATTGCAGTAGCCCTCTGTCGACCTGTATGTTTACAGAAATTATGGCCAAATTCTTCCATCCATTTATAAAGATCAGCTATTTATAAAGTCCAAAGATTCGAAATTCGTTTTTGCTTGACTCAGTGCCGCAACTTTAAATTTTTAGCTGACAGTTCGTTACACTGATAGCTAAACATGCAAGCGAAAGAGATGTCAAATTTTACTTTTCCTTTGTTTGTTGCAGACTTGCGTAATAAAGAAATAAACTTTTGCAAAACCCTTTGTTTATTCTCATAAAAAGCAACCTTTATACATGATTCATGTGGTTCTGGGCTATTAACGACTTATTCCTGTTGAGTATGTGGTTTTTAAAAGTAGTCTCACGAGAAGAGGTGTTACCAGGAACTAGGAAATGTGTCAAAGACAAAATAGAAAACTCAGCATACCACATTATTCATAGCCGACATGTGTTTGTTTGCACAGTCGTACGTCAACAAGTTTTAATGATAACATAGTGAACGGTCTGCTACGAGCTCACATTGATTTCTTGTCTCAGAGTATGTGCTCTATTGTGGTTAGCCGACATCAACAAGAACGAGAAACATCCCACTTGTCTACATCTACATCTACATGGTTACTCTGCACTTCGCAATTAAGTTCGTGGCAGAGGGTTCATCGAACCACCTTCGAGCTATTTCTGTACGGTTCCACTGTCTAACAGCGCACAGGAAAAACGAGCACTGTGCGAGCTCTGATCACGATTATGATTTCTCGCTATGTGGGTGGGTGCCAACAAAATATTTTCGCATTCGGAGGAGAATGTTGGTGATCGAAATTTCACGAGAAGATTCTACCGCAACGGAAAGCGCCTTTTAATTACTGTTACCCTAATTCGGGCATCATGTGCGCTGCACTCTCTCCCCTATTTCGTAACAATACAAAACGAGCTGCCCTTCTTTGAACGTTTTCGATGTCCTGCGTCAGTCCCACCTGATGCGGATCACACACCGTTCATCAATACTCCAGAAGAGGGCGCACAAGCGAGGTGTACGCAGTCTCTTTAGTCGATGTGTTGCATTTTCTACATTCTCTAGCAATAAATCGCAGTCTTCAGTTTGCTTTACCCACAGCATTATCTATATGACCATTCCAACTGAAGTTATTCGTAACTGCAATCCCCAAGAATTTAGTTGAGTTTACAGCCTTCAGATTCGTGTGATTCATAGCGTAACCGAAATTTAGCGGATTTCTTTTAGTACTCATGTGAATAACTTCACACTTCTCTTTATTCAGGCTCAACTGCCACTTTTTGCACCATACAGATATTTTATCGAATTCCTTTTGGTCATCTTTTGACTTACAAGACGGTAAATGTCAGTATTTTCTGCAAACAATGTAGGAGGGCCTTAACACTTCCTTGGGAAACACCATTCATTACTTCTATTTTACTAGATGATTTTACATCAGTTACTATGAACTGTGACTTGCCCAACAGGAACACACGAATCCAGCCGCACAACTGACACGATACTTCATAGGCACGCGAGTTGATTAGAAGACACTTGTGAGGAACGGTGCCGAAAGCCTTCTGGAAATATAAAAATACGGAATCAGTTTAACAACCCCTGTCGACAGCACTCATTACTTCATGAGAACAGAGAGCTAGTTGTGTTTCACAAGAACGATGTTTCCTGAATCCGTGCTATTAGTCAGTAAATCGTTTTCTTCGACATAATTCGTTATGTTTGAACACAGAGTACGTTCCAAAAACCTACTGCAAATGGACGTTAGTGATAGGGGTCTGTTATTCAACGGATTACTCATGTTTCCTTTCTCGATGTGAATTGTACGACTTTCCAGTCTTTAGGTACAGATTTTTCAATGAGCGAGCGTTTGTGTATCATTGTTAGATGCGAAACTGTTGCTGAAAGGAATCCGACTGGTATGCAATTTGGACCGGAGACCTTGCCTTTATTAAGTGATTTAAGATGCTTCACTACACTGATGATATCTACTTCTAAGAAACTCATGTTGGCAGGTGTTCTGGATTCGAATTCTGGAAGATTTACTTCGCCCCATTTGGTGAACGAGTTTCTGAAAACCGTGTTTAATAACTCTGATTTAGAGGCACTGTCATCAGTGGCATAGCCATTGTTATTGCGCGGAAAATTAGTATACACGCTATGTGATCAAAAGAATGCTGCGCGATGTCTGCGCGCATTGTCACGGTCCGTGCGGCTACCGCCGTCCATGGTTCGAGTCCGCACGCGGGCCTTGGTATGTGTGTTGTCCATAGCGTAAGTTGGTTTAAGTAGTATGTAGGCTTAGGGACCGATGACCTAAGTAGTTTGGTACTATAAGACCTTACCACGAATGTTTTTAATAGTATCCTGACACCCCCAAAAACATACTTTTTCATGTTAGGGGCATTGTGCTGCCACCTACTGCCAGGTACTCCACATCAGCGACCTCAGTAGTCATTAGACATTGTGAGAGAAGAAGAAAGCGGAACTCACGAACTTTGATCGCAGTCAGGTGTATGGGTGTAACATGTGTCATACGTCTGTATGCGAGATTTTCACAATACTAAACATCCACAGATCCACTGTTTCCGATGTGATAGTGAAGTGGAAACGTGGAGGGACAAGTATAGCACAAAATCGTACAGGCCGACCTCGTCTGTTGACTAACAGAGACCGCCGACAGTTGAAGATGGTCGTAATGTCTTATAGGTAGGCATCTATCCAGACCGTCACACAGGAATTTCAAACTGCATCAGGATTCACTGCAAGTACTATGAAAGTTAGGTGGGAGGTGAGAAAACTTGCATTTCGTGGTCGAGCGGCTGCTCATAAGTCACACATCACGCCGGTAAATGCCAAACGTAGTCTCGCTTGGTGTAAGGAGCGTGAACATTGGACGATTGAACAGTGGAAAAACGTTGTGTGTAGTGACGAATCACACTACACAATGTGGCGATCCGAAGGCAGGGTGTGGGTATGGCGAATGCCCAGTGAACTTGATCTGCCAGCGTGTGTAGTGGAACGTTAAAATTTGAATGTGGTGGTGTTATGGTGTGGTCGTGTGTTTCGTGGAGGGGGCTAGCACCCCTTGTTGTTTTGCGTGGCACTACCACAGCACAAGCCTATATTGATGTTTTAAGCAGCTTCTTGCTTCCAACTGTTGAAGAGCAATTTGGGAATGGCGATTGCATCTTTCAACACCATCGAGCACCTGTTCATAATGCATGGCCTGTGGCGGAGTGGTTACACGACAATAACATCCCTGTAATGGACCGGCCTGCACAGAGTCCTCACCTGAATTCTATAGAACAGCTTTGAGATGTTTTGGAACGCCAACTTCGTACCAGGTCTTACTGACCAACACCGATACCTTTCCTCAGTGCAGCACTCCGTGAAAAATGGGTTGCCATTCCCCAAGAAGCCTTCCATGACCTGATTGAACGTATGCCTGTGAGAGTGGAAGCTGTCATCAAGGCTAAGGGTGGGCCAACACCATACTGAATTCCAGCATTACCGATGGAGGGCGCCACAAACTTGTAAGTCATTTTCATCAGGTAGTGTTCTGTGTTCTGGATGCTAGCAAACATTCAGAAGCAATCCGGAAAATGACACAGAATACTGGCGTCGTTCACTGATAGTACAATACATCGAATCGCTCATATGACAAACTGTGCGGATGAGATACCGATTTTGTAATATCCAGTAATACTGATAAAGCACTTTGAATGAGATAATTTGCCTCGGAAAGTTTTCACAGTGGTTGGCAGAAAATAATGGACATCCAATATTCCGTTTAAGTAATTATTACACTATCCGACCCAAAGTTTCAAATCAAAGTGTACAATTTTACCCCAAACAGGGCAGCACTATTTGTGATGAACGTATACGCCACTAGAAGGAAAGTGCTTGTTTCTCCCTAGGGTCATGCCTGCCTTACACGTGTGAATATCTGTGGGCTATCGGCAGGTCGGGCAAGGATCATTTAATACCTTTTAAATGCCCGACACTAGGCCAATCACCAAAATCATTTATGCGTGTTGAATTAGATAGTGTTTCAGTATTTATTTCTGTTTCCTTTCTTTGTAATGTCATCACCGTCTACTTTGGATGGTCAAGATCAACCGCTCTTGCTCCACCATTTCCTTCACCATCCGGGTCCGTGCAACAGCGCCCCTGTCATCCCAGTCTCGATGCGTTCGGAACTGGGAAACTGAAAGACGGCGTCTGAGTCAGACCTGTCACTCCTACGGTTTTATGCAGAGCTGGGCTGAGTAACGCCTGCTAAGCTTAGCGATCGCAGACGCCAGGCAGTTGGCTTGGACCACGGTCAACATAACCTCATTCAAACATAAGTCGATTTGTGTCTGCATTATAAAGTCGTTCTCGATTGAAAACGTCAGTTTACGAGCCTAATTCTCGTCATTTGCGGGAGGTGTTACTGTTTTGTTTCAGTATGAAGAAAACAACGGTTGAGTATCATCGAATGCTCTCAAGTACTTATGGCAAGGACGCTATTAGCGAAAGAACGTCTTGTGGGTGGTTTCAATGCTTCAAGAACGGTGGGTTTTATTGTCGTAGACCGGCATAGTGGTGGAAGAGAGAATGTTTTCGAAGATGCAAAATGGGAGACATTGCTGAGTGAAGACTCGCGTCAAACTCGAGAAGAATTGGCACGATTAGTGGGAGTGACACAGTAAGCCATTTCAAAACGTCTCAAGGCTAGTGGCATGATTCAGAAAGAAGGAACTTGGGTCCTGTGTGAGCTGAAACCGAGAGACGTTGAATGGCGTTTGTGTGTCTGTGAACAGTTGCTTCAGAGGCAAAAATGGAAGGAATTTCTGCATCGTATTGCGACCGGGGACGAAAAATGGGTTAATTATGATAACCCTAAACGCAAATCAATGGGGTATCCCGGCAATGCTTCCACGTCGACGGCCAAACCGAATATTCACGGCTCGAAGATCGTGGTCTGCATTGGTGGGACCAGCTCGGCGTCGTGTACTATGACGTGTTAGAACCGAGTGACACAATCACAGGTGCTCGTTATAGAACGCAATTAATGCGTTTCAGCAGAGCATTAAAAGACAAACGGCCGCAAAACAGCGAGCGACTCGATAAAGTGATTTTGCAGCACGACAACGATCGACCCCACATTGCAAAGGAGGTCAAAACGTACTTGGAAACGTTAAAATGGGAAGTCCTACCCCACCCGCCGTATTCGCCAGACATTGCTCTCTCTGACTATCACCTGTTTAGATCAATGGTGCATGGCCTGGCTGACCAACACTTCCGATCTCATGAAGAAGTCACAAATTGGATCAATTCGTGGATCACTTCAAAAGATGCACAATTTTTTCGATGCGGGATTCGTTCACTGCCGAAAAGATGGGAGAAAGTAGTGACCAGAGATGGAAAATACTTTGAATGGTACATGTGTAACCAATTTGTTTTATTAAAGCCTCAAATGACGGGGGAAAATGGCGGAAGAAGAGTTGTATTTGCCATGCACATTTAAAATTAATTTTCAGGTTTATAATGGGCTCATGTGCTGCTCAAAGTATTTTAAAGAAGAACTGTCTTACGTGTATGTAATAGTGTACTCCATTGGCAGTTACAGATAATACAAGTATCGAAGGCCACCTAGAATTAGGTTCCAGTAGTTTCCGGCCTCGCCATGAATACGACCGCGAAGGGGAGCTAGCGACATCTGCCAGTAGATGCTCACACGAACTGCAGTCCGCTGCTAGCCTCGGGCGTATGGTGACACTCCTTTCAGTAACGTGTTGCTTGCTGCGGTGGTGCATCGACTACCGTGCAGGGATAAAGTTCCTCGGGTTTCCACTGGCTGTGTCCACTTGGATGGTATTATGGTGATTTTTCCCCATCATACTTCACAGTGAAGGAATGGTCCAAACAGTTTCGCCTAGGCAGAGAGAGCGTTGCTGATCCCCCCCAATCTGCCCGGGTCCTCCCCCCCCCCCCCCATGCCCATATGCCATAGTGCAGTGTTCAGTGTTGTGCGTCCCTTTTGAAAGTGCTGCGAACAGAACCAGACTGTCGCCGTGTTCCTCAATTGTGCCTGTCTATTTCCTAAGTGTTTTTAATGAGCATCACTGACCTCTTTGTTTTTTATGTTTTCTTCACAACTTTTTCGCCATGTATGGCACCAGTTTTAAACAGTCACCGTTTTATCACCTCTTTTTATTGTTATGTCTCCTCATTATGTTTTTAACTTTATCTGTAGGCTGCAGAGCGGCGTATTACACTGCTGCCAGTCCGCCCCCTCCCTATGGGGAGGCGACATATAATAAAAAAAAAGGTTGGTCGGCCAGCTGAGATGGCGACTGAGAAAACTATAGCTATTTCTGAAAGTGAAGTTCTGAGCGACAGGCGGTTGAAAGTTAAGGACATTGCAGCAAGGTTAGAGTTATCTAAAACAAGCGTTTTCCGGGTCGTGCATGGTCATTTGCACATGAAAAAGGTTGGTGCAAGTCGGGTGCCCAGACTTCTCTTTGCAGTGCAGAAGGAACAGCGCGTGACTCGTGCACCGAGTTTTTGGAGCTGTGCCGTGGCAACCAGAAAGAAGTTCTGGAATGTATGTTACACGGGATGAATCTATGGTTCTTTATTACGATCCTCTGTCCAAAAGAGAATCTCTTGAATGGCATAAACCAGATGCTCCTCCTCAAAGAAAGGCGAAGGCTACTCAGTCCACAAAGAAGGTCACGGAACAATCTTCTGTGATTCCAGAGGAATTCTTTTAGTTCATTTCAAAGAAAGGGATACCACTGTGAACGCACAGTACTATGCTTCACTTCTGCACAAATAACGCGAGTCCGTCATACTACAGGGGTGATGAAGGTCGTGACACGGTATTCGTCTTCTCCACGGCACTGCGCCAGTGCGCACAGGGGCAGTTGCGAAGGCTGCAGTAAAGGAATGTGGCTTCTACGAGACTGACCATCCACCTGTAGTCCAGATCTAGCCAACAGTGACTACTCCTCTTCTCCAAACTAAAGAACGTTCTTCGAAGAAGGCCATCTGTTGTGGCCGAGCGGTTCTAGGCTCTTCAGTCTGGAATCGCGCGACCGCTACGGTCGTAGGTTAAAATCCTGCATCGGGCATGGATGTGTGTGATGTCTTTACGTTAGTTAGGTTTAAGTAGTTCTAAGTTCTAGCGGACTGATGGCCTCGGATGTCAAGTCCCATAGTGCTCAGAGCCATTGGAGCCATTTCTTCGAAGTAGAAATTTGATGATAATAAAGTGAAAGCTGCTGTAATGAGACATTTTGCCGACACAGTATAAGATTATTTTTTGAAAGGCATAGAGGTGTGAAAAGTATATTGACATAAAGAGTGGTTAGGTTGAAACATAGTACCATTGAATGTAGTCAGGCAAGAGAGTTGTGGGACCTACGCCGTATAAGCAAACACCGTCTAAATAGCTGTTGATTCACTACTGCTTATTTGATATAGAGTTCCATTCGTAATCCACCTCATCGGCATCTCTGTTTATGCATAAAGAATACGTTATTCCGAGACATGAGATTCTTTGTCTCTGTTGTGGCTATTCCGAATATGTAGAGACGCGCAGGGCGTGGAACAATAAGTACAACGCAATATCATGTACGTCTCCAAGAAAATGTTTCGTGTTGAATGCAGGCTGAAACATTGACGAGGGTGAGAAATTTCAGATAAATCTGGTTAAAGTCACCCATAGCAAACTAACAAAACATGGTAACATACGTGTACGTAACTATGTGTTAGTGAGAATGAAGCCATGTTCAAAATAGTTTCGATTATCGAACGTTTTTTCTTCACAAGTGGCGGAACGACAGTAACTGTCTCCGAGAAAATGTTTCGTGTTGAATGCAGGGTGAAAGACTTATGAAGGTGAGAAACTTCATATAAATCTGATTAACGTCACCCGCAGCAAACTAACAAAACATGATAACATACGTGAACGTAACTTTGTGTTTGTGAGAATGAAGCCATGTTCAAAATTCAGTTTCGATTATCGAACTTTTTTCTTCATAAGTGGCGAAACGACAATAACTGGATAAAACTGGAGGACCATTTCTCTCAATATACTGGATAAAGACGTAGTTGTTTTCAAATTGGTAGTCCACTTATTTATTGTCTGTCTTATTTCTGATTATGATATAATCATACGAATTTAAAAAAAAAATATAATCGATGTAGACGACTGACAGCAAACATTTAATGGCCTTTGCTACAAGATTATTTTTTCCGCCACGAGTTATTTATTATTCTCTGAGTGTTTTGTTGCAACACAGTAGCTCCACAGTCTGACCAAGATAAACACCCCCTAACTTTGAGAAATTAATGTTTGATTTTGATTGTATTTCTGCTTAACTAAGACATGAATGATCGCGAAATAAATGTAAAAAGAGCCAAATCTCGCTGATACATTGAACAGCTTATTCAGTTAAGAAATACTTTCGTATACTGAATAACTGTAGCTTACTCCGCTGAAAGCAGTATAACGTAAACACAGTGTTTCATGTATAAGAAGCATGTAGGTACTTATGCTGCTGCCTGTTCTTATTATGACTGCCACTTTTCTTGACACGTCTAATGATTAGCACTTTCGTACACGTCACTCGACTTTCTAATACACAGATATTACGTAAATGTAATTAATTTTTCTTCAAAAGACGACAGTGCTGAAGATTATTGCTTTTTCAGCAAAACCTGCAGCATTCGTTTCTTCTGTGTCGGGAAACTGTTTTATAGCTTCTGACGTTTTATTATCTCGTCTGTGTGGTGTCCTCTTCAGCCAAGTTGTTGTCTGGTACGTTAAATAGGGCAGATATTGCATTCCATATAAGTTTCTTATGTTCTGTGTTCACTTATATATTTGGAAGTGTAACGAATAAAACTTAACGTTGTTGGGTAGTTACACGAGATCCTTCTGCAAAAGGTGAGGTGTCTTGCTGTTTACCAGTCACTTTTTGTTCTTAAAGGAAAGCGACATTCTTCAGTAAATATCTACAACAACAACAAAAATTATAGTGCGTATGGCAGTACTGGCGGGGATTGGGGATTTTCCGCTGCCTGGCGCAGATCTTTTTAGTTGACGCCACTTCGGCGACTTGCGCGTTGATGATGACGAAATGATGGTGAGGACAACACACACGCCCAGTCCCGAGCGCAGAAATTTTCCTGAGGTGTCTTCCAGACTCTTTTAAGTTACTCATCGTAGTAGAAGACGAGCTTCTTCACGAAGAATTTCGAAATAACTTCTTCATGTACACGAATAAAATAACCTCTCCATTGAAAGAAAAATAAACAAATCTGCTCTAGGAAAATTAAGGAATTTCACTATGGGAAGAAGAGACGTTATGCCAAATTAGTCTGGAAGACACTGAAAAGAAAACGCTTCTAAAAGAAACAGTTGCCACTCCCCTTAAAGAAATAACTGAAACATGTTGGGAAGAAACACAGCGCAAAGACTCTCTATCGGAGATGGTGGAAATTTTTCTTGAGAGAAAACAATAAGGATTTCCTCGAAGAGTAAGAGAAAATCTCTTGTATAAACCCTCAATCTACCTGAAAGAGTTGCAAAAAATTGCAGATAAATTCTTTATGTTTCTGTTGTGACTTCTTTTTTAATAGCTTTGCAGTCGTTTAGCAGTGCCAGTCTGGTTGTAATAAATTTTTATCGGTATTGATAAAGGTGCTGTGCAGGTAATATGGGCCATTCTTTTGCGAAGCCACACCCACATTTTCTTTTGATTGACGCACACAGGACGGTGTTCCAGGATGTGTTATAGAGTACACTTAGTGAAATATGGATCCGGTGCCACTCCAACTCGGAACAGGTTCCCTCGCGTAACCACTTTGTCGACAACATCACACTACCATGACTGATGTTGGTGGGGAGAACACTGGGAGTATCACTGATGTTGGTGAGGAATTTTGTCTTTTCTAGTGACAATTGAAGTCCTACCTTGGCAGCTTTGAGTTTAGGCATATTGAGCTGCTTTACTGCTACTTCTACTCAGCTTGCTACAAGTGCCAGATCATCTGTGAAAGCTAAACAGTCTACTACCAGTCCCTTCCATTTGTGTCCAGGTAAATACCGCTCGGTATATTTTGATCTTCCATTTCTTTTCGCCACTCTATGTTCCATAGGATCTCGGTCAACTTGCTAATTGCTTTGTCTCCAGTCTGCTTCCACAGCTCTGCAACTATAGCGTCTTCTCCTGGTGCTTTGTTATTCTTCAGGGACTGAATGATGTTTTTCACTTCTTCTTCTGTTGGAGGGCGAGAGTTTGGTTGTCTGGGACTGTCTCAATAGATAAAGGAGGTTTTAGGGAACTCACAGTTGAGGAGATTCTCAAAATATATGACAAAATATTTGGCCAATATGTGGCAGTTGTCTTTGTCATTATAGGCTATGTTTCCATCTGGTCCTCTGAAGTGTAAGCTGGGTGGGGCATAGCTTCTAATGTTTCGCTTGAAAGTCTGGTAAAAGTTTCTAGTGTTTTCTCCTTGATATCTTCATCTACTTTAGTCAATTGGTCCTGAGTGTACTGATGTTTAACGTGCTTGATGGTTTTGGCAGTTAGCCAGGGCTGTTCTATGAACTTCTCCTTATTTGTTTTGGACTTCTGTGAGCTCCATCTTAGCCAAGCTGCTTGTCTCTTTGTGATCGCTTGGTCGCAGGTAATTGGTCCCAGTTGTTGCTTTCATGATCTAGTGTTTGCATTCTCTCTGTAAGCATATTGCAGGTTTTCAGTGTTTCAAAGTCAAACTTGGTGAGTTTGGGAGTTTGAGACTTTCTTGTATTCCTAGATAGAAATCGGAGAGGTAGTGGTGTGAGTCCAAGTTAACCTTTCTTAACCTCTCACATTCTGGACTTCTCTACAGGACTTTCTTGAAATGACCACATGATCTTTTTGAAACTCTCCTAGAAGTTTATTGGATGAAGTCCATGTCATCTGCTTTCTTGGTAGATGCTTAAAGGCTGTTGATTTCATTACTAGGTTAAATGGTTTACAGAGTCCCACAAGCCATTCTCCATTTCTGTTAGTGTGCATGTGAGCTGGGTATTCCCGCACTATATACTTATACTTCAGCTCTTTCCCTAACTGGGCGTTAAAATCATGCAATAATATGGCTGTATTCCTCCATGGGATCTTGCCAATAGTGTCCTCGAGTTTATTTATTTTTTTATTATTATTGAAAAGTTTATTTATTTATTTAAAGAGTTTTTCAGGAAACCGATCACCACCCCCGCCACCCCATCACCGTCCCCCTCGCCCCCTTCACTCTCTCCCTTCCATCTGCTACCTGGAAATTAGCGGCTCTGCAGTGGAGAGGAAGGATCTCACGAAGGGAAATTCAAGGGTATATTGGTTTTTATAAAATAAAAGAGTTTGTGGGACTTGGATTTCACTTGCTCATCATTTTCTGCTGTTTGGAAAGATGCAGGTCTTGTGAGAAGTAATTATATCGATCTCATTTCTTTTTTTTATTCCGGTTGCGTGAGGAATAGCGTCACGAAACACCAATCACACAGTTAAAAATCCTTCGATCGCGAAGCACGCACCGCCCACCGTACCCTGTCCACTGGACCGCACAGGACGCTACCGCACATGCTCCTAGGAGTCAGGATGCACCGTAAAGTGTTGACGTGGCCATCAGCTGCTGAACCACATGCAGGTGTCAGCTCGGGTCCCGCAAGGATGAGATGGTGGCATCCCTTTGACACACGATAGCTGAGAAATACTTGTCGCAATATGTGCTCACCTAGGCACCGTTGCTGGCGCAATGATGCAGAGCTGCGGGTCTAGCGCTTTAGAAATCTGTCCCAATGATCTATCTGCGAGATCATTTTCTAGTTACTAGATGGTTTACAGCAAGCTCCACCTCATTAACGTTTCGAGTTTCCAGAGAAATAATTTACGGTCTATATCTTGGAAATTATACTGCACAAGCGATACTGCTAAGCACGCATTATTGCTATGTACTAGATATCGAGAAGTATCACGAAAATGGTATGATATTCTGGCAAGCCGTGTGAAATTACATATGCTCTTGTAACCCCAGAGTCTGGAGACTGATGTAGAAAACAAGCAAAGCAAGCAGGTTGGGACCGTGAACAGTGACGCCTTTGTGCCAAGGGGAACCGACGCGGCTTTTGTACAACGATTCTTCACGGTATATGTACGAGTGTCTTGGTGGTCGATAGCTGTATGAATGATGCGAAAGGGGCGATTTTGTATGGCGCAAGATACGAATTGTATGTTTACTACATCGACACAGTACGCGGTGACATATTTTTGGGTTGGAGGTCTGTTTCATGCTCTTATGTTCAATCTTCCGTCCTCATTTGTGGAGCAGTGTAATTGAGTAAGAATCTTCCCATATTTGACGATCTGTAAGTCACTTTAGCAGAGTTTAACTGTCAGTGCAATATAGCGATCTGTACAAAATAGTTTCGGGACTGAAAGTCCTGTCTGCAGAAAGAAAAAGGCGGACAGTGGTTCTATACTGACAGCATCAGTAATTTGGCAGGTAAATTCAGTAAGTGCTGATCCTAATGCTCCATTCATTCACAAGATATCCTGTGTGACAGTGCATAGGAGCCTCTATACAGGGTGGTCCATTGATAGTGACCGGGCCAAATATTTCACGAAATAAGCATCAAACGAAAAAAACTACAAAGAACGAAACTCGTCTAGCTTGAAGGGGGAAACCAGATGGCGCTATGATTGGCCCTCTAGATGGCGCTGCCACAGGTCAAACGGATATCAACAGCGTTTTTTTTTAATAGGAACCCCCATTTTTATTACATATTCGTGTAGTACATAAAGAAATATGAATGTTTTAGTTGGACCACTTTTTTCACTTTGTGATAGATGGCATTGTAATAGTCACAAACATATAAGTACATGGTATCACGTAACATTCCGCCAGTGCAGACAGTATTTGCTTCGTGATGCATCACCCGTGTTGAAATGGACCATTTACCAATTGCAGAAAAAGTCAATATCGTGTTGATGTATGGCTATTGTGATCAAAATGCCCAACAAGGGTGTGCTTTGTATGCTTTTCGGTATCCTGAATGACATCATCCAATGTCGGAACCATTCGCCGGATAGTTACGTTATTTAAGAAAACAGGAAGTGTTCAGACACATTTGAAACGTCAACCACAACAATTGATGATACCCAAGTAGGTGTTTTACCTGCTGTCATGGCTAATCCGCACATCAGTAGCAGACAAATTGCGCGAGAATCGGGAATCTCAAAAACGTGTGTTGAGAATGCTACATCAACATCGATTGCACCCGTACCATATTTGGTTCAAACGGCTCTGAGCACTATGGGACTTAACATCTGTGGTCATCAGTCCCCTAGAACTTAGAACTACTTAAACCTAACTAACCTAAGGACAGCACACACATCCATGCCCGAGGCAGGATTAGAACCTGCGACCGTAGCAGTCGCGCGATTCTGGACTGAGTGCCTAGAACCGCTAGACCACCGCGCCCGGCGTACCATATTTCTACGCACCAGGAATTACATGGCGACGACTTTGAACATCGTGTACAGTTCTGCCACTGGGCACAAGAGAAATTACGGGACGATGACAGATTTTTTGCATGCGTTCTATTTAGTGATGAAGCGTCATTCACCAACAGTGGTAACATAAACTGGCATAATATGCACTATTGGGCAACGGAAAATCCATGATGGCTGCGACAAGTGGAACATTAGTGACCTTGGCGGGTTAACGTATGGTGCGACACTATGGGAGGAAGGATAATTGGTCCCCATTTTATCTATGGCAATCTAAATGGTGCAATGTATGCTAATTTCCTACATAATGTTCTACCGATGTTACTACAAGATGTTTCACTGCACGACAGAATGGCGATGTACTTCCAACATGATGGATGTCCGGCACATGGCTCGCAGGCAGTTGAAGTGGTATTGAATAACATATTTCATGACAGGTGGATTGGTAGTCAAGGCACCCTACCATGGCCCACACATTCACCGGATCTGACGTCCCCGGATTTCTTTCTGTGGGGAAAGTTGAAGGATATTTGCTATAGTGATCCACCGACAACGCCTGACCACATGATCAGCGCATTGTCAATGCATGTGCGAACATTACGGAAGGTGAACTACTCGCTCTTGAGAGGAATTGTTGTAACACGTATTGCCAAATGCATTGAGGTTGACGGACATCATTTTGAGCATTTATTGCATTAATGTGGTATTTACAGGTAATCACACTGTAACAGCATGCGTTCTCAGAAATGATAAGTTCACTAAGGTACATGTATCACATTGGAACAACCGAAATAAAATGTTCAAATGTACCCACGTTCTGCATTTTAATTTAAAAAAACCTACCTGTTACCAACTGTTCATCTAAAATTGTGAGCCATATGTTTGGGACTATTACAGCGCCATCTATCACAAAACGAAAAAAGTAGTCCAACTAAAACATTCATATTTATTTACGTACGAATATGCAATAAAATGTTGGGGTTCCTATTTAAAAAACGCAATTGATATCATTTGACCTATGGCAGCGCCATCTAGCACGCCAACCATAGCGCGATCTGGTTTCCAAAAAAAAAATGGTTCAAATGGCTCTGAGCACTATGGGACTCAACTGCTGTGGTCATCAGTCCCCTAGAACTTAGAACTACTTAAATCTAACTAACCTAAGGACAGCACACACATCCATGCCCGAGGCAGGATTCGAACCTGCAACCGTAGCAGTCGCACGGTTCCGGACTGCGCGCCTAGAACCGTGAGACCACCGTGGCTGGCAGAGGTTAATTAATTCATCAATTTAATTAAGTAGTCAATCGAATTGATTAGAGTGAGAGGGGCTATTACAATAACTCAGACCTGAAAGTATACCAGTAGTAGCGAGGGGGGGAACTTTCCTGAGAGGTGGGGGGGAGGTGGAGGAGGCGAGGAACAATAAGTTAAGGACCTGTCAATCAAAAGGAAGGATCCTTTTAGCAGAACAATAGGTTAAGGGTCTGTCAATCTAAGGAGAACAAGAGGTTAATGACCTGTCAATCAAAGGAGAACAGTAGATTTGCCTCTGAGTGCATACCTGTCCCTTACCTAGGCAACTGGCACTAGCAAAATGCGCTGGTGACTGCTTTGTTCCACTACTCACAAGCTGCTAAGTGAGTGTTACAAGAGAATCGTAAATGATCTATCCTATGATGTACCAGTTGACAGCAATAGAAAAGCTGAATCGCAAGTAACTAGTTTTGTTTTAAGGACATCAGTAACACAAAATTTGAATTTCGTATTTCAGTGTGGACGAGGAAGTTTCCTTGGCATAAAGGTCAGAACATACGAGTATTTCCAGTAAGAGAGTGTGGACAACTGTGATTGTGCCCAGTAAGAACTGCAGGTCTTTGAGATGTGTGCTACTTCCATCCAGATGAGCTACGATGCGTGATGAAATGCTCACATGTAGTCTGTGCAACATGTATGAGTCACACATATACTCGAAATGCTGACATTTCAAGAGTTCTCGCTCTTTCACGGCAGTCGTTATCCATCACGTTAACCCATGGGCAAAGCCTATACAGTAAGTGAAATTGCTTTTCTATTTATTGATTGTGCGTCGGAACAGGTAAAAAAGTTAGATGTGTTGTTATTAATGACGTAACAGCATCCCGTTGCAGTCATTTCGAATATTTCTTGTCGCTTCCGTTCTTCCGATGTGAGACTCAGGAAATACACGGCACGAATCTGATGACGTCTATTTTGACACAGACGACAATTTTATGTTCATCTTATGGTACATCGTGTGACACGTTAATGATCTGGATTCGAAAACTCTACGGTGAACAAAATGACTACTTTGAAGTCATGTTGGTGACGCCCACTTGGTGCAATAATACCGTACAGTATATTCCACAGCGTGAACTGACTCCGTCAGGCTGTTGTTTACGTTAGAACTTTACACTAGAATGTATCTGACATACGCAGGTGTGCAGTTGAGTGAAATTAATGATCCGTGATCGTTATCATCCCTGTAGTTCCAGTTTTTTAGTGTGTTGCATGCACTGGCCTCCTGTTTTAAAATCCAAATCTCGTCATTGGAGCGCATGTGTGCATTCGGCCATGTTTCAGCAAACCAGCCGAAATCATGGCAAAATCCTTTTCCCCCCACATATCTCCCGTCCAGTGGAATTTCGTTTAAAATAGCCTGAATAAATTTTGTAGATGATAAAACTCACGATAAAGTTGTGTGTACAATTCTTTTATTCCTTGCGTGTTTCTAGATATCACGACTTAAAAATGCGTATGAGTTTGCCAAAACACTTATTTTGCACTAATACATTTGATTTGTCTTGAGTACTTCGTTCCCAGGGCAATTTTGAGAAAGATTAACTGACAAAAATGTAGCACAGCATGAAAGTTGATATAAGTAGTACCGAGGTAATCCTGCGCCCTTGATAGATCTGCCAAAACTGTTTCCAAAAAAGGTTGCGGGAGGAGGGGAGAGGGGGGGGAGAAGAGTTGGCAACGGGAAGGGGCATCGTGCTCCCTGTACCACTAACAAATTAACATACTGGCCCCGTGAAGATACAGGATACAGCCTAGGAAAAAGAAGAAGAAGAGCAGAACACCATCTTAGTTGATGTGTTACGGTTTACAACCGGAAAGTCAAAGCTATGAAACTGGTGGTTTCCCTATAAATTTGATTTTCACAAACATCTACTTTTCTCAAAACTTTGTGTATGTTATTTGGGCCCTTATGGTTCTCAATGCCTCAATTATGGTCAGAGTTTACGTGAGTAGTCGTGAAAGAACCATATACGATATTTACAGTTCACTACAATATTACGCATAGTAAACACGTAATGTTATGGAATAGTGGTACTTCTCAGTAATAGGTATTGAATCTAACGGGACTAAAGTGGGAAGGTGGGGGTTTTGGGCGGGGGCAACTAACATCTAACACAACACTTGCAACAGAAAATATACAGAAAACGTAACAAGGACATAAGCAGGAAATAAGGAGAAAAAAATACTGAATTCCATAGAGTAAGGGCACTACACAGGTAACGAAAATGCAGAAACAATCCTTGGAATCGATAACTAGAATGGAGCTATATAGGATAGTTCTACTGATCGATTCCAACATTCATTATTTTCAGCGTTGTTTTCGTAGTAGGTGTGTGCAGTTCTTTGCTACAGGATTTTTGTTTTTGGTGTCGCTTTCAGTACTACCGTGATAAATAAAATATCTAGGAACCGGTATCTTGATTTCACCTACATAGGTCAATTCCAGTCGTCGATTCCATGGTTTGTTATTTATAGCGTTTTTGCAGTAGTAAAGGAATTAATATCATAAGTTGAATCCTAAAGGAATTAGCAACCTTCGCGTAAAGAAAATAACGTAATAAAGGAACGTAGAATCGGCAATTAGAGCGGTACCACATACGAAAACTCTAAAAGAATGCACTGTAGATTATGCTTTCTTGGTGTTGCTTTCTGTAGTGCTGTTGTTACAGTAGGTGTGTATTGTGCATTCTTTGAGAATTGTCATCCATGCTATCACTCTAATTGTTGATTCCACATTCCGTTATTCTTCATTTTTACTGGCTGTTAATTATTTCGTTAAGGATTTGACTTGTTCGTATCGCTCACTAAGCTACTGGTAAAACGCTAAAAATAACAAATGTTGGAATCAACAACTAGACTCGTATAGAGGCACAAAAAAGTCGCAGCAGAAATAAACACAAACACTCTATGAAAAATCACGACTTGATTCGTATAGACACACAAAAAAAGTCGTAGCAGAAATAAACACTATGAAAAATCACGAAAAATAATGAACCGTGAAATGGAGAACTGAAATTAAGCTATGTAGCAGTCCTCTTAGGTTGCTGCCTAACCACACGCTCGGCGATCGTGCGACATTCTAAAAAAAAGAAAATCAGCCAAATTTTTGTGAGAACCAAGATTATAAATATAGCTTCAAATCGTTTCACATGTAGCAATTTAAGCTTTGCCCTTAGGTTCTTACTTAAAGTCCCCGCCGGAAATCGTGTCATATTCGGAAAAAAAGTAGCCATATATATTTAGGAGAACCAAGATTATAATTACGATTGCTACTTGATTCACTCACAGCAATTCGTGCTGTTCACTTAGGTTCCTGTCTAGCCACACCCTCGAAAATAGCGACATATTTGCAAAAAACAGCATATTTTACGTCAGTTACTAAGAGAACCACAGATAACATTTAATAAAGACGCCAGTACATCATGCAGTACATTCTTCACATCGTGAACTCATGGCGTCATACAGGATGTGACAGGTAAAAGCCGACAGTTGGAATCACAAATAGCACTTAATACCTGAAATTCATCTACAACCCGTTAGAAATTCTTTTAAAAGTATATTATTTCTTACGATAGGACCCTAGAAAACGTGTGTTTCAAGACAGCTTGGCGATGTACCAAACTTGTCGAACGTTATTTAAACGAGCGAATACGACAAGCACGTGGCACGGGCAGCTCCATATGAGCATTTACAATTTGTAGTATTCCGATCTCATTCTAATTACAAGATTTATAAAATTAATTTGTCTCCAGTACAAACTGCTTTAGACTAACCGCGATAAACAGTCTGGACGATTGGTTTGCATAATTAAATCACCCTGAATATAATTGCTGTGTCGAAGGTCTCTATTTCATTAAACATATATGACGTGAGAATTTGTGTTATGTGTCCGCAGAAAGGAACAATTGATCGACGCCTCTAGTTTTGGCTGCTAAGCATTCACAGAAGTAAGATGCTGGTTCGTGACTTACCAGACACCGCCATTGTTGCCCGTGCCCCTACTGCATTTCACGAACTTTGAAGGTTTTGCTGAATGCGGTTAGGAACACCCGAGTTGCTCACCATTCGAATCGTCTCAGACTGTTGCTAAGATACGGCCCGGACCGTTAAAGAGACCGCAGTATTGTTGAAAACTGCGTCACATCGCGATTTGTGTTGTTTACTCTAAGAGGGTACGCGGACAATTATCATCGTACAATTAAAGAAACTGCAAGCGATAATGACAGGGACACGAATGGTTGTGGCGTCTGGGGCAATGCCGCCGAGAACTAGGTCTGCCTAGCGCCCGAACGAAGGAAAGAAAGAAAACATATAATGAAACATTAAAACAGTAGGGAAAGATGGATAAAAATGGTAAAATGAATCAGCCAAAACAAAGTTCTCGCTACGTTAACGTAATCAAAATAGTTTATTAAAACTTCTCGACAGATTGAAAATTGTTTTCGGGATCGAAAACCTAAATCGGAGCCTTTGCATTTCACTGACAAGTACACTACCACCAGAGCTATCCAAGCGCGACTTACAGCCGCTTCTCACAGCTATACTTCCGCCAGTATCTCATCTAATACTTCCCAAACTTCACAGAAGCTCTCCTGCGGAACATACAACACTAACACGCCTGGAAGAAAGAATATTGCGGAGACACGGCTTAGCTCCAGGCTATGGATAATCCGTGCCACCGCAATATCCTTTATCCCAGGAGTGCTAATCTTGCCTAATGAGGCACTGAAGAGAGTAAAGCTGTGAGGACGTGCTCGGGATAGCTGACTAGCGCATTTGGCCCCGGCGGCTGTGGCGAGAGAAGCGGGTTGTGCTTACGTCTCCGCTGCTGGTAGCCGTGTGGTGTTCAAAAATGGTTCAAATGGCTCTGAGCTCTATGGGACTTAACATCTGAGGTCATCAGTCCCCTAGAACTTAGAACTACTTAAACTTAACTAACCTAAGGACATCACACACATCCATGCCCGAGGCAGGATTCGAACCTGCGACCGTAGAGGTCGCGCGGTTCCAGACTGAAGCGCCTAGAACCGCTCGGCCACACCAGCTGGCCGTGTGGTGTTGTCAGTGAGTTTAACGCCGTTGAACTTTCGTAACTTATTGCCACAGATCAGACAGCATTTTTGATGGCAGAACCTGTAAGGAAAGACACTTTGAAGTTTATGTTTGACAATAACTATGCACGACCTAAGCCGTTTGTGGTAGAGGACTTCATGGAAGAAGCAGTTAACAGTTAAGGATATAAGTGGAATCCTTCCTTCGACCAGTAGTAGACTATCTTAAGCTAAAGAATCCCGAAAAATGTGATCTAATTGTGGAATTATACACCAAGTGATCAAAAGTATCCGGACACCTGGCTGAAAATGAACTACACGTTCGTGGCGCACTTCATCGGTAATGCTGGAATTTTTGCATGGTGTTGGCCCACCCCTAGCCTTGATGACAGCGTACACTCTCGCAGGTATACGTTCGGTCAGGTGCTGAAAGGTTTCTTGAGGAATGGCAGCCCGTTCTTCACAGAGTGCTGCACTGAGGAGAGGTATCGATGTCGGTCGGTGAGGCTTGGCACGAAGTCGGTGTTCCAAAACATCCCAAAAGTGTTCTATAGGATTCAGGTGAGGACTCTGTGCAGGCCAGTCCATTACAGGGGTATTATTGTCGTGTAACCACTCCGCCACAGGCCGTGCATTATGAACAGGTGCTCGATCGTGTTGAAAGATGCAATCGCCATCCCCGAATTGCTCTTCAATAATGAGAAGCAAGAAGTTGCTTAGAACAACAATGTAGGCCTGTGCTGTGATAGTGCCACGCAAAACAACAAGAGGTACTAGCCCTCTCCATGAAAAATACGACCATACCATAACACTACCGCCTCCGAATTTTACTAATTTCACTACAAACGTTGGCAGATGACGGTCACCGGGCATTCGCCATAACCACAGCCTGCCATCGGATCGCCACATTGTTTACTCTGATTTATCACTCCACACAACGTTTTTCCACTGTTCAATCGTCCAATGTTTACGCTCCTTGCACCAAGGGAGGCTGTCGTTTGGCATTTACTGGCGTGATGTGTGTCTTATGAGCAGCCGCTCGACCATGAAATTCATGTTTTCTCACCTCCCGCCTAACTGTCATAGTGCTTGCAGTGGATCCTGATGCACTTTGGAACTCCTGTGGATAGATGTCTGCCTATTACACATTACGACCGTCTTCAACTTTTGGCGGTCTCTGTCAGTCAACAGACGACGTCGGCCTGTACGCTTTTGTGCTGTGCGTGCCCCTTCACGTTTCCATATTACTATCACATTGGAAACAGTGACCTAGTGTGGAAATTTCGCGTACAGGCGTATGACTCTAGTGACACCCAATCACCCGACCACGTTCGAAGTCCGTGAGTTCAGCGGAGCGGCCCACTCTCGTCTCTCACGATGTCTAATGGCTACTGAGGTCACCCATATGGAGTACCTGGCAGTAGGTGGCAGCACAATGCACCTAATATGAAAAACGTATGTTTTTGGTGGTGTCAGGATACTTTCGATCACATAGAGTTGCTGAAATTCGTCCGTCGACCAGTAGTAATCCGTCTATCTTAAGTTAAAGAATCCCGAAAAATGTGACCTACTTGTGGGTTATACTGAACATTCTGTCGGCAATGTCGGTGATGTTACTGTTATGAAAACGAGACTTGGACTGTTCCCTCACGTATAATCGTCTGTGGATATAGGGCTATTAATATTTATGAGGGGCAGCCTACAGCATGCACTGGATGTGGTTCCACGCGGCATGTACCCTTTCAGTGTCCGGAGCGCCGAGTGAGCCAACTACGGACGAGGGAGGCAGCTGTATCACCCACTATGTCGCAACTGCCAACTACTGATAACGTACGTCCCAGCAGTTCTTGGAACCCTAGCTAAGACATCAGAGGAAGTTACTGATGATCCTGCGGGCCACTTCGAAGAGGACACACGGATGGAAAAGACCGAAGCAGAAAATGCAGATATGCGGCCCCACGACAATAAACAAGGCAGTGGTGTAGATACTGCGCACAACAGCGCAAACGACGACGACATGGCCGCAGCTCCAAATACTCAGCACAAGTCCGCACATGAGACTGTATCACAGATGACAAACGACGAAACGACAGAAAGCTCCACCACAGAAAACAAAAAACGGAGGATTGCCCATCACGGAATTGAAAAAAAAGTGCGCCCACCTGAGAGGAAAAGCGAAGCGAGCACTACAGAAACTACATGACACACCATCGGAAAGACAATAAGATCACCAATAAATGGCGAAGAAATCATGGGTAGCAGAACTGTCAGACCGTGAAATAGGAAAATTAGAGGAATACAAAAACACCACAAAAATTAAAAAAAAATTTCAGCAAATACGAACAACCAACCTACGGAGGCACGAAATGAGAAAAAGGAAAGACGGAAAGCCAACCATCCACAGGTATCGGAAGACGATAAGGAAGAAGGTGTTCATAACCAGGCAATGGCGGCGACTCTAGAAGATGAGGCTCGAAGAATCGGAAAAAATTTCAGGAGAAACCCCAAAGCAAAGAATGCCAAATGGCTGGCGTAGAACACAGGGACGTATTGAAAATCTCATTCCGTACAGCAAGGACGTGTCTGCAACATTACACGACAATACACATAGGAATGAAGAAATGGAAGAGTGTAATCTGCCAGCAACACACGGTGGCAGACGCGATACAGGAACGCTCGGTGGCATGGTTGCAGACATGGAAGACGACTTCTATTAAAGCACAGCTGTGAATCGAGGACTGACCGAAATGAGTACTGACACTGATTTACAATCATATAGAACAGCTTGTGAGACCTGAGTTTCTTCTGGCGTATACAACTTTCAAATAACTTCCGAGAATTCAGCCAGGTAACACTTTCAGCGACCGCCGATATTTCGGTGGGAAAACACCCCGCCATTTTCAAGGCAAACTGCAACGGACAGGCGACGTACATGTAAATTATGTTATATAATAACACAGAGATATTGACTTGTACGTCCAGCTATTGGAGGCAGTTGAGATTAAACTAGCGAGGAACCTCGGTAACAGGGATGGAGGTTTTTGTTTAAACCCCCTTGTCAAAAAACAGAGAGACAGAGTCAATGCTACCTCACCTGCGAGTTCGTAGTCTCACTATCGACAGCTCCGACTTTGATCATCTTTGGTGGCACTAGTGTTCAGTGTGTGTGTTATCTTTCCTGCATCAGTCCGAGAACCGAGGTTTTAAATTTACATGTACGTCGCCTGTCCGTTGTAGTTTGTCTTGAAAATGGCGGGGTGTTCTCCCGCCGAAATATCGGCGGTCGCTGAAAGTTTTACCTGGCTGAATTACCGGAGGTTATTTGAAATATAGAACAGCTACCGTTAGCATTAACAGAATCTCTAATCTGACTAAAATAGAGTGCATACGAGATTTTATATATACTTTCGGTAAGACAGTCATGTTGCACGAAGTGTGCGTAAACAGGGTGGAACATATCGCGATATACGATGCTATCCTCAATAGAGGACCTAAAAGCGGTACCCCCACGTTATTCAGGGATGGAACTATACCTAGACGTGTTAAAAAGTTAGGAAGTGGACGAGTAATTTCTGCCGAAACAGACACAGCTCGGTTCGAAAGCCACACTGGCTAAAACTATCTTCTTTCAGGAAAGCATAGTTGAATTAATCAATCCCGCGAAACAAAACTCCAACCTTGTTGGTGATTTCAACCGTGTTCTTTCCGCCGCCGACCAATCACCCGATCCCAACATAGGATTAGATCTGGGAGACTTAGTGAAGGGATTGCACCTCGTTGACATCTTGCACAGCTAGCCAAGAGGGAACCCAGGGTTCACCTATATTACTAGCCACTCTATGAACAGAATAGACCAAATCTACGACTCTAGTACCCTGAAAGTGTATTCAGCGCAGAAACTTGTCCTGTCATTTTTTCTGCTCATTTGGCAGTTGTGTCTAATATTAACATGCCAAGGCAAAGGACATTTAGGGGTAGGAGTGTGTGGAAATTCAATATCTCACAGCTGATGGGCACAGCTTGAGCACGAGTTAAATTGAGGTTGGTAAATGTGCTTAAGGAACATACGGCGCTGCAGAACTAAGCTGGAATGGTGGGTAACACACACAAAACCTAATATACGAAATTTACTAAAAATGGTGGGAAACACACACAATGGAATTCTACTTCCGGTGTCTAAGAGAATTACATGGAGATGCTGCAAATATGCCACGTCACATCATGAAAATATAACGGGTCAAAGCCAAAATAACGCTGTGAAACGTCAACAAATATTGGGAGTTAAAATAAGATCGAGAGACAAAAGCGACGTCGAGCATGAAATGGTGATTGATGACTACTTATCCACCTACAGTACATCAAAAATTTTGTCCAACGAGACTATATTCCGCAGAAGACACTGACGACAACGACAATTTAGAGGGTTTTTTAAACTGCACTGAACCGACTATGACGGGAGCAGAAAATGCAGATCTGGACTCTCAGATTACTGAAGAGAACTGTACGAAGCGTTGAAAGGAACCCCGGGAAACAAACACGCTGAACCTGATGGATTACGGATAGGGTTTACTTAAAGTACTGGAATTTGATCGGCAATATGTTGACCGCAGTGCTCAACGAAAAATGTACATCTGCCACCGGCCGGGGTGGCCGAGCGGTTCTAGGCGCTACAGTCTGGAACCGCGCGACCGCTACGGTCGCAGGTTCGAATCCTGCCTCGGGCATGGATGTGTGTGATGTCCTTAGGTTAGTTGGGTTTCATTAGTTCTAAGTTCTAGGGGACTGATGACCTCAGAATTTAAGTCCCATTATGCTCAGAGCCATTTTGTACGTCTGCCACACTTCGTCGTGAGTTTTTAGAGGAGCTCATAATGTTGATCCCTAAAGAGAACTGCGCTAATGATTTGCAAAACACTCGTCCTAAATCGCTTCTAAACGCTGACTACGAAACTAGCTGTTACCGTATTGCTTCATCGACTGAACACCATTATCGGTCTCCTCACAGGTCAGTATCAGACGCGTACCGTCCCTAGGAGGACAATACAGCAAGCGCTGTAGGAATACCGTGATCTAACGGCTGTCGCTTCGGCATCCAACTGCAGAGTGACCATCATGTTGTTAGACATAGACAAAGCGTTTGACAGGGTCCATCACAACTACCTGCTACGTGTCATGTCGAAAATGCGATTGAAGCCATTTTTTGTAAATATCATCAGGAGATTATACATTCATTTAACTTCAAGAATTCTTGTAAATGGACAACTAACATAAGGAATTCCCATTCTACCGTCGATACGACAAGGCTGCCCCCTCTCGATGCTACTGTTCTCAATATCAATCGAGCAAGCTCTACGACCACTATCTGAGAAGCTTAATGGAAATGAAAATGGAGGCAACAAATATGTTTATAGATGTTACAGTGATGACCTGGCCGTGTACATGTCTGATCCAACCGATGTTATGAAGATACAAGACGTGATTCAAATATGTAGTTACTATTCTGGAGCTAAAGTCAATGTAAGAAAATCCAGCATTCTGCAGTTAGGTCGAGGGATATGATTCATTGAAACTGGACCAGTAGAAAAGCAGATAGCATCAAACTTGTAGGGATGTGGTTCAGCGAATGCCCCATCAACAGCCGCATCCGGTAGGCGCACGGTCCACGGTGTCTTGTCACGGCCCGCGAGGCTCTCCCCGTCGGAAATTCGAGTCCTCCCTCCGGCGTGGGTGTGTGTTGTCCTTTGTGTAAGTTAGATTAAGTAGTGCGTGAGCTTAGGGACCGATGACCTCAGCAATTTGGTCCCATAAGACCTTACCACAAATTTCCAATTTCCTACCGAGACAACAGCCTTGAATTTTAAAATGAAGCTCAGTAACAGCTGAGCGATATTAAGAAAGAATTCCACTCGTCTTCTAGTAATAACAGAAAAAAATCGCGCTGATAAATCGTGCTATGCTACCTAAGGTGTACTCCCTCGCAAGTATTTTCCCCTTGCCTCCGACAATACAGAAACGCAATGAATCTGTTCCAGCGTAGTTCATATGGACATGGTGTGTCCTTATGGTTAATTACCAAACCGTGAATCTACCTGAAACAAATGGTGGCTTAAGGCTAACCAACATTAGAGATAAATGCAGAGCTCTGTTGATATTTAGGACAGCAAATGTCCTAGCAACAGGTGACGGAAATCCCACAGCAGACGTTGTGAATGTTGCGTCTCCTCCAGATAGCAGGTTTCCAGCTATGGTCGGCCATATTAGTTATAGGTTGTTGCATATTAAAACACATATTATAGACAATAAGTACGTCAGATAAAGGGTAAGGAACTGAACAAGCAAGGAAGTCTATAAAGTGCTGGCAGAAGATAAGTGTGTAAGCAAATTAGCAAAGAACTTCCCCACAATCACTTGGAGTAAAGTTCGGCAAAATATTCGTGTAACAACCTTACTGTCGCATGTATGAGCTACGTTATTCAAATGGTTCTAAGCACTATGGGACTTAACATCTGAAGTCATCAGTCCCATAGACTTAGAACTACTTAAACCATCACACACATCCGTGCCCGAGGCACGATTCGAACCTGCAAGCATAGCAGCTGTGTGGTTCCAGGCTGAAGTGCCTAGAACCGCTCGACCACAGTGGCCGGCAGCTACATGGTATTGCGCTTTATACAACACCACAAGCACAAATGAGCGTCTATTCAGGATCGGCTTGTCAAATACTGGACTGTCAGAACACTGATACACTCCTCCACCGTTTTATTTGCAGTGCTGCTAACGAGATATGGAAATGGACACGACATAAACCTGCCATTATGATCTGTACGACTGACAATAATATATGTGCTGGCTTAAGCTGTGGCTAGCGCACCAAGTGGCAAACAGGTTGCGAGAAGATCGACAGTAGGCACAAGCAATGCACCTATGAAGAGAGAGGCCAAAAACAGACTCGCAGGGGACGCGCCGCCAACGGCCTCTCGGCCGCCAGTATTTAGATAGCCGCTGTAGACCAGAGGGCGTGGTCAATCCTGGGCAGTCATCCAGTGAGTCAACGAGTCGAGTCATCAGTCGCAGCCCAAAGGGAATTGCATTCGCAGTTAGCTCAGTCTCTAACTCAGAGTCAGTCAGTACCTTGCGACCAGGGTAGTGTGCATAGCGGGATGTGTACTTCACCAGCAGTGAGGCTAACGTGGACTATTACAGAAGAACTGGTACCACAACACCTGGACTGTCTTAAGTGACTTCTTGTTCTTACGAATAAAGAACCTTGTTAATACAAGCGTGCAGTCTGTGTTATAGAAGAAGATACCGGCCACCAAACAACATTGTCTCCTTGCTTCCCAGGGTTCGAGCCTACAGTGACAACGAGTCGACACAAAAACTGGCCACGAGTATAATTCAGTGCAGATTTACTTGCTTTTCTTGTGTTTTTACTTGTAGGAGTGCTCGTATTCAAGTATTGCTAATCTCTTATTGTATTCTTACATGTATTCCAGGAGGGGAGCCGCAGAACTAATCAAATTTCTCTTTTCAGAGGCTTTGATTGCTTCTTTGGTATAACATATTTGTGTAAGCCGTGGCTACCCCACCGCTTCTACCCCAGCCCCAGCAGCTCAGCCGCAGACGGCCAGTATGATGGATCTAACACAAGCTTTTCAGTTTCAGAACCAACAAATTGCTGCTTTGATGATGACAGCACAACAACTTGTGGCTGCACAAGCCACGTCGGCCACACAACAGCAACAAGTGCCGCTGACCAGCATACCGGCGTTCCGGCAATTTAACGACACGGAAGAGGAATGGCTCGAATACCTGATACAACTTCTGAGCACATTATCAATTTCATAGTGTAGAAGGTGCTGTATAGCTACCTACAATACTTTCTTCTGATTGAGGGGTCCCCATTGTTCAGGTTAATACAAAAACTCTCCCCAACTGTATCTGCCTCCAGCACAGGCTCATCCGAGAATTGCGCCCGGCGAGCGCGCCCGTGCCCCGCGGGCGCGAGGCAGTGTAGTTCAGCGCCCCGGCCGCGACCGTGTGTCGCTAGTGTCGCCATAGGAGCGAGAGAGAGAGAGAGAGAGAGGTGCTGAGCGAGTGAGACTGCACAGCACTGCTCTGCGGTGGACTGTCCCGCGGTCAGATCCAAAGGAAACAAAATAACAGAGGAAGCGCAGCCCTGTAAAAGAGGCCGATGAGCGGTAAAACAAGCAAACCATTTACCGTTTAGGTAACAACTAGTGGTCGTGTGGCAGAATTACCACGCAAAGCTTTAGAAACCAATATGCAAAACAAGAATCTCTGAACATCTTAGTTGTTTTCTGACCCACAGGTTCATTCTATTAGTACTGCACATGTACACTCGTCATATGTACAATAGGAGTCCTGTGAAAAGTTTATCAGTTTCTTCAATGAACTAGAGTCATAAATATTCTATTTTAGAAATAATTTTACGTAAGGGATATAGTCTCATTCTTACTGTTACCAGTTACAAGCAAATATTTTTTACTATACTTCGAGCTACACCTTTTTGTATCCCTTTTCAGAGTTTAGAAATCGGATCCTTAGTTTGCTGTTTTCTACGTAATAATTTTAGCCGACCTAGTTTGAAAACTTACTAAAAAATAGGATTAAGGTTATAAAGATCTTTAGTTCTTACAGTCAACATTGTTAAAGAAGACAATTAACATTCTACACTTTTTTCTTTTTCGAGGAAACGATTTTGTCTATGTTTGGTACAATATTCCGTGAGACTGATAACGTCAAGTCAAATTTTTATCGCCAAGTAATGAACGGTTTTTAGTTTTAGCAAGTTTTAAAAGAGAGAAAAAGCGCTCAGATATATATGTGGAACCAAAGATCGGGAGAACTTCGGCCGCGTGCTTCTGGCAAAGAGGATATTTCTCTCCTGGAAGACAATTGTAAAAGTCATCCAAAGTTTGACACATAAGAAAGCGGTCCTTCAGGCGGATATCGCACTACAGGTCAATCAGCTCTAGTTGAAGCACTTGTGAGACGTCGTCTGCCCGAAGGGAAATTGGGCGAACAAACATATCTCAGGCCGGTTGAAGCTCACATACTATCTCCAAAAATCTGTTTTCAAGCTGTTCTTGTAATTCGCAAATGACTTGAACATAATCTGAAAAATTCACATCTTCTTTGACGCTGTCTAGTGCACGAAACTGTCCACAATTCTCGCGCAATTGTTTTTCCCACAAAATAAGTATTTTTTTTCTGAAATGCTTGACTCGTCTGCACTAAACTTTTTTAAACACATCAGGTTCCGATGACATACTAAACATTTGGCATGATTTTCGACAGCAGTACACAGGAAATTAATTTCCCTCTCAGATTTAAATAGTGTGGATGCGCCGCTCCTTTCTCTTTTTGTCTGCTGGTGTCGACTATTCGTCTCGATCCACTGTAGCCTTGCGTCTGTTGACTAACGGCTTTGTGTCGCTTTTGACGGCTGCTGGTGCAGCGGTTCGTCGCCTGTACGAAGCGCGCGTACAGCGGCATGGCGGCGCTCGGCGGGCGCTCCGCACAGCCAGCTCAGCGACACGGCTCGGCCACTGCGACAACATAACGAATTCGCCCGGGGCGCTGGCCGCGGGCGATCGCGGGCGCTGGCGCCCCAGGGGCACAGTTTGGACGAGCCTGCTCTAGCACTACAGAAGAAATTTGATTTAATACGAGCATTCTTATCTTAAAAGGAAGATATGTATCCTTAATATTGTATTGTATGTTAACCGGGGATCTAGAAACGACGGAGGGGCTCCGTCCCCGCCGCAGCCGCAGTGGTCCACAACCCCACAATGACCACCGCAGTCCACTTCACCCCTCCGCCGCCCCACACCGAACCACTCTTTCAGGGTTACTGTGCGGTTCGGCCCCCGGTGGACCCACCCCCTCCCCCCATTCAATGTCTCACATCAGACGAGTGTGTAACCCCTATGTTTGCGTGGTAGAGTAATGGTGGTGTATGCGTATGTGGAAAACTCGTTTGCACAGCGATCGCAGACATAGTGTAGCTGAGATGGAATAAGGGGAACCAGCCTGCATTCGCCGAGGCAGATGGGAATCCGCCTAAAAACCATCCACAGACTGGCCGGCTCACCAGACCTCGACACAAGTCTGCCAGGCGGATTTGTGCCGGGGACCAGACACTCCTTCCCAGTCCGGAAAGCCTTGGGGGTCTAACGACGCACGGCTAACCGGGTGGCCATCCTCAGCATTCTTTTATATACACATAAGGAATATGTTTAAATTTTCAGGAAGTATGTTCATTTATGGGTGCATAACTCACTGTAAATGTACTTAGAACGTGTTTTATTTTTCGAGGAATGTAAGAATGCATTTCAGCTCACAGGCAACAGAGATACCTGATACCACCATTTCTGTTTGATTGGTGTAATATCATCTGAGTTTATTTCTCTGTTGAAGACGACATATGATACAAAAGAAAAAAGTTCTAGCAGAGACCTTCGTCATTATCAGCGCCAACGAAAATGGAAATGTGCACCTCCTGGCGAGTGGCGCGCTCCAAGTTAGGAGAAGTGGAATTAGTAAACAAAGAAAGAATAGTCCTTCGCGCATGCCAATTAATTGTACTTGAAAACAAGTGCATTGAAGCCAGGCGTGTGTGTGTGTGTGTGTGTGTGTGTGTGTGTGTGTGTGTGTGTATAAAGTATGGTATAATGGTTAGCACTCTGAATCCAAAGGAAACAAAAGTTGGTAGAGCACATGCCTGCAAAAGGCAACGGTTCCGATTCGATTATCAGTCCGGCATACAGTTTTAACCTGCCAAGAAGTTTCATATCAGCGTACACTCCGATGCTGTATGAAAATTTCATCTTGGAAACATCCTACAGGCTGTGGTTAAGCCATAACTCCGCAGTATTCTTTTTTCCACGATGCTAGTCATGCATGTTTCGCAGCAGAGCTTCTATGAACTTTGGAAAGTAGGAAGTGAGGTATCTCCGCAAGCAAAGCTGTGAGAAGGGGTCGTGAGTCGTGCTTGGGTAGCTCAACTCCAAGAAAACAAGACTAGATCCCTCAACTGCTTCCAAAGAGTGCAGTTTATAAATATGTATGTTCTTAGTAGAAAGTGTTACCGAAACCCACTGACACTGCTCACAAGCTTCTTGTTGCTATATATATATATATATATTTTTTTTTTTTTTTTTTTTTTTTTGCAGAAAAAATATCTTCAAAACTCCAGTTCAGATAACACTGGCTCGCCATGCAGGCAGGTTAGATACACTACTGGCCATTAAAATTGCTACACCGAGAAGAAATCCAGATGATAAACGGGTATTCATTGGACAAATATATTATATTAGAACTGACATGTGATTCCATTTTTACGCAGTTTGGGTGCATAGATCCTGAGAAATCATTATCCAGAACGACCACCTCTGGCCGTAATAACGGCCTCGATACGCCTGAGCATTGAGTCAAACAGAGCTTGGATGGCGTGTACAGGTGCAGCTGCCCATGCAGTTTCAACACGATACCACAGTTCATCAAGAGTAGTGACTGACGTATTGTAACGAGCCAGTTGCTCGGCCACCATTGACCAGACGTTTTCAATTGGTGAGAGATCTGGAGAATGTGCTGGCCAGGGCAGCAGTCAAACATTTTCTGTATCCAGAAAGGCCCGTACGGGACCTGCAACATACGGTCGTGCATTATCCTGCTGAAATGTAGGGTTTCGTAGGGATCGAATGAAGGGTAGAGCCACGAGTCGTAACACATCTGAAATGTAACCTCCACTGTTCAAAGTGCCGTCAATGCGAACAAGAGGTGACCGAGACGTCTAACCAATGGCACCCCATACCATCACGCCGGGTGACACGCCAATATGGCGATGACGAATACACGCTTCCAATGTGTGTTCACCGCGATATCGCCAAACACAGATGCGACCATCATGATGCTGTAAAAGCAACCTGGATTCATCCGAAAAAATGATGTTTTGCCATTCGTGCACCCAGGTTCGTCGTTGAGTACACAATCGCAGGCGCTCCTATCTATGATGCAGCGTCAGGGGTAACCGCAGCTACGGTCTCCGAACCGATAGTCCATGCTGCTTCAAACGTCGTCGAACTGTTCATCCAGATAGTTGTTGTCTTGCATACGTCCCCATCTGTTGACTCAGGGATCGAGACGTGACTGCACGATCCGTTACAGCCATACGGATAAGATGCCTGTCATCTCGACTGCTAGTGATACGTGGCCGTTGGGATCCAGCACGGAGTTCCGTATTACCCTCCCGAACCCACCGATTCTATATTCTGCTAACAGTCATTGGATCTCGACCAACGCGAGCAGCAATGTCGCGATACGATAAACCACAATCGCGATAGGCTACAATCTTCTTTATCAAAGTGGGAAACGTGATGGTACGCATTTCTCCTCCTTACACGAGGCATCACAACCACGTTTCACCAGGCAACGCCGGTCTACTGCTGTTTGTGTATGAGAAATCTGTTGGAAACTTTCCTCATGTCAGCACGTTGTAGGTGTCGCCACCGGCGCCAACCTTGTGTGAATGCTCTGAAAAGCTAATCATTTGCATAACACAGCATCTTCTTCCTGTCGGTTAAATTTCGCGTCTGTAGCACGTCGTCTTCGTGGTGTAGCAATTTTAATGGCCAGTAGTGTATAAGGATGTACGCACTCACCGTCTTGCGGTCTTCATACATAGAACATCCAAAATAACCGGCAGCAACCAGACTGGGATATACGAGAGACTATTCACCTCTTTAATACCTCAGGATGTGACGCCGCCAATCAACGTTGGGCACACCAACCAAAGGCTGGGATACGTCAGCGTCTACTTCAGGGAAAGCAACTGCCGGCACCTGTCACCTCATCGTTTTAGTATGTCTACACTTTACTTTGAACTGACAAAGAGACAACAACGAAATCCGATCGAAAAGAAAAACCCGGGTAAAACACGGAAACGTATATAGGCGAACATCACCAACCCCGTTCTTGTGTCGGTCATAGGTGCTGTATGGTATGACATTGTAACTAAAAAGATCTCCACAGGCGAAAAGATCCATAAAATTAAACTACCCCCTACACCATACTGTAACCAATGTCACTTCATAGATACAATGGCTCACACCTTCGTTTGTAGAGAGAACATCGTGATATGGAACTGGACGAGGGAAAAGTTATCGATTATTAACAGAACGACAGAGAATGCGATCACTGTGGACGATGTGTTACACCCGGACTAGCACCTGTTCCCTGCCGCGAAGGACAATAGTTATACCTGGCCCTCGGAAAACGTGCCTACTACATTGCCACCCAACAGCATGCACTCCTCAAAGCATTCATTTTGTATGTTCAGGAGCAACATCGTAATTTGGAAAAACATCCTAAGTATAAACAGTTGTTCCAAAACTTTTTTATTTGCGTTTTACCTCAAAACTGAGAGTCATTCCACATCGTACAGGGTGTCCGAAAAGTCTTTCCCTGATTACAAAAATTGATAACTCAGGCTAGAAGTAAGACAGACATATGAAACTGGTGTCTAATTGGTTACAAACTATCAAAGTTTTTTTCACAAATCAGTAAACTTCCACATGAGCACCCTTGGTAGCACGTAGCACATCTAGGCGATATTTAATTTCCGTGTGAATGCTCTCAAACGCTGATCATTTGCATATCACAGCATCATTAGCCAACATCACCGGAGGGATCGATTCGACGACTGTGGTTATCCGTTGCCGCAGGGTTTCAAGATCTGGTACACGTGTTCGGTAGACCTCGTCCTTGACATAACCCCATAAAAAGAAGTCTAATGGGGTTAACCCCATAAAAAGAAGTCTAATGGGTATATGTCAGGAGAGCGTGGAGGCCAAACCATTGGCCCATCACGACCAATCCATCGCCCAGGAAAGGTCATATCGAGATAGGCACGGACGTCCAAACCCCGATGAGGCGATGCACCGTCTTGCTGAAACAAGGCATCGGGGTGATACTGAAGCAGCTGAGGAACAGCATACAGTTGCAACATGTCCAGATACACTGCAGATGTGATGGAAGCCTCAGCGAAGAAGAATGGCCCGATAATTCGATCGTGCAATAGCGCGCACCAAACATTCACCTTTGGACTGCCTCTGGTGCACTCCATGACGTCGCCAGGGGGTTGTGAACCCCAAATGCGCACATTCTGGCGATTCACTACCCCACTGACAAAAACGTTGCTTCGTCGGAAAAGGCAATTGGTCTGAGATAACCATCATCGTCCTCAATATGTGATAGCATTTCGACCGCAAAGTCATATCGACGTGTACTGTCATTGGGCAACAAGGCCTGAACGATTAGCACTTTGTATGCACGAAACAATAAACGTTTGTGTAAAATGTCACGGAGAGAGCTTTTTGGCATCTGTAATTCACGTGAGGCCCTGCGCACCGATTTCTTCGGACTTCGCAGAAAAGACTGCCTTACAGCTTGCACCATGTCTGCTGAGGTTCTTGGTCGACCACACCTCGGAAGGTCAGCAGCCGATCCTGTGTTCTTGAACCTCTCGTACCAGGCTTTAATGCTCTTGACATCAGGTGGATTCCTTCCAAATGTTGTCTGGAAGTGTCTCTGCACTGTGGTTGGTGATCGTGTCTCATGGTACCACAGGACACACTGTGCCTTCTCCTGATTGGTTAACATGGCTTCTTGGGCACTGCACCTCATCCACTACTTACGTACTGCGAACCTAAAACAGAAAAAAAACTTTGATAGTTGTAAACAATCCGACACACGTTTCATATTTGTATCTTACTTCTAGCCTGAGTTATCAATTTATGCAATCAGGGAAAGTCTTTTCGGACACCCTGTATTACATCATGTTCGGGAAAGCATCTTACACATAGCTGACGAGAGCAAGCACAACAAAGTCACATGTACACACGCCAGTCGAGAAAACTGTAAATAGTCAAACGAGAAATGTTATGTAATTTGTTGGAGAAATCTTTTTTTTCTTTTTTTTCTTTATTTCAAACTGATGCTTACATATTGCTGCAAAGTAAATTTCATTTCCAAATGGTGAGAAGCTATCACCACAGGAGAAGCAACTTTCCTTCCATTTCTTTAAGTTTATTTGTTGTGAATAGCATTCATCCACAACATTCATTTGGATATTAAGAGAAGAAACCCATTACATGAACGCGATACCCTCCTCATATTCTGATGCGCCCAAGCTGGGAGAAAGGATCTTTCAGAGCGTGACGCTGAGAGTTCAGAGAAGATAAACAGAGAAATCCAAACTCGGGAAACCAGAGTGTGGATACATACCTGCCACGAAATGGAAAACCAAGAAACTACCCTTCGAGAAGACCAACTTGAAGCAGTCACTGAGCTGGAATTTCTCGTGTAGCGGAGGCGGGCGTAGACGGCTGCGGCTACACTTCACGCGGATACAACATTCACCTGTCCGCCACCGGTAGCTGAGTGGTACACCGGCACGGTAGCTCAGCGTGTTCGGTCAGAGATACCCTCTGTAATAAAAAAACAAACAAAAAACTGAGTGAACGGATCAACGAACAACCTGAACAGATGTCATGAGAAGTCCGCCCCGAACGTATACAACGAACAAAACAGAACAAAATGGGATCAACAAAGGAAAAAAAAATGGCCGCGCGACACAATGTCAATCCTAAGGGCCCGGGTTCGATTCCCGGCTGGGTCGGTGATTTTCTCCGTACAGGGACTGGGTGTTGTGTTGTACCAATTATAATAATTTCATCCCCATCGACGCGCAAGTCGCCGAAGTGGCGTCAACTCGAAAGACTTGCACCCGGTGAACGGTCTATTCGACGGGAGGCTCCAGTCACACGACATTTATTTAACACCCACCTGATCGACGGCTCTCCTTGGTAAGAAGAAACCTGAAGCTGTACGTCTCCTGCAGGGATTGCGATCTTACAATGAAATAATGAAATGAATACTGAATGTCATGTACGTCTTTAAAAGTGTAGTCACTCTGCTGTTGGCCACTCTTGAAGTACTTTCACTTTCAGGGGAGTTGGAACGCCCTATCCCGATAATGTTAAATTTATTGACTTGGTTTCCCTGTATTTAAGGAACTACTGTATCCGTTGACATGAAGCTTTTACAGGGCGTTAAACTGTATGTTCTATGTCTACTGATCTACGATAATTGCATTTCAGCAACTGCTTTCGCAAATACAATTTTTTAATTACATGGTTAGAATTTTGTGTACTTTTTTGTACGTTATCCTAAATAATTTTAATTATACATAACATTATGTTCTTCTTTTAGTTCAGTGGACTCAGGATATGTATCTCATTACTCCCTGAAAATTTGAATACTCTACTCGAAGTGGTATCTGAGATTTGGGGAAAATGCAACAGAAAACGCAAATTTTCAGGAACGGCTTCTAAAGTTTCAAAAGACTGTAGCTCAATATATGCTTGATTTTTTATTTTTAGTTACTCAGAAGCACCCTACATCATACTGTATGTCATCCTCTTGATCTTTTTCTAAGTTTTTTCTTCTTTCTGGACTCCTCAGTGGCCAACTGTGCTGCATACTCTGCTTTATCAATGCGAGCCTTGTCCATCCGTTCAAGTTCTCTGATACAGTTTGCTCCAGGATTAATTCCCATATGCTGTAGCACTTTCACCCTACCAATGTTGCCATCGTTAAAAGCAATAACAGCATCTCTGACCCCCATGTTAGTGTCTTCATTCCAACAAAAACATTTTTTTGGTAAGCGAGTCCATGTAAGATTATTGAACGACTCATTGGGATTTTGAGTCTGACAATGCAGACACTTCTTCAGCAATTCAGGATTTGCTGGGTCTCTGTAAATAGGTTTTATGATATCCATGACTGCTGTTGGGATGGAATGTTTACGGCTCTATGAACTTTTTAAGTACTGGGCATTGCGGTAATTGCACCATGAATTAGGTCCTGGAGGGTTTTTCATCAGTTGACAGTCTGTGGAAGACGGTAGCACATACTGCCTGATTCATTTTCAACAAATCCTCAGTATTATTTCTGATGGTCATCCCATAATATTGCTGTAGTTCGTCAATCATTTTGTCTGTTAGCCTGTTTCTTATGGTTTTACGATCAGAAAGGTTCAAGTCTCTCAAACTTTGTTTCAACTTCCTCAACCTGGTGCCCATCCTGTTCTGGACATTGCAGCCTTCTTTATAAAAAATTAACGATTTATTAAATCTTGAAGTAATGCATGTAAAAATTTTAACATTTTCAACCAGTGTAGATTTTATTTCAAAAAATAAAATAAAAGACTTCCCATGTGAGTATGTTTTTCCTTTCTAACTCCCCTTCTTAATGGTCAAGCTCTGTGATATCGTTGGTGAAAAAAAAAATCCCGCAGAAGGTAAAGGTCCCGAGTTTGATTCTCGGTCTGCCACGTAATTTTAGTCTGCCAGGAAGTTTCATACCCATGCACGCTCCGCCGCAAAGTGAAAATTTCGTTCTGGAATGTGATTTATTTATTTTTATGTTATTTTACACTTGTGGTTCATCAGGACCAAACTGAGGAGCAAATCTCCGTGGTTATGGAACGGGTCACTACATGAAATTAACATCAGAAACGTAACTAACAGTTAACGTTTACACGAAGCGTATGCAACTGACAAACTGATGAGTAAAAACTGACATAATCAATAATATAACACATGAATTCCCGTCACACTAGAAGGAGTGAGCTATGACAAAATTCTTCATGGTAGCTTATTGAAAATGAATGCACTATAATACTGCACGCCTTTCTTCACAAAGAGGAAAGGAGGTGTGAGTAAAATGCAGGCTGGATTTCTGCCTAGTATTAACTGAGGGAAAGCTCAAGTTGTTAACAGCGAACGAAATTAAAGAAAACGTATACTGAGAGGCCTGTGTCAGAATTCCAAGACTCTTGAACAAGGGCCGAGAAGAGTTTCGCGAAGGTATATCACATTTTGCTCGAACTCCCCATTTCTGAACCAAAAATTGAGAATGGAAAGATTTATCCAAGAGTATAATACGATATGCATAAGCGAATGAAACTAAACAAAGTAGACTAATTCCCGTGTTGGTCTATCACTTAGCTCAGATACTGTTCTAATGGTGGTAAATATAGCAGCATTAAGTTTTTGAACAAGATCTTGAAAAGAATTCCATGACAGTTTACCAACTATCCGAATATCTAGGAATTTGGACTGTTCAAATTCATAAATCATATGCTCATCCTGTATAATCAAAATAGCAATTGTAGTTGAATTCTGTGTAGGAAACAGTGAAATCTGGGTCTTATTGTGATTTATCAACAATTTTCTTTCTACAAGCCACGAACTGTACTGTTTGGTACTTTGCCTATGCTGCACTCGATATCCTTCACTACCGAGTTAACAGAAATGTTTCAGAATCACCTGTCATATTAAAAAGTATAACATTTATACGTATAAAAAGCGGGAACGGTCCCATCCCCTCCCCAACCGTCTCTCAGTCAGGCTCCACGTCTTAGCCGTTCTCATTGCTGTGGATGTATGACCTTCCGCTGTATATTCTGAAAGTATGAGTGGAGCCAATTGCGTGTTACTGGTCTTATTCCAACTTCTCCAGTAATATTTTGTGACCAACACAATCGAGCACCTTAGTTAAATCAAAGAAAACAGCTAGTGTCCACGAGTTTTTGTTTAATCCAAGTGACTCACAGAGAAAAAAAGAATACATTATTTTCAGTTATTAAACCACTTCTAAACCCAAGCTGATCTTTTGACAGCAAATTATGTGAAGTGAAATGATTAATTATCGTTATGTATACAGATTTTTCCATAACTTTACCTAACACCAATGGTATAGGATTACGTCTGAAACTGTCTACGTTATCCCTTTCTCCTTTTTTATATACCGGTCTCACTACTGAGTACTTTAATCGTTCAAGAAACTGACCATTCCTAAAGGAAAAGCTCTAAATGTGGCTAAGTACTGAGTTAATATGTGCAGCACAGTGCTTTAGTATTCTCCACGTAACCCATCATATCCATGAGAGCCCTAAGTCTCCAAAGATTTAATTATTCACTCAGCCTCCGCCTTGTCAGTATCACGGAAGTATATTTCAGAGGATAGTCTTGGAAAGCCATTTTCTGAGAGAGTTATGTGATTCTCCTTGGAAACTAAGGTATTATTTAACTCACCTGCTTTATTGAGAAAGTGATTGTGAAATATTGTAGCTAAATCTGACTTATCAGTAATGGAATCTGTATTAAATACTGATTTTATGTCATCGGCCTTGTGCTGCCGACCAGACACTTCCTTCAATACTGACCGTATGGTTTTAATTTTATCCTGGGAATTAACTATTCTATAAGCATATCACATGCTTTTTGCCTTCCCAATAACATTTTTAAGTACTTTACAGTACTGTTTGTAACGGGCTACTGCAATTCTATTGTGACTATTTCTAACGTTATATAATTCCCACTGTGTTCTACAAGATATCCTTATCCCACTAATCAGCTACCTCGAATGCCTGTTAGTGCTAGTATCCAGTATAGAGTGCTCTAATGGAAAGCAACTTTCAAACACCATGAGAAATATGTTGAGGAAAGTATTATATTTACTTGTCGGCGATGTTATCAGCTCTCTAAACGTCCTGCCACTTTTGTTCTTTAATGAAGTTAGAAAAAGTCTCTGTTGCCGCTGGATTAACTTTTCTAAATGCTTTGCGATTATATTTAACATTTGTGTATGCACAAATATTATCTGTGTTTGTGCTACCGTACCCTGCACTCTGGTCAGAAAGAACATAATCAACGTCAGATGACACGAATTTAACAGATCTTTCAACATTGTTTTTATTGCACAGTCACAAGTAAAATTAATGTTAAAGTCACCACATAAACTAATTTTTGGTACTTTCTATAAAGTGAGCCGAGAACCCTCTCTAGCTTGAACGGAAATTTCCTGAAATCCGAATTAGGGGACCTATAAATAATTAAAGTTTAACGTTAAGTTTCAATAAATTCAGCTACTCCTGCACAACAGTCGAAGACCTATACAGTGCAGTGCTTTGCTGCGTCAGTAGGTTAAAATGGAATATCGTTTTTCATGTACATAGCCACTCCCCCCCCCCTCCGAAAAGAGCTCCTTGAAAGGTGAGCGTGCCTCTATCGAACCGAATTAGTAAAATGCTACTCCCTTACATTTAGACTGGGTCTGGGTTTAATTGGTATGCTGTGTCATACTCAAGAGGTATGCAAATGTAGCATTTCATAAATAAAGTTATGTATTCCTAGAAACCCAAAATCTGCTTCTCAGCAATGGAAAGAGGCATTACCAGTTGTGCATCAATGTAGATTTTCACCATTGCACTATGAATCGAAAGTATTTTCTTGCGTTTTCTTTATCGATGTTTGATCTGACTGCTTGTAGCTCTTTCACAGAAGGGATAAAAACGTCAGATCTAGCGAGACTGGAACCGCGAACCAGATCAGGCACTTTTTACATGTCTGCATATTACCACAGAGCTAGCGAATAAGTATGTATCCACGATTCCTATTACGGGGCCAATAGTGACTAGAACTCGTGAATCGCTATTTAAAGGACAAGATTAGTTGCGATTTCTACGTGCAACGAGTTTCCTGGGCTGAAAACGGTAAATTTACACAACCTTTTGTTACACCTCAAGCGATAACAACTCAGATTATTCAATGGAACTGACAGGAAAAATCAAGTGAACTTTGAGGCTTAATTCCATGCACACCAGGAAGTAACTCGTCGATCACAGATTGCCAAATATACCTTGCCTTGTTGCCAAATCTCAGTTACAGAACCAGCAGGAAGAAGACGAACCGATGTGTTCCTACAGAGGGCTGGGAAGTGACCATAGCTGGCATCTCAAAGACGCGGCTGGCACGGCCTGGAATACGTAATGCGTCTGATTCACATTTCTGTAACTAGGTTTAGGGACTGCAGCGTAGCTACTAATAATACTCAGAAATGATTGTGAACCAAGCATCATAAATCAGTAACTCTCATGGTTGTTTTTATATTTCTTTCGTAAGTGTACTCAAAACTAAGAAACTCATTCATGGACGTTTTCGCGCCTGGCCGATAGTCGAGCACAACATTTGCTTGTTTTGAGGTCCATACATTAATTAATGGAGAAGTGAACGCTGTTCAAAAGTGATATTTAAAATGAAATGATAATGAGATGGACACCCTAGCTGCAAACAGGCGTTGATGTACTTCATTGGGGACATGTTGAAAATGTGTGCCCCAACCGGGACTCGAACCCGGGCTCTCCTGCTTACATGGCAGACGCTCTATCCATCTTTCTTTTTTTTTTTTTATCTCTAAAAGAGGGGCCCGACTTGTATCGGTTCCGCTCCGAAAACTAAGGGAGAAGGCAAAATTAAAGAATCCAACAGCACGCAGACTTCCTAGTTAGTCAGCGAGCCGTGTACTAAGCACGCAAAAACGCTGCTTAACTTCGGTGATCGGCCGAGAACCCGTGTGGTCAGCGTGGCACAGAAGTCGGCGAGAACGTTTCCAGACGCGCGGACATCTTAGTCCTTGTACAGATCACTTGAGATTTGCCTGGCAGTCTCTCGCGCTGCCTTTTAGGGAAGCAATATGGAATAGCCCTTGGTTTTTTTTTTTTTTTTTTTTTTTATTTAAACAATCTTTCTGTACAAATATTTATGATTGTATACAAACAATATAGGTAATGAGGCTGCTTTATTTTTTTTTATTTTTTTTTATTTTTTTTTTTTTGTTTTTTTTTTTTTTTGGACTTAACTGCTATGGTCATTTTTTTTTTATTTTATTTTAATGTCCCAAAAGAAAAATCATATATAAACAAGAAGGAAAAGAAATATAGGACTGAAGTGACATCCTCGTCACTTCACTGGGAGTACATTCTATCCCTCGAAACAACGTAAACCTGGGACTCCCCACCGCTTCGGGGGGTTATGAAACATGCTGCCTAGAAAGTTCGCAAAATTCGTTTTATATTTAGAGTGGCGTCGGATGAGTTCGTGTTGTTCTAGTAGATAATGCCAATAGTCCATGCCCGATATCAATGTCCGCGAGAGCACGTAGTGCGATGCGTGTCCACCAATCCATCGGATTGCCGAAGTTTTTTTGTGAGGGGAAAAATACAGCGTCAGGGAAAAATAAAGCGTCCGTCGTGATCGTTGATTCATCGGTGCGTCTGAGGAGGGCCATGATGCGTTGCGTCAGCCGCCAAACATCCTTCGCCTCACCGCACTGCAGAGAATGTTCGTCGGTGTCCTGCATGCCACATATAAGGCAGAGCGGGGAATCTACCATGCGAATGTCGTACAAACGTTGGCGGTTGACTGTCTTGCGGTTGATTAGTGTATACCATGACGATTGCGCTGCTGTGGTGAGGAGAGGTGTATGGACAGCTCGCCAAATCTGTCGCCAGTTTCGTGTTGGGTATTTAAGTTCGACAACATTGCTGCCATGATGACGCCGCAAGTATCGATATATCTCACGGGTAGTGGGGATTCTTGTAGAAGGTATCTGTAACTGAACATAACTAAAATCAACAAAAAATCGCGCGACGTGAGAAAAAGAGGGTGAGATTGTGCCTACAGCGACCGGTGGTTCAAAGGACGTGGGACGAAGCACATCCAGGATGGCCGACGTGATGGCGTGTTGCCGTTGGTTCCAAGTGCGTAGCGTCGCTCGCAGGTATAGAGCTAGAGCCTTGTTCCGCACATCCGTGAGGTTAAGTCCTCCAGCATGGTGTGGGAGAGTTAAAGTCTTGTATTTGACCTTAAACAACATTCCGTGGCTGACATAGTATCCAAAGGCCGCCATTAATCTGTCAGCAATACCATGTGGCATTGGCAGTACCTGTGCCAGGTGCGGCAGTCGCGAGGCCAGGTGAACATTAGTGTAGTCCACCCTTTGGAGCAGGTCGTGCGTTCGGAGTGAATTGTTGCGTATGTGCAGTCGGACGTTCTGGAGGAGACGTCGATAGCTCGCCGCCGCTGATTGCCGTAGCGATCGGGTGAACAATACACCTAAGCATCGCAAGATGTCCACCGTCGTAAACGGACTGTGTAGATCGTCCAGCCCTCGACCGATGTGCATGATCTTGGTTTTATTCATGTTGACCCTGCTTCCCGCAGCTACTCCGTACGTAGTAAGAAGGGTAACCACCTGACTTACTTCGTTCTCCGACCGGACGAGTATCATCAAGTCGTCGGCATATGCACGACACGTGAAGGAGCTCGCACGGAGTCGGACGCCTGTTAGAGTCCGTCTAAGAGTCTGCATCAATGGTTCGAGCGCTATTGTAAACAGTAACATCGACAAGGGACATCCCTGCCTAACTGAGCTGCAAACAGGAATCGGTCCTACCTCCCTGCCATTGACTCTCACCGTCGAAGAAGCGCCGCGAAGGAGGCGCATGAGGACGGTAATAAAATCCTGTGGTATCGCCATGCGTCGCATGGTCGAGTCAAGGAAATCATGGTTGATCCTGTCAAAGGCACGATCAAAGTCCACCGATACGAACGCCGCTCGCATGCGACAAGCTTCCGTCAGTGAAATTACGTCACGGTATTCGCCGAGGATAGTATGTATGTTGCTCCGAACCCCTAGACAAGCCTGGTCTGGTGGTATTGTCTTGGATATTACAGTCTTGAGCCTTGCCGCCAACATTCGCGCAAAGAGCTTATAATCAGTATTGAGCATCGTGAGCGGTCTAAATTGATGGGCGCTGACACTCGCTGTCGATTTCGGTATTGGTATAAGCAGTCCCGCCATGAACTGCGACGGAACGTCCATGTCAGGGCTCAATAACTCATTATACATCAATACCAACTGGGACATCATTAAATCCGCAAATGCGCGGTAAAATTCGAGTGTCAACCCATCTGGCCCAGGGGATTTATGCACCGCACCCTTCGCGAGTGCGCCCCGGATGTCATCTTCCGTTAGGGGTTCCAATAACGCCTCTGCATCCGAACCATCCACCTCCGTTTGCATCTGTCGCAAAAGTTCTTCTCCTGTCCGATTGTCCGTCGGCGTCCCAGTGAAAAGGAGGCGATAATGCTCCAGAAACTCAGCAGCAATGTCCCGTTGTGACGTCAAGGGCCGACCATCGTCATCATGGAGTACTGTGATTAGGGATCGGCGATTACGCGCATTTCCCTTGGACACTTGATGCATGCCGATACGTTCTCCATCGACGTTGTCCAAGCACCGAGCACGGATCGAAAGTCCCTCCAGTCGACGTCTCGTGATCGATAAAATACAGGCCTGAATGCGATGGACTTCCGCTTGACGCTCGAGCGATGGGGCCATGGAGGACAGGTCGCGGAGCACCATGTAGAAATAGTCAAGTGTATCTCGGAGCCATTTCGCTTTTTCCTTGCCATACGTGATGAGAGCTCTTCGTATCGCCGGTTTTGCACACTGCAGCCACCACGAAAGAACCGTACGGTGCAGCGGCAGACGGCGAGTGCAAGTCTGCCATGTTTCTTCGATCCGCTGGCGACATTCGAGATCCACCAATAAGGATGAATTGAGTTTCCAGGAACTACGACTCCGCCAGACCCTCTGCCGTGGGAGGGTTAACGTGCATAAATATGCAAGGTGATCCGTAAAAGCTGTGGGCCAACGTTCAGCAGCCAACACGTGATCTCTTAACCCGTCAGAAACATAAATCCGATCCAGCCTGCTCGCCGAATGGCTAGTAAAATACGTGTAGCCCTCTCGCTGCCCATGGATCTTTTCCCACGTGTCCATAAGGGCCATGTCCCGGCACATCGTGTTCAATGCGTGGCATGAGCTGAAATTAGGAGTTTGATCCTTCGGGGCGAGTACACAGTTAAAATCCCCCCCTATCAAGATGTGGTCATACCGTCCATGGAATAGGGGGGCAATCTCCTCCGAGTAGAATCGTGCACGCGCCTGTCGATTGTCAGATCCGGAGGGTGCATAGATGTTGACGATACGAATGCCGTTCACGGTCATAGCCAAACCCCGAGCCGAAGGAAGGTAATCGAGGTCACACATCGGAATCCCTTCCCGGACTAGTATTGCTGTGCCACGTCCTCCATCTGGAGTCGGCGCTAGGTAAGTGTTGTATCCGTGCACGTCGGGAAAAGCAGCATTGCAGGTTTCCTGCATCAGCAGAATATCAACGTCAGTGGCGTAAATCATGTCCCGGAGAAGTTGCATCTTTGCAAGCGAACGTGCGGTGTTAATGTTCACTGTGCCCACCTTATATGCTTGGTTCGTTGTCGTTGTCATGCTCGTGTCATGTCACTGAGAACTCCAAGGGCGTTAGGCCACTATTCGTGCTCAGAGGGGTGCCCGCCAACGGGCTGCCCTCCTTTGTTGTCGTTCCGTGGTGTGCATCCTGTAGGTGAGTGGTCATCATTAGGGGTTGGCAATTCCTGTATGTCCTCGACTGGTTCCGCCCAATCACAGTGGTCATCCATCCGAGAAACGTCCTCTGATGTATTTCGACGAGGTTGCTGGGACATTGGTATCCCGGACTCCTTCGTCGGCAGGTCTGGGTCAGTCGGTGTCAATGAAGAGGGACCATCTGAAAGGCAGGACATCCGGTCTCCATCTGACGGAATCCTGTCAGCGTTCTCTAAAGGCACGTGTTCTGTGTCAGACAGTTCGTCGGCTAGGATAACTTCCGTGTCCCCTAGGCTAGGGGGGGACGTGTCACCCGAATTATGGCGACGCTTTTTGCGACGCTTCGGCGATCGCTGTTTGCGTGCCCTGCCCTCTGCTGCCTCACTGTGTTCGTCGATCGTTCGTTGGTCCGTTGCCGGCGCCACTGTCTCGACCTCTACTTCCAAGTCGCGTGCTTCATGTGAGTTGTCAGAAGGTTCCTCCCTCAACCGACGTGACGTGGGCGTAGGGACATTCTCCGAGTCACCTCCACGCTCCCGTAACTCGGTCGGCTCTTGCATAAACACGTCTGCGTCTCGCTCCGAACTGGGCAACACCTCCCGGCGAGCCACCGACACGTACGTTATCGGCAGTTGCGTGGGAACTTCTCGCTGTGACGCGTCTCCATGTGGCAGTTGCACGACGCGGCGTTGTATGCACTCCGAGCGGATATGTCCTTCTCCACCACAGCCAGAACAAGTGCGTGGCTGGCCATCGTAGATCACAATAGCTCGACACCCGCCAATGTATAAATAAGACGGGATATGTTTAGTAAGGACGATCCGCACCTGTCGCACGCCGTTTAGCACAGGATAGGTACTAAAACTTGCCCAGCGTTCAGGCGTATGACTAAGTACCGTTCCATATGGTCGCAGCGATTCAGTCACCATCGATTCTGGCACCTCAAACGGCAGTTCAAAGATCCGAATCATCCTCACACCCAATCCTGAAGGAGCTACTGTTACATCGCTGATATGGCCATCAGAGTGTCGAAATTTAAATCCTCTTTGAGCAGCGGAGAGAGTTCTTTCACACGCAGCTTCATCGGTCATCTTTACGTACATTGTACTGCTTACAATGGACAGGTGTATGCCAATTATGTCCGTAGCAGGTAAACGAACTTCTTCCCTCAAAAAACGCTCTATTTCGAAAGCTTTTGGTCTGGCAAATTCGTTGTCGAACGTAAATTGGAGCGTAGTCTTTCGAAAATTGTGTGCCATGGTGATCGAGTCAGACAACAACACGCGCGAGTACCGACGGTGTAAACACTTCCTCGTCCACGCGCGCCCGCGGCCGGGACAGCAGGTCCGTGCCGCGCCACTGCCTAAAGCAGACTGTGGGACCTAACCCACAGCCTTTCCGTTATTAGCATGACACACTAACTTAGACAGCTTACTGCCCACGCAATACGGCCGCTTCAGAACTCCAGTACCTGAGCCACTGTTTCATCTATCTTTATTAAGGCCCTACGATTCATTTAAACACTGACGTGTTGCTGTTGAGGTTTTCTCGCTGTCGCTTGGAACGCAGAGCCACAACACAACGACAACGGAAACGTCCGTGAGAAGAGCTAAACCTCGACACAGGAAAAGTATGTTCCGCTATTTCTTTTCGACCGCTCGGGCTGTCACTGTCGTCTCTAGTAAAATCTGCATGGCGTGTTTCTGCGTAATTTACTTGTTGTGTAAGATCAAGAGAGTATGTTGGTTTCAGAATGTTTAAAATGCGTTGTCAGATGTGGGGTTCGAATCCACGCTCCCTTACGGGAGCCAGAGCTTAAATCTGGCGCCTTAGACACTTTTTTTTTTTTTTTTTTTTTTTTTTTTTTTTTTTTTTTTTTTTTTTGCGGGCCTCCTTCCTCCCCTACAGCCCGTCCTTCCGCTCGCCATTTGTGCCTTCTTCGGCTAGCTTCTGTGCTATGTTTGTTCCATAAGAGATAGTTGACCAACGAAGTCAATGTGTACAAGTAAACAAAATCCCTTCTTTTGGGGTTGTGGAAAGAAAATAGGTCCGCTACATTCTTCCATCATGGTGCGGGAGCGATTTTTATAGGAGAGCCAGGCGTACTTCAGCCTGCTGGCGTCTCATGTTTGCGTCAGCAACCTATTAGTGCTGCTACACGAGGGCAAAGGGTAAACGAAATAGCCACCTTGTTGGCGTGAAAAGAATGAGAAACTTAATAGATAATTTCATAAAAAAAGAAAAAAAAGTAATCCTGATATTGTACAAAATATCGTTTAATCGTTCTTCAGCTCTGTCGGTAGGACAAAGTTCGGTTCAAGAAATTTGCGTAATTTTCTTTGTATTTCTTTTGTCGTTCGAGCTTTTGATGTTCTGTCATCAGATACATCCAATAATCTGCTGCACTCTTCGTCATAGCCGTTGAGATGTAATGGACTGTCAGTCTTTTGAGCCAGTTGGCTGACCTTCTTTTAGTGTTAGGATATGGCACGTCATCTGGCAGAAGGACGTGTGTCGGTGTAATGGTGTTAGGTGACGTGCGGAGCACATGTGCTAGTTTTTGCCTGAAGAGATTCCACACGTCTTTCACATCGTCACAGACGAAGCGATTTTCTTCAGTGTCGATGACATTGCAGCTGGGACAGTTTGGTGTGTGTGTGCCAGACGTATCGCGTGCAGTTTAGAGTCGTTGGGGATTTTTCTATTGGCTGCGAGGTACCACGTAGATCGCACATTGGATGGTAGATGGGGGTCAGATATGTTTCCCCATATGTTTTTCCAGTTATAATGTCGAAACTTGTTTTCTATTCGATTGCGCAATTTTCCTTCCAGCAAGGTGTTGTAAATCTCCTTAACCTGATATATGTCCTTCTCCGGTATTCTATGGCGTACATAGCTGTATTCCACAAGAAAATGTTTATAGTGGTACAGCTCGTGGGAGATGTGATGCACATCGATAGGTGGATCTCTGCTGACTGGGGTGACTTCACGTAAGAGGTGAGCCACTAAGGTCCGCGGTGATCGTTGCCACTGTTTACAAGTTTTGCTAACGTATAGCGCTTGCGCTTTAAGGTAGATGTCTGTCAGATGGAGCCCTCCATTGCGTGTCGGTAGCGTCAAGGTATCATACGAAACCTTAAATATCTGACCTCTGCTGACAAAATATCTAAGCGCTGCTTGCATTTGGTGTGCTATGGTTCGTGGCAGAGGCAGCACTTGAGCAACATAGTTTACTTTGCAGGTTATATAGGTATTGGCTAGTTGCACTTTTTGTATTGCATTTAAATTACGCAAGCTGTGTTGTTTTATGCTTGCTCGTAATGTGGCAAGTAATTTTCTACAATTGAGAGCGGCTGTGCGGCGGATATTATTCGTATATTCTATTCCGAGGCATTTTATTTTTTCCACAGTGTTGATACGTCCAGCGGCTCTGATCTCTATGCCCCTACCAAGATTCATAATACCAGATTTATTGCGGTTGAGTTTAGCTCCTGACGCCAGTTCGTAGGTCGCCACAACTTCGAGTACTGTTGCCACCTCGCTTTCGTCAGTCACAAGTACCCCTACATCGTCCGCGTAGGCTTGACATATGATCTTTTGTCCGTGTATATGTAGTCCACGGAGTTGCCGAGTCAGGGATACTAAGAGAGGTTCGAGCGCAATCGCGCAAAGCGTCATGGACATGGGGCAACCTTGTCTCACCGAACTGTGAATATTGATCGGGTGACTGAGTTGTCCGTTGACACTGATTCTTGACGTGCTATTCGTCAATATGGTTTTCACGGAGGCTATAATTTTCTGTGGGAAGTGCATGGATGTCATACACCGGAACAGGTACGAATGATTAACTTTATCAAAGGCTTTTTCAAAGTCAAGCGACATCGGGCACAGCGAATGTCGCAGGCTTCCGATATCGCTATAATGTCTCTGTAGTCGCATAAGGTCTGAAATATCGTTCTATCCTTTCCCACACTTGTCTGGTAAGCTCCTGTCACTGTAAGAATAACTGAATTAAACCTTTGCATCATGATACGGGCGAAGATTTTATAATCACTATTGAGAAGTGTTATGGGTCGAAGATTCTCCACGGTCTTGCCTCTCGGTGTTTTGGGGACTAAGACCACTGTAGCTTCACAGAATTCCTTCGCAAGGGCAGTGTCGGGATTTAGTATTTCATTGCAGACGAGGGTCAATTTAGCAATTATCTGTTCGCGAAAAGTTTGATAAAATTCAGCGGGTAGCCCATCTGGTGCAGGTGATTTATTCTTTGGACTCCTCGAGATGGCATCTTCGACGTCTTCGTCCGTTATTCTCGCTGCGAGCACATCAGCTTCTCCTGGAGTGAGTCGCTCTGTCGTCCTAGCAGTGAGAGCTTGCTGCGCTGTTTCACCTGCCTGTGTATCGGCCAGCAACTCACTAAAGTGTCGATGGATCTCGTCTCGTACTGCAGCTTGATCTGTCAAGAGTCTCCCGTCTGAAGTTTTGAGTTCCGTCAGAATTTTCCGTTTTTGTCTTTTGTTCTCTTGGAGGATGTGGTACATCGATGTTGTTTCTTCTCGTGTACCGTTCTGCAAACGCGTTCGTATTTTAGAACCTTCGAGATGGTGTCTCTGCAGGGTGAGCAATTTTGCTTTTATTCTCTTGATTTGCCCATAGTTTGTTACGATTGTAGCATCCCGAACGCACAAGTCTCTCAGACAGCTGAAGTAAAAGTCTAATGTCCGCTTCCGCCAGGCGACTTTTTCACGGGAGTAAGTTTTCATTGTCTTTATTATTGCGGGCTTCGCGCAGTTTAGCCACCAATTCAGCGCCGTACCGTACAAGTGGAACTTCCTTTCACATTCTGCCCAAGTGGTGTGGAAGGCGGCGTGACATCCAGGATCCGAAAGATGAGCAACGTTTAGCTTCCACTGACCTCTCGCCCTGTAAGTACCTTGTCTCTCTAAATTTATCGTACATATGTACGCGATGTGACCAGAGAAAATAGTGGGCCATAGCTCGGACTGTAAAACGTGTTTCCTTAAATTGGACGTTGCGTAAATCCTGTCGATACGACTGGCAGAATGGCTGGTGATATAGGTGGAACCTAGCTGATCACCATGTTTTAGTTCCCAAGTATCTAACAGATGGAATTCTCTGACGATGTTCTCCAGCTCCAGAGATTTGTTAAAATTTGGCGTCTGATCTTTGGGACTCAGCACGCAATTAAAGTCACCCGCAAAAATTATTTGTTCAAATCGCACCGCGAAAAGGGGGGCAATGTCCTCCTTGAAAAATTCGGCCCTGCGGTGCTTGTTTCCGGTTCCTGACGGGGCATATATGTTGATAAACCTGGTGTTGTTTATCGTAACAGCGAGACCTCTACTGTTCGGCAGTTTCGTCACGTCTGTAAGTAGGATCCCCTCTTTAGTCATAATCGCTGTGCCGAGGCTGTTGTCATTGCCAGGATTGATGACGGCGTTGTAGCCAGTGATGTCGTCCAAACGGATAGCCGTTACTTCTTGCAGCATTAAGATTTCAACATCAGCGGCGTACAGAAAATCTTGGAGATTTCTCAGATTGAGGGTGCTGCTAATTTTATTTATATTCAAGGTCGCAAACCTGTACGCCTGCGAGGACGACATGTCGACTATACCGTGTCAGGTGGGATACTGTTTGCCAGGTGAAGTGGATGTTTGCTCTACTTAGAAGAAGTCGGCATCATCATCTTCTGCGCGAGCGTCTTTGATGGTGGTTTGTTGCCGGGTGGACACATCTTGTCGACGGTAGGGTGCCGTCCGTCCCGAACGTTGTGGTATGTCAGCCATCTCTGCATCACGGTTTTGCTCCTCCATGTCGTCCGCCCAATCTCGCGTGCACGTAACTTCCCGCGTGTCCGTTTTTGGTATAGGTGGAAGGTCCTTCGGACTAGCTGTACCGCCTGGCATGTGGATTCCACGGTCGGGTTAAGTGTCCTCGTTTCGGGTCTTCGTTTTTGTTGTTCGATCTTCCAGAGGAGCTGCTTGTGTCGTCTCCGCCAATTCTTGGCCTATCTGTTTCGCCTTTTCACGCAAGATTGGCGCGATTTCTGCTGCTCCCTGACGGGCTATTCGACGTTTCTTCCGTTTCTTTGGTGAAACAGTTGTAGGCTGCTGGTCATTATCCTCCGATGTTGCAACTGTGTCCTCTTTGTGGTGCCCGACTTCTTCGAGTGGTTTGCACATGCCTTCTTCTGCCGTCTCAGCCTGGTCTTGTTCTGCACACCTGTCAGTTTCCTCGTCTCGTGAGTGTGCTGGACCTGTAGCTTCTATGGTGCTAGTATCCACGGCTACGGTACCATCGGGAACGTCGGCATAAGCAACTACCGCCCTGTCGAAACACATATCTGGGGCGACGTCACTGCGAATTGCGGCGGCGTACGTCACGGGTAGCGTGGCGGGTCCCGCTCCCCAGTCGCCAGTTGCGTCACACGCCGTTGAACACACTGCGCGCGGACGTGTTGGGTCGAACCACAACCCGAGCAGGTTCTCGGCTGGCCATCGTAAATGACGATCGCTCGATATCCACCAATCCAGAGATACGATGGGATATGTTTCAGCATGTCAATCTTAACTTGCCTGACTCCATTTAATACTGGATACTTGTGCAAGCTAGACCATTTTTCGGCGACATTGCTGATAATGGCGCCATAGTCTCTCAGTTTGTTGTTAATCTCCTCGGGCGTTATTTCAAAGGGGAGCTCAAAGATTCGAACCGTTCTTATTCCCATTCCGGCACGCGAAACCGTGACCTGCCCTATGTGTCCGTCTGAATGTTTGAATTTTGCCACCCCACCACATGTTTCCACAATTTGGTCGCACTTGTCAGAACTGGATAACTTAAGGAACACAGTCGGACTGACAATCGACAGGTGAATTCCAATCAATTCATCCACTTTGATCTGAAAAGTTTCTTCGATAAATGCCTCAACTTCGTAAGATTTCGGTCGGGCGCAGCTCGGATCGAAAATCAAAGTATCGCGTCGCGTCGTCTGCTCCATTATGTCGTTCTAGAATGTGATCGTGGACTACGACTGACGCAGAAAGCGCGCACTCACCACACAGCGCCGGCCGCTCGCAGCGACGACGTAAACACCGCAGCAGCCGCTCCGCACGTCCGCCGGCGGCGGACTGTCCATCTGAGCCACCGCGGGCACAGAGGACAGTGCGTCGACACATTTTCAACATGTCCCCAATGAAGTACATCGACGCCTGTTTGCAACTAGGGTGTCCATCTAATTATCATTTCATTTCTAGCAAAGCTGCATGATCATCCACGGTAACTGTTCTTTCGGGAACAGATACTACCGTCATATTAGTTAAAATATGGCTTCCCGGCCATGGACCTTCTTGTGCGAACGCACACGCTATGCCCGAACTCGTACGGGACTTGGTAGATTAATCTGCCATGAGTAATGACTATGATGGGCAAACATCTATTAGGCGCACTACGAATGTAGTGGCGTGGACGTGTTGGGAATGTGGATCTCGCGGGGAGCGTGCAAGGGATAAGTCCCTGCAGACACACTATGCTCTGTGCCCGCGGTGGCTCAGATGGATGGAGCGTCTGCCATTTAAGCAGGAGATCACAGGTTCGAGTCCTGGTCGGGGCACACATTTTCAACATGTCCCCAATGAAGTACATCGACGCCTGTTTGCAGCTAGGGTGTCCATTTAATTATCATTTCATTTCTAGCAAAGCTGCATGATCATCCACGGTAACTGTTCTTTCGGGAACAGATACTACCGTCATATATAGTTAGATATTTAAAATATTCAATTGGATTGAAGCCGACAAAATTGCCCATATTTGAAACTACCCAGAGAAAAAGTAAGTTGCTAGAGCCACTGTTAGCAAATGTCTGCAAAGAGTTCCTAATTGCTAATGTGGAAATTTATCATAGATGTCCTATAGTAATCAAGAGGTTCATTTCCTTTATACTTATCACCCTGGCATGTGAGTCTTAAGTGAAGAACAATATTGAAACTCTTATCATTGACACTCGATTCGAATTTCTTCAGAGTCGCTTGTATTATGAAGCAGTTTGGCGGTCAGAAATCGAGATCTATGAATATTAACACAACTTTCTGTGTCGAGCTACCAAGAGGACTTGATGTGTAAAAGTTTTCTTCCAATTTCGTTACAGATTTTTTTTCTGGAAATTCGCAGCTCCATAAAACAAATAAAAAAAAAAAACTTGCACACGCTGATCCCTGCCACGGCTAGAACTGACGACTCATTTAGCCGTTGCGACACGAGATACGGGCGGGGGCACGGGGCTACGGACACACTGCTGCCAGCACGCCACTCTCATCATGGTATTAGTCGCTCAGCCTTATAACGAATCGTGAACGATTGTAGAAGTTGCCACTTACGTGAAGAATAGTATTTCTTTAGCCAAAAAATTGAATTTGCTGTGTCAGTGTCTAGGGGTTATATAGCAAGAGGCATTCGGATGGAAAGGGAATATCAAGTGAATTTAGCGAGTCAATTCAGTACCATACGTGGAAGTGATTGCACTGTCACAGTGTCGCCAAATTTTTCTGACTATGTTGCTAATTCTCAGTTGTGCTAGGAACAGCTCTGTAGCGGAATGCGAGGAGAATCCCGTGCTCGTGTCATTGGCGGATATGGAGAAGAGGTGCGTTTTCTCCCACCAGTTGTGTCAAGCATTCAGGTGTATAAACTTCCATCACGATTACAGTTTCCCACAAAATATATACGAATAAAACACTTACCCTGTTACTTTGTGACAAAAGATTATTTCAGTACAATAAAAAGTCTTTAGAAATCAACTTTTTCCGCCTATCACGATAAGTAAGATAACAATCACTTTGCACCTTGAAATCGGTTGCATCTATGTGTAGTCTTGTGATTATACTAGTAGCGTTTCATGAATTGCACGAGAATGTAGAAAAATGTTGGTGGGAATGGAAGCTATAAGAAACACAGTTAACTAATTAGTCTGTGCCACGTAATAATCAATACATTTGAAAATTCAGAAGAGAAGGAACTAAAAATTATGCCCATTAAGACAGTAACTAAAGTGCACATGCGAGCACTGTGCAGATCTGCGCTTTTGCATCTTCAGATCTATACGAATAATGTATACTAACCAGCCTATACATTGATCTTTTTTAGTTTTCTAATGATGAACTGCATCCACACCCATGAGTCTGATTGTTTCTTTGTATCCTTCCATCTACTATCTTTGTGTGTTATTGCTCGGTGTTGAAAAACAAAAATGTTATGCCTGCTTCCACGAGGTATTAGAACGAGGCCGCAACAAGACTAACAAAGTATTATCAAGATACATTGAGACGCCAATTTGTCTGTCGTCATGGTGTTAAGTCGACAGATATAGTTGGATATTGTTGCCTGCATCACCGGCATCCCATTGTTGTCTTCTCTTACTGAGATTTTCATAGTACCCTGAACACAAGACGCCGAGATAGATGTGTATATTCTCCGTGACGAAACATCCCACATTCCATTCACCCTGATCCACTCTTCACGTGCATCGGCAGCAATGAGCGATAGGAAAGCTATTGTGAGACGAATAACATTGAAAATGGTAGTAATAACAAATCAGGGAACAATTGACAGGAATGGGGGAAAGAAATACAGTAGAAGAAGAATGGGTAGCTTTGAGGGATGAAGTAGTGAAGGCAGCAGAGGATCAAGTAGGTAAAAAGACGAGGGCTAGTAGACATCCTTGGGTAACAGAAGAAATATTGAATTTAATTGATGAAAGGAGAAAATATAAAAATGCAGTAAATGAAGCAGGCAAAAAGGAATACAAACGTCTCAAAAATGAGATCGACAGGAAGTGCAAAATGGCTAAGCAGGGATGGCTAGAGGACAAATGTAAGGATGTAGAGGCGTATCTCACTAGGGGTAAGATAGATACTACCTACAGGAAAATTAAAGAGACTTTTGGAGATAAGAGAACCACTTGTATGAACATCAAGAGCTCAGATGGAAACCCAGTTCTAAGCAAAGAAGGGAAAGCATAAAGGTGAAAGGAGTATATAGAGGGTCTATACAAGGGCAATGCACTTGAGGACAATATTATGGAAATGGAAGAGGATGTAGATGAAGATGAAATGGGAGATACGATACTGCGTGAAGAGTTTGACAGAGCATTGAAAGCTCTGAGTCGAAACAAGGCCCCCGGAGTAGACAACATTCCATTGGAACTACTGACGGCCTTGGGAGAGCCAGTCCTGACAAAACTCTACCATCTGGTGAGCAAGATGTATGTATGAAACAGGTGAAATACCCTCAGACTTCAAGAAGAATATAATAATTCCAATCCCAAAGAAAGCAGGTGTTGACAGATGTGAAAATTACCGAACAATCAGTTTAATAAGCCACAGCTGCAAAATACTAACAGGAATTCTTTACAGACGAATGGAAAAACTAGTAGAAGCCGACCTCGGGGAAGATCAGTTTGGATTCCGTAGAAATACTGGAACACGTGAGGCAATACTGACCTTACGACTTATCTTAGAAGAAAGATTAAGGAAAGGCAAACCTACGTTTCTAGCATTTGTAGACTTAGAGAAAGCTTTTGACAATGTTGACTGGAATACTCTCTTTCAAATTCTAAAGGTGGCAGGGGTAAAATACAGGGAGCGAAAGGCTATTTACAATTTGTACAGAAACCAGATGGCAGTTACAAGAGTCGAGGGACATGAAAGGGAAGCAGTGGTTGGGAAGGGAGTGAGACAGGGTTGTAGCCTCTCCCCGATGTTATTCAATCTGTATATTGAGCAAGCAGTAAAGGAAACAAAAGAAAAATTCGGGGTAGGTATTAAAATCCATGGAGAAGAAATAAAAACTTTGAGGTTCACTGATGACTTTGTAATTCTGTCAGAGACAGCAAAGGACTTGGAAGAGCAGTTGAACGGAATGGATGGTGTCTTGAAGGGAGGATATAAGATGAACATCAACAAAAACAAAACGAGAATAATGGAATGTAGTCATATTAAGTCGGGTGATGTTGAGGGTATTAGATTAGGAAATGAGACACTTAAAGTAGTAAAGGAGTTTTTCTATTTGGAAAGCAAAATAACTGATGATAGTCGAAGTAGAGAGGATATAAAATGTAGACTGGCAATGGCAAGGAAAGCGTTTCTGAAGAAGAGAAATTTGTTAACATCGAGTATAGATTTAAGTGTCAGGAAGTCATTTCTGAAAGTATTTGTATGGAGTGTAGCCATGTATGGAAGTGAAACATGGACGATAAATAGTTTGGACAAGAAGAGAATAGAAGCTTTCGAAATGTGGTGCTACAGAAGAATGCTGAAGATTAGATGGGTAGATCACATAACTAATGAGGAAGTATTGAATAGGATTGGGGAGAAGAGAAGTTTGTGGCACAACTTGACCAGAAGAAGGGATCGGTTGGTAGGACATGTTCTGAGACATCAAGGGATCACCAATTTAGTATTGGAGGGCAGCGTGGAGGGTAAAAATCGTAGGGGGAGACCAAGAGATGAATACACTAAGCAGATTCAGAAGGATGTAGGTTGCAGTAGGTACTGGGAGATGAAGAAGCTTGCACAGGATAGAGTAGCATGGAGAGCTGCATCAAACCAGTCTCAGGACTGAAGACCACAACAACAACAACAAGTCAGTAATCAAGGATGTTTACTGCAGTACAGACGATTAACAAAATAACCAAGAAAGGCTGAGTGTTTAATCGGCCCACTGCATAGGTGTTCTTACCACTTTGTTCCTGAATTCCGTTCTGGTTGTTTGCAGAGAGAAAAGAAAGAATCCTGTAGTCATACATATCGCTAGTTCAAGGAGATATTACCTATCAACTATCCTTGCTTTACATCACGAGACGAACATGGCATCACCGAGCTGATATTTGAAATACATTTCTGTTTTCTCTCTGTTCCTCTCTTTTTCTTTTTCTTTTTATTTTAATTTTTTGAGAAAAGCATCAAGAAGCGCGAGTAATAAGCAAGTAGGCATGTAATCTATTTACAGTTAGTTTCATCGGGTTATATAATGTAAACATACACCTTTTAAGTGTATTATTGCGTAATTCCAATTGTTGATAGTCTATTCGTGAGCTTTCGCACATTCAGTGGGGTGAAACCTATCACAGAAGCAAGCAAAACACAAATATTTCTTGCCCCATGCGCAACACACAAACGAAACCTCGCTGCACTGACATATTTTCTGATATATTGCTCGGAAAACATATCTGATTCGTGTTGCTAAATACAGCTGTATCAGATATCAATGTGGATGCATACCGAGTGTATAAAAGTGTATCTTGAAATACACAGAAAGGCACAAAGTGGTAGTCGACTGAAACATAGCCATGAGCAAGATTGTAGCATCGTCGTCTCCCACCTTGACAACTCGAACGGTGACAGTGCTCGGTCGGTTACTTACGTTTACTGATATCAAAGCTACACCATGAAAACACAAAAATGTTAATAACCTGAAGATCATTAACTTTGGAACCCATAGTAAAGTAAAGCAGTCATCAGTCGGAAGATTGATTTGAACACCACAGTGCTTTAATAGGCACGGTCCTGTTGGAGGTGCTATGTCGTTGCTTTCCTCCGACCATTGAGTTGACGTGCCTAGACAGTTAATAGGGGAACCTACAGTTTAACGTGGCTATCGGACAACAGTGCAACTCGGCATTTTTCACATCTACAAACACTGCCCAAAGGGGAATAAGTGTAAAACGGGAGATAAAATTCGTGGGACTGACCAGGGATCAGTTTTCCGCCATGTAGCCACCTCTGTAGCTTCTGCTTGGCATTAAAATTAAGGATCTCTCGTTTGTCCCTGCGTTGGCACTTGCGCGTCCCTGCACCAAAATAAAGAGAACTGAATTGAATGTAGTGCCTTCAAGTTCGCATAAACAGAAAAGGAGCAAAATTAAACAACGTAAATGGTCTCTCTTTGATGCCTCAACCTTCATTGCCATTATGCATCTTATGACGTACAGTGGAAGGTCATGTTGAAAATCAGGTAAAACGAACAGTGAGGTTGTCAGTAAAAGCACATTACTGTTGTCAGTATGATGTTGCCTGTAATGATAAAGGGCCCGTTTGATCAGGCGCATTTTAGACAGAATTGGAAGAGAGAGCACTACTAAATTCTAAAATCCGTATGCGTTGCATACACACAGAAATTATTGTTACAGTTTACTTATGGAGCCCAATGCGTTAATTGCGTATTTTCCGGTGAGAAAGAGCACTGGCAAATAGTCTTCGCTACATTAGGTTACTTAAACTGATGTCACTGTGAGCTAGAATTTATGGTCAGCGATTAAGTGTAAGGTCAGTGGGTCGGATACGGGTTTTGCAGCTGTGAAATACTTTCCCACATTACAGAAGCCAATATTAAATTTGAACTAATGTTGCGAAAACATGCTAATGTTGGATAGCTTAGAATGAAAATCTTTCTGTTTATTGCAAAGGAAAACAATTTATTTTCTAAAACATTCTCTGTCATACACAACTTGAAACAGGTCACGTCGACCAAATCATATGGAAGAACTGACAGCGACATATATCGGAAGGCAGTAAGATCCACTGACTTTTGGTTTGGCAGTATTCGACAGCCATTTCTAGGCGCAAGTAAATGAAAGACAGCGCGTTTTTGTTATCAAGTGACGTCTTCATCAATTACTTCAGTTTTAATGTAATCTACGTGTTATTGCTGATGTTTGATATTAACATGAAAAGAATTCCGTAGACAGGGAAAGAAACTGTTCTTGGGCAACTACTTCTATAATGACCAAAACGCATTAAATGATGTTCAAGCATATGTGTTCCAGCAGAGGTATGAAGAAAATGATAATAATAATAATGATGGTAATAATCGAATTATCCGGTAACTTCACACTTCAAAGTGGATTTTCTGTAACTAAAAAATTTGGTGAATTAGTGAAAATTTCAAAATGCTTCACATCGAGGCTATGATGCCTAGAAGAGTCTTTACATCCTCCTGACATGAGAATTGCATAATCTCCTTGTCAGAAGCTTGTTTCTACTTAACCATTTAATAGACTCGCATATTTTCCACCGTGACTAATGTTGTAAGCTAAGCATATGATCCGTTACAGCACACTCCTGCGACTGGGAAATGTGGCCACAATGGTCTGGTGGAACCATGGAGGTAAGAATAAGGGGAGATGGCGCTACGTATCCCAGCCGCACTACGTTTTGAAGCCATGGGGGCGTGGCTCGCTGCCATGACACTCTGACCAAAACATTGCCAGTGTGCTATAGCGCTGCGTGTATTACAGTCGCTAATTGCACCTTATACACATGTAACGTCATCAGATTGGTTGTTTCAAAGTTTTTGTTTAAAATAAAATCTCGTAAAGGCGAAATTCCGCGTGTCTTCCGATTAAAAATAGTTTTTAATGTAATATTACGAATAGCTAGCCTTCAATCTAAACGATACAATTTTGTTAATTCAGTAATAAACGTGTATCACAAACTAAATAATAGAAACTGAAAACTAAGTTAGCTATACCCTCCCTCCAAAGCCCCATAAATACATCTTGTTTGTAATACGTACTGGGACATTTCAGTTACGTTACACTACTGGGAAACACTGTTCATTACCACCAATATTTACTGAAATAAGATACATATAATGGCAAATCTACACAGTGTCCTGTTTAGGCCTATACTTTACGCCAGTTAATGTAGTGTTAGCTTTTAATTTGGTACATGATGAAGACAAAGTGAGTTACTCAACACTTCGATTATCGACAATACGTACATATTATACTGAAACGTGAACTTGAAAACCAAAAATTTAATTATTTGAATTAACATACCTTTTGCAAATGTTTTGGGTGTGTAGGGAAAACTGATGGTACAGCATTTTATCGGAGCCTTACTGTTTTAAGGGAAGTTCGGTCTATGTCCTCTTCTCGGAAATGCTGAGAACATATAGTGCTCCATTTAGACGCACGCCAATTCTTCCTCCTCACGGCATTCTCCCACAGAGCTTTCCGACTTTCATTTTTAGGAAATCTAAAATCATTCATTAGAAAAAACACGCTATAGTACAAGTACCGATGTAGCACACGTTCATTCACAATGAAGTTGTAAAATCACACTTAATGAGACAACTTACACATGAAATGTTATTCCCTTCGATTTCGCATCACAATCAGAATGATTCGTACATCCGAACAGCACACAAGTCACCATGATAGCGCAAAATCCTTCCAAAAGCGAGCGACAAGCCTAAACACACAAGATTACAGCAGCAATGTTTTGGTCAGATTGAGATGGCTACCCTCGGCTTCACATAGCTTCACAGCTGTGACGTCACGGCGTCTCCCTCTATTCTTACCTCCATGGGTGGAACGCATTATCACAGGTGAAATGCGTGGGTTCAGGCATTTACTTTTAAAAGGCACAAACAGATTTACTTTACCTCTGGTAACCTAAAGAAAAAGACGTTATAACTCAGAATCCGCATTAGACATCATGTTCCTTCATTACCAATTGGGCAGAGCCGGTTTACGCTGGGAAGTGACATAGGCGGAAGTCATGGCAAACAGAAATACTGTCGCCAGTAAACTCATTTATATTTAAAAATTTTATTTTATTTGATGAACCGACAGCCATTTAAAGGAATAGGGCTCTTATTTTACTTTTACTTGTCTCACTCCCTTCCCAACTGCTGCTTCCTTTTCATGCCCCTCGACTCTTATAACTGCCATCTGGTTTCTGTACTACAACTTATAAATAGCCTTTCGCTCCCTGTATTTTACCCCTTACCCCCTGGCTGCTCCTCTCCTCTCCCATCCCCGCCCCCTGCCACGTCTTCACCGTTGTGTCCCCCACCCTACATCTCCTTTCCCAAGGTGGCTTCCATCAACTCCCCCTCCCGGATGATGCCCTCTCTCCCTCCATTTATCCCTCCTATCAACTCTGATCCTCACTCCCCCTCCTTTCCTCTGTCCTTTCCCTGGGCTCCCTCTTCCCCCCTTCCGTCCTGTTTTCTCCCCACTAAACCTCTCCCTACCTCCCTTCTCCCCCCCCCCCCGAGTCCTTTTGTATTCCCCTCCTCTGCCTACCCCACTCCCTGTCGCGTCTCCCCAGCGCCCGCCACCCCTCTTATGGGTCCTCATCCTCCATCAGCTCCTTTCCCGGCTCCCCCCCTTTTTTTATTTTCCCATCATCTGTCCAGTTTCCCCCCACCTGCTCTCGGCTGTGGTATGTCACATTTGCCAACTTTTTAATGCAGTGTTCCAGTGACTGTTCAGTGTTGTTCGTCTTTCTCGTGTTGCGAACAGAAACCATGCTGTCACTGGGTGTGAATTTTATGTCTTTTGCAAACAGAAACCAGACTGTCACCGTGTTTTTTAATTGTCTGTCTATTGTTTTCCCTGTCTGCTTTGTATGTATTTTCTTAGCGTCATCATCCCTCTGTTCTTTGTTTTAAGTTCCACGATTTCTTTTCGCCATGTTACTCTTTAAGTCTCCGATTTTATCGCCTGTTTTTATTATTTAATCTCTTTATCTTTCTAACAAAGTCTGTAGGCTGAAGAGCGGCCTACTAAGCTGCTGCCAGCCCGCCCCCTTCGGGGGGAATTGAAATTCAATAAAGGAAAAAAAAAAAAAAAGAAAAAGAAAAAAGAAAAACAAAAACTGTATTTTACCCCTGCCACCTTCAGAATTTGAAAGAGAGTATTACAGTCAACATTGTCAAAAGCTTTTTCTAAGTCTACAAATGCTAGAAACGTAGGTTTGCCTTTCCTTAATCTATTTTCTAAGATAAGTCGTAGGGTCAGTATTGCCTCACGTGATCCAACATTTCTGCGGAATCCAAACTGATCTTCCCCGAGGTTGGCTTCTACCAGTTCTTCCATTTGTCTGTAAAGAATTCGTGTTAGTATTTTGCAGCCGTGGCTTATTAAACTGATAGTTTGGTCATTTTCATATCTGTCAACACCTGCTTTCTTTGCGATTGAATTATTACATTATTCTTGAAGTCTGAGGGTATTTCGCCTGTCTCATACATCTTGCTCACCAGATGGTAGAGCTGTTTAAGGGCTGGCTCTCTCAAGGCTATCAGTACTTCTAATGGAATGTTGTCTACTCCCGGGGCCTTGTTTCGACTCAGGTCTTTCAGTGCTCTGTCAAACTCTTCACGCAGTATCATCTCTCCCATTCCATCTTCATCTACATCCTCTTCCATTTCCATAATATTGTCCTTAAGAACATATCCGTTGTATAGACCCTGTATATACTCCTTCCACCTTTCTGCTTTACCTTCTTTGCTTAGAACTGGGTTTTCGTCTGAGCTCTTGATACTCATGGAAGTGGTTCTCTTTTCTCCAAAGGTCTCTCGAATTTTCCTGTAGGAAGTATCTATCTTACCGCTAATGATATATGCCTCTACATCGTTACATTTGTCCTCTAGCCATCCCTGCTTAGCCATTTTGCACTTCCTGTCGATCTCATTTTTGAGATGTTTGTATTCCTTTTTGCTTGCTTCATTTATTGCATTTTTGTATTTTCTCCTTTTATCAATGAAATTCAATATCTCTTCTGTTATTCAAGGATTTCTATTAGCCCTCGTCTTTTTTACCTACTTGATCCTCTGCTGCCTTCACTATTTCATCTCAAAAAGCTACCCATTCTTCTTCTACTGTATTTATTTCCCCAATTATTGTCAGTTGTTCCCTAATGCTCTCCCTGAAACTCTCTACAACATCTGGTTCTGTCAGTTTATCCAGGTACCATCTCCTTAAATTCCCACCATTTTGCAGTTTCTTCAGTTGTAATGTACAGTTCATAACCAATAGATTGTCAGAGTCTACATCTGCCCCTGGAAATGTCTTACAATTTAAAACCTGGTTCCTAAATCTCTGTCTTACCATTATATAATCGATCTGAGACCTTCCAGTATCTCCAGGTTTCTTCCATGTATACAACCTTCTTTCATGATTCTTGAACCAAGTGTTAGCTATGATTAAGTTATACTCTGTGCAAAATTCTACCAGGCAGTTTCCTCTTTCATTTCTTACCCCCATTCCATATTCACCTACTACATTTCCTTCTCTACCTTTTGCTACTATCGAATTCCAGACACCCATGAGTATTAAATTTTTGTCTCCCTTCACTATCTGAATAATTTCTCTTATCTCATCATACATTTCATCAATCTCTTCGTCATCTTGTGGAGCTAGTGGGCATATAAACTTGTACTAATGTGGCAGGCATGGGCTTTGTGTCTATTTTGGCTACAATAATGCATTCACTATGCTGTTCGTAGTAGCTTAACCATGCTCCTATCTTTTTACTCATTATTAAACCTACTCCTGCATTACCCCTACAACTTTGTATTTATAACACTGTATTCACGTGACCAGAAGTCTTGTTCCACCTGCCACTGAACTTCACTAATTCCCACTATATCTAACTTTAACCTATCCATTTCCCTTTTTAAATTTTCTATCCTACCTGCTCTATTAAGGGATCTGACATTCCATGCTCTGATCCGTAGAATGTCAGTTTTGTTTCTCCTGATAACGACGTCCTCCTGGGTAGTCCTCCGTCCAGAGAGCCGAGTGGGGGACTATTTTACCTCTGGAATATTTTACCCAAGAGGACACAATCATCATTTAATCACACAGTAAAGCTGCATGCCCTCGGGAATACTTACGGCTGTAGTTTCCCCTTGCTTCCAACCATTCACAGTACCAGCATAGCAAGGCTGTTTTGGTTAATGTAACAAGGCCAGATTAATCAATCATCCAGACTGTTGTCCCTGTAACTACTGCAAAGCTGCTGCCTCTTTCCAGGAACCACACATTTGTCTGACCTCTCAACAGATACCCCTCCATTGTGGTTGCACCTACTGTAGGGCTATCTGTTTCGCTGAGGCACACAAGCCTCCTCACCAATTGTCAGGTCCATGGTTCAAGGGGGGGGGGGGGGGGGGTTGTGAGATTACTAGTCTTCAATATTAACAACAACCTTTTAAAGTTTTTAGCATTATCCTTAGTTGTTCAAGTAATCTTTAATGTGAAATATTTTCTCAATGAGCTATTCAGTTGCTGTTCGAGAACAACTAGATGCCTGGAAGTTTCATGAGTATACTAACAACTGATGAAGGAACGAAAATACTTGAAGCTGTGTCATGTAAGGTTATACACGATGAATTTGCTTTTCTGCAACACTAAAAACATTTTGTGGATCTGTGTTCCAAATGTTCAGATAATTTACAGAATTAGTGATGAACAAATATTTCTTTGATTTTGATATAAATGTTTTAAAGATTTACATTTTGCATACCTGCAAACCACTGTGAAGTGCATGGAAGAGGAAACCTTATGCCGTAACACATGTTAGGGTTTTCTAAAATTCCGATTACACGCGGGGCATGAGAAAAATTACTATTTAAATATCTCTGAGCATTCTGTACTTAGTTTAATCTTGTCCTCACAGTTTCTATGGGAGTGATACATAGAGAGATGAACATTGTCTCTACAGATTCTTCACATAATACTGTTTCCGGAAACATCACAGCTCAGTTTCTCAGTATATATGGCATCTATCTTCAAGAGTCTGCCAATTCAGATTTTTTAACATTTTTGTGGCATGCTGCTATGAGTCAAAAACCTGTACAGTTTATGCTGCCCTTATCTGTATACATTCAGGATCCCCTGTTAGCCTTATTTTGTACTTGATCAATATTCCGGGATGGGTCCTGTGAGAGTTTTGTGAGAAATCTCATTTATACACATATTGCATCTTTCACCAATATTCTATCAGTGAACAGATGTCTGCCAAATGCTTTACCTATGAGAGAACCCACGTGATCATTCAATTTCATACCCTTAGAAATTGTTACACCCTGGTGTTTGCATAAGATCACTGCTTCAAGCTCTGAGTCACTGATGTTGTGGTCATAGAATATCACTTTTTTGTTTGTTTAGTGAATGCACAATTTTATAGTTCTGAACACTGAAAACAAGTTGCCAATCTTAACACCACTTTGAGCTCTGATTATCTAGCTCTACATATAAGGGCAACTTATAAAAAATCTACATATTATAAAAAAATATGTAGACAGAAAAATGATTTGAATAAACTTAAACTTCGTCAAGTACAGATTGAATCTGTTTGTGTATGTGAAACAAGGTTTCAACAATTGGTTTAATTGTCAACTCCCATGCAATAACTCGTCCTTGATCAGTATTAATGAGAAAATACTGATAATGAGCACTGTTTAATCTCTGTGGCCCTATTAATCTTTGCCCAAAAACACCTGTCTTTTTGTTGTTTGAGAAACAGTGCTTATCATGTCTTAGTACAGGTGGATGACGTTTTCATCAGCCCCCACATGCTCATATTGGAAGTTTATGACACAAATTGATGTAAGCTGTGCACATTATCTGTACGTGAAATTTTAGATACAAACAAAGGATCTGCACTACACACTTACTTGTGCCATCGATAGAACTGCAAGTTGCCAATTGTGATCTTGTTGCCTTGATGTCTGGTTGTGCTGGTATGGATACAGAAATTGTGTATGAAGTACTGTCTATAAAAGGGTAGGAACCACACAGCCCACTAATCGTCACACATTTTATAGAATTTTTGTCCGCTAAGGTTGGCTGGTGTAAGGTACAGTGAAGCGACTCTAACAGCCTCTCCTGTACAAATGTCAACCTCACCTACCCGAGTTGCAGCTAAGGATTGCTGCACGGTACACCCTGTTATTGCTAACGAGGCTCTGACGACCGAGTGTTTCCCGGGATAAGGAAACGCCCCCTATCAAGTGCCAACGGTCTCAAAGAGAGCGGATGAGCGGATAGAGGCAGGGCACTCTCTTGTCCTTGGAGTGAGAAATTGCTCCTAAAGGCGGAAGAACTTCACAGTCAACGGCATAGGATGGAGAAGGCAACGGGAAACCACTCCATTAAAGATCACTCAAGATATCCCAAGAATCAGTAGCGCACCATGCCAGAATCTTCTGTTAAACATAAATCCGGAGTAATAGTCCCCCAATCGGATCTCCGGGTGGGGACAATGGAAGGTCAGGCAAAGTTGAAGAATACACTAAAAATAGCAACATGGAATGTAAGAACACTCCTCCAATGCGGGAAATTAGAGAACCTCAAACTAGAGATGGACAGAATGGGAACAGACATAATAGGAATATCTGAGATGCGATGGCCTGAACCAGGAGACTTCAGATCAGGAAATTATCGTATCATTCATACAGGTACTAACCAAGGAACAACTGGAATCGGTGGAGTTGGAATAATTCTAAAAGGAAAACTCGGGAATCTAGTCACAGGATATGTGCAATTTAACTCTAGGATAATACTAGTCAAAATTGGAACCAAACCAAAGAACACGGTAATAGTACAAGTCTATATGCCGACATCGGCAGAAGAAGACGATGTAATAGAAACAGTGTATGAAGACATCAACAAAGTTATAAATTATGTTAAAGGTGAAGAGAACTTAATTATAATGGGAGATTGGAATGCTAGTGTTGGAGAAGAGGAAGTTGACGGAATTGTAGGGAAATATGGTCTAGGAGATAGAAACGAAAGAGGAAGCCGGCTAATTGAATTTTGTGCCAAAAACAAGTTGGTCATAGCGAACTCCCTTTTCAACCACCATAAAAGAAGAAGGTACACGTGGAAAGCCCCAGGAGATACTAGAAGACACCAAATCGACTATATATTAGTAAAATCGCGTTTTAAAAACCAAATCAAGGACTGCAGAAGCTACCCGTCTGCGGATATTAATAGTGATCACAACCTTGTAATGATGAAATGCTTACTCAAACTCAAGCGATTAGAGAGAAAAACGAACAAAGTATGGAACAGAGATAACCTAAAGTCTGAAGAACTAGTGATCCCTTATGCACGGAAAACTGATGAGATGGCATCAAACATTATTCCCGGGAGTACTAACGAGGAGTGGAAACAAATCAAAGAAGGCATACATAAAGCAGCAGAAGAATTTATTGGGAAAGCCAAACCTGTAAACAGGAAAGAGTGGATAACACCTGAAATAATTTGTCTAATGGAAGAAAGAAGACTATACAAAAATGCCTTTGACGAGCAAAGCGAAAACAAATATAGACAGCTTAGAAACCAAATAAACAGAGAATCTAGGAAAGCAAAAGAAAATTACCTCAACAGCATTTGTAAAGAGGTGGAGGAAAACATGGTTAAAGGAAAAACTGACTTGGCCTACAGAACAATAAAACAAAACTTTGCTAAACGGAAAGTAAAATCTTCAGGAACTATAAAGAACAAAGAGGGCAAGGTACTATTTGGATATGACACGCTGAAGAGATGGCAAGAATACATTGAAGAGCTATATCAAGGAGACCCTCTAACAGATAATATGATAGAATTAAGCGAAGAAGTAGAGAAAGAAGAACTAGGGGACACAATTCTGAAAGATGAATTTGAAAAAGCACTAAAAGAACTACCAGATAAGAAAGCGGCAGGTGTTGATGATATACCTTCTGAACTAATTAAGAAATCAGGAGACAAAATGAAAGCTACATTACTGCAACTCATACAGAAAATATACAAAACAGGTGAAGTTCCTGAAGACTATCAGAAATGCATCATATTCCCCATACCTAAGAAAGCATCTACTATGGACTGTGAAAACCATCGAACACTCAGTCTTCTTTCACACGCATCAAAAATTCTAATAAGAATAATTTTGAAAAGAGTTGAAAACCAATTGAATAGCACTCTAAGTGAAGACCAATTCGGTTTTAGAAGCGGTGTAGGGACGAGGGAAGCAATCTTATCTTTAAGACTAATAATTGAGAAACAAATTTCCAAAAACAAACAAGTATTTATAGCCTTCGTAGACCTCGAAAAGGCATTTGACAATGTTGTATGGCCAGAAATGTTTAGAATTCTGAAGAAGGCTGGTCTGAAATATAATGATAGAAGGATAATCTTTAAAATATACCAAAATGAAACAGCCTTAGTTAAGAAGGAAAACAAAGAAGAAACAGCAAGAATAAGGAAAGGAGTGAGACAGGGATGCCCACTATCTCCAGTAATTTTCAACGCATATATCCAAGAAGCAATAGACAAAATAAGAGAGAATATTGAAGTAGGAATAAAACTTAACGGAATGAAAATAGATATGTTGCGATATGCAGATGATATCGCCATAATTACAGAAAGGAAAGAAGATTTAGAAGCCGCACTCAATGAAATGGAAAACACCTTAAAAGAACAGTATGGAATGAAAATAAATAAGAAAAAGACTAAAGTGATGGTGAGTGGCGCCCTGAACTACAATGAACCCATACGAATAACAATAAAGGGAGAGAAACTAGGGCAGGTTACAGAATTTAACTACTTAGGTAGCAAAATAACAGCAGATGGAAGGAGCAAAAGTGACATTAAAAACAGAATACAACTTGCCAAAATAGCATTCAATGGAAAAAGAAACTTACTGACGAGTAGAAATGTTAGTTTAGACGTAAGAAAGAGAGTCATGAAAACCTATGTGTGGAGTACAGCCCTTTACGGATGTGAAACTTGGACTTGTGGAAAAGAAGAAAAGAGAAGATTAGAGGCATTCGAAATGTGGTGCTACCGGAGAATGGAAAAAATCAGCTGGCGAGACAAGGCTACAAACGAAGATGTCCTCAGAAGAGTGAAAGAAAACAGATCTCTTTGGCGAAATATACAGAAAAGAAGAATAACCTTCATAGGTCACATTTTACGGCATAACAATTTCATTAAGAGAATATTAGAAGGAATCATTGAAGGAAGAACTCGCCGAGGACGACCTAGATTAACCTACATTCAACAAGTAATAAATGACATCGGGTGCCAGACCTATGCAGATATGAAGAAGAAAGTTGACAAAAGAACGGAATGGCGTGCTGCTGCCAACCAACCTGTGGGTTGATAACCGAAGAAGAAGAGAAGGTTGGCATGTTCCATCCATATCAGGTGTACGGAGTGGACAAGGCTATCGACTGTTTACCCTTTGGGTTGCCAAAGAACCTGTGTAACTAGGACTGTGGAAATGTTTGGCAAACAGTTTATTAGGTGCTACTCTGAGGTGCAGATATTTTTCAGCATGAAGTTAACATACTTGAAAGTTATTTACATTTGCTAAACTGCAACATAAAATCGTATTTGTCATATCATTTGTGGAGTAGTAGGTTTCCATTGTTGGAGAGAAAAGAAAATGCACTGGACCATTTGTACTTAAAAACAGTACAAAAGTAATCTGCATAAGTAGCTAAGACACCACAATAAACACCAAGCGTTGAGAGTAATTTACTGTACAGTTACATAGACTAACAAAACAAGCTATGCTACAACACAACTCTAGCCACATAACTGGCTACTGACCACATCAGAGTGATGTGTACTGTTGACACACTTTATGAAGCACCAAGTGGTGACTGTGCTCACATCAGCAACCACTAGTCTTTCAGCCCCTCATGCAGATTTCAGACATGCCTTGCTTGGCACATGTTAATTGGACTTGTTTTGATGACTAACACCACTTCTTAATCTATTTGGCACTTTGTTTGTAATGCTCTGTAAATATCAATACACAGGATACAAATGCCAAAAGGTACAGCAATCATACCAGAAAATATTAGTAATAAACTTGACAAGGTGTGGTATCTCCAACTTCATTCTTTATTTATGTCCATTGATTGAAATAAATGTTGTCACACATGACTATCAGTGGAGATGATGCAGTATTATCTTAAGAATTATGTAAAATAAGGAAACAAGGAACAGGAATGTGCATGTAGCGAGTGGCATCTCGATAAACAGGCCTGTCTGCGGAGGAGATAGGAAAAGGTACGTCCATTAATTGTGTGAGGGTTCTTTAAGAAAATTTGGACCCACCTTCCTCCCTGGATGAGATGTGGTGAAACACCCTCCCTTTCCCTCACTTGAAGTTTACCTTATAATTTTTAAATAATTAAATTTATTTGATATGTTCATGTTTTTTGCTTAATACCACTAAAAATACCTAATGCAATGCTCAGAATTATTTTTATAAAACTTGAATATCATGTATTATGATAACAGATATTCTCTGAATATTCTCCACCATTTGGCAGCTTTCAAGAAAGTTAATTAAAATTGTTGTTTTCCATTGTAAATGTAGCTGTCATGCAGAAAAAATGTAGTACATCCATCTAGAAAGTGTATTAAATAGTATTTTTAACTCATGATTAAAAACATTTTAAAACACCTATTTTAAACATTCCAGCTCTGAGGAGTATCCAGATGGACAGACAAGAGTCAGACAGATGTAAAGGCTCTGCAAATATAGTATTCATAGTTTGATGGATAGGTAAAAAAACTAGACATTTATTGATATATTTTATACAATACATTAAATCTCATTAAAGTTTTGCTTACTTTGCGAATGAAAGACAACATTGTTTGTGCTTTCCTTTGAACTGCTCGATTACTTAGCTTTTCTCTCTCTTCATTTGAATGACCGCTAGAGAGGTCATGTTGGTGAACTTCATCTTAGCATCCGCCCATGAATGCTTAACATCTTGCTGGCATGATAGCATTGACTCAGAGGGGCCGTAAAGGTTGATGGACACTTTTATATTGTTATACAGGAGAGTAATTTTGTAAATGAAAATGTTATCCACTATAATAATGTATATTCTTTCCATCAACAATCTGATGTGAGGTTTTCATTGCCCTCCCCTCCACAATTAAATGAGATTTGGTGAGGTTTTGAGTCAGCTAGTTAATGGACATCCCCAAAGCATGTACACTGTTAAGACAGGTACCTCAGTGTCCAGAATGTGATAAGGTGGAAAAATAGTCCTGTATATAAAACCTTTCTGATATTCACACATTAATTCCTGATCCAAGATGTAATGGAGCTTGCATTTGAAGTTGCATTTCTGGCTCAGATAGTTTTGAAAATGCAAGTTTTACTGAAGGTGAAGGCTCAAAATTTGAACTTGAAACTTCTAAAAGCAAAATTAACAAGTAGTGACAGCAGTATTATCAGCTCTGTACTGTGGACAGTTGAGCATCATTGTGGGCTTGGCCCTCCACAGAGGAATGCTGCGGTATACAAATTGCCATCATTAATTACATAAGTAATTTACAATAAAACCAATTTTATCAGGTAAATGAGTAAATTAACAGTCTTAGGCCATTTCAGAAATGATAATGAAGTGAATACCACTTTCAACTTGAGTTCTGAGAAAACCAACTCCATTGCATCCGTAGTGAGTGTAGTCCCCAGAAAATAATTGCCCATCTTGTGATTGGCCATGGTGATAATAAAAGGATGGAATTATTAGTTTGAATATTTTCAATGGGTATTATTGGACTCTAAAAATAATATAGTTGTACTGTAAAGTACTGTTACATATGGTTTCATATGTTTTAGTTGAGAGTAGTTCCCTCCATTAATGCTATAAAACTGTGGTCCTTTGTGGTGAAACTTGAGGTACACTTATAAGGCACTGAGATGAAATTTCAGTACAAGTGCCACTCCAAAATGAAAGATTCTTCCAGGAATCAACTTGCAGTCTTTGGATGAGCTAATCCTCATAATATTGTTTCACCTAGGAGTGCTAACTCAATAGAGGGTTAGAGGAGAACCTGTACACAGTCTTGGAAAACTGGAAGCAACTGCCAAGTTGAAGTTGGGTGTTGTGTTCAGAGACGCAAAGTCTGGGATTGGCTCCAGATTGAGCACAAGTATTCTCCTAGTCACAGTCACCTCAGTATGGTTTGAGTAAATGGGAGGCAGACCCCAGTGGTGCCCCGGTGTGAATGGTCTACTCTTCTTTTGTTGTGGAGCCGTACAGTATCCCTGTAAGCCAACTCCCTGCAACCTGTGCACAACCTGATTCCAGACATTCAACCTGCAGCTACACATTGGGGTGCCTAATACAGCGGGTACTGAACACTTCTTATGCTTGTGTTGCATGAGCTATGTGTCTATTATGTAACTGAAATGAGTTGAAAGAGCAGAAATGAGTGGAGAGATCGGTACGGATGAAATTGGTGTAGATAGAGTAACATGAATTATGCCAGTGAAAACATTCAGGATATGCCTAACCTACAATGTGAAATATGTTGAAGGTATGCAAGTTTGTTTTGATGGGTAACAGTCTCTTCAGTTTATGTCACTGTGCGGTATTGATAAGTTTAATTTGTCATTTTTGTACTAAAAAATTCAGACAATACCATTACAGATTTACTTTTATTGTATGGACTATGGAAATAATAGCTATGTGGGTGATCATATCACATCCATTTGCCTTTTCTAATTACAGTATAGAATTTAAAAAAATCCAAAATAATAGTTTCACTTCCCAGAATTAGCTGTCAGAACCTTAAATTATTGTCAAGATTAGCACAATGACTACTTGTTAACTTGAATTTATACTGTTACATATGGTTTTTACTCTGTGTTTTGGAATGAGATGTTGTTACATTATGGTTGTTGTTGATTGGGTAGCAGGCATGATGGTAATAGTATGGCCAGCAGTATGTGAAGTGGTAACTTGGGTAGAGTGGAAACACAAAGTGGAAACACATGCTGAATGGTATGTCTTCAAGAAAATATAAACAAACCCAAGAATGAGTAAAATTGCATATTGGATTTAACTCAGAAATCACCAATTCCACATTTGATGCATACAAAATAGCAAAATCCAGTGCTTTAAGTAAATAATGCAATTACTACAATCAACAATAGATGAGAACATTGATCCGTAAAGATGATGAGTAAAGCAAAGGATATGCTTTCTGCTCTTGAATAATTTTAAATTTGTTGTAAATTTTTTGTTGAGTAAACTGCATGTACAGCTAAATTCAGCATATATTCAATCTCATTGATTCCCTCAAAGTACGAGTGTTTGAAATATGATGCATTGATTTCATCCATAATGATCCAGTTATTTAATTTCGCAGCATTTAACTAACTTCATGTACATCCTTTGTGTGAGGCTAAGCCACAGTGGTCCACCGACTCTGTTCCCCTTGAGCTGCTGTTGTGTTCTGTACCACACATGTCATGGTTGCAGAACCTCAGGAAACAGGATTGTGAAATTGTAGGAGGGGACATCAGTGGCAAATGAAAGTTTGAATCAGGCTAGGACGGTTTGTCAGACAATCTGACTATTGTGGCAATTTTGTCTAGGTTCAAGTCCCAGTCTGTCACAGACTTTCAGTTGTCATGACATATTCATTTATGTTGTTTAGACCCATTTTTCTATATTTTTGTAGCCTGTGTTGCACCTGTACCTCTCATTTATTTTCATTCAGGTTGAAACTGACCCATCCATATCTCCAAATCAAGAGATTGAAGACATATTCATTAAGGAAGAAACTCTGGTAAGTATCAAACCTCATCTGTCTTTACATTGTCTGCAAACCAATGTGCACAGCATGACGGAAGGTGACTTGTGTGGATATTAACTCCTCGTCTTGTTATTTCACTCATAGGTGATCCGTAAAGAATGTTACTGGCCCCCACATGCATCCTAGCCTTGTACCTTATTTGTAAGCTTCTGGTGTGCCTTGTGTGATAGAGATACAGGAATTTGGTTTCAGTCTATCTGAACTGCTGGTTTCTAAACTGGATTGAGTGAGGTAGAACACTGGTTAAGACACTGGAGGACAGGCATTGTGAGTCCTGTATGACCACCCATATTTAAATTTTTTGGAGTTTCCCTGATTTGGATAGGCCAAATGCAGGACAGTTCCTTTGAAAAGGTTGCATCTGATTTTCTTTCCCATCCTTTCCCTGTAAAAATCTTGACACCTGCAAGATGTTGAGCCCTAGTCTGTCTCGCTTCCTTCCCTCGATCTCCTTCAGTCTGGCATGCTGAGGTAAAAGGAACTATAAATCAAATATTCAGAAGTATTATTGATTATTTGTCAGTAAATGGTATATTGCTTGACGTACTCTTTATGAATCACAGTTCATACTGTACAGTGCAAGGCAAATAGGTCACTATCAATATAAGTGCATCACAGGAGAAAGGAAAGATGTAAAACTGACTGTTCAGTGTTCCTGGGTAGCAATGTGCTTCAGAATTTTTATTGAATATGATATATCTTCTGAAACCCTTTGGTTCAGTGTTGTCCACTGTACATGACATTTGGTACTGGAAAGCATTGCAAAATTAGCTTACTTTACATGCTTCCATCCATTGATGTCAAATGGAGTAACATTCTGGGTCATTTCTGGATGTACACATAAAGTATCCATCATACAGAAAAGAACTGTGAGAGTAAATCTGGTGCCCATCCTCAAACTTCATGTACACAGATGTTTAAAAAATTATGCATAGTAACAACAGCCTCACATATGTTTAGTATTTTATGACCTTCTGTTGTGAAGAGTTAGTCACATTATTTGAAAATAGCAGCACACTTAAATAGGCATAAAAATGTCCTCCATTATCTCCAATATTACCTTAACTCTTGCACAGAAAGTTGCAAAGTATGCTACAACAAAAATATTTGATACCTTTATGAATTAAAGTTGCCGGTAAATAATGAAAGTTTTAAAAACCAATTGAAAGCCTTTCTATTTGACAACTATGAATTTCTGCATGTGCTTGGGTCACATTTCTCAAATTTTGTTGTATATTAAGATAAAAAATCTAGTTACATAAATGTTCATAATGTAGCGTGTTTCAACAGTGAAAATGTGTCTTATTTGGAAACTATTGATGTGTTCCAGATCACAGATGAGTTATTGTGAATGTGATTCATAGAACAGCAAAAAGTAAAGTAAACTACAAAGGATGTTCTGAAAACATGTTTCTGTTTGAAAAACAATGATGAAACTTGATTGCCAAAATCAAATACACCATGGCATCAAAAACTATACATCTTGCACTATTTTTCGACATAGTCACCACCAATATTAAGACATTTGTCATAGCGTGCAATCAGTTTGAAGAAACCACTGTGGTAAAACTTGGTACCTCGGGATGCAAGAAAATTTTGCACAGCCTGCTGCACTTCAGCATTGGTTTGGAAGTGACATCCCAAGACTAGATGGGGATAGTCTGTAGGCATTCACACACTAGTCCCATGTACCCTTTCGCTCCAGATAACAGCACACGTTTCCATTGGTGACCACATTGTCAGTGCACATCTGTCTGCCATCATGATAGGTGCTCTAATAACCTCAGTTACGCCAGTTTACTGCTATTCTTTCTTTTCTGGTGCTCTGTGCATACATCATTCTTCCTCCACTGGCACTCCTTCTCTTTCTAAACTACCATTGGATGTCGATTCATGTGGCACTTGTTGTGTCACCTGGTGTACCACGTTCTCTTTCAAAAACAATGACAGAAGTTGCTTTTGGAATGTCCCTTGTATATCTATATATTAAGATGGCAAGGTGTTTTGTAGGCAGTTCTGTAGCAGTTCCACTCATAGATGAAGCTTGACAAGATTGATTAGTTGCATCCCTTTCTCCATGCCCTGCTGTAAGTTTTTATTTCTGCGGTCTCTTCAGCAGATATATCTGGTGTTCAAAAGGTATGTGAAGAGTTTGTCCTGATAACTGAGACTTATATTTTTGTAAATATATTTCATGGGATTTTGTTATCTTATTAGTATACTTTACCCATAATTTCCATTATTATCTTCCACAGAACAGACAGGTGTGTAACCATTTCTGCTATCCCTTTCTTTTGCACAAGTTTAATGGCCCCTGTTAGTCCAACCAGTTTTGGATCCCACAGAATTAAGCAGTACTCTAGTGTATGGCATAAGCAGTCTCCTTCACAGCCAAACTGAAAATTCCTGGTGGCCAATCGATGGATTAAATCTTGCCATTTGTTTTACCTAAGACTAAGATTATCTAGTAGTTCAACTTCTTATCCCTACAATTTGTTTACGCTCAGACACTTGTAGGACAGGTCTGACTTTTGCTGTGACTCATTAACCCCGTAGTGCAGCATTACTGCATTTGTTTGTATGAGACTGATATTTTGTGGAAAACCAGCTGGACATTCCTACAATTCTTTATTGAATGACTGTCATAGATACATCATTTGCTAAAAGCTGAGCCTGCAACTAATACTATCTGCTAAGCAATTAATGTATAACATGAACAGTAACAATTCTATTACACATCCATGAGGATACTAGGTATGAAATTCAGTAACTGTAGATGCTTCTTTATCCACTCATGACATATTATGACTGTCACATTCATGAATAGGTCAAAAACTTCTGAAAAGTGTTGTAATACCAAATCCAAGTCATATCCATAACTCTCACAAGGAAAGTAACCCAGCTGACATGGCTTAACCCGAATAAAAATAGTTTTTAAGCTTGGAGAAATGTCTTCTCTGCCACTCACCACTGTCATTTATCTGTGAAACTGTGCATTTGTGCACAATCGATGATCAAAGGTTTACAAATTTGAATACTGCAGAAGCAAAAGTCCCAGAAGGTTCATGAGAATCATAAGTGATTTGGCAAAAAAATTAACACATGCAATATTTAGTATTATATTTCTCAAAATAGAACTTCCATTTTTGGGTATTTCAATCATCTCCTTGAATCTCCACAGTCACATTTCAGTTACTAATAGGGAAGACTGTACAGAAACCCAGCAGCATCTATTTTGGGGAATATGAGTCTTCAAGTACTGCATGTTTTTTCAAGCAAATACTTAGCTTTTTACATATGATATCTAATTTATGAAACTTGTGCTTCTGTAGTCATTGATTTGTTAACCTTTGAACATTGGTAGTGTTAAAATATTAAGGTTTATGGATAAATAACCTTGATGGGTGGTGGACCATACATATCTCCTTATTTTACACTAATTTTTATTCAGTGTTACTCATCCAAGCTACTGTGGTTCCATTGTAGGAGTATCACGTATGAAGAGTACAGGATAGGTTTTACATCACTCACTGTTTAGGGAACCCAGACTCATTGCTGTAGAGAAAAAAATGGTTCAAATGGCTCTGAGCACTATGGGACTTAACTACTGCGGTCATCAATCCCCTAGAACTTAGAACTACTTAAACCTAACTAACCTAAGGACATCACACACAGCCATGCCCGAGGCAGGATTCGAACCTGCGCCCGTAGCGGTCACGCGGTTCCAGACTGTAGCACCTATAACCGCACGGCCACTGCGGCCGGCACTGTAGAGAAGGTCACTTTGTCTTGAATAGGCCGTTTGTAGTAATTCTGTGGATCAGTTCTGCTGTTTATTTATTTATTTACTCATTTATTACAATTGGTGTGAACTATATTCAACAAATAATGGTTATTAGTAATTCACTTGTGGATTTTATGTAGGACCCAACAGGGATTAATCAATAAGTTTTCACGACTGCAAATGTTTCATTTATAAAATTATCTCATCTATTATGTTGAGGTGGAACGTATTTTCTGGTCTTTGGAGAATGTTCGGGAGCTGTGGCCCTTTCAGTTTACCAACCACTGTGGCTCAGTGCTGACTGATTTGGTGTACATCTGCACCCTAGTGTAGTATCACATGTTTGACATTATAATGCAGTGGACAGTGCAGTTGAAATAATAAATAATGTGAGTAAGAGTGTGACAGGAGAGTGGAAGGGCTGGTTGATTAAGTGGTTTATACTTAACAACCTTTATTAAAACAAATAAATTAGAACTAAACTTAATTATCTCCATGGGTTCAATTAAAAAACACATTGAAGGTAGTTTAGGAGCTATGGCTGCTTAAGAAAACAGGAAAAATAGCAGTTGTCCCCAACTACCAAAATTATAACAAAAACCTTTAAGAATTTGGCACGACAATCCTGAAATTAAAAACTTACATTATAACTGCCGTTGGCACCAATACAAAACAGAGAAACAATTTAACATTCAAATTTGATCAGTCATTTTACAGATATGCAAATTGAGAGATTGCCTTCACCACCTCGTTCTACAGAAACTCTTCAGATATCCTCTTGAGTAGCTGGGAGTTACATTAAGATGCCTGTTGACATGGCCACATAGGTTGGTCCCATCACATTCGGCAAGACTTCCAAAATCGTCCAGGGTAAAGATTTTGCTCTATATCAGCAGCCTGGTTGCTTGTCCAGTGTCAGTGTCCCATCAGTTCAGCCACAGCAATCATTCTGTCTGCCAGTAAAGTACTCTCATGGCCAGATGTCACTCTGTGTGGCCACTGCAAAATTAAAAACTTGCGCAGCTGGCAGCTACAGAATGGTGCTTGTGTCCATCACAGCACATACTCCCATTCCCAAAATGTCTAGATGAGGTAGGAGCTTCCTAGTGAGGGAACTTGAGAAGACAATATTAGTGCCACCACTGCATGGGATACTACAGTTAAATTAAATTGCTAAAGGTCCTTTTCTTTAGTGTTGTTACATCTCCAATTAAGGATAAATTGGAAGATAGCAGGAGTAGAGGTAGTGAAGATCTACCCATGCCTTGCTTAAAAGTACAGTTTGTAATGTACATACATAATATACATAGGAGATGAATATTTGCTCACAGTTGCACCAGTTCATTGAACACTATTACTGAACATTGGTTATCAAAACAGTTGCTCCCCTTCTTTATACAGGCTTAAATTCATAAACATCACTTATTACGTTTTCTTACATCATTAGTATTGGGTTTAACTTGGGATAAATATACCCAAAAAAAATTCAATTACAATGTGGGTTTTTGATGCAAAGGGTGACTGGAGTTGCAAACAGGAAGAGTTGTACCATCACCTTCAATCTGGGCAACAACTTCATCATTATTTTATTTTTCACTTTACTAACTGCCTGAAAGCTCTGCACCCAGACTTTGTCACCCTGTTTGAGGTGAGTAGGACATCTCCCCTTGTTATAATTCTGGGCTTCTTGCTCTTCAAATTAGCTCTTGTCCTCTTCCAGTAGTCTCAGATCAGCATTGTATCACTTTTCTCAGTTAACAGTTGGTTGATTTATCACAAATTTTCTAGTGGCATGTTGGGCTTACATGTGAACATAAGGCTAGCGGGATCTGTTTCTGAGATTCCTGTACCATCATGTTGAAGGCAAAAGCTAACCATTGAAGTGAATATACCCACCAGGAAAGGTCTTCATATTGGTGTGCTATGTGGCAGAACACAAATTGCAGTTGACTCATTCCTCAAGTGATGGGTTAGGACAGTAAGGCATTGTAGCAGTATGTGCAGTCCCCCTTTCAAAACAGGAACCCTGAAACAGTCTCAACTTGAATGATGCAGCATTATCAGAGACTAAATATTACAACTACCCAAGGGTACCAAACAAGGACTTTAAGCAATTTATAGTGCCAGGTGCAGTCATATTACAGCTCGGAAATAACCAGCAAAAGCAGGTAAAGATATCCACACAAATTAATATGAACCTATTCCCGACTTGCTACTGCAGAAGATTGTCTACATGATTTATGTATAATATCTGCGTGGGTGACGTTACTATTTCAGAAGATAGCAGTCACTCTGTGCCGTGTTCTCATCATTTGGTTACTCATTGCCCAGACTTTGCAAAACTATAACCACTCCGTAATTCCCTTGTCTGTGATCTGCCATATAAAATTTTCCTGAATTTTAAGTTGTGTTTTAAATATTCCTAAATGGCTACTGAGTGGCAACTCTCGGTAATATTTACATAGTGAAGATACTACTCCAGGGGTGAGAGGTGAAGCTATTTTGTCCTGTTTACTTCAACTGACTGGACAGCTCAAAACATTTACAGTTAAACAGCAGGGCTTATCCTTTTCTCCTCCTTTATCATCTCTTTAATTTCTTGTAACCTAACATTGGAATCCTGATGTTCTGCACTGTCTGTAAACAACCGCAGGAGATAGGTGGGGATAGCCACAAAGAAGTCTGCTTTGTGCTTACTGCCTCCTTGAAATGTCCGCTCACTGTATGATTCAATATCCCCTTTCCCGAACATAAAATTATGTTTGTCAGCAACAGCTTTATACCCTCCACCTATATGACACACTCTAAACTGGAGGCAGAGATCCGAATTGCTTCTCTTGCAATACACCCCATCCACCTTGGTAGTCCCCGTACCCAATAAGGGCACGGTTATCACTTTCAACAACGAATGGACGGTGCTCCCGGGATGTACGGATTTTCTGCAAAGCAAACAATACAGCCAACCTTTCCAGTCTGTAAACTGAATATAAAATTTTTAATCTTGGAAAACTGAGAGAGGTGTACCCTATCAGTCTTCCCCTTGACTAGTGTTCTAATAAAAGAAGAGTGCTACACCTGATATAGAGGCATCCAGGGTATAATCCACCCTGAGAAAACCCTGACCCTTCCCCCTCTTCTTCTCTTAACCTTTTGTCCTGCTAATTGCTTTATGACTCCTCCTGCAGATAATCCACCCTTCTGAGAAATCCCCACCCCTCCCTCTCCCCCTACTCCACTCCTCTGTGGACCCCATTCAAATTTACTTCCTTTCTTTCTCATTTATCTCAGTGGACTAGCGATCTGGGCAAAGTTAAGTGTGAATTTTTGGAAAAAATTAATCATGCCAATGAACCTTGCCATAGCCTTGGGACTCTTAGGTGGCAAACAATTGTGCACAGTCTTAAAGCAGCTTTGGTCAACAATAATACCCTGTGGAGAAACTGTGTGTGCCGAAAATTACATCTGTGATGGTGCAAACTTTACCTTAGAAGGTTTGACTGTGAGCCACTGCCTTATTACACACTAAGGAACCTTGCTCCTACTACTGGCCTCTAATCAGTCAGAATTCTCGCTTTTCTTTTGCTAGATGCCTGGACAGTCTCATTTGAAATGGTCAGGACTCCCACACCTAAAATGTGCACATGGCATCCTGTTATGTGTAAGACAGCACTGTCTGCCTCCTATAGGCACCTTTGAATCCTGTATCCCGGTCTCGGCCTTTGGAGTGGATGAGATTAGATTAATTATTCATTCCATAGACCCATAAAAGAGGGAATCCTTCTGGGTGTGGAACATGTCAACACATTACAAAAATGTAATTAGAAAAACTTGAGTTTCATTAATTTTAAACATCCTCAGTAAATAAACAGTAAAATTATGTACATGAATTAAATTTAAACTTCTAATATTTACAGGTTTAATACTTACATCTGCTTTCATTAAATCCATAATTCACACATTTGCTAGTTTCTTGGCTATTACAATCAAGTATTGTCAAAAATTAAAAGTAAATTATTCATTTCAGTGATCCTCAGTTAATAACAGTCAGATTATGTACAAGATTTAAAATTAAACTTCCACTATTTACGGTCTTAAGACCTACATCTGCTTTCCATACATCCATCATTCACACAGTAGGTAGTTAGTTACTTGGCTGTTACAACCAAGTATTGTCAAAAATTAAGGTATAATAAAATTTCATTAAAATGGTCTACTGCACTTGTTGAGAAACTCATGGATGGAATAGAAGAAGTTGGCCACCAAAAATTCTTTTAAATTACGTTTAAATTGTGCCTTGTCTGAAACTAAACTCTTAATGGTTGCTGGTAACTTATTGAAAATATGCCTTGCTGAATACTGGACTCCTTTCTGGGCAAGAGTAAGTGATTTTAAATCTTTATGTATATTGTTCTTATTCCTAGTATTGATATTGTGTACTAAGCAGTTAGTTGGAAAAAGAGATGTATTATTTACAACAAACTTCATTAAGGAATAAATATGCTGAGAAGCTGTGGTTAATATGCCCAGTTCTTTGAATAGCTTTCAACATGATATTCTTGGATTTACACTACTCATTACTCTTATTATATGCTTCTGTACTCTAAAAATTTTTTCTCTGTTTGTGCAGTTACCCCAAAATATGATACCATATGACATAATGAAATAGTGAAGGCAGCAGAGGATAGAGTAGGTAAAAATACGAGGGCTAGTAGAAATCCTCGGGAAACAGAAATATACTGAATTTAATTGATGAAATAAGAAAATACAAAAATGCAGTAAGAGAAGAAGGCAAAAAAGAATACAAACGTCTCAAAAATGAGATCGACATGAAGTGCAAAATGGCTAAGCAGGGATGGCTAGACGACAAATGTAAGGATGTAGAAGCTTATCTCATGAGGGGTAAGATAGATACTGCCTACAGGAAAATTAAAGAGACCTTTGGAGAAAAGAGAACCACTTGCATGAATATCAAGAGCTCAGATGGAAACCGAGTTCTAAGCAACGAAGGGAAAGCAAAAAGGTGGAAGGAGTATATAGAGGGTCTATACAGGGTGATGTTCTTGAGGACAATATTATGGAAATGGAAGAGGAAGTAGATGAAGATGAAATGGGAGATATGATACTGCGTGAAGAGTTTGACAGAGCACTGAAAGACCTAAGTCGAAACAAGGCCCCGGGAGTAGACATTCCATTACAACTACAGACAGACTTGGGAGAGCCAGTCCTGACAAAACTCTACCATCTGGTGAGCAAGATGTACGAGACAGGTGCAATTCCTTCAGACTTCAAGAAGAATATAATAATTCCAATCCCAAAGAAAGCAGGTGTTGACAGATGTGAAAATTACTGAACTATCAGTTTAATAAGCCACGACTGCAAAATACTAACGCGAATTCTTTACAGACAAATGGAAAAACTGGTAGATGCTGACCTCAGGGAAGATCAGTTTGGATTCTGTAGAAATGTTGGAACACGTGAGGGAATACTGACCCTATGACTTATCTTATAAGAAAGATTAAGGAAAAGCAAACCTACGTTTCTAGCATTTGTAGACTTAGAGAAAGCTTTTGACAATGTTGACTGGAATACTCTCTTTCAAATTCTGAAGGTGGCAGGGGTAAAATACAGAGAGCGAAAGGCTATTTACAATTTGTACAGAAACCAGATGGCAGTTATAAGAGTCGAGGGGCATGAAAGGGAAGCAGTGGTTGGGAAGCGAGTGAGACAGGGTTGTAGCCTCTCTCCGATGCTATTCAATCTGTATATTGGTCAAGCAGTAAAGGAAACAAAAGAAAAGTTCAGAGTAGGTATTAAAATCCATGGAGAAGAAATAAAAACTTTGAGGTTCACTGATGACTTTGTAATTCTGTCAGAGACAGCAAAGGACTTGGAAGAGCAGTTGAACGGAATGGACAGTGTCTTGAAAGGAGGATATAAGATAAACATCAACAAAAGCAAAACAAGGATAATGGAATGTAGTCGAATTAAGTCGGGTGATGCTGAGGGAATTAGATTAGGAAATGAGACACTTAAAGTAGTAAAGGAGTTTTGCTATTCGGGGAGCAAAATAACTGATGATGGTCGAAGTATAGAGGATATAAAATGTAGACTGCCAAAGGCAAGGAAAGCATTTCTGAAGAAGAGAAATTTGTTAACATCGAGTATAGATTTAAGTGTCAGGAAGTCGTTTCTGAAAGTATTTGTATGGAGTGTAGCCATGTATGAAAGTGAAACATGGATGATAAATAGTTTAGACTAGAAGAGAATAGAAGTTTTCGAAATGTGGTGCTACAGAAGAATGCTGAAGATTAGGGGGATAGATCACATAACTAATGAGGAGTATTGAATAGAATTGGAGAGAAGAGGAGTTTGTGGCACAACTTAACCAGAGGAAGGGATCGGTTGATAGGACATGATCTGAAGCATCAAGGGGTCACCAATTTAGTACTGGAGGCAGCGTGGAGGGTAAAAATCATAGAGGGAGACCAAGAGATGAATACACTAACCAGATTCAGAAGGATGTAGGCTGCAGTAGGTACTGGGAGATGAAGAAGATTGCACAGGATAGAGTGGTGTGGAGAGCTGCATCAAACCAGTCTCAGGACTGAAGACCACAACAACAACATGACATAATGGAGTGAAAATAAGCAAAATATACCAGTTTTTTATATTTATATCTCCTATGTCTGACATCATTCACATTACAAGCACAGACTTGTTTAGGCACTTTAGCAGTTTGTTAGTATGTTGCTCCCAACTGAATTTATTATCTCAAGAATTATACACTCTCAACTTCTCCTATTTCCATGTCATCATATTTTATACACACACCAGAAGGAAATCTGTTGGAAGTTCTGAACTGCATATAGTGTGTGTTTTCAAAATTTAATGACAGTGAATTGGCTATGAACCACTTATTAATGTCAGTAAAAATTTGATTAGCTGCCATTTCTAAATTTATATTTGATTTACTATTTATTGCAATGTTTGTATCATCTGCAAATAAGGCAAACTTGGCATCTGGTAATGTAACAGATGACAGGTCATTAATATACACAAGAAACAGTAGTGGACCTAGTACGTTACCTTGGGGAACACCACATGTAATTTCTTCCCAGTCAGTTGATGTCTGGTTGCCTACTGCTGAAGTGTTACAAAATGACACTTTTTGTTTTCTGTTAGTAAGATATGGCTGAAACCACTTCACAGTACTACCAGTGACGCAATAATATTTTAGTTTACTTAAAAGTATGCTGTGATTCACACAGTCAAATGCCTTTGACAGGTCACTGAATGTGCCAGTTGCCTCTAATTTGTCGTCCAATGAATTAAGGACATTTTCGCTGTAAGTGTAAATAGCTTTCCCAATGTCAGAACCCTTAAGAAACCCAAACTGTGACTTTGACAGTATGTTATTTTCACTAAGGTGCTTAAGTAGACGCTTGAACATAACATTTTCAAAGATTTTGGAAAAGTTGGCAAAAGTGAGATCGGTTGGTAATTTGATGGCATTTCTTTGTCCCCTTTGTTGTGGAGAGGTATAACTTCAGCATATTTAAACCAGTCTGGGAATGTTCCTGTGACAAGTGATTGATTACACAAATAACTTCAGATATGACTAAGCTCACATGAACACTCTTTTATTAACTTTGTTGGTATGTTATCATATCCACTAGAAGGATTTGATTTCAAGGACTTTATGGTGGATTCTATTTCGTTGGGTGAAGTAAGTGTCAACTCCGTTTTACTGAGATTGCTTGTGTGCACTGGTCTCAGATATTCCATTGCATTATTTACTGAACCTGACAACCCCATGCTATCAGTAACAGAGGCAAAATACTTGTTTAATTGTTTTGCAACAAAACATGCATTTGTTACCAGGGTTTCCTTTATTTTTAGAGCTATTTGTTCCTCCTCATTTCTGGTCCTACCTGTCTCTGACTTAACTATATGCCATGTTGTTTTTATTTATCTTCTTCTCATAATGCAGGTGTTTAGATTTCTGGATAATCTTCTTCAGCATTTTGCAGTAATTTTTGTAATGAGCTATATTGCTAGTATCAAAGGTGTCCCTACGTATCAGATGGAGTTTCCTTTTTGTCTCACATGATATCTTTCAGATTCATATCTGTGTAATGGATCGTGTACACACATGTCTGCCTTGTAAATCCATGAATGAGTTGGCCTTTCCACAAACAACAACCAACACCTATCCTCTGGACTTATCCCTTCAACCTCTGCTTCACTCTGTGGTAAATATAATGCCTTTACTATGTCTAATATCCCACACGTACCGTGCTAACAGCTCCCTCTTTTCTTATATCCACCAGTAGTCCCTTTGCACTAATTCCTGCAGTATCTACAGAGAAGGTATCAGTTTCTTACACAAATAGCCCCCAAATTCACTGAGGCTACACTGTGCTATTCTAGCTGTATTATCAGAACACATTAACTGAGCTGCGTGCTTTGGATATAGCAACTTATAAAAGTGTTGACCTGTCAATCCACAGTTTTCACCTTGTTCCTGTAACTCATCTAGCGACCACAATAGGTGCTGAATCTGGCCTAAAGTGTTGACTGACAATTTTCTACTTTGTAACAACCCAAGTGAAAAATTAGGTAAATTACCAAACAAATTAACGCCCCATCGGTCTGCTGTATTGTCTCGATATATACTGTAGAATAAGGGAGGTGGCCGGAGTTGTGAGAATCACTGATGGACTTTGTCAAAGATAAAACTTATTTATCAGTTGTCATCTTGAAACTGCCTGGCAGATTAAAAATGTGTGCCGGACCGAGACTCGAACTCGGGACCTTTGCCTTTCGCGGGCAAGTGCTCTACCCAACTGAGCGACCCGAGCAAGACTCACGCCTGTCCTCACAGGTTTACTTCTACCAGTACCTCGTCTCCTACCTTTGAAACTGTGCAGAAGCTCTCCTGCGAACCTTGCAGAACTAGCACTCCTGGAAGAAAGGATATTGCGGAGACAGTCGGTAGAGCACTTGCCCGCGAAAGGCAAAGGTCCCGAGTTCGGGTCTCGGTCCGGCACAGAGTTTTAATCTGCCAGGCAGTTTCATATCAGTGCACACACTGCTGCAGAGTGAAAATCTCATTCTGGAAACATCCCCCAGGCTGTGGCTAAGCCATGTCTTATTACTGAAATAAATGGTGAGACATAATAATTGTCGTATTACTTGATATCGGAGCACAGAACTTCTCCATGTCTGACATCTGCATCGTGTGTCACATTGCAGTTAGGCAAACAGATTCAGTTGGTCTGTATGTGTTTAGAGTATATTTACCTATTTCTGTTTATTAACTTTGTCCCTAACTGTGAAAGAACTGTAAGTAAAACAGATCAACATAAATACATAGCGATATTTCGTCAGTTGACTGCCTCATAACCAGAATAATTCTTTCCTTCACATAAGCTAAGAATTGTACTTTCTCTCTTGTGGCCTGTTCCAGCAAGAGTTGACTGAAAATTGTGATTAACTTAAAAAGTATGGAGGCACATTTACTATGTATATCAAGCAGAAATTTGAGAGATATTTCGAACACTATTTCTGAAATCCATTATGTATCATTTCTATTTTCAAAGCCAACATATGTTTTATCAATAATGCAGATTATGTCTGGGAAATTTCAAAATTAAATGTCCTGCTACTGTGTCACATTTGCAGTGTGTGTTTCTATGACAGTGAATGGTAACATAAATTCTGGTAGACAATCTATTACTTTGGATATGAAGCATGTAAAACGTATTTTGCATAAGCTTGAGAAGTGAGAACCCTTGCACGTGTCAGTTTCTGTTTATGAATTAATAGAGGGAAACATTCCACATGGGAAAAATATATCTAAAAACGAGATGATGTGACTTACCAAACGAAAGCGCTGGCACGTCGATAGACACACAAACAAACACAAACATACACACAAAATTCAAGCTTTCGCAACAAACTGTTGCCTCATCAGGAAAGAGGGAAGGAGAAGGAAGGACGAAAGGATGTGGGTTTTAAGGGAGAGGGTAAGGAGTCATTCCAATCCCGGGAGCGGAAAGACTTACCTTAGGGGGGAAAAAAGGACGGGTATACACTCGCACACTCACACATATCCATCCACACATATACAGACACAATCAGAGCCCAGGTGCCGTGCCGCTAACGAAGCGATTGCCTTTGCTGACATCTTTTGCAATAACGACTGCGCGAATCGACGGTATCTTGAAAGGAAAGAAAGAGCAGCAGATGCTGCTGAGGACTCTCCCTCGAGCATTTCCGATGACTTTTTGAGCTCTTATTCGTCACGGCATTCAGGCAGTCTAGGGTGCTGTCGATTGTTGCACACGAATGCGAAATACCTGCATTGTGCGTTTCCGCAAAGTAATTTTTACGCCACAGTGGCGATCGTCGTACAAGTTGTATCAGATGTGGAGGGCAGAGCGTAGCAGTTTCCGTGGTGTTTCTGTTTACATTTAGGAGTACTTCAACAGTTCACCCATAATTTTCCTGTCAGTAGTGGCATGTCTGACCAGTCTGCATTATTTCGGACACTTTATTTTACATATATCAAAGCATATTGCTACACAGAATCTGATTTATCAGTTTCTGCTGCCTCCCATGATACTGCTCTGCACATCCATAAATGGGCGAATAAAGCGTATATGAAAAGAAAAGAGAATCATTTTTATGTTTGGCCTGCCAATTTCTAGATCACACTCTACTTTTGAAATTATAGAAATGAACTATTGTCATTGTTTTGCACGTGTTTTGAAGCAGTTTATTTTTTCTTCTGCAGTATTCTAGACATTGGACATAACTGTTCCTTGTAGGTACTGTACGGAAAGTATTTTCTTTTTGCCTTAGTCACTCTTTGTTTCTTGTCTTACAACAACATGGCAGAGACTAAGTAAGAGTATTTTTTGCTCGAACACTCAGACAGCTACAGCTCGACGTCCAGTTAAGGTAGAGTCGATTATACGGTCTGGAAGAAACATTATACTAAAACTTAGTTTTTTCGGTGGGAATACAGAGTATACTAATTGCCGAGGGCATGAGATTATGTAGAGTCATGACATGACTTGTGCATGAATGCACACTTGGGAGTAGCTCCTTTTCAATTTCTAAACAAATGGGAGTTTCCTGACAGTCTCAGTAGTGCACAGGACCTCTGAAGCATCGAGAAAGAGGTGAGTGTGTCACATTGAAACTAAAAGTGTACCTCGGTTCCAGTTGTAACTTGCCAGTTAATGTGATTGCTGTAGGGTTCTTCCTGGTGCACCTAGATCACATGCTTGCTCTTTTATTATGTGATGTGTGTCGACTTGAGATGGCAATATAACAGCAGCAGAAGGTGTTTCGCGTTCTTCATCTCGAGAGATACAGTTTAGTGCAACTATGGCATATGGTTATCACACTGTGCCTTTGACTTCCGAGATCTCCTGATCGCACAGTGTAATATTTAGTTTTGTGGGGGTTTTTGTAACACTCCAACTGTGTACCTTTGCTTCCAATGACTTTGGATGAACTGCGACACTGCCTAGCTACAGCATTGAATGCTGGAACTCCAGACTTGCTTGCAAAACTATGGGACAAGTACGACTATTATCTTGTCGTGCTTCTGGTGGAGAGCATATGGAATATTTTTGGTAGTAATAAAAAGTTTCATAAATAAACATAATTTTAAAAAGTATTCAGAGATTTTATGCACACACATCTAGAAGACAAAACCTTGCTAAATTATAAATTGGTCTGGAAACAAGTTAAAATTCGCCTTAAGTTTCCACCTTCATTCATGTAGAAGATATGATCTTGTGAAATCTGATGACTCTTTTGAAACGTTAACATATTTTTATTTTTCATGAGTGATTTTGCTGCTATTATATGTCTGCACTTTATATCCTCTCATCTTCTTTTGTTATCAGTTATTATGCTGCTCAAATAGCAAAAGTTATCTACTACTTTTTGCATCTTGGTCCTATTCTAATTCCCTCAGCATCAGCTGACTTAATTCAGCGACACTCGATTTATCCTTGTTTCACATCTGTTGATGTTCATCTTATAAAATCTTTTCTAGATGTTGTCTTCTATGGTAATTTAATCTTCCAAACTCTTTGATATCTCTTACAAAATCACAACATCATCAGTGAACTTTCATGTTTTTAGTTCTGGTCACTTAATTTTAATTTATTGAATTTGTCCCTTGTTTTATCCAAAAATTAAATTTCTCGTTGGCTTCCTTTACTACTTGCTTAGTGTAAGATGGATAACTTGGAGTACGGCGTACATCCCAGTCTCACTACGTATTCAGTTGCTGGCCTCCTTTTATGTCTGGTTTTTGTTCGAGTTGTAGATATGATGTGACTTCCAGAATTTTATTCGTGATAAGTTCAGAATTCCAAAGACTGTATGCAAGACAATATTGGCAAAAGCTTTTTCTTAACCTAACTGTGCCTTTCTTACCTCTACCTTCAAGGATAAGTCACAGAGCCAGCGTTGCCTGTCATATTCCTACATTTCTCCAGAACTCAAATTTATCCACTCCAGTATAGTCTCTTACCAGTTGCTCCATTCTTGTGTGCATAAAATGTGTTACCATGAGTTACAGGTTTTATGATTCAGTAATTCTCACACATGTTAGCAACTGCCAAAGTCAGCATTTAACATAATGTGCTTATCAAATGTAACATAAGATGACACAGTAATGTTTCTTAGCCCTGTCACAGGTATCACCAAACTTAACATACAATTGGTAGACAAAAATTATAAAACACCAAAAACACTACCATGCCAAATACAGTGTAGGAAAATAGTTGCATTCAAAACAGCTTCCATTTGTCTCAGTATGGATAAATTGAGGTTCTGTAAGGTTTTTACGGGAATCTTATACCATTTTTTGTGCAACTAGTTTTGCAATTTCAGGCAGTGACAGTGTAGATGGATAGCGATCATGCACCCTTCTAGAAACAGACCACAAAGGCTCAATAATATTGAGATCTGATGACCTTGGTGGCCAGGGGAGATGCAACAATACATCTTTGTGTTGTCAAAACGAGTCCTGGACGATGTGAGCTCTGTGAACAAGGGCCACGTTGTCTTGTAACACAGCGTCAACACAGTAATGTTTCTTAGCCCTGCCACAGGTATCACCAAACTTAACATACAATTGGTAGACAAAAATTATAAAACACCAAAAACACTACCATGCCAAATACAGTGTAGGAAAAGAGTTGCGTTCAAAACAGCTTCCATTTGTCTCAGTATGGATAAATTGAGGTTCTGTAAGGTTTTTACGGGAATCTTATACCATTTTTCGTGCAACTAGTTTTGCAATTTCAGGCAGTGACAGTGTAGATGGATAGCGATCATGCACCCTTCTAGAAACAGACCACAAAGGCTCAATAATATTGAGATCTGATGACCTTGGTGGCCAGGGGAGATGCAACAACACATCTTTGTGTTGTCAAAACGAGTCCTGGACGATGTGAGCTCTGTGAACAAGGGCCACGTTGTCTTGTAACACAGCGTCACCACTGGGGAACATTGTACCATGATATGGACCTGGTCAGCCAAAATGATCACATAATCCGTGGCAGGAACACAACATTGCAGAGTAACCATGTGGCCCATGGAGTACTGTTTTATGGCTGCCCAAATCATCATCAAACCCCCTCCGTGTTTCAGACTTGGGGCATAAACTTGACCAGAAATTGGAAACCTATGAAACAAGAGTCATCCAACTGGGTCAGAGAGGTCGCTTAAGAGAGTAGCAGTGTGTGTTGGACAATCCGACTGCGTACTTGGTTTGAAAAGGGTGGAAGCTGGCGTGCCATATAGTGGAGGCAGACGTTCTTAGTCAGTTGTGACGTGGAGGGGGCATCCAAAACGGGCAACCCACGTACACAGAAACGTCTTCGCAGTAGTTTCGGCTGAAATATCGACTATTGGAGTTGCTTCTGCCCATCTTGTGCACCTATCTATGGCCGGAAACAAATATCTGTAACCCTCTGACTGTGGGAGAGGTCCAACCAGGTCCACGTGAATATGTGAAAATCTAGCAGAGGTACCTTGAAAATCTCCAATACCAGTACGCACATGTCGTCCTACTTTACTTTGTTGACAAGGAATGCAGGAACGTACCCAAAGGTGCGCGTCTCTTTTCATAGAAGGCCACACATAGCGGTCTGTCAGCAGCTTGATTGTAGCGTTGGCTCCTGGGTGCGATAGTGTGTGGACACCATCGAATGCCGTCTTGCGTAATATTTTTGAAATGAATGGTCTTGGTCCGCCTTGAGAAAAGTCACACCACAGCTTCAGCTTGGAGTTAGGCACCAGAATTTGCTCGAACCTCAGATCTGTAGACGGGTCGTTTAACAGCTGTCGTAGCGCTGCATCCTTGGTCTGTTCCACTGCAATCCCGCAAATACGTGAAAAATAGTCAGCAACTAAATTTTCTGCCCCTCTTAAATGGCGTATATCTGTCGTGAACTGACTTATGAACTCAATATAACGGAACTGTCTTGGTGAGCTCTTATCACTGGTGTTCATAAAAGCCGATGTTATGGGTTTGTGGTCTGTAAACACAGTCACTGGTCTAGCCTCTATTTGTGGGCGGAAGTATCGAATTGCTTCGTAGATCGCGAACAATTCTCTGTCATACGCGCTCCACTTCTGTTGTGCAGTCTGTAAACTTTTAGAGAAAAACGGTAGTGGTTGCCATTGCCCTTCTACACGCTGGTGCAGGGCCGCCCCTATTGCTGATTGGTTCGCGTCTACAACAATAGCTAGCTGTGCGTAGTGAACTGGGTGAGCGAGCAACACTGCTATGCGAAGGCTTGCTTGAAGATCATTAAATGCTTTGTCCATTTCTTATGTCCACTTAATTATTCGTCGACCTTTGGCGTCGCGTCCCTTCAGTGAATCAGTGAGTGGTGCTTGCACCGTAGCCGTTGCTGGCAGATGGCGTCTATAAAAATTTATTGCTCCCATGTATCGTCCTCTTGGTAGTTTGTCGGTTTCGGAAGGGCCTGTATCGCCGCGATCTTCTCTGGCAGAGGCAATATACCTTCTGATGACACAATATGGCCAAGGAAAGTGACTTGGTTCTTGTGCATGACGCATTTATTTTCGTTTAAAACGACTCCGTAGTCAGATAGACGCTTGCGAAGTTGACACAGATGCTGTTCATGTGTTTGACTATCCGGAGAGAAGACCAAGATGTCATCAAGATAAGCAAAGCAAAATGTTAATCCCTTAATCACTTCGTCCATAAAACGCTGGCAAGTCTATGCCGCGTTCTTAAGGCCAAAAGGCATAAACAAAAACTCGAATAATCCAAATGGTGTAATCACTGCTGTCTTCTGAATATCTCTTGGAGCCACCGGTATCTGGTTGTATGCTTTCTTGCAATCGAGGATGCTAAAAATTTTCGCGCCGGCCAAAGCACATGTGAAGTCCTGTATATTAGGTACTGGGTATCTATCTGGAATGGTCCTTGAGTTTAATGCTCGGTAATCCCCACACGGTCTCCATGATCCATCTTTCTTACGTACTAAGTGTAGGAATGAAGACCACGGATTGTCTGACCGGCGAATTATTCCCGACGGTAACATTTCCTCGAATATCGCCTTTGTTTCTGTCAATCTGTCTGGTGCGATTCTACGTGCTCGTCGTGAAACTGGTTGCCCTGCCGTGGTACGAATATAGTGAACCGTACTATGTTTAAATTCTTTTGTCTGTCAGAACATCTCCGATTCTTCTCTTCGCCATGTAGCTCTTCGGCTTCAGAGTTGCCAATCGCCTGTAGCTTCTTACAAGTTGTATGCCCTTTAGTGCTTGATATTGCACTGTTGTCTGTCAGATTTAACAAACGTTTTCCTTGTAAGTCGACCGCCAACTCGAAATGTGCCAGAAAATCAGCGCCCAAAATAGGTTCTGATATACCAGCTATCACAAAAGACCAGGTAAACTGGAAAAACCTACATCAATCTTGCACACTTTACATCCGTACGTGTTAATCATCGAGTTATTCGCTGCCTTCAAACGTGGCTGTATGTCTTTTTCGTTGTGTGGCGCATGGTTGACAGGAAGCGAACTAATGTCAGGCCCGGTATCCACCAAAAACCTTGTATCCGTAAGTACGTCTGATACATACAATCTTTACGAAGCAGGAGGCATATATATTGACGATTGCTGTCGCTGTCATGAAAACACTGCACTGTTTCTGTGCATACCTTGGTTGTCTGAGTAGGCGCACGGTGATGTACATCTTGTAGCATCTCTCCCAAAACGTTTATGGTACCACACACCTTACGTTCGTCCTCTTGTTGACTTCGTGTTTCACGCCCAGCCCGGTCTCTCTTGCGCTTAAAGGTAACTTGTGGTCGCTGTAGCGTGCGTAGCTGCGTTCGCAAATCCTCTATTGCAGTTTTTTAATCTCTAATTTCGTTTGGACTTTTTGGTGTTTGTCGCGTTGCGACCGCGGCACAGTTTACTGTTATATCGTCAGTTTGGTCTTGCTGGTAATGGCAGTTATCGTACGTGGCATCTGTCGACGTCATTGCGACTGTAGCAGTAGGCTCGTGCGTCTCGTAGATTCTGTCTGCAGCGAGCAGCAGTTTGTCAACTGATCTTTCGTCGTATATAGCTAGTGTAGTTCTTACTTGCGTTGGTAGCTGTTGTTGCCATACGTGGAGTAACAGTCTATCAGAGACTGTCGAACTATCTACCAGGCTGCGTAAATGACGCCAGTATTCTGATGGGGTCCTATCTCCCCGTTTCTCTTGATACAGTACTTGTTTGACTCTGATGTCGACTGACTTCACACACCGAGAAATTAATTCTTCTTTCAGTCTACAGTATGCTCCTTCTGTAGGCGGGTTCACTATAATATCAGATATCAAAGCCGAGGTCTGATGGTCCAAATTACTTATCACCAAGGTGAACTTCTCGTGATCACTGACTATTCTTTGTTGTAGAAATATATTTTCCATTATCGCGAACTATGTGTATGGCTGAGAAGGAATGAATGGGGGCGCTCGTAATTGCAACCGTTGAGTTGGTGAAGCCGGCCGCGGTGGTCTAGCGGTTCTAGGCGTTCAGTCCGGAGCCGCACGACTGCTACGGTCGCAGGTTCGAATCCTGCCTCGGGCATGGATGTGTGTGATGTCCTTAGGTTAGTTAGGTTTAAGTAGTTCTAAGTTCTAGGGGCTGATGACCATAGATGTTAAGTCCCATAGTGCTCAGAGCCATTTGAACCATTTTTTTGAGTTGGTGAAGCCTTGAAACCAGCGGGTAGTTCCATTGCTGTTACTTGCTGTGGTTGTGCTGCAGTAGTCCCAGTTGCCTTACTGGTGTGTGCAATGGTTATTGAACCAACGTCATTCCTTTGGTCCGGTATATGCTTGAAGTTCATATCTTTCGAAATATGCAACTGTAGAGTTTCTATCTCATTCTGAAGTCTATGAATTTCTTCCGTTATCGAACCGTATCGTTTGCCGTCGTCGTCCATTGCTTTTGCAGTTAATGTTCGACGTAGCTAACGAATGGTTTAAAGTTCCTTAAGCGGAGGTCACCATTTATGTAGGCCACTTGCCTACAACAAATAATTGCATAGCCGTCCGGTATAATGTGTTGACGAAAAAATATTTATTCGAAAAAACTCACAATGAGAAGAAACTAAAAAACAACAGAGAAGTAACAAGAACTAGGATACTCTATAGTCTTACGGCAAAGATAAAAAACAACACATGACCAGAAAAAAAACTCTCGTGCACTTTTGAAATCACTTTGCACCACACATGAATAATATCACTGTCGCATGGGCTTTAAATTTAGCATTGTCAGTGAAGCATCCACCAGGATGATAGTGTTGAAGAAAAACTAGCAAGTGGTGATCCAGGAATTAATCAACAAGATGAGGCTTGTAAAAAACATGATATTACTTATTGAGATCATAATGATTTAGAATCTAGATACCAAGTTGATAAAGAATTTCAATTAGCTGCAAAAGAAAGAATGCATGCAAGTGATGATTAGGAGAAATAGTTGTAGCAATACTAGTTAGAGGAAGAATGTATGGAAAACGAAAATTAGGAATGGGCTTAGGCATGGATGACAATGGATAGGGCATATAAAAATTTCATCTTATTAAATTTTTAATCTGTATAAATGAACAACTTTGCTTCCAAGTGGCAAAACCAAACCAAAAGCGGTTAAATTAAAGTTGAATAATGAACAGTTAAATGTGATTGAACCATTTTTGACTGATGTTAAAAAGAAAAAGAAAGATAAGAAAACTGGTAGAAATTTACTTGTTACATTAGCTATTCCTGTAGTGAAGAAAAATTATTGAATATCTAAGAAAAAGAAGGAAGGAAAAGTACTAACAAAACACAAAGGTGGATTTCTACCATTACTTTTGGTTGCATCACCATATCTAGCAACTATTGGTTCACTCGCTGGAGGATCTGCAACAATTGGGAATGTAGTAATAAACAAGAAGAAATCCGATAAAGAATTAGAAGAACAGAAAAGACATGATCAAGCAATGGAGAAGCAAGCTGGCGTTGGACGCAATCCTAAGCCTGCTGCAGCAGGCACTGGCGCTAGACTGAAGAAAGCAAAACACATTTTGAAGAGCTGATCGAAAAATTTAACAGTCCTTTATCTAATTTTGACATAGAAAAACCTACTAAACAATCTAAATGAAACATTTTCGTGGTGTACACATGATTGATGAAAGATCGAGTCATCCAAAAGAATATGAATGTGGAATAGTTAATATACATACATCTGATCATCCTGGTATTCATGGGATTTGTTAATATAAAGCGAAAAATTTAAGATTTGTTTTCAATTCTTTTGGTGGTAATATACCATAACAACTAGTTAACTATTTGGGAAAAAAATGAACTATACTATAACACTGAGAGAATATAAAATTTCGATTGAAGTAATATGTGGTCATTTGTGTCTATTTGTTCTAAAATTCTTACACGAACTATAAGTGAATGATATTTTTAAACTAATAAATGGACATTTTTGTGAATAAAATCAACACTGATGAGGAGCCACCATAAGATTTAAGCTTATTGGAATCAAGAATTAAAAGAGAATTAGGGACAAATTTAGCGAATTTAATCAAACAATTCCAGAAATAATTGTGGGGCATTTTTAGAATAACTAAAACTTTAATTGATTTTAGAGGCAGACGATTAGTAGACATAAAAGATCCAGTAAATGATTATGATGCTGTTACTAAACAGTACTTAGAGAAGGAACGTGTTACAAAACCTGAATACACAAGCATTCTAACACAGCTCAATAACTATGTCAACACTATACAGTTTAATGAAAAAATTAATCAGATTCATCAAGATAACTACTACACTATAAACAATTTCTTTACAAAAAAGGAATTAGAAAAAGCTTTTTCGGATTATTTCTCAAAAACAGATCCGTCTGCATCGACAGGTGAGCAAATTTAAATACATAAGTAATTGAATATTTAATCAATACAGTATATTCGTCAAATCTTCGTTTTGAACCAGCAGTTGCTGCTGTAGCTGGCGGCAGAAGGCCTATTATCATTTTCCAATCTTGAAATGATTGGCAAATTTGCATTTCAGAATAATAGTTCGACAGTTTGGTTAGTTTAAGAAATTCAGATGTTAACATATATTTCTTAGCTTTAGTATAGACAACATATTTCAATTTGGATGTAGGTCTACAACGAACTCTGGGTAACATTTCATGATTCTTAAGATCATTACCAAGTTGGTCGATGGGTCCCCTCCAGGCATCAAGATATACGGTAACAGGTGGTGAATGTATAATTTTATTATCATGCAGAAACAAGTAATCATCTACACCAGGTGTTTTATCTGAAACTTTGGCATCCCAATGTATAGAATCATTTTTCTCCTTCTTGTGTTCATCACTCCACTTCCGAATAAATTCTTGTGGATGCTGTAGAAACAGTAAATTCACTGGCATTTCTGGCTTTTTGTTGTTTGCAAATGATAATGTACGGTGTACACCGAATGTCCCATATTTTCATTACCACACTAGAAAGCATAATATAATTATAGGTATTTGATAAGTTTTACCCTTAGCAACAGTGACACCATTAACATGGTAATGGGTGGGTAACTCTTCCTCTCGTCCACGGACCTAAAGTCGATAAAGTTGCTGGGCTAGAAAATTTGAACAGTCGTGACATCATTGCTTATCAGACATTTCACATCGCAGAGGTTTACAATAGAGTTATTGGTAAATCATATTACTTGTCATCAATGCCGTTGGTTCTGAGGACTATGAATCATTGTAAAATAAATGAATTTGAATCTGCATCAGTCTGGGTAAATGGTACTGAAAACTGTAAAAAAAAATTAATGTCGTCAGTGATCTCACACATTATTATAGAAATTAAATAAATTTTCCCCCTTCTATTATCCTTACCAAAAAAACTACACACTGATCTTGCCAAAAGCCGAGAAGCGATTCTTCTTAGTGTTGTAGCTCTCTGGAGCACTCTGGGATGCACTCTATGTGAGCCGTGACTTCAGTCATTATGCAACCGCTTATCTCTCTGTGTTTACAAACAGATGCCCAATCGCGCATGCTGTTAGAGAGACTACAGCACGCATATGGGATTACACACCTCTGCACTTAGTAGTTCTTGGCTGACGCTGTGGATCAAAATTCTCTAAGTGTACATTGAGTATCGGGGGCTCAAGGATGCAACACTTTGTCTATATAAGTAATGAATCTGCATCTGGTAAGGAGGAGTCAGTCTTTGGGCAGCCACTTGAGCAACAGCATTGGACCACACACACAGAACATGCCACAATATTATAGGAGGAGAAGGTGTACACGCCTTACAGGTTGTAAAGCAATAGACAATATTTCAATTAATACTGAGATGATAATCTTTACGAAATAGCTTCATCTAGTCAGTCAATAAGAGTAAATAAGTCAAGTTTTCTGACTCTAACATTGAAAGACTCTGTTAAAACTGTACCAGTTGATGTTAAGTTAATTATATTTGCTGAAATAATTTAAGCCTTATTAAATATTTATTCTATATAAATGGAGAATCATGTTTCGCATTAACTCCTTAAGGACAATCACATTTATTGCTTGAAGTGTAAAAAATTTAGTGAACACACAATCCACACAGAGTAACAACAAAAATGAAAGACAAAGAATCAAAGGTCTTTATACAATATGTAAAACCAAATAGAGTAAATTTGTTAAAAATTTTTTGTAGATAGTGAGGGTCTGAATAATATTCATGAAGAAATAATTAATGAATTACATAAACTGATGAGGTGAAATTTTAAAAGAAAAAGGTTGTCTTTCTTGGTATAGACGATTTATGACAAGCTGATCTATTCGAAATGGACTTAGGTAATCTGAAAGGAATTTAAAAAATAAATCGAGGATACATATATTTATTAACTCTTATCAATGTATTTTCAAAATTTTTTTGGGCTGTTCCTGTTAAAGATAAAACAGGTAAGAATGTGGCTGATGCTGTCGAAAAAAATTTCATAGTATGAAAGCCAAAAACTTTACAAACAGATAATGGCAAAGAATTCTACAACAGACAATTTCACGACCTGATGAAAAAATATAACATTAATCACATTCAAACTTTAGTCAACAAGGAAATTTGCAAATGGGTGGACTTAGTTAAAAATCTAGTTGATGAATACAACATCACAAAATATTCAACTATAAAAATAAAACCGATAGAGGTTAACAAGAAAAATTTAAAGATGGGCACCATTGTAACGAATCAAAAAGCGAAATTTAAGAATGGTGACAATGTGAGAATTAGCAAACAGAAAGAACTTTTTGGGAAAGGATATATTGCCAATTGTCAACAGAAATTTTCGAAACTGAAGATGTTATTCCTTCGGATCCAATCACATACAAATTCAGAGACATCGAAGGAAATTTTTATGAACAAGAACTACAGAAAACAAAATATCCAGATGTATATCTTGTTGAAAAAGTTTTGAGAAAGAAAGGAGATACAGTTTATGTTAAATGGTTGGGTTTCAATAAATCACACAACAGTTGGATAAATAAAGATAATGTAGTATTATAAACTGTTGGTGATTAACTGATCTGCAGAGTACAAATAATTGACCTCTGCATTTTTGTCTCAATGTAAGTGTAACCGATGGCTACTCTTCAATTCTATACAATTTTTTAAAACACTATTAATAGTTTTGTCTATTAAATGGCTACCCTAAGCATGAATAAGCTAGCACTTTCATTCTTTCTAGCCGTATGTTATCCAAATGCAGATACATCAACATTCATAAATCAATAAACTGATGCAAATGTGAATTATTTATACAATCACAAAGGAGACAAACTTTGTATTGTTTATAAATATTTCAAAAAACAGCTATCGATTTTTCCTATCTTTCATGCTACATGATAATAAACCTTCTTTCATGTTACCATGCTGACTTTTTTCAACTAAATTCTCTTTGGTCTGCAGCAGGAAAATTTTACTTTACGTACAGTGGCATGTGAAAAGATTACAGATCTTGCCGTTTCGGAAATGCTTCCACCTTTGGGAAGAAAGCCAACGATAATGCCCTGTTGGACGTCACATAAATCGCCCCTTTTACGCATTATGACAACGATTTCACTGTTTCCAGCCTCCCACCTCCCCCCCCCCCCCCATTCATCACCTACTAATGCTATCACCTGGCGTCTATGAGTTATTACACGTTGATCTCGAAAATAGGAGTTGGTCACATTAATATGACTGGACCTATTATTATTGTTCTTATTATTATTTCTATTTTTCTCAGACCTTAGGTCTGGTTAAAAATGGAAAGTGACGCGGACCTTCATCAAGCGCGACTTCCTTTTAACTGTACGGTATATGTTACATTGTATTTAGGAACTTTCGGGCTATTGAACACGTATCAATAATTACGGATTTCTGTAGTTGTATATATACGTTTGGATGTAGCTGTATTGCGTTGATGTACTGGTGGATATTGTGTGGTATGACTCCTGTAGTTGATAGTATAATCGGTATAATGTCAACTTTATCCTGATGCCACATGTCCTTGACTTCCTCAGCCAGTTGGATGTATTTTTCAATATTTTCTCCTGTTTTCTTCTGTATATTTGTTGTATTGGGTATGGATATTTCGATTAGTTGTGTTAATTTCTTCTCTTTATTGGTGAGTATGATGTCAGGTTTGTTATGGGGTGTTGTTTTATCTGTTATAATGGTTCTGTTCCAGTATAATTTGTATTCATCATTCTCCAGTACATTTTGTGGTGCATACTTATACGTGGGAACGTGTTGTTTTATTAGTTTATGTTTTATGGCAAGTTGTTGATGTATTATTTTTGCTACATTGTCATGTCTTCTGGGGTATTCTGTATTTGCTAGTATTGTACATCCACTTGTGATGTGATCTACTGTTTCTATTTGTTGTTTGCAAAGTCTGCATTTATCTGTTGTGGCATTGGGATCTTTAATAATATGCTTGCTGTAATATCTGGTGTTTATTGTTTGATCCTGTATTGCAATCATGAATCCTTCCGTCTCACTGTATATATTGCCTTTTCTTAGCCATGTGTTGGATGCATCTTCATCGATGTGTGGCTGTGTCAGATGATACGGGTGCTTGCCATGTAGTGGTTTCTTCTTCCAATTTACTTTCTTCGTATCTGTTGATGTTATGTGATCTAAATGGTTGTAGAAGTGGTTATGCAGTGGTGTAGCTGATGTATTTATATGAGTGATTGCTTTGTGTATTTTGCTAGTTTCTGCTCGTTCTATAAAGAATTTTCTTAAATTCTCTACCTGTCCATAATGTAGGTTTTTTATGTCGATGAATCCCGTTCCTCCTTCCTCTCTGCTTAATGTGAATCTTTCTGATGCTGAATGTATGTGATGTATTCTATATTTGTGGCATTGTGAACGTGTAAGTGTATTGAGTGCTTCTAGGTCTGTGTTACTCCATTTCACTACTCCAAATGAGTAGACCAATATTGGTATAGCATAAGTATTTATAGCTTTTGTCTTGTTTCTTGCTGTCAGTTCTGTTTTCAGTATTTTTGTTAGTCTTTGTCTATATTTTTCTTTTAGTTCTTCTTTAATATTTGTATTATCTATTCCTATTTTTTGTCTGTATCCTAGATATTTATAGGCAACTGTTTTTTCCATCGCTTCTATGGAGTCACTGTGGTTATTCAATATGTAATCTTCTTGTTTAGTGTGTTTTCCCTTGACTATGCTATTTTTCTTACATTTGTCTGTTCCAAAAACCATATTTATATCATTGCTGAATACTTCTGTTATCTTTAGTAATTGGTTGAGTTGTTGATTGGTTGCTGCCAGTAGTTTTAGAGCATCCATGTATAGCAAATGTGTGATTTTGTGTGGGTATGTTCCAGCAATATTATATCCATAATTTGTATTATTTAGCATGTTGGATAGTGGGTTCAGAGCAAGACAGAACCAGAAAGGGCTTAATGAGTCTCCTTGGTATATTCCACACTTAATCTTTATTGACTGTGCTGTGATATTATCTGAATTTGTTTGGATATTAAGTGTGGTTTTCCAGTTTTTCATTACTATGTTTAGGAACTGTATCAATTCAGGATCTACTTCGTATATTTCCAATATCTGTAGTAACCATGAGTGGGGTACACTATCAAAAGATTTTTGGTAATCAATGTATGCGTAGTGTAGCGACCTTTGTTTAGTTTTAGCTTGATATGTCACCTCTGTATCTATTATCAGTTGCTCTTTACATCCTTGTGCTCCTTTGCAACAGCCTTATTGTACTTTATTTATAATTTTGATCTGTGTTGTATGTGTCATTAATTTCTGTGTAATGACTGAAGTTAATATTTTGTAGATTGTTGGTAGGCATGTTATGGGGCGATATTTAGCTGGGTTTGCTGTGTCTGCTTGATCTTTAGATTTCAGAAAGGTTGTTCCATGTGTAAGTGTATCAGGGAATGTGTATGGGGCTTCAATGTAATTGTTAAATAATTTAGTTAGATGTGAATGTGTTGAGGTGAACTTCTTTAGCCAGAAATTTGCTATTTTATCATTTCCAGGGGCTTTCCAATTGTGCCTAGAATTAATTGCTCGGGTGACTTCATGTTGCAAAATTATCACTTCAGGCATTTGTGGTATCATCTTGTATGAGTCTGTTTCTGCTTGTATCCACCGTGCATGCCTGTTATGTTGTACGGGGTTTGACTATATTTTGCTCCAGAAGTGTTCCAGGTCTGTTATGTTCGTTGGAATGTCTATTTTAATTTGTGTGTTATCTATTGTCTGGTAAAATTTCTTTTGGTTTTTGTTGAATGTTTGGTTTTGTTTCCTTCTATTTTCACTTTTTTTGTATCTTCTAAGTCGTTTGGCCAATGCTTGTAATTACTGCTTCTTTTCATCTAATTGCTCTATTGCTTCCTTCTTGTTGTGAGATTTTACCTAACCTTTTTCGTTATTTCATTTCTTATAAATTGTGTTAGCTGTCCGATGTCTTTTCTCAGTTTTTCTATTCTGATCTGTAGCCTGTGTTGCCATGCTGGTTTTGTGGGTTTCTTCTGTGTTTTGGTTGGTTCTGATCTCTGTCTAGTGTGTATATTTAGTGTAGTGAGTGCTCCTACATAAACCAGTAGTTGTAACTCTTCCATAGTTGTATTTTCATTTATTTTGTTGTGTATGATTGTGTTGATAGTTGTTATTGTTGTTTCGACTTGTGGGTTATTTGGTGGTCTATGCAAGAGTGGTCTAATGTCTGTATTTGTGTCTTTGTATTCTATATATGTCAGCTGAAATTTCTCTTCTATATCTAACATGTGTGTCACTTCGTGTTCTATTTGTGCTTGTTTTGGTGGCTGTCTTAAGATTTCGTTTTCCTCTGATTGTTTAATTGACGCGTTTTGTTCTTTGTTTGTTTTCTCTGGGATGTTTGAGTCCATTACTGTATTTTCTTCTTCTTCTAATTGCACATTATTTTGTTCCAGTATTTGTTGTTTGATGTTTTCCAATTCTGACTGGGGTATCCTGTTATTTTTGATTATTACACGGATCTGATCAGCTAATCGTTGCTATGTTAAAAATTTTAATTCTGGGTATCTGGTAATAAATGTTGTGTATACTTGTGGTCTGTATCCAGTAGTGTTGGTTCCTAGGTTTGTTGCTTGGTAATAACAGAACATGAGGTGTCGATTAACTTCATGTGACCATCTCATCCTCTGTCTTTGTTTTCCTTCTAGGGTGGTTGCAGGAAGCATATCCTGCAAAACACTTCTATTTGGATTTAAAATATTTTCCAGTTGGCTAGCAGTGTCGTTACCATTGTGGGTGGGCATAGGGTTCAAGCGTCGTCCCCGACCATGACGGCGCTTGTCCGAGGCTCCTTTATTTCTGTCCTGAACCAACTAACCACACTAAAAGGGGGGTTAGCCCTATTAGTGGTTTGTTCTTTTTGTCATCTTTTACGACTGGCAGAACATACCGGAGGCCTATTCTTTTCCCGGGCCTCCACAGGATTTATTATTATTATTATTATTATTATTACTGAAACTTCCTGGCAGATTAAAACTGGGTGCCGGACCGAGACTCGAACTACCATCTGAGCTACCCAAGCACGACTCACGCCCTGTCCTCACAGCTTTGCCAGTACCTCGTCTCCTACCTTCCAAACTTTACAGAAGCTCTCCTGCGAACCTATTATTATTGTTATTATTATTTCGTTGTTGTTCAGTTGTCTAAACGTGTGTGTAGCGTTGCCAGGTTACTTGCTACAGTAAAATTTTCTTTGTCTTTGCTACAGCCGTCTTTCAAGTTTGCAGGGGCCACCGCTAGTTGGCGCTATTGGACTGCGACATTACTCTTCTTTCAAAATGCCTCCGCTTGCAAGTAACTGATGGAAAAGATTTCGGAATTTTGCGTGAAGCTACATAGCGTTAAGGAAGTCGTATTCCATAATCTGGTTACGTGTCATAATGGTTAGGATAGAAGCTTAACCATGCCTCGTCAGGTGCAGTAATTTTTTTATTTTTAAATCTTTATCGAAATGACGTCGATGCCTATTTTTACTTAATTTATTGGTTTAAATGTAATTTCTTTCGTTGTATTCCTTTGTCACATCGTTTTAATCACAGTATGAACTTTTCCATTTGTTTAATTTTTCTTTATATCATTCTTCTTCCAATCTTAATTTTTGTGAATGTGTATTTTATTATACCTATCTGTTTGACTATTCAATTATTAACAAACTCCGATATATTAATTAAAAAACAAAAGACGAAATAATCTATTTATATTTACTGTTCATCAGTGTGAAAAATGTATTTTACATTACAAGACGTGCCGTTTTTGGATGGTAATCGACATACAAATATTTAAAACATAATCTAAATTCTTTGTGCGCTATGGAAATAATAGTGTAGATGAAGATTTAAATGAGAGAAGGTTTTATAAGTAAAATAAAATTCAAGCAATGTGAGAAATCGATGTAATGAACACAATAACGTAGACGGAAATACAGGCTCATAAAAACAGGAGAAATTAAATCGGAATTGATACATGAGGATAATTAAAAGGTCACGAACAAATATTTCCAGTGGAGAAGGGATGATAAGAAGAAAAATTAGACCAAATGAAGAAGTTCATATCACTATTGAATCACGTGACCGAGGAGTGTAAATAAAAAAAAATTATATTTACATTAATTGAATGAAAATGATTATCAATGTCACTTCGATAAGAACGTAAAGTAGATTTCTTTCTCTGGTGAGATTTGAACCCACAACCTCATGCATGTGAAGCTAGTTAGTATACTTTCCATTACCCTCACAACCAACTTATGTCATTCGGCTTTCTTCATGCTATCGAGTCTCACACAAAATTCCGAATTTCTTTTTTCGTCAGTTCCTCGCAAACGTCGACCCACCAGGATGAATGGCTACAGTGTGTGATACTTGGGTGCTTAACCTACATAACCGTAGAGATGGTTTCAAAAAGTCGATCCTACTGCTGGAGAAATCTCCTTGTAAGACATAACGAAAGAGGGCCGCCGTTTCATTATATCTACTGATACGGTGGTAGACACACATTTAGTAGTGTAGGCATAGTAATACAAACGGTCTGAAACCTGCACGATCTAAGCAACGAGGAAAGACCTCGTACTTAGTACAAAGGAAAATCTACAGAATTACTAGAAAATTTATAGCCAATGCACCAAGTCCCCGGCAGTCATTTAGTCCGCGGCGACTGCTGTGAACCTTCAGACCAATCATTAGGTTTCGCACTCGACTACTTCGACGTTACACGTTCGGTGTCCTACTCTATGGAGCTGAGTCATGGACTGTATTAGGCATTTCAAATGCGGTCGTATCGAAAAATATTAAGGATACCATCGACAGATATAGTCAAAAATATGGCGGTACGAAGACGCAGAAATTTTCTACAGCGTCCAGAGAGCAAAACTCGATTGTTTTGGTAGCGCAATTCCGCAACAATAAATAAAACCTGTTGAAATTAATAATTCAAGGAAACTTTAATGACCGGCCAGTGTTGACGAGCGGTTCTAGGCGCTTCAGTCTGGAACCGCGCGACCGCTACGGTCGCAGGTTCGAATCCTGCCTCGGGCATGGGTGTGTGTGTTGTCCTTAGATTAGTTAGATTTAAGTAGTTCTAACTTCTATGGGACTGATGACCTCAGATGTTAAGTCCCATAGTGCTCAGAGCCATTTGAACTATTTTTTTGAAAGATTAATGGCATACGTGACCCACGACGCACGGGATTATCCTGGCTAAATAACTCAAGCCAGCAGTTTAGGTTGAGCACTGAATCGATGTTCTGAAAAACCATGGACGGACAACAGAACATGCTACCGATCGGCAGCGTTATTGGAGGACGAGGCAATACAGACAATGCTTAAAAATTACATAAATGTTCACCATTAAATCTAATACTCCTCCACTCATATAATCGCGCTAGCTGCAAATAAAATTAATCTGCAATTGCCATACAATTAAAATTTGTTGAACCTAGTACTGTTAACACGATTAATGTCAACACTTATTTTGATCAATGTACGTATTTTCTCAGACATCCACTGTTCAGGACGTACTGAAAAGTAATGTCGACAGATGTTTTATGTGAAAACTCGCAACGCTTCTTCAATAAAACAAACTTCATTAACATTGTGCATCTGTATTCTTCACGTCTATAAATTTATTTCTCAACACACTCACCCTGGGAACCAGCACAATTTCCCCAACTAGATACTATTTTGTTGATACCGTCACAGTATATTGTTTGACTATGTTAACAGAGCCACAACCTTACCTGTGCTAGCACCGCTTGAAACAATTGAAGTGCTCGAAGCTTTTCTTAGTTTTGTACAAAGACGAAAATCGAGCCTGTGTGTAGGATGATCGACGGCAGTGAACCAAGGACGTCGGATTGCTGCAGATGCCGCAGCGCTCGTGTGTAGCTTGGCACTGCCGTGCTTAAGGAGAGTGCCCTCCACATGCGGACGAAGTCTTCGAATTCGTGCTTCTGTTTTGTGAGCTCTTTCTCACCCACCAACATAGTCACGTCACACACCGCTATGTTACGCAAAATCGGAGGCCTCTAGCAGCAGAGGGCTGCAGATATCCATAGTAAAGATGTAGAATGTTACTGACTTTATCAAATAAAACAGACCGAGTCATTATCTTCTCAGCACGCCGTCGTGTTATACGCAAAAAAATCAGAACAGTTGTTCGCGAGCAAAGTATGCTGTATTTTTAAGTGAAGATCTTTGTAATGTACATCTGTAGTAAACGTTATGCTGGTGATTTATGGTGACAATTCGTATTTATATTTACAATGAAAAGAGATTGACCAGTGGGCAACAGACAACTAAAACGCAAGTTGCCAGATTGATATTAACTGTAATACCGCCCACGGTGCAACAGTAAGTAGGAGGTTTGGTTTCCCGATACATGCCTGTTTTCCGAAAGTTTAAAGAGCAATTTCAAGATTTACGACATTACGTCACAAGTATGACGAATTATGAGAAAGACTGCACTGTGTAAGGGAAGCTACTAGATGTCCCATAACCATGGCACTAGTTCAGGGATTCAGCTGCGCGAAGAGATTTTGAAAGTGACTGAAGTTTTTTAGAAAATTGACGATAAATCTGTTCCCGACAAATGAATCCGGGTGATTAGTTACGAAGTTCGAAACAACTGAAGCAACTGTACAGCATTGCATATTGATAACTGAAGCACGGAAGACTAGCTTTTCTGCCAGAGGAAAGTCGAAATAATTGTGAAATATTTTTTTCTGGACCGAGAAACGTCATAACTGGGTTGTCATTTAAAACTGCATTGCTTTACTTCGAAATGGCTGCAAATTAAGCTATGAAAACAGTGTTATCCGAGACATCTATTTCCCGTTGTAATTTTCATTTCAAGCAATGTCTCTGGAAGACATACAAGAACTGGAATTAGTGGAGAAATACAGGGATGAAGAAATAGTTCGATTGTCTTGCCTCATGTATGCTGCAGAGCACATCTTCCACCGGACTGCCTTGATGACGCATGGATGGTAACAACGTAGCAAATGCCCAGTGGCGAAAAGATCATGAATTCGTAGACTATGTAGTCAGTCAATAGATGGAAAATCCTATTACACCATCTGAAATGTGGAATTGGTGAAGACAGACAGTCGACTGAAATTATTTCGAAATAAATTCACTCTTAACTTGGCTTCAGTTGCGTTAGGTAATACCTCGATACCTAACACAACTGTATCAAAGTTATCTGCGTTCAGAGAGTTTATTTCGAAGTGATTTTGGTAAGCTTTCTGCCGTCATCAATTCGATGCACAGGACCATGAATGCTGTCGAAGTTTGGCATAGCAAACGATACTCAATAAGGCAAAGGTATCTTAACCTACAATTTCTGATCAATACGCTAAAGGAGAATGCTATGAACTCAATATCTGAAATAAAAAAATTAAAAAAATAATCCGTTGGTCAGCCTCTTCAGTGAAAGAGGTAAAAGATACATATGTGTTGAGAAAGAGTTAAAAGATATTTTAAGAATACATAATCACTCGGTGGATTTAAGAAGTTTAAAATTTACGTCGTTCCTACCAAAAGTTCGTAAAATAAGACAGGAAGTAATGTTGTAGAATGGAAAAGGTAAAAAAATATATATATATTTTTTAAAACACGGCTATGCACTATGTGCATAGACAGCCTTAAGCCTAGATAAAATGTGGAGGGGCGTTCTTATTACAAAACGACAGGTAGAGGCTCCCCATTGTCGCGGCTTCCTTTGCAGGTCGGAGAACCCGCAGCTAAAATGTATGTGGTCAGGAACACTCACGGGTCGCCAAGTCCACGGCCGCAGAAGCCCATGACACCCTTCAAGAGGCGGCGAGGCATCTCGTACAGTAGTTATTTGAGAGTGAATTTATTCCTCGCTCCTCATGAGACGTCATCAAACTGATCTTCCTGCTTCTGGAGTGTCTACAGCGAGTATGAGGGAATCCCGAAACGTTACATCTTATTTTTGTTCTGCTCTCTGTTCCACACCTTCAAGGACCCACTTCTTTTCTGTGGTACTCGAACACTTGTACTTCTTCGATGTCATTTTCGCGACGGATTTATGTACCGTGCTTATGCTTTATTGAGAAAACACGGGAATTTTTCGAAGTGTATAGGGGTGTAACGATCATCTTAATAACCTATAAAACAATTCCAGGTATCGAGTATTACGTACCGGCTAACACTTCATTACAAAATGTTTACGGGGTTGTCTGTTATGACAGTCGCTTCCGTTTATGGAATGTACCGAACACAGGTGGTTTCTTCCATAAACAGAAGTTCTTACATGGGTCTTGACAACACAATCGAATTACAGAGGTTCAAATAGTGAGCCTCGACTGCGTGTAACTGCATAGGCAGATTTTCGGTCCCTGCAAATAATTGTAACGCAACTAAGGACATTATAGCGACACGAACGTCAGCCGCGTAAATAAGTCTTACACTAAGTGGACATCCAGCGGACGCAGGTAAACACTTCCTGTTATACCATGCCACTGCTGCCTCGGTGTAAACACGGACAGCAGGAAGTGCTCTACGACCACTAGCTGGACTCCAGAGCAGGAAACGGCCGGGGTCCTCGGTGGTCTAGTGGTGCCGGCACGGTAGCTCAGCGTGTTCGGTCAGAGGGTTACGTGCCCTCTGTAATAAAAAAACTGAGTCAATCGATCAACAACGAACATAAATGGATGTCTTACGACGTCCGCACCGACCAGATGCAACGAACAAAAGCGAACAAAATGAGATTTAAAAAAAAAAAAAAGTGGTAAGGGGTCTGGAACGTTCCAGTGCCTCGGCTGGGGCGAATAGCCCCAGCCGGGCCGGGGTTCTATCCCCGGCCGGCGCTGGAATTTTCAGATTTCCGAACACTAGCCTCTACCTCTGCCCTGGCATGTGGCGCATGCCGGGTACCCCCGTGGGGTCCGTGCTTCGGATCCCATGTGGAGCTCACTCTCACACTACAAACTAAACCTTATTATGTTGCTGCAAACATTTTAATTCACACACTTTCTTCACCAGACTTCATCTACATATATTTTAAGGTACTTAATATATCTCACTATCAAAAGAAACTGCATGGTATCATTAATATTTGTATGAAATAAAAACCTTACAAAAAAAATAAATAAAAGATTTTGTTTTCCTTCGTGTACTGAATACTGCTGAGGTAAATACCCAAACATCTGCCATTTTCTTGTAGTTAACAGTCAATATTCGAAAAAAAAAGTTTATCATACTGATTCATATATTACATACTGTATTTCACACATTATCAGTGCTGAAACAGCAGTAATTATTTCAAAGTCACAAGAAAATGCAAAATATTATATTAATAGCAAATCACAAGCCAACAATGTGTTCTTTTTAGTATCATGATTGACTATGTGATAAATAAATCCTGTATAATAAATCGTTTCGTAACAGTTGACAATACCTTTTAAAAATACTTTTCACTAATTGCATTTTCAAAAACGAATACAGACCTTATTTTTCTCAAATTATTCTAGCGTCAAAATGAGTTGTTTGATATGACACAGGTCACTAATGAGATAAACTCTTTTTTTTTTGTGTGCAAAACGATATTTCTCGTGGTTTTATGTGAAATGAATGCCGATTCAAACAGATAACACTTAACATTAATAAGAGGAATTTCTTGGCGATTTTACTAAAACGTCCATATATTTCATATAATATTTCGATTAATAGTTATATGACAACCTCTCTGCCTCTACTTTTTGTAAAAGTATCTTGTGGATCAGAAAAGAAATTATATTACTACCTCGACAGGTTAGGTCTAGTTGAATGAAAGAGATTGTAAAAGCCGTAGCCGAAGATGCAGAATGTTATCTTCTCTGCAAGGCGTTTGCCATCAGTAATGAGCGAAACTGTAAAATAAGAAAAAGGGGTGACAAACGTCTATTATTGTTGTACTATTATATCACTAACGTTGCAGACAAACCGAGCAGTGATGCCATAGTCTGTTTTGTAATAATAGTGTAAAGGAAGAAATAAACAGCAACTAGACATTTAAGTCACTCAATTTTCGCGGTCATTTTGCGGTTCATCACTTTGCTACTAGGTATCGCTACTAGTCCCTCACACACTCAGTTATCACTTCGCTGCTAGGTGTCGCTACTAGTCCCTCATACACTCAGTTGTCTATAGTGCAGGGCTTCGCTACCAGAGGGCTCTATCAGCACCGGCGAGGACTCACTCTGTCGGCGTTTGCTGCTTCACTCCTCAACATCTATGCTAGCTGACGTGACTGCTAAATATTCAAACCAAAAAAATAACACCTATACCAAATAAGGCAAATAGTGATAAGTGCGAATACTACCGAACCATCACTTTCATACGTCCTGGCTGAAAATACTGATCCAAAATATTTACAGAGGAATGCAACACATTAGAGAAGACGAGCTAGAGGAAAATCGATTTTGAGAGAATACACTAGCCGCTAGAGATCAGTTGAAGAAATTCAACCTATATTTATAAAATATATAGATGTAGAAAATAACTTTTGACAGTTTTGACCAGAATATACAGTTTTAATTTAAGATGCAACCAGGGATAAAATACAGTGAGCGGCATGTTATCTAGAGCTCTGCCAGAAATCAGACAGCAGTTGTAAGACTTAAAAGGAAGCTGGTAGTTGATAGTTGAGAAGAGAGAGAGAGAGAGAGAGAGAGAGAGAGAGAGTTCTAGCCCCTTCTTCTATGTTATTCACTTTGCATACAGAATGTTTCTCACGTCGTGCTACACACTTATCGAGTCTGTAGAGGGGACCTAGCTGATGAAGTTTTACATAGGAATCGATGTCTGGAAACGTCATCCAGCGACGCTACAGAGTATATAAGTTACAGGCGCTGGAGTCTGTAAAATATGTGTATACAGGGAGATCCAATTTTCTATGATGATGGATAAATGTATCAATTTGAGGTTATGTCCCTATAACGGAAAATTAGAAGAGAAGACATTCCTGTTACGTGTGACAGTATGTACCGGTAGTGTTGTAGCTAAGATGTAGGGCAGGAAACTTTCAGAGGTGGTAGTATGGACCGAAAGAAGAAAACAATGTCCAGTGCACATGGGCTGTAAAATGCATACCTTAAGAGCTGTGAGGACTTGTTCATCTTCGCTAGCATAAAACATATCTCCACTATTTAACAAGTGCTCATAGCTCCTGAGGTATGCATCTTGTAGCCCATGTTTACCGGACATCTTTTCTTACTTTGATCCATACTACCACCTTTGAAAGTTAGCAACAACATTATCAGTACTTGTATTCCACAGTCAGAGGTATGATAACGATTTTCCCTTTTAACTTTCGACTCATTCGTTACCGGAACTGGGGCCCTTACCTAAAATTGATACATGATCACGGCATCACACTCTACTTACATACATTTGCCGGAGCTGGCGCCTGTATTTTTATGCTCTGTAGCCTCGTTAGATGACGTTTGCAGGCATGAGTTACTAGGTAAAATTGCAAGCTCTAGAAATGTGAAACACCTTGTATAAAGAAAGCAACATACGAAATTAATCGAAGATAAGAAAGAAGAAATAGAAATTGTTTCCAAATCGAACTTTCATTTCGCTGCTGCTGATTTGAAATTTCGTGGCATTTATTCGCTCTGAAGAGGATCGTTCAAACGGTGTCGTTATTTTAGTTGTTTCACTGTTTTATAATGACATGGCCTAGTACCCAAAATGATTTCCTTCAAGTTATTTATAGGAATTCTATCGCTTCTCACCCATATTTTCAGTATGATACTAGTAATTTTTCCTACACCTAGCAAGTTTAATGGTGCTTGAAATGATGAAAATAGTACCTAATACTTTTTGATATGGAGACAGAAACGGTGCTTGGTTTTGATGATAACAATATACAGGAAAATTCAGCCATGTTTCTGCGAAGTTGCATACCGCCGAAATCCTGAAACACATCCGTATATTTCGAATGCGGTACAACAGCTGCAGGTAGGAGACGAAGTACTGGCAGTAGTAACGCTGTGTGGGCGAGGCGTGAGTCTTGCCTGGGTAGCTCAGATGGTAGAGCACTCGCCCACGAAAGGCAAAGATCCCGAGTTCGAGTCTCGGTCGCGCACACAGTTTTAATCTGCCAAGAAGTTTCATATCAGCGCACACTCAGCTGCAGAGTGAACTAATTCTGGAAAGAGATGTATAGTTACTGGAGAGATACATGATGTTCCAAAATTCCCGTTAAAAACTTCGAGGGAACTGAGTGACGATATTTTGAACTGGAAGCCATGTATGGAAACGTATATCCGTGCTACAGCCGTATAAATGCATCTTCGCTAATGTGGTATGCAACAGGGTAATCATCACTGGAGGGGGGTTACTTACGTCGGATCGTATGATGTCATTTGACGGCTGTCCTACCTCTCTGAACCGGTTCGAGTCTCGTTCATGTGTCTGTGAGTGTTAGAGCAACATTGCTGACTACACTTTTGCCCAATTCACCGACACGAGTATTCTGTGTGGCCAAGCTCACAGTGCTGGAAGAGCTGCTGGTCGCCTTTATCAAGATCGTTGTCCACAACGTCTGACTCCTTCCCACACGCTTTTAGTTACCATTGCGCAACGTCTTCGAGAAAGGGTGCCTTCACCGTCAGCAGGTGCGACTGTGGTGCCCCGTGGAGTCGCAGCGCACGCGAATTGGAAAGGATGGGAAAGGAAGTCGGCCGTGCCCTTTCAAAGGAACCATCCCGGCATTTGCCTGGTGTGATCTAGGAAAATCACGGAAAAACTAAATCAGGATGGCAGGACGCGGTATTGAACTGTCGTCCTCCCGAATGCGAGTCCAGTGTGCTAACCACTGCGCCACCTCGCTCGGTGAAGCTGGTGGATGCTCACGTCGTATGGCGTGTGCATTTGGAGTGATGTGGGACCCCTAATACGTCTAGATACAGCTCTGGCTGGTGACACTTGCGTGAGCATCCTGTCTGATCACCTGCATCCATTCATGTCCATTGTGCATTCCGACGGATGTGGGTAATTCCAGCAGGACAATGCGACACCCCAGACAACCACAATTGCTACAGAGTGGCTGCAGGAACACTTCCGAGGTTAAATACTTCCGGTGGCCACCAAACTCTCCAAACATCCTGTTCGTTTACAGTAAACTGTATAGCATTATCGAGCATATCTGGGATGCCTTACAACGTGTGGATCAGAGGAGACCTCTACTCCCTCGTACTCTTACGGATTTATGGGCAGCTCTGCAGGATTCATGATGTCAGTTCCCTCCTGCGCGACTTCAGCCATTAGTCGATTCCATGCCACGGCGTGTTGAGGCACTTCTGGGTGCTCGTGGTGGCCGTAAACGATATTTCTTTGGCTCTTCAGTGTAACAAATTACTTGTCAAAGTGACAGCGTTACCAATATGTTTTCAAATGGTTCTAGTATACGGTACGTCTCCGGAGACGGGTTACAATTTAAAATACGAGTATTATGTCCCCTGTACAAGTTCTAGCAGTTAGTGATGGAAATTTCAGAACATCCTGTCCGTTTCCAGTAAATTTTGTAGCCGTTGTCGTATTACAATTGGTATCTGCGAATACATTCCATAATTCGTGACAGATCGTGAGGCGCGACTGCAGACGTCCGCAGCGTTTACCCAGGGGGCGTCTCGGCTACGGCAGCTCTGACGGCCACGAGAATAACCGGAGGTAGAGAGCGCAGCACGGCTAGTTTGAAGGGCATTTTCAACTAGTGTTGCCAGAGGTGTCTCTTTTTAGAGATACGACGACTCGCCGCACGTAAGCTTTAAGCGGAAAGCCAAATGCTCCAACTTCTGGCCTCTGCTAACATTTCGAAATACACTGTCCTATCAGTAAGTGTACAGACACCGCTTAGTGGACATTAATATGCAGTGTGTCCACCCTTTGTCTCTATGGCGGCTTGAACTCTGCTCGGGACACTAAGTGAGGTGCCTGCCGACAATTTACGCACCACACACGGAGATAGTATCTACGTGTTTGTTTTTGAACATGCCAGACAATACAGTGCTCAGCAAGATTGCCAAGTGTCTCACCAATTTTGAACGTTTGGAACCCTATGGGGAGCTTCTTTAAACCAGGTCGCGATTTTGACGATGTGACGAACCAACTGAACTGAATTTGGTACGATATCCGTTAGGAGGTCATCCACTAACTTTATCAATGTCACGCCGAATAACTGCCCGCGTAAAGCCCAGAGTTGGGCCAACACGTTATCGACTTATCAATTTGGGAAGCTCTTTCTCTTGAATTAATCATCCAGTTTTTCTGCAACTGTAATCATTCATTTGCCCCTTGTAATGGTCGCCTGGTCGTAGATATTGCTAATTGCTATAATCGCACTATTTCACTCCCATTTACGGAGCTTGTTAGCACTTGATGTTAGGTTGGCGCCATTACAATGCATTGTAGTAATCACTGCTGCTTGCTGGATCGCTGCTGTGTCTCGATGTTGATGCTGGCTCTAAATCTGGTTGTCTAGGGTTAAAAACACGAGGTCCCGTGTTTTTTATGTGCTTTTGATGATAAAGAATGAACGAAACCAACAAATATGTAAACTTCAAATATTTATTTCTCTGGTGGCCATCTTAATTATACTGCCCACCAAAGACTATGACACAACACAACTACCTTTACATGTTCCTTGCATTGTTTATCCACCTGAAACAATAACACAAAAACACACTGTACCAAAGTGACATTCCGACTGCCTCTTGACCCTTCTTGCTGCTCGTATTTATAACATTGTCAAAGAACTACTAAAAAGAGATATAGTTTACAAGTCACTTGTACATCTGTTATCATAATTTGTGCAGAAAAGTTATTAATTTGCATCGAGTGACATAATTTAACATGTTATTAAAATGACAGACAGATTTGTTGACTTTACAGAATAATTCTTTGTTACAAAAAGTCCGTTTTATAGAAGTTTGTCAATTGACTTCTCTAATTTGCATAAATAGGTCAGGTCAGGTCAGGTCAGGTCAGGTCAGGTCACGTCAGGTCAGGTCAGGTCAGGTCAGGTCAGGTCAGGTCAGGTCAGGTCAGGTCAGGTCAGGTCAGGTCAGGTCAGGTCAGGTCAGGTCAGGTCAGGTCAGGTCAGGTCAGGTCAGATCAGGTCAGGCCAGGTCAGGTCAGGTCAGGTCAGGTAAGGTCAGGACAGGTCAGGTCAGGTCAGGTAAGGTCAGGTCAGGTCAGGTCAGGTCAGGTCAGGTCAGGTCAGGTCAGGTCAGGTCAGGTCAATTCAGGTCAGGTCAGGTCAGGTCAGGTCAGGTCAGGTCAGGTCAGGTCAGGTCAGGTCAGGTCAGGTCAGGTCAGGTCAGGTCAGGTCAGGTCAGGTCAGGTCAGGTCAGTCAGGTCAGGTCAGGTCAGGTCAGGTCAGGTCAGGTCAGGTCAGGTCAGGTCAGGTCAGGTCAGGTCAGGTCAGGTCAGGTCAGGTCAGGTCAGGTCAGGTCAGGTCAGGTCAGGTCAGGTTACGTTACGTTACGTTACGTTACATTACGTTAGGTCAGGTCGGGTCGGGTCGGGACGGGTCGGATCTGGTCGGGTCGGGTCGGGTCGGGTCGGGTCGGGTCGGGTCGGGTCGGGTCGGGTCGGGTCGGGTCGGGTCAGGTCGGGTCGGGTCGGGTCAGGTCGGGTCGGGTCGGGTCGGGTCGGGTCGGGTCGGGTCGGGTCGGGTCGGGTCGGGTCGGGTCGGGTCGGGTCGGGTCGGGTCGGGTCGGGTCGGGTCGGGTCGGGTCGGGTCGGGTCGGGTCGGGTAGGTTTTAGGTTAGGTTAGGTTAGGTTAGGTGTTAGGTTTTAGGTTAGGTTAGGTGTTAGGTTTTAGGTTAGGTTAGGTTAGGTTAGGTTAGGTTAGGTTAGGTTAGGTTAGGTTAGGTTAGGTTAGGTTTTACGTTAGGTTAGGTTAGG